>NW_028232752.1:36222651-41022651 GCF_057557595.1 Rhyacophila brunnea
CAGTTATTGTAGAATCAACGACGATATTGACTGTAGAACGGGAAAAGGACGTAACTCTCAGTTTTGTCAAAATAGGTTTTATTGGATAATAACGTTGTACAAGACTAAATATACGTTGTGTCCAAAGGATGTAAGCTGCAAATACCGATTTATTATCTAAACTTGGCTGGCATTTTTTTTTAAAGGAAGTGAAGTGGGAAAAACGACTTAACCGTCAATTTTGTCGGTTTTTCTTTAATTAACTCAATAATTAATATCAGTTTAGGAATATAAAAACGAAATTATTAAGTATCATGCACTTCACAGTTATGTCTATTTTGTATTATAACTTTGACCGAAAATCATAACAAAAGCGTTTGGTGCCTCATGTAAAAATTTGATTGTGTGAATTACTTCCTTTTTCCTTTCTAAAATCGATATACTTCTCACATTCAGCCATTAAGTCTTTCGAGGGCTCCAGCTGATGTTATGGTGAAGAAAACAGTTACGGTTAAGGTGACGAGCAAGCAAGATCAAAATAGTACTTCTGCATATAGATACTTTGTCTCTTTATAACCTTCTGTGACTTTATATAATAAGGTCACAGAAGTTAATTCCATATAACTGCGTTGTTTAATCAAATCCTTCACTCTAATAATATGTTACTACACCGACATACTAGGTACCTACAATGCTTTTTTTTTTTTTTTCGTAGAGTTTAAATTTTTGAATAAAATACCATTTTTGTTTACAAACCAAACATAATATAGGCCCCTATAGTGTGAAAATGACAGTAAAAAGCCTTTTACGAGAAATAATTGTTAGTCATGTGTCCAATCTTGTGGGATCTTGTTCAACTGAAAAAGTTTTATTGCAAGAATCCATCCCAAAGCAAAAATCATGATGCCATCCTAAATATCAACCATAAAAGCTAATCCGGCATCCCAAGTCATTGAGTATCATTTTTGTTAAATAGATTGTATATTATATAGAACCATACACCAGCGGAACCAACTCACAGTAGCCAGCTGTCCCGCTAGATTGGACCCAGCTTAGCGTCCTAACTACGGTTCCATGACAAAACAGAACAGTGACAAAACAGAACAATGATAAATATAACTATGACCTTTCAGGAAAAATATAAATTTAAGGTACTGTTCGGTTATACGGAATACAGCGGAAAACACATTTTGAAAATAGCCGATAAACTGGATTATTTGTTAGGTTAACCTAACCAAACCTAACCTAACCTAAACTAACCCAAATTAACAAATAATCCAGTATATCGGGTATTTTCAAAATGCGTTTTCCGCTGTATTCCGTATAACCGAACAGTACCAAATTTAATATTGAAATTGTCCTATCTCTATTATGTTGATAGATTTATAATAGCACAGATTTTCAATATGCCATAATAAATCAAATTATATACCTAATTTCTGCATTCCAAATCGCTAGAAAGCCTCAAATTGTTTAAAAAAATATTAAACAATTAGATGACCTAGTCATCATCATTAATTGCGGTTAATAGGTTGATTGGATTTCATGGAATTGTTGGTAATTAAATCATAAAATTATGAGTAATTCATTGTTATGAGTGTTTTAATGCAATCTTATTTTTTCCTTGTACGTTTCGTGGTTTGTGAACATAATATTTAAAAAAAAATGACTTATGATGCAATAATTTATTATTAATTGTAATTTTGTTGGTAATCTTATTAATAACCTATTATAGTTTCAAATATAATATGATGCAAAATGTCATACCTCGTCCTGGTCAATATCACCTGTTTTCGTAAATGGAATAGTAATCGACATTGTGAAAAGTTTTCTCGCCAAACAACAAGGAATCAGATAAACAACTAATGAAATGGTATTCTGAGATTCATAACATACTGGTATAATGAGCTTTTTTAATATTTCGCGTAAAATAAAGCAGCAAAATTAGCAAGACAGCCCAATCAGGACAATTATTGAAACCATAGACTAATATACAATAGTTTTGATGAATATCTTTAGAGAACTGTCAACAATCATAGACTATTAACTCAAAAAAGTACTTTTGGGAAAGTCTGAAAACAGAAAAAATATATTAGTGCCAAAAATACACTTCAAATGATTTTAACTAAGATATTATTTTCCGATTAGTTATTGAGTTCCAAGACCCACTATTTATAGTTATAGGTAGGTAGGTAACTGATTTGAATTGCTAATAATTTCTTAATACCCAAACTTAATCCAATCTTTTTCAAAGACATACCTATTGTATGTCAAAATTCTAAAGACAAAGAGATTGAAGAGTCCAATCTCTTGAAAAACGAAATGGAAATTTATGTTAATTGCGTTTTTTTCAGCATGGGTGTATCGCCGGTTACTGGTCCCTCAATTAACTATTGAGAAAAGAATAATTTGATAAGTGGCAGCATCGAGTAGCAACTAGCAGTACTTCGATGACGTTTAGATCTGTCGTCATTTTGAAACATTAATATTTAAAATTTATTGGCTCAGTTAACTACTAAAAAGTAAATAATACACCAATATAAATGGCGAATGTGCTTACCTCGTGGTCTCCGGACAAGAAATACAGCGATAGAGAAAGGTTCATATTTTAAAACATATGTTTTCGTAAACAGCTTTCATGTTTAGGTTATAATTCTACCAAACATTCATCCTTGGCATGTGAATGGAATAATTATTGTTGTTTTTAGTCGTTATATATAAATTGAGTGACATTAGTTTTGAATATACGGTTAGGTTATCTACTTGTTCATTTGGCATGCTATAAATCAAGTTGTGTTCTATTTTCAATAGGTGGGTTTGCATTTATCCAGCATATATAAACAGTAAAAAGACTCTCGCCGAGGGCAGGCGCATGGCCAAAGACCAGTGTGTTGAAAATCCTACTCCTCAGGAAATCCGAGATGTTTTGGCGGCTTCGGGTTTCAACATTGGCGTGGAGAATAAACTATATCCAAGAGAAAAAAGCAAGGTGAGAACTGTCTATACAAATTATGATTGCTACACATCAGTAGCCCATGATATACCTATCCGTAAGACCGATAAATGAATAACATAATTTTAATAAAAGCTTTGCAAATGGAAAAATATTATTATATGCTTTAACATATTCATCGCCATCAGGGTCCGTTGACGGGCACTGTGACTTCAAGGGCGCCGCGGGGGTTACTGATGATCGGCATGGAAAACTTACAGACCTATCTTTAGGTTTTTATTCAGCACCGGCGGTCACACGTTCTGTGTATTTTTCTATATGGGCTGACCTGCGTAGTCTTATTGTATATTACTGCAATTTGGCCTGAGAATATTCCTTCAAAGTAACTAAAGATAGGCTCGCAAAGTAAAAGTTAATGTATGCACTGTGACATTTTTAATTAGATGATGCTGAATGACTAATAATAATTGGTATAAGCTAATTGACTAATCTGAAATCAAAATGAATAAGTACGGTCAAGCTTACAAAAATAACTTCACGCATAGTCGTCTGCGCTTGCTAGAGCGAGACATGTGAGTGGCAAGGTGGGCCGGTTCCGTGCAATGTGATAAATCATCATATTGGGGCTGCAACGGACTCCTGTGACCCAACAAAAAACCAAGAATCGCATTAAAAATGCATCAAGAAAAGGATACTTATATTAACAAACTTTATTCATGTTCTAATCCATCTATCCATCCATCCATCAAAAAACCAAGAATCGCATTAAAAATGCATCAAGAAAAAGATACTTATATTAACAAACTTTATTCATGTTTTAATCCATCTATCCATCCATCCATCAAAAAACCAAGAATCACATTAAAAATGCATCAAGAAAAGGATATTTATATTAACAAACTTTATTCATGTTTTAATCCATCTATCCATCCATCCATCAAAAAACCAAGAATCGCATTAAAAATGCATCAAGAAAAAGATACTTATATTAACAAACTTTATTCATGTTTTAATCCATCTATCCATCCATCCATCAAAAAACCAAGAATCGCATTAAAAATGCATCAAGAAAAGGATATTTATATTAAGGCGAATTCTTTGCCTCAATTTACGATCAAATGTGACTTCAACGCCATCTAAAGGCATCTACAGGCATCTACCATGAATTTCTAAAAATGTGTTACTAAAAACTTTCGTCGATCGCAACCAGATGGCAATAAAATATAAAATAAAATATTGTGTGTCGCCACATATTAAAAATCATAAGTTTGATAAAAATGCATTTAAATTTATTATATATTTACTTACCTATGTAAAAATATTTACAATTAATATTTCCCCATAAAATATTTACAATTCTAACATGTCGATTTGATTTAAAGTGTTTATGATTTTTACATTTTGTTTACCGTAGTTATTTTTACAGTGGCAATACAAGGGTATCCTGTCCAGTCAATGAACCAGATTTTTTTACGTTGTCAATACGAATTAATATAAATATTTTTCTACAGTAAAATTCATTTATAGTAGTAAATGAACATTTAAGTACAAATGTTTATAAGATTGAGTTTAATCTTGTACAATTGACAATTACATCGAATTTCTACTAGAGGTGGAATAAAAGAATGATATGAAATGAATAGCAAAACAAATGCCATTCGAATTATTATTAAACAAAATAAGGAATATACAGTTGTACTTGGTTATTACTAGGAAGGTTGGACCGGCTGAATTTGCTCGTTATAAGCGGTACTCGTTATATCAGAGAATAGGTATTTTTATTGTCGGCGAAAACAACAATTAGACACTTAACTAGTGTCATAAACGTAATCTGTCCCCGGCGGCATCCTGTCCGATCGGATTTTATTGCTTAGGGTTTAAATGTCTTTAAACGATCAACACATTACCAGTATTTTAGCTCGGTATATCCGATAAGTATCTCGTTATAACAGTGAATAAAAATGTATGGAGAAAATCATATACCAAATGTCAATGACTGTTTCCTCATTACATCTGAGATCTCGCTATGTCCGAGATTGTAATAACCGAGTTCGACTGTAGTTATAATTATGACAATGTCGATATTATATAGACATCCCAATTCATTTCGTTTCAACCATGTCCGGTCCTAATGGGTTCATATGGGCCTCCACAGAGTGGACGGTTTGTATTAACTAACTAACTATATCTGAGATAAGAATAAAGTAAGACACGCAACGAATTGAATAAAAAAGAAGTTGGAGGTAAGAAAAAACGTAAATAAACATGCGAACAAATCTTGATAAGCAAACCCAAGGACAAAATAAGTGACAAATTAAAAAAAAAATTGTAAAACGTAAGAAAAAAATTTAGAATTTGAAGTAAGTGCACCACTGATTACATAATATTCTAAGAAAAAGACAGAACGTTATTTCTTTGAAAAAATCTAATGTCGATTTTAAAGAACAGTGCAAGATAAAATAAAAGATAGTTTTATTTATTTTACCTATAAATGTGTAAGTGAAATGGATTTGGAGATATAAAAAGAAACCTTATTGGCCCAGTGATTTCTAGGTAATTCCCTGAAGATCTCGAATAAATAATTAAAAATTATCAACACCTATACCATATTCCTAGGTATCTACTATGATTGAAAAGTAGATCTTAATTTTTTGTATTTATGATTGCTTCATAAAAAAACAATATTTACGACTTTATGATGTAGCAGATAAATAAGCAACTAAATAGTGATCCAAATATTATGAAAAGTTGAACTATCAAAGCATCACGGCATAAAATTAGTAATACCACGGTTATACACAATTTATTGTACCTACCTATTGTTATAATTTTCTTAGTTCATTTAATCGTTTTTAATTTAATTTATTTTCAAATTCACCTCTTATGTGTTCATTCACTGAATTGTTTACCCTATATTTTATGGAGAATAATAATAACTTCTATTTTCTACATACTAAATTATCAACCTCCACTTTTTGACAGGACGGCATACAGTTATATAGGCACGTAGATAATAATTTTAAGGCCGTAGACAGGAATGAACGTTTGATGGCCCAAATATAGTACAATAGTATGTATGTAATTAAAGTTAGGGTACAAGTCGGTTATCCTGGATACAGCGGCAAAGACATTTTGAAAATAGCCTATATACTGGATTATTTGTTAGGATTACCTAATCTAACTTAAACTAACCCAAACTAACAAATAATCCAGTATATCGGCTATTTTCAAAATGTGTTTGCCGCTGTATCCAGGATAAACATATAGAACAAAAGTTAGTGAAGTGGAAGTTTGTCGAGGCTGTTTTGATCGGGTCTTTGAATAATATTGTGACTAGAAATTTTAACAATTCTTATTATTTTTAACATTGTATATTGTTCATAATTTTCGCGACTACCACGTGAATAGACGATTTTTTTTTTACTTATAACATTTTAAACACTTAACATAAATATGGATAAATTGTACAGTTACTAGACAAAGATTAAATTTGATGTGTGTCAGAAGTATCTTAGGCATTTTCGCTCGTATGCTTTCTTTATATTATTATGAAACTATATTTATTTTAAAATCGCTTTATAAAAGGTAGGTACGTCAAAACAGTAATAAATATCTGAAATAATTACACAACACTATTTCAGAAAGTGGAGGTTGATATATGTAGTCCATTGACATATGCTCCAATATCGCAAACAAAAATTATTGACAGCAGAATTAACACAGTTTTTGTCTTCGTACCTGGCGAACCTTTATTTTCAATGTATGTGTGTGTGTATGTATTTTTTAATCTATGCAAGTACTGTTTCAAAAATAGTTCGATTTATTTCCGCGTTAGCAGCATATGTCGATAAAGTCTTGTCAAATATTCATTTTATTTACAATCGATTCGTTAATATACAAAAATACAAGATTAAATTTAAATAACTAGCCTAAAAATTAATAAATAATATTTTTAATAGAAACGCTAAGCGTTTTTTGCGATAAATTATGTCTGAACCGAGATGTTTCGATTTTAATTGCATGCTTTCTAACCTCTAAATCGATGTTTTTTAAATTTGAAAAAAAAGATATAAGGATATAATAAAATCCAATTAACGTTTAGCGTTTCCCTAGGTAATAGATTTACGTACATTTTTATCGTAATTTTGATAATAAATCTTATGTCATTCATTCTTACCACCCGATAGAAATGTACTGAATTTGACACGTATTTTTGGTATATAGAACTCCACGATACATCTTAATTTTTTATTTTATTTTTCTCATTACTTTTGAATATATATTTACCGATTAATAAACTTTTCTAGCTATTTTTCGATAACAACTTTACATAGAGACATCACCTTAACAAACTTTATTCATGTTCTGTTTGTTTCATTCATGTAAACTACTATATTATACAATGTAATCTCAATATTAAATGCCCGGAATTCTTATTTTCCCACTATTTGCGCGTTGCTTCTGCAGTCCCATTTCATTTTAGTATATTTTATACCCAGTTTTACATTTTTATGTCCTGCAATATTCAAAATTTTATCAAAATTCCTATATATTCATACAATTCCAAAACTATGAACACATTCAATTAAATGCATGGCAGGCAATCATTGAAATGAATATTGAGGTGCGGATGCACATGTGTGTTTCTATTATAGAAATGTCTGCAATGCCCAAGGTCAAGGTTATATCTTAATTTTTGAATGACAAAGAAATGTTAGTTTTTCAATCTTACAACAGTATCTTCTTCCCCTTTGTGACACTCAATCGGCCGGTGCGGAAATCTGGATGTTGGACCCGTTAAACCACTGTGAGGCTATCAGTAATCAGTCGAAAGAACATTTGATTTTTTTGCAATCTTTCGATTTGTAGCGATTAACATTCCCATTTCTCTTTGTACTTGAAAAGAGTAAAATCAACAACTCTACTTTTTTTGGATGAATCTTTTATATTTTCAGGCTGTTGTCTCCTCGAAATTTAATAGAAGATAATACTTTACTTACCTTTTTTTTAGGAAATATTCCAGCGAGGTCGTATTCGTGTTCAGTTGAAGAATGATGATGGAACTCCGTTGAATCCAAAATACCCAACCAGAGATTCAATACTCCTACATTTAGGGGATACTATTCCTAAATTGAAGACCCGACAAAACCGGTAAGAAAATAATATTTATTACAAAGTTGGCAATATTGGCCACGATGGCAATCTCAGAACATCTTTTAATATGGTCGATTTGGTAACTATAGAAAAATTAATATTCTCTGCGTTGGCAGCATGGAATGTATTGTTTGTAAATAAAAAGAAAATTGGTTGTCTTGTTTTGGCTACTGATTTACGTAATTAATCAAGTAAATTCTAAATGTTAATAATCTTAAATAAAGAAATACTTCTTAAATAAATGAAGTGAAACTGAGAGGATGATTACTAAGACTAACGATTAAATTAGATATTTCACGTTGCAGATTCATTTGACTGCTTTGACTTTGGTTATACTATTGATGAGCCAAAAGTTCGAGGACAATAAGTTGTCCAATTTGTCAATGCTTGCTACTGATACTGACCAATGGACGATCAATGAACGAGTACAAAAGTTGAGCTTTGACAAATATCATAGTCAAACATATTATCGTAATGTCTTCTGATAATTCTGAAATTTCGTGTTGTTTTTATGTAGACATATATAAAATAATATAGAAGTGAAAGCAACACACATTTTACGTTTTTTTTTGAGGTATTTCATAAATTCAAATAAAATAATAATTGCGAAATCTCTCATTTTCTAATATATATTTAAATTAACAAATTAATCATTGAAAAAGTTTAAAACGATTAAAGGTTTTTTTGGTCCGAATGGTCACGTATTAATCTCAGATTGAACTCACGTAGTGGTTGACGGACGGATTTTGGGAACTCGGCAAGTGAAATATCAAACAAGTTTGAAATCCAACTAACCTGGTCTGTGGACATAAAAGTCTGAAGAAAAAAAAAATTGAGGACTGTAAATCGTCTGACTTGCGTGCCTATGGAGCTGAGGCATATTGATCATAACAAGTTTTTTTATACAATAAACCATTATTATTTAGAATGCTTAGATGAATAACTACAAAAAATCATCAATAACAGTACAAAAAATAACAATTCATCAAATAGTTATATGTTGCCGGGTTTCAAAGATGCCAATGAATATTAGAATAGAATATTAATCTATTTATGTCTACCAATTTAATAACACTAAATGCTTTCTGGAATCGATATCAAGTATGTAATATACAAAATTCCCATAATTAATTCTGCTAGGCATACCTAATCAACATTATTTGGAAAGTCCAATGTATAAAAAACTTTTGGTTTGTCACATAAATATAGTGATTTTAAACCTTTTTACTTTTGAATCATTTTGTAAAATTTCAGGGAATGCAATTAACTAATATTTTTGCAAAAACATTTTTAATTTTTATGCGTTATTTTAACACTTTGAATATAGTTCAATATTGTACGTGAACTGTAACATTAGTGTACATATTTATTGACAGAAACAAGACAAGCGGTGCATATTAATAGCGACACTCATTATGTACTGACTATTCAATTCCATTGTGGCTACAATTAATTAAAATTTTCGCTAAATACTTCTTTGACGCGATATATCTAATCATGCTAATTTTTCAAAATAATTTTTTTAAAAATAGGGTATTTTAAACCTTTTTTTACTATGTTACCAAAAAGTTTATGCAAATTCTCGTGGAATCCCTGGCACTATTCGCGGGAGCCCCAGGGCTTCTTGTATCTGGTTGGGAATTACTGCACTAATACACACAAGGAATTTTTATCTCTTTTAGCTGAAATCTCAGACCACACTTGTAAAGTTTGCTACAAATTAACCTCCAATGTGAAATGTCTTGCAGCTAATTGGATCATTAGCCTTAGTAACCATTCGTATTTGGATATTTTCTGCCCGTAGGAATACTGAGCAACCATTCACCCACCAACAGACCAGTGGTCCTCAAGTAGCCCAGAAGAGCAAAGGAAAGAAGGGTCGTCGATAAAATATATATCCAAAATTTCTTACATTAATAAAATATATTCTGTTTACTTATTTCAATGTGTACATGGTTTTTTTTTTTAAAAATTAAAGGTCATTTCAATATTACATACAATAAGTATTTTATACTTTTATGGAATAATAGAATCCTAAATTTTCTCATAATTATGATTTATAGTGAGGAGACATTGACGTTTTGCAGTTGACAGTTTGTCGAGGTGCAACTGCATGTTAATGCTAATTGTGGTCCACGTAGAACAGCCTAAGGTATGTTTTGTATTATGTACATAGCCTGGTGTCAATGAAAACCCGTGGCATTCTTAATTTCGTTTCTTCACTTTGAGTCGACTCAGTATCTGCCATTAGCATCACATTTAAGTGTGTCTAGTCTTTGTCTTTCTCTTACCATGACTGCCCACGTCTCGTAGGCGCATATATAAATTGGGAAGGAACACATGAGATCTCTGGATCCTTTTGATATCAGTCTTGCACCCACCTTTATCAGAGATACTCAACCCGAGATAAACGTATTATCTGACTAAGTAACAAAGTTCTATTTCCAGAATTGATTCCAAAAAATATCAGTAAAATATAATAGCTGTATGACCGTGGATTTCAAACATTGAATAAAAATACTTTTTCATTGACCCCTAAACAGTATTTCTGCGATCATAATGCAAGAAGTGTGTACATAGGTATTTTATTGTTCTAGTGACGATTCCTTTATTTATTGATGAGCAGTCAACTGAAAATTTTCCCTTTAAAATCACCTTTGAGACTTTGTTAAATTTTTTCTGCACAAGTCCTGTTAATTGGATGTGAGAATTTTTTTTTAAAGGTCTTCTTTCAGATTCATCAATAGAATATTGTTAATACGTGGTATATGGGCCAAAATTACAGTACAGGCTGGGGCGTGGGAACTTCCTTTTTTGAAAATGAAACAAAAGACCGTACAGGTTTAAAAAATTTTTATTCTTATTTTTCGCCTGTCACACAACATTTAACATTTGATTTTACATTGTTTTAAAAATAATATCTTGTAAATGTTACCCTCCATTGTCAATACACTGATTCAGTCGAATTCGGAAGTTTCGGTTCACTCTTTCAAGCATTCCGACTGGTATATTGGCAATTTCGGCTCGGATGTTGATTCTGTAGGTTTTCCAGGGTCTGTGGATGATCGTTATAGACCAGGGATTTGAGATAACCCCACAAGAAATAATCACACGGGGCTAAATCAGGCGAGCGCGCAGGCCAGTTTACATCCCTTCAGGGAGATCAGCCGCCCGGGGAAGGCTTGTTTCAAAAAATCCATTGAAACCCTGGAAGTGTGGGTTGTGGCCCCATCCTGCTGAAACTACACATTGTCCAGTGCCATTTCTTTGAGAATTGGGAAGACAAAAAAAACTCATGGATCATAGTCAAATAACGGTCTGAATTCACGGTTACAGCACAATCGTTTTCTTGAAAAAAGTAAGGGCCAATGATCCCTACTCTTGAATGGAACTTGACACGATCCGAATAAAGGGGTCTCTCATGAAGTACCCTGGGATTTGTTTCACTCCAGTACCGCAAATTCTGTTTGTTAACACAGCCACTAAGATGAAAATGTGCCTCGTAAGAGAAGAACAAAAGTGCGTCATTGGGTAAGATGTCAACCAGCAGCTCACATGATGTTTGTCGGGTTACATAATCACACAAACAGAAACCTTAAATCCAGCCCCTCATTGAGCCCTCCCTCTCCTCTCTGTGACCCCCACTAACTTCACAATGCCGGTTTGAAAAAAGGAAGTTCCCACGCCCCACCCTGTACATATTTGAAAAGACCATTGCTCTCTGGGTTGGTATTGTGTAAGGTTTTAATTGGTAATTAGCCATTTGGAAGTGTAGATATGCATATTCACTTTCGACCGTGTCTGCGATAAAGGAAGAGTAGTAGCATGCTGCGTTTAACAGCCACCGAAGCATACGAATCTTCCATTCCAGACAACCACCTAAGCGATAGTGCCCATAGAACGCGTCGAGCGGGCGAAGTCGGCGTATGAAGCGTTTATTCATAACCATAATCACACGTCTCTTGCCGCGCATTACCGTTCACCTATGTAATAAGCGGCCCAAGCAGCACAAAATAATTATTATTACAGCGTCTCTCATAACAAAGCAATAAAAATATTATATTATTTCGGGTCTTGTAATTAATATTTACGATGACATTATTCAACCAGCGAAATATAGGACACGGAATAAAATTAAACAAAGAGATCTCTGTTATTAAATAATTGCTTCTCGCCCGTCGATCGACGACGCCTCGAGCAGCGTGATTTTGGTAGCCGTGTTCAATGAATGGACTTCTTTGTATTTTCATTAAATCGTATCGCCGAGAAGCGAAAAACGGTGACTCATGCGGCAGGCGGGGCACAAGGCATCGTCAAGTCCAGTGTGCGCTGGCATATTTGATTACGTTGTATTTTCGATGATTTACGCGCCACTTGTAGAAATTTTGCGCGGGCGCCGCACTCGCTGCGTCAATGGGCTTTATGCCTTAGGTGCCGTAGTGCAAACTTTGAATTCCATTGGAGTTTTGAGTCGACCATGGTCAAAGAAGTCTAAGTATAAATCTATGACAAGTTAGTATTCAGTTCTGTTTTCTCTCTTTCAGTCTCTTTAGTTTGGCCTACACAAACAGTTTTCACTCTGGACTTGTGTGGCTTATTTTTCCCCGTGTTGTTGTTCCTTTTCAGTTTAAGGTGGACTAGTTTCACGTGTGTGTACATGGCACCGGAGTGAGCGAATTGGATTCCACAATATTTACATGAGTATGGTTTTTCACCGGTATGGGTTCTTATGTGAGCATTCAGCACTTGTTTATCCTGAAATAAGAAATTAAATCAGTTGCCAGAAGAAATGGGTTTGCCATAGCTATGTTTACAATATCATGTACATAGTTGTATTGCAAATACAAATGTAGTTTCATAATAATTAGTGAATGGAAAGCTTAACATATCTACATTAATTATATGTACTTAGGTATTATAATAACACCCACGGTGGCCGTGCGGTTTAAGCGTTGGACTATCACTCCGTGGGTCTCAGGTTCGAATCCTGGGTCTGGCTAGTACACATTGTTTTTCAATTTGTGTGAGTCAGGGTATGGACCCAATAGGTTGAGCAAGTGGCTGACATCCATTTCTCGTAAAAAACAAAAATCTGTTAATACAAACCTCTACTCTGTGGATCGGATCTTAGGATCGGACATGGTCGGAAATAATTTTTTTTCTCTATAAGTGCGATGATCCATGCGAAAGGTACAACAGAAATGTCAAAATATAACATGAAGTGTACATCGCAAATTACCAATATCATCACAATTCAATATATCGACCCTTAATCGGCAGAACAACGTAAGCGACAATTCATAAATTTTAGAGAAGGTTTTTTCTTAATTATTTCCGTAATTAGTTCTAAAAATGAATTCTGTTAATGTGGTTACTAATAATTGGTTACTGCCTATACGGAAATTATAAAACAATTGCATTAATGCTTTTAGTTTTCGAGATAGTGGCGGTAACGCTGTTTTGCTTATGTCTATGACGCGATATTTTTTCCAGACATGTCGCTTACGCTATTTGGCGTAGTTGTTTTTATTTATAAATTTCATGCTAATTATCATGCCAGGGCATTAATAATTAAGTAATAAAATAAATAACATAAGTACCCATTTATTTTACGAAAGGGGGCGTTGTTAAATAAATTAAAAATACTTTTTAAATTAATATTTTTGCTTGTAGATACTTAACCACATAGGTAAAATAAAAATAAATGATTGGTATTTTTAAGGGTTCGCTTATATTATTAATATTATTAGGTATTGTTATTTTTCAAAATGAAATATGTACGTATCTATTGTCCGGCAACTTCATCTTGGCTACGTGGCAAATCTGTGAACTACAATCCCATCCAGTACAGCTAATCGAACTTCCGGTTTCAAATTAGGAACGCCCCCAAATTATTCATTGCATTTTTGACACTTCGTATTGGACGCATCTATCAATTTACGTAATTTGAAGCTTTTTATTTTCAAAAGATGTCTAAAACAATACGAAATGATGTTCGAATTATTATCAGTAAACTTTTGATTTATTGCGAAGAAGAAAAATAGTCGTATTTAAAAGGCGAGCCTATACAATACTTTCAACAAGCCCATTTTACGGGTTCCTGTCATGTCAGGTATGTCAAAATTCAGTGTTGTAATACTAGAAATATTTCCCCAAATACTGGAAATTATGTTTGTATATTATAAAGTTATGTGTATCGTAATCTATTTTATTAATATTTTTAGACGTATAATAATTAAGTATAAATGATCATTAGTTAGTTAATGAATTGTCCTTGTATTTTTAAACCGATAAGTAGGTAGGTACATATTGTTTTAAAATTTATGTAAGGTGGATATAATTTAATTTATAGAAAATTATTTTCATAGTATGTGTTTCTACAACAATTTTACTAAAAATACGATATAAAGACATCATTTGTAAATTATAAAACATGTGATTGGGTCATCAATATAATATTGAATATGTAATATCTTTCACTTCTACTTTTTTAGTCATAATTTGTGTTCTAGTTATTTAATTAATAAATACTTGCAGCAATATTATCAGTTAATGTGGGTTCAATGATACATTTCCTTCCAAATTCAATAATTATGCTGTATTAATTAACCTAATATAATAGTAATAATTAAGGGGGAGACGCATGCCAGCAGAGAACCTAGCGGAAATATACGAAGCTTGCAATTTGAGATTTTTTT
Organism: Rhyacophila brunnea; assembly: GCF_057557595.1. Classification (NCBI taxonomy): domain Eukaryota; kingdom Metazoa; phylum Arthropoda; class Insecta; order Trichoptera; family Rhyacophilidae; genus Rhyacophila; species Rhyacophila brunnea. Next base: position 36,237,436 of record NW_028232752.1, read on the forward strand.
TGATAATTTACAATTTCAACTGTAATATTTAATAAATATGTATCCGAAAACATTAAAAAGATTTTTTATTTTTTTTTAAACTTAAAGATAAACTTACAATTGTAAAAAAATGTAAAAAATGTGAATTCGTTGCAGGGTCAAATCTTATTATTGCATTATATTTTATGGTCATATTTATTATTAAAATTTAGTTTATTAAGTTTTAGATTTTATGTGGTGTAGATTTTTGACTAATTCATCGTTTTAATATTTTTTATATATATTTTAAAAAACATCGATTTTTATAAAAATATAAATGTGTTTAACTTGAAATCCTTTTTATTTATATCAACTCGAGCTTCAATATTGTGACCATGCCTAAAATAAAATTTGATATAAATAAAAAGGATTTCAAGTTATACACATTTATATTTTTTTTAAAATCGATGTTTTTTAAAATATATATAAAAAATATTAAAACGATGAATTAGTCAAAAATCTACACCACATAAAATCTAAAACTTAATAAACTAAATTTTAATAATAAATATGGCTATAAAATATAATGTAATAATAAGATTTGACCCTGCAACGAATTCACATTTTATTACATTTTTTTACAATTGTAAGTTTATCTTTAAGTTTAAAAAAAAATAAAAAATCTTTTTAATGTTTTCGGATACATATTTATTAAATAATAGAGTTGAAATTGTAAATTGTCAAAAAAAATCTCAAATTGCAAGCTTCGTATTTTTCCGTTAGGTGCCTCTTTTCGCCTCTGATAGTATAAGCATCCCCCTTAAGAGGTGAAATTATTTGAAAAAAAAATTCTATTGATATTTATTGAACAATAATTAGACTTATAAATTAATGTACTTATAAACTTACTGAGAATAGAATTGATATAAACTTAAAACCTAATTTCGCGGGATATGTTTTCTCAAAAAATGACAACACTGTGAAATATTTTATTCGCGACAAGGGCGACTTCCTGTTGTCGCCTAAATAATGTTGTCGTACAGTACTCGTACATAATTAAGTACGGGGACCTACTAATTATGATAAAATAAAATTGTAATCTTACAAAAAAATTATTGTCCCTTATTTTTTAAGCAGTAATCGCTGTATTATCCTCATTCACATCTTCCTGATCGGATTCCGGTAAAGTATCTTCCACTGATAATCTATGTGGCCGTTTCATAAACTCATCCGTCATCTCTGAGGGATATTACATTTAACACAGATACTTTTAAGATCGTTATACTCGATCTCCGATATTGGTGATTTAGCACTATACAGCAAGGGTGGCTGGCGTTTAAAGCATCACAGCATTTGATCGGGATCTGATGACATTTTCTAGGTCTAACAGTTTAGTCCTACTGTCACCAGAGTGGGTACAATATTTGGTAAGTTTTTTTAAATTATGCCTTTTGTAATTCACCAAATTTAATTTTGAACTTTGAAGCAATGCAAGTAGCAGCGAGAGATTTCCAGTCACGGAATTCTGCTTATGAAATGATGACCTAGCGTTGGAAATGATGGTGGGTCATTCTGATAGTGCCCAAATTACTCTGATTATAAATGACTCAATTCTCGCATGAATGGAATCGACCAGCATCGTAGTACGACCAGTTGGTCTATTCTATACTTTATCGACCGCTAAAGTGATAGATATTATCAAACTTAGGGTAGGTTTGTATAAAAGTATTAGTACTTATTGCAACAATTACAACCAACATATTGTAATTGTTGCAATAAGTGCTGTATTCTAACAGCAGTAACTGCTGTTAAAATGTAGCGCTTATTGCAACAATTACAATCAACGTATTGTAATTGTTACAATAAGTGCTAATTCTATGATACAAACCTACTCTAAGTTTGATAATATTTATCACTTTAGCGGTCGATAAATACAGAATAGACCCACTGGTAATAGAAAATGTATTTCTATCAATTCAATGAAAGTTGAATTTTTCATAATATAAGATAGCATAGCCAGTGTTGCCCGGTTCTTATTCTGACCAATCACAGTATAATAAATCCTTGATTTTTTCCCGCTTTGTCAGTCCTATCCAAAGATTTGTGCATTATTTCGGAGATCTCATTACTGCCACGTTTACCATCAGTTTCACCCCATAAAAAGCAGTATCCATTATTTTTTCCACTTTAATAGATACTTTCATTATAGTATGCGTATTTTCGACTACGGAGTTTTTTGCACCTTCTCAAGGTCAAAACTTGCGCACAAAACATCATTGTGATCTTTACTTTTGGCCAGATCATTAAAGAACATCTCCTTGCATTTATCCTTTATGGTAAGGGGACATTTCTAAGTATCCATTTCAATTAGCCGAAGTCTCTTGTCACCAGACATATTTGTTATTTTCTCGCAAAAAGAACACTATTATCTTTTTTGGTAGATGAAAACCCAAGTTGAACTTACTGTCTATTAAATACGTTTCTGAAAACATTCTGAATCACGACATTAGTGGATTCATTCAAAGAATCCAAATTTTCAGTATAAATTTTATATATATTTTCAACATTTCAAAAATCTACAGGAAGATACTATTATTCGTAGATTATTCCGACAGTAGTGAGATGAAACGGCGGGTAATTATTGTTTAATAAACTCTATTACCAGGTTTATTTTATCTCAGCCAGTTTTACTGGACGGCGCGAGCTTTGCTCTCAAATCGGTTTTCGCACAACTCACTACTAGACGGACCACCGAATAAACCGTACCGTAGCTTACACTATCAAATAACGTCGGTTACGTTGTTTTGCTCTACTTTATAATGCGGTACAAGTTAAAACGCTAAAAGGCACAGACCCTAAAAAAATGTCATGCGAATGAGATCGGGCTCTAATATTTTTGTCACTTACGCGCTAGGTGATATTGAACGGTTCTCAGTTTAAAACGCAATTTACCAAAAAGTGTCGCTTACGTTGTTCTGCTGATTAAGGGTCGATATATTTTGTAAAAATGTTGAAATCAAAAATAAATATTTTTTTAATTCAAAGATAAACCTTACAAATTAATAAACAAACTGTTATAAAATGTATGTTTCTTGATTATAGTTTTTTTATGCTTGTTTATTAAAATATAGTTTAATAAGTTCATTCAAAGATCGAGATATTTGAATAATTATTCATAGTTTTAATGTATTTTATATTTAATTAATTCAATTATTGATTCTACTAAAAAATTTAAATTTAAAATCTTTTTTATTTATATCAAATCGCGCTTTTCAATATCGTTCCAATACAGAATTAAATTCAGGACAAAATTCTCTGGGAGGAGCTGAGCTAAAAATAGTTGAGTTTCATTCTGGAGAGATTTTTTAAAATTCAGGAATTTTTTTTTAGGAGGAACTAGAGAAAAAAAACTAGCGTCTATGCAAAAATAGCTTCATTTATTACCCCGTCTAGCCTATTATATTTGTTAATGAGAGTTGGTAGCACTGGCAGTCCCCCTTAATATTAGTAAAGGTAAACTTTTAATAACCGTTTAGGAGAGTCTTCGCAACAGTTGTTCAAATAATATTTTATCATAATTTTCTATCATTGTTGTTTATCGCCGGTTGTTGGAGCATTTTAAAAATGGATATCATTGTCAACAATAAAATCAAATACTCACAGTAAAACTTTTGCCGCAAGTCTCACAGATATGATCTCTGGGTTTTCTGTATCCCTGATGTACCGCTCGGATGTGCGTCAACAGAGTCCTCTTACTGATAAATGCAGCTTCACACAGCGTACATGCGTGCGATCGTTTGTTCAGATGCACTCCATCCATGTGCATGGAAAGTTGCAGACTGTTGGTATAGCGTGCATCACATAATTTACACCTGAATCTGTATGTAGACAAAATCAGAACAGATTAGTTGAAAAGTCGATTTTTTACCTTTATATTTTTTTTTATATCACCACATCAGTTTAATTATCACATAACCAGAAGTGAAAATGACAATTAGGAAAAGCTCATTGTCAGCCATTGAACCATTGAAAGGTCAGATCAAGTGAACGATGCTACAGACGGTGGAATGCAGGCATCAGCTTTAAACCTTCGTACATTCTGATGTTTGGTCCTCTTATAGTTTTGCGTTTTGAAAAGCGGGTGTATGTATAGAGATTACGTAGGTACACTCAAGTTATTTTACGGCTCACTTGATATAAAAAAAATTCATTAATAATGAAAAATAAATTTTCACAACACTTGTTGGGGTATCTCATAACCCCATGTGCAGTCGATAACGTAGCAAAATAACGAAATAAAGATTTCAACGATTTAGAAAAGAGTCAACGATTTCCAAACTGGGAGTCGTGAAAAGTTTAACACAATGTAGCCACAGGTTTGCAGTTTGCAAATGCATATTTTATAAAACGGCCGCTAGTTATAAACTACATAAAAAAACAGTCCTATAAAAGGTTGTCTGCAAACCTGTCTGAAAATATGGAGACTAATTTTATAATACCTCACTTCAAAACTACCTATTGTGAAGTGCGTTGGTTCGTGAAAAAATTAAAAATAAAAGTGTCAAATCATAATGTTGAAATTTGAGGCAAATTTGTTTAGGAACGATAATTTTGTTGTCAAACTTATCTATTTCGTTGGAATTTAAAAAAAATTGAGTGAATAAATCAATGCAAGGACAACTAATGTATTCACTGATTTAAAAAGACAAAGTGAAGGCATTCATAAAAAATTGGAGCTTTGGAAATCTAAATTACAAAAAAATAAGTTAGCCATGTTTCCACTTTAAAATGATTTCTGCGCCAGATAGGTATATTGAAGCAAACAAAAATCTATTTACTGAGTTCTTGGTTAGTTTGCTAATCCACTTTTCACATTATTTTATTAATAGTAAAAAAAAGTCGTTTGCGAAGCTTCTTTATTTCAGTGCTATTAAATATTTTAAATATGTGGTTGTGCATTATAATTTGATGTGATACCTATATGATAATTGATATACTTAAATGATAACCCCCGTGTATAAATTAGGAAACACTACATTAGAGCACCACACTGGCCTTAACCTCAGCGATAGGTAGGTGGACCCGCCAAAGATCCTGGCCTGGGGGCCCGCTTTAGGATGTGGGACCCATGAAAGAATCCATTTGTCGATGATGAATTTGGATTGACTACTATTGAAATTGATTGTGCTAATAAACAAGCACATTCATCGGATGAAAAACAAATTAATTTAAAAATGAATATAAAGTACCTACTTAGTAAAACCTTGTTTATTTTTATATATTTTTTTTCATTTTTGTATTAGTACATTGTTGACTATTTAAAAAGGTGTCTGTATTATTTAATGAAATAAAGGGGGGGAGGCGCCAAGATTAGATTTTTTTAAAAGGGAGGCATAATAACATAAAGTTTGGAAACCACTGGTCTAAGTTGTAATGATAAGCAAAATTATGATAAGGCCTTTATTCAAGCATACACATGATGTAGGCCATTCAAATTTTGACACTGTTTTCAAGCATTAATGAACTAGCTTTACTGCGCATGACATATTTACATTTGAATATGTAAAGAACATACATTCAATTCATCAAGTTTTGCTACCTTAGATCGACTGAGTCACGCACATGGGATATTAGGAAAAAAACTGATATTCCGGATGCTGGAAAACAAATGAAGACCTGGTTGACCTTGTACAAGATGGAGGGATAGTGTCGAGTTGGATTTAAAACCTTGGGCGTCCTAAACTGAAGGTAAGCGGTTTTCGACAGAGGATGGGAGCAGATGCCGGAGGAGGCCATGGTCCATATAGGGCTTTTCCACCAGAAAGAAGATGTAGTGAACTTACGTGAGTTGCTCTGGTCTCAAATGTCGAGTCCCTCGTTTAAGATGCTGGTTCAATTTGATCTGCGTTGCATACGAGAGATCACACTCGACACAGTAGAACTTTTTAGTGAGCGCGCCGCTATGAACTATGCGATGCTCTTTCAGATTCTCCTTCAGAAAGAAAGACTTGGGGCATTGTTCGCAGGTAAAACACCGCTCACTCTTGTGTCTCGTCAGGTGTCGGTTGAGGTTGTCTTTCCACAAAAACACTTTAGGACATAGATGACACTTATATTCTTTGGAGTTGTTATGAATTCTTAGGTGCTTTATGTATGTGTACTTGTTTTTGTATGTCTTCAGGCAGATATCGCATTTTATGGATTTTTCCGTCTGATCGTGTTCAGTGTACATGTGTGACATGACATTTTGCTTGCTGATGAGGACTTTGGCGCACAGTTGGCAGGTGTAGCGCATGGCATGCGTGTTGCAGTGGTTGGTGAGATTGCGCCTCGTGTTAAAGCGCTGACCGCATACTTCACAAACAAACTGTCCGGATACCTGTTGATAACAGTCCCATTTTAATTAAATTACTTTTGATTCGATATGATCAAAATTTAAGAATGCAAGATTGTTTTTATTAAACATGCATATCTAAAAAAATGACTGAATCATTCTTAAAGGATGTTTCTAGTAGGTATGTGTACGAAGTTATTCCAACTTATGTATTAGAGATGAACTATAACTTGAGGTGCGGCGATTTGAAGAACTAATAGCACATAATATACAGGCAACACTCACATCGCGACACTAGCACTAAGGTCACAGCTCAAGTTATAGTTGTCGTTAAGTTAAAAAAAAAAAATGGATCTTAAACATTCACTTTTGAGTAGGGTCGTCACAACTTAATACTAGGTATATAGTACAAATCACATACACTAAATAGATAATATAAACAAACGAATGACGTGTAAAAAGGTCAAAGACCGCAGACTGTAAATACATCTCTGAAAAATATACGGTGCCTGAGATGTACGAATGTAAACATTTTTGTACAACCCTGCACTACGACATCTCTAAAATGTTAGTTGAAACATTTGACAAAAGTCAACAGATTTGTATATTGAAATCATTAAAAAATATAATAAAACGTTTAAAGACATTCAGATAGATGTTAGTATGTATCCTATTTTAATTATCTCAGGCTTTGGTTCGTATGGAGTAGATGTGTTCAAGAATTTTACTTTGTATACTTACCAAATCATGCTTGAGTGTGTGATCCTTATAGACAATTTCATGGGAAAAACCCCTGGAGCAAGGTTCACACTTGTACGGAGCCTTGATGTATTCTTCGGAGAGCCGCCCCTTTTGCACTTCTAGGAGTTGTTCTTGGAAGGTGAGAGAAGTGAGCACAAACAATGAAGAGTTGAATGTGTTTGCGGGGGTGTCGGACTGTTGGCTTTTTATTTGCGGCATACGCCCGGTTTTGGTTGACTTTTTTCTCTCTTTAGATGATTTGACCTGACAAAACAATTGAAAAAATAAATAATGATATTCCTACTAATGTTCAGAATACTTCATACAGCCAAAATAATCATATTAAACATACATAGCGCAAAAATAAGCCTTTTCTTTATCTTTACAGATAGGTATAAAGGATACTTATAAAAAAACATGAATTTAACTCTTTTTGAAATAAAGATAGTTTTATCTAATGCTATACATTTTTACTTTTATATAACAGTATTTTTCATGTTGCAAGATTGCATGTGTGGATCAAAAAAGTTCAGAAACTTCTGAATTTTCACGCAATAATTGGTACTCGTATGGCGGATGCGTAATAGAACGATAGTGGCGAACCTGCAGGAAGAATTACGAACCACACCGCACAGAACATTTTGACGTTTACCGATTATCTACGAACCTGTCTGAAAATAGCATCATGCAATGACAACATTGCGTCTCGCTTACACTTGAAAAATGAGATTAGTCAGTTCTTTTACGTATAAACAGTTATTATCGCGATAGTTTAAAATGCACACTATTGGTGCAAGTAAATCCATGCATGTGTGCAGGCATTATAAATTCTATAGAAGTCTTCTAGAGAAGGAAGGGTAGAAAATCTATTTTTATAATGAAAATATTATAATTATAAATTAAAGATGAACTACATTCTTGCTTATACATATTACTTTCTTTTGCTTAGAAGCTTTTTTCTTGGCCACCGGTTCATTATCACTGTCATCAAACTGGCAATCGTCCAGTTCTGTTTTGATGTGGATCTCTTCTGTGTCAGATGTCTCTTCATTGAAGTTCATCTTATATGTATGTTGGTCTGACTCAATATCATACTCCTAAAAATAAATAATATATAGTTTTTCAACGCTATAATATATATTCTTAACAGAAATACCTGCAGGAATCGTTTAGAAATGATATAATCAAGAATTTGAAATTTTAAATATGTAAAGGAAACAAAAATCATCTCACTCATGATACCTATGATTGATATTTAGTTGTGCGATAATATTAAATTCATCTTTTTTTCATGGTGTCTTCTATTGAAGGTTGTCAACCATATTGTAGTATATCTCCCTATCCAGGGCCAATTGTGTCGGGTCACTGACACCTTGGACAATGAGCCACTTATGGCAGTTGCATAGTCAAGTGAATTCATGTCTTTGGCCCACACTTCTGCTGCCCTCTATCTTTCGGTGTATTAGTAGTGGAGTAAATCATACTTCTTATTGCGAAAATATGGCTGAAGTATGCAGCCTTCCGCCTTCGCTTGATAATAATTCTAATAGCTTATTGGCCCATCTTAAACATCCTAATTGGTGATGTGATCAGCCCAGGAAATTGCATGTCAACACAACCACATCTAAAAAGTCTTCAATTTCCCAATGGTGATTATTACATTACCTAATGTTAATAGAGAGTAGTAATTAGTGGGGAAATAGATTTTTTAAAGGCAAAGTCGATATTTAACAGTCATTTTTTTTTAATGCCAATTTCTTTTTTTTTTTAACTAATCCAGCCCAAATTTTTTACTGCCGAATCTATTTGAGATCAAAGTTGCGACTTTTTTTTTTGATTTTATTACCCAAATAATTTTTTACCAGTGAAAATTTAAGAGATTCTACTTCTACTCAAAGTCGAGAGCTTTTTTTTCGTTTCAAATTCCCTTTAAAAATTTTATTTACTTGTCCCTGGTAATAATTTCTTGAATTATTGAGATTGAGCCGCTCGGCCATCGTAAGCTATATATATTATATCATTAATAAGCAGCATTTCACCAAAGTCACTGTAAACAAGTATTATTGTTTTTGAACAAACTAGATAATAACTGAAAATTAAATATAGAACAGAAATCCTCAGAGTAATTTAAATAAATGGTTTATGTGGACAATAATTATTCAACGTACACGAGGTATGTTTTAATTCCCGGATAAATGTTATTTTTGTTCTATCATAGTGATTAATTTGTTCTTCAATATCGCAGTGAGTAATCATTTCTGATAAGCTTGTGAATTCGCCCGTGCATGTAATTGTTCATGCGGTCAATTACATGGACGTAGGAAGAAATAAATACGAAATGAGTAAAAATAATAATTTCCTTAAATTAAAATAATGGAAATAAAAACCATTTTGATAGTATTTTTAGTTGGTTCATCTTTTTTCAGTGGACATCCATAGAATTTTATATCCAGGATTCGATGATCACGATCAGAGGTGAGGGTATGATGATGGTGCGGATGAAATTCTGTGATAGAGATTTCACTGGAGCCCAATCTTGACTTTGTGATGTTACCCCTTTCGTCTGTGAATTGCTGACTACCCGGCTGAAATAAAAATTGCTGTTGATTTAATACAGTTTTGATCTACTGATGGATAAAATCCTCCGTAAGTCCCCTCCACTTCTATTGTCAATAGCTTTTCACTGTCATGTATTTATACTAAACGTTAAATCTGTTTTAAAGAGTCTCTATGGACAACTTAGTACCCCTTTGGTCTGGTGGCATTTGTCTACCAGTTGCCCACTCGCCAGACATATCCAGCCCAATGCCATTTCAGTATTCTTGTATGATTGCTTCAACATTGGTTTTCGTTTGTGGTCCTTTCACATTATGTCCAACATGCACCTTTCCAAATTGTGTTGTGCAACTATTAATATATTGATTCCTTTTAGAGCTACCACATAAGAAAGCACTTGAGACTGTGACCATTTATGGTCACATGCTGAGGACTATAACATTTCTCATACTGTTTATATACGACATTCGTACATGCTGCATTGGCTACATCGAATGCGAGCAACTTTGTGCTAGCTCTTACATATCATTGGTAGCACACATTGGATGTACACATAATGATTTCCTGTTTCCTGATACCCTGTTTACATGTGCATGGATTTACTGCTGACAGTATGTATTATCGTGCTAGTTGCAGGATTGCATGCATGGATCAAAAAAGTTTCGCAGCTTCTGACAGTTGGAACTTGTACGATATTTGCGCCTGCGCAGTAGAACAATAGTGGTGGACCTGGCAGAAAAAAAAATGAACTACACTGCGAAGAGCACTTTGACGTTTACCAATTTCCACAACCAGTGAAATAGCACCATACAATGACAACAATGTGTCTCACTTACTCTTGAAAAATGAGATTGGTGGGGCAGTTAGCAATTTTATGTGTAAACAGTTATTATCGTGATGGTTTAATTTACAGAAACTCATGCATGTGTACAGGCGCTATTAGGTATCATGGCAAGTCAATATAAATAAAACATTATATCTAATCATTTAATGATTACCTATGTAAATGCATTTTAACTAAGTACACAATTATTTAAATGTTTATTAACTTACTTGAGAGTTTGAAGTAATATAGTTTTGTAAAATGATAGAACTATTATTACATAGTGTTTTGAAGAGCACACATTTGGAAAGCAAAGCGCAGCATTGCCAACATAGCCACGCCGGTAGGGCATCTTCATGAGAAACCTAAAAATGTGGATATCTATTCCTTAACAAATACCTATTTTAATTTACCAACCACCAAGCGTGTTTATTCATTTTATTACAATATTTACGATTATAAATTGAATCATGCGATTGAATAGTTAAACGAAGGGGTAGCATTCATTTAACTATAAACAAATTATCAATTTTACTACTATACTTATGTACCTCTAAGTTTGAAAAATGTGCAATGTTTTTAAACATGTCGTCTGTGAAGATATATTTCATATTTAATTTAGACGCTAAGCAACATCGACATATTTTTCTTCCAAATATATTTTTCGGTTTCATTATTTTATAATAAAATTGATTAATTAAATAAACACAAGAACGTTGACGTTAGTAATATTATGACAGTTTGTTATGATGCGGATTAAGTTGGTAGAAGTGTGTTAATATTACCAATAGTGTTGCCATATTTTGAAAGTGGAATTATAGTACAGTGCCTTCAAAATTATAGTATTTCGGCCAAAAATATAGTACGCGTTGAGTGACCAATAATTTTCTGCATTTTCAAAAAATTAAACGTGGGGTAATTAACGTCTTGTTTTTTTTAGACAAAATTCAAATGTTAAGTCAGTGGTTTCCAAACTTTATGTTACTACGCCTCCCTTTAAAAAAATCTAATCTAGGCGCCTCCTCCCCCTTATTTCATTAAATAATACAGACACCTTTCTAAATAGTAAACAATGTACCTACTTATGAATACAAAAATGAAAAAAAATAAACAAAGTTGTACAACTTATATCACATTAATTTTTGACGAATGTGCTTGTTTATTAGCACAATCAATTTCAATAGTAGTCAATCCAAATTCATCTTCGTTCATTGCCAAAATGATTCTATCATGGACCCCACATCCTGAAACGGACCCCCCGGGTCAGGATTTTTCAACCACATATTTAAAATATTTAATAGCTCCGAAATAGCAGGTGACTTTTTTTGCTATTAATAAAATAATGTGAAAAGTGCATTAGCAAACTAACCAAGAACTCAGTAAATAGATTTTTGTTTGCTTCAATATATCTGGCGTAGAAATCATTAAAAGTGGAGACAGGGCGAACTTTTTTTTTGTCATTTTGATTTCCTAAGCTCCAATTTTTTATGAATGCCTTCACTTTGTCGTTTTAAATCAGTGAATGCATTAGTGGTCCTTGGATTGATTTATTCACTCAATTTTAAAATTTCAACCAAATAGACAAGTTTAATAACAAAATTATCGTTCCTAAACAAATTTGCCTCAAATTTCAACATTATGATTAATTTGACCCTATTATTTCATTTTTTACGAGATAGCTATTGCGCTTCACAATAGTATAGAAGTGAGGGATTATAAAATTAGTCTCCATATTATTTCCAGAAAGGTTTGCAAACAACCTTTTATATGACTGTTTTTTTGTGTAGTTTATAACTAGCGGCCGTTTTATAAACTATGCATTTGCAAACTGCATACCTTTTTGCTTCTCACGGATTATTTTGGCATTGTTTTTCTTCTATTGGCAAACTTTTTCCGATTTCTCAAAATTATAGTATTTTAGGCGTACTATACCTGTTTTATATCGTACATAGTACGCAGACGAAAATTATAGTACAAATACTATAATTATAGTACGGTTGGCAACACTGACAGAGCCTCCAAAATTATAGTTTTTGTGGGAAAAATATAGTACGCGCTGTCATCTGTTGAAAATTTATAGGTTTTTGTTTCTCAGAAAAAAATAACGGAGAATTTGAGAAACTCCGAGACCCATTTTTATTTAGGTACCTACCAATGTACTATAATAATTATATATTAGAATTATTCCACTTTCAAAATATGGCAACACTGGTGACTAGACTGGACTAAGCATTTATTTTTTAAAAGATTGAACAAGCTGACGTTTTGAAAATGGAATTTTTAATTTACTTTTGCAACACGGATGTGATACAAACAATTGCACCACGGGAAATAAAATGCAAACGCAATTTACTTCGGCGCCATGGTGAGTACCATGTGAGTACCTACTAACTTTTTTATAAATGAGGTAAGTATTAACAATCTATTTTTTAAGCATTTTTTGTTTCAATAGCTTGTATAGCACGGATTTACCATGATCACGATATTAGTGAACCGTTTATCTAACCGTGGCAAAAAAGACATTTGTATAAAGATTCTCCATTTCTCCAGTTTCAGTATACCTACACGGCACAGGAGAAGCCCCAGCCCGAGACGTCTCAACAAGCAATCAGCACGAATCAAAACATTCAGGTAATTAATGAGACATTAAAATTACTTATACGAGGTTTTTTAAAAATATTCTTCACGATAATTTATACACTTTTCCTTTAACTACCTACGTATGTGTTTGAAACAATCTGGAAAGCATTTTTCCCACTTTGCAGAAGGTAACTCCAAACCATGGTTTTTGAATGCACCAACCGCCTCTTCTAGTGTAGAAAATCAATGACCACGCAATTTATCTTTGACTGTCGGGAATAAAAAGAAATCATTCGGTGCCAAATCGGGGCTGTATGGCGAATGACCCATCATTTTCAGAGGGACATTTTCAACTGAGGCGGACGAAACTGGTCCTAATCTATTGATTAAAAGTGGAATAAGTACTACAAAAAATTGCATTTTATTAAATAAAAACAACAATAAAATGCAGTTCCACCATGAATTGACAGTTAACAAAATAAAAAAAAATTACTTAATATTATTTAACATAAGTACTTAATTTTAATCATATTTTGTTTTTTTTTCGTATTTATTTACGTACTTATACCGTGATTTGACATTCGATAAATCCAGCGCTCGAAATAGAAAAGTTTACGAACCGGAGCGCTCGATATTTTATGAAGATATTAACCCTTAACACTCGAGTGCCGCCATATCGGCGGCATTAGAAGTTTCCCGTATTACTCGAGTGCCGCCGTAGCGGCGGCACCGCCTATAAAGTCATTTTTTGTAATATTTTCAGAAATTTTTATAATGCGATTTCAATCAAGTTAGAATGAATAATAATAGGTTATTACATTTATCTGAGAAAGAAGTCGGCAAAAGAATACTGCGTGCCTAATTTCAACATAGTATTTTTATCGGAATCTTCTCTTTTTTTATTCGTAGGTCGTCGCTTGCAAGCAATGTTTTTTTGTCACATAAATTTTATTTATTGAACGTTCCCAGACTTTAGGAAATTTACGAGACAGCCGCTTATATTACAAGTGTATTTGAAGGCAATTCATTTGTATCATATTTACAGTCATAATGGACGATTTACACTCTATAGCCAGTTCTCTACATACCGCTATTTCATTACGATTCTGTGATAAGCCAGGATTACATATTGGAGATTGCTTTGTGAAATACCACACAATGAAGAATTATAAATAAACTAAAAATAAGTACAGTATATTCATTATAAATTTATTTTACAGAATAAAAAAAAAAAATTTTTTTTTACATTTTTTTCACCAATTAAATGTTTTATATTGAAATTATGCTTTGTGCGGGAAAAAGTCTCGAGTGGGTGGTATGTACCTATAAAAAAAATTTCGAGTGGAAAAGGTTAACATAGTTATCAAATTTTGCGTGTATTTTTACATTCATACTTATTTGTTTTCATTGAACTAAGAAAACATATTACACGTCATGTTGTTGGTTAGTTTTTTATAATTCATTAAACCCTGCCTAAACCAAACAATAGTAGTTAAACATATTATATGTTTTATGAAGATATTAACATAGTTATCAAATTTTGTAAAAACACGCCTGTTAGATTTTTTGTTTTATGGTACGAGAGACCTTAACCTTACACAAGGATTAGAAATTATAGCTTAGTAGATTCTAGCACCTACTTGCTTGGACAATTTCAACTCTTAATTTTAATGGTGTTTTCTTTTGTTTACCAGGAGTGGTCTGCCTCTGCCTCGGGCATGCGGTATATGCAGAATGAGTTTCAAGCACCCATACGCGCTAAAGCTTCATGAAGAGCGACACCATCAAAACGTTTGGCCGCATGGGTGCGAATTCTGCCTCAGCTCTTTCAACGTGACCGACGCGAGTCAACCAGGTCCATTTACCCGGATCACCCAAATGTGTTAAGACTCCAAATTTTTTTAAGTACGTTTGTTTGTGCATTGTCATGCATCATATTGTTGCTTATTATTTCGTAAATATAATAAAAAATACTATAATTGCAATGAATACAAAAGCATTTAAAATATGCTTGAATTTTGTCAATTCGATTAACACAGTTTTAGATGTTTTCAAACAAGACCATTTTAAATTATTTTTTACAAACAGCACTAATTTAGTTAGCGTGTGTGTTTGGTAAATTACCCCAAAATTATAAATCCCAAAATATTCAAGACACAGGATATGGACAAACAACTTGGAGTTGTTTTAATGCTTTCCTTATAGGCATTGGTTATTAGCCATTTGCTCAATCCAATGGTTCCAAAAAATACACAATAAAAAAAGAAAACATGGTTAGACATTGAGCATTAGATATTTACTATTACAGTGCTCAAATTGTTCGGGCGACGCAATGTTATTTAATGTAATAATAACATTGTCCTCATAAATTACAAAAATATGTCTGTTATACAAGTATGAGAATTGATATTGTTGGTAATAGTAATACCGTTTGTAGTTACTTTAAAATTATTATTACCATATTTACTTTAAATTAATCTATTAAAATCTGAAGGTTTTAATATGCTACACATAGTATATTGAACAATTTACACATTTATTTCAATCTTCACTTTAATTAAACTGTGATCTTTTATTTTAATTCACTAAACAATTAATGCAATAACAACAAAAGCGACCTACGCGCTGCAGGTCTGACATGGCGGGAGGCGCAGGAGTTGGCGATGGACCGAGGGAAGTGGCGCCAACTCTTGTGCTTGCCCTATGCCCCAATGTTGGGACGTGATAGGGTGGAAAAAAGAGAGAAACAATTAATTTCCGACAGAGATGTCAAATACGTCCAGGTGGACGAATAACAAACACCAATTAATGTTAAGTGGGGATAACTAAACGAAGTTAACAATTAAGAAAAAAATTGTGTTGATTAAGAGCCGAGCCACACCGGGCGACTCTGGTCTCGAGACCAGTCGCCGAGACCAGACCGATATATGCTTGCTTGCGCGACTACTGGGCGACCAGGTGTGGCATGGTCCATATAACTGCATACATCGGTCTGGTCTCGGCGACTGGTCTCGAGACCAGAGTCGCCTGGTGTGGCTCGGCTCTAACATCTCACATGTTGAGTGATACTGAAAAGTGATTGTGGTATTTAATCAGGGTAATATGTGGCCTGTGGTTTAAATGCAGAAAGTGTTGAACAATTGAATAACATTAATATTATGAATTGCTTTGAATTTGTTTATCATCTACAGTATACCTCCTGTTAATTCAAAATCCAAGAGATTTGTATGGTACGAGATAGTAACAGAAAATGATGTTATCTTGTACTTACCAACTTACCTTACCGGTGACAAACTAACCAGTCATACAAATAACCAATGTAAATATGAAATAAAACTAATATATAGATAATCACAAAATGAATGAATCAATAAAATGTTAATTATAATAAAAAATTACAATATAAATGATTGCAAATGACATAGCTTCTAACAGAAGGCAAATGATTTCCAAATTCCTGACTTAGTGTAACAAACGAGTTGCTGTTAACAACTGAACGTAAATATCTGGATTCACTAATGACATATTAAATGGACAACTCACTTCATACCGGCGCGCACGAAAAATTGTGCATGAAAGTCATTCACAGATGTATAGGTAGATGTCACGTGACCATATGACGTATCCATTTCCATTATGCGATACAAGCTTCGAGAATTTATAGTAATATAACCTTTATTGTAATGGCGTATTAGTGTCATGACTCATTGCGTTAGAAACAGATTCTCGGTTACTTACGACTTCTCGGAGATTAGACGCAAGTGAGCCCAGCGCATCACAGGCGACTGTCCAATGGTTTCTGTCATTCAATTGCATTGAATAAACATTCATCAATATCTTAAAATGGCATTTTATAAATAATAAATAATACTAACACATGAAAAGTGATATCCCATCTTTCTTGGAGTGTTTAGTAGATTTTTTTTACATTTTTTTACTAGGCACATTGGCATTTTGTAACACAATAATAACGGTGGAGTCGAAACCTGACAGTCAGAAATTTTGTATGGGCAGACCCAGCGGTGTCGCCAGACCGCTTGCAAGCAGAATGTTCATTTGAGCGTAGGATACCGATATTAAAATATGAATTTCGCCATCCGGCAGACCCGCCACAAAGTGAGTGTCATTTTATGTTCTAGATGATTCGTCCATATTAATGTCATTGGGATTCACAGAAAAAAAATGCAGTACTGTTAGTCAAAATGAAAACTGACACAGTCGGGACAATATATTTCAAAACTAAAAAAGGTTTTAAATATTTGTTCATTGAAACACATTTTATACCATGCTATAAGATAATGCTTATAAAAAACTAAAAATGTATTTCACATGACGATTATGGATTGCGTAAAAAATAATAAAAGATCTGAGTGCCCAGATGAGTCATGATATCATTTATGGGAATTTCCTTTTTGGTTACACTCTGCGGTTTATTGTCAGAAAGTATGCAGGTGTGTTACTATCATAAAACATATCAGATTCTGTGAAAAATAATTTAAATGTATATGCATAAAAATGTTTGTCTTTTCGCTGGGGCAGAGTAGAATTTACGTATAATTATTATGAAATAACACGATTTATAAGACTTTCTGTAAGTAAAAAAGTCACTGAAATTTGAATTAACCAAAGAGATTTGACTCATTAACAAAATAAACAGGGGTGTATTGTAGTAAGGTACATGTGTATTGTATTTGTTTTGAAATAATGTAAAATAGTATCACAACGTAAAATTCGGAAAGTTAGTAAAACATAAACACTATTATTTGAAGACGTCAGTATCGATTTGACTATTACCTATTAGTTCAAAAAAAAATCTATAGTAGATAGAGCAGCACAAAGAATATAATGTATTATGTATGCTGGGTGTATGTATAAATATATTATGTAGTATTTATTTTGGAAGTACCTACTATATTTTCTAGTTTAAAAAAATATACATGCATTAATTAACCACTATTGTGCTCGGAAAGGAAAACCACAAATTCTATTTGTTTGAGGGTCACTTTACTGTTATCAAAACTTCAATGAATAAATTCTTTCTTTTCAGAATGTCTTCTTCTTCTTCTTCCACGGCGCTACATCCCGGGGTGGGATTTGGCCTCCTCCACAACCGCTCTCCACTCACTCCGTTTCAGAATGTACATTTAATAAATTTATTGCACTTAGTTGAAATTATCTACATAAATATTTTAATGTATTATGGGTTGGAGCTATTAAAATATATTATTAATTAAAATTAATGTTGTCCTTTATTTTCCACTTTATAACATAATCACATAACACTTTTACTCGTATACTAATGTAAAGTTTGAATATTATTACTATATGCATTCCTGGTTAGAAGTCCAACTGAAGAGTGTTTTTTTTTATATTACTGCATTGTTGCCATATTTTCAAAGTGGAATTATAGTACCGAGCCTCCAAAATTATAGTATTTCGGCAAAAAATATAGTACGCATTGAATGATGAATACTTTTCTGCATTTTCCAAAAATTACGCGTAAAGTAATTTACGTCACCTTTTTTTTTTAGACAAAAATTCAAATGTAAAGTAATAATTAACGTCTGGTTTTCTTAAACAAAAATTCAAATGTAAGGTGATTAACGTCTCCTTTTTTTAGACAAAAATTCAAATAGAAGGTGATTACTGTCTCGTCTTTTAGACAAAAGTTCAAAAGTTAGGTATTTTAGTTCTCCCGAACAGCTTTAGCGCTATTTTTTATCTATTTTTCCGAATTTTCAAAGTTATAGTATTTTAGGCGTACTATAGGTACCTGTTCAATATAGTACATAGTACGCGGGCCAAAATTATAGTAAAAATACTATAATTATAGTACGGTTGGCGAATTATAGTACACGAAAATATTACTTTCCACTAATGCTACCGCCGGAAAAAAATGTCAGCTGTGATTTTCTACCGGAAATTAGAAAATTGTTTTCAGAATCAAAGACGAGGTTTTTTAAGCTCTTCTTACAACAATCAAATTCTTTGATGCTGTCGGATTTTTCGTCGAAATATTAGCGTTTATATTTAATATAGTACAGAAATGCTAAACTATTGTTTAACTACCTACCTATAGAATATTAATTCTTCTTTTTCTTTAAGACGTAGATATATTTAGTAGAAACGAGATTTTTCCAAAGAGATTGCCCAACCTCTTCGGATTTTTTCTTGTTTGAAAATATTTTGAGAAATTTTGCCAACCCAATCTTCAGCAGAGTTTGAAACTATAAAATTACACTCCGGATCGTAAAATTTTCCATTTCGAGCGCTGATTACTAAAACGAATTGGGTATATTCTATACTTATCGACCGCTAAAGTGATAAATGTTATCACTTTATCATATTTATGTACATATTGAGGTATTATAACTGTTACAATAAGACGCGCTTCGCGTCTATTCTATACACAAGATTGCTTTTCGGCCTATACGGCAGCTATCTAGGGTAGGTTTGTATCGAAACATCAACAATTATTGTAACAATTACCATAAATTAGTTGTATTTGTTACAATACGTGCTATGTTTTAACACCACTTCTCTTGGCTGTGTTAACTTTAGAGCGAGATAGACAGTTTTGACTGTTTAGACGGCTAACTTATTGTAACAATAATATAATACCTCAATAAATAAATATGATAAAGTGATAATATTTATATAAGTTAAATATATAAGTAATAATTTTATGTAAGTTCGTCATTCGGTTCAACTTTTCTAGGAAATAATTCTAACTTATCTAGGAACATACTCTGCTCCTGAGGTTTCAAAATTTTGTGTATTCAACAATATCATTATTTTTTCATTAGGTACTTTGAGAAGAGTTGAGATATAGACCGGTGGAAATGAAATGGGAAGCTGTGTAGAAAAGCTAGTAGGTATATTAATATAGATACATAATATTTTATATATGATTGAGACAGCTGCATTGCTAGAAATTTAGTGTACCTACCTAATTTTAATTAAATAAAAATAAATTATAATATACTTAGTGGGTAGATAAGTACCTACCTACATAATAATAATGATCAGGACCGATTTCGTCCGCGAGGAATATTGTTGATTGATGATGACGTCAATGACGTTCCGTAAGTGTAGGCAAGTCATGCATTTCTTCATGCAGGAGGGTCATGTCATATAGGATGCGGCAAGAATTATGGAAAGAGAATAACGCAATTTTTGAGGGTAGCTTGCGTAGAAGAAAGATGTTTTTCAATATTGGTACAGGCAAAATATGCATACTCTAAACGTCGGTAGACAGAAGTTTAAAGATTTTTACTGCACCTGTTTGTTTGACAGGGAGTGAGGCAAAATAAAATATAGCTAAGCAAGTGATAAATTTTTACATACAATTTGAAACAAAAAATGCTGAGAAGCGGCGTTTTAATTCTGTGAATTGGCGGCAATTTACCCAGGGACGTCACTGTCAGTTATTAATTAATGATGTGGAATAATATGTAGGTAGGTAATAAATATTTACCCACCTATATTTATTTTAATTAAACATAATATCAATACACTTAATGTCTCTCTACCAATAATATTATTGATTGACAGTAGGTTACCGCCATTGAAGAAAGTTGGGCAATATAATAATTGTGTATAGTATTGTTACCAGGTAGTTGTAAGTAGGCGCAACTAATAAAATAAATTGTTGTATAATACATCCGCTAAGCAGCAAACCACGCGAAAGCATGGCCCAACAAGGGGGGGGGGGGGGGGGTTGACAGGGCTCTAATCTGGGGGCCCGATGTGGCGAGTCGACCAGATATGTGAGATAAACACACATCACAAATTTGCTGTCGCCTGTGGCGCTATTTTACTTCAACACTGTTATTATATTAAAATATGTGGTTGCGTGATAACATTTTGAATTATGGAGTTGTCGATACTCGACAACTCCATAATTCAAATGGATGTGGTAAAAATACACCCTAATATTACTGAGTACACCATTTAGAAAACACTACTGTAAAGCGTCACACTGACCTTACCCTTAGCGATAGATGGGGGGCCCGCCAAAGATCCTAGCCTGGGGGCCCGTTTCAGGATGTGGGGGCCATGCGCGAAAGTGTTGGGCTTGAGGGGGATAGATTGGTTTCTTTTCGCATCTTGGGGCTCGAGGGACCCTTGTAAAATAAAAAATAAATAAAAATAAAATACTGGGACGGCATTTTTCTCCTGTTTACGGCGTCTACTCAAAGACGCTTCAAGGCAAAGAGCCGAGCTTTGATTGCCACCGTCTTCTATGTTTTGTCTCGAATTAGTATATGTATAATTAGTATATAACGAAAAATAAAGTCACAAAAATAGCGCAGCCGCGATCGGCGCTTCGGGAATAACGTGTAAACCCGCGCCCCGTAATTTATTTTATTTTCTTTCGAATTTGGACAACCAGCATTCAGAGAATTAGTAGGCAAAGCATGGTTCCATGTTTAATAATTTTAATCGTCAGGGCTTAATTTATTTAAATCATAAAGTTTATTAACCTTTAGCGTCGACGTTTAGAATAGGCAAACATTTTTAATGCCGCAGGCGAAAACCACTATCCTCTCCACGAAACCTAATTTAAAAGTTGTTTTTCTTTAATTGCGTTAACTGTCAATTCTTGGTGGAAACGCATTGTATTAATCATTAATTTAATTAATTTGCAGCGTAAACAGTTGGTACAAGAGTATGTTACAAGAGAGTGATGTTACAATACTTATGATAATGTTCCGAGGTCCGAACTCGGTAGAATCGAATGCTGAGTGGGATAACTGACAGGAAGCTTACTGAAAGGACGGAGATTATGATTGATACAAATAGGTATTTAGACTGAGCACCTAATCAACTATGACCTGCTAAATGCATGAATATTTGGTAAATTGCGAGTCATTGCTGATGAAGTTTGCAATTGAGAAATCTGCTGGCCTCTGCATTATTACACTTCGATGTCACGCGTGTAGAATATGCTGACTGTAGATGCGACTATTGTGCGATAGTTGAAAATGATTTGCTAATTATTCTTACACTGTCGAAATAATGCTGAGAAGGCCCGAAGTCATTGACCACTACAAATAGAATCCGTAAAACCCTTATCGAGTATCTACCTAGTATATTTCGAAGACGCCTATTGTTCAACATGTAGGTAGGTAGATATTTTCTTACGTAGGTAATCTATTTTGCCCACCACCGATTTTAATATTATGGATATAATTCATTATATTCCAGTTAGTTGGTTCCTAATATTAGGTATCACCGGTCTTTGGTGAATATTTGAAAGAAAAACGTTTAAAGCAAGGAAAATTTTGAAGGGGCTTCATTAAGACTGAAAATTCTTTTTTGTGTTTTTGAAACTTCCTTAGTCAGCGATTTTTTAATGCTTCGCGGTCTCATTAAATTTTGCCAAAAGCGAAATCTAGACCCTTAAACAATTGATATGTACGTAAGTAGGGTGTCGTTAGTACCTACTGGAGAACTTAAAACGTCGCCAGAAAATTACTAAAAATAGGATGGTCGCAAAGAAGCCATTCACCGTAATTATGTATATCAAATTTAATTTAAGGGCACACATGCTTACCTAGAGTTTCTGTTTTTTCATTTAAAGTTGAACTATGACATTGAATACTAGGTATGATTTTTAAAGTGAAAGTGATATTATGTTACATCTCTTTTACGCATGCTAATATGATTAAAAAGTTATTCTTTCTCTTTCTGTCACATTCGAATTTGATTACCGAAGTTTAAACATTTACTATGCGTATTAGCTGACGTGCTTCGTCGTTTACAAATTATAACATAAATTTAAAAAATATATGTATTTATAATATTAAATATATTTTATAATGTACACAGATTTTTTTAACAACTATATTATATATACTTTTATTTATTTGTCGCATATTTAAAATGTTCTTGCTATATTAAAATCTTTTTTTTAGCCGGCCAAATAAATCCGTATTTTTGGCCATAGACTAATATAAAAATCTCTCTCCTGTCAAATATTATGTTTGCAAATTGCAAGGTACCTAAAACAATTGTGTTTTATATCAGGAATAAGAAACACTATCTGTAAGTACAATATTATGTTATTTATTACTATCGTAGTATTCTGTGTGTTTTGCATATATTATTCAAGTGTTTATTTATTGTTTTCTTAGTCTATACATACTTTCAATGTTTCATAATTCCGACGTAATACAATCCTTTTTTTGAGGTTAGTTACATTCATTCCAGAATTATATAAAACCTGTGATTTCATATATATTTGTTTGATATAATCTAAGGCGTTCTAGTTGTTATTAAACATGTTACCTACCTGATTACTTTATTTTAGTTAATCAATCTTTTTTGATGCTTTGTATTATCACTAATCCGTTTTAATTACCACTCTTCAAACAGTCGCCAACTATAAAAGATTAAAAATCACACTATTAACAGTTCCTATGTTATGTTTTTTGCAGATGGAGAAAATGTCTACCGAGATCTTTGCTTGTCGACGGTTTCATATGAATAAGATGGAATGAAATAAATCTTTTAATTAATAATGAAATAAATCCAACTTTCGGCGTACGTTTCGAACATGGCGTGATTTATGACGTCGACCATCAAGCATATACACCCATTTTATAGATTTAATAGTACAATTACACAAGGTAAATATAAAGTGACTAATGTTTAAAAAATAAAACAATTTTATAAAAACATTTTTGCACTAAATTTATTATTATCGATAATGATATAAAAGTTGCTATTTTGATTCGTAATATAAAATATAATATAATTGTGCATATCAGTTACTTGTATCATATTAGGTATGTCATTTGGTAGAGCTTACTCTCCAAGTCTTGTCTTTTTCAGCCTCAATATCACTTTGATATTAGAAAAATTGTCTTTCCAACACCAATGAAAGGTGCATGTATCTATACACACACATTTCAAAGGCTTTAAGTTTTCTAGATGCTGTATATTAATTACTTCTTCTCTTCGGCTATATCCGCATCTTAGTTGCAGCATATGGATACAATGCGGCGCCTCCAAGAATCTCTGTCACTCTAGTTTTTTTGCATCGTTCCAGGTCATACTAGCAGCCCGTAACTCCGCCAGATATGCTATATAGATAGTATTTAGTGGCCATCCAGGACGCCGGAATCCGGTTGGCTTGAAGAACAGGCAAACCAGATTGGGATTCTCTTCAGGCACTCGCAGCACGTGGCCGGGCCAGGTACAAAGTTGCGTATTCACTCTCAGCGTGATGGGAGGCTATTTGGTGCGTTCTTTTATCTCCCGTTACTTCTAAAATTACCGCACACCCAGTATCCGTCGTAAACATCTGTTCTCGAAGCTCAGTATACGGTTGCTCGGAGCCTTTGTAAGGTGCCATGACATAAAAACTAGTAAGATATTTAAAATAGCTGCTAGAATGAATACATTGTTGAAAGGAAATGAAAACTGATATTATGATATATCAATTAATTTGTCCATCTGAAGTTGTAGATATCAGTTAATAATTATGTGTTATACCAGTAATTAAATGCTGACTTCAAATGAAAATTGACAATTAAATATTGAAATAATATATTACCAGTTTTGATTTTTTTAAGTACTATACTATATCCATGGTTCATATTACAATGTCATAGTAAAACTTAGAAGAATAAAATATGTCGTAAGACGAAATCAATCTTGGGGTTTTAATATAAGTTAAATAAATAGTACACAGCTAATTTGTTATTACTTTGAATACATGCCATGTCTTTACATCAATAAAAAACAGAAAAACAATTTAATAATGTATAAATATTTATATAAGACTTAACAACGGCTGACATCTAGTTAGACACGATGAACTCCATTTAATTTCCTCTTATTTTAAAATTCACCAAGATATATCCTAATAAGTAGGTAAGTATATTACATTTGTACATATAATAAGTAAATCAAGTACTTAACATAAATAATTATACTGTAAAATTAAATTACAATTGAAGCAGTATATATGGACCCCACAGAGTAATTAACAATATAATAATTTATATAATTATATCGGGTATATACTATATTGACACATTTTAATGAAGTCTATTTTTCTTGGTACCTACGTTCAATGATAAATGTTGTTTTATATTGTAACATAAACAATGGTAATATGCATTGATCTTTCTGATTTTTAAACTGTGATATCTATTTTATATATCTATTGATTTCTATGTGTATTATTGATACATTATTTATTTCAAATACAATAATTTCAAAACTAACAGTAAATAATATATAGAAAGCGTCATGTTGTTTAGTTGGAAAATCTACTAGGAAATTCCATCCAATCCAAATCCAATTTTTACCAGGTGGGTACTTGTAGGTCAGTTATTTTTGGAATAAAATGAATCCCTTAAAAAATATGAAATAAGAATAGAATGATAAATATTTGTGAAAATTTACCAAATCAACATGTTTAACGTGAATATTTTCACACTAAAATGATAAATATTGTTAAGAAAATATACACAAACAGTTCATTCAGAAGTTATGACGTTTAAAAGATCCCGCGAGTTAACTCGTGCGTGGCACTGATCAGTTATGAGGTGATATCAGTTATAATCATTTATGAGGAATGGTTATAAGCCATTGGCACAACCAATTTGGTTTTTGACCTTGAGAACAAAATGTACTTTTTACACGGAACCAAATCCCACGGCTGCAGAGACGAATGCTTATACAAAATATGGCACAGTGGAATCGCCAGCAAAATCTGTAGGTATCATTATTTAGATGTAAGTATACATATTATTTTGAATTTCATAAAATTACACTCGTTCTAGGTGTCTCGTAACAGTAAACTATATTAGTAAATTAGATATATCTTGATGAACTATAAAATAGTGATGTAATATAGACTTGTTGAAAATATATTAAGCATAATAAAATTTAAAATAAAAATTTAGAAATTCAGCCTTTCTGGTTCTCTAATATTCATAGATCTACTGGTTCTGGGATCTACTATTTCTGGCAGTAGACAATTCATATAAAAGTGATATATCTTTTTTCAATCGTTTCAATCCAAAATGTCTCGTCTTTTTTGATTAATTCTATTTTAACAGGAAAATTATGTCCCGTCCAAACTCCAAATAAACAGACATCTTTCTTAGTAATATGAAGCTGCCCCTGAATCTGGAAGTACCAATCGTGATTTTTATCTATTACCATATTCCTGTCTTTATCTACTTTCCAAAATTTAATTTTTTTCTGTACAATAGCTTCATCTGCACTTATTCCAGCAGCTGAGAAAGGACATTTTATTTCAATAATTGTATCATCATCGCTGATGCCATCTGGCGTTGCACCGATAAAATCATACACATCATCGATAAACAATCCACATCTCTCAATCTTAATTCGTTCTTGTACACTAAGCTGTTGTAAAGCTATTGATTCATTTTCTTTACCATATTTTACCGCTTTCACGTTGGCTAATGATTGGCTATATAATAAACTTTTTACCAAAGGCCCAAATTTTGTATTTTCTCGCCGCTTACACACCTTTCCAAAAACAGAGGCAGTAAGAAGGTTTCGTCGCCTTTCTAGCCATTCTGCACATTCAGATTGTAATACAGTGCGTCTTTCTATATCCCTCCTCTCATAGTTTGTTAGTTTGAGTTTTTTCAAAAAAGTTTCTTTTAACAATTATTGATATTGATTTTTGTCCATATCAGGTTTTTGGCAACTCTATCCATAATCTGGATTAGATAAAGGAACAGAATGTATTGGTTTTCGCCAAGGTTTTCCTATTTTCTTTTTATTTATTTTCAACCTTCTTGATTCTAAGCGATTTATGAAGGCTTTTGGGCTATTTTTATAAACTTGTTTTTGAATTGTGCAATGTAACTTATTTGTATTAAATGCGATTACCGCCGCTGCACATCGTCCCATGTACGATTGTCTTTGAGAGTAGTTAATTCTCTTGCCGCCTACAAATTTTGCAATCATGTTATTAAAAGATTCTGAAATATTAGTAGAAAAATTATAAATTAAACTTTTTGAATTTAGCACCAAACGAGAATTATATATCATTAATTGAGAAAATAGACTGCATTCTTTTAATGCTGGTACATAATTTACATCAAGCATGTCCTCTGTATTTGGTTCATTTGTACAAAAATTTGGTAGACAAGAAGTATGGTCTCCAAAAACATGGTGCGGTCCATTAATTAAATCTTTTTTCAAAGCGATAACCTTTTCTTCGAAAGTACTATCTTGTAGTTTTCTATACTTGATTGCACCTATGACGGCTTTCCGCAGACGTCTTTTTCTTGACGCAATGATTTTTCTTACATTCAAGGGATATCTTGTGTCTTTGGTTAATGCCTCTATTTTGCCACAATAATTTCTAATTAAATGGTTTTTACATTCAACTTTCTCGACAGTTACATTCGGATATGGGTGACAATCAAGAATTTTTTTGTATGTGCTGGAATCTCCATCAGCAATCAATTTTGAATAAATCAATCCATGTGTATTATTAGATTCTTTAAAGCCTTCTAATATTGCTGTAGATTCCATTCCAGCTGACGGACCGGTGTAATTTAAAAAGCATTTATGTTGTTGAGCAGGGATATTTTTATTTTTAGCTTTGGCGCACAAATCGCAATATTTATTTTTCACTGACATGTACAAAATCTTTCCGGTTCTTTGACCAATGATCGTGGCAGCGCCAGATGCTGCGGAATAATTGCATCTGTATGAACGTTTCGACCAACAGCCGTCTGCAACAACTGATATCATGGGAATACCAGAAGAATCGACGTCACCATTTTCGATTGCAAGTTGTCGCTCTTCTTTCGCAGCGTTTTCCATACTCTTATTTTTGGTTTCTTCAAACCACTCGTACACCTTCTGTTGACTCTTTCTGTATGTTCTTGCTGTAATCGATGGTACGTCAATTGCTGAACACATTTCTTCCAGATTTGAAAATCCACTGCCGATACTGATTATACTGGATACAAATGCGTCACACAGATTCATTTTGTTTTTGTTCATTTCAGTGGTATATAATTTTAATTTTTTACCACAAAGTTTACATTGGATAAAAAATGTACTACTAAAGTTATCCCGATTTTCCCCAAAAATTTCTAAATGTGATAAATTACAATTAAATGGAGAATCATGGTGGCTAATTAATTGAAGTTGTTGGAAAAAATATGAAAAGTCTATAATTCTACGGCCTTCTACACGGAATTTAGGGCTTGAATCTTCAATTTCATTTTCTATAATAAATTCTTCGTGTTCGTGTTCAAATGTGGGATGAAATTCTGGTTCAGGTAGTATGCTTTGAGGATTTCCATGCTCAGGCATAGTCTTCGGCAATATATCAATACTATAATACATTCAAAAATATTAGTTTAGTAGATAGTTAACAGAAAACAAAATGTATAGCTGCTATTAATTATTGTACCAGATTATAATTTTTGTCACAGACACACTAATTTCGAATAAGACATGGCACAAACATAATATAAGTACAAATGATCATTATACTTAATTGTGTGTATTAATAAGTAATACGCAAAACTTCCTTTTGCAAGATAAATAAATATTGTGAACCAAAATTTTCTGTGAAATGTGGTTTTTTCAACTATGTATAATTATGTAAAATTATAAAATAATAATTTCAAACCTTTGTGTTTTTAATGTATTAATATTTCCATCTTTTCTCCTACGTCTTTTTTTGGAACTTCCAGCCATCGGATAGTGAGTTCGTGGCATTTTTTGTAAGTACAATCGATATAAATAATTGTGATAATATTGTTAGGTACCTATGTCAAAAACCAAGGATGAAAATTTCGCATTCCCGCTGAAATAAATGACGTTCATAGTATTGCCAGGCTAAACTTTCGAAATTAAAGTTAATTTAAAAGAAAAAAATATTTCATTGGAAAATATTATGTAAGTACAGGCATCCATTATTATGTTATTATTTGATGAAAGTATTCTTTAAAATCATCTGTATTATTATAATCTCGCAAATTCATAATTTAGTAAAAGTTAAATTTTATGTAATATAAATATCAGTAGGTACCTAACCTAGGTAGATTCATAATTTGGCTAAGTAAAAAATATAGATATTTTTACTTCGCGATGTGTTTGGGGTGTTCTAAATTATGTAAGTATGTTTAATAACAAATGTGAAATTCGTAAAACCTCATGTGTATTATTTATTAAATAAAAATAGTAAAACTAATAGTAGATACAAATGGTGAAAAACTTCATTCACTTATTTACTAAAATATCAATCCAATAATATTTTAGTAGATATGGCAATACTGGACGACCCGATATATTTCACTGAAATAAAATAAAATCTATCACAATTTATAAAATACATACCTACTACAATCATAATTATTTTGAATGTAGAGGGAGATAGTTGTAGAAAGGGACAGAAAACTAACTGCTATGTTGCAATATTAGGCAAAATAGATTGCAACAGTGTTAAAAATTAGAATGTATGATTTAGTATGACATTACGTAGAATTTACGCAAACACAAATTTCTTCAGATTTTTTTTGCTTTCCGATCCTTCTGTCAAAATGATTTTACGTTTGCTATAATACGCTTGAATATCCGTTTATTTAACCTATTTTTGTGCTCAATTTGTAGCATTTAGTGTTACAAACAAATTTGTGTACAATACTAGTGTGTTGGCGTATTTTTTTGGACATATAAAGTGAAAATAATACGAGCTATAAATACTAGACATCATGCGCCAGTTCGTAGGCGATTCTAATGGAAGATTAGCTTGTCGAAAATTTCACGGAAATTGTCGTTTAAAATATTTCACTATTTAGTATTATAAATTTATAATTAACAAGATGTTTCATCATTTATTCAATGATTAATGATAACCCTTCTGATACGTAGCTTTAGATTATTTGGAATGTCTATAATTATAGCATATTTTAATAACAAAATGTCTAGTCGATTCCGTTAGATTTAGAGGGAACAGAAACTGCTAATATTATAATTATACTGAATATATTTTACTACATTATGTTTGATAACATTAAAGCTATCTATAATAAACGTTTTGACATAATATTTAGTGGAAAAAACGGTTATCAACACAGTCTATTAATGTCACAAAAATATGGCTTCGTTATCAATTATTACATTTCAAGGTTCCAAAGAATATTATTTTACGTCATAAAAATACTTTATGCAGTTATCAAATGTTTAACATAAATATTTGCCGATGAATAAGCTTCATAATTATATAAATAGTTTTTCTATAAATCTTACGTAAGATTCAGGCTTAACCTCCGAAAATACCAGAAAATAGCTGACATGGAACACCTTCCCCCATGCTACTTATTATTTTTTAATGTAGGTACAAATCACCGCTTAGCCCATGTATTCATCAATAAAGTTCAATTAGGCCTGAACGCTTTTCTAATAACTAACCTATCGTTTTTATATTTCGGTCGATTTTCCCTCGTATCTACAATTTATTAGTATTTTCGTTAAAACAAAACTGGACGAGTTTATCGTTTACTTAACCGTATAATATAATATAATAGCAAGTCTAATCTATACAAATATACATCTGCCCGCAAACAAATTGTACAGTGATTGTTCGTAAACACAGATGCATATTGTAGACAATAATTTTTTTGAAACCCAACACTACGTCATGTTCACATCTGAAATTATATATTGCTCTCTATACCGTAAAAATTTATTCGCTTTATTCAAAATAATAGATCACTAGACCAGGTTCCGCTACTTGATACCGATGAAACACAAAATCCCGCAAACATTACCACACTTACTTGCTTTTCAGTGCATGTGAAAAAGAGAGATTTTTATATGGTATTTTATATTTTAGATATTGAATGGAGATTCAAACTTATAAGCATGAGCATGTTTGGATTGTTCTTTTTAAAGGGCGAAATGGTATTAGAGAACTTTACTATAAATACATTCACGGGGATAAGCTTTCAGCTGACAAACACTTTTAGAGACACGTTGAAGGGGTTTTTGGAGAAAGAAGATTTAATTTATAATGCTGATAATACATGTTTAAATTGGAATTTCTCAACAACTCTTTAGTATCGATACGTGAAAATACTGCATCGGGGTACAAAACCAACAAATAATAACATGTCACCATAATCGTGTGTACCAATGAAGCTGGCAGAAACAGACTCCCGCTGTTTCTCATTATAATATCAAATACTACCTATAATAATCTACCTATATAAATTTATTAATTACAACGAGTACCTTTTCAATGTGCAGATAAAATAACTCTGATGATAATTAATTATATCACAAATCATTATTATCTAAATCTAATAATTATTTGTTTATTATTTATCAGTTCTCTGTAAAGGGATTGGAAAACTTTTTCTTTGCTGTTCCTTTGGTCTCAGAGGTAATCTTTACGGAAATGTAGTTCAAAAGTAATTATTGTTTGTATGGTGATTATAAACCATTGGCACGTGAGTTTGGATATTTATAATTCCATTGGAGTATATTTGTGGAGGGATAATGTATTTATTTAATCTTGATTATAGTGATCTTCATTCCGGCCCCCCTATACTTTTGACTAGCTTCTGACAACGAGTGAAATAAATAAAAAAGTATTAAATAATAATAAACTTAATAACATTTTTGTAACTACGTGGGAATAAAGTAAAACTGTTTAAAACAATGCACTTATTTAAATTATCTCATTAATGCGATTCATTTTAATGAAGATGTTCTTGAGAAATATTATATTTACAACTTTATTAAAAAATATATGAATTCTTTCCACTTGATGGAGATTGAATTTAAATTATAATTGATGAGGGTTGTATATTATTACATGTGAACCTGTAATGGGTGGAAGGTTATTCGTCATCTACCTACTAAATAATTTGAATCATGATGGTGCCATCTATTACCTTATACCTAATAGCATGGCAATTATGTGTTCGCTTTAGTCACAAAATCATTTTTTTTTTTTAAAGTAAATTGAATTTTATTATTCTTTGGGGTTTGATTAATTGTTATTTATTACTTGGGCAATTCTTATGTAATTTTTAATTCTATTGTCGTTATTTTATAATAATTTAGTATAATACCATCATCTGCTGGGGTCGATTCACCGTTGGATGAAGGCATCCCCTTGTTTTCCACTCTTCTCGGTCCCTAGATCTTCGTTACAATTTAAAATCGAATTTTATGAGATCGCCGATCTAGCGGTTTAATTAATAATATTTATAATCTTTAAATTATAACTTCGCTCACATGTCTACGTATTAATTACGTCTTTAATATTGATGCAACTCATTCGGATCGTAAAGTATTACCTATTGATTTAATGACCAAATATATATTAGTTAGTTTATGATTTACCTAGTTTATATAAGATAAATTTGTTTGACTTAAATCAAATTTTAATATTCTCCTCGTACCAATTAATAAAATGGTTCCGTATTACTGAAATCAGAAGTTGTCGATGTGGAAACTTCTATGTAGATTAATGAAAAATGTTACGCAGGTCTCTGGGGATCGATTTTGTTTATTAGAATTTATAAGATCCTTCCAGTACAATATCCTGTTTTCTGATTGAATGATAAACATACAATGCAAAAGTTATTTTCGAGAAGGTTACGTGACTGGCTTCTTATTGTGCAACCTATTGTATAAACATTACGAAGATACAAAAGCGAGCTAAGGCACTTAGAGGCATTGACGCCCGCCACTCTCAACTAGACTAAAAAATTCTCCCTATTAATAAATGTAATTTAAATTCATTACCTACATCCTATGATATTAAAAATGATAATCAGGGTTGATATATATACATCTACTGAGCAGGCATGGTTCAAGGGACTCAGCTGCCCCTCATTTCCCCCATATTCTGAGACGGGCCCCCAAGCCAGAATATTTGGCGTATCCTAAAATTTTTTATTCATTATAAATTAATTACGTTTACAAAACAAAGATTTTACTTATACGTAGGTACTTATCAGTTATTTAATGGGAGCATTGTAGTCAGTTGTTGAGCAACAATTTCTTTTATGTCAATATCAACATTATTTTGTTGTGGCAAGTCTAATATTTCTAAAAAAATTGTATCTAAAAGTTTTTTAATATTAAGTATTATAATGAAATGTTTTCATATTTTAATGTATGATGGATAATTCTCTCCCCAATGCTTGATGAAAAAAATTTGTACAGCTCGCGGGCTGCAAAATTTTTTTGGTGGGCCGCCAGTTGGACAGCGCTGCTCTACAGCACCGTTTCCCAACTGGTGTTCCGCGAGACCCCAAGGGTTTGCGAGAGGTAAAATTAAATGGATTTCGACTATTTTTAGTGATTTTTTTGTGTTTTTAAATACAATCACTTGAATTATTTTATTAAGTTGACAGTATTCGGCATCGTGTGAAGCACTGGTGGCGATTTTATTTTATAGTAGTCAATTAACTTATTTCATATTTAAATAACAGAATAAATTATGTTTAAGGGTGGGTAAAACGTAGAAAGACCACAAAAGAATCCAACAACCAAGGGAGCATACAAGACAGATTTCGCGATATAATAGATTATTAATTTAATAGAACGCAATTTTTTAAATAAATAAACATGGACCAATTACGTTCGAGTCAGAGGGACATTTTCAACTAAATAATCTTTATACAACAGGCATTTATCAAAACAAATTCAAAAGGTGACACAAATAATCATTTTCACCATGAATTGATAGTTAACACAATAAAAGATATAATAGATGTCATTAAACAAATTTTATTAGATAAGATTTATAGAATTTTTAGAAAAGTGACGTAAAATTTCCGTTTAGACATAAAATTATGTAAGATCCCAATATTACAGTATTGTTTCAACATACAAGATTAATTACATTAAAAGTGGTTAACTATCAACACACGATAATCAAAATAGCGGCATACAACTTACTACATATTTTAAAATTTTAATATTCCAGAATTAAAATAGGCGACTTTTTTTACTATTTATGGAGCCCATTTGTGGTGTGTCTAAATTGACGAATCTAAATTGTTATGGTATATTTTGTGGATACACTTTTTACAATAACTTAAGTGAAATAAACTTGCTTAACTAATTTATTTTAGATTCACACAATTATGATCAAAGGTGATCGGTTTTATTTTTAAATGTATCAAAACAGGCACGCGTTACCTATAATATTATATTTGAATGGAGATAAAAATGATAAAGACAAAAAACAAATAATATGATAGTATAAAAGTGAATATTTTATAAAGTGGCTTTTTGTCTTCTGTTAATCTTACTTAGTCCGCCACGTCAGCCATCATCCCTAAGCCCGCTCCCTCAGTCTAAAGCCCTGTCAGCCCCCCCCCTTGTGGGAGCCAGGCGAGTGTCTCCAACACATGAAAGATTGTCTTCTATTGGTTAGATTTGGTTAGAAGCATATCATTATGGTGATCATCCTTGCCATTATTGACCTCTACACGGCTGTCGTAGTCTCACTTGAGTCTTCACTCAGAAAAAAAATAATCTTTAAATAGCCGAAGATCAATAATAATTGGAACATCATTGAACCTGGAAATTAGAAAGAAGACATGCTCTCTTTATAAAATCTTTTTTAATCGTTAAAACACCTCAAAAACATACAAAATCTTGAAATAAAATGGTGCCGGATAGAAAAGGTGTTATTTCAAGATTATATAACACCCATGTTCAAGAGAGAATGTTACATTCTTTAATCTTGCGAATTATTTATCTAATATATAAAAATCAATATTTGTTTGTTTGTTTGTTTGTTTGTTCGTATTTTATGCCCTGCCATACCGTTCATCCGATTGCGATAAAACTTTGTCAACTTATTGCATGCACTTTCGCGAAGAGTATAGGCTATATCTTATATACAAAAATGAATGTCTGCCTGTCTGTTTGTCTGTCTGTCTGTCTGTCTGCCTGTCTATCCCGTATGCGTTCCTATACCATTCATCCGATTGCGATGAAATTTTGGTAAGTGGTTGTATGCACACCTGCAAAGGTTTCTGGATTAGAAAAATCATCATCTTCTTCTTCTTTTTCATTCTATTTTCTTTTATACGTATGGTTCCTATACCATTCATCCGATTGCCACAAAACTTTCGTCAGTTATTGTACGTAGACCCGCAAAGGTTTCTGAATTAGAAAAGCCATCTTCTTCTTCTTCTTCCTCATTATATCTTCTTTTATTTGTATTGTTCCTATACCATTCATCCGATTGCGATGAAACCTTCGTCAGTTGTTTTGGTAACACCCGCAAAGGTTTCTGAATTAGTACAAACATCTTCTTCTTATTCTTCATTATATCTTCTTTTATTCGTATGGTTCCTATACCATTCATCCAATTGCGATGAAACCTTCGTCAATTGTTGTGGTAACACCCGCAAAGGTTTCTGAATCAGTACAACCATCTTCTTCTTCTATTCTATATTCTTCTATTCGTACGCGTTCCTATTCCATTCATCGGATTGCAATAAAACTTTCGTCAGTAATTGTGCCAACACCCGCGAAGGTTCCTGAATTGGTACAACCATCTTGTTTTTCTTCTTCTATTCTATCTTCTTCTATTCGTATGCGGTCCTATACCATTCATCCGATTGCCACAAAACGTTTGTCAGTTATTGTACGTAGACCCGCAAAGGTTTCTGAATTAGACAAACCATCTTCTTCTTCTTCCTCATTATATCTTCTTTTATTCGTATGGTTCCTATATCATTCATCTGATTGCAATGAAATTTTGATCAAGTGTTGTGCTCACGCCCGCAAAGGTATCTGAATTGATATAACTATTTCCTTCTTCTTTTTCTTCTATTCATATGCGTACTTATACTATTCATCCGACTGCGATGAAATTTTGACCAGTTGTTGTGAGCACGCCCGCAAAGGTTTCTAAATTAGTACAACCATATTCTTCTTCTTCTTCTATTCGTATGCGTTCCTATACCATTCATCCGATTGCAAAAAAAAATTCGTCAGTAATTGTGCCAACACCCGCGAAGGTTTCTGAATTGATACAACCATTTTCGTCTTCTTTTTCTTCTATTTGTATGCGTTCTTATACCATTCATCCGATTGCAATGAAATTTTGACCAGTTGTTGTGCGCATGCCCACGAAGATTTCTAAATTATATAATCATCTTCTTCTTCTATTCGTATGCGTTCCTATACCATTCATCCGATTGCGATGAAGCTTTTGTCAGCTGTTGTGGGCACACCTGCGAAGGTTTCTAAATTAGTATTATATAAAATACAAAGTTTGTTGTTTGTTTGTTCCATCCAATTTTGATTTTTTTACTACATATTGATAACATTAATAACGTTTGCATATTTTGGATTCGATTTTAATTTAGTGTCTTTTGTTTGACCTTTACTCCTATTAGAATTATTTTCATATTGCCATATTGTATTACACAGATATTTTAATATTAAAAAAATAATTATCCCTTATCATTTTTTAAATATCTAAGATAAATATAACCACGAAGCGACCCTGTGCGAAGCCGGGTACTTCAGCTAGTTTAATATAAAAAATAGTTTGTTAGAAATGATATTGTGTGTCTTAAAACTATGATTTTGGTGATAGTGTTTTTGCTTGTTATGCGAGGAGATAATCTTCTAATATATAAAAAATAATATTTGTTTGTTTGTTTGTTTGTTCGTATTGTATGCGCTGCCATACCGTTCATCCGATTGCGATAAAACTTTGTTAACTTATTGCTTGCACTTCTGCGAACAGTATAGGCTATATCTTATATAAAAATGAATGTCTGTCTCTCTGTATGCCTGTCTGTCTGTCTGTCTTTCTGTCTGTCCCGTATGCGTTCTTATACCATTCATCCGATTGCGATGAAATTTTGGTAAGTAGTTGTATGCACACCCGCAAAGGTTTCTGAATTAGAAAAATCATCATCTTCTTCTTCTTCATCATTCTATTTTCTTTTATTCGTATGGGTCCCATACCATCCATCCGATTGCAATAAAACTTTCGTCAGTTATTGTACGTACATCCGCAAAGGTTTCTTAATTAGAAAAACCATAGTTTTCTACTTCTTCTTCATTATATCTTCTTTTATTTGTATGGTTCCTATACCATTCATACGATTGCGATGAAACCTTCGTCAGTTGTTGTGGTAACACCCGCAAAGGTTTCTAAATAAGTAAAACCATCTTCTTCTTCTTCTTCTTTTTCTTCTTCATCATTCTATCTTCTTTTATTTGTATGGTCCCTATACCATTCATCCGATTGCGATGAAACTTTCGTTAGTGGTTGTGCCAACACCTGCGAAGGTTTCTGAATTAGTACAACCATCTTCTTCTTCATTATATCTTCTTTTATTCGTATGGTTCCTACACTATTCATCCGATTGCGATGAAACCTTCGTCAGTTGTTGTGGTAACACCCGCAAAGGTTTCTGAATTAGTACAACCATATTCTTATTTTATTTTATATTCTTCTATTCGTATGCGTTTCTATTCCATTCATCCGATTGCAATAAAACTTTCGTCAATAATTGTGCCAAAACCCGCGAAGGTTTCTAGATTAGAATAACCATCTTCTTCTTCTTCTATTTTATCTTCTTCTATTCACAATGAAACTTTGGTGAGTTGTTGTGCGCATGCCCACGAAGATTTTTGAATTAGAAAATCATCTTCTTCTTCCATTCGTATGCGTTCCTATACCATTCATCCGATTGCGATGAAACTTTTGTCAGTTGTTGTTCGCACACCTGCAAAGGTTTCTAAATTAGTATTATGTAAAATACAACGTTTGTTGTTTGTTTGTTCCATGCAATTTTGATTTTTTTTACTGCATATTAATACCATTAATAACGTTTGCATATTTTGGATTCGATTTTAATTTAGTGGTCTTTTGTTTGACCTTTACTCATATTAGAATTATTTTCATATTACCATATTGTATAACACAGATATTTTAATATTAAAAAATAATTACCTCTTATCATGTCGCAAAAATTTGACAGAAGATAATATCAGCATAATAAATTTGAATGGAATGGGCGTCGATGTAAGCAGAAAATCACAAAAATGCCAACATAAATTTCTCCCCGCGGTACA
Source organism: Rhyacophila brunnea (assembly GCF_057557595.1). Taxonomy (NCBI): domain Eukaryota; kingdom Metazoa; phylum Arthropoda; class Insecta; order Trichoptera; family Rhyacophilidae; genus Rhyacophila; species Rhyacophila brunnea. Next base: position 36,275,529 of record NW_028232752.1, read on the forward strand.
TTATTAGTTTATCAATAATTAAAAAAACTAGGAAAATGTCTTCTATATTATTTCTGTGTATATTTTATATTCTAGAGAGTTACGTACAGTACTCACTTGTTTCACTTACATATATATATGTTACGCCCCCACATGGGGGACTGGCAGGACTCTAGTCTAGGAGCCCGGGAGGGGCCCCGGCGTGATGGGTTGAGCAGATAAGTATTATAAACACACAACTGCTCTAATATGCTTAAATATGTCTTTCTTCCTGAATATTAACATTTTAAATTAGGTGATTGTGCAATGCACTTTTAGAATATATCGAAATTCGACATCTCCATAATTCAAGCAGATGTAAGTATTCAAGAATACACTGAATACCCACCTTTAAAATGACCTCGAACACCATTTTGGAAAACGCTACTGTAGTCATAGGTAAGGGGGTACGCTAAAGATCCTAGCCCGAAGGCCCGCTTCAGGATGTGGAGATATATATATATATATATATATATATTATATATATCAATGACATTTTTATTTAAAATAAAACATTAAATTTGAGACTTTCATGATTTTTTCTCGTCGTAATAAATTTTTGGCTTGATATCACGTATTTTATTCCTTTTTCCTTCAACGTTTTGGTCTCGTTACAGAGGCTATTCTCAAGAGATGAGATTGCCTTCTCATGAAAGTCGCCTCTGAAACCTTCTGACACCGAGATAAGGACACAAAAATCTATTACGATTCTGGAACTGCCACCATGCTTACACTGATATACGAAGTGCGGTACTTTATCAAAAATAATTGGGACAGTAAGCTGGACATTTAAAAGGAGGATATTGAGAAAAATCTTCGTATCTATAACAATATGTAAGTATTGTACATGTCGATAACGATATAACTATGTTATTGTCTCATATGTAAAAATGGGGCGACTCCAAGTCTCCAGCGCAAGATATTCCTCTTCAATAGACCAAAATGAAAAGTATGTTATCGATAGTTAAAATGAAGTAGTTGGATTGTGTAGAAAATAACAGAGTAGAGTAGCTGATGAATCAGTTGAGAACAGAGGAAAAGCTAAGAAAATAAACGTCTGGAAGGAGGCTAAGGGAGGTTTCTATCTAACAGAGAATCGATCCCAGCTGATGATGATCGCTTAATTTATTCAAATGTATCAAAAATTATTTTACAGTGACTTTAGCCGAATATGATATCAGGGTGATTTTTATCAAAGTGTAAAAATAATTTTGATTTAATATACAATAAAAACGTTGATAAATATGATTATTATGTTTCTACTTTAAATATATTTTTTTTCAGTAAAAACATTCAAATATTAAAATATTTTAACTCTGTGTTTATAGTAAAATATTTGTGTATCCATTAGTAGTATATTAGAGGTTATATTATATATTTCTTAATTTAGTTAAAACATCAGGTTTGTTTTATTTTAAATTGGGAATCTTGATGCTTATTCAAAGTATTATTTTTCTTCTTTCTATGTTTAGTACTGTATTTGAATATTAATTATTATCGAGAAAGCTTTCTTATAAAAATAAGGCAGACGTAAACAAGTAATTAAAAGACAAGAAAACATTTTCAAAACACTGTTCTTTTAATTGTACAAAAAATATTCAGTTTTACAATATTGAAAAATACTCTTTAAATAATAAGTAAGTACATAGGTATATTATCTCAATAAATAAACATATTATGGAATGTGTAAACATTTTAACGACTATTTATTATATTTTTCAAATTAGTGATTTTATTACAATATTATTAAGATCTATATAAAATATCTTCAAAATACAAGGAATAAAAAATATAAAAAATAGGACATGATAATTCCTTATTAATACTAATACACATTACTAATTGTTACAACTATTGACACAATCAATTGACATGTAATATTATATTAACACAATATGACTACATACATTATTTTGTCGTATAAATAAACATAGTGATTATTTGCAGTGTAATTGAATTACTAATAAAGTGTGATGATAATTAATAAATAAGTATACTTATTATACATAATGTAAAACTTCAAACTAACAACAAACTAATTACATTGAAACTACTATAAACTTTACTATTATTTTATCATAGGTAATAAATTTTATGTTTTCAACAACGGAAATCCTTACCAACGGGCCCCGATCCTTCACGTGGTCCAGTGGAAGGTTTATGTCAGTAATAAGACTCGATGGATGTTAATCTTCAGAGATGTTTATTCGGAAATACTCCATTTACAATTACATGGTGTATAAATAAAAGGGAAAGAACTCAGTAGAGTTCGATCCGCAGTGAAACAACTCGGTGAGCAGAGCTGAATTATGTTTGAACAAGTTGAATGGTCCGAGTTGAATGATTTCAAGGATCATTTACAATAGTAATATGAAATAGTAAGTTAGTAATATTAGCGACGCTTAGTTCATGTACAAGGGTTTACATGTGTGAAGTAACACAGCTGGATAGGGTGGATAGATTGGGGTTGATCAATAATATAATATTGAGTAGGTACATTGTAACACGATCACACCGATCGAATATTCTTAACAATATTACATTATTAGTAACTTAAGGTGTAGATGAATTAAACAAAAGAAAATGTATTGTCATTGAGGAGGAATTATACAGAGGGGAGTTACAGATCCATAACATAAAATATAGATGTTATGTGGTATTAAAAAGTAGCTATATAAATAAACATAATATGTGGTTTTTATTTGAATAAATTCTTACAATAAAATGTTTGTTTTTCATTTTAATCATATAAAAAGCGACGTCTCGTTTCCGTATGAGATTTTATTATTAAAAGGATCCGAAAAGGGGTCACTGTATTGATAAAAAAGTAAATTTGTAATATGGTGAGCATCGTGTTACTAACATAAGAGTTTGGCATTTTTTTTTCGGCGAATCACACGTCAAAAAAGCTCTCACTTTGTTTTTGTGGTGATCGTGGGAGAAATATAAAGAATGCTTACAAATAAAATAGATTGTTTCAAAAATGCATAGAGATTATCTAAGCTTTGGATAAAATGAAGTTGTTTTATATACCAATGAATAGTAAGACTTATTACCTAAAATCGTGACATTGCTTTAAAAATGATACATTTTATAAATTTTGAATTAGACACATCGCGCTCGATATTCAGACAACACGGAATATTATAGTGACAATATATTATAATGGATCACGTTTAGGAGAGTATTTAAAATATATAAAATACCCATGAACATAATATAGTTGAAATTATTACATAAATTTGATGGGGATTTGGGGCAAATTGATGTGTGTTTGACACAATTTTTATTTATTATAATTCAAATTCAATTTCCATCAAGCAGCTTCAGTCAATAGTGTTATTGATATATCTTCTATGAATACCTTAAATTATAATAATATGGCCATACTATTATTGAATTGAATATTATATCTAAGGGTAAAGACATTTTACTACGCATATGATTAAATAATAAAAGTCTATTCTCTGTTTTATCGTCGTGTTATTTTTAATTTGCCAAAGGTACTGAAGACTTATTAACTACAATACGGGAAATCAATGATTTTGAGAATAATTTGAAAACTATTAGCTATTCGATAATGCTTTAACGTATATTGGATCTTTTTCTGACGAAGGTACAACCGTATGTGTTGTACGGTGGTTACTATATCGTTTCATATCTGATAATGGGGTGACTCCGTACCTAGGGTACCTATATCTGAAATTCAGACAGTGGAAGGAGCTTGCATGGAAAAATATTTTCTGGATGCGGCGAAGGTCTATAATGGATCGTAGTACCATTTTACTATAAAAATACACAGGTACCCGTGTTACCCTATAGTAAACATTGAAATGTTTAAGTAGCTAGGTAAATTTTTGTATAAACTATTGTTTTATTATCTTTGGCAACATATGACTTAGAATACGTATTAATGTTTGTGGATAGTTTGCTGATATAATGGTCGAAATAGATCAGCTATTAATTTAAAATGACTAGTTTAGAGTGAGAATGGCATAATTAAAACAAAATCTTAATGGTGCAGTGGTAAAGTTATGCTGTACAATTAGTGATTTTAGCATATGAAGCGCCTAGTTTCAAAAGCCCCTAAAATGGTTTTTGAAATTTTTTGAGTTAGATACATATGTATTTAAATAGATATTTTTGAACTAATGACTGAACTTTAAAAAACGTCAAAAACCGTCAATACGTGTGATCAAAAATTATGGAAAGCCAAAATACTCCTTAGAATGTAACAAATTAAAAAATAAATACATAAAGTTCACAGATTTAATAGATATGATTTTATCTCATTTTTTTCAAAACTGCCTAAAATAGTTTTTCTCATTTTTCTCAGGACTACCTAAAATCGTTTTAGGGGCTTTTGAAACTAGACGCTTCAATTATGTTGGGCAAATAAGTTAGTAATCATAAATAAATTGCATGTTACAGCTAATATACTTGTCAAGCTGTAGGAAACTGTTTTATATTAGCGCATGCGTACAAAATACGTCAAACTATATAATATCTATTTATGATTTGGAGGAATAAATCCACTATTAAACATACGCTACCAGCATTTTTATTGTTAGATTTAGAATTTTTCACTAGGAAATTTGCATGCAAAAATCACACGGTATATTGGTGGCATAAAATCTGGCGATTTTTCAAATCGCGACTAGCTTTAAAGTTTTTTATGAAAATGCTACAATTTTTGATAAAAAAGCACTCCAATCTCGATGCGTACCTACCTATTTTTGAAGGAAGTTTACGTGTGATAAATGGATTTTACATACTGTGAAATTTTCCACAGAATACCCAAAAAAGATCGCATTTTTTCTTTATAAGACAATGTATGGGTTCTGTGTTTGGCTTGGAAAAACAATCACTGCCGTATTTTATTAATTTTCAGAGAATCTACCATTTTTTCCAGTCATAGGTTTTCTTTTTGTCTCATATAATATTTTTGTCGACTATAGTTGGCAAAACTGGTTGCTATAATACATAATATATATTAAACTTTGCTAATTGATTTGATGTAACATAATATTATACATCATTAAAATAAATTAATATAACACGACATTTGGACATTTATACATAACGGTTCAATTATTGACAGTGAGTAAGCAGATAACATTTCCATAACAATCTTCTGCGATATCGATATAAATTAATGTAATATTTTTTTTGGATAGGTACGAGTATGTTGTTTGTTTGCAGTTATTGTGAGTTTTAACATGCAACATATTTAATTTACTAGGAATAATAATTAGAATTAGATCTAATTGAAATAATTTAATGCCTAATATAATAATTATTCTTAGTAAAAGAATGTATAGTAGCTTCATACATTTTGAATCACAATAATAATTACAATTGGTTTATCATTTAGTATACATAAATACATAAAAGCATTATGACATTGTATTATTAAATGGTACATTTAAATTCAGAATATGAGTGTAGAATATGTGTATGTAGTTACTGCCCATAATTACACATATGCCTACGAAAAATAAACTTGGCAAAGAAAGGTCCAGAAATTTAGAGTGATATTATAGAAAGACGTATGACCAAGGGAAAAGGGAACCAACAAGAGCACCTATGCGATGTATTAGATATTTCTAAAATCTGTAAATGAGAAATAAACTACTAAAAAAGGATACTTGTTTGACAATTTAGTACTCTAGTGCAGTGCTTCTCAAACTTTTTCCTACAACGGTCCCCGAGATCAGAAAAAAAATCTATTATTATAGGTACTTTTATTTAAAATAATAGAACATTTCATTTACTTGCTTGTAAAGCAAAAAATAACTCAAATTTATTACAACTACAGCCCACAAAACAGTTTAATGAGACGAGTGTAATTGCATATTTTAACATAAATGATTGATAAATATTAGTACTTAGATTATTTATCAATATCGGATAAAATATTGTGATCGTGTGAAAATTCGACCTCAAGATTTTGACTGATTTGTATCAGGTATCGTCCAGTGATCACGTTTTTGTGTTTTTTTCAAATAGGTACTGGAATATTTCGCGGCTCCCTAGCAGGAACTCCAGGGACTCCTAGGGGGCCGCACCCCCCAGTTTGAGAAGTACTGATTTAGTGGAGGTGGAAGAGGTAGAATAAGTTCAAAAAAATGATCTACGTAAATATGGCTGGATTGATGAGGTAGTTAAGTTCTACGGGACTACGTAGCAATGCATGCGCATGACCTAAAAGAATGGAGTAAATTTGGAGAGGCATTCATCTAGCAATGGATTGATGGACTGATGATGGTTATGATGGCATTTAAATATTTCCCAAGCAATAATTATTATTGTGAAATTAGTAAAAAATGTACTTAAAAGTTCGATATGGCTTAAACGATTTCCGATAGAAACAGATTGCTCAATTTTCTGGAATTTTTATGCAAAAAACACATCGTCAGTTTTTCAGTTCGTGATTTTTAGTTGATGAAGATGAGTACATAGCTGATGAAGCTTTTCCAATTGGTAGGTAGTGGAAAAGTTTAAATAATACATTCATCACAGCTTCAACAGACTGAATTAAAAAAAAACTTAAAATATATTAATATAAACTAAATCATTAAAAAAATAATCTACCATTTTATATCCAAAGCATAATGCATTTCGGTCGCTAATCTTCAATAGCGAATAGCACCGTTTCGGAAAAGATGTTATCGATAAAATAAATAGTTTTACCATTTGTAAACATTTGGCTCAGATTTGGCTAATTTTAATGTGAGTACAATTTAAATTTTGCATATTATATAGGTAGTTGACCTAATAATCAGACATTAATGGTGGAAAAACATTTATATTCAAAATATTATTATTATTAAACCGATTTTGTATATGATGATAACAACGTTTTCGAAAAATTTCAAATATACAGTAAAATATGTACCTAGGTAGGTACTTACTGTAAATACATTATAATAAAATACGAAAATAAATGGATACAAAAACCTTTATCGTTATTATACGTCAAAATATAACAAATGAACACGACTGTTTTTTTGGTATGTTGACATATAAAATACTGAAATATATTTCTTATTGCGACCGGGGGCTATAGCGGACTTAGCGTTGGAAAATTTTACATAACTGTCAGAAGCCGTTGTTTCGGATAATAATCATAGGAAATGCTCCAGGGTAGAATTATTTTCGAGAAAATATCATTATAAATAGACAATTTGTATTTCCGGTTACTCGTATTACATACACCTATCTATCATCATCAGCTGGATTGACTCCAACACTAGAGAAGGCTTCCCCTAGTTCCTTACAATCTTCTCGGTCCGCATTTCTTTACTGTCACATATCTATATAACAATATATATATATATATATATAGATATATTATGTGTGGTCGTTTAGTGTCTTACCAAATGTCCTTACACGTTATACCCAACATCCATTACCGTGCTACGTTGCACTAGTCGTAGATTTTAGAATTATTTTACATTAAGGGTTCATATTTCATAATATGCATATGCGAGCACTGGTAGTACACATTGTTTGAAAAGCAGGCCAACAACTATATGTAGGTATAATCTATATATAGGTAATATATCTATATATAGGTAATATTTCACATTTTTTGGACGCAGTTTAACATAACCACGAACAGGTGAAGATTTGTGACAATAACTACGATCAATCCATCTGAATCTTTTCAATCGAATTAATAATATTGTTGATTAAGTTGTTAATAATTAACCAATTTTTGTTTGGCTAATATTTTATGCTGATTTTTTTTTATTTCCGTGAAATATAGTAATTTTGGTATAAATAATAAGTGCGAATTTAAGAAACTATCGGAGTCCTTCATCATGTATTACTATTAAAAATTACGCAATATTTTACATTTAAAATTTAATTGCCTATTCATTCATCTCTTAGTGTGTATAAGCGTACTACTTTCCCAAGACATATATTTTTCAAAACAATTTACAATTTAATACTAAGTGCTTATAAATCCACGGTTAAGATGAGCCGTTCTTTGGTTGTCATCATAATTGAGCCTTTATCACATTTATTTTGGTTGTTTTTGTTTTTTTTCCTTCATTATAATTACATACAAATGGATTTGTTTGTCTTTATTATGTTTATTCTCAGAAATTTTTACCAAAAATTTTGAAGAAAAGGTTTCTTCGGTAAAGATAAATTCTTTATAATTAAATTTCCAAATACCACATTTCCACAATTCAACATTCGTTGTGGTTAACGTACTTTTCATGTATAAAGCGTTATGATTCCGTTTAACATATTAACTAGTTTCTTATTTTAATTTACAATAATTTATACCATCCATTATATTTTTCAATAAGGACAGTATGCCCGATTCATTCTCCAATACACACGCGATTGCAATAAATATAAACAACTTAAAATTGGGTATATAGGCATTTATTTGTATCATTTCAATGTATTTGTTTAACACGGATACCCACTAAAGTGTATGATTATGCTACTTTGCATTGAGGATTCATTTATAGCAATTTTATACTTTCTACCAAACATTTATTTGCCAGGGCTGTACTAAGATTTAAAAAAAAACTAATATTATTACTACAAGCATAAAATATGTTCTTAATACATTACGAATAAATAACGTTATGCCAGTAAATAATAAAATAAATATGTCAATAATTGTTGGCCATTAAAAAAAACAATGTGTTCAATGACGCCAACGCAGTGAATATTTTTTTTGTAAATTTAGCCATACTAAAAATGTTCTGGAATTAAGTGTTGTTCTCTAAAATATTTATGTTACTCCATATAATCATCACTAGAAAATCTGACGATCAGCAATCTTCGCTGAGAAAATACTCTTGAAGAATAAGTTTTTTGTGTATGAAGGGGCGAACGATGATTTGAGTTTCCTCATCTCCACCCACCATGTATATGCAGCCGCGGTTTGCGCACGGCCGCCTTCCTTGATGATATAAACGTGTCAGAATGAAAAGATTTTAGTGCCACACTTCCTTGTTCTGAAGCGATGCTGCACGGGACTGACGTAGCAACCATGCACTTTAGTGCTTAAAGATAGAGTTTTAGAAAATAAAAAGAATCTTGACTTTCTCGGACGTCAATATTTATCTTTAATTACATGAAGTGTCCTCTGTACCTGTGTACTGAAACTGCCGAAACAGAGGAGTCAGGAGTTGAAAGTGATGAATCTAAGAAGGGATCGGAATCATTCCGTCCTCCATATGACGCAAAAAAAATCAAACACCTCAAAGTTGGCCTTGGTTGATATCAAGTCGGCGTGACCAATCGGGCCCGGCTGTGGACGGAGCCTGGCAAACAGCTACGCTCGGTCAGATCCCATCAACGGGCAGTCCCAGAGGACGTGTTCAGCGTCTTCATGGTCGTGCCCGCACGTGAATTCCGGCCCACGTCCTATCAAACGAAAACCATGCAGCTTGGCTGCGAAGTCACCATAGCCGGTATACAGTTTCATCATATTACATTTTGTTTTTTTTCATGCTTGTTGTTGGTGAACCGTGAGGTCTCCGAGAAAAAGGTTTGGGTCGAAATCTCGAACGCCGCAATCCTGAAGGCCGAAATCCCGAATACCGATATCCCGAACGCTGAAATTCCGAATGGCCGAAATTCCGAATGGCCGGAATCCCAAAGGCCGAAATCCCGTAAAATAAAAAAAAAATACAAACCGTAACAATTGCGCAATCTTAACACTTATCTTGAATTGCGCAAATTTTACAAGAGAGACAAGAACCCATTTTTCCACAAATAATGGTTTTATGTCTCTCTTGTAAAATTTGCGCAATCCAAAATAAGTGTTACGCTTGCGCAATTAAGACTCTTTGTATTTTTCGGGATTTTGGCCTTCGGGATTCCGTCCATTTGGGATTTCAGCATTCGGGATTTAGGCATTCAGGATTTCGGCCTTCGGGATTTTGACTTTCGGGATTTTGACTTTCGGGATTTTGGTTTTCGGGATTTCGGCTTTCGGGATTTCGGCCATTCGGGATTTCAGCATTTGGGATTTCGGCCTTCGGAATTTTTTCCGACACCCCCGAGAAAATGACGGCCAGCAAGTCTTCACTGCAACACGATGTGTTCGATTTTAGTTTCACCAATCCGTTCCGTGAGTATATTAAAGAATTTTCTTATTTTTCTTCCACATCTGACCTCATCGCCAACTTCTCGGATATATAACCCCTGAGGCATTTGAATGCATGGCATCTAAGTGATCTCATTCTAAGGCTTCGCAACATTAATTTTAGTTTGGCTGTGTCTGTTTTTCTAAGCTTAAAATCATAACAGAAAAGCAAGCTCCGTTACTGTACCTATTTTGCGATTGTTATTTAATTTCCACCATAAATTTAAGGCATAAATATTATTATTAGTCACAGTTGTTTTCAAACATTAAACAAAAGGCGAACCCGAGTTGGAAAAAGCGGGAAAATGTTTTAAAAAAAATCAGAGAATGATGTTCCTAAAAATACATTAACTTGAAATTGGCAACCTCCGTTCAATATCAACTCGATCTAGTTAGCAATAAAATATACATACATACACATTCGGTAAGTACCTAATAATATGCCTGAAAGTTAAAGGTAATATTATACGCTTCATTTTTCGGAATACTTCTATTATTTACGCTCCATTTGTTACCCCCTATCATGACATTACACATTACATAACATTGTCAATATAAAGTCATTGGCGTAGTTGCATACGGTTTGCACGTTCATTTCGTTATAGACATAAAAATATTTTAAATGATTTAGGATTGAACAAGAGAAAATAATGCTTAATAAAACTAATATAAACTAAAGAGACAAAACTCTAAGCTGATTTTTAATACCATTTTCTTCTTCGTCGGAACCTCTTGACTGAAGGTCGAGTCCGGGATGATTTGGCCGGATGATACTATTCTCCACAGCTTGTCCTAATCTCTCTCGTGATTGGGGAGTGCGGTGAAGATAGCCCAATAAATGGCTGTATCGAATCCGGAGACCGCTGATCATGGAGTCATTGGTTTATTTGGACATCCACAAAATCGAACCCAGCCCCAGTTTTAAATTTTAAATGCCTCTGCTTTTACAGTCCAAGTCTCCGAGCACGTACACAAATCGGAAAGACTAGAGTTTTGGTAATATTTCTGCTCTTCTCAATTGGTTACAGTTCCGACATTTATTATTATTGCTACTCTCTTTCTTCCTTTTGATATCAGTCGCGTATCCATCTTTGTCAGAAGCTAGAGCCGAGATAAACATATTCGCTGAATAACTCGATATCTTTCAGCAGAAGACGGCAGTGTTATGGTGATCTATGACCATCAGTTTCATCTTGGATATGTTTATCTTTAGGTCCATCATTTCTTTTTCTTTTTCAGCTCGGTGGAGGTGGAGCACGATAGCCATTTCTTTAGATGTGTCTCATCTGCGTTTTTAAAGTGGCAGAGCTTTTTACCTTTACCAGAGACGAAATTTTCCTAATACATACATAGTATAATATTCCCAATACCTACGCGACTTGCTTTTCCCTCCACCACCCGCCACGTCTCCACACCCGTTATGCAAGTGTATACCGTGGCGTAACGAACATTAGGCGCTCTTCAAATTTGTGCCGAAAGTGTCCCAGGAGCAACTTCCCAAGATTTTGGTTGGCGTGCACTAGAGTGTGTGTGATCCCTACTTAGATATATGTTATGTATTATGGTCAATTCTCGATGAGCGAAAACCTTCTCGCTCGCCGTAAAATGCCGCAAACTTTTTAAAAGCTGAGAAATTTTCCCTTACCAAGTCGCAATGGCCGACCGGTCCAACTGAGGGTCGGACCGACTTGAGAAGCTCTTCCTTGTCAACCGACATATGGGGACACTCCCAGAGGATGTGATCCGGATCCTGCAATTTGCCACATAAGCAAGTCGCAGATTCTATTAGGCCAAGCTGACAGAGCTTGGAGGCAAAACCACCCTGTCCGGTTAAGAACTGAGAAGTCCAATGGTCTGGAGTGAATCTGGTTATCTCCATGCGCTACTTTATATTAGGAAAAACGCATTTGTCTGCCCTTGGAAGAAGTGGTCCATCGCCCCTGCCACGCACGCAGCGCGGTGTCATACGTCAGTCGCGTACAATAACTTTTCGAGCGCACCGGCTCATGGATCCAAGACCTGAAGGCGGCGACATAAAGATACCGCCAACCTTCGCCCCCAGATCTCTGAGCAAGCACCTACGCTACTGTATAAAGAAAAGTATATTATTATGTTAATACCGCATGAAATCAATTTCCATCATATATATACCAACTTCGTTTTCCATGATTAATAACTCTGCCATAACATTTTCATTTTCTACGAAGTATTTTTAAGCAGGTATTTAAAGTAATGATTTTGAGAACGTCTAATGAAATAAAAACAACTCCGGGTTGTTTATTCCGCTTCCGTACTCATTTGAAAATATTTTTCACATTAAAAAGTAGGTACAGAGATAAGGTCGAAGAGAAAATATTATAAATAATGCAGTATGTATGGATTGAGTGAAAGCGGTGGTTTTTGGATACATGTATAGGTAAAAAATTACAAAAAAAAGAAAAGAATAACAATACACACTGATCATATTTTTTTATAATTTATACATGTATCGTAACCTTTTCTTATGACCACTTCCGATCCTAATTTGACAGAGTGGAGGTTTGTATTAACAGATTTTTTTTTTTTTTTTTACAAAAAATGGATGTTAGTCACTTGCTCAAATTATTAGGTCCATACTCTGACTCCAAATACAGATTAAAAACAATATGTGTATTTTCCAGACTCAGGATTGGAACCTGTGACCCACGACATTATAAACCGACGCGTAAGCCACTCGACCGTGGTTATAACTACTTGCAGTATATTGGTGATTCTAAAAAAAGAGGTAGGTACATTGATACCTTTAACTTTTTACTAAGTACGATTATAGTTGAGATTCATAGTTTTATTTATTTTTTTATCCTCGGGGCTTCAAAATCATCCAGCGCATCGGGCCTCCGCGTCTCTAAAACCCGCCACTGCTGTATTTGTGGAAGAATGAGAAATATGTTTTAGTGAAAACGATCAAAACTCAACTATCAATAATGAGTTGAGAGAAATTAAATGTATTATACCGGCGAGATTTCGATTATTACACATTAATCATTACATTTGTGGACAAAAACAAGCACTTCACATTTTGAATTTTGAATTTTGAAAGGGAGGAGGCTCAAAAGTGACTTTTGCCCCGAGCCTTGTATTATCTCTGAAAGAGCCTGGGTATAAGTAACCGTTCTGAAGTTATCAAGCATGCGTTAACTTTTAATCCATAATAACGAAAAGTAAACAAGATTTTATGACGAAAAAATCCAATCAAAATGATTTTTATAAATCCACCCTTTTTACATTATTGATGGTATCAATTGTTTGATCACATTGAAAGTTTAATTATTTTACTGCGACTAGTACTATTATTACACTTGAACTTAATCATAGTGAACTATTCGTTATTGTTAAGAGGATGTAGTGGCTATTAGGGACAGTATGACGGAAATAGCCGAATTACGAAACATGTAATCAAATAAAATTTACTGGCAAATTACCTTTATAAGTGTCCCTAATCGAGGAGCTGAAGATTGAATTTGAAGGAAGATTGAATGACCCGGGTGAATAAGTGAAAAAGTTGAATACATGGACTTCGACAACATAGATAAGTATTTTTCAGTTACTTTTTATGAAGAATTGTTATTAAACATACATAATTTTGAAAACACTTCTGAGAAAATATATTATAACCAATGGAAAAAATCTTTTTGAAAAAAGTAAGACACCCCGCAGGAATCGAACCTGCAACTCTCGTGTATCGCGCCCACGCACGTAGTATTCAAAAGTGTTTTCAAAATGATGTATGTTCAATAATTATAATGTTGCATTCTTAAATCTTGTGAAATATTCGTTGAATAAAATAAGTAATTCATTCAAAATTATTAGCAAGTTCAAGTAAGCTACAACAGTAAAATATCTTTGAGTGGTCCGTGACGTCGGTTAGTAATTAAAGTAATACCTACTTTGATTTAAAATTTAAAAACCTTCAGAGAGTATTATAAGAGCCAATAGTTAAAATTTGTCGTAATTAGTATGTGCGTGGGCGCGATACCCGAGAGATGCAGGTTCGATTCCTGCGGGGTGTCTTACTTTTTTCAAAAAGATTTTTTCTATTGGTTATAATATATTAGTATATATATAGTGTAAGTACTGCATACATTTTACTGCAAGTGAATTTGCAATACAAAAATTAGGCAAAAAATTACATGCTGTTTTTAGTTAATAACTTACATCCATTATTCGTAAAAAAAATCCCATTGATACAGGATCCATTCATTCATCCATTAAAACCCACATACTTCGCTTGTAAACTAAAACAACTGTATAATATATCGAAATGACAAAAATACCAGAGTAAACTTAAATGTAGATAGCTTCGGAAACACCTTTTGGCTAAAAGTTATTTATTATTTTTATTTACAACTCAACGGTGCTTAGAAAAACTTCACAGATACTGTCAAGGTTCCTCAGGAGCTTGGAGAGGGCACATGAAATTCTTTCAAGATGAAGGTACTTAGAGAATTATGTGAATTACGAAAAGCCGTAAAACCATGCAGATAAATGTTATGTTTATAAGGTGTATTATCCGTGATTATCTAGATAAGTAGATACATATACATATATTTATGATGATCGCAGAATGACCCTAATTCACCGCAAGTTCCTCGGTGATCCAACTTTTGTCATATAAAAGTTCCGTTTACGACAATGCGACTCGTGAAATGCAAAAATAAAAACATCAACTTTCAGAATTTCTATACATGGCTGGGTTTTTAAAGGAGAGTTAAAATAAACCACTATTTTCGCGCATTGCCTGGAAAAATACTAACCTAAGATTATGCGTACGATATTGAATTAGTATAATATATATCTTATATCCTTTTGAATAAAAATAATATACTTTTTAAAATATTACAGACTTGAAAAGAGTATGGATATGTCGCTCGGATATGTCAAAGATTAAAGCTTCCACAGGCAGGTTTAATACACTTTTAAAAACTAACCAGCACCATATGCAAATTGTATTCTTAGTCCAATGAAAACAAATAATATGACTGATGAAGTTTAGTGTGCACTATTCAATGATGTTATATTATCATTTGCACTATTTATGTCGAATCACCCTACCCCTACTCCTCGTCACTGCAAGATATTTCTATGTCAACTTTATATGATATACCTAATGAGTAATATATTCTCTTTGAATCCAATTGTTCAGAGTTATGTTCATTTGTTTCGAGTAACGAGAGATAATGCAAGAGTGTGTATCAACTACCACATATTTTCAAACTGTGTTATTTGCCCTTGGTTGAATCTTTCATGTTTTATTATAGTACTATTACATACTTTAGAATCCTTTTATTACAAAAAGACACAAAGTATCACGAGATATGTATTATAATATTACAAAGTTTTGAATGATATAATATGAAAACACTCCATTCTTATTTTACACACATATTTAATGTAAGTAAATCCTTGATAATGTGATACGAATTGAAGGGCATTAGTTTATATGTCGACGTATTAAATTAAGAGGTATCCATCGTGCCACGTAAATAAGTATAATAACTAATTTTTAATTAATTATTTTAATTTAGGTAAGTAGGTAAGTACTAAGTTAATTTTTATAATCGCAGATTTTAAACTGAAATAAGTGTGAAAAATCAAACATTAAAGTCATAATAGTTTACTAGTCTTTTATTAAATAAGATTTTAAATGTATGCAGTCCGCATATTTCGTAAAAATGTCTTCATATTGAAAACGGTCATCTATTTGAGTACTGCGTATCTTTCAATGATGCACAGTTAGCGTCCATATCCATAACTTCGGCGGACCTTAGAATGGAATAGTCAAGCATTGTAAAAACAAGGGTATCCGACACGATCTAACCAAAATTATTTACGGATACTCTTATCTATTCAGGTGAGTTGACTGGAAGAATAGTGCAATAAGCATTAACGGCGAATACCTCAGTCGACAGTTGCAGACGTAATTGTTGTTTTTGCGAACGACCCACGAGACTTTCAAAACAGAATGCAGGAGCTTGCAAATGAAAACCTCAAAGTAGGATTAAAGAAGACAAAACTAATGATAAAATGTTTTCCTGAACCAAAAATAATCCTTATCAATGCCACTCAAATCGAGCGGGTTAACAACAACGCCTATCGCTGATAGCAAAGGTCAATTGATTGATGGTGGTATGTATGGTGAGATTTCTCGCAGAAGCAAACTGACATGGGGTGCATTTGGGCTCCTGAATAGTATCATCAAAAGTGATCTCTCATTTTGTCGTAAACGTAAGGCAGTGGTCTTCATACTGTGTTCCGCGAGTCAAAATAAAAATTTGAAATTGTTAATGAAGTAAATATATGCCTTCAAGGAGTGAATGTACATATTATAAAAATCGAAGAAAAAATTGATGCATTGGTTTTAAAACTTCACATGTGGTCATTATATGTCAAAGATAATGATGTGCAATGCTTTGCAAAACTAAACAGTTTTCTAATGGAAAATGAATTGAATTTGGACGACATTGTTAAAAATTATATAATGGAGCACCTTTTTCAACTGAAGAAAACTATAAGAGAATATTTTCCAGAAGAGGTAACTAAGTATGACTGGATAAAAAATCCGTTCGAGTACTACCTAGATTCCCACCACCACCCGTCATGTATGTACAGCCGTGGATATGCACGTCCGCCTTCCATGACGCTATAAACGTGTCTGAAAGAAGAGATTTTAAGTGCTCATTCCAATTCCGAAATGAAGCCGTACGGGACTGATGCTACAACCATGCACTGTAGTGCTTAAAGAAGAAAGTTAAGAAAGGAAGAAAAAAAATCTTTTTGGACTGGCTCTGCTGTCCGCTGACATTAAGAACCCTATGCATCCGCATACTGAGTGTCACGAGTTGAAATGGATGTCAATAGAGGAGTCGGGACTATCCCGCTCCCCATACGACGCTGCAAATTTCTCAAATCCCGCAAAGTTGGCTTCGGTTGCTGTCAAATCTGCGTGGCCAAATGGGCCCGTGTGAGGACGGACCCTGGCAAAAATAGCTCCGCTCGTTCAGGTTCCATAAGCGGGCAATCCCAGAGGACGTGTTTAACGTCTTGGTGGTCATGCCTGCAAGTAAAACCCGGCCCATCTACTATTAAGTCAAACTCGTGGAGTTTGGCGGCAAAGTTGCCATGGCCCGTGAGGAGTCGTGGCTAATCCAGTGCGAAGGTTGGAGTCTTCTAGTTTGGGGTCTGCAGAATACGTCTGGAAAGAAACGGTAATGATAAGTCAGAATTATTACCAATGAAGGAGAGGGAACAACTTATCGAGGAATCAACAGATTCGACGTTCAAATCTAAATTTACGCCAGAGCAGCTCCTAAATTTTTGGTTGCAGATTCATGCAGACACCCTGAAGTTTCTCACACAGCTATAAACATTTTAATGCCATTCGTAACAACTTATTTGAGCGAAAAAAAAATCTCAATGTATGTAGCAACAAAATCAAAATATAGAAACAAATTAAATGCAGAATATGAAATGCGACTGCAGTTAACATCAATAGAGCTTGACTTCGACAAATTGTGTAAAAAATACATGCACACCCCAGTCACTAAATACAATGCAAGGGTAGGAGACGTTTGGGGAACGAGTTGATGCTACTAGTGAGTGAATTATGTACATTCATTTTATGTTTAAAAAATTAATAAAAAATACAATAATTTTCTTTAATTGTCTTTACATAAAGTAACTATAACACATTGATCTACTTTGAATATTATTTTAAGATATATTTTTCTAATGATGGGATGGGGTTCCTCGAAAAGAACTTATAATTCTAAGGGTTCCGTGAGTCGACAAAGTTTGAAGACCACTGGTAAGGTGTTCAATCAACGTGTGCTACCAACGCTCGCGTATGCGTGTAAAACATGGGCTCTAGATGTAAAAGAAATCCAAAAAATTCGAGTAGCGTAGGTGGCAAAATGCGAAGAGATCATAAAATAAACCAATGGATAAGGAAGCAAACACCAGTATGCGATATGATAAAGGTCCCTAAACAGATGAAATAGCAATGTGTTGGACATGTCGCTTGGCGATTGGACAACCGCTGGACAAATTTCCTCATACAGTGATACCTAAGGCGGACTAAACGTCCACAGAGACGCTATAAAACCCGATGGATAGACGAACTCATAAAGCTCGGTACATTTACGTGGCAGCGAAGAACTAGGTACCAAGAAGAGTGGAAGAATCTAGCGAAGACCTTCATTTGGCAGTGAATTGAACCAAGCTGATGACGATGATGATTTAAGTATAATGCCGAGTTGGATTTTAAGACCTTGGAAATCTAAAAATAATTTTGATTATATCTGGATGAAGTTGGTTTGACGGGTTTAGTGTAGGAAATAAGATATAGGCATTTAACATGTTTATAATGTACCAATCTATAATTCATTGTAAATCGGAGCTTTTGTATGATAACCTATATATAGGTAGGTACAGCTTTCAAAGCCAAGCTATCACGATTATCGATATTGTTTTTACGACACGTGTTTCGCTCACACGGTGAGAATTTTCAAGTATAAACAATTGAAATATTGCCTAGTATGCGTGCACTATGCTTTGGGAAACATCGTGTTGATTAAGTTGTTGTATGTACCTACCTATGTATATTTATTATGATTATGTCACTATATTTAATTATATCAAAATATTTGATTCTAACTATAACCAACAATCTACATAATATGCAAAATATATTACCAACTACCTACTATCTATATAATATATGATGCAACGAGCATTCATTAATTGAATGACTATACTATTTTAGAATGCAGCTTTATACATGGATAACTATGTAAATAAATATATAGTATTTAAATGATAATAATTTTAGTAAGTTATCACATTGATACAAAAATACATAATATGCAAAATATATTACCAACTACCTACCATCTATCTATACAATATATTATGATGCAACGAGCATTCATTAATTGAATGACTATACTATTTTAGAATGCAGCTTTATACGTGGATAACTATGTAAATAATTATATAATATTGAAATGATAATATTTTTAGTAAGCTATCACATTGATACAAAAATACATAATATGCAAAATATATTACCAACTATATACTATATATCTACACAAAATATGATGCAACGAGCATTCATTAATTGAATGACTATACTATTTTAGAATGCAGCTTTATAAGTGGATAACTATGTAAATAACTATATAATTTTTAAATGATAATATTCTTACTAAGCTATCACATTGATACAAAAATACATATTTATTAATTTTCTTACATATCTAGTGACTAGCCAAATATTTACAACTAAGACTAGGTAATGGTATTACAAAAACTACTAAGAATATTAAATATAAACCAACTATTCTAATTACTTATATATTTTGAAATGTCATATTCATTCTTTATCGTCTATCACTTACGATTTAACGACGCATGTCGCAAACATAGTGTAACAAAATAAATCACATTTTAAATATAGTATCAAATATCGATGCAAATATTTTAAAGCCTCCATTTTATCAAATTTTCAACACCTTCCGATACTAAAATTATATCAAAATTGGAAGTAAGTTATCATATCGGCTACATCCATCAACCGAAATTAACATAGTATTTAACCAACAGCTATATATAGTGTTATATATTTTAGGTAGGTAATTTTGTACCGTTATTCGCATTTATAATTATTATATAATCTTCGTGTTAATAGAAATAGTCTCATATTGTATGAGAGCCAGTTTTCATGTGGGAATGGAACAATTTGGTGCCACTCTTTGGACACCGCCGATAGAATGGCGCCGACAGGACGCCAGGATGACTAGAATCTAGATGACAGATATTTAGGTACCACTAAAGATGTATGAAAAGCGTGAAAAAATACACGTACAAACACTATGATTGTTTAGGACCTACTACCCGCCAAGAAAACAATAAGTAATATTTTTTTCCAAATATTTTTTTTTATAAAATTATTTATTTTTATTGAAAATACCAATAATTAAAAAAAAGTTAAAATGAATAAATAAATAAATTATTTTAAGTAAGTAACTGAAGGTCAATTTTTTACGTTGTTATCATTGAACGTGAAGTGGCAATGTATGAGATGGATTTAAACAAGCTTAAGCTTAAATATTTTGAATATCTTGAAATAAATAATCTGGAATTGGAATACATTGAATTCAAATGTTCTGTTTTATGGACAAATAGATTTAAAGATCTTCGCCAGAATCTTGAAAACACAGAACACGATCACATGAACGCAATATTATCATCATGCTGGGCGTCATGACCACTAAATTTTTCATGCTTAAAGAAATTGCATGTGCTCCATTATCAGCATTAAATTTGGTTCAATATATTCTTGTGAAAAAACATTTTCTCAAATGAAATGTGTCCAGAATACTCTGCGAAATCGATTAACACCAGAGAATCTTGATTCCTGTGTTCGAATTAAGACAACTACGTATTTGCCAAATGTTGAAAAACTTGCAAAAAAAAAAATCAAAACGAAGGAAGCCACTAATATACGTTTTTATGAAAAAAAATTGTATTTACACATACATATGCAAATATACGCTTTATATTATATTATATATAAATATATATATATATATATATTATTAAAATAAAAATGTTTTTTATAAATATTAAAACTTTGTTTTAAACTTTTACCCACTAACCATTTTTTTTTCAAATTTGAATTTTCTTGCCCAGTCTCTCAAAAGGTTGCCGAAAACTGGTTTAGGTATTTTAAATGAATCTACTTGACGTTATAAGTCGTAAAGTAAGTACGTGTATTTTTTACGTACCCATTTCATTCTTACGCGTATATACCTGCATCCAGATGCCCATGTCCAGATGGCGGTGCCAAATCATCCTAGACCCTTTCCGTGAATATGTCGAATTATATATGTTTATTGAGTCAACTGTTTTCCATAATATATTACCTTCATTTTATTACTGTTTGGTTGTAGAGAAACATTCATTTCGTTTTATGATACTATCTGGTACATTAAATGCACACCATATGAAGCAGTTTGTATGGCAAGTGGTAATTTAATGTTAACATTTAAGATATATGGCAATCAATTACTCTTTTTAGAGAAATCAATAACAATTTATAACGGGTAAATGCTCTTATGTATTAAATTATGACATAAAGTTATACAGTAGCTACAACATTATTAATTGCCAGGGTTCTATTCTTCTAGAAAATACCTGTTCACATTCATTATAAGCTCTGCGTCCATTTAATGGCAGCTATGTCATATAAAATGATATAAGGATAGGTAGTAAATTAATATCGCCATTTTCTCTTCTTTATAAAAGTTGAAATGTAATAAAATATGGTTATTTTAATTGGACCGCGATATATGTATTTATTGTTCTTATTATCATGCAATAACGAGGAGTGATGGCAGTTTAATAGTATGTTAATGGTTCAAGGCTAGAACGTCTGGTCAAAACATACATATCGACTGCTTAATCTGCAAACCGGCTAAGTAACTTCATTTGAAAGGAGAAAAATACTGCGTCCGATAAATTTTCATTCAGGAGAGAATTCATAAGAAAGAGGTAAAGAGGTATTTCTGAACAAAAGGCGAATATCACCGTTGAAAAACGTTATGATATGAAAAACAGTTTTAAAAGAGTACCTACTACCTCATTGTTCCGGTCAGCAGTCCCATGGGTAGAGGTCGTTTTGTGGATTGCTAACCTTCGTAGAGAAGACGGCGATCAAATAGGAAAAATGTATAAGGTGTTCGCCGGAAAGGTTTACTACTTTGTTTGGTCGCCATTTTGGTAAAAATGAATTTTGACAATTCATATTTGGAAATCGTAAAGTATAGACGTGGCAAATTTATTATAGAAAAATAATCGATAAATCAATGTGTTATAATAGTAAAAATATTTTATCAAAATCAATCATCAATTATTGTGACGACTAGAAAATTGTGTAAAATTTAGGGTAGAAATAATGTGCTATCAAAACGCACTATCGTTTAGAGAATGATTTTGAAGAAAGAGGATCTGTAACAAATAAGTACAGGTCTGGGCCATAACTTACGAGAAGATGAGCTGAAAAAATTGCTTTTGTCCTATAAAGTGAACAAAACACTCCATCAACCTAAATTCGACACCGTGCTCAAGAAATTGGATTTACGACAACAACTTTGTGGGAACTTATGCATACAGATTTGCATTTGTACACATTAAAATAAATATTCTTTTCTTTTATTTTGTTAACTGTCAATTCATGGTGGAACTGCATTGTATTGTTGTTTTTATTTAATAAAAACAACAAATATTCAGTTGACATAAGAGCTTCTTCTACAAGATCATTTGCGATGCCGTACATTACATTCAAGTAATGTTACAATGGCATTACTGAGAGATCTGTTTCCACAACAAATTATCTCAAGGAATGATGATGTCGATTGGCCTCCACGGTTGCCGGATTTAACAGCCCCGGACTTATTTTTGTGGGGATATCTAAAGAACAAGATTTATGTCAATAAACCAGAAACACCACAGCAACTTAAACAAAACATTCGTGACTAAATTATTGAAATACCGGTTGAAATGTATGTAAATGTGATGAAAATGTTGTAAAAAGAGCCCGCATTTTTAAGGTTAACAAAGGCGGACATTTAGCTGACATTGTCTTATATACGTTATTTCCAACATCGAATGAAACATTTATCAGCATTAAACCATTTTGTTTTCATTTTCCATAAATTTATATAAAATTAAAGTAGTAAACCTTCCCGGCGATCACCCTGTATTTATAGATCAAGCGATGTTTTACAAAAATGAGATAATTTCAAAGATGTTTAATCTGATGACAGATGGTATTAGTGGTTTGCATATTAAAATACTAATTTGTATGGAAGAAAGAAATAACAAGCATACACAATTCTTAGATTTTCTACAATGGTCCTTGATTGCTTCAGTTTCGTAAGGTCTTCATCTCTGTACAAAAAGATTTACTTCAACATATATATACGAGTATGTAATTGGTGCGAGAATCTATAGTATTGTATATTATTTATTAATTATATAAGTCAGGGTTGGCGAACCTTTTTACGCACGCGTGACAAAATTTCCCAAATATTATTTTTCGGACGTCTGACGTGCCGAGCACCTTATTAGAATTCTATTAAAAATGGTAATAATCTAGATATCGCAGAACATACACACATACAGCTTTATTACCTTTTTCAATTACGCCATACATTTCGGTCCACCAATTTTGAACTTTCTGCTAGAATTACTATTACAAGCTCCACCAAGTTTTTGTTTCTTATTTTTGGGTAGAAATAAAATGGTTTGTAACTGTATTACTTTACTTAGTTTAGTTATTTACTCATAAATTGACACTACCATTGCATCGATCAGATGACGCATTCTCTTGCTACATTAGTCTCAAGCATTGTAAATCGATCAAAATCGAAGGTTTGCGGCGCGGTTTCCCCCGCCGGCTGATGATGTTAGTGCGATATTATATGTGACGCATAAAGCCTAACGACCAATCTATGAAATTATATATTTGTATTAAGGGGGATCCTTATACCAACAGAGGCGGCTAGCGGAAAAATACGAAGCTTGCAATTTGAGACTTTTTTTTGATAATTTACAATTTAAACTGTATTAATTAATAATAATTAATTAGTAAAAAAAATGTGAATTTGTTGCAGGGTCCCATCTTATTATTACATTATATTTTATGGTCATATTCATGCTATTTTTAATACAATGCGTATTGTTACAATAATACAAAATAATACAATTGTTATAGGTATTTTTCTCTTAAAAATAGAACATTCGCGTGCCGTGCAAAACTATCTCGCGTGTCACAGGTTCGCCACCACTGATATAGGTAGCCTAATTTGTTTGTCAGTTTATCGCTTGATATATAAATGCATAAAGTTGTGCAATTAAATGTGGCATCATTACACACATTTGATTCCACTGACCTTGAAAATCTCGCCCCGCGTCTAGAGGTAATAATATATAAAGGCAACATTAATAGTGTCCACATATGTGAATGCACTGCGTTTTTTAATACATCTTTCGTTTTCAGTTATCATCACTAGAAGCGTCCAAATATGTTTGATCACCCGCATTTACAACAGTAAATAGACAACGATCCCAAGTAATAAATAATGTAATGTTGCGTCTACGGTGGGCAGCTCTTGTATTGTTGGTCTGTTGTGATTTTGGCTGTCGAGAAGTTTATCGCCGAGATTATGACTGAAACACGTATATATATTTAAATATAAGTATATAATAAAGGAGATCGATTATATATCACGAATGTCATTCTACATTCTTTAAGTAAGTATCATTACTTTACACTATGTTTAGATATCTTATTTTAGGCGTCTTAACAAGCCCACTCAATATATAATATTTAAACTCAGCACTTGCGTGAGATATGAAATTTGGTCAATTTTCTAATATATGTATTGATATCGATTTTAAGCGTGGAGAGAATCATCAGATTTCATTTTTTGGAATGATTTTACAACTTTTCGTATGCTGTTGCCTCTCGTTTTGTCAAACTGCGGCTTGACAAACCACGAAGGCGGCTGAAGTTGAACATTGTCTTCCAGACTGGTGGGTAGTTGGGTCATTACAGGCGAGGCACTTACGTGTGTTTGAGAAGAAATAGTCTCGATGCGGTTTTCGACAGGAGTCACGCTGGAGCGTCCTATGCCTCGCCTTGCTGTCGTGTTGGCTGTGTCGATCGGCGTCTGCGACTCTGGAGTCTTCGAATAAGGAACTTTTCCCATTTCTAAAACCTCCACGTCATCTTCGTCTGTTATCTCTTGGTCTGGATGAGCGGCTTTCGTAGCTGTACCAGTGGACCAACCTTGGCGGACGGTGCTGCGTCGGCGACGCTCTTTACTACTTATGAAAAGGTTCTGACATTCTTGTCTGAATTTTGGATGGTTCACAACGTAAACAAACGGATCGATACAGCTAGCTATTTTGCAAAACATAGCTGGAACCATGGATACGACGGGTGTTATGAAACTTTTTTGACCTGTAACTCCAAGTAATGCCACAATGGCATACGGAGTCCAAGCCGCAAAGAACAAACCGATGACTCCAATAACCACTCCAGCCAATTTCATTTCCGTCTTATTCTTCTCTTGCTCTTTACAGTGCCTTGACGACATACTTCCAGCTTGTTTTCTACCCAACGACCTAGTAGCTATTACAACTTGGAGTATTTTAAAATAACAAAATGAAATAATGACAAACGGCAGAACCCACGCGGCACCAAAGTAAGCGAATATGAATATTTTATGTTTAGGGTCATCGGATAGATAGTCGAAGCTGCAGCTCGTTAAGTAACCTTCGGGAACGTAGCGCCCGAGGCCGAAGTCGAAGACGGGAATGCTGGCGAAGAAGCTTCCATATATCCAGACGAGGACCACTGACAGCTTGGCGCGGAGTCCTGTGATGCTGCGGAGCGGCTCCAGCGGGTAGACCACGACGGTGTACCGATCGAAGGCGATGGCGGCCAAGCTTCCTATGGAGACTGTTCCCGTTAGTCCGCCGACAAAGCCGTAAATGCGACAGCCTGCAAAAAAGAAAAATATTGTAAACTATTTTAGGGAAAATAATTATTGGCCGTACCTTTACAAAAGATTTGCAGATCTAATAAAATTCGCATTTTTACTCTATATTGTTCTATTCGGTAAATTATACGCATACAGTATACATGACTGCCGTGAGCTTTTGTACCAATAACGGATGACAGTATAGCATTAACACCTAATGACGCGTTGTCTGTGGAACATTATTGATATCATTTTGTACGCATGTAAGTTTTTTTTAGATGCAAAGTTTATTTTGTTGAGAATCAGTGATGTTCCAATTGAAGTGAAATATATAATTTGATATTAATTTATAATAAATATTTTATAATTATTACGGTATATAATAATAACGAGGCACACTTATTTTAATTTTATTATGAATGTATGACTGGCATTTCTTAGATATCTACATAATATCTAAATTCGTTTGCCTGACTAGTTTATTACAGTGCTCATGTGTTTTATATTGTAATGTGCCATTTGTAGTGACAATTGGAATGGCAACAATTGTGTTGAAGACTATTGCATAGGGTATAGGTATATTGTACTTCCGTGAAGGTGTTTAGATAGACGTTGTTTTATAAATTATTCATTTAAATAAATAATTTTGAATTTGGGTTGGGAAAGTTGGGTTAATTATGGAGACTCAATGCTAATGGCATAAGACAAAGAGATGTGCTACAGTTTGACGGCCAGCGTTCGATATAAAACGATAGTTTAAAAATAAGTATGGCCCGAATATCATTACATACCAAAATATTATTGTTTTGGTTTTAAATGACATTTGGGTCCGTGTTTAGAACTGAAGCATTCTTTTGGACATCTATTGGGGAAAAAACACGAATTTTTCAAGGATCTCAATCTACACATGGAAAAAATTGCCGAATATACTGTTTATGAGTACTGTCCGACAACAAGATCTCGTCGATAACCGGAATTCGCTGTAGTTGCATATGGCAGACTTCTCAGTGACGTACCTGTCATGGCAGCAACGCGTGTTTAAATAATGTATCAGCTCTCTTTTTAGATGCGACTCCTTTTCTTCTTTGCAATAAACCAAAGGTTTACTGATAAAAAATTTAATACTACTCCTGATTGTTTTATATATATTTTTATTATAAAAAGCATCAAATTACGTAAATTGATAGAACCGTACACAGCGGAAGCTTAAAATGAAATGATAAATTTATGGGCGTTCCTCATTTGAAACGGAAGTACGATTAACTGCATAGGAGAGGCTTGTTAGTTCACAGTTTTAACACGTAGACAAGAAGTTCTTGTTTGACAATAGTGTTCATCTGGGCATAGCATGCAAAATCTGCCATACAGAGGCGGTCAAATCAGGTAGGGGCTATTATAATCAACATGCAATATATATGAATCAGTAGGTACAACTTATTAAAATACCATGATGCTCATTATGTCGATCTCGCATATATGTATAACTAAGATTAGGCTGCATATCAACTCTCTAATTGTTCATAAATAATATGATATTTTTTGTTCATAAAACATTACTTATGTCTCATTAATTATTATTACTCGACAGGTTGTTCGAAATAAAAAAAAAACTTAGAGCGGAATGCAGAATCCAATATTTCAATCTTAAGGATAAGTTGCCGAAAAGGATGACTTGACTGACTATACTGACTATAGAGTTAAGGAATCATTAACCAAAGACTATTTTTGTTATGAACGTGCCCCCTTCTGTATTACCATTTACCACCGACAGCTGCTGTCAAAATAAATTCGCGTGTCTATAAAACAGTCCACACACTCAAATTCATTTAACAATTCATCTCAATATGGATATTGGAAAGTTCCGCTCTTAAAAAATATTTTGTTATAAGCTTTTGTACTTCAAGTTTATAGGTTAAGTATGTATATAGGTCTTATGTGTGTATTGATACAATATCATTATAATTAATATATGTCATCTAATAATTTTCTTCTGCATATTATATTTATTGACAATTGATAATGTTCGTTTTGACGAAACCGGAGTTGGCTGTATTGTATTATGGTAGTCTACTCTATAATATAAAGAGTGCACTTTTGTCAAAAGTATGTCATTTTTCTATGTCACGTTTTTACCCTCAATTTTCTTCTACTTCACAGATACAGGTATATTTGAAATTCAGTACTCATATAATGTCATGATAAAACATTCTATTCGAGACGATTCGGTACTTTATACAATGTTTTTAAAAACCCTTTCATGCAGTGACGTCCCTAGATAAAATGCCGCCCCTAGGCAGCGCTAAAGAGCCGCACCATTTTTTTTTTAAAACAGTAGATACTTTTTATCATCCTTTCAGGACCTATCTAAGAAATGTGTTGTATGGATACATTATTAACAAAATACCACTAAATCTAATTTAAATGCCATATATTCTTCAATAAACAATATTGCGGGTCCGCGGTTTCAGATAAGTACATTTAAAAATACACCTGTCAACGTTCAAAACTCGCGAATGACTGGCAAAAATATTTGGATAAATTAATTAGGTAAGTACTTATATACCTACATATAATCCAAATATAACTCGCAAATATGCACGCGTCATTGCTGGTCATCAAGGACGGGACGTCCAAGGACAATGAAAGTAAACTAGATATCGCGAACCCGACGAAAAATTACAGTCCTGTTGACCAGTGAGCTGATTTTTTTAATGGAAAGATATTTCCGTTATTACTAAGTTAAGGTACTTATTTCTATATATATATCTAATGATTCTCTTCGATTTGCCGCCCTTCGAGTAACTGCCGCCCCCAAGCGACGCTCAATCTGCTTTCATGCAAGGCATCAGGGGACGGCTGGGTTGCCAAAAGTGGCCAGGAAGGTGGAGCCCCACTATTGCACTAAAATTATATTATTTTCTCGGCATTGACAAGGACAACTCTGAACTTTGCAATAAAACAATAATATGTTGTTCTTGACTTGCTTCATGTAGTAAAGTCGGTGATCCTTGGCACGTGATTTTAATTATACTGTAGTTTCGACAGGTATGTTTTCAAATTTAAAAGAATTAATAAAATTGACTAACTACTAGTTTATCAGATGATGATATTTGTTGATATAAAATACAGCTTTTCGTTTATTTTTCATGTTTATATTGTAAAAAATCTGGGTAAAAAGGCTTACCTATAATGTTTAGTAATTCTTACCTATTTGTCCTAGTGCTGGTCCTAAGTAAATTGAGTTGTAAATGAAGACTGGTGTCTTGCAAATCATCACCAAGTCACTGACTGCCAAATTCACCACTAGTGTATTAGCTGGAGTCCTCAATGATCTGCATCTGAAAAACATTATTGATTAATGAACGTACAGTCTAAAAGTTTGGACATAAAGTAAAATAGGTATATTAAACACCCATGTCCGCTTAATAGACGAAGTAAATGGACACCACGCGGGACCTCTAATAATACCTGTCGCTTGCCAGTATTCTTGCGTCTTCTCAGGTAATTACAATACCTGGTATCACGGAAGTATACACATTGACAATGGTATTTGACGACATGGATGCCGTTACTAGAAAACATCTCTAGACCTCTTTGTCTATCGCAAGATATTTCCACGCAGCCTACACTTGAAGATGACTTCAAGAATAAGACTTGGAGGCGGTGCATTGTCTTCATATGCGTCACCTAACATGGATTGAAAAGCATACTGTAACAATTATTATTACTCATAGAAATTCGTATCGATAATTTACACTATTCACGTGAATGTCTTCAAGAAACATTTATAGAATGAACTAGGCATCAATTAAAACCTAATGGTATTTATTAATTATTATGATATGATATTCTTAATACATAATGGCTGATGATAAAAACAAAAATTATTGAACATACATAATTTTGAAAACACTAAATATATTATATAATATAACCAATAGAAAAAATCTTTTTGAAAAAATTAAGACACCCCGCAGGATCGAACCTGCATCTCTCGGGTATCGCACCCACGCACATATACCACTTTCAAAAAGATTTTTTTCTATTGGTTATAATGTATTTTCTCAGAAGTATTTTCAAAATTATATATGTTCAATAATTAGAAAGTTACATTCTTAAATCTTGTGAATTATTCGTTCTATAAAAAAATTGTTAATTAAGAATTATTAGCAAGTTCAAGTAAGTTACAACAAAACATCTTGGAGTGATACGTGACGTCGGTTAGTAATTAAAGTAATACGTACTTTGATTTTAAATAAAAGCCGATCGCCAATAGTAGCTCAATTTGGAAAGCGCTTCATTGAATATTAAAAGCCATTGCTTAAAATTTGTCGCAATTAAGTATGGCTCCTTTAGCATAGTGGTATATGTACATGGGCACGATACCCGAGAGATGCAGGTTCGATTCCTGCGGGGTATATTACTTTTTTCAAAAAGATTGTCTCTATTGGTTATAACATATTTTCTCAAAAGTGTTTTCAAAATTATGTTCAATTATTAGAATGTTACATTCTTAAATCTTGTGAATTATTCGCTGAACAAAAAAATAGTTAATTAAAAACAAAAATGTCTAAAAACTTACTTTATAACGGTATATAATCCCTCAATAATGATAACACTCACTAGGATATAGTATTTATGTTATATAGTATACTCGACTGTAGCGATATCCGGAAAAGAGTAAGATATTGTGGAAAATCTCTAGGTAGGTACTCAAACTTCCTTTGTTTGAGATGAATACATCGTTTTGCAACCGCTTGTATTACAAAAGCTGTGCTATATTTTACAGAAGCTGGATAAGTATTTCATTTTGATACTATATTGTTTCCTAGTACTCGACATACTTTATTTTATGTTAAATTAATGTATCATCAGTACCACAATATGTATTATTAATAATTGCCATACTCGTAATCGTTATATAATATCTTATAAAATCAAATACAATATCACAATACAATGAGATTTAATATTATCAAAACTGGCGAAGACTGCCTATTAGAATGATGTGAACGATTATATCCACAGAACAGATAATAAATAGAATACCGATAGGCTATATTCAACACGCCGCATCTTGATGCAGGGTTTTGAATGTGTGTGTGTCCTACGAAAATGAAGCACGCATTATGCACGTGCAATAGTGTGTATAATACACCAACATTACATGAGCGTAAATGCATAAACCGAGAGCAGTTTTCAGTATTCGACGTAAAACGTATTCTTGACACGTGTGTAAGTTTATCCCGGATTCTTCCTTACTCGTGTCGGTTACCTGCTATCGCCTTACCCGTTTTGTATTTCAGTTCCCATTATTTCTGAGTTCTCTGATTATATCCCAATAAAATAATAAAGTTGTGATTATATTGAGATGCACGTCGCGTACGATCACGTGACGTCACAGTAAGCTACCCCTACGGAGAAAAAGTGTGTAATGTCATTTTTCTTGGTGTTTAAAATGTTATCAGACTGATGCTCCTATCCTGTAGCACATTTTGAAGCTTTAAACGAACATTGACAGTTAGCAAAATCTGCCGAAATCGCCAGAACAACAATGAGGTCACCTCACGTTGTACCGCACTGCATCGACACCTGCATGACTCAATGAACGCTTTTTTATCATTTTTTATTACTTTATTTTATTTTATCACTTATTTATGCATATTCATGTTTGATTCATGTCAAGATTGCATGTTTTTTGGTTGCATGTGTCTATTATCACTATGTATATTGTAATATTGTCTATTATCTATCTATAGTCTGCAGGTTAGGTTCTGTTCAAAATATTATTTATGGATATAATATGGCAAGTAATTTTAACGTACATTTGATTAATTGAAATTATCATGAATAATGAATAATAATTCAAAATACTAATCTCGCACTCTCGATCATTGAATTTACAGAGGTGGTGAGTGTTTAAAATATTCTGCAAAATGACGAAACCATAGACTAAAGTTGTCGCCGTAACAGTACGCGACGCGCATCTCAATATAATCACAACGTAACACTCCATGCTAATTCACAGTGTAATCTTATATTATACCGGCGGTAATAGTTTCGTGTGTCAATTCGTTATTATAATAGTTGGCTTAAATCGACAATTTCAGAAAATCCGTATATTTAAATACTATTTTTCTTTAGGAAGTGACATTTATTATTTGTACGAAGTGGGGCACTAATAATAAATTATATTCATACAAAATATTAGTTATGATTAGGGAGCGGATTTATATGCAACAAAAAACATGATTATATGCATGCACGTATGCACTTAAAATCAATAAAATATGCACTAAAACCGAAGAAATATGCAGTTAAAGATGGACATTTTTTGTTGGAAAAACTTGTAAATACCCACTTCACCCAATATTACTGACAAAAAATCGAATAACTAGTTCAAGTATTCAAACAATGAAAATAAAGTTAATCAATTACAATTTTCAAAATAGTTTTTCACAAGTACAAATAAATGAATAATAAATGCAATGTAAGTCAAACATAACTTAAAAATCAATAACGACACACTTAACTATTCTTAAATACTATTTTATGTTTTTTTCCTGAAAAAAAAATCAATATTATGCTCTGGAATTAAATTTTTCCGCATAGGTATCTGTCAGTATTTTGTTTATATTCAGAAAATGACCTCTCGACGTCCACAGAGGCGATTGGGAAAACTTTAAATAAAAGTGCCTGAGTTGACTTCAATTTTTCTAATAAATCCACAGCTCGGAGATAGCATTAAAAATGCAAGTGCAACTAAACTATCTACCTTCCTAACTTAGTTATATTTCGATAAAATAATTTAAAAAAACTAAAATTATAAATTCAAATATATAATTCAAACATATGCATTTATTTATGAAATATGCACTAATGTCTCAAATATGCATTTATATGCACAATAACATTTTATTTTTGGATTCTGTATCTTTCAAAACAGATTTCTGTGCAACTCTCATAGATGTACATACACTCTAACAAAACATGCAATAGCATATAAATCCGGGCCCTAGTTATGATAGCAGATTAAGTAACTTGGTTATGAGTATTGTATCTGTAGAGATTAGGAGATTAATGAAATAGTCAATCAATAATAAATTGAAGGACCTGAACGATAAAAGGAGAAAGATGTAATTTAACATTATTGTAAAGTTATGTTTTTTTGGATATATGAAGATGTTATGTGATATTCTCTATCATATATCCTTCAATTTCGTTGTTGTCTCATAAAGAACGATACAAAAATAGAATTTTCTATCACTATTAAAGAAAAAAATCCAAGAAGAATAACTTGAAAGTCAGTATACCTACTTCAAACTTAGTAGGTGCTTGTAACATAATCCTCTGATCCCTTCAATTATTATTTATATACATTTAACGTCAATTTCTCGTAAAAAAATAAATCTGTTAATACAAAACATCCACTCTATAGAGGCCCATATTATAATTTTCGATCGGACATAGTCTCAAAACATTTAAAAATATACTTAATCACTTTTTAACCGGTGTCATATCACAATATTATAATATGTAGGTATTATTAAACTATGTCCGATCCTCAGAAGGTCATATGGCCCTTCACAGTGTAGAGGTCTTAGACAATAGATACAGATAGACGCTTCACATTGCCTTGGTAAGTGAAGCTGCGTGCCGTGTGTTTGGTTGTGTGAGTGAGTGGACATATGCGTATACAAACGTTCGAGACCATAGGCGTGCGGGAGAAACGGAATATTATTAAAATTATTAATATTCATTGATGTTCTTTGGTGGATATCTTCAATATAATAAATACAGAAACTTCAAAATGTATTATTATTTAATTATCATAATAATATGGTACTTACATTAAAATTAACAAAGTAAATAACTAAGTAGGTACATGAGTATAATCAATATTAAATTGACAAATTATCATATTAATCTACAAGTATCAATAATTCAAAGGTATGAAATCACATCATGTAAAAATATATACCTACAGAGTATATAAATAGACATGCACAATAGCGAATCGAATACAAAATATGGATCAAAGAAAATCACTTTGAAAAAATCAGATTATTAAAACACAAGTTGAAGGACGTGCATCCTTCAAATTGCGTGGGCAATGCGTCATACGTTAAGCATACCCTTTTTTTCGTTCTTTTAAGATATGCCGCTTCGAAATGTTTGGAACAAATACAACTACTGGAAGTCGGAGCCCAGCTGGAAGGATTGACACGATGTATTTGATTTATCCAATTCTGCCTTTTTGGTTCATATTTTGGGAATCTGTAATCCATTAGGGAGCAACATTACAATAACATTCATAAACCAATTACATTTAGGAAATCACGAAGCAAAAATGTTAACAAACAGGGCACTAAATCGATTATTCCTCGGGAGTTTTTCAACATGTATACTAAATTCCATTTCTTTAGCAAAACAATAAAATGATTGCCTACTATAGGTAATCTTTACTAATATTTTTTTTCAGTTTTTTGTTACTTCAACTTTAACCACATGCCCACTTTTTGCGGAGGCCTATGAATAATCATTTCGCTAGTGCTCGCCCAAAGTGCTCGCACTAGACGTTCAACATTAAAATATAATTTTCTATTTTTTTTACATTATATAGTATTGTTAAGCGGTGAAAATGCAACCATTAGATAAAGATATGCATAATTAAAGTTATTTCGAAAAAAACACTAGGTCACTTGATATTAAAATATATAATAATATACAAATAAATTATCACGAACATGTATCAACTTACCTATGAAACGTAATACCATCTTCTTGCTTATCAGTACGGCTACCACATTTTAAGACAACACACAAAACCATCTTTTCTACTTAATTAACTAAAAATATTTACCACTGACTTTATGTTTACCACAAAAAACAGCAATTATAGCAACACGAGCTCGCGGTTATGGACGCTTTCTGAAGCGTTTCACCACGATTTGCCAGCGACATTGTTGGAAACTAACTAACACATGTGTAGACCTTTTGTCTTACTCTAGCGCGTGTCGCAAAGATTGTAAGGGTGCCGAATACTTTCTCACTCACACTCATGCATTGTTTTTGTTCAGGCCTTGGTAGAGGTTGTATTAATAGATTTTTGTTTTTTTACGAGAAATTGATGTTAGCCACCTGCTCAACCTATTAGGTGTATACGCTGTGTCCAAAGACGCATTGAAAAATAATATGTGAATTATCCAGACCTGGGATTCAAACCCGAGACCCACGACATTATGGACCTGACGCGTAACCGCTCGGACAAATACAATAGTAACAATTAGGTGCAAATTAGTGGCCTGATAACCGGCCAAAAAACAAGTTCTAAATATAAAACATTGCTTTGCCGTAGTACCCCACTTCCGTTACTCCTATCCTTGATACAGTCCCATATTTTATAACCAATATACATATAGAGAGCCTAAGTGAAGTCAGTTAAGTATATAAAATAAGTAAAATAAATACAATGTAAAAAATATTCTGTTAAATATTTAGTAGGAACCTACTCTGAGTAATAAACTTTCGGAATAATATGCTGCCTAATCAATGATGTCGGCACTTAATCATCTTTTGGTTGAAAATAGAATAAGCATCAAAGTTTTTCAAAATCAAAATGTTAAGCCGCCAAAATCACGTAATAATCAGATAAGTGTCTAAATGTCTTAATTGGCAATAACTTTTCAGTAACTCAGTAATTCTTAATTTCCATCGCTTATGGTACGTTTATACCTGGATACTTACATCGTGATATTTATGTCTGACACCAAATTCAACTAGTATAAACTCTAGTTACACTAAATATCTATCAATTGCATCGTATGTGTGAGATCCTTAGGTAGGTACCTAATATTTGCCTCACCATTTATATTGCTCAAATGTAAACACCAATACTGCGACAAGTTCAAACTTACAAACATAAATCGCAAAAGTTGAGCCACCGTCTACTTTTATATCGAGTTTCTAACACATAGTTTGACAGGCGTGTGTATATTGATATTTTTTGTGAAAATTATAAGTAGAATGGAGAGAGAGTGGTTTAAGGCAGACACTGACGACTTAATTGAACGATATCATTCCAAATCGGAACTATGGAATGTGAATTTGAAAGAGTATAAAAACAGAAAAGGTAAATACACCGTATAATACCTTTTGGTGAGTGCACATAGTGCCTAAAGATGCTGAAAGGCGAAACCCGGGTCGCGAAAATAGAATAGTACAAAACTTAAATCCATTAGAATTTATATTCAAATTCCATCAAGTACCTTCGTTCGATAGTATTAGCACCATTATATAATATTTACAACGACATAATGAAGAATGATTACTTCGTCGTATATTTTATTATTATGGATTTTAAAAAAATGCAATAATAATTAATAATAATAAATAATTTGCTATATTTAATTTTCTCGGTCCATGTCCGTTGCTTTGATGAATTATATGGACATATCGAGGCGTTTTCGAGAATTCCTATCGCTCCCAGTCTTCTCAGATCATGCCAACATCCGGTGGTTTTACCTTATACCTACACCCTGGGAATGGATGATATTTAGCGGAATTATAGGATGCTGGAGACCAATTAAGTGACATTATTGAATCATCCGGAGCACGTGGATCAGGTTCAGGGAGTTAGGTACAACATCGCATTTTCATCTTAGATATTATGACGAAAGGTTGCTATCATATCTCTCATGACGCCGCAAGAATTTGTTTAGAAGCTCAGTATGAGTTTTTATAAGTATTGTTATGTTATAATATATGATTCGTTACTGTAAAGCAATACCGTCAGAATTCAAGCGTTGAACAGGCAATTGGTCGTAATTAATAATAAAACTTGGAGTCATAATTATTACTACACATTGAATTGAATGCTGTCCCAGCCATTCCTATTCCGATAGCGAATTCTCTTTGTAAAATGACATCTTTTGTATTGTAGACCTCCAGTTTGTATTTTGTACTATAATGTTATTTTTACATGCTAAAAAACCATTGTAAAGTGACATTGTGAAGTCCGAGACAAGATTTTCCTCAGAAAATGTACCGATGTTCAAAATGATAAGTTTGACGTGGATGGCAGTTTAAGTCAAGTGTAATCTTTTTTAATCTGTTTACCCCCGCTCACAGATCCCCGGTTTTATTTTTTCTTCGTCAGCCGGTTGTGACGAAGAATAAGAATTACTATTGATTTATGGTTATACAGTGTTTTCGTTGTATATTAAATCTTTATAATATCGTTGTATATTATATTATAAAAATATTAGTTATTTTACTATGGAATTACAAAATTATTTTACTTAGGAAAATATTTATATTGTTGGGTAGTTTACCAATGTGTTTTTTTATGTAAGTACTCATTTTATTGATTGAACATTAAAATTTATTTATATTTTGAATTATTTTCCCTTTCGCTTAACGTCTAATAAGGATCTCAGAAAATATTGATCAAGGGTTATAATAATATTTTAAAATGTGGAAACCGCCTACCGTTTAATAAAAGTTTCATGTCTATAATAAAACATAATTAATTACCATTAATTTACCCGGATTAAAATGATCGTAATTACTTTTATGATTAATTATGGTTTATAAAGAGCTGGACTGTTTTTATTTCAACATAAGAAATATATAAATATGAAGTGGAAAATAGGGGAGCAGTTTAATTGAAGGTTTATATTATAAGTTTACACACTGTCCATAGTGCTAGACTGCAACTTTATTGTGACGAGTATGGCATGTTAGATTTAATAATAATTTAAACACGAGTTGTATATACTATATAAGAATTACAGAATGAAGCAGTAGCGAAGGGTGGAGGTAAGATGTTAAGATCTGCCATATATAGTGTACATTAAACTTTGTTAATCATACGTAGATGTTTTTATTGAACTATGACTACATTTTACAGATAGTGTTGGTTAGTTTTTAAAAATCAATTAAACCCTACCTAAGCCAGAACATAATAGTTTTGGTATACTTTGGGCGATACGACAAAATTGTGCACACTCAGTGCCAAATGCCGCCTCATTTTTATACTTACTGTATTTTTTATCATCCTTTCATGATTCCAATATCTAAGAAAAAATGTGTTATATGGATACATTTCCTACTAACAAAAGATATACCACTTAAACATACCAAATTAAATTTATAAATATGTTTTCCCCAAAAGCAGGGAATCTTTTGATGTTGGTATTGCAATGGCATCTAATCTAACATGTCCTTTTGTTCGATACCTACATGAATTTCCTGTGTGTTGAGGAATTAAGAGCGATCGCTTTTCTTCTTCACAAAACTTAGCAACATAATCGATTTGATAATCGATATAATGACGACGCGACGCTTCGATACGGACAAATATTGTGGACCAGGAGCGGTAGGTGGGACGTTCTGTAAGAGAGTAGTGCATCTTCAGTTTCGACGGCCATCGCAACTTCCGAGTGCACTGGTTAATAAGTCAGACTGTAATTATTCGCAAATTTGCGCGTGTCGTTTCTAGTAACCAAGGACGTTGAAGGGTAACGGAAGTAAACTAGACATTGTGAACCTGACAAAAAATTCACAATTCTTTTAAACCTTTTATGTTAATTAATACATTTTGTTTCCAATCAGTGAGCTGATTTTTTTTTTTAAATAGAAAGATATTTTCGTTATTACCAAATTTAGGCAGCTATTTCTACATATTACCAAATGATTCTCTTCGATTTTCCGCCCTTCAAGTAACTGGCGCCCCCAAGTGACGCTCAATCTGCCTACCCCCACGGGACGTCATTGTGCACACTACATTCATAATTATTTGTTTTCGTTGGATTAAGAATACATAATATTACACAGATGGTTAGTTAATTTTTTTAAATGCCTAAACTTAACTATAATCGATACAAGTATTATTATATCTATAAAATATTTAAAGTTATGTATGATTTAATTGCATAATTTTAGATATTTTAAAGATAGATTTGTATTTTTTGACTATTATCCACGATGGCTTGAATTATGCAGGGTTTTATTGAATTTTAAAAACTAACCAACACTATTTACATATTGTAGCCAGCCTTAGTTCAATGAAAACAAATACGTTTGACTGACAAAGTTTAGTGTGCACTATTTATGGCGGATCTTAAAAGCCTACCTCCACCCTTCGCTACTGATATGAAGTACCTACCTATCTAGATTGGTAGACTCGGTGGGGTGGACACATACAGCACTCAATGTCGTAAAAAGCTATTAAGGGTTGGAACTCCGAGGCTTTGACGATCTCGGATGAGAAAGGTACTTTGTTCACGGTACGGTCCGAATGTCTGAATCTGAGATCAGAGATAACTATCCGACAGTGGCGAAGGGTGGAGGTAAGCTGTTAAGATCCGACATAAGCACACTTTACATGTCAGTCATACGTATATATCTTCATATATAACTTGAAAACATCTCAGATACCCACTAGAAAAATCATATTTGAAAAAAATACGAAACTCGACAGGATTTGAACCCGTATAACCACTGGTAATGCGCCAACTGTTGCATTAACCAATTATTATTTTATTTTTTCAAATATGATTTTTTCTAGTGAGTATATCTGAGATGTTTTCAAGTTATGTATATTCAATATATGGAATGTTACATTCTCAAAATCTTTTCAATTATTCGTTGAATATGAAAAATAGTGTATTTATTTTCATTGAACTAAGACCACAATTTACAGATGCTGTTGGTTAGTTTTTTAAATTTAATTAAACCCTGCGTAACCAAGCCATAATGGATAATAGTCAAAAAATACTCGCCACTATGCCACTACGTAAAATTATGCCACTTAATCACATATAATTTTGGATATTTTTTAGATAAAATAATATTTATTATCTATTATTGTTTGGTTTAGGCAGGGGTTAATAAATTCAAACAAAGTAACCAACAATGTGTGTCACAATAATTATGTATTCCTAACTCAACTAAAACAAATAAGTATAAATGAAAAAGTTTGCACAATTTTGTCGGATCGTCCAAAGTATACCAAAACTATTATGGTTTGGTTTAGGCTGGGATTAATAGATTTAAAAAAAACTAACCAACACCATCTGTAAATTATAGTCTTAGTTCAATGAAAACAAATACGCATGAAAAACAAAGTTTAACGTGCTCTATTTATTTCCGATCTTAACAGCCTACCTCCACCCCTCATCACTGTTATCCGATCTGGCAGCTTTCATATTTATAATGCCGTTTGTCCATTCAGTGATCAGAGAACTTCATCCGGCTGTCAAATTATTCTGCTATATCGGTTCAATCGTTTCATAGGTCCGAACTCATTTCTCAGCCCTCGTCGGCGAAGAATGTATCAACACAATATTATACTTTGTCTATGTCTCCGATTGAATTGTATTGAATTACGATGTAGTATTTACAATGATAGAACTTATGGAAATTAAAATTATGAATTAAAAATCCTTTATAGTTCTTTAGTTAGAAGCCGGCTTGAAAGTGGGTCGATTATTTGGGCCCCGCATCAGTTGAAATATGACCAAATGGTAGAGCGAGTTCAAAAGAAATTTTTGAGACTCCTTTATTTGCGTGTGGATACTATCCGCGGCTTTATCCAACTGGCTTTCTCTTAGAAATGCTCACATACTGTAGTTTAAATGCTAGAAAATATCAATATTTGGCCACGTATTTTTTTCGACTTATTTAAATATTTTTTCTGCACAACAAAATATCTAAAATATCTATCTGTTTCAGACAATTTTGAAATAATTAAGCCCTGTTTGTTAGCACCTATTTAAAAATATTTTTGGATAATTACATATTTTTACATATTCTTTGTTTATGCACATATTTTCACATAAATACAAAATTTCAATTTCAATCACTACCCCCTCAACCCACGATAAACTAGGTGGGGAAATTGGCTTAGTGCAGTAAATTACTGTACTGCGAATTTGGAAAAATTACAAGAAATTTTGGAGATGCTGGATGAGGAAGATTCCAACTCTATTTCGATAGCAAAAGAAATAACTTCAAATCACTTCAAATGATGGTCATCTGGTAACTAAAATTGAAATGTTAGAATTATCTACAAAGGAGCAAATTAATATTTTAAACAATACTGCTGCTAAAATAAGAAATGTTCCTCGACCAATTGGAATAAAAATATGTACAAAATTAAATAGTGTTTTAAATAAAAAATACTAGACTTCAAACGCTGCAGAATATACTAGCTGTTTTGGAAAATCCAACAGATGCCTCATATGTTTCAATTTTTTCTACTTCAGAAAGTGTTTCATTTACATAAGCAATAACATTTGTAGAAGTGGAAAGAAGTTTTTCCATGTATAAAAATTTGCTAAGATCAAATCGTCAAAGATTCACTTTCAAAAATTTGAACCATTATTTTTATTATTTATTGTAATAAAGCGGTTTCAGTTTGTGAACAAATAATAAATTAAACTGTTGAAATATATTTATGATTTACTTAAATTTTTAGCACATAATTATGAAATTTTAATAACATACTTTCCAATTGTATCTACATATTTTAGGTACCTATTGTTATTTTTTTAGCAACTAAAAATCCTAAGCCTAGTGATCTATCTGAAACAACTCAATCAGTGTCAGCATATTGATCGGCGATTTTAAATTATATTACCGAAATTACAAATTCTCTAATAATATCCATTTCCCGGAGTGTCCAATTATTGTAAACTCAGTAAATAGCTTACTGCAGATTGTTTCCGCAATATCCATTCTTCCACATAGTCAGCTATATTCGATGACGCAAACTCCATATAGTAGCTGACCTAATTACAATAATTATTTCTTAAATATTCTCTTCAAGATATTATTTTGCTTGTGAGTACACCAATAAATAGTGGATTCATTGGAGATGTCACTCGAATATAAGCTCCCGGTCTGTTAGTATCTCGGTCTCGGAATCGCTCCGCACAACAACTCATTCTACCGAGATCGGACCTCGGAACAGTATCATAAGTATTGTAACATAACTACTGTAACATACTCTTGCACCGACTGTTTACGCTACAAATAAAACTTGCTCCACCATTCATCGGAGCAACCACCAAATATCGACTTCTCATCTCTTCTTCTGATGAGATCTTCATCCATTAGACCATGACTCCCACAATCATAAACATATTATTTTCATCTGTGATCAGACTAGGAAATCCGTATTGTTTGCTAAAAGTCCCATTTTTAAGCATTTAGACTTCCACGTATAAAAAATCTTGAACCAGAACCTTATAAATTAATTATTTTTAAAATTGTTTTTTGTAAACAAAAGAAAATAATAATATAGAATGACAAGTAAACAGAATTGTCAAATAAGAAAGTGTTTGCCGCGATGAAAAAGGGAGATATTAATTTTATTCCAGCGAAACTTCGCCCAAACTGAAAAGTACGTAAAACTCGTTCACGGAATATTACGTTGACTAATAGCAAATACCTACATCATAATAATATAACTCTGGTTGAGTTGAGCGTCTTCACATAATTTGAGATATTTACTAACTGAAAACTCCTCGGAAAATTTTTGCGTTTATTTAA
This sequence comes from Rhyacophila brunnea, assembly GCF_057557595.1. Taxonomy (NCBI): domain Eukaryota; kingdom Metazoa; phylum Arthropoda; class Insecta; order Trichoptera; family Rhyacophilidae; genus Rhyacophila; species Rhyacophila brunnea. The sequence continues at coordinate 36,317,817 of NW_028232752.1, forward strand.
AGAAACAGGAGTACATCCGTTTACAAAAGAATCTTTAATTTTATGGAAATGCCTATAATATTATATGATATTATATTAAAAACCAACAAACATGCATGATGACGGGGTAGGGAATGGGCAACTAGTTATATTTATGAAAAGGTTTCTTGTAGCGCAGAAAAGGATGTATATAAGCTGACTATGTTTTCCCAAAATGGAAACAGAACAGGAAATAATTTGAGGGATTTTCCCCCTGAGATTTTAAATTAAATCCCTACCTACCTAAAGATACTATAAACAAACAGATTTTATCGATTCAAACTTTTCCGTTGAGTGATTTTTGTTTGAGTGAAGTTCCACATTTGAAAATATTATTGTTTTACCGTAATAGGTTGCTTCGCAAGCTAAAAAATGTAAACTATACATAATGCGTATCAATTTAAATGTTACGAGGGTGGGTCAATAAGTCCTTAGAAAAGCCGACAAGTGGCGCGACTAGTACTGTAAGCGGTTTGTTTTCATGCAGCGGCACTACCGATTCAGTATGCTGCGAAGTTTCAATCAGATTGGTCGGGTTGTTGTGTGTTTTTCGTACATTTAAAAAAAAAATTTGCTTGTGGAAAATGGAGAAAATTGAGTTTAGAGCTGTTATTAAACATTTTAATATAAAAGGGTTAACAGCAAAGGAAATAAAAAATGAGTTGGATTTAGTTCACGGCATATCTGCTCCTTCACTTGCAACTATTTATAACTGGTTAAATGAATTTAAACGTGGTCGTACATCAACAAAGGATGAACCACGCTCAGGACGTCCTGTAGAGGTGACTACACCAGATATGATCAATAAAATCCACGATATGGTGTTAAGTGACCGAAGATTAAAGTTGAGTGAGATAATTGAGGTTACAGGGATCTCAAAAGGTAGCGTCATTTCTATTTTACATGACAAATTGGGCATGAAAAATATTTCTGCAAGATGGGTGCCGCGTTTGCTCACAGTCGACAATAAACGCAATAGGGTGGTGGCCTCTAAAGCCCTGTTGTCGCTCATGCAACGCAATCCGGATGAATTTTTTCGTCGCTTTGTGACTGTAGATGAAACATGGATACACCACTATACTCCCGAGACGAAAGAACAGTCAAAGCAGTGGATTGCGAAAAGCGAACCATGTCCAAAGAAGGCGAAAACCGTAAAATCAGCTGGTAAGGTTATGGCTACTGTATTTTGGGATGCACGTGAAATTATTTTCGTTGACTATTTGGAAAAAGGAAAAACAATAACAGGGGATTATTATGCATCTTTATTGGACCAGCTAAAAAACGAAATTGAAGAAAAATGGCCCCATTTAAACAGGAAAAAAATCCTCTTTCATCAGAACAATGCCCGTGTTCACACGTGTTTACGATCAATGGCTAAAATTGAAGAATTGAAGTTCGAATTGGTCGACCACCCACCGTATTCGCCAGATTTAGCCCCCAGTGACTTTTTCCTTTTCCCAAACTTAAAAAAATGGCTAAGTGGACAAGGTTTTTTTGCAAATGAAGAAGTCATCGATCGGACAAATGCTTATTTTGAGGACCTTCCGAAAACTTATTTTTTTGACGGTTTAAAAAAAATTGAGAAACGTCTAACCAAGTGTATTGAGCTCCAAGGAGATTATGTTGAGAAATAAAAAAAAAATACAAAAATAAAAACTGTTTTAATGCTTTTTTCTAAGGAATTATTGACCCACCCTCGTATTTGTAATTAAAATTTTTCTCAATTACATTATTATAGTGTATTTGAGGGCTCTGGAAACAAAAACAGCAGTCTCAATTTTCGAAATAATATATTGTTGAGTCATTAAAAATATCTTACATCTTTCTTTTACTTACGTATATTTTCTGAAAAAAGTATTATAACATGTTATATTATATTAGTATACAAACAATATTTCATAATACGTTTTTCAGAAATTACACCTATAAGAAAGATGTAAGAAATTTTTAATGACTCGCCAACACATTGAGAAAACAGAGACTGCCGTTTTTGTTTCCAGAGCCCTTATTTGTATTTAGTATACACACAGTAGAAAAACAATATTTTCTCACCCAATTAACTTTAATTTAAATATAATTAAATAATTATTAAGCAGTTTTATTTTAATAATATATTATAACATATTATAATTGTGAGACACTGCAGTGCTTTGTTAAGTTGAGTGGTATAAAAATTCTATCAAACGTATGGCAATAAATAACTCATTACCTGTGTCAGCAGATTGATCGGCGATATTAAATACTGTACCGGAATTACGAATTCTTTAATATGCATTTCCATAGTGTCAAATTAGGTTATTTCCGCGATATCTATATTTTATACAATATTCAGCTACTCGTATGTCCATTGACGCAGATGACAATAAGTAGTTGACTCGATTAATATAGTTATTTCCTAAATTAAAATGGGTAGATATTATTTTAATTGTATAAATAGCGAATAATAATTCATCGGACATGTCACTCGAATCTAAGTACCTGGTCCGTTACTATCGCAGTATATGTACTCTCAGTTATTTATATTACTGTACCGATTGTATCCTTGTACTTATGTAACCATAAATAAACTCTCACTTCTCCATCATCACGAATAACCATGATCGTCTTTCTTCTACAACACCATCGACCCTCACATCGACCACTCCCACAAACGTACTCTTCGTTCATATGAAAAAATGCAGCTTAGGCGTTTGACATAAACGGCTGCATTTGATAGAATTTTTTGATACATCATAATTAAATTGACGAAATTTTGATGGCTATATAAGACGCATGGTCACCCTTGTTATGTAATAAGAAATAAGGTATGGTGTATTTGCAAACCCTACTAAAACGAGTAAATCAATATTTCCGTTACAATAAGAAGTATATGCACGCCTTTAATCTGTAGGTAGATAAATTCTTGTTGAACGGGTTGAAAGATGGGAAATATAATATTATAATATGTAACCATGCCGTATGTCTATACACACATAATTTAAATAAAATATAATGTAATTAAACTATTTTTTTTACTAATTTTAATTATAATTTATAAACTTTAAGCGTTCCAACTCAGAAGCACACATATTAGAAAAAAATAGTGGTATGAAGCGAGACTTGAACCTACATATTATTATATCGATCGGACTACGATCAATGTGCTTTACCAATTAGGCAATCTGTTGGTTGCAGGTTTGAGTCCCGCCCGATACTTTTTTTGTTCAAAAATATTTTTTGTAATGTAAAATAGTATTTTTGTTATTTTAAATTATGTTATATATTATGTTAATAATGTGTGAATTTTCACAATCTATCGGGTTTCAAGCACAACGCATCGCAAACGATTATCACTACTTATAGCCTGGGCATCTGTCTAGCTATCCCTAAATTAAAATAAAATAATGAATACAATGACAAGCTCATTGCTCATATATTATAATACCGTACACTACACGAAATTTTGCCGAAACCACCGAACAGATTTTGGTGTATGATGAGTTGAATGAAATCGCCCCAACTACAAGTTATTTCGCAGTGCATATACATTATTATTACTTATTTCTTATTTTTATTCAATTAATTCCATGAATTCTTAATCGTACAGATATTGTCAAGTTGCCCACCTGAAAATCAAAAATAAGTGATGAATGTATGGTATTTTTTTATTAGTTGGGTAGGTACTCGACTTGCACCGTAGTTAAAATATGCACATTATAATAAAAATGTAGGTAGCCATGATTCTATGTGAAATAACAGACTGGGGAAACTACTGTACAACACATAGGCAGCCAAATAAATCGAAGATATTAAAGTTAGGTAATAATAATTAGGTCAAAAATACAAAAAATCGCGTGTATTATTCTTACGTAGTGGTAAAACGTTAAAACAGGCGGTGAATTGTGGTTATTATGTTATAGTCATGCTTCAATGCTGGATCGCCGAAAACTATATGCAGAGAGTATAGTCAAACGAGTTAAGGGAGGCTTTCATTTAACAGTGGATTAATCGAGGCCAATAATGATGATATGCATACTGATGCTATCAGTATCCAGTCTTCTTGGATATTGGAAGAACGGGGTGTTTTAATAAGAATTGACTGTTTTGTTTTTTAGATAAAAAGTAAACTAGCATATTAGTGATTTCAAAATGGGAATTTATGTACAGAATGTAAAATTAATTGGTTTCTCTGACAGGTGGTTATTATTTTTTCAATGTTTCCATGATTTTTGTGCACACATTTGGCTGTATTTCGCTTATGTAGCGCCGAAAATTGTGTTTGAGATTGGAATCGTTTCTGGTGTATCAGCGTAGACTTTAATTTTGAAAAAAAACTGCTAAGTAGAAAATCAAATGGCGGTAAATCACATGAATACGTGTATTAATTAAGGCGCTAAGTACCAAAAACAAAAAAACTGACATTTTTTTAGAAAAGTGTTCTACATACTAACGCCAATAACTTCAACTATGGTCTAAGTGCCTCAAGCAAGTCAAAAAAATACAGCAAAATATTTAAACCTGTCGACGTTGTAAGTCCGTTGGCCTGTTTTATTTATAATGGTGTAAATAGCACTACAGTGGTCAACCTCATTCAATATAAAATGGCTGACGATGGTGTGTTGATACTTGCGAGTTCTTAATACCTAAAATTATAGAAGCTGCCGTGATTGCTTCACACTGTAAAACCACATTTTTCAAAAGGTCTGCTTCATGAAATTTTACTGCAATGACTCGGTATTTTGTAACTACAGGCAATACTACTTTTTGGTACTTAGAGCCTTAATTAATACACGTATTCACATGATCTCAGAATTCAGTGAACGTCGTCAAAACGGGAATACGTCCACAAAATGATCTGCGGTAAACCTTCTGTTTCGCGAAAATTATGACAGGTGGTGCCATCATACTGAGACCATTTATGTTTTCCATATATATTTCGTGTGAAACCATCTATCAGCGCAGTTTCAATCGGATTTTCAAAAAAGAGTATGGCAGTCCTGCTTAAAAACCATACCAAACTATAACCTATTCAGGATGTAAGGTTTTCCCATAAACCACTAGAACAGGGTTAGCTAACCTTTTTACGTACACGTGTCAAAATTTCCCAAATATTATTTTTCAACTGTCTGACGTGCCGAGCAGTTATAACGAAAAGTTTTTTTTTTTTTTAAATTTTACTTAAAAAATGATGATGTTCTAGATACCACTCACAGAACAAAGCACGCATATAGATTTATCACTTTTTTCAATTACGCCATATATTTCAGTCCACCAATTAACTGTCTGTCAGAATTACTACTACCAGCTTCACACAGTTTTTGTTTCTTATTTGTGCAGTCATTTTTTGATGGTAGAAATGAAATTTTTTGTTAATTTATTATTAGTTTGATTTGATACGGACAAAATGACAGCAGACTCGCTCCAATCAGATTAGGAATTCTCTCGCTACAGTGGTCTCAAGCATTGTAAATCGATCAAATTTAGAGGTTCGCGGCGCGGAGTTCCCCGCCGCCTGATGAGGTCAGTGCGATTTTATTATATTTGACGCATACAGTGTAAGGACCGACCTATTTAATTATATATTTACATTGAACGTAATGCTAATTTTTAAATGGTATTTGCCGGCTATTTTTTATACAATGCGTGCTGTCATTTATTATTATTGTTACAGGTATTTTTTTCTCTTCAAAGCATGCCATGCAAAATCATCCCGCGTGCTCGGTGGCACGTGCGCCATGGGTTCGCCACCACTGCACTAGAGGATTTTAAAATCCTCAAATCTAATAGGTTATTGGTTAAGTAATCATTTTGTTTAAGCGATATCACTTTATTTTATCCGATAATATCACGTAACTTTTGTTGGACAATTGTAGTTGAACCCTTATTTTGATAATATGTATTATTTTCAATGACTAATTTTCCATATTTCTTGACTACGTAGGTCAAATTTGAGATGAAAAAGTGACACCAGTACAGAATGGCGACTGATATAAAACTATCAGCCCTTATTGATACATCCTGTAGTATAATTCAATAAGCACGAAATATGATCGATTGGCACTCGTAAAATGAAATATGTCAAAAAAAGTGGAGCAGTGTTAAAGAAACGCGAAATGAATAAAATATTCTACAAAACTTAACGCATAAGATGTTCAGTGAAGTTGGAGAACAAAGGCGTGCATTTCCGAATGATTTAAGGTAGGTACGAAAAAACGCTGGAAATATTTCGCATATTGCGTACTTTTTTTTTTTTTTTTTTGTTTCATCTTTGCGACTTGAAACCAATCCCATGACGTGGAATTTAATATTTCGAGCGAAAAACATGGCAATGTAAAAGTTTTATAAAAAAATATGTCATCCTCTTCAACATCAAAGCGGATTTTAATCTATTCTAGTCTGGGTCAGTGTCCTATGCGTATCTACACTTGTAATCTAGCATCCTTGTTGATACTGTCCAACTACCGCTAGCCGATCTATAAGTAATTGACCTGGTATCCACTATAGTCATCATCGTTTGGGCGTTGTCAATTCTCACTACATGGCCTACCATCGGAGTCTACAAACTTAAACTTAAAATTAGCGAGGGGTGCAAGACTAGTCAATACGCTCCCCAAAGACGTAGACATTTTTGGAGACGTGCTATGTATTTTGTTTTCGAAATTTTATTTTTCTGGATACAATTGTAAGTATGTTTTTTGTTTTCAAAATTTTATTTTTCTGTGTATGTTTATTATTATTATTATTAGATATTTTCTCTTATTCTCTCTTGTGAGAGAAATATTTGTTATAATGTAAATCTCATGTTGTGCACGTCTTGAATTTAGACTTGTTATGTCCACAATGTTTTGTTTTTTTAAATAAATCAATTAAATTAACGAAATACAACTCGAGATTATGTCATATATATCATACACCTATTTACAGATATTGTTATCTCATTCGCTTTCGATTCACTACTGGATGAAGGCCTCTCCTTTTCATCTTATCTCTTCTCAGTTATTAGTCTTGTTGCCACGTACTACTGCTAAACTTAAGCATATTATCGATCCAGCAGGTCCTTGGTAGCTCCTTAGGTTTTTAAATATTTTTTGGATACCACTGTATGTGAGCTGCCCATGGCCACTTTAAGATCACTATAATTATTATTTGTATTATATCGAATAATTTTGTTGGCTCCGTTTACTATTTATTTATTTTTTGATGCCTGTGCTTTATGCCAAATATTTATCTCTCCATACAGTGTAGTGCTACTTTTTGATTTTAACATCTTCTGCCATTTAAGGTCCATGATTATAATTGTATTGGAATACCGCATTTGTTGAACGCTCGATGCTACTATTGGTATTAGGACATATTATACGCGGATCAACATCTTTCACTTGAATATCAAGAGGAAAAAAAATACTGTAGCTCTGGCGTAGAGGTTTTGCTACGCCGTATAGTCGTAGATAGGCGTAGGCAGTCTATCGTGTCGTATTCATATTATAAATAAGTGCACGTAACGATATGGTGAGTTTATATAATAAATTCAAAATACGGTCATCACTATAGAATAATTATATTATTATAAGGTTAAATTCTTGCTTTTGAAGGCGCGTATGCGTATAGTTTGTGTACCTTCTACTTTACTTTTCATACTGTTTATGTGATACTGCATTATATATTTTATTCTTCTTTACACTATTTAATACTATTTCATGTTCTGAACGTCTTAAATTTATAATTTGTAATGTTCACCGTATGTAAAAAAAAAAATTGAATTTGAATCAATAAATTACAATAAATATTTAAGTATGATAGACAAACTACATGATGTTAATATATCACACTAAAAAAACACCATACGTCACTGCATGTTATGTGACGTCATTCAATTAAAAATATTTCATTCGATATTCATTACAACGATAACCTGATAAGGGCTTTAAATAAAATATATCTAAGTTGAATAGGGTAAAGGGCGTAAGGGAAACTTTGGCGAACATGAATTAGTTATGAGTTAATTGGTTAGATTTCTTAGAATATTATCTTCAGTGTTCTAAAAATACGTCAACAATAAATTTATTCCATGACGACTTTACGATTATTTTTTGGTAGTGTAATTAATGAAAAATATATAAAGAAGCCAATAGAGTTCTTATTTTAAATAGCTATCTCGCAAATTGACACCAATGCCTATTTTTACTTAGTAATTTTGATATTCTGTACCAACCACCTAGTTAATATGAATATTTCATGAAGTATTAAAGGTGTGACTTTGTTTATACGATAATCGCATGAAATCATTGCAATGCATTTAAAAGCTCTGGCAATAAAAATGGCAATATCTAAAATCTTGGCAGGTCAACAAAGTTTCTTTCTTATACTTAGGTATATATTCTAAAAAAAGTAATTTCAAATGTTGTGTGTATACTTATAACAAATATTATTTAAGAATCGTTTTTTATTGACTTGCTAACATTTTAAGAGAATGGAAACTGTCATTTTATAATATGTTCGATGGAACTACTTCAATTAAAATAATAGTAATTGATTTAAGGTTTGTTCTATTCCATTAGAGTACAAACTTACTTAAAATATACTATAATTTAAATTCAAACTCCATTAACTACTCTCGGTCGATAGTATTAATATTTATTAATAAAGTATAATAATAGCAATGACAATCGTATGAAAAAATAGAGGTTGAAATTTTCTGCATAAGTAAAATCATCACTCAACATCTTGAGTTTCAGTAATCAACAAAAGTTAAACCTACGCGATACTGCGGATTATAGTTTTTAAGTATCTATGGAGATATTTATTTTTAATGAGTATGTTGTTTTCATCACCATAATCAGTTGGGGTTGATTCACTGTTGGATGAAGGCTTCCTAAATTACTCTTCTCGGTCCCTGGCTCTTCACAGCTACGTACATCCACCGAATAATTGATTCCAAGAATCAGTCGCATCTATTTCCTTCAAATAAATTATTACTTCTCGAGTATTATTTTAGTTGTCCACAGTACGCTCTTTTAGTTATTCTTAAATAATACTCGAGAATTAGGTATATCTTTAGTTGAAGGAAATATGAGATGCAGCTGTTTCTTGGAATTAAAAATGGCACGGAAAACAAAAGCTACTCCTCGGGGAGTTATATTCATTTGGAATGAGGATCGTTTCCGTATTTATCAACAATATTGATATAAGATATTATATTTTTAGTTGCTCTACCATCCAAGATACCTACTTAGGTTGCTTAATAAGAACGGAAGCTATACACGTTCCATTAGTTTGAATGTAATTCCTTCTCGGACGGGGAATCAGTTATACGAAATGGATTGATAAAGAAGACTGGAATTCTCTTCAAACTGTGGAAGATTCAACGACTACCAAGATAATAGTGATTTGTTAAGTTATAATACAGATACAGACTTTTCGGAAGGAAAATTCACTTCTCTTTCGTAAATCGAATTATTTCTATTTTTCTCTCTCAGTTTAACTATGGTTGGGTCGATTCTGGTGGCCGTCATCCTTATTCCCCACATGCTCAAATCTCCCTATTTATTATTGTCACAAGACCAGACGACGAGCAATTACGGGTCATGAGTAGACCGTGACTACAGTGTACATTCAGTGACTACCAGACAGCCGTTGCGCGTGAGTAAGCTCATGACAGGAGTGCGTGTTAGCCTATTGCCGCTAAACCACAGTTTATTGATTAAATCAATTATTATACAGACTGAATAAAAATACTTCAGAAGACACGGCCGGGTCGGCTGGATACAGTGTGATCGTCGTCTCAACGATACTTCTGAATACTTGCCAATTATTATACTTACATATTATACTTTTTAATCATATTCGTGGTTTTACACGTTTTATAAATGAACATATAACGACGGTTAGCGTCCACAATTGACTTATTTATCAACAAATATTGTCACGTTGTAAATATACCTAATCAAAAAATAGATATAAGGATGAACAAAACGATAAAGACAATAGATTGATTTTCTGTCCACACCAAAGTGCAACGCCGGTGACAGAGGAGAAGGGCACTAGCTTTCTTTGACTTGGTAACTTTAACCCTGACTTCACAAATGGTAAGATCTTTTTGATAAACAGTAATTTACCTTGAGGGTTGCCGCTTGGATGGCATAGAACTTGAAATTTAGTGTGATATGTAGCATTATTCTGAAGAATCAGTCAATATCAAAGCACATACAGATGAATATCTATGTATCTATAATTTTTTTATAACTGCTTTGTCTCTAATCTGTTCATGTGTTACTCAAATATTCACTCTAAGGCAGATTCTAGAAAAGACCACTGAATTCAATATTAACACGTATCACCTGTTCATCGATTTTAAGGCAGCTTATGATAGCATTAATCGATACCGGCTATACGAAGCAATGCGAGAATTTTAAATTTCGACGAAAATAATTAAACTTGTAGAGATGACAATGACACCAGTACAATGCCGGGTAAAGCTTCAAGCGGAAATATCCGAGCCATTTGTATCACTGAATGGCCTAAGGCAAGGTGACGCTCTGGCATGCCTTCTTTTCAATATTGCGCTAGAAAAGGCGATACGGGATGCAAAGATTGATGCCCGTGGCAGCGGCACGATATTTACTAAGCCTGTGCAGCTGCTGGCGTATGCCGATGATATCGACATCATTGCCATATCAGAATTAGCGCTGAAAAAGGCATTCACAGCACTAGAAGCCTCTGCCAAAAGAATGGGTTTACAAATAAACGAGGCAAAAACTAAATACATGCCTGTCTATGTCACACCACGAGAAGTCGCACCAAAGTTAGATATTGGTGCATACAAGTTTGATACGGTCGACAGTTTCATATACCTTGGATCTCTTGTAACTCGACATAATGATATTACAGAAGAAATCAACAAGAGAATCATGTCTGCGAATAAATGCTACTTTGGTCTGTTAAGACATTTTAAGTCCCGCTTACTATCTCGCCGCATTAAAAGCACTCTTTACAAGACACTAAAGCCAGTGCTCACCTACGCATCGGAAACCTGGACATTAACTCTGCGAAATGAACGAGTCCTGAACATCTTTGAAAGAAAAATTCTCCGCCGTATATATGGACCGATCAGGGATGGCACCAATTGGAGGAGAAGATATAATGCTGAGCTCTACGGACTGTACGAAGATTGCAGCGCAGTTCAATCAATTAAGATTGGGAGACTGCGATGGCTAGGTCATGTGCACCGTATGAATGACAATGAACCAGCAAAGAGAGTGATGTCCAGCAATCCAATAGGACGTAGAAGAAGAGGGAGGCCAAAGATTCGCTGGTTAGATGGAGCTGCCAGTGACTGCCGTATTCTGGGGGTACCAAATTGGAAAGCGGCCACACTGGATAGGGACAGGTGGAGGGAGCTATTGGAGGAGGCCAGGACCCACACCGGGTTGTCGCGCCCCTGATGATGATGATGTCTCTAATCTGTAATCTGTCTAAAGTACAGTGTGTTCTTTACATCTGCAGCATTTTATCATGTACTTACATATTTAGATGATACTTACTTGGTGCCCTAATTATTAAAATCTTTTATAGGTATTGCACTGATATTCAATTTTATATATAGTATAGATTCACGTTTCCCTAATAGTCAAATACATGAGACAGCGCTGTCACACGCCCGATATTAAAAGCCAATTAAATAATCTAGGTTTACTGTTGACCATCACTAAACTTTTCTACATTTTACTTTTTATGCATTATATTTCTTTTATTTTTATACCAATATTAACTGAAACTTTTTATCGTTACATCATCTTATATGTAACTATGTCCAATCTCATTATTATAACCTGAGCTAAGCAACTCACAGTTTTGTTTTTGTAGAATGAAGTGCATTATATTCATTTTCCAACATACTTCTTTAAAAAACCCTTCATATTTTTAATGTTTTCCTGCTTTTCTTCATTTTGTAAACAATATAAATATCACATGTCGATCGTTCAGTTCATTTGTCAGACAACTCCAAAAAAATGAAATTTGAGTTAAATATGCAGTTTTGTGTAAAGTTTTACACTCTACCTGCTCCACCTACTCTATCTCCATTATGCCCCCAAAAAATGCTAATGCTGATAAACTTCTAAAGAATTAAACGAAATGTTGATATTGTCTGGTTCATTAAAAGAATATTTCTACTATCTAAATGTCTCTAAAAGTACATAATCTTTAAACACCTCTTGATAAAATATACAAAATTCAGGCATAGATGAATAATATTTGTTTTTTTTTGTGACCATTACAATATTGCTTCTGCCATTATCTCAAAACTAGTTATTTGGAGATGTCTGACTAATGAACTGGACGATCGATGTATCTACATAAACATTTCAAATTCGTAACATTAGTTTTTATACTTGCTTTTTTACCGATTTCTTGGCTAACAGTGGTTCAACTGTGCATAGTTAGATACTTTTTAGTGTTGACATAGCACAATAAGGTTATGGCATTTTTAATTAAAAAATTGAATGTCATTGATTTTTATTGAATACCTACTTAATTCAAATATAGAACTGTATTCACATCATATTAAAAATATTCTACGACAATGATTAACTTTAATAGTTAATAAATCATATATGTAAGTATAATATTGTGAACAACGTAACATGTAGTTTTATAAATTATCATGAATTACTACCAAGTATGGAACGCTGAATCTCTTGAAAAAAATTGTCTTTGCAATGTAAATTTTTCGTACTTATATATTATGTAAGAACATTTTCGGAATACATAATATATATGGGTATATGCTGTAAATATACTTGAAGTAAATAAAGTATTTGTTTTGATTCTAGCATGGAACTTAAGAAAAACACTCGTCGTACGAAGTTTAACGAATACGTTATTGTTATCGTAACTTCCAAAATAAAGTTATTAAATTAGTTATCTTATCCTGTTTCTGATAAATATATAAAAATTTTGTTTCAATATGCAATAAAGCGTGATGAAATTTAAGAGTATACTATAAATATTTGTATGATGTTCTACTTAGCTTAAAATAATTTAATGCAACGAGTTTTTATTATTCTCAAATACTTTGTCTCTCAAATAATAATAGTTAAGTTATATAAAAAGAATGGTGAGATGCAAAGGATGTAACACCATGTGTTAATTAAATACAAAATACAAAAAAGAAGACACGCGAGGAATCATTTCACTGATTTAAATAACTGGCATTTTTTCTACTTACTTTCAGATCTTATGAATATACATGTAAACGATATTTTATTATTGTTGTAAGATATAGATTATTCCAATTTTAGATACCTATTGTGTTTCTCTCTATTATTTGTATTTGTACTGAAAGGTATTATTTGTGTAGGTGGCTATACTAGTAATATTATGGCTTTTACGCTTCAACTGATTTTACATAAAGGATCCAAATACGACCGGATTATATGGTACAAAAACTGGTAAGACATAGTCGAGGAAAATAGTAGAATGGAGAATATTCTTGAAGGAGGCTAAAAATCTTGTACTCGATTCAATTAACAATAAAAATAATGTCTTTTAACAGAATGAAGATAGCCTCGATCGTTGTTAAAATATATTATGGATTAGGTATTATATATACGTATACATTTTTTCAGATAATTCTAAGAAACATTATTTTTGTAATACTGAAAATGGTCTTAATAGTCATTAAATTTCGTTGCTGCTGTCTCGTATTTAAATTAAAATAATGTTTTTCTACCAAGAATTGACAGTTAATGCCATAAAACCCACGCAGTTTATTATATATTATTATAGTACCTATAGTATACATTCAAGCTCTAAACATTTATTATTCTTTTTTTTCACTTTTCTTGAGATTAATTTTTGCTTTGTATTTTTATTATAACTTGATTCATTAAGGCAGATAATTTTAAATTAAAATGCCATGCTATGAATGTCTTCAATTGATAATTTGTTATGTACACGTTTTTTTATATTCAAGATTTTTTAGAATAAATCAATTATTATTATTGCTTTCCATATCGTTCTATAATCGACATTAGGATTCATTAGTTGTTATGTCAGACTGTTTTGAACATATATATTTTTACATGTAAAATTACAATTTAGGCCGAATGCACTGAAAAATTCCCGGTCTAGCATTATCCTATATTATTTAAAAACAACTGCCGACATCGTATAACTTTTGTTTACACCCACCTTATGCTGACAAATTAATAAAACTTTGCATAAAATGAAAAGAAATCATGCAACTGAATTAGCTACGAGTATATTATTGTCTCTTTCATACGTCAGGATGTTATAATTTATATAAATCAATTTATTTCTAAAAAAAATGTCAATTAACAGTATTAAAGCTATTAATTCAGTTAGTCTTACGTATGTGGTGAGAAAAACATAAATATAGCGATATGGAGGTTAAAATCGGCTTCACATAGGATACTCATATTCGATATCAGTATGACGGATATTTGATTTTCCCTACACCAGCCGCCACGTCTCCACGCCCGTTATGAAGTGTATACCGTGGCGTAACGAACATTAGGCGTCCTTTAAATTGTGCTGAAAGTGTACCAGGAGCGACTTCCGAAGATCTTGTTGGCGTGGAATAGTGTGCGTGATAAGATCTTGACAAAAATAATTAAGTATTATTTGTGGAATGGGTATTATTTGACAGACGATTTTTTCTCGGATTTAGGTGACCATTCCCGATGACGTCATTAAAAATAGTTTTATGTTGAGTATTAAACAATTTGCGCACTTTAATATTATTATAACTTTAAAACTACTACCTACCTGCACAGTTTTTTTCTAGTAAGCCGATATAATGAAATATAAAACCGAATATCCGCGCATATTTTGTAGAATTTTGTTTAAATGTGGATTTGTATGAATTAAAACAAGTCATCTTTTACCCGTCAAAAAAATACAAGCTGTGACAGACGGAGAATAAATAAAATAATAAAACCGCAAATTTTACAGGGAATGTGTCAAATCGCATTAGCATCAACATGGTGTGCATTTGATATATGTTCACGCTGAATTGTCAGCCGAGAGGACACTGGTGAAATTATATTAGGTACTTCGCTTCCAATATCCCCTTATTTCATTATGGGCTATTTATACGAAAATGTTATGGTAAGCAGGGTAACCATTATCAATATCTAGTCTAAAAAATCCTATACACACAAGTTGTCATCATCATTAAAAAGCAAGAGCTTAGTTTCAGGTTACTTTTAA
The DNA here is from genome assembly GCF_057557595.1 of Rhyacophila brunnea. NCBI lineage: Eukaryota > Metazoa > Arthropoda > Insecta > Trichoptera > Rhyacophilidae > Rhyacophila > Rhyacophila brunnea. The sequence goes on from NW_028232752.1 coordinate 36,333,045, forward strand.
ATTTTGTTACTATTATATTTTAATAAAATTCATTAAAAAGAGATCAAACCAATAATTATGCTCTATAATACATACTATGTTTAGTTAGATATATTTTGATTTGTTGACGTATCAATATTATAATATGAAAATTGCGACAAAAGTAAACCGCAAATGAATGTTAATAATAAATTAATCTAATGAAACATTTCCTGGGGACTGATTTAAGTACTTTTAGATTTAATTATCTAGTTCCGTATTCGTATGAACCAACCTTTACTTTTTATAGGACCATAGAGTCGTTGACAACTGATTTATTTATGAGTGTGTAGACAATGTAAAATTATTTTGCAAAAAATGCCGTGAATTTTAGGTTTAGGATTTTTTCTAACATTATATAAAAACAAATAAATATTGTTAAGGTATAATTCATAATCGGTAAACTGATTGCGCTCGAAATGGAAAAATTTACGAACCGGAGCGTTCGACAGTTTTCTGAAGATTTTTACATAGTAAAGTTATCAAAGTTTATGTGTTTTTTTCATAAAAATAAGTGTGATAAATTTTCTATTATATGGCCTATCCAGCTCAGACGGTCAAATTATTTATTCCACGAGACGGAGCGATAATTTTACCGATTTCACGAACAGGAACGGCGCTCCGGTGCGTTCCGCTCCATTTCGAGCCCTGAAACTGAATGCATTAATTGTGAAGTAAAATTTATAAATTTTAAAATTTTTATATAAACGAGAATTAACTGTACTGTGTAAGACTGTCACTGTGCATTTGCCGTTGGTGGATGAGATGCTTGAAGATGCCAAAAGACGAAACCTGGGTTGCAAAAACAATAGTATAAAACTAATATCAATAAAATTAATACTCTCGATCAATAGTATTATAGGTTAGTACATTTTTTTGTTGACAAGACATTTTTTTCGGAATTTTTTTTTCCCAAATTCTCCATTGAAATAAGACCAGGAATTATTTTGGTAAGCAGTAAGTCACTTTACCATTAGAAATAGAATATTTCTTTTATTTTGTGATCAAAATTTTTTTTGAAAAAAACTTTAGGTAAGTTTATGAAAAATAACATCCCGCAAATGACTTTTGTTTTACGCTTCACAAGGGATTCTTCCTCAGACTTTACCAGTTGTGTTTCTTCGTGAATGTTGTCCCCGGGTTATTCATAATTATATGTTGAATGATAAAGCGACTAATGGGCTACTCTATATAACTCCAAATTAATTAATCATATTGAATAATATAGTACTTAAGCTGTAATTGAATGTATAACCACAGCTATATAATATGTAGGTACATGCACAGCTTTCAATCAGTAGATTTGGTTTATTATTGTGTAAAGACCCTACTATAATATTATTTTATTATCCTTCTTGGTCCTTGGGTCATAACAACACATCCCATTTGATTAATAATATTGTATCTACATGAGATATCAACTATTATAGCCACTAGTAACTAACTAAATCTAAGTAGGTACACTTAATCAGTTAGGTCATGCGGTGGCGTCCCTGAGCAAAGCCACCCTTAGGCAGACTTAGAATAACGTCCCCTTTTATTTTTATTCTAAAATTGTATACAAAACTATTCAATGTTCAGTTTCAGGTTCAGTACCTATTTATTTTACTATCTTAAACTGATGCCATAAAATTCTTAATAAAAAATACGTACATATTATCATCTACTGAAGATTAAAGGATTTTTACAGCAATGGTTTTAGGTAGGTGGACGTCTGAGACCTTGTCAAGTTTAAAGGGCCCCTTTTAATTTCTATAAACTAAGATGTCGGTACTTTCTAACGAAGCGACCGCATCGGTCGCTTATTGGACAACCGCCACTACTTTCAAAAATTGAAATGATAGTATTCATTCATTAATTTTATAGTTTTCCACCCCTAAGCATCGCATATTATGCTTACCCCCACGGGACGTCACTGAACTCATGCAATCAATATCATATAGCAGTTTTTATCAACTGTAGTTCGGAAACAGAGATCAATCCACTGCCCGATGAATGCTTCCATTTGTAATAAATTTCTTCTTCTTAAATAAAAGTTAAATTAAGGGGTGGGTATAACGAGGAAAAGCAACAAACGAAACCAATAAACAAGGAAGCATACAAGAAAGATTAAGTGATATAATAGATGTCGTCAAAGCAGTTTTGTCAGATAAAATTTAAAGATTTTCTCATACAGATATCAAAAATCATAAGCGACGTTGCAAATCTCCAACGGCTAACAAAATTTACGGCATTGCCGGCTGGGCTCTTTTATTATTATTTATTTTTGTAATCAGCGCTTTATTATTTGTTGGCTTCGATACCGATTCGAGCCTCTTCAGATACACAAAGACATCCCCAAATGGGGACCATACGGGGGTGTCACAGTAGGTACATGAAAATATTACTTTTCATCAGGATTAAGGATAGTTTGTTGGCAATAATTTAGAGTGAATTTTTAATCAAGTTTCGTCCAGAATAACTAATAAGTTTCAATGCGTCAAATCCAACACAAGTTATAAGCTAGATAGCTAGCACATAAAATTGAAAAAAATGTTCATTATTGTAATTTGATTTTTTAATAGAACGTTGTGATGTTAACTTTTCTATGGTATGCAAGTGTGGACGCTAAACCAAGATATGTCACGGAGACTTGAAGCTTTCGAGATGTGGCTGTATAGACGCGTTCTCAAAATTCCTTGGACTGACCGGGTGACAAATGTTGAAATTCTCAAGCGAATGGGGAAGGACCGAGAAGTTCTACGTAGTATCAAAACCAGAAAACTACAGTACCTTGGCCACATTATGAGAGGACAAAAGTACAGTATTCCCCAACTTGTCATTCAAGGAAAGATTAATGGTAAGCGTAACAGAGGACGGCGCCGCGTTTCGTGGCTTAAGAACCTCCGTGATTAATACGGGTGCAGCTCTACTGAACTGTTCCGGGTAGCAGGTGACAAAGCTAAGATCGCCTTGATGGTGGCCGACCTACGCTAGGGGATGGCACAACAAGAAGAAGAATAACATTTAATCGTATTGTTTATTTTATAATAGTTATACAAATTAAAGAGAAGTTAATAACTTAATATAATATAATGGTTTTCCACCAAGATTTAGGGTTATAAATTAATGTGATGTATTGTATTTCATAAAAAATAATACAATATGTAGGTACTATCATATCGACGTTTCTAAGCTAAAAGATATTTTGGCAAAAGTGGTGATTTCTTATGTGGTTAGTTTGTTTAAAATTACATTTTACACGCGGAAGTTCCGCCAATAATAGTTTTTTCGTAATAATGATATAACTTTTTTGGAAGCAATACAAAATCGTTTTATTTTGTTCATACTGCAAAGTATGACATTTTTCTTTACAATCTTTGGTTTAGCGCTTTCGATAATTGAAAATTGGATAGTGCGATGTAGATTTAATATTTCCAAGCTATCCAAATTAACATACGTGACTCAAGAGTCAATTTCTACAAAATCATAGAATCGTATTCACTATTTCGCACCTCTCAACAATAAATTTGTCAATTTTGCAATTTTTATGCAGCTTCCTCAATGCAAACTTAAAATTTCGATAAACTACATAAACTCTATTAAATAAAATGGTCTATTCTCGGTAGATATTATTTTCTAAATAGTTTTATTAAACTTTTTAGAGGATTTACCATCCAAAATATGGTTTAATTATTAATAGATCAAATAAATTGAATAGTTCCCTACTATAAATAATAATTATTACCAAGTATTGATTTTCACGTAAACAAATGAAATACCATAATAACACATCAAATGAAATAGTTATGAAACTGAGAACGATCGATTGAAAATAATGAATAACCGAAGGACAAAATTGTCTACTTGCCCAAAATACAAGTAGGTACTACCGTAAATGATAAATATTTTATAGACTGTATAATATTCCAACTCACATCTTTTACTGTTCGGGATCTGGATATATTATTACAATACGTATTTATTCCGGCATATGTGTGATGTAAATAAGAATATGCTTGTGAGAATATGACCAGTGTGTATATTATCAGGAATACTGATAGGAAATCAGGAGCAATCACTATTTGATTGATGTCGCAAAGTGGATAAATAACAATTAGCCAATCCTGATGTTAACTAGGAGCGGAGCAGGAACGTCTTGGAATTTAATTAAAGTATTTGATAGAGGTGTTATTACTAACTGGTAAAGGTAAACTAGTAATTTATATAGAATAATTAACTATTTTTTTCAACTATTCGTTCACAAGATTTAAGAGTGTAACATTCTAATTATTACTGAACATACATAATTTTGAAAAATAGTAACTCAATTTGGAAAACGCTTCAGAGAGTATTAAGAGCCATTAGTTAAAATTTGTCGCAATTAAGTATAGCGCCTATAGGATAGTGGTCTATGAGCATGGGCGCGAAAACCGAAAGATGTAGGTTCGATTCCTCCTGGATGTCTTTCTTACTTAAAAAAAAGACACCCAACAGAGGCATTCATATATGTATACAATATTATCGTATAAAAACAAAATAAATCATAATAAGTGTTGATTCTATATTCTATGATTACTTTTATTCATTTATTTCGTATCTCATACTCGATAAAATTGTATACTTGAGCACAAAAATCATTATCAAATCAAACATTGCTTGTTATAAATAAGTACACACGAAAACAAAAAATATAAATAATCATAATTTTGAAAAAATCCCGAAACATATATTATTTAGTAGCGCGTTTCTGTAATGCTATGATCAATTAAGTCGTTACAAGATTTAAAAAGAGGCCTCGAACATACAATAAATTATTAAATTATTGTAAGGGGCCTCAAAATCATCAGTGCGAAGGCTTCCACCTCAGTAAACGCGCCACTGGGATTATATATATATCGTAATGCTATTATATCTTTCAATCGTCAGTAGTCTTATACATATTTTCTTCTAATCTGTAGATATCAACTTTTTTTTAAAATAAAATGTTCGGTAAATAATAGGTATGAATATATCGGAGAAATACTGTATAATATTATGTCTCAAATTAAGTCGTATTTTCCGTAATATAATATTAAATATAATTTATCACTAAACGGAACTAGAACGGAAGCTGTTTTAAAAATATATCAGCGGAGAAAACATCCCATGTTCATTTTGCTAGAAGAAAGTGGCCCTCTTATAACAACAGTAGGTAAATACTTAAATATAAATGGTTATAATCTCGGGCAGACATTTTAATCCGGTATTTCAGGGTTGGTATCCTTGATCCCGATGCCGTTTCCAGCATCTCAAACCAAAACACAAAATTTTGGAAAATTAACACTATTGATTTAATTGAATGAATTTGAATTAAAATTCGTATTGATTAAAGTTTAATACTATTGATTTCAAAAGTTTTTAGCGACCTGGGTTTCGCCTTTCATCATCTTTAGGTTTTATGCATATTCAGCTGTGGTACAGACTAGTATACTTCAAATTGATGAAAGTTATGATAAATTTACTAGAAATCATTATTTTTTTATTTAAGCTCTACCATAAGCAGACAAAAATTAAGCATTATAGCCGCTAAAAACGATAATCGAAACTCATTAAAAGCGATTTCTATGAAAATAGACTAAAACATTCATTAGTTAGAATTCAAATTTAAATGACATTCAGTATATTAATTAGGTCGATGGTATCAATTACTTAGTTTTATTTTAATTTATTAGGTAAAAGGCGATTTTACAATCTATTTATTTTATTCAAGGAATAATCCACGAGATTCGAGGATGTAAAATTATTTATATTGAAAATTAATACTATCGACCGACGGTACTTTGGATTTAGTTTTAGAACATACATAATTTAGAAACACCTCAGATTGAAGTCTCTTCGGGCGTCTTATCTTTTCAGAAATGATTTTTTCCAGTATGTATTAAATATGTCTGAGGTATTTTAAAATAATGTATGTTAAATAGCTATAATTTTAAGTTGATACAATATGTTATGATATGAAAGGGAATTCCAAAATTCCATGATTGCGAAATCTTTATTTCTAGGATTTCGGGATTAACAAATGATGTATGCATTATCCCTAGATTGAAACCCCTAGCAGACCCACGGACATATTGTGACAAGACTAATAAGAAAAACTAATAAATACGTGTTTCCTGGAAAAATCACAATTTTGGACCTTTTTTACCCTTTCGGATTAGGCACTATCAGTAATCACATTACGGGTCAAAGGAAGAAATCAATGTCTCTTTGTCCCGTTAATAAACTACCTTCTAACGTGATATGTATTATGGAAGCAACATTTTTATTATTTTAATCATAACATCAATCAAATATAATAGTTTGTTTAAGTTGAAGAATTACATTGGAAGAGTGTGGTAGATCACTGCCTGTTGTGATAGTGGTAAGTAAGTAGATCACAGCCTAACTGTTTGAAGTTGGACATGGCTAATCTATGCCTATCTAACTGTAGCTGTGAAAACATTTTGTAATACAGTGTTACAGATTTAAAATATAATAGGTTTAAGTATTATTTTCTCGTTTTGTTTATTGGCGTTATTTTATTTTCATTTGATACATTTTTCCCATCATTCAGATTTCATCTAGGTCTTGTATATGGATGTCTCGTATATTGTTTTTATTTTCAGGGCAAGAGTTTCATATCTCACGACGAAAAACTCGGAGAGAAACTATCCGAACGAATAAGGTACGAGTATATAAGAACCATCTTTCACGAGTTTTAAGTCTAGTCGGGCATACCCATTACCTCATACAATATGATGAAATAATGTAAGTATATCATTGTGTAAAAATATTTGTTATATTATTATGTTGATACGTTATGTATAAATTCAATAGTGTAAAAGGTAAACTAATTTTAAAAAAAAATTCCTAAAGACAAACAATTAATTTTCCATAATATTTTTTTTTTGTAAATAATTTGTTGCATTAATACAGGTTTGACATAGTGTACCTGTTTATGCCACAAAGTATTAATAAATACAAAGTATTATAAAAAATAGTGTATACAAGGAACGCACGTCAGAAGTGAAAATTTATAAAGCAGGTGGTGAAATAAACAATTCATGTGTTCTCTTATTTTGATAAAAACGTGAATTTGTGTTTCAAATATCTCGTATACAAATATCATAAATAAAGTTATAAATGTCATGTTAATTAAAATTAGAATATTAACAAGTCCGTTTAAAATCAATGTTACTAGTTTTTATTTTGTTTTTTAGCCGTCGGCATTGACATGGAATGAAAAGAATTGCAGCATAAATTGTCATTTTATAATATGCAAATAATGTAGGAGGACTTTCACATTTTAGTTTATATGAAAATTATTGATTCCAGTGCTACTTTTTTGCCTCAGCATGTTTTGACTTCGTCTCAATCGAATATATCATTATTTGGACATATTACTCAGAGCTCCATGGATTAAATCCGCGATCTAGTAACTTTTAATATTACAAAACACATTAAACGTGAAAAAATGAATTCATATTCTCTTGGAATACAACTTACAGACCTACAAACTTATCTGAACAATGGGATGGGGGAGCACTGTCGAAAACTACCCAATCAAGACACGTAAATGGAGAACATCTGACATTCGAATGAAATTTTTAAAATGGCGTACTATGGTAGTTCTTAGTGCCATTTTTGTCCATTCAGTTTGTAGGTCTGTTATTATATGTTATTTGCGTAGTTACTTAGAAAATTATTGTAGGTTAAAGGTATTTTTGTAAAGTTATGCTATGACTAATGACTGAAAATACCAAAACAAAATATGTATTCCATTTAATTTCCTTTATCGGCCGACCAATCGTTGAAATAATGTTTTGCGAGCGATTGACTTACACTTCATATTAGATGGTTTATTTCGTAACCAGAGAACGTTCTCGACAACGTCTTGAAGCACTAAGGTTGATATTTCCATATTATTGTATGACTGAGGTGGTCGATAAATAAACCGTTTTGACGTTTGCCCTATAAAGGGTTATTAAAGCAGATCTTACTGTTCAAATTAAATAGTAGGTAGAGGAAGATTCTTCTGGCATTGCAGCCACGACAGAATCACTTTGAAACGGTATTAGTGTCATTTGAAAGTAACAATACCAACGCCAACACTTAAATGAGTCGCCTACATCGCTAGAAGAAACTGACACCATTCTATGTTTAGCGAGAACCCATTTTATTGCGATAATTATTCATTTAAACACTCACTACTTGTAAATCGCATATATATATAAAATTAAATATAATATTATAATATATAAAACCATACAAATGAAATGCTTCCCTATTTAAATACTCGGGAAAAACTATATCAATGCGATGTATGATTGACATTTATATTTTCGTATCTTGGATATCTCCAGCGCTCGAAATGGAAAATTTTACGAACCGGAGCGCTTGACAAAAATATTATAGTTATTTAATTTTATATGTATTTTATAATATAAAAACTGTGTTAATTTTTTTATATGGCCTCTCTAGCTCAAATGGTCAAATATTTTTTTCCACGAGAAGGAGCGATAGTTTTGGAGATTTTATGAACCGGAACGGCGCTCCGGTGCGTTCCGCTCCATTTCGAGCCCTGGATATCTCCGAACACATTACTAATGAAAAACCATATCTTGAAATGTTTGCAAAAACCTTTATATTCATGCGATGTGTGACGATGTTAATTTTAAAATACATAGAATAAATAACACATACCTACTGCCGAAAATTTATACCAATGCGTCGTTGCTTACGAATTTGGTTGGTAGCTCGCGACATTATTTTTATGGGAAAACTTGATCACAAGAAATACATTGGCTGACCCTGATCTGATATACAGGATCAAAGTGATCAAAAAAACAAAGTTTCCTTAGAAGAAGAAGAAGTTAAGTTTCTAGTATGAAAATCTTTGAATTTTATAATTCTGCAATGTTTCCGTTTCGGGTCGGTGATAATTTATATTTAATGAATTTCGTCTTTTTGTTCGGAGATTTTGTTAAGTTTTCTGCTTCAGACAATTAGTATACTGACAGATGAAGTCTACTGATTAAGAAATTTGGTGAAGTTAACATTCCAATTTGGAAAATGGGTATTTTTTCATTTCGCCAGACAACATCGTTCTTCGAGTTTTCCAACATAATGTCTAATTTAATATGCGTGATTTCCAAAGAACTGGTAGTAGGTAATAAAAACTTTCTATGTTAGATATAACATTTGATATCGATTATATCTTTCGTATGCTTAAATTGGTAAGTATATGAAATAAAGGTAATATTTTCTACGTTGTCAGCAACGGAAGTATTATTTTAAAAAAGAAAAGAAAATGGGCTGTTGTTATTTGTAATTCTACGTGGATATTAATATAAAATCTTTTGATATGCTTGAAATACTAATATAAGGGGTTTGTATATAAGAGACACAAGAAAATATATATCAGAACACGTGTAAAATTATTATTTTTTATTCAATACAGAATAAACATGCGATTTAAGAATGTTAGATTTTTTACTAAAGTAAATAAGTACCTACAGAATTTATTAGAAAAAATCCTAAAGAAAAAAAATATTCCGATCAGGATTTGTACTCACGTCTTTCAATTTCCGGTATGCAATCTAGTCGTTTCGATTAGTAAAATTTGAAGCATTTCAGATAAAATATAGGTAGTTATTAGAAATAATTCGAATGAATCAAATATACGGATGAATCGTTTAAAGGCTAGAGCACTCATCCGAAAAATGAAAGATGTAAGTTTGGATTTTTTTTCTAATATGTATGTTTGTGAAGTTTCTATACATCAAAAGTGGGAACAGTTAATTTATTTTTATTAAACTTTAGGAAACTGATTTTTTATAGTTCTAATGAATAGACTATAATATAAAAACAGTATTTCCCAGACTCGTAACATGCTAGTATTTTTCACCTTTAGTATCATTCACTGGCATAATCCACTTTTGACAATGAAATAAGATTCTTTTTTTATGTTGTGAGCAGCTAATTGAATTTTTTTTCCGAATCAGATGTAAAAATAATTTTTTTGTTATGAACTTTTTCTCCTTGAACGTGTCGGTTAAATTCAACGCAATATATTTTAATAAACTATTTTTTTATTCAAGGAATATTTCATGAGATTTAAGAATGTAATATCTTTTATTGAGCATACATAATTTGAAACCACTTCTGAGAAATATATAATTGTGTAAATAAACGACGTCGTATTTTTTTTAAAAGGATTTTTTCAAGTGGTTATATATTTCTCAGAAGTGTTTTCAAATTATATATTATGTACAATATATTTTGTTTTTCTTTTATTTTACTTCAACATTTTCAATAGTATTGTATTTTTGAGAATATTATACTAGGCACGTAAATGCTTAGGTAATTAAAAAAACGATGTTAAAAAACCACACTCACTATCCAACATAGTACGTAACACTGCGCGAATCACTGATCACCCAAATAGTTTTACGAAAAAATAGTTCAACTGCCAATTTATTCAAATCCATGATTTGGGAAACAGTGAATAAAATTATATGTAATAAATTTTTAAATAAAAATAATACAGACATTGTCTTGTATAAGTTTTTCACTCTTTGTCAGTAAGAAATTATATCCCAAAGCTATGTACGCTAAGATAATGTGATATATATTTATTTCCATGACACAAATTCGTAGCTATTTAAAAAAAAAAGTATCCGATCTTAGAGAAAAAAAGGTTTTTTTTTCTAAAAATGTATACGTAGATGATACAATTTCCTTCTAAAATGTTTGTTTTATAAAAAAAGTACTAAGTGACATGATATGGTAATTTACGTAATCGGGTATTGCAAAAAGCTCTTATAAAATGTCTTCTCAGCGTATTTTTCCCAGTAGAATTTATTACATACAATAAATGACTATTGAATTATACCTTCTACTTTTGATCTTGACAGAATTACTCTTAACTAATAGAAAAAATAAAACGATTTTCGAACGAACCAATTTTTAATATGCAAACTATTTTTAATTAGTTTCACAATACGAAGATTTTAGATTGTTTCTATTTTTGTAATTGATGAAAATTGAAAGTAGGAAAACTGGTGAATAAATATCATTTTACAATAATTTAACTCTCGGTATTATTAAAAAAACGTTGTAGCATAAAGAAAATTAATTATATTGTTTTCCACGAAACAATACCATGTTAAAACACTTGCCCATGTATGTAATCATTTAAAATTAGCTATTTCGATATAGCTAGATTTACAATTTAACAAAGGTGAGCTCTATCCTTTGGCTAATACAAATTATAAGGCTGTCCAATTGTCCAATTGAAATGATCCGTAATACACGGCCGACGCAAATACAGATTTTAGAAAATGGTTATGATGTTTAAAATAATAATTTATTAGTGTATTAAATCTAAATAGTTAATTTAGTGGTGAGAGAACTAATATTGGTTGCAAAGATCTCTTTCTCAAGTGCAAGCATAGAGTTTTTAGTAATGTTTTTGAAATACTAAAAAGTTTTTGATCAAATGAACAATAACACTTTTCACAGAAATACGTTGTATACAATAGAGCAGTGCTCCGCAACCGGTGTGCCACGAGACGATGCTAGGTGTGCCGCGAAGCATTGGTTTAAAAAAAACACAAATAATTTGTATATTACACAATACTTACTTAATAGCTATATTTGCGTACATGGCTGGTCAATACATTTGAGCACCTGCATGAGTTTAAAACAATGCTGGGTCAGAATGAAAATATATTGACGTGATCTGATAAATTAGAAGGAGAAAACAAGGATCTTTACAAATGTACAAAAGGACCTACCATACCACAAATGAACACAAGCAATTAATTTTGGATCCGTCCGTTAAAAACATTTAACTTTGCTTCAAAAGAAATTTCATCATAACTTTCATACAATCAATACGACTGGATTCGAAACCCTTTTGCAACCAATGCCAAAAATTCTATAGAAGCGATTATGCTATTTTCTGAATTTCGGTTAATAAAGAATATCCTCATATTTCTGACAAGGCTACCAAACAAAGGCTAATTTTTTTTACGTTCATTGAAACAAGTCAGATATCATATTAATTATTGATAATACAATACATGGGAATATGTACATTTGGTTCTTCGTCGTGTGTTATGTATATTTAATTATTTATCAAATAAGTACGTAATGTAATTTTGGTGTATGTCCTCCACAAGGTGGGGGGCTATAGCCTGGGGGCCCAAATTCACGGGGGGCGGCGTGGCAGATTAAGCATATAAGTGAGATAAACACAAATTACAAACTTGCTCTAATAGAAAAAAAGAAACATACGATTGTGGGATAGAATTTATTATTATTGTGTCAATATTCGAAAAATAATTATTGTTAACCCCACAACTAGCCATAATTTACGTAGATGTATTAATTACGATTGATTTTAACTCGAAAACTATTTGAAAAACGCTATTTTAAAGTATCACACTGGCTTTAACCTTAGCGATAGGTATGGGGGGCGCCGAAGATTCTGGCCTGGTGTCCATGTTTTGCTGTATTAATTGTTTAACGTGTGGTGTGCCGCGGAATTCTGGGAAGACCTTTAGTGTGCCGTGGGTTAGAAAAGGTTGCGGAGCACTGCGATAGAGTACCACTTTGGTGTGGCAAATGAGAAAATATTGCGATCATATTTTCAAGTAATAATGTCTCAGCGATATTTAACTTTTAAATTAACAAAAAGAAAAACCTGCATTCTACGTAAATCTTTGTCTTCGGTATTAAATTTAGACGAGAACTTTTGATATTTCGTTTGACGTCGCTTAAAACCCCAGAACATTCGATAACTAAATTATAAATCGAAAATATTTAACTTATAAATATTTGCAGAAATGTCTCTATCTTTCAAAAGATAAAGATTTTTTTTTATTCACTAGACGTTTGCTACGCAAAAAACCATCTTTTTACTTTGATGTTTCCGCTTATTGTGACGATTGTTAGTTTTATATATTTTACAATTTTTTCAAGTTTATTTGCTCGGTTTATTGGGAGAAATTAATTGTGATTAATTTTGATTCAAACTCTACTAATGATATATTTAATATGAATTTTGCGCTAATCGTAAATACCAAATTTATACGTATACCAAATACCAAATTTAATGTACCACGATGTATACAAAAATGGGATAAGCAGCATATTTAATCCAGCGCTCAAAATGGAAAATTTTAAGAACCGGAGCTCTTGATAATTTTGCGAAAATATTATAATAATTATTTAATTTTACATGTATTTTATGAAAATAAGTGAGTTCGATTTTTTTGTTATATGGCTCATCTATCTCAGACGGTCAAATAAATTGTTCCACGAGACGGAGCGATACTTTTGGAAATTTTATGAACCGGAACGACGCTGCGGTCTATTTCGAGCCTTGGTTTAACCGCGATATTAAGTGTCTAAATGAGATGAAATTGTTCGCATAGGTATAATCGCCGGGGTAGAGTATTTTGGTCGCCTTTATAATGTAAAACTAATGAGTACCTACTCCCTGTTATCCCGGTAACAGGGGTGGTCAATAAAAGGGAATTTCAGCATCATGGAGTGGCACAAGGTGATATGGAGAGGTATATATCGGGCATACTATTTATAGACATCAATTAAATTAGTCAAGAGAAAAACAAGGTTATACGGTGTAATAGAGTTTACTAATATAATACGCATGATATAAGAATAAAGAAGTCATAATCCCTGGATAAATCTAGTTCAAGCTCAAGATATAAAATATGGCTAACAGGTACACATAGAGGCTGCTGGATCACATTTCGCTGGGCACAGGACGAAAACGAATGTAATTAGTTTAAATCTGAATTCATCTAGCAATGGGTTCATGATTCATTTGGTTGATTATGACGATTGTTTAATCTTTTCATGTGGTAATTCATTAATTCCGTCGTAAAACGACAGGGTGTAGAAGCCAGCATAGCAACAAAACCATCGACACCAACAAACCATAATATTATTATCGAGTCAAACTAAAAAGGATAGAATAGTATTATGTAGGCTTTAAAAAAGCATGTGATCTCTGAGTCCAGAGCTTCCGTATTAGTTCTTTATATTGTACATATTTTATATATATGTTTAAAATTGAAGAAGTCTAATAGCCGAGAAAATTCCGTGTTAAGGATGTGTAATATAATATTATGTGTTCCTGTTGTGTGGATATAAATGATGCAGAGACGGAAGGCTTGATGTTATTCCCTATCTTTTCTACAGTTTATATGTACCCATAATAAGAAAGAGAGAAATATAATTATTGAATAAGGAGTATACGAGTATATTGATAACATTAATTATATTGTAAACAACGGCAGTCACGACTAGACATAAATACTCATCACTTATTAATTATTAATACCTACTTGCCATTTGTATATGCTCACTAAATAAATAAAAGCCTATTTTTTACGTACGGTCTATTATATAATAATAATAATCTATGGCTAATCAGTAATCACACAATTAAATTATCATGATTCTATTCAATAACGACGTAATATTAATCTCCGAATTAATGTTAACCTATTATCACAATCTGTGAGAAGCTTATTAATAATATGTTTTCACTTAGCAAGTAGGTATTATTGTTATTCTCTTCAAATATTATATTCATTGATAATGCTTGTAACGTATTATTTACATTAATATTAAATAGTCTTGTACGTAATATGTATAAGAATTGTGTTGATTTTTAATGGTTTCTTTAAATATGTATTGAACAGTATTAATTAAGAAATACTTAAATTCACATAAATTCTATATATATATTTTTTTAAATTTTATACGATATTTGTCGGACTCGTGGTAAAAAATATAACTGTGGCGTGTCGTAAACTTCTACATGTCACAAATCTAAAAACTGAGTAAATATTGAGTAGAGTTACTGACGTAAAGGATTTTGGTGTATTGTATGATGCAAAGTACACTATAAATCATCATATTCTTAACATCAGTACTACAGCTAGCAAAATTTTGGATTTTGTTATACCTACTTGGGTTTCAAGATCATTCGAAAATATCCGAGTGTTACATGCCATTATTATACTATCAAAATTGTGTTACCTACGTATTCTCAAATATGCCAGTATTATTTGTGTCTGTACGTGTAGGTACGTGTACATAATTAAGTTGGATCGAGTTTACAGTAGATTTCTTAAATTTTTATAATTAAGGACATACTTATAGATATGTGTATATTTACTTATCCATCAGCATATATTATATATTTTTTTCCATATTATGATAATCTCAATCAAAAGAATATTTAATACACGCCGTGTCTGACCGAGTTCGATAACCAGTGATGTAACTGTTTAAGTAGACTAAATAAGTGCTGGTCATTATTCAATCATTTGGATTAATTAGCTGACGTTCCTTTAATAAATTACAAAAATATGGAAATAATACATATTATAAGTATGTGTATTTAGTAAATTTATAGTTTATTGGTACCCAAGTTTTTCTTGCTATACTATGTTATTAATGTGCCGATGTGCCAAATAGATCATTAGGGATATATTATATATCAGTGCTGCATAACCCATTCGGAAGAAGAGCCAATTTATCCATTTTCTAAATTTTCAAGGCCTGCAGTAGGTAAAAATACATTTTATTATTTTAAAAGCAATAGTACAGTACTCTTTCAATAATTCGCCACCCCGAAAACCAGACAAATGTCCAATTTTATTAGTGAAAACGGCGGATTATAGTGCATAAATACAAACTATTGTAAAAAATAAGACAGGTATTTCGTAAAAATTGATTTTTATTGAGAAATTTGTACTAGCAATTTACGGGTTTTTATGATCTAAATCAATTATGTATTAAATTATACATAATAATTATAAAGTAAGTTTATTAACTACATAAATATTAAACAATAAATAACTTAAAACAGCCACTTGTTCAGTGTTGTTTGTTTTTTTCTGAATATTGTTGGAAGATTGTGTCATCTTGCAATTTATGCAACATGATGAATGTGTTGACGGTTGCATTATTTTCCTCTGCCCATTTAATGGTAACGCGTGAGTTCCGGCTAGTGCATCTTCTGATTTGACTGTATGAGTTACGGTCGGTTGACAATTATTGCCCTCATCCTCAGAATCCAAGCCTCTTGATGTATTTATGAGCTCGTCTTCAGTCGGAAGTGGCGCATACCCCCAGAACTTTCTGCTATCCGTTCTTCTAAAACATTTCGCGTTAGCTCTGAGTTTTCAGTCGCCCTCTGAATCAATTCTTTTAATGGAACTAAGTCTTTCGGTTCCCAGTTTTCATCATCTTGATTCATGGAGGGCCACAGCTTTTTTCACGATTAAATTATTGATCGTCCCGGTAAGTGGTTCCATGCCTCAGCTATGTTAATAAATACGACCGCGGACAGCTGATTTAGGCACGCGGCGAACTATTGAATTTAACATACGAATATCGGCGAATTATAGAGCTTGATTTTGTGATTTTAACTAGTAAAAATAACGGCGGGTTACAGTAGTTGTCGGATAATCGTGCGGCGATAATCATGCGGCGGATTACTGAGAGAGTACGTAGTTACATATCAGTTTTTCCAATCACTCTCCACTCTGCATTACGTACATATTATGTATTTGCACGATATAACTTAGTACCTAAATAGGAAATTTTTGTCGTATTCAATGAAAAAATTGGTGGTGAAGTACTTGTTATTTTGGGCTGCATGCGGCCCACGGGCAGCGGTTTGTGCATCACTGTACAATGATTATATTATTCCGATCATGTCCGATCCTAATAGGATCATATAGGCCTCCACAGAGTAGAGGTTTGTATTAACAGATTTTGTTTTTTACGAGAAATGGATGTCTCTTGCTCAACCTATTAGGTCCATACCCTGACTCACACACAAATTGAAAAACAATATGTGAAATTACTTTCAGACCCAGGATTCGAACATGGGACTCACGGAGTGATAGTCCAACGCTTAAGCCGCGCGGCCACCGTGGGATTATATTAATCGAATTTTTAAATTTACTTAGGTACTTAAGAACATAAAATTTTGCTCTACTATCCGTTGTGGACCTTGGTCACCTCACGAAGTCGTTGTTAAACAAATTAAAAAAAATAGAAATGTATATTAGCCACTTCTATTAAGTCCAAACACACACCAAAAGATATCATTTTCCAGATCCAAGAATCTAGCCCAAGACTTACGACTAATTAAGCCTCATTAAGCCATCGCGGGCTTATAAGAACATTGGCTTACAATGCTTACATACTCCAAATAATTTTCTTAACTCACAGAACAAATTAATAAGATATAAATGCAAAAGCCAATCGCCATGGGCTAGGAATGCTAGGATGGTAGTTTTGGCTTATGACTTAATGAGAGGCAATCCATTAAACGACAGAAATACAAA
The DNA here is from genome assembly GCF_057557595.1 of Rhyacophila brunnea. Lineage (NCBI taxonomy): Eukaryota > Metazoa > Arthropoda > Insecta > Trichoptera > Rhyacophilidae > Rhyacophila > Rhyacophila brunnea. The sequence continues at coordinate 36,350,465 of NW_028232752.1, forward strand.
GTCTCCTGAATGTGCTCAAATATTACTAATATTACATGACAAACTTTAGTGCACTTTGATACATACTTAAATATTGAAAATAACATTTTCTTAATAACGTATTTAAGTTTGCTCAGTATTTATCCATACTAAAAAAATTAACCTACTTACAACCACGCCCGGAAGGTAATGCACTTTCCAATATTTTTGTGTTTCCTGGGTCTACTCGATAGTCTTTTTTTCATTCCCACCTATTTTTCGCATCGGGCTTAGGTAACACCTCATAGATGGACTTAATAACGCCTACTAATTACTAAATTACTGATAATAAAAAAAAAAATATTTTTTTAATTATTTCATTAGGTATATTTTGCCACAATAATGACAACACTGATTTTTACTAGACATGCAGCGACATCCGGTTTACGCCGTAATACATTGGTCGGTCGACGATCAGTAATTAGTATTATTCAATGATGTGATGCTTTTTTATTATTTTTGGTGTGTAAATCTGTTAACTCATGCGTTATAATATATTATTATTTGATATGTGATCTGATAAGTTATATAATATATAAACGAATTCTTGTTTGTTTCTACTTTATTGTAGGTACATTATATGATATCATTTTAACTGTAATTGTCAAGCTAAATAAACAAAAAATAACTTGGTACTTTTGGGTACAATCGTGAACAACACATAATATTATAAGTAGTAATATTTATGTCTTCATACAAGAAAACGGGATTTTATTCAAGATCTGGAAATATAATTAATTAAATTTGGTTTTATATTTCTGATTTCATTATGAAATGGGTTCTTTCGATTTTATTACGAATGAAAAGCCTATTAATTTAATGAAAGCGAATCATAAACGTTATAAAATTAGTATTGAAACCTGCCAAATATCGTATATAAGACAATTTTCAATGTAATTGACATACCTACATTCAGTAATTATAATATATACCTAATATATGACTTTCGTGTGAATTCTTTAAACTGTACGAGGGCGTTCCAGAAGATTTTTGACTTAAGCTAGACGAAATAATGTGAAACCTATTCTACTACAAAATTAATTATTGATTATGATTCCAGAGCTATTTAAGTGTGATTGAATTTGTAACTATTTAAAAATGAGTTCTCTGCATGGGAAGCACTGTAGTTTATATTATTTAAGATTATTCAATACAACTTTTAGGCTTGTATGTATTTATATACCTACATTGTATTAGTTACATATCGCAGCCATAGAAAATAAATCTCAGAGCATATGCGTGAAGCTTCATATCGATATGTAGTGGGAAAAGCCAATTTTATTCATGATTACATTTTGATAGATGAATAATTTAAACTTCATGAACATTAATATTATAGATAATTCTTATGAATTCCATTATAATACTCGTATGTGCTTTATTGCAAAGGAATCCCAATAGAAATTGGTAATAATTATCAAGTATGTCTTTATTTAAGAAGCAAAACAATTAGTGTTATATAATGACTTTGATATTGCTTTACTATTTGTTGTGGTTTCCACGTTTCATTTTTCTGTTTCTTTTGGAAAATATAATATAGCATATTTTATAACAAAGTTAATAAAATGTTAATAGAACAATATTAATCAAACGCCCGCGATGGATGAGTGTTGAACATTTATATTTGTTTTTTTTCCATGTGCGCGTGGATCCAGTGCCAATAAAAAAAATCATTAAGGCTTCGGCCACACCGAAGTGCTTCGCTTAGTGCTAAGATAGGTGCTATGCTTGTCTACTAAAAACACTACTGCCACAGTGCACGCTACGTGCTTAGGTACAAATTCAGTTGAAATTTGGGAGCTCTCAAGTCAATAATGATGACACTCTCAAAACTGACCAGAAAGCTACTTCTCACAGAGAATTTACGTTTCAAATTTCGAAAGTCTAAATTCGAACTTGTTGGGTGCATAATGTCGATTCATCTAGAAGTACTCTTGGAGAGTTTCAACTTCTCTACAAAGGATTTCGGAAATACGATGAAAAGTTTTTTTAGTTATTTAAGGATGAACCAGGAAACATTTGACTTATTGTGGTCAAATTAAAAGAGACATTACGTATATTTTATAACTATGTTATAATTTGTTAGATGGGTTCCACAAAGGCTCTCCTTTATAAACCGCTCCTATTGAAACTTCCTCCATCTTGCAAAACCACAAGGTGTCACAATAAAATTAACCAACTTGTCTGTTCGCCGGGAGATTCACTAGTTGACTAATAATCACGTAGCGAAGCGTGCAGTGTGGCAATTGTGATAGTATAGTGTGCGTCCGTTTCCTAGGATATGTCACCTAGCACGTAGCGTAGCACTAAACACCAAGCAAGGCACCTACCTATGTGGCCTCGGCCTAAGAGACATCTTCGATTGATGCCCAATATTAATGTCGGATCGTAGAACCAATGATAATTAATCATAATATCAATTTATACTATAATTTGAAGAATATATTATTTGGATGTTGTATGTTTGTACCGTCCTTCGGTTTTTCTTTATACAAATACATACGCGCAGTCAGATTTCGACAAAATTTGGACAGTAGACGGAGGCCGACAAGCCGGAGTGCGTGGTCGGGGTATCGAACTTCAGTTTCTGTTGCACCCCGGGGACAGTTTTACGGTTTTTGCGGAAAAAGGGCGCCGCGTACAGGTCTTTGAAACGCGGAAGTCAATGCTGCAACCCCCATTTTTATTGAATATGTCGCTAGAATGTGTACATTAAAAAAAAATATTGGCGTTTATTTCAGCTCAATCGGAGGTCAAATGGCAAAGTTAGATGTAAATAATTTTGTTATTGAATCGCTAATCGACAGTTTGGTGCGGGCGACGCGTTACGCGTACTGCCACATTAGATCGGAATGCTTCACTCACGGACAATTAATCAAGAGTGTAGTAAAAATCTATATATTTTGGCACCAAGTGGAAAAGTCACAAATATTGTATATTGAAAAGCCCTGGAATGATGGATTGGATATTTATATTATATAGAAATGCCTTAAAACAATAAATTGAATATGTACCACTTTTTAAGAGATTTAAATGCAATAAATGCACAAAATATATTATATTAGGTATGTTAAAAATAAAAATCTCTAATATATTTTTTTACTTTTTTAAACCCAATTCTTTGCACTCTACGTATTAAATTTAGAATTTTTATTTTCAAATATTAAACCATTCTTCTCCCGGGCAGCGGCGGGTGATACTGCTAGTTATTCTAATAATTTTCAATAATTAAGTTTTAATTGTTAGCTAGTTAGGTTGTAATACCCATTATCAAGAATATACAATATAAACAGGCGAACCGATTAACCACTAATAATCGCAGATGCGATTCTTTCCTGTATTATAGTATTATGATTGCAATCGTCAATTGTGTTTAGACCACACTTGTTATAAGGTATTCTCTCGATTGGCGCTTTTCATGCTCAAAGTGTCAAAACTTACTATAATGCAATTAGTTTATAGGAAACAGCTGTGGGAATTAACTGAGACAATTATCAATTAAACTACGATTTGTGGAATAAAATATTATTCATATTAGAATATCTACCGTTCGGAAACGGATTACTACGAAGTAAATGCTATCTCAATTATAAAGTAAATTATTTTGTGGATTTTAAATCAATATAATGCTTCTAGGACAATTATAATCACTTTGATGAAACCCACCCCGGCCATTAACTCCATGTCAATAATCCCCCGGATAATAACCAAATGATTTAAAAACCTCTGCATAAAAAAAACTCTCGGACATTAACCCTCCATATAGAAATAATATCTCATTTGCACGAAAACAATAAATACAAAAAAATATTCTACAAAATAAACTTTTTAAAAAGAATTTGAGAACACAGAATATGGATATCAATTTAAAACTGTACTAACACAATATGCACATTTTAGAGATGAAATGAGGAAGAAAAGGTAATTATTTCTTAAATATTGAAATGTCTGAAACTTAATTTTCTTATTTATCAGAAAAAAATTAATTCATTTAAAATATTGAAGTCTATTAAGAATTCATTTTAACATAATATTTATTAGGTCTAATATTTTTTTGTATTAATTTCCATTGTTTGTTGTGTATTTTTTGATTGAAAAAGATATTAATTTTATACCGGTGTTTTTTGCAGTGGGGTTTTGATCTGGGATAATAATTGTCCTGTTACCTTTCACACAAGTAGGTTTATAAGCTTGCGCTTAGAGTTGAAATTTTATTTTACCTTTTATCTCTAAATAACTAATCTCTACTGCAGGTTGTATATTAGGTATATGTAAGTACAATATAAAATGGTTTTTTTACATAAATTATATAAAATATTAAGGAATTACCATCATATAACTGTACACTAATAAAAGTATGCATAACGAACCAATTAATCTGACGATATTTATTTTAAGAAAAAAATACTTGTTTAACTGTGGCGCTTTTAAATTAAAAATAAGGACTTATTTAGCTAAACAAAGAAAGATTTTGAGCATTTCTTAAACCCCACAACGACATTTTTAATTTAGAAATTTAGCGAAGTACCACTAAAGAATTTTTTTCATTAAATTCTTAAATATAATTTCAAGTGGGACCTGAAATAAAATGTAGTGCAAAATTGACATTCCGACGGTTACTAGTATTTTTCGCCAACCAGCTGCGGTTGAGGGTAAAAATGGTAACTTCAAGTGCTTACAATCTACCTACTAACTTTGAGGTACCGTATGATGGAAATAAAGCCAATAATCTCAAATTAAGGGCGGACATGCTCAGCGTAGGTCAAAATGGAGCTTTTATTGCATTTTCAAAGCATGATCCTGGACATTTCTTAAACGTTGTAGATAATCTATTTATATAATTTTAAAGCCTTATTATCCTTTATATTTATTTTAAACATTTGATGACTGCGTAAAGTATTTTTATTACATAAAATAGTATTCTTTTAAACCTCTCGCTCTGACGTTTTAGAATATAGTCATATTTCAGTACATGCATGCGCAGTGGTGTTAAGACTTTTTACATGTATTAATTTTTAAATGCATTTATAAAACCATTAGTATAATTTATGTCGAAATTATTATAGTGAAATATTTACGATAAAAAAATATATTGATAATCTCTGTGATCCCAAATTTGACAAGAATCATTTTATTATTCAAAAAATGGGCAAGATTAACACATTTGAAGATAATTCCAAAGATACTAATTATAGGCTATATCTTTGACCATTCAAGTGTGATAAACATCCTACGGATAATGATTGCTTTATAATAATTATTGACCTAAGAATAAGGTAGTGTTTTTTTGAAATACGCCATTTCTTTTGGCATTCTCCAGTGGTTAAGCTACAACATACGGCCGTAGCCATAAAACGACAAACAATAATTGAAGTAGGGAGTAAAATGATGTTAACGCGCGTGTTTGAACATGTACCTAACCAATTTTTTTTAAACGGTACGTTTTTAAGGCCCTCTTGTAAGCCTTAGCCTATGTAATAAATCGATAAGCGTAGGTTAATAAAATATAATAATAGTGTTAGCTGCATGATTTGTGTACCTAAAAGTCTCAGATTGTGAAAAAATACACATTGTATATCTCATGTTAGACTGCAAAATACAAACATGACTTAGTGAATAAATTTATTAATAGTATAATTTAAAAAAAATATTATTTACTTACTTGAAAAACATGAAAATGACGAGTATATTCCCGAAGGCCCCCGCCAACATAAAACACAAGTATAAGCCGGCGATCAAATAATGTGCAGTCTTAGAGGGAGGTGGAAAACCGAGCCAATGGACATTTATTAACCTCAGGTAATTATCATCGAAATAACCATGCTCTTTCCACAACGATATCGGATATAATCTTTTAAATTGATCAGCCATCTGATTCCAACTGTCACTATCGTTCAGAGCGGCGTCTCGGCTCGAATTAAACGAAATGTCTGTATCAAAATCGTGATTTTCTGTTATCAAAGTTTGCTTTGGATCGTCTTGTTTATCTGTCCCTTCCGAATTTCCTCTAACTAATTTGACGCCCAATTCACCGTTATGGGAGTCGTATACGTCACTGTAAATATTTGATAAACCTGTTCGCTCAATTATGTCGGCTTTATCTGGGTTTCCGGTAAGTTTTAATGGTTTATTTGGCGGGAGATTTCCATATAAAGCTGTCATTTTTAAAACTTTTGGTGGACTTGTTGAATTTATGCGTTTTGTTCTATCTCCAATAGAGTATGTTTGATTTGCATGCTTTATAAATTGTACAATGTCCCTCTTTGGTCTGTGCAAACTTTTAATATTAACAAGAAGATAATTGACATGCGTTGGTCTTAATTCTTTAGATGTATAATCATTATATTTTGTATTCACTATGGTATACTGTTCATGGTTTTTATTATTTTTTTCTTGTATATTATGATACAGGTGTCTTATAATATTCTGATCTTTTCCATCGTGTGGTTTTACAATTAACTTGTGATAGAGATGTATTTGGGGATCAGATGTTAAATTGTTACTTTCTGATACGGCGTAACAATATAGCACATTTGTTAATATCAGCCATCTGACAATATTAAAACGTGCCAAATGCATTTTTAAAAATTAAACAAAACGACAACACATTTACCAATATAAGTAACACAATGAAATGGCTGTATTTGATATTGAATATACTTTCAAAGCTGTATTTTGTTATTTAAATTTTATACACTTTATAAATCACAGTTGCAATATTGTAATGTTGCATATTTAGCGGAACGTTTTGATAAATGTAAGTGCGTACGATACTACGCTAGTTCGCGGAAAATATCCCGATTATATGAGGCTCCAGCTTTTATGATAAGCTTGTGCTCTCTATGACAGTTGCCGACACACTGCCTGTTGAAAGCTCGCTTCTCGTCTGCTCAAGTTGCGCCGCGTAACTTTAACTCAACAAGTTACAATGGTAATGGTGTATTACATCCATGTCCCGGAGGAATCCCGTGTTTTTTCTATAAAAGAATTATAAAGTTTATGTAACATTGTTAGATAATAGACTCAAACTAACAAAAGTGTAATGCGACGGATGATTTTCGTGTTGCGTAAGTATTAGTAATACGTCAGAGAGCTTTCTAGAAACTATAATCCCTAGCTACTGGTACGAATTGTCAATAAAGTTAACGTTTTTTATCATCAGTCGCTATTTTCTATTGCGCAACGAACACGTAAGATACTATAATGATAAAGCTCGCAATCTATGCGAAACACATGTCGTAAAATAAATTATTTATTGTGATGAATAACAAATGATATATATGCTTCATTAATTACCATGATAATCATAACCACCATTACCAAGTAAACGCTGAATTTCTTAAAAATCTTGTATTACTTTGCATAATATTTTCTGGAAAACATCGTTTTTTTCGTACCAAGGAGTTTCTGTAGCATTCGCATGTCATCAATCGGGGACACTGTAGACCAGGGGGGGGCAAACTGCGGCCCGCCGGGTATTTTTTGTGGCCCGCCATCATTGTACTTCTGATTACGAATAACTTTTTTATATTTTTTTAAAAAATATTGACAATAGATTAAAATTTGAAGAATTTGTTATTTCGTAAATGTATTATCTCAGTACGTCTTCCTTGCGCCTCGTCTCACACTATGTAACAACTATTTTCTACGTTGAAGATTGTGACACATTTAAATACTTTTAACTCCGCGTTTTAAGGAAAAAAATATATGCCCATGATATGGTAAAAAGTTTGAATGGATTTCAATTAAAACTCAAGTTATTCCTTCGACAAATATCGAATAACGACGTGGACCACTTTCCATCTTTGAAGTTGCTGAATATATCAGAATATAGATTTGAAGAATATGGTAAAATTATTAAAGCTCTGAATGACGATTTTTCACAAAGATTTGGTGACTTCCGAAAAATTGAGACAAGTTCAGAAATAGTACGCGATCCATTTTCAATATATATTGATAGTGTACCGACAGAGCTACAACTTGAGATTTTTGATCTGCAGTGTGACACTGATTTAAGAAAATTGCATCGTCGTGAAGAAATCTCCAAACTTTACAATGCCCTTAATTCAGACAAATTCGACCAACTTAAAGATTATGCAAGAAAAATGTTCGTTATTTTTGGATCAACCTACATTTTTGATCATGAACCTCGATAAAAATTCTTTACGATCAAATATCTCCGATGCCCATTTACAAGCAGTTTTGAGAATATGAACTACAAAATTAACACCTGAATTTAAAAAAATATTTATTTTTCGTGATAATAAATATTGTAGGTATATCTAAAAATGGTATTTTACTTGCGGCCCGCCGCTAATTTTGAATTCTTGAATTTGGCCCTCCATCCAAAAAGTTTGCCCCCCCCTGCTGTAGACAAAAGTGTTAATATATCTTTAAAGTTATTTAACGTATTTGATGATGGATATTTAATCCACAATGAATGTAACTGTAGTAATTACTTATTTTAATTTTTGTGCCAAACTTAATAGACCAATGCGTTCATAAGAAATGATAATATATTTAAGATAATGTATCGCAATGAAATACGTCTTCTCCACAATAATTGTTCGTTGATATGGCGAGATAGTGAATGAAAATAATATGACTATTTTAATTTATAATTATATTTATGACATTTTTTCATTTTCGATAGCTAATTCGTATACGAGTATACTACTTCTTTTTAAACAATGTTTAACATTTTTTTTTATTTAGGATTTTTAATGCTGTTTCGATATATAGGTATGTAGGTATATATAATTATACTTCTGATGAAAGCGTTCGTATGATTCTTAAGTCGATACCCATTATATTGCAGAGAATTTAAATAAATTGTCAATTTAAAATATTGTTCAATTATTTAGTGCAATTCTTATTTTATAAATTCATGTACACATTTATAAAAAAAACAGAATGATATATACATTATACATGTTAAGTCTATAATTTGGTGACTAGAGTAACAATCAATAAAATCGCTGCACTTTGGGCGCATGTTCGATTCAGTACAGAAATACCAATGTACTAAATAAAATTATTTTAGTGAATTCGGCATCCTAAAAAAACCCCATTTTAAAGTGTTTATTTCTTTATATAGAATAATACCGATTCTTGTGTTTTTTGGTACTTTCAATTTGGTTCCTACTCACTTTTCCACCATTATACATATTTAAAAAAAATCATACATTCTCATGACATAAAGTCAGGGACGTAATTTTCCAACTTTATATTATTTATGTTTTAAAACAGGCATGTATTATATCACACGAAATAACAAAAAAATGTGTATGCCTGGGGCTCTGGGGCTTTAGTTCTAAGAAATAAAAGCGACAGCCATATACCTACCTACGTTTTTACATAATAGAAGAAGACATACATATTTTTTTAAAGTACGTGAAAACCATTTCATATATTATAGGTATCATTGATTTCACACGTAAACAATTTTACAATAATTTGAGTCATAGCATCGTGTCTGTATGGATAAATGCAGAAATACAGAACAACCGTTAGAAGGCGCTTTTTTAATAAGTATATCGCCTTTTAAAATTTTCATTTTTTTTAGAAGCCTGTTTTTAATACGTTTCCTCACCGTTCGAAAAGACTTAAGTATATAAGAATAAAAATCTGTGAAACATGGAAATTTTTGTGAATACTGATGATACCTACTGAACTATAAAGCAAATATCGAATTGGGTTATAATGTTGGCTATCGGTTTTAGTATATTAAATTATTCGTTGAATAAAATAAATAGTTTATTAAAATTATTAGCAAGTTTAAGTACGTGGGTGCCACGGTTGCCGTCGATAGTGGTATATCTAGTGAGCTTGGAATCCGCATGGGTATGGCGGGTCTGCATTCAGCCAACTGTTCAGATTCAGGCTGTATTCTGTAAGGACTAAATGTCGTTTGTTTAACGCATGAGTGCTATCTGTGCTCCTGTATGGCTGTGAGATATGGTATCTTACTAAGCTACAAAGGTCTCGGCTTTTGAGCGTTGAAAATCGATGCCTCCACCAAATCTTAGGGGTATACTGGTACGACCGCGTTACAAACACCCGATTTCGTGAGCAGACACAGCACCCTTCGGTGATTGAGGTAATCGGGAAGAGACGTTTTACGTGGCTGGGACATGTGTTCCGGATGCCGCCAAAGAGTGCGACACTTCGTACCCTAGTGGCTCATCCTCAAGGGTTCCGTCGTCGTGGCCGGCCCTGCCTCACCCTGCAGCAGTGCTACAAAAGCGATTTATGCGCTGCTTCTAGTGTGTATATGCATGAAATGTGTTCAAATTATGTATATACAATTTATTATTATTAAAAATATAAATATTAAAGCTCTATAACGCATTCTCTGGTTAGATTTTTGTTTGTGAAGGTTGTCCTTCTGAAACTAAGCAATAAATAATAAAGATTCATACATTACAATGTATATTTTTTATTATATATATTGAAAACAAGCGTATGAATAATGTAGTATTTCCATATTATATAAATTTAATAATGTAAATGTATTTTTATTTTTTTCTGAGAAAATAAGTAGGTACTTACCTATTTTAGATTTCAGTACTAGACGGTAATGATTTTATCTGAAGCGATAGTATTTTTGTTTTTCATGTTTTTATCATTCTGCACGAGTGCTATGAAAAATAAAAATACTTTGTAGGTACCTACATAATATTTATAAATATATAATATGCTGTCAAATTGGTTGGACTATAATAGAGAGGTCGTCATTTGACCTGCATCGATAGCAATTCCACAAACGTGTGTAGTGGTTATAATAAAAGCCATAATGTAACATATTGTACGTTATCGCACTGAATGATTGCGACTATGAATACTCGTTTATAACCACCATTTTTTGACATTTTGTTATAATGTACGAATTACACTCTGCTGTTTCCATTTTATTTGCGGTTGTAAATTTAGATATTACACTAAGTGTAAAATAATCTGTAATACGAAATGATTAGCAGCTGAATTAATCAGTGGCCGAGTTGTGAATAGTTAATGAATGCATGTTTATTTCTTATTCATTCAATAATACACAAAATTTAAGAAATTAAGTGTATCCAATATTGATGAAGATAATTTGGAACAATATTGCCAATATTTTTTTAAAACTATTAGCATTGAAGTACCTAAATAGCTTACTAGTATAATATATTACGTAAGTAATTATAATAGTATCTATATATTATATTTATCAAGGTATTTTTTTCATTCAAATGAACAAAAATGGTATTCAGGAATTTCTAATATTTAATCAAATAGTCTTAAAATTTGTTAGATAAGGTATACGTTTTATAACTTTGCACTTTTTACTACACTGCCCTCATAAGAAAAAAGGCAGCTTTTCGACAAAAATCACAAATTCAGTTAGTGTACAGATAATGCTCTACGTGGAATTCTGAACCATTTGACATAAAGTCAAAAACGGTATAAAATTTATTTCAATATAATAATCGACATATTGTTTTTCGTTTTTTTTTTCACAAAAACAGTAGTTATTCTAAACAAAAAGACGAGTTTTATAAGCAAAAACACAGCATCGATTGAAAATATACTGGTTTTTGCTTATAATATATATCAAATAATGATTCATCCACATTATTTAAAAATTTATTAAAAAAATTAGAAAAAACGTTAATGTCTCATTATCTCAAAATGTGACTCTGGCAAATAGCTGCCTTTTTGCTTATGGGGGCAATACATTGATATGCCTCTTTGCCTTATTACCTCGCATATAATTAGATCAAATAATATTCACTTGTATTAATATATGTAGTAATAAATAAATAAATAAATAGAATTGTGATAATATAATATTATGTAAAAAACTTTTTTTAGAATACATGTACGAGTATTACACTATTTACATCCTAGAGTCGGAGTGCAAAGTTATGAAGCGTATACTCTACCTACACAATAATTTTCCGTTCATATACCTTTTTTACCAAAATGTAAGTATGTATGTAATATGTTTGAATATAATTCCATACGTAGCCATACAAATAAATTAAAAAGACACGTAATCATCACTCATAGTCTCAGATTACTAAGTATGTATGGATACTTTGAACGAATCGATGCGATAGGTAGTCAATAAATTAATAAAGGTTAGGTTAATTTAAGTCATTTAGTAAGTTTAGATTATTTTGATTACATTTACTTTTATAATAAATTAAAATTGAATGAAAAATGGTAAAGTACTCAATAGTTCTCCCTTTCTGCGAAAAGCTTTCTTCACTGGTTATGTTTAAAAAATATCTCATTTTTATCAGTCAAACCACGTCATTTTTAGTGTTTCAATCCTTCCTTCCATCTCCAACCAATGAAGAGTCTGTTGAGGTATTTTTAATTTTTAAAACATGGCTTGCCGACGAAGTCATCTCCCCTTCACATGATATGAGATGATAAAGGGATTTCTATAGATTATTTGTTACATTTCTTGCAAATTTGTACTTTATTCAAATACGGATCCGAACTTTCTTCTTAATAATCTAGCCGAAGACTTATTGCGTTTGAAAAAATAAACATTCGAATATTAGGTATGTTAAGCAAATACCTTTCACAATAAATTTACTTTATCATACAAAAAATACTTCAAATCCAATTTTTGAAATGGCGAAATTGTGAATTTTTATTTTCATCAAGTACCTAGTTAGTCAACGTCTGTTTTATTACGTTTTCCTTATTGACAAAAAACCACGAAGCGCAAAGACGGTGGATTATTTTTTACGATTAAATGAGGTTTTTCTATAATTAATAGCAAAATAAAAATTAAATTGATTTTCGAGATTCATCATTACACATTGTATTTTATGCGCCGCTGTCATTGACACGACAAATATAAGCTTGAAATGGATTAATATCTATTCAATAAACACTAATAATTATCTATATAATATGATATAAAATAAATTGTGATAATAAGATTTTAATAGAAAAAGTTTTAAAAACCTTTTGAAGAGATTAAAACATTCGAAAATCAAAAGATAGAGTAACTATTGGCTATATTGTACCAAATAAATGATCACACAATACATTGATAAGGATTACTTTACATTTGATGTAAGATTAACGTAAGTATTACAATTTAAAATTATCAAAAGATCCGCTAAACTTTCTAGTAAACCCACGTGATACGGGGTCTAGGACGATTTGGCACCGGACAACTGGACGCCACGGAATTTGAAAATAAATAGACATTAGGTACTTATAGGTACTTTAAAAAAATATATTCAATATTGTTATTTATACTTCAATGATTATATTATGATTTAATAGTTGGTAAGAATGTAAATATGCAGACGTAAACAATGATTTAATCGTGCATATGTTTAAGTTCCAACGAAAAAAGAGTTTTTTATTTAATATAAAGCCTTAGGCATGGTAATTCTCAATCCACGATAAAGAATACATTATGTTAAGAGTAAAATGAATTCAAACTACTAAGTCGTAGATAGACACTGATTAAAATACCTCGTCTACACGTGTCTACGACAGTGCGGCGTCCAATTGTCCGGAGGCCAGTCGTCCCATTCCCGTGATACGCAATGCCTGGTAGCAAGTAGCGAGTAGCACCGTAACAGCATCGTATGGAGAGGTAAATGCTTGACGTGATGCGTAAGGACAAGAAAACAAAATAATCAAATAAGGGTATGTACGCGATGTGATAGTGTTCAAACCTAAAATTAAAATGGGCACGATACATAGTTTGAAAAATAGAGGTATAGAAATGCTGCAGAAGTGCGTTGCAAAGCAATCCAAAGAACTGAGAGGAATTGAGTCGGTTTGGATAGAGCTTTATCCAGTAGTGGATTGATCTAAAAAGACGATGGTAGTGCCACCCTACAACCCTGTGGGGTTTGATGTGGGTCATCAATGTGGGTAGTCATCGACGTGTCGTATGTCATGGTGTTGAGGATGATGATGAAGAAGTCGAAGATGGATGCAGGAGCGAGTTGTATTTGCGGCGTAACGGTCGGTACAATTAATAGTATGTTGCAGTAGTTATGTTACAATACTAAACTTATGATAGAGATGTTGTGCAGGACGATACGGGATTGAGGTAGTAACAGACTGGAAACGTATATTCAAGTGACGCTTCCGATGAATTAATTATTATTCGCTATTTATACAATCAAAATAATATTCTTTTTATTGAAATAATCGAGTCAGCTATTATCTGGCGTTTGCGTCAATGGATACTGATTAAGTGAAAGACGGATATGCAGAATTTATTATTGAGGTCAGCTCCTTACAGAGTTTGCTATAATTTGACACTATGGAAAATAGATACCTATTTAATTTGTAATTTAATCTCCATAATTATTGATATCTCAATTTAAAAATCTAAGATTTCGCCCAAAACGATGTTTTCTGGTGTAGAAATGTTGATTTTTATTGAAAATAGTTAAAAAAATTTACACATACTATGTACCCTACGTGAGTCGCGAATACGAATTAAGTAAAATTAAAATTAGTTCACATATTTAATATAAACTGATTTATTTTACCCATTCAAATTTACTCAACGATTAATAATAATAAATTGGTGACAAGTTTTATGTTAGGGCGTATTTAAATAATGCGTATTGATGTATGTGAAGTCGATATTTTCGATGTACGTAGACCCGAAAAACACAGTTTTCAGCTCACTCTGAAAGATGACATTTACAAAATGTGGGTGTATCGACATTTTCTTCGTATCTGTTTGACTGAAAGAGTAAGAAACAAAAAGGTGATTCAGTGGACAAACAAAAGCAAATAAAATTACTTGAACAGTGGTTTAGTTTATTTAGATATATTGTTATGATCGATATAACTTGATCGACGTAATCATTTAAGGCCGTGGTGTTGAACCCATGATACGCGTGCCACGGTTGACAGGTGCGGATTGTACAATTAACTATTTATAAAGGCCACTGACGATACGTAGCATCTATCAATAGTATGACATTGACTTGGATTCTGAACGCATATTTATTTTTGATGAAATTTTGGTGAATTGATCTTTTCATAACGACATAAAGACCTTTGGTTCTCGACAAACAAATGTTTGTGTGTTCGAAAGTGTAAAAAGTTTTTGGTAAAGAAAAGCAAAATAAATTTTGATTATGTTTACAGTTTTTTTTTAGAAATAGGATAGAAGGGTCTAGATTTTGAAAAAACTCTTTTGGAGAAAAAAGGTTCACCGTAGCTAAATATGTTGTTTCAAATTGAAGAAAATCCATTGGCACGCGACACGCTAGTATTTTTTTGACGGTTTTTTTGGAATCTAAATATAAAAAGGTTTGCTAACACTGATATAAGTCAATGCTTTCCAAACGGTTATACGTACAGGTTTTGAAATAATTTTTGCATATTTTTTTAGGAAACGAATAAGTACCAGGTGTATTCCATATTTGAGGGTGCGGTCAGAAAACTGGATAACCCACAGTATGTGATATCTTGAGTTAATTACTTCATTGAATAAAGAGGATTTTTATTTAAAAACTTCAATCATTTTAGTAAAAAAAAATATATTAGTGGATTGATGGTAGTAACACATAAAAATACATTCCATATTTACCCACTTTAATGTTGAAACACCAGACAAACCACAACAAGATGGCCGATTTTAGAGATTCTAGGGAGCATTACTAGAATTCAAATTTCAATATCGAAGAATTCCACATCCTTAATAGTACTACTTACTAATATAGATATATCATAGAAAATTCTGTACTAAACATTGTTTTTTTTTCATTGGCTATTTAATTAGTTGTTGATTTTGTCCATTTCTTAATCAGGTTAGCCTATTTTCTCAACCTATTAAGCTCATGCATTGGATCCAAACACAAGTTATAAAATGTGATTTTTTCAAACGCGGGATTGAAGCTTTCGACCCGCAACTTTATAAGTGGATACTATACTTTGACTTGTAAAAAATAATTTAATTACAATAATTTATTAAACATATAAATAATGTGAATTGTTAATGTACGATCCATATGTACTGAAATAACAACGCGTAAGAGTAAAGATATTTATCAATGGTAATAACAAGTCAGTGATGAACAATAAACGTTGATCAATGTATAAGATGATATACCTACAACAAAAATATAACTTTATATCATGGGACGAGAAATCAGACATTTAAAAGTATATACTTAAGTAGAAATATTATATCCTTGCTAATTGAATCGAAAGGAACGATTACGAACTTAAAATAAGCCAAATCAAGATTATGATATATTTTCAATGTGTAAAAATAAACACCGTAAATACTCCGTCCTTAGATGAGGACGATTTTTTGTTCTTTGCAACAGTATGCATTAAATATGATGTTCTAAAATAGATGTCATTTATATTAGGTATATTCTGAACTTATCAAAAAACGTAGTCTCCATTATAGACGAAAACCCCTGGAAATTAAGCCCCCGTTAATAACCACGCGGATATTAACCCAGCGTATAAAATAAAAACTCTTTAAATTCGATTTTCATTGATAAAATGAATAATGAATATAAAAGTTAATTTGACAAAATATATGTTTCAAAATGAATTGACAAAATAAAAATATATTTGACACAGCAAAATATGAATACGAACTTTAAATTATACTTACATCTAAAATGCACTTTTCATAGAAATAATAATCAGAAAATGTACTCAGTTAAACATTATTTAAAATTATACTGAGTCAGAAAAAACATTTATGAAGCAAGATACAAAAATCACCGGTACCACAAAAATGTCATGAACTTACGAGGGGCTAATCTTCTGGGGGTTTATGGCCAGGGGGTCATTTTGTACTGTTATCTTTCAAATGTTTTAAGCCACTACTGGTTACAACAGATACATTTGAGGGATTTGCACGTTTTGTTGTTAATTCTATTCGATTTCACATTACCTACATAATTATAATCATCAAAGTAGGTATAACATATTACTAACATAATAAATATATGGGGTCAGGTATTAATCAAATTCTATTATTCCACTTGTACTTGCGAATATTTTGTTTTATTCAATACTGAATAAACCCAAGATTTGAGAATGTTAGATTTTCTGTTATCTTTCTTTGTTAGATTGTTTTTATTGTCTCAGAAAGCATAATTATAAGGAAAAATCATTTAACTCATCGTTTGGATTTGTAGCTCAAACGATAAGAGCAGTCGCCCGGAAAATGAAAGACGTGAATCCTTTTCTAGGATTTCTTAAAAATATATGTATTTCCAATAAGAAATAATCTAACATTCTTAAATCTCGTGTACATTAGATATTGCATAAACTTTGAAAAGTTCTAATATGAGCTGTAGAAATCGCTAATACTCTCTGAAGGTAACTTTTATAGTCAAGAATACATCATTTATAAATTATCTTATTATATCCACCTCTACGTCAAAATTATACCCTAGATGCTAAACTTGCATATTACGTGGTTGTATAAATAATGAGTTGTAGCTTTATTGAATTTACGTAAGAAGCTTTATTGATACTTACGGTATATGGTATTAATTTCAATCATATATATTGATCTACACAGGTAAATATTATTTAATCTCTATTATATAATAGAGATTAAATAATATTTACCTGTGTAGATCAATATCATACATAAATAATTAATATGACATAAACAAATAAATACAGGATATTATTTAGATGGGTATTGTCACTATCATGATAAATATTCTAGTCGGCTTATAAACCGACGTATGCTTTATGGTCGGGATAATTATTTAAACAATTCAATTAATGGATATACTATTATTATTATAGATAAGATATAAGCCTAAAATATTTTTAAATGCATTTAAATATATGCACTCGTCAGAAATAACACCTAAATAACACTGGCGAAGGGTGGAGGTAGGTTGTTAAGATCGGACATAAATAGATCACATTAAACTTTATCAGTCATACATATTTGTTTTCATTGAACTAAGACTTAAATATGCAGATAGTCTTGATTAGTTTTTAAAATTAATTAAAACCTGCATAGACCAAGCCATTATTAGATAATAGTCAAAAAATACTCGTATATCTATAACATATCTAAAACTATGCCATTAAATCATATATAATGTTGGATATTTTATAAATATAATAATATATGGTGATAAAAGACTTATTACCAGTGTTAGCAGATTGATCGGCGATATTAAATACTGTACTGCAATTACGAATTCTTTAATACGTCAAGTCAGTAAGTCAGTAAAGTGTCAAATTAGATTATTTCCGCGATATTTATATTTTATAAAATAGTCAGCTACTCGTATGTCCATTGACGCAAATGACAGTAAGTAGCTGACTCGATTAATATAGTTATTTCCTAAATTATAATGGGTAGATATTATTTTGATTATATAAATAGCGAATAATAATTCATCGGACATGTCACTCAAAGCTAAGTACCTGGTCCGTTACTATCTCAGTCTATGTACTGTCAGTTATTTATATTACTGTACCGATTGTACCTTTGTACTTATGTAACCATAAATAAACTCTCACTCCGACATCAACACGAATAACCATGATCATCTTTCATCTACAACTCCATCGACCCTCACATTGACGACTCCTATAAATATTTTTTTTTATCTATTATACCTAGTTTGGTTTAGGCAGGTCTTAATGAATTTAAAAAATGAACCAACAATATGTGTAATATGTATTTTTAATCCAACGAAAAGAAATAAGTATGAATGCAAGAGTCTGCATAATATTATCTTATCGCCCAAAGTATTCCAATATTATTATGATTTGGTTTAGGCAGGGCTTAATTGATTTTTAAAAACTAACTAACACCATCTGCAAATTGTAGTCTTAGTTCAATAAAAAATAAATAGGCATGACTCACAAAATTTAGTGTGCACTATTTATATCGTATATTAACAGCCTAACTCCACCCTTCGCTACTACAAATAAGTAAACAGGGAGAAACGTTAACAGCATAATGCAATTTTGATTTTATTTACAGAGGAACACGGATAATATTAACGTGTTTATTGGTATGCATTCAATTCATGCATATTACAAAAATTGTTTTGGATTACTGTCAAAAATATTGTCATACAAAAATGAACGAATTCTACTAAATTATTTCAAAAAAATATATTAGTACTTATATGAAGAATTAATGTGAATTACATAATTCCTGAACAATGTATAAAAATCCTGAATAATGTTTTTATCTGTCACAAAAATAAGGTTTCTCGAAATAATTAAATTGTGCATATTGAAATACCCAAATATCTTGTATGTCTGAACCTAGGAAAAAAGGTCAAAACCATTTGACTGAAAATATACAAACACAAATTATTTTTAAATGAATCCAACTGGTGGAAAATTCTATTGTATTTTCATTAAAAATATTTATATTCTCCGAAAGAAGTCGATGTGAAAAATCATGATATATATTCTTATAGAGTATTAACTACAGAGGCTTATACTTTTATGTACATTTTTTTGTAATGGAATTTTCATTATTTTAATACGTTTGCAGCGATTATTTGAATAGTATCTGGTAGTGCATATAATTGGAAATACAATTTATAGCGTATTGCCCCATTAATCCGGATATTTTTTTTATAGTTTTCAAACCTTTGGAGCTATGATTCCATCTAGTAAAATGTTCGAACTCATTAGATTTCGATAGATCTGGGTTCTGATATTTGCAAAGCGATAATATTACATTTTCACATTTAAAATATAAACATAATTTTTTCTAAATTATATAATGTTCAATAATCAGAATTATATATTCTTAAATCTTGTGAATTATTCGTTTGAATAAAAGAAATAGTTAATTAAAAATTATTAGCAAGTACAAGAAGTTGCTTAAAAAATATTAGAGAAATTCCTAGACGTCGGTTAGTAATCTTCGTAATAGTAAAATAGCTACCTACTTTGATTTAATAAACAAAAATCGATTGCCGAAGTAACATGATTTCGAAGAGCGCTGAGTGGTAGGTATTTAATAGCCAATAGCTTAAATATTTGTCGTCATTAGTATGTCTTCCGTAGCATAATGGCTGAATGCGACGAGTTTGGGGCGTTTACCCGTTGGAGATGCCGGGTTCGATTCCCGACCGGTTGGCTTACTTTTTTCAAAAAAAGTTTTTTCTATTGGTTGTGATATACTCTCTGTGTGTTTTTCTAAATTATATAATGTTCAATAAACATAATAATAAAAAGTGTCAAAAAGATAATATTATATATATAAAAGATATTCAATAATATATGTGTGTATATTGTTATTTCGATGCTAATGGTTTATGGGTAGAGCTCGTACAAATAGTTCTAAATCATCGCTTATATTCGGCAATCTTCAGCGTTTGTGGACGGGAGATTAGATAAACGTATAACATCTTAACAGCTGAAATTAAATACCGATTAAATATTTTTTTACTAATATTTATTAATTAAAAAACTGATCTTTACTAGATAAATTTGTATGCATAGTAATATACTAGTATAATAATTATCCCTCGTGGTCCATTACATACCAGATGCAGTTGTTTCTCACACGGAGATTGCGAGTTTTATTCCCGGTGGGATTTTAATACATTCACTGCTGACCAGTTAATTACTTTTTAATTACCACATTTAAATCATGTTAATTATATCTAATGGCCGACTACTGCAA
The DNA here is from genome assembly GCF_057557595.1 of Rhyacophila brunnea. NCBI lineage: Eukaryota > Metazoa > Arthropoda > Insecta > Trichoptera > Rhyacophilidae > Rhyacophila > Rhyacophila brunnea. The sequence continues at coordinate 36,371,130 of NW_028232752.1, forward strand.
ACGCGCCAGTCACGTTGTTAGCACTAAATGAGTTTTAATATAATATATTTGTCATTGTCTCAAGCTTGGGTTTCTATATAATATAATTGATTGTTATATCACTATCATCACAATAAATTATGAGATAAACCTATTTCCATCGCAACCCGAGTGGTAAGGTACAGAGTACTGAAGCTTAGAGATTGTTAAAATTCTCATAGAATCTTTACTTTAATTCTATCAACGGAACTTTTTGTTCGCAGGTAAAAAAAAATAGGTACATTTTCTATCCTTGAGCAAGATAAGTTAATAAAAGCTTTCGAATATCATCTCAAACGGATTCGGCCGGCAGAAAATTTGCGCCGAATCAAGTAAAAAAGAAATAAAGACATTTCTCGAGATTTCTTTTTCTTGAATTTTCAAATCTCGAGAAACGAAAAAAGTCGAGAAATTACAACATGTATACAGGGTGTCATCATATAAAACGAGGTGCTCAAAATGTAAAAATGTAATACTTACTTACCAATAATTTATCAAGAGCAGTTAATTTATATCAGATATAATTCAACATTACGATACGAATATCTATAAATACGTTAGATTACAAATAAGTACGTTAGATTTTTTTGTTATATATTATCTAAGTTAGATTGAAAAATTATTTTTTCACTATATCGAGCGATAATCTTGTGGATTTCATTAATGGAAGCTGTGCTCCGATGCGCTCCGTCATTTTGATCTCTAGGCGGAATAAAATAATATAGTAAGAATAAAGGAATAAAAAAATATGTATTATGATGTCGCAAAAAGTTAACATCCGAACAGTAAAATGGGCAATTTTTCCATAAAAGATTAAAGAAATCTGACAAAAATGACATGAATTACCCTATTACAATGTAAGTAGGGTAGGTTTTTAAGTACATAGTACATATATGTATTTTTCCAATAAACATCAGGTGTTATATTATATATTGAAGACGCATTGGGCAGAATAAAATGTTAATGAAATAGGTATAACATTAACGCAATTTGAAAATCGATCCGTATTATAATAATTCAAGGTAGATTTCATATTTTAATCACTTCCATCTAAGTATATTTATTTATCACTGCTTATTAGAGTTGCCACTTCATAAATTTGCACTCCGGGGAAAATGAAGATATTCTAAAAATATTTTTTTACATATTATCTATACTTCTATAAGTACATTTATATTAATACAAGTTAATATCATTTGATCTAATTGTATGCGAGTTAATCAGGCAAATAGGCGTATTAGTGTAGTAAAAAGTGCAAAGTTATAAAACGTACCTATACTCTACGAAACGCGAAGTCCAGACTGAACAAATAAAAAATGTTGATTGTCATCGGAAAACAGAAAATGCACATGTCAGAACATGTTAAACGTTTGAATGGGTTTTATATAATTTTCAATATTCACCGAATCGATATATCTTGGTTTGGAATAGGCAAGAGTAAAATACGTATAAGAGGACTTAATACGAACTTTAAAGTATGCATACGGTGATATTATAATATTATTCATTTCCATTTCAAAGTTTAAAATGACCTCCGAGCGTTTAGAAGTCAAGTGTGTATTTATTTGTTTGACCTCGAAAAATATTTACTTAATATTAAATTGACTTAAAAAAAGACATTACCTGCTACACTGGTTTAATTTTACAAGTGAAGAGCAGAATATGCCAATCTAAAGTCATTTCCAAAAAACACTAGTGACACGCCCCCCATCTTATTCTACGCCACTGCGCCCGCTTAGTGCGCTTCGGAGATCAGCTTTTTGCTCCCCACCTTTCATTGGACAAATTAATATGGAGAAAAAGATATTAAAACGTTACAATTCAAGAAAAACAAATCTTACCATGATGGGTGATTTATAAATCTTTTTTAATTTTTTTTTTAAAGATTTTTTGAAATGAAATTCGAGAAATACATCTGCAATACTCTCCGTCGTGGAACACGAGAAGACGGTAGAAAAACGCCGGTTTATAGGTAATTTATGGCATTGCAACGGTGTCATTGATTTTTTGACAATTAAAAAATATTATTACATTATCTATAATCTGTAAATCCAGTGCTGCATAAAGGTCTCTCTTAGTTCCTTCCATCCCTCTTAGTTTAGTTTAGGTATATACTTATTTTTTCACTGCAAAGTATTTCAGGGAAATGCAAATAGAAAAACAATTTTTATTTTTTGTTGACAATGTTGATTCCTAATTTCACATAAAAGGTAAGAATTTCTCGAGATTTTCATTATTTCTCTAGATATTTTCGAGGCGAGATTAAAAGCTCTAGGTAGGTACTGGGCAAGTTTATCAATATTGGTCTAGTAGTTTTTGTGTTATAACGAAACAAACGGATAGATCGGTAAATACTTATTATTAGTATAGATAGACAAATATAGATAAATTAATTACTCACAACCTAGTAAAAGATATCTAATATGATATGAAAAAATAAAAATATATTAAATCGATCAGCTTGCGCTTCTAGATGTCGTCTGATGTAATTATAAACTCTATATTATTTGTATAATTATTATCTTCTCCACCAGCTTGTATATGTTCAACTGCTGAGTATATTATGTATCTCCAATATCTTTCCATTCTTTCCACATTTAGCTCAGTTTGGCAGGTTTTAATATATAGATATCCTCCGTCCCAAGGGATTTTTCCTTACCAGACATTACGCCACTCCTACCTTCTAAGTTGACTGTTCATGGTCCATATCTTTGATCCGTATACCATAATGGGGAGAGATTATTCGACGACCCTAGTTAACAGGCATTGCGGTGGATCGGTGCTAGAGAGCGACAAGTTTAACGTGAGGCTGCGCGCCGTAGCTGCTGCGTTGCCGCGGAGCCTCACACTAAACTTGTCGGTCTGTATTAATTTAATTCAGCTTACCTACTAAAGAAAACTTAGCCGACTATGGCGCTTTGTTTCGTTGGGAAAGAAAACGGCACCCAGGATGGCGTCGGCCTATAACGCCGTGGGTCCCAGCTTCAAATCCTGGTCTGGCCGAATGGTCGAAAAAAAATATGAAAGTGTTATCAAGAGAGGTTACTAAATAAGTTTTCGCAAAAAAAATATTAAATAAAAGAAGTAGGTAACATACGGAATGTTTTTTTTTTGTCGAAAATTCAATATGTTCTACCTACAGTTATTGTAAATTCTATTTATCTTTTTGGTATTAAATACACAGGTAATAATACTGTACGTATTGTAAATTTGAAAGAAATATGATATACTATTTACGACCTTCTTTTCTGGCGGAATTTCCATGAATTCGTGTTTTATTAGAATATATCCGAGATGAAACGAATTCTTGTGAAGTAGCCGCTTATCTACATATTACGTGAAAATGATTTATAAATGTAAAAGATTTTGAATGTATTCAATTAAAATATATTATCGTCTTTTGTCACAGAATTACCGAAAATTATGGGTATTGTTTCGAATATTCGTCGAATTTTCTTTCTACATAATATTCTTGTATGACATAATAATGAAATGCCTCAGAAAAATAACTAGGTACCTACTTATTTCAAGAATTCTAGAAAAACTCTTGAACTGGTGGGATCTGTATACATCTTGATTTTTTGGCTGAGTTACTTTCTGGGTGAGTGCACGTGACCACCCAAAGTTTCCTTCTTACAAAAAGTATATAATAACTACAATATCTCAGGTATTTAAAATTCTACTTTCAAAGCTATTAGCACGTTTAAGGGCGTCAAAATAAAAAATTGGATTATTACTTATAAATCAAATTACAGTATAACCTCGTTTTTACGTGCCCGGAATTCACGTTTTCCCGGCAATTGCGTATAATTTTTTCAGTCCCGATGTATTTCAGTACATTTAATACCCGCATTTACGTTTTTCTTTCCCGCGATTTACGTCGGAAATATTCAAATTATGCGAGTTACGCGCGCTTGACAATGATTGGGTCGTGACATTCGAACGGCGTAAAGTGTTTGGAGGAAAAACTTCGTTTCTTTAGAACGGCGCACGGTGATTGGTCTTAACATAACAAAAAAACAAAAATGCAACAAATATACATGATTTTTTTAATAAAAGATAAAAAAAATTTCAATAAAATTTTTAATTGAATGTTGTTTTTTAATAAAACGTTATTTTTTTTAGAAACATAAAATTTAAATGTTCTTTTTTCCAATACCCGCCTTTTACACTTTCCCTCCAATTAGGTTTTTTTTCTTCATTCCCTTAAAAAACGTAAAATAGGGGTTATACTGTAGTACGTTGTGTTCATTTGAATAACAACTATATTATGTATATATTTCTTGGTGTAATTTGATTATTATATTATATATCTAAAGTCTTTTCAAAATCATGTTATATTATTTTCAATTAAAATATTCTAACAATCTTTAAAATGCTGTCCATTCAGTTTTCAATACGAAATAATTTAATTAAAAATGTATAAAGTTTACGTGATTATTAGAAAAATTAATTTTAAAGATTTTTTTAAATCTATAACATATTGATGATTTGACATTTATACATAATATTTTCTTTGTAATTCATCGATTCAAGTCGAAAAGGTAACTCTTTCTGAGATTGATCAATAATTCAATTACACAAGAGAATTTCGGAGATGATTCCTTTCTGAACTGTGAAATTTAATTGAGCATTTTTACATTCTATTCGATTAAATCAAAAAAATTGCATTTATGTTAATTATGAAATTAAAAAAAAAATAAATAAACGCCTTTCACACGCCGTTTTCTTACGGCTATGTAAAGTTTTTTTTACTTGTTTCTGTACTTAATTAAGATCTTGATATTATAACATTACATAGAAATATGATTTTTTTAGAAGGTAAACTCAAAAATGCTCTCGATATTGATTTTGAACAAGAAAAAAAATATGGAAACGACATGTTAATTTGGTAAGTAATCATTATTTTTTTACAAGCCATGTGCGGTAAATTTTCCTACACAACCTTCATAATATATATTATTTCATACCGCCTTACGTGGGTATATATAATTCATTGTATCAAAGGAATACAAGATTTTTTTCTTACCAACATGTTTTGCAGATTAACGAATAACCCTGGCCGCAAATTCGTATTATTATTAATTCAGGAAAAAAGTTAAAATATTTAGGTACAGTACAGATTACAGAGTTTCTTAATCTTTAAGTCACGAACCACTTAGTTATAATAAATAATTACAAATAATTACAAGATAAAAAGAACTTTTTATATACTTACAACGTTTTTAAATTTTCTGTTGAATCATATAAACTTGACTTGACTAGCTTAAACGATCAAAAAAAATTGTACTTGATAGAAATAATACTGAAATGTCATTTTGACATGTCATATTGATTTCCATAGTGACGCACGTATATATTAATAATTTAGTTGCTAGGACCCCAGACCCCTAGCAACCAATAATGGTGTCAAAATAACTTTTCATACAAAACAGAATTAACTGAAAATGAATTCAATTCTACTTAAAGATAGCTAAAAATATATATAAAAAAATGCATTGGCACCGTATTCTGATATATTCTAAAAGTTTAAAATGTCTAGCTAGTCGGGAAGTTAGTTAAAAATCGATTGCAAGATTTGCAGAACCACCGGTCAAATAAGAATACGAGCTAAGAAAAACGCTGTAATAATAAAAAACCGTTGAAATAAAAAATAATTAGTACTATTTAAAACTGACAATAAAAATATATAAATTTTATTAAAAATCACCTATTAGAGTAAAAACGAAAACCGTATTTAAATAATACGAGTATATTATATTTGTAAAAATGTAGGTAACTAAACATAATTATTTGGAAAAAACGGAAATTCTCTCAACCAATAATTTTATGCGATACCTCAACTTGTCAGTTTTTATAAATTTCAATTATAGCAGGTCTAATAATATAATAGCCAATCTCATTTATTCGTGTACTTACATCTTAGTAAGTGGTTCGCGTTTTATGGTTTTTTTTTTTATTATATTGGTTAATGTTTAGAAACTGAGCTCACTCAAACATAGTTTTGAAAACTGTTGTTGAAAAGTTGACTGATTTGGATGTAACTCATAAATTACTCAAGAGATATTTTATTATTGAAGTACGCGTTGACAAAGTAACCAATAATTGTTTTTCTTTTTGTAAAAATATCATGACTCGTATTATGTTCTGTCATAACATTTTATCGTTATAAACGGCACTGCAAAGTATTTACTGTTAATTGTCTTTAGCCTCAATTACATTGAGCTTCTTTACGAGCTGTTTATTGGTGAATTTACAATCTGCCTGTAAAATCGCCCAGTGTAATCATCGAATAAGCTAATAAGCAGGTTGTAAACACTCTACCGAGAAACGCCCGCTTTTAAATTCGCCAATAAACAGCTCGTAAAGAAGCTCAATGTAATTGAGGCTTATGTGTAGTTTCTAGCTAGTACACCGATTTCATAATTTTGTATAGCACTCTTATAGGAATACCAGTTAAGAACCACTGGTATAGAAAAAACAAAACAACTGATCTATAAGGCAGTGCTCCGCAATCTTTTCTTAATTTCGGCACACCAAAGGTCTTCCCAGAATCCAACGGCACGCCACAAGTAAAGATATAATATATTAAAAAAAGTTCATACACCCAAATAACATTAATTTATTGAACATACATAGCTTGAATACACCTCAACTATATACCTACTCAATGATATTAATATGGACGAAGCATCTGGAAAAAAATGACTCTCACTTTTTTGTCGGGTCTGCCGAATGGCATAATTCATATTTTTATATCAACATCGTCTCAGCATATCAGCATCTAATCTCATTCATCGGATTTTATAATATTATGTAACATTGTATGTAACCGAGAAACACTCTTCTAACGCCATTAATTGTAATTTTTGAAAGGTGATATTACTATAAATTCTCGATGCGTGATATCGCATAATGGAAATTACGAAATTTTGTCACGTGACGTTTGTCATGGACGAATTTACTTACTAGCTACTGTACTGAGGGCGTTGTCCATTAATAATGTCATTGTACCCACTAGAAACAATCATATTTGAAAAAAATCGATGCTCGACGGGATTTGAGCCCGTGTAACCACTGGTATCGGGCCAACTGTGCATTCACCAATTATGCTCCGAGCCTTATATCCTCCTATATCTATATAATATGGTTGGTCCTATTGGACTGCTTATCATTTTTAATTATTTGAACTATAGTTGAAAAACTTTGCTCACTTAGATATGTCGTAGAAAATGAGAACAGAACTGCGATGCCAGATCCAGAAAACATCCAATGGAACATCGGCGAAGTTCAGTTTTATCGTCCCGTCGTTTCTCAATTCAAAATTCTCGAATTTGTCGGGAAAGCGCTTCTATATAATTTCCGGTATTGGTTGCAAAAGGATTTCGAATCCAGTCGTATTGATTGTATGAAAGTAATGTTCAAATTATTTCTTTCGCAGCAAAGTTAAATATTTTTCAGCCAGATCCAAAGGTATTAATTACTTGATTTCAATCGTGGTCTGGTAGGTCCTTTGGTATATTTGTATAGATCCTTGTCTTAACTCATTCTGCCAAATTTCGAGTTTATTTTTGAATCCTAATTTATCGGAGTGTGTCAATATATTTTCATTCAGATCTTTTTTTTTTATTAAGTTCATGCAAGTGCTTAAATATATCAGCTATGTACGCAATACTTAAGTATTGTAAGTATAAATAATATGTAAAATTATTTGCGTTTTTTAAGCAATGCACCGCGGCACAACTAACATCGTCTCGCGGCGCACCGATGCGCCGCGGTACAACGATTGCGAAGCACTTGCCTTTTCCTCCACCACCCGCCACGTCTCCTCAACCATTATGCAGGCGTATACCGTGGCCTAATAAACGAATGAATAGCCGCTCTTCGAAGCGAAAGCTATTGCGAAGCACTACTATAAGGCACTCACCCGGCCAGTTCTTTCATACATTTTCGATCGCTGACTTGCGAGAATGCGGTTGTTGAAGACTTATACGAAAAAAATATGGACCCAACTCAGGTGGTATGTTGAGTATTATGGTCCAAACACATTACCATCACGTCGCGTGTTGCCACGTGCTGTCACGCTGGGATAGAAGTAGAAACGTTGAGATAGGTATGCTGAATCACTAGTGTCAGGATGTGACGTGGTGGTAATGTATTCGGGCCATTATGCATGTTTAGGTAGACATTACCATCACGTCACGTGAGTGCACATGCGCTCATGGTAGGCTCGCGCCACGGGTAAAAGATGTGTAATGTTTTTTTGGTAGGTATTTAAAATGTTATCAGACAATATTGCTCCCACCCGAATATGGAATATGCGAATATAGTATCTTATTTGAGGAGATCAGGATTCGCATTTGGGGTGTGGGCCCAATGAGGATGATGATATTATTATTATGTTGCAGAAATCCGTTGATAAATTGCAAACCCAATCGGCGACTCCCTAGGGCCTAGGATAATATAAAAAAGAAACAAAATAGTAAGTGCTTACTTGAGTAGGTAGGTATATCATATAATGTGATGAGGTCACGAAATATCAGCATCACTTATAAAAGGGGTTGACAAAATGTAACTTTGTACAGTTACTTAGTTAATCATAAGTCAATATTATTAACGTAGGCGTAGTAAAGGGATCGTGTTTTTCCCTCGGCAACTTTACGTGATTAGATATTAGATACACGCGTAATCAAAAAAATGTTATAATAAACTTTAGTGTATTTGAAAAACTATAGGGATTGAAAAGCAAATCCTGGTATAATCAATCACTTAAACACAGTAGCTTCTCAGAATTATTAAAATTATCTTCCCAGTAATGTCTTGGTTTTCCAGGTATATTCCCCCCTGACCATCCACGACCTAGCGTCACTAATTTACGTAGTACTGACGTTATGATATTAATACAATTTATTTTGCACTATCAATTTTAGAACGTTTTTGGGATGTATTAAAATAAATCATCATAATTTTTAAGAAAAATGTGTAATAATTGTCACGTTGCAAATATCAATTAAATTTATTAATCCTTGCTTTTCTTACAGTACAAGTACTTTTCTACTAATATCCATTACTACCTTCTTTACTCCTATAATCCGTAACGTACCTTGTACTATCTTCAATTTAATAAATTCATTTTATTCCCATACTAACCTTTTCTCATATTATAATATATTAATACATTTCTTTTATTTTGTTAACTGTCAATTCATGGTGGAACTGCATTGTATTGTTGTTTTCATTTAATAAAACGCAATTTTTATGTAGTACTTATTCCACGTTTAATCAAGAGATTAGGACCGGTTGTTGGGAGCGGGTTCGGGTTGCGGAGTTGAAAATGTCCCTCTGAGGCGGACGAAACCGGTCCTAATCTCTTTATTAAAAGTGGAATAAGTACTACATAAAAATTGCGTTTTATTAAATAAAAACAACAATATTAATACATTATAATTATTATTACCAATATCGAAAATATTATACATATATATAATATATATATAATATATATTCGCCTTGAATTAATATTTAATATTGTCGGCCAGTAGCCATCCTAAACAACAATATTAATTTCATAAGCTTTTATAATTAACATGAGCATGTTTAGGAACATAATATTATTATTAAAATAAACAACTAATTCCAGTTATTCCTGTATCCAAAATAATACAATAATTATAATTAGAGGATTCAGTGTAACACACAATTAATATTGTATGTAGCCAGGTTTCCCGAAGGCCTATATTACATAAACAATTATTTTATGTAATATATTATAAATATGATAATAATCCCTATATCCTGAAGATATTATTTTGATTTGGCAAACGATTGTACGTATAATTTATTATTATCCTTATAATAATAACTCTCAAATCTCCTGGATAAAAGACCAATTTCTTACATAAACACCAATCTGTTGTTTTTTTAATACTCTAACTTCGATTTATGCACTCCCTAAATGTCTTCCACTTGAATCAGATAGGTATATTCGAAAACTATTTGATAATTTCAGAGATAATTTACTTACATGCTCTATTCGTTTTCGCTATAAGTACTACTATTGACCTGTCAAAAATGTTGTCTTCGTCAGATAAGACATTCTAATTCTTTATTGCCATAAAATTGTAATAAGTAACAAAAGCTAATACAAAACTGTCAAACAATCTAAATGAAGAGATCTTCACATTGGCAGTATGACGCCGAGAATTTTCTAAATGTAACAAAATTGGTCTCTGTGGCGACCAGGTTGGACGGTCCGATGAGCCCAACAGCTGGTTGAACCAACTTGAGCAACTTTTCCCTTTCCGTACACATTGTAGGAGATTCCCAGAGCATGTGGCTTGCATCCTGTATTTCTCCACCGCATGGATATATTAAACGGGTAACAAGACCAAGCTCACAGAACCTGCTAGTGAAGCCACCATGTCCAGTCAAGAATTGACTGGTGTACTGATTCGTAGTCAAAGCGGTTATCTCCATTCGCCATTTGATATTTAGAAAATAACATATTATGTGTGCTTGCCTTTGGTGAGGCATCCCATTTTTCTGCCAGGTCTTTAACGCCGCATACAACGTTATTAAACGGATACTTCGCTTTCTCATGGATAGTTTTTTCAACCATTGGACGATCCACATAGTTCCACTAGTTTATGAGTAGGTTTGACAATAAATGTAACAAAGACGAAAGTCGTGGTCAACTTCTTTGCGGGCCAAAAAGAAATCCTCATCAATGGCACTCAGCTCGAACAAGTGAAAAACTACATCTATCTCAGACAACAAGTGTCTATAGATAAGTGTATATTTGAAGAAATTGTTTGCAGAGTAAAGCTGGGCTGGAGTGATTTTAGCCGCCTGAATAATGTCTTCAAAAATGACCTTCCACTGTGCCTAAAGCGCAAACTGTTCAACCAGTGTGCGTTTCCCGTAATCACATAATATGCGTGTGAAACATGAACCTTTGTGGTACGGCGTACCAGCGTGGTACGGAGAGGTGCATGTTGGGCATAGCGCCTTCGTCCAGCAGTGGATAGATTCAGGCTGATGATGATTATGATGACGTATATTATCTATGGTGCTACTCACAGGTCGTCCAGTGGCCACAGGCTGTGCGTCTCGTACATGCCGAGAGGAGTGTCACCTACGTCGAGTCGAAATTTCGCAGAGCTGGACACATTTTATTTGAGAAAATGTTTGCTCACAAGAATATGTTGACCCAATGCTGATAATAGAGCAAATAATTTTTTTTTAACCATGAAAAATTTTGTGGTAATGACGCCCAACATAATGAGTGTCATTCTTGGAGCTGCTGGCGAGGATTTTTAAATTTATTTGACCATAGAACTGAACATTTGAATTCAATGTACATCTAATTCCAAATTATGTATTCCAATATATTAAAAATATTTCACAATAATTATATTCACATCTACATCTTCAATGCCTTCGTGTGTTTGATGAAAAATATTTTACTTTTGATATTATTTTCAAATACAGAAAATTTCAAACAAAAACCTTCAGTTACTTACTTAAAATTAATAAGTGATAAAAAAAACATTATCATTTATTCATTTTAACTTTTTTAAATTATTGGTATTTTCAATAAATAATTTTATAAAAATAATAATTTGAAATAGATATTATCATATTTTCTTGGCGGGTAATTCAAAATGTTGTATTGGGTAATTCAATTACCCGCGGGTAGTAGGTTGCCGACCACTGTGGTAGACTATACATTCATATATTATATAATATAAAGAGAAAAAAAACAATTAAAAATATTCCAGTCACGTAAGGTAGTTTAAATATAATTATTATGTTCGTTGTATAATATCTAAATTAAAATATGCTCACGCACTGTATGTCAATTATATTTTTCAACTGTTTGTGTATGAAGTACCTAGATACATAGCAACAAAATGAAAATCGCGATAAAACAACAAAAAATATGCCATTGATCGCGGTTCTAAAATCTTAATCCACAAGGTTGTCAATATTCGAACGAACGCGGGAAATTCACACGTGTTTTGAATAAAGCCCGCATTTTTGTGATAAAATCCTTTCTGTACCAACATAATATCACGCAGCGACCGTAGCGCTGAATTTTACTATTACGGTCGACACATTTTGTCTTTCGGATAGTTTGAGTACTTACCTATCTATCCACCAAATATACCTACCTATTTTCCTCAGAATAAGAGTATTTCCACAAAATGTAATCTTTCGAATATTGGTTAATATGAACTTGACGCTAGATAATAATATGTTTGTCAATATTCCCATCCTGGTTGATAATTGGTAAACTGGCGTTATTATGACGTGTCGGTCATTCTTTTACCTAACCTAACCTGTCAGCTAGTATTTTTTGACTACTTACATAAATTAAAAATAAAATAGGCCAAGCGCAGTATCTCTCCGTTCAGTGCCATACATTTTTTAAAAATCTTTCCGTTCTAAGGCAGATCATCCCTATATTTTATCTAAGACTTTTTTAAAATGATTTATAGCCATTTACAAGCTTTGTCTGTCAATATAGATTGAAATAAACATTAATTTCAACAAACAAATATTTGTAGTAGCTTGGTAATTAACAGAGATGCAGTAGCGGATTCGAAATCTTGACCCACGAATTTAAAGCTGGTGTTCTGTCACTACTTCACTGCAGGCGCATAATGCATATGAAAACAGTGCTCGAAATGGAAGATTTTACAAACCGGAGCGCTCGATAATTTTCCGAAAATATTAATATAATAAAGTATTTATGTAATAATTGTACTTGCATTATATAAAAATATAACTGCAAAGCTCAGACGGTTAAATGGGGTATGTAACTGTCCATAAACTTGTGGCATGCAAGATAAGAGCATAATGTTGTTGGTGTTACAGACGAAAATCAAAGTTTTCCTCTCGTCATAAATATATTTTTTGCTTTGATATCGTATAATTTTTTTTAAATACCTATATAAAGTAATTATTACTTTTAATAATTCACGAACCGGAATGCAATATTTCATTTTTCCACGAGACGGAACGATAATCTCAGGAATTTCACAAACAGGAGCTGCGCTCCGGTGCGTTCCGGTCCATTTCGAGCGCTGTAAAAATGATAATTGGACACATTATACGTATACCTGCGAACAGCATGATAAAAAGACGCGAAAGCTATATAGAATACAATATATATGTACCACTTACGCTGCACCACTTAAAAACGAAGATAATGATATTTTGAAAAATGAATATGTACCTATTGATTGTTTTTATAATATCTAAAAATAGCTCGCAATTTGTCAGTCCTTTGTTAATATCTAGATGCGTCGCCAGAACATTATTAACTGCACGCGATAAACCACACCAAGTTGATCCCTCGGGATCATTTTCGGGACCACGCCTGATGAGTTTCAATTCAATAGTCTACTAATTATTATTAGGTATGTGGTACCTATATTCATAATCATAATAATTATATAGCTATTGCATCACTACTTAATTGTTTATTTACAATAGCGTGATAATTGATTCATATAAAGCATTCGTTTCATATTTGAATCCTGTGTCACGCATGTGGTGATGTGAAAACTGATCCTTTTACCCCGTTTACACGTGCATGGATGTACTGTGCATAGTAAGAAAATGTATGGGGAAATATGTATTATCCTGCAGTTGGCAAGATTGCGTGCATAAATCAAACAAGATTGGAAGATTCCAAATTGTGATAATTTATTGCGCGCAAGTAAGATTATTTTCGATCTGCGCCTGCACAGTAGAGCGATAGAGAACGAGATAGCGAAAGAGAACATGCCGGTAAAAAAAACTAGGACTAGGTACTCATTTTGAATTCCGATTTTCAATACGACTTGTCAGATAATAGTAAAATGACAACCTCGCGTCTCGCTTACTCTTGAAGAATGAGATTGGAGAGACAGTCAGCACTTTTACGTGTAAACAGTTATTGTCATGACAGTCTAAAATAAGCACAATTGCCGACAGTAATTCCATGCATGTGTACAGGCGCTATTACTAATTTTTTAAATAATTTATATTATGTCACTTTTGTACTCTTTCAATCGTTGGCACTACAATAATTATTACGTACATAGCAATCATCGACATATTTACAATTTTATATCGTAACGCGGGAATCACAATGACTTTACATTGTGGCCAACCAAACAGTTTGATAATTTGCTTAATGTTTATGGTTTGAACCTTTTTACCGCAATCAAAAAGTAGGTAGAAATCTCTTTGGTAGAAATAGTATTCCAATTTCCCCACGCTCACGTGATTGTAGAATTGCGGCCATGTATTTAAATTAGAATTAATAATAATAAAATAATTATTTCGTTAACTTATACATTTTAGGTAAAAAAAAACATACCTAACATCAAATATCCTTAATATTGATCGATTTGACATTTAGGTTTTGGACAATAGCAACACTATTATCGCGCAAGCGCGTAATTTCTGTCGCATTCGAATTTTTGTTAGAAAATGTTAACACAGAACGTCCGCATTCAGCTTTCATTTCTACACGGGCACGTTAGAGCCGGGTTTGCCGCCGTTTCAGCTCGCCCACTATTTCTCTGCAAGGCAACTAAAAACAACTGTCATTTTTCAACGATGTTCTCGGCAGTGGAAAGAGGGACTCCTAATTCAAACGACTACAGAATTTTCTTCAGTGAGTACTCATTTTGACATGCGAACATAACCTTTACCCTTCGAGAAATTCTAGTCCGGATAAGGCACACTATACGTGTTTGATTGTCGATATGATCACATATGGAAATATAATTATTTGATGCCCCGGGTTAATGCTTATTTTCCAAGAGCCTTATATTATGAATTGTGTTTGTTTTCTCACACGGAGATCTTATTTTAAGAAATTACGTCTGTTATGTTAATGTGGGTTTATTTACCTCATCGATTGACATTCTTTCACCTACTTACCCACGAGTTATGAAATATACGGCTAGAAAGACCGCCTTTCACTTTATGGATTATTTAACATCGACAAGGATTTCAATAAATACGAACTGTCAGAATTAATTTGTTCTGTATTTAAATTCTTTACGCACTATTTCAATTTCAGGGTTGTGCAGTATTTAATGAATGAAAGCTGTGTAGGCAGGTTGATATGTAAATAATAATATAATAATAAGTTTATGATGGTTCATTTTAGAGGATGCCTTTGGCCCCATATCTCCCTTACATGACATTCCTCTGTTTGCCGATGCTGCTAATAATATTGTAAATATGGTCGTGGAAGTGCCAAGATGGACCAATGCGAAAATGGAGGTCAGTTAATTCACATTCTTATTTTAAATTATTTAAAAAACAATCATAAAATAAGTTACTAACAAGCGGTGGGTATTTCATTTAACAAACATCAAAAGAAGCTAACATATTTTTGGTACCCAATTATCTATGATGATCGAGTTGATTTGCGTATAACTTCCAATTCAATTTCTTAAAATATATTATGGTCTAATTTTTTTGTCGATGGATGATTATTGTATTGGGATTTTTTCCATGAACACAAATTGGTCAAATAAAAGTATTTCATTTAAATATTTTCAAAAAGTTAGTACTGTTGACTTGAGGGTATTTACTGGAAGTCCTAATTGGTGAGAGTTTTATACTATTCCAAAAGAATCTATTTTAACAACTCTGATTTCATTTTTCTGCACAATATAGGTATTATACTTAACACAAAATTAATGGTAATTGGCTTACACTAACTTACTAGGGCCTGAGTAATACCAGTTTTGAAGCAGGATTGGCTTTATTACTTTAGGCCATAAAACTGAGGGACACAAAGCACACCGATTCATAATACGAGGGTGGGTCAATAATTCCTTAGAAAAAAGCATTAAAACAGTTTTTATTTTTGTATTTTTTTTTTTATTTCTCAACATAATCTCTCTGGAGCTCAATACACTTGGTTAGACGTTTCTCAATTTTTTTTAAACCGTCAGAAAAATAAGTTTTCGGAAGGTCCTCAAAATAAGCATTTGTTCGATCGATGACTTCTTCATTTGAAAAAAACGTTGTCCACTTAGCCATTTTTTTAAGTTTGGGAAAAGGAAAAAGTCACTGGGGGCTAAATCTGGCGAATACGGTGGGTGGTCGACCAATTCGAACTTCAATTCTTCAATTTTAGCCATTGATCGTAAACATGTGTGAACACGGGCATTGTCCTGATGAAAGAGGATTTTTTTCCTGTTTAAATGAGGCCGTTTTTCTTCAATTTCGTTTTTTAGCTGGTCCAATAAAAATGCATAATAATCCCCTGTTATTGTTTTTCCTTTTTCCAAATAGTCAACGAAAATAATTCCACGTGCATCCCAAAATACAGTAGCCATAACCTTACCAGCTGATTTTACGGTTTTCGCCTTCTTTGGACATGGTTCGCCTTTCGCAATCCACTGCTTTGACTGTTCTTTCGTCTCGGGAGTATAGTGGTGTATCCATGTTTCATCTACAGTCACAAAGCGACGAA
Source organism: Rhyacophila brunnea (assembly GCF_057557595.1). Lineage (NCBI taxonomy): Eukaryota > Metazoa > Arthropoda > Insecta > Trichoptera > Rhyacophilidae > Rhyacophila > Rhyacophila brunnea. The sequence goes on from NW_028232752.1 coordinate 36,387,640, forward strand.
AAAATTCATCCGGATTGCGTTGCATGAGCGACAACAGGGCTTTAGAGGCCACCACCCTATTGCGTTTATTGTCGACTGTGAGCAAACGCGGCACCCATCTTGCAGAAACTTTTTTCATGCCCAATTTGTCATGTAAAATAGAAATGACGCTACCTTTTCAGATCCCTGTAACCTCAATTATCTCACTCAACTTTAATCTTCGGTCACTTAACACCATATCGTGGATTTTATTGATCATTTCTGGTGTAGTCACCTCTACAGGACGTCCTGAGCGTGGTTCATCCTTTGTTGATGTACGCCCATGTTTAAATTCATTTAACCAGTTATAAATAGTTGCAAGTGAAGGAGCAGATATGCCGTGAACTAAATCCAACTCATTTTTTATTTCCTTTGCTGTTAACCCTTTTATATTAAAATGTTTAATAACAGCTCTAAACTCAATTTTCTCCATTTTTGTAAACAAGCAAATTTTTTTTTTAAATGTACGAAAATAAAAAACAACAACCCGACCAATCTGATTGAAACTTCGCAGCATACTGAATCGGTAGTGCCGCTGCATGAAAACAAACCGCTTACAGTACTAGTCGCGCCAGCTGTCGGCTTTTCTAAGGACTTATTGACCCACCCTCGTATATTAAATGCGCTTTATGCTTACATGACAAACTTTATTGCAATTGAATATAACATTAATTAACATGTGTTTAAGTTATTGGATATTCTTGTCTATCTTGCCCTTTGTATTATTCTATTGTCTGTTTCTCGATGCTCACGTCCCCGATGGACAGTCTTAGCTTGAAATCAATTAAATTTTAGTAAATCTACCCTTGAGTGTGTGGTGACCTCAGCCTTGGGTAAATGGTCCTGAGACATTCCAAGCCATAAAAAAACTAAATATGCTTAACGTCAAAACTTAATTGCCCGTAATCTGCACACTAAAGCAGCGGGGTGGGTTTGTTTCGTAGTTTCATTTGCCCAATATGCACTTGATAATATTCAAGTGCACGAATGACTTTCATGTCTCTTTAGTTCTGTGAGAATTGTTGAAAGGGGACCTCCCAGATTGTTGAAACCTGGAATATTAAAATACTCTCATTAATTAGAATTTTTATATTTTTTCAATACATATTAATCAGTAACCTGTTATATTGTCATACATCCAGATGTTACTATTTTATAGTAAACAAACTTGTTATTTTATCCATGTTAGAATAATGTATGCAACTTTCTTAATTCAGTTTTTTTTATTAAATCTAGTTTCACAATTTTTTTATAATTTTAATAGGTATTTGAGTTATATAAAATTGCAATTAAGTACCTCCTAGTATATTGACATGACTCGTGTCTCCACAATCTTTTTTCATCGGTACATAGAGTATACATTTTATAACATTGCACATTTTACTACACTGATACGCTTCTTTGCTTGATTATCTCGCATAAAATTAGATCAAATGATATTCAATTATATTAATATTTCTAGTAATAAATAAATAAATAGATAATAGGTATATGGAAAAAATATATTTTTATAATAATAAGTAATGAAGCATATACTCTACCTACCTAATCTGTCATATGGAATTAAGTTATTAAATATTCTTATATCAGTAGGAATATAATATTTTGTAGTCATTAGATAAAAAAATAATGATCTTATCTTAAAATAATAAAATATAGGTATGTACCAGTATGTATCAGTTCAATGGCAATATTTATTTATTTCCTAATCAAAATGAATAATTGTCTTGAGTGTAGATATCAAGGCCTTCGTTCTTTTAATATATTATCAATATTGCATTTCCTAGTCTACCCATTTACATAAATATGTACTAATTTTTTTACCTTCTCAATACATTTTCTGCTTGAGTAAACACAGTTTTTTTCTCTCTCCAAATAATCACTATTTAACAAGGTTCTCCTACATTACTTGTAAACACTTTTTACATCAGTAGGCTACAAATTCATCTCACTGTTAAAGAAGTCTATATGCTCAGTTTTGGGGTAAAAATGGTGAAATTAAATTATTTTGACCTAGGCAACGCATAAATATGGGCTCACAGCACAGGGTTATATAAAGATAAAAAGATAGGTTTATTATTCGATAGCTATTTTGGTTGTCACACCATTATCAAGACGAGCAATAGGTAATAGAGTGGTAGACTAACAGTATTGATTGAAATTGGTATCTACTACTAAACCGACCTGAAGAATTTAATATACTCGTAAAATGGAATTCTCCCCTGTAAATGCTAACTCAATAAATTCACCTGTGGCAATAAAACATTTACTATGTTTTGATAGTTTAATTTTTGACAGTCATAGTCAGTCAGAAATAATACACTATTTAATAAATATTTTACGAGTACCTGAGTAGGTATGTATATTTGTGTCGCTACATTTCAAAATCAGCCAAGTCCACCTTTAGGTATTTTTTACTTTTGTGTGAATTGCTGAAGAACTACTGCTTTCTAACATTTCTGCATTATAAAATTGTGGAATTTAATAATTTTTTAAATATTCTATACTCGAAATAATAATATAAACTTTCACCCTTGTGACTGTGTATTTGAGAAAACAAAAAGCTGTTTTTCTCCTATTCATCTATTATGGACTTGGCTGATTTTGAAATCTAGCGACAAATTTGTCAAAAGTATTGATTAGTTGACTAGACAAGGTTATTATGAATGGGGTCGCGATCCAAAAAGGTTTGGAATCACTGCATTGATGAATCTAAGACATACAAATTATCATGCATAAATATGCACATAATATAAAAGATTAAATTATTTATTTTAATATATTATAATTGTATGAAGAATTTTGTCGGTAGAATCATAATATTCTGGAATTGTGCAAAAATCATATTTTTAGGAAGCATTCTATTTATATCATAAATGTTAACCAGCTGTGCTTCGAGGAATTGGTTCAATTTTCCGAAAAAGTCCAATTCAAGTCATCATCCGTAGTTGCGCAAAAATAATTGGACTTCATTGCATTTATTACCATAATTACATAATGTCGGTTAATGATTATTCATGATGAGTAAGTAAGTTCACAATGCACGGGATGAATTATAATATCAACAATAATAGGTGTAAAATGATTGTAATATTGATAACGTATGGGTCAGAAATCATTTCTTATCTAGTTTCTATTCTAGATAAGTAATATTTTTATTGTAATAGAAAATATCTTTCTTGACATTGTTATTCGTGTGTAACCTTGACTTTCCTTCAACAAATTCTATATTGTCTTGTATCTCATCATCAGAAGTGGTCGATCCGCTGCTGAATGAAGGTCTCCCCGTAGCTGCTTTCTTTTCATCTTGCATCTTTTTTACAGCTATATACCGGCAAATTTCATCAACATGTTGATTCGGCGAGTTTGAGGGTGGCGAGTGACATGTTCACTCCATTGGCACTTGTAAATAGCTATTACATCATGTACTCTTACCTGCGTCTTTATCGATTGATTTATTTTGTGATCTTTCCACATTTCACTCAACATGCACCTTTCCATGCAACGCTGCTCTACTAATGTTTGGATCTCTCTTGAAAATTGAGGTTCCATATTTGGATGTATATGTCGGTACTGTTGCACACCGATTGAACACTACGCTATCGATGCAATGGAAAGTCACTTTTGAAAATTGAACATATTCAAACTTGCAAATTGCCATTTTTGTCCAAATCTGTATCATGGACATCTAGTGGTGGCGTGGGGTGCAGGTTAGGCTGTTAAGATTCGACATAAATAGTGCACACTAAACATTGTGTCATACATAATATTTATTTTGTTTTCATTGAACTAAGACTACAAATTGCAGATAGTGTTGGTTAGTTTTTAAAATTCAATAAAACCCTGCGTAAACCAAGCCATAATAAATAGTCAAAAAATATTTGTCTATCTGTAAAAAATCTAAAATTATGTTATTAAAACATATAATTTTAGATATTTTATAGATGGAAGAATATTTTTTATGGTTTGGTTAGGCAGAGATTACTAAATTTAAAAAAAACTAACAACTGTAATAGGTATACTTAATCTAATGAAAATAAATAAGTAATACTGAAAAAAGTGTGCACTATTGTCAGATCGCCCATAGCATATCTAAACTATTATGGTTTGGTTGAGGCAGGGTTTAATTGAACTTTTGAAAACTAACCAGCACCACCTGCAATTTGTATTCTTAGTTCGATGAAAACAAATAAGTAGGACTGGCAAAGTTTAGTATGCACTATTTATGTCAGAACAGCATACACCCCCACCCCTCATCACTGACATCTACAGTAGAAGTTATGTTTATGTACTATTTACGAGAAATAATTCTTAAGTCATTCCAGTTTGTTACTAATTGGATCCATGCACATCTGGATTTTGAGGAACTCTCTCCATTATTCTTGTGGACACCCAAAATACATTGACGCATGTCATGTGTAGTTACACTTTTGGGTGATAATTTAGTCTTCTGTAAATTTAAATAATTGTGAAAAAAAGGATCGGTTCCTATGTAAAACCTTATAAAATTTTACATTTGACAGGATATTGAATAGGAGAAAAATGCCAACAGCGATTGGCCAATTACCAGACAATGAAGGTGAAGGATATTGATGGTCGAAGTTATCTTTTCTATGAAACCTAACGATTGCATTGTTTGTTTGTAGATTTGCCTGAATGAAAAATTGAATCCAATTAGACAAGATATTAAAAAAGGGCAGCTACGTTTCGTTGCCAACTGTTTTCCCCATCATGGTTACATCTGGAACTATGGAGCCCTTCCGCAAACGTGGGAGAACCCTAAGCACATTGACGTCAACACCCAATGTAAGGGAGACAATGACCCAATTGACGTTCTCGAGATTGGGTATGTAATATGTTCAGCCAATTTTTCCTAAGATATACACTTCTGAACTATTTAATAATGTTGTTATCTTCCGAGTTCTTCTGTTCTTATTTTATTTTATTTATTTAGAAAAGAGTATTATGGCATTACAGCGATTGGCCAATGCGCCATAACACATAATAAATACAGATTATAAAAATGACTTAATTACAAATAACAACCAATTTAACTAGAAAGTAGAAAAGAAAATATGTGCTTATGTAGATATTAAAGTAAAATGATAAATACAATTATAAATTTAACCTATTTAACACGTCCACAAACATGATATAGTTAATAAAAAATAAATCAACCTTTATGGTGCCATCAAATAAGTTAATTGCACGATACACAGCATTATGAAACATCACATCCGTCCTGCGACGGGCTATCATGAAAACCGTAGAGTGATTACGGATTGTAAATGAACCCACGAAGAAGTAAAAAGAAATGCTTTAAAAGAGCAATCACTCTTCTGGTGGACAAGGATTGCATTGATAGCATACCCAGAAGAAAACTAGTTGGAAAATTCATTTTATTATCATTGTCATAAGGAAAGAATCCGTGTGTCCTTAAGTAGAGAAATCTATGAAATCTATTGTGGACTCGATCCATCTTAATTGCGTGGACGGACCTGTTAGGACTCCAAATAATGCTGGCATATTCAAGAATACTCAACACAAATGATACGTATAATAGCACCCGGACGTTTTCAAATGATCTTGAAACCCTTATATCAATAGCAAGCATTTTGCTAGATTTAGTACTGATGTTAAGAATATGCTCACCCAATTCTTTTATCTCCATTACCCTACTCCATATTATACCAGACAATGTGTATTGTAACAATAAGCTGTGCCTTGAATGACTGAATGAAATAATATATCTCACATAACATATGAGAACGAACATTATATCGGCAGATGTATTTTGAGCACGTAAATTTTCATATTAATTGATTAGTCATATTAAAGCTATTGACTGTCACTGATGTTATAAAGATACAGAATTTAATTTATCCTTTATCTCTGAATTTATGTTCAAAATCAGTCTGATGATTATTTCTTTTATCATAATATAATTATTCATTAATAATCAGAAGGAATGTTATCATTTTAATACTAGTTAGTCAGTTTTTATTAATTCGAAATGCAAATCGAGAATACAAGAATGTCTGAGACTGGGTTCAGCTAAGCTCTTCATCCTCCCCATCGCCCTTGTTTTGAGCAGCGACAGACAAGGAAAAAATAGTTGATGTCTGAGTACAAGTGACTGATGTGACATGGAGTATTACAAATGAAAATAATTTATAGGATTTAATAGGGGTTGTTTTCATTTACCATAAAATTATATCATTAGCATTATATGAAGCTGAAGTAATATCATCATTGAAACTAGAAAAATGTGTAACTTCGTTTTAATCACCGTATGTGAAGAACTGAATTTGCAAACAGCATTAATTTGTATATGTCATTATTGTTTTATCCTTCTAACGTGTCATCAAACAAATCATTTCTTTAAACTGTAATATACCTATCTAATGAATGCATAATAGTCATCTAAAGTTATTAAATTTTGTTTATGTACTTTCAATTGTATTTTCATACATAACTTGAGAACACCTCAGATATATACCCACTAGAAAAAATCATATTTGAAAAAAAATACGATGCTCGACGGGATTTGAACCCTATAACCATTGGTATCGCGTCAACTGTGCATTATCCAATTAACCATCCAACTTGAAAACACCTCAGATCCTATACCTTGATTTAATTCACAAAAACTGATAGTCAATAATAGCATAATTTGATAAGCATTTCATGTATTGCCTACTAGTTTAAATTGTCATAATTAGTTCAAATTATGATACTTCTAGTGGGTGTTTTCAAGTTATGTATGTCCAATATATGGAATGTTACATTCTCAAAATCTTGTGAATTATTTGTTGAATAAAAGAAATGGTGTATTAATTATATTTTCATTATTTTTTTTTATAGATACCGGGTAGCTAAACGTGGCGAGGTGGTGCAAGTAAAGATCCTTGGAACAGTAGCTTTAATTGACGAAGGTAGGTAAAGGAAAATTATCTATTTGACATAATATGATATTTCTTGTACTGTTATCTAATTAAGCACAATATATCGTCACCGTACTGGCAGAAGTTGGTAAGTAACATATTGATAGTTCTGAGAAAACAGCAAATGAAAATTTGAACTTTTAGGATAGAGCCTCTAGCTTCAATATATACGGTTTCGTTGATCATTATAATTTCAAAATATAAATTGATTTATGCTAATCTGATACAAATAAAGTTTGGTATAAATAAATGAACAAATGATATTCATTTTGTAGGTTTTTATTTAAAAGGTTGCACTTACAAAGTTTTGCTTCTCAAAGAATGAGTGCAAGTATAAGAATAGATACTAAGATGTGAATTAGAAATAACCAGTGGATAGATGAAATGAAATCAAATTATAATAAAATATCAACATTAACATGTAAAAATATTATAAAATTTGACATAAATGGATGTGAAATAAAAAAAGGTTGTCGATATGGAAACAATGTTTTCACAAAAAAAATTCACAAGTTACAGAATCATTGCCACATTTATTTAAACAGTAAAAATGTTGTAAAGTCACAATCAATCTTAAAAAAAATATTATAAAAATTAAACCACAAAAATATTGACTTAAGGTAAAAAAAAAATAATCGACATTTTCCTCGTTATCTTCAGTTTCCGTTTCTGGAGGTGTGTCCACTTGGTTTTTAGATACCGGTAAACTTTTATACCATCCATGCAGTTCTGTTGAAATCATTCCTAAGTCGTTCGAGATCCTTTTTCTTAGCAATCGATATAGGAAGTAGACTTTTGTTTAAATTATTTCCAGATTCAAGACTTCTTGCGGTATATCGATCTACTTCTTGTAATGTTCGTAAATATTTTTTTATATTCACCATTATGATCGTATCGATATTGAATTATTATATTCTTTTTCAAATTTTAAACATTTTATTTTTAGCCAATAAACTGTGTTTATATCCTCATCTATTTTTTTATTACTAATTGTACCCTTGCGTAATGCGGCAAAATCGAAAATTTCAGAAAAACTAACTGCTTTGTCTTATGAGGGTGAGCAGATTTACGATTTCTCGTGGAACAGACAGAGCGGAAAATATTCAGCAAATCAATCATGGAATACCCAGACACATGTTTTTTCTATGTTCGATTGCGCTGTGGACAGAATCTACCTCCATATGTGTATGACCTGATTCTAGGAATATTTGCTCGATTGTATATATTTCTGTGGTAGTTATGATATGTAGGAGAAGTGCTGCAATATTCTGATTTCTTTTCTATCCGCCGCATGTATCATAGAATAATCTCAAGTAGTTAATTTCAGAAGGCAGCTGCTTAATCCAGTAAAATAAAGCACTTCCTCTTTTTCCATTCAATTTAGTCCAAGAGATGCAATATGTATCGTTTGGTGAAACAGCTTCGTAGATGGTCAAGTTATAAACATTATTTTTCCTTGAATAATACATTTGGGAAATTGAATCAGAAGGAATTTGCAAAATACTTTGCATGTCAAAATAAATGTAGCAGATATGAAATTACGGTCTGTCTCGCATCGATTTTTTTATTCATTTTATCAATTTATTTTGCTTCATTACATTCCACCTATCTCTGCTTATGACATTGATATTCAACCTCTAAAGAAGCTCTTTCTGTACCAATTGCATTTTGATACATTTGACAAAGAGTGCAGAGATCTTTTTTTGGTTTATAAAACGAGAGGTTTTGAGAGGAGAGACAACTTTCTCGTCCTTATATTCAGCAACATTTATAACTCGTACACTTTAGCAATAGAGAGTGACGCATCCAAATATTTTTTCGAAGTTGTTTTCCGGCAATAGTGTGATTCAGTCACAAGAAACTTTTAAATGTGATTTTTAACCCTAGTGACCGTTTCTTTGGGGGTTTTGTTTATGGGGTGTGTTTTCCTCGTTGCTCAGGTTTTCCATTTAGACCTAAGGATTTTTTTGCCTTGAACGCATTTATTATAGGTCCATCACTAATGTGCAAAGTGCTCATAAAGAATTTTTAACACACACGATGAGCAGTTCCATTTTTTTCCAAGTAATATGATCTGGATAATTCATGATTCGGTCTAATATTCGCATTTTTTTTCGAATAGGAGAATTTTCATTAATATTGTTAAGGTAATCCTTTTGTCTTGAATAATCTAAACACCATAATGATCGACAAATCTCATTTCCAGCAAATAGGTATATTTGTGCATCGAAATCTACATGTATCAAAATTAACTTCTTTATGCAATTTGCCTGGCATTTCATGATCTCTTCCTTTCTTGGTTTTGTATGGTAATCCATTTTTACGGAGAGATTTACTAACGTTGACTGCCCAATTACTGACAATTACAGCGAACTGACATATACGTAAGATTGACGTTCGACACATTGCTGTCAGGCATAAATCAGTAAGTGCACACCTACCAACTTCTTCCAGTCTATTTTCTTGATAGTAAAGAATATTATGAGTGGCTTTTAACGGGAAGTGACTTTACCAACAATTGCTTGTGTATAATTTGCATTAATGTACTTACTGATAAAATAAATTGCTATTTTTGACAAACTGGAATAAAAATTTCACCTACTGAGTTATTCCAGACGAAGATTTGATACCCAAAAATCTCGCTGTACACTTAACTCATTTTTCTCAATTTTGTCACCTACCAACTTCTGCCAGTACGGTGACGATATATACATTTATTTACAGTGGCTTAATTAACTAGGGGTGCGCTAGTGAGGTAGCCAGAGGTTGTGCCCGTGTTGGTACACAATAATAGAGTTTCATTGAATATACAGATAAAAATATAAAATTTCAAGTTTCAATGTATCGCAGACTAGCGATAATTTAGTATTTAGACCCGCTGGCCAATAAAATATCTTTTGCAATATGTAGTAGTAAAAAAAAATCTTTTTACATTTGTAAATTTCAAATTTTTTAAAGAAAAGGTGACGTTAACTTTTTAACTACCGATAGGTGTATGTATGGCAGTACCTTGCACGCCGCGAATGTAATGTAATAATGTGCCACCATTTATCCATAATAACAAAACTAAAATGTTTATGACACATCAGGGTTGTCACAAAATTAAATGTAAATAATCCGAACCGCCAAACATGGAACACGAATTAAAACTGAAGACGAAAAATTATATACACCAAACATGAACAGAAATTAATAATTTACCAGCAATTTGGGGAAGCCCGTAGTATAAACTGTGATAATGTATTGCACAGCCCTGTAAGCGCTGCCATTTATTCCGGTGACAAAGCTCTTTTCAATTTACATTTCAAGTGGTAAAAATGAATTCTGTTTCAATTCTGAGTATGTGACGATATTCCCAATATATGTAGTGTGTTCATCAAATTTGTATGTTTAAAATAATTGATTTACGTTAGTAAAATCCCGTTTAACGCGGTACGTCCAAAGACGTCATTTTTGTATGAGCGGTGTTCCGTTCACGGAAAAGTGCGCGGCTTAAGACGCTATTGGCAGCCATCCGGTTAATAACAAATGTGTCATACGCAATTAGGCCAATACTTCTCAGACTGAATGACGTAGTTCTCTATGCTGTTATGCAACGAAATATTTCAGTACCATTGGAAACAAATCAATTGGATATTTTTTTTTGAAAATCCACACTACACATATCAGCCATAATATGAAATTTCAACTATCTTTGAGGATGAAAATTCAATATTATGTAGCCTTTCTTAATTGAGTCACCGTTTATTTAGTAGAATTATATTTTACAAATGATGATATAAATTAAATTCTGTAGGATGTTTAAGTCGATAGCTGTTTGTTACACCATTGTCAAGACTACAAAAATAAGCGCCTTTATATTTGACAAACATCATTTTTGAAAACACTTCTGAGAAAATATATTAAAACCAATAGAAAAAATCTTTTTGAAAAAGTAAGACACCCCATCCCGCAGGAATCGAACCTGCATCTCTCGGGTTTCGCGCCCACGCACATAGACCACTATGCTAAAGGTACCATACTTAATTATGACAAATTTTAACTAACGGCTCTTATAATAAATACTCTTTAAAGCGTTTTCTAAAATGAGCTACTATTGTGTAATTTTGAAAAATATTTTTCTACTGGTCTTAATATATTTTCTCAGAAGTGTTTTCAAAAATTATGTAAGTTCAATAGTTAGAATGTTACATTCTTAAATCTTGTGAATTGTTCGTTGAATAAAAAAAGTAATTAACACAATCACTGCTGACCTTTTAATCACCTTTTAATTACCACATTTAAATATGTAACACGTTAATTATATCTAATGGCCAATTACTCCAAACGCGCCAGTCGCAATAATGAATGAGTTAATTAGACTTTATATTTACTTTATAACTCATAGGATGAGACGATATGATCCCTCTCTCACCCTGTGACTATTAATGAATAATACCTACATACTTGGAAACAGTATTAGTTTAAAACAGTTCATTCACTTTCATGCAGGCTATTTTGGATTGTTTCCATGAATCTGAGTCATTCCATGCCCTAAAAACCTATCTCAATTACCATTGTACTGTCCAACAAGATCTTCTTGGCTACGTGTTAAAACTGTGAACTAACAAGCTCCTCCCATTTTCGATTATAGCGCCTTCCGGTTAGCGACGAGTTATCCACGTGTTATAACTGTGAACTAAACAAGCTACTCCTGTTCATCGACGACAGCGACTTTCGGCTTGTGCCTAAATCTTCTTGTTGGACAGTAGTCTTTAAGTTGAAAGCTATGTTCATTATTCATCATACATTTTTTTAATATTCGGAATTATTTTGAATCAATCAGTTTCCAGTAGTAGGTATACTTTCAGCTTTGATGTTTGTCTGCCAGTGGCGAAAATATTTAAATCAAATTATTACCCAATAACTTCATACAATTCATAAATTGAATACGTGTATTAATAATTAAGGCTATAAGTACCTAAAAGTAGTATTCGCCTGTGGTTACAAAATACTTAGTCATTACAGTAAAATTGCATAAAGCAGACTTTTTGAAAAATGTGGTTTCACAGTGTGACGCAGTCTCAGCAGCTTCTATAATTTTAGTAATTAAGAACTCGCGAGTGTCAACAAACCGTCATCAGCCATTTTATATTGAATGCCGTTGACCACTGCAGTGGTACTTACGCCATTATAAATAAAACACGCCAACGACTTAAGTTGCCAGATTTATATATTTTGCTGTATTTTTTTTACTTGCTTGAGGCACTTAGACCATAGTTGACGTTATTGGCGTATGTAGAACATTTTTCTATAAAAAAGTCAAAGTTTTTATTTTTTTGGTACTTAGAGCCTTGATTAATACATGTATTCAATTGTCATAACTGATTTAATCAGCGCTATTTGTGGCACCTGGATATTATATTATGTTAAATGCTAGCACATAGTCAAAATTAATTTTTCAAGATAAATGTTATCTAGTCATTTAGTAATGTGTCTTCACCACTGGTTCACTGGCACGTCCACTTAAGGTTATTTTTTCAGGGTTAAATTTGGGTCATAAATACACGAATCAATAACCACCGATCAAACAAAATTACAATGAATTCAATGTTAGCTTTATTGCTGTGTGAATGTTGTATCACTCATTTTTTCATGGTGTATTGATTTTATATAACAGTATTAGATGGCACATTTATGATAGAAGATGTAATTGAAAAGGCAATTTTTCAGTACATACATTTTATGATTAAACTGTAGTATCTATCCCCCCCGGTGGCCGCGCGGCTTAAGTGTTGGACTATAACGCCGTGGGTCCCAGGTTCGAATCCTGGGTCTGGCAAGTACACATTGTTTTTCAATTTGTGTGTGAGTTGGGGTATAGACCTAATAGGTAGAGCAAGTGGCTGACATCCATTTCTTGTAAAAAGAAAATCTATTAAAACAAACCTCTACTCTGTGGAGGCCCATATGGTCCTATTAGAATCGGACATGGTCGGATCTATGTTAAACCATTTTCCCAGTTTGCATAATCAATAGAAGCTTCTACCTACACCTCTGCTGCCCTCAATCCTTCCTTGCATGGTGCATTGTAATAAATCATGTTTTCATTCATCATCATCGGCACTACAACCTGATGTGGATGTACGTATCGGTTGCTTCCACAAAATGTCTCTACTCCCTCTTTCTGCTGTAAGTTTCCTCTGACGCCTTAGCTTCAGGGATGCTGTGTCTCTTTCTACATGGTCCAACCACTGCAGTCTAGTCTTCCAAATTCGCTTTTAACTTTATGTCTCTTACAGATGAGTGTCATAGGTGGTTGGTTGTCTTCCATCCTTAAGACATGGCCTGCCCAATGGTTTCGCACTACTTTAACGTGTGATGGAACATGCCACTTATGTCGCACGCGTCCTTGTTAATATTTTCCATTAAAGGATATACAGTCTCTTTATCTTTTTTGATAATGCGCAGTATTCTCACCCATATGTTAATATGGCCCTGATGAAGGTTTGTCCACTCTGTGGAGGCCCATATGATCTTATTAGGATCGGACATGGTTGGATGAGGGTTTTGTAGAAGTGGCTTATTTTCAATTTCCTTTGGGAAGAGTCATAATTTGAAGTGCTTTTAAACTGTAGTATGATTTAGAAAATTATTTTTGATATCAATTCTACGATGAGTGTGATGCCAAATAATATGCCGATAAGATGAAACCTGGGTCACAAAACATGACTAATGGAAAAATGCAAAACTTAAATCAATTAATCAGAAATAAGAATTGTTTACTACAATAATTTGTTTTTGCTTGATTCTCCTGGTGTCCATTTCCTTGACAGCTTTTTTTTCACTATTACAACTAAAAGTATGCAGCTCTCTTGTATTTTATGATCACTCTTGACTTATTTTGACATCTTAACGCTTCATCTATGGTGATGCAATCAATCCAGACTAACTTTTATGTTTTATGATGAACTTTTGATATTCTTACCATCAGTGTCCAGACTTCAATTCTGTATAGTGTATAACAATACAGATATCCCATTATTTTTTATTCAATATTGAGTATACACAAGATTTTTGAATGTAGTTTTCCTTTTATTGAAAAGATGATCCCATTCGGCCCAGGATATTTTCTAGGATTTTTCTAATAAGTATATTAGGTATTTTCAATAGTAATATGTCACCATGATTAAATGTTTCGAGGGTTTTGCCATCTAGATTCTGACTGATCAATGACATTGCAATGGATTGAAATTAAATAATTGAATGAATGTAAAATCTTTTTGAATATACTGTTAAGGACACAAAAAGATGACATTAAATTTCATAAATAAAAAATATAAATATTTTGTTTTAAATCAGTATATCTGAAAAATACTTGTATCTATTATTAGAATGAATTATTGCATTACTGTAAAATGACTGTTATGCATTGTTAACGTTCATATATTTTAACTAATGAACTTAATAATCTACTCTGATTAACTATCTATTAATCAACTCATGTTTTATAGTGTATTTATCTCATGAAGTTGTATACTTCACTGACTGCGTGCGTAGACTTGTTATTCGTTTGTATTTTGTTACTACGCATTCTACCTAGAAAAGTAGGGGTCAGCTTGAATTAAATCCACCTACCGATCTGATAAAAATTTTATAACGCTGAATTAAAAAAACTAACATAAAATGTGATATTAGACCTCTTAAGTTGTTGTGTTTATTGAAAAGTAATAAAGAAATTAATTTGCAGGAGAGACAGACTGGAAGCTCATAGCTATCGACGTCAACGATCCTCTCGCGAATGACATGTCAGACGTTGGAGATGTTGAAAAGTTTTTCCCTGGCCTCTTGAAAGCAACCATCGAGTGGTTCAAGATTTACAAGATACCCGACGGCAAACCCGAGAACCAGTTTGCTTTCAACGGAGAAGCTAAGAATGCTGCCTTTGCAAATAATGTCATCGCCGAGGTGATTATGATTTTTGTAATTATAACTATGATGAAAGCTTTACACACAATATGTCTCGGGAGAGTTTTTTCCAAGCTGACCAAATTCTGACATCCTGAAAATCTGTTAAATATGTATTCAAAGTTTTAAGATAATAATGAAAGATATTTATCTATATCCAGGAAAGAAATGAAAATTTTTTCAAATATGTATGCTATGAAACTGAATAATCCTTCCTGAAATTAATCATTGTTTATTTCAATTTATAGGTACACGCTTATTGGAAATCCCTCGCCAAGAAGGAAGTAGAAGTCGACAACATATCCTGGTAAAAGACAATTATTGTAATTTTAATATAGGTAATATCGTTGATACTGAAATGGGTTGTATGATGATAGAAAAATGTTCAAATGTCTTTTTTAAGATTGCAATAGTGTTTAGTTATTGCTCTTTATATCCTAATATATTAATCGAATATATTTTATACCTATTGTCTGACGTATTGGAAGTTAACATTGTCTTTTCTTTTTGACCATGTCCGATCCTAGGAAGATCATGTGAGCTTCCACAGAGTGGAGGCTTGTTGTAACAATAGATTTTTTTTACAAGAAATGGATGTTAGCACTTGCTCAATCTATTAGGTCTATACTCTTGACTCCAAACACACAAAAAACAATGTGTATTTGTCAGACTCAGGATTTGAACCTGGGACTCGCAACAATATAAGCTGACGCGTTGGCCGCTTGGCCATCGTGGGCTCGAACATTGTCTACTAACTTCATAAATTAAAATATCCAGTGAGTGACCAATTTGACAAATGATTTTAAGTTATGTTCGCACTACAATGTAGTATGATATCAATATTGCTTATTTTTACTTATAACCTATTTCAATAACATCAGCGATAATTTAAACTAAATTACATCTATAGAGTGGAGTTTCATTTACGAGGCATAGTTGTTTGTCATTTGCATAACACTCTGGGTCTATATACTTCTTTATTATTTTATTGTTTTCACTGTTAATACTTAATGGATAGATAGACAGAAAATGTAAGCTACAATTTATTTAATATTTTTGTACTTTTTCCAGACCATGACCGATATCACCCTGTTGGTCTTGTGTTTAAATTATTATAAATTAATTGTGAAAAAAGTATGATAACTTGCATATTATCAATGGATTGTTTTTCATATATTCCCATATACTCCGTAGATATTGTGAATAAAAGTTTTCATTTATATTTTAAACATTTATTTAATAATAATGGCTACCTGTATTCTTTCAGTGTAAATGTAACAATTGCTGACAGCCCTTTCAAGATCTCCGTACCTGAAGCTGACGAAATCCTCGCCGCAAGCCCAGCCCCGGGAGTAGCTCTTCCTGTTGAACCAATAGGTATTTATTTCATTTATCAACGACAATGTTTATAAGAGAGAAGTGTTCTATCCTTTCAAAAATTTCGGGGTCGGTTTACATATTTGATCCCGGTACCTACTAAACTCAATTATCTCGCCTATCCATAGGACTCACGGTCGTCCTGTAGGTTTTTTAATATCTCTCAGGTACAATTGGATGATTGAAATTTATCCATCAATGATCTGTTCTTCGAGTGATACAGCTTGCCAATCTCTATTTAGATTTATACACTTTGTATTATGTCTAACACTCTTATTTTGCTCCCTTATGCATTTACTTCATTATCTTGAAAGTATCAAAATAATATATTGTACTTACATTCTATTGATTGACATTAAAAATAAATGATAGAATGTTATCTAATATAACTTGTGCATTAGGTTGTATTTCTGAAGTTCTATCATAATTATTGTTTTCTATTACTTGGGACTATCACAGTAAAGTTGTTACTTCTATTATCTGCTACTAGGTGATAATATGGTAACGGATATTATTGGATGTGTGATTGAAGATACTTGTCTGTCAAAAATGATACATACATGTGCTCACCTTTGACTCCGAGATCAAGATAATAGGCTGGGACATGGTTTTTTTGACAATTATGTCTGGTCTGACAAAACAGACTTAGACAATCAATCGACATATTTTACTCTCAGCAACATTCACTGTCGAACCATAACATTTTTTTTAAATTCTTACTTATCTCTTGGGCAGCGCTCACATGCATACACCATAACCATTGACTTACTAATGGAAGTCATGTATAAATGAAAAGGCCCTCGTAAGCGATCCTGCTTATTGATATATTGGTTTGCTGATACAAATTTAATTTTTTTATTAACCGATAAATACAGAACTTACATTGTTGAAAAACAAAATATTGCGATGAGGGTCATTATTGCAAGTCTGTATTCGTGTGTTTATAATACTGTTGTCTTCTTCTGCTAACATGTCTACGGCTGTTTGCATATTTTGTTATAAAAATACAAATGGCAGGATATGTTAACTCTACCTATATTGCAATTGCAGATTTAATTGTTCTTTGCCCACATTATTTATTGAGAATTGACTATAGCGAGTCTGAAACGTCAAGGAAGTAGGGAAAAGATAAGAAATAATCAATAAAATAGACAATGATTGTTTATCTCGACACTTTGACATGGTTAATTCTTCGAGTAATATACAATCATCATAATATATTTCTCATTTTGTCTAATGGAACACGTGGTACGAGGTCGGAGAAATTCAGACTGGATTGCGGAATACCCACCCATACTAAATTCTGTAATAGGTACATATCGCACCGTGAGTGTAAAACCAAGGCATCTGCAAATTTTTCAATTTCGAGATTAAATGCAAAAGTCGTGAACTTGATAATGTAAAAGTGAAGTAACTGAAAGAACATGCAATATAATGTAGATATAAACCAAATATTATGGTTTTTTTAGAAACTCTATTTCTCCTGACAAAACGAAGACTTCAAACCCTAATATATCCAAAATATGTCTTTTGCAGATACCTTGGTTCTACACTCACGGTGCGATATGTCCAATTAACCTACATAATAATATATTATAAAGAACATCACAATATCATGTATCTAAGTTTATTTAAATGCTACAGATATTAATTTTAGTAATATTTATTAATGATATTATAAAATTTCTTTCCTGTCACATGGTTCTTCTACTACAGCCATTTAGAGGTGGATTAAACATAGTTATGTCTTGCTATCATTGAAGATGGATAAATTGAAGACATTTCATGCAAGTGTCAAATACACCAGGAAATTGTTTTGAGTCACAGATACATAGTATATGATAAAATGAATAACATCAAAATAAAATATTAAACTTCAAATATTTTTTGCTTACAGTTAATAAGTGGCATTTTGCAATATGTGCCCCACGGAAGACTAAATTATGAAATTCAAAGAAAACTGTATGTTACAAATTATTGTTTGGCTGCACTGTTTGTGGTTCGATGGACAAATAGGTGTGCTGTGGTCACTTGATAACTATGAGTAGATTATTTTTGTTCACCTTTAAATGTTGCACAATATAATAACACAGTGTGATTTTGATGAGATTTAGAACTAGATGTTTCAGTGAGAGGCTTGTGACATTTATTAACATTTCTAATGCTAAACAAGAGTCTTTTTTCTTATGGTATAATTAAAATTTATATATCTTAATCAGATTTTTTTATTAATGCTGTACACACTATTATAATATACATAGGCAGTGGCGGCTGGCGGTTTCTAAAATTGCTTTCGGTGAGGGTGCATAAAAAGTTACTTACCGTAATTAAAAATAAGATATATTTAGCGTGGTTTCTGCTTATCAAAAACCTCTACAATTTTCCCTAAGTAGAGTAAAAAGACCTTTCGATGTCCACGGATATCATTGGAGTTGTGAAAATGATATATGAAAATTGACTAAACTATATAAATGATATGTAAATATTTAAGTTTCAGTGCTTTTATGTTTTAATCCTCTCTTTGGGGTAACTTTTGTTATTTTTTGTGAAGTCTTTATTTACCATTAATGATTAACATATTGTTATTCTAAGACATATTAATTGTTGTAAAGAGGATTCCATACGTTGATAAAACAAGTATGGCTAAAAGAGGCATCAGGTTACTATGGAAACTAGACTGCATTAAATATTTCAATATATTATATGTCGTCATTCAGTATTTTAGTCATTCTATGAATTAGTGAAGATCGCTGTTTTTCTCTCACTTTGAAAACACACAATACCTATGCCGTTTGCAATTTAATATTAGATATATTTTTTAAATTCACATACATTTTTAATCAAATGTACAGTGTTGAATAATCTTATAGAAAGGATCACCATTATGTACTATGTCTGCAAATACAAATACAATTAATACAAACAAGAACATAAATCAATTTGCGTTATTGTGGCTCGTAAATGCACATAAAATTGTAATATTATAATTTAGGTAAATGTTAAATGTTCATTTACTGTTGATATTTTGCCATTCTTAGGTACGGGTACACCTATATTATATTAATAAGATAAATTTAATATTTTAGTTTAATAAAAATAATATGCAATTTGTGTGAAAGTGTTTTTGTAATTTAATTTTTAATTGGTTGGGTTAACAGTTTTTTTTCTACATTAGTAAGTACAATAAAAATTCAAATGCGCACAATGTTTGTTTTTTTGATAGTTTTTGGTTAACGAAATTATTGCCTATTGATGTCGTCTTAGAGTCACGCCTCCGATAGATATTTACGCAACACAAATGACATGATGCGATTCGAAAAATGCAGCTACATAGGATTTTGTGTCCAATAATTTTCACACAAATCGTTAAAAAATAGCTATTAAAATTGAGAATAATATGCCAATCTTTTAATGTGATTAAAATATTTTTATTTAGTGAACATGCTGTCAACTCTTTCTTATGCAAAAGGTCGGAACTGCATATTTGGCTATTTTGACTTAATTACCTTTTATTAAATAATTTAAAGATAAAAAACAATGGTGTCATTAAAATTTATTAAAATCTTACTACTGAAAAGTTACCATTTTGCAGTTAAGACCTTATATGTAGGAGGTGTTGATGTGCTTTATGGGATATGGGTCTGAGTGCATTGTTTTACTCTGATGTTGAGTGATTCATGCTCCGAAAGCCTTAATGGAAGCATAACCCAAGATTGTAAACCTGATGTCTTGTAAATTATTGTGTTATGAATGAGTGTTGTTAGACGCTTTATAATTTTTAATTAATTTTACATTTCTTTTGTTTCAGTGGATAAGTGGCACTTTTTGAACCTGAAGTAGAAATAATATCCTCGCATTTATTCCCCATATCAATCAACAGAATCCCGGTATTCCTTTCATAGTCTTAAATATTATTTAAAGCAATTATTTTAATTCTCACCTTTGGTTGTTATTTATTTTATCAAGCTTTAAGGCACTATTATTTGTTTTAAATAAACGTCTTTTTGTGAATACTTTGTTGTTTTATTTTAAAAGAATAGATATACATAAGGAAAACGTTGAAATAGTCAGAAATATCCAGGAGAGCAAGCATCACTGGCATGCAATTTAAATATTCAAAGACTTACTGTTAATGTGACTCAATTGTAAATGTTGTGAATTTTATGAAAAAATAGATTTTGAAACTGCTTTTAGATTTATCATAATTGTATATTAATTAACTATTTTTTTTATTCAACGGATAATTGACAAGGTTTAAGAGTGTAACATTCTAATTATTGAACATTATACCAATATATATATATAGCGATACCCGAGAGATGCAGGTTCTATTTCTGCGGGGTGTCTTACTTTTTTCAAAAAGATTTTTTCTATTGGTTATAATATAATATTTTCTCAGAAGTGTTTTCAAAATTATGTATGTTCAGGAATTAAATTAGATCAAAAGCTGATCGGCGGTCAGGTCAACACATTTATTCATTTGAATCCAGAACATTAACCTGTAAATGGAAATACCTCCACCCTGTGGGGGTAGGTCTATAATAATATTTCGTCACTGTTGGTAACTGACCTACTCAATAAACATTGAAAAAATGTATTACATACATAATTGAGTCAACATTTACATGGTAGAATACCATTTTACAAAATGATAATATAAATTAAGTATATTAAATTTTGCTGTGTGTTTAAAAGTCAATACAAGCTATTTCGGTTGTTACACCATTGTCAAGACTACAAAAATTCTTTCTTCCGATCATGTCCGATCCTAATAGGATCATATGGGCCTCCACAGAGTGGAGGTTTGTATTGACAGATTTTGTTTTTACGAGAAATGGGATAAGCAACTTTGTTAAGTATAGAATGAGACGAAATGATTTCTCTCCTCACTCTGAGACTATTCAAGAATAATACCTACTTACATGGAAACCGTACTAATTTTAAAAATGGTAGTATTATCTGACAAAATTACTTACGCTCTGAAGTTTGCTAATTTGGAATAGGTAAATTTACTTGAACAAATTTATATGATGTAATCATTCAAACACCTGAATCTAGTGAGGCAGTGCTTCCCAAGCATTGGTACAGATAGATATAGTGATAAGCAGTTAAATTTGTTTAGTTATCTCTTAAATCTGAAATTTGGTCCATCGTAAGATAGTAAAATAAATATGCTGTAATAATATCATTTTGCATTTTTGTATTATAATTTTGATGGATTTACTATAATTTTGAAAATCTGAAAAATAATAATATTGCACATAGATGTCATTGATATGACGTGAAATAAACTTCCTTATACACATCTGAATTTGAAAGAAAATTGGCAGGTCATAAGAACTATAAATAGGTTTCTCATCTGACAGAAGGCAAGAGATTCAATTTGCTTCTCAGAACATAAAGTGATTCATAACAATTAGTTCAACGGTAACCTAGTTGAGTAAATCCACTTCATAGTTAAATATGCAATTGTAAATTTTACATAGGGAGATACCAGTTTTCGATTTTTTATAAGTGAGGTCTCATTCTCAAATGATCTTCTATTACTATATTACAAGAAAATATTGGTTCATTTATGTTTTTATTGTTGAAAGGAGGACAAGTCGAGCGATAACATTTGATTTATATAGTTGTCTTGAAAATAATAATGACATCTTATACAATATGTCCGTGGGATTGGAAGTAAAATGCTTAAATCACTACGTACAAAGCAGTTACAAGTTTGCATCCTGTTACAAGCATAAATGTGTACAGTAAAACCTCGTTAGTAAGAACACTCATAATTCGAAATTCGCCGTAATTCGAAATTTTCCCGAAAAAAAAAGTCCCTTGAACATTATTTTCATATAAAACCATACCTTTAATTCGAATTTCGTAATTCGAAATGATTTCAGAGTCCCTGGCATATAAAAATATTCAATAAATCGTAATAAAGTTTTCATGGGACAGTCATTGAAAATTGTAACAGACTTTCCTTAAAACATCAAAAATTACTTATTTTATGATGGTAATAAAAATAATCCTGACATTTTATGACCCAATTCGGTATGCAAATCTATGTTCAGAAAAGAAATTAATGAAAATAAAAAAAAAAAAAAAATTTTTTCATTTTTTTATATTTTTCCCCCATACATTTCGTAATTTTAATTTTTTTTCGATTTTCGATCCCATGGAATTCATTTTAACGAGGTTTTACTATACGTGGATATGTAAAAACAGCTCCTTACTCATTTTTAATTGTATTCCAATTATTGTACTTGTTTAATCCTCAGTACTTCAAGTATCATCTTCAAAAGTGGGGTAGGATACATCTGGTAAAACGTGTTTCTAAAGGGGTGCGCTAGCATGTTGTATGTTCCAAAACTTAATAAAATACCTATTTCTCAATCATCTGGTGATAACTGATTATTGAACATGTGTTCAAAATAATAAATACCTGCATCATAAACAACATTTAAAAAATTGGATAATTTTTTAAATCTGATTTTATACTTTAGTCAAATGGGCACACATTTTAGTTACAGTAAAATTTACTATTTTACAGTCAAATTTGAATGTTATCTATTTATTCATTACAAATTATTTTCCATTGCTTCGTGCCACAGGCTAGTGCTGTTCAAATGGTGATCCGAGAGTTGGTACTCACAGTAATCAGATCTGCACAATCCGTGAACAGTCAATTGTCCATCAATAGTTACCCCATTTTTATCTTGTCCAGTCTTATTATCAAGCTAAACTGACTATGAATTTTAGCAATAGTTTTGGTCTGTACAATGAACACTTTTTTCATTCACCAGCTTGAGTCTTGAATCTTGATTCACTCAAAATTATTAATAAATCTTACCAAATAATGATATGATAGAATCGGTAACTGAATCTTGTCACTTTTGAGACTTGAGGGAGTAAGTACTGTGGTTGTTTCCCAAGTCGACGGGACAGTATTCTAAATTTGAATGTGTATTTATTTCCTACAATAGAAATTTCACTCGACTGGTCTCATACAACTAATACATTATTGAACATATTATATAATTCTGAAAACACTCATGAGAAAATATTTTTTTCCGACCATGTCCGATCCTAATAGGATCATATGCCAATAGAAAAATCTTTTTCGAAAAAAGTAAGACACCCGGCAGGATCGAACACGCGTCTCTTGGATATTGTGCCCTGTGCATTACCACTATGTTACGACTGCCATGCTTAATTGCGACAGATTTTAACTATTGGCCTTTTTAATACCTGCTCATTAGCGCTCTCCAAATTGTGTCTTACTTTTTTCGAAAAGATTTTTTCTATAGGCTATATTTTCTCACGAGTGTTTTCAGAATTATGTATGTTCAATAATTAGAATGGTGTATCTTAAATCTTGTGAATTATTCGTTGAATAAAAGAAATGCTTAATTAAGACATTATTATTGTTTGACGATTATATTCTTAATGGTTGCACAGTGAAAAAAAAATTCAACAATATTATTGATACCTACCTATTTATGTTACAAACAATCTATGCCTAATTTAACTTTCATTTCATTTTATTACAAATACTTATTTATATTTTTACTCTATTTTTTTATCGTTCTCTATGTTATGAGACCGCGTGACAAAGGTCGCAGGGTGCTATCTCTGTATAGCGAAGTAGTTCTAGCTAAATGGGTCACTTGTATACGAAAGTTTGAGCAGCACTGTCATAGATTATTAATTTTCATCAGGCAAATGAGTAAAGTAGGTCTCTGGACATGGCATTTTGGCACGGTTAATTTTGGAATAATTCTTTGATCCCAGGTAATTGATGGTGTCAATTTATATGACAGCCGGGAAGAGAACTTTTATGTCAACAACAATTTTTGTGGGTGGAAATAAGTGGCCAGTCAATTTAGATCGAATTTTTGGGTCTTTCAGAACTAAAATGGTCTGATCATTATTTATTAGATTTTGAAACAATTAAATAATAACAAGTTTTTTTTTTCGACCATGTCCGATCCTGATAGGATCATATGGGCCTCCACAGAGTGGAGGTTTGTATTGACAGATTTTGTTTTTTACGAGAAACGGATGTCAGCCACTTGCTCAACCTATTAGGTCCATACCCTGACACACACAAATTGAAAAACAATATGTGTACTTGCCAGACCCAGGATTCGAACCTGAGACCCACGGCGTGATAGTCCAACGCTTATGCCGCGCGGCCACCGTGGGTGTCGAAGCATAATTTGTAACCCATTATGCGTTTTACTTTTGGTAGAATAGAATATATTATTATGTACTTACGTAATTTTCATTCATTACAGTGGATCTAAATAATTATCATTGTAGTTTTAGATATTTGAATAGATATTTTTTTAAATATTATTAAATATTTTTATTTATTATTTAACGCCCACGGTGGCCGCGCGGCATAAGCGTTGGACTATAAAGCCGTGGGTCCCAGGTTCGAATCCTGGGTCTGGCAAGTACACATATTGTTTTTCAATTTGTGTGTGTCAGGGTATGGACCTAATAGGTTGAGCAAGTGGCTGACATCCATTTCTCGTAAAAAAAACAAAATCTGTTAATACAAAACCTCTACTCTGTGGAGGCCCATATGATCCTATTAGGATCGGACATGGTCGGAACAAAAGTAAAATAGATAGTGAATTAGGCAGATGGGTAGGTACTAGAAAGGATTATAATATAAAAACAAAACAACAGAATTTCTAACCAAAATCAATACGAAAGAAATTGTAATACATTGGTAGGTAGAGAAAGGACAAATTCTTCGGGCATTGCGGCTACGACGAAATCACTTTGGAGCGGTGTTAGTGTCATTTTAAAGTAACGAAACCAACACCTAAATGAGTCGCCTACATCGCAAGAAGAATCTGACACAATTCTACCTAACAACAAATTAAAAGTATGGCTCAGTGATCTTAGATTAGAAGCTTTTGAAGCTAAATAAAGAAAAAAAATCATTCCTGCTTGTCAACTTCATGGCGTGATCACTCTGGAAAATAATATTATCTACCTATTATATTGCCGAATCCTGAATTAGTTATCTCCATTTATCTCTATCATCTGCAAGTTATGTAAGCTGATGCCATTTGTGTATTCCTGTGAATTCTTTACTTTATCTTTATTGTCCTTGTGCCATTTTACCTGGCTCACAGCCCAAAACAATTCTCCTTTCGTTTTCATTCTTGTATTATTTGAAGAATTGTACAACACGATATATGGCAGCGAATGCGAACCTTTTTATGTTTCCGTGCCAAAATATTCGTAGTACCCAATGCATGGCGTGCAAATGGTTAATATTGGGGGTAAACTATAAATTAGGAAACCTATGTGCTTATTAGTCGTAATAATTGATTAAGTACTATAAATTTTCGGAAATATATATTTTCATCTCCACCTTGTCGTCTTCATAAAATAAAGTGATATTTTGAATGCGATATTTGTTCTTAATATGCAATAATATGACACATATTGGTAAAACCACAATTAAATGCGATGTTTGTTCTTATACAATCAGAAAATTAGAAAAACCGCAATAAATACCTACGACATTTCTAAATTTATAAGTAGAAGGTATAACCACCCAAAAATACCGTGCTGGTGAGAAAACTAATGACAGGCGAATTACATCCGTTTACGACCGTCCCGTCACCTCAAGTGCAATTTTGTAATGCGTGTGTGCCTCAAGTGCGTGATGGAGTGATGAAAAATAGTCAATATTCTTTTGTAAAATCTAAGATTCTTTCGCGTGCCAATGATTCGCCTCCGCTGATACCTATAAGGGATAGGCGCATAAAGGATAGTATTTCACTGATACACGTAGTAAATAAATTTGCAGCACAAATTAGCATAATGGGTTTATGACCAATAAATCTCTATTCGAATCCCGTCGGGCGGGTAAAATTCATGGATTGATTTAAAAAAAAAACCATAGGGTATTTTTATCCAGGGCATGGGTATTTGTAATGTTCTGCCCTTTCACCACACTCACCTCACCCATGGCCCCCACATCCTGAAGCGGGCACCTAGGCCAAGATGTTTGGCTGCCCCACTACCTATCGACAAGGTTAAGAGCAGTGTGATGTTCTACAGTAGTATTCCTCAAATAGTATTCCGTATATTTTAGCGATTTTCTATATATTTAAATAAATCCTATTGCATTATTGGGTTGCCAGAACTCGGCATCATATCATGATCCACTGGTCGCGACCCCCTTTTCTGGTAGCCAACCAACATGCGATTCTTCGATATTGGATAAATAGCCATTTTTATTATTCAGGAAACACCAAAAATAATTATAATATAAAATTATATACCTACATGAATCTTCATTTAACTAAGTATATCAATCATCATATCACGACAAATTGCATTGAACAACACATTTTTTCAAATGTTAAATCTTTATCAAGTTAAATAGGGACCCAGCCTTAGACTATAACTTTTTTTATAATATAACAAATTTATGGTGTATCTTGATCTCATAACTGGTCAACCCGCCACGCTGGGCCCCCTAACCCCAGCCCCCCAGGCTGGAGCCCTGTCAGCCCCCCCCCCCCTTGTGGGGGCCATGACCTCACCTACTGAATAGCAGCATGAGTGTATGTTTAACAAACAATCCTCGCAAAGTAAAATTATCTGCACTTTTATTTAATAAATGATTGAAAACATGTCAATGAAACACCTATAAGTAATAATATATTGTATTTACATAACTAATATGCAATACTAAAATTTTGGGAAAATATACAATATCCAATGTAATACTTTATCGCTATCTATTGCGAAATATAGATACTTATTTATAAATTTAATATAAAATTTTGGTAAAATTCTGCGCACGCCATTGTCGCAATTGGGCTCATAAAATACATCTATTAAAAAAAGCCATTTTCAATAAATACAGGATGCCGCGGAAAATGTCCCGCTTTCTTACTCCACTACATTAATATGAGACTCAAAGTAGTGAGGGAGCTTTTATAAGCTTCCACGAGAACTGAAAGCCGTAAAATTTTTATGCCCGTAGTTATTTTGTTTTAAACCTTTATTGGAAATTCGCAACAATATTATCATAGGAAGTTATTACGTAGATACAATGTCCCTAAAATCACTTAAGTCTTCGATCTCAGTAATGGGTAGTAGTAAAAATACCTATACCCACCTACATTTATTATTATTTCAAATTTAATATTTTCTACAAAAACTGTGTCTATCTTATAACTTATAAGAATTCGAAAGTTTGAATTTGGTACCTAGTTCAATACAATTTTATTGGGTACCTAGGTACTAAAAACGTTAAACTATGTTTTTTGTGTTTCTATACTACTTACCTAAACATTTTTTTAGTTTTAAAAAGTTGTAAAATTTGCTACGCTACGTACCTACCTATACCTACGGCGGAAAATATGCAATGGTTGTACTCGTGGACGTATGCCAAAATAATGCTCGTTATAGGTACCTATGTAATAAATGTTCTGTTCGATCGATCGTAGTTTTCAATTACATGTCTGGGAAAACGAATTTTCCATGAAGCGTGTATGAAAAATAAACAATCTAATAAGTACTACTCTATACGCTGATGTGTTTTTTAGGTAGGGTATTTTTTGTAATAGTTTTCGGTAAAATGGTATTCTCATTGGAATTCCATAAGTATCGATGCGGCGAAATTATGTAAAGTTGTACCATTGACATAATTATTATAAAATGAGCTCGGACGAGTAACCCATTCTTTTCTGCCGTGACTAATCTCCCGTTTAGAGACATGCGCAAGAATCCTTCATCGATTGCAGCATACTTAGGAACCTCCGTACACATCCGCGCGTATACAGATTGCGCCGCTGCCTTATACCTACAATATTCCACCTCCACGAGCCGAACTCCTATGTCGGTGTCGCTTCGGCTTTGCTTTATGCATCCGTACAATACAATATACATAGGACCAGCGGCCGCGGCGCCAGTCTACTCTCGATCGCCCGTTTTATATACAAAAAAAATAACATCCAATTTCACGGACAAATAATTCGCGACGAGGCTTTTTAGTCGATGGTGAATAATTGAGTGAATAAAATGAAGTTCCTATGGACTCTATTTGTAATAGGTCTGATAGCAGTGTCTGCTATTGACGCCAAAAAGAAACGGAAATTCGATGGCGACTTCGAGTTCGCCGACGAGGTAAGGCGTAAGCGATATCTTTTCTTATATTTCCACAGCCCACTACCTTAATTATTATAATATTGCAACAGCATTATTTGATTGTTCTACACTAAAATATTTGACAATATATCGATTCGTATACGGTCCAGCCACCCTTGCAAAACAGTTAAGGGGTGTGATATGATTTGATATTAGACTGGGAATGATAATATACAATCGTGGACA
This sequence comes from Rhyacophila brunnea, assembly GCF_057557595.1. Taxonomy (NCBI): domain Eukaryota; kingdom Metazoa; phylum Arthropoda; class Insecta; order Trichoptera; family Rhyacophilidae; genus Rhyacophila; species Rhyacophila brunnea. The sequence continues at coordinate 36,416,295 of NW_028232752.1, forward strand.
TTTAGGAGGGTCATCTCAAGGCGTTGGAATAAATTGTTTTCGTTTGACCGAAGCCATACATGTGGGTATTTTTTAGTTTGTCCGTAATGCGAGACGGTGTTCATTGTATTTTTTTACCTGGGCTGGGCGCAGCATTGCCGCGGGCAGCAAGAATGTATGATGTATTATTTTATATCTCTTTTTCTCTCGACAAAAAAAAAACAAAACATTTTTTTCACAGGCGCTAGAAAATAAATATTTTTTTGGTTGATAGCTATCTAATTATTGATTATAGGTAAAATCTATAAATATTCTTGTGCAGAAAAAAGATCTTAGAATCTAGGTACTTATATTTTTTATAAACAACATACTTACGATATTATTGCTTCCATCCAACCAGTTATTAAGGATATATTATATTATACTTAATATGTAATATTATATTATAATATAAATTCATCTTTTTGTATAACAGTGTTTTGTACGTATTGTATTTAAGATAGTTTTCTTGAAGTTAGTGTAAAACTACATAGGTACGTAAGAATCCTTTATATATGCATTATTTTACCGTATTTTTTGACATATTTGGAGACCCCCGCCTCCAGGCCGCAAAAGATGCTGGTATTTTTAAGAACTTTCTCACGAATCAGAAGCCTCCTTCGCTTCAACGATGTCCGGTTCTACTTAGCTAAGTATTTTCACCAAAAATTGATAGAAAAACTATGAAATAAACCATTGATAATATCGAGGGAACATAGTAAATTGTTATAGGTAGAGACTTACATAATATTTGTTTGAATAATTGTTGTTGATGTTATTGTAAAGATAACATGAAATTCGTGAATAATTGTCATGTTACCTTGGATCAGCGCTGTTTTAACTTTATTTGTAATCTCACTACAAATAAATCGATCGGCTTGTGAGACAATTATATGAAAATTGGGTACAAATTTCAACGCAACTTCACCTATCCAAAATAAATATGCAATTTTTTAAAACAATGGATCTTTTTAGAATGACGAAACCAAATCACTCAATGTAAAAGTGGTGAAAAAGGGACCACTAATTTTCCTACAAAGCCTGATTAGATAGGTGATAGTATTAATTATTCATTTTTTTAAATTTAATTTTATTATTCAACAATACAATTGTGGCAATTAGGTACGTCACACTAGAACTTACTTCAGCGATTCTATAGGAAAGTCACAGAAGGCTTCATCTCTAAGAAGATTCAACATTTGTTTTTGACTATGCATTGACAAACTATACATGCTGTAATATATACCTATCACAAGTTTTGCATGAAAAAAGTAGCTAAATTTATTTATCGCGTTCTAGTAAACAGCTGTTGTTTTTGTGTCAATTCCAGAAATCTAAAAAAACTATTTTCATTAGCTTATAGGTATGACTCCAATTAAAATATGTTTTTAGTCATTTATGTTGAAATAATCTATAGTGAATCGTGAAAATCTTAAAGATATAAGTAAGTATATTATTCCACCATCTTTTCCCATTGTAAATTAATAATAATAGAAAAACAATATCTGCGACAAAAATATACTTACATCGTTAATTTATTAACCTCGGTTGTTAGTTAGAGGATCATGCCATGGTAAACTAGTTAACTACCTATATCTAGATTAATTGTGTAGGTCGGTATCTGTATTTAGTTCCAATTATTATTAATATGTTTTTTTAAGGTTTATAATTATTGAAGATGATCGATTGAATTTCTCATAACTTGCATTACCTACCTATTAAAATAATAATATTCATTTGACTCAGCTTAGGTGGATATCTACGTGGATTATTTTAATGTATTCTGAAAATCTAAGTAGGTAAATTTAATTTTGAACAGATTTTTTTATTATTTATTTACCGATTGTCCATTTCATCAATAAATAATTTTTGTCTTTAAATTTTGTTTATCTGTCATATTATTATATATTTTGTATCAGTTGACAATGTCCAATTGAAGTGGACGAAACCGGTCATGATCATTAATAAACTATGTGGATTGGGATTCATTTCAATTAAGTAATATAATTAATTAATTAAAGGGGAAAAAACAGTTAATTCCATAAAAAAAAAATTGTTCTAGGTACTCAATGCCCGCCAAATGTTAAATATTTCATAGGCTCCTATTACAAGTATTAATATAAATATAATTCACATATTTGTAGGCATCTTTATATGTCCAAACAATAGAGAAAATGACAATTAATCAAATAGATTGTACGCGATTAATATAGTATTGTAAGGACCTTCATCCTATAGGTACGTGTACCTACATGATTCGGATTTAGGGGTGGGTCAACCGGTCGGTACGTCAAATCGGAACATTATTTTATTCTCAGCATAGTTGTGTACTTAGTACCTATTTACTTTGAATTAATAACCAAATAATATAATACATGTCCACTTCAAAACTTATTAATATTACGAATAAAGCAGTAATACTATCGTATCCATAATTTATTTAGAGAATAAGGCTTAAAAAGGCGTCAATCAGTGTAGCCACCAGGGAACTTGTGGTAGCCACATATCATCACCCCGTTTCTACCTTGCCTCAAGGAATTGGTAGGAAGGAATTGCAAAGTTATCACAAATGTAGGTATGTACTTTTGGTCACTCTTCAATAAGCTCGCTATATTTTTATCCATCAGGTCCAGCAGCGCCATCTTTAGATTAATAAAGCCTGAGCATATCTTTTTGCACAAGCAACGAGTGGTCCACTGTTCAGCTATCAAAATCAGATCCCAGATTGCTTGACATATTGATTCGCTCTTTCTTGTTTCAAATTGAATTGTAAAAATTCTCAAATCAAATATATTAACTATCTGTGTTATTTATAAATAACATACATTCCAGTTATTCATCAGCTCTCAAAGTCAGACTAGTCCTTCCCACAAAACTGGTGGTAATACCGATTTCCAAAAAATATGTAGCATTGATTTATTCATTACATTTAATGAATAATGTTGTGTTGGGAATTTCCCGAAAAATTTTAATATTAAAATAAAGAGTTATTTTGTTTCATTGAATAATTTTAAGTGCGAATATACCAACCTTCTTATATGGAACCTTTTGTGGTTTCTTTGATTATAATTCCTTCTTACCCAAGCAAGTTCCAGCTTGACACAATATTGTGCTATTTTTGTATGGAGAATGTGTGAGTAATTTATTGATTTTATCTCGTTTTCATATTGTTTAGAGTTTGTCTCTATAGAAGCAGGTTTTCCTAAACCATCAGCTGATACAAAATTTAGGAGGTGCCACTGACTTCCGCATTTACTCCGTCTACTATTTATAGCTTCTCGTCGCTGAACTATTTCGGATACATTCCTCATACCCAGACAGACTTTGGGTCTAGCGATGAACACCAGTCTGCAGTTATAATTACGCGTGCTCACCTACGAGTTTTGAGACACCATGCATCCACAAGTGGTTATCCATTGCACGTGGTCTAACGGTCATAATTATTGGGATTGTTACTATCCGTTTGTGTCGTCCGCGCGGTCTTGTTTCTTGGACATGCGGCGTGAGAATAAGCAAACATTGGACTCCTCAAATGGTTGCATTAATTCATGAGAAGGTACCGAGGATTTCCATTGAGCGAGTATGTATAACGCCCAGAGGATTGGGGGCAACCCGTTAAGAAGACTATTTAACATCCAAATCATCCAGGTCACGAGGTTCTGGCGAAGAAATAATATTCCATACACCTAAATAATTTGTATTTTTTTTAGTTCCTGTGGGGGGTGGGGGGTTCCGGATCCGAATTCATCCCCCTTTGCATTACCGAAATCGCATATACTCGTAGAGTAAACTGAGCTTTCTATGTGATAGTTAGATTTTTTCATATAAAAGCATAACGAAGGAAGTCACAATATTTCTATTTAAAGAATCCGTTACAGAAATAAATAATCTTATTAATGGTACAATATTCTAAGTCTTATATCATGCGATATTTTAACAATCGAATGTTTAAAATTAATTTTCAAATATTTCAAATCAAATTTATTCTCAAATGAAGCTAAGTAATTGTAGGTATAGCATATATTTAAACAAAAAATACTTATTTATTTATTATTATGATCTGCAGAAGCTTAACTACGGTATTGTTGTTTAATTTAATAAAACGCATTTTTTTGTAGTTCTTATTCCACTTTTAATCAATAAATTAGGACCGGTTTCGTCCGCCTCAGAGGGACATTTTCAACTTCAACAGTTGAAAATGTCCCTCTGAGGTGGACGAAACCGGTCCTACTTTATTGATTAAAAATGGAATAAGTACTTACTACAAAAAAATGCGTTTTATTAAATGAAACAACAATACAATGCAGTTCCACCATGAATTGACAGTTAACAAAATAAAAGAAACTTAACTACGGTGACAAGTTTCTTAGCAATTTTATGTTAGTTATTTCGTAATTTGGGTATCACGTGGTTAGGTTGATCACTATGTTTATTTGTGTCCATCAAACAAATATTTTTTTTTATAAACTATACGAGCTTGCCAATAAAATAATATAAAAATACCTAGTTTTAAAATTAAAAAATATAAAATTCATTTATTTTTATAACCTTACTGGATAGTAGAAAAACTATTAAATTAAATAATCGATAGGTATATTAATTTTAGAATATACAGCGGTGGATAATATTATTGCTTTATCAATAAATTGAAATCAAAATAATTCATAATGAACCGAAAATAGTGAGATTTTCGTAAAAAAATCGAAATAAAAATAAATATTTATTTTCATTGATTTTTTCTTGGCATCAAAAATAATATAGTTCGCATAATTTTCATCATTAGAGTTTCGATATGTTTTATTATTGTTATTATTTTTTTCTTCTTCACTTTTTGTGTTAAAACTCATACAAATTCCCTATCACGTGTTAGGGCCATACTATCACAAGACTTAGCTCATATCACGGTGTAAGCTCAATATTTGCAGCCATTTTCATATCTCAATAATACTGTTGCTAAAGACATTTGAAGTTATCTGTGTCATAATATCCTTGTTATCAAAGATGTACAAAAAAGTACATTAATTCTATTGAAAACCCTAAAAAAACTTGGTATCACGGAATAAGCTCAGTTTACACTACCTACCTATTTGGATTCAAGCGAATCTCGATTAATTCGGAAACAATTAATCACGCCTTACATTAAGTTCGAACTAAGTAGGGTGACGATATCTATTTCATGATGTTAGTTTAACGAGCTCTATCGACTGGGTGGTGGTTACTTTAATGTCGTTATTGATTGGATATATCAAAATATATAATATACTGTCGTCAACTGCTGTAGGTATAACCTACATTAGTAAACTGGTGATAGATAATTTATACATATGGGAAATAGTTAGCGATATCGTATAATATGCTTACGTGCATATTCCGTATAATATTACATTTTGTGGTCTAGTAGTTTAATATTTATAATAAACATCTGTGTAGGTTCCATACAAATATGATATTGATCATGATTTTTTCGATATACTGAAAACAGTTACGGGTTTTCTTCAAGCACGGTATTCTTAAACAGATTTTAGTTTTCAACATTTGTATCTATAGCTAACTGTAATTTTCAACAGTACATTTCGTAAGGGGACCGTCAAACCTGTCACGCAATACGAAAAACAATACCTACCTACGTGAAACAGTAACGTACTCACAGTGATCTGTGTGTGAAAATCAGTTAATTGCGATAAAACCAACTCTGTAAAATTTATACAAAATAACAAATTTATTTCGAATTTATTTATTTTTTAAGGTTGATTGGATTTTATATCATATATCATAATATAGGCCATATGACCAGCCGTTAACTGAAAATGTGACATTAAACATTCCGCTTATATGAGGATATAGGTATCTACCTTTTACTTTACTCTGTGATAATATGATTACTAACTTCCCCGCGTTGTTCATGCAACAAATTAAGAGGCGTAACACTGTTCAAAAAGTTACGTTAGTACTCGTAGATAGAGTAACTACTTTTAGGCTGCGGCGGATAAGCGGGGGTAGAAAAAAATACTGAAATCAGTTAGACTTACCTACCCGCACTCTTATGTACCTTAACAATTAATTATGGTTTAGATAAAATCAACGATCGGTGGCAAAAAACACCTTCGTTTCCGAAATCACCCGAACGTCGCGATTAATCGTACGAGCTATACCACTTTTTTTCTCTACATTCATAATATGTGGATATCTTCTTCATGAAGAGATTTCCTAATAGTTTTTTTTACGAGAAATGGATGTTAGCCACTTGCTTAACCTATTGGGTCCATGCTCTGTCCCAAACACTCTGAATAACACCAACGTGCTCTACCGAGGAATAGGTAGTGGTTGTACCATGTACTGTTCTGCTGTATCCTGCCAAACCTTTTAACTGGCGGCAAATTGGATAAGAGGAATTTGTTTCGTCGAATTAATAGTTATGAGTAAATAAATCTTAGTTTACGTTAAAATGAAATAATATTGCTATATTTATGTCAGTGAATGCCGGGTGAAGCTTCAAGCGGAAATATCCGTGCCATTTATATCACTGAATGGCCTCAGACAAGGTGACGCTCTGGCATGCTTTCCTTTCAATATTGCACTCGACAAGGCGATACGGGATTCAAAGATTGATGCCCGTGGCAGCAGCACGATATTTACTAAGCCTGTGCAGCTGCTGGCGTATGCCGATGATATCGACATCATTGCCATATCATAATTGGCGCTGAAAAAGGCATTCACAGCACTAGAAGCCTCTGTTAAAAGAATGGGCTTACAAATAAACGAGGCAAAAACTAAATACATGCCTGTCTATGTCACACCACGAGAAGGCGCTCAAAAGTTAGATATTGGTGCATACAAGCTTGATACAGTCGACAGTTTCATATACCTTGGTTCTCATGTAACTCGACATGATGATATTACAGAAGAAATCAACAAGAGACTCATGTCTGCGAATAAATTCTACTTTGGTCTGTTGAGACATTTTAAGTCCCGCATACTATCTCGCCGAACTAAAAGCACTCTTTACAAGACACTTGTAAAGCCCGTGCTCACCTACGCATCGGAAACCTGGACATTAACTCTGCGAAATGAACGAGCTCTGAACATTTTTGAAAGAAAAATTCTCCGCCGTATATATGGACCGATCAGGGACGGCACCAATTGGAGGAGAAGGTGTAATGCTGAGCTCTACGGACTGTACGAAGATTGCAGCGCAGTTCAATCTATTAAGATTGGGAGACTGCGATGGCTAGATCACGTGCACTGTACGAATGACAATGCACTGGCAAAGAGAGTGATGTCTAGCAATCCAATAGGGCGTAGAAGAAGAGGCAGGCCAAAGATTCGCTGGTTGGATGGAGCTGCCAGTGACTGCCGTATTCTGGGGGTACCGAATTGGATAGCGGCCACACTGGATAGGGACAGGTGGAGGGAGCTGTTGGAGGAGGCCAAGACCCACACCGGGTTGTCGCGCCCCTGATGATGATGATATTTATGTCAGGTTTGTACTGTCTCACCTTGCGAAAGGATTAATGATCCACTTATATATTTTAAAGTCAAGTAGGTAGGTATCTAGAATATAAAGAAAACAACTTAAACGGCAAAAACTACAGATTCACAGACACTTGGAACCTCTGGCATTCTAGTATGCCGCTGCACACAGCTTTACAGACACTGATCTACTGATTGATTACCTATCTAATGTGAAATATATTTTATACTTCATAAATGTATTTGTTATTTTAGTTTGCACGTCGATTAATTTAGTGTTAATCAATTATTGCAATGGTTTCTATAATTATTTTAGGGGGAAATGGTCGCTAAAATATAGAGCCTTTATCGCCTTTACTATAGAACTCATTATGATGTTAGATGTATAATACTTATACCAGAAAATACCTCAGTTTTATAATTCTGCCATACTCGTGTTTGCCGCATAGGTACCTGTGTCCATATTTTTCTCTTTATTGATTTAGGCCATTTAGGGCATTAAAATCATATCTCCATCAAGGTTTTCGATGGCCCGTTGTAGGTAGGCTTAACTTTCCGAAACTTTTATTTATGGCGCCTCCACAGCAGCGCTTCACTTCGATAAAATTCATGTTATTTACGACTTGTGGAACAACTTAGCATAGAAAAACTGGCTTTTCGAAACCTCGTATTACCTATTTAACTAATTTTTCAGGGTCTTATCTTGATCTCGGACTTATTAAACGTAACGTTTACACCTTTTATAAACAATAATAGTCAGTGCGGATTAGTTGACACTGTTGACAGAGCACCCGTTTCTGAAGCCGGTGGGTGCGGATTCAAATTCTGCGTATGGCAACAATTTGAGTGCTTAAAGTCAGACAACGTTATCTACAAAAAAGTGTTTTTTTTTTTGATAACGTTATTTTACATTTACGGCTACATGATAGTCAAACAACGTTATGTCAATCTTTTCTAATTTCTTAATTAATCGTCAGTAAAGTTTAACGCTAACTACATAAGTTACCCTTGTTTTCATATTTTTTAAAAAACTATCCCTATAAATTTTAACATCATCATAAGCAAGATAAATGTACAATACACAATAAATTATAAAATATTAACATTAGGTTTTAAATAAACATTTCCCTTGTTGAGTTATGCTTCAAATACACTCTATGACGATCGGTCATATATATGTCGAAAAACCCGTTTCTTATGTTGGCGTCCTGTGTCACAGGGTGTCACAGAGTGTAAATACGATGTCATAGCTGTCATACAATATGTATGTATAAATATCGGAATGGCATAGATTTGATCATAAGGTTCAAATAGACTATATGACGATCGGGCACATATATGCTAAGAGCGATTTAGTGTCTATGATAAAATCTATGCCATTCCGACATTTATACATACATATTGTATGACAGCTATGACATCGTATTTACACTCTGTGACACCCTATGACACAGGACGCCAACATAAGAAACGGGTTTTTCGACATATATATGACGAATCGTCATAGAGTGTATTTGAAGCATTAGACACTAAAACGCTCTTAGCATATATGTGCCCGATCGTCATATAGTCTATTTGAACCTTTACAAGAATCTAAAATAACGATTTTTGGCTCTCCTGTAAAGTTGCACTTTTGTAGATAGTGTTGTTTGACACTAAGCCCTCGAATTGCACGTTTTTACAAAATATGTTATACCTATTTATTGCAAGACTTCAAAGAGCTATTTGAAAGGCTGGTAACTTTTCTCGTTTCTCGTAATTTCTCGTAAACAGTCTGTTAATATAACTGTTTGAAGGTCCACATGCTCCGCTTATGGACGAAAATGGTGACATAGTTTTATTTTATAAATAAAATGATCTTTTTGTTCATTGATTCCGGTCATCAACCAGATTCAACGACCTCCGTGAGCAATCGTCGACTTTAAACAGCAATCACACGTAACGATTCAGTTACCAGCTCAATCGTGCTAATGCTTGATTTGATTGGTTCATAATATACCTAAATACGCTCAGTTGCTAGTGAGAATAATTAATTAAATTATAAGTAAAGTAAAGTAACACAAATGAAGTTTAGACAAATAACGAGTTACTGATTGTATTTAATATAGTATTATTTTTGTCTGTTAAAATAATGAACGAAGTCAGGCAGCCTTTATTGTGTGAACGTCAAATTTGTGATGTTATGTCAAATGAAAAATAGGACTCGCTGGCGCAGCCAGGCTTGGAAGTTCAAGGTTGATTCTGATATTTATATATATGGATACGTTCTCGGTAATCTTCCTCTATAACCAATTGCAGCTCCAGAGGTATCTTTGGCTCTTGTCGATTTTTAATTCTCTTAATATAATTTCATATGTTCTATGGTTTTCTTACACTTAAAAAATTGACGAGCGTCGCCGAGATTCAGTCCATTGACCAAACCAGCAATGAGGAACCTTTATTTTCGCGAAGACATCTTGGAGCCGCATTTATAAACCGACATATAATATATTTTCCACATAATTATTGAAACCAATTATTTTGCAAAACAGTAAAGTCTTCGTTCTGCCCGGCACCGATATTTTTTCAAAACAAGTTTTTATGTATTACTTAATACGTAGATATACCTATTTATAAGGTATTTTGAATTAAGTATGTTTTTCCAATAAAATCTTATGTATTCTTTGAGATATTATTATTAAAAAAAAATCTTCATTGGATCGCCGAAAATCATTCTGGGGTCCTTACGTGCTGCTGGTTGGTCATCACTGGTCTAAAACTAAAGCTAGCTTCAGAAGGTATGACAATGATAAATTACCATGACTATCCGAGCATCTATAAAATATACGACATATTTCAGCTTGCCGATAAATATTTTAATTAAGAAATGAAATTCCTCCAAGTAAATCGATACGTTTAATAATGTAATACGAAAATAACTAGAAAAACACCTTCTAAGATAATAGCGTCTAAAATTTTTGCATAAATTCACATTGCAATATTAAAACGTTGTTATTTGTAGGAAATATTTATTTTTCTATTAGAATTTAGCAATGCATAATGAAATTGTACAGTTTAATAGAAAACCAACCCAGATATGCGTGTATATAATTAAAATAATAATTAATCCCAGGCAGGTGATTGGTTTTATGAGGTTGTCGACCTATGTAATATTTTTATCAAAGTTTTAACTCAATTTGGCAGAATATTGATCTTAAAAAAATGTATGTATTATGTTTAGTAGGTATTCGTACCCACTCAAGATTTTAAAACCCACTTTTTAAACAGATTTTTGCTCGAAAAGTTTGTTCACAGTAAGTACATATTATTATATATTTCAAAAAAATAATTAATTGTCAAAGTTAATAGAGAATGAATATCATCGATACTGTGGTAGAATAAAATGACGTGATATTTCCTTACAAAATTCCGCGATTGACGCAATGTGATTTTACGTAGCTCGAATTGAAACTAAATAATTCAATAAACCATACGTAAGTAATGAAAATCCTTCAACATGCTGGTTTTTCGGTTATAAATTTGATATCGAATAATACCTACTAACCGACATTATATTTTACGCACGATTTAAATATTTGAACATTAAATATATATATATAAGTATACAATATAATTATATACGACATTTGAACATTATAATTATATTGTAATATTATGAAAAACCTCAACAACAATATTTCAGATGTTGAATCTTAATTTCTTAACTATTACCTGTCTACATTGTTTACTTACATATTTTTGAAAACGCTGTAGAACAGGCTTTTTAGATTAATATTTTAATTAACCATTTTTTTTTATTCAATTAATAATTCACAAGATTTAAGAATGTAACATTCTTAAATCTTGCGAATCTAAGTAAGTTATAACAAAAAATCTTGGAGTGATCCGTGACGTCGGTTAGTAATTAAAGTAATACCTTCTTTGATTTAAAAATATAAAAGCCGATCGCCAATAGTAGCCAAAAGTATGGCTTCTTTAGCATAGTGGTCTATGTGCGTGGGCGCGATACCCGAGAGATACAGGTTTTTTCAAAAAGATGTTTTCTGTTGGTTATAATATCCTATTTTCTCAGAAGTGTTTTCAAAATTATGTAGATATGTCCATTAATATAATATTTTTCCAACCTAATTAAAAATAATTGGATATATGAATGAATAATGACTTCAGATCTTGAAATGGAAATTTTTACTATCCGGTAACTTCTAAATCCATTCAGTTTTTACCCAGTTAATATCCAAAGCTGTTCGTAGGTTCCAATACCTACAATAGCAGTGTCTGTGTTATTTCTTATTCCTTCTCTTCGCCATATAAATATCCAATATCCGCAGCACATTCTCTCTGGGCTACTTTAATAATTGCGTTCGTTTATTACGATTCTCCCCTCTTTGTATTATTTTCACCACTAGAACTAATAAGTCCTAGTTGGTTATTTGTATGTTATGTCCTATAAATATGTTATTATTTATCATTATTGTGATGTTACATTCTCAATTAAAAATAAATATTGGAAAAAGTAATTATCAGATGATCTGAATTCAATATAATATTATGATTAATAGATAAACTTGTCGTTATTTTATATTTCAGATAACAAACTTATTTCATTTTGGTTAACACAGAAAACAATCTGAAAATTAATTAGGAAATATACCTACTTGCACATTTTGAAACCCATTAATTATTAATTATATACCTACCTGTTTATAAATAATTAATATCAAATAATTGTGTTTGTTAGGTATGTACCTAATTAATTTTAGACATTAGTCTTAAATGTATTCTGAGTTATACATGTGTGCATGCCCTTAATTATAAACAATATAGCGGATCTCGTGGTGCAGTGCGTAAGGCGCTGGCCTTCCACCCGAGAGTTCCCCGTAAGGACACAATATTTATGTGATTTTCTCAAAGCCTGGGCGTTTGTGATTGTTCAAAATTACTAACAACCACCTCGTATAAAAAAGGACATGGTTATTAATAATTCTAAAAAATATATATAAACAATATGAGATTATCATAATATAGGATTTCTGTTTACCTGATTAGATAAGTACTTATATTTAAAACAAAATAATATGTTACTGGACACCGGCAGTTTTTTAAAATCTCGACGATCAGTGAATTACTTTCAGTACTTACCTATTTAGAAGTTTAGTCTTTTAAGTCATTTAAGTCTTCTATACTTAAACTTCTAATAAATCTTTTTCATAATTTACAAAATGTTATTTAAAGAACCACCACAATATATAACATTCAGGCATAATTTAATTAACAACTATTTTTTATTACGGAATGTGAATAACAGCAACGCCAGTTTCATTTGTTTTGTACATCTGTCATCGATTTAAAAAAAATGGAATTTCGAAGAAGACCCGTGCGCATTTCAGGCTTAAATTTTTTTTTACGAATGTAAAATTATATCAATTTAGATTAGATTATTAGGAATTGCAGTAAGCTGTGTGTAAAAAAAAACGTATGCCGATGATATCGACATCATTGCCATATCAGAATTGGCGCTAAAAAAGGCATTCACAGCACTAGAAGCCTCTGCCAAAAGAATGGGTTTACAAATAAACGAAGCAAAAACTAAATACATGCCTGTCTATGTCACACCACGAGAAGTCGCACCAAAGTTAGATATTGGTGCATACAAGTTTGATACGGTCTACAGTTTCATATACCTTGGATCTCTTGTAACTCGACATAATGATATTACATAAGAAATCAACAAGAGAATCATGTCTGCGAATAAATGCTACTTTGGTCTGTTGAGACATTTTAAGTCCCGCTTACTATCTCGCCGAACTAAAATCACTCTTTACAAGACACTTGTAAAGCCAGTGCTCACCTACGCATCGGAAACCTGGACATTAACTCTGCGAAATTAACGAGCCCTGAACATATTTGAAAGAAAAATTGTCCGCCGTATATATTTATGGACCGATCAGGGATGGTACCAATTGGAGGAGAAGATATAACGCTGAGCTCTACGGGCTGTACGAAGTTTGCAGCGCAGTTCAATCAATTAAGATTGGGAGACTGCGATGGCTAGGTCATGTGCACCGTATGAATGGCAATAAACCAGCAAAGAGAGTGATGTCCAGCAATCCAATAGGACATAGAAGAAGAGGGAGGCCAAATATTCGCTGGTTAGATGGAGCTGCCAGTGACTGCCGTATTCTGGGGGTACCAAATTGGAAAGCGGCCACACTGGATAGGGACAGGTGGAAGGAGCTGTTGGAGGAGGCCAGGACCCACACCGGGTTGTCGCGCCCCTGATGATGATATGTGTAAAAAAATATCTAGCTGTATAATTTCATAAATGTTCACTTTCCAATATCATATAAAATTTAACTTTGACCTCAATATGGTTATTCGAGATATTTTTTTCACTAACTACATCCCTTTTAACAATAACCCTAACCTTATTACACTTCCCACCTTCCATAATACCGGCATTATTTATTTTTTATGAACCCGTGTCTACTACAAAATTACCACTCGAAAAGATAAAGTACCTACCTATCTGTACCTTTTTGGAAAACCCTATCTTTTGCATTATACAGCGTGTTTGGGGTGGAAACTCATGATAACATCCCATCCAATGAGTGTTTAAAATATCAGGTTTATAAATTTATTTTTCGTGCTCTGTTATTGATTCATTGATGAATTTTCTCAATTTTCGCATAATAGTTAGGTACATATTTGCAAATATTTTGTTCTACGACGTGTAACATTGATATAACAAATAATCCTAGGCCGACTAGAATCGCAGGATTGTTTTTTTGGTGAACTAACAATGCATCGTGACTTCACTCTATTCCTGATCCAGTGTTTCCCAAACTACGGTACGCGAAAGATTTGAAGAGGTATGCGGTTGGCCTGTTTTTACGTTAATTAATATTTCTATTAAAATTATCAGTGATTTACGCACTGGTTTCAACTGTTAAGTAGGTAGGTACTATAATTAATATGTACCTACTTATATATGTTATGTGTAATATAGAATATTTTCTTCGCGTATGTATAGTGACGTCCCTAGGAAAACTGCTGCCCCTAAGCAGATTTAGGAAGCAATACCCTTTCTATAATGTTATAAGTTTGAGGCTTTCACGGTTGTTTTTTATCGTAGTAGATTTTTGGGTTTCCACCGTGTGTCCTTCTTCCTTCTAGCGAATCAAGCCATTCTGAGGCCCGAGAGGTAAATAGTGTTGATGGTAGGTACCATAACGAAAACTATTATTACAAGAATGGGTCGCGAGAAGAGAGTTAATAAATAATTAAAGAGAGGTGCTGTAATGGAGTATTTTTGATCGCGAATGGAAAGAAATAAGATTAATCTACGTGATTATTATTTATTATGCATTAATGGGATTTATTTCCCAATCAAATCCTCGTCAGCGGGGTAATCTACCACGTCTCATAGGCGGCTCTAATGATACGGGGGTTCATTGAGGCCATGGCTACTCCGTTAGAAGATACGATAGGGTCTAGGACGATTTGGCGCCGGGACAACTGGACGCCACGCAATTCGAAATTAAATAGACGTTGGGTACTTATACGTACTTTTACACACGTAAATAATGATTTAATCGTGCATATGTTTAAGTTCCAACGAAAAAAGAGTTTTTTTATTTTATATAAAGCCTTAGGCATGGTAATTCTCAATCCGCAATAAAAAAAAACAATAAGAGTAAAATGAATTAAAACTACGAAGTAGTAGATAGAAACTGATTAAAATTCCTCGTCTACGTTTTGTATACGTGTCTACGACAGTGCGGCGTCCAATTGTCTGGCGTCCATTTGTCCCATTCCCTAACGGATACGATTGTATATAAATACAGTGATTATTATTAAATCAGTTTGGCACAGTATTACTATTTTTCTAACTAAATATTCTATATGTCATTATAGGTAACCAACGGTACGATATAAAAATAGTTAACAATATACTAGTTTGGGTTTCTTTTTATAATTATTTTGTTTTAGAATACGTAAGGTATGGTACCTAAGTTGTGGGCAAGGTGGTTGAGTGTTAGCAGAACTATTGATTACGCCGTTGAAAGGTTACCTGCATCGTTTAGCTAGATGTAATTATACTTTTTCGTATTAGGGGGGTGTATTACAATTTGTAGGTCAACTGACGTGACATTTGGTACGATTTTGCTACAACGCACGCCAACGAAGCATTCATTAAAGCTCCGTGCTTTCGCTCGGGTTGGCATAGGCACAATAACACCTAGCGTTAACTATAGCGGAAAACAACAATAACAGGCTTTTTATAGCGACTATAGAATTGAGCTGGCTATGGTGTCGGTTTAATCGTTTAGTGTAGTGTTTATTGCACGTGAATCATAATTGAAGTAAAATCGAGATTGTTTTGGTCGTCGGAACATTATGAGATTTATAAAAATAATATTGTATTATAATCTTTTTTGTTGATAAAATAATATTTGATATCTTGCTACACAAGGAAAAAAATCATAAAAATATAAGTAAAAACCAATACTTTACTAAGATATAATATTAATTCTACGTTAGATAGCTAGCCTTCCGGTTATTGAAATTGAATATCTCTTTCAAAGAGAAACGCTAGCGGCTAGACATTCGGTCATATTATTATGTTTATCCTCATGTCAATGATAGGTAATATATATTATATTTTTTTACAAAACAATGTAGGTATGAATGTCATAAGTCATAACATAATACACACTACCTTATATACTTATGAGTTATATAAGTTTTCAACGATATGAATCAACAGCAATAGTCATTATTCAATTATTTTAGTAAGGTTTATCTATTTTCACGGGCAGTAGGCTGTTAAGATTCGACATTAATAGTGTACACTAAACTTGGTCAATCGTACTTATTTGTTTTCATTGAACGAATAATACAATTTGCAGATGGTTCTGGTTAGTTTTTAAAATTCAATGAAGCCCTGCTTCAACCAAATCGTAATCAATACAAAATATTCTTCTATCTATAAAATAATATATAAAATGGTAGATGGCTTAATGACAGAATTTGAGATATTTTATAGATAAACGAATATGTTTGACTATTATGCAATATGGCTTGGATTAGGCAGGGCTTAATTGATTTTTTAAATGACAAAACACTATACACTGTAGTCTTAGGACTTAGGTCAATGAAAAAAAATACGTTTGACTGATAAAGTTTAGTATGCGCTATTTATATCAGATCAGCATAGCCTACCTCCACCCTTCGCCAGTGATAGGTAGGCACTATATAACCTGTATCTGTTGATACATTTGCAATAATTCCATCCAGTTCTAGCATATTCAGTGCTGTTTTTAATGCTAATTTATTTATTATTCTTATAACGTTCTCAAAATATTTTAGGGTTGCGTATGGATATATAAATATCGAATTAACCAAGTTCAAATAATAAATAAATAAATATCAATAAGTATGTACTTAATGGTTTTGAATTAAAATTATTTTTGTTTATTTTACCTACTGAAATTGAGTCATTTACGTTGACAGTCGTTTCGGGTTTAGTTTAGTTTATAAACGTAAATGACTCAATTAAATTAGAATAAATAAAAATACATTTATTTCAAAACCATTATAATAGAGCTCTACCACATACGCCAGTTCAATTAATTAATATCACTACACTACCTACCCAGTTTTCAAGGAAACTCATAAGAAATTTGCTCACATATTTTCCAATTTTCCAATATTACACACGATATGGTTTCAGGGCCGAGCGCAGATTTTTTTACAAGTACGGGTTTTATCATAGGTTGGTATATTGATTATTGTTTATGTTTATAGTATGCTATTATCGTATGATTGAGGCCCGAAGAGACTCAATGCGTAACGTAATTAAGAGCCCCCATAACGTTGAACGAGATTTTTCCTATTGATTTACAAGAATGGGGCAACAATTTTTTGATCTTATAAATAGAAAACATATCCCCTTCAATCTGCGATTAGACAAGATCTTATACACTGTTAGTAGGTACCTATGAATAATGATATTGTACGAAAGTGGTGTCACAAGCAATTTTTGCATTACAAGAATATGACAAAAATTTTGAATTTATTGGAAAATTAAAGATTGAATGACGAAGACTTTTACTTTGAGGATCCTGGTTATGTGGAATCTTAATATAAATCTCTAATATAAAAATTCGCCGTATTGTGCATTTATATAAATTGTTATAGATATAATTTAAACTAATGTTTTTTTCAGTAATTGTGCCGCAGATGCCCGCATGAGCTTTATATATTTTTTTAACTGAAACAGTTTATTCCATGTAGACAATAATTTTATTATATTAAATAAGTACCTACCTTTTTCTGTCCACGCAGATGCTTTTCGATCCAATTTAAAACTTGAAATTTTCATACATTTTGATGCATCATTATCACAAACTAGGATTATATTAGGTTGGGGTAGGTTTGGTTTGGTTAGGATAGATTAGGTTTGGTTTGGTCTAAAAAGAAAGTTATAAAATGTCTGCAGCATATTTACCAAGTTTTCTTACAATCGTTTTGATAACTATTATTATAAGGGTATAACCATTGATATATAATTATTCATCAATGTGTATAACCAACAAAATGTAATATTTTACGATTAATAATTACCAACCTATCTATAATATTTTTCTCAGCTCGTTTTGTATAAAATTTGTTGGATGCATTTAACTAAGTAATTGAAAGAAATCAATTCGATAATATGAACTTCGTGTTATTATGCATTCAAATTCATAACAATATTATTTTCAAGGCAAGAAGTCATACTATATAATAGGAGAGGGGGTGCTTTCTATTTCAATCTGCCTTCAAACCAGTTCTAGGTATGTCACAGCGCTCATGCTCGTGTTATGTTGTCCATAATATTAAATTGATATTTTAAGTAAAAAAATAATATTACATGTCACAATGTCAAACTAAAAGGGCTCTAACTTCTAACTAGATTCTAATTAGGCTCTAAGTCAGGCTATCTTTTAATATGTTAGGTATGTGCCGAATAGCATATGGTTATTTTATTCAACTCAGGTTGAATAAAACATAGAAAAATGTTTGGAGGGGAGGTCAATTTCGAAAAAATAACCATAATTATTTGTTATTGATTTTAAATAATTAAAGTAACTCATTAATAGATCACATAAAAAGGACTTTATTAAACATTGAATGGTGGTGGGTATATTTTGAAGCTTTATGAGGTAAATTAGGCCAAATGTAAAAGTGAAAATTATAATACAAATAATAATATACTTACCTTGAATTATTATGAATAATATGTCATAACTGTTTATTTACTTCGTGAAAAACCAGAGATCAACAATGAGGAAAATTAAAAAAAGATAATGTCAATTGAATTCCTTGTGTATTTATTTGTATTCAATGTCAGGGTGTTTATGTTATGTATTATTTTGATAAGACAACAGATAATTTAATCTACTAAAATATTTATATCTTTTGGTTTTCCAGGATGAGGGCCGTGTCATTTCTAGCAAATCTGGAGAAAAGAAAAAATGGATATATGACCCCAATAGTAAGAATATTATATTTTTAAAATATTAGTGGGTACACTTCTAATGAAAGAATTGAGGTATATTAGTCAGCGTGTAATATTTATTCAATGTTGAATTTCCAATTAGAAACGAGAACTGTTAATGTGTGTTGTGTTTTATATGCTGTCTCCAGCATGCAAAACCATTTTTTAATTAAATACAGCATTGGCGTATTTTTTATTGATATTTAAAAAAAAATAAAACATTTCAACTTGAAATTCCATCGATATATTATATCTGATAGAACTGCTGTACATTATTTAATATTGTGATGATGATATTTTTAAAGTAATTTTTGAGATAAATAATGAAAAATTGTTAAAAAGTAGTTAACCTCCACTGTTTTTTGCAAAACAATTAAATATATTATTTCTTCTAATTGTGTTGTGCCAAAGGTTAGCTGTATTTAATTGTATGTTTCGTAATTCCATTACTAGATGTGTCTGATATCTGTTAAACTTCACCTTAATTTTATTATAATTAGCCATTATATACTAGGACTACAAGAGAAATTAATGCATGCAAGTGTATGCTAATGTCTTACCAGGTGGATAAACACTAGATAATAACTATCATCTAGTGGTATATTCTTGGAGCTGAATAGGTTAGAATCAGCTACTTAGAGGAAACTGTCGACGAGCAGTGGGTCAATCCCACCCGGTGACGATGATTGTTTTCATAAATTTGTATTTTTAAAAATGTGATTTGTATATTTACAGGTGATCTCTGTCATCCATTGAATTGTCAGAAGAAAGAAATATGTCTATTGAAAGACTCCTACACTGCGGTGTGTGTCTCCAAAAAAGAAATTCATAAAAATGGGTAAGCAGATACTTAATTGCAGTAGAAACATTATAACAATTAGATTTTTATGCATTCCTTTTGTTCATCCACTTCTAAAATACATTTCTATAATTTTTTCACCTTGGAATAAAGTTCACATCCAAACTATTGAAAGATGCCAAATACATTGTTATGTGCTGTACATACAAAAATAATATTTTATTTAATGTCATTATTCCGTCATATTTTGATTTTGCTTTCGTTCGTTCTGTGTATAGCCTTTTACATGAATATTGAGCACCGGGGCTGGGTCCCCTATCTCCGTCATCTCGGTTGTAGTTTTTGGCTTTAGATAGGCTTTGGTGCGGTACGCGTTTGTGTAATTACATACACAACGGGTACAAGTATATAGATTTAAATATACAAATAATTCATGTTTTCTTCATCCTGGCCGTGATGTAACCCAGATTCAGGTCACATCACTGGTCAGGTGGTTTCCGGTGAAGATCTCTGCTCTCTGCAACTTTTTTACTAGTTCTTAACTTCCAATGTTCCATTGATAGATACACATTGTAAACAGCCTGCACCAGATATTGAAGTCTAAATATATGAAAATGAAAGTGGTTAAATGTTAAAATAGAATAAAAAATTTAATTCAATGGAAAAATAGCACAATAATAAATACAATTTACCATTATCAGAGATTTGGTGGTTCCTGGTGGATCATCGAGCATTGCATCTGCGGGAAGTGAAAAAGAATCGTCCGACAAAGACGATGATGTCTTCTACGACTCAGAAGATGAAATGGAAGATCAATCGGACACTTTTGCGTGAGTTTCATTATTTACTTCAATACAACTGTTGTTAAAAAAGGATTCATCTTTTGTACTGCTTATACAGAGATATGGGATAGTCACTATGTTATTATGGAATTTATGAAAAACTCCTATATTATTATGAGAATATTGTGAGAAGCAAAGAGATTGATAAGCACCTCTTTGGTGGGGAATAATTTCTGGGGAAATTGAAGATAAAATAAAATCAGAAGAGGCATGTGGAAATATTGGCAGTTTAGATGAAAGTAGGGTTTGACTTGTACCCACAACAAAGTAAAAGTTGTATTTGTATCTAGAAATTTTGTTAAGATATTGAAAAGGGAGATATAATATTAGATAGAAGGAACATGTATCCATATTCATTTTCTGTTTTTTTTTTGTTTCCAGATGTGTACCGTGTCCCGTTATTCATCCAATATTCCTATGTGGATCCGACAACCGTACGTACTCGTCACTCTGCAGACTCGACTATCACAATTGCATTCACCATTCGGATATCAGAGCGTCTTGCAAAGGCTTCTGTCCGTGTAAAGGTAAATAATATATTGTATAATATAATATTTTTATTATATTTATAAAATTTATATTACCTATGTAATATAAAGGTAATTATATTGTTTTTATCGACTATACAATTAGGTGTGGATTTTGGCCACCTGTGAAGGACAGACTTTTTAGAAAAAGCAGTTGGTAGATGTTTGCCCAATGGATTAAGACCATGGTTCTTCAATCACATCACAATCACAATCATTGAAAATAGCAGTAGGTATTAAAACAATTACATAGGTACATCAAAATAATGTACTATGCACCTGTCTGCTATGTTATTAATTATAAGAGACAGAAGTGAGAATATAATGTATTATAGTTGTTGATCATTATCACTGTTTTTTTTTTAAATGAAACACTTATCAGTGGCGAAGGGAGGAGGTAGGCTTTAAGATCCAGCAAAAATAGTGTAGGTACACTTTGTCGGTCATACTTAATTGTTTTCATTGAATTAGTAGTAGGTAAAAATTGCAGATGGTGTTGGTCAGTTTTATAAAATTCATGTTACTCCTGCTTAAACAAACCTCAATAGAAAAAAAATATTCTTCTATCTATGAAAATAAATATCTAAAATTATTTATGATTTAATGGCATAATTTTAGATACTTTATAGATAGATAGATGAATATTATTTATTATTGATGATTATTTCTATTATGGCTAGGTTAATGCAGGGCTTAATTGAATTTTAAAAACTAACCAATCCCATCTGCAATAATTAGTCTTAGTTCAATGTATGACTGACAAAGTAGAGTTTGCCATATTTATGTCGGATCTTAACAGCCTGCCTCCACCCTTCACTACTGATACTTATACATGCGGTTGACTGAATCCCGCTGAATGATATCGCAAAAACTGTCATGAAAAATGATCGACTCTCGAATGTATATGGAAAGTTTTAACAACTCTCGACTCGACTGAGGAGCAGAACTAACCTGACATTGGTGATGCCAATTGGGAGGGCAATAACTCTGTTCAATCAAATCGCTTCAGATGTTGATATATTCCATCTACGTGAGGATGAGTATAGGTGGACGTTGTTTTATAAATCCTTAGGGTCCACTTCGCTCATTCAGTGTGCTTCCATGCTTTATAATTAATTATGCATATTTTTTATTTTTATTTTTAAATGTCATGTTGTGATCGTCTTAAATTTGTAATGTTCACGGTATGTAAAAAATAAATAAATTTGAATTTGACTCCTAAATAAGGCTGTCTTAAGACCTGCGTAGGCTCTAAGCACTTTCATTCCCAGGGGCCTTGATCTAAAAATTTTACATGATATTTTTTATGCAATTTTATCATAAATTCCATTGCAACCTTTATGTTAATATGTACTGCAAACTGCAGGTACCGTATGACAATACTAGCATTATGGATGGCATAAAATGGGTTACTAAAAACAAGTCAAATGGTATAGCACCAAACTTAAGTCAATTAGAATTCAAATTTGAATTTTATCATGTACATTTAGTTAATATTAATTTTTATTACATTTTGATAACAGATGCCGACAAAAATAACAAGAAGAAACAGCAGAAGCTAAGTGCCGAACGAAGAGTTAAGAAGATGCAGTCCACAATGCCACATCGGCCACACGCCCAGTACAGCTTCACTCCCGAAGACTTCAGATACGACAACAAACACTACAAGTACATCAAGTACACCAAGTACAACAACGTGAGTAATTTCATTTTGTTACACTTTTGTTCTCCTTAGAATCTTGTCACGTTAATATTTTTTGATGATTGTAGGTAATAGTATGGTGTTAGATGCGACTATAAAAGATTTAAATTTTATCTGATATATGTACTTGACATGTGACGGAGTAGTACCGAGTGGCAAATTTATTGACGTAGAGGCAGGTACAATTATTAAGCTAGTACATGATGTCATCATAACACCCACAGTGGCCGCGTAGCTTAAGCGTCGGCCTATAGTGTTGTGGGTCCAAGGTTTGAATCCTGGGTCTGACAAGTACATATTGTTTTTCAATTTATGTGTCGGTCAGAGTATGGAAACCAATAGGTTGAGCAAGTGGCTGACATCCATTTCTCGTAAAAGCAAAATCTGCTAATACAAACCTCCACTCTGTGGAGGTCCATATGATCTTATTAGGATCATGATGTCATTTGCCTTAATTACCGATCACTTGAATTGATTGTTGGAATTTGAAATACCTCATATGAAACATAGGTATTAGAAATAATTTGCATGAATCATAGATTGATCGATAGCTTAAAGGATAGAGTACCCACTCGGAAAGTGAAAGATGTGAGCTCGAGTCCAATTTATTTTTTCTAGGATTTTTGGTAATCGGTGTGTGTCTGAGGTTATTCAAAATTATATTATCTGGTTTAACTCATTTTAATCTATAAAAACTGTCATTGATTTTCTATTTTTATTTCCAGCAATTGATGCAAGAGAAAGCACGGGAGAATTCATTCAATGATGTTTTGGATACGAAACCTAATAGACTGTCTTCAGTTCACGGTAAATAAATTAATCTAATCCCAATTAATTTTATGTACACTGGCAAAATGTCACAAATATGGAAACCACACAAATACAATAGAGATATTGTAGTTATAGAAACATGATTAAAGAAAGCAGTAAAGTCTGATAATATGTTATGCAAATGTCCAGTTATGCAAAACATCATGGTAACCATGACACACATTCTTCAGTTCCCCTTACAAAGTGTCAAATTAAACCAGAATGACAGCTCTATATAATATTTATTTACTTAGTGTTTAAAGGATTTGCAGAAACGCTTTCACAATTCATTTTCTCAGTCAGAATTGACTTTTTGAGAATGATTGATCCGAGAATGTGTGAAAACTGATTGAATAGTGAGCTTCACTGAAAATACTGTATAGGGTTTTTGTTTGTGAAACAATATCTGCAACATGGTGTAAATCTCCATGTAAATTCAGATGTTTTCACTTTGATGACAAATAATATGAATCATCGAGTTTCAAAAACCTCTCTGGAAGGTTGTTCAAGTTTCGAGTAAATCACGAAGAACGGTTGTGCATACACATGAAGCATTAAATGTATTCTTTTTTTGTAACTGTCTTCAAATGTGTTACTAAATGTGATATAACTTTGTATGCAGATAACTTGTAACATAAAATATATTCGTTTAAATACTGTGCAGAATGGGTTTTGAAACTCATTGTCGAATAGAGTGGATTTTGCATCTCACCTTTAAGAACAGAATGGTTTTTGTTAATCACTGTCATGTGATTTTAAAGAATATAAATTCATTTTGACTACTTTTATGCATTTTATGAAATTGAACACCAATAATATTTGAAATTTAATTTAATTATACGTTTCAAATTTTTAAAACATATTGTATAGAATTATTTATTTAAAAAGAACTAAATCGATGATTTTTTGGCAAAAATCGTTTGGGAGTTTTCACATATGCTAGGCTAAATCAGGCGGGAGTAAAAGGGTTTCTTTTTGTAGATCAGAAAATAACACGAAAAATTTAAGTATCTAAACTTAATGAAAAAAGTCACGCCTATGGATTATTCACCAAAAATGCCGCGAAAACACGGATGGAAGTGTCAAATTGTGTTTACCTTTCTTTGCATTGCATGCTGAGTTTCCATGCATCTGGATTCCTTGAACGCTTCCTTGAGGTTCCAGGAAGAGAATTCCTAACACTTATCAAATAATCATTTTTTATATACGATTGAAAACGACAAAATATCAATAGCAAACTAGAGCGATTTACCTCACCGAGTGTAGATTCAGTACTGCGGCCATATTGCATTTTTGTATGAATCGCGACTCCTGATTGGCCGATATCACTTTATATGCTTTTTGAAACTCAGTTCGCATACGGAGTGGTTTTTGTAAGTGACCCAAATATTTAAAATGATTTCCTGATGAGATTTCATGCAATTTGAAACTCTCACCCGGATAACTAGATGGATTTTAAGGTAATGAATAAAATGGCATCCAAAGGTCATTTTCTTAAAAAAATCGTCCAGAATGGTTTTTGAAACTCGATGATTCATATAAACTTGCATACAATTAATTTGGGGTTTACCATCACAGAGATAGGTAGGTACTGTCACACCCCCAAATTGTCACAAATTGCGGGATGTCTCCTCTGGGGTCTAAAGAGGTCTGAACCATTTTCGAGCTGGCTCATAGTAATATGAGCAGGGGTCGATTACGAGAGAAAAAAATGCGTATTATCATTTTTGGTATATTCATTTCTGCTTTTTCCCCCATACATTAATCTTAGCATATAAGTATTAATCGGTAAGCATTATTTAGATAAAAGGATTAAAATCATTTTTCTTTTTTTATAAGTCAATTTTTAAATTTGTCCATAGTCATTGAATAAATTAATAATTGTTGTTTTAATTTAATAAAACAACAATACAATGCAGTTCCACCATGAATTGACAGTTAACAAAAAAAAAAAAAATAATAATGTCTAACACCCTCATTTCTTTGCGAGCGGCCGTTTGTTTGCCGCAGCGGAAGGGGTATCCTTCTTGCCTGCAGAGGGGAAGGGGAATGAAGGCAAAGAGACACTTTGATTAAAAAAATTGTCATGAGACATTTTGTTGGCGCGCAGAATCTTCTAGACATCTAGACAGCCAAACAGTAAACAATATCAAACTCGCCCTAAGAAAAAAAAAAAAATTGGAAAAATTGTATGAAAAATGTAACCAAATAGTATTAACGAAATAAATAAATTGTTAAAGTGTTAATTAATTGTTCATTCCCGAAGTCCCAGCAACAGACGATGTCCAGCACCAGCATACTGAGCGAGAAGAGAAATGCATCTTCTCACTTTCGACTTGGCGGGATATGACAGTACCTATATTGATGAACAGATATAGAATAATATTGAATATGTTGGTATTAGATCATTATCATGCGAAGTATCAAATTAGTTAACACATTGATTGCCAACTAGTTTTACATAAAATAGTTAAAAAATGATTATTTGTCTCTAAGGTATTATTTTATAGGTAATGAAAGAATATAATGTTTTTTTTCATTTTGATGATTTTTTTACGTAAATATTGGTTTTTATGATGTGCCGGCCACATGTGTCCGTCGCGGCGCCAACAAGTTAATTTATTCTATTGCGCCGGGCCGGCCACTTCGCCGGTCACCTGTCCATATGTGTTGACGAGAGCATGGTGCCATTTCGCGGTCGAATTATATTTAGATTTAGATAGTACAATAAACAGAAAAGGCACAAATACGGAATAAAAGTTTTCAAATTGGGTAGTATAATACCTGGATACACATAAACTGGAAATATACGTATACATACCTTATAATCATTTTTTTTATTCTATTTTTTTATTATTTACATATTTTTTATTATTTACATATTTTTTATAACTTACATTTTTATAATCTATTTAATTTTTATTTTTATATCAACAAAAACACATTTACAATTTAAAAGGAAAACTTTTTTTTTCATTATGTTCATTCTTTACATTAGTGAGCCTATATTTTGTGACTGGGAAGACATATTTTCAGGCCAAGTGGCAGTAATATACAGAAGGGCCATGCCGGTCACCGCGTATCGAAAAATGCACTGCGCGCGTGCCCGCCGGCGCTGTAGAACAACTCTAAGGCAGGTCTTCTTTGCCGGTCACCGGTGACCCCCATGGCCCCCTGAACGTAATCCAATGCCGGTCACCGGTGACCCCCATGGCGATCAACGTGTTAATAATCTTTCATCTATATTATTTAAACAGGAAGTTTAGAAACCTAAATAAATATTATTTTGTATGATGATAATAATTATTAACGTCCACGGTGGCCGCGCGGCTTAAGCGTTGGACTATTCGAATCCTGGGTCTGGCTTGTATACATATTGTTTTTCAATTTGTGTGTGAGTCAGGGTATGGACTTAATAGGTTTAGCAAGTGGTTGACATCCATTTCTCGTAAAAAACAAAATCTGTTAATACAGACCTCTACTCTGTGGAGGCCCATATGATCCTATTAGGATCGGACATGGTCGAAAAAAAAAAAATTATGTGAATATTATAACATCATCTTTTTTGTTTATTATATTTCAGACAACAATATGTGGGATGAAGGAAATAGTGTAGAAAACCCCACAACAAACAATGGCTGCAGTGACTCTGCCATGGACAGTATGGCCGATCGTCTCCTCGATTGGTTTGCTGTTCTTATGAATGACAACAACAAGAAACATGTATCACACTACCAACCGAGTAAAGGTAAATAAGCAATATTAATACGTACATATACTACATACTTTCACGAAAGCTATTTTTGCCCTCGTGTATTGCCAATTGATTAAAAATATAAATCAGATGATAATCATCATCATTAATGGTTGGCCTTTAATCTCAGCTATTATTATTCTATACGAGATGCCAATTGGTTGCGCATTCTAGATTATACGATAACGCTCTTCCAATGGTTTACGTCAAAATCTTTCTGGGCTGGACAATACAAGTTCATTCATTGGATATTACCAGCCCACCTAAATTTGACTATTTTGATGCTATGGATTATGTCAATCTATGCGTCACAACTCCATCCTAATTTTCAGCTACAAATATGGCTCTGGGTCTTTCTTTCAAGATCCTTGAGAAAATAAAAATTT
Organism: Rhyacophila brunnea; assembly: GCF_057557595.1. Classification (NCBI taxonomy): domain Eukaryota; kingdom Metazoa; phylum Arthropoda; class Insecta; order Trichoptera; family Rhyacophilidae; genus Rhyacophila; species Rhyacophila brunnea. The sequence goes on from NW_028232752.1 coordinate 36,444,145, forward strand.
CACAAATATTTGCAGACACAGATAATTTTTATAACATAAGGCTTTCTATTTCCTACATTGTGAATTTACTTTCAAGCACTTTCATAACAAGCTAGAGATGATTTTAATGAACTATTTGGATAATAATAATGTCATCATCATCATCAGCCTGAATCTATCCACTGCTGGATGAAGGCCTCTCCAAGCTGATTCCACTTCTCTCGGTCCTGTGCGTTGCGTTGCCAATAATAATGTATGCCTCCATAATATGTACACTACCAAATTGCTAAATAACTTAAATACTTACCTTTTCCTCTATAGGTTTTCCTTCAGACTGTAAATTAGAAGTAAAATGGATGTTCGGCCATTTGGATAGAGACACAGATTCAAAACTGTCAATCAAAGACCTGTATTCTCTCGGTAAGTTTAGGTTAAATACAGACCCTATATTAACTTTGGTAAATGTGTCGCAGATGCCGTCATGAGATTTTATAACTTTCTTTTTAGACCAAACCTAACCTAACCTAACCTAACCTACCCCAACCTAATATTACCTAATATAATCTTAGTTTGTGATAATGATGCATCAAAATGTATTAAAATTTAAAATTTAAAATTAACAATTATTGGATCGAAAAACCTATGCGCCGACAGTAAAAGGTATTTTTAATAATTGTCTACATGGAATAAACTGTTCTCGTAAAAAAAAATTATAACAGCTCATGAGGGCATCTGCAGCACAATTGCCTTTATTTTTAACAATGGATTAATTTACCTCAAAGAAGCACAAACAAAAATGAGTGTGATAGGCTGCACCATTACCGATTCTAGTGATAAACTTAGTTTAGTTGTTCTTTCCTCGACATTTTCTGCTTATTATAGAAGCTATTCTGAAGACAACCTCTGCAATGAGTCCTAAACGTCAAGAAAAGATGGAAGAAGAACACACGATGACCGCCCAAAAGCACAATACATTAATATACAACTGTGAAAGTCACAATGCGAGTGGAGAACTACAAGGTTCTAAGTGTTTGTCCTTGGAGAAACAAAAGTAACAATGAGGCAGCTTAGAATACTACTTCATTGTTGGGCTTGTTTTTTCAAGGACGCACACTTTAGAACCTTGTAGTATTAGGCTTGCGACAAGTCTAGATGTTATCAATTAATACCAGTTATGTAAATAAATTTTTCATTGTACATATATCTGCAATTAAAAAAGCAAACAATGTATTTCAATTTTATGACTATGTATGTATAATATTGACATTCAAGTATTTCTTTCAATAGAACTATTTTAAAACAAATCTAATCACATAACTGATGAGTATTATGTAAATTTCAGAACACGATGACCAAGAGCAATGTATGAAGCCTTTCTTGTCAGGTTGTGATACCAACCGAGATGCTTTTGTCACTCGGGGCGAGTGGTGCCGATGCTTCTTGAAAGCGGACCGCCCCTGCACTGCAGTCACAAGACGGTCGGCGAGAAATCATTTTGTCGGTGAGTTTGCAATATTTTATGTCCATGCCGAAGATCTTGAAGAAAATTGCTTTCTAGGTTGAACCTATTATATGAAAGTGATGTTATCACCGGCCTTCTGCGCGCTCTTAAGCGGAGATAGCAGGCCGTGATAATGTCAAGGCCAAAGCGGGGGTGGGAGACAGAAACGCGCGGTGTATGGTGTTGAGGCTGGTATATTTTAAGTCGTTGATACAGGGTATTGTCGTTGGCGGTCGGTTGGTAATTGGCGCTTTGGCGGGCTGCAAACGTGGTGTCGCGGCTGGGCTGCTGATGCTTGGCATCCGAGGCGAGAGTCAGTGCTTGCGGCGTGGCGATGCAGTCTTTTTGGCGGGAAATGCTGGCTGGGCTGTCCGGAATGCTTTTAGCTTAGGATGCTTGTTGCTCCGCGTCCGAGGCGATGCTTAATGCTGTTCGGCGTCCAATGCGATAGAGGATCGGGGCTTGCGGCTTGGCTGAAGAATCTGGAGATGCTTGATGCTTCTCGTTCGACGTCCGATGTAAGAGAGAGCTTTTCGCGCCCATCCAGATCCAACTGACATATTCGCGGCGTCCTGTTTATCGTGTCGGTCGCGAACCTCCCTGTTTTACCGACGGCGCTGTTTCGAGTGGCCGTTTTTGGTAGACCGTTGATACCAGATGGAAATCTCCCACAGGAGACTACCTCAAAGGGCGGACCGAACCATCATATTTCCCAAAATACCACAGCCTACGTCCACTCTTCGCGGTGATCGCAACCCTCGGCCGAGCGGAACCCGTCTCCTTGAAATTCAAATTCGTCAAATTCCCGCCAAAACAGACGCGGTCTATCAAAAACGGCCGCTCGCGCCGCCACTAGTCAATCCGTCGGTAAAACAGGGAGCTTCCCGACCGACGGATAAAACAGGACGCCGCGAATCTGGCAGTTGGATCTGGATGGGCGCGAAAGCTCTCTCTTGCCTGATACGTCGACCAGCCAGCATCTCTCTGACATCAACCGCCGAACCAGCAGCATCGACCGCGAAATCTCTTCTCGCCTTCGCTCGCCTCGGACGCGAAGCCAAGCCAGCATTCCGGACAGCCCGCCAAAAAAGACCACATCTGACATCGGCAGATCGCCACGCCGCAAGCACTGACTCGCCTCGGATGCCAAGCAATCAATCAGCAGCCCAGCCGCGACACCACGTTGCAGCCCGTCAATTACCAACCGACCGCCAACGACGACAATAACCTGTATCGTATCTGTAACGACTACCCTGCAATACGATGAATAAACCAGCCTTGACCAAATACCCCGTGCGTTTCTGTCCCCCACCCCCGCTTTGACCTTGACGTTATCACGGCCTGCCATCTCCGCTTCAGAGCGCGCAGAAGGCCGGTGATAAGTTGATCGCCGTCAACGTGGGGCTTGTGGGCAGGATTGTGTCCACCGGAGCCAGCATCGACCCTGAGATACGCCAGCAGAGTGAGTACAACTGTGAACTTCCTCAAACAGTGACATTTGCGAGTACTCACTCTACCGGGGGAGAAACACACGGCCGGTAGTCACAATGTCAAATTGACCTTGTTTCGCGCTTGCAATCGCGACATCGAGACACGAGGCGATGCGTTTCTCGCAGCGGAAATGACGCACGAGATCGCGCGGAACGTACTCCCGCGAGTTCATTCGATGTAGAAAGCCTAGCCAGACACTGCTGGGGGGCCGCGCAAAAAACCGCGTGGTCCCGAAACCTGGAATTCAGCACACCAGTGGCGCCTGACAGAAGCAACAGCCTGGATAGCAAATCAGCATGGACATCGGCTCCATCGCAAGACGTGACAGCAGCATCGTTATGTTCCTCCGACCAGCGGTATCATCCGTCGACCCTGGCCCACGGAGGAATACGTAAGATGTCATGGCCAACGGCGTCGCGACGCTACACGGAGATGCCCCGGCTACCGACGCCGACGCTCTTCGTGACCGACGTCACCCAGCACAGCGAGGTGCCAGCCAACGGCGCTCGTACCTCAAACCCAGGCGAAACATCTGCCACCAGCGCGGATGTCTCGCCTAGCATAACCACTAGCCTTATCAAGCCTAGCGAGTCTTAACGCACTGGAAGACGACACTCCTCGCAAAGACCCAAGGTCAAGCTTCAGTACCAAACCCCATAACCAGCCGCTTACCATTTGGCACCGGCGTTATCACGGAGTGCCCCGGCGCGACGCCCGGCACCTTCGTGATATACCTTACGGCAGACCGAGGTTGGTCGCCTGGTCTCTGGTTGCCCAACCGGCGGTGACCAGCAGATACATCAGACACCGCCTCAATCGCCGACGGCCCAAGGCCACATCGGATCTGCAACCTGAGGGACCAAGAAGACTGAAGCGGAAGCCAAGATTCCAGGGACACAGCAAGACCCCCAGCATTAATCGACAAACATCCGACGCCAGCGAGGATGTCACGCCCGCCTTAAAACTACGACACCTATGGCCAAACCGCTTCGACGCCTTGGACGTGCGAGAAGACGACGCTCAAGAACTCAAGGTCCCACTTCCAACACCAGACCCCATCACCAGACGTCTATTCTTGGAACCGGCGCTATCACGGAGTGTCCCTGACTGACATGTCTGACACCTCCGCGAAAACCTCACGAGGAAGCTGAGATTGGTGCCCTGGTCTCTAGTCACACAATGGCGGCGACTAGCAGGCGCAACAGGTCCCACCTCACTCTTCGACGGCCCAAGGATGCGATGAGCTGGTCGATTCGAGGGAACCACCATGTGGAAGTGGAAACCTCAGCAGTTTTGACACGAAAGAGCCTCAAGCACGCCAAGACCATCGGACGCGTCAAAGCCGCACAGAGGTGAACCGGCCCCCAAGGACAAGCGACGGTAGGCTGATGGAAAAGACGACGGTTCGGTCGTTTCCCGGAGAGGTCGTTTGATACCAGATGGAAATCTCCCACAGGAGACTACCTCAAAGGGCGGACCGAACCATCATATTTCCCAAAATACCACAGCCTACGTCCACTCTTCGCGGTGATCGCAACCCTCGGCCGAGCGGAACCCGTCTCCTTGAAATTCAAATTCGTCAAATTCCCGCCAAAACAGACGCGGTCTATCAAAAACGGCCGCTCGCGCCGCCACTAGTCAATCCGTCGGTAAAACAGGGAGCTTCCCGACCGACGGATAAAACAGGACGCCGCGAATCTGGCAGTTGGATCTGGATGGGCGCGAAAGCTCTCTCTTGCCTGATACGTCGACCAGCCAGCATCTCTCTGACATCAACCGCCGAACCAGCAGCATCGACCGCGAAATCTCTTCTCGCCTTCGCTCGCCTCGGACGCGAAGCCAAGCCAGCATTCCGGACAGCCCGCCAAAAAAGACCACATCTGACATCGGCAGATCGCCACGCCGCAAGCACTGACTCGCCTCGGATGCCAAGCAATCAATCAGCAGCCCAGCCGCGACACCACGTTGCAGCCCGTCAATTACCAACCGACCGCCAACGACGACAATAACCTGTATCGTATCTGTAACGACTACCCTGCAATACGATGAATAAACCAGCCTTGACCAAATACCCCGTGCGTTTCTGTCCCCCACCCCCGCTTTGACCTTGACGTTATCACGGCCTGCCATCTCCGCTTCAGAGCGCGCAGAAGGCCGGTGATACCGTGTTTGTGTTTTGGCGGGAGCGTAGACGAATTCGAATTTCTAGGAGACAGGCTCCGCTCAGCCGAGGGTTGCGATAACCGCAAAGAGTGGACGTAGGCTGTGGTATTTTGGGAAATATGATGGTTCGGTCCTCCCTTTGAGGTGGTCTCCTGTGGGAGACCTTCATCCGGTATCAATGTTATACCCAAATGGTGGAATATGACAACACACGCCAATGACAAGTGAAAATGAGAAACATCTTGAAATGATTTGGTGGGAAATGAATTATGTATCGTCAAATGACATCTTTATATGCAATTGAATTGTAATAATTATTCTCGTATTATTTAAGTTCATGGGTAGACTAAAACCTGTACAGATATTGAGAAGATATTTAGAGAATATTTAGATGATCAATTACAAATATGTCATTTGTATCAAGAAGTGCAAACAATGATGGTGGCTATACCAAGCCATCACATTAATTCACTTCATACCTTCACAATATGCTAACTTACAAAATATTAGTTTTGCTGCGGCTACCAAATTTACCGCATTATAAACGCTCAAGCAAAGTGTTTTATTACTAAAATTTCATAAGGGTTAGTCAAACTCTCGGTAAACAATGTTGATAGCTACTTATTTAAAATTTATTGGTTGTCAGTTCAATTTAATGAAAGAAATGATTTGATTACAGGGGCGTATGTTCCGCAATGTGATTCGCTGGGCTACTACCGACCGCTGCAGTGCCACGCCTCTGTGGGATTGTGCTGGTGTACTGACAAGCACGGTAATGAGCGCTCCGGAACACGCACAAAGGGAGAGCCTCGATGCCCAGGTAACAGATACACACGTATCTTCTAATTAAGACTTAATTATTATTTTCTTATGTCTATAAAAATGACAAAACATTTTTGTTCAACGCGTGTGTGCTGCTGTGATTCTGTATGGCTGTGAGACGTGGCATCTTACTAAGGTTCAAAGGTCTCAGCATTTAAGCTTTGAGAATCGATGTCTGCCAAATTTTAGGGGTACATTGATATGACCGCGTTACAAACACTCGAGTTCGTAATTAAAGTTATCACGGAGAGATGTTTCACGCGGCCGGGACATGTGTATCGGATGCCGCCAGAGAGTGCGACACTCCGTATCCTTGTGGCACAACCTCAAGGGTTTTGTCGCCGTGGCTGGCCTTCCCTCATCCTGCAGCAGTACTACAAAAGTGGTCTACGCGCTGCAGGTCGTGGTGGTCGTTGGCGGTGGACCGAGGGAAGTGGCGCGAACTTGTGCTTGCCCTATGTCCCAATGCTGAGGCAGTGTGAAGTAGTAATATGTAGTATACTCTATAATCAATGTGATAAAACTCATTGAAGGCTTTGTCTTCTCCCTGCATTTATAAATACATAACGTCAGAAACATACCTATTAGAATTTTAAAATTTTGAGTGAAACATTTTTACGTGCAGTAGATTGAATCCTATGGATATGTGATGAAGAAAGCATCACAAAAAACATACAACAATGGCAAGTCTTGTAAACTAATGTCTCCTGATGCCCAATGTAATTAAAATGTTACTCTGCCGTATATGATGTACTTGTACCAGCCAGCAACACTACATTTAAGGATGCAAAATATTTTGTGTCGAAATCAGTTAACCTACGATCGAAATAGTATTCCAAAAGAAACTGTGTGAACGCACCTTCATAAAATGAGAAAACTTCTTGAAAAATTGCATTCTTTGTTGCTAGCCGGTTAGGGTTTATAATTATAGACTTTGAATGTTTCATTTCTGTCACATGTGGTCGTCTCACATACACACGTATTTCGCTTGCTAGGTTAGGTTACTTACCATTAAGCGAACCAACAGACCCAAGTACAAACATTGCAAATATTAAATAAAAACTGTGCTACCTGGGATCTTTTAAATTCTTCTTAATATCTCCCTCCCATCTATGTAACATAAATCAGAGTAATATTTAATATTACTGACTTGATTCTTAGATGGCATTAAAATGACAGGAATAAGTGCGTTTCTGATGCTTTTCCAAAAATGTGAACATTAAATATATTTTTTTAAATAAACCTGTAGATATCATTTGTTTATATTACCTATAACTGTCTTCTCTTCACAAGCAAAATACAAATTTTACTCATCGGGTTGGCTTTAGTAATTTAGGTACCTAGGTTATATTACGCAATTATTTCATAACGGTATGTTGTTTGACTTTCAGAGTCTGATGACGCTGTCAGCTTACCATCGGACGATGAAGACGGTGCAGGCGAGGGGTCGGCTGATCAGCCGCTAGATTTTTAAGTCATCTCAAAAGGCAACATCAAAATTAATGCTATGTTTTTTGGGATAACATGCCGTTATACCATCTACATGCTAGTGAATATTTTTAATAAAATCCTGAAAAATATACTCACAATTTTTTAAGCGTTTCATGTGAGGTACACAGATAGGGGGTTAAAATAATAATGAACAAAGTCCAGGAAGTAAATAAGCTTTTCATTTGTACGTGTTCTGAAAAGGTACAGTTTGTCCGTTAAATTTCCAAGCGATATTTGATTTACCATTTTGCTGAATTGATTTTATCATAAATGAACTTCATTGGAGCAATTATGAGAATATATGGACTTGATCCATTATTGTTTTGAGCCCCTTAAATGTTGAATTAAACTCAATATTTAATATAAGTTTCCTATTTGTATTTTTACAACTTATATTCACAGAACTACAAATATTAGAGAGAAAACGCTTTTATTGCACCCTATTGCAAATGTGTCAAACACTGTGAGCGAGAATGAGAGAGATGTTGCGAGCTATAACTCCATCCTATTCATGCCATTATACCGTAAACTTTGAGACTATGTGACACTTTGGTAAAGCTTAATTCCCCAGAGGCGAGCTTCGATTCGAATGTAACTTCTTAACAATAGGATAAAACTTACGTACTAAAGTATCTCATAGTTTACCGAGGTGTTATTTCATTAGGGAATAGAATATAAATGAAAATCAATTTGAATTTTTGAAGATTTTTACTACATTAATGTATGTATTTAGTGAAGGTGTGCATTTAATATTATTATTATGAACTGAGTGTACAATTGCATTTTTAGATGATATGCGAATTGGCCTACTAAAAATGTCATTATGAATACATACTAGTAAAGTGGGTTGTGCGTCAGATGTCTAGTAGGCAATATCTATGATTAATAATATTATGAATGGTATCGATTTAAACACTTAGAGGTGAATGTGCTTAACATGGATTAGTTATATTACAACATTGGTAACATTGGTATAAGATAAGACATTTAATCTTATGAACGAGCATTCCATTAGGGATATGATAGAAATAATCAGTTAGTGTGGCGGGGGTGGGTGGGAAACATTTGTATTCTCCGAATTTGCTTTCAGCGAGCGTATAGTGTATGTAAATACTTCAAAACGGCAAGCCATTCCCGACATTATAATGTTGTAAATTAATTATTGTAAACTAACAAATTACGCAATCTCTCATGTCAGATTATTTTTTGCGTAAAGGCCGCCGTAAATGATCCAAGAATTTTCTCAAACGAATATTGCACAATAAACTATTACAGAATTTTGACCACCACGTAAAGAGGGTTCTGATTTCTCATAATAAATATTCCACATTTTTATAAGAACTAAATCACTGTTTCTGCTTTAAAGTGCAGCATAATTATTGTGGATGTCCGCTGAGTGGAAGTTATTTTAACAGACAGATTTTTTACGAGGAATGGTTGTTAGCCATTTACCAAACCATATCGGATTCTGGATCAAACAGTATGTGTAATAGATATTCTGCTATTTATCCACTGCTTGTGAATCCGTATTTATGTTTAGTTAAGTATTTGAAAATTCACACATTAACATCTCATGTAAACCATACTGTCACTATCAATGTCAGCTAGCTCCTTCCACCGTGACATACCTCCTTTACAATATAATGATGGGATTGTGCAAACTTCGTTTTCTTTCGGTATAGGTGAAAAAATGTATCAAAATGAGAGTGGTGAGAAGTTACTTTGTATTAAGTACAAACTGCTGTAAAAGCAGGATCGATTTTTTCAAACAGTGCCATAATGTTCTATGCGTTGGTAAGTCCTTTGATCGTATATGGAGGCCATAAAACCATAGACAATGTAATACTCAACAAATGGTTATATTTTTAACAAAATATTAGTCCACGAAATCATTTCCTCCATTCCAGCAGCAACTGCTTTTATTCAACGATGCATATAATGTGTTATTATTTATAAGATATTTAAGATAATGTACTTTGGTAACAACTATGTATCTCTCTTGAATATTTTCTTGTTTTGATTCTAAACCGATTACTTTTATCATGATTTCAATAGTATCTATGCAGCATCCTTGCCTGGAATTTTATATCTTTAAAAAAAAAACTGTCGATAGTATAGAATTACCTGTTAGTTTTTTAGTATATTTTATGACCATGTGTGTTAATTGTTGAGAATTATTGCACATATTCTTCCATCGTTTATAAATACCTAATGTATATCGGTGATTAATTTGTTAATTTACCACTGACTGTATAAAAATACATTTTTATCTACTAATGCACAATATTATTAATTTTTTGCCGACTCTTATTGAGTCATCATATTTGAATATTATTATTATTAAAAAAAAAATGCTAATATTTCTTTATGTCACTTGTGCAATACTTGATAATTAATTTTCATAAGAAAAAATTAGGTCTTTAAATTATTATAAAGGCGACATTCATTATAATAATTTTTAGTTTATTGTTTTATAATTTTTTTTTTTTTTGTAAGATGCTTCTTAAAAATAATAATTATTAATCCAAGTCCTATTGCGTCCCACAAAATATGTGTAACACTAATTATGTTTAGCAAGTGTCTTTCATTGGTGTTTTCCCTGAATATTTTAAACAAAATATAGAACTGTTACCACATAGTTTCCAAAATCAAATTGGCTTTTTATTCTCCCAGACTTTCCGATATTAATTTATTGCCCACTACATAAGACGAAGAATGCACAGTAAATCTATGTATGTGGAAACATGTATTATCCTGCAGTTGGCAAGATTGCGTGCATGAATCAAACAAGTTTAGAAGCTTCCGAATTGTGATGATTTATAACGCGCAAGTAAGATTATTTTCGATCTGCGCCTGCGCAGTACAGCGATAGGGGCGAACATGCCGGTAAAAAAACGAAATACTCATTTTGAGCTCAATCAATTTTCAATACGACCTGTCAGATAGTAGTATAAAATGACAACCTCGCGTCTCGCTTACTCTTGAAGAATGAGATTGGAGAGACAGTAAGCACTTTTACGTGTAAACAGTTATTGTCATGATGGTTTAAAATAAGCACGATTGCCAACAGTAATTCCATGTACAGGCACTATTAACATTAATTAACTATTTGAGTTAAGGTCGGGGGAGAACATGCATTATTGTAGACTACTTTTTGTACCCAAATGTTTTTTACTAAATTGCCTCAAACTTGTAATGATATTGATGTGAATAAGGTATGCCAACACCATTTGGTCATTTCTTCCCAGCTTACACAAGCATGATATTCATTGAAAAGCTAAGGATAAGGATGTCCGGGACAAACTCTTCAGTTCGTCGTTCATGCGATTCAGAAGGGGGGTGATATCTTGGAGAGACTGGCCCTCATCAGCAATCTAAATAGTAAAAGACGAACATTCACACGCTGAACTCATCAAATCATGAATGCGACAGGATATCTGTCAGTGTTGCCATATGTACTGAAATTTTTATCATCAAAAGGAGACAGTATGATTTATCATTAAATCTACTGATATTTCTGTGAGCAAAAAAAGATAAGGTGACAAGTCTTAAAAATTAAAAAATGAGTTAAATATGCCATATGAACCATAATGCACAGATAAGGTAGAGGATGAGTCAAATTAACACCTCTGCGCATATATTCTAAACACAAGACTATTTTCAGCCGCTACAACTGCTATCTAGGGTAGGTTTGTATCGAAGTATTAGCACTTATTGTAACAATTACAATAAGTTAGTTGTAATTGTTACAACATGTGCTATGTTTTAACAGCACCTCTTTTGGCTGTGGTAAGTTTTAGAGCAGTTTTGATCGTTTAGACGGCTAACTTACCTATTGTAATTGTTACAATAAGTGCTAATACTTTGATACAAACCTACCCTAGGTAACTGCCATAACGGTAGAAACCAGTCTTGTGTATAGAATAGATGCGCTGAATCACTTAAAGCTACCCGGTAACAGAGGAAATTAGATCTGGCTTCAGTGAATAGGGGGCTGTATCAGTTTCTGTCAATACAACCTGACAGTTATATGGACAAAATGCCATTTATTCTGCATAATTTCGACTTTAGTAACTATAGATATAGTCCAGCTTGGAATCAGCCAGACCTACAACTTGTAATTTCTTGACTTGATTTGAGAATCAAGGAATATTTGATTTTTGAGAATCTACGATTGATTTTTCGATTTCTCGAGATTTTTTATATATAAAATGTTACAACATCCTAAGATCATTCCTGGGGTTGTTGCCAAAAGTCGGTAAGTCGATAATTGAGGCTTCTAATTCCAAAAAGCGAAAAGTCCACATTTGGTCAAAATCGAAAAAAAAATACACACATATTCTTTGTGTAATTTTACACAATATGTATTGATCGAAAAATTCCAAAACACGACAACCCTATGAAAAAAAATATTTTAAGTCTCGATTTATTACAAAAAGCGACGCCCGTGTTTCATATTATTATTTAAAGCTTGGTTGATTTCGCGCGTGTTTAAGTCGACCAATAAGGGAACGTTCAATACTAAAAATGGCGTCTCCCATGCTGTAGCATTCGGTAAATTCATGACAGTGCCACGGAAATATGTGCCTTATGCGGAAAAAAATAAAAAGTGAGGTACAAGTAGCGCTTGTCCAATTTTATTTTGCCTATATTTATTACATTTAAGAGTTTATTGGCTGAAACAAATTGCCATTTGGTTCTAATTTCGACATAGAATACAACGTAAATAATTATCCCACATTAAAACAAATAATTGAAGCTTGAAACATAAAAACGTTGTTTCCCGCAAATATCGAATTGTGGACATGTCCCTTTTTGTAATTCGACCCTCAATTTAGAGTTAACAATGTATTATGTATAAATATGTATGCTAGAAAAAAATTCAAGGCCATCCTATAAATATGCAAATAAAGCACATAGAAATTAGCATTATGTCTGATTTTAGAGGGCATATCAAACTTCAAATTGCAATTACTCCATAACATGATTTCGAGACTTACCAACTTTTGGCAGTAACCCGATATGGGGTTCTACAGGTGGAGGCTGTACTAACACAGATTTTTGTTTTTACGAGAAATTGATGTTAGCCATTTGCTCAACCTATTAGGTCCATACACACATTGAAAAATAGCTTGTGGATTTTTTCACCAGACCAGGGACCCATGACAAAATAGACGACATGTTATCCACTTGGCTATTGTGTACGTTTAGGTCTTTTAATACATTGGACGCAAAAGACGCACCTAACGCGTAACGATTAGGTGGCCAATCGATATAATTAGCATGCTATTTAAATGTAGTAACATCAGTCAATGTGTTGGAAGGAAATATTTTTTTCAATGAATTTTTCCAATTTTTCGTACTCACCGTACTGTCCAAGGTATTGTAATTTGTGATTGGTTGCTATTATTATAATAATTATTTTTGGCATCAACCGTCTTGTTTCCTCGGAAAATTGTGTAGCCTGCTGTTGTGGAATTCACTCCAGTATTGTCTAGTTTAATACATTGGACACTAAAGATGCGCCCAGCGCGTAATGATTAGGCGGCCATTCGATATAATTAGTATGCTATTTAAATGTGGTAATTAAAAAGTAATATCTAGTCAACAGTCAATGTGTTAAAACATCCAGTTCGCAAGTAGGTAAGTAACAGGTATTATTGTGATTCTGGATGAATGTTTGTGTTTTTCAATGTTTATAATGTCTACGCTTATCAATGTTTTCTTGTGAGATCAGCGGAATTAATGGACAAAACTGAGGATTTCAATCTTAAGCTTCTTTGGTGGCTGCTTTAACCAAGCCTCTAAGAGTGTAAACTGACCCGCATGTGGTGTCTACATTATTTGATTAGTTAGGTACATAGTTTATTGGTTGAGGGTCCGCCACTCAAAAAACTGACACGCATGACATCACCACTTCATATGGACTGTGCTTTAAGGTTGTGTATGGTACACCCACACACCTCTGTTCAAAAGCAAAATCTTGTGTAATTAATAAATATATAAGAAAAAAAAAATACTGTTGCATACCAAAAAACCCCATCACCGTAATTGAATGTACGGCTTACTGACGGTATTGAATATGGAACCTGCACATCTATTATATACACAAGACTGCTTTCGGCCGCTATCTACAGTAGGTTTACATCGAAGTATTAGCACATATTGTAACAATTACAATAAGTTACTTGTAATTGTTACAAAAAAAGCACCTCTTTTGGCTGTGGTAAATTTTAGAGCGAGACAGTTTTGACGGCTAACTTATCTACCTATTGTAATTGTTAGAATAAGTGTTAATACTTCGATACAATCCTAACTTAAATAGCTTAGATGCTGAAGAAGATTATGTCTACATTTTACATTTCAATGCAACAAGTATCATTTATTTGTTCTGAAATTTACCGAGGTTTTGGTTCTAAATTAATATTATGATTACGGAAAACTAGGATATTAGGGATATGGTGCATATAATTAAGTAAAACTAAAAAACTGTTATTGAATTAAATTAATACATATTTATTATTACCTAACATCAGGAGAATATTCTACATATCGACCTTACAATATGGGAGTAGAGTTTACAGTGCACTTTGTAATATTTAATTTTGACTTGTTCTTTAAAAACATTTTATAAACTTAAACAGCCATCCATTATATTATCGCACATTTTCTTCTTGTAGTTCTATTCTATGGGGTCGTCAGCGAACTTGGTGTTGTATATTGGCATGTATTGAAGAACTAATTTCCATTCAGTGAAGTACAAGAGCCCACAGAAAGCTGAGGCTCCGAAAACAGCTGCAGAGCCAGTAAATGCTGACAATTGCTTGATTTGCTTAGGTCCAATTTTGTTTAATAAACCCATTTCGATTTCGGTAACTTTTCCCTCACTAGCGAGCAGACGAAGTAAGGTTGACAGGTTACGTAAATTTTGACTTTTGTCTTTTACTGAAAACAGTATTGCCAGTTTAAAATATCGGCAAGATGTGAAAAACATAAAATTCTAAAATAATTAATTAACAAAATACTATTCAATGTTATAAACTATTATTATTTAAAAATTGGGATGAATATAAACAATTTTTTAATTAGTGTAACTTTTTACCTACCAATAAAAATCGTCTTGAAAATAAATGGAACCATCTAACTCAGTGTGTACCAAAGAGATTGGAAGAATCCAATCTCTTTGGTGTGTACAAACCAAGTACAAACCTTTTTACCTGCACGTGTCAAAATTTCTCAAATATTATTTTTCGACTGTCGTGCCGAGCAATTTTTCATGGAAAAAAATGAAAAAAAAAGCTTTTGAATTCTATTGAAAATGTTTAAAAATTCCAATTGAGCCCTTGAGATTTTATCTTTCACCGTGCTTCTAACTTAATGTATATCTTTTGTTCTTTGAATAATTTTTCCTTGTTTTCAAAATTTTCAAAGAGATTGTGGTAGAATCCCCATCACTGAACGGTTTTTCATTTTAATCTATTAACGTTGAAGCAAAATAACAATAATCTGTTATATTTGAATGGCTGCCGATACATTTTATAAGGTTTGTTGATTGAACATTTTTATTTTTAACTGCCCTTTAAATTATCTTTCTTGGTCTTTGATTTTCTAAAGGAGTGACAAATGGTTTAATAAATTGATTTTCTGCATACAACTATCCCAGAATACAAAATAGTATAGGTGGGTCGGTACTGCTTTATTGCGTTCGTTAATCATACCATACTCCTTAGTACACCAACTTTATTAAAATTATAATATTTCTTTTTTATTTCCACTAGCCATGTTAAATAAATAATTATAATAAATGATGTATTAAATTAAATAAAATTGATGCACTTACCTTCACTGATACTTGCTACGGTGAACATCAGCTGAATTGTAGCCAATAAAAAACACTACCTCTAATGATAAAAATTTGTTGGGTTAAAAAGGTGTATAGAAAAAAATGAAGAGTCCAGAAATACTGTGTATACAAAATTTAACTTGAAAATCGTTCGCGTGCGATAGGTTGATGTACTCTGGTCTAACCTCTTTGGTTGAAAGCATAGCCAAACTATAGCCAGCTGAATTTTCCAGTTTCGACTTTCGGCAATTGTACCCAGTGATGCCAACCGTACTATAATTATAGTACAATACTATAATTTTAATTTCGCGAAAAATGTAAAATACTATAGTTTTATGCCAAATTACTATATTTTAAAGGATTCAAGAAGTAAAATGTTCCTGTACTATATATTTTTCAGAAATACTATAATTTTTACTCCTTTGTACTATAATCAGCATTTAAAAAGATGGCAATACTGATTGTACCATAAGCAAAATATAATTTTGTTTGAGCGGCTGTCAGAATTGCACAAGCGTTTTTATTGTCCAAAATATTTGAACTGCAAACTATATAAATTAAAATTAGACGAATCATCGAGTAACTAAATAGAATTGATCTATCTAAAATGCTACACGAAATATTGCATTTAATTTATACATTTTGATTCAGTGACAAAAAGATCCATCAAACAATACAATGTGGGATTCCAGCTTATTTCTAAGCACTTTGACTCCAAAGTTTTATGTCGCCTTGACGGGAACATCGTCCCTAATTTCTGGGCTGATTCTAATTTTTGAGTGGTGGTATTTTCGAAAATATGGAACTTCTTTCATTGAACAAGTTTCGCTCAACCACATAAGTCCGTGGATCGGCGGAGCCGATAACGCTTCTGAGCAAAACGGGTCGACTAATCAAAACGGGGCTGGAAACTCGCCGCAGACTATTCCCGAATGTAAGGTGTGGAGGAACCCTCTCAACCTGTTTAGAGGGGCTGAATATCAGAGGTTTTATTGGGCAACCAATAAAGAGCCCCTCACATATTATGATATGAATTTATCCGCACAGGATCATCAGACATTTTTTACGTGCGAAGGCGACGCGGGCAAGGCGGAGTATGAGATAATGCAGACGGCATGGCGTGAACGTAATCCTGTCGTTCGGATTAAATCTGCTCAAAGTGCTATCGAAAGAAACGCGGACTGCGCTCCGGCTTATATTTTACTGGCCGAAGAAGAGGCAACTGGCATCCTAGAATCGGAGAAGATTCTAAAACAAGCACTAAAAGTGGCCGAAGCAAACTACAGAAAGTCTCAAAATTTACTACATCAAGGCACCATAATGGAATCGATACACAGAAGAGATACCAACATTTTAATATATGTGAAAAGACGGCTTGCAATGTGTGCACGAAAACTAGGAAAACTTAAAGAGGCAGCTAAGACTTTCAAAGACTTAACGAAAGAAGTTCCGCCTATAATGAATGTTTTAAATATACATGAAAATTTGATTGAAACATTGCTGGAACAGCAGGCGTACGCGGACGTGCAAGCCGTGCTGGCAAGATATGATGACATAAGCTTGCCAAAATCTGCAACCATATGCTACACTGCGGCTCTGCTCAAAGCCCGTCTGGTTGCGGACAGGTTTTCTCCTGACATTGCGTCCAAACGAGGCTTAACGACGGCAGAGATGACCGCCGTCGAAGCGATACACCGTGCTGTCGAGTTTAATCCTCATGTCCCCAAGTATATTCTCGAAATGAAGCCTCTCATTTTACCGCCGGAGCATATATTAAAGCGAGGAGATTCTGAAGCCATCGCCTATGCGTTTTTTCATTTATCACACTGGAAAAATGTGGAAGGCGCTCTTAACTTGTTACACTGCACATGGGAAGGTACGTTTCGGATGCTGCCATATCCACTGGAGCGAGGCCATCTCTTCTATCCTTATCCTTCATGTACGGAATGCGCTGATCGTGAACTTCTACCATCGTTTCATGAGGTGTCCGTTTACCCAAAAAAAGAGTTGCCATTTTTCATTCTGTTCACGGCCGGTCTTTGTTCTTGTACGGCCTTACTGGCCCTGTTGACGCACCAATACCCTGAGTCTATGGGGCATTTCGCTAAAGTCATTTTGACTTATATGTCTTTTCCGTTTCATTATGTTATCGACAAAATGGAAGCAATTCTTCCAGTAAACATTTTACAGCAATTATCTAAAATATAAAATATTGAAAAAACTATTGTAGATTCCTTATTTTTACCAACAGATACTGACATCTACTAAGTACTGTTAGGGTATTTTAGCATTATTTATGATTTAAATTTTATTATTCTTACAAAATATCAGTATCAATTTTATTCAAACATAAATTGAGTTTTCTCTCTTATGTTGTGACCTAGTGTTTCTCAATCTTGCAGTATGGGTGTATCTACACCTTTTGGGATATTATCATATAGGTGTATGCCATTACAGACAGAACAATTAGAAACAGGGATAAACTATCATAAAACATTCATAATTCTTGTGATGCTGAATGTATTTTTGGATGAAAGTGACACATACTAGAAAAATCACCTGAGTAACAACACTTGAAATCCCTCCTAAGTACCATAGTTTGGGAAAGAGTGTATGTAGTCAACCTAATACATAAATAACATGTAAAGTTCCTTATGTAAGGTGGCTAATCAAGACAATACTAAGTGATAGTTTTATAAAATTGTCATCAATTATCATCAAATACATGCTGAATCACTTGAACAGATTAGCTGATAATCTCGCACGATTTTTAATCATGCCTTTAGTAATCAATGTCGATATTTAAATTGGCATAACATTATGCCAAATGGAACCTTCTCTTATCTTTAAAAATACATGTACCTGTACTTTAAACATTTATAAACCATTGAAGATATTTGGATTGTCTTCAACAAGTGTCAACAGCTGATATTATAATAGTTCAAATTTGAGCGCACATCCCACTGGAAGCGGTCTGGCATGTTGTGGGATGCACGGGAATTTCCACTTGGTATTTGCTCTGCACCCAGCGCCCTCTATAACACCCCACACCACTTCCAGTGAGGTTTGCGTCTTATGCATAATAATTCGAAATAATATTTATATATTCTTTTTACAATAACTATGATAATAGTATGTATTGTGTTCTAAATAAGAAAAATGAATTCTACAAATTTGTAAATTTGTTGTTACGTACTAGTGAATCTCTATGATTTATTTATTTATTTATTTTTCAGAATCATATGTCACTGTAGCTGACTTAGTGTTGTATGCGTAAGTAATTATTGAATCATTGCATTTGACTATTAAAAATGTTCTCATGTGTGGACAGTGTGCTTTTCCATGATGTATTTATTACGACTGCTACCCGCCCCACTATATATTATTTTATTATCATTACGTACTTAAAATAAAAGACATAAGTACACCTTGACTTTACTTAAGCATTTTTTCACATCTCTTACTTATTCGAGGCTGTGTATACATTATACATAATATTATTTTTCATAACCATTTAGATAGAAGGAAAACGATATCCTTTTCCCAGTGTTCTTAATTGTGATTATATTATGTGTTTAGCAAAAATTGTGTGCAAAGGAATTTTAAATTATAATTATACATTAAATTCATAAATTTTTCTCCTTAATAAAATGTAATATCTAATGAGATCTATCCTGTCTAGAAATTATATCTCATTGGTTTATACAGTTTATATAAGCTATAAAGCAGTGGCGAAGGATGGAGGTAGGCTGTTAAGATCCAACATAGATACTGCACACTAAACTTTGTCAGTCGAATGTGTTTATTTTCATTCAACTAAGACTACAATGTGTAGATAGTTTTTAAAATACAATTAATCCTGCCTAATCCAAGCCATGGTAGATGATAATAGTAAAAAAATATTCGTTTATCTACAAAATATTTAAAATGATGTCATTAAACCATACATGATTTTAGATATTTTATAGATAGAAAAATATTTTTATCGATTATGATATGGTTCAGGCAGGGCTTAATGAATTTTAAAAACTAGCCAACACCGTCTGTAATATGTATTCTTAATTCAACGAAAACATATAAGCGTGACTGAAAAAGTGCCCATTATTTTTGGCAGATCGCCATTCTATACCTAAACAGTTATAGTTTGGTTTAGGCAGGGTTTAATTGTATTTTAAAAACTAACCAGCACCGTCTGCAAATTGTATTTTTAGTTCAATGAAAACATAAGTATGACTGATAAAGTTTAGTGTGCACTATTTATGTCGGATCTTAACAGCCTACCTCCACCCTTCACCACTGCTATAAGGGATAGTATGATTTGAAATTAATCTTGTCGCCCTATTCTAACAGTTCTGTTGACCATCTGTGCACATACAATATTAGCATAGTAATAAAGAATTTATAAATTTTCAGTGTGAATGTAGGCGTTAAATTTTGTGTGTAAAATGTTTACAGTAAACACAACAGCTGAATAGGGATTTTTAAAATAGTCTTCCTTACCGGCTTTCATGAACTCTACAATGTTAATTTAATTTTGTAGATTTATAAATAAGACACTGTTTTACGTCATGTTTTTTTTTTTTTTTCATATCATTAGTATTTAAGGTATTTTTTTCCGAGAAAAATGTACAAAAATGTTGTGATGAATAAATGTAATGTATTTCTTTGTGCCAAAGTGTATTTTTATTTTCTTGTTTGATCTCTAATGGAAAATAATGTCTTCTGAAAAAAATGGTACAATAAAGATCGTAGGTATCTATGTATAATAACCATTGCTATTTCCTGATAGGAATAATGTAGGTATCTGTGAGATTAGTGAGTCACGGTTTCACATCCCCCTAACTAGATCAATCCCTCGTGGTTTTTTCAAGGAATGGGTAATGATCAACTTACCAAGTTATTTCACTACACTGATGGAGATGCCCATATATTCTGTAGGCACCATCACAATATCGGTATTAAAACTCATTAGCTGCAAACTGGTTTATACCTTTAGGCTGAAACTTCATTGGTTGCATACCACCTAACACCAATAGGCCGCCCAATGAACGGTCAAATTGCGTTATAAAATATAAAACCTATGGATGCGCCAATACTGTACAAGTTTAGCTATTTAAATTCTGATGGATTTAAGTTTTCTACTATTCCATTTGAGTGGTTTTTTTGCGACCCGGGTTTCCCCTTTCGGAATCTTCAGGCGCTGTGTACACTCACCAAAGGTAAACGTACACTTACACGAACACTCTTAACTCTAGCTTATATAATGGTACGTTTACATCTGACACTTATACCCGTATACTTATTTTATGTGTCGGACATAAAATTTCATTTACTGTTTACACCTGCATGGATCTGACATAAAATTCTGGTATACTTCTCGTTGAAATAAAGTCTCGACACTTTATTCAATGGCAACATTGGAATAAATATATGCGGTGTTTACATATGATATTGTAATTTATTCGGACACTTATTTTGTATACTTCTCAAAAACGTTATGTCAGTTGTCAATATGGGAATGTTAAAAAAGAAAGCAGCGAGTGTTATTATTTTAAGTCTTTTGGCAACAAAAAGGAGGAAAAAATGGTCTAGATGGGTGCGGGAATGGATTCAGCGACGAAAAGAACTAGGTGCCTTCCGTTTAATGTCAGAGTTTAAAATCGAAGATCCAACTCAATTTGTGAACTTTAGTTTGCAAGATTGGACCTTTTGCCAAAAAACAAGACACACAATTCAGAAATGCGTAGAAGAACGATTAACAGTAACATTGCGATATCTAGCACTTGATCGTCATTGCATATTCAATATAATATTATCGTACCTAATACGAGTAGAGGTGTGGGCCAAAATGAATTAGGTAATACCATTTGAAGCGCATTTTTTCTTCACAGAGTGCATCAGAATTAATCGTATGTGCCGAGAACAAGCGATATTTTATTTTCGAACAAAATCCATAGAACACGGCACATCCGATTTATTTCTCATTGTCTATGATTTTTGACAGATCGCTACAGTACATTTATTAACGTAAACGTTGGGCATACATTCATGGTGTACCTATGATTATTGATTGTCCGTTGTTTTAGAAATATACATATGCAATTCACTAGGTACCTGTCAAACTACGAATATTGTGTCAGGTACTTGACATAAAAGTAGACGGTGGTCCAACTTCGGTGATATATCGCTCCAAGTTCGAACTTGTCGAAAACGCGGTGTTTACATTTGCGTATATAAGTAGATTGAATAAGTGGTAGGTGAGAGTCGACACACGCAAAATAAGTGGCAGATACAAATATACTTACTGTTTACACTTAAGTGAATATGGTGTCATACATAAATATGACGATATTAGTGTCAAATGTAAACGTACCATAATAAATCAATACAATAAGTAGGTAAAAACTCCATTACCTACCTATCAAGTCAGGGGTCAACAATAAAAAAATACAACAAACAAATTACGACTAGTTAAAGTTAAGTGTTAGTAAAAAACCTAATTAGTAAAAACCCCTATCTTATTATTTATAATTGTTATATTATTATTATTATTATATATGCTTAGAATTCAAATTCCCTCAAGTACCGTTGGTCGATAGTATTAATATTTAGCTATTTTAGGGGGATCATATATGCCAACAGAGAACCTAGCGGAAAAATACGAAGCTTGCAATTTGAGATTTTTTTTTGATAATTTACAATTTCAACTGTATTAATTAATAAATATGTTATCTGAAAACATTAAAAAGATTTTTTTTTAAGTCAAAGATAAACATACAATTGTAAAAAAAATGTGAATTTGTCAAATATTTTACGTTATTATTACATTATTTTTATGGTTATATTTAATTTAAAAATTTTCAGCATTTAGATTTTTGACTAATTCATAGTTTTAATATTTTTATATCTATTTTAAAAAACATAGATTTTTATAAAAAATATAAATGTGTATAACTTGAAATCCTTTTTATTTATATCAAATCGAGCTTAAATATTGGAACCAGTGACGGCCGGTGGTTTCCAAAATTGCTTTCATTGGAGGTGCACTAAACATTTTCTTACCTTATTTAAAAAGAATATCAATTCGGTGTTGTTTCTGTTTAGTGAATACCTCAATCACTTCTCATTAAAGTCTGGAATTGTTTGTAAAAGTTTTTTCTCGATGCTTAACACAGATAGACAGTTAAGTCTGTCCTGATTCATGGTATTTCTTAAAGACGATTTAATTCTTTTAACCTTTTAACAGCCCAGCTGAAAGTACTAGGTATACTCCCCAGGGCCCAGGAAAAAGGAAAAAGGAAAAAGGAAAAAGGCGAAAAAGTTTTTCATACACAATTTCGTGAAAATGTCTGAAAATTTTCAGGTATGGTAGGGTTGTCACAACACTGCACTTACAAGAATTAGTTGATTTTTTTTTTTTTTTAATATAAGTATTTTGAAAAATAAATTTTATAGTATTTTTGTAAAATGTCACCATAAATACTTATAGCACTAAGAAGTATACTAAACACATTAAAATCACTAAAAACTTTCTTGTGTATGGAAAATTTCGAAGCACGGTTCAAAACACAGAGCAATGTCGCACTGCTTGCACAAATACCTAGTTTCTTTCCGTCTTTTCTGATTTTTTGTATTGGCACATACATAACATCTTCTTGCCGCATTAATTTTATTGTTAGTAGGTGGTATTTTACCCAAAAAATGTCTTTCTGTTAGCCTAGAGGGTAAGGGTGCTTTTCGCTTCAAAAGAGTTTTTGGTTCTAACTTATGTTTTTCGATCAGTTGTCCGATGACTTTCAATTGAAATTCACCCAGCGGTTGTTTTTTTCCAGTTTTTTGTTGGAACAATACATGGGCATTCAGCAGAGATAAATCTATCAAATGGAAAAAAAGTTTTTTGTACCATTTGACAGTTTTTCTTGTCGAATTTACAGAAGAAATTATCATATCACTACGATCCACAGCACCCATGTTTTTATTGTAATCAACAATGCATTCCGGCTTGGAAATCGGAATTTTAGTCTTATAGTCTACTTTTCCAGTAGGTTTGAAAGTATTGTTGTGAATTGTGGACAACATTGTAACATCCTTTTTATCCTTCCACGCCAAAGCCATAATTTCGTCAGTATGGAATGTATCGGTTTCCCCTTTTTTCAATTTCTTAGTAAATTTGGGCATCCCAATTCTGTTTCTCCTTACGGTTCCACAGGCATTCGTCCGGTGATCATAAAGATACTTGAATAACGTTGGGCTGCTGTACCAGTTGTCAATGTACAATGTATGCCCTAGTTCCAAGTATGGTCCAAGCATCGTTACCACCACGTTGCCCGATATACCGATGTAATTATTTTTCTCAATTTCAGTTTGTTTTCCGGTATAAATGATTACATCTAAGACAAAACCAGTTTTGCAATCAGCCATTACAAAATTTTTTATTCCGAAACGACTAGCCTTCGTCCTGATGAATTGGCGGAATAAAAGTCTGCCTTTGAAAAGGAGAAGACTCTCATCAATACATATGTTCTGATATGGACACATGTACTGCTTGAAAGAAATTTTCAGTTCCTTCAGGACCTGTCTAATTTTATATAGTCGATCTCCGGGAACCTGCGTTTCATTGTCACAAAAATGCAACATTCGATGCATCAGTTCGAAACGATTCCTGGACATGGTTTCGGAATAACATGGTGAAAATAACAATCTGTGGATAGACCAGTGTTCAGATATTTTATTCCGTGAATTCCTTGACATTAGCATACACAGCCCCAAAAATGTGTACATATCATCAATTGTGCAGTCTACCCATCGCCGTAGACGATCACTCAAAACTGTGATATTTTTTGTGGCAAATACAAATTGTCTGTTGGTCTCTCGGACCAACATTTCAACAAAAGAAATATCGATGAAACATTTGAAATAGTCCATTTCGAGTGCATCCGAAGTCAAATTATCAGCTTTGCATCCCGAAACGTTAGCATCGAAGGAAAATGCGCGTGGCTCAAACATATCCGATTTCCACTCAAATGTCGGTCTTTCAGTGGATTCCGGTGTGATAATTTCACTTTCATCGACTTCCAAAGTTTCCTCAAGTTCGACATCCGAATCATCACTTCCATCGTCTTCAGATTCAACTGTTTCGATAAGGTTATCGATTTCACCAACTTCGTCGATCTCATCCATTTTGAATAATAAAATTTGTAAAACTAAACTCGTAAATAAAACACTTTGTATACGCAAATCGAATCCGAAATACAAATGAAAAATAGTCACAACACTTAGTTCTTTGTCAATTTCTATCTAAAAACATCGAAAATCTTTCTTTTCATTCAAGTTTAGTAGGTAAAATCTAAAACAAAACTCGTAAATATAACACTTTTTTATACGCAAATTGTATATGAAATATAAATAAAAACACTTGGTCACTCAATAGAAATTAAATTTCAATGTAAAAACATTGAAAACATTCCAATTATAACGCAAATCTGAATAAGAAAGCATTCCGAATTAGCATCCCGACTAAATGATATTCCGGCGACAACTGACTCATCACTATCGAATCATACCAACTGCCTATTGTACAAGATATCCCAGTGTGCAGGGGAATTTTGAGCTAACCCTGATTTGGCCTCTCGGGAAATTCCCTTATTCTCGCGATGTATGCGCCGTACAAATGTTTTTTGCTTGCAAGGTCTGATCAGAAATGTAGTTACACGTTTTAAAATTAAATAAATAAATATTTGACTCATACAAGCGCGTAGAACGGCTCGGCATATATCGTACGGTACGGGCGCCTGAATCGCCGCTGTGCATGACGTAAACGTTACGTTACGGGCAGCTATCAGGTTAAGGGTTGAAAAACACCTTTCACTTTCCACAGATGTCATCGGACCATCCTTTTTTTTATTCTGACTCTTTCTTCGAAGGAATTTTTATTATTTTTGATAAAGTCTATGTTTACCGACATCATTTTAAAACACATACACTTCACTCATTAAACAATAATTATGTGTATTATTATGAATCTTTTATTCAAAATTTATTTTTATAAACAAAATTATCGAAATAACGTGACAAAACACCCTAAAAATCCGACTATAGATCGCAACAACAGAAACCATACTGAATTGTATTGTAAGCAAATAATATTTGAAGAAAATATTAAAAAAAAAAAATGGATGACTCGATTGTTTTGAATAGGTAAGTACGAATTTTTCGACTCTAATCTCGACAAGGGGTCAGTCCCTTCGGCTACAAAATGCAATAAAACTTCAGACCAGTCAGGCATTGTTAAAAATATGACATGTTATAATAATTCACTCACTTGGTAAATGAACATGGTAACTAAGATATTAATTTTTTATAAATTATATTCAAATATAGAACGATTTAAGGATCGTATCCATAATAATATTTATGTTGATAATCAATTTGTATTCAATATCAGCCTATTTTCAATGAATTTATATGAGATTTAAATAAAAAAAATCTATTTTTTTTATCAATCCTGCTAAATCTCAGTTACTACATTTTTCCACGCATACTGTTTTTTTTGTGTCGAATTTTGTGAACTGGTCGGTGTCCCAAACGGCCATAAAATTTTGTGTGTTTATGAGTTTCGCGTATCGGGTTGAACTGTTATTACACAATGTAATATGAATGGCAAACTAAGATCGATATTAGGGCGCTCACCACGAGCACCCGTTTTCGATGACTGTTCAGTGGGTACATGCTTTTGGTACAGATTTACATGGATTACATTACGATAAACGAGTGATGACTTATGAATAGCATTGTTGCACATTGAGTGATTTTTAGGGAAAACGAGTGCAGCGCACATTCATGGTGTTAGAAAAGCCGCCGCTGATTGGGACCATACCTAAATAAGATTTCATATAAATGAAAAGGATTTCAAGTTATACACATTTATATTTTTTAAAAGATATAAAAAATATTAAAACTATGAATTAGTCAAAAATCTAAACGCTGAAAATTTGAAAACTTAATAAACTAAATTTTAAAATTAAGTATAACCAAAAAAATAACGTAACCTATGTATCAAATATGTGACGAATTCACAAGTTTATCTTTGACTTAAAAAAAAAATCTTTTTAATGTTTTCAGATACATATTTATTAATTAATACAGTTGAAATTGTAAAATAAATTATCAAAAAAAATTTTTCAAATTGCAAGCTTCATATTTTTCCGTTAGGTTTCTGTTGGCATATAATATGATCCCCCTTAAGTTAAGCATAGAAAATATCCTATATGGATAATCAATGGTATCTGCACACTGTAAAGGTCTACATGGAAATAAAAGCATTTACAAGATATAAAAATGCAAATTACTGTCAAAGATGATCAAATTTATTGTAAAATTACTAAAACCTAAAAATTCATTAAAACATAATCACACGACAATTTGCAGAATTAACATAATTAGAATACAGTGCACAGGAACAATATTTATACAGAAAAATGACAATTTTATTAATAACAATACTTTAATATATTATAGATAATTTATTATGCCTTAAGTTTTCTCCCCAAACCCATATTATTATGCTTAATCTCTCTTTTGAGACGTCGTTGCTCTTTTAAGATGTCGGAGGGGTCGACGTGTTGCTCATCCCATCCTGAATTGGTCTCTTCCAGCCACTCACCCAAATCAGCACCCTATAGAAACAAATAACATTTTGTAATACTTTCCCTGAATTTTTATGATGTATGAAAAATCTTATTCTTTTATATCGTCGAGTCTGCGGAATTTCATGTTTTAGCTAGAGCGGAAATAACAATTTTTTAAAATTAACAGTTTAATACAAATTATCAATTTAAAACTGTCATATTTATAAGAAAATAGGTAAGTACATTGTTATAGAAAAGCTACAACGTACCTAATTGTACCTAAGACTATCAGACATAAACTATATTAACAATTGCATTGTATAATAAAAAAAAAATCAGTAAATATGGTAAAGTTTAATATTCAATTACTTACCCCTGACATATCATTGGAGACTGCCAACCTCGATAAGTCAGGCCCTGCTGATCTGTTTCGGTTGGTTGGGTCACCGATGAGAATTCTCTTTTGCTTTACATATTGGGGTGTCATTTCCTAGAAACCAAATAATACATTGATTCACTCCGTAACTAGTAATGAGTAATATTTTAAACTGTGAAGTCTTTAGTGTATGGCCTGAGTGGACATATGTTCGTTGACAATGTCTTTCTTTGGTTATACGTTTATATGTTTGAGTTGCACATGCCACTTACGCCCCGACGAACGCTGTCCACTCAGGCCGTACACAAAGTATTCCAAATACAGTAAGGGAAAACAAACTGAAGGTGTCTAGGCCGACAAAATAGTTGAAGTGAAAATGGATATCGCCAAAATAGTATTAGAATAATTCTAATAGATTTAAGTTTTGTACTATTCCATTTTAGTCGCTTTTTGCGAATCAGGTTTCGCCTTTCGGCATCTTCAGCACATGCGCACTCACCAATGGCAAATACACACTTACAACGAATACAGTTAATTTTAACGTATATAATAAAGTAGGTAAAAACTTTATCACCTACCTAATAAGTCAAGGATCACAATAAAAATTATTATAACAAACAAAATATGAATAGTTCAAAGTGTTAGTAAAAAAAACCCTAATTACTAGTAATAGGCGTATACATTGTCAAAACCCTAAATGTTAGATCATTAGATAACTACTCA
Source organism: Rhyacophila brunnea (assembly GCF_057557595.1). NCBI lineage: Eukaryota > Metazoa > Arthropoda > Insecta > Trichoptera > Rhyacophilidae > Rhyacophila > Rhyacophila brunnea. Next base: position 36,472,161 of record NW_028232752.1, read on the forward strand.
CTAATAACATAATCAATAGGAGTAAAATTGTAAGTACTGGGTAACGTATTGGGAATTCACTGGCATTAACTAATAAGAAATAACAATGAGTAAATTATTATCCATAATTGGTATGAATGTCGGTCTTTAAAAAAAGAATATATTATTAGTAATTAGGTATTACACTTTAACTATTCATAATTTGTTATAATTTTTATTGTGATCCTTGACTTGATAGGTAGATGATAAAGTTTTTACCTACTTTATTTTATTAATTTATTATATGTGTCGCTAGATTTCAAAATCAGCCAAGTCCATAATAGATGAATAGGAGAAAAACAGCTTTTTGTTTTCTCAAATACACAGTCACAAGGGTGAAAGCTTATATTATTTCGAGTATAGAATATTTAAAATTAATAAATTCCACATTTTGATAATGCAGAAATGTTAGAAAGCAGTAGTTCTTCAGCGATTTACAAAAAAATCAAAAATACCAAAAGGTGGACTTGACTGATTTTGAAATGTAGCTACACATATCTCGTTGTCAGCGTGTATTTACCATTGGTGAGTGCGCATGTGCCTGAACATGCCGAAAGTCGAAACCCGGGTCGCAAAAAATTACTCAGAATAACACAAAACTTAAATTCATTAGAATTCAAATTCCATTAAGTACCTTCCCCTCGGTCGATAATTATTACGTTAAATATTTGTTTTAATTTACTATTCCTCACCAGATGCTTAATCATCGATTGGAAAAAATTGTAGATTAGTTTCATTGATTTTCAACAATTTGTTTTTAAAGAGGATAGAAAGAAAAAATAGCTGTCGTAATCTCAAACCTTTTGTGACAAATACTGAAGAGGTCTTTGGTAAAGATTATTGATAATTGGAAGACAAATAAGTTAACATTGTTTTTATATTACATAACCATTAAAGTGAAGTTGCAATTCGTAAACATTAGTCCAATCGAATAATATATTCATACTTCTTAACCATAAACACGAGGAGTGTAAGCAATACAATAATTAAGTCAATCACCAATTGCAATCGGAGACCAAACATATGGACTTCCATCGTGCGGAGGTATCTTAATAGTCTTATTTACAAAGATTGGTTGTTATTCAAATGCTCAACCCACTCCCTCTTTCCAAAACTCAATTGAAAGAAATATTTTAAAATTTGATAATACAGTACACTCTCAGTAATCCGCCGCTTGATTATCCGACAGCTACTATAATCCACCGTTATTTTTACTAGTTGAAAGCACAAAATCATGCTCTATAATTCGCCGATATTCGATTGTCAAATTCAGTCGTTCGCCACGTACATACAACGCATATGAGACGGGTTTATTTTGCAAACTTTTTCGTAAAACGTACATTCATCGCGAAGAAAGTAATGTACCAGGGCAGAAAGAGCCCAACGACCGCATCACAATAATTATGCCATGCTGCAATGCAACCGGGATACAAACTGAAGCTTTTGGTCATAGGGAAAGCCAGGAATCCTAAGCCAATCAAGAATATCTGCCTCACTGAACGACTGGTTGTGTCAAGTGATTTACTGTTTAATATTTAGTTTATAAATACTCATATGTATAATTTAGTAAATAGTTGATATTGATTATAAAGGATACCGTCATTTGCTAGTACAGATTTCTCAAAATAATTATTTTTATGAAATACCTGTTTTAATTTTTACCATTTTTTGTATATATACACTATAATCCGCCGCTTTCACTAATTAGACACTTGTCTGCAGTGACGTCCCGTGGGAGTAGGCAGATTGAGCGTCACTTGGGGGCGGCAGTTACCCGAAGGGCGGCAGAATCTTTTGGTATATATAGAAATAGCTACTTAATAATAAAGAGTTCTTAATAATGAAAATATCTTTCCTTTAAAAAATTCAGCTCATTGGTTGGAAACAAAATGTATTAATTTACAGAAAAGGTTTAACAGGACTATAATTTTTTATCGGGATCGCGATGTCTAGTTTACTTCCGTTGTCCTTTGACACCAGCACGGATGATAAATAATTTTGTATAAAAATTTGGGCGGTATTATGGTGCTGCACAGCAGCGGCATTTTTTCTAGGGACGTCAATGCTTGTCTGGTTTTTAGGGTGACGGATTACTGGGAGAGTACTGTACATAATATCAAGCTGCCAGATTTGGAAACACCGGTCAAAAGCCATGCGTTTAAACCTTTGGTCCATGACGGGCTGCTCTACATAGAATAATCAATTGTAATATAGTAAATACCTGAAACAGGTTATCCAATTCCTGATTCTCTACATTATTCTGTGGAATGTTTGCTTGAGCTACTTTCTCTCTATATTGTTGTATGTGATCTTGCACAGTTTGTGGTTGTATGGGCCTGTCCACCCATTTATCGTCCCAGCTGATGGCTCCCTATAAAAAACACTTTATTACTAAGTATTAAGGCTTTTATTATTATACAATCAAGACATTTTCATTACACTTCATTTTTGGCCATATTTAAGTATGGACATTAGATGTCACAATTTTCGTTATTTTTGACTCCATCCTTCCCCACTTGGTCACAAGATCACAAAATGCGTTTCTGGTTATTTTATGACGTCACATTTTCTACAAACCCTCCATCAAAAATCATCACATAATAACAAAATTCCTTCCTTTCTCATGGCATGAGTGTTTGTTTATCTGGTTTGAATATTATGACAGATGAGTTGTTTAACATTTCAACTCAATAGATTAAATTATGCAGGAATCCAATATTGTCAACATTTCTGCGTCCGGACTATGTTTGTCATGGGCTGAATATCTTTAGTTTACTACAACTTGCTCAATCTCTTAGGCTTGTGCGTTGGGTCTAAATATATATTGAAAACTGGGATTTGAATTAAAAACCTATGACTTCATAAGTGGACATAATATGACCACTTGTCCCTCGCAAGCAAGTATGTCTGATTTATCGAATTAAAATTGTAGAAACTTTGGCCGGTATATTGCGTATTTTGTCAAATCATTTCATTTCACTAAAAAATAAAAGATAACGAACGTTGGTGTAAAAAAGTGTGACAGAAACAACGGTAAAGCTATAGTAAGTACCAACTCTATATCGTTATTATGGGGTGTTTTGAGACCAAAAACCTAACACAACATACCTACTTATTTTCGGGTTGTTTTTCAGATGGTTGTGTTAGGTTTTGGTTTGGTTTATAATTTCAAAACACCATAGTTTTACCGAATCAACTAGGGCATTTTTAGCGAATATTTTTGTAGCCCAGCCCTAATAAATTATACAAAAATAAATTGGTTACCTCTTCAGAGTGATTTGGTACAATCCCGATATGAGTAAGACAGTCATCTGCGTCTTCTGTATAAGATCTTTTTCGCATTCTAAAGCAGCATAGTGCTCTTCTGACAACGCCAACAATCAATAACAAAAGTGTCTTAATCCTATTTAATATAAAAAACATCATCACAGGTTCACTGGATTGTAGCGTGTAAATTATTACTGAAAAGGAAATTGGAATAAGCATGTTACGAAAATACTAAAAAGGTGAATACCATAATGATGGGGTGCAATACGTTGATAAGACATTAGACAACACATCATTTTCTTTTATGTGGTTTTCATTTGTGTATCTAGTGATATCAGTGATACTTAATAGCAATATTACAAAAATAAATCTTACGTTTAGAATAATGAATTCAATCCGACTAGAATCTTCTATCTCTCATTGTTAATTGGATTTCCTTAATCATCAACTGTATTTAGAAAATGATAAGACGAAATATCAACGTCAGATAATTTACTTATTTTGTTTTGACAGATGGACAGTACAGAATACAGATTGACAGGCCCGGCTAAATGATACCATTTGCAAAAATATATAACGTCGTCGTTGTTGCCTCCGACGAAAAATGTAAAGTTAAAATATTTGAATCATCCTAGAAATAACATTATTATTAATTTTAAAAAATATAACTGAAAGTTTTATATTTAAATTTTATTTTTCAGGTTGAGAGATTCTTTTTTAAAGTATTCGACAAAATCGATTTATTTATTTTTTATGAAACTTTGCCGGCAATAAAAAGTTACACCCAACATTACGGCAACACTGGGTACAAAAACATTGTGGGAAATTAGAACGAGCCGGTCTGGTTAGTAGCTGTAGGAAAGGAAAGTGGAATATTGAGTCGACAATAAATATTGTCGTAGCGAATATGGCGGTTGAAAATAACCTTTGCAGATTATGCATGACCAGCGATGGCCTGCAAATACATCTATTCGGAGACTATGCTTGCAAAAAGGAATTGCTTGATAAAATTACTGTATGTTTACAGATCACCATCCAGAAAAACGACATTCGTTCAAAAAGTGTGTGTTACAGCTGCATACATACTATTGAAAACTACTATAAATTCAAAATGATCGCTAAGCAAGCTCAAGAAAAGCCATTATTTCAAAGCAAGACATTTCGATCCGAAGAAAACAACAATAAACTAATTTCGATTGTGCGCGCAGTTTCACCGCCTGCTAATAACAATAATATGGCGTTAACGTACCGTAAAAATACAGTCTGCGCCGATCTGGATTCGTCTTGGAGTAATTCTAGTCTGGAGTGTGATAATAATCAAATTGAAATGAAGAAAAAGCCATTTCAAATAGAAACATATTCGGGACATTACAAAATCGACTCCGAAAAACTGATCGCCGAGCATTTTGAAAATATGCTAGAGGAAGACCCCGAATTACTGGATAAGCTATCTAAAAACTACGGGGTGAAAAAATCAACAAATCTATTTCAAAATACTAATAAACCATCGGAAGCTATTCGCGTAAATAGACTGACGTCTTTTCAAGGATGGCAGAGCCGTAAAAATGTCGTCGACAGGAAGCCATTTTCATCCAGCAGGAAAGAGAACATTCCAAATTTAAATATTAACAATTTCGTGCGGCGCGCAACCAGAGATCAAACTATTTCAAACGACAAGAAAGCGGCCGTCAATAATTTTACTAAAGACAAACATAACACTAAAATAATTATGCCGAGGAGCGGAAACAGCAAGAAAATGTTTGTCGACGATTATCTGAACACACAGAATGCTACGATGGATTATTCGATGGATTTTTTTAATACTCAGAATAAACCGCAACAAGATTCATCTGATTCGGATGGCAGTCTTCATTTGACACCCGACTACAATATCATCACACACTTGAGGCAACGTGGAAATAATATGTTCTAGGTGTTTTCTTGATAAACAATAAATTGACATAATATGTACCTACCTATCTAAGAGTAATTATTTTATTTGACACGTTGAGCTATTTCCATTATTATTATTATCATTATCATTAATTGTGCCATATAATTAACCATTGCGTTATTCTAATCGATCGGAACAAATTTTAGTTTTTTTATAGATTGAAAGAAAAGCCTGTCACTATTAAATTTAGTGTAGTACCTACTGTATATTCTTAAGTCTGAGAAATTCAATTAAATTTATTCTACAATGTCTTTCATTTCGACTCGTACGTCTTCCCAATTTTCATGCGAAATGCTTCAGACGGAGAATTATTATCGTTCAATGGTTTATCGACATTAATTATTTTGTCATCAATTTACATACTCGGTACATACCCACGGGTGTAGGTATATTAATTAAAAATAATATTTAAAATGATCCACTTAATCCCGAATTATTTTTAATGATTTTGCAAATAAATGAGCTATCCAGGGAAATCTGTTTTTTATCCCCAGAGTGTTGAGTATTGAATTTTTAGGTTTACGTGGGATGAATGCCAGCAATATTTTATTTATGTCGATTGAACTCTGGAACTCAATGCATATCCTATATAACATAATATATTAAGTACACGCAATAGAGACTACGCATGAAATAATAATAAAAATATCAATGATTTTATTATTTATATAATATATATTATATTATTTATTGATAAAATACTGTATTATGTAAAACTAACTACCTAGGTAAAATATTGTTATATTAATAAATGTAATATTATTATAATAACTGTTTAAAATAATCAGATAATAATATGTACCTAAGTGTAATTAATTTTTATTTGTTGTTTCTTGATTAAAGGGCATAATATATTGAAACAAAATATAAAACAATAAATTAATAGTATTACTATTTCACCTTATAAATTAATGAAAAAAATGCTAAATAGCCAAGACCGGTTTCGTCCGCTGCGATATTTCTATTGGTTATTATTTATTTAACTAGACAATATTTTTTTGCAGATATCTAAATGATAGGTACATTATAATATAATACTTTATTGTAGTATGTACTAATGACGTCCAATTTTTCAAAAGACATCTTTACGCATTTAAATTTATAATATTTAACATACGAACTAAAATTAATATTTTTCGATTAATACCTAATATAACAGGGGTGGCCACACTTTTGTTTTCTAGGAACGACTAGTTGAAAAAAATATGTATGGCGAGCGACTGATAAAATATGGCGAGAACAATAAAACCCAATTTTTTATAATTCAAATATGTATTTTGAAAACAGATATTTTATACATATAAAAAATAATGATACCGAAACATCGAATTAACGACAATAATATAGGTACTTAAGTAATATTATTATGTCTGTCACTTCTAAAAAAACTAAGTAGGTTCACATTAACTGTAAATTCGACATAGTTACACAATTTACCTGTATATCGAATATTAGAAATTTTATAGTAGCCAAGATACAAACCTTCGCCAGGAAACATACTTAAAATAAATTCTATACAATATTAATTATCATTTAATTACATCAATATCATATCACATAAATTGCATCGCACAGCCATGTATTTTAAAATTTAAATACTCCTTGAGGAAAATAGCGCCGCAGGCGACTTTTTTATTATTGAGCAAATTTGTGGCTTGTGTTTTTCTTACTTAACTGGTTGACCCGCTACGCCGGGCTCCCCTCAGACTAGAGCCCTGTCAGACCCCACCTTGTGGGAGCCATGCCTGCTGGTGTATAATGCAATGATAACTGATAATAGTGGGTACTGTTGCCTCATTTTTACATAAAGTAATAAACCCAACATGATTCCCAACCATAGCAGGAGCTCCATCAGTCGTACCGATACTAGTTTATGAATAAGAAATCGAGTACGATTAATATTCGACTTAAATGCATTACATATATCTTCTCTTTTGGATCGTTCATCCATTGGTAAAACTGTTAATAATTCTTTTGAATCAAACATGTCTATAAAACCCAATCGAATAAAAACGCATAGTTGTGCAATATCCGTGTAATCTACCGACTCATCAAATTGCAAGGATAGGAATTTACATTATTTATTTTATTAATGTTTTCCTGTAGAATTTCTTCCAAGTTCTCATCACTTGTGTTCTTCGCATGACTGTGTTTCTTGATAATGATATATAAGAGAAGATATAAGAACTAGCGGATTTTAAGAGCTGGAACATCGAGTAGTTTTGACTCGTTTGAAGTTGACTAGTACAATATTATTATTATGTCCGCGAACGACCAAAAATACCTTCGCGATCGCAATCGACCCACTGGCCATCCCTGCTATATAAGTATGTATATATGAGTGTTTTTTTTATAATCATGCCGCTACAAGTCGGTAAAAACAAGTGAATAATTAACTAATTTAATAATTGCCAATCCCTCATACCTAAGTATTGATCCAAGAATATTTTTAATAAATAATTATTTGGTTACTATACCTACGAAAAATTGGAAGTAATAAACAATAAAAATAAATTTAGCAATCAATTATTGGCATATAATAATTATTGTCATAATAAAAAAATAATTGCCCTAATTATTATTCATCTATAGTCAATAATAATATTACTGATTAAGTTATGTCTATCTGTTATAAATAAATGATAAACAAAATACCATATTATAAAGTTTTTATTTCTGGGTTACCGGTCCGCAGGTGTTAAAAGGTTGGGGAATGCTGTACTTTTGTAGATACATTAGGTATTATTATTTCATGCTATTCATAGTATATTATTTGGCAGAAATGTCCGATGTGTGTATGTTATAATATCGTAGAACGGAGGTCGGAAACCCTTTACTCGTAGAGGGCGAAATACAAAATTTCAAAAACGCCAAAGATACGAGGGTGGGTCAATAATTCCTTAGAAAAAAGCATTAAAACAGTTTTTATTTTTGTATTTTTTTTTTATTTCTTAACATAATCTCCTTGGAGCTCAATACACTTGGTTAGACGTTTCTCAATTTTTTTTAAACCGTCAGAAAAATAAGTTTTCGGAAGGTCCTCAAAATAAGCATTTGTCCGATCGATGACTTCTTCATTTGAAAAAAAACGTTGTCCACTTAGCCATTTTTTTAAGTTTGGGAAAAGGAAAATGTCACTGGGGGCTAAATCTGGCGAATACGGTGGGTGGTCGACCAATTCGAACTTCAATTCTTCAATTTTAGCCATTGATCGTAAACATGTGTGAACACGGGCATTGTCCTGATGAAAGAGGATTTTTTTCCTGTTTAAATGAGGCCGTTTTTCTTCAATTTTGTTTTTTAGCTGGTCCAATAAAGATGCATAATAATCCCCTGCTATTGTTTTTCCTTTTTCCAAATAGTCAACGAAAATAATTCCACGTGCATCCCAAAATACAGTAGCCATAACCTTACCAGCTGATATTACGGTTTTCGCCTTCTTTGGACATGGTTCGCCTTTCGCAATCCACTGCTTTGACTGTTCTTTCGTCTCGGGAGTATAGTGGTGTATCCATGTTTCATCTACAGTCACAAAGCGACAAAAAAAATCATCCGGATTGCGTTGCATGAGCGACAACAGGGCTTTAGAGGCCACCACCCTATTGCGTTTATTGTCGACTGTGAGCAAACGCGGCACCCATCTTGCAGAAAATTTTTTCATGCCCAATTTGTCATGTAAAATAGAAATGACGCTACCTTGTGAGATCCCTGTAACCTCAATTATCTCACTCAACTTTAATCTTCGGTCACTTAACACCATATCGTGGATTTTATTGATCATTTCTGGTGTAGTCACCTCTACAGGACGTCCTGAGCGTGGTTCATCCTTTGTTGATGTACGACCACGTTTAAATTCATTTAACCAGTTATAAATAGTTGCAAGTGAAGGAGCAGATATGCCGTGAACTAAATCCAACTCATTTTTTATTTCCTTTGCTGTTAACCCTTTTATATTAAAATGTTTAATAACAGCTCTAAACTCAATTTTCTCCATTTTCCATTTTTCCATTTTCCACAAGCAAATTTTTTTTTAAATGTACGAGAAACACACAACAACCCGACCAATCTGATTGAAACTTCGCAGCATACTGAATCGGTAGTGCCGCTGCATGAAAACAAACCGCTTACAGTACTAGTCGCGCCACCTGTCGGCTTTTCTAAGGACTTATTGACCCACCCTCGTATATTATAATATATAATATTCGTCAATTAAAAATATTTTTATCGCGGACGTAAACTTTTTAAACAAATTTAAAGTACCTTCACGTTTAAAAATACGTTAACAATTTTATAAAAAACTGAGTATTTGTCTTTAATGGTATTAACTGTTAGTTCATTGTAACGAAATGTTTATTAGAATTAACGAGATGTAAAGTAAAAGATTTAAATGAAGTCTAGCATACTTTCATATCAAATATTTTTTCTTACCTCATCTGGCATCATACTTTTGGCAACAGAGTTGACAACGCTATCGAATCGAATATCTTCCGCGAGCGCCGTATTGCCGATCCCTGTATAGAAAATAATAATATGTATGTGTACCTATTATATTACCCACTGCCGGTTGACGACCTCTCCAAACTAATTTGACTCACGTCTGTCGGGTGCGATGCGTTACTTCGTACCTTGCTTATTGACCAATCCAGCAACCAATAATTAGTTTACCTATCGAAAGTTTTCTACGTCTTCGGTAGCACTGGATCACCAGAATTATCCAGCGACGGTTTCTTTCGAACTTATGTGTCAGCCCATGCTCGAGTATCTTTCCATACCACGTTGTGATACCCTGCGTGTAATGTGTAATGTAAAAATGTATATATATAATTAGTGTTTGTTGTATAATTTAATACATTCATTTGAATTATGGAGTTGTGGAGTATCGATTCACAATTAGTTGTATTGTACAACCACATAATTTCAAATAATAACATTATTGAAGGAAAATAGCACTAGATAGAAATATATAGAATAGAAAATAGACTTTTTTTACTATTAAAGTAAATTTGTGATATGTGTTTATCTTATTTATCTGGCGACTCCCCACGCCGGGCCCCTCCTGAGTCCGGGTCCCCAGGCCAGAGCCCTGTCAGCCCCCTCTTGTGGGGGTCATGCCAAAAGAACTCCAGTCGATCTTTGTTTGGCGAACAATTTCATCGATCGTCGATCTATAAACCAATTAAACGTAACATTTTTTGTCTTTGATATGGTTAATTTTAGAGCGGCTTTAGGGTTCCTGTATTTTCTTTCAGTCTGGCGGGTAAAGTACTGTTATCAGCGAAAGTTCCGGGAATCCCTTAATTTTTGAATGCTTCGATGATTGAGATTTTGTGGAATATTTGTATGATATTATACAATATCTTTTATTACTCATAATTTAGTAGATTGATTTAGTAAATAAATAGGAACCTATATCTACATACGTATAGGTATGTATTTATTTTTTTAAGTTTTGTAAACACTAATGCTGGATCAAGTATAAATAGATACCAATATAAAAACGATCATCAATCGTTTATAGTAAGGATAAGCACAACACATATTACAGCAAAAAACAAATAAAAAGGAGCACAACGAATGTGTAAAAATGCGATTTATAATGTGTCAATACTGGGAGTGTAGTAATACATGCAGTGGCGCACCCAGGATTTAATATTGGGGGGGGGGCCCAAGGAGGAGAATGTAAATTAGTCCCATAGGCTATTTTTCTTCTTCACAGCCTAATTTCTCGTTGTCTATTGCACTCGGTGTACCTACACCATGGTCCCCACATCCTGAAACGGGCCCTCAGGCTAGGATATTTGGCGGGCCCCCTACCTACCGCTAAGATTAAAGGCAGTGTGAAACACTACATTAAAGTTTTTCAATTTGTGTTTTAGTTCAAATTAAGGGTACTTATACATAAGAATTATTGGCGATTTTCAATACATCCACTTTAATAATGGAGCTGTCGAGTATCGACACATAATAATCAAAAAATATATTGCACAATTATATAAGTAATTGAAAATGTTCATGGCCAAGAAGTATAATAGCGCCGCAGGCAACTTTTTTTACTATTAAAGCTAATTTATGATGTGTGTTTATCTCACTTATCTGGTCAACCCGACACGCCAGACCCCCCACAGCCCGGGCCCCCAGGCTAGAGCCCTGTCAGCCCTCCCCAGCCATAACCTACACCACTCCGGAATTCGGGTGGACACCGAGAATTTTTTGACAGTTCCATTAGGGATTGGGTTTCTAAAAAAACCTGACATTAGTGTTTCGAAATTTTTGTGTTAGAAATTAAAATCTAAGAAATTGTTCTAAAAAGGGTGCTGGTTTTGTTTTGTGTTTTTATTTGTCTAAGCCGAAAGGTTTATTGGCTTTTAATTTCAATGGTTAAAATCATTCTGATAATTTTCATGTTTGGGGGTTGTCAGGGCCCCTTGCCCCCCCCCCCCTGGGTGCGCCACTGTAACCACCTCACTTCAAGTGTGGTGTGGGCATGGCCCCCACATCATGAATGTTTGGCGGGCCCCCTTACCTATCACCAGGGTTAAGGGGAATGTGATGTTCTAGAGTAGTGTTCCCAAATGATATTCCGTGGATTTATCTATATTGTTAAATAATTCCCTTGAATTCTTGATCTGTCGGACCTCATATCATATTATCGATCGTTATCATACTATGAACCACTGATCGCGACCCCCTCTTGTGGTAGCCAAGTTGCATTCGACCCTTCGATATTGGATAAATAACCATTTTTATTTTTCTATAAACACTAAAAATAATTGTAATATAAAATGATACACGTGAATTATTATCATGTAGTTACGTATATCATATTTTCATCATACTTCATATTTTTCATGTTAATTTTGATGAAGTAGTATCTATAGCGCCACATGCGATTATAATATAACAAATTTTTGATGTGTGTTTATCTCAAAATTAGACGAGCCGCCACGCCGGGCCCTCTTAAGCCCGGGCCCCCAGGCTGTAGCCCTGTCAGCCCATGGTGGTGGGTGTAGTCGTACTTTTCGCCGAATTTTTATCGTCGATTTTGGGTTTTTTAACAGTGAAGTTCCAAAATATTAATTGAAAATGGAAAAAAAAGTATTATTACATTTAACTTATAGGTACACAAATCTACCCAACAGAACACAGCCTAATTTCTCGTTTATCGGACTTTTGTCTATTGCACTCGGTGTACACCACTCCGGGATTCGGATGGACACCGAGAATTTTTTGACATTTCCATTAGAGATTGAGTTTCTAAAATAACCCTACATTAGTGTTTCGAAATTTTTGTATTAGAAATTAAAATCTAAGAAATTTTTCTAGAGGGTGCTGGAGAATTTCAAATAAATTTTTTGCCGTGTTTTTATTTGTCTAATCTATTGGCTTTCAATTTCAATGTTTTTGGGGGGGGGAAGGGGGGGGGGGGCAAGGCCCCTTGGCTCCCCCCCTGGGTGCGCCACTGAATACATGTGACATCAATAGATGTGTTTGTGTTTTGTTGCTGTTAATATTAAAAATTAAAACGCACTACTTTTTCTATCCCCCACCATCTTCGTTATCACAAATTCATAAATATAGGATTTAGATTATTATTATGACGAATAATTATTTTGATAACCCTACCTCGTTACCAAGATATATTCGAATCGACACTGAACGAGAGAAAGTCATGCAATAGGTTTACTAAGGCTAGTAAGTGTAATCTAGGATAGCAACCATTCAAATAATCACAATTGCTTTTTCGTGATTGCTCTGCACTAGAAGAAATGGTATCTGCGTACATATGTTAAAGCTTAAATTGTTCCGCAATACTGTGAAAGTGTAATACTCCGCGCCCTTGTGGCAAAGATTCATGGACTTCGTCACCGTGGCCGACTCTCCCTCATCTACCGCGATACCACAAAAGAGACTGCGGGATGCGGCAATGGATCGAGAAAAATGACGCGACCTTGTGATTGCTCTATGCTATGATGCTGGAGCGTGATAGCGTGAGTATGTAATCGATATTCATTCATTTTATATTAAACTGAAATAATTATCGGTAAGGTGGCAAAAAGTAAACCATTTTTCCAATGTATTTTAGGCTCCACAATATTAGGTGACAGGGCGATATGGTCGATACGGTTTATTTCCAAACGTGTACGTATTATTTCGGAAACTTAGTATACCTACATTTCGGGAATTAAAAAAAACTCAATCCATTTCAGCATAACGTGGATTAAAATTATTGTGATAATTGTATGGTATTTTTTTCAATTCTAAAATAATTTTAGAGTTATTGATGTTGAAGCCGTCTTGGGCTACATATAGTTGCTAGAATTTTGAATAGCCTTATGTCTTATACCTATCATAAAATATTAAACTAATTTTCTTAATATTTATATTGTAGGTACATTGACGTTATATTAGGTAAATAATATTACTAATAATCAAACATTTGACACTTGCGGACTAAGTGCTTGTAACAGAGAGTTTGTTGATTGATCATGTTCGATCATATTATGGGTCTCCACAATATGGAGGTTTGTATTAAAAGATCTTTGTTTTACGATGTTAGCCACTTGCTCAACCTATTAGGTCCATACTGAAAAAACAATATGTGTATTTTCCAGACCTAGGATTCGAACCTGGAATTCAAAAGATTTTATAATTGCAACGATACGTCCTCTGAAAACTGTTTAATACGACAAAATATTTTCTGAAAATCTTGTTAAACAGAGTCTAGGTTAATTTCTTTAGGTAGTTAATCACTTAGACCAACTTTAGTTATATTGTAATACCTTCTCAGAATTTTTCAGTATCTTATACGATTCAACAATAATTCGGAAAGAAACGATAATAATAATATGTACCTACTACATATAATATTGTTACATTATTATGTAGGATCTATATTTTAAGTAGGAATAATTTCATTCGTACAAGTTTTCACGATATTATTATATGTAATATGGGTTGGATTGAAAAGTTTTTGGGGAAGCCTATAGGTGCTGTACGTAAGTATTCTGTATTGGAATCAGTCGACGTTTAGAGTCGCCGGAAAACGGACGCGCCTGGGATGTTTGTTTTTCCCAAATAAAGCTGCCGCGACGCTATCATGACGTAAAAATGATCGTAAAGTTTAGTTAGTTTTGCAAGTGATTATTACGTATAATTTGGAGACAATGTGACTATGTTCAGATAAATGAAGCAAACTTTTTTTTAAATCTGATAGTGTTGTTCAATTTAAAAGATAATGCCACTACATATCCATTAATAATAATAATTTCGTATTAGACATCAACTGTCTAAAATAAGTTTTTTTATAATAAAAAATACGTTTGTATATTTCCTTTATTATAATATTTCAGTTGGGAAAAATTATTAACCTTTAAGAATGTCATAGTTGTAACGTTATAAAATAGCACCAAAACAAACGGCGTGCTTCTTCTTCCCCGTCGTACACCTCGTCGTAATTACTCTGAAATTATGTAGGTAGGTGTAATAATTAGATTTTTAAATAAGTAAGACATGTAAAGAAAAAAATAATCGTTGTTGAAGATATTATCAGATTTCAGTTTCGTGGCTAAAAAAATGTTAAAAACTACGTTAAAGCACCTATTGTGATTTTTATTTATAATTTTTAAATTTTGACGGCATACTTTTGCTATTGCACATAGGTACATACATATTTTAGACCTATTTTTTTTTAACGTTAAGGGTAGAACGACAAAAAAACTAAAGGTAAACTACGCAATAAGAATATATTATAATTGCATATACATAAAACAATGGATATCATTCAAAACAAATAAAAATATCATATAATATTCCTTCAATCATAAGTAAAGTTTAAAAAATTATTAATAATACATTTTTAAAAAGAATAGGTAAAACGGGGACGTAAAACTACTGCAAAGTGTTTCATTGTACCTACATAAATATAATAAAGTGTTGCATTTTAAATAAAGGATGACAGTTACGGAAAGCAATGCAACTAGAAGTCTAACTTTGAACGGTCTGACAGTGACAGCTAAAATATCGACAGCCTCCAATGTTTCGACGCCGGAAAATCTCTCCGAGAGCGACTTCTATCACGAGCTAGAGATATATCAAAAACTATTGAAAGGCAGCTGTGAAAATGGATCCCCTAAACTGTTGTCCAAGTTTCCACGTGTCGTGGAGGGTGGCAGCGGGGAGGAGAAAGCCGAAGGTGGGGATAAAAATGATTGTGATGAGGGGGCGGAGAAGAAAAACGAAGAGAAAAAGGTGCCTAAGAATAAGGCCAAGCGGCTCCGGCCTTCCAGGTCATACAGTACGGAGAGAATTCATAAATTTGGACGGAGCAAGTGTGAACATGGTAAGTATCACATACCTACTTAAATAACTCTATTAATATACTCTATTTTATGGTTTTATGAATTCACAACAGTGATTTCTATACCCAATAAGCATGGGAGTCACTTTTTAGTTTTAAATAAGTATTATCAGGTGAGTGATCGATTGAAATAATTTTTATCATTTCTCCTATTTTACGACTAGTATTATAATAATATGAACAGATAGGTACTATAATTATATAAACATAAAATAAATTAGAATGTTGTATTTATAGCAAAAAATAAAATGTGTTCGCACTTAAATCAACAAAGTGTCACAATAATAAAAAAAAATGTAAGAACAGTGGCACTTTACCATCACTTAAAAACTGATCAGTGCTTTCTCATCCAAATGTAAATATGTTTATCTGTGAATCAGATTTTATATATTTGTTTTTAAATATTTTCATATTTGAAAACGAAGACATAATAATATGCATAAAAATGCCTTCACTCGGAGGGCTACTCAAATCTTGTAGGTCAATTCATATTTTTTAGAACCTTCAAAACCTTTAGTAAGTACCAGTAAGTTAACATTTTTGACGAGTTGTATTCTTATCATCACAAAAATTACCATTTGATTCGAATTTTCCAATTAAATTATGAATAGCTCTATAGGTTGATTATTTTGACCATACATTTCACTTAATGCTCGTGCTCGGATAGATTCATTACTGTTGTAATAAATTTGAACTTGTGTATCTTTCCATGATGATTTGCCATTCAATTTTATTGGGTTTTTTTAGAAAAAAGTTTAGAAAAAAATTGTTGCTATGACGTTTTAAAAATCTATAATACTAATTTGATAACCATTCACTGATGGTATACCTTTATAATTATTTATATAGATAGCACGAAAATGACGAAAAGAGAAACCCGGGTCACTAATCCGACCTCTAAAAAATATTACACAAATTCTTATTAATTTATTATAATTCAAATTTAATTTATATTCCAAAAGAAACTTTCTTTAGAAATGCCATAGTATGTCATGCTTAAAAGAGATAATATATTATATATTATTTTTAAAGGAATATAAAAAGAAATGTTAAGAATTTGAGGAACTAAAGTATCAGCATTTTTTATTGGAATTCTGATACACCATTAAATGTATAAATGCATGAATAAAAGAGATTTTAAGCACCCCAAAAATCGAAGGAAAATGTTCCAATTTAGATATAATACTGGAAAAATTTACGAAGGGAGGATTCGAGAGATTGTTAAGGGTACTTAGCTGAACACTGTCGAGCAATGTCTTTATGAATTAAAAATGACTCTGATTTTCATTTAATTTCATAGAATTTTATTGCAAATGTTGTAACACAGTTTTATGAGAGTGATTGATTTTCTTTTTCTACAGACACATTTAGTAATATCAAAAATAATACAATATTGTAATCTTTTCTATTTACAAATAGTAATAAAAGTTACTTGTTTTTTTTCCTTCTTCGCATCAGGGTATTTATCCGCTTAATACCGCCGTAATGAAAAGATAACAATTCATATTGAAAAAATATTATTCTAAATTGTAGGTTATGGCGTCCTTCGTTTGTAGTAAATGCATCACGGAACATAATATTAATTCTGTGTTCCCTGAAATGCACATTTATTGATACTTGCGGTGCCAGCTGGCAGTTGCCAGCTGCCTCGCTAGTCAATAAACGTCGATTGTTTAAGTATAGTAGATCAACGCAATTTATAGGATCGAGATAGGTGGAATCAGTTTGCAGAGGCTGAATGTCAAGCACTGGATTTTTCCAGGTTGATGATTTGAATGTGTATTATATTAACAGTACAGTCGTTAGATGTCCATTAAATATTTTTACGTAGGTAATATTAGATTAATTGAAAAATTAGGTCGCCTTGATGGTGGCCGACCTCCGCTAAAAAGTAAAATTTCTTTCATTGTTTCCACAAAATCAATCAATTGTGAATGGTCATAGACAAAAAAATGGAATATTATGTAAAATGGTGTTGCCATATAGGTTTTAAGATTTTATTAATAATATGTGTCCAATGGCGGCCGTTTTACCATAGTGAATTTTACTCAGATCTGATTTTTTCCAATGAGAAAAAACAATGTACAGTAAAAACAAAACAATGATTCGGTTAGTGGATTGTATGCGTAAGAATACGTACGAATACCTACGAATACGTGCTCATCGGCTGCCAGGTATTTAATACGGCTCCCCGTCAGCACGCACACCATCGACCAACCGAATCATTGTTTGGTTTTTACTGTACGCCCATGTACTGAAATGTGAATTTAAATTATTTACATAAATATAAATTATATAGCACTGGATTGTCCAGAATTGAAAAAGTTTTTGGAGGAAGCCAAAATCCGCCAAGATAAAAATGATAATAATGATGATAATATGGTTTGTAACAGTTTTGTGTTTGAGTAACAAGATAAAGGAATGGGGGGGGGGGGGGGGCAAGACAAGCTGATGAAAACACTAACGACGAAAGCGACCATATACAATATTCAAATTAGCCTCATTATACGCAGTTTATACTTACTGGGTGTTAGCATATTCTAAATTTTGACTGCTAAATATTTTATATTATCATCATTCTATAATAGCTTTAACATATTTATATGACTAGCAATGTAGTTCTGGATTCCGCACGTAACATTATAGGGTAGTTCATGAGTATGTGTGCCACAACCGACAGGGAAGTGTGCCACAAGCTCGAGCTTCCGAGGTTTCTTTCTTCAAGGGTACGAGTACATAGCCCGTCATGCCGTAGTTTCTCTGAAATTTTCACATTATAAATACAACGTTATCATTTTTAAAACTCATAAATTGAGTAGGTATAGCTTTTCATTTTAACTGTATTAATTACGAATGACATTTCCTTTAACAGTTACATAAATGAGTCATGTAGGAATAATGAAGGTCCTGAAATAACTAGCTTGTAAAATAACTGAAACTAAATGAAATTAAATATTTAACAGTAAACAAGTATTATAACAGTCTGAAACCGATGCGAAATAATATTGAAAGTTTATAATTATTGTTTGGCTGTTTTTGCATAAATCCATCCAATTATAGCATAATACATATTTTTTAATAAAAGCATATTGACAAAAGTTTAGTCACGGACTTGTGAAATGTTTTTCGTTCGTGGAAGGAAAAATTTTCATAAACGAAAGACAATCCGCGAGGTTTTAAAAAAAACAGGAAACGTGACTTGTTGCCCAATGAAAATATTTTCCTTCCACATTTTCGCCGTATACAATATAATAATACCTACATTATTCCTTCCCTTTGTGCGAAATGGTTTTGTTTATATTAATTATCTTTTACAAGCTTTACAAATAATAGTATCTTGTTAAGTTGGTGTTTCTAATTTAATTTTGCAAATTAAAATTTTGCATATTATTAATTAAAATACGTTTACTGTACCTACCTACAATATCCGCAATTGTTCCTTTATCGATGTATTCTGTTATTTAACCAGTAGAGAAAATATGCCTTAATTTTTGTAATTTTTTACAGGCTCTGCGCTGCTTTTGTTTGAATAATATACTACTTCTTGATCCATCTCCGCTCCTACGTGGTGCGTTAAAGAATCTCTGTCGACCGCCAGTCTTCTTGCGCCATCCTAAGTCATATAGGTCCAACCTATAATAGCCTTTCAGGGCGGATGCAGTGAGCAAGAAAATCAAGCTTCAGCCATCTCTGAATTCATACGAGAATGCACAGAAAAACATATTGTATGTATTTATAAAACTAGTCTCTTACCAATTTATAATACATTGGATCGAGACCAGAGCTGACACAACGAAAACGAGGTGTATATTCTTTTCATATTCTTTGACCATGTCCGCCACTTAGATGTTGCATATGGACAGCCGGCACCTCCACGAATTCTTGTCATTCACCAGTTTTCTTGCGTCTATTCAGATCATGCCAACATCCCGTAAATCCGCCATATAAACTCTGTGGATAATAATTAGAGGTCTTCCAGGGGATGCCAAAATCTGGTTGAGTTGAAGAACAGTCCTGTGTCTCCTGTGTTAAGAATTGCATCATAGGACCGGCAAGCAAGGTATAGGGCAGGATACATGATGATCATCGGAGATGGCACTTAACAAAGAGAGTTCGCTGGATGGCTGGATTAACATTTAACTTGTCGGCGACTGTACTCAGTGAAAACCAAATACCGCTTATTCGATACTTGCATTCTGACAGTAGCGAGTCACGGCACCTTATGAATACTCTGAGTAATCATATACTAAGCTTTGAGAATAGATGTTTGTGGCGGATAGGTACATGGCGGATAGGTGTGTGGTGGTATAACTTTAAGAGTAATGAGGAGGTAGGAGTGCATACCAAACAGATGTATTATATTGTTACAACGCAGAAACTAGAAATGAAAATACTCAGATGCATTGTAGGTAAAACCATCCGAGGTCATAGGCATATGAGAAGAATAGATGCGAAAAAAATTCAAAGGTGAAAATGTGATCAGATGGGGAAATCATGGGCGAAGAAAGACGGAAGCATAGC
Organism: Rhyacophila brunnea; assembly: GCF_057557595.1. Taxonomy (NCBI): domain Eukaryota; kingdom Metazoa; phylum Arthropoda; class Insecta; order Trichoptera; family Rhyacophilidae; genus Rhyacophila; species Rhyacophila brunnea. The sequence continues at coordinate 36,492,278 of NW_028232752.1, forward strand.
TCGAACCTTAAGAAACTTTGATAAAAGTAAAAGTATTTTTTTTATAATTACAAGAATACGAAAAATACAACCAACTGATTAACTGTTTCCCTAAATATACAGGAAGACAGATAAATAAAAGTTGGTGACACTTTTCGCAAGTGGACTGTATAAGTTTAATGGTTGTTGTGGATTCCGGATCTAGAGGTGGAGGCGATTTAACAAAATGCCAGACACTGACCTTTTATGATGATTTATGGTGGCTCCATGGTTTGGTTGCACTGTCACTCGCGCGGTATTATTTGTTTGGGTTACACGGTGCGGGGCACTTGACGGTACAATTGTATATGGATGATATTGTGGTTAATGAATGATGATGAGTTGTATGATTGCTGAGGGTAGGCATGTCTGTAGGATTGAATTAACTGTGGTTTAGCGTTAACAGGCACACACACTAGTGTCTTGAACTAACTCTTGAATCACTCTGTATCTAACACGGCCTCGCTCGGCGGTTCTGGAGTAACTTAACTGTTGTTCGCAATTACATTCTTCTTTGACCAGTAATTGCAGATCATCTGGTCTTGTAACAATACCTTATAAGGGGTTTGAGTAGGGGGGGACTAAGGATGAATGCGACCACAATTTGGCTCAACCAAAAGTATTATTATTATTTACCCTCAATTCTATTTCTATATACCTAAATGTGTGTACTTAATATTTAATAATACGTAGTTCAAAGCGATACCGGCTCAAAACCGGTGGAAATTCAAACTAATAATACAAATATAATAATATTCCCCGCATTCACGAGTGAATATTTCAAAGCCATTTAAGATATTTTCTCGTGTAAGCCGAGCCGAATTGCGTATAAATTATTAGAAGAGATAAGCAGTAAGACTTTAGCACATTATTTGTAGGAACATGATTTCAAAATAATAATAATCGTAATCAAATAAATTACGCCGTTAGGAGTGTTTTATTGTCATTACTCTGATGTATGGGTATCTCATTTTCTATAGCGGTAACTCCGTTTTCATTGTAACCCCTCTGTTGGGAAATGTTCAAAGCATTTAATATGTTCATTTATGAACACGCGTGTAATATGAGCCCATAACAATGTACGGTTTTGAAGAAAATATACATAATCTACATAGTATTTTGGCCAACACTCATGGAGCCCAGAAATTTTATAACAAGAAATTATGTTCTTATATAATTGAACATACATAACTTGAAAACACCACAGATAATGGTTATATGGGTTGAATTGAAGACACCAATGGTTATACGTGTTCAAATCCCGTCGAGTTTCGTATTTTTTTCAAATACATTTTTTTATAGTGGGTATTATTACTGATGTGTTTTCAAGTTATGTGATGTTCAATATATGAAATGTTACATTCTCAAAATCTTGTGAATTATTCATTGAATAAAAGATTTTTTTATTAAAAATTGTTAGCAAGTTCAAGTAGACGTTATAACTAGAATATTCGGCGAGAGCCGGGCGTCGGTTAGTAATTAGGGTAATTAATATTCCTCGATTTAATACACAAAAACCGATAGTCAATAATAACGCAATTTGATTTCATGTATGACCTACTAGATTAAATTGTCGTAATTAGATGGGAGAATCGTAGCATAATTGGTTAATGCACAGATTGGCGCGACACTAATGGTTAGACAAGTTAAAATCCCGCCGAGTTTCGTATTTTTTTCAAATATGAATTTTTCTAGTGCATACATCAGATGTTTTCAAGTTATGTAGGTATGTTCAATATATGGAATATTACATTCTCAAAATCTTGTGACTTATTCATTGAACAAAAGAAATGGTTTTTTATATAGCTACTTAATTGTTTCATATTATGATTAATGATTTTCCGGTAATTTTTCATTCAAGGCTGAAATAAAACGTTTGCAACATTTATAGTCTAACTCTAACTCAATATTGTCTATCAATTTTGTACGTGGTTGACTGATAGTTCACCTGTCTTTTTGGTGTAATATAAATGCAATAACTAAATCATTTTTAGTCATTCATTATGGTCACTATTAGTGATTTATTTTAAAAATACCTAAAAGGAAAATTAGAGAATTATTTCTTAAGCCTGACCACATTGACTGCTGACTAGATAATTACTTTTTAATTATCACATTTAAATAGCATGCGAATTACATCGAATGGCCACCTGATCGTAACGCGCTAGGTGCGCCTTTAGCGTCCAGTGACTTAAGTCATTGAACGCTAAAGACGCACAATGTCAAAGAGAAATGGGTGGGTATACAAATAAACAAAATCGTATATGGCTTTTTTGTCTTACCGTAGTACAGAGAGAAATAATACTACGTTAGTACCAATATGTAAAACCCGTCCTACCATTTCGGCGAACTAAAAGCATGCATAACAAGACACTTGTAAAGCCTGTGGTTATTTATATCCCAGGGAAAGACGGACATTAGCTTTTTGAAGCAAAATCATCCGTCCTATGGGTCAAACAGGAATAGCAACAATAATTGGAAGGAACGATACAGTGCTAAACTCTACGATTTGCTGAAGATTATACCGTGATTCAATCAATTATGATTGAGATACTTGAAGTAAGCCAGGGTACGCCTTGAGTTATCACGTTCCTTGTGATGGTGTCAATGTCAACAGAGAAATTCATCTGATTATTATTACGATGGGATCAATTTGAAAATATCAGAGACGAAATAATATAATGAATACTTACAATTAACAGGCACCTGTACCAATTAAATTAGCATGCATCAATAGCTTCAGAATACCTGAAATGATAAAAACATTTTGAAAACACAACAAAAACGATGTTTGTTTTTCTGCATCATGATATAATATTGTTAGTGTAGTCAATTAATAATTTATTCTATACAAGTATAGAATAAGCAAAAGTATACTTGTATAGTGAGAGGAGTATATCTAAATAAAAAAATCTCTAATAATCACCTCCCTTATTAACATTTATTGGATAATAGATGAATCACACGTCACATAATAGGGACCATAGAATACCATAGAATATTACTGAATATAATATAATAGAAAGGTTCATTTTAAATTTGATAAATTTTCATAATTACAACAGATATCGTATTATTCTAGGTAATTCGATATTATAATGATTTTTGTACATATCGATCATATATCTTTCATTATGATAATTTATTATAGCAGATAATAATACGTATTATAATTTTTATATTTACGGTAAGTAGATAGTAAGTAGAATAGATTACTGAAGCGACAAGCAGAAATTAAAGATCTTGGCTTATTGTTTCACTCATTTTTATCATTTCGCTCACACATCCTGTCCACGGTATTGCGTGCGAACAAGCTTCTAGGATTTGTCATGAGCGGGCACCAATAGCGAGGGCTGTGCGGCTGGTCAATGCACTCCCTAGAGATGTAGACATTTTTAGCGATGCATTATGTATTCTGTTTTTTTAAATCCTATTTTATTGTTTAATTTGTATTTTTTTAAATTATTGTTGTTTTTTTTTCTCTAATTGATTTACTTGTACTTTTTATTCTAAATGTCAAGTTGTGAACGTCTTGAATTAATAATTTGTTATGTGCTCAACGTGTCTTTTTTTAAATAAATAAATAAATAAGTATTTCCGCTGATAATGTCGAGGGTAACATTTATCAATCATCAATAAACTATTCTATATTATATTTATAACATCCTTATACAACTTGACAGCAAAACAAGGGTGCGTAATTGATAATGATAGTAACACAGAAAAAGAATTTTATAGGTCATTGAGGACCAAAAAAAACATTATTTGGAATAGGAAGCAGTGATTGGTCTATTGATTTTCTCGGCTGTGTAATAAAAACAAACTATTGTAATGTTTGCTTCCCCTTTGCCGCGATAAAAATCTTATCCGCCATAACAAGTCACCAGAGACAAATTTGTAGAACAACGGTGTTGCCCTGTTAATAATTGAAGAAAGGGATGGAGATGTACTTGTAGGCAGTATGACCACCACCCTGAAAAAGTAAATTTAACCCTTTAAGTCCAACTATATAGTATACTTCAATGACAACATTGTCACAATTTATTCAAAACGCTGTTTTAATATGAAATGGAGGTGTATCGGTGGTTCTAAGCCAGCGGTTCTCATGTGCGGCCACCAGCGGATTTTCAGAGAGATTTTCATCAGAGGACATCATTTTGAGTATTTAATTTAATTAACTGGGCTAACAATAAAAATACCTATACGTTATTGGAAATGAGTCATGAAAAAGAACTTAAAAACATTTTAATAATACCACGGTCGAAAAATTTTGATCGAAGCTACATGTTGACCAAGAATTGAGTCAATTAAAAGAATTGGCAACAATTGCTTTATTAATATTGTCGATTTTTCTTATTACTGTATACTGTGAAAGATCATTCAGTGTAATGCACTTCATAAAATACAAATATCGAAGCCAGTTGACAGATGTAAACTTAGAAGCAGCCATGCGGCTCGCATTGGAAAAAAAAGAGTATTGAGGAATTTCCATTTACATTGTTTTTAAATAAATAAATATGTACTAAAATGTTCAAAAGCCTTTTATTAAGTGGACTTAATACACCCTCCTCCACCCGCCGTGTCTGTACAGCCGTGGAATATAAATAAATTGATCCATTTTTTTAGTAAATAAAATTTAGCTTAAATTTTTTCAATCACAATAAAAGTGAAAATTGGTGCGGCCACCAGACGTTTCCATAGAATTGTCAATGTCAATTGTGCGGCCACAGTTGCATTTCACGTGAGAACTACTGTTCTAGACCCTAGAATCAGTGAGAATTCTCATAAAGTTTTGATATTGCCGTATGTATTTAAAAAGAATTCATCTGGTGTGGATAAAGAGTTATTAACTTTTCAAGGCATTTTCAAGGCATTCAAGGTATTTTGTCATAAGTCGATGAAACGATTCGGGATGGATACGAGGAGTGCAAGGGCAAAAATGAATTGGACATTCGAGGCTTCGATGGGCGCTTGGGGACTCAGGACTGTTAAGCTTGATGTCTGCTAGTTAAAGTGATTCGGACCCTTAGTTGTTAAGCCAGAAGTGATGACTTCGCATAAACTTTTCAACCTAAATTTGAATTTGATATCGGTGTTTCATCATTCAACAAAATTATTTTTTCCGAGAACATGTCGTTTTTTTAGCGTTTATATAGAAAGGGAAAATGAGTGTATAGCGCGAAATTCAATTTCAATTTCAATTTATTTCAATTTCAATTTATTTATTTTACATATTGTGGACGTTACAAATTATAAGTTTAAGACGTTCAAAACATGACATTTAGAAACAAAGAAATATTATTAAAACAGTTTTATGTACATAACACAAGAGATAGATCAGTATTAAGTTATTCTACAGTATAAATGTGTAAATACAAAAAATATTAAGTATATAGGTACAAGGAAGTACACCGGATGAGTTAAGCAGACCCTATTTTAAGAATTTAAAAAACAACGTCCACCTAAATTCGCCCTCACGTAAGTGGAATATATCAATATCCGAAGCGATTTCATTAAACATGGTTATTGCCCTCCCAATTGGCATTACTAATGGCAGGTTAGTTCTGCACCGTGGGAGAACAAACAACGGATGCCCTCGATTCCTAAGGTAATTATCAGAGACACACAAGCCAACACCAACAAGAATGGCAGAGTTCACATTTACGCCGCGTATAAGTCTGAAAAAATATGTAGCTAAATAAAGATCCCTTCTAAATTTTAAGCTACAGTATGTAAGCATCCCTAAGAGAAAATCAGTCGGATAGATCCACGGATAATATTCATACAGCCGAAAGTAAAGGAGTCTTAAAAATTTCTTTTGGACTCTCTCCACCATAAGGCCGTACTTCAACTGATGCGGGGCCCAAACGACAGACTCGCTCTCAAGTCTGCTTCTAACTAAGGAGTTATAGAGAATTTTTAGTACCGTAACATCCGAAAAGACCCGGGAAGTACGCAAGACAAAACCCAACATCTTTAGCGCCTTTTTACAAATGGTATCTATATGACCACTAACGTCAGTTTACCGTCAAACGTAATTCCAAGATCTCTTACAGATGATATTCGCGAGAGAACTCTGCCATGCATCGAGTACTGGAAAAACAATACTCGTGAGGCTTTAGTAAACGATAAAACATTGCATTTATCAATATTGAAGTCCAGTTTGTTACGCCTGCCCCAATCTAATAGATTATCTATATCAAGTTGGAGTTGACGACAATCGTCCAAGGTGACAACTTCCATGAAGAGTTTCAAGTCGTCAGCAAACAACAAAAACATAGCATTTTTAATTATCAATGCTATGTCATTTATGAAAATCGTGAACAGCAATGGCCCTAAGTTTGAGCCCTGGAGGACACCAGAAATATATTATGGTGCATATCGCGGACTTACACATGACGTCACAGTAAGCTGCCACTACGGGAAAAGTGTGTAATGTCGTTTTACTTGGTGTTTAAAATGTTATCAGACTGATGCTCCCATCCCGTAGCACATTGTGAACCTTTAAACGAACATTGTCAGGTTGGCAAAATCTGCCGAAATCACCATAACAACAATGAGGTCACCTCATGTTCAACCGCACTGCATCGTCACCTGCTTGACGTTTTTATCATTTTCTACATGTCTACACTTTTTCGAATCATGTCAAAATCACGTTTTTTGTTTTTAGTGGTTGGCACTATGTATTTTCTATAAGAATATTGTTTATGATTTTTGTTTAAGTGTATTGCTGTTGCTTTGGCTGTTGCTATGGGTCTGGTGGTTTGGTTCACCGCAGTTTTGATCTCATCCCAATCCGACGAACTAGTTGAGTTAATACTTTCCATAATCGAATTTATAGAGATAGTGAACGTTCAAAATATTCTGCGGAATGACGAAACCATAGACTAAATTTATCGCCGTGACTTCCACGTGATAGTATGCGACATGCATCTCAATTTGATCACAATTTTATCGTACGCGTGACGTGATATTTAACTTAAATGATTATATTAATGCTTTTGTGTGTCAGGATAAAATTGAAAATATATTGTTGTGATTTTTACGGGGAAGGTACGAGAAGCTTTTAATATTAAGATTAGATTTAGTGGGGTTTAAGGGCAACTTTAGGGATAAGGTAGTTTATTTAATCTTTTATATTCGTCCTATTTTCAGTCGATGTGAAATGGTTAAAACATGTCCGGGGAAAGATGAATTGATAAACAAGGGCAGCGTAGTATTTAAGTGGTGCTAGGTGTAATATTATTTATTGAGATAATTTAGGTAGTAAATTGAGGCAGCGCAATACGTAGGTAGGTAACAGAAAAATCAATACCCAGAAAAAAAGCAAAGTACTTTTATATAGCAATTCTAAATTGAGCGATTGGTGTTGGATAACAGTTATAAAACCTACTCTCAGACCGAGTTAACTATTATAAAAAATCAACTAAATGTTCGCAATTCGCGAAGTATGTCAAAAAGAGAGTGAGCACCTGTTAAATTATTCTGTACATTCTCTCTTTCGTGAACTGTTTATTTCTATTTAAACCGTTTTGGTGATGGGTTTATAACTTGAAACAGTGATCAACATAAATTTCTCAAATATCCTAAAATTAACAACTACCATACTTAATTAGGCGGCTCTCGTGGTGCAGTGCGTAAAGCGCTGGCCTTCCACCCGAAAGTTCTGGGTTCGATCCCGGTAAGGACACAATATTTATGTGTTCTTCTCAAAGCCTGGGTGTTTGTGATTGTTCAAAATTACTAACAACCACATTGTACAAAAAAGCAAGGACATGGTTATTATTATTAATTAAAAAAAACCACCATACTTAAGGCGGTTCTTGTGGTGCAGTGCGTAATGCGCTGGGCTTGAATCTGGGAGCTCTGGGTTCGATCCCAATGAGGACACAATATAATATTATTTAAGTGATTTTCTCAAAGCGTGAGTATTTTTTGATTGTTCAAAATTACTAACAATAACCTTGTACGAAAAAGCAAGGGCATGGTTATTAAAAGTTTAAAAAAAACCACCACACTTAAGGGCGGACGTGCTCAGCGTGGGTCAAAATAGAGCTTTTTTCTATTTTATTTATTTACCGTTAAAAAAAATTTCGGTTAGATACATGTTCAAACACGCGCGTTAACATAATTTTACTTCCTATTTAAATTATAGTTTGTCAATTTATGGCTATGGCCGTATGTTGTAGCTTAACCACTGGGGAATGCCAAAAGAAATGGCGTATTTCAAAAAAACACTACCTTATTCTTAGGTCAATAATTATTATAAAGCAATCATTATTCGTTGGATATTTATCACACTTGAATGGTCAAAGACATAGCTTATAATTAGTATCTTTAGAATTATCTTCAAATGTATTAATCTTTCCCATTTTTTTGAATAATAAAATGCCTAATTCTTGTCAAATTTGGGATCACAGAGATTATCAATATAATTTTTTATCGTAAATATTTCACTAAAATAATGTCGACATAAATTATACTAATCTTTTTATAAATGCGTTTAAAAATTAAAAAATGTAAAAAATCTTAACACCACTGCACATTTATGTACTGAAATATGATTATATTCTAAAACATTAGAGCGAGAGGTTTAAAAGAATACTATTTTATGTAATACAAATACTTTATGCAGTAATCAAATGTTTAAAATAAATATAAAAGATAATAAGGCTTCAAAATTATATAAATAGATTATCTACAACGTTTAAGGTATGTCCAGGATCGTGCTTTGAAAATAGAACAAAAGCTCCATTTTGACCTACGCTGAGCATGTCCCCCCTTAAATATTTCTTTAAAATTGAAAATATCTGTCACGACAAAACCGTATAATATAATAATTTATTGTAAAAATAAGTGCGATGAATAACAATTAATATAATTAATATATTGAATTATTTGTTATTTCTAATACCATATTTTCCATCAGTTCCTTATTTATTAATAATGAAAAAAAAAACTTTTAACTTAAGCCAGACCTAACTTAGACGAACATCTAACATTAATTGATTAACGTTTGCAAATAAAAAATCGCCAAGCTCAGGTCACGAACGCCAAACTGGGGTCCTATGATAGGTAGGAAAAGCAACTTCGCCCTTCAACGCAAACTTCTTCTTTATGTTATCCGCCCAATTATGACATGACTATGTTGACCCCGTCCTGCTTATCCTACAAATGCTTCAGACCATCATTTAGAATGATCACAGATGCCCCATAGTTCGTTCGCAATACAACTCTTCATAAATACTTGAAAGTGGAAATCATCAACGACGTCGTCCTGAAATTGTCTAAAAATTTCCACAGCTCGATGACAGTAGACTTCCCAAGCCAGTCGACTAAAAGTCTTAACAATTACGATCCAGCCATCCCCACAGAATTTTTGAAACCTCAAGAAATGTTGCTCTGCTTTGTCTAAAGGTATTTTTTTATTTTTTTTCCCTACAGTAGGAGACAAAAGACAGACCATTTAGTTCCATCTTCGTCTGCATAGATATAAAAAATAAAATATTTTGCGGTGCTGACTCAATTCAAATGAGAAACCACTGTACTCCTATTTTCCCCGTTATTTTTTGCCTTCAGACCCACGACGAAGAGCCATGAGCTCTAGGTATACAAACGCGAGTACTACAAATGAAAAGGATAAATGGCCGTTTGGCCTTGGTGCCTCATATTATACCTATACAATACAATACAATACAGTACAAACACAGACACAGACACACAGACACACAGACACACAGACACACAGAGACACATACATACAGAGACACATACACACAGAGACACATACATACAGAGACACATACACACAGAGACACATACACACAGAGACACATACACATAGAGACACAGATACACATAGACACATAGACACATAGCCACATATACACAGACACAGAGACACAGACAACTAAAGCCAGCTACACAATAAATGTAACTGCATATTTGAGGGGTAGGTATACTAAGTAGCAGCGCTGGAAATGGAAAATTTTACAAACTGGAGAGCTTGATAATTTTACGAAAATATCAACATAGATATCTAATTTTATATGTATTTCATAAAAATAAGTGTGTTAGATTTTTTGTTATAATATTGTATATCTAGCTAAGACTGTCAAATTATTTTTTCCACGAGACGGAGAGAAAATTTTTGGGATTTTATGAACCGGAACGGTGCTCCGGTTCATTTTGAGCCCTGCTAAGTAGTAAGTATGCATGAAAGTCATAGTCTTTATAATATTACACAAGTACCATATACGTGTAAGTTTACGCTTGAACAATGGCATCGAAAAACAAAATTAAATATAGGCGACTAGTTCAAGTACCTACACGCATCGAGTTATTTATAACCAATAACTGTGCAGATAGTTATACGTGCACAAGAGTAGGTATACATTCAGTAAAGAAATCAATCATTTTCCTGTCGCTTGTACAGTCAAAAGCTTGTAAAAAGACACAATATTATCATACACTCGCTAATGTATACGTATGCAAATAAATTGTACGACTATATACGGCTCAAGTATACATATGTCGTTTGTAGCCGAATTAATGTTTACGATAGTAAAACAAATTCAACACATACCTATATGACGTAGTCTGTTTTTATAAGCATTGCTATTAATTGAATTGAGAATCTACACATTTTTATTTTATTTTACAACTTAAGACTTAAAAACTTCATTAGTGGATAAATGGCAAACATATAATATTATTCTTAGTACCTATCAGTAGCAAAGGGTGGATGTAGGCTGTTAAGATCCGCCAATAAAATAGTGAAAATTAAACTTTGTTAGTCATACGTATTTGTTTTTATTGAACTACGACTACAATTTACAGATGGTATGTAGTTAGTTTTGTGCACACTTTTCATTCATACTTGTTTGTTTTAGTTGGATTAAGAATACATATTACTCATATTGTTGTTTCATTTTTTTAAATTCATTAAGCCCTGTCCAAACAAAACTATAATAGAAAAAACATATAATTTATTAAAGTTATGGATGATTTAATTTCATAATTTTAAATATTTTATAGATAGACGAGTATTTTTTGACTATTATCTATTATGGCATGGTTTTCGCAGGATTTAATTGAATTTTAAAAACTAACCAACACCATCTGTAAATAATTGTAGTCCTATATCGATGAGAACAAATACGTATGACTGACAAGGTTTAGTGTGCAATATTTATGCACGATCTTAACATCCTACCTCCACCCTTCGCCAATGAGCTACCTATCTAGGTGGTAGGTATAACTTTATGAGTACATGGGTGATACAAAGACGGATAATGTAGCATCTCATCATATATATAATATAGATAATGAAGAAGCGACGTTGAACCTGATTCGATCATATACTACGAAGACTGCCTCAAAAGAGTTTCAACTTGCCTGTTTTCCAAGTCGATCCGGTTCCGGCGTCCTGGGAGCCGCTAAATACCAAAATACCATCCATAGTGTATATACTGTATGCTAATATGATCTGGGAAGACGCAACGGGTCTTGCGAGTGACAGGGATTTTTGGAGACGCCACGTGGTGCTCTTATCCTTCAACTGCTGAGAGGAAATGGACTAAAAAGAATGAGAAGATGAATTAATTATTTAATATAAATATTCTAAAATTTGATAAATTTGAAAATGAATGAATTTCATGTTTCGTAAATTCTTTCCAGAGTATTTTTGAATAGAAAACGTAAACACTAAAAGGGGTGAGGAATTTTTAATCAAGAAACAATTAAGAGGGGCATTTATTTCAATGGCACGCTAAACTGATTGCGAATGAATTTGAAAGGGAAATAAGAGAGAAAAGAGGAAACGGGACAATAATCGTTATTGTCGTATAATAACATTATTACACCACAATTACGACACCATTTTTAGTTGACTTTAAATAGTCGTAGAAGATTGCCAGACTTACGTAAATATAATATATACGAAATTAAATAAAACTAATTAGTATTAATGCAGTATTTTCACAGTTTATACAATAAGTTGTTAAAAAATTGTAAAATTATAACATACGCTGAATAAACACGTACATATTTCATCACATCACCTTCTTCATTACATGCATCAGAATTTTGCAAAGCAGCACAATTTTCCTGAGGATCTTGTTGAAATTGCATTTTAGTAGGCATGTCTTTGCATTTCAACATGTATTCTTCGTTTCATCATATTGTCTCGAGTGTGCCCTACCATAGTTTGCTGCCTTTCGAGGACTATTACTGTTTGATATTCGTGACAGAACCCGGAAGGAAACCACTTTGCTGGCCTTACCTATTCTTCGAAACTGTGAAAGGCTAAATTCGGTTTCCGTCTGGACACTCGGTCCTAGTTGAGTAAAAGAACCTTCTGAATTTAATTAAGCATTCTTTTGACCACGTCTTGAAAGGTAACAATATATTAAGTGCTTCTTTATTTATTTTCATATAATTCAAGGGGAAAATATGTATTCAACTAGTGTAGGAAGAATGCGAATATGAGATGAGTTCAGCCCAAATACGTGATCGTCGCTCTGCAGATATGCTGATACCAAGATATAGTATCCAATATTAAACATAAATAATTTGAAAACATCTAATGAATATACCCACATGGAAGAGCACACTGGCGCGGATCCAGCGGTTATAGGTTCAACTCCCGTCGAGTGACGTATTTTTTTTTTCTAAAGAAGATTTTTTCTAATGGGTATATGCATGAGATGATTTAAAATTATTTATTTTCGATACGTAGAATGTTACATTCTCAAATCTTGTGAATTATTTTTGATTTCTGCATTTAATCCTAAGGATGAGTGGACCTCCATTAAATTTGTCCAAATACTTATCAAGCATTTTTATATGAATTTGTTATATTATTATATATTTCATTAATTCAATGTATATTAATTGAAATATAGTTTGGATTCAAACACTGATTGATTCGAAAAAATAGCATATTCTGATTTACCTGTGGTATTCTAACCCAAAATGTAGCTTTCTAAGCTCAGGTCTTCGTAGAACTGAGTGGGTATTTATCGATTGAACTGGTATGTACGTGGTACAAGCCTGTAGTATTAATAGTTTTTTTTATTAATATATTATATTATATTCGTATTACGTTATGTTATGTTTAGCGTGCGAAAATTACTAAGAAGTAACACAATAGTATTGTGAATATCGTTGTCACATCCAGTACCTACTTAGAACGTTAAACGCACAAGCCAAATTTCTTCATTATAATCGATAGTGAGTGTTGATTTCTAATGATAAACAATTATTTTTAGCCGGAAAGCGTAATAATAGTAAAAAACATATTATTTTACGAATTAAATTTCTACATAAGTTACAAAAAATATATTACGAGAGCTTTTTGCAAGTTTGTTTTAATTCCATTTATTATTTACAGTACTTTTTTCGAAATACATATTAATCCTGTTTACAAAAAAACACTTCAATGTTTCACAGTAATTAATATTATTCGTTTTAAATAGTTATGCAGGTACCTACTTATAATTTACTAAAATATAAAATTTTGTCAAAATATGGAAAAATATAATTCAACGAACAGTCTTTAGTACTCGTATAATATGTTTAATTTGCTTCATGTAGTATAGATTCACCGTCATAGGATTCGGCAATAGTTATTAAAAGAATTCCCGTCACTATTGCAAAGCATTTCGCGAATGATAAAATTAAAATAAGGGCGCAAGCCTATTCCTTTGTAATATAATGCATACACATAAACATGGATATACATATTGTCTTAACGCAACACATTGTTAACGTGCGTATACATATAACGACGAATGTTCGCATGAAAGTGCACACCTTCTTGTTAATATCAAAATTATGTTTCACAGAATAAGATTTAAAAAAAAAGAATTTAAGCTTTCTTGCAAATAACTTCTGAGTACAGGTTAAATAGCAGAGGTGACAATATACACCCCTGTCGTACATCGCGACGAATTTTTACCTCTCCATTGATTTCGTTTTCGATCTTAATATTATTTGCTATTTGTTTCCAATATAGAATAATTCGCTAAAATAATGATAATAAATATATTATGTATTTACTTTGTAGAGTTTTATATTATAGTAATAATAGACTCCATAACAGTTAGTTTGATAACTTGATCTGGATTAGACCACACTTATTTTGATGCGATAGTGAGTGGGAGGTTCGTTTCCCACGGAGGGTCGTTAAAGGGATAGTATGCATAAAATCATAGGCTTTATTAGGGTTGTTTTCATAAAATCCAAACAAAATCTCACAGGTATGAAAAGCTACACACTGTAAAACGTATAAAATACAAAGGTTAGGCTGATTGCGGTGGGCTTTTTGGAGTTTCATACCAGTTTTGTTGTTTGGGTAGGTAATATAAGGAAAACATACAAGTAACTGAAAGCTGCTGTCATGTGTAAACGGTACTTTTGGGTATAAAAATATTTCCCTCTCTCCACGTTTTAAAATTTGGAATATATTATACGTGCCTAGCAGAGTTACCCTATGTAATTCATTGGGTAGGTAGGAAAGTATATAAGTAATAATATATTCGTATGTACAATCAATAATGTCGGATTGTAGTATAATTGATTCATTTATTTTATTTATTTATTTAAGAAAACAAAACATTGTGGACATAAAAAATCTAAATTCAAGACGTACACAAAATGAGATTTACATTATAACAAATATTACACTCACAAGAGAAAAGAAGATAATATATAAAATAATAATAATAATAATAATCATAATAAAAATAAAAACATACTTGGGTACAATTTTATATAGAAAATAATATTTCGAATACAAAATACATAGCACTTCACCGAAAATGTCTACGTCTTTATGGAGCGTATTGACTAGTCTTGCATAACTTGCTAACGGTGCCTGATAGGCTTGACACGAGGAAACGATTCCGATCTAGAATAAATCGTGGCTGCGACCACGTAGGTAATTGACAGGTGCATGTAAATTCAAATTCATTAGGACACCAGGATTGGAAACCATCCCTTGCGATAACAGGCAAACCTATACTTATATTGGTAATTTTGCTCTATAGTATGAAATCGAATACATTCTTCACAATATAGAATTTTTAACATTTACTTATATGCGATTCAATGTTTTTTCAATGGGATTTTTGAATATTTTACTAAAATCGAAATCTATACGTATATTATGCGTAGTCTGTAGAGAGAATTTCCCTAGAGTAATTAGAAGCACGGCTGAAAAGATAGGTAGTTACTGATATATTCCGTATTTTAAACATGTATATATTATGTATATCGGAAACTGACATTAGAATATGGGAAGGTATTATCGGAAGGCTATCAATGTGATAAAAGTCATGGCACCTATTAAAAAAATACGTCCTTATGTAAAAAATAAAATGACAATGATCGAATGCCTTTAATCGCTGTTTATATTTTCCACTTCATGAGAGGCGAGGGAAAAAGTAATTTTCCGATCCATGATGCAAAAATTCAACACGCGTGTTCGATAAATAATTTTCGATGAAAAATTACAGTTACCGTCGCGAACAGACGTGGGCGATAATCGGTGCCGGAAACTGTGTTCGCGAATTCTCGCGCGAAATGTGTCAAAGCATGCAATCACAGGGGAGATACTGCGTGTACCTACTTAACATAGATAACAATACATTTAGAAAGATAAAATACTTTAAAATACTACATTGCTTTGCGTTATCAGTAAATAATTTATTCACTTGCATGGCGGCAAGCTGTCAGTAGCAATGTAATCAAAACAGTCCAGTGGCGAAAGGTGGAGGTAGGCTATTTAGATCCACCATAAATAATGCAAATTAAATTTTGTCAGTCATACGTATAAATATGTTTCCATTGAAATAAGACCACAATATTTACAGATGGTATTGGTTAGTTTTTAAAAATCAATTAAACCCTACGAAAACCACGCCATAATAGATGTCAATAAATATCCGTCTATCTATAAATATCTAAAATTATGCTATTAAATAATGATAAATAATTTTGGATATTTCATAGAAAGAATAATATTCCTTATCTATTATAGTTGGGTTTATGCAGGGCTTAATGAATTTAAAAAATGATTCAATAATATCAGTAATAATATTACTTATTTGTTTTGAAAACAAATAAGTATGAATGAAAAAGTGTGCACTATTTTGTAAAATCACCCATACTATACCAAAACTATTATGGTTTTATTTAGGCAAGGTTTAATTGATTTTTAAAAACTAACCAACACCATCTGAAAATTGTACTCTTAATTCAATAAAAATAAATACGAATGACTAACAACGATTTACGTGCACTATTTATGTCGGATCTTAACAGCCTACCTCCACCCTTCGCAAAACACAAATAGGTAGGTACACACAAAATTACATGAGTACACAAAGTAATTCATTATATATAATCCTTTCAGTTTGTGGTATTATAAGTTTTGTGAATTTTTGACGGTATATAATATGTATATTTATATATTTTACACTGCCGAATCATATATTTATAAATATTTACGGTTTTATTTAGTACAAATTATGATTAATTTAAAATACTTTTAGAGTCAAGTAAATGTATTTAGACCTAACATCAATCAAAGTACCTGCATTTTGTCAAAGAGCTCGGTGTGTGTATCTTGACGAAACTCTATTGGCCAGTGCCAAAACCTGTGCAAAAACGATGCCTGTGCACATGGACTGCATGGGGCGTTCTTTCATGCCTTTAGGGGTGACAAATATGTACATGCAAAAGAATTAAGAAACCTTTAAGAGTAGGTTTTGTGGTAAGGGTAATTTTTCGCCTGATGCATTGATAAATTTACGCCTCCTCTAACCATCAGTAGACATGCTTGTTACAAGTTTCAAGATTTTGAATGCGTCTATTCCTTTAAGATTGCTGAAAATAAATATGCAAATAAATTAAATGTTTTGATATCAAATTTTTCGTGATTGATGAACGGGGTGGCATTTTAATGAGCAGAAATTCATTTAAAGAGGTCCCTGCCATAAATGGCCTTCTGTATTGTCTATCTTGTTTTGTTATTCGTCCTATCGATCTGAAAGTTTCTATAACCGATTCTTCGTGGTTTCCTAAAAGATATAAAAAAGTCGATTTACATTCCCAGATAAGACGAACATTTCACTATTCGCTATTACATGGACAGTGCTGTGAATAGTTTGCCCTGAAGAATATATTGTAAACCCCTTGCGAATTCCACACCTCTACTAAGCTACCTGCGTGGTCCTTTCACCTATGACATTTGGCTCTGTGGCATTAGATCTCATTGTGTGTCTCTGTGTGTCCCTGATAGAGTATCAGTTATTTATTCTCCCAAGGTGCAGAACCAACCTGCCACTGGTAATGTCAATTGGGAGTTCAATCAAGTTCAACCAAATTGCTTCGGGTGTTGATATATTCACTTGCGTGAGGGTGAGTCTAGGTGGACGCTATTTTATAAATTCTTAAAATAGGGTCTCCTTAGCAAACTCGGTGTACTTCTTTGAACTTCTATAGATGAATAATCGCATTTCTTTTGTATGTTTATATTATGTTCTTTTTATATTTTTATTTTTATCCGTTTTATAACTTTTATTATTCTTTTTTCTTTATAATAGTCATGTTGTGAACGTCTTAAACTTATACTCTGTAATGTCCAAAATATGTTAAAAAATAAATTGAAATTCAATTGTATTTTTGTTGAGTGGTGGTGCTGCTCAAAACATTGGAATTCCTCGTTGTCCAAATGGCTCCTGTAGACTTCGCGCTATAAGTAGCAACTATTCAGATTGTTGTCACGCGTTCATGGATTGGGTTTCCAGTTAAATGATGTGTTATAGATTATATTTAAAGTATATTTCGCGCCAGTTTCGATCATGTCGTGTAATGAACACGAATTCTGTTTTTGGCGCGACAACACAGCTGACGGCCGGCGGGTCCTTCCGGTGGATAATTGAAATTCCTTTGCACACAACCCGCTCCGGCTGTCTCGGGCCCCGACTTTTTTCCCGTCCCTTTGCAATACACCTCACGACCCACTGATGGTGTTACCATAAGAATATAATATACAACTATTAATAAAATTTAGTAAGTAATGATTTCAATTTTAATAGTTTTTACATGAAAAGTTTATTGGTTATTATTTGATGTTACATGTTTGTTACTTTTAATCGATTGAATTTCTTATAATTCCCATTTAGATTTAATTATTGACACTCATTTGATATAAACTGCAGATAGAAAAACGACATAGTTTAAAATCTCCTTGACTTTTCTACAATTTATTTATATTTTATATTATATTCCGAGTAAATTTTAATTATTTTTAAACAAAGCATTTTCGCAAAATATTATATTTTATTAGTGTTATTTTTAATTGTATTTTATGTGCTGTTTAAGTTCTGATTGTTATGTAATCATGTACATGAAGTATTATAATAATATGTTGTGTCTTATTTTAATTAACTGATGTAATATAAAGACGGTATCCATCTGTGGACGAAATTGATGGAATTAATGAAGTTAATGTAATCGATAATTTTCAATAACTTATGTCTCGGAAACCGTTGGGAATTCGACAAATATGTATGGAAACAATTTTACAGGAAATTTAATTAACTTTCATTTTTATTTAAACATTTTTTTCTACATGCACCGTTTCCGACATATAAGCGAAAAACCAAAAAATGGAACCATTCGACCCCCCTCCCGCCTTCAGCCCACCTCACAGGGGCGGGGACTTTTAGTATGTTTACCTACTAACTACTCCTAACAAAGTCCTGAAGTCAAAAATTGTGACATATTCCATGCACTTTTGACTCTCTACACCCATCTTTTGAGCACTCATTGACTGAACTAAATATGATCTAGCTAGAAGAGTTTCACAATCTTAATTATTAATGGAACTGCGTTAGACTTTCATATAAATTTTCCTTAAACTGTTATCGTCCATGATTTGGTTAAATAATTTTTATTTGGAATGTGTTTAGGGCTTATTAATTTCGCAGGTTTTCGAGGCACAGCCTAGTAAAAATATTCTCCTGAATGTTCTCTACTGTATTGTGCGACAACATCTTCTTGGCTAAGCTTCTAGGCGCTGCTGTCTACTAAATGGGAGGAGCTTCTTAGTTTATAATGGGATTCCGGGTAAAAATGGGCGGAGCATGTTAGTTCACAGTATTAACACGTAGCCAAAAAGATGTTGTCATACAATAAGGTCCTATTTGAACTAAATAATACTGTTATGACCACAATTTAGTATCTGTGGTAAACGACGTTTATTTATTTTAAGCCCAATTTCTTTTCCGTTGTATTGTTTTATTTTGTTGTATTGAAAATACGTTCATCATATAGAATAGTTAGGTAGCTATGCATGTATTTTTGTTAGATTTTTACTATATGTTGACTTATAGATTTTTGGAAATAGACGCAGTTAAAAAAGTTTTAATACTGTTACATTCGATTGCCATATTATAATTTAGTACAAAGTATGGTTAGCCTGAGCTATTTCCATAATGTGAGCGTGAGACTTTTTAACATGCTCTGAGCAGATAAAAACCTAATGTTACGCGAGTAAATATAGAGCGAGGAGTGTGAAGATATGTCAAATGATTTACATACCCCACGTTTATTTAATCGCTCGTTTTCTTTATATTCGATACGTTTCGATTATTTTGTGCGCCTCCTTTCCAGTCGCATTGTAAAAGCTTTGTAAATAAACACAATTTATTTGGTAATGGACTTTTCTCGAATGTAAATATTATGTGGAGAATGAATAGGATATTACTCAATAGTCAATACCCACGACTCGTAGACTATGCTAGATGTAGTACCTACTACCTGCCAAAGTTTAATAAGCAATCCGTGGTAATTATGCTTGAAGCAATAAAACGTTGTTTTTCTTCTTTGTTTATATAAGGCTTATCGTTGACCATGCATGGGAAAAAGGCGATGGGATATCAATATATGATTTATATGCGGTGTAACTGGAAACTCTGTCATTCTTGATAGTATTGACTTGTGTGCCCCCGATAACTATGTGTCTTAGAAACCGAGAGTATTCATTGTTTGTTTTTCCAAGGTGCAGAACTAACCTGGAACCTGTAATGCCAATTGGGAAGGCGATAACTGTACCTTTATCGAACTGACTTTATCTTAGGCATGCTTATATAGGTACTGCAGTCTGCAATTTAGAAGAAATCTTTATTTAGCTAAGTATTTTTTTCGACTTATACGAGGATACAAATGAGAACTCTGCCATTCTGAGCAGTGTAGACATGTGTGTACCTGATAACTATCTTAGAAATACGGAGCATCAGTTGTTTATTCTCTCAAGGTACAGAACCAACCTGCCACAGGTAATGCCAATTGGGAGGGCGATAACTATGCTCGCTTGCGTGAGGGTGAGTTTAGATGTACGCTATTATATATATATATATTTAAATAGGGTTTCCTTAGCAAACTCGGTGTACTTCTTTGAAATTCTTTATATGTATAATTGTATTTTCACTGCTTTTGGTTTTGTATGTTTATATTATGTTCTCTTTTAATATTTTCATGTTTATCTCTTTTATTACTTTTCTTTTTTTTCTTTCTTCTTTATAATAATGTTTCATGCCATGTTGTGAAAGTCTTAAACTTATAATTTGTAATATCCACAATATGTTAAAAAATAAATAAATTGAAAAAAAAATCAATTAATTCGCTTCGGATGTTGACATATTCCTTTAACGTAAAGGTGAGCTTAGGCGGGCATTGTTTTATAAGTTTTTAAAATGTGGTCATTCGGTGTTCATCCATGAATTGACTCATATTGCTCTGCCTTTTATTTGAATATTTTTCTTCGTTTTTATGTCACATTATGAACGCATTAAATTTGTAATCTGTCGTATCCATTATGTGTAAATTTTTTATTGAACCATTGTTCAAATAATAATGTATGGCTTCTGGCAGTAGGTACTATTCTTTTTCTTCTTCTTCTTCTTTTTTCGTCTCCGTGCAAGAGATGGGCATAAACTTTTGGTTTTAAACATATAATATATTATTATGGTGTAGCTAGATGCAATGAGCGGTTTTCAGTTTGATGAATCATCGGGGTATACTCACGTCTTCATATTATTTTTAGTAAACTGAAGATAGATACTTGGAGATTAGTTTCCACTTGTTATCATTGCCAAAGGTATTTCCGTACAAAACGGTGAATGTACCCACGTAGATAAATTTAAGTCTCATGCTCTGGTTCTATGTCTCATATGAATATCTTAACATCAGGGTTATATCTATTTAATTTATCAATATAGTAGCTATCTATCTAATATTTGTAGATTTGTTCTCTAAATTTAATAATATATTCGTTTATTTTAATCATTAACACCATTGCTTAAAGTCGTGATAACGGTTACGCGATATTAGTAAATAGACGCAAGTTCTTAATTATATTATAATATTCTACAGGTTTGTAGAATTTAATGTTATTTATATTTTCATTTCTTGTAAAACGCAAGTTCATTAAAGTACTTAGGGATTTTCTTTAATTACAATACACGTTAAACAAGAATTATAATAAAATGGAATAATTTGATCTGTATAATATAATATTTTTTTTTACTATTTATTTATATTTACATAACAATAAATGCATTTAAAAAAAATATAAGTATATTCTTCTATTACCCGCGCGTTCACTTAGTTGGTAGAGCCATCGTCGGGGGCTCGAATCCGCAGCTGGTTAAAAAAATCATGTTGCTTTCTCAATGTGTATTTGATCCAATGCAAACGAATAAATATTTCAAGTAAAAACAATGGTTGTTTCACCTCAACTCTGCGGAGGCTCATGATAATAATGTTTTGGTCAGTAGTGAACGTGGTAATTTACTATTCACTTTAAAAAATCAATTAATGTGGTTAAGTAATTAAGTACTTCTATGTTGTTGTTTACAGTCTGTCGCCACACAAGATAGTGAATGAATATTAAGCAGTGAATTACAAATTATAATTAATTGTCTGTGTATTATATTACTACGGATAATATGTAGGTAATATATTATATACCTTTGATAGAGGTTGTGATAGATTCTAAACACAAAATGTGGTTGGTTTCATGAAATTTAATGTCCTAATGAATTTTATTGAAATAAGTAATTAGTAATTATTTTATATAAATTGTATTTTAAAGATCGAAATGATAGGTAGCATCATATTTTTTAAGTATTTAGATGTTCTCTGAATTTTATACTTCAATCATATTCTCATTCATAAGTCTCAAAATTTAATCAAAAATTTCACTTTACCTGCCCAGAAGCCAACCGTCAATGGTTTCAGGATTTTATTTAAAAAATGAAACCATTCGGAATGAAATTCCCTCGTACCTACGCCAAAAACAACAGCAGGGCTGACATGAAATTCTGGCAACTTCCGGTGGGGTGAAAATTATCAAAGAGAAAAAGAGTGATTATGGAGCCACTGTTATAACCACTACGAAGGGATCATTGAGATATTGAAACATTGTATCATCATCATCAGGGGCGCGACAACCCGGTGTGGGTCCTGGCCTTCTCCAACAGCTCCCTCCACCTGTCCTTATCCAGTATGGTCACTTTCCAATTTGGTACCCCCAGAATACAGCAGTCACTGGCAGCTCCATCTAACCAGCGAATCTTTGGCCTCCCTCTTCTTCTACGTCCTATTGGATTGCTGGACATCACTCTCTTTGCCGGTTCATTGTCATTCATACGGTGCACATGACCTAGCCATCGCAGTCTCCCAATCTTAATTGATTGAACTGCGCTGCAATCTTCGTACAGCCCGTAGAGCTCAGCATTATATCTTCTCCTCCAATTGGTGCCATCCCTGATCGGTCCATATATACGGCGGAGAATTTTTCTTTCAAAGATGTTCAGGGCTCGTTCATTTCGCAGAGTTAATGTCCAGGTTTCCGATGCGTAGGTGAGCACTGGCTTTACAAGTGTCTTGTAAAGAGTGCTTTTAGTTCGGCGAGATAGTAAGCGGGATGAAACATTGTAAATATTATATTATATCCAATGTATAACTATATTTTTAGCTTACTCGTACATGACAGTTGTAGGAAGACATTGAAGTTAATGGCCCTACCAAACTACACCCGCCCCGCACCACACCCGGTCTTAATCGCGCGTATCACGGAACCCTACGTTTGGTGTGAAGCATCATTTTTATTTTTATGACTGGGCATGTCTCAGGAACAGTTACCCAAGCCTGAGGTCGCCATGCACTCAAATGTCCTATGACTGAATTTACATGACTTTAAGTTAAAGTACCCATGAGAGAAATGAGCACGTAGATGCAATATTAAAAATTGTAGTAACAAATTAAATCTATTACAAAACTGCCGAACATTCTAAATGAAGAGATCTTCACGTTGGCAGTATAACGCTGCAAATTTTCTAAATGCAATAAAAGTGGCGTTTATGGCGATCAAGTCGGACGGTCCGATGGGCCCAACAGCTGGTTGAATCGACTTGAGCAGCTCTTCCCCTTCAGTACACATTTTAGGATATTCCCAGAGGATGTGGTTTGCATCCTGTATTTCTCCGCCATATGGACATCTTGAACGGGTAACAAGACCAAGCTCAAAGAGCCTGCCAGCGAAGCCACCATGTCCAGCCAAGAATTGACTGGTGTGATGATCTGGAGTCAAAGCGGTTGTCTGGATGTGTACTTTTAGGTGTATGAGTAAATACAGGTCTTTCAGCAAAATCCAAGATCCGAACTAAAATCACTGCCTGCTGGTCTTAATTAATACAGTAAACTATCGATCCCTTTACATTTTGAGCGACGTTCGCTGTCAGCTAAACCGAACCCTCTTTAGACACATTTATAGCGGTGATTGCATTCATATAAAGCACATTTTACTATATTATAACTCGAGAATGGTATCTGTAACGAGCCCCGAACGTCGAGCCCAAAAACTAAATACATACAATCACAATCGACTGTGAAAGTCTGAAGAATAATTCTTATACTTATAAGTTATACTTAATTATTATAGTTATACTTAGGAAATCCAATCCCGACCCAAATTTTTGATCCCGGGATTTCGTGATTACAATTTAACAATCCCGGAATTGGCATTTTGTTCGATAGTTAATGTACATTTTTAAACATAGAAATAGCATTGACAAAATTGGTTAAAAAATATCTAGTCTAATTTATACCTACTATTTAAGATATTTATTGTTAATATTGTGTACGTTCAATCTTGTAAATACATATATTTAATAGAGTAAATAACATTGTACCTACTATAAATATTATTTGGAATGTAAATCAGTTTTATTTATTTATTCAAGAAAAGATAGCAAATAATACAAGTTCAATGAAAATAAAAAATAACATATTGTGTTGACAATAAATAAAATACATAGGTAATAAAATTCACAAACAACAAACACCGAAAGTTTCGGGATTATGGTCACTAATCCCGGAATTCATATGTATCAAAAATTGTCCGGGATACTGGGATCGGATTCCCTAGTTATACTTTTAAAATATCTACGCAAGAATTATTGTCAGTATAAAAATGACTACTTTGGTTGTGTAAGTTGTGTTAGTTGTAAAACCCAAGTCTCAGTCTAATTTTCGAAACTTATGCCTTGTTCGGACTGAGCCAGTGATTTAGTGAAGTAGCGAGTGATTTGGTAAAAAACCGTGTCTGAACAGACAAATTTAGTCCAGTAGTTTAGTAAAATGGTCAGTCAATCCGATCCATTTTATTCTATTATTTCTGGCGAGTAGCGATCCCCACCACCTCTCACTATATACTAAACAAGCCACAAACCAAGTCTGAACAGGCGAGTGCATTAGTTGTCGGCTGCCGTAGGAATGGCACAGCTATATTTATAACATCTATGGGCACAGCGTTGAAACAAAGATTACTACTCGAAAAAACATAACTTATATTATTATACTTCAATGCGACAAAAAGTCGCGAACGTGTGTTGATAGATCCGTAGATAAATGGCGATATTTCACAGAAAGCTTGTTGTTATTGAGGATAGGTAAAGAGGTACACATTATCTTATGATTATTATATATATTATATTATTATATATAATTATTATATTCATTTATTATTCCGTTTAGGTACATTGTACACTCAGTATGAAGGATATTATGTCATGTCAGTAGGTAGTGTGGATAATTTGTTGATTAAAACTTTGATAAATAATGGAAATATTTCACAGAAAACTTGTTGTTATTGAAAGTAGGTAAAGACGTAGGTAGGTAGGTACAGTAGCGCACCCAGGGGGGGGGGCCAGGGGGCCTTGGCCCCCCCCCCAAATATGAAAATCATCAGAATGATTTTACACATTGAAATCGAAAGCCAATAAACTATACCTTGGGCTTAGACAAACAACACGACAAAAAATGATTTGTAATTCTCCAGCACCCTTTTTAGCAAAATTTCTTAGATTTTACTTTCTAACAGAAAAATTTCGAAACACTGATGTCAGGTTTTTTTAGAAACCCGTTCCCTAATGAAATTCTCGGTATCCACCCGAATTCTGGAGTGGTATAGGTGATGGCTGGGGAGGGTTGATAGGGCTCTAGCCTGGGGGCCCGGGCTGTGGGGGGCCAGCGTGTCGGGTTGACCAGATAAGTGAGATAAACACTCATCATAAATTATCTTTAAAAGTAAAAAAAGTCGCCTGCGGCGCTATTAAACTTCAAGGCTATGAACATTTTAAATTATATAATTGTCCAATATATTTTCAGATTATTATGTGTCGATACTCGACAGCTCCATTATTAAAGTAGATGTATTGAAAATCGCCAATAATTCACTGTATAAGTACCTTCAATTTGAACTAAAACACAATTTGAAAAACGTTAATGTAGTGTTTCACACTGTCTTTAATCTAAGTGGTGGATAGGGGGCCCGTCAAATACCCTAGCCCAGTGGTCGGCAAACTCATTAGTCAATAGAGCCAAATATCAACAGTACAACGATTGAGATTTCTTTTGAGAGCCAAATTTCTTAAACTGAAATTATATGCGTAGGTAGTATGTAGGTACACTGCTAATTTACTTAATAAACTTTAGTTAAAGTTTTAAGTCCTAATTAAATTATAGGTAGGTACACTGAATAAAACTGAATATCATACGTAATAATGATCTTATTTATTAATAAAAATTAAATTGTAAGTCAGGTATCCATAAAATTGAATCATGACAATGACTGACAAACTCAATGTGAATAATGGCCTTGCATCTCCTTGTAAAGTTTGGGTAAGTCAGGTTCGTATGTTGTTGATTAAATTTTAAGCACGATTCCAGGTTCTCATCAATAAATCGATTTCTCATTTTACTTTCTTGGTAATCTTTTTACTAACCACAAAATTTGCAATATTAACATTGTTGAAAGATTTTATTCAGGACCTAATTAAATACAGAACTTTATTTTTCTTGACGCTTCTCCTCAGCTGCTTTCTTCCTTGCATCATCGACAGAATATTTAGCGCAAAATTACGAGTTTTTAGTTGTAGTATCTCTCTAAATTTGAATGCGCTAATTTTGCCCGACACATAAATAAAGGTCGGTAAGCCATTTAAGTTTTAAATAAACGCGAAATCTCGGTCTATTCAACATTACATTTACGGTTATCCTCTTCCATTTTCTTTGCTTCTTCTTTGTAGCCATGTCAAATATGGCAGAGAGCATCTGTGGCAGAGTCGCACTCAAGGAGCCAAAGAGCCGCAGTTTTTCGACCACTGCTCTAGCCTGAGGGCCCGTTTCAGGATGTCGGAGCCATGGTGTAGGTACACCGAGTGCAATAGACAAAAGACCGATAAATGAGATATTAGGCTGTGTTGTATTGAGTAGGTTGTGTATAATTTAAAAGCAATAATACTTTTTTTGTCCATTTTCAATTAATATGTTGAAACCTCAATATTAAAAAACCAAAAATCTGCGATAAACATTCGGCGAAAAGAACGACTACACCCACTACGGTGGTGGTGTAAATCAAAAGAATATTTTTTTCAGTGGAATTCGGCATAAATATTGTAGCTCTCTAGACCAGTGTTCCCCAAACTTTCGACATCTGTGTACCCCTTCTATAATTTTCGTAACACTGAGTACTCCTCGTCAAAGAAAAATGCATATAAGTACTTTAATAACAATCAAAATATATTCCTTTTGTAGAACATAAACAAAATAATAATAAACGAAAAATAAAATTCATTCATAATAAAATATAAATAAAAGTTATATTATAAAAAATAACATTCATTATAAACCATGAGAAGGATGAAATTATTTATGTTGAAACGACAGATCTTCATAATTTGGTTCCCTGGTTATTAATTTTTATCTGAGATGCGGTTCCACACCCAAAGGCTGTTCTTTTTTTTACTTAATGTTTACAAATGCTGAAAAAGCAACTTCACATAGATATGAAGTTGAAAAAGGCAATGTATTTCAGAAATTTCTCTGTTAAAACTGGATACACATGTTGCATTTGCAACCAAAATGATGTTTAAGTACACTCCTTATATTTATTTTGCAAGAATGCGTCTGAAACTAATAATTCCAACAATTGCTCTTCTTCCGCATGCGATAAACCTTCTAGCATGGATGTTGTATTAATGCTTGTTGCACCAGGCGTAACCATAACCAGGTGCAGCGCGTACCCCCACCAAACTCTTCCCCTACCCCAGGGGGTATGCGTACCACACTTTGGGAAACACTGCTCTAGACCACGCAGGTAGCACAGTCGATATTATTTAAGTAATGTTTAAGCATACTAGGTACACATGTCCAGCATGGTCGCTGTTCACTTCCAATCCGCCAATCGCTGATGACACGCTCAACGGTTACCGCCACTATGCCTCCAATTTAATAAAAACTAGGAGAAACTGTACAAATATATCGCCGTGTATTGTGAAATTATGTAAAAATATTTATATGAAGAAGAAAAAGAGCCTATGGGACTAATTTCCATTCTCCTCCTTCGCCCCCCCCCCAATAATAAATCCTGGGTGCGCCACTGGGTAGGTACACATTATCGTAGTGTTCATAAGAATAATAATTATAAGTTATATTCATTTATCATCTGTTTATATTTTTTATAGTCAGTAAGGACAATGGAGCATAAAATCAGGGGCGGATCAAGTCAAGCGGACGCCCTGAGCGGTAAAAATTTCGGGGCCCCCAAATTCAAGTTAGAAAAAAAGTTTTATGCGTAGAAACACTCATTAATTTATTAACATAAAATATAACAAAGGTAATAGAAATAAAATAAAAAAAACATGTTTTAAATAAATTTTCGTCTTGCAAATTCGTCAATTATTTTGGCAGTGTCAATTCGGTTTAAAATTTCTTGCTCTATATACAAAATTAAATCTTTTTCTCCCATAGTACTTCTCAAATATTTTTTTGCACGCTTTAAAACAGAAACGATCTTTCACCTGATGCGTTAGATAAGGGGATTGTTAAAAAAATATTTCTACATTTGGGAATGTGTAAGACATTTCTTTGGCGGTTCGATAGATGTCTGGTGTGGTTTTAATATTGTGCATAAAGTACCTATTTATTACCTAAACAAACTACAAAAATACATAGGTAAGCATACAAAAATTTATGCAACCACAAAAATATAATAGGTAGGTATCCTATGTAAATTAGTATTCATCATTAGTATCAATAGGAATTTGGAGCATAAATCGATTTAATTCAACAACGCCGTTTTTGCATAGTGTAATTTGAATTATTTTTGAAGTTACGACAGACGGCAGCACTCTCGTGTCGCGCGAATGGTGTCCGTTTGAAATATCCGTCGCTCAGCGCTCTCGACGCTGTATTTATTTTGACGCGTCACTCACTAATGAACTGTGTTCGGACACTTTTCAGTTACTAATTCACTAATTCACTCGCCACTCTACTATATCACTCGCCCAGTCCGTACCGGCCTTTAGGTAAAGCAAGAGATAAATAGTAAATGACGATGCTATCGTAAATTTGTATTCTAGACATATTAAGCTAATTATTTCGTCTCTAAAAAAGTTGAAAAATATTGATACCGATCTTTGTTAATATTTAAACATTATCTGTAAAGTTGTTCCGTGGAAATATTCATTCAAAAGTTACTTATCCAAGCCAGTTTGCGGCCAAACACATTAATTAAGTTTTGGGAAATTACTGAAAGTTTTCTTATTTATGATATAATTTTAAAAGATATACCTATTAGTTTTGTTTAATTATAAATTCTTTAGAAAGATACTTTCAAAGCCAAAGTAAATGACATAAGATAATTAAAAATAAGTTATTTAATATAATTTATCTTAGTATGAAAAGAATATATAAAAAGTGTTGTTACTTTTTTCTATCAAAATGTCAAAGTATAATTAGAAAAAAGCGACCTTGTGAATTTACTGCTATCAAAACATAAAGCATCATTAAAATAAATAAATACCTTTGGGATAATATTATTTAAAGGAAACTTTGTGGGAAAAAATGACAGGCAATTTAAAAATATTCCCAGATTACTTCTCGGCGTTTGATAAAAAGTTAAAAATTTTAAAACTGCCAGCGACGAAGTATATACCTTTACAAATACGGAAGGCTAAAAATAGTATACTGAATTTTTGCCTAAGATCGCCAAATATGATTACTTCTATTTATACGAGTATTTCAAGTTATATTTACATTTTCGTAAAAGTGCCAAGAAGAGGCTGATAATATTACGAAAACAATGCAACCGAAGTAATTTAATATTGGAAACTAGCATTGACTGAATGTCATTGTATTTTCAATTAAAAACAAAATATTTTTAGAAATAAGGTATGTTCAATTGACTTCTTTCCTACGCTTACTGTTACTATAGCCTCAATTACATTGAGCTTCTTTACGAGCTGTTTGTTGGCGAATTTATAATCTGCCTGTAAAGAAGCTCAATATAATTGACGCTTATGTTTGCGAAGTATTCATATTTCTTTTATAGTGTTAACTGTCAATTTATGGTGGAACTGCATTGTATTATTTGATTAATTATTTGTTTAATTAAATAAAAAACAATTTCTTAGCACTTATTCCACTTTTTAATTCAATTTTGGACCGGTTTCGTCCTCCTCAAAGAGACATTATCAACTAAATAATAATCTTAAAACAGGCATTTATCAAACAAAATCATAAAAGCGACCAAATAACATACCAATACATCGCAACTAACGTCCATAATAATCAATGAACATTAAAATACAATTACAGCAATTATTATATATTAATAATCCTTAACAGAAAACGGGTTAATATATCATTATTTTTCAAATAAGCTTTGTTCAAAATATACTTTTGTGAAAGACTTTTAATGACGATGATAATTTGAATGATATTACGTGACAAGTCTAAATTAAGAAGAATATTACGCACGTTGCTGTCCCAGATATCTATATATTGCAGTAGCGAAGGGTGGAGGCAGGCTGTTAAGATCCGCCATAAATAGTGCACTTGTTAGTCTTACGTATGGTATTCGTTCTTTGTTAGTCATACGTATTTGTTTTTATTGAACTAAGACTACAATTTACAGATGGTATTATTTTGTTAGTTTTTAAAAATTAATTGAACCCTGTCTAAACCAAACCATAATAGTTTTGGTATACTTTGGGCGACACGACACATTGTGCACAGTTTCATTCATAATTATTTGTTTTCGTTGGATTAAGAATACATATTACACATATTGTTGGTTCATTTTTTTTAAATTCATTATGCCCTTCCTAAACCAAACTATAATAGATAAAAATATTATTCTATCTATAAAATATCCAAAGCTATGTATAATTTAGTTGCATAATTTTAGATATTTTATAGATAGACGACCATTGTTTATTATAGCTTGGTTTCGCAGGGTTTAGTTGAATTTTAAAAACTACGTAACCACCACCGTCTGTAAATTGTAGTCATATTTCAATGAAAACAAATACGTATGACTGACAAAGTTTAGTGTGCATTATTTACGACTGACCTTAACAGTCTACCTCCACCGTTCGCCACTGATATATTGTTTATACAAGTTTGTTCCCGAATTGCTATGTTAGCGCTAAATAATAATAATAATCGTTGAAAATATATGTCTGTTTATACGGTTCGCAAAAATCAAAAAGTCAAATGCTGACAACGTTACTTTGTTTCTATGGGCCAAACGTAAAACTGAACAAAAAACGGCTACTCCGTAGGAACGCAAACGAAACAGAAATAAAAATACAAGCAGTAGGTAATGCTATCGGAAACGTCACCCGCAAGCCTTCCAGCAGCATTCTAAAAGTGGTCTTCGAGACGCTGTAATCCTCTATCTGATCTTGTAAGCGTGCACACTATAATAAGAACGCTGAAAACGAATGGAACAAAAAATATTATTTTCCCTTAACTACAGCATTTTACACTGTTAATTTCAGTATTCAAAAACATCAAACAAAATATTAGTCGTAGACGATCTCGATAAAATCTTCTATAGTCAACCCAATTTTCAATCAGTTTACACAATATAAATATTACAAGTCTATAGCCCTATGGTTATAGGTACTTACTATAAGGCATTCGGTAATAATATCAAAATAAAAAAATGCAATACTAAGAATGATAAGGATGTATTAGATGTAGCGAAATTATCCGTACCTAATCCACTGGCGATGCAATTGAACAGCTGTCAAAATGCATGATATTAATATATTGTATGACACTATATCGAAATTCCGATTTTCTATCTAAATTAGATATAACATTCTAACTGGTGTCTTTCTTTTTTCAAAAAGATTTTTTCTATTGGTTATAAGTTATAATATAATATTTTCTCAGAAGTGTTTTGAAAAATATTTATGTTAAATAATTAGAATTTATTACTTTTTTTTAAAATTTATTTAATTAAAAAAAGACACGTTGGGCACATACAAATACTTAAGTCAAGACGTTTATAACATGGTATTTAGAATAAAAAGTACAAGTAAATCTACTAGAGAAAAAACAAGGTACAGAAAAAAACCAAGCGAAAAAATATTTTATAGAAAAGAAATATAATAAAAAAACAACAATAATTAAACAAAAATACAAATTAAACCATAAAATAGAATTTAAAAAACAGAATACGTCATAATGCATCGATAAAAATGTCTATATCTCTAGGGAGTGCATTGACCATCCGCACATTCTTAAATCTTGTGAATTATCCGTTGAATAAAAAAATAGTTGAATATACCTGCATAATTCGAAAACATCTCATGCATATACACACTAGAAAAAAACATTTTGTAGAAAAAAATACGACACCCGACGGGACTTGAACATGTATCTTAATCTCCTCTGAATCCAGAAGATGTTTTCAAATTATATAAATTATATTAATATTATGTACTTAATTCAAAAATAAATTCTACCGACATTTAAAATTTACGGTCATTTTTATTCTGCTAACATGTCCACTTTTTGAGATTTTGTGTACAAGACTATTAGTCTCAGTTATAAGTCAATAGTTGTGAACTTACTGTGAGTATTCTTCTCCAGCTTGATCCAACGGAATCCTACGCAAGTATAATAACATATCAAGTTGAATAGACATTCACTTAGGTAATAAAGTTTTCGGAAACAGTTCGAGATTTGAGCATAGACTGAGGATAGAAAGCACTCTGAACGGTATTAACTGGCACTTGGCACAACTATAATACTATCATAACTGACAGAATCACGTAGTGGGGAGGATAATTGTTGAGCCGAACTGATTCGGTGTATCATTTCCCCCGAGTATAAAACACCGCCCTACCGTCAGAGAGGTATTTTCCGGAATTGCACGCGGCCGAAGTGAATTGTATAATGGTTTATCGATTTAATAATTACGATTGATCGATATTTATAAAAATAAATAGGCCTCAAAGGAGTATTACTTATCAATTGTTATATAAATCATTTTGAAAAATGAAACGTATATAAGATGTAGTGTGATAGTTAGATGATTAGAAAGTATGTTTATAGATGGGAGGTCATTTTTTTACTGAATGTAGGTATGTGTACGATTTTTATTTATGACAACTCAGTTAAAATTATATTATTAATTGATAATGTCCCTCTATATAATATTGTAGACGATGCCGATTATAGATTAAAGGCGTAGTTAGAGATTTGCTTTTGCACATGAACAGGATTGGTGATGCCCCTTCCCCAATTTTTGCACTTAATAGAATTAAAATGCCGCCATATTCGATTTGTAATCTCAAATTGTATGTAGATTCATTGGCAAAGCATCTACTGTATTTTATTATTTCGTTTGGTGATCTTAAACGGATAAAAGCAATAAAAATATTGAAATTTTGACATAGGTACATATTTCATAATATTTAAAACAGAGAGAAAAAAATCTTTTCACGACTCCTATTCTCAATAGTTGTATTATTGTCTTACCTCTTTCTTGGTGTGTGCCGCCCCTAAGCAGTGCATGACGTGCCTACCCCGTGTGGTGTCACTGCATAAGATAATGATATTTAAAGATGATTTAATGAATGTGTGAACATATTATAATATAGTCCTCTCTTAAAACTATTTTAACACCCAATGATAATGCAAATCCGTAGAAATAAATCTCTACTAAAATAACTGAACATAAGATTAAATTAAAAATAATTAAAATACGTACGTGGAACTGCACCACTGATAAACGAAAGAATAAACATAGAACACGTGTCTTGTCATGTATTGGAAGCAATTATGCAGTTAGTTTTTAGTTTAGGAAATTACTAATCATAATCCCCGTTTTGAAGACGAGTTCATAACTCGAAAAACCCGTTAACATAAATAAATTTCAAATCTATCAACATGAAAAACATCATACTATAGAATTTAATATAAGCTGTGTTATCATTTGTAAAATAGAATTCTACCAACTGAATTATCACTAAATTATGTTGCATCTAAAGTTGGTTACAGTATCTGGAACGGTTACGGTTACGGCTCGCTAATGAGTACACAGCTTAATGGTTAAATTATATACCGGAGGAATTGAATAAAGAAATCATCTGCCTGGTCCATTAAAAAGGGTGTAGAAATTACCATAGAATTTTTTTGTGTGATATTGGGTGTAAAGGGATGCCCTACGTTTTGTATCATAAATTATAACCACTTGTAACGAACATAATCGACCATACAAATGATATCCACATTGTTGACGTAAGCAACTGTCGACCTAAGAAATAGTAAGGGTGACGTAGGATGGTATTAGACGAGGCCAGTGTCCAATCTGGGACATTACCTATCTAATTGTGAAAATAAATTGAGATCTATTTTTATTATGTATAGTATAATATAATAGGAATATACCTTAACAGGAAGTATTTTCAACCGCCTTCGCTGTTAATATTTGAAAAGTGAAAAAGTATGTCACCCAAAAATATTTTAGGAAATAAAAAATATTTGTTAATCTGAAAAAAAGATCACTATCCACGTTGTCGCGTACAGACCACGTTCGAATATTAACGTTTAATGTTGGTACGTATATAGCCGTTTGCCAACAAAAAAAAATACAATATACGTATGATTTTTTTCACTATATTTGAGCTCACGTAAAGCTATTCGTGCGTAATAATAATATTAGTAAATATTATGTAGAAAATGGAAATTGAAAACGGAAAAAAAGCACTGAATTTTTTTGAAAATTAAAATAGTAGCTATATGTACATATTATGTTAAACTGTGTTGTGGTTGTGAAACATGAGATTTAACCAAAGTTCAATGGAAGGAATGATGGTTTGATGATTTTAATACCAAGGAGATTCTCCTCTTCCATTCTTTCTAGTATTTATCAGCTTCTGTCATTGATGCATATCAAGAGGATTCAAAGGCCTGCTATTTATTCCACCAATTGTGGTCTTCCCATCTTTCGCTTCTTATCTGAATGTTCGATGAGTATTTTCTACTCGAGCCACAGAATATGAAGAATCTAGATGTAATTCTATAAGTTATTGTTAAAATAATCCAATATTTCACTTGTTGACACAGAAAATGTGCATGCAACACTAGGATACAACTATTGTTAATATTATCATTGTGTAAAGTTTTCTATTTCTGTGGACATTATTGAACATAAATACAGATAATAATGATAAGCATGTTGGATTCGCTGCTGTCAAAAATTGCTTTATCTAAGCAAACTATGTTCTCATTATAATTGGTGATGTTGAATCCCTTCCTTAAGCTATCTACAGTAACAAAGTTGAATGTATTGAAAGATACTAGTTGGCCAATCATTCCTTACGCATCTATATCATTATTTTAGTTTCAGACTCGTTTATCTTCAGGTGTACAGGTTTATCAACCCTTTCCATGAGTCATAAACCTGTCTGATGGTTTCCAGTTTCCATAGTTTCTATTTAATGTTAAGGTCTGAAAAAAAATGATTTTGTAATAGTTTTGTAAGTCACTAATAATTATCAAAGGCTTAGACATGAGTGGAACTACTTCTCTAAATATAGGCTGTAGGGTGTAGAGCTAGCGTTCATCCGAAAAGCTCAATTATGACACTGCTACTGATTAAGGATGACATTTAGTAAATTTTGAATCAGAATATTTTTATTTATTTTTCGACTGTATATTGGTGTGAAAAAATTTTGCTTGTTTATTTGATGGTATTTAGTTATTAAATGCAAAATAATATATATATATATATATGGTCAGACTGGGATACTTATGTTGCATGATTCTACTTCTAAAACTACGTAAATATATTCAGAAGCGTTTTTAGTGTGGCGCCAGGCTAACTGTATTTGAAATGTATGCCAAGAAAGTAGTTATTCCAAATTTAAACGAAGCCTTTATGTACCTTCATATCTGTGAAGATTTTTGACTCGATTATTTGGGACATTAATTAAAGCAGTGTTTCGCAAAACATCGCCAAGCGTAGCGATCAATTTTGTCCTCACAACAATGAGACAATTTAATTTACATCGCGCGTCTTAAATGGCAATTATTTCGCGCCGACGATCGAGTTGCGATAAAATAATAATAACTGTAGGCGGGAATCTCCGGGTGATTCCCGGAGCGCGCGAAGTGTCCGCGCTACGTACAGAGTACGGACTGCGAGCGACGCCAACGAGTTAATTTGGAAATTATGCACTTACATTATTCATGGATGTTTGTTTTCTCTCTTCCGCCATCTAATTACGCGACGAGAGAACTGTATGAGAGTGCGCGCTTGAGATTGCAAACTCTGCAATCACGAGCCATACATATTGTTGCAAGTGAAACCCTTTTACTTGTAGATGGAAAAGAATGGGATAAAGAAATTCGTCACGAAATAATATGATAAAGTATCAAGTTGGCATGATAAGCGAAGAGGTGTGCAAATGCGGAAATTCAGAGACATTTCGCGACCCGAGAACTACAGGGTTCTAAGTGAACTACTGCAGCAAAAAAGTTATGGGCTGTTGAAGTTTTGAATGCTTGTATTTTGTTAATTGTGAATGTTTTCAATATTTTTTTTGATTGAATATATTAATTATGGAACTGCCATGTTGTAACTATCAATAAAACTACGTTAAAACTAGTTTTTAATGGTTAATTTTATATATCATAAATTCAGTTAGAACTTTGTCCACCTAAAACTCAAACAAACCGCCTTTACTACAAGGTTCTAACTGAAATTTGTATGGAAACCCTGGTGATTCAGGACACATAGTTTCACTTTTCATGTCAAAATAAATATAATTCTTGAAAGTTATCTAATGTAATATTTTTTTCCGGAGAAAACGTATGGAAATTGTTTGGAAAATTGGAAATTTGGAAAAAGTGGAGTGCACATAGAACTCGGTAGTATTGGGGTTTAATGAAAAAATATAAAAAATATTGACCTCATATTGATATAGTATGTAGATAATGTGATTTGGAAGACTGCCTCATTATTACTTTAGTTTGGCCAAAAATCGACACTTAGAACCTTGTAGTTCTCGGGTCGCGATTTTAAACATAGCGTTGAAGCTTAGAGCAGGAGCACAGAGTAGTTGAGCAATGGGGTTTTACCCGTAGCACAGAAAATTTGCAGTGCTCCACTGTTCCGGCTGTTTTTTTTAAATTACATTTTCGTCCTAAAATCCAATGAAAATAATTTGACACTTCGCAACACTAATTATTTTAAATACGGCATCACTGCCGAATGATAATTAACCTCACTTTTTTGACAGAAGAGGCAAACAATGAAAGACACTTGCTGCCGAAAATTTAGTTTAATAGAATTAATAATGAAAATGACGATTGTTTTAAAACTTTCTACCCAGAGCGAAGCAGATACTGGAGCGGAGCTGAAGCAAGGATTTTTCTATTACCGAATGCATTATTTAAAAAGACAAATGACAAACTCGATAGGTATGTTTTAGAAAATGGAAAAATATTTTTTTTGATCATAACATTATACGTAATATAATATTTCATCCAGGTACGTAATTTATTAAATAGGTGCGCCACGGGGTTTACTTGCATATATGATGGTGGAGCTCTGCTTGAATTGAACCCATTTTAAAGTACAAGTTTTTAGATTGTGAATCGATGGAAACTTTGCAATAAAAAATTACATATATTATGGCATACGGCGAGCTGGTGCTGATCTGGAATGACGCAAGAATACTAGCGATCGACAGAGATTCTTGGAGGCGCCGTGTGATGTCCACATCCTATTAAGGGGGGCTGGACATGGTTAAAGAAGTAAGAAGTAAAAGATATTTACGTTTTAACTACAGATTATAACAATATTCCGTAGAACCGTTCGCCACTGCACGCATAGAAAATTATGTTTTACTTCTACTTCGCATGAAACTCTATGCAGGTCTGACTTGGAGTAGAACCGGTGATTTACCTTTATTTTAACGGGTGTCAATTTAACGAGTCATTAGTATTTGTGTGACAAATGATATTTCAAATTAATTTATAAGGGTAACCAGTCCAAGTAAACAATAAAATCAAATAACTTGAAAACGGCTTAATTGTTATACTCGAAGTAAATTATGGCGGTAGAAAAATATATGGAAATGGTTGCGAACACCATCGATTAAGCAACCCTGGACGTACATCACCGTGTAGAATGGCTCTGTGAAAAGGGGTACCATTTTCTAGCTTCCATAATCTCGAATAATGGAAAAAATGTGGTCCGGAAAATTGAGTTTTTCTTCCTTTCTTTAAAGTTACAAGCGATGCGTTGCGCCAGAGAGTTAAGAAAAATTTCCGCACCCTTTCGTCGCTTTTTGTTCAAGTGGAACAAAGTTAAAAGAAAATTCATTGCAGTTAAACACATGCTTTTGGCGTCAAATATTAGGTTCTCAACTTCGTGAAATATTTTGGAAACAGAAAATTCATGTAAATATATATTTTTCTTCTACCATATAGCTACACGCTTGTATTGTACGTGATAATGCATTTGTATAGAATGCCGATTTTTTGTATGATAATATTCGTATCGAATATTTACTATTTTTCGCGGAACAATTTGACTGATTTGATTGATGTATTTTGTGAACTTCGTAGGTAAAACAAAAGATTTTTTTATCAGGAAATAGTTAAGTTTCAGATGTGTCCTGCAGGCTTCAGATGAGACAACTAAAACCAACACAGTGGGTAAGTCAGTTCCTGACCGGCTATGGTGACTTCGCAGCCGAGCTGAATGGTTTTCGTTTGATATGACATGGGCCGGAATGCACATGCGAGCACGACCATCAAGACGCTAAACACGTCCTATGGGACTGCCCGTTGATCGGATCCAACTGAGCGGAGCTGTTTGCCAGGGTCCGTCTACACACTGGCCCGATTGGCCACGCCGACTTAATATCAACCAAGGCCAACTTTGAGACATTTGAAAAATTTACTGCGTCATATGGAGGACGGAATAGTTCCGATCCCTCCTTAGAT
This sequence comes from Rhyacophila brunnea, assembly GCF_057557595.1. Taxonomy (NCBI): domain Eukaryota; kingdom Metazoa; phylum Arthropoda; class Insecta; order Trichoptera; family Rhyacophilidae; genus Rhyacophila; species Rhyacophila brunnea. The sequence goes on from NW_028232752.1 coordinate 36,531,191, forward strand.
TCATCACTTTCAACTCCTGACTCCTCTGTTTCGCCAGAGTTTTCAGTACACGGATACAGAGGACACTTCATGTCATTAAAGATAAAGGACGGCAGAGCAAGTCAAGATTCTATTTACTTTTCTAAAACTCTTTCTATAAGCACTGCATGGTTGTTACATCAGTACCGTACAGCATTGCTTCGGGACAAGGAAGTGTGGCACTAAAATCTTTTCATGGAAGGCGGTCGTGCACAAACCGCGGCAACTCAAATCATTGTCTAATTTTTGTTTTAAATTGAAATTATAAGAATGAAAACATTGAACAAAATCTCTGTACGACGATTCCTTGTAATGAAGAGATTTGCAGTTTTTCTTTTTTATGAATACGATTTAGATAGTATTTGTAGATTGACTTTTAAAATGATTAGACGTGTTCTTTCGTGAATCTCACATATGGATAGATATTTAATTATACTAGCGTATTCGATAAAATTTTGACCCAAATGGGATTTATGAGTTCTACAAAATAGACCAACGATATTTCATCGTGTGATTGTTTTTTTAGTTGGCAAGAATTAATAATTAATGCTTACATTTTATAAGAAATAGAAATAAAATTAACAGAAAAAACAAAGTTTGAGAAGCATTGCCACACAGTGTAAATAAATTGCAAAAGCTTAAAGGAAATTTACCTTTAGACTTCATCTAAGTTAAAAAAGAAATGAAAAGAATGTTTAGTGATAATATAACAATGATAAATTATTATACGTATTATTTGAACTTAATTTATTAAAAAAAAAAGAATATTATAGAAATCAATTTAGTTTAATATTTTATAGCGTAGTTCATAAAACACGGGTGATATTATATTATGTAGAGTAGCATTCATAGTTGATCGAGTGCGCGCAGGTTCGATTCTGCAACTGGCAAAAAATATATTTTGTCTTACCAATATGTGGAGGCGCATGCCATATTATGATCAGCATTAAACCAACAATGATTCTTAAAGAAAGTTTACCTTCTATTTTATTTTTTTATTTTATTAATACATGACTTTCATAATTTCAACTATAAATGACATAATATGATTTTTCCAAGTATTGTTTCAATAATCAATTCAGTTAAGTAGTAGGTATACAAATATATTTAGCAGATCCTGTCACATCATGTTTAGTTCGAAATCTGTATCAGAAATGCAAAATGCATTTTAAATCAAAGGGTTCTAATGGTAATGTCAGCAACATGTGTTATGCCACCCGAATTAATTAGGATCAAACAAAACTCGAGGCATAACAAGGCGGTGTTGATATTGCAGTAGACACAATGGCAATATGCAGAAGTTGTTAAAATTGTTTGGACAGTGGTGTACGTAACAATGTACATTCTTAGGAATATGTATGTTGATTATCTAACACGTATTTTTATCATAAAACTTTAGTTTGGCTTCAGCTAGAGTTTATATTTCTTAGATTTTTTGGGAATTTATGAATGGTGCAAATAATAATCATTGGTCTGGATTTCGTTCCTCTCGGTTTTGTTCATTGCGTTGATGGATTTTTTGGAGGGTTAGGAAGATTCGTCTAGAAATATCTCTCCTTTGAGCTATGTGTCCTCCAATTTCCTACGAGGTTTCCAGCATACTCAAATACCATAGTTTGCTCCTATATCCAATTATTTAGTTTTTTATTTTTATGCGTTATGGCCAGCATACACTTTCTATATTACTTCGTTTATAGACCCTTCTTCTACTGAACATATATGAATCGCAAGAATATGCAATATGCGAGTACACACTGGATGAACACTGCATTTCAGGTTTATGCCTATAACGTTATGCTAAGTATACTTCCCAGTGGTGTAGCTACTTCAACGCAAGAGTATGCAAAACATTGGGAACCAACTGAGCAAGGGGCCCTAAATACCAGGCCGATTGTTGTTAATGAATTTTCTATGTTATAATATTAAACTATTCATAAAAAATATGGGCGGAAAACCCGATTTGCTTGGAGACAATTTTGGGAGGAAAAGCTATAAAACACTTGGATATTAGATATTGATATTTTTTAGAAACTCTAAGGGGGTGCTTATATTATTTTTGGTAATTTTTAGCAGAGCCATGAGCTGAACCGTCCGTTGGCCTGCTGTTTTGTGGATTATGAGAAGGTTTTAAAAAGTCCATACCGCCCTTCCTTCTGGAGAATACTGGGAGCATACGGTTTCCTCCCGAAATCATCGCCATAATTAAATCCCTGAATGAGAATAGCAAACGCTGTATCAGAATTGATAATGACACTGCCACGGAATGGTTCATCACCGCTACCGGAGGGTTGTGTCCATGGTCCGTTTCTCTACATAATCCATAATACGAAAGTCCACTACTCGTACATGACCAAAGCACAGTTGTCAACTCCAAGGCAGTGCTGTGCGGCCTGGAATACCTGGATGATGATGTATTATTCGACACTCAATCAAGAGCATTCATGAAAAAATTGACAGGCTGCACGACAATAATTATTAGTCTCGCGTGTGACTGAAGACTGGCAAGCGACAGTGATACGCTCCAAGCGGCGGACATGGTCAAAGAAGAAGAAGATTTATGTACACACAGTAAAATTAATCTCATATTCAGTTGTATTTAGGTACATGTTGTTGGAAACATGTTTCTCGTTCACTCATATTGTCATTTTTTAATGATGCAGTAAAATTAAGTGTGCCCATGGAGTAACTACAGTCTATATTATAGCTACTTAAATCATTGATATCTCACTTGTTATCATATATATATATTTAAGCTACCTATATACGGATAAAACACTTATGTATAAAAATAAAAAATCTATGATTGTAGATAATATACTGTATCACGAAAAATTATTGTGAATTTATAGCACGCAACTGTGCGAGGCCGTCATCCTCAAGTGGAGTCGTTCCACGTGAGGTAACTGTGTCAGGTAATTTGCGAACATATGAAACAGTGTCCTGGCCACAACATAGCGCAGCAAATGCATGCTCTGCTGTGGTTTTCCATACTGTTTAGTTAATTTATCTAAGCGTATGTCGCGCTGGTTACTTGCCGTACTGTCAAAGGCCGCCCCATGAATCATGTGCCTTGATAAAGGACGGTCTTGGAATAGTGCGTTGATTGTGAATTATTAAGGTCAAAGAGTTATTATAGTTTTAATATTAGATTAAATTTATGGTACTATACAATTTCATGATTGTTTTCAGTTGATATCTACATATTATATGGCAATATTGTAATCTATGATCTTTCATGGCGTCCCCGCCTGGGGAGAGTCTTGGTCTCAATTCGTCTTCTTTCGCTATCCTCATTTATTTTAATCTGGGATTTTGATTGCTCGCGCATACTGAACCATGACAATTTGTATTTCCTAATACTCTTCCGCCCAGATCGCTTTGCGTCAAAAATATCTGGTCATTCATATGGCAATAGTTCGCACGTATGGTCATTTTTGTTTTACTTACATACTTATATATTTATAGAAAATGAGCATGGAAATAATATAATATTTAAAATTCGACCTACCACGATGGAAGTGGTTATCTAAAAATATTTTCTATGATTTTAATATATATAGTGTGGCAATTGAATTTCAATTCGAATTGCAACTGTATACTGACTACAGTATCCTTTAAACCTTTAAAGTATTCCCCGGTGCATTTATATAATATGTACTGACTTAGACGGCTTCTGAAGGTAATTCCGGTATTCATTTTCCGGTATTCGTTTTCCGGAAATCTTTTGAGTATATGTTTTACATTATGTTGGATATAAACTATACGATATATACGAATTGTATTTTGCACTCTGTTAGCATCGTTCATTGCTATTTTCTGTTTCTGGGGTCAACCGTCCCATTTTTAAATTCCTTATGTTGCTCAAACACATCTGACTTTTTCATAGTCTTAACAATATGCCATTTTAAAAAGTTGCTACTAGCGTTTAATAGCGCTTTCTTTGATTGTCAAACAAAATTTGATCTAATATGCTGCTCTAAATTTCGGTCGAGCAATAATTGTACGTCAAAGTGCACACGCAGGTGTCTGTTATTTTTTCAATGGCTAACTATCAAGTAGCTCTGTCTCCTTAAAATCTATACACATATTATTCCAGACATGCTCAAATACTAATACTTACGTCACAAGCAAAACAACGTGAAGATGTTGAAAATTAAATCATCGCACGTGTATATGATTTTTTGCAGATTTTACGTTAATTCTTCTGTTTTTTTCGACTATGTCCGATCCTAATAAGATTATATGAGCCTCCATAGAGTGGAGGTTTGTATTAACTGATGTTGATTTTACGAAAAATGGATATCAGCCACTTGCTCAACCTATTAGGCCCATACTTTGAGTCATACACAAATTGAAAAACAATATGTGTACTTGTCAGACCCAGAATTCTAGCCTGGGACTCCGCCGATGCTTATTCCACGTTAATTAATAACCATTGATAATTCTACTTTAGCTTTGTGTTTTTCAAATAATCCAATTTTAATAATGGACGCCGAATTTAAAATTAATATTAAAAATGCCGGCAATAAAAATATTATTAATAGATCATTGATAACTAACAGTAAATATATAGGCACTGAAATTTCTTGGTGAAGTAACTATATTTGCCATGTCATATTAACGAACTAGCCATAAGATATTGCCTTCATCAGAATCCCGTTGATATATGAATGTCAATAGATGCTTTGTTCAAAGCACGCTCAACCTAATGATCACGTTGTATGAGCTTCTAAAAGCTTATTATAGCACCTAGGCTTTGTTTAATATTCTCCCAAAAGTGCATTCGAACAGAGACTTTGGATCTAATTAGAGATAGGGGCGATTTTCACTTGGCTGACCTACTTCACGCTGACATTTGACTATTTCCATTTTTGCATCGGGATTTGAAGAAAGGCGGGATTTCCTCACAGGAAATTGCCCTGCCCTCCCCCGCCCCTCTACCGGAAGAGCAGGCCAGAACAATTTAGTTTCCATTTTTATGTCTGCAATTTAGATTCGCGCGCCATAATATTAAATAGACTCACTTTGTTACTATGCGACATTATTTTTTATTATTTTAAAATTTTGCTTTGTTCATATTTCTGGCGTTAATCGAGTTCTTTACTCAACAAACTAAAATTTATTTCTTTGGACATAAATGCGGAATAATACATAATAAAATGTAGTGAAATTATATTCGACCGCTGTGAAGTAGTGGAGACGAGACTGGCTCTAATGCATGGGTCGCTGGTTAGCATCCAGCGATTGTATCAAATTAGCAAGCTGTTTTGCAGGCAAAATGTGATAATGACGATGACTGCACGTTGAAGAAAGTAATAATTCAATTTATCATGAGAACGATATATTTAGGTTTATTAAAAAAACTAAAGAATACTCGCTCTTTGGGACCTGATTATGTCCCTACATAAAGGGATGTATTGTTTGTTAATTTGTTGTTTAAACACTAGATGATTTATTCTCCCAACGTGCAAAACTAATATGCCATTGGTAATGCCAATTGGGAGGGCAATAACTCTGTTCAACCAAATCGCTTCGAATGTTGACATATTCCACCTACGTGAAAATGAGTATACGTGGGCATTGTTTTATAAATTATATAAAAATAGGTTCATACGGTACATACGGTACATTCGGTGTAACTTCCTTTTATCTAATTTAAAATTTTTGTATTTACTTTTTCTGTTGTTTAATAACTTAATACTGCATATATTTCTTTTTATATTTAAGTACTGTTTTAATACCATTTATTTGTTTTTAAATGTCACTTTGTGAACGTCTTAAATTAATATTTGTAAATTTCACCAAGCGTCAATTAATAATATTTGATTTGATCATTTGAATGTTGTATCACCTGGTAATGCATGACAATTAGTTTGGGTGTATTTGGTTTAACCTGCTAATTTTAGAATAAACAGAATGTCAGTATTTTACTAAAATATGGTGTTAGTTATTTACATATTAATATTAGTTACGATTACAATCCAATATTTTTATATTATTTAAACATGTCGTCGTTTTCTAGTTTATAATTTCATTACTTATAAATGGAGAAAAAATAAAATTAATCATGTTTACTAGTGTTCAAAGTATTTTTTAGAAGTCAACTAAACGTCGAATTATATTCGGCTCTGTTGAATGGAGTATGGATCAATGGGATGAGAGATTGGTCAACTATCGTAATCCGTAAAAAGTCAGCACATAATATACTTTGGCTTAGACATAGAGTATAATGGTAATTTTCCATATGGGTAAATTCATTGTCATAATAATAAAGAATCATGACAATTAGGTATTCATTTTATTTATTTTATAACAAAATACCTTTTTAAGAAAGCAATTGTGCAATTTTATGAATCCATATACCTTGTATCATATTGTGGACTTTCACAGACCAATACTAATTACTAAATTTCCAATTTACAATCTAGTTAGGTACTTATATAATTCTATGATCCTGACCGAGCAATACTATCTACATAGTAACTAGCTATTATCATAATCGAGCATGATTGATATGACTCTGGAAACGTTTTTTTCTCTCTAGAGTTGACTAAGAGACAAATTAAGAGTTTGAGACAAATTATTTTCGGTTATTTTATTTTCTCATTTGGCTGCCTTTTTATGGTCCGAATAATTAAGCTGGTCATAAAATGTACAATAGAAACAGTGCACTACATGAACGGTTAGGGTGTAATAATTGTGACCATATAGGATACGGGGTACGAGAACTGTTAAGTAATAGAGGCTGGCATTGACTTGATGATTATGGAACTGTTATGCATTTGGATTTGTACATAATAATTGCTAAAATGGTTGAACGGTCTGTTATTATAGGTGTGAAGAAATATATAACAATAAAAAAAAAATTTACTAATGTTAAGACAAAAAGTTTTTTACTCCAACTATTGATAATTGAATTTCTGTCACCAATCCGACGATGTAAGCATACATCTTCTTTTTACATGTGTCCATTGCTTAGATGGAGAAAATTGACACAGTCTGTCATTATTCAAGAATCTAAATTGTCGAAGAATTTGTATTGTTCGACAATCTTCTCGCATCTTTTCATTGCATGTCAGCATCCCATAGCGTAGCGTTATATAAACGTTATGGAAGTAGTTAGGTGGTTTTCCAAGTATGATCAGGAAGGCTCGAAAAGGCACGCATTGACGAAGCTGATTCTAAGGTCTCTTACTGTTTAATAAATTTGGCTTATTATGTGAATTTAATTACGATGTTTGTATTTATTTACAGAAAAATGTGCGCAGAGAAGTAAAACATTAGGTGTGATTCCTTCAATCAAACACAGACACAATAAAGTGTTTACACCCTCAACACGCCCGGCGAATGTAAGTAAACATTTTTTCCTTTTTAATTCAATTTAAAAAAACCGTTAATAATGGCCAGTGTTCATTGTATCCAATTATTTGTTTAAGTTTATTCGCAGGCGTACAATATTGTTATCTGGCCACACCACGCGAATTCGAAAAAGGAACCCTTTTTAAATTCATTTTAAAATGTACGTACAATATATCCCCACGCTGGCTTTTGTTTTGTTTGTTTTTTGTTTTTTTTCCTTTATTGCGCGCATAATGGAGAATTTTGCGAACAATTTCTTTTAATAGTGTCTGCCTAAATTTTATTGCGAAGGCACTTCGACTCGATAACGTTGAAAAATTATATCTTAGAAGAGTTTTATGCGATGAATTTTCATCAATAAATTAACAACATAGAAACAATGCATAATAAAATACCAAACCGTTGACGATTTTTTCTCTCTTGAAAACTCCGTTTATGTTGCAAATGAATATTTAAAACTATTGATTTCTCAACAATTACAGAAAAATTGAAAAGAAGGTTTCGTATTTTGCTGCACTAGGAGGCATCCTTATCATTTCAACACACTGTTTCGAATCCGTCCTACCATGGGTCGTAATCTGTTAATGAATTCCATATTCAATACTCCAAACTTTTCGCTTTGTATTATCCATTTTTTGAGACCCTTGGAGACTTAATTCACTTCAACGTGAATATTCGATCTTCTTCGGGTCAGGTGGAAAATGTTGTGGTTGTTACTATAAAGCTTCTGCTAGCTTAAGTATAGGTTAGCCATTTATATAAATTATTTAATCGGTTAAAATCCTCACCCGACAAAAATGAAATCCACCCAGTTCAAGGATATCTCCAATCGGTATAATATATAAGATTTTTCCTGATCTGATATAATATATTATATGCATACAAATATTAAAGAGATGAATTTATGATTTACTTAGATGAAATTTATTTAAAGTTAATACAATGTTATAAGTAGCAGAAATTTATATATTTTTTTGATATTGGAAAAACTATGAATCGTTCATTTTATTTAATTTCATTGAACATTAGTGTTCGCCATAATTATCAGATTTATATCGAACTGTAAGATGTTTATTTTAAATACTGGTAATAATGACGATTGCAGAATTGCGATTCTACTGAGCTTTTCATCTAACGGTGCTATTGTATCTCTCGATTCAAAAATATTAACCAGGATGGAAGCAATCATGTCGATTATAATATGACAATATATTTTGCAAGTGGGTATATAGAGTATTCATTTTTAATACGAAAATGCATTTCTTTTGTCGCGCACAGAAATAGCGCAGCGGTTTATATTATTCATTACCTACTGAAGTATTTTGATTTGCAGGTTAGATGATGCTTAATCTATAGGTAGGTGCATACTTAGTACATCGAGCTTTGTAAGCAAGAGCTTTTGTGAATACTTGACGTCATAGTTTTCCTATTGATTAAAAAGCTCATTATAACAGTGCAATACTATTTGTTTAATTAACATTACACAATTCATCACTTATATTGCCATCAGATATCCATCTACATAATTGAATTTATTCAATATTATTATTAATTGCTAACAGTTAATATGATATGGTTTTGGCTTCTTTTAATAACTATGTATTTTTATATTTAGATATAGGTACCGACTTTTTTCTTTGCCACTCGGAATTATAATCTACTATACATATATCAACACCCCCTTGCTATGATGGTAGAGTGGTAGCGTATCCGTTTAGTATATCGAGGGTCTCGGGTTCAAATCTCGAGTCTGACAAAATTCACGTATTGTTTTTCAATGTGTATTTGCATTCACAGTATAGACCTAATAGGCTGAGCAAGCAGCTAATAACCATTTTTGTAAAAAATCGGTGCGTGTACTTGTGTACGCGCGTTAGAGGTTATACTTCTTTGCCGTTACAAAACAAAAACAAAACTTGTGATAACCTAGATTCTTCGACTAGCTCCTAATTATTTTCTTAAATTACACACTCAAGAAAAGGGCCGCTTATTGGAGCGCCGTTGGTTTATTTCTATACCCTTTAGCTTATATTACGACATTATATAACTATTTTTTTTGATTTTATTTTGAATGTAACTAACAACTGTCACTCTGACGTTTAATCATCGTTTGTTTACGTAAGGAATTGCAAATGGCCGACAATAATAAATTCATTACAGCTGACTGATTCGCAGCTAACTTCATACTGTCGCGCACTTTTGTAACGGTGTGCGCGCGCAGCTCTCAATTTCACTCTCTTCCAAACGCCCCTGGCACTTTGGAGACTTTGAGTGCTAGAAAAACACAAACTACGATGACAAATTTTGAGATTTATGAAAGGTAGATAACCAGCAGATAACAAATTATCAGAATTGAAATATGAATATGTAACAAACAAGAAAACAATATTAATAATAGATAGCTGTCAATCATTCTTCACTAACTTTTTATTAAACAGTTATGAATTCCTATAATATAATAAACTAGCTGAGAATTCCCGGGAAAGTATTGATTTGTCATGAATTGAATAATTTATTATCTTTCAAGATCAAATTCATCCGACTGAATATGAATCGAGACAAAGCTGATTCTGAAACAAAACTAAGTTTAAACAATCTTCAAGTCATATTAAATGACAGTGATAATATGTCGAAATAAATATACCACAAGATAAATATATATATATATATATATATATATAAAGCTCTCTCTCGGATTTATCAGATAATCGTCAGTTAAGTATTTATTGTGTTTGAAACATTGTTTAATATTTGTGCCGGCAGCTGTAATAAAATCGTAGAACGCTATAATGAAATCAGTATCAGGTTGAAAAGTGAGCAGCCATCTCTGACGTTATTTCGCAAAGTTACTTCCCAGTTACGAGTATATTAAACGCCGTTCAAATTCTGTTTATTGGGGTCGAGTACTCAGTTATTTAAGGGTAGCGAATTTAATCTCCTCGAAAAGGATAGATTAAAGATTCACTACTAATTAACGAGACGAAGGGAATAAGCAAAAAGAGGAGCTCTTTATAGTGGTCTACAAAAATTTTAACGAATCCGATTTAACCAAAGTTTGTGGACTACAACACTATGGAGTATTTGTGCGTAACTTTTAGGATTATATTTTTTAGTATATAATATGAAGGTATGTCGATGCACTGAAACGAGGCGGTTATAAACTGTATATCTTTCTAAGTTGCTCAAAATATTTTTGTGACCGGTCTATGTCACTTCAAATCCACTGCTTGGTGTGAAAGGCTCATTTTGGTGTTTCCACTCGTCTCGGTCATTAGTCTTTCGACAACACATTCTTCGGGATAAATGATTTAACGGGCTCTTAGTGGCCTTTTAGGACTTTACATTTATTTAATAATTTTTTTTTTCAACGAATAATTCACAAGATTATTATTTAATAGCATACTTCAGTGAAACGGAAAATAATTTTAAACTTTAATATTAACAACTACTGTGCGACGAAATTTCGGACTCGCTGCCAATCGGAGAGCGATAGTCGAGTTGTGAACACATCAATTTGTTTTGTGATGGCATCGGGGGAATTAATTCTTAAATCGTGTAAAGATGACGAAAAAACGTTACCCATTTACTTGAAAAAGAAAACATGTCAATGAATAAAATATTATTATTATTAATATAACAATAAACATAACATTAAATGGACGCATGTTGAATTTTTATGACAAATTATGTTTTGTTCTGCACGCGTCGTTTGCACAATCTTCGCGTCGCGTAGTCACGATCGTTTTGGACCGTGCCCCAGCTGAAGTATAGCCTTAAGAATGTAACATTTAATTATTAAACATACATAATTTTCAATACGTTATTGGCAGTTCATAGTTCATTTAAAAAAATCGATGTGTGTACTTATTTACGCGCGTTAGAAGTTATACTTCTTTGGCGTAACAAAACAAAAACAAAACTTGTGATAACCTAGATTCTTCGACTAGCTCTTAATTATCTTGTTAAATTACACACTCAAGAAAAAGGGCCGTTTATTGGAGCGCCGTTAGTTGGTTTCTATACACTCTAACTTATACATATTACTAAATTATGTAATTATTTCTCGTTGTTTATATTCTTAAAGTAACAACTGTCACTCTGACGTTTAATCGTTTATTTACGAAAGGAATTGCAAATGGCCGATGATATTAAATTCATTGCCTAGGCAACGGAATAATTCTACTATCAAACTTGCGTTTTTATACAGTTGACTGATTCGCAGCTAACTTCAAACTTTCGTAACGGTGTGCGCACGCAGCTCTCAATTTCATTCTCAACCAAACGCCCTCAAAGAAGTATAACTTCAAAAATTATTAGCAAGTTCAATTAAGTTACAAAAAAATATCTTGGAGTGATCAGTGACATCGGTTAGTAATTAAAGTAATACCTACATTGATTTAAAGTACAAAAGCCGATCGCCAATAGTGGCTCAATTTGGAAAGCAGTTCATTGATTATTAAAAGCCATTAGTTAACACTGTCACAATTATTCAGCATGACTCGTTTAGCATAGTGGTTCTATGTGCATGGGGGCGATACCCGAGAGACGCAGGTTCGATTCCTGAGGGGGGTCTTACCTTTTCAAAAAGATTTTTTCCATTGGCTATAATATATTTTCTCAGAAGTGATGTATGTTCTTTACATTTATCTTAGATACCACCAGATGATGAGATTAATTGTCCAGCCATGACTATGGTTATTATTATATCGAATGAATACTCAATCATGCTTGCTCGCTAAAGAATAAAAAAAAAACTAAAATACCCCTCTCTATATCTATCTTAGCCGGTTAGATCAATAGAAATTTTCCTGTTCTATGTTTATATTCTAAATAATAATAGGTTTCGTTATTTTTGACTATTTATCTATTGATTACGGTCGATCCTATTATAGCAAGCTAATTTTGTTGTATAATTATTATAATATGCAAGTTTTGACTTTGGTAGAAGTTGACTATGTTTCGTGTTAAAAAAAAATGAAAGTACCTATACAGTAATTAATAAAACAATTTTACTCATTCATAAGAAATTGAATGTCTTCTAATTTCAAATTTTAAATTGTCTTTAAATCCATGTTTTTCGATCTATTATTACTTTGGCTGAGCTGTATGTTTTGTTAAAAGTGTATGACTTTGTACTCTTTACATTTCATGAAGCTCGTTTTGGTGTCCGTGGATACAATGGTAATGGTGAGAAAATTACGACGGTTCAGACATGATTACGCAAATCGGGAGAGAATAATTAACTCTTTTGCACAGTTGTGGGGGGTGGGGTAGGCTGAGTTTTTAATTAATTTCATTAAAATGTTGAATATGCGTACTTAACGTTTGTTTTTGTACTTAAATCCCTTGTAACACTCCTTTTAGGATGGAATTGATTAATACTACCGAGTGAAAGTTTTTTTCTCTCCGCATTCATTATGCAGGCGTATGTCATGGCGTAACGAATGGTACACCTATATCTTTAATGTTATAGCATAAGTATCGTCAATGGCGGCCTTTCTTGAAGCGGATGAGGCGGTAGCTTCATGTAAAGTAACAAAAACTTATGAATATGCGTATTTTTATAGTGTGAAAAATACTGCCAAATTTCTATATTTAAAAAATAAATGTTCAAAAAGGGGACTCGAAACCTGACAGCATCTCTTGGCTATTGATCTCTTCCTATAATCGCCACCGAGTATAGCAGAAACAACATCGCAGGACCTTGATTTCCGTGCACTAAAGTAATACAATTTATTTACAAGCGCTACATCGCGCCCACGATGGCCGGGCGGTAACCTCTCAGTTTAAAATGTCGTTTTTTCTACATAAAACGATGGACATAATACGTTGAGCATGTGGCACCATTTCTTGTAAAACTAAAAATCTGTTTATATTACACTACATTCACTTGTGGGGAGACACATATTATGAACTTTTCAGGATATTTCCCAGATGGCCGACGCCAATGTGGTGACCATCCAATTGTCCTACGCTAACTTGGTAATATCAGGCTAGTGACGCGTCATCTTCTTAGATCTGATGTATATGCATAGGGAATAAGTTTTGGTTACGCCTAAATACTCATAAGTATATAAATTGATATATTAGAGACCATATAAGAACCAGAATATATGTTGTAAATTTAATATTATAATAAAAATATACATACGTCAGTAAAATAGAATCACTTAGATGAAATAAAAACTATCTACACATACAGCAATTATATTAATATAGGTATCTACGTATCCGATATAATAGAAAAAGTATTCCTCTTAGAAACACGACAAGAAAAAGTTTATTTCGACCCTAATTTAAATAAAAGTAAATGCCCATTAAGCTTTTTGTTTGGCAAACCTCCTGTAGATTTTTCAATAAACTAGAATGTCGATAACAGCCGCCTAGTCATTTGGAATGCCACATTATTGCGAAGTCTTCCATCCACTGAATTTGTTTCAACTTATCGGGGAATGGCAAAAGCACCGCTCCGCGACTCAAAGCTCGTCGTTACAACACTTCGACTGCCTGCTGAGGTACACCAATGGTTTTATTCTTTCCGTTATAAGGGTGTATGTTTGGCTACCTTAATACAGAACTAGCTTTACTAGTGAAATATTCAGGAGAACGTTTCAAAAGTTTTTTTTCACAATCTCTGAGAAAAACAATCGTTTTTACCAAAGATTGGTATAACATAAATATATCTCACGTTGATTCAATGTAAGTAGCCCAATACATAAATCGATGTTTTCTCACGTAAGAGTTCACTTTTGGGTTTGAACCTTTATGAGTTCACAATGAAAAATTTGTACATAGGTATATATGAATTTCCCAACCTAGGTTATTTTTACCAGGGCGGTTGTCCATAAGTCAAGTGAAATAAGAAATAAATATTAGTTATTTGATCAGCTAAATGATCTCCATCACATAGACATCCAGATTTCAATTGTAAAGACCAATTCACATATAATGAAGCCTCTGATCACCCTCCACTAAATGATATTGTGTTGACATTGTTACGAAATTGCAGATTTATCGAATCCATATACAAATAATTTATCATCATCATCAGCCGGAATCTATCCACTGCTAGATGAAGGCCTCTCCAAGCTGTTTCCACTTCTCTCGGTCCTGTGCGTTGCGTTGCCACATACTTCCACAGAACTTTATAATTTTATCGATCCAGTGGCCTTTAGGTCTATCTTGCGGACGTTTTGTACCTCTTGGATACCACTGGATGACTAAATTTGTCCAAAGATTGTCTTTTCTTCGAGTTACGTGTCCAGCCCATTACCATTTGAGGTTTTTAGCAAACTCTAATACATCGAAAACCCTTGTCTGTTCCCTTATTCACTCATTCCAATTTTTGTCTTTTCGCGTTATGCCCAGCATAACCTCTCCATACCACGTTGTGCTACATCCACGAAATATAAATAATGTGTACTATCTACTAAATAAAAAAATGCCATAGGAAATTTACCGTCCAAAATAACAGAATAGATAATATTTTATACGAAATAACAATGTTTCCAAGAGTCGAATGAATATACCTTATTATACGATAATGTATATAAGTAGGTACCTAATTAATAATGTTAAAATATCAGGTTTTAAATGAGTATGCATAATAGTAATTACGGTCTTTTCTTTTAATTATTATCATGCCTTCCTATCATGGAAAGTTATTAATATTAAATAAACAATAACATTACGATTATATGAGATTTTCCATTTTAAATATTATCAACGCAGACGGAACATTTTGGCACATTAACTTTACTATTGAGAATGATCTGCGTACCTTGCCCGAAATGTCGAAAGTAGAAGAATGGCATAGGACATACGTCGCGGTAATTAGCGAGCACAATACAATATAATTAAGATACTATTTTATCATTTTCAATTGACACTTACTTCTTTTATTATTTTATAAATACATAGGTATACCAGTATCAGTTTTAAATTCAAAATGACACAGTATCCAAAGTAATTGCGTACCTACCTATTTATTTATATTTTTTCGTCGCGTGCATATAATACCATATAATATAATCCTGAAATTGACGAAAAAATATAAATAGGTACGCAATTACTTTGGATTCTGTGACATTTTGAATTTGAAACTGATATTAGTATATTATGTATTTATAAAATAATAAAAGAAATAAGTGCCAATTAAAAATGATAAAATAGTATCTTAATTTGATATTGTCTTGTTCTATAGACTTTCACTAATGATTAACTTTAAAGATGTTTAATTATATTGTGAAGCTTAACTTACAATAACAATATAATAAACAGTTTATTTCTATTACGCTACCAACAATGACTAAAGTACCTACTAAAGCTCTTTTGTGAATTCAAAAATAAGATGTTTATACAAAGTTCTGCTCCCGTCGGCAAAAGCATATCATCAGAAAACAATAACATTATCTACACAAAAGTAATTATGTATTATATTAAATTTCAAAAACATAGTTTTTGGTTGATAGCTTTTGTTTGTTACACCATTATCAACATTATGCAGTACATAATTCATATTTATTGCATGGTCAAAATTAATATATTTATGGTGAAAAACAACTCAATCCGTGTCAGTATATTGATCAGCGATATTAAATACCCATTTTCAGTAGGGTCCAATTATGGCAAACTCAGTAGATAGCTAATTGCAATGATTGTTTCCGCGATATCCATTTTTCCACATAGTCAGCTATATCCAATGACGCAAACTCCATATAGTAGCTGACTCAATTATAATAATTATTTCCCAAATATTATTTTCAAGATATTATTTTGATTGTGAGTACGTCAATAAATAGCGGATCATAATTCATTGGACATGTCATTAGAATATAAGTTCCCGGTCTGTTAGTATCTCAGTCTTGGAATCGCTCCGCATAACATCTTATTTTACCGAGATCGGACTTCGGAACAGTATCATGAGTATTGTAACATATTATTGTACCGACTGTTTACGCTGTAAATAAAACTCGCTCCTCCATCCATCGGAGCAGCCACCAAATCTCGACTTATCACACCACGACTCCCACAGTGATGACCTCCAATATACGAGGGTGGGTCAATAATTCCTTAGAAAAAAGCATTAAAACAGTTTTTATTTTTGTATTTTTTTTTTATTTCTCAACATAATCTCCTTGGAGCTCAATACACTTGGTTAGACGTTTCTCAATATTTTTTAAACCGTCAGAAAAATAAGTTTTCGGAAGGTCCTCAAAACAAGCATTTGTCCGATCGATGACTTCTTCATTTGAAAAAAAACGTTGTCCACTTAGCCATTTTTTTAAGTTTGGGAAAAGGAAAAAGTCACTGGGGGCTAAATCTGGCGAATACGGTGGGTGGTCGACCAATTCGAACTTCAATTCTTCAATTTTAGCCATTGATCGTAAACATGTGTGAACACGGGCATTGTCCTGATGAAAGAGGATTTTTTTCCTGTTTAAATGAGGCCTTTTTCTTCAATTTTGTTTTTAGCTGGTCCAATAAAGATGCATAATAATCCCCTGTTATTTTTTTTTCTTTTTTCCAAATAGTCAACGAAAATAATTTCACGTGCATCCCAAAATACAGTAGCTATAACCTTACCAGCTGATTTTACGGTTTTCGCCTTCTTTGGACATGGTTTGCCTTCGCAATCCACTGCTTTGACTGTTCTTTCGTCTCGGGAGTATAGTGGTGTATCCATGTTTCATCTACAGTCACAAAGCGACGAAAAAATTCATCCGGATTGCGTTGCATGAGCGACAACAGGGCTTTAGAGGCCACCACCATATTGCGTTTATTGTCGACTGTGAGCAAACGCGGCACCCATCTTGCAGAAATATGTTTCATGCCCAATTTGTCATGTAAAATAGAAATGACGCTACCTTTTGAGATCCCTGTAACCTCAATTATCTCACTCAACTTTAATCTTTGGTCACTTAACACCATATCGTGGATTTTATTGATCATTTCTGGTGTAGTCACCTCTACAGGACGTCCTGAGCGTGGTTCATCCTTTGTTGATGTACGACCACGTTTAAATTCATTTAACCAGTTATAAATAGTTGCAAGTGAAGGAGCAGATATGCCGTGAACTAAATCCAACTCATTTTTTATTTCCTTTGCTGTTAACCCTTTTATATTAAAATGTTTAATAACAGCTCTAAACTCAATTTTCTCCATTTTCCATTTTTCCATTTTCCACAAGCAAATTTTTTTTTAAATGTACGAGAAACACACAACAACCCGACCAATCTGATTGAAACTTCGCAGCATACTAAATCGGTAGTGCCGCTACATGAAAACAAACCGCTTACAGTACTAGTCGCGCCACCTGTCGGCTTTTCTAAGGACTTATTGACCCACCCTCGTATATATATATATTAACGATGCTCCGAAACCTCGATTTTTGTATGGCACTAGTTTCAGTTCTGGATTCTCCAGTATCTTCAATCGCCCCTTTTTATTATTAGCTCGAAATATCCCTCTCAGGATTTTTTATTCGAATCCTGAAAATTCTTTTTCTGACTTACACTGATGATCATAGCCCTCACAAGGAGGGGTGACAGGGCTCTTGCCCTGGGGCCCGGGCTTACGAGGGCCCCGGCGTAAGTCAACCAGTTAAGTGAGATAAACACACACCACAAATTTGCTCCAATAGTAAAGAAAAGTAGCCTGCGGCGTTATTTTTATTGATATTTTAAAATATATTACGCCATACATTTTTTGATTTGGCGCTACTTAACGGGTAGAATTTTATATTTTAATTACTTTTAGCGTGTTTCCTGACTGATTATTTAAATTACTATTTATCAAACATGGCAAAGGATCGCATGTTACTTGGCTATCACAAAGGAAGATCGCGATCAGTGCTTCATAATATTATGATGCTCAGTGCCGACGATTCAAGCGGACTTATTTAAAAATACCATAAATCACTAAAAATACACGGAATACCCTTTATTTTACACAGAACATTTATAAAACAGTACTGTAGAACTAATTACACTGCCCGTAACCTAAGCGATAGGTTAGGGGCCCGCTTCAGGATATGGGGGCCATGCTGATGACACGACATTATGACAGGATGAGGACAGGCCTCAGAAATGTTTTGTAAATTTAGATTGTCATATTCCGAGATAGCAACTTAGATTTAAGATGTTTGTGGATTTCAAAACTACGTTTTTTATGTCTTGATTTCTGTTTCAATGATAAAAGTTTCACTTCAATATAATGAATTTTTGATTATAGGTAATAAATAATAAAGGTAGTAAAGACGAAGAATTTTCCCTTTAGTAATTTCATTTGAACGATACTGTTAATATAAGAGATTTAAAATGTAACATCTGCTGAACGACATGTTTTGGGACTACACCTGTTTAATAATATATCGTAGGCTATTTATCTTAGTCGAAGTCAAAAATATTCGCTATTATATTATCTTCAACCATTCATACAAAATTGCAGTTGGCATTAGAAACAAAATATTCATATGTGATGAGTAGTTCATAAATCTACATAATATATTGTCATGTATTATCGAGAGTATCAGTTGTTTGTTCTCTCAAGCTTGCACCTTACCATCTATCATTGGCGATGAGAGCAATAACTGTATTCAATCAAATTGATTTAAATATCGATATATTATAGGTATCTGCAGGCATGAAGTGAGTAAAGGTCGACGTTATTTTATAAACTAATAAAACTCGCAAAGTAATTTGGTAAAGCTCATTGGCCGGAACCCTAATAGAAGTTTAATAAAAACTATTTCGAACATACATAATTCTGAAAACTGAAAGTTTCTGAAGAAAATATAGCCAATAGACAAAATCTTTTTTGAAAAAAGTACGACACCTGGCAGGAATCGAACCTGTGCATAACCAATATGCTACGACTGTCATGCTTAATTGCAACAAATTTTAACTATTAGCCTTTTTAATATCAGCTCATAAGCGCTCTCCAAATTGAGTTACGGTAGGCGAAAAAAGTTTTTTTCTATTACCTATATTTTCTCATGAGTGTTTTCAGAATTATGTATGCTCAATAATTAGAATGGTACTTTCTTAAAATCTTATGAATTATTCGTTGAATAAAAGAAATAGTGAATTAAAAAATATTTTGTTTAACTTTAACTTACAAAATTTACTATCGCGGCACCAATCGCGCTCTAAGTTACTTCACGTCAAAATTTTCGTGTCAGATATTATGAATTCATTAAGGTAAGCTATTTTTCATCTCTGCCCATCTTTATACTATTTTGCTACTCTCTGTTTATCTAATTCTCAATCTGTGGTTGAACTTTTGATCATTTCTTCAGTTTTAACCACATTTGTATGGATCGTTGAGCTTAACTTCTGCTATAGACAATCTTTGGCTTCCATTTACCACACAATCTTTGCCCAAATTGTTTTCAGAGAAAATATCAAATTGGAAAATATGGAAGGAGCTGGGAAACGAGATCTGTGCTTGTGGATGAGTGATGGACGTATCGCTTTTACGATATATGGAAGGTTGGTTCGGGCACAAACCATTTTCATTGTGATCGTTAATCGCGGGGAAGGAGCCGGAATTGCCAGAATTGAAAATGATGCAATCCCGAGATTTCACGCCTTATTGACTTTCATAATACGAATGTTCTCAAAATAAAGATTTTTTTAACTAGTTAAGTGTAATTTAAGGGGTGGTTAGTCAAACCTAATATTTATTATCTTATAAATTTAAATCATCTTGACATACATATTTTAACTCAATTATCTTAATAACAAAATTGGAAAAAAATACATTAGCTATTTATTAAGTGAGCTGGCGTCTGGTTTTTATGACTTAGTAAAGCTACATTTTAATAGTTTTGTAATAAGAATAATCGTGTTTTAAAACAAAATTTTCCATAAAAATATAATGTCCTATATATAATGTTTGCATATTGTATACTAAATCACGTTATAGTGTTGGTAAATGCGAAGTTTGTATATGTTTTATTTCATTGGTATAAATTCGTATAACTAATTTGCAGTATTTTACATGTTCAACTTAGGGATCTCGTGATTGAAAAATACCAATAATGTAATCCCGGTATTAAAAATTTCCTCGTGGATTGCAATCCCTAGTCCGTTCAAAACGAAAAATAATTTCGATATAATATAATAATAGTATACCATTGTTTATATACAATTTTACTCACATAGGGATCCACAACATTCTGATTGTAAGGAGCATGACCTAATTCCATAAATAATATGTCAACTCATTGCAGCGGTAAAAAATTGAAGGCCCGCAGGCCATATGTCTTCACGTGTGGTAATTTTGTGGCCCATACCTTATTGACTGTATTAATATATCATTCAACCTGTATGAATTAAACTATTACTGTTAAAAAAACAATTACAAGAAATCGTAAAATTTCATATGGAGGGAAAATGTTATTGAGTTATTAATCAGTGTTTAAAAAAAGACATTTGTAAGCACATACATTTCCAAACAAGCATTTTCAACCATGAGTTTTGGAAAGAAAATTTTTCTTCTCGAACGACTGATGAAAATCCGCATGCTTCCATCAGAATTTGTGCTAATAATATAGATAACTTGGGTTATTATAAGTAGGCACAAAGGTCAAATTAGGCAAAAAACACCATGTTGCAAGAACTGTTTGTCGTTATTAATTATTTTTCTTTTTTTCAATAATATTTTGCAATCAGTTTTATTTTCATATCTCATGCATTAAATATGTTTAGTATAGTTTTACATATTTTTTACAACGAAACTGAAAGTTTGAAAGAGTGCAGCTCATAAGTCTGAAAAGATTTTCAACCTCTGGCCTTAAATTAAATTTGGTTTATTCTGGAATATATACCAACTAAATTCATATTTCAAATATGGCCAGCAGGTTATAATAATATCAAGCTTTGTGAAGTCAAAATATTGACCAAAAACTTTTGAATGTGTTTAACATTTAGCAGAGTTTATTAACAATATCAAAAGTTATTTACCTGCAAAGTTTTGAACGTCTGATACTTTACAATAGTTATCGTTCACCTATTAATAACCGTTTAAAACCTTAAATTTTCCCGTCATAATAACTGACAAATTAATTAATATAGTAGTAAATGATCCTAGTAAATAGTAATAAATATTTCCATAGACGAATTCTAATTCTCTGTAGTAATTACATGAAACATAATTATTTTTTGATAGAATTTAAGAGCAAAAAAATTCTGACGGCATGGAACCTATCAATATATTATATTATCCAAAAATAAAAATTGTAATTGTGGCGCTATTTTACTTAATAATATTAACATTAAAACTTATATGGATGTGCGATGCAGTTTGATGAGATATGTAAAATATAATTAATTAATAATTCACGTGCAGAATTTTATTTCATAGTAATGTGTGTCTCCTGACTAATAAAAATGGCTGTTTATCCAATAAAACGAAATCAGTGATGTTTATCCAATGAGAAAAAATCAGTGATGTACTATTAGCGATTTTTTAGATTTTTCAATAAATTCACTTAAATTATTCAGTTGTGTGCACTCGACATAATATTATAAAACACTACTAAATAACGTACTTTAGTTGGCTCTATCTACTCACGCGGACCAGTAACCAGCAATTTTCAAAGAAGTGTTATAGAAGCACCATTGTAAATTGTTGCAGGCAGACTTGCCGCTTTATAACTTTGCACTCCGGCTCTTGGATGAAAATTATGTAATATATTCTAAAAATATTTCTTTTACATAATATCATACTATCTATTTATTTTATATTACTACACATGTTAATACAAGTGAATATCATTTGATCTAATTTTATGTGAGGTAATCAGGCAAAGAGGCGTATCAGTGTGGTAAAAAGTACAAAAACTCGGCGCTCAGATTATTGTGCCTCGAGGGGTGGGGGGGCTCCACCCTGACCCTGACGTAAGCCCTGACGGCTAAAATTATTAAACGTGGACACATGCTTTGCCTACTGATTCTCTGAATGCTGGTTGTCCAAATTCGAAAGAAAATTTATTTGTCAAAGTAACCGAATCCAAACGATTCAAACAGTTGCACTTTCATGAAAATTAAAATTTATGAACTCATGTAGTAATTGTTGGTGCGTCAGTATTTGCTACACATAATCATTAGAAGTAATGGTCAATATGGGTTTATGATAGCTGAAATAAGTTATGTAATTTTTAGAATGAATTTTATCTATGTGGCGAGCGAAGATCAAATCGATGCACGACTCACCACAGGTAGTTGAGGTAGCTGGATTCGTTATCAGCAGAAAATCCGAACGTTTCCTCCATGAAAGTGATGAAATGTTAGTTTTCTTTTTTCACCTTTTTACTGCACTGATACGTCTCTTCGACTGATTACCTTGCATTAAATTAGATCAAATGATATTCACTTGTATTAATATATGTAGTAATAAATAAATAGGTAATATATTTAATAAAAAGACGAAAAAAAACGACTTAATTATAGAAAAGCTTGAAATTTATTATTATAACTTATAGAATTATCAAAATAAATTGCGGTGCGCGACTCGCGGCCGTTTGGAGTCTCTACCGGCTGCGTTACAATTGTGACCGTTATGCCTGTGCGATTTTTCGTAACGAATCCACCCGGGAGGTCAAGGCAAAAGCATGCATCCATGCTAAAAAGTGCATAGTTATAAAACGTATACTTCACGAGTGTACGCAGATACTAGCATAAGATTATATAAAGCTGAAAGATTGTTTAGATGTTATTTAGAAACACCACGTCATCATCGTCAGCATTGCGGTTTATTATAATTATACCTATCTTACAATGGGTTTTGAACGTCGGCATATAATTTTCATGAACATTGATGAGGTTTGAGGTATTAACTAACAATACATAAGTAAAAAGCGTTAATTTTAATCAAATTATTATATTGGTACTTACTAACTGATAAGTGTGATAAGGGTGATAATTGATAATAGAGCTACCTGTCGATCGATCGGATGGCCATTAATTAAATCTGGGCTCCCTAATCTCACCTGCTGGAAGTTTTAACAAGTTGGATGATTTATGAGATTATGCCGCCGCGCATTTAATGGATACCTTGATTTGAGTTATTTGAAATTAATTTATGGCCAGATTTGAAATGATTTATTTTATCAGTGAGCGTGTATTCTTGAAAATCATTCAATAATACACAAAGCTATTTTAGGTAACAGAATATCGACTGGATTCGCAATATATGCGCGGAAGTATATAAGATATCACTCGTGTTTCCCCCAACTATTACGAAAGATTATAATGTAACGTACAATAATTGTAATGATAATTATATCTAACAACTGTCATTTAAACTAATAAAACACACTTGTTTATATACGTATAATTAGGCTCAAAGCCAGTTAATTGGAATATTTGGACACCACACGGCGCCTCCAAGAATTTTTTCTCTCGCCAGTTTTATTTCATCATACCAGCATCCCATAGGTCTGCCATATACCAATATACACCATCTGTTATATGTATTCTTAATCCAACGGACACGAATAAATATGACTGAAAAAGTGTCCACTTTTTTGTCAGATGGCCCAAAGCATACCTAAACTACTGTGGGTTAGTTCAGACAGGGTTTAGTTTAATTTTAAAAACTAACCAGCACCATCTGCAAATTGTATTATTAGTACAACGAAACAAATAAGTACGACTGACAAAGTTGTGCACTATTTATGTCGAATCAAAACAGCATACCTGCATCTCTCGCCACTGCCATTTGGCTTGAAGATCAGGCGAGGAAGGTTATTTTGGCATCCGGAGAACGTGATCGAGCCAGGTTGAACGTTTTCTCTCGGCTGTCGTATCTCCTCGATACTCCTAAAGTAATACCACCGCACACCCAGTAGGTATACGTTGCAAACATCTGTTCTCGAAGCACGGTTTACGGTTCCTTTAAGCCTTATTGGAATGACTTAACTATACACATACAATAATATTAAGTCCTCGACTACTTCATATTAATCGTAATATATACATATAAATATAAAGTGTGCGAGTAAATAGATATTATTAAAAAAAAATGATTAGAACCAGCTTCGTTTCATTGAATCAGAACCGGAAAATGTAAAGATAATAGGAGGCACATAATTATATCATATTTTAAGCAGATATTATCTTGCATATAAACGATTCTATATCTAATAATGATGCAAGGATTGCAAAATATATTTTTATCTGTTTTATACAACATGCATATTATTATAGCAGCTTACATGCAGACAACATAAATTTTACAGCAAAAAGTTATATATATTTTAAAAAATCTCTGAGATTTTTCAAAAATTATATATTTTCACTATAAAGAAGTTTAGATAATTAAATCTTGTGCAACTTCAGTACTGAATAAAAAAGATTTATTAGGTAGGTAGTTAATATGTTGCCTTATTTAATTTAGTATAATAAACGCAGTTTAGTAAATAAATTCAACACACACTATATATTCAACTATTCCTTATGTTGTAAAATGGATTTACTTACCTACATATTACATAACTGACGTTATATGATTAGTTTGTGATGTTATTGCAACAATTTCGAAGGCATCTGAGTGTTTGTAATTAACGTTTCCCAAAGTTTACCGGTTCTACATTTTAATAAGCGCCGAGGGAATATCGTAAGGATGATTTACTAAATTGCTCGCGCCTTGCACTTCGCGGAACTTTATGACGAGGAGGGAAGTATTACGCTATATAAATTTCGTTTACACTTTTACGAGGAGATTTCCTTAGTAAATTTAGATTAGTTTTTTTTTGGTAATTTAAAAATTATACATCGTACCAATGAAATTATAGCCCCTGATTCGTGATTAATACTCGATGTTAGATATTATATATATCTGGGTCGTAGATAACTACTTATATTAAAACTGTTTTATGCCATTACAAAGATAATAATATGGTTTCTAGAAGATATTGTTTTTTATGCATACGAATGTATCTCACAATGTCATTATAAAAAAACATCCACCGTAGTTTATATTCACTCACTCACTAGATCATATTATGGACACCATGCGGTGACTGCAAGAATTTTAGTAACTTGCGAGTCTTTTTGAGTAGGCTCAGGTTATGTCAGTATCTTGTATCTTCACTATATATGTATGTTCATGTACTTTGGGTGGTATTTTACGAGAAATGGATGTCAGCCACTTGTTCAACCTATTAGGTCCATACTTTGACTCATATACAAATTGAAAAACAATATGTGTGCTTGCCATACCCTGGATCTGAACTTGGAACCCATGATGCGATAGGCCAACGCTTAAGCCGCTCGGCCATCGTTGGACTGTTAGACTACACGATCCGCTTAATACCAACTACTTAAGAATGTCGAAGAAAGATAGACAATTTGATAGTCGAAAGCAGTTCTCTTTTTAACTACCTACTTAGGAACTAACATCTTTGAAAATAACGAGATCAACCTGGTACTCGCCAGTAGACTAAAGAATGGATTAACAGCGCCTTTCACACTAAAGAGTCTGTTCAGGTCCAAACTGTTGTCGAAATAAATGAAGTTACGAGTTCGTAATGTGATCTTGAAACTACTAGTTTTGTATGAGTGTGAAACATGGTACATGAAACATCCACATTAACGCCGAGGTCTTCAAGACAATTAAGAACCATATACAGAATAATAATTTTGAAGGCGCGAATATTCATATTGGTTGGTCAAGTTGTTAGATTATATGAATCCAGACCTGTATATAAGAAGGAACCCTATTGGGTACTTGGCAATTAGGCTGCCTTATGAGACGATGGTCGAATAGCATCAAAAAGATTCAGCTAGGCTGTAACTAACTGGAGAATGAAAGATCGGGATCGAGATGCTACAGGATGGTTATACAGTCGGTTATCGACTCTGTGGGAAGAAAACGATGAAAATGATGAGTGGGGCTTGGATTATACTCATAGTGCTATAAGGAGAAACCACTAATCGTTATAATTCTAACATACATGGCAAAAAAGATGAAGAGATAGCGCAGACTAGTATTCTTAATACTTCTATCACAAACATCTGAATAGTTCGAATCCAAAACCTAACAGTCTACGAGAAGTTTAGGAATAAGCTAATTTATTTTTAAAATAAAATATTATAATTTATTAATAAAATCCCTATATTCAAAATATACAGACAATGCAGGTAAAATTGTACGAGCAGTTTAAAGGCAAATTTGTGATTATTTATTGCCTGAAACAACGCCAAACTTTACAACTAAGCGGTGCGGTAACCTTCTAAACTTAGCGACGGTCTTATTAATTAATATAATATGAACAAGTAAAAAAGTTTGAGAGTCTCATTGATTGATTTACTACTATATTAAGATCCAAGTAGAGTTTTTAATACCTCTCTACCACACTATTGTCTTAGAGTCGTAAAGTACTGGATAATAGTGGTAGCAAAATACAATTATTGAATGAAGTAAAATCTACAGTTGCAATTTATTATAAAACATTGGATTCCTACTGAATATAATATTAGATGCATATTTACTTGGTAATTACATTGAAAAATATAATGTAAATACCCAAAGATGTTGATCTTCCTCCCAGATGGAGATTATATAATTATCAGGGAATCATAATATATCAACACTAGCAAGAATGTTTAGTTTATATTAAGCTAACGTATACGTACGTCGAATAAAGTAGTAGTTTTAACTTTGCTACTACAATAATTACTTAGTTTCAAACACACATTACTATAGTTTTAAACAAAATTTACTTATTGTGGAATTGTATTTAGTGTGGAATTTTTTTTAGGTATAGTTAACCCAATAAGTAAAATGTTCACATTTTTAGAAATCGCATAGGTACTGTAACCGCGCAAAGATTATCTTGAATTTTATTCCAGTTTATATTCGTTGAATTTGAATGAAGATTTCCTTCGATAAGCTGGAATTATGAGTTTCAATTGGAGTTTTATGGAAGTAATGAATACATTTAAATGCGAACAGCTCGGTTCAAGTCTGCGGAAAATTATTTCCAATACTAAGTTCTTCAGGACTCGTATAGTATTTTAACTGTGTAATTTTCACCATATTGCAATGACAACGACTGTTTACGAACTGATTATACAACACTTATTTTCAACAACCGGTAACGAAAGCTTGATAGTAAATAATCATCTAATCTTGCCTTATAAAAATGCTATCTGAATCATTATTTTTGCGGTATTTTCATCTTACATCCAACAGTCTTTCATGCCAACTACCCATTGTTTTAAGTATACACTAATTTTAAGTAAACCTTTTATTAGGTTAGATGATGTATTTTAATCACATACCTATATAATATTATATATTAATTTATATATATATTTGTACATACATAATTTTGAAAACACTTCTGAAAAAATATATTATTGTATATTAACCCATAGCTTACGGGCCGCACAAAATTGTGTTTTTGCTAATAACTTTTCAAATGCAAATTAACACGTTAATTACAAAATTAATTAAAAGGGCCCGTAAGCATTGTGAGTAAGTAAGTAAGTAAAAAGATTTTTTCTATTTGTTATAATATATTTTCTCACAAGTGTTTTCAAAATTATGTACGAGTATGTTTAATAATTGGAATGTTACATTCTTAAATCTTGTGAATTATTTGTTGACTAAAAAAAGTGATTAATTAAAAATATATTTTGTATATGAGATAAATGAGAAAGTACACCTAAAAATATATCATTATTATTTTTTTGGAATTATGACTATACACAAGATTTATGAATGTGATTATTATTATTATTATTATTATTGATAATACATTTTTTAAAACCTTAGAAATATAGTAGATAACTATGAGACAAAATCTGTAGTAATGGAGATAATTTCGATGGAGTTTGGAGATGGAGGAGACGTCATAAACCTTTTCCCGGACTATATGAAATACCTAAATACCTCCGGATCCGCGAACATCCGGATTCCGGTCATTGTATAAAAAATCAGTTTGTCAACGGCGGTTTTGTTATTCTGGTGTTATCGTTTAGTATGAGTCTATGAGAGAGTATGACACAAAAAAATACAACATAAATATTATGCATAGTTACAATCATTTAGTAAGTAATTATTTACGATCTCCAACAGGCACTCTTTGCCACAACCATAATATATTATTCTCTAAAATGTAGCATAACAAGACATCGAATCTTTTCATGAAGACAAAAATAGTTGTAAGTAAGTGTAATTTAAATCATATTGTATGCGGAGGGAATAGATAACACAAATAAATGTAGGGAAAAGAAAATTTGGGTTTGGATATTATACTAATTCTGCATTTCTAGGATCGACAATACCGATCGTGGTTGTAATAATTTTTACTATCAAGAATAATATATGATTAAAAATTGCGATTGAAAACTTTAAGCTTTGCTCTGTGTGAAATGAGTTCAATGTTATTTATTACTTTTCCAAGCACCGTGAATAAAGGAGAATTTATTGGAAAAATTAAAATATGACATGCGGGTCGCAATTATTCTTAAAAGTTTTGATGCGAGCTGGAAACTACTGCTGTTGGTTACTGTTAAAATTATGTTTGAATATTGTTTATACATACTCACCAGTAATATAATTAATAGGAACCCGTCAAATATGCATATAAAATATTTTTTAAAGTATCATCCAAATGTGCATATGCTCTTTTAAATAAATTATGCCTGTAAAAGAATAAGTATGTTATCCTATGTGTATTCATTCAACAAGCGTGAACATTTAAATTCAATGTAATGGTTACTCTAAAAACAACAATATTTTATACACAATTTTGGTGGGAATAAAAACTTATAACTTTTCGTACATATCAATCATGTTTCCTGCAATGTGTGGTGACGTGGAAACTGCTCTTATGCAATTTTTTAATTAGTTTTATACTCAGTACTTTAATTATAAATAATTCTTTTTCATAAACACATATTAGGTATCATCGATTGTCTACCAAGAGCTCCTTACATATTATTTTATATATTATTATATTAAATATTTGGCACCTTGTTGGCACATGCTTTCACGAATTTTAATTTAATTTAAAATTTAATTTATTTTGAAAACTCAGAGGCTTTGGGACATATTGCCGTCTTGTGTGTTACCACAGTGAGTCCACACTGAGTTCATACAAACAAATTATTTACCTTTCAAGCAGTATGCCTACCCCATTATCAAGGCAATTTGTGAGATCTATCAGTGTTGTGAACTTTTTATTGTTTTCTGAATCATTGATTTTTCAGTATTTTCATCGTGCTTCCAACAGTTTTTTTGTAAAAAGTATTATTTTATTTATACACTAATATTAATTGGACGTTTTATTATTTTTCTTTAATTATTTTAATTACACACTTTATATTTTAAGGCATATTTAGGTATATTAACGAGAAAATACGCCCGAAAAACATATCATTTACATATGTTTAATATAATAGGTAGCGACTATACGCAATATTTAAAAATGTTTTTCAAAATTATGTTTTCTTTCTATAATGATGAATCTAAAATACTTTAATCTTATGAATATTTAGTATCGAACACATTTTTTTTCAAGTTTATTGGCGCCATACATACATTTGAATATTTCCTTATGTCATCTACGTATAATCATAATGATAATGCTGAGACTAAATTGAAGACAATTAAATGATAATCCATTGAATTCATAATTATAAGATTAAAGAAAATGACTTTGCTTAATTGTATAAATAATATTAATCCTTGGTTCTAAATCCGGTCATGCAGAAAATACGAATATATTATCGAAGTAGATTTCTACCAAAAGCAAAGTTAGACTCTTGTACAAACAATATCTTCGAAAACTCTCTCACAATCTTGGGTACACTTTATCAGATGACAATCATTTTGCTTCAATGAACGTTTAATATAAACTAAGATCTGTTTTACAAGCTGTATAATGTGTAGTCGTACTTAGACACTTATTTAGGCTATAGTTAACATTTACGATAATGTACGTGACCGAAGGCATGTATAAGCAATAATCGATTTTATACAGTTCGTTAAAGTAGACTCTTTTTTTAAATGAGAAGAAATGGCTACACTGACTAAAGCCAGGTTAGTAAGCACCATCGTTTCTACTCGATCAGTGTTTTTTTTTAAATTTTTTAATAATATAAACGCTGTTAAAAGAGCTGTAAAAATCGACACAGCAATGAACATTCAAATTAGGTGAAACCAAATAAATATAAATGTAGCAGAGACAGCAAGAAGGTATCTTAATTAAATATATATATAATTAACTATTTCTTTTATTCAACGAATAATTCACAAGATTTAAGAATGTATCATTCTAATTATTGAACATACATAATTTTGAAAAACAAAATTTGGATTCGGAAAAAAGATTCGGAAGAGCGCTGATGAGTGGGTATTGGTAATTGGCCAATAGTTAAAATTTGTCGCAATTAGTATGTCACTGCATAGCATAGATGTAATACGTGGATGGGGCGTAAAACCGGGAGATGCAGGGTTCGATTCCCTGCCGGGGTGGCTTACTTTTTTCAAAAAAGATCTTTTCTATTGGTTATAATATCTGTACCTCAGAGGCAGGCGGATGCAACTCCATTTTTGGGGAAAATGAGTTTTTTTAAGAATCGTCATGCTAAAGGCTTTACTTATTAGAGGCAGAGAGATGGAAGTCCTAGTCTAAGATATGCATAGCATAAAGATGCAAATGCCATACCTACCTTAGAAGTAGAAGGATGCAAATCCAATAATCCACTAAGATAAATTCTCTCAAACCGTCTGCAATATGTACTAGACGAGAAGCAGCCAGGAGAACGAGCTTTAGAGGAGGATACAGCACTATGGACTATATCCAAGTCATCAGAGAAATCAGAGCGGTAACAGGAATACAAGCTGCCGCTATCCATGGGTGACTATGAGAAAGCGTTCGATTCGATAAAGAAAATTTCAATACTCGATGCACTCAGAAATCAAGGAATCCCCGGGCGCTATATAAATATTTTCAATAATATATACAGTAGCGTAACAATATCTCCATAAACCATCGCGCATTCTCTATCAGCAAAGGAGTCCGACAAGGTGATACAATCTCACCTAAACTATTTACAGCTACACTTGAAGACTTATTTAGGCAACTTGACTGGAATGACATGGGTCTCCATAAATGGAGAATACGTGAGTCATCTGCGCTTTGCCGATGACAATACATAGTAGTTTGCGAGACTCAGAAGACCTCCAAAGCAGAATGCAGGAACTCGCTGGAGTAGGCTAGTAGTAGCAACAAAGTAGGCTTGAAAATAAATGTATCAACAAATAAAGTCATGTTCAACTGCTTTGCGGGCCAAAAAGAGATCCTCATCAATGGCATTCAGCTCGAACAGGTGAAAAACTACATCTATCTGGCACAATAAGTGTCTATAGATGGATGTATATTTGATGAAATTGTTCGCAGAGTAAAGCTAGGCTGGAGTACTTTTGGCCGCCTGAATAATTTCTTCAAAAATGACCTCCCACTGTGCCTAAAGTGCAAAGTGTTCAACCAGTGTGTATTTCCCGTAATCACATGCGTGTGAAACATTGACCCTAAGTAAAAGAGAGATCCAGAAACTTAGAGTAGCACAACGTGGTATAGAAAGGTGCATGCTGGGCATAACGCAAAAGGACAAAAAGAGTAATGAGTTGATAAGGGAGAAGACAAGGATTAATGATGTGATAGAGTTTGCTAAAAACCTCAAATGAAAATGGGCTGGACACATAGCTCGAAGAAATGACAATCGTTGGACAAATTTAGTCATCCAGTGGTATCCAAGAGGTACAAAACATCCGCAAGGTAGACCTAGAGGCCGCTGGATCGATGAAATGATAAAATTCTGCGGAAAAACTTGGCAACGCAACGCACAGGAACGAGAGAAGTGGAATCAGCTTGGAGATTAGCGAGGCCTTCATCTAGCAGTGAATAGATGAATAATGACATAATAAAATTTAAAAAAAAATAGTACATATATATTCTCTCAGAAAGTATTTTTCAAAATTATGTATGTTAAATATATATATCTTTACATATAATATCTGACAGGAAAATGTATAAAATATGTGAAGTAGTTATGCGCGCAATTGATGTTTGGGAATTGGAGCTGAAATAACTGTTGATTAGATTGGGTCAACAAATCAGTTTATCATTACCTTATTATTAGTGACATTTATTTATATATCTACATTGCTGCATTCAGTTCCAAGTTCATGCATTGTATTTTAAATGTCATTTGTGTGTATTGTAAAAACAACAGAGTCGTTTGCAACGTTTTGTTATCCTATTTAAGTTGCCTGAATAGATCATCCAGAGTATCGGTAAATAGTGAATGTACGTGGTAGCAAAGGTCTAATGACAAGAGTGGAAAATATCATTATAAAACTATAATGGAAGGTCTTCAACTAGCAGTGGATTAATCACGGCTGATGATGATGATATGTAAAAGCGAGTAGGTGAAATAATTATTTAATGAACATTTATTTTATCGGTTGTTAATTTGAGAAAACACATACCTAGTAATGGCATAAAATCGTCACATTGTATCAGAATATACCATTTACATGCATTAAGCAAGCTATGGATCTGGAATGACTTAGGAAAACACGAGAAGGCTGGCCAGCAACAGGGGCTCATTTACATAGATGCCACATGGCGTATATATAAAGAAAACAGAATAAAATGAAATTATATAGTGAGTTAAAAATGAACTGATTATAATTTAAGTTATACTTTGTGGGTTATATGACATTCAAAATATATAATGTATTTAAGTAAGTAGGTAGTACCCGGAGAAAAAAATATCGTCTAAGTAACATCCAAAAGTTGAACAGTATCTCAAATAGAATCACATTAAGCTGCTGAGAATCCAAGGAAATATAAAAAGCTCTTAGGTTAAGACTTCAGATCTTACGCAGAGAAGCTAAAGCTCTTTACCTAGTTATATTACAGCGCTATATAGAGGACATGATCGTTCTGGTAAAACAAATAGTTATTAGCTATAGTATAGTAAAAATATTTCCTGGAAAATTGCTTGCATAAAATTGGTAGTTTTTTTTACTAGTGTAGTATTATTTTGACATATATTATGCACCTCCTTTATTTATCAATTTGTTTATATTTGTATTATTTATTAATTCAAAGTTAAGTACTTATAGTACATCATATTAAATATTATACAATACCGATATAATGTTTTATAATTAATGTCTTAGGGTGGGTTCGACACATCAACATTTTAATCGGAAATCAAATGCTCACTGACGTAAATCCCCAGGTTCAGATTAGTGAAAATATATCTATTATTGAACATACCTAATTTTGAAAACACTTCTGAGAAAATAATATATTATAACCAATAGAAAAAATCTTTTTTGAAAAAGTAAGACACTCCGCAGGAATCGAACCTGCATCTATCGGGTTTCGCGCTCATGCACATAGACCACTATGCTAAAGGAGCCATACATAACTGCGACAAATTTTAACTAATGACTCTTAATACTCTCTGAAGCGCTTTCTAAATTGAGCTACAAATAATATAATTAGTTTATATAATAAAAATTATATATTATATTTTCCCATAATAAATAATTCACAAGATTTAAGAATGTAACATTCCAATTATAAGGACATACATAATTTTGAAAACACTTGAGTATTCATTTATTTTTATTGGTTATAATAGGTATGTTTTCTCATAAGGGTTTTCAAAATCATGTATGTTCAGTAATTAGAATATTACATTCTTAAATCTTGTGAATTATTCGTTGAATAAAAAAATGGTTTATATCTTATTATACTTCGTTATTTTGAAATTTATGTTATTTTCTAAACAGTAAGAAAACATTTTCAAGAGATTCAACGATAGGTTGGTTGGTGGTAATAATTTGGTGATAATTTATAAAATATTCTTACCAGTTAATACCACATATTACACATTTACGGATTACGGTTAATATATTATAAACTCTAAATTCTTTAGGCACTCTTAGTAAAGCTCACTAATGTGAGTGACATATTATACGTAAAAAGTAATCATTATATTGCAGTGAATACCAATGGATCCATCCAGTTTATATATTATTGATGACAGATGGATAGTACGTAGAAAATAGTATGCCACCATTAACAGATATTGTTATCTTATAGAATTATATGCACATTCATAAATTGAATAATAGAATATTCCATATATTTTAGTCATTTTGGTGCTTCCATAGGTCATAACAAACCATGCCCATGTTTTGTTTAGAGGTTTCTATTTCGGAATAGTTCGGTAGAGCCAATGTTAAATTCAGCCACCGCCGGCGCCCGTTCATATTGTAATCGAATTATTGTACAGGAGACTTGACGGTGTTAATTTTAGGATATTGCATTATTATGGTGGTACAAAATTTATCCATGTTTTACGAAATAGTCCGGCGACATAGCTAGACAAATATTTATCTACATGACCAAATTGAAAATCTAAAAAATTGGACGGTCATTATAGTAAATTGAAATTTTCTCTGCCATTTTTTAATTTAGTAACTCATGGTCACTTTTGAAGGTTACATGTAAATTGTAAAAAAAAAATTTACCGTGGCACAGTTTTTCGTGAGCTTTCTTATCGGAAAAAGAAGACCGCATACTATACGGTCTCCAATTTTATTAGATTCAATATGAAGATAATGTATTCAATTTTCATAGCTAATTTTGGCAAAATTTATTAATTCAAGAATGAAAACCTAACCTAACCTAACAAGCAATTCAACATATCGACTATTTTCAAAATCTGTTTGCTGCTGGCTTCCTGTAAAGTGTAAACCGACAATAACCGTGTTTTATTTAGACATGAATTTTATGTCAGTACTATACGACCCAAATAGGTTGGACGGTCTTTAATATACAGCCATCTATTTTCGATACAACATTTCATGGTGAAGTGTGAAACGGCGAACTGCATAGGTAGAAGTTTTCGGACACGACTTTTAACGGCTCAATATTTAACAAATTATCCTTAGGATATGTCTATTAATCATTCAAAGTTCACGCTTATATAAAAAAAGTGTACAATTCGTTGGAATTTCGGTCATCGCTAATTTAAGATATTGTACTAATTTGTTATAATAATAATGTAGAATTTCTTTCTGAAAATAAATTAAAATAGTACGTACATACGATACAAGAAAATTCAGGTTAAATGCTAGTTTTAAAATCAGTTAACTCTGAGAAATTATGTGTTCATAAACAGCTGTCATATTATACTAATAATTAATTAAGGGGGGACATGCTCAGCGTAGGTCAAAATGGAGCTTTTGTTCTATTTTCAAAGCACGATCCTGGACATACATTAAGCGTTGTAGATAATCTATTTATATAATTTTGAAGTCTTATTATCCTTTATATTTATTTTAAACATTTGATGACTGCATAAAGTATTTTAAGACAGAACATGTGCCGTTTAAAAAAAAAGATTTTTTTTTCGGTTAGGTACATGTTCAAATACGCGCGTTAACATGATCTTACTCCCTACTTCAATTTTAGTTTGTCAATTTATGGCTACGGCCGTATGTTGTAGCTTAACTACTGGGGGATGACAAAAGAAATGAAAGAAATTATTATAAAACAATCATTATTCGTAGGATGTTTATCAGACTTAAATGGTCAAAGACATAACTTATAATTAGTATCTTTAGAATTATCTTCAAATGTGTTAATCTTGCCGATTTTTTGAATAATAAAATGCCTAAAAGTCTTGTCAAATTTGGGATCGCAGAGATTATCAATATAATTTTTTATCGTAAATATTTTACTAAAATTATCTCGTCATAAATTATACTAATGGTTTTATAAATGCGTCTAAAAATTAATAAATCATAACACCACTGCACAGTTATGTACCGAAATATGACTATATTCTAAAACATTAGAGCGAGAGGTTTAAAAGAATACTATTTTATGTAATAAAAATACTTTATGCAGCAGTGGCGAAGGGTGGAGGTAGGCTGTTAAGATCCGCCATAAACAGTGCACATTAAACTTTTTCAGACATAGATATTTGTTTTCGTTGAAATAAGACTACAATTTACAGATAGTGTTGGTTAGTTTTTAAAATTCAATTAAACCCTGAGAAACCAAGCCATAATAGATAATAGTCAAAAAATGCATGTATATCTATAAAATATCTAAAATTATGCAATTAAATCATACATAACTTTGAATATTATATAAATAGACGAATATTTTTAATTTATTATAGTTTCGTTTAGGCAGGGCTTAATGAATTTAAAAAAATAACCAACAATATGTGCAATATGTATTTTTAATCCAACGAAAACAAATATTTATGAATAAAAAAGTGTGCACAATTTTGTCGCATTGCCCAAATTAGACCAAAACTATTATGGTTTCGTTTAGGCAGGGTTTAATTGATTTTTAAAAACTAACTAACACCATCTGTAAATTGTAGTCTTAGTTCAATAAAGACAAATACATATGACTAAAAAAGTTTAGTGTGCACTATTTATAGCGAATCTTAACAGCCTACCTCTACCCTTCGCCACTGTTATGCAGTCATCAAATGTTTAAAATAAATATAAAAGATAACAAGGCTTCAAAATTATATAAATAGATTATCTACAACGTTTAAGGTATGTCCAGGATCATGCTTTGAAAATAGAAAAAAGCTCCATTTTGACCCACGCTGAGCACGTAAGCCCTTAAGTTGACGGATTCGAAATTTTATAAAAAAATGATTTTAATAAAAATATGTTGCTGTAAATTGACGAATTATCAATTTCTTGGATTATTATATACAAATATAGCTCTTTTCACACCTTCGTAGCATTAATTGACAAACAATGTTGTAGGAAAATAGCATATAACTTTAAACTTACTTGATAATTAATAACTATCGTATTATTAATTGAGTTAGCATTTACTTGGTAGAATTCCATTTTACAAGAAATGAAAATATAATTAATATTAAATTCTACAGGTTTTTTACTATCGTATTGTGTATTTTACCACGTTTTCTTAGCTCGTATTCTTGTTTGTCCGGTGGTTGTTTATCCAGTACAAATCTTGCAATCGATTTTTAACTAACTTACCGACTAGCTAGACATTTGAAACTTTTAGAATATATCAGAACTGCATTCTTTTAATACTTTTAGCCATCTTAGTAGAATTGAATTCATTTTCAGATAATTATGTTTTGTATGAAAAGTTATTTCGAAAGAAATCCGTAATCCAATCCACTATTATTGGTTGCTAAGGGTGTGTTCCTAGCCACTAAATTATTAATATATACGTGCGTTACTATGGAAATCAAAATGACATTTCAGTATTCTATATTTGTTTGTTTGTTGCAAAATAGCAAAAAATGATTTGTTGACAATAATTGCCTTATTTGTCGGTAATTACAAATACATAGAATTGTCAAGTTTATATGATTCAATAGAAAATTTAAAAACGTGTATAAAAAAAGTTTTTTTTATCTTGTAATTATTTTTATTATTATTACAAATAGTTTCATTTTTACTGTTATACTAATGTTTCAATAAACGACTGGGTATTGTTACTTCGCATGGCCTGGCATAGTTTTAATATACATAATAATATATCGGTATATATATATACTATCAGTTATCAATACTTACCTACATGAATGATTTTGGTTGCGCACATATCGATATCTACCATACGAACATGCACGAATTCGTTCTGTCATTCTCCTTTCTATATCTATTATTATATAGAATTTCAAGAGGAGAATACTCGATCAGCATTATCCCCCGAGCAACAGCATACAGAGAACGAAATGCAACTTTAAATCCAAAGAATTCCGTGAAATTTTCAGTGGCGGCGCGTGGTCGGATAAAATAAATGCGCGTCATGACCGACAAGAGTTATAAAACGAGCGATTGAAATACGTTCTAAAATTTTATATGTATGAAAATCTAAGACAGTATGATATTATTGAGTTGGATAGAGGCATACGTAAGATATTTTTGAGAGTGTTTGAAATATTACATTAATGATACAATAATTTATTGATTTGCGATATAACTTATAGGCAAGTGAAGTCGATTCTACATTAAGTAACTGTAAAATTAGTCATATATTGTTTCGATAATATGTGAAATATGTATGGTATAATCAAGTTCAAAAACATGTCATGTACATTAATATATTTAACGGAAAATGCCTGATAACACTAATTATTGATTTAAAGTTAAATATATTATCGAAAATAGTTCAGTCATTATTTACACCGTGTAGGCGTCGAAAACAGATTATTTTAATCAAAGTATACACAGAATTTCCCAACCTTTTTTATATGACTGAAGTCTTAAGACATTTTGTAAAAGCTCGAGAACAGATACGATTTTTAGTGTTAAGTTTTGTGTATCTATATTTTATATGTAGGTGTATTTAATAGATTACCTCTGGGCAGTCCCAGCCGGGTTTCATCTAAAAAATAATATTGATTTTTTTTCATTCCACAAAATATTAGTAAATATATTTGGACAAGATTCGCATGTTTTTGAGATTTATTTGTGATTTGGTCCCAATTTTACAATTGGCAACTCCATACAATACATATAGAATATTATATATCCTTAAAATAATGATGCAGATATCTTACATCCCAATTTCAATAATTTTGTTCAGATTAAAACACTCTTTTCTGACAGTCGAGCTTAAAGCTACCGAGAAAATACTTGTAGGTATATGCATATTAGATTTATTCTTTTAAACTATTTTCACACCCAATAGCGCAAAAATTAGTCGCCTGTAAAAGATTCATGATCGTGAGAATTTCACGACCCAAAAAATCCTCAGACACTTTACCCGAACCGTTTATCTAAACATGATCTATATTACGGCCATAAATACAATATTTATCGTTAAAAATGAAATATATTTTTATGAGAATATTTTTTATTGTGTGACTTTTTTATACTTAATTACATTTAAATAGTATTAATTTTTAACGTTGTCCTGTAAAATTATCCTGAAATTGATAGAAATACTTATTGTTTAATAGCACAGACACAATCAGAATAGTCAGACGCTGTAGACTACATTGCTAACCATATGAATTTATTTCACACATTCTATGTTGCTGGGTCAATTACATGCGACTTACTACAATAATCATTGAATCCTCAGCTCATTGCTGCATAGTACGCTGACCGATATCTACCCATTTACAAAAATACGATGATATAAAATTTAATGATACATTGAGATACGTTTTGTTATATTTTAAACGTTTTTTTTTTTTACCATAATATGTTTTTGTTCAAACATGTGACTGACTCAGACTGAGGTGATTTATAGATACTTTAATACGGCTCATATTTTTGATCAATAGTTTGACCGACGGTGGTGTATTTAATAAAATTGTAAATTTTGGCCAAGGATCCGATCCTGCATCTGGAAATAGTCACACGTTATTATTTTTAACGTGCATTCGATCCAAAGTGAGAACCCTATGAATTAAACAGATGGCTGATAACTATTCCCCGTAAAAACTATTCTACATAGTATAATATGTAACATAAAATATACTATATGCTCCGTTTAATATACGAGTATCTTCTTAACAATATATTGTAATTATTAATATACTGTAGGTAGGTCTTACTGACTATTCTTTATTTATCGTTTGTATGTACATGTG
Organism: Rhyacophila brunnea; assembly: GCF_057557595.1. Lineage (NCBI taxonomy): Eukaryota > Metazoa > Arthropoda > Insecta > Trichoptera > Rhyacophilidae > Rhyacophila > Rhyacophila brunnea. The sequence continues at coordinate 36,571,234 of NW_028232752.1, forward strand.
GACCAAATGATTATAGGCTAGTTTAATTACGAATCAGTATACAAATATTATTAAGCAGCCAATATGATCTTGGCACTTTTATATGGGAGCGGGTCAAAATTTGTAATTATTTCAAATGGTTTAACATGCGAAAACGATTTATTGGAAAATCTTATCATTGTCATTCTGGGTACCATATGGTATAATGAGTTGAATAAAATTATGCGGTGAAAAGAGACAAACTTTAATGCAACTTTACTATTAGCCAACGATGTCAAAATTACCGGTAAAGCTGAGCTTTGTAATACCTAATATTAATTTGAAATTTTAAAATTGTGGAAATAGAAAACAGTCATTCTAATCCAAATTTAAATATTTTTGTATAATAATAGATATGATACAAAAATATTTGTATTTATATTAATTTGGCTAACGTTAGGCGCCATCTATAAAGTCATGTTTGTAATAAATATTATTACTTAACTTTTAATTACAAACCTGGCCGCATTACTTTGGTTACATTTTGATACCCTATGATGGTATATATATTCGAAAAAATGCATGGGTATCTGCAGCTCAAGGGCAAGAGCGCTAATCCGGATAGTGAAAGATTTGAGGTTCGAGTTCTACTTGGTCTACTTTTTTTCTAGATTTTTTTTTTATTAATAGGTATGATTTTCGTGATGTCTCAAACTGACATACTATGTATTTTCAACAATAATTTAACATTTTTGTATCTTATGTCAGTATAAAAGTATATATTTTTCCGACATTTTTATTTTGATTTAACTGAAATACATTCACAGCAAATAATATCTAGTTTTGAGGTAAATTCACCTCCCTTCTATCTCAATTCAATGTGATTCACATCAAATAGAAACAAATAATTTATAAAATAATACTTTTAAAACAATTAAAAAATCTAAAGTTTTAATCTACTTATTTCGGAATAATCTACTAGAGCGTGTATGAAGATACATACTAGTAATGGGTACAAAATGTCCGGATATGTAGACCAGTTACTTGATGAGCCCATAAGCCCACTTAACTATAATATAATATAGATAAATACATTATTTTTGGGTCAAATATATAGTTGGAACCAATATATATATATATATAAAACTATGTAGTTTCTAATTAAACGTTTTAAGCAATAATAATAAATACATGTTTTTAACATTACATAATTTTTTGTTTAATTTTATTCGCTAGCAATATTTTAATTATTACAGCATGTAAAATATGCAGATAAACGTTATCAGATTGATACAAATTGAATAAAATTCTCATTAAAACCGCGTACGCAAAAAATCATATTTCCGTACATTTGTTCAAATAAGCGTCTCGTTGGTAACGGGATTAAAATATAATTAATCGTGTAGTGTGATGAAAATGGTGTCCGGTATTATTGAAATATTTTCATAATGCGATGATTGCTTCGTCCGCTCGAACTCACGCAATGATTATGAAACCAATATGGCAAATGATTTCTGGTGCCCATTGCGGAACCACATTTTGGCCATACGCAATAATACATATTTATACGAATTTATAAGTTTGGCTCAGTGGAATTGTGGAAAATATTCTTCTGTTTTTTTGTAACGCTGAAGTTGAAGCTAAATGGACTTGGCTTCCATGAGTGCATTTCATTCGCCATTGATATTGTATAATTCCATTTTACGCCAACATCACGTAGACCCATCGTATATACACTGTGAGATACCAGAACCCGGTTGACCTGAAGAAAAGGCAGCATATTATGTAGCACATGACTGACTCAGGTAGGTCCAAATGAGAATCTGCATGATCCGCAATTTTATCAACTTTCTTCTGATAAACTTACAAGCAGTAACCGTTGCAAGCATCTCTTTTCGAACCTTAGAATAAACTTGATCTAAGAGCCGGATGCGTAATTATACTTGTGTAAATAAGTCGCATTATGTCACCATGTGGCTTTATAGTATGATTAAGTATCTTGAATTGAGTCTTTGTAAGTATCCAAGAAGAATCATAAAACACAGTAAAAATTAGCAGTATAGACTAATATACATTTGCAGGGTAATAATAACGGTGTACATTTAAATATTTTTTAATATCGACGATATGAGAGTAAATTTAGATGATCCGAGGACTAATCCAAATTTATCCAAACTTTCATCATTATTCACAATTTTGTAACTCTTTCAGAAGGAATAATTCATCTCTTTATACAACATATTATGCAGTAAAGTGGTAACACTTTACTGAAAGATCTTTAGTAGGTACAGGATATGATGCTTTATACCTGTTGGTCAGGGGTATTATTATACCGGAGAAAAATAAAAATACCGGTTTTATCATCATCGGTAATAATATGCCATTTAACCGATTATTTATGTACACACAGGAAAACTATTTTAGTAGTTCTGTTATATACAAAACATCGTTATTTTTCATTTACTCACATATCTGATTTTTTTTGTTAAGTACACCATCTTTATCATCTCAAATCAAATCTTTTTCATTATCATATTAATACTATCGACCAAAGGTACTTGATGGAATCTCAAATGGAGACTCATAATATGGAATAGTACAAAGCTTAAATCCATTAAATTTTTTTTTCATTAGTTTTCTAAAGCTTGGAAGTATTGTATTATTTATACCCACAGAACAGATAATAAATATAATACCAATAGGCTATATTCAATACACCGCATGGTGAAGCAGGCTTTTGAATGTGTGAGTGTCCTATGAAAATGAAGCACGCATTATGCACGTGCAATAGTGTGTGTAATACACGAACATTAAATGAGCGTAAATGCATAAGCCGAGAGCAGTTTTCAGTATTCGACGTAAAACGTATTCTAGACACAAGTGTAAGCTTAACCCGGATTCATCTTTACTCGAGTCGGTTACCTGCTATCGCCTTAACCGTTATGTATTTCAGTTCCCATTATTTATGAGTTCCCTGTTTATACCATATGCTATCCATGGATAGATATCGCAATGCTGTTGAAATCACATATTGTCCGGATCAATGCCCTATATATTAAAAAAAATGGTCATTGTCCGATATCGATCTATATTGACTGGACCGCAAACTCCAGCCACATTTGTGAAGAAATGAGGTTCGATGATGCCACCAATGTATAAACCGCACCAATCGGTGCATTATAAATAGTGGATATAATGGAGTCAGTAGGATCTCTTCTTGATTGGTGTGAATCCATAATTAGTAGCTATTTTGGTTATCAACAAACCCGTTAAGCCAAAAATGAGCCTTATCGCTGAACAAAATTTTGTAGTAAACAACGTCTATAAGTTGTACGAATCGACGACTGATTTTAAAAGTAAATTGGAATAATTTAAGCGTGACTCTATTTATTATAATTTGCCAGATTATACTGATCATAAACGTCAAAAAGTGAGCGCAGTATTATTAGCTCGGTTTGGCAGTTAACGCTTTTCTAAGTTCTATCTAAGCAAACAAAATATCCGTTACATTATTTTTACATATTTATCTGTGGCACTCGTTGTGGGCCTCATCAAAAAAGATTCTTTCACCGTTCTTATTCCATCTTCAATTTTTTCAATGAAAGATCGCACTTATATCCTCCATTACATCCATTTACCACCGCAACTTGGGTCTCTCAAAACTTCTCCAGCCAGAGTGTTTCGATTCAAGAGTCTAATTAGCTGGTCGGTAGAGATCCATTCGGTGATTATGACCAGCCTACCTCAATCGTGCAATTTTTATAACCAGGACAATATTGGGTCGAACACAAGCGGCCAGGTTTTAGATTTATTAGAACTCAATAGCCATCTGATAGTACTGGTTTTAGTGGCTAATATTATTATGGTATAGCAGTTTGAATTTTTGATATTTTCATGTACCTACCAAAATTGCACCTATTAAGCCACGTGCACAAGACAAATACTATACGTTAAGAAAAAATCACAGGTATGGTATTGATTGCAAAGACGGTTTGGATATGGGCCTATTATGCGGGAAAACACGTGGTTGCTGCACATGCACATGCACCTGTCTGGTAGAGGAAGGAGGTATGGGAAATGGGTGGGTGTAATCGACCCCACGCTGCGTCTACGCATATGTTCGGCAACGGTTATACTGTCCGCGTGTCCAAACCATCAATGCAATATACTTCTGCAGGGTTATTAACATGATACATATTTCGGTTGTTTTATTTTATCAGAAATAACATGAATATCGCTCTGGTCAATTCTATACATATGGCGGTTATCTAAATTTTACAAATCGTCGCATCTCAAGATGTGAGTATCGTCCTATATTGTCACCCTATTTTTTATTTTTAACGCCTGACAGTTTATATTCCAGGATAATTAACTTTTGGAATATGACACAGGTCACAGAATATTTATCGCTTTTTAATTTATTGTTTTTGGAGCTAAGTGATATGTTGGAATAGCCCTGCCGACCTGGAATTTCCTGCAATTTAAAATAACGTATACTCATTGTCATTCGCGCGCCATATCTGTATGTACTTATTTATTTTAATTTACAGTGTACACATTACAAATATTTTTATAAAGCTGTATTATTCAAAATCTTTCTAAAACATCTGTTTAAAACCGCTATTCAAATCCCTGTGTTAATACTTGTTACAGTGCAGTTTGTGCAGTAGTTAGCTACCTTTGCATACAAACCAAGTACCGGAGCTTTCCGCAGGGTCTGATAAGATTAAGCGCTGCATTGTTGTTGAACAGGTCGCCGGGAATTATGTGTGGGAATTTTCACGCTTTGGTGTACTTTGTTTTAGAAGAGTTTTTAAAATATTAGGGCCGCAGAGTACCGTACTCGTGGTGCGCTATTTGCTTAATTGCTTTTCGTCGCTCTCGGTTGCTTTAATTTCGTTTATAACAGGTGGTAAATGTCATTGCGGTCTTTATGAACATTCAAAATTGCGTTTAATTTTCCTATAAATTGCTTTGCTTTTATTAGAAAATAAAGTATTTTCTTGTAGTACCTATAGATTCTATTTTTAACGACATATTTTCCATAATTAAATATACTCGCACTATAGATTATTAAACCTGTTGAAATGTGTAGATATGACCAACGTTCCCCCTAATTTTTCTATTGTGTGTGTGGATCATTAACACATCTGAGCAATGGCGTAACTAAGGTTGGTGTCACCCGGTGCGGTAAATTTACACCCCCCCCCCCCACAAATCCACACATACAATTTTTCATTAAAACTTATATTTTTAAGGTATTTTTTAATTTCAGCGATTTTATATAATAATAACACTAACAACGCACATATGTAGCCATTGATAAACGCTAAAATACGTATCTTCTTTTCATATACTTTGGCAAGCGATAGAACGGGATGCATATAGTGATCCCGCTCGACGTAAAATTTCACTTGCGTGCTCACGTTAGTCGCACTTAACATTCGCTTTCCGAGAAATGAGTCGAAGAATTATTGTTATGTGATAGTTTCGTGCATTCGAGCAAAACTAAAATCTGGCAATGGAAACCTTCTTTTACAATATTTTTGTGTGATAACTGTGCGGGGGATGAAAACATGTGTGCGGACACATTTTGGTAGGTGTGCGCGCGTACACGCGCATACCCTACAGGGAACATTGGATATGACAATTTTTGGTTATATCGTTGCCAACGTTAAAAATATCAATTGGAAATGATAATTCAGAAGCCTCTTATTTTTTATTTTTGGACACTGCCGTACAGAGTCACTTTTGTATGTGGCGTAAAGTGGTTTGTAATTAAATTAAATTATATTTAATGAAAGTTCAGAGAAATCTAAACCACTGAGAATGTTGTTGAGACCTGCGACCTATATGATTAACCTGGGGAATTTCTAGTGATTATTTATGTCTCTATATAATTTAATCAGTAGACAACACTCATAAATCAATAGATATCTTTCATACATGGATTTGAAAACGTAGACATTCTCATAACCATTACTTCTTATAGTATAAAACTAGGTAGGTAATTATTTTGATAAATGAAGCTCTTAAAAATAAATCCATCAAAGTTAAAAGCCATTGAAAGTATGTTTTATATTATTTCAGATTTGGGTATTTAGTTGTTTATTTTTGTATATACGATTAATACATATTTTGGATTTTTTTAAATTTTTTTATAAGTTTTTTAATTCCATGTAGTTGGAAAATATATTAGCTATTTGGCCATGGCCATGGTGGGATTTCTAATAACTTAAGTAATGTGGTGATATTTTAAATAAAATAAAGATAGAGCTTTTATTATTTTATATAACAAAACATTGAAGCAACAGATTACTGCTAGTTACTCCGATTCACTGATAAAAATATTAAAACTTTCAAAGTGTCTATATTAAGATTATGTTGTTATAGTATTGACGTAAAGATTTGCTCTTTTATTTTATTGTTTTGAAATCTTATACAAACAATCATTTTACAGTTTTTAAAGTATTAAAAGTATTTATTGCTCAAAATAAGTTTTCTTAGACAAAGGAACATTTCTGAAGGCATTAAAAACTTTTATCATTATTGACTTTAACGGGTAGTTTATACGAGAAATGAACTTAAATGGATTTCAAAGAAAACAACCGTAAAAGTTTACCTACAAAAAGAAATAATAGTACAAACATACGATCACCTGGGAACGGCGCGATAAAGTACGTATAGGCAAAATAAAACTAGCATCCGGGAATATTGTATAACTTTAGTAGTACAGATAATTTCAGATACTGCGTAACCGTTTGTGTGGGAAATGAATTTGTTTATTTAACTGTGAAATAAATTGGTTACTGGTATGATATAACTACCTCGTAATTGGAACGGTGTAAAATAACGTGAATACGTGAATAAAAACTTTTTTGTTTTTACTCTATCAATTCATCCAAATAGATTTTACATAAAATACACAAAAGTTGATGAATGAAAAATTTCATTAAAATATATTATTCACTTTCTTCCCGTAGCGATGAGGTACTGTGGTACCGTTGTGCGTGGTTGCTCGCTCAATGCTCACTGTCTACAACATAATATTGTGATACTTTTAATGTGGGTATACATTATATATAATAATTTTCTCATTTTCTCCTTTATATTTCCACAATAAAGGCTAAAAATAAAGGTGATAAATAATTATATTACCTACATTATAAAAGTTTTGTAAAAATATTAATTTATTACGTTGATAATATTTTTGTTGCATCGAGCCAACATCGTCGATTTTCAATATTATCGACATGTAAACGTTGTTGGAAATCTTGAAATATTATTTGGTGAGTTATTGAGTTACATAATAGATAATTCAATATTTTTTAAAGGATATAATGTTATTGGGAACAGGTAATTTAAATTTAAAAGAAAACTTTCTTTAGCTCAGAAAACATTCGAAACTCTTTTTGTTAAATTCATTCGAAATAAACGACGGTCTATAGGTTAATACATAATGTATTATTTGATAAAGGTTTTTCAGCATTTAACGAATCACATTTATATATGGGTTGATCGAATATTGAGTGTAACCTTTGAGTTCATCGCTACTTTCGTTTTGTCATACTTTTATTTAATAAAGTTTATATATTTAACAGTTGTCATCTAGATCTAGAGAGATAAGAAATTTATCCTGAATCACTATAACTAGCACGGCACAGATATTGTGTAGGAATGTGAATAAATTTGTTATAATTGCTTTAACAAAGATGTTAAATATTGTTAAAAGAATATATGAAAATTAATGGTCTAATTAATGCATTAAATTAAAAATTCTTATTATTTTGCTTTTAACGAAATCTTGTGCCATATTATGAATGATAATCCAATTATAATATTGAAAAAAAATATATAAATCAATGAGTGAAAGTTTATTAATTCATTCCTGTTAAAAGAAATTGTGATTTTTACGCTTTACACACATTTTAATATAAGTTCTTCATTTACTCGGTTAAATATTTATTGATGTAAGATATAACCATTATTGACACATCACATTTGTAAGTTCAGTTTTAGAGGATAAGTAATGAAGTTGGTGCTAGTTTTTGCATCAAAATCACGTCAAGCGAAGTTAATTTTCAAGTTTATCGCAAAATTTATTTATAAAAACAACTGACATATTTAATGTATTTAGGGTGCTAAAAACTGAAAAATTATTCAATACGTCCATAATGAGTCGGTGTTTGCTACCAATTTTGAGCTGAAGAAACGATATTTCACAACTTTTGGAGCCTTAACTAATTATACGAGATTTGAAGAATTTGTGATATAAATAAGGCAGTACTTGATATATCATCCAGCGCGTGACATGTAGAACCGTCACGCTCTATTATTCCGAATTTTCCTGGTCGGTTTATCTCTAAGTCAATTCATATTTCGTTGGCCGCTTGACTCTTGTTATGTCACACCATTCAATATTTGACATTGGTTCCGCCAAATATGTTGGCTGTTATTCCTTATTCCCCCACCTGCATCACATCCTTATTTTTTATTGTCACAACAACGAGCAATTACGGGTCATAAGGCGACCGTGATTGCAAATAACATTCAGTTAACTTGAGTGACATTAAGAAAGCGGTCGCGTTCCGGGCTTCTAAAAGCTTAGCCGTCGTTAACTACCGAGTGACTCAAAACGCATTTATGTTCGACCTTCGTTGCACTAAATCTGATACGGTTAGAGTGGTCGTCGCATCTATACCATCCATCCAATGAACTTATGATCTTCATTCAACCTCATATATCATCCATCAACAGTGTGCCATCAAGTGCCGCGCATCGGGTAGCCCAACAAACAAAACCGCGCAAGTGATAGTGCAACCAGACCACAGAGTCATCATCAACATCATAAAAGGTCAGCGTCAGGGATTCTGTTAAAAACCCCCCTAGATCCGGAATCTACAAGCATCCTTCAAAATTACAGTTCACTGCTAAAAGCGCAACCCGACATTGATCCAAACTATGGTCGTAGAAGATTTTTTCTGCCGAGTACTCACACTAGTAAAGTTATCATAGTATATCAATTTGACGTTGTTGAAAATGATTACCAAAACCTTTTTCAAAAACTTAGTGCGAATATTTACGAAGTTTTCCCCTTAAAAATGTAAATTTTTATCATTTTTTTTATTATTATATTATAGAAGTATGAAATTTTCGTTGTCTCGAATTCGGTCCCAGGCGAGAAGTCTTGCGAGAAAAACACCAAGATAAAACAAGAGAAAACAATGGCAAATAAGGCGAGGTGTAAAATTCTCAAATTCTCTGTTATTCCAGAGGTCAAAAGCTTACAACATTATTTTAAAAGTCATTTGCTTAAGTTACTCTTTGGATAAATTTGAATTACCGAGATGTTACGGAAATATTTTGACGGTTGGTGTATTTTTTTTGTTTGAATATTTTCTGTAAATATTTTCTTTCAATTGCGGAGGTCGGTGTTGAGGCGAAAGAAATAATAAAATTTTGTTTGTGTTTTTTGTTTAACCACCAAACTTTATGAATTACAAAGTTTTCGATGAATTTGTATAAATGACACTTCCTACTGTTATTTTCGCGAAATTTTACATTTTTGTTTGGTGTATTTACATATTAATTTTATTACTCATATAACATAACATAATTAATTTAACTGGCATGTGCACAGTAGAACTCCATTAGAATAATATTTTATAATTCTCTACACTTTGAGATATTCATTTTGACAGCTATTAATTACGGTTTATTATCGAAATTTCTTAAATATAACAAAAGCTAAAATTCATCGGTAGGTACACTGGTGTGTCTCAATCCTTTTTGGCATGTGGCTTCCATTTCTGTCTAATATTTTTGGTGGCCCCGCCCCACCCATAATTATTGCTCGGGAGAAAAAAAATAACATCTAAAATTGCACCATTTATTTTGAAATAATTACAAAGTGGTTTTTATTAAGAGTTTTTATGTTTCCTTTATTAAGTGCGATCTTTGTTACTAATGCATACTAGCAAATATTTTAATATCTGTTTGCAATACTGTCAGAAAAAAAGAAATATTATGACCTATATTCACGACATACATACGAGCATTTGAGCGCAAATGAATAACCAGACTAAATACAGATTCATGTGAGAAAAATGTAATAAAGTATAAATTAGCCTATTTTATAGCTGTGGAAATGCATGCTGTTTCAGTACGTATTCAAAAACTATATTTACTTTGTTTATATAATATTAATAATTTGAACATACTCTACAGCTCATGGAATATTTATATTTATCATAATATTATTGAATAGAACATGCATATATGTAATATTATGTGTGTCCTCAAAAATCGAAAAACTAAGAAGCAAAGAGCGATTGAACCACATTATCTTGTATTGACTTGTATTAATAAATATTGAACTGAGGCACCCATTTTTGCGATCATATTGAAAGCACTTCAAATAACCGTCAAATTAAACCAAATTTGTTGTAAATCTGATTACCAACCAACTATAATAAAAACGAACAAATTTTGGAAAATTACTTCTTTAAATTGAATGTAATCTGTAGATACCACTTAATCTTGGATAGATACGCAAAAACAGTATTGAGTAAAAACGGGCTAGATTCAAAACATCCCCACTTAACCCTCTTAAATTCAGTTAAGTGTAGTAAATTGGTAAATGGTTTTATCGTGAATTTAATAAGGAAACATAATTAAGCAGAGATGAGTCACGTTCCACGTACCTACTGCACGTAGAAAATATTTTGCAAATTTAAGCTCATTAAATACAACTACCTATTACAAAGAAATTTTATGCAGGATATTTTTTGGCCCCTGTTTAGAAAATAAGTTAAGTTGATAATAATAAATATTATGATTTTTTTTTTTTTTAATTAAGCATTTATGCTACGAATTAAGCTATCTTTCTGGCGAACATTTCTAATAACTACCCTATCGGAGGTATACTGACTACTTAGTTATATTAATAAATTATGTTATTGTTAATGATAATATAGTGACTAGTTTTTGGCGGAATTTGAAAACTTCAGATGACGTATATATTACCACAAATAGGATACTAGAATTGGTAGCTTAATTAGTTGAAAGCACTCATCTAACTCATGTAAGATGCGTGTTTGTGTTCCACACAGTCCAATTTGTGTTCATTTTCATTTTCCAATAGGTATGTGAGATTTTTAAAAATGATGTATTTTTTTTAATAATATTTTATTGATTTAAGATGTGATGTCAATCAGTTCAACCGTTTCTACTTTTTTATGTTTCGATGTTTTCTTAAAACCTCACAATTAAATCTATCTCTACCTCACAAAAAAATTTTATCTTGAAATTTGGTCAGTGGAAAAAATTAAAAAAAAAAACGGAACAAATACCTACCTACCTTAAATACAAAACATGTACTATTATGCCGTGCCATGTGCGGGAAATGTGAAAAATGACATGGATGTCTTTTTAAATTACATTATATTAATTAGATTGGACTGATATATTTATGTCTTAATTACTATATAATAATCTATATTATTTATATTAAAATATCTAGTAATACCTAGTATTATAATAAAATTTGTTATTATACTCGTAAAATTTTTAAGTTGTAATCGACTGCGCAGTATCCAGATTAAAATTACTTCTCAGGTTAAATATACTTACATGTGTACCAATTACAACACGAAATATATATTATTCAATATTACGTGAAATATCTAAAACGTAGTTAGAATTGAATTGAGGTATTAAAATATAAGGATCTACCTACTACATTTATTAAGTATAATCGTTTGCTCCGTTGGTTCTCATATTAAGCAATTTCAGTAAGTATTAACGCTGCGTTGTTATTATATTCAGAAGCAAGTTAATAATTTTAATCAAAAATCAGTATAGTTAAGCAAATAATAACCGCACTAAATGAAATTATATAATTATTGTAGGACGTTTTTAACCAATTTTATACTACTGAGAAATCTATGCAAAATTGCAGGATTACAATATAATTGAACTGGTTGGGCTAATTACGGCAGCCCTCGTCCCACTATTTCTCTTCTACCTCTTATCCATATTATTGTCACCGTCCAGGCGCTCAACACAATTATGGAGTCATCAGTTGACCGTGATTGATAAAGAGTCAGTTACATCAAGATAACGAGCGCGCCAAGGCATGATACATTTCAATTCGCGAGTCTAACAACGAACTCTATCGAGTAAATACCTGGCAAGTCGTGCTACCGGCTCTTGCGAATTAATCGTAAATGGATACAGGTTGACTTATAAGTGACAGTTCAACCATCTTGTATAAAAACCGCCACGCGTCACCATAGCAATCATTCAGTCACGAGTTATGGTTCGACTGCTGTGTGAATTACAGTAATTCACCCAATAATAAATTCATTACCCACTAAGTATGAAAATACGATAGAAACGATACGAAAAAAAACGATCAGCGACAATTGTGTGCGTGCAGGACCCGGCAGTCAGAAGAGCGCCCCAAGAGCCAGCAGTCCGGACCAAGTTAACAAAGGTTAGTGCCTGGATAGACCTCTGCTTCCGCTGTCCCTCACCAACATCCAAATCCTCAACCCACCTTCGTACAGTCTACAAAAGCGCAGCCAGAACATATCAACTCAAAATAATTTCCAAAGTGTCTATGATATGTCTACATCCATATTTATTATTTATTGAGTTAAATTGGCGTTAAACAGACAACATTTATCTTTGCTTTTACCAAATTGTAATATTTTTTTTCAACGTATTTATTTCAATCATAAACAAGTCTATAATTTTATTAAAAGGTCTATAACATGGATTTCCAATAAGCCGAGCTCTAACATTGCCTCCCAATTGGCACCCTCTATTGTATGTTAGCAGTAGGTAGGTATACCTAATAAACAATTCCCGATTTCTTAGACAGTTATCAAAAACGTATACCTACCGAATAAGAGTTTTAATTTAATAACACGCATAAGTTGGATTTTTTTTTGCTTGTAATCTAATGTAGATATATATTATCTAATTTAAGCAAGCTCAGGAAGAAATCAGACGGACAAACCAACGGATAGTATACATATATACAATCTCAAATAGAGAAGTCACAAACGGTGAAGAACCGTGAGAATTGAAATTTCAAGAACGGTGTAATTTATTCACCTGAGGTATTCAACTATATTGAGAGTACAACTTGTCTTTTTGATTTTTTCGTTCAAATGACATTATGGTTTTTTTTAACTGGTAAGTAAATGGTGGCTAAACATAGATTCACAGCCGTCAAAAATTCTAGATTATTGAATTTACTGTTATTATGAGAGAGTTTTATTTTAGTAAGATTAAAAAAATGTTAATTTTTTCGTCCTACTTGTATTTGAACTATTTTTTACGCATACTCAAAACTAAAAATAAATATATTTGGTAAGTAGTACAACAGTAGAAGCATGGAAAAATAATATATTATTATTTTACTATTGAGTCCTAGTTTGGGTAACGATACAAGTATCATGCAAGCGTAACACAATTAATAGAGACTGATAAACCGAAAGGGTAAAAGGTAATTTTGGCGAAAATGAGTAAGATAATTCTAAGATTAGTAAAATAATAGTTTCGTGACTAATATATGATTATGTATTGGTATTTTTAATATAATGAAACTAATAAAGTTTTTATTTCAATTTTCTTTTCTTTGAAAATTGTAACGTATATCCTTCTAACTTAAACCGTGTGTCAAATTATTAGCCTATATAATTCTCTCTTAGGGAATAAGTCAATCTTAATCATCATGGTAGGAGCAATTGTTTAAGTATTATATTATTATTCAGTAGGTGTCAACTATATGTCAAAATTCTGTCAAACTACCACTAAGCTCTAGAGTAGACCGCAAAAGCCTTCCTCTGTCTAGTATTCTAACATTTATCGCGAGAAAATAGACGACAAAATAGCAAAGTAAATCTTTCGGAAAGACAGTTAAGGAGACATTGTAGGCGGGTGTCACTGCGCCGAAATAGTTTATGGGATGTCATCCAACTTGTGCAGGCTGCAGATGTTGCGCAACTTATTTGAGGCGTGGGAACTTTTTCGGGACGTGAGTTTGCCGGAGTTGTGTGACGGTATGGGCATCCGTTGCATGTGACCAGTGGCGATGGTAACAGATGTTGATGGTTTTCTATCACTCACCACACATATCTATTTATAAAGAGTGTACTTGGATGGGTTGATGGGTTGATGGGTCGATCGGAGTTTTTACTGAAAGCTGCATATTATTACATAATATACATACTGTAAAAGTATTTTAATATCTATTTGGGAACATATTGTTTCATTAAAATATATATTGTAACATCCATTTCGCTTTCTATAGAAAATAGATTCAAATATTTCAAATTCGATAGTCTCGAAACATGCAAAAATCGATATGATGTTATGTGCCATTGGATAATGGGGTAGTTTTTGAACAACATATTTTTATGAATGTGCTATTTTTGTTGAAATTACCGTGGCGTGTAGTATAAAGATAATGTTAATACATATTTTACAGTTCAAATATATTCGTTAGTTTTCGCCACATAAAGTGTAAGATGAAGATTGATTTGAAGGTGTTGTTACATAGTAAACTAGTGTTTGTTTGTAGTATTTAGTGTAGTGTTTGATTGACATTAATTTACTTCGCGAGCATTTTTAGTTATGCAACAATCACATAAACAGCCTTCATCTATGACGATTGATAATTATTTGTGAAGACTTAACCTTTGATTGTATTTAATTGTACTTATATGCCTGCGGGCCCTGCGACGTTACGATACTTTTGGTAAATTAAGATGACAATTAATAAGCGGTATGAAAATATGTATTTTGGGTATAAATAGAAAGATAGAAAACGAAAGAAATATGTATAATTGTTTTAATTTAATTTAGAGGGACCTTTTCAACTCTGAAAATGTCCCTCTGAGGCGGACGAAACCGGACCTAATCTATTTATTAAAAGTAGAATAAGTACTACAAAAAAAATGCGTTTTATTAAATTAAAACAACAATACAATGCAGTTCCACCATGAATTTGACAGTTAACAAAATAAAATAAATGAAAGAAATATGTAAGAGAGTAGTGGATATAATACTATGCATAAAGAGCTCAAAGCGAAGATAGGCAAGCAAAATCATCCGAATAACAGATCATAATCAGGGCTCGAAGTGGACCGGAGCGCCGTTTCGGGTCGTAAAATCGGCTACATTGTAGTTTCATCTCGTGGAAAAATAATTTTACCGCTAGAGTTAGAATGCTCATATAACAAAAAATCAAACACACTTATTTTCATAAAACATACATAATATTAGATAACTTTGTTAATATTTTCAGAAAATTAACGAGCGCTCCGGTTCGTAAAATTTTCCATTTCGAGTGCTGATCATAATATATGGACACAAGAAATCATTCAAACATAATAAAAAAATACCTTAAAAGGTGACTAAGAGCACAGAGGACCAACAGTTATCTATTTTTGCCACTATAAGTCCACGTCAACGGAATAATGATCAAGAATATTGGTGGCAGCATGGAAAAATCAACAGATAAAATTTGATAAAAATCTCAATTATAATAATATAATATACGAGGGTGGGTCAATAAGTCCTTAGAAAAGCCGACAGGTGGCGCGACTAGTACTGTAAGCGGTTTGTTTTCATGCAGCGGCACTACCGATTCAGTATGCTGCGAAGTTTCAATCAGATTGGTCGGGTTGTTGTGTGTTTCTCGTACATTTTAAAAAAAAATTGCTTGTGGAAAATGGAAAAATGGAAAATGGAGAAAATTGAGTTTAGAGCTGTTATTAAACATTTTAATATAAAAGGGTTAACAGCAAAGGAAATAAAAAATGAGTTGGATTTAGTTCACGGCATATCTGCTCCTTCACTTGCAACTATTTATAACTGGTTAAATGAATTTAAACGTGGTCGTACATCAACAAAGGATGAACCACGCTCAGGACGTCCTGTAGAGGTGACTACACCAGAAATGATCAATAAAATCCACGATATGGTGTTAAGTGACCGAAGATTAAAGTTGAGTGAGATAATTGAGGTTACAGGGATCTCAAAAGGTAGCGTCGTTTCTATTTTACATGACAAATTGGGCATGAAAAAAGTTTCTGCAAGATGGGTGCCGCGTTTGCTCACAGTCGACAATAAACGCAATAGGGTGGTGGCCTCTAAAGCCCTGTTGTCGCTCATGCAACGCAATCCGGATGAATTTTTTCGTCGTTTTGTGACTGTAGATGAAACATGGATACACCACTATACTCCCGAGACGAAAGAACAGTCAAAGCAGTGGATTGCGAAAGGCGAACCATGTCCAAAGAAGGCGAAAACCGTAAAATCAGCTGGTAAGGTTATGGCTACTGTATTTTGGGATGCACGTGGAATTATTTTCGTTGACTATTTGGAAAAAGGAAAAACAATAACAGGGGATTATTATGCATTTTTATTGGACCAGCTAAAAAACGAAATTGAAGAAAAACGGCCTCATTTAAACAGGAAAAAAATCCTCTTTCATCAGGACAATGCCCGTGTTCACACATGTTTACGATCAATGGCTAAAATTGGAGAATTGAAGTTCGAATTGGTCGACCACCCACCGTATTCGCCAGATTTAGCCCCCAGTGACTTTTTTCTTTTCCCAAACTTAAAAAAATGGCTAAGTGGACAACGTTTTTTTTCAAATGAAGAAGTTATCGATCGGACAAATGCTTATTTTGAGGACCTTCCGAAAACTTATTTTTCTGACGGTTTAAAAAAAATTGAGAAACGTCTAATCAAGTGTATTGAGCTCCAAGGAGATTATGTTGAGAAATAAAAAAAAAATACAAAAATAAAAACTGTTTTAATGCTTTTTTCTAAGGAATTATTGACCCACCCTCGTACAATAAACGTCATACAGATATTATTATTGATAACAATCTCAATTATAATAATATAATATACAATAAACGTCATACAGATATTATTATTGATAACGATTTCATTATGTAAATAATATTATATTATGTTAACTAAAATATGTTGTCGACCAGTAGAAAATCGAAATAACATACGTTACACTAGGTATTCGAAAACTATAAAAGAAACTGCTGAATTGCGATTAAATTAGTAAAATTAGCAAAAACATTAAAGGAAATTAATATCTTTAGAGTGTACAGTGACCTAATCTGACGCCAAATGTTAATGGTTATACTATCGAGACTATTATTTTCTTGAATATTGAATTTTTTTTCTTATTTTTGGTGAAATACTGTCCCTTAAATAATTACTTTTACTTTTCCTTGTAAAAAAGTACTTAGTAAGTGAAATTTAAAAATGCTTTCGTTACTTTATTTTCCTAGAGTAAGCAATAAAAATATTATAAAGGCTCGGCAATGAGAGATAGATCTTAACAAAATTACACACGGCCTAATTATTTTCAATGAAAATATGAAACTGCTGACGGAGTTATTTTTTCGGATTTTTTTGAAATATAAAAAAAGTATTTCCTTTTTAAAAAATATTGAATATAAATTATTATTGTCAGGGTGAAAATTTTCACAAAAGTTATATTTAAAATTAAAAACTGAACACTTTCCATTGTGACATAATATAATACAATTTTTCTGTTTAATGTTATCATTTATTACGGGATACATTTCCATTGTTTCAATGTTATGACAGAAGCAATATTCTATGTATTGATCGGTGTGGTTTGGAATGGTAGATTTTACGAAAAGCCATAAACCGGATGGGAAATTAATAATTTTTATTCAAGCTTTAAATAATTATGTACTTTCACGTTATTTAAAACTCACCATTGAATATTTTGAAATTATTACCATCCGATTTTTAGCATATAATTTAAAAGATATATGCTAAGAAGTTCCCTTTTTATCAGTGCTCGAAACGGAAAAGTTTACGAACCGGAACGCTTGCCAATTTTCTGAGATATTAATATAGTTATCAAATTTTATATATATTTTATAAAAATAATTCTGTTCGATTTTTTGTTATATGGCCTATCTAGCTCAGGCGCTCAAATTATTTTTTCTAAGTCGGAGCGATAACTTTACCAATTTCACGAACCGGAACGGCGCTCCGGTACGCTCCGGTCCATTTCAAGCCCTGATTTTTATGAGTTTTAAATATTAAATTTTCCTTTTCCTGTTTTAAAATTATCAACTTTTTCAACATTCTACTTCTAAAATGGTTCCATGGAAAGATAGATTTTCCATAATCTAGGAATCTTGCACTTATATTTATTTTGTTGCGTGAAGAACTTGAGTAATTCGTCAGTTCATCCATTTATGTATGACCGGTACTTAGTTATTGCCGCTTGGGTGTCATTGATTGATTGCATTTATTCACTCACCGATTGATATGTCCAGCCCATTGCCAGTTAATCTCGTATATGTAACATCGCATACCTGTGTTTTATTCTTCAAAAATTACGTCCCATTGTGGCTAAAGTGAAAATTGTTCGACACAAAGTCTGGTGTCAGTACTATAATAATTATAATATGTATAAGTACCTACTATTGAATATTAATAATTCACATATATTCCATTGTGTTTGTTTTTAAGACGTTTTTTTATTAATAATAGTGAATACAAAAAACAATAAAAACATGGATCCGAATTTAGGGGAGATTCAAAACGTATTATCATCATCATCAGCCGGGGTCGATCCACTGCTGTATGAAGGCCTCCCCTAGTTCCATTGATTTTTCTCGGTCCTTAGGTCTATGCTGCCACCTCTATCTACCTCTATCACACAGCGCACTCTTCCTTATCCATTGGTTTCTTTTGTGATCTTTCCGCGTTATGTTTATGTCGCCTGAAACATAGATTCAGAATACCATACATACTTTTTTATAATATACTAGATTATAAGACACCGATGACGCAACGGGTCAGATTTGAGATATAAGATACAAAAGGTTACCCCTTGATGTTATGATACAAACTTCCAAAATCAGATTTCATATCAAGCGCTAGATAAAAATGTTAGGGCTTGTCCGCCATGCGATGGTATGAGACGATAATCCTCGAAGGCAGTATCTGCCTGACAGGTCTATTACTATGTACGGGACGTCATGTGATTTATGGTCGCGACCACCCTGCTTCGGACAGGTGGGGCGGTTTCGCTCTACCCTCCGGTCACCGTACCCCTGCGAGCGTTAGAGGTTGACTGGGAACCTACGCTTGAAAGCTTTAATGATTCATCTGTAAACATAGGAAAAATAATTATTTACTTGTTTATCAATAAGTAATAAATATTTTTTTTTCATTTACAATACTAAAACACAGCATTTCTTATTCTTATTACAAAAATTAAAAACGACAAATAGTACGATACGGCAATATAAATTATATATTAAATTGATTGTTTGTATTTTGCTGATACCTATTTTGGTTGTCACAATATTATACTATACTTTTGCCATAAGATGTCGTAAGAATTGTTCTTTATTTGTTGTTAATACAATACTATTATGCTGTACTAGCTATAGATATAGATTTATTTTATTACCTATATATAATAATAATCACATTCATGTAATATATCAAAATGGAAAAAATGAGCTAGCAGTAAAAATTAAATAAATTATCCAAAATATGCTAACATTCTAATCTTTGTGCTAAAAATTTAAAATTGGAAGAAACTAACATTTTTACAATGTTTTTATTAGCTCGTATTCTTATTTGTCCGGTGGTTGTTTATCCAGTATAAATATTTCAATCGATTTTTAGCTAACTTCCCCAAGACATTTGAAACTTTTTCAAAAGTTTCAAAAGCCCCTAAAACGGTTTTTGAAAATTTTTGAGTTATATATGCATTTAGATGAATATTTTTGTTACCTATACGATGGCCAAAAATTGAACATTAATAAACGTCAAAAACCGTCAATACGTATGAACAAAAATTAGGGTAAATTTCAAAACTTGCTAAAATGGTTGGGTGTGCTTTTCAAATACCCCTAAAATGGAAAGCCAAAATACTCCTAAGAATGTAACGAATTGAAAAATAAATACATAAAGTTCACAGATTTTCTCTCATTTTTTTCAGAACTACCTAAAATCATTTTATGGGCTTTTGAAACTAGGCGCTTCATATACCAGAACACGATACCAATGCATTTTTTAAATACGTTTAGCCATCTTTTAGTAGAATTGAATTCATTTTCAGTGAATTCTGTTTTGTATGAAAAGTTATTTCGGAAGAAATCCGTAATCCAATCCACTATTATTAGTTGCTAAGTGGATGGTCCTAGCAACTAAATTATTAATATATACGTGCGTTACTATGGAAATCAAAATGATATTTCAGTATTCTATATTTGTTTGTTTGTTTTTTATTTACTTCATATCAAGTACAAGTTTGAGCATATTGAGCATAATAAATTCAACAGAAAATTTAAAAACGTTGTAAGTATATAAAAAGTTCTTTTTATCTTGTAATTATTTTATATTTACATATTATATAGGCTATTATTGTTTATATATGTACGTAAAGAATTGTAAAGACATAGATTAGTAAATCATTTCACAAACTAAATAGCAAATATTGTCAATTAATATGGACACAATTATTAAAAATATTGTTAGTCATGTCTAATAATATAATATTATGTTGTAGTATTTTATTGTTTGGAAAATCATTTAAGTAATAGTTGTGACATTATAAATATATTTAAGATTTAATTTACGTTATTTTATCCATTTGGATAAAAATATATCTATATTTTTTATAATCAATAAATTAGGTGACATGAAATTATTTCCTGTCCTCGAGTTTCATAACTGGCCTCATAATATTCAAAGAAAAATAATCTTAA
The DNA here is from genome assembly GCF_057557595.1 of Rhyacophila brunnea. Lineage (NCBI taxonomy): Eukaryota > Metazoa > Arthropoda > Insecta > Trichoptera > Rhyacophilidae > Rhyacophila > Rhyacophila brunnea. The sequence goes on from NW_028232752.1 coordinate 36,592,008, forward strand.
AGCCTTCATTTAATCTATTAATAATTTATAATAATTGTTGTAATACCTTCAAAGTTATGAGTCGATTACAAACTCCCTTAAAATACCGAATATATTTTATTATATAATGTAGAATAATAATTGAACATGTAAATCACGTTTTGACAAATTGGTAATTTGAAAAAATGCCATAACCACGAAAATTTGATAATATGTGGTATTTATGGAATGACAAAAATGTATATAATACATCTTTCTTAAAAAGTCTACATATATTTCAGCCGTAGCTCGCAAAGATATCAAAAATTCTGTATTTTCCTAGCATGGCATCAAAGTCCTTCAGCGATGGAGTAGTTCTCAAGAATATTCTATATGAGATGCAAGCAGATTATATTATAAAACAAAATATTTTTATCGAAACCAAATACCTGCGGCAAAGAAGTCGTTTATTTCGCGAGAAATGTGCAAATAATCGTAAAGCCGTAGTGAAAATCCTGAACTGAAATCTCAACTCGACGCCATTGACTGAAATTGCGTTTCGAATCTCGGTCCCCCATCAATTGAGTTCAGTTTTTATTGACCGCAAAAAGTGGATTGTCTTAGAACAGAGTTGAATCGGTGATATAAAATGCCACGAGTACCTATTCCTGAAGATATTTTATACATTCATTCAAATAGAGATATTATCTACATTGAGACACCGATGACTGTTTGCTTGATACATTTCTGATTATGTTTTGTCAAATTTTCGTATCGATGCTAAAGTCCCGTGATATAAGTTTTCTTGCGGTCATGTCATCAGCTTTTTTTCAGTTTCTGACTAGATGCAGCAAGTGGATAGATATTCCCGCGGTTCAGGACTAAATATGCAGTTTGTGAGATATTTGAAGTATCTACAATTTCTCATATTATTTTTACTTCTGGGTGATAAAACAGTTGTGGGTAAAATATAGACTCGTAAAATAAGAAAATTACCTAATATTCGACATAAAAAATAAAAGGCGGCATATTATATATTATATAATGTGTTACTGAAAGGACAATCTAGGGACGTGCAAGACATGAGGCAGAAGCCAATCATCATGGCTAAGAAATATTATATAGATGACCGAACTAAAGTTATTCGAGTGAAGAAAATAAATTTGATTGTCATTTACATGAAACCTAATACGATAACCAATAACCGTGGAACATTATTTATACATATCTTCTTATTTATTAAATCAAAATTAAAACTTGGAGAGATTCTGACTCTATCTTTGAATTAAAGTTGGTTATTTCAATTATTGACAGACTCTACAAAATGTCTAGATGCATAGTTCTTAGGAAGCATCTACATGGATAGTAAATGAATCGGTAGGTACCGATTCTTAATTGATGAAGCACTCACCTAACATCCGATCAATGTATATTTAAATCTTACTCTATCCAAAATTCGTTAAGGATTTATCTTATAGGTATCCATGTTTCTAAGTATATTCTTAGTTATGTAGTATGTATGCCAGTTTTTCACTTGGTATCTTACAGTTTTTTTCAAAAATATGTTTTCTGGTAATATATTATATAATTCTTATATATATGAGTATATTCAAAAAGTGGGGAAAGAGATAGAACTCATTTCAAGCGAGACAATTCCCATATTTGTTGAAAGATAAAACAAATTTAATAAAAATATATTATTCACGTACACTTTTATACCTATTTAAGTGTGATGGGATTGGCATTTTCCATATTCTCATTTTTAACATGTGGGATTGAGGCATTTATTTTAAGTATTCTAGATATCACTATTATATACCTAATAGTAACAATCAAAGAAATGATATAATCCATGAAAGCTTTGTTAAGTATTAGGTATAATGAATAAAACTTTTCATACGATATTTTTTGCAAGATAGATATCCCAATCTGCCTCTGTTTCGCGAAGTATTCGTTAGGGTCTCGTTAGAATCGACGAGAAAGTTTGTTCTTGTTTTTTGTCGCCATTTATTGCCCATTATCATATTCGGACTCACAAGAACGAAGATTTTTTATAAAAAAAAACATAGAAAAGGGTACAGACCCTTGAGGAAAATGTTCTGATTTTCGAATAACGCAATAAAAATAAAAATGATCAGAAAGAGTTCATATAATATAGCTATATAATATATAAAATATAATATGTAATATAGTTATGAGAATAATGGCAAATAGGTTTTGTTTTGTAATATTGTAGTGTAATAATTATTATATATTTTTTGTCATGAATCACCCCATACTTACTTCTTAGAAGAAAATATTTATACCAAAAGGGACTTAAATCTACGTCCGTCGCAATCCAGGCATTATACTTTATCAATTAACAAACCGGCTCAATAGGTACTAATTACGCTGAAATTTCCTAATAACTGTGCATTCTGAATTTCATCTCACATTCAATTAATATTGCTTTTAAAACAATTAATATAATACAGTAATTTATGTTGAAAATTTATGTAGGATTATCTAAGTATTGTTTATGGTTTAATAGCATGAAATAACTGTCAAGCTAAAAATTTAATCATCGTATAATTATTAAAAAAAAAACCTTTGTTTCAAAATCATTAGAATAGAGTTCTATCAAGTAAATGCCAATTTAATCATTAATCATATAAAATTGTCGGCTATCTTGTAAAATTTTGAATCAAAGTATTAGAAATAGGTACATATTATTATGTTGGTTCCTATATGGCGTCAAGATCTTTCAGAATTTTATTTTTAATATAGTTGCACTTGCTAATAACTATTAGTAACTATTTTTTGTTCAATGAATACTAACTACACAGGGGTTATAAATTTTTGCGTTCATTATTGAACATAATATTATATACATTATATACAAGCGAATAACGAATGCCACGTTATTAGATGTTATGTACATATTATTCTATTATTCATTGAATTACTCATTAATTATATCGATAGTTATTTCAATTATCAGTAATGGTTAAAAAAATAATTTGTCTTTGGTTTCGTATTTTATTAACAGAAAATTATTTTAATTATTTCTAAAATGCTACCATTGTTCTGGAAATAATATATAATTTACTTAAGAATAGTATTTTTGGATTAGTACTTATTTATAATGACAAATGAATGAATTATATAATGAATTTAAATGCATTATAATTAAATTCAAATTCCACCAAGTACTTTTGCTCGTATATTATTTATTTACGTTAGCTAGACTTCGTGTATTCGAGCATGAAAATAACCTGGCATTAGTAAATTATTCAGATAAAAAGCAAATTGGATACGATGAATATTATTAAGTTGGACTTTCTTTTTAAATAACTGTAGTGAAGTCCATATAAAATTTGTGTCTGAAACTGGGTTTTTTTCATATATGAAAAGATCGATTCTTTGGCCCCAAAAACAATGTATGATGTTTTTCAAAATGCATTGGTAACCAGATCATGGACTTACAACCATTTCTTATAATTATAATATTACGTTTAGGTAGTAATACTTAGTAGTAAAGAATTTTAAATATAATTACTCTCAGCAGCTGAGTGTGAATTTTATTTTTTAGCATTCACAAAAATGTTGCTATTTTTCCAGTTTACATACTATATAATCATTTTATGTTTTTATGAAGCTGGTTTATGTGGGTATTAGAAAACTTTGGATTTAACGTCACATGTCCGATGATTTTTGCAAGGTGGATTAAGTATTCTAGATCTTTCAATAAAAACGCTATGTTGGAAAATACCGATCCATTTTTCTTACATTGCACGAGAAGTTCACGCAGTACCTACAAGCATGTCAATATTCACATCCTGGAAGCTATGAATGCATTTTCAATATGATGTTATTGTCAATATATTGCTCAATATGTAGGTCAGTTATATTATTCGATATAAGGAGAGCAATATTATGTTTATTGCTAATAGAAGCTCAACTTCCATGCAACTGAACGCGAAAAAGCTCGTAGCGGCTATGTTTATGAAATATATTGTTCACTTTTAAATAACATTCTTGACATTTTGATTCTACGAATCTTCAAATAACCGTAAAAACACCATGTCTTATTATGCAGTGGTTTTTTCATAAAAACAAAAATACTTAGTTGGTACAACACACTAAATAATATAGATACACTAGCTGACCCGGCAAACGTTGTTCTGCCATATAAATTATTTTTAGTGAATATTTTGGTTGTTAAATAAAAAATAACGAATGTATCGTAAGTGTGTGGGGATGGAATCTATGACAGAAAGATGAATAGAGCGCTGTAGACGATGACCGCCGATAAAAACAAAAAACATCAACCATTCATTTTCTCAATTCAAAATGAGTAATGATGTTCATAATGAATGAATCACCTGTGACAGGATCTCGTTGTTTAATGTTTATGCAATATACGTCTTGTCCCTTCCAGAAAATTAGCGGATATTGGAGAGCGTCGTATGAACGGTGTGTGTCAGCTATGAACTCCAGATTATTGTTTCTTCTTCGAATCACGATTTCTCGCGTCGATGTGCGGTCGCCAACCATGATTCCAGCAATGTCGTCAACAACAGGCACATTGAATCGACGCACGTGCTCTCCAGCTGGTGTTTTATCAGTATTGATGACAATAGCGTGATTGTCACTTTGCAATTCGTGCATGTGTGCTTTGAATAATTTTAATAATTCATTGTGCTCATTCAACAGGGCGTCCAGTTCGCCGACGATGCGCCTGGCATTAGGCGAATTGAGGCTATTGTAGCCGCAACGTGCATCCACATGATTGATATCCTCACCGCCCATGAAGTAGATTTGTAAAAATTTATGTGGTTCGTTTGGCATTGGCAGCAATGAGCCTACTTTGTGGTATACTTGGCTTTTGATTTTGAACGTAGAATGGAATTGTTGACCATTTGCCGCAGTATTGTGAACTATTTCTGTTGCTCCGAACGAAGGCATTTGGAAGCATGAATTGAATGTGCGAATGGACTTCAGGAACAGGTTTGAATCTGGAACCGTGCCGATGAGCAAGCCGTTCAATGGTTCTGGTGGTATCTCAATTTCTGGTAGTTGCACTTTTCCTGATGCGCAACACATCCCGGCTGACTCATGTTTGAATTTGAGCGCATGACAATGGGGACATTCTTTGTCCTTAGCACCAATCAGCACTTTTGGATGAGCGGAATATTGAATATCTGGCTCGTACTCGAATGCGAGACGAAGAAACGAAGCGGATGTAAATGTTCGATGTACTTGTTGGCGTTGTCGGTCATTTGCTCTGCGTGTGTTAACTACGAACCGGCGCGCTTGGCTCCATTACAATTAATTTTCGTTGTTGATTTCGTTCAGTTCGTACCTCTTGTGATTGAGATGCACGCAATTGCGACATGCTTACACGCACATTTTTGTTATCTTGTTGGATTTGTTTGTCTGTTCTTTCTGCTCTAGTATTTTGCATGCTTGTTGCTTTATTCGTTCGACGGCCCAAATGGCCCCCCTTGCGTCTTGCTGGCATTGTGACTTTGATACACGCACATAAAAATAGATAAATTAAAATAAATCGTACAAAATTTTGCACGCACTGCGTTGTGATATGCCGAATGAAATATCAAAATGACGTGACACTTCTCTTGAATTCTTCTAGGACGTAGCGCCATCTGTCATTCAACAACATAAATAATTTCGTTCTGTTTGAAATACGAACGACGGTTATATTTGTTCATACAAAAATAATAAAATCGCGATTAAAAAATGGGAGGGTGGGGTAGGAAAGTGAAAATTTGGGGTTATAGGTATTTTTTGATGCCAAATAATAAAAAAAATACAAAAAAAAAATGTCAAAAAAATAAAAGAAAAATTTTCTGGATAGAGATACCCTAATCACCTAGCGGTATGAAATATACTTGTTGACCTATTCTCATACCTAACAAATATACATAAAATAATTCAAAAAAATCGGTCGAGCCATTTCGGAGGAGTTCGACCACAAACATCGTGACACGAGATTTTTATATATATAGAGATATACCGTGTGAAAAAACAGGAAAATCACACCGAATCTAGATGTAATATTTTAGTACTCAAATATAACATGGAAAAACAGATTTTGATTATTATTTACTAAATTAAATCATTATTAAGATGAGTAGGTATAGTTATACTTATACATATATGATTCGTAATTTAAATATGTAACTTATAATTTAAATATTTTTGCTACACAGTTTTTTCGATGTTTTTTTTTCTTTCCTAAATAGTTAAAAATTTTGAATAAGTGTATTATTCCATGATACAGTCGGTATTTTAGAAATGCACTTTGGAAGAATAAACAACTGATGATCCCGATTTCTAAGATAGTAATCAGAGGCACACAGATTGACACTACCAAGAATGTTAGAGTAATTTTCTATAATTTATTTTTAGTGTAGACAGTACTATAAAAGCATACTTAGACAAAGTCAGCTAGATAAAGCTAATGATTGTATACGTACAGTCTTAAGTAACCTGAACAGCTGAAACTGATGATAGAAATACACTATTGTGAGATTTGATGATTTTTGGCCAAAATAATTGGAATGCAATAGCACTAGATCTTCCAGGCTGGAAAAAGTTTCTGCAAGAAGCCAAGGCCGTCAAGGATTGGTAGTAAAAATGGCGATGATTATATGTATTTTGTTTGCATGTTTGCAGGAAGACCTGTGCCAATATTCTCTTCAGAAAATCATTACTTTGTTTATTTTATTACTTCACTTCATAATAAAATTGTTAGAGAAAGTTCTGGTGATGACATGTGCAAAATTCATTTTCATCGACAATCCAGCTTACCGGGTAATTGAAAGCTTAGCTATATAAATCCCCGAAGTATAAAACTTTAAACCCTATCTGTTAGACGGCGATTTGCCACGCTATATAAAAACAGCTCGAACTGCAGTTTTCGGATAACTATTTGCGACAGATACGACATTCCATAAAGTTTATTTTTTTACTACTCAAGGCCTTACAGATTTACGAAATTGGCAGTATTGGAAAAGAGTGTTTTTAAATGGCATTGTTAGCGAATAGTTTACCTTCTTTTTACTAGTGTTATATTAACTTCCGTTTTGATATTATATAATGTAGTACAATAGTCACCGATGATATTAGAAATTTGTTATAAGTAAGTAACCAACTAATTAATTATAATTAACTATTTTTTTATTCAACGAATAATTCACAAGATTTAAGAATGTAATATTTTCAAGTAAACATATTGTTTTTCAATTTGTGTATGAGTCAGAGTATGGACCTAATAGGTTGAGCAAGTGGCTGACATCCATTTCTCGTAAAAACAAAAATCTGTCAATACAAACCTCCACTCTGTGGATGCCCATATGATCCTATTAGGATCGGACATGGTCGAAAGAAGATATTTTTAGTATTGAACATGCCTCTATTGGGTTTCGCGCTCGTGCACATTGACCACAATGCTAAAGGCGCCGTACTTAATTTCGACAAATTTTAAATAATGGCTCTTATACTCTCTGAAATTATTTTGAAAATTGAGCTATATTGACAATCGGTTTTTGTACTTTAAATCAAATTAGGTATTACTTTGATTACTAACCGACGTTACGGATTACTCCAAGATATTTTGTGATTTTCTATTGTATTGTATGATTTTTCCCCGAATCTAATGATGTTGGTACCACTGTTTTACGGTGACTGGAAACTTCAGAGACCGCGCGACTAGCATGTCGCGTCTCTTCACGACCGTTTTGAAGCTGAGAGATTTCAGTCTCGCCGTCAGCGAGCTGCCATTGAAATACATTGGCTAGATACTGGTTGGAATTTTAGTTTCAGTTCCGCCAGATTTCAGTTGCGCCGTGGGAGGAGGGCCTTACAGTTAAAATTTGTCGCAATTATGTACGGCGCCTTTAGCGTTGTGGTCAATGTGCACGAGCGCGAAGCCCAAGAGATGCAGGTTCGATTCCTGCGGGGTGTCTCACTTTTTTCAAAAAGATTTTTCCTATTGGTTATAATACATTTTCTCAAAAGTGTTTTCAAAATTATGTAGGTTTAATATATTATAATATAATCGCTAACATACCTAACCAATGACAATGAGATCCAATGAGAGTAGTGTAATGAAACAGTAGTAGAAGTGAAACAAGCACATAAACGCCCACGGTTTTAGAATATCAGATACATGTATTGTGACCTCATCGGGAATCGAAGCCTCCTCCCAATGAAAAGGTAGTGCTGCGCGCACTGAAATATGATAGTATGTAAATGTATCTGCCTGCTCGTGTACGTCTCTTTTCATCTAATCTTTACCGCTACTATGGAAATCAAAATAAGTTTAAGTTGTATGTATTTATTATCCAATAATTTCCGTAGCGTATCGATTATTACAGGCTTCAGTCAACACTTATGTTCGACAATGCACGCCACTCCAAACAATCTGTCAAATATTGCCGTGAAATTTACATATCAGAATAATTTATTTTGCTTTAAAGAGGTTCGAGATGTTATTTTGAAACTAAATTTAGAATTTAATTCAAACTACTAGTAATGTCACAGTTTAATATTACACACTAAATTAAAATCAACATTTGTTCAAATTGAGCGCAGATCTCAAAATGTAAAGATAGCAGTCAAAATTTCATTTTTTGCATGACTTTTCATGCTTTTTGTTGTTGTCGAAATTAAATTTCAGGTCTATTAGCGCAATCATTTGGAGGTGGTGTATTGCTATTAGCTGTTTATATAAAAAAAAAACTAATAATATAATATGGCATGGTGAAATCACCAGTTGAATAATTGAAAATTTAAATAACTTGAAAAATTACACAGTTGCATTTTTTTTACTGAATACACGGAACATATTTACAATAAAGTGTAATAAAATAAGACTTTTGATGAAAAATATATTTTATAAAAAACTGCTTTTTCCATAATTTGATCATTTGATTATGAGGTTTCTGAATTTACTGAGGGCGCCGTATTGAGGACCGTTTTTCATAAATATGCTATTCATAAGGTCCATAGAATATTCTTCCTGGAACACATTTGAGGATATCTACATAAATGTTTCTCGTTTGTCATGCCATAGTATATGGCCGAAAATATGAAGAGAGGTTAATAGTGATGGTAGAAAAGTATGACGTAGCTACTGAAATAAATGTGTCTTAAAAATAAAACAAAATATAGAAATGTTATTAAAATGATTGATGATAAAACCGGTAAAAATTTGAATTGAAAGAAAGTAATAAACACATTTCATTACAATCTCTTTTTAAATAACTTTTTATTGAAAAATACTTGAATAAAATTGCTAAAAGCATAATATTACAAAAAATTATATGAGAGAACTTGATATTTAATATAATATTATGATGCTCTTTAAGAGTTCCAAGTATTCTGTGTTTTCAGCCGAAAAATATTCTTGTTTATGTCAATAATCCTGAAACAGTAGTCACGTTACGAAAATGGAGATATATATATATATATATATATATAATAATAAAAAAGGCTGTAGATAGAATGAAATAATATTAAATTACATATTCTACATATTATTGTTAATGAAAATGCCATTGTAATTTGTGTTTTTATGTTATATTTCAATGTTTGACGTTTTCAATATCACTTGTCAAAAATGACAAAAATATTATGGTAAATTATAAAAATAAAAAAAATATACTTTAGTGTAGTATTTTTTATGTTGACTATTAATCCATTGAGAAAATTTTATATAAAATACAAAACAACTATTTATTATTATAATATTGATTCAACTGACAAATGGATTTCTACTAAAGTTCCTGAATAAAATTTCCTACTGGGATAAAGCTTTAGTGATTTTTTTTTATTTAAGTCCTCACCAGTAGATACAATAATTATGATTACATAATGATTTTTATTAAACATTTATTTTAAATTTAAACCTACGATAAATACGATGAGGTTTTTTTTGTGAATTGCAAAAGTATTGATTTATTCTAATATGATGTTTTTGCGATGTGTATGATTCTTTGCGAGACCTTTGATAAATCAGAAAATAATATTTTAGATACTACGTGTTTAGAGCTACTTTCTAAATATATGAAGGTGAAGATGGCAAAAGTTTTACTAATTTTAATGATTTGTTTAGTTAAATTTAAATCATTTTCCTTTGCCAATAATTAATTTAATGTTTTAATTAACTTTTGCAATATTATGTAATGTAATAAATTTGCTATATTAAAGAATCACGTATCGTTTTTTACGATGCACACTAATTGATAAATACATTTTAATACATAATCATGAATAAAATTATCACCAAGCAAACCCAAAATCTATCTAAAAATATAGAAACACATTGAAAATGACAAACAAAAGCTTTTACTTTATAAACGGATATTGATAATTTAAGCTGACTCATGATGACGTACGACTTTATTTTTGGTCGGAGACGTATCGTTTTCTTGAACCTTTTTGAGACTTTGTTTTTTTCTGTATATTACAGTTATTTGATTACCTGATATATATGGACTTATTGGAAAAGGTAAAAAGCATATCGCTAGAACTACACTGACACGCCGGGATAAATAAAATTTCATTAGATATAAATGCAAAAGAAAGGGGTTTGCCATGGGACATAAATAAAAAGATGGCGGGCATTGTGTACGTGAGGGTATGTATTCAATAAAAATATGTAATAAAATTGTGATTCGGGGCGCCTTTACGGAAATAGGCGTTCTCGTAATACAGCCTGAATTTTCGCAGGCCTCCTGTCGTCCAAAGGTTGGCCCCGACGCCATTTAGTTAGCATCCAAATGTCCAGCGAATATTTAAACAAGCTTTTTTTATCGTGAATTCGCACATTATTTCTTTCTCGTGAGATGCAAATGTCTGCACCGGAAAGTTTTAAATGAATTTATTCGTAATTTTTTTAACATTTTGTGGAGAGAATAACACAAGCATAATGTTGTTGGGATAATATCAGCACTTATGGAACATATCTAACTGTACTTAAACACTTCGTTTAATGGTACCAGAAACATTCGTTATTTATATATGTTATGCTTTCAATATTCGAGTATATTTATTATATTCGTTCATATTTATGTTGGGTATGAGTATCACTAAACTGATATATATATAAAAAAAATGGTAAGTAGGGAAATATTTATCCCTGAAGTCCTAATAAATTACTAAAACTTAATTGTTATAACATTTTTCCTGTTATAACTTAAGATAAAGTGCATATATAGAAAATTTCTACCGGATGGATCAAAATATAGCAATATCAGAAGATATAATAAACAATTACACGTATTCGTGATTATTTATAGCAATTTAATATAGTCATTTTTCTCCAATGGAAAGTTGGAGAAAAGAGGAGAGAAAATCAACGGGATGACAATATACTAAGAATAATTTAAAAAAAAACTACCTGTCTCCTATACATAGTTTATAAAAGAAGCCATAATTTGACTCTTTTTTTCATAATTTTTTTATGATTTTTATTTACAATATACTATATTTTCTCATTCCTTTCTAGAAGTTTCAGAGTTTGCAGAGGCTAATATAATATTCTAAAGTATACTAAAGTATGCTTATGAATACGGAAGCTGGTCAAATAAATGTGTATTGAAAAAATATCAGGGTTAGTGACAGCAAATATTAGAGTAAAATATATGCTAGTTGATGTTTAAATCGAGATCTGTATTGCTAGACCGGACATTGGATTTTGCAGATCCGGAATCCAAGAAGTAGTTTAAAATGTATCTTATCTTCCTTATTGGTTTTGCTGTGGTTTTTGTGTGTTTAATGGGTTCTTTCACCAAGCGTGAAAAAACCCTTCCTCTATCCCTAGTATTTTAATCTCAAAGTTAATACCAATGTGTGGTATGTGTGATTGGCTATTTAATTGCATAATGTTTGTGTTATTTTAAGAATGACCAATTACTTCTTTTGACACCCACGATGATTTAACTGGCAAACACATACCGATTCAAATGGTGAAAGATTATTCTGATCGTGAAATAATTTAAAATTTTGTAGCTTTTAGGAAGGGCCAAGAAAATTCTTTTAAAAAAATATTCATTGAAATCAAAACGATGTTTATTGTTGTTATACGAAATAATTTATGCACTCATTCATTCAGTTGACATTAATATTTCAAGATGTTTACATTATGTCATAAAAAACACAATTACAAATATATAAAACAATGAACTATTGAATAAAGCATGTGATAAATAATGTACTTACATACAAAATAATTTATGTTCATAAGTAGAAGGGAGTATGGCGAATGAAATAAATTGGCCAAGATTAAGAATATTTTAAGTGGAATATATCAAAAGTGTTATTGGTTTCGTAGATGGCATCACCAATATACGGTTAGTTCTGTACCATAGGAAAAAAAACACTAAGACTATTAATCAATTTACTCGGTATATATATTGTATTTAATTCATCCATCCTCATTTTACTTATATTTTATATTATAATTTTCTGAAAACTGTGTTTTTATATGTATATATTGTGTCACATTGTTATTAATACGTCCTCCTCTTATTAGGAATATTCATAGATTTATTAATATATCAAAAAATCTTAAAATTTACCCAATAATGTAAGAAAAATCTTTCATATACTTATCTTAATTTTATTATTAGTCCATATTCTATTAGATGAATACTTGTAGAATCAACATACCTACTTTACCAATTATTGTCTGTACATCTCGTCGATTGATTTATAATTTCGTCGTGACATGAGAATTTTGTTGGTTTTAGGAAATAGCCAATTTCCACTAGATGATTAGTGGGAGGGGATGGGCGTTCTGGTGGTCTATCAAATATACCTACATATACATACAGCACTAGGGTATAAAATTTATCAGTTTGCAATTTACATTCAATTAACCTGTCGACGATCAATTTGCCGATGCGATATAATTTATTAACTGCATTGCATCGTAAATATTATTAATAACAGGATAATAATGACAATTAATTAAATACTTTGAACTATAAAACTATAAATTTCATTGTGCCAATTAATTCCAGGTCGTTATTAGTCTAGTTGGTTTGATAGACATATGTACATTAATATTATAATGTACGATGCTGAGTTAATAAATTGTAACCATATCTGTTTTTTACATTTAGTTATGATCTATGAACGCCATACTGTTTCACTATCTCAGTCCTGTGCACTGTGTGGCCACGTAATTCCACATATATTAAATAATACAATTTCGTCAATCCAACGACTTTTGGCTCTGCCCAGCGCCATCTTAAGGTACAAAGCCTTGGACTTTTGGACAATCATATTTCTCAAACAAGTGATCCCACTGTGCAGCTGTCAAAATTAGATCTCAGATTGCCTGACATATTGATTTGCAAAACCATATAATTTGGTTTCATTTATAATAGGGTTTTCTCGTTTCGAATTTCAAAAATTAAATTATAATGATTAACTCTCAAGATATTATATTTAAATAACATGTTTTATTTAAAGTGAATTAATTGAGTGATATTTACGAAAAGCTTTTTCATAAACATGACCTCAAACTGGCGTTAACATAATTTATAATTTTACGAGAACTTCATCTTCGTCTAGAATAATATTTATTGCTGATTATGATAATGATTGAAAATGAGCCATATTTAACAATATTTAACTAGTTTTATTAATTTTTGAACGTTTGTTTGACAATTAAATCTGCATGACGAGGTTTGTCATTTTGAAAAGCAACACGATAAAATAATAGTATTTTTTTGTAAAAAAGTAATAACTTCAAAATAATATTATCTTTTCTGTTTATCATATTAATTAAGTCAATTTAGCTAGAATCTTACTGTATTATGATATTATACATAGAATAAGTTTACTCACTTTGATCATCACTTAATAATTATTAATAAGCACAAAACCACCAAATCAAATGAACTCCAAGGTCTTCAAGATACGTTAATATGATTAGTTTTTAACCAAATCAATAAACATGCTCTGACAAGTGAACATGACAGATACGATATGCACTCTATAGAATAATGATAGGTCACCCATTCATAGACAGCACCGGGAGGGGCAGGAAAGGTAAGACCACTCGTTGTCGCCAAGTTTCAGAATGCTTCGGCTTATACTTGAGTCGTCATTATAATAGATATAATAATATTATATTTAATTTGTAAGTAGACAATGAGTAATTTCACCGTTATACTTTTCATTAAAATGTAAAATACCTGGTTATTTTTACTTGACTATATAAAATAGAGATTTCCTTTAGTATTTCTTATTGCTATTGTTTATTTAGACAAATCAGTGATAGGAATAAAATTAATCATTAATAAAGAACTATGGATATAATTTTATGCGTCGGAACAACAGAGTCTCTCTCTGTTATCCCGATATTTTGTTTGTTTTGAGAGAACGCGACGCATTTGTTCCAAAATCATGGGATACGTGCTGCATGTCACCACTGTAGTGCCACTTGTAGTGCTATATTCTGTTGTCGGGATTAAAACACATAGGCATCGATAAATATATGCCTCATCATTTATTTTATTTGTTTTGGATTACCAAAAACTAGTTACCGCGGTGTTTATGATTGTTTTTCAAAGAAGAACTTATTTTAAGTATCTATTTAGTATTTATACGCAGTATATGCTGTAAATGTTTATAAATTTAAATAAAAGCATTCAATAGGACTGTATATTTAATGTTTAAAATCCTCATAACTCATCTGGCGTAAAAGTAATCCAAACAACAGGTGTTCACAGCAACATTGCACAATGTTGTGTGAAACGGGCGAGCGAATTATCATTTCAAAGCGGGTTCGATAGTTAAAGTATATTCCCCTCACTTCGCGAATGAGCTTTCAGTTTAATCTTGAAATAGCGTTTTCATATGATAATGGATTTAACGTCCCGACGCACGTGAAGCTGGCTGCAAGTGGCAATAGCAACCGTGCTTAACACTCTGCCGAGGGGATGATTGGATTTTGACAGGTTTATTTATATTAGACTATGTCACTTTCACAACTAGTCGACTAGTTGACTATAAATGAAGGTAACATTATTTTTATTTATATAAATAGAATTTCATTGTATTATCGTATTATTTTATGAGTAAATATCATAAATCAGTAGCAATCCTCAATCCTCTCCTGGATGAAGGCTTCTTTATATTTTCTGTATTTTTTAGGCCTTATCGTGATACCTACGATGCACTTTTTCATCCCATGCAATTCTATTGAACCTCACTAAAATAGGTCCCTACACCCAAAGCAACATTCTATAATTTATTTAATTACTATTTCATATTTTTGCACAATATAATTTGGAAGAAATAATAAAATACAATCTCTATATATATAAAAATCTCGTGTCACGATGTTTGTGGTCGCACTCCTCCGAAATGGCTTCACCGATTTTTATGATTTTTTTATGTATATTTGTTAGGTATGAGAATAGGTCAACAAGTATATTTCATACCGCTAGGTGATTAGGGTATCTCTATCCAGAAAAATTTTTCTTTTATTTTTTTGACAATTTTTTTTTGTATTTTTTTTATTATTTGGCATCAAAAAATACCTATAACCCCAAATTTTTACCCTCCTATCTTTACTCTCCCATTTTTTAATCGCGATTTTATTATTTTTGTATGAACAAATTTAACCGTCGTTCGTATTTCAAATATAATGAAATTATTTATGTTGTTGAATGACAGATGGCGCTACGTCCGAGAAGAATTCAAGAGAAGTGTCATTTTGACATTTCATTCGGCATATCACAATGCAGTGCGTGCAAAATTTTGTACGATTTATTTTAATTTATCTATTTTTGTGTGCGTGTATTACAGTGCATAATGCCAGCAAGACGCAAGGGGGGCCATTTGGGCCGTCGAACGAAAAAAAGCAACAAACATGCAAAATAGTAGAGCAAAAAGAACAGACGAACAAATCCAACAAGATAACAAAAACGTGCGTGTGAGCATGTCGCAATTGCGTGCATCTCAATCACAAGAGGCACGAGCTGAACGAAATCAACAACAACAATTGGAACGGAGCCAAGCGCGCCGATTCGTAGTTAACACACGCAGAGCAAATGACCGACAACGCCAACAAGTATATCGAGCATTTACATCCGCTTCGTTCCTTCGTCTCGCATTCGAGTACGAGCCAAATATTAAATATTCCGCTCATCCGAAAGTGCTGATTGGTGCTATGGACAAAGAATGTTCCCATTGTCATGCGTTCAAATTCAAACATGAGTCAGCCGGGATGTGTTGCGCATCAGGAAAAGTGCAACTACCAGAAATTGAGATACCACCAGAACCATTGAACGGCTTGCTCATCGGCACGGTTCCAGATTCAAACCTGTTCCTGAAGTCCATTCGCACATTCAATTCATGCTTCCAAATGACTTCGTTCGGAGCAACAGAAATAGTTCACAATACTGCGGCAAATGGTCAACAATTCCATTCTGCGTTCAAAATCAAAGGCCAAGTATACCACAAAGTAGGCTCATTGCTGCCAATGCCAAACGAACCACATAAATTTTTACAAATCTACTTCATGGGCGGTGAGGACATCAATCGTGTGGATGCACGTTGCGGCTACAATAACCTCAATTAGCCTAATGCCAGGCGCATCGTCGGCGAACTGGACGCCCTATTGAATGAGCACAATGAATTATTGAAATTCTTCAAAGCACACATGCACGAATTCCAAAGTGAAAATCACGCTATTGTCATCAATCCTGATAAAACACCAGCTGGAGAGCACGTGTGTCGATTCAATGCGCCTGTTGTTGACGACATCGCTGGAATCATGGTTGGCGACCGCACATCGACGCGAGAAATCGTGATTCGAAGAAGAAACAATAATCTGGAGTTCATCGCTGACACACACCGCTCATACGACGCTCTCCAATATCCGCTAATTTTCTGGAAGAGACAAGACGGATATTGCATAAAAATTAAACAACGAGATCCTGTCACAAGTAATTAATTCATTATGAATATCATTACTCATTTTGAATTGAGAAAATTAATGGTTGGTGTTTTTTTGCTTTTATCGGCGGTCATCGTCTACAGCGCTCCATTCCTCTTTCTATCATAGATCCTATCCCCACACACTTACGATACATTCGTTATTTTTTATTTAACAACCAAAATATTCACTAGAAATAATTTATATGGCAGAGCAACGTTTGCCGGGTCAGCTAGTAATATATATTATATTATAGTCGGTATGTAGTAAGATTAGTGAACAGAGGAGTAATGTGTAAAGGTAAACAAACTACATTAAATTGTATTTTTAGTCAATATAGATATATTTAAGGTTGCCACATTATTGTTAAGACTGTCATGAGTTTGAAAGATTCTGAATTGAATCTTTTTCAAACTCTACATATCAATAACTATGATGTATGTATTGTGTGTTTATCATTATCTTATATTTATTAGATATACTGCTTTTGTAACATTTCCGGTTAACCTTTTCACCCTCGTCCATAAATCCGGAACCTTGGTATCCAATGACTGTACTTGGGTATTCCAACACTCCTCCAATCAGGCAATTACGCATCACAACTGTCTGAAATCGAATAATCAATACTTATATAAAAAAAAACATTTCCGGAGATCAAACCCGGAACGGAGTACATTCAATTTTTTGATAAAATATTCAAGAGTAACCTTTCGCTATGCCTGAAGATTCTGGTGTTTATTTAACGCATTCTTTTAATACTATAGTATGGATGCGACCTTAAATTGAAGCGATCTAAAAGGAGAAAACTTAAAACGGTATTTTGACATTCATGTTGGACACAACGCTCAGTGTTCAAAAAATTAAAACTTAGGTAAGTAGCAAACAAAAGGGTTCGATACAAACAATTTTAAAAAAAAAATCGGTGCGTGTACTTATGTACGCGCGTTAGAAGTTATACTTCTTTGGAGTAACAAAACATAAACAAAACTTGTGATAACCTAAATTCTTCGACTAGCTCTTAATTATCTTTTTAAATTACACACTCAAGAAAAAGAGCCACTTATTGGAGCGCCGTTGGTTTATTTCTATACACTTTAACTTATTTTACTAAATTATATAATTATTTCTCGGTGTTTTTATTTTTAAAGTAACAACTGTCACTGACGTTTAATCGTTTGTTTACGTAAGGAATTGCAAATGGACGACAGTGATAAATTCGTTGTCTAGGCAACGGAACAATTCTACTATCAAACTTGCGTTTGCATACAGCTGACTGATTCGCAGCTAACTTCATACTGTTGCGCACTTTCGTAACGGTGTACGCGCGCAGCTCTCAATTTTATTCTCTACCAAACGCCCAAAAAAGAAGTATAACTTCAAAAATGATGTAGAGGTTGACAGTACCCAAAACCGATGACCTGCTGAATCGATGCGATAATTAAGTTATAGCAGAAGTAGTTACCTACATGACAATTGGCAACGAAATCTTAAGTACCTACCAAAAATAGTGGAGAAAAAAATGAGTGTCCTTTTTATAATACAAGTAGATCGAGAGCAGTTAGGATGATGATGACATAACATAATTAAATATTAATTTAATCGTACAACTTTTGCTGACTTGAATGCAGCGTGTTGAATTTTGTGCGGCGAGAGCGTTTCGGCAGGTTGAAAAATAAAATTCTATTGTTTTGAAAAGGGTTTTGTTGAATAATTCAAGCAAAAGTATTTACGACGCGATGCTGTTCTTTTAACGCGGCCCGGCGCACTTCTCCTGCGCCCTAATCTTTTCGTTTGAAATTGGAAGAAGTTCTCTTACATTGTGATCGTGTTACTGCCGTATTTTTTGGTATCTTTGTGAGAAGCTCAAAGATAGAGCTAAGTAGCTCGATTGTTATTATTGTGGGTAAGTGGTTTTTATAAAGAAACCTGTCTTACATAAACGGCCTACGCGTTTTGCTTCTCAGTGTACTGCGCAATTTAGGTAACTGCGCCGTACGGCATAGTTCAGAGTTTCTCAAATATTTTTGGCCTATCGGCCCATTTAGAGGTGGTTAACATAAAAAGGCGTAAAACATGTTTTAGAAATTATTAGTTTTTTATAAGATTGGGTTGTATTAAAATTAAACACATCCTGCCTTTATATGAAGTTTGAATTCAATTTTAATCAAAATAAAATGTAAAATGTGGTTTTTGTTTGTATACAAGCGGATGGTTTGACCACTTAAAAAAACATACAAAGATACATACTTGAGAAAACTTTCAAGGTGTGAGGTATTCAATTATATTTATTGCCAATTTGTCTTCTGCATATAACATCGTATGACTAAAAGGCCGATTTTATATTCATTCGGTATTTATATATATAAATATTCTCAATGGTAAGTTTAATGGTTCAAAATAGTTACATTACTTAATTAAATTACTAGAATGAAAACAATGAGCTGGAAAAATAGACAATATTTGAATATCAATCAGGTAGCCAGTAAGATAAACTTTTCAGACGTCGACGGTATCAATTTGTATTGTTTACTCTTATTTGTGATTACTTAAAAACAATTTTTCAGTCGCATAGCTTTTAGTTAATCTTGTCAAGATTAGGTATGTGACGGATTGATTAATAATTGATAAAACACGTTTGACGGATTTCAATCCCGCGCCATACGAAAATTTTTTCAAAAAATATTTTGTCATATGTATGTTTCTGAAGCTTTCCAAATTATATATATTATATTATAGAACCAGTATAATACCATAGAATATCTAGTACGAAACTTGTGGGAGTTTGGTTAGGAGATGGTATAAGGAACCGGAGGGTAGGTTTGTTTGACTCCAATAATAATAAGAGTGATGCGTGAATGAAATGAACCCTGGTTTTATTATCTCCTTCTAAATTAATATCAATTTAATTATTACAGGTAAGTTTATAGATTTATAATTTAGCCTAGTGAAATCACGTGTATGAGTTCTGGTGAATTGCGAAGTCGACCGGGCGAAGTTGAACAATAACCTTACGGTTAAATCTTTGATAACTGACTGACAATATTGTTTTCATGTACTGGATGTTTTTATAGTGATTCGATACAATAGAAAATGCTGTTATCACTACTTGAATATTTTGATAATCATGCTTAGGTTTATTGTGTAATGCATGGCTCGTTTATAAATTATAGATAATTGATTTTAATTTTAGACAATTAAGCACTTTTTAATTATTAGGCACGATTGATTTTCATATAAACAATTTTGTGCATATCATGATAAATTGTTTGGTACATTATAAATAATTGATTATTATATATATTGAATTATTTTGCTAAATAAGCTTTCTGTTAAAAATTGATTGATTCACATAAATCGCTTGTTCTGCTATTTCAACATTATTATGTTGCAAGATACATTGTAATTATAAATTATTGGTTTCCTGCCAAGTCATGTAGGTGGTAGGGTATTGACCTCACCACAGGAGTCATCGATGTGAGGGTCGATGGTGTTGTAGATGAAATAGCTTGATATAGAAGAGCGCTGATGAGCAGGTATTAAAGGCCAATAGTTAAAGTTTGTCGTAATCATTATGTCACCTTGTAGCATAGTAGACAATGTGCACGGAGCGTAAACCCAAGAGAAGCAGGTGCGATTCCTGCCGGGTGTCTTACTTTTTTCAAAAATATGTTTTCTATTAGTTATAATATATTTTCTCAGAAGTATTTTTCAAAATTATGTATGTTCAATAATTAGAATGGTACATTCTTAAATCTTGTGAATTATCGTTAAATAAAAGAAATAGTTAATTGGACATAATATATTATCCACTGTTTAAAAGATTCATGTTTTGTTTTAATAAATAAACGTTTGCTATGCAAAATACTAAATTAAATAAAGTGATTTGAACATTTTTATTTTAATTGTAAAATAAATTGTAAAAGTAATTAGGTACATTTATTTGAATAATACCAAAGCTTAATAATCCCACGGTCATCATTTTTAATGAGGCGTACGAGACTCTACGGCATAGAGACGTAGAGTATATGCGATATCGTAGAAGCTTTGTAGAGGCCAAGGGATTATCAATGATGCTGTCTTACTCACATAACTACTGTCGTATTGTCCACATCATATATGTAGGTACCCTCCACTATACTAAGATAATATTATTATTATGTAGCAAGCCTCTGTAATGTGTATAGCAAAGCCATCATACTTACGTAGTTTGTAATGGTTGTAGAGTTTATGAAATTTTGGTAAACTATCGTTATCTAGCTGAATTCGCTGTAGTACACACAGTATCAGATAAAACATTATGTTAAAGCTTTATTATTTAGGAAATTAAATCAAATTCAGAGATTTTGAGAGTAGAGAATAAAAACGATTTTAGTATGTTTGGTTAGGTAACGAATTAAAGAACTGTTAATATTCTCAGAAGTAGTTATTGTTAAATTGAAATTTGGTGATGTATTGATTACGTTGGGTACGTATGATTTTTTACTGTATAGGACGATGGTGATTTATTGTGCAAAACATTTTAAGTTTAATATTTTAATTTTAAGCTTGGTGGCACTTTTGGCAGTGGGCTGTAATTTGAGGGTGATGCTGGATTGGTGGAGTACGGATCTAGAGAGGGGGGATTTATACAGGGTCTGATATAGACGCGACGTTCACTTAAACCGTAACAGAATTAGTGTAACGAAGGTCGAATAAATACGCTTTGGGTCACTCAGTAGTTAATGGTGGCTAAGCTATCACAAGCACGAAACACGACCGCTTTCTTGATGTCACTAGAGATAAATCTTGAAGCAGTCTGTTTAGTTGAATTAATCAATAAACAGTGGTTTAGCAGGCCTACGCGCACCAGTTGTCGTGAGCTCACTAAAACTTAACTTTCATCACGGTCGATCATGACCCGTGACTGGTGGCTTTGTGACAATAATTGGGGATTTGAGGTTGGTGGAAAGAAATGATGAATGCGAATATTGAGAATATAAGAAAATGTATGTTGAAAAATAGCTGATTAAATTTATATGGCTTCACAAAATATATTAATATTTTAGTAATTTGGTCCTTCATATTGTATCAAATGATTATTAATAATGTAATCTAATACGGTAGTAATAAGTTATAAGACGTTTATACAACCAACCGCAATGAAAAGTTATCAGTTATCACCAATAATTAATTAATACCGGCAGTAAGAGAAACCCCCAATTATGAATAATTTATTAAACTGGCTTCCTCTTAGGTATGCTTACATATTGCAGTTTAAACACTAGACGATATTTATATTTGGCAACGTATTTTTTATTATATATTATTATTTATACGCGGTGAAAATGAGAATTATGCATTATTGTTAGTATTGACCTGTGTCCCTGATAACTATCTTAGAAATCAGGAGCATCGGTCGTTTGTTCTCCCAAGGTGCAGAACATACCTGCCATTAGTAATGCCAATTGGGAGGGCAATAACTGTGTTAAACCAAATCACTTCGGATTTTGACATATTCCACCTGCGTGATGATGAGTGTAGGTGGGCATTGTTTTAAAAATTCTTAAAATAGGATCTGCTTAGGTCATTTGGTATACTTCCTTGTATCTTATTTATATATTTTTTTGTATTTACACTTTTCTACTGTTTAATAACTTTTATATAATACTGTTTTAATAATATTTCTTTATTTATAAATGTCATGTTGTGAACGTCTTAAATTAATAATTTGTAATGTTTACTATATATATATGTATATATTTATAAAAAATAAATAAAAATTGAATTTGAATACACAAACATATTAAAAGTTAATTCAAATGAACACGTATTTATTTCATGCTCAATGTTCAATACATCAAACGAAAATTACGTAGGTCACAAATTTTATTTATATAAACATCTTTTTAACCAATAATCAGTTTAAAAAATATCAATAATAATCATAATATAAGTAGAAAAAGTGATATAAATAACTAAATAAAATAATTACAAGATAAAAAGAACTTTTTATATTCAACGTTTTTAAATTTTCTGTTGAATCATTAAACTTGACTTGACTAGCTTAAACGATCAAAAAAAATTGTATTTGATAGAAATAATACTGAAATGTCATTTTAACAGTCATATTAATTTCCCCTTAGCAACCAATAATAGTGGATTGGATTACGGATTTCTTCCGAAATAACTTTTCATACAAAACAGAATTAACTGAAAATGAATTTAATTCTACTTAAAGATGGCTAAAAAATGCATTGGCATCGTGTTCTGATATATTCTAAAAGTTTCAAATGTCTAGCTAGTCGGTAAATTAGTTAAAAATCGATTGCAAGATTTGTACCGGACAAATAAGAATACGACCTTATAAAAACGTTGCCAAATATTAAAAATAACTCTGTGAGAATGAATGATTTATTTTAGTTTTTTTTTATTAAGATGGGCAACATCGGGTCTGGTAATTATTATATTGTGCCTAATAAATACTACATATTTTGCTTTATTGTAATTAATATAATATCGTGCTACCAGTAATATGTTGTATCTTCAGTTCAATGCAATATAATAATATGTAATTTTGCCCATAATATAGGACTTGGGTATTTATAGTGCTTACACATTGATGCACAATATAATAAAAACCTAAGAACAACAAACATTGCATGGCAAGGTGCATGTTGTACATAACACGGAAAGATAAAAAGTGAACATCAAGTTCAAATAATTAAGAAGGAAAACAACAGTGTCTGATATGGATGTAGAGGAATTACAAGAATATTGCAGTTTTAAAATATCATGGTGAAATTGTAATTTAAATTATGTATTTATTTTTTAATAAAATCTATGAAGATACATTATAAAAAAAACCTACATCTTTTTAAAGAATTTCTTGCCCGTAGAATTTTTATAGACACCGCCCACCAAGTTATATTTTTTTGCGTCGGACGAAAGAAAAGTGTATATAGAATAAATTCTTTAACATTATAGGTGACAGCTGTGTAGCGAAGTGGAACTTAATTTCAAAACGTCCTGTGGAAACATCATGAGATATTGTAACTTTGTCAAAAAAGTTGTGTCGGATTCATAAGAATTCCGCCAAATGTTTTCCGTAAAAAGAGCAGACAATTTTATTCACATCTTTATGTTGAATTAAAATTTCAACCCAATTTTATCTTAACAAAATGTGCAATAGTTATGTATTTTAAGTTTTTAACAGTAAAGATGCACATTACATAGATACTAATAAAACTTCACCTGGAACTAAAACCCATTGTGATTATTAATTGGTCTCCTCCAAAATCCACCTCCAAGAATCATTGCCATGGGGTGATTTCGTCTATTTCTCTATTTCCGGTATCGTAAGGTAACATTATGTCTGTTAATCTAATAAAATCATAATGGCCTCCACATGGTTATTTGTTTTTACGAAAAATAGATATTAGCCACTTGTCCAACCTATTTGGTCCATACTCTGACTTCAACACAAATTGAAAAACAATTTATGTGTATTTGTCAGACCTAGGATTCAAATCTGGGACCCTCAACGTTATAGGCCGACGCTTAAGCCGCTCGGCTATCGTGGACGTCTTTGGTGTATTCATTAATTATGATTTTGAGGTATTCTGAGCTTTACGAGAAAACTACTAGCATATTTTTATTGCAACCATTTACATTAAAATAGGTAGTGATACCATATATATAATTATGTCAGCTTTTGGTCTAATTATTTCATTATTTATCACTGATTTATAATATGAAATATATACGAAAATATTTTGATCGAAGTAGGTATAGATATGCATTATTTATTTCATTACCTAAAGTAATCTTCGTTCAATGCTTTCCTATTTTAACACAGTCTTCAAATTAATAATATGTAAATATGATATTCAGTCATTCAATAAAAAAGTTTCGGACCCTGCGGATGTATTTATCTTTAAGACATCTCTAATATATACTATAATACTAAATATTATAATTTAAAACACCTTCTCGCCTAAAATAAATTACCTTGCGTCAGCCATATTTAAAGTCGTGTAAATACTAGGATTTTTTTGAACTTTTTGACTTTTCAATACACCTTGTATTAATATCTAAGTGCCAGTGATGAAAACTGCATGTTAAAAGAATATGGAATCTTGGGTTATATAATATTGCACACTTGGATAAGCATAGTCCACATATTCTACATTGTCTACAAAACTGAAGTAGATATAATATTACTAATCAAAATTATTGAATTTCAAACAACCAACAACTTTTAGTGGTTTTGAAAGCATCAAATTTAATATACTAATGACAATGCGATCGAGCCGCGTGACATATTTTTTTCGGATTTAATCGGATACTCCAGGATTTGCCATAATCTTAGCGTTAAAAAAACAATTGTTTTCTTAATTAACATAAATTTTGCTACAAAATAATAATCTTTGAACGTACATGTTATTATTTTTATTTTTAAGTCACAATTCTAACGAATATGTGCTACCTGCACATTGAGATCCATGAGTAAAACCTTAAGTAGTTCACTTAATAAACTATTTCTTTTATTCAACTAACAAGACACAAGATTTCAGAATGTAACATTATATTATACTGAATATACATAATTTGAAAACATCTATTTTAGAATTAATGTATATTCAGTATATAATGTTACATTCTGAAATCTTGTGTCTTATTCGTTGAATAAAAGAATAAAATTAATGGTTTATTAAAATTATTAACAAGTCTTAGTACGTTATAAAGATTAAATATGGAGTAATCCACGACGTCGGTTAATTGATTTAATTGATTACCTTAATTTAATATACTAAAACCGATAGCCAACCTTATATATAACGCAGTTCGATAAGAATTTCATGTAACAACTACTAGTTAAAATCGTCATAATTACCTAAGGCGCCCATAGTTTAATTGGTAAAACATACTGGCGCGAATCCAGTAGATACAGGTTTAAGTCCCATCAAGTTTCGTATTTTTTTTTCTGCAAAACGATTTTTTATAGTGTGTATATGCATGAGATGTTTTCAAATTATTAGTTCACTTAATTTATCAATTCATATGCATATATTTTGGTCTGAAAAAAGAGTATTTGTGATTTTACCTCTGTATTGATGCTTCTTCCTTCGATTAAGCTACGGGTTGGACGATTGAGATGTCAGGATCTTTTCTATGACAGAGTATTTATTGGAATTCTTCTCTCTTGCGGATCGCGTGGAACAGCAGCTATTCAAACGAATTACTACCAGTCCATCGCAGTCGGGACAAGCATTTCCTGTGTATTTGCTGGGCTCCTTCGTAATAGTTTGGTTGGATTTATATTTTTGGCTACGCAATGGATAGTAGATTTTTTTTCCTTTTTCACGATTTTAAAAAGCATTATTTTATTGATTATTGAAAAGAATAGCGTTGTTTGTCACTGGTCCAGTTCAAAATATTCGCAAAATTATTATGTCGAATCAAAACTTAAATGTATCGCGAAAAATGAAGAAAAAAAAAAGAATGAAGAAAATGTATTCGGCATTTTAAAATCTTATTATCTACACATTTTTGAACTAATGTGTGTTTTACGTAATACTCTTTTGAATTATTTGAATAACTACGTTCGAGCTATGTAAATTCACATCTTTATCTTTAGTCGATTGCTTATGTATTTAGTACTATAACTATTTAGATACTGAAATTCGGCGGCTACCAGCCCGCCCCACCATACTTTTTCGCCATACTAGCCGGCTTCACCATACTTTCATATAACCTGCCGCCCCTAGGTATTAGTAGTACATTTTGACTCGTTGTTAGACTGTAAATAAAACTAATATTTATTCTCACTAGTATCCTCAAAACAAAAAAATGTTAATACACTCAAAGTTATGTATACCTAATGTAGACTGCTTACTGAATGAGTATGCTTTTATTCTGAAAAACAATGCATTATTTTGATTGAATTGAACACTCTCGCTCTAATATTTTTCTTTTTTTTAATAATAAAAATCAGTTTACCTAAGTATATATTTTTAAATATATTTACAGACTAACCAAAAAATGTTTATACTAAAAACATACTTAATACATAGTTACTATTGTTGTTTGATTTAATAAAACGCAATATTTTTTTGTAGTACTTGTTCCACTTAAATAAATTTTAATTTTTTTATTAAAATGGAGGAAGTACCACAGAAAAATGCGTTTTATTAAATCAAACAACAATACAATGCAGTTCGACCAGGAATTGACAGTTAACGAAATAAAAGAATGTGTTTGATGAATGTTTTTCAAGGAAGTCGCCATGTCGTGGTGGAAGGCGATACCCGAGGTGGTTTTCTCGAGAGATTATTGGGGACATTCAGATCAAGCATTGCTATCACAAAGCTTGGAAGGCTGAGCATGGTCAACGTGACTATGAAATGTTTAGCCTTTATCGCTAGAGAGTGAGGCAAGCTGTTCGAATGGCCTATCGAACATATATGGAATCGGTAGAAGATTGCATTCGTGAAAATCCCAAATCGTTTTGGGATTATATTAAATCATTAAGAAGGGATGGCGGGTATGCCGATTCGATGAGTTGGAAAGGCAAAAAGGTGACCGGACATGGAGTGGCAGAAGCATTTGCTGGTCACTTCAGGTCTGTCTACGCAAGTAGTATTCCTTATTTGGATGTTGCCTCTGCGTCAAGACAGCCATCATGCGGTGCCCAGTCCATTGATATTTTTCCAGTTGATGAGAGTGATGTGTTAAAATTTATTAAAAAACTAAAAAATACTCACTCTTTGGGACCTGATAACGTCCCTACATTTTTTTTAAAGGGGTGTGTTGATTTTGTCAAAGGCCCACTTGCATATATTTATAATCTTACAATGGAGACAGGTATCTTTCCGGAAACGTGGAAGATGTCGAAGGTTACTCCAATCCATAAGAGTGGTACAGAGTCATCAGTGGAAAATTACAGGCCGGTAGCTGTTCTCTCTGCACCAGCAAAAGTTCTTGAGATGATCATGCACAACATGATTTCTCCAAAAATTGAGTCATTTATAATAAATGAACAGCATGGATTTAGAGCAGGCCGATCAACGGAAACTAACCTGATGGTATTTACCAATTATGTGTCATCGGCCCTGGATAGAGGTCACCAGGTTGACTGTTCTTACAATGACTTCTCGAAAGCATTTGACAAAGTCGATCATGATGTCCTGATGGAAAAACTCCAACTTATTGGATTGTCTGATCGATTTTTGAAGCTATTCGGGAGTTATTTTAGGAACCGTCAACAATACGTATTGTACGGCCTTTATCAGTCACAGACCTTTAACACATTTTCTGGTGTCCCTCAGGGCTCAAACTTAGGGCCGTTGCTGTTCACGATTTTTATAAATGACATAGCATTGGTAATAAAAAATGCTATGTTTTTGTTGTTCGCTGATGACTTGAAACTCTTTTTGGAAGTTGTCACCTTGGACGATTGTCGTCAGCTCCAACTTGATATAGATAATATATTAGATTGGGGCAGGCGTAACAAACTAGAATTCAATATTGATAAATGCAATCTTTTGTCGTTTACCAGAGCCTCAAAAGTGTTGTTTTTCCAATACTCGATGCATGGCAGAGTTCTGTTACGAATATCATCTGTAAGGGATCTTGGCATTACGTTTGAGAGTAAACTGACATTTATTAGCCATATGGTTACCATTTGTAACAAGGCGCTTAAAATGTTGGGCTTCGTCATGCGTACTTCCCGGGTCTTTTCGGATGTTACGGTATTAAAACTTTTATTTAATTCTTTAGTTCGAAGCAGACTTGAGAGTGGGTCTATTGTTTGGGCACCGCATCAGTTGAAGTATGGCCTTATGGTGGAGAGGGTTCAGAAGAAATTCTTGAGACTCCTTTATTTGAGGTTGTACGGATACTATTCGTGGCTTTATCCAACTGACTTTCTCTTAGGCATGCTTACATACTGCAGTTTGCAATTTAGAAGAAATCTTTATTTAGCTATGTATTTTTTTCGACTTATACGAGGTATAAATGAGAACTCTGCCATTCTGGGCAGTGTTGACATGTGTGTCCCTGATAACTATCTTAGAAATAGAGAACATCAGTTGTTTATTCTCCCAAGGTGCAGAACCAACCTGCCACTGGTAATGCCAATTGGGAGGGCGATAACTAGTATTCAACGAAATTGCTTCGGGTGTTGATATATTCCACCTACGTGAGGATGAGTATAGGTGGACGTTATTTTATAAATTTTTAAAATAGGGTCTGCTTAACTCATCCGGTGTATTTCCATGTACCTATATAATTAATATTTTTGTATGTACATATTTGTTTAATAACATATTATCTATCTCTTTTTTTATGTCATGTTGTGAACGTCTTAAACTTATAATTTGTAATGTCCACAATATGTCAAAATAAATAAATTGAAATTGAAAATAAATTGAATAGTAACTGCATACATTAATTCTTTTTAATACCTATTTTACGAAACACAAACAATATATAAGTGTATACGAATCAATATTTATGATTAATAACCTTATATTAGATTTATGAAAAATTGTACGCGCGGTTACTCATGCATGGAATTTTTTTTTAAAAGCTGTACGATCATTCGACGTGTAAAGAAACGATTTGAATCAGTTATAGGTACAATGAATAATAGGTACCTACTTCCCGCGTTTTTCCGTACGCCAAAAAAGAAAATTCCATTGCGCACACACATTATAATATGCGTAAAGAGTTTTATATTCAAGAAAACCCTCTTTGTGATTTATCTGATACATATAAGAAAAACCTATTTTCAGTTTCAGTAGATTTACTACTGTAAACCAAGATTTTAGCCTAATCTACATAATTCTCAAGCAAAAAAATATAAGCACATTCTATTATCATTTTTGATAAGATTTTACTAATGTTAAACACGCAGAGATAATCTGTAGTAAGTACGCTATTAAAACTGTAATAGGTATATGTTTACTTACTTTCTTACTTACTCACCTACTTTATCCTGTCACGATTCGGCATCGAAGCATAGGTCAAGCTTAATGTCGCGCAATTTCAAAGGGTCCGCCACTACATTGCTATATCTGAGCTGCAGAGCGTACAGTAATAATTATTGCCTCTTTCACGATATTTTTCATTTACTTGGTGGTAATTTATTATTATAATACAAGAAGACTGGCGAGTGACATTGATTCTTGGAGGCGCCGTATGGCCGAATATTATATTACAACTAAGCGGTAGACATGGTCGACAAAGCATAAGAATCTGTACCTTAGAGCTAAAAGTCTGGAAGTCACATATGCTAATCTAGTTAAAATACTCACTCGCGTTCGGACTAAAACTCCGCACTTTTGCAATTAATCTTTTTGCTATAGCTCAAAAAAAAAAATACTTAAATTAGACATCTACTCTTTTAGCTCTGAAGTGTAATAATTGGACTACCGTCATTTTAGAAGTATGTATTATGAAAACCATGTGACGTTGGACTCCCAAATTTTCAGTATTAAAGTAGCATGAATACACATTTAAATCTGCATAGGTACGAGTACTTAACTAAAAAATGATAAAAATGTGACTTCCGCACTTTTAGCTCTAAAGTACATACCGAATCAATGTGCACTGTGCAGTGCTGTATACAAGACGCCAACATTATTATGTGAGTTTCCGGTCCACTTGCTGAGGTGATAACCAAGTTTAAATAATTAGGAGCAACGGCTGCTGATGGTGGCAGTTTTTTCAATGAACTAAGAATTTGCATGAGTATGGAAAAGTCTGCATTCATCCAACTACGAGTCATGCGGAGATTAGCATTGTATTCTGCGAACAAAATACCGTTTGAGTAATGCGTGCGTGTCACCTGAGCTCTTGTATGACTGTGAGACATGGCACGTTACGTGGGTCTAATGAGCTTTGAGAATCGATGTCTCCACCGAATATTATGGGTTAATTAGAACGTTCGTATTACAAATACTCTAAATTATAAGTGGACACGTCAGTTATATTAGTGATTAACGTAGCCACAAAGAGGGGCATAGGCGTTGCTGGACTGAAACACGATTATCCCCTTATGGGACAGTCTCAAGACTTTCGTTGTCGTTGGCGACCCTCTCTTATGCAGCAGCGCTATAAAGTGATCTACGCGTTGCAGGTCAGACACGCAATATACCTATTTGTTCTTTCCGAATATACAATGGCAATTGGAGATAACCAAATTGACTCCTAACCACTACACCAGTCAGTTTTTGACAGGCCATGGTGGATTCGCTGCCAAGCTCTGTGAGCTTGGACCTGTTATCCGACCAACATGTCCATGTGGCGGAGAACTACAGGATAAAAATCTGCTCCGAGTGGGAAGAGATGCTTAAGCTTATCGGGCCATCAGATCTGGTCGCCACGAAGGCCAACTATATTGCATTAAAAGAATCTGCGTCTTTTTGCGGACCTGAAGATCTCTTCACATAGTTTTGTTGTCCGTTTTAGTTTTTGTTTTAGTTTCATTTTTTGTATATTTTATACCATTAAATTCATTTATTTCTGTTAAGTCTTCATGTATTTCTCTCCAATGGTACTTTTTATTAAATAACGTCTTTCAGTAAACTCAGTCAAAGCTCATTTAAGAGCGTGGCGATCTCAGTCTTATGTACCCGCTCCTGAGACATTTCCAGGCGTAATTAACTGTTTGATTAAGTCGATTAAGAGCGAGTGTGGTGCGGGGCGGTTTAGTTTGGATGGGTCTATGTTTGTGTTGCCCTATTCTACGATACTGAAACATAACTGGCTGAAGTAAATAAGTAATATAATATGATAAATATTTATTTATAGAATTTATGTACTTATCGCTATGTAGTGTGATAAAAATTAACAAAATTAAGCACTTGGAGAAATATTTAACATGATTTAAATTTTGAATAATAACAATTATTCCTCTTCGTCTTAATTTTCCCATTAATAATTCTCTACCCCACTGCTCAATTATAAGTTGAAAACTTTGTCAGCTGACCTCATTCACATTACATAAGCCTTTTTCTATTCTCCCTTACAGAATATAATTGATTAAACGCAAACGTAAAATTTTTAACAATCGAAAATACAATCTCATAAACACACAATGAGAAAAAAAAATCATCGAAAAATGTTGGAGCGAATGGGATTCGAACACAGGCCTTTCACTTTCTGGGTGAGTGTTTTAATCCTTTGAGCTATCGATATGTCAATGATTAATGGTGCGCTATCTGATGTCTTCGAAATCATATAAATTTAATAAAAGACGATTGGCTTTGTAATTAATCAGAGAAAATGATATAGGCTGTAAAATAAAGTTTTAATTATATTATAACTATAATATAAATATATATTAATAATAAAAACCAATAACAATGATTACTACAAGTCGCCTACTTAGAAGACAATAATAAATTATGTGGATCAAATGCTATAATTATATTGTTTTTTTTAATTTTATATAATTGGTTTCCAAGAATTCAGCTAGGTTACGAATATTAATAAGTTTGTTGTAAATCTTTTGTCTGTTTTATACATCTTTCTTTGGGTACATCGAAAGTCTAGAGCAGTGAAGTTTATTTATCATTTTATGGTAATGGAACCGTCTGAAGAATAAATAAGTATAAAAAATAATCCTTTACTTGAAACTTGTTTATTTTTTTCTCTCTGTAAAATCACAAAAGGTTTTACATCATCTAAGTTAAGTAGATATCTCAAAAAAATATGAGAAGCCGATGTTTGCCTGTGGTTGTATATTTCACGCTCGGATTTCTCCATTCATATTTTTCCAAATCTTGCAATAAATAAGAGGAATTTTTATTTTTCTCGACCCAGCCGGAATACCGACTCTATTATTTCTAAATATTATTCTTTATTCGAGTACCTACGTCATATTTTTCATTTCATCTTTACGTATTATATGATGTACTTTATGATAATGTCTGCATTTAAACAAATAAAATGTTATTTCTCTCTGAAACAAATGGGAGACGTGAATTTGTCATTCAAAATAATTGACACTGATTGATTATCATTTTATATAAAATTGAAAATACACACAGATCTCCACGTGCTGGTATTTCCTTGAAAATTTTGATATATATCCATATATATATATATATATATATATATTATGTAGTACCTGAATACGTAAGACAGCTAAAATTCTTCAAAATTTAAATAACGCTGTCTTGATAAATTCGTAATAAAAGATAAAACTTTAACAATAAAAATATTTTTGTTTATTTTATCATAAACACGTTTAGTTAGATCTTAAGGGCCCACATGCTCAGCGTTGGTCAAAATAGAGCTTTTATGGTATTTTCAGAGCATAACCCTGGACATTCCTTAAACGTTGTAGATAATCTATTTATACTTTACATTACAAACACGCGCGTTAACATGATCTTACTCCCTACTTCATTTATCATTTATCAATTTATAGCTGCGGTCGTATGTTGTAGCTTAACCACTGAGAAATGACAATAGAAATGGCGTATTTCAAAAAAAATACTACCTTATTCAATAATTATTATAAAGTAAACATTATTCGTAGGATGTTTATTACATTTGCATGGTTAAAGTAATCAGTTATTATAATCAATATCTTTAGAATTATCTTTAAATGTGTTAATCGTGCCCATTTTTGAATAATAAAACGCCTAACTCTTGTCAAATTTGGGATCAAAAAGATTATAAAATATAATTTTTTATCGTAAATATGTCATTATAATGTAAACATTAATTTTACTAATGGGTTTGTAAATGCGTTTAAAAATTAATAAAACTAAAAAATCTTAACACCACTGCACATGGACGTACTGAAACATGACTATATTCTAAAACATTAGATCGAGAGGTTTAAAAGAATACTATTTTATGTAATAAGAATACTTGATATAGTCATAAAATGTTTAAAATAAATATAAAGGATAATAAGGCTTTAAAATTAGATAAATAGATTATCTACAACGTTTAAGAAATGTCCAGGGTTATGCTCTGAAAATAGCATAAAAGCTCAATTTTGACGTCCGCTGAGCATGTGGGTCGTTAAGAGTAGAGGATTTTTATTATTAATTATCATTACGAATTTATTTGTTGGTTTTTCTATCAATAAAATAAATCTGAAAAATTGTTAGTTTTGACATAATTTTATCCAAAAACACTCATGAGAAAAAATCTTTTTTAAAAAAATCTGACACCCGGCAGGAATCAAACCTACGCCCTGTGCATTACCAATATGCTACGACTGCCATGCTTAGTTGAGACAAATTTTAACTATTGGCTTTTTTAATACCTGCTCATAAGTGTTCTCCAATTGAGTTTGTAGCATAGTGGTAACGCACAGGGCGCGATACCCAAGAGACGTAAGCTTGATTCCTTCCAAATGTGAGTGTTTTCAAAATTATGTATGTTCAATAATTAGAATGGAACATTCTTAAAATCTTAAATAAAATAAAAATTATTCGTTGAATAAAAGAAATAGTTAATTATAATTTTATTCATTACATAAAATAAAATAACCTTAAGGGTTCCATCGCTAAGGCCGGCCCTCCCTTACCCCGCAGCGGTGCTACAAAAGTGATCTACCGGTTGCAGGTCTGGCATGGCTGGAGGCGCGAGAGTTGGCGATGGACCGATAAAGCGGCGCAAACATGTGCTTGTTATATGCCCCAATGCTGGGGCGTGACAGGGTGAAGTACCTAAGTAAGAAAAAAAATAAAACAAAGTATATTTTTTTTATTCGTACTCTTAGTCTGCTCTTTAAGTGGAGCATACTATATAGTTACAGTACGCAGTGCTTTTATGGGCCAAATACATATTTAAATTTCCAACTGGGCTTATTGAAAGTTTCCATAAGAGCGTTTTGGCTAAGACTTACTTAACGTCAATCGTCAGTATTCTTGTGTCTTCCTACGTTATGACAACATCCAATACCTAGCTCCGCGGTAAACGTTGTGCAGCTGGTATTTAGCGGCCTTTTAAGATGCCGGGATCCAGTTGGCATGATAAAAATGCATAACAGGTGGAGACTCTCTTGAGACATTAGTAGCTAACTTCATCGTCGCTTTTTTATTGTATACATAACGATAGAATTCATAATGTAGCTTTCTCTGACGCATCTATTTTTTCCGCTCAGGCCTACCATGATTTTCTACTGTTGAAAAAAAAGTATTGAACAGGTTGACATTAGTTTCGGCTTATTAGGTAGAACACTGGTATTTCAGACATACACATTAGAAAATTTACAGAACAAACTAAAAATTGTACGGTTTCGAGACGCATTTTTTCATACTGCACGTCTAACAAATGAAACGTGGTAGAATTTTTGAAAACTATCTGTGAATAATTGTAACTGCATGTTGTTTAAAAATTTGATTAATAACCTACACAGGATTCAGGGGCTTATTTTTTTCCGTCGAGTTAGCAAAGGAATAATAGAGTTATTGGTTTTGGCCTACCATATCATGATATAATATTGAATTATTTATATCTTAAGTATTTAATTTTTTGATCTGCTCCTGAGACATTCCCAGTCGTAAACAACTGGTGATGCTTCACATCCAAATGTAGGGTATCGTGATGTGCTCCATTAATACTGAATGTGGTGCGGGGTGGTTGGCTTGGAAGGAACTATTAGGACATTAGGTAGTTATAACTATTCGGGACGATTTACACTTAAAATATTGATGTGTGATTTTTAAGTCTTTCAAATTCACCAAACGCACTATATTATTATCTAACTTAGATACAAGATGTCAACTACGTATATTTATTTTACAAAAACATGACTTTAATGATCGGACTCGAAACGAAAGCATCCAAATAAATATTTGTCCAAATCTGAAAATAATGAAACAGCGATTAGTTTAAATATTATATCCGAAAAATCATGATTAAGGAAATGGTATATTGTTGTGCACTTTACAGTCATAATTTTGCGTGAATGGCGGATCATTTTGCCAGTAGATAGACTTAAGTGTCGTCGCCCATCACGCCGAATAGTCGCTGAGTTTATACCTGTATGCTCGGTATAGGCATACTCCGCTGGCAGGCTTCTACATTTCTTACGGCGGAAGGGTCAATGGAACTGCGGCGGGGTCAATCGTTGAGTCAAGTTGGTCAACCGAGGTGCCATCATCCGTGTTCATCCCGTATCGGTACATATTTAAAAGTGTCACGATTCTCAATGTTGTATCCATCGTTGATCAAATGGTGACCTGGATTAAAATAGGTGCAAGAATATAACACATCTACTGATTGGATACGCATTATTAATTATTGTAAAATAATTGAAGCCTTTAGAAAATTATGGATTGTAAGTCTCAAAAGATATTAAAAGAGTAAATGATTGTATTTAATACAATTCTATGTAAGTCTTTCAATTATAAAAATGATCTTATCAAATAGAAAAAAAAAGTTCTGTCATTACTATATACCCACCTACTTCAGATATCGTTAAACTAATTGGATACATTTTTATTTTATATATTTGAAAAAAAAAATCAATTGAATGGTAGGCATGTAAGATATAATATAATTATGCCAATATTACTTGACCTCATTATAGAAATACATACATTATTAATACTCGCAATGCATAAACGTCAAGAATTTAGTTTCGTTAATTTAGTTGGTAAGTATGATATGAGAAACGTCGAATAAATGCCGGTTGTTTGACACGTGTGTATTGCCTGTGGTCTTGTATAATGTGAGATTTGGCATAATGAGCGAGGCTGAAGCGTTTCAACTTTTGAGTTTTTTAATCAATTGCACTGAACCTTTTAGTTTCGATTAGTAAACGAGTTTGTGAGTAGATGCACTAGGTCTCAGGCAAAACCGCACGGATATCGGCAGCGATTGATCACACGTGCAATGTTGATAAAAAACGATGTAAGTGAAAAAAAAAAAATCGATTTTTTTCGGCTAGGTACCTACATGTTCAAACACGCACGTTAATATGATCTTACTCTTTCTATTCTTACTAAAATACTACCTTATTCTTAGGTCAATAATTATCATAAAACAATCATTATTCGTAGGAAGTTTTATCACATTTGAATGGTCAAAGACATAGCTTATAATTAGTATCTTTACAATTATCTTCAAATGTGGTAATCTTACCCATTTTTTTAATAATAAAATGCCTAATTCTTGTCAAATTTGGGATCACATCGTAAATATTTCACTATAATAATATCAACATAATTTTTACTAATGGTTTTATAAATGCGTTTAAAAATTAAAAAATCTTAACACCACTGCACATGGATGTACTGAATTATGATTATATTCTAAAACATTAGATCGAGAGTTTTAAAAGAATACTATTTTATAAAATAAAAATACTTTATGCAGTCATCAAATGTTTAAAATAAATATAAAGGATAATAAGGCTTTAAAATTATATAAATATATTATCTACAACGTTTCAATAATGTTCTAGCTAATGTTTTGTAAATATCATAAAATCTTCATTTTGACCTTCGTTGGGCATGTGGGCCCTTAAACCCTTCACTAATGCTAATTTTATATATTATAACATTAAGGTATTTTATATTATAAGTTTATCTATGACTTCCAATACTGTAAGTCCTTAGTACCTACCCTTAATTGACGTTGTAACAATCATAAAAATAACGAAGTACTTACTACTTATATTCTAAATATTAATATAGTATTTTAGTAAGTATATTTATTATATTAGATGTGGGATGCTTTCAAAAGCACTTCGCGTGATATCAACGAGAAATCCATTCTGCCACTTTTTCCACGCAAGATCCATGTAACACGCAAAACTTATTGTGATTCTCACAAGCTGGCGTTGGCATCGGCGTCATGGCGCACGGGGCGAGCACCGTGTATTTTATATTAGCCATTAGTGTATTGATGTTCAGAGGCCATCTGTGACACTCAAACTTGTCCGGGGAGCCTCCCTGTTTTTCCCATTTCCCTCTATCACAATGGAAAACTCTTTTCTCCGGGAAAGTTCTCCGCCGAAATGGTGTGAGATAGTCTTGGCTGTAAGCAGCTACTAGGTGGTTTGATTTTATTGCCGTTTTTGTATCGGAGACAAATGCGATTCGGAAAATAAGTATTAATGACGATTTTGCTATATAATGTTTGAGGCTTTCACGACGATTTTGTTGTTTGCTATTAATGTAATCGATAACGTTTATAGCTAATAATGGTATCATTATTTTTCTTTATTACAGTATTAATATTATTGACAAGTGTTGCAATATTCGTATCTTTTGTCTATAAACAATTTACAAATATTTTCGTGTATTTTCGTTATATCGGTTTAATATAAAATATAAATAAGTCCAATACCCTTGTGAGAGATTATCGACAATGTTTGTAAAAAACATAAGTTAATCTTAAAAACGAGTTTTTAATGTAGGTATATACTTATATTCTAATGGATTTAAGTTTTGTACTATTTTATTTGAGTCGATTTTGAGACCCGGGTTTCGCCTTTCGGCATCTTCAGGCAATATGTGCACTCACCAAAAAGTAAATACACACTGACAATAAATACATTCATTCTAACTTATAGGTATAATAAATCAATAAAATAAAGTAGGTAAAAACTCTATCTCCTAGCTGTTAAGTCAAGGATCACAATACAAAATATAACGAACAAATAAAGAATAGTTGAAGTGTTTCTAAAAAACCCTTATCACTAATCTTTTGGTGAGTGCACATATTGCCTGAAGACGTCAAAAGGCGAAACCCGGGTCACAAAAAACGACTCAAATGGAATAGTAAAAAACTTAAATGAATTAGAAATTAAATTCAAATTCCATCAAAGTGCCTTCAGTCGATAGTATTAATAGTATAAACTTACTTATACAATTTTAATATAATATAATATCCAAATAAGTATCTTTTACTCAGGAAAGAATTAAGGTCTGGGACCTTAAGTATATAAGTACAATAGGTATTTCACAAGGTTATTTACAAATATCGATAACAATAAATGGCGTTTAGGATAATCGCAAATGGACAAGACTATATTTATTTTGGTAATACATACATATAAATTTCGACCTGCTGGCTACGAAAGGAACCCAGAACCATATATTTGCTATTTAAATACAGTATTTAATGTTCCACAGAGGAAAAAAATAATAACTGAGTTATGTTATTCCAATATAAAATTGTAGACACCATAACAAAATAAAATTATCGCAGTACACAATTAAAGTGTTTAAAATAAATTTAATGCTATATGGGACTTGAATTTTTGGCATTTACTTAGTAAAACGAACTTTTATGTATTCATATTAATATGATATTCGACGTTATGCCAAAATTTTGGTTTCCATACTCATCCGGGAATGGCAGTAAAGCATATTTTTTAATTATAATTATTTTTTATAACCAATATCTATGTCAAGTTTTGTGGCTGTACGTTAAATATTAGCAGAAATAAAAAGATTTAAATATTCTAACGAAACGTTTTTGGGCTCTAAGTCGTGGGCGTTTAATCATAAAGTAAATAATATCTTGTGTTATTTTAAATAAATTATACAACGAATTGTTTTCTCAAATTTCAGTTTTACATCAATACAGTATTTATTGAAAAATTAAAAAAACGAAAAATCTGGCTCAATATCGATTTGAACAGCTACTTTACAAATTTGATGAGATTCATTGTTTCGCAAACCCAATATAGCTGCCGAGTTTGGTATGTTTCGATAATATTATGTTAAATACTAAAGGCTTAAAATATTTCAACGATATTTGGAAATACATTACAAGGGATTGTTTTTTTTCCGGGAATGAAAATATGAAAATTTTCAATATTTATATGTTGTCCATCTAATGCCAAGCATGATACAATATACTTCCAAAAAGTAAAATTCGCAAACATTATTATGTCCTCCCCAAATTTTATTGAAATATAAGAACCGTGAGCAAAATATCAATTGTTTCAAAAAGTAAAACAAATAAATATATTTTAAAAATAAATACATATTTCCCTAGTGAAGTAGAATAAAAGTCCATAAAAATGGCGATCTATCTTGATACGTCTTTGAAAAGTTATTGGCATACCGTTAATTTCGATTAAGTGTGATTGATCATCTAAATAATCTTTATTTCATGTATAAAACCCGTTTTTAGATTTATTTATCTTAATACAATTCGTTTTTGTGCTATGTTGTCCTGGCAAATAAATCTGTAAAACATAGAGTAAATATAAATCTTGCCACTAGGTGCACTCGGATATATTTTGATATTATAACCGATTGTGCAGGAAAGGTAGCAAAGGTAAATCAAGATTCATTTTCCTACGGAATCTGATCCGACTGCCCGATCAATCATAGAGAGATGTATGAAATATTGTTGCTAACCTTATATTATGAAAGACAGAACCAAGAGAAAAAAATATGCGGGTTATCCAATCAAGTCCCACGGTTGAGTAGTGCGAGACTACTTGTATTTGAAGCCGTAGGCAAGTTTTCGAAACACGCGTCTGGCAACAATCTCATGTTGCTTTTTTCAATTTGTATTTGACCTAGAACAGAACTGGACCAGAGGTAGAGAAAAAGTAAGTGTAAAAAAATAATAAAAATAAATAATTCGGAAACACCCCAGAAGCATACATATTACAAAAAATCTTGAATATAATAATGGTGCAGGATATTTTATTCAAGATAAAGTAATTTATTTAAAAACAAAATAATATTATATTAAAATAGAATAGTGACGTATTTTGATTTAATTTCTATGAAAAAATGTGAAGATAAATATGTAAAAATAACCGTGTTTACATTATTATAACAATTTTTCGCATTAATGCGTTTTACAGAATTTTCACCGTTTTTCAAAGAAGGCTAATACTGTAATTTTAATATTTGTATTTTTAGAAATGTGGGAAGCGTGTAAGGCAACTCCGCAAAAAATACATTTCGGGAAAATTGGTGACACGGTTTTGAGCACGCATTATAATATATTCAAAATGTGTATTAAAAAAGTTTCCTATTATAGAAATCCTGTAGGGAAATATAAAATTTCATATTAGGTCTCCATTATTTAATACAGCAATAATGTATTTGTAAATAAATGAGTAATAAGTAGGAATATATAAGCGGTTAGTTTGCACAAAATAACGTTAAACCAGTGTACGATAGGTTACTTAGGCCGTGGCGCCCTTCAGGATTAGTCTGAACGGTACTTTATATTTTGCTGTATTTAACATAGGTACTGAAATATTATAATATGGAAACGACGATAGATACTACTATAAATATATAATATAGTGATTGATTACTGAAACCTTAAGTTTAAACTTACATCGGAGGCGGGATCTGACCCAATCATACTCGGATCGACTGGAAAACAGTCAGTCATGTATTAAAGATCCAACATTGCGGTCGACTCGACTAGTCTGGTTGGCGTACCATCACCCCGAATCAACCAACCTATTCTATCTGTCCAGTCTGAACTGAGCTAACGTATTATTTGTCTTCTATTTTCTCAGACATGTAAACTATATTATATTAAAAAAATATACTATACTATATTATACTTAAAGCATTCTTGAAGCTTTATCGGAAACCTTTATTTCCTTCATTATGGTCTTTGTCACATTCATGTACCCACACTCGCACTACGCACAAAATGTGACATTTTTTCGAAAAAAATTCAAAAATATCGTCATCCGAATCACTCATTTTTATGTAATGTTTACAAGTGTTTACCACTAGTTAGAGAAAATACAACCATAGAAAATTCCAGAAAAATCATAGAAATAAATCTTTGATGAAATGGGATTTCCACAAATATTTTTCAATTACCGGACGAGCTTTCTGGCAACTGAGATATCGTCTTTGATATGTCTTTATTGCGGAGTTAATCTATTGAAAATTACCTGAGGGGGTTTGAATTCCGATAATAGATGTCTACAATCTTTGTAATTTCTGTCAAGATACTCATTGTCACTTTTTGTTTTAAAACTTTTGGTGGATCTTGGCCTGCCCCAATTTTTTCCATACTGGATAATCCAGTGCCGCCATTTTTCAATTACTTTTTCTGTATAGAACTCCCGTGGCGATGTCCAGCCATCTCAAAATTAGGGACTATAATATACATAGGTAATCTTGGTCGTAACTCCTCCATAATGTACGTGGCCGATCTATGGAAGTCTTTCAATTTACATATTATGTATGATGTCAAGGTAATTATATTATTAATTTTAATGCATAAAAGGTTTCAAGATTTTTTAGTTGTCACGTCCTTGTAGATTTACGAATGTGCCACGTAAAACATATATTATGATATAATTTTACTCATTTTTATGTATAAAAAAAAATATATATTTCTGGGGATTAATATTTGTCAATGAAGAATTCTGATTTAATAATTTATTTGAATAAAACGCATTGTGAATTTGGAAGCATAGTTATTATAAAAACGTCCTAAATCAATGTAAATGGTTTTTCCCATTGAACGATTAGTGTTTTCGAGTGTACCATTATTATGTTACATTTTCTATAATTATAATATATGTTATGAAACAGGCTGTGAGCTGATAGTTCTAAATCAGGTAGGTGATGTGGCATTTGAGGCTTTCTGAAAAGTTTGTAGCTTTGTGAGAGGCCTCCACCCATAAGAGTACATGAAGCACTTTCAATAGAGATGGATTGACCTCGGAATAAATTGACAGCCTCTATCCGATAACACATAGCCTTCTGTCTATTCGTCGATGACACAGTGGGTTGAAATGTAGAATTGTAGGTCAACATAATTTTCATCTGCGTTATGTAAATTCGGTTAATTACCTTGATTGAATGACCAGGTGGTTTTTACCTCTTTATTTTTATGCCTTGTAGAAGCTGGTTATTATATTTTTTATTATGCTATCAAAACAAGAGAGATGAGCTAACCATTCTTCTGCAAAATATTATGTTCATCAAATATTTTTATTACATAGTAATACTAATTAATTTCAATTGCGTTTAAATTGTTAATACTTTTTGCATATGCAGATCAGAGCTTTTCAGAGCAGATTTTTTGGCATACAAATTTCGTACGCAAGTACGATTTCATTTATGCTGATATCGATCTGAAACCTTCACCAATAGATTTCTTATGATCAGTTTCTAGATGTAAAAATTATTTATTTATTTATTTAGAAAAAAGAGTATTACGGCATTATATCGATTGGCCAATGCGCCATAATACATAATAAATACAAAATTATAAAAATATCTGAATTACAAATAAAAAATAATATAACAAGTAAGTAGAAAAGACAGCATGTGTTTATGTAAATATTAAAGAAACATGATAATATATACAATTATAAATTTAACCTATTTAACACGTCCACAAATATTATGTAGTTAATAAATTAGAAATAGTTAATAAGTTAAAAAATCAACCTTTATGGTGCCATCCAATAAGTTAATCGCACGATACACAGCGTCATATGAGATATTTAATTAAATTTAGACATTCCATTA
The DNA here is from genome assembly GCF_057557595.1 of Rhyacophila brunnea. Taxonomy (NCBI): domain Eukaryota; kingdom Metazoa; phylum Arthropoda; class Insecta; order Trichoptera; family Rhyacophilidae; genus Rhyacophila; species Rhyacophila brunnea. Next base: position 36,635,376 of record NW_028232752.1, read on the forward strand.
TTGGTTGTCGTTTTTGCGCTATCAATCAACAATTTATTTAAAAGGGCGAAACCCGGGTCGCAAAAAACGACTCAAATGAAATAGTACCTGTAAAACATAAATACATTAGAATTTAAATTATATATTCAATGTATTATATTATCATAATCACACATATTGATTTGATGAGTAATGATTACTGCTCGACTAATATTTTTTTAACCTTGACTGACGTTTTGGTCCATTTATAAGATCAGTGTTATGTTGTTGGTGACTATCTTGTGACGACAGTAATTATTAGTATTATTTCATAATGTATTTAGTTTAATTAACTACTTTTATTCAACGAATAATTCGCAAGATTTTAAGAATACACCCTTGCAGGAATCGGACCTGCGTCTTTTGGGTTTCGCGCTCTGTGCATTACCGCATCAGCATCCGATCGCCTATCGTAACTTAATTTTGAGAGCGCTTGTGAGCAGGTATGAAAAAAGATAATAGCTAAATTTGTTGCGATTAAGCATGGCAGTCGTAGCATAGTGATAATACACAAGCCGCGAAACCCAAGAGACGCAGGTCCAATTCCTGCCGGGTGTCTTACTTTTTTCTAAAAGATTTTTTCTATTGGTTATAATACATTTCTTCAGAAGTGTTTTCAAAATTATGTATGTATTTAGATTAATTTATATATAGTTAAAGATTTTTGTTTATGTAATATATTTAAGAGTTTGTTAAGATGAATTTTGTAATTACATTTTTATTTAAAAGTTATACACTTTTATAAGGAGTATCATTATGCGATGTAACTATTTGGAGGAGTGATTTTCGCTAGATTTTCGCTCTGTATAATACAATGTATGTATAAACATATACCAATATATGTATTGTGCTTATAGATCCGCTTCCTACCGAAGATGCTCTATATTCTATATTATAAAGATCCCTAACTTCCGGATAATGTACAGCTGTTTCGCATCCTCTAAGTGTGTTATCCGTTTAAATATATGACCATTCTTCCCTTTATCTGATATAATATTATATACTCTAATGCCTCTAATGTGTACAATGTTTAAGGCAAAATATTTTCAAATATAACAAGTTGTTTACAAAATTGTTTACAAAAAGTGATGTAGATTGATTATGATATTAAAATCAAAGTTTTAATTGTATTAACATTAGAACGCTTATTTGTAAAATGTGTTTTCTCATATATCTACATAATATAGCGAAAAACAACTCTATACCTGTGTCAACAGATTGATCGGCGATGTTAAATACTTTACCGCATTTAAGAATTCTTTAATATGCATTCACATAGTGTCAAATTAGGTTATTTCCGCGATATCTATATTTTATACAATAGTCAGCTACTCGTATGTCCATTGACGCAAATGACAAAAAGTAGTTGACTCGAGTGATATAGTTATTTCCTAAGCTATAATGGGTAGATATTATTTTTATTGTATAAATAGCGAATAATAATTCATCGGACATATTACTCGAATATAAGTACCTGGTCCGTTACTATCGCAGTCTATGTACTGTCAGTTTAGTTAAATTATTGTACCGTTGTACCCTTGTACTTATGTAACCATAAATAAACTCTCACTCCTACATCATCACGAATGACCACGATCGTCTTTCATCTAAAACACCGTTGACCTTCACATCGACGACTCCTACATACATATATATACGTATGTACCTAGCTAGCAGATTATTTTGTTATCACCACACTTAATGGCAAAATATAAAATACATTTGAAAACTGATACTATTTAGTAAGTAGTAGTGTGTTAAATTGTAGTATAAAATGCTTAAAAAAAATAAAATTTCTTAAGTAAACGTCTCCTTTACAAAGATTGACACATATAAATGTGATCTCTATATTTTGTTATACCAAATCATTTTAATATCTTGTCATTCTAGCATATTTCCATCATACGTCTATGCACTCAAAACTCAAAAAAAAAAATGATTTTTTTGGAAGGTGCCTCGTTAATAGCCCATGCTTTGATACAATAAAGAAGAAATGAAAAAGCGTACATCGTACTATATGCATTTGGAGACCTAAATTTAGAGCTTCGATGCATAAAAGATTTAAATTAATACCATTATGGATTACTTCATTAGCAATTTTATTTATCGGTTATAGTCTCATTGATCATTTGAATATCATCTACCCTGAACTATTAATAGACATTGGAGCAGTTATATCTGTTATATCAACGTCCGATGGAAATAACAATATCACAGGAAAAACAAACAACGTGAAAAACTTTACCTTTGTTTTCGCTTATTTTTGCGTAATAAATTTCGTACGCAGTAAAAAAGGTTACAGTACATGGTATGTATTATATAAATGTGTAATCGAACTTTTTATTATTTTGTCATTTGTCATATTTTTATTCCATCATCACATCATTCCTTTCAGTCATTTGTTCCTGTACTAACCTGGACAACGTTTGTCAGAATACAGATAGGTTACGAACTTTAAATAAATTAATATCACATACTTGATTTAGAAAAAAATATAATAGAATGTTATATACTCGTATTTTGTATTTAAGTGATTTGTAATTAAGTGCATATGCGACGTAAATTGAAATACGAAATTTTACCGTTAAAATAAAAATAAGAATGTCTATGCTGAATAAAGCGTATTCATGGTTTATATTGATAAAAATAGCTGGTACCTATATAGTGAGTTAATACTTTAAAACATATGTTTTTATAAACCATTTACCATTTTCTGGGCGTATTTAATATGTAAAGATATTTTTCCCAAGCATACAATCTTGGACCGGGTGGTATCGAATAAAATAATTTCATACGTGAGTGCTTTTAATCATTTTGACTAATGACGCAAGTGAGAATAATTAATAAGCCACCTTGGATTAATTTTGACAAGCCAGACTTTCAGTAAAAAGAAAATTAAGATTTTTAATGTTAATGTACTAACGGTTTTAATGCTTTAGATTTTCAGGCTTAAGTTACGAATATAATCAAATTTTGGATTAGGTCTAAATGGGTACAAAATTTGTCCTCAACCCAATCTTTAATTCGCAAAATTAGACTTAAAGCAGTCTGGGCCCGATGTAGCGATATTGAGTTAATCTATATAACTAGATATTAAGTAAACTGATAATAGATCGTAGAAATAATGAGATTTACTAAGCATCTAACATTATTGTTGTTAGAGTATATGATTCATAACTTTGCACTCCGGCTCTAGGATGAAAATAATATAATATATTCTAAAAACATTTTTTGAATAAATTATCTGTCTATTTATTTATTACTACATATATTAAAACAAGTAAATATCATTTGATTTAGTTTTATGCGAGGTAATCAGGCAAAGAGGCATACCAGTATTGTAAAAAGTGCAAAGTTATAAAACGTATGTAATGTCATATAAAACGTAAAATAATGTAATTAGTTTGATTTTAATTGGAATTACGATAGCAATTTATTTACAGAAATATTTTAAATAGCGTAGTTATAATGAATTCATGTAAAAAGATACTTCGGCTAGTAGCTTAATTGGTGAAGAACACTCTCAAGGAAAGCCAGAGATATGTTTTCATATGCTACTTATTCAATAAAAAAAATTCTAGGATTTTTCTGTTTCCGAAGCTTTTTATAAAATTATGACATTATTCTATTTCTGAAAATATTTATAACCTGTACTTATTGTTTTAATTTATCTACAAACATTAAATGATTTAGCTACATTTGTGACACCATGTCATAAAATGTACGCTCGGTGAAAATGTCGATCAATGTTTGATTTCTAACGTCACGTCCCCCGGTATATTTGGATAAACTGTTTAGATCGACTATAAATCGTGTTATCTGAAACAGCGTAGCTCTTTGCGAGTGCAGCATTCCACGAGTACCCTCGTCGCGTGATGCCGTTGTGTGTATACTTACAGACTGTATGCTCTGTATTAGTACAATAAGCGGAGTTTACTATTACCTACTGTATTACGTACGTATCATATTTTTTTAATGCGTTATAATATTTTAAGCCACGGTATATTATGCTTGGCTTATGCGTCAATAGTCTCCAAATCTCCGGTATTATCTGCAAGAATACAGTTGTGAAAAGAACTAAGATGTCCAAGAATGCCTTGATTAATACCATTTAGATATAAAAAAACGGCAGAATCATAAAAATTACAAAAATAATTAAAACGCTGATATTTTCCATTGACTGATTTCCAAAAGATTTAATTGAAGAGAAACGACGCTATTATTGCAGTGGTGTTACTCGCAAACATGTGTATATATCAAAAGAGCTTTGCATCAAAGACTGCTAGATAGAATGTCATCAAAAAAACAACTGAAGCAACAAAATTGGCTCAAGATTGTTCCAGACATTACAAGATATTTGGAAACCTTTATTTTTCCTGTGATCACCGTCATGAGAAACGGGGTTTATGGTGCCATCCAATAAGTTAATCGCACGATACACAGCGTCATATGAGATATTTAATTAAATTTAGACATTCCATTATTGGTTGTCGTTTTTGAGCTATCAATCAACAATTTATTTAAAAGGGCGAAACCCGGGTCGCAAAAAACGACTCAAATGAAATAGTACCTGTAAAACATAAATACATTAGAATTTAAATTATATATTCAATGTACGAGTACCCTCGTCGCGTGATGCCGTTGTGTGTATACTTACAGACTGTATGCTTTGTATTAGTACAATAAGCGGAGTTTACTATTACCTACTGTATTACGTACGTATCATATTTTTTTAATGCGTTATAATATTTTAAGCCACGGTATATTATGCTTGGCTTATGCGTCAATAGTCTCCAAATCTCCGGTATTATCTGCAAGAATACAGTTGTGAAAAGAACTAAGATGTCCAAGAATGCCTTGATTAATACCATTTAGATATAAAAAAACGGCAGAATCATAAAAATTACAAAAATAATTAAAACGCTGATATTTTCCATTGACTGATTTCCAAAAGATTTAATTGAAGAGAAACGACGCTATTATTGCAGTGGTGTTACTCGCAAACATGTGTATATATCAAAAGAGCTTTGCATCAAAGACTGCTAGATGGAATATCATCAAAAAAAACAACTGAAGCAACAAAATTGGCTCAAGATTGTTCCAGACATTACAAGATATTTGGCAACCTTTATTTTTCCTGTGATCACCGTCATGAGAAACGGGGTGAAGATTATTAATAGATATTAAGCTCATATAGCTTCACCGCATAGTGTTTTGCAAGACTTTTATAAAATAGGACAAAGTGCCAAATCTGCGCCTAGTGCAAATCAGTAAATTTTGTTTTTCTTTTCGTTTGTCTTTCGTTTAGTTAAAGATTACTACTTGTAAACATTTCTGTTAAAAGTTTAAGAAATGCATTACAAATAACACTCACGTATTTTTAAATTGTATTTATATAATGCCTGAACTCACTGTGGGATCACTCATGAAAATAGCTAATATTGTTATAGGTATATACTAACTATTGAAGCCAATGGATAATACGTTTTTCTTCGTATGAATATCAATCTCTGAAATATGACATTTCATCGTATTTTTCAATTAGTCTATGTTTGAGTACAGTTTAGCAGACCACGGCAATATAAAAACTGTTAAATAAGCATGCCATACCATGTAGTTCTATAGAGAATCTTGTCTGTAAGGTATCACGTATTTTCAAGCAGCAGAATAGTATGGCTAGCCGTAGCTCGGCGTAGCACGCCGTAGAGCAGCGTAGAGCCAAGCCTCGGAACTGTTTGCTTTCCTCGAAAAAAATATTAATATTCATGTCTACATAGCAGGTTACAACTGAAAGTATTTTTGGATAATCTAAAAATATGTGAACATTTTTTTTAAATAATACCTCGTTTTTAAACCTATTAATCTGATTTTTTTTCTGAATTTGTAATCCATTTACAGTTAAATATTTACTGTTATTCAAATCATATTATGAAAGTTTGTATTGTTTGAAAAAATATTACTTAATGTAATTCCAACTGGTATTTAATCTGGTTATGAAGCAACATTTATTTTGTTTTAAAGTAATTCCAATAAAAATAATTAGATTATTTTTGCAAAGGTTATCTTAATAATATTAATATTAAATTCATTCATTCATATTGTGTATTACCAATTTAAAAAAAAAAGTTGAATTAAACCCCCCAATGAGGTGGGTACTAGTTAAAGTTTATTATCTAGTAACAATTATGTTAATTTTTACTGTGTTTTTGATCCAGAAAAAAGGAGCCAATAAATTGCGCAAATGGTTAACAATTATATTGAAGACCATATGCTCTGCTAAAAATCAAAAACACTACCTACCGAATCTTGAATAACAACACACCTTTATTCTTCTTCTCTCACCCTATCACGCCCCAGCATTTCGGGATAGAGAAAGCATAAGTTCGCGCCACTTCCCTCGGTCCATCGCCAATTCTCGAGCTTCCCGCCATGCCAGACCTGCAGTGCGTATATCACTTTTGTAGCAACCGCTGCAGGTTGAGGAAGGGCCGGCTACAGCAGCGGAAGCCATGAGGCTGTGCCACAAGGGCACGAAGTGTTGCACTCTCTGGCGGTATACGGAACACATGACAACACACATTTCCCTGTATAAATTAGTATTCATAACATAATATGTTTATTATTCGTTAAATTACAATTCACTGTATTTTATGTACGGATTCTAATCAATATTTATTTTTTCAGTACAAAACAATAAATTCTCAAAAAGGATTAACTGGCAACTTTGTTAAATAATGCGTTTAGTTTGGTAAATTGTTATGAATCGTTAATATCGTACCCGGACTATGTGGTGCCTCAATTCATACAATTCAATTAATTTGAACAAAGGAAAATAATCAATAAAATACAAATAGTGATATTATACATAATATTATATACAATATATTTACATAATAATGTGCAAATATGTTAAATAAAAACAGCGTAATGAAAAAATCGTATACACCTACTAGGAAGTACACCGAGTGAGTTAAGTTGCCCTATTTTTATTTATAAAATAACAGCCACTTCAATAATTAACTCACTCAATTGGAATATAATTAATAGAGAATAATTAATCTTTTATTCTTTTCCCAACTCTCCTAATTCACATCACCAATAATAGGTTATTTCTGCACTTTGTTATCAGGGTCAATCACACACGCGGATAGACTCACAGGCGTTTTAAAAACCTTATGTCTTCTCACTGCGATATAAAAGAATATCAATACGTAATCACTATGACATTCCATAATAATAATAATTTAATATAGAACACTTTGATGCACTGCAAAATAACATAAAAAGGTTTAAAATGTCTCTTTCAGCATTTGTTGTGGCCTGAAATAATAAGTAATTCATCACCAAATTTTTCATTGAATACGACAACATTCTAAATTCTTATATATTTTAAGTTTTATCGTGCAAAAATATATTAATTTATGTACGTTATACGTACGAAAGTGATTGGAGTATCTGATATGTAACTATTAAATTTACAATAATAGAATGTATGTGCCATCTATCATTATTTTTCAACATTTTTACTCACTGCCGCCTGTTACAATTAGAAAATGGATAAATTGACCTTTCTTTCAAATAGGTTGTAGACCACTAGTTCTAGATCAATGTTGAAAAAAATGAAAAATAAATAAAAGTACCAAATTATTTTTGTTTTATTTTAAATGAAATCAGTAATAAAATGACAAATTGTTACTAGTAGGTTGTAATACCACGGTTAAAATGCTTAGAAATAAACAATCTGCCATTTTAATATTTAAAAATGACGACAATTACCTGTTTTTTGTTTGTTTTGATGTCAGATTAAGTTGGTATCTAATATGCGTAACAATACGCAAAATAATAAAACATTTTTATTTTTGTTACGATTCACGGTTGCATATTATCTAAGGTTGGTTATTTTTATTAATCACCAAGGTAACTTAAAACGGATAGTTTTAGTAGAAATATTAGTTATATCCATTTTTATAGTAGGTAGGTACCTACTTTTATACCATTTTACTTTATTCACTATCAATATCAGCTCCCTCCATTGGTAAAATAAGTGAATATCATGTTTGTTTCAAAGTCGTTAACCTGATACCTAGTGATACCTACACTATAATATTATGACAATAGGTACTAAGTGAAGGGGATTATTGGGTATAGCTTTCACTCTGCTCTGATTGAAGCTGAGGAACCTGAGAGGTGCAGAGTCATGGTTTCTCTGAAAATTTAAGTAGTTACAGTGTCTTTAGCACTATTGTAGGTATATTTAATGCCTAACAAATATTGATAAATATTGAATATCACAATAAGTATAAAATATATTTTTTTTGAAAACTTGTATTTATTCAATGTAAATTTATAACGTATTGCGATATTTGCATTTATATTATATTTCAAGTAATTCTTATTATCCAGGATGGCTAGATTTTTGTAAATATCTCGGAACAAAAGTTAATTCTCATTTATCTTCATAAATATATAGATTTACCTATTTCAAATTATTTTTATTTCAGCAATAATTAATATAACATAAAAAGTTGTCCGTTACGGCCATATTTTCTATTTGTGTAATTGCAATGAGATTAGTTAAACCCAAGAAGAATCATGTGAAATATTAGTATTCTCTCTTTCTGACTTAATTCGTCGTTTGTGGATGAATTTATTGCACGTTAGTGGTAGATAATTTACAAATAATTGAGACTGACGCGCGGTGGAATAATTATATCGCCGGAAGAAAAACTGTCCTGAAAATCTTTTTCGACCCGATTTATAATGAATTTCTTCCATGTAGTTAGTTAACTTTTGTGATGCTCGTTAATCGTTTCATTTATCTAAATTTGACAGGATGCGTTAATATCCATTCACTCAGTAAAAGAAGGTATAGTATCCATCTATAAATACATATCACACCTTTTTTTAATGTTTCAGTCATGGGTCCAGAGAAAATACCCAATAGGTTGGTAAAACGGCGAACAATCATCCCTCGTCAAAAATATGTAAAGGTACTATTTTATATACAGCGGCATAATTCGCTTACGGTGGAAATTAGTAAATTTTAAATTTATTATTTTGTTAAGTAATCTGGGAGTCAGATCATATCTTTTTCATGGCTTTGGCGTTATGGCTAACGTCTATCGTTATATGGCAAGTCTTCGTCTTTTAAATGCATATGTATACTTATATTACCTATAAGTTAAGTAATTAATCGGGTATTATTATGAACACTGGTCGAGTAGTATTGCTGATGTCCAGGACAATCGGGCAGAGTAGTAATAATATTGCAAATTTAATACTTCGACTAGGCAGTATCTATTCTAATACATATTACACTGACAATTTATATTATAAATCGTTATTCTAAACTCAATAGAGATATAATATGGCATCCTAACCTAATCTAACCGGATCAAAGCCGACTGGTTGGTTTGCGTTGGATCGCGTATAGAGCCACTGTAAATTAGTATATAATATTATTACATACTTAATGGCAAATACAGTAGGAACGTAAAATATTACAATTTTCCCAAAATACGGTCAATTGTGAAATGCAATAAAAAGTTTGCCATGCGAATTTTACTATATAATATTATTATTATTTATTTATAACAATATAGGTATTTATAGTGTAGATAACCAATACTTAAAAATAAATGATATATCCACAGAAATCACAAAAATGTACCAATATATTGATTTATTATCAATTTCAATCAAGTTTTAAAATATGTAATACCATTTTATGGTATTAATATATTTTAATGTTTCTTGATATTTTTTAACATGAAAAAATGACTTCTTCTTTATATTTGGCCATGTATTTCCGCCGTATACACTCCGTATATATAAAGTATTTAGCAGCCTTCCAAAACGTTGGAATCCAGTTAGCTTGAAGAACAGGTAAACCAGGCTGAAGTTCTCTTCTGGCATCCATGACACGTGGCCGAGTCAGGTCCAACGTTGCCTCTTCACTCTCAGTGTGACGAGAGGTTGCTTCTTGTGTTATCTTACTTCCTCGTTTCTCCTAGTCATACGACCGTCTACCCAAAATCTGTCGCAAACAACTGTTCTCGAATTTCAGTACATATACCGTTGCTTTGAACTTTCGTAAGGTGCCATGATTTGCAACCATAAAGAAGCACTGTCAATATACAAGCGTCGAATAGGCGACATTTAGTTTTAAGACGGTACTTCAGTGAAACGGCAAATAATTTTCAACTATAGGTGTGACGAAATTTTGGACTCGCTGGCAATCGGAGAGCGAACGTCAAGCTGTGAACACGTCAATTTGTTTCGTGATGGCGACGGGGGTATTAATTCTTAAATCGTGTAAAGATGACTAAAAAAGTTATCCATTTACTTGAAAAAGAAAACATGTCAACGAATATATTATTATGGTTCCTAATAGAACAATAAACAGAACATTACATGGACGCATGTTGGATTTATATGACAAATTATATTTCGTTTGGCACGCGTCATTTGCACAATCCGCGTATCGCCTAGCCACGATCTTTTTAGACCATGCCTCAACTGAGGTATAGCCTTAAATATACAGTAAATATAGGTACGGCATAATATTTTTGATATTGATAGATTATTTAGATTTGATTGTTATGATTAGGTACTCCCAAATATAATAAAATCATTAGGTTTCTTTAATTTGGCTATTAATTATGGCTAATAAGCTTATTATAATACGTATTATTTATTTATATAAATCTCACCTAACATAACCAAACCATTGCCTGTATCAGTCTTAGAGATGTAGTCTTTCTATGCAGTCCAACCACTTTATTTTAGGTTCCCTTTTGATATATCAAGGAATATCCTCTAAGCCTGGTTTCCAAACTTTATATTACTATGCCCCCTTTAAAAAATCTTATCTTGGGACCTCCCCTCTTAATTCATAAAATCATACACACATTTTTAAATGATAAAAATGTGTTTATACAAAAAAATCGTAATTGACAGAATAATAATAAGATTTTACTATAAGTATGTATATAATTATATATTAATTTTAAAATGCGAATAATGTGCTTGTTTATTATATTGGCACATAGTTTATAAGATTGCAGATAATTCAGCAAATCCCGTTTCGCAACAATATGATGTTATATTCTTCACTTCGATTCAATTAAAATTGAACAAAGGTTTCACTCTGAATTTTTTGTTTCAATGAAGTATGGCATGCTAATTCTATCATTTTTTTAAACTTTTCAATAGCAGTCAATTTAAATTCATCATCTTGATCGCGCCTCCTAATTTGGAAATCGCTGCTCTAAGGTGATTTGTTGTCTAATGTATTCCATCGTTAAAATAGGGCTTGTCAACTACGCTGTAACATGTGAGAAGAAGAATGTACCATTCTTACGTACATATTATTTGACAGACGTTTTTAGTGTTATAATACATTTACAAAATAATTGTATCTATATGCTAAAATAATGTGTGAACTTTTTACAGCTGCAAGATTTAAACCTGTGACTCTAAAGGAAGCACTTTATCCTTCACTTAACAGTTACACTACACAAATTATTGGTATCACATTGGTATGACTAAATATAATATAACTCTTTAAAAAAATTGGATCCAAATTATTTCATAATTCCGAAGGTGAAATCCTAAAAAAAATACATGATTAAAATTGTACGAAAGTATTTTTAAAACGGTAAACTTAAATAAATATTAAATGAGTTTAAAGAAAGTCTTTTGGTTTTTTTTTAATGTCAAATCATAATATCTACAATAAATATTTAAACTGTATAACTTACCTTATCCCAACGTATAAATAACAATGTCATAATATAATATATTCATATAAGTATAAGTTATACGGTATAGAGTATAAGTATAGTAAGTGCAGGGATAAAGAAGGTGAGTGTTGTTTTACAAGTGGTACCACGTGCTCTTGTCTAATTAGATGTTACGAGGGTGGGTCAATAAGTCCTTAGAAAAGCCGACAGGTGGCGCGACTAGTACTGTAAGCGGTTTGTTTTCATGCAGCGGCACTACCGATTCAGTATGCTGCAAAGTTTCAATCAGATTGGTCGGGTTGTTGTTTTTTATTTTCGTACATTTAAAAAAAAAATCGCTTGTTTACAAAAATGGAGAAAATTGAGTTTAGAGCTGTTATTAAACATTTTAATATAAAAGGGTTAACAGCAAAGGAAATAAAAAATGAGTTGGATTTAGTTCACGGCATATCTGCTCCTTCACTTGCAACTATTAATAACTGGTTAAATGAATTTAAACGTGGTCGTACATCAACAAAGGATGAACCACGCTCAGGACGTCCTGTAGAGGTGACTACACCAGAAATGATCAATAAAATCCACGATATGGTGTTAAGTGACCAAAGATTAAAGTTGAGTGAGATAATTGAGGTTACAGGGATCTCAAAAGGTAGCGTCATTTCTATTTTACATGACAAATTGGGCATGAAAAAAGTTTCTGCAAGATGGGTGCCGCGTTTGCTCACAGTCGACAATAAACGCAATAGGGTGGTGGCCTCTAAAGCCCTGTTGTCGCTCATGCAACGCAATCCGGATGAATTTTTTCGTCGCTTTGTGACTGTAGATGAAACATGGATACACCACTATACTCCCGGGACGAAAGAACAGTCAAAGCAGTGGATTGAGAAAGGCGAACCATGTCCAAAGAAGGCGAAAACCGTAAAATCAGCTGGTAAGGTTATGGCTACTGTATTTTGGGATGCACGTGGAATTATTTTCGTTGACTATTTGGAAAAAGGAAAAAAAAAACAGGGGATTATTATGCATCTTTATTGGACCAGCTAAAAAACGAAATTGAAGAAAAACGGCCTCATTTAAACAAGAAAAAAATCCTCTTTCATCAGGACAATGCCCGTGTTCACACATGTTTACGATCAATGGCTAAAATTGAAGAATTGAAGTTCGAATTGGTCGACCACCCACCGTATTCGTCAGATTTAGCCCCCAGTGACTTTTTCCTTTTCCCAAACTTAAAAAAATGGCTAAGTGGACAACGTTTTTTTTTAAATGAAGAAGTCATCGATCGGACAAATGCTTATTTTGAGGACCTTCCGAAAACTTATTTTTCTGACGGTTTAAAAAAAATTGAGAAACGTCTAACCAAGTGTATTGAGCTCCAAGGAGATTATGTTGAGAAATAAAAAAAAAATACAAAAATAAAAACTGTTTTAATGCTTTTTTCTAAGGAATTATTGACCCACCCTCGTAGCACACGCCGAGAGAATGTAGCGACACAAAAAATATAGAATCGAACCGTGTTACATACATTGTTTGGGTTTATACACTGTTCGACGATGTAGTCACTGTTCAAGCAATTTAATTATCCACATCGAGTAAAGCAATTTAATTTAAAATACAATGAACACTCAGTTGTACTTATCTGAGTATATGTTATTGAATATTGTCCTTCTTTGATATTGGATTTTATCCACAATAAATCCCAATTGTTGTATTTAAGGGCGTACTGATTCTTATCATTTTTAAAATCCTATGAATTTATTGTGAATCTGAGTAATTAATGATAAAATAACGAAGGTGAATTTTTTATTGTTCAACTGGATTACCCAAAAATAAATGCCTCAAAATATTTGAACTAAAAGTAGTAAATCTCTCGATTACGACAGTGTATACATGAACATATTATATTGGTTAGATAAAATGAAAATACTCTCATGGTTATGTCTAATATCGCGTGTGTACCTACTCTGGCCGCGCGGCTTAAGCGTCGGTCTATAAATAGCGTTGTGGGTCCCAGGTTCAAATCCTGGGTCTGACAAGTACACAAATTGTTTTTCAATTCTCCATTTCAATTTCAAGATTTTCAGAAAATATTTTGTCGTATTAAATAGTTTTTAGAGGACGTATCGTTACGATTATAAAATCTCTTTAGTTCCAGGTTTGAATCCTGAGTCTGGAAAATACACATATTATTTTTCAGTATGTGTTTGGGATCAGAGTATAGACCTCATAGGTTGAACAAGTGACTGACATCCATTTCTCGTAAAAACAAAAATCTGTTAATACAAACCTCCACTCTGTAGAGGTCTATATGATCCTGTTATGATCGGACATGGTCGAAGAAGTATGACAATGTAAGTAATATCAAAGTATTTTACGGCTCACTTAATATTAAAAAAAAAATCATTTTTCATCACACTTGTTAGGAAAGCTCATAATGTCAGATGTAGTCGACAGCATAGTATAGCAATAAAATGGAGACACTGAGAGTAGTGAAAAGCGACAACTATAATATAATAATACTAGCTGACTCGGCAAACGTTGTTCTGCTATATAAATTATTTCTAGTGAATATTTTGGTTGTTAAATAAAAAATAACGAATGTATCGTAAATGTGTGGGGATTGGATCTATGACAGAAAGAGGAATATAGCGCTATAGACGATGACCGCCGATAAAAACAAAAAATATCAACCATTCATTTTCTCAATTCAAAATGAGTAATGATGTTCATAATGAATGAATTACCTGTGACAGGATCTCGTTGTTTACTGTTTATGCAATATCCGTCTTGTGACTTCCAGAAAATTAGCGGATATTGGAGAGCGTCGTATGAACGATGTGTGTCAGCGATGAACTCCAGATTATTGTTTTTTCTTCGAATCACGATTTCTCGCGTCGATGTGCGGTCGCCAACCATGATTCCAGCAATGTCGTCAACAACAGTCGCATTGAATCGACATACGTGCTCTCCAGCTGGTGTTTTATCAGGATTGATGACAATAGCGTGATTGTCACTTTGCAATTCGTGCATGTGTGCTTTGAAGAATTTCAATAATTAATTGTGCTCATTCAACAGGGCGTCCAGTTCGCCGACGATGCGCCTGGCATTAGGCAAATTGAGGCTATTGTAGCCGCAACGTACATCCACATGATTGATGTCCTCGCCGCGCCCATGAAGTAGATTTGTAAAAATGTATGTGGTTCGTTTGGCATTGGCAGCAATTAGCCTACTTTGTGGTATACTTGGCCTTTGATTTTGAACGTAGAATGGAATTGTTGACCATTTGCCGCAGTATTGTGAACTATTTCTGTTGCTCCGGACGAAGTCATTTGGAAGCATAAATTGAATGTGCGAATGGACTTCAGGAACAGATTTGAATCTGGAACCGTGCCGATGAGCAAGCCGTTCAATGGTTCTGGTGGTATCTCAATTTCTGGTAGTTACACTTTTCCTGATGCGCAACACATCCCGGCTGACTCATGTTTGAATTCGAGCGCATGACAATGGGGACATTCTTTGTCCATAGTACCAATCAGCACTTTCGGATGAGCGGAATATTCAATATCTGGCTCGTACTCGAATGCGAGATGAAGGAACGAAGCGGATGTTAATGTTCGATGTACTTGTTGGCGTTGTCGGTCATTTGCTCTGCGCGTGTTAACTACAAACCGGCGCGCTTGGCTCCTTTCCAATTGTCGTTGTTGATTTCGTTCAGCTCGTGCCTCTTGTGATTGAGATGCACGCAATTGCGACATGCTTACACGCACGTTTTTGTTATTTTGTTGGATTTGTTCGTCTGTTCTTTCTGCTCTACTATTTTGCATGTTTGTTGCTTTATTCGTTCGACGACCCAAATGGCCCCCCTTGCTTCTTGCTGGCATTGTGCACTGTAATACACGCACATAAAAATAGATAAATTAAAATAAATCGTACAAAATTTTGCACGCACTGCGTTGTGATATGCCGAATGAAATGTCAAAATGACACTACGCTTCTCTTGAATTCTTCTCGGACGTAGCGCTATCTGTCATTCAACAACATAAATAATTTCGTTCTGTTTGAAATACAGTTAAATTTGTTCATACAAAAATAATAAAATCGCGATTTAAAAATGGGAGGGTGAGAGTAGGAAGGTGAAAATTTGGGGTTAAAGGTATTTTTTTTTGCCAAATAATAAAAAAAATACAAAAAAAAGATTGTCAAAAAAATAAAAGAAAAATTTTCTGGATAGAGATACCCTAATCACCTAGCGATATGAAATATACTTGTTGACCTATTCTCATACCTAACAAATATACATAAAAAAATTCATAAAAATCGGTCGAGCCATTTCGGAGGAGTTCGACCACAAACATCGTGACACGAGATTTTTATATATATAGAGATTATATGCATATTATGTAGACGTAGGGCCTTCAAGATTTCTTTATACGTTATGGTTTTGCTGCATAATGACGAATTTTCGTTCGGTTTTTCGTTACGTTTTTCTGCGATTACTAATTAATTTTCACTTAAATTCCGACTGCAATAACATTATGTTATTGTTATTATACTATTTCCACTACATTTATTATATATTCATAAAAATACCACCTAATATAAAATTAAAATATGCCCAAATTTTTAAAAGTAATAAGTATTAATAAATTATAATTGAGTCAATAAGTATTATGTCTAGCGGTTAAGTAAAGTTGCAGTTGTTTTTGTCTTCTTGACCTATTTACAACTCACTAAAGTAGAGCCGGCCATCTAAATATTGTCAAATGTTCAAAATCTCTCGTAACTGAATATCTCCAAAGTTCTAATTTGAATAGTTAGAGCGCTCCGCCTGATGTTATGTCATGTTGTCATGTATCCACGGACATAGTTTAATATAGAGGCGCAGAATTTATTACTCTGACAAAAAGCGACTGGCGGGACATAGGAAGGGCGCGTGCTTGCCGGAACGTCTATATGGGCGTTTCCCAACCTTTAATCTGCAGCTTACTGCCATTTTTGGTTGATTCAATAGTAGAGCAAGTCAAGATTCTTTTTATTTTCTAAAACTCTTAAGCACTAAGGTGCATGGTAGCTACATCAGTCCCGTGCAGCATCGCTTCGGGACTAAGAATTGTGACACTAAAATCTTTTCATTCTGACACATTTATAGCATCATGGAAGGCGGCCGTGCACAAACCGTGGCTGCATATATATGGCGGGTGGAGATGGGGCAACTCAAATCATTGATTCAATGGTCACATCTACGCTTTTGGAACATAAATCTTTTCATATCGCCACGTATGGCAGGATCACAATAAAATTTCAAATAATAACCTCGTATACGTTATCAATATAAAAGACGATAATAAATTATGTAAATACGGGAAATTTTAGTGTCAATATATCTCGCGACTTTAGTACAAATAAGACGGATCACTATTTTTCCTAAATTCATAGTAAAAACCGTTCCAATAAGTGAAATTTTAAACAGGTGCCTAATGAAATTACATATTTTTAGCATGACTGGATTAAATTAAATGTCTTTTTAGCGATGCTATTCTATACGCAAGGCGGCTATCGACGATAGTTTATCATATTTATGTATCGAGGCCGTTAATTTTTACAATAAGTTAACCATCTAAACTGTCAAAAATGCTATGTGTCTTCTAGAGCGAGGTTGACAGTTTTGAGAGTTTAGAGTATTTAGACGGTTAACTTATTGTAACAATTAACCACCTCAATAAATAAATTTGATAAAGTGATAATATTTATCACTCAAGCCATCGATAGCCGCCTTGTGTATAGAATAGATCCACTGAAAGAATTAACAACAACACCACTAGAAGAAATATTATTATATAGAACAATCGGTAACAATATTTTTAAACAAAAGAGAGTTTCATTAATATTTATGTTATTTATTGAAGTCCTATGACTGTGAACTCTCAAGTCAATATAATGACGTAAAACCCTTTATATCAAATAATTACCTATTTTAATACAGTTGTCTGTTTGATTGATTTATCTGTTTTTAATAAATTTATTTTTTTACGTTGCGCATATTAATATAAATTTTGAGAAACGCTGCACTATATTATATTCCTTAAGTCTAAACTTTCTGTCAAAAGCTACTAGCATCCCAGCGAAAGCTCTCTGTGCCATGACGTCACCTCAGCCGAATGTAGTTCAAGTGATTCCGACGAAGCGGCCGATTGGGCCAATTACTTTTCCGTTCTGGAAAAAATTTAAAGAAAATTACGGCAATTTACGAGAAATGTTTTCTTGAGGATATTAATTTCTTGAATGGAAAACATCAAATAATATTATAACAACGCTTCCATTTTGTATAGCTATCTAGATTAGAAAAAAATATATTACTATGTAATTTAATAACATGCCATCTTCTTTAATGTATTTACTTTATAAGTATATTATTATAAATCTCTATATAATATGTATAAAAAGATTTTGATTAAGAAAAATATAATAAATATAAATGTGTATGTAGGGGAAGCTGTTGTACCTTGGACAGGGTTGTACCTCGAACACATGCATGTTTTTGTATATTGGCGTCATTTTATCTTAAAATTTACAATAATAGTTTGAACACCTTCATCTTGGTGGATAATTAACGCTAGTTTCAGATGGCAAGCGGCACGCGTGTTTATGTAAAGTGAGTTTGAAAATTTTCGTTCGTAAAAGTAAGTTTTTTTCATTTTTTTTTTTGTAAATATATGCCATACTATGTTTTTTGTGTGAATAAGTAATAGTGTAATTGAATTAAATTTCCTATGTCCATAATATTGGGTTATTATAGATTTTGTATTCTTTACCTAAAAAAAACTATTAATTGTTTTTGTCATTTTGGCGTGGTGTTGTACCTTGGACATAAAAAATGCGTTGTACCTCGAACATGTCCAAGGTACAACGCATTTGCCACCCATATTGTGTATGACTATGATTATTATTGTTCATTCATTTAAACATTCAATTTAATTCAAACTATTGTTTAAACTTGTTCCAGGTGTTTACTTAATATGCCGGATATCGAAAAAATACACAGTTCGATCCGTTTAATAAAATAACATAAATATACGCTGAACAGAGCTCCGAAACTAAACGGGTTACTCAGAAGCACAATAAGAAAGTATATTAATCATTTTGAAAATACTGAAAAGCCTGCACCCTTTATGAAAATCTAGCTTTAAAAAAAATTTTCAGTGAAGAAGCAGAACATAATATGTAGCTGCAATACATTACAGAAGCTGCATCTTTGCAGTATGCCTTCTATGATAAGACCTCACCCCAAAGCTGCCCCGCGGAAAAATAATCGCCAGGGGCAATAAAAAGGTCGATCTCGTAGACTGACTGATACACCGGAGAAATTAATAATCGAGGATAAGAAGAAAACCAAGCTGGCGAAGACTTAAAATATTATTCCATCGAAAAAACCTAATTATGTTCTTAAAAAAGTTTCTGCTGTTAAGAAAAAGCTATTAGTTAGTTTCGAATCTTCATCAACAGAGTCATCGGCTGATAATTTTGCACTTGAAGACTCCAGCGATTCAGAAAGACCTCAAGAACTTCCAGATGAATTTTAATCTACACTGAATTTAGAATATCAAGTGGGGGATTTTATAATTTTTCTTTATGAAAGAGAATAATTATTTTCTAGGAAAGATCCTAGAAATATGCAAGGATGGGGCCAAGATTAGCTCAATGCGAAAATCGCTAAAGGGTTGAAAATGGTCGGAGAACATCGACTCGAAGAATTATCCTTGAGGTGACGTAATCCAGAAAATTCTACTACCTGAAAAATGCCAATCTAAATTTACTTAATTTACTAAATTTTAAATCTACATTTATCAAGTTGAGGAAATGGTCAAGTATTAGGGTGATAAGGAAAAGATAATTGAGGTTTTATTATTAAATACGATTCATTTTATGTGTTATAATATCTACCTTATTCTAATTAAGATAATTATGGTTTATAATTAAGTATAACTGTTATGAAAAAATGTTCTTCTGTTCCATAAAATATATTTGTAAAAAGCTTATTTTCTTTTGTCGTAATAAACAAGCGAATGCGAATTTAATAAATCTGTGTTTTTATTTAGCATAGGTACCTAAATGTCCCCTTATTAGGATTTTTAAATGTATGTCCAAGGTACAACCTTCATATGTTCGAGGTACAACACCCCTGTTGTACCTTGGACCTAAATCCACATTTTTTTATATGGCCTAAAATCACCATAAATATCAAGATATTTAATTTGATACATGTATCAAAGCATGCGCAACAGATGCTAAAATCAAACCAACTAAAGTTGGCAATTTTACCTATAACCAGTAATTTATGAAAAATCAAAAACAGAAAATAGGTCCGAGGTACAACAGGTTCCCCTACAATTCATATTTACTCGTATGCTCGTATAGTGTAAAAAAAAAGATAGAAATATGTATGAAAGAAAACTATTTGGTTTTAAAACTATTTTTTATATAATACTGTTTTATTAATACTTTTTTCTTCTAAATGTCATGTTGTGAACGTCTTAAATAAATATTTTGTAATTTTCACTATTTTTGTTTATTTATTTTTTTACATATTATGTAAAAAAAAAATAGAATTCGAAATTTGAATTTGTACAAACAGAAAATTCAATAGCACAAAATTATTTTTTAAGATAAACTCGAAGTGGCTCAATAATTATTGCCAGCATGTTTTCATCAGCTTGGTGTGTTTCATCAGATGAGAGTTGAGCACATCTGACATCCGCCAATCTTTTCTCAAGACTCATTACCTTTGCACCAATGACTCTCCTGATGTTTAGAGAAATAGCTGGAAGATAGGACAGAGAACTGGCGATGGCATATGGGTGGAGAGATCTCGTTACTATCATGACAATACTTGTCTTTATGCTGACATATTGAATCATACAATAATTATTAAAAAATATTGTCGAGTCCTAACACCTAATACTAGTAATAATAATAAAAGTCCTAACAACCTAATATTTTTGATTCCACTTAATTCAGTTTTTATTATATTTTTTATCTTGTGGTAAAAAATACTTGAAGCCCTAGCTTCCTGCTTATCTTGATAACCGTGCTAAAACTGAAATAACTATGGAATGTAATATTTTTATTATTATCGTGTTGTAAACTAGATTTAAAATTAGTCAATTATTCCTCAATTAATAGATTATAATCATTAATATCTCTTATATTTTATATGGATTATATAATTCAGTTGAAATGTTATGTTGTTAAATAAATTAAATACGTAGTCCTGCTTCTTCATCGAAGATTTTGTGTGCCTAGTGAATTTCCGTTCGTTAAATAATATGTTCAGAATAATTTAGTTTTATAGCACAAATACAGAAAAAGATAAAGAAAAATAACTATGGTTGCATCCGTGTGCATACTATATGCAAATTCAAAGTAAATAGTTGACGGTTGAAAATTTGTTTGCACTCTGAAAATGTAGAATGTGAAATCAAGTTATGCATATTTAATTCAACTCACAACTTCTCATTTCCACCAAGAGATCCCGTTTCTCTCGTTTGCATTTGGCATTTGACCCGTCGAAGATTTGAAATGCTTCGATATCTTTTCGCAGTCCCGCATTCTGGTAATTAAGAGAAGCTTTATTAACAGTATTATTATCTCACTGTCGATGATTGTGACTATTTTTAAATGTCACGGTGATTCCGTATTCCGCTGTATACAAATTTTTTGAATGTATTGAAAATTCTGTACCGCCATACATTTGTTTCTGCTTCGATGATCCTTTCAAAATTATCGTTTTATTTTTTGGTTATTTTGTCAAAAAATGTAAAACTCTCTAGATACATAACTTTAAGAAGTAGTTCTTTACTTTTTTCAATATTAATTCATGTCCATTAATTAATGTATTATTAAAAATGCTTGCCCGAACGAACGAAGTTTGTTGAATGAACCGGATGCTATCAATCGTAACATGGACTTTAATATTGTAATTAAATAGATTCATTTACTAAAAGTCAAATGTACCTTTTGTCGTATCTTAACACTTTCATAATGTTTTGAATACTTTAATAATGCTTGTATTAAAAACACATAGATCTATCTAATACACCTCTGTAGTTCATACATTAAAGTGTTCCTTCTTTGCAGTAGTTTGAATGCACATAGCATATAAGGGTAGATATTTTAATAGCATATAATGAAAATCTTTGAAAGTTTTCTCTGTCTCAAGGAAAATTGGATAGGCAGTGTTTGAATAACAGTGTTTGTTCAATTGATTAATACTGCATAATTTAAATCCGATCGAGGTTAGAGTATAATTGATAATTGCATCATAAAAATATATTTATATGTGTGCTTATTTTTAGTTCTTTTATTAATTTATCATAATCATAAGCCGGCGTTGATCCAATACTGAGTGAAAACTTTTTCTGAACAATGTGTTATGCTACGAGTGTTACATCAAAATTAAATAATTTCCTGTGACATTTAGTATACATATTAAATTTGTTTATAAATTTAAATACTTACTGTTATTTTTAATGGAAAATCTGGACCTATAAGGGTAATATATGGTCGACTATACATTGTTATAATTTTGTAGTGGGTGACTATATAGGAATAATTATCATTTTATACTGTACGGTATAATAGGATCATTATAAAGCTTTTAACTCTATTGCCAAAATGTGACCATTAATTTGAGAGATATTGCATTTACGCGGATAAAATATATTGAGCACTATGTGCCGTGTGATGTATGACTTTAAACCAAATTAAATAATCCATACACACTTCAAAATATTTGTGGTAGGTAATATTAAAATTATATAAATATAAGAATTAAATATTATATTATATTTATTAATTTATCAAAATAGGTAGAGAGTAATTAAATTTACTGTATTTCTTCCTCGTAGCCACGCCAATGACTCATTGTGATTTGCCATCCTTGCTAGCGTCGATATTTGCATCATTGACACTATATAAGGAATCGAGAGCATTAGTTGTTTATACTACCAGGTTGTATAACTAATCTGTTCTACTTAAATGTTGCAAATTATAAAGGGGAGAATTGAATTCATATTCCACTTACGTGAGAGTAGATGAATGCTGTACTATAATTTCTTAGAATAATTCGATTTTTAGACATTTTACTATTTTTGTTATTCAAGAAGTGATCCATTATATTTGTTTACTGAAATATTTTTTTTACAATATATTAGTTATCTTGTATTTTACAACGTTTTTATTAGGTCATATTCTTGTTTGCCTGGTGGTGGTTTGTCCAGTAGAAATCTTGCAATCGGTTTTTAACTAACTTCCCAACTAGCTAGACATTTAAAACTTTTGAAATATATCAAAACACGATGCCAATGCATTATTTTAATACTTTTAGCCATTTTTAAGCTGAATTGAATTAATTTTCAGTTAATTCTCTTTTGTATGAAAAGTTATTTCAGAAAAATCCTTAAAAAGTAAAAGACTATTATTGGTTGCTAAGGCGATGGTCCTAGAAACAAAATTATTAATATACACGTGCGTTACTATGTAAATCAAAATTAAATGTCACATTTCCGTATTCTATATTTGTTTGTTTTTTATTTACTTCATATCAAGTACAAGTTTGAGCATATTGAGCGTAATAATTTAACAGAAAATTTAAAAACATTGTATATAAAAAGTTCTTTTTATCTTGTAATTATTTTTCATTTGTTTGTTTGAAAATATTTAAATGTCTTATTGTGAAAGTATTGAACTTGTAATTTGTAAATTCCATACTAACTTACTTATTTCACCCAACAAATATGACGTTTAATTAAATACCAGTCTATAGATATTGGCGCATTGTAGATAAATTTTTCCATCTTTCCGTATGGTAATGCTATGGGGTTTTCTAATGTTTTCATTTAAGGGCGAAGCCGCACGGGCGCTGCGTCGCGAGACCGCTGTATTCCGACTGCGAGCGGAAGTGAGGACGCACCGCGACTTCGCTCTAACTGGTTACTCAACCTCATCGGCGCTAGAATTATGTTCATTTTACTTGGTATATTGCCTGCTGGCTTTCGTTTTTATTTTTTTTATTTTTATTGGTTTCTTTGTTAAACACCACAACAGGCCGTGAAGACCAATAATAGTGGTAAAACTCCCAGGCTTGAGGAATTTACATATTAGATTATGTAAATATATTTTGACCTCACCGAGAATCGAACCCAAAACTCCGGGATGGAAGGGCAGCGCTTTACGCACTGCACCACAAGAGCCGCTAATACTGCGTATTCCAACTAGCATAGATATATACAAAACATGTTTAAATATACATAATTTTGAAAATACTTTTGAGAAAATACATTATAACCAATAGAAAAAATGTTCAAAAAAAAATTAAGACACCCCACCCCTCATGATTCGAACCTGCACCTGTCGGGTTTCGCACCTACGCACATAGACCACTATGCTAAATGTACGAGTACCATACTTAATTACGACAAATTTTAACTAATGGCTCTCATTGTACTCTCTGAAGCGTTTTCTAAATTTAGCTACTATTGGCTATCGGGTTTTGAATTCTAAATCAATATAGGTATTACTTTAATTACAAACCGACGTCACGGATCACTCCAAGATATATTAGTGTTGTACCTTCCTTGTACTAGCTTTTAATTAAATACTTTTTAAAAAGATTTGTTCTATTGGTTATAATTAGGGAGTCCAATCCCGAGCCAAAATTCTGATCCCGAGATTTCGGAATTACAATTTGACAATCCCGGGATTGGAATTTTTTTCCATTGTTAATATAAAAATTTTATATTTACAAATAACATTGATAAAATCGGTCAAAAATAAATCTACTATAATTTATACTATTTAAGACATTTATTGTTAATATTGTATACGTTCAATCTGGGAAATCCATAAGTTTAATAGAGTAAATAATATTGTAATATAAATTATAATGTGAATTTAATATGAAATTGCTGTTTCTGATAGTAATTATTTATGAATGGGTTAGCGAGATTTAAAATAGTAAAGCAAATCATGGTGTACTTATGGCCTATCCGCTTCATAAATCTAATCAGTCAGCCAAATGTGAAACTGCCGATAAACGTGTGAGATCATGGTGGAAATACTTTGTTAATAGTGCAAAGCATTGTTTTTTTTCCAATCTTTTTCATTTTTATTAATTTATGTGAAAAAATAAAATGAATCGGCAACTTATACATGGGTGTAAATCAAACTTCATTCAAACTCAGTTTATTTCTAATGTAGTTATTTGTTATTAAAAGTATTTTTTCTGTTATACTTTCGTTTTTATTTTATTTTCCATAAAAATTGATATAAAAATCAATCCCGAAAGTTTAGGGGTTATGTTTATCAATCCCGGGATTCATAGGTATTGAAAATAGCTCGGAATCCCGGGATTGGAATCCCTAGTTATAACGTATTTTCAAAAATATGTATGTTCAATAACTAGAATGTTACATTCGTAAGTCTTGAAATCAAAGTTGAAAAAAAATTGTGAATTATTCGTTGAATAAAAAAAGTAATTAATTAAAAAATGTTTAAATATTTCTTAGACATATTATATGTAGTTAGATTTATACCCGCCATCTTTTAATATACCTTTATTTAGAATATTATTATTTCTATTTATTTTAATAATTAAACTATACTATAATAGAAACGTTGCTGTGAAATCGTCACCGAGTGTTAACAAATTTCATAAGCATCGCTCTTGTTGTTCAAACTCCTTGATTATACACTTAGGTAAGTGTAGTGTATCCGTGTAGAATTTGGAAGACAAAATAATACAAATATATTATGTACAAACTACGAGGAAGTCAATATCAAGAACAGTCAAGAAATACACCAACGCCACTTATGTGTACTTAATCAAAACTTGGACGGTTATCTCGCCATCATAATGTAAATTCTAAATAGTTCGCCACATCAAAATATCAAAACTGTATACCTACATTACTAACCTAAGTAATATTCCGATGTCGTAACTTAATAAGTCTTGGGAAGTTGTATTTTATTAGTGAACTACTATAAGAACACCAGTTCTTGTTGGGTAGGTACTAGAGTATATTATTTCAACTGTGACATGCATCGATAAAAAAGTGTGTAAATTATGTTACGATTAGATAATATTAATTTGACTCAACATAATTCATCCCTTTACAATCTGAAATTGTAATCAGTTCATTAAAATTCAGCAAGTAATTTTGTCAATAAAAAATATCAAAAAACATTTTTAAAAATATTCAAAATAATTACGCCATTCAAATCATTGAAAAAGATAATGTATTTTAATTTATATGAACATATTACAAATTCTATTAAAAGAAAATTATAATGAAAAATAATGTGTTTCAATTTTAATCCATATTCTCATTCTTTTATATACAATCTCAATTGATAAAGGCTATCTAATGATAATGATAACTATCTTAGAAATAGAGAGCATCAGTTGTTTATTCTCCCAATAACCAACCTGCCATTGCTAATGCCAATTATTGGGAGGGCGATAACTATGTTCAACTAAATTGCTTCGGGTGATGATATACTCCACTTACATGAGAGTGAGTTAAGGTAGACGCTATTTTATAAATTCTTTAAATAGGGTCTCCTTAGAAAACTCGGTGTACTTCTTTGAACTTCTATAAATGAACAATTGTATTTCTTTTGTATGTTTATATTATGTTCTCTTTTTATATTTTCTTTTTTATCCCTTTTATTACTTTTATTTCCTTTCTTCTTTATAATAATGTTTCATGTCATGTTGTAAACCTCTTAAACTTTGTAATGTCCACAATATGTAAAAATAAATACATTGAATTGAAATAATCAGAATACATCAAAGATTTGAACTCAATTTTAAATAATCACACTATTACGTTTCAAAATGAAATATTTAAGATGTTCAGCTAAATATGACAACAATGTTGTGAAAAGACGAAATGGGGATTTGCAATATCGACCAAATAAACGATGAATTTATCAAAAAAAAAAATATTTTGTTTGTAGAAAGAACTTTAATATCCATAATATCATGAAAATAATAATTATGATTTTCATAGATACTTAGCTGTAATAAAATTTAAAACATATTTTTTATTTGAAAGTAATATTTTCAATGCCATTATATTTGAAGGAAAAAAACACGATTTCACGAGATTGATGGCTTTTACTACATAAAAATAAGACATAAAACGCGAAAGATTTCTGTGCGCGTTCCGCTTTTTCGGCTATCCATAAAATTTATAAGTTTCCACATACGTGAGACGATAAGCTATCCATAAAAATATTACCATAAACATTGATAAACCCTAATATGGCGCGCGTTTTTTGAGCCGATGCCTTACGTGGACCCAGGCTCGAGGCTTAAGATTTCGTTCGTGACAATACAATGTCGAGAGGCGTGAGATATAGCCAGACTGGCAGGATTCCAAACATATAATGCATTATCAAATTTAGAATAATTTATTCTAATATAATAGACTTAAGTATATCTAAAATTTACCACCATAAAAAAAAAGAATATAACTTTACGCCAGTTTGTGACGATTCGTTTTATTACTACCACGTAAACAGATAACTTCCACGCGCGCCTTGCACATAAACAATGACGGAACTACAACAGAATCTGTACTCCTAATTTCTAATAAACTTTCTTTTTAAATCTCGTATATAATAAAAATTTCACTCGACTGTCTTACCAGTCCATGTAAGTGACGTTGAACATGCTCGTATTTGATGAATGAGTTATTTCCCCACTGAATCTCCATTGATCTACAGTCAAGCAATCTTTCGGTATTTTGTTAAAACCGAGTCAAGGACCATCGTTCGTGATTTTCAACAAGTATATAAAATATAAATAAAGTGTATGAAAAACATAGTTCGCAAAATACGTTAAAACTAAAATTTGGAGACATTGACGCTTTCCAGGTAATAAAGTACCTAAGTATGTATTGTTAATACCGTGATTCAAAATAACAACAGGTGGTCATCGATATTAATAAAGTTTGATAAACCTAGGACGCATTGGTTAATGCTGTAGTAATTATACAATATGGTGCTGGTGGCTAAATTGGTCGAAATTAGCCGAAAGCCGATGGATGCGGGTCGAGTCCTGCAGACATGGTATCAAAACTTTTTTCAAAATATTTTGTCGAATATGTATGTTTCTGTGGTTCCTATTTTAACTTTTCAACTTAGTAAATTTTTCATATTATTCATATATTATACAATTAATATTTTTTTAATCAGAAATCTATGGTATTTATAGCTTTATTTTAAATTATCATTTTGTTAGCACGCGCATATGATGTAATAATAATTAATGTACATATTATGTTATGACAGAGACGTTTCCTTTGTTAAATTTAAAAAATATATATTATGCGTTTTCTACTTATAAAAACTAACTTAAAAGCACATAAGCTTTTTGTTTGTCTGCCGTAGACGCATCTACAGTAGACGTAGAAGCGTGCAAAGCTTTTTTTATTCGTGTCGAGAATTCCTCATGTGGTCGCTGACTTACGTAGCTAACTACCCGGGGCCACTTGTTCTGTTCAAACGTGAGGCTGGGATGTCATCGAAAGTTGACGTAGCGAAGCTTCCGATCACGCAGCGTATATAAAACAAATGGTGAATGGGAATGAGAGAGAAACATTTAAGTACTTATACGAAAGTGAGAATTTATAAATATATTAAAAATTTAGTAAAATTAGTCATTTTGTTCAATAACTAAAACGTATTTTTAGTGCACGATTAAAACGAAAGATATTATTTTTGTTTGTGACTTTATTTTTAAAAGGAAGGCATGGAACACAGTTCCAAAAAATATTGAATACTTAAAAACGAGTTAATATTGTCTATAAATATATTATATTTATAGACACTGTGAAGAATAATATGTGACCTCAAACTACATAAGTACATACTTCGAATAATTAGAGATAAAAAGAAAATTAAGATAATATTATAATATTTTAGGAATTCATCCAGTTTGAGAGTTTTTATTTCAAAATAAAAATAAATATTTTTTATTACTATTATTTTTCAATCGCAGTAAATATCTGATAATAATTATAAAAACAATGGTACCTATATTTGGAGGCAGAGTGTAAGCGAATTTAATCATGTTTAATTTTATATTTAAGTTAATCGTCCCGTAAATATGCTCAAGCTAAGTAGAACATCAGTTTTGTACGATTATAATCTTAAGATTACGAATGTAGGTACGAACTAATATTCCGACTTCAGAGTTATTAGCAAATATAATAATATAAAATAAATAAATACAAAGTTTTATTACGAGAATATTAGCTCGAAAGAGAAATAGAAAGATATATTTTAATGTGCACCAAAAAACAACATGCTTGTAAATATTTCATTAACCCTTGAGTTTCATAATGCAGTATTACTTAATTGGTCAGATGCAGACTTCACTTACTTAGAAAATGAGCAGTGGTGAACTAGTACCTGCATTGCATTACTTTAATAAATTTAGTCCTATAGTAAATCCAACACAACTTGCGATATCAATTTTCGTTTTTGATTCCATTTAATCATTACATAACTATAATATTATTAAAAGATAAATAAATACATAGTTGTACGTATACGGCCGCGCGGCGTAAGCATCAGCCTATAACGTCGTGGGTCCCAGGTTCGAATCCCGGGTCTGGCATTAGTGGAAAATACACATATTGTTTTTCAATTAGTGTATGAGTCAGAGTATAGACCTATAGGTTGAGCAAGTGGCCGACATCATTTCTCGTAAAAAAATCTGTCAATAGAAACATCCACTTTGTAAAGGGCCATATATGATCTTATTAGGATCGGGCATGGTCGAAATTAAAAAAAAATGTATATAAAATGATTTTCAGTATTCATCACATATAATAAAGAATCTTGTGACCAGTGTCTTGTTATATACCACATTATTAATCAAATTTGTGAGTGATAGTAATAGAAACATTTTATAAATTACCATGAAGTGAATGCTGAATCTCTTAAATTAAAATACATTCCATTTTATTTTAATTTGGTTTAAGTCTTGATATATTTTATTAAAATGATAAAGAATCTTGTAATATTAATCTAGAATCTATGTAGTTTTTTTCTATAAACTTTGTAAAAAACATATTTTTATCCGGCTCTGAAGATCGATGTTCATTCCCTACGGATATGGCACCTATAACAATTACACAATTATAGCGTACTTCATGGCTAGTCGTTAACTTTCATGTTTATTATTTCCCTTAACGATCTCTCCTTGTTTCCGTCACTCAGCCACTTTGACATTACTTACTTCTCTGAAACGTGACTTGAACTGTTTGTATTTTGAACGTGAGACTATTATTTCAGTAAAGGTTTTGTTTTATAGCACCGTCATCAATATCCACTGCTAGATTTAAATTACTTCCTCTTCTCTCGTATCAAGTAAGATTAAAATTGCTTTATGTCTATGACAAAATGATAATATTATTATTGTCATCGACCACTCTCAGGTTTAAATTAATATAAAAATGAAGTCATTCTTTATACATAATTGTAACGCGTCGTCATCTGAATATAGAACTATAATTTTTGTATTTTTACTATTTGATTCAATCGTTATTTTATATAAGAAATAAAATGCTCTCTCTATACTGAAAGATTACAATATTGTATTGCACATCTAAAATATATTTGTTATTCGGTAAGGCATTATTATTTAGAAACAGATATTTGAAATTAGGAAAATCATACAGTACAGCAAATAACAGTGCGTAAATAAATAACCAAAACAAAACGACAACTTTTCTACTGTCAGACAATAAGATCTCGTCGATAACAGGATGTCGCTGTAGTCGCATTTACAAAAGACTTATCAGTGACGTACCTGTCATAGTGGCAATGCGTGTTTAAATAATGTATCGGCTTTCTTTTTTTTACAATTTACCAAAAGTTTACTAATAATAATTCTAATATCACTCCTGATCGTTTTAGACATATTTTTATTATAAAAAGCATCAAATTACGTAAATTGATAGATCCGTACACGACGGAAGCGTAAAATGAAATACTAAATTTGGGGGCGTCCCTCATTTGAAAATGGAAGTACGATTAACTGTATTGAAGGCGCTTATTATTTCACCGTTTTAACACTTGGACAAGAATTTCTTGTTCGACAATATAGGTCGTTTTTTTATATATTTTTAACAATCAATGTACCTAGTATAATGTATACGCAGAGAAACTATTTTTCCTAATTCTCACCAATTTACTCCATTATTATCTAACCACATTAAAATATTCTGGAATCGCTTGAAAGTATACAAATAAAAACTATTTGACAAGCTCCTTATTTAATAGTCCATTTTTTGGATTCACTTAGTAAATACAACTATTTATTCTTTTCGAGATATTCAACACTTTTTGATAACTTGTACAATATCCATTACTACACTATAATCTATTGCTTGACCATTACTCAATTTTAGCAACTGTCCCTGCGACGTATTATTTATCTCTTATTTCAAAATGAAAGCGAAGCAATTGCCATTTTTTTTATTATTTAGTTGATACCAAGTAGTGATAGATACATTTATATGTACCGATTCAGTTTTAACACCTAAGTTAAAAACAAACATACAAAAAAACTATTTTTAGAAATAACCATAGATGATAATATATACACATATACATACAAACATCTAAGTAAACTTTATTTAATACAATGACGACGTAATGGATGCCGTGAGACAATAGATTTGGGAAAACAAACAGAATTAAAATATTAAAAAACATACGTTAAATCATCCAAAACATTATGACCGTTGTTAAATTTATTGTTCAATTAATTCAAATAAAAGAGGATGTTTTATTGTGTTTGAATATTTTTTTGTTTGTGAAAATATTTTTACAACTTTTATTAGTATTCTTTTTGTTTCAATATATCGCGCTATGAAATTGTATGTGTACCATTATTAAGGCACATTCGACTACCTGCTGTGCAAAAATATCAATTATAATTGTTATTGCTTCAATTTCGTATTCAAATTTTTAGACCGGTTTGCATGCATCGTACATGTTATTTCATATTACTATTATATTCATATAATTTAGTTATACTTATGTGTAAAAAGCGGTATATATATATATACAGAATAACCTACATTAAACATATGTATAAGTAGTAATAGTAGGTATATTGCATAACAGTTTGATGAAATAAAAGTAATTATATGCTTGAATTATGTAATATATTTTTAATTTACTAATAATTATATACTATGTCCTATTTTAATTTTTTAAATCATCATCAGTCTGTATCTATCCGCTGCTGGATGAAGGCCTCTCCAAGCTGACTACACTTCTCTCGGTCCGCAGAACTTTATCATTTTATCGATCTAGCGACCTCTAGGTCTACCTTGCGGACGTTTTGTACCTCTTGGATACCACTGGATGACTAAATTTATCCAACGATTGTCCCTTCTTCGAGCTGTGTGTCTAACACATTTCCATTTAAGGTTTCTAGCGAACTCTATTACATCGAAAGCCCTTGTCTGATTCCTTATCCACTCATTCCTCTTTTAAATACCATTATTATTACCAGTCCTTTATGTTTTTCATCACTTGTAATCATCATATGTAATTTGTAATGTGGAAGTATATCCATATTCAAAAGTAGGTACATAATAACCATGTATAATAGATTTTTGGCTATTTAATACATAACTAGCTGAGCCAGCTGGCTCTCGCCAGTCTGTCTCGCTAGGTCTTGCAGACAGCTTTTCATCATAGTGACTTGGTGTTGGATTTTAATATAATAATTGTAAAATGTGTATAGACGGCGCCATAGTTTTCCCTTCGGGATGGATTTTCATTCACGTCAGACAATTGAAAATTTATCTGATTTGTCAGTTTTACGATATGCATGTCGTCACTGCAAATACAAATTTGGAGTCATGTGCGTAGTCTATTCTGGAGTCTGGCCTTCTCAATATCATCTGACACCATTTCAGGCTGCTAAGCCTAGCAAAATAGCTGGCAATCGCCGATTGCTACCACTGTCTTTTTAATTTTAATACAATATATGTGTAGGTATGTGCATTTAAATATGATAAATAGTTATACATCTCAATCGTGATTATCATAAATAGCGATCCAATATAACGCGAATATTAATCTCTTTCGGGTCCCATTTACATAATAGAAAACGGTTAGCAGCATAAAAAATAAATTTAAACATTATTTTGTTTCATTGTCTATAAAAAATAAATGCTTGGAGCCACAGAATAATATTTTAAAAATCATATTTTATTTTAAAAATTAACCTTAAACAATATAGTTTCCCGGTGCGGGACATTCATATCGAGACAAATGTTGATAAATAATGAAGTAATACATATTATATCTGATAAGAATAGGAATTTATAAGACCTAAAGATATGGAATCAGCTTAAAAAGGCCTTCATCCAGCAGTGGATTGATACAGGTTGATGACAATAATAACGATATAAATGGGTAGGTATATAAAATCACAAATTTAAAAAAATATTGCAGTTTATATGACCAAGAAGAGTAGAATTAGGTTGGGATAACCTTCATCCAGCAGTGGATTAATCTTGGTTGATGATGATAATGACGATATTATGAATGGGAAAATATAATATCAGCAATTTTGATAAATATAGTAATTCATATGACCGACAGAAATTCAAACAACTTAGAGAGGCCTTCATCCACCGGTGGATTGATTCAGGTTCATAATGATAATGGAAATATAAATAGATATAATATATTATCACCGATTTTGATAAATACAGCAATTCAAATGACAGAAAGGAGTAGAATCAGGCATGGGAGGCCTTTATCCAGCAATAGATGGGTTCAGGTCAATGATGATAAGGACGATAGAAATAGGTATAATATAGTAGTAGAATCAGGTTGCGGAACTCTTCATCCAGCAGTGAATTGATCCTGGTTGATGATGATGACGATATGAATATGTAGATTAATGTAATATCACCGATTTTGATAAATACAGAAATTCATATCACAGAAAGGAGTAGAATCAGGCTAAGGAGGTCTTTAAGTAGTGGATTGGTTTAGGTCGATGATGATGATGATGACGATATGAATATGTAAATAAATATAATATCACCGATTTTGATAAATACAGCAATTCATATGACAGAAAGGAGTAGAATCAAGCTAGGGAGGTCGTTATTAAGCAGTGGATTGGTTTAGGTCGATGATGATGATGATGACGATATGAATATGTAAATAAATATAATATCACCGATTTTGATAAATACAGCAATTCATATGACAGAAAGGAGTAGAATCAAGCTAGGGAGGTCGTTATTAAGCAGTGGATTGGTTTAGGTCGATGATGATGATGATGACTATATGAATATGTAAATAAATATAATATCACCGATTTTGATAAATACAGAAATTCATATGACAGAAAGGAGTAGAATCTGGCTAGGGAGGTCTTTATTAAGCAGTGGATTGGTTCAGGTCAATGATGATGATAATGATAATGACCATATGAATATGTAGATAAATATAATATCACCGATTTTGATAAATACAGCAATGCATATGACAGAAAGGAGTAGAATCAGGCTAAGGAGGTCTTTGAGTAGTGGATTGGTTCAGGTCAATGATGATGATGATGACGATATGAATATGTAGATAAATATAATATCACCGATTTTGATAAATACAGAAATTCATACGACAGAAAGGAGGAGAATTAGGCTAAGGGGGTCTTTATTAAGCAGTGGATTGGTTCAGGTATATGATAATGATGATGATGATGATGACGATATAAATGTGTAGATACATATAATATCACAGATTTTGATAAATACATACATTCATATGACAAAAGGAGTAGAATCAAGCTAGGGAGGTCTTTATTAAGCAGTGGATGGATCCTGGTTGATGATGATGATGACGATATGAATATTTAAATAAATATAATATCACCGATTTTGATAAATACAGAAATTCATATGACAGAAAGGAGTAGAATCTGGCTAGAGAGGTCTTTATTAAGCAGTGGATTGGTTCAAGTCGATGATGATGATGGTGATGACGATATGAATATGTAGATAAATATAATATCACCGATTTTGATAAATACAGAAATTCATATGACAGAAAGGAGGAGAATTAGGCTAGGGAGGTCTTTATTAAGCAGTGGATTGGTTCAGGTCAATGATGATGATAATGATAATGACCATATGAATATGTAGATAAATATAATATCACCGATTTTGATAAATACAGCAATGCATATGACAGAAAGGAGTAGAATCAGGCTAAGGAGGTCTTTAAGTAGTGGATTGGTTCAGGTCAATGATGATGATGATGACGATATGAATATGTAGATAAATATAATATCACCGATTTTGATAAATACAGAAATTCATACGACAGAAAGGAGGAGAATTAGGCTAAGGGGGTCTTTATTAAGCAGTGGATTGGTTCAGGTATATGATAATGATGATGATGATGATGACGATATGAATGTGTAGATACATATAATATCACAGATTTTGATAAATACATACATTCATATGACAAAAGGAGTAGAATTAAGCTAGGGAGGTCTTTATTAAGCAGTGGATGGATCCTGGTTGATGATGATGATGACGATATGAATATTTAAATAAATATAATATCACCGATTTTGATAAATACAGAAATTCATATGACAGAAAGGAGTAGAATCTGGCTAGAGAGGTCTTTATTAAGCAGTGGATTGGTTCAAGTCGATGATGATGATGGTGATGACGATATGAATATGTAGATAAATATAATATCACCGATTTTGATAAATACAGAAATTCATATGACAGAAAGGAGGAGAATTAGGCTAAGGGGGTCTTTATTAAGCAGTGGATTGGTTCAGGTATATGATAATGATGATGATGATGATGACGATATGAATGTGTAGATACATATAATATCACAGATTTTGATAAATACATCCATTCATATGACAAAAGGAGTAGAATCAGGCTAGGGAGGTCTTTATTAAGCAGTGGATGGATCCTGGTTGATGATGATGATGACGATAAGAATATGTTTTTAAATATAATATCACCGATTTTGATAAATACAGCAATTCATATGACAGAAAGGAGTAGAATCAAGCTAGGGAGGTCATTATTAAGCAGTGGATTGGTTTAGGTCGATGATGATGATGATGACGATATGAATATGTAGATAAATATAATATCACCGATTTTGATAAATACAGAAATTCATATGACAGAAAGGAGTAGAATCTGGCTAGGGAGGTCTTTAGTGGATTGGTTCAGGTCGATGATGATGATGATGATGACGATATGAATATGTAGATAAATATAATATCACCGATTTTGATAAATACAGAAATTCATATGACAGAAAGGATGAGAATTAGGCTAAGGGGGTCTTTATTAAGCAGTGGTTTGGTTTAGGTATATGATAATGATGATGATGATGATGACGATATGAATGTGTAGATACATATAATATCACAGATTTTGATAAATACATACATTCATATGACAAAAGGAGTAGAATCAGGCTAGGGAGGTCTTTATTAAGCAGTGGATGGATCCTGGTTGATGATGATGATGACGCTATAAATATGTTTTTAAATATAATATCACCGATTTTGATAAATATTGCAATTCATATGACAGAAAGGAGTAGAACCGGGCTAGGGAGGCCATTATCCAGCAGTGGATTGGTTCAGGTCGATGATATAAGAATGATAGAAATAGGTATAATATCACAAATTCGTTAAACCGATAGTAGTAGAATCAGGTTGCGGAACCCTTCATCCAGTAGTGGATTGATCCTAGTTGATGATGATGATGATGATGATTATGATGACGATATGAATATGTAGATAAATAACATTAGAAATTCAATACTGTCAAGAATACAATCAACGTAGAGAGGCCTTCATCCAGCAGTGGATTTATTGAGGCTCGTGATAATAATGGCATTATATATAG
Source organism: Rhyacophila brunnea (assembly GCF_057557595.1). Classification (NCBI taxonomy): domain Eukaryota; kingdom Metazoa; phylum Arthropoda; class Insecta; order Trichoptera; family Rhyacophilidae; genus Rhyacophila; species Rhyacophila brunnea. The sequence continues at coordinate 36,672,148 of NW_028232752.1, forward strand.
ATAGGTAGATATTAATATTATATCACTGATTTTGATAAATATAACAATTCATGTGTAAGTAGGGAGTAGAATAAGGCTGAGGAGGCCTTCATCCAGCAGTGTATAGGTCAAGATTGATGATGAAAGGGACGAAAAAAATAGGTAGATATTATACAATATCACACATTTTGATAACTATAACAATTCGTATTAATTTCTTTCATTGTTTGCAATGGCAACTTTTTTAGTATGGAAATTAGTAGCCTAGGTAATTATTCAATAACAAAAATAGTGGGTGAACAGCCACAAAGTATTTTAAGAAAATCAAATTTGGAATATCACGTTATCTATGATATGACGGCCAGTGGCGGACACACCTGTCAGATTTTTATTTACGTACTGAATTGTAGCAAGATTATGGTTTTTTCACCGGAAAAAAGTGCGCCAATGCCTACATTACGATATTTGAATAAAAATAATTAAATTTGTTTGTCAAATAAAGGATTAGAAGGTCTTAAGCGATGAAGACGTCATTCTGCTGTATGTTAAAAGAAGTATGGCGAATTGTATACGCTGTATGAGAAAATATCAGTTATAAACGTCACGTACCTGTAAAATCAATGAAAATTTCTGAAATGTGGTCAATTCAAACGGTTGATGAATCGTTAGCGCACATTTTGAAGTGAAGATGTAAAAATAACAATAAAATGTCGCTTAAATGAGCTGTCGGTGAATTTTCTATAACTTTATAAGCGAACATTAAATCTAGAAAATGTTTATTATGAAATCAGTAGGCTTTGTAGGTTCAATGAGATTTATTTCTAGTATTAGTAGTATTTCTATTAATAACGAAGTTATTTCTTCTTTAGATATGCCTACAAGCTATATTATCTACCGTTTATAACAATAGCGTTTAAGTGGAAGTTAATATTTTTTGCTACTGACTAAGAATCAAATCCTAAGTATCAAAATCTAATGGAAATTGATTTGGTATACATTTATTTTCCAAGAGTTTTGTACTATTCCCGTTTCACAATTCCTTCGAGTTTTGCCTTTTCACTCTATGCATGTAATAATGACTAATAGTATACATACAACCGAATTCGATTAAAGTTTGTTACCGTTAATGTACTCAAGTAACTAATTAATAATCGATCATATTACATTACTTATAATAAGTACACAATAATTTGTGTTAACAACAGATATTGGCACCTTTTAAATATATGATAGTAATGAACTTCTCAGTTGAATTACCTTATACATAATAACTAAGTTTTTACTAATAATACGTGTATTATTATAAAATTATAATTAGTCACACAAGTTTCAACGTAAATTTGTAAAAAATCATCATTAGCTGGAGTTGATCCACTGCTGCTCCACTATGTCCTTCTACTCATCTAGTTATGTAGCTCTTCATAGGTACGTATATTCGTAAAATTAGTAATGTTGTCGAGGTGTTAACGCTACTTCGTCGTCTAGTGCCTGTTTCGTACCACTATTATAAAATATGCTAACCAAATAAGCGCACTTTATACATTTTGTTTCTGAATGAAACTTATTTATTCTTAATATTATATTCATTGATTTGGTAGCTTGATTTGTAGTACCTACTAGTAGTTTAGTGTGTAACAATAGGTATTTATATAATAATTATTGATATATTAATACTTGCTTACATTTTAATAATTAAAGTATCGATGCTATTCGAATTTAGTTAACATTGTTACTTCATGTAAATGTTATAAAATATAATGAGAAACGTGTTATTGATAACAAAAACATGCATATTTATTACTGGGGAGTCAGTTGAAGGTATTCTCTGGGGCGTATTTGAGCGGCGGTCGCCCATTTGACCGTCATCGACGCCATTGTGTAAAACCGATAGTATTTTTTTATTTGCGATATTGTTGCGATAAATCGAACACTCTCAACACTTCACTGCAGCAGGTAATACCACTACAATATTTTTTTTAATATACTACTTACTTCTATGAAATAATATCTATAGTTCACAACTGTCCGCCGCGCACAACAGTAGTACCTAATATGTCACAGTATGGTTCATAATGAATACGTATAGGAGAATGTTGTTTCATTTATGTAATATTGTGAGATTTGATGGAGGTTACCAAAGTAACAACTGTCTCTCTAAAATAGAAATTAAGTCTCCCCAGTTTCAAATAGTAACACAGACTATAATAGTTAATATTATACAAACTAAATGATGTGAACATATTAGGCTGCCATTTTAGACATGGTAAGCATGTGCTTGTAACATAGTGATTTGGTCTTATATATAATTATTGGCAAACTACCACCATATTAATAATTATATAATTATAAAACCTCTTGATAAAAATCCAGTTTAATAATTATAATGATCTCTCAGAATCGATATATTGTGGAATAAAGGCCTGCCACTCTTTTCAATCTATCCTGCTCTTCTATAAATACAATGTCCAGAGATGCTTTCATATTTTTTTATCATGTCCAATCCTGAGAAGATCATAATTATGAACATCCATCGAGTGGAAATTGTTTTAACATTTTTTTGTTTTTTTTTTTTACGAGAAATAGATTTTAGCGTTTTAGGTCCATACTCTGGGTAGAAAGGTAATACACATTGAAAAACAACATGTGTTTTTTTGCCACACTCGGAATTCGAACCCATGACATTATACGCCGATATGTTACCCGCTTGGCCACTGTGGGCTTGTACTTACGGAATGCATATTGTGGTGTAATGGCCAATAGTAGTGGGTGTGATATTTTTTTCTGTGTCAATTAAAAGTTTTTAAACTAGCTGGAATCCTTAAAATATATAAAAAAACAACATCATTTTTAAGTATTTATTCTCACTTTGTTTAATGTAATTTTACACTATAAATAACTTAAAAACAAAAAAAGCTGAGCACAATATAATTTTTTAAATTCCAAAATACCACTAATATTGCAAATTTTCACACAGATCTACCGTAAAACATAAAATTCTTCAACACAGCGTGTTTATTAATGAAATTTTATTAATATAATACTAAAAACACGTTCTATAATCACTGATATAAACCACTTGTGCACAGCTGGTCAATAGACGACTATTAGAGGTCCTCTTAGCAAGGCCGGGGCACGATCAAACTATAATACAGGTATGTACTCTAATAATTTGGAATTTTTACTGCAAAGTCAATTATCTAATTCAGCGGTTCCCAACCTGTGGTACGCGTACCACCGGTGGTACGCGAGTAGATAGTTGGTGGTACGCGAAAACTAATCAGTAATGGCGGACATAAAAAGTAAAAAAAAAAATCAGTCATAAAAATAACATTTAAAGTATTGTATTTTTTCTATAATTCATTATTTTAATTATGAATATAATAGTTCATTTAACGGGATTAAAATCGTCTTTCATAGAGTATTTTCCAAAACCCGAAAACAAAGATAATAATTGGATTTCAAACCTCTTCTATGCAGAAAATTTAGAAAAAGCTTCATCGTTATCAATAAAAGATAAAGAAAATTTAATAGACTTATCAAGTGACAAAACTTTACAAGTAAAATTCGAACAAAACAATCTAATTAATTTTTGGTTAAACATCGATAAAGAATGTGAAGAACTTTCTGAAAAAGCTCTCAAATTCTTATTACCGTTCACTAGTACGGTATAAGTATCGAAACAAATTGGACGCAGGTGTAGATTTAAGGGTATATCTCACATCTTTTGAACCAAATTTCAAAAAATTATGTTCTCCGAAACATGCACAAGGATCTCATTAAATTGATTTTGCTTATATTATTGTGCTTATATTTTCGTAAAATTTGTTTAAAAATTAAACTTATTACTTGATAACAATGTATTATAATCTTAAGCAACACTTTCATAACTATTATTTTCGATAATAAATAGAAAATTTCGGTAATAAAAATATTTTTAAATACAATTTCATTAATATTATTATATTGAAAACAAAAATTTCGTCTGAGGCTGTAAATTTGTAAAAATGAAAGTGTGAATTGTCTCGTTTTCATCAGAAGAATTTTTAAATTTATCGTGTTTAATTAATTTTATATACGTATATTTTCTATCAATATCGGTAATTTTTAGGGAAAAAATTGCCTGCGGCGCATTTCATTTTTTTTATACAAATAATTTAATTTAATTCTATGTTATTTTTTTTTAATAAAAATTAGTTGTCAAAAAAAACTTCTTTAAATGTCCTGGTTTTGAATTTAGACAATAAATGAGCTTCGGCACCTTTTAGTAAAAAAAAAAACATTGTGATATGTAAAGTTCAAATATCGCATTTTTATCAGAAAAAATAAAACCTTTGGTATTTTTGTAAAACTTAAATAAAGTGAGTTCTGGGAAATGTAGTCACCCTATAAAATTTATAATGCAAATAGAATAACAAATTTATCTAAATACAATCATTTTTACGAAGTGGTACAATTAAGCGTGGTGTACTACCAAGTGGTACACGAGCCAAAAAAGGTTGGGAAACGCTGAATTCTAATTTATTAATATTGTGGTATTTCAAACATATTAAAAAGATCTTCAATAAATTTGTTTGTATACAACAGAGCATAGAAAACATAAAAATAAGTAAGTATTTTATAAGGAAGGGTGCAAAATAAAAACGATAAGTATTGTTAGGTATTTACATAAACAGAAAATAGAAAACATAATCACAATAGCAGTATTTTATGTAAAGTGTCAATGAGGTTCTGATTGGTTTGTGTTTTACTGGTAGTAAATTAAAAAAAAAAAACTTTCAATTCATTAATTCTATTAAGGCTATACCTCAGCTGATGCATGGTCTAAAATGATCGTGACTAGGCGATGCGCGGATTGTGCAAATGACGCGAGCCGAACGAAATATAATTTGTCATAAAAATTCAACATGCGTCCTTTTAATTTTATGTTTATTATTATATTCGTAATAATAATAGTATATTCATTGATCTGTTTTCTTTCTTTTACATGCGGAACGTTTTTTAGTAATCTTTACACGATTTAAGAATATATTCTTCCGACGCCATCATAAAACAAATTAACGTGCTCACAGGTCGACTATCGCTCTCCAACTGGTAACGCGGCCGAAATTACGTCCCACATAATGTGGAAAATTATTAGCCGTTTCACTTATGTACGCTCTTAATTTATATTAATTTTGAATATAGATTTAATCGATTCCTACGGAAAAGTGCAAAATTTGCATCGATTGGAATTTGCGATATTCAATTAATGTCAATTGACAGTATGCACGTATTTATATTAAAGTGATAAAAAGTTACTTAAATTAATACCATCAATATTTACAAGATTAGTGTATTTGTTTGTATGGATTTATTTAAATTTATTTAAAGTGATATTAATAAATATGTTCATAATTTTTTGGTATTTTAGAGTAAGTAATGTATTATCAATAATACGAATTTATTAATATTAGAAGTGTGTATATAACGTATTGAATAACAAAACTAATAATTTAAAAACAGTGATATATTGTACCCATATTGTCTGTATATATTTAAACAATTCTCTTAATAATATGAAATGTTATGAAACAAAATATTCTGTGTAGCACTTGTTTGATTGATATTTACAATTTCGTGTCGTGGCCTGGTAATAGAGAGTATTGCCGAGTGTTAAAGACAGAGTTGAAAATAAAGTATTGCGGACGTCGAACCCAAACCAGTCGCCCAACGAGGTGTATCTCTAGAACACTGGTCTCTCTGCGGCCCGTACACTCATTTACCTAATGCAGGATCCTTCGTTGCAATATTGCATGGTTACATGTAAATTGTAAGTAACACATTTCACCGTGGCACAGTTCGCCGTGACGTTTCTTATCGAAAAGAGGTGACCGTATACTATACGGTTTCCATTTTTATTAGATTCAATTTGAACATTAATTCAATTTTTATAGCTGATTTTGGCAAAATTCATGAATTCAAGAATGAAAACCTAACCTAAAAAATAATCCAGTATATTGGCTATTTTCATAATTTGTTTGCTGCTGGCGTCCTGTCAAGTGTAAACCGTCATGAACCGTGTTTTATTTAGGCATTCATGTTATGTCAGTACTATACGATCCAAAGAGGTTGGACGGTCTTTAATATACGGCTATAATATTATATTTCCGATACAACATTTCACGGTGAAGTGCATACGTAGGCACAAGTTTACAGACATGTACTGGCATAGTTACTGAAATAAAGAAAAAACGCAGGATTATATTAATTTTCATAAAAATTTACAAAAACCAATGGCTAAATTTAAACTAGTGACAAAAATGCGTTGTTCTTTTTATGGGTACAAAACAAAGTGAATGCATTTATTTTTTCAACAAGATATACAGAAAAAGTAGATAAAGAACATATATGCAAAGTAGGCATTGATAATCTAAACACTATCATACGAGTTCAGTATACCGGAAAGGACCGAGGGGTAAAGAGCTAAAAGAAGAAAAATTGAGGGATAAAGAGTACAGTTTATGAATATGCCTACTCTTCTTTGGCCTTTATGTAAGCGCTTATGATTTTTTTTCAAAATGTCCGTTGGTTTCCGAGAAACCCGTCTTTTAAAATATATGGGAAAATGTTGGTCCTTAATATATGGGCATATGGCTAACAGAAATAGTACGTGATATTATAGTTCCATATTTTTTTTTTATCTTAGGTAAATAGATTTGATAAAAACATTTCGTTGAAATATATATTTTATAATAATATTTATTTCATTACATTTGGGGAAAGTATCTACGTCATACATGTTTTATATTATTATGGTTTAACATCATAAATCTGGACTGAGAGGTAAGGTGAAATATCCGGTTTTTACGTATTACGATGCAGACATATTCGTTGAACCAAGTATAGGTTTCAATAACTGCTGATAAACTAATGCATCCCCTAGATTCACACACTTATCTCGGTAATTATAATGTACTAGTATCTAGTTTTATTTATCTTACATGTCATTTTTTATTATCTTCATTAAGTTCTCGATAACGTAGCTTAAACATAATTAGAATGAGTTATACCTATACCGCGCAATCAGTGGCGAAGGGTCGAGGTAGGCTGTAAAGATCCGCCATAAATAGTGCACATTAAACTTGGTCAGTCATTTTGTATTTTTGTTTTCATTTAAATAAGACTACAATGTACAGATGATGGTTAGTTTTTAAAATTCAATTAAACCCTGCGAAAACTAAGCCATATGGCTAGTATTCAAAAATACTCGTCCATCTATAAAATATCTAAAATTATGCAACTAAATTATACATCTTTTTCTATATTTTATAAATGGAATAATAATTTTAAATATTATTGTTTCGTTTAGGCAGGGCTTAATGAATTAAAAAATGAACAAACAATATGTGTAATATGTATTCTTAATCTAACGAAAATAAATAAGTATGTGTATGAAAAAGTGAGCACAATTTTGTCGTATCGCCCAATATACCAAAACTATTATGGTTTGGTTTTGGCATGGTTAAATTGATTTTTAAAAACTAACCAACACCATCTGTAAATCGTAGTCTCAGTTCAATAAAACATATACGTATGACTAACAAAGATTAATGTGCACTATTTATGGCGGATATTAACAGCCTACCTCCACCTTTTACCACTATAGTTATAAGACAAGTAATATGAGTATTAAATCGAGACTATAAACTCGCTTGGTTACATGGTGATAAAATTTAAGGGCTCTCCTCACATTTATATCGGTCCATTGTTACGTCTTGCGCCTCATACTATATGAAATCTGTAGAAGGTAGTCTAAATAAGAGTTAGGTGCACGTACTCTTGGATGATACTTGGAACACATGTCCCAGCCACTCTTAGTGATCACATCCGTTAGAAAGAACTGACATGTCTTTGTATCGCATTAGTCGATTCTCAAAGCTCAAAGTCGAGACTCTTGTACCGTGATAAGATGCCACGTCTCATAGTTATAGCAACATAGATAGTATGTACGCATTGTAAAATCCGTCACATCCATTTATGTGAATCCCAAGTTCAGTTGGAAGACTGATATCGTCATCAACCGTTGAACCTATATTTTATCTGGTTATGTAAATTGTACGTAAAACATTTCACCGTGGCACAATTCTCCGTGAGCTTTCTATCGGAAAGAGATGACCGTATACAATACGGCCTCCAATTTTATTCGATCCAATATGAATTAATTTATTGATTTAATTTTCATAGCTGATTTTGGCAAAATTCACGAATTCAACAATGAAAACCTAACCTTACCTAACGTAACAAATAATCCAGTATATCGGCTATTTTAAAAATTTGTTTGCTGCAGGCTTCCTGTAAAGTGTAAACCGACAAGAACCGTGTTTTATTTAGGTATTCATTTTATGTCAGTACTATACGACCCAAAGAGGTTGGACGGTCTTTAATACACGGCCATATATTTCGGATACAACATTTCACTACGGCAAACTGAATACGTACAAGTTTACGGACACGATTTTATCTTGGTTTTTTAAATACTTGGTGCAACTAAGATTCGTGAACACCTAATGAAAGTACTTATTTACATATTATTTGTTTATCTTTCTGGTATACGTGTAATTATAAACAATGGTATTCTCTCAATTCAATTATTATGGTTGCTACTTACGAGCGATGGCAAAAATATTGAAAATATTATGTAGTTATTATACTAGTGACATATTTTATTTATAAGTTCAAATTCTGTTGATAGCTATGTCTTTTTTGTTTGTGAATAAATAAATATATTACTATGATACTTTTAAATACATACATAAGTTTTGTTGAATCGCAATACTTTTTTTTTCAATATGGGACATGAAATAAAAATTCAAAAGGATAGCAAAAAATACCAATATAACAAAAAGAAAATATTGTGTTCCAAATTCAAAACAAAAAAGCGCGATATTTCTGTTTCATTCGAATATTATTTATACACTGGTTGCAGTAAAGTATTCATATATTTTATGGCCAGCCAGCCCACCAATAATGTTTTTATGAATGTTGCCCGATACCGCTATAGTTTTTCCTGCTTTCACTCTGAGTTATCGCCATGTAAAAGACTCGAGAAAATTTGTTTTCGTTCGGTTTTTTATACTTGCAATACTTTTCACACATGATGAGAATATTATGAGAGGACGACAGCTGCCGGAGGATCCGAAAAACAATACGGACGGCGATTTAAGGAAATCGCTCGACGAACAAATTGAACGGTATTTGCTCAGGATTTATTTGTTTTGGCGATGTTTCCAATCTCACTTCGATATCGCTTGCAAATATATCGGATGAATGTTAAAAACATGTCATATTAATATTGCTTATAATATTACCTATATACATATGTATGTTAAAATACAAACAACAAGTTTTTAGTTGTATTTTCACGTAATATTTTATTTTCATCTAATTCGGCCTTGTTTATTAAACGGATATTTTCAGTTTGTTTGTTGGAACAAAATATATTAGAATTAAATAAATTGTATGGAATAAATAATATTGATTAGTCTATATAATAAGGATACTAAATTTCATAAAGCAAGTCTAAAGTTTTGAATTGTGAATTTACCAATGCTAGTATTAATGTCTGATTGTGATTACGCTCTATCACAGGTACATGGAAAGTGAGTGAAAAAACCATAAATAGTTCAAAGAAAAGTGAAAAATAATTGTTATTATTAACTTAGTTATAAAAAAAAAGATTTTTATCTAAATAAATTTTCACTTAAATATAATTTTTATTGTTTTTAAAGGCTTGGTATCAATATTACATGGTTGGGTCAATTATATTGGCCGTCATTCCTTATTTACCCACCTACCTCAAATCCCTATTTATTATTCCCAACCTACAATGACATCCCGAAACCAAGTGAAACCGTGAGAGTAACATTCCGAACCGTCCGTTTACCAGTGCGTGGGTGCGTGAACACCGAACCGGCTCCAGCGCGGCCCAGCCCTCTCAACATAAAAGGTCAATGTCTGGCATCCTGTGCAAACCCCCTCCCCTAGATCCGTAATCCACCTGCACCTTCAAATTATAGACCACTGTAAAAGTGCTACCGTTCTATATATTATTAGGAGAAATAACTGTTAAAAATTTAATGAAACCTATTAGTTGCATGCGCTGTTTATAAATAGATGAATATTATTAAGTTTTATTTTTTATGATTTAATCGACACGGGTGGGGGAATGAGAAAAGTTCTCATCTATACGATGATCATTATTTTACATTTAAATTGTATCTTAATCTTAATATAACTTATTCAAATAAATAATATATCATTTACCGTCGAGGCTTTTTATTTCTTAGTTACCATAATAATAATCAGTAATAATGTTTAAAAAACCTTTTATTTCATAGTTATATCACCAAAACAGACTTCTACTTAACTTCTATAATCAGACTAGGTACGTAATAGTAGGGAAAGAAAAAAATATGAATGTAGTAACTATAGATGTACCTTAAGCATTCAATATTATTCGTACCTACCACGTAGTTAATTTTGTTTCAATTAAGAGTGGTATAACGCATTAAAGCGATGCATTGTATTGAAAAGTAATTAATTTAATAATATATTCTAAAACTTCATAAACCTTGATTGATCGCTTAGTTAGTTTATCTAAAACTTTTATAACATGGTCATACAAATTGGTGCAGATTTTTTTCAGAATCATAATGAGAAGAATTAATAAAAACCAAATACATACACATAGGCATATAATATAACGTGAATGTTGTAACGTACTATGCCAAAATAATGATGCAATAGATATTGCGCTGTAGACTGGATAAGATAGTATTTAATTAATGCAATATTGAATACTAACTATTGTATCTATTGGAGGCATGCTATTAATATAATTACGAAATTACTGTATGGTGTGAGTATATCGTCGGTGTTTTGTAAAAAGGGCGAATTAACCAAAATGCTACTTTACAGGAGGAGGATTTTTAGCTTTTGACATTTATTTGTTTTTTACCTGTAGATGATTATAAATATCTAAAAAGTTTATAATAAAGCTTAGAAAAAATACTGTCATTATAATAGGTATTATTATATAATATTTTAAAAGGCCTAATATGTCACATTTGCTTTTTATTTCGTAATTTTAATTAATTTCATTTTAGTCGATTATCGTTTTTAAGTACTTTCCTGTGTAGAAAAAAATTCGCCGTTTTTACACAACAAAGCTAGTAGGGTACATGTTGTATTTTCATTAAAATCTCGATTTCGCCAAAATGGTTGATTCGCCCTTTTTACAAAACATCGACGATATGTGTGTACTTGTACAATATGTAAGATGTAATTATATAATTTCATAAGCTATTTAAAGATATTTTATATGCAAGTAGATTAATCGAGCTATAAGTTGTTCGTCAATTCTATAATATTATTTTGAATTCTTTATGTTGACAGTTGTTTCGAGATATAAATATATATTTAAAACAATCGTAAGATAACTAATTTTTAAAAACTGTATGAACGTTCTGAATGTTTTCAACTCAAGTCATGACAGAAGAGGGTGTATTTTGTTACACCAATCTTCTTACATTCACATAACTGATCACGTTTAAATAATTAAATAAAATACACTGAAAAAAAATCCAGATAAAACCTATGTAATTGTACTTAGTTGTACACAGAGTTGGGTGTTTCCCGAAATGATGAAATAATTTAGAATTCTTGAGATTCGGGATTTCCAGAAAAGAATTCTCGAGAATTCTCGGAATATCGGTAAATTTTTAAAAAACCTGTAAAAAACCTAAAATCAGTGTAAAAACAGACAAGTTCCAAAAAAATATGATTTTTATTTATTTATGTAAGAAGACAAACAAAATAGAAGTAGGAAAACAAAAATAATTCAAAACATTACTTATTAAAATAGGATTTCAAAAAACACAGACTGTCAATCGCTGCGTCTGACAATCGCGTACGTTTTTGAGACACAAAATTTCCTGATGTTGCAAAAATTGCGCTCATTTTGAGTCGACGTTGGCTTAATTGTGTTAAATGTCCCGATCAGCTTTTGATCGTTTTGTGTTTTCTGTCCACTTTTTTCATTTAGAAAATCGTTTTTTCAATTAATATTTCATAATTTTCCCGAAATGTTAAAAATTTCAATTCTCGAGATTTGGTAATAAAAATCTCGAAAATGTCTCGAGCATTCCCGTCGGGAAATTCCCGAAACCCAACTCTAGTTGTACATATAGCAGGAACAGTGAAATATGCAACTGTTAAACTACATTACATAGATAATATAAAGCAATATTATCTGATGTTGTTCATTATAAATAAATAATTACTGAATGTACTGAACATACTGGGTTTACATACCAAACAAGAAAAATAGGATTATCAAGAAACCGAGAAATTTACTCACTATTGTTTTTACCTTGTCACTATTTTAATACTTTAGAATTTATTTACACCATGAAAATATTAATAAATTTACGCTATTTCAAAAAATCCACGAATAATTTGTAAGTTATGGTTGTCGTTTATGTGTAAGCGGACTTAATTCACAGCCTTATATTTACGAGAAAAGCTCCGCGAATCTTATGCATATTAACGTTAATAAAGCTTTTAAAAGCTGTATATTTTCATGTGTTACGGCCAAGTCTTAAAGCTTTAAAAAAGATCAAATGTCAGCGATAATTTTAATGCGACATTACATATACATTACTTGTGTTATATTGTTGGTGCATCGACGTAATAATCGTAGCTACAGCCTCCCCTGAAATTTGCGAGCGCAAAACGATTACGATGAAATGTCTACTTGCGATTAGGAGAACTGAGCTTTAAACTGTTTAATACGTTTATTTATATTTTTATTGCATTCGAAAAAGTAAACTTTAATCATATTTATATTTAATGCCTGAGGTGCGTACAACGTAAGGAGATTGGCTATGGTAACATAAATGTGTGATAGCACGTTGGCCTCAAATAGTATACACTGAATAATAATGTATGTATAGTATATAATTATACTTATATTAAACTTATATACGTATATAAGAGAATATACGATAGCTACATATTATGTAACTAATTAAATTATTAAAAATATTAGTATTTAAATATACGAATAAAAAAAGCGTATGTGTTTTAAAGTAAAATGATTAAAAAATCTATTTACATGACAATTTAAAAAAACAATACTGCGAAATTTAGTTATGGATGCCACCCGTTAGGTAATTTTGAAAAATATAATATTTTGTTCACGTTAAAATCAGTATTATCACTAAAATACCGTTAAAATCCTTAATGAAAAAATAGATATCTCTAAAATGATACACATTTCTTAGCAAAAAGGCAGTAACTGCACCCATTTATTGCAGTTGCTGCTTGTTTATTATTACTTTGTTTGTATTTTTAAAGCTTACTCATAAAAATTATCACCGTTAATTTTATTAATTTACAGTATGTACTAGAATTTGAAAAAGAAATACTTAATGTTATTTATCTCGTAAAGTGTATAGTATAAGTGTGTGAGAGTCAATTACTGCCTTATTCCTTGGAAGGGCAGTATATATACAAGATTCAAGAATGTGACAATCTTATTTATTATAATACTATTATCAGTTAAACAGAGGCCACTTTAGAAAGAATTCAATAATAATAAATTACCTAACATTTTGGAATATTCAGTATTGGATTAATTACATGATTATTTGTAAATATATCGTCTTATAAGCTCTATATGATAAAACAGGTAACAGTGAAAAATGATAATGACGTTAGTCACGAAGCATATCCAGATTGTGAAATATTAACGTTTAAATGAATAGAAAGAGTCAATGTTTTTATAGATTCGAAATGAACACAAACCATACCCTAAAGACGCTACGGTGCTGCAAGACCGATATACACGTTGCAGGTCTGTCATGGCAGAAGGCGCAGGTTGCACCGACGGGTCAAGGAGACTGGCGCAATCGTGTACTTGTTATATAAAGAGAAGATTAAGAAGAAGATAAAATAGTTATATGATATTTGGATTGACTTACAATAACAATTTATTTTTAATGTAGCGTCTAACTTTGGTGAATGAAGGTTCAATAAAGATTATGCCTAAAGGTAAATTGATAAGGAAATATGAACCCTCAGTCGCTTCCCGCATTTTGGCATTAAGTCAAGCAATCGATATTCACGTGAATTAATTTCATGTTTATATGATGTTACAGAATACGTGAACATCCAAATTAAATTTCCACTTCAACACACACAAATAAATACTTTTTACTAAAATACTCATAAAGATGTACGATTATAACAAAAGATAGGCTTATTAGAGAATTTTTAAATTACATCATTTGATAGAGTTTTGCAGCAATTTTAGTATGGCTAAATTGGTAACCACACAAAAATATCATGTACATTTTTGCATTGAAACACGCTGCTGCTGATCCTGATGTAAGCTATTTTATTATCTTTATTTAACGCTTTATATGTATGGAATATTATATTTCTATGTAATGATAGTTCGTGTATTTTGAACCCTACATAATATTACGAGTATCATGCGCAATACTTGATTGAAAGTTTGCATTATAGCTACTTTTTGTTTGTTTGTTTCTGCACAAATCGACCATGTCTTGTGTTAAAATACAGTTTAATATATGTAGTAATTACTAAAACAATACTATCCATTCTTTTTAATTTCATTCAATTCCTCAACTCTCAGAGCGTACCTATAATTAACTGAATTTATTCGTTGAATGAAAATAAAATTATGTTAAAATAATTCTGTTTTTTTAACATATTATGCTGGCTATAATAGTTTGAAGTTTGCATCTAATTATTCTGTAATGCAAAATGACTTCAAAATAATGAAATTGTTAGTACTGACTCTTGCCAATCTTTTTTTGGTATTTTTATATATTTTTTAGGCTCTGTTTTCTAAATACGTCTAATTGATATTAAACAGAGTAAAAAAAATCATTAATGCTTTCATAATAATCTATATATACAACTGGGACAAAATACGGTTTTACGATGTCATGATGGTTCTTTAGTTTTTCTCAGGTGGTGATCGATTTTATGACTTGCCAAATTCTCCAACAGTAAAATTATCCAGAGAACGTGACTATCTCACACTATAAAGTATTTATTGGATTGTTGAAGGATATAGCAGTAAATGAAAAAGAAATCCATTCAAAACTTCAGGCATGAAAATAATACAAAAATCAAATCAAAAATAAGTTTGACTGAAGATAAAATTTGTATTTATTTGTGATAACATACATCACCTTAGTTCAGGTGTAGGGAACTTGTGACCTTAAAACTGCACATATTTTTTTAGGTTAATGCGTGAAGCCTTTTGTAGTAACCGTTTTTGCGATTTTTTTTATTAATAGGTTTTTATAGGTTTATTTATTAAATATTTCTAATATTTTTTATTATGCATCATACATAATCAAAAACCAAACCCAGCCCTTTATATTTTCCAATTTACATACTCATGCCATGACCCAAATCAAGATGCAAACAAAAATGACGGATAGCCAACTAGAGTATCAACTGAAACTGCTGACCTCTATTATACTGCAACTAAATATTCAAATTCTTTCGAACAAAAAGTAATCATCCAAAAATATTACAAAACATTCAATAGTTAATTCAAAATAACTAAAAAAAATCATCACATTATTACGTACTCTATTTTTTTAAATAAAATAAATCATTCAAACGTACGCAATAAAACTTATCTGTATACTTATGCATCCTAAACTCAATTATTGCAGTATTATATTGGTAAATTTTCCAATATAATTCCGTCTGAATTGAAGTATATTGAGTACGGCTTAAGTCCAGTATCTTTTTTTTGTGATGGTTTGGTGGTTATCGGTCTATGTAGAAGGCACACGTCTTCGCGACCTCCTCAGACCATCACCATTATCTCCAGGTTACTCTGAAATTAATAATTGCCGAGAGTTTAAGAATGCACCTTATACTGTTAGATGCCATAATATATTCTTTGGTGACCAGGTCTTTTAATGTGGAGAGATTTGAGCGCACGACCGACCATAGTATATGGAGTTTCCACCACAAATATCACATTTTGATCTTGTCGTTTATTTTTCAATTAGAATTTCAGTGGTCCTGATTTCAACACCGGACAAGAAAATTGATCTCATATACAGCTATTTTTTTTTAATTTTTTTTAGAATAATTTTTGTCAATGATGTAAACGCGATTCTGTAAAAGTCTGCCAAGTAAATTCTAATTATCAATAATTTGGAACAACCTCAGAAACGCAAGTAGATGGAAAAAACTCTATTTTTTTGTTGCTATACCGTTAATAATTCAAACCAACTGGTGAACTTCAATACAGTTTTCTAATATTTGAGATATTTTTTGCCCACCATCATTGATTTTTCAAATTAGGATATTAAAAATACTAATTTTGATTGATATATGCATCAAAATGTTTACACATTTTAGTTTTAACGCACTTATTAATAATTTTACAATTAATTATTTTTATATAAAAACACAGTAGGTACTCTTTATTGAAATTATTAAATCTTGGGCATCATTTATCAAATCATAAGTAGTTTATAATAATGTGATAATCAATTATTGCAAGTATGTACCTATTGTACGCATGTACGAAAATATTGAGAATATCACTTTTCTAACGTAATGTTTAGAAAATGTAATCAAAAGTAGTTGGTATACATCTATCTGTAAATATTATATATAATATTTAATCATAGTTTATATTCGTTAGGAATTAAAAAATATTACTTAACTTGCTGCTAGACAAGTACAAAAAAATCTTTATAAATTTAGCCGCTCTAAAAAAGGCAAACGAAATTACATTGCAGTTTTAATAACTTCATATCGCATTAGCGCCAGTAGACGTTTGGAAATCTGAAAGCTCATTCTTTAGGGAAAAAGTGTTGATTCGATAAGCTTTTTATACTTACTATAAAGAGTATAAAGCTTTTCTACAAACACCATTAATTCACGTCTCAGATGATAAAGCTAGAGCAACAGCAATTAAGATTGACGTGTATTATGATGTTATAGTAATTGACACCACAGAGTATTGCGTTGACATTGCTTCTACTTTTGGATTTGTATTGTAGAATTTAAAGTAATAAGCACGTTCCTCGCAATTTGTTTCAGGCTGTTTCATCAGAATAAAGTCAATACTTGAAAGTAAAACTACGTTGAGTTTTCTAGAAGCTCTTGTGCTGTATCGTAATTATTTGAAGAAAATTTTCATTGTTTATTTTATAACATCTGTCGACGTCATTTTTTGATAATATGTTATGTTATTATTTTTGATTGGCATTACAATAAGCTATGTTGAACATAGTGGATAAAGATTGTTAAGATTTTATGTTCATATCAAATTTACATAATATATTTATGTAGTCTAATAAGAGATGGCTGAAGGAGAATATTTAAAATAATAATATCTTTGAGTGAGATGATAACACATGCCATACTCTTGGCAGATGAGTGCTCTTTGTATTAAATATGAATTATAATATCATTTACATGTAGGTAAATAATCTTATTATAATCCATGCAACGTGGTTATTAATATTATTATGATTTTTCATTAAAAACGAGTAGAATTAGTATTATACAATATATTATATTATATTATGATAAGTACTGATACAAAGGTGTATACCTAAAAGATATCGTGGGTGGACAAATGCCTATATAAAAACTTGCTTAAATGGATGAAGGAAAAAATTACAGAACTCAAATATTTAGGCAATTTTTGATGACTTAGATGGTAAAAAACGCAGTAAAAAAAAGAATAAATACAGTGTGACTAAAAAACCTCCGTGGGTTTGATTGTAATTGAAAAAAATATTAATAATCAACGGTCGATAATATTAATATGTTCATGATATGCTGCTGAAGCATATTGTCCAGAATGTTGTTGTAGTAAAGCGTGGTATGGAGATGTGCATGACGAGCATCATTCGAAAGGAAAAGAGATATTGAAAATTTGGATGAAGGGACATGTCATTATAATAGCAGATGAGAACCTTTGAAACGCGGGGAAATTTTGTAACAAGCAGAAAAATTATAAAGTTTGACAATTTTTTTTGGGAACAAGAACTAAAAAAATGTGTCAGATTTAGACGAAATTTTTACTGTCGGTCGATACGGAAATTTTGAGCTGAAAAAGAAGAAAGTTGATGGAAGTGAAGAAAATAAATATATTGTCCTGGTTTCTGAGTGAACTCTTGTGTTCTTCCTTAATTTAATTACCCTTTTTTGCATCTAAGTATAAAAAGGTTTGCCATCCCTGCACTATACGATTCAATGGAGCAGGTATGCTAAAAAACTTTATAAAACATAAAATTTCGTTCCATTGAAACTCACAATGGAAATATATATTATATATATATATATATATACCGATAATCAGATATAGACATTCATACAGGTACCTACCTACATTGCAACATTATGTTTTATTATAATAATTAATATTCGCAAATGAATATATCTTGCTTGTATCTATATGTTTCATAAAAATCTACAGACATGGATGTATTTGACAAAGTTGACGAAAAATATTTAATGGACATGGGAAAGACATGTGCCTATAAAAAGAGTTTTTGTTAGCCAAGAGAAACAAATCATGTAGAAAACATCCAAAAGTTAGACTTGGATGTCTGGGTCAATGAAATTGTAAAGTTCTGTGTACACGGCAATGTAATATACATAACTATGAGTAATAAGATCAGTTTGGAAAGGAAACAGATTGATCCAAAACTACAGTTCTGTTGATGGTGATATCCACCATGATTCTTTGATGTGTGTGCCTATTCATTCTATCAACGTATTTTTCACCTATTTTCCTTTAACTTAGTGTCTCATACATTTAGTTACCAATATAATTAATGTTGACACTGGTTCGATACGAAAAAAATACCTTCATTAATTATTCCGTTTTTTAAATTATTTTCGTTCTATTTAATATTAGATATTTAATGCAAGCCTATTGGTTTACAGAAGCCGTTAAATATTTTACTGCTTTCGATGCATCATTTTTGTTAGATATGTGTACTGGAGATGATTATTATTTGATTACTTTATGTGATAAAATGATAAGGTTTCCTATTATAAATGAGACAGTAGGTATATACTTGAAGTCATTACTTCCAATATTTATTACTCACTTAGCAGTTTCTAAGAAAGATAATATTAATGATACCATGCAGTTAACTTCAAATCGTAATAAATTTTTCAGATATTGATAACCTTCAGTTAAATATGCAGAGTTTAATTAAATAAATCATTATTTTGAGGGGTTGAAACCCTCAGCAGGGTACATTTTATATGTTTAACTTCTGAATCTGTTCCAATACACATTTCATTTTTAGCAGATAAATCCATTTTATTGATGTGAATAAAATAACAAACTCGATGTACATTGTAATAAAATTGATTATTAAAATACCGCATTTATGTCTTTATAATGATACTGGTGATTATTGAAAATATTCTTTCATTCGGTTGACACATGAATCCATGATTTTTAATAGGGTTAATATTTACTTAGAAAAATTCCATTATAAAAATGAAAATATGAATAATTAACGCATAATATTATATAAAATATATATACTTACCTAATATAGATCAAATAATAGTCTATAATTATTTTCATACAAACTTTCAAATGAGGAAGTATGTAGGTAGGTACTACTATATTTTATATATTTACAATTGCACTTACGTCACATTTCCCTTGATTCATAGATTTTTACATGGAAAACATAGAAGGCTCCATCTAGATTCTAGAAGAAGATCATCCTTACGAAATATAAAGTAGGTACGTACGTCATTAAAATACTCCGTTTTACCCGTTAACATGCGTGAACATTATCATCGGTTGCCATTTTTCTTTTAAACGGAAGAAACATAGTCTGATCTTAATATTACGTAATACATACAATATATAATATTTATTAAATATTATTATCATAATATATTGGGTTTTATAAATAACAATAACATAATAATGATAGTTAAACAGTTATTAATAAATGTTCCTATGTAAATTTAATGTAATCAAAATGATATCATTAAATAATAATAATATATAATTTTGTAGGGGCAGAATTTAAAGTTATTTATTAGACCAGAACCTTTTTTTTGAAGAGTTTAAATCGAAAAAGCGATTGTGTCAATATTATATGATACGGATTATTTTTGTCATGAATTATTATATATATTTACAGGTTGGACTATTATAAATATTATATTATATTGTGATGTGTTGGAATTCGGCTACCGTGTACAAACAAACTGGTTGTCCGAATGAATACTGAAAAAATATTTTGTTTTTAATATATCACGCTTGTATATTATTATCCACGTAAATACGGGTTCAATGACCAGTTTTTCGTCCTGCGACATGATCAGGATTATTGACCAAGGCACAGTTCAAAATATTTGATGGCAAACAAATATGCTGTCTTTCCCAGAAATGGTATAGAATAGGAAATAGGTTATTTTATACATACGTTATAATATAGTTTGTTGGTGTGTGTAGACTAGGCAGCTAAGCTTAGAAAAAAACTCAAAATAAATCGGCTGTGTCAAAAGATATAGCGTTTGTATAAAAATTCTATGAATCTATATTCAATTGCCTTTTTAGATGTTTATGTTTACTCTTAGTATTGAGAGAATTGAAACGAATAACGTAAAATAAACATACTTAATTATTATAGCTACAACAGTCTTAATTTATAATTCCATTACCGCATAGACTCTATACAAAATATTTAAGCCATTTTTTTCCTGAAATTCAATGATTATTAATTTATTATCATCGATTTCCTTAGAATCTTCTCGCTACCATGGTTTTCGCAGCTACGTACTTGCGCTGAACAATTTTTTGAATTTAATTTAGGTACCCATCGGAATAACCATGTGGTCTAAAAGTCCCATACAAACGGTCGGATTTGGCCCGATCCACATAGTATTTAATAATCCTAACAAAATCACGGGTTGCCTACTAACATGCTTACTGACTTAGCGCTTGATTTTATGATTTTATTTATATATACGTACTAAACTGATATAGACATGCATTACATTTTACGTTATATACGAGTACAAATACTGAAAAGTTGAGATTGTGCAGGCATCAATGCCACCCATTAATTTACGAAAAACAAAGAAGTAGACAAAAATGATAGGTAGGTATTAATTACATATCTCCATGTAGGTACCTCATCGCATAGACGTTTAAATCTGTCTGGTGAAAATAACGCATCTACTTGAAATCAATATACGACAGGATTTATGAAACGTATACCTACCTACACAATACAATCTAATATTATTACGTATGATATGACTAAATCGGCCCGACCGCATGACCAAATCAGATTGTTTATAGGGCATTTTACAACATTCTAGGCCCTATGAAGTCAATGTAGGATATTATTTATGTTTGTTCTAAAGTTATCCCTTATAAACATGACGTGTCTTGGCGTTAGGGATAACATTTGTTTACATTACATTTATTTATATATATATTTTTTTTTTGGATATTGTAGTACACGTTCATATACATAGTAAGTACAAACAATGTATTGTAACAATTGCATTATTTACGTTTGAGATCATCTTTGACTTTCTTTCAGATATTTAGATATACTACAGAATATCCTATTTCCTCATACTATCTATATTTAATTATGTACATTTCTTCATACACTGCTGACAAAACGTATTCCACAACGGAACATAGTAAATTGTTTTTCGTTGAAAATGTCTAAGGAGCAATTATTACTCAAGACTTGTTTACTTTGCACTGGAGTTTACTTCACCCAAAAACAATTAAATTACCCACATAATATTAAATAAAGTTTTCGTGTATTGAAATATACTTACTTGAAATAAATTTTGACGCCTGACAATTAATTATTAATACATAATCATTATACCTACATAAGTTAATTCACAATTTACTACCTGATAAATAAACGAACAGAAAACTAACATTATAGATATAGTAGGTACTAAAAACTAAAAAAAGTTCCCTATTCGAATGATAATAGATGAAGTAACATTCAACTCTGTGTGAAATATCTGGGCCCCCAAGTTGTACCAATTCCACATATTAAACGCTTGTATTCTGACGGTGCTTCGCGATATACAGCCAGAGCAGATTATGAAGACGCTAAGTAACCATAAATACTCGGATACTAGGATGCCGAGTAGATAAGAAGGTGGATAATAATTCAACCTAATGTAAGATACGATGGACAAGTCTCAGTTATAACCGTCTGATTACTTTAAAAGAGTCTTAACTAAGTAACTAAGAGTAACCTGACCAGCGTTGTTAACTTGACATTTTTATTGCCAGAACTAGCATTTTAATATGCTTCTAGTTAGAAGAATAAGTATCTGGCGTATGGCGTTGAATGTAACGTTTTTAGATATCACAAGCAGCTACAAACTTCTCATAAAAAGCTGATAGAATTTTGATCCAGATTTGCTTGAAAATCAACGTGCTGACCTTACATAATATATTATATTAGCAATATACCTACTCAACGTAACATAGTATTATGGTAAAATTATTGCAAAGTTCCCTAATGAATATTCCACTCAACATAATAATGATTGGTAGTATAAATTAAGAAATGATAGGATAGTTTGTTACCTATATATTTTACGTAAATTACGTTGCAGCATTATAAACGTTATGTAAATTAAACTTTTTTTAAATTAAGTAAACTAATAAAGAAAACTAAGAAAACTAATAAAGAAAAGAAAACTTTTAAATTAAGTAAACTAATTAAGAAAACTATCATATAATATACAACTGTTTTCTTAAAATTAGATTTAAAATATGTAAAAATAGTACTTATAAGACTTCTATGCTTCTATGCAGCTACTTATTTCTATCGCACCTCACTTAGCTGTTTGTAGATGCCAAAGGTAACAATTAATAGCCATCCTATCATGAACAGTAAGAATATAGATGGCATATTATTTTTTCTTATAATGAAAGACTCATACTTCACTTTGTGACACAGTTAAAACTTTTGTAAATCAAAACATGCTGTAACAGTTGTAATGTGATTTTCTTTTGCACGATTTATATCACCCTGTTTCATCTCTCTCGAACGTTCTGTAAATAATAAATGTTGCTGATAATCACTTTATTTTTTATTAAATATTTAATTTACTCAATTATTGTTTCCGTTCCTGTTCAGACGAAGAAATACGAGAAAAATATGCCTTTATATTGGCGTTCAGTAGCAATTGGAAATTGATATTATTTTGATCCAAATCATATGCTATATTGAGGAAACATTTTCACCATATTCAAATTCTCGTCTTAATATTCTTTTTGGCTATTTTTTCTAACATAGTGGGATTCTTTTCTTATGAAATATATTATTAACATGTTCAATTATACTATTTTTTTTTGCTTCCTTGAATGCATGAGAACAGTTGTTGTACCTGCCTTGACAATACAATAGCAATTCTGACTCTTCCTTTTTTTAAAAGCACTCACCACCCACATATTTGAAATTGAAAGTGTTTGTAAAAACATAGTTTTACATACTTTTATTATTTCGTTATTGCATGACAAACCATAAATAAGTGCTTTTAAACGTCTTAAAGAAGCTGGTAGTTTTTGGGTTTTCTTTTGCACTGACTTGTCATATCGTAAGATGTAATCCCATTGTTTCTCATGATTGCCAATAATACAAAATTAATCAAAACTAACTTGACGTTCGGATTCACTCATTTTTTGGGCACATATTTGAATTGGCAAGAATTTTTACATAGTGCTTCCATGGTATTCAAATATTCTTATATTCATTCACATATTCTTCACCTGAATTGAATGCTTTTTTGGCTTTCTTCCTTTTACACAAGTCTTAAATTACAGCTCTCTTCTTTTTCTCGATTCAAGTGTGTCAATTTATAGTGAAAATACTTTGTACAGATGCACTAAGTAGGTACAACGTCATGTCTGATGACGTGATGTCTACAAGTGCATTTATGTTTCAAGGTGGCAAAGTACCTACTGACAGAAGTATACTGTTATTTATTATGCTCTAAAATAGAGCGATATATTTCATTCTGTGTAAGATCTGCTGGAGATTTCGTAATTTCTTCGATCAAATCATCAATCATTCCCAAATCTCCTCCAAACTTTTGCGTCATAATGGCACACTGGAAGAACAACTAAAACCCGACAATCCAGGATCACTAGGACTATTCGGAGTCTTCAGATGGGGATAAAATCAACCTGGACTATCCAATTTTCACCCAAACATGCAATAAACCTTTTAGACTTTTTTTACTACCATATTTATCATAAAAGTATAGTAAAAAGGTCAACACATGTGCAAAAATGGGCAAGTTTTACCTTATTTACTTATCACAAGTCGTCATGGAATCAATACAAGAAGAATAATTATTGTAGGTTGTAAATTGGAAACTAATGGTGCAAATATGCATTTATACGATGCTTACTAATGATAGGAAGACGTTATAGTTTATATTACGAAACACAGAATATTATAAACATTGAAAATCCTTTAGGAGCCAATAGTACAGACAGAATATTTAAGGTTGAATCATTTATAATTATAACCTAAAAATGTGTTGTCTGAAATGGGAGATTTATTTTTTTATTGTTTCCATCCTTTATTTTATTAGTCTCTTGAGCTTTTTGTAATATTCGCCGAGATCTAGTTGGCGACATATTAGTTAAATGAAATAGTTCATAAATTAAATCCATTAGAATTTAAATTCAAATTCCAATAGTACCTACCATAGGCCGATAGTATTAATAATAATATTAAAATTAGTCATTTGTACACAATAACAAAAATATTACAATTTTACTGTCACAAAAGCAATTTGTGATAATGACAGTAGGTGCGATTCATTACAAAGGATAATGATTTTTCAATACAGTGTTGTTATATGTTGATAAAGGCGAGATTTGAAGGTGAAAGTTGAATTAGTGTCATATTCCACGGTGAAATCATAGTTAAATGATACACTAAAATGATTTGTGTAGGGAGCATGTATATTTTTTCCGAGTAATAACACACCAACTACAAGTGGATTATTATTCCATGTAATTTAAGATTTTACAAAAAATGTTATATAATCATAACTCTACTTACGAGTATTATTTTAAACAGTATTTTGGGTGTTTTTCGAGAAAAAAATCCAAAAAAAAATTGGCTGGTGTGGTATTTTTTTCTATGCAACAATAGCTCAAAAAACATAAAACACACTATTTCGAATTGGTGTGTTATTACATGAGGCAGTCGAATTATAATAAGCATATTATTTTTATATATTTTTTTATTAAACTGCTACAAAAATTTGATCGTTATCTTATTTTGCTTGATCATTTAGAATAGGCAATAAATATCAGCGCAAGCTTACACGTAACTAATATTAATATTAATTTTGGTGTCTTGATAATATTCTGAAAATAACTTTCTATTATTCATATAAACATTAAATTTGAGTTCTTGTTTTGATTAAAATACAATATGGTTGTATGAATCCTAAATAGTACTATTGGTGAAACAAATATAATTAATCAATACTGACAATCGACAGAAGAACACAGTGGGTTAAATGTTTGTGGGACCAAATTATCTGACCGCATATAGGGGTCATTGAACCACACCTTCAAGGATATTGGTTATTGGGTGCCTACATACATTCATAAACCGCTAACTGATCTTACCATACGCGACTTTTTCAACCATTCGTAGCTTGTTTCGCGAAATACAAGTGATGATATAAAAGCATATTGTATCAGCTGATACTTTAACTAGATAAAATTACATCACTGCTAACTATAATTAATCTTGTTTCTTTGATAATAAATACTATCAACTGATAGTATTTTAATTTAATTTTTTTATGTTGTGTAATAAATTAGTATCTTATAATCGTTTATGAATAATTATATCGAAGGCGTAATGTAAAATAACACGACACATAAATATATTATCTTAAATAGAGAAACTGTTTTTTTTTTTATTATTTTTATTGAATTTTTGTCTTGTATACAATTCCTCAGTCATTTTTGATTTATTATAGAAAAGCATGTTGGAGATTTACGGATGTACATTTTCAATCTAACCATAATTTTTTGTATAAGCAGCACAGCAATTCCTAATTCGTTTTATTTAAAACTTTAAATAATCGAAGTAGATTCAGTTATTATCATCAAGATGAATTCAGTATTAAACTTTGGAAGAAAAAATTAAAATATTCATCTGATTTAACTATCAACGCCCAGAGATAAAGTACTTGGTAGGTAGCTTAATTGTTGTACCTAAGTGTGAGGCCTAAGTGCCAGCATTTTGCGCAACTCAAACGTATAACCGTCTGTGAAAATGTTCGTAGACAATGTCTTTTTTTGGTTATACATTTATACGGTTATACGTTTGAGTTGCGCAAAACGCTCAACGCTGCGCCGAACGCTGCCACTCAGGACGTACACTAAGGGTTAAGTGTAATGTCACTTTGTTAATGGGGATATCTAGTGGTAGAATACGAAACGTGTAATTTATTGCGAATTTAAACATTATTATAATTTATTTTTGTATTTAAATATAAATAATTAAAATTTTTCGACACAATTTGATACAAAATTATTCCAAAATGAACGTTCGTTGAAGGCTTATAAGTTATAACCTTATAACATTTTTATGGCTACTTTATCAATGCAATATAGTTTATGTTATCTAGAATGAGTTTATTAAAAATTCATACTTTAAATACATTGCTTATTTAATTTAAAAACCATAGATTTATTTAGAAGGAAAAAGTTTAACTTGAAATTATTTTTGTTTATTTTCAATCGAGATTTAGTATGATCATGATACCATAGATATTTTTGCATATAATCTAGTTTACTATTTTAAATTATGTACATATTGGCATGATGGTTTTAAAACAAATATTAACATATCTTCAGAAAGACACTATAACAATAACTTATACTAGGTATACTATTATAATAGAGTAAGTTATGCCATGAAAATGTCAATTAACAATAAAATATGTATAGTATACTTTGTATCTACTTACTTTTACTGTGAATTGTGGCACATTAGTCATAGACTGTTATGTCATAATATACTGTTTTACATTATCTTACCAAGCTATAGGAAAAAAATATTCATCATTCTCCTTTTATGAATTAACGTATTATTGTCGTCACACATTTCAACTTTATTTATCATTAGTAATCTCTTAAAAGTTTTAGCAAGCCGATTACCGATGCAATCTCATTCGGAGAGGTCCAGACGAACTTAATTTATCTCGTGGTCAATAATAATTTGCATACTTTTTTAGCAAACAACTTCGGACTGGCTGCCATACGATCCATTTATACGTTGACAGGACGTTAATAATTTATTGTTTCGATTTCGATACTAAAATTAATTATTATATTACAAGACAAATTTTAATTTGCCAGTTGGTTGAATTAAAATTAGCATTATATGACTAATTATCCGGAAACTATGTATGTTGTTATTGTTAAAATACACATTGATCATGTCTTTTTTAAGTATAGAAACTATAATACACATATTAATATTATGTTAAATCAATTTTTATTCATACCCAGTGGCGTAGTGAGACATAATATAAAGCGAAACTGTGTTATATTATTATTATTTTTTCTATTATTAATTAATATTTTTTTTATTAAAGATATCTTTACTACTTATATAAAAACAAAATTGGTTGAAAATATCATGTAGTCCGAGAATATAACGCAAAACTAGCAATCATAATTATTAATTTTTTTATAATATTTTAGTACCTACCTATTCATTTTAAAAAGATTAAATCCGTGCGTAACCAAACTCATAATTCCATGAACAATTAATGTAGTTATGTTATGTTTATATTTTTATTTTCTGAAAAAATATATACATTTCAATTACGAAATATCCATCAATATTTTCTATATCTTTTGTGAGAACTTGTCGAGCTACATTTTTACAATATTATACAACATTAATTAATACCTTATAATAATATTCTGAAACCATTGTGGGATTAATATTTATTTTGATATATATAGAGTAACTAAATACAAGTACGGGGAAATCATCAGAAAATTATGTTATGTTATATGTTTCGTAATTATCCGATATAGTGATAACCTTAGATGCTGTCGTGTCCGGAAACTTGTAACTATGAAGTTCTCCGTATCACACTTTACCGTGAAATGTTGTTTCGGAAATATATGGCCCTATATTAAAGACCATCCAACCTCTTTGGGTTGTATAGTACTCACATAAAATTCATGTCAAAATAAAACACGGTTTTTGTCGGTTTACACTTTACAGGAAGTCAGCAGCAAACAATTTTTGAAAATAGCCGATATACTGGATTATTTGTTAGGTTAGGTTAGGTTAGGTTTTCATTCTTGAATTCACGAATTTTGCCAAAATCAGCTATAAAAATGGAATTAATGTTTATATTGAATCTAATAAAATTGGAGACCGTATAGTATATGGTCATCTCTTTCCGATAAGAAAGCTCACGGCGAAATCTGCCACAGTGAAATGTTTTACGTACAATTTACATGTAACCATGCCACTATTTAGTGACAAATAATAATCTGTACTCGGGAGGCATAGGACATCATGTCCATTTTTGCCAAAAATGACTTTTCAACACAGGAATACATAAGTTTTTTTCCTCTATCTAGGGGTATATAACAGTATCTCCAATTCGGTATATTAACAGAAATAGTAATGTATAAAATAACGCTATATCCATTTTTATTCCGGGGCATATAACACTATGTGGACATGTAATTATATGCCTCTAATTATTTATTTTTCCAATGACATCATATCCACATATCATTGTATGCCTCTAAGAACGTTTTCACTTTTAATCTATGGTTACTGATATTGAATGATTATTGAGTGTCAATTTCACAAAATATAACAGCTACTTTCATATGAGGCGTCTAATTACAAAAAGCGACAAGTCCACAATTCAATATTTTCGAGAAACAACGTTTTTGTGTTTCAAGCTTCAATTATTTCAATTATTTGTTTTAACGTGAGATCATTTTTTCCGATGTATTCTATGTCGAAATTAACACCAAATGGCAATTTGTTTTAGCCAATAAACTCTTAAATGTAATAAATATAGGCAAAATAAAATTGGACGTAGCGCTATTTGTACCTCTCTTTTTAATTTACTCCATATAAGGCACATGTTTCTGTGGCACTGTCATGAGTTTACCAGATGCTACACCATGAGAGACGCCGTTTTCAATATTGAACGTTCCCTTATTGGTTGACTTAAAAACGCGCTAAATCAAAAAGGCTTTAAATAATATGAAACACGGACTTGGCGCTTTTTGTAATAAATCGAGACTTAAAATATTTTTTTCGTAGGGTTATGTCGCTTTTTGGAATTTATAGATCAATATATATTGTGTAAAATTATACAACGAATACGTGCGTATTTTTTTCTCGATTTTGACCAAATGTGGACTTATCGTTTTTTGGAATTAGACGCCTCATATAAAAGACCCATATTTTTGTAATTTAGTATTATTGGTGTGGGAACTATATTTTTATAGTTTTTTATTTTTAAGTTTATAAGGAAATAATGAGTTCGCATGAACAACAACAAAATCCTAGAAAATGTCTACCATCAGGTAAATATTCACACCTACATTAATAATGAACCGATCTACAGTAGATATGCTCTCTGAAATGATATATTTTTAAGTAGGTACTGAGTGTTAGAATGAGTTGTTTGGTTTAAATTTATAGTCATATAATTTCGCACAAGTTTATTCTCCATACATAATTTACATGTTATTATTACCACCAATTATTATTTTATTACATAACGATTAGGGAACATTTGAATGATACCCGAAATTTTGCAATATAGGGAAATACATTGTTTCATGCAGAGAGCTTCGATTAATCTTCGATCAACAGCTTGTTGAAGAAGGGTTGTCACGGAGAGTTGTTGCTTTAGAGATGTGGCTGTATAGACGCAATCTCAAAATTCCTTAGACTGACTGGGTGACATATGTTGAAGTTCTCAATCGAATGGGAAAGGACCAAAAAGTTCTGCGTAGTATCAAAACCCGAAAACTACAGTACCTCAGCCACATTATGAGAGGACAAAAGTACAGCATTCTCCAGCTTGTCATTCAAGAAAAGAACAATGGTAAGCGTAGCAGAGGACGACACCGCATTTTATGGTTTAAGAACCTCCGTGATTGGTACGAGTGCAGCTCCACTGAACTATTCTGGGTACCAGATGACAAAGCTAAGATCGCCTTGATGGTGGCTGACCTCCGCTAGGGCATGGTATAAAAAGAAGAAGATACCCTTTCCATAACATACAAGACTAAACAAGTAATTATCGATATTGTCATACCCCACACCCATTAATAATAAAAAGTATAATGGTATAATGTCCTACTCGACAACTCAATCGAGGGCATTCAGGAAACAATCGACATGTTGCATGACAACTCGTCTCGCATTGGTTTGAAAATCAACGCGAAGAAAACCAAAGTTTTATGCAACAGCACCTGTCCTGGTTCAGATTTCCCTCTGATTAGCGAGGGGCAAAATATCGAGAGCGTCGACAGCTTTAAATACCTGGGGGGTATACACCACGGGAGATGGCATTTTGGAGAGAGAGCTCGCTACCTGAATGGGAATGGCTGGAGCAACAGTCATAACCAGTCAAAACCAAATGCCGCCTATTCGACGCTTGCATTCTGACGGTGCTGCTTATGGTAGCGAATCATGGCACCTTAGGAAGGCTCAGAGGAACCGTATACTGAGCTTCTAAAACAGATGTTTGCGACGGATACTGGGTGTGCGGGTGTGTCTGAAATTTTTCATTTCTTAACATCTTCATAGGTTTAATTAAAGAAATAAATAAAATGAAAAGTTAAGCAAATGCGTTTTATTTAAAAAAACATATTAAAAAAACACAAAAAAAATCGTTTTTATGCTCTCCTGTAAAGTTGTCAAAATGGACATGATGTCCTATGCCTTCCGGATACACATATAAGTATTACTTATTAATATACGGTCATCTCTTTCCGATAAGTACTGTGCCACGGTAAAATGTTTTACGTACAATTTCCATGTAACCAGACAAATGCCCGAAATTGAATACGTGTACAAAAAAATAAGATATTTAAATAACGTAGGTCAGTATAACAATAATAATTTTGACCGATTTCATGTCTACTGATCTACCTATGTGTTAAGAAGGGGAGTACTAGTCAGTAACATTTATATTATTTTATATTTACGAGACGAGTTAGGTATATTAAAGTATTGCCTACCTACATCGCTGAGTTAAAATAGATAATTAAAAATAAAATTATTTCCATGTAAACATCTTTTATAATCTAATATTCCACCATATTTCCCTTTCTGACATATAATTGAATCAAGGCACTAGATTTTCCGACAAACGAATTACCGTTCAATATAAATCATCTTAGTTGAGTCGGGAAATATTCAATTACTTAGGTTTCTCAAGACCAATCAGAAAGTCTCCTGTTATAAATGGGGAATGTACCTACACTGGTAAACAATATTTAGTGATTTTATACAAAATGTGCTTTACTGTTTTTTTCGTGTTCAATAATATCTCGTCTAAAATGTTAAGCGTCAGATTTTGCAATGAATATTGGGATAATAAACTATTTTTTTACTCAACGAATAATTCCAAATATTTAAGAATGTAACATTCTTTATTGAACATACATAATTTAAAAAGAGAGAGTATGTTGTATGGATCTATTTTATTTCTTTCGCTCACTAAGTAGTTTTGTTTATTTTATTATTTTTATTTTTTATTTTGATTTATTACACTTTTAATAGTGTTTGTGTATCTCCTCCATTATGCTCCGAATGGGTTGCCTATTATGGTGTGGTGGCCATATATTAAGTCATGGGAGAACACTGGTATATTGCCTAGGTCACTATAGAGACAACAAGAAATAATAATAATCTGAAAATCTACGTCACAATTATTATACTTTCTGCTCGTTGAGATTCTAAAGTTTGAACCATGAAAAGCTTCAGTATGAAAAAAAATCAAACATAATAATTATGAATCATATAGCGTCTTGAATCATAACTAGTGTCTTTCGTTCGAAAGTGTATTTAGGGCAAAAGATTGCAACATGAATCTAAATAGATAGTACAGCCACTGTTTTGGGTTCACTGATGGTATTTTACCTGTTGGGCGATACTTTATAATATCATTACACTGAGAAAACTAATCAATTTAGTTAGCTCGGGAGTCGGGCTTCTGGAAGCTTTACCAAATAGGGGTTTTTTAGCTTAGATGCTTGCTATTCCCGACGCCAAACATCACCAGGCGCATCGTTCCTTCCAACCAGTTCCTCTCCTGTCATCCAGGAAGGTTTTCTAGATCTCAGTCGGCGTATGGGTGGAGAGATTTCATCAGTATGAGGTGGGAGTAATTAATATATAATACGAAGACTTTAGTTGATCAATAGTACAATATTTTTTTATGAACATTTTATTATATGCATAACAACGCTAAGAGAATACAATGATATTAACCATATACACATATTTTTAACATATCTATGATACCTGCCATAAACTTAAATGAAAATATTTTTCATTTACTTATTGCATATCATGAAAACCGCATTTACGCAATATCACGTTATGAAATATGTGGTCGATTTTTTGTTATCACATTTGCAGTTTCATTATATACCTATTTACTGTCATTGCATAACGTCATTTTCCTACTGATATGTGGTTTAATAATATAATATATACATAATGCTTGACAGTTTTATTTACTTATAGTAATTGTCTTAAATTAATTGAATAGTATTTATAAAAGTTCTGTGTACCTATTACAGGATGTCAAATTTGTAAAAATTAATTTGGTTATAATTGCAAAATTAATTTTGCTTAAATGATGACAAGCACTTTGTGTTCTATGTCATTATTTTAAATTGTCCAATAGGTTTGCGGTAATATTCGAGGGAAGTCATATTTTCAAAATGAAACCAATATAAATCCGTGCCGTGAAAATTGGAAAACGTTTATTTCAAATAGTTTCGTATTCCAAAACAATGCACTGGTTTAAAATGAATCCATTTTGGTACTCATTCGGACCAGGTTTGCATTGAACGGTTCCGCCACTATAATGCTAGGATTTTTGAATAGGAAGTTTGATAATAATGCCAGAATTGTTGCGGGTTGTACGAAAGCATATTTTGATTAACAATTGCAATACAATTATTCATTATACATTCTACACAGAATAATTAACAATAATCATTGAACATTTAATATAATATCATATTATTAACATGATGTTATTATTACATGTGCAATACAGAACTATGGAAAATAGTTATAAAAAGTAGATATCCGCAAAATTGATTTCCACTATTGACGGAATTTAAAGATTACTTAAGATAGGTATTTGTTAGAAAATATTATCACCCTAGATAGTATGGAGCCAGTGATTGTAGTCCCATTGGACTGAGTGGGAGTAGAATTCATTCAACATTTTTAAACAAATTTGTGAGATTATAAGTTTGAAATAAAATTTAATAACCTCATTATAACAATACTCTTATTATTTTTATTATTTTACCTTTTAATAACTATTGTGTTTGATAAAATATACAAGTATAATATACCTAATGATAGTTTACATTAAACTATGACAAATGAAGCAATTTTTAAAATTAAATATCTGAAACTAGTATTATTGAGATTGATTATTTTCCCCTTTTACTCTTTCAATCATAAAATATTAGAATTTTTTTGTAATACTTAAAATAAGATCTATCAATCTATTACATCATACGTTTCTATAATATCTATAATGTTATTATAGACGTTTTATGTAATAATGTACGGTAAAAGTCGTTTATAAAGAAGAGGCAGGAGAAAAAAACCTTGCCGCATGTGTATAATATCTTTGGCGCAACAAAATAGAGTAATGTGAGAGAAAAATCTGCAAAGAGGAGTCTTATGAAATTTTATTATAAAACGAATGGGTGGCATTAATGAAACATTTTTAGTATAAAGATTTTTTATCCAGAGAAAATATTAGTAATTTGGAAGATTCCAATAAAAACATATCGACTTGTATAAAGCTGTTATATAATATATCTGTGATCGATTATCTAAATAGTTTTGAAAATATCTGAGCATGTTCTCTCGAGTTCTTAAAATTGTGCAATATGCTAATAATTATGATTTTATTACAAATTGCGAAACTATTTAACGATTCATCTTTTACATAATCGCTTGAAGATAGCCTGCATCCATCATCACCACGTACCTATCTACCACCACATTACGCCGTTTAAATGTTATATAAAACTTCAAACATTCAGCAACAACATTGGACATAATAATAATTTTTTATGGGATTGACTTTTTCAGTGAAATTAATAAGTGTGTTGGAATGCTTGCACTTTTTAGCTAATGTAAGCGAAAGTAATTTAAATAGTAGCCCATGAGTGTTTTTTCATCTTAACTTTCATATATTTAGGTACTTATGGTTGAGAAATGCCTCTTCTTACTTTAAAATCTTGGATACCAATGTAATACGTGATTTTGCAACTATCACAAAAATGATGGATACGGGCAAAAATACAAACGCTCGATTTGATTAATAAATTAATTATCATATTAAAATATATAATAAATATACTTATAGTTTATTAAACATATGTAATTTATAATCTTATATTTATACATAATAATATTATATATTCACTACCGACCTGTTCCGAGTAGCAGATGATACATGATAAAACAATGATTGCCATGATGGTGACCGACATTCGATAGGGGATAACACGAGAAAAAGGTGACATTATAAAATAACAGTTGTGTATAGACCAGGGTTATCGAACCTTTTTACGTACGCGTGCCAAAATTTCCCAAATATTATTTTTCGGCTGTTTAACGTGCCGAGCAGTTTTTCATGGAGAATAGTTTTTAAGAATCCTATTAAAATGATGATCTTCTAGATACCACTCACAGAACATAACACATATAATATAGCTTTATAACATTTTTCAATTACGCTATACATTTCGGTCCACCAATTTTGAAACTGTTTACCAGAATTACTACCTACTACAAGCTCAACCAAATTTTTGTTTCTTATTTGGTGCAGCCATTTTTGTGGGTAGAAGTGAAATTGTTTGTTAATGTATTAATTATTCTGGTTTTTTACGCATAAATTGTCATCAGAATTGTTCTGATCAGATGAGGCATTCCCTCGCTACAGTGGTCTCAATCATTGTAAATCGATCGAAATTAAAGGTACGCGGTGCGGCATCACCCGGCGCCTGGCAAGGTTAGTGCGTTAATATTATATGTGACGAATAAAGCCTAATGACTGACCTATGCAATTATTATATATTTACATTAAACGTAATACTTATTCTTGAAGAGTATTTACCTGCTATTTCTTATACAATGCGATCTGTCATTTATGATTATTATCAGTTATTTTTTTCTCTTCAAACGCGTGCCATGCAAAATCGTCTTGCGTGGCTCTGATGGCACGCGTGCTATAGGTTCGCTATCACTGGTATAGACCATTATTATTTCAACACAAAATAAAGTTTGATAAAACGAATCGGAATAATATTTCCATTATAATTTTTAATAATTTGAACAAAGTATGTACAGACAATTACGTGATTTATACCTACGGTTTATAAATATTGTTTGTATATTTTTTAGCAATATTAAGGTAAACGAAAATTGCTTTAAGTAAATTGTGTACTTAAAATTTAACGTGGTTGGTTGCAAAAATACATCAATGATAAAATAAATGTTCTATAACAAAAAGAGGTAAGCTACAGTTTAGATAATTTAACGCCCGCATGAAGAAGTACACGGTGGCATATGACTGCAGCATGCATAAGCCTGCCGCGCGAGAGATGCCAGGTTCGCATCCCGCGAGGCAACCACAAAACCAGCCCACACTCGTCGAGGTCGCCCAGCTGAAGAGGTCTACTCGCAATATTCGCGACTCAGTCTTTTTGCGACGATCGCAATGTGAACGGTAACTCGCTATAACAACAATAAACCAGTAAATAAGCCGATGTTTGAAACTTGCGAAAGTTTGCCTTTGGAATATTATGTTACCTCCATTCTACCTGTTGATTCCTGTTCGTTGTGTTGCTAAAGTTAAAATTTAAACCATTAAATAAAAGTGTTCTGTGTTTAAAAGGTATCCATATAATAAAAAAGTGTTTTATGTCTAAAACAACATTGTTATTGAAACAAGTGAAGTGTAAAGACTAGTTTGTTTATTGGCTATTGAATATCTACACCAAATTATAATATTGTAATAGTATCATGATTGTATATTTTATTCCAGAAGATTTGTTTTCATTTTATTAATTATATTTAGTATTGAGATCAATGGAATATTGCATGCTTTAGAAGTTTTCTTTATTTGAATATTAGTAGTCAGCAGATTTGATTAATAATACAATAGGTTAAGATATAAAAATCTATAATCGTAGGTACATTTTCATTTTTGTTTCAAATTTCGAATTGAAAACAACGATCGTTTT
The DNA here is from genome assembly GCF_057557595.1 of Rhyacophila brunnea. Classification (NCBI taxonomy): domain Eukaryota; kingdom Metazoa; phylum Arthropoda; class Insecta; order Trichoptera; family Rhyacophilidae; genus Rhyacophila; species Rhyacophila brunnea. The sequence goes on from NW_028232752.1 coordinate 36,708,782, forward strand.
TTTAATCCTCCCATAACATTATTGTACGATAAATGGAGTTGAGCTATGCTTTGGTAGTAGACAATAACGTATTTTTTTTTTAAATTTACTATTTACTTTAAATTATTGACTGTGGCGTAGATATGTTTACTTTTATGAAATATATATAAAAACATATACCTATTTTTAGAAGATACTTTTGAAAATAAGTAAAACAAAAACATGAAACAACTCATGTACTAAGTGGTATCGAAACCCACATCGATGCAATGCCGTTCGAGTGCATTGAAATTAAAATACCAACTTGGGTACTATTCATGTCGACATTTTCTGATTAATACATAATATATTATAGGGTATTTTTTAAAAACTCCATCATCAATATCAACAATCTTTTTGTAGTTGAAAAAGCAACATTCCTAAAGTTAATTCATAAAGATGGTGCTCATTTGGTTTTAATGTTATTTCACTAAACTTGCTAATACTTTTAAATATTATATTAAACACAACTTAAATAAAATGTGGTATTTTTTAAATATACTTACCTAATATTATTTTGTTTTAAATTTTCTCATGATAATAGCACTTCGTTACAATATGTTTATCGCTCTTTTCCATTTATAGTGCAGGCGTTAGAATGAAATGTTTTATAAAATATTTGCATATTTATAAAACAAATTCTATATAATCTATAATAAACGACTGATTAATTGAAATACATGGATATCACATATCATTGATTACGGTATTGTATTTAAAGTCTCCTTTTTATATTGCCAGATTAAAATTAGCATTAAAAAGTAATTTAATTGACAATGTAGTTATACATTGGCGCGCGGTCGTTAAGTTGGCATGACGCTTTTTAATTGGAAGTTTTATTAACGAAAAAATCACGAGACGTACATGCGTGGGCTCGTTTGTTATATTTTTAGTAGGGTTAAGTATACCTAAACTTTAATTGGTTATAACATAACCATTAAGCGTATTCTTCTCAGCCTATTGCTATGAATATAATAGCTGTAGAACTTATTTTGATTTTATCAATCCTATGCCTACGCGCCCATTTTAGAAGGCCGGCCGGTGCAACTCAAAGCAATAGCCGATTAACGGCTGGTCGGTGGGTTAACTACCAGACGTTCTCGATGAACAGTGATCGCCTCTTGTATTTGTGCATACCTTACCATGCGTTATTACTTTTAACGCAACGGTACTTCCGGTTTATGCTGTATCTATACCCAGACAGACAATCTACAAGGAATGCATAGGGTTATGCTTAGCCACCGTCTGGCCGTGCCGGGCCGTCTGGCCGGAATGGGCGTGCAGACTATATCATCAAAATGGGTTAACCTAGTGTGGGGTCCTGGTTTTTTCAAAAATTCTCACCTTCTATCGCCATTTTTCAATTCGGTACACATCCATATGGCTATTATTGGCATTTTCATCTAGCCAACACATTTTAACCTTTTCCGCTTTTGCTCCACATCACTTCCTTAACCGGTTTATTGTTGTTCATATGGTGAGCATGACTTAACCAGCACAGTCTGTTGATCTTTATAAATACATAATACCAAATGTTGCCATCGGCCCACGTATGCCTCGGTAATTTTATTTTCAAGGCGTATATGAGTACAGGCTTTATCTTTATATAAAAATGTATTTTTAATTAGAATTAAGATATCTTGTCGAATTTATATAATTTGCAACACATCAGAAAATTTTTTGTACCAAGTGGGACTCCAACCTGATTCCGTATATAGTATCTTTAAATATTGGTATAGAATTAGAATTAGACCATGTTATATTATTATATGGACGTACCGATAACAAAATTGTCAAAAGTTTATTAATGAGAATTATTGGTAGTAAAATATTGAAATTAAATAAAGAAATGTAAGCAAAAGTGAACATTTATGTTCTTTTGAGAGTTTTGAATTAAGTCTCATTGCAGGTACTTCTCGCTTATCTCTTAACGAAAAGACAAAACTTTAAAGCAATTAATTATCTCAGTGTCAGGGAAACGTCGCTCGATCTATAAATGTATAATTATTCTGTTCGCTTTGAAAAAAATCTTACAGAAAGATTTGTTTGTGATGGGTTTAAAAAATCACAAAATCACAATGAAAAAGATTAGAGTAGCTGTAACCATATTGAAGCAAACCTTCTTGTATTAGAGATGGAGCTATAACGTTTCAAAGTGATAGGGAAAAGTACCACTAATTTTCATTCAAACTCTGAACACGGTTGAGATTCATCTTTGGCTTATCTTTCTGAAATTGCCTTCAGTAATTTTTGTAAGGATATCATATAAGGCTAGATTTGAAAGAATATTAAATATATTTGTTGTTATAACTTTTATAATAACATTGAATAGGATACTTCTTCATACTTGTCGTCTCTCGTATGATTGATCTCTGAATCAACGGTTTTTGTTTTATCACGATTTTAGCTAATATTGATAGCCTTAAAGGCTATAGCCTTAGACTATAGATACATCTATAGCTTTAAAAAAAATATTCCACCCGATTGCTCCACGTTATTGTTTCTATTTTCTATTTTACCTATCCCAAAACTAGGTATATATTGATCTTTCAAAGTGTACTTTCTTCAACAAATATTCTACTATTAAAATTGCTCAACGCGTTGCAGGTATATGAAAGACAGTCTAGAATAAGATACATATATGCAAAAATATATCTTGAGAATCAATTGTGACTGACATGACAACAATTATATTAACAATTTACATATCACTCCCCATTGAACTTAATATCGTGTGAACCCAATCAACGCGGGATTGGATCAGGCAAAGATATCAAATCACATAGGTAGGTACATGTTATGTTAGTGGCCCACTGTGGATCATATCTTGTTATATTATTATGGGCCTGCCAATTTCATGACCAAATTAACGAATTGTGAAGATCATTAAAATTCAACTAAGGTACCTCTCATATTATATTGATATACCTTGTATAAAGTTTTAATAGTCGTCTAATAATAAATAAAGTGATAATCTTCACACAGGCATTCACTGACGAAATAATTTAAATACCCATTCAAGGATCATTCAAATCATTTAATTTTGTTTGAACTTCCGTTTGCATTGAAGTATAATGTGCATATAAAAATGATTGTGATTGAAAAATATAGCGCTCATGGCGTCGGATGCAGTTCTCCATAGTCTATTGCATTTAAAACCGTTCTTCTTTGTACGAGGCTGTAATCGCCAAGTTAAAATCCGCTGGGTGAACGTTTGCCGCTTGGCCTAGGGCGCTTCAATGTATCCAAAACAATTTGACCAATGTAATTATATATATTGCCAAAAAAAAACAACTTTTATTACTGTATTAGGAAATGCAATACATAAATACGTTGTTAATTTGGTTACGTCCATATTTTGTATTGTGATTTTGTTAGTAAAACCCGTCCATCATATTATTAAGAATTGTAATTATTACAATATTATAACTTTTTGTATTTTTATTGGTTAATTAAAAATAAAAATCGTGAATTAAAGGAATTGAGCATGTTCTAATTATTATTATGAAACTATATTTTGTGATTATTCGAATAATACATAAATATCCCCCAGATATAGCTAGTATTGTGGAATAACTGTGTAGATACTGCGATGGTATTGTGGAAAGTGGTCAGGGTTCTCGCACAGATGATGATATATGTCTGTTTCAGTCTATTTTTTTCAAAACTTGTTACCTAGTCTTACTACTGAATACATGTAGGACGTGTTAAAAAAATATTTAAATAAATATCCCTTTGATACATGTGTAGATTGCTGACTTGGCAAGTAATGGGGGAAAATTTTAAGCTTCTGTAGGGTCGATATTATTTAACTATTTAATTGAGAAAAAAAAATTTACCGATATTTCATTCATATCTCATTCTATGGATAGCTTAAAAATGACTAAAGTGGTCCAATAATGAGATTATACTTGCTCATTAATTTAACAGGCAAATGTTAAACAATTAGTAAAGTTAGTTTCGGCCTATAGCATCGTGGGTCCCAGGTTTGCACCCTGGGCAGGCAAGTACACATATTGTTTTTCAACTTATGTATGAGTCAGAGTATGGACCTTATAGGTTGAGCAAGTGGCTGACATCCATTTCTCGTAAAACAAAATTTGTTAATACAAACCTCCACTCTGTGAAGGCCATACGATCCTATTAGGATCGGCCATGGTGGGAAAAAAAGTTAGTCTGTCTTTATTATAATAAGACAGATTTAAACATTTAATCAATGAAATATATGCCATACTTGATTTAAAATTCACGTATTAGATGGAAGTTACATTAATATATATGATTAAATATAAAATTCAAACAAATAAACTATAAGTACATAAGTATAATATAATTAGGAATATTAATATTGGATTTGATTTTGAGCTAAAAATAAAATAGGTATATTTTAATTATTTTGCTAAATAATTACGTCATACATTATCCCAAAAGAAAGCATAATTTTATAGATTTATAAAAGGCGGACACCTTATTTTTCACTTAGACATTTCATATATTTTATAGGATTGCTCTTTTCCCATTCCGCGTGTCATATTAACAGTTAAAATTATTATCACAGTTAACCATCCATCAACATTTCTTTCCGCGACTCACCAGTCAGTAGGATATTTTGATAACATCTGATCTATGAGTAGAACAATAATTCATGGCAGAAATCTGTATCTAGAAGAAAAATTGCAAGAGATTTTTTACAATTCACGCTGTATTTACTAATAACATGGTAATATATTAGATAGGTATTAAAGAAGATGTCCATTTTTTGTATGTTTAAATATTGGTAGATAGCTACTTAAAAAATGAAACATTTGATGTAAAATTATGTAAAAATAGTGAAGCCGTAGGTGTGGTGGTGTAAGAAACTATATAAAATGGGTTAAAATTCATGGCCGTAACTTTTGAGGGTGTGACATTTTTATGTTCGCGCAAGAAAAATCGTTTTAACAAAAAGGTTCTCAAAGTTGAAGCTTAAGCGTCCCCGGGGGCGAATTGTCTGGGAGGCATGTCCCTGTGTCCCCTTGCCCCTCTTCCCGGGCCGGTGATTTGTTTGTTTTGCAATACGTGTTTCATGAAGCCGACCTGCATGGAGTTTGCTTTGTCACATACATACGTGGTGGAATTATTACACGATTTCGGAGGCGAGCTTCAAAAATCAACACAGAATTTTTGGCCATTTCATAATGTAATTGTATTTTTGAATGAATACTTCTTTACCATGGCGGCGTAAATCACATGAAGGAAAGGAATATGACACTAAATTTTGTCATAAATTATCAAAAATCACCAGGAGAGCATAACATTTGAGGAGGTATTCGATTATGAGAACATAAATGGTCATATTTATTATGTTGATTTTTTTTGGAATGAAAATATATTTGAAAAATTGAAAAAAAAAGATTACCTAGTCTTAAATAAACACCTACGTTGGCATAGAATGGTGCGTCGAGTGGCCGTCTTTGTGTAAGTACAAAGTCATGAGTTCAAACCGGCAGTAGGTCAAAAAATCATATTTATGAATTTGTTCTAAATTGTGAATCCAGGATAATATCGCTTTCTAAAATGAAAATGTATTTATATGGAAAATACGAGTACTTACTACATTTTATAAAAAAATGCCCAATGAAAAATTTGTGTTTATGCAACAACGCTTTAATGTTTCGCCGGATATGAATAAAATCATAAAAAAATATTATCTGATAATATGTCCTATAACAATATCACCGTCATCGGTTTATTTTGTTCGACATATCGCAGTGAATCTAATGCATTAAAAATAATACAATGGGAATTTGTCAGACGCGGGATTCGAATACTGCAACTTTTGGCTTTAGAAACGTACTTACATTCTGCTACTCGTTCACTACTACACATACTGTTAAAGACTTATTTTTATATGAGAAAATAATTATAATAGATTTCTCATCATTGAATATTGGGGATCATAATATTATTTTTTTCGTTAAACACTTCATCTTGGCTCCGGTCTGATTAATATTATTAATTTATTGAACCAATTATAACATTTTTTTAGTGATATTTGCACTCTGAACAATTTAGAAGAAAATCGTAAGTTATTATAACATTACGTATAATATTATTATGACGGAGTATATTCCACACCTTTTACAGTTCATGTTTTTATCAAACGTAGTATTTTAATGCAATCTAGCATATTTTAACATTATTAATATCATATTAACATGAAACCAAAGATGCCTTACCGTTATTTAAAATTACATATTCCTCGTTCCTACATTAAAATATCGACATGTTCAAAAAAACGGAAATTGGATATTACGCTATGTAAAATCAATTCTAGTCAGTGAAACTGTAGACGACTACTAATATTTTAAAAGCTTTTTCATATAAACATTTTTACTGTAACTAACTACACTATAATAACATGATATAAAATCAAAGTTATTAGATTTATTACAGTGAGAAAAAAAACTATAAAACTGTAACAAAGTGATTAGCTTCACTGGAATATCTTACGAAAATGTATTTTAGTTTAAATAAGAAACCAGACACCAAAATAGTTTTACCGCTTTTTTGGTAATAATATATATTAGTTTTCTCACCCAAATGACCCTGGTGGAATACTATGTAATACGAGCTTTTTTATAACAATCGTTAATACCTACCTACTTTGTATTAAAACAAAACATTGATTTCTAATGGATTCAAGCTTTGTACTATTCCATTTAAGTCGTTTTTTGCGACCCGGGTTTCACCTTTCGGCATCTTCAGGCGCCGTGTACACTCACCAAAGGCAACACACACACTGAAAATCAGTCGGAAAAAACGACTTAAATGGAATAGTACAGAGCTTGAATCCATTAGAATTTAAATTCAAATTCCATCAAGTACCTTCAGTCGATAGTAAATATCAAAACATTGATAATTACTACATATTATTTCTTTATTCGATTCGTAAAAAGAAAATGTACATAAAATATATACTCAGACAACCACGGAGTATAGGGTTCATGGAATTTTTTTTTCTCTAAAAGTAAATATATGAAAATGAAGCTGAAAAAAGTCTATCTACTAGGAATACCAAGTAAAATATGATTAATGTAATAAACTTTTTTATGCTATCGCTTCTTCTGTCAAAAACTTCAATAAAATATTAGATTTAATTACTTAGTCAATTTCGTAAATTTTTAAATATCCAAATTAGATCATATGGGCCCCCACGGAGTGGAAGTTTATATTGACAGATTTGTTTTTACGAGAAACGGATGTTAACCACTTGCCCAACCTATTAAGTCTATACTCTGACTCAAACACAAATTGAAAAACAATATGTGTATTTGCCAGACCCAGGATTCACGGCATTATAGGTCGACGCTTAAGCCCCTCGGTGATCGTGGGCGTATATATTGATATTGCCAAGATAAATCCTGAAATAGAAATGTATTTCAAATGGACGATATTTTTTATCAATAATTGCTTTATACATTGAGAATTTTCATGATAGCTATAATTGCTTGTAACAAGACATGTCACTTCTAATTATTATACATAGATAATCAACCTATTACCCCGAACTATCATTATGTAGCACATCTAGATTAATATTAATTATTATGTTATACGTACATATTATTTAAATATCAAAACATCTGTTAAAGATGGCGGCTATAAACAATAAAGTTTATAAATAACATAAACGAAAACTATATTAAATCACAGTAAGAAATTTATTTTTAGCTAAGGTAGAAAAATATAATGAAACTTTACATGACAATATTATGTAACTTAAAATAACAACATAAAGACAGATAAATTATCGGCACCTACTAAAATACAAATGAGGAATATAATTAATTAAACATGTTTGAAGCTGATTAATTGAATTGTATTATATTATAATTCTACATATCCATCTAAATGCCATCGGTAATAAAAGCTGTCTCTAGCCCTAATATCACTGCGTTTATATTATATTAAAACATTGTTTAAAATATCACATTTTTTTAGACTATCGATCACTAGAATTATTGTTTTCAAATAAGTTGTTTCGGACTCTACGCAGTAAGTTACCTCCCTTTTATAGTTTTGAAAAAAGAACATATTATAATTAAGTAATAAATATCTTACGATGAAAGTACAATGACGATACATACATTAGCCGAAACTTTTTGTAAAATATCACACCGTTGTGGAGGGATAACTAAAAAAGTGTTTTTTTTTAATGAAAATTAGTACCTACTACTTTTTCACAACCCTGCACCATCTGTCAAAAACTTCCCAACAGTAAGTGACATGCGGCGAAGATTGCTTGTATTTATAATTAATATTAGCGTTCACATTGAATATATTTACAACCGGTGTTGTGCAAGGATGTATTGATGTGTTTCGATTGGCGAGAATCAATCTCCGCTAAATTTCAGATGGCGTATTATTTGGTTTTTTTCTAACATAATTAATAACGATGACAGCTATTTGGATGTGCATAATATCCTACACAATTTCATACTCTGCCGATTGGTCTGTCTGAGATTGAAACTTTGGTCAACAATTCTATTAAGAGAAATATCTTTCATCATCATAAGAGATAACATTTATTATAAATATTACGAATGTACGTATAGTGTAGTTGGTTGTCCTGTCAAAATCCATTAAATGAAAATGATCAAATCTTGTAAATTATTTGGTGAATAAAACAAATAGTATATTAAAAATCGTTGACAAATTTAATATAATTTTAAATATCGTGCCGTAGGTGGACCCACGTTAATGGCTTCCAGCGCTGTGTTGAAGTTATGTTGCATGACTAATAAAATCAAATCAAAATATTCAAAACAAGAAAATCATACAAATTTATGTGACAAATTAACTTCGTAATTTACTGTTATCTAACACAATAAAGCTGCAATTAACACAACTGTTTGTGTATTACCTACAAAGTGGTTTAATATCAAAAGTTGTGCACAATGGCTGTTTGAAAATGTAGCTTTTAAAATATGTCATTTGAAAAAACCGCCATTACTTAGTTACCGTTTTGAGATCTAATTTAATGAATATAAAGTATATATTATTTGAATGGACAATTCTATATTAATGACTAAATAAAGAAATAATGCATTTTAAACTAAGATACGGGGTTATACCTAATGTACAATAAATCGTGCAGATATTATGCTATAAATATATAAATTATATAATTCGAACACATGTTGTTTAATTTTGCTGACATATTATAATATGTTACATCCAGTATCTTCATTTTTGATTGTGATAACAAAATTATGGAGAAGGCATCGTCTTTCTTTTCGTATAAATCGTGTATATTTTGATAAACGTTTTTTTTTACACTTTTATACAATATGCAGTAATCGAATTAATATTAAAATTATATTTTGAACCGTGAAATATACAACATAGTTAATTTATAATTGTCTTGTGAACTGTATACGAAACAAATTGATAGGGAAAGTGTAAGACAATTTAACTTTTTATTACAAGCTATCCCTCCTGTTTGGAAAATTTAGTTTGGAAGTTAATTCTTAAGAATATCCATTCACTATAATGTTGGCTATTTGAGGATGAAATTTCCGTACCTAGATAGGACGTAACAAATATTTTCTATTGACACCGTGTTGTCGATTCCTGATTTCGAATGACATCGATAATATTTTATAATATGCTAATAAATTAGTATTTGTGGATAAAAAAATAATTACCTATAACTACAATTTATTAATATATATATAATCTAATATTTAATGCCCAAATGTTTTGTAGAAAGAATAAAGTGAAAACTACATCTTGAAAATAATACGATTATAAAATAATAAATGGTATTGTGAAAGTGAAATCGTGCCGATGATTTTATTCTCAACAGAATGTGAAGTGAGTGACGTGAAGTGGAATCGCCGAGATGCTTTGTGATTAAATTGTGCCAATCGGTAGCAAAAAACCGCATAGTTCAATGCAAGTGAAGTACAAGTGCCGGCCGCGAGTGGAATTAATAATATTTTATAGCGAGCGAGCTTTGGGTCGTTTGGAGGGGCTACCGATAGATGGCAGTCATGCGAGAGCTTTCAGCCGAGACGCCGCGTCGCCATGACAACGGTGCGACCAGCTCGGGTTTGTTTCTCTGCTAGTTAATTAATTGTCTTCGTAACCGGATCGTTTGTTATTCGGTGGTAGGTTATGGAGTTTTGAGGCAGCCAGATTATATTATGATTGATGGAAAATGTTAAATTTGAATCAAGATTGCGCACAAATTAATTTTGCACTCGCGTAATGAATAGCATAATCTCTGAGGCGAAAATAAGTTTGTTTATGGTTAACTCATGTTTAATGATCATTTATCCTGTTTAGGATGTGAGTGCTGCTAATGTATGTTCTTTTAAAAACTTATTTATACAAAAGACTTTTCGAAAGTATTTTTAAGACCTATTATTAAAACAGACGGATATTTTTGTTGGCGCTTTTCTCAGCCGTATGTGAGTGTTGGCTGCTTCTAGCATTCACCTCCAGTTAGGTTTATCCAAAGTCACTTCTTTCCTGTTTTTTATGCCCGAGGTCTTTAAAAGGTGAATATTCCAACTACCAGTGGCACTTAGCGATAACATACTATGCTTGCGATTTGAGACATTTTTTGAATTTATGTTTTAAAGCGTCAGACATTGAAAATAAAAATATTCTGGTGGCGCTTTTAGCAGTGGACTATAATAATTTGAAGGTGATGGTGGATGGGTAACGGATCTTCGGGGGGGGGGGGGTAGACAGAATGCCAGACACTGCCCTTTTTGTTGAGAGGGCCGGGTGCGCGCTGGGGCCGTTTCGGTGTTCGCGCACTCACCCACTGGTAAACGGACGGTACACTTAGATGGATTTTAATATTATATTATGAGGTTGATGAATGATGAATTATATAGACGCGACGTTTGCTCAAACCGTATCAGAATTAGTGTAACGAAGGTCGAACAGATATGTTTTGAATCGAGCCCGTTCGTATTCATGAGCTGACTAAATGTTCTTCCCAATTACGGTCGATTCATGACCCGTAACTGTCGGTCACTTGGTCTGGTGACAGTAATAAATAAGAGAATTTGAGTAGGTGGAGAATAAGGATGACGGCCTTCATAAGCGGCTCAACCATATTCTGTATTTATAGCCAAAGATAAACTTATAATTAAAACGAAAAACGTTATAAAATGGGAATTTATAAATTAGGGATCCAATTTTTGTTATTGTTATTGTTATAGTCAAGTTTATTATTAAAATTTAGTTTATGTTTTCTCTAATGTAGGACAATATTTTGAATCATTCATATTATAAATGTTTTTTTTATATTTGTTTTAAAAAAACATCAATAATAATTAATAACGAAGATCTTTCAACATTTTATATTCTAACACGTATACACGACGACGTATATATATGACGTGTTGTGGCATACATGTATAAGTTTGCTTTAATATAAAATAAAACGGGAACGTAACGACGGAGAATGCACTGATGCCTTATTAATAGGGAGCACGAATAGACACTTGGATCTATTCATACATATTTTATTATTTCGTAAACATATAAACGTGGTTAAAAATTAACCAAAAAAACGCTGCAATAAAGATGTAGTCATGCAAGTTTATATATAATAAGGATGTGCCGTGATAATTTAATGCCACTATACCGATATTAATTAATGGACAAGGAGATTGGTAGATACGAGATATTATAATAAGTGGTAATCAAAAATACGAAAAATGAGTTGAACCATGACCTTAATGCTTGTGTGTCAAAAGCATTGCTCTGCTGCAGGTACACAATCAAATAATAGCCCAACACAAGCCATTGTGAAAAGTTTATTTTAGTTTTTAAATATAAAATATCAAATAACTGCGTATATTTCGTTGCAATGCAGAAGTAGGTGGTGATGATTTTTCATAAATTTGTCCCGTTACCTTTATACAATATGTTTCTTATCACTAAAAATCCAATAAACATTTTATTATAATAAATTGTAATTTTCTGAGCTGTACAGCTTTTTGCATGCAGAAAAAATATGACCGTCAGCTGTTTCGAAGTTGGCAAATTAAGGTTGATAATTTTAATATAAAATATAAACTCTGCCGGCTTAATACGAGCTTTTTTGTTGGAGATACTTTTATCCAATATAGTCACGAAATAATTTAATATACATTTTTCAAATTACTTACTTAAATATATTATACATAATCAATATCGACTACCTCTTGGAATAACACACCAATTCAAAATAGTGTGTTTGATGTTTTTTGAGCTATTTTTGCATATAAAAAAATACCACATCAGCCAATTTTATTTTGGATTTTTTCCTCGAAAAACACCCAAATACTGTTTAAAATAATACTCCTAAGTAGAGTTATGATTATATAACATTTTTCCAAATATCTTAAATAATATGGAATAATAATCCACCTGTAGTTGGTATCACAAGTTATTGATATTAATTTTTATGTGGCATTGAATATGACACTATGCCGAGTTGGTGTGATATTACTCGGAAAAAATATACATGCTCCCTACACAAATCATTTTAGTGTATCATTTAACTATGATTTCACCGTGGAATATGACACTAATTCAACTTTCACCTTCAACTTTCGCCTTTATTAACATAGAACAACACTGTATTGAAAAATCATTATCCTTTGTAATGAATCGCACCTACTTTTATTATCGCTAATTGCTTTTGTGACAGTAAAGTTGGATTATTTTTGTTATTGTGAACATGTGACTAATTTTAATATTAATACTTTCGACCGATGGTAGGTACTTGGTGGAATTTGAATTTAAATTCTAATGGATTTAGGTTATGTACTATTCCATTTAGTTAATATGTCTCCAACTAGATCTCCAACTAGACCAGCGTATTTTGAAGGATCAAAAAGTGTTGAAGGTGGTCTGACGAGTTTGATGAAAAAAAATTCCGAAACTGTTTTGATCTTCAACGAAGCTCTTATTGGGGTAATAATTAGATTCATTTGCAAAAAATTGCGTTCACATTCACATGAAGAAATGGTAATAGAATTCAATGCATTTATCAAACGCGATAGTTTTTCAGATATGTCTTCATATGGAATGATCCAGGAAAATTAACTTGTACTATGTAAGCGCGAACATTGTTTCGTCTAATTGATTTTGAAACATTAAAAATACCATGAAAAAAGATGCCGGAACGCCGTTCCACCACGTTACATTACAAAAAAGCCCTGTGTGTTGGGAACTTTGATTTATTATCGAAGATTTGTGTATGCAAAAATGTGAAGGTAGTTTGATACTTATCCAGAAATTTGAACATGTATAATTGGCAGTTTTACAATTTGAGATGTTGTATCGGAAATAAATGGCCGTATAGCATTGACATCAAATTAATGTCTAAATAAAACACTTAAAAATACGTAGGTGCTAATAACCACCGGAAAACAAGGGAAAGACATACGAAAATAGGTAAGCCAGTAATTTAAAATTCAATCATATCGTATTTTTATATAAAATTCGGAATGATTCAAAAGCAGGTCAACAAGTAAGTATCAAGTCATATCTATAAAAAAGCTGATATTTGAGAGCAATCAATATCAAAAATATTATATTATTATGTATAATAAAATTAAACATTACTATCTGTATTGCTTCACAAATAACGCGTCCTTTTCTGATATCAATGCTCTGTTCGATACGGTTGCTTACGGTAAACTGTGATACGGTAAAATATAATAAATACAAATTTATGTAACCAAGTTTTGTTACCACTTAAGCAATTGTGGAAGATAAATATTATATTATAACATACATAAGTGACTGATGAAATAAATTATAATGCTATTATTGTTAAATATACACATAATAAAGGTTTTTGATTACTGTTTGGCATCTTTCAAACCCTATAATTTTATTTGAAAATAAACAAAAAAAATATAATAGGTATGTACGTACTCAAAAAGCCCTTGTCTCGAAATTAACGTCAAAAAAGATTTCCTTTGCCCTGTTTGACCTAGACATTCTCAATTTATCGTTAAGAAAATTATTTAATGTAATTAAAAATGCTGTACAGAATTCGCACAAAATTATAATAATATTTCTCTTTATTCCTTTTACGCACGAAATTAATAAAACGACAGAGAATGGCTCTTGTACCGAGCAGTATTTCGAGTGATATCAAAGAAGGCTTTCTATATAGACCGACTACCTTGTTTTTGTTTGTATCTTTGTATTATTAATTATTCTGTTATATACTTTATATACTAGTCTTTATTTAATTCCTTGTTAGACCAAGCATTTGCTTCAATAGTTATGAGAAGGTATTCTTTTATGAGATAGAAACTTACTTGTTTATATAGTTTGTGAGTTTCATTATTGATATTGTATTAAAACACACTTTTTGAAGTTATACTTCTTTTGGGGCGTTTGGTAGAGAGTGAAATTGAGAGCTGCGCGCGCACACCGTTTCGAAAATGCGAGACAGTATGAAGTTAGCTGTAATACAAACGCAAGTTTGATAGTAGAATTGTTCCGTTTATTAGAACGAATTTATTATTGTCGGCCATTTGCAATTCCTTACGTAAACAAACGATTAAACGTCAGAGTGACAGTTGTTGTTACTTTAAAAATAAAAACAACGAGAAGTAATTATATAAAATTAAGTAACATAAGTTAAAGTATATAGAAATAAACCAACGGCGCTCCAATAAGCTCATGAAAAATGTTCAGTATGTAATTTAACAATTTAATTAAGAGCTAGTCGAAGAATCTAGACTATCACAAGGTTTTTTTTGTTTTATTACGCCAAAGAAGTATAACTTCTAACGCGCGTACAGATGCGGGTAGAAGAATAGTTTTCAATAAAGCATATTCTCTAAGCCGGCACAATTTTCATTTGACTAGCATCACATAGAGTAGTTTGCATGCCAAAGTCCTTAAGAAACCTCGATTGTAAATGCGAGGTATCATAAAGGCATCTAGAAAAAAAAACAAGTACACACCGATTTTTTTGTAGTAACTCTCGTCTTATTTCGTTATAATACGTTCTTAATACAAGGCTACTCGCGAGATTTTAAATGTTTCTTGTCTGATTTATCATACAGTACATCGTCACTGTATAGTTCCATGGTGTTTACTTGCCTTGTAACTTGTAACCACATATGTTGCACTTACAGTTACAGTAACTTGACCTAATGAATATAATAAGATGTAAAAATATAAAAAAGCAAGTTTACTATCTGAGATAACCCATCAAAAGAAGAACTATTAGACTTGAAATATCATGGCTAAACATTCTATTGATTCTAGATTTTAACATGATCTATTCAAAATAGTTTCATGCTGTAAAAAAATTGCTTGAACAATTTCGGAGCGCAATCGGGGAGAGAAAAAATCTGCAGAAAAAAGAATGATAAATAGATTTTAAACAGGAAATTGGACTTCTTCTTCTTCTTTCGACCATGTCCGATCCTAATAGTATCATATGGGCCTCCGCAGAGTAGAGGTTTGTATTAACAGATTTTGTTTTTTACGAGAAATGGATGTCAGTCTCTTGCTCAACCTATTAGGTCCATACTCTGGCAGACACAAAAATGAAAAACAATATTTATACTTGCCAGACCCACGATTCAAACCTGGGACCCGCAGTATTATAGTCCAACGCTTAAGCACCGCGGCCACCGTTAGCTCAATAGGCTAGAGCATCCGACTAGATACAGGAAATTGGACACATTATTGATAATATTATTGATTCTAAAATGTAAATGTAATCCAAAAATAGATTTATCGATTGTTATTTTGAGTCAAAATTTTATTCGGGTCAAAAAATACGTTTTTAGGGTCCAAATACCATAATGGGGCCGTATTTATGGGGCAATAAATGTAGGGGAATCAGAAAAGGCAAATCATGTGCCCAAATAAACATATCAAAAATTAATCGAAAATTTTATCGTTCGGTAACATTTAGATATAAAAATAGCCCATAAAATTATTTTGCTCTACGACGATTGATAAAAATTTCACGATATTCGGCAAAACGAAATTTGATTTCGCCATAATTTTTCCCAAATGACCATTTTCTACGACAATATAAATCCTATGATGTAATGTATGCTTGACAAATATATTTACGTGATTAAGATTTAATTATTGTAAAAAGTTGACCGAAGGAAATTAATCATTGTTATATTTATGGATTTATAGCAATCATTAATATCATATTTATTATTATACATGGTAGTTAATATAATTGTATTACTTTTATTATGAAAAATATCTAGATATTATATTTCATTGAAACTAAAATGTAAATGTATATTAGTGAACCTATTTTTATTTTAGAAGAGATTATTTAGCTACGTATTTTTTTGACGTATACGAGGTATAAATGAGAACTCTGCCATTCTGGATAGTATTGACCTGTATGTCCTTGATAACTATGTAATAGAGAGCATCAGTCGTTTATTCTCCCAAGGTGCATAATCAACCTGCCACTGGTAATGCCTATTGGGAAGGCGATAACTATGTTCAACCAAATTGCTTCGGGTGTTGATATATTCCCCTTGCGCGAGGGTGAGCTTAGGTGGACGCTATTTTATAAAATCTTAAAATAGGGCCTCCTTAACAAACTTGGTGTACTTCTTTGAACTTTATGGATGTATAATTGTATTGTCAGTATTGCCACTGCTTTTGTATGTTTATAATTAATTATTAGGTATGTTCTATTTTTATATTTTCATTTTTATCGCTTTAATTACTTTTTTCCTTCTTTATAATATAATGTTTCATGTCATGTTGTGACCGTCTCGTGACTTATAATTTGTAATGTCCACAATATTATGCTAATAATAAATAAATTGAAAATTACATTTTATATATTATAACAGAAACAATTAAAAAACCGAAAACCAAAAAAAGAGTTTAAAATACACAAATACAAAAAAATCTGTAGGTATCTAAATATTAAAGGAACATTTCTTTAAACTCCTGATTAGATATGTACTTCAGAAGCCTTTATGTAGGGTGATTAGTTACTCCACTGTATCCGTGCTGTACTGGTATATGTAGTCAAAACCTCGACGATAATAGAATAGCTATCAGAAGAGTGAAGGATGTGACTATATCAATGGACGATAACGATTTTCTGGGCTGATGAACAATAAGGGTATTTAAGGAAAAGCCAATATTTAATTCGATGAGACCTGATACTAATTGCTGCTGATAGAGAATGTGCTGCAATTTAGTTGCCAACCTTCAACAGAAGACAGTATCAAAAATAAAAATAGAGGTTATTTTACACAATTCTTTAACGATCAGTTACGTTGTTACGTGCTGTGCTCCATAATAGTTTTAAAATATATAATGTTTAAGACTTTCACGGTTGTTTTCAACGTAATAGATTTTTGGGTTTCCATCGCATGTACATCTTTCTTCGTTCCTCGACATCTCGGGCTCGTTGCAGAGGGAATTATTAACAGACATTTATTATGGTGAAGAGTAGTGTAGGTATATGAATGCAAACGTCGCTCTAAGAATGCCGAAAAGAATCCGAATAGCTAAGAGCACACGTTGTTCAGAGTAATATTGGATTTTTCTTACAGTGCCGGAAGCCATGACGTTTTTAACCATAACTCATCATTCCTATTAATATTTCCTGGGTTTTCTATAGATTTTAATGGCCTTCTTTACCAATCGTGCGAAATATGCTTTATTCTGACCCAGTATCTTGGTTTAGAAATCAAATTTGTATCCTATATCTATCGAGTGTTTGGAAATTGCTGACGTGTAGTGTTTAAGTCGGTATGCCCTCTCGTGTTCCCTCGCACGCTTCTTTACAGTTCGAGAAGTTTTGCTTATATACTTTTTCGGCCATAGTTTAAGTTAAAACATAGTTTGTCTTATTAAGTCAATGAAAATGATAACTCTAAACAGCAAACACAACAAATTTTAGTAACTGAAAAATTTTAGAATTCACACATACTATTCAAAACTAGGGTTTATATTACGGCGGTGGAACACAAGAATAGGGAGCCTTATGAAACTGTTGTATAAAAATACTTCTGCATTGCTGGAAAATTTCAATGTGATAGTTGGCGGACTAGAATAATTGAAACATGGCGGTAAGACATCGTAAGTAAGACGTGCAAATGCACCTTCTAAAAAATCTCATAAGAAAACTCATAAAAGTAGATTACAGCGTATCTAATAATGTAGAGCAAAACAAAAAGTTTAACGCCGTGTAAAAATACGCTCGCAATATTTTTGTACATAATATAAATTATTTTGAAGAAATCTATTATTATGTTTTAATTTTTTTTCAATTTATTGCCTTATCACTTTATTGAGACAGATTTGTAAATAGACTGTCGGGAAAGTTTTGTGAAACAATAATATCTAGTGTGCAGGTTATTTCTTTTTTATTGCACGATTTATCGAGATCATACTGGAAAATGAAGATAAATGACAACCTTTATCGAAACGTATATCTAAACTTAACAGTATATTTTTCTGAAATGGGGTTGGTTTGAAAGAAATTTCACGTTAGTAACAATACGTCAATAACTTATAATATTATAACGCGCTTTCAATTGAAGAGCTTTTTAAATATTATTTAAATCATTTTAAAATTTAATAAACTATCATTTACTTTAACTGCGGGGAGGTATTAGTAAGATCTAATTTGAATTGAAATTTTATTTGTTACGATTCTTGTACTATTCCACATGAATAATATGTTCGATATTTTCTTACTATATACCTACTGTATATTAATTTTCTACTACAACTTACAATCAATAATTAGAAAAATGCACTCGGAAGACCCCAGATCGAAGACATGTTAACATATTTTAACGAAATTTTCTTAATGCTTGACATGTATCTAATTTAATAGGGAATAGATCAAATAACGGAGAAAATATGGAGTCGAATGGAAAAGGTATACGCCAGCATTTACAATCTAAAAAAGGAGAAATCAGCATGATGTGTCACACTAATTTTGCTTTCGAACAAAAATTATCAAAAACGCTTACTTGACTTTCGTCGTTCTTTGAGAAATAACTGCGAATGTTCGCTGAAGACGATAATGTCTTTGAAAATAAAATTATATTTAAATATTTTAAGTAAATATAAATAATATATTATATAGGTAGAATATGATTTCTGAATGACTATGTTTAATACATATAAATAAAATATTAATATGAATAATTAATTATAAATGTTCTTCTAAAATATAAAATTAAATGAAATACCTCCCTAGTATGTAATGTATACATACGTACTATACGTATATAACAGTTTTGATAATCTATATTAGATCAAAATAACTCCTTGCGTAGAAATAATTGCCCAAAAAGGGAGACTGCGTAGGGATGTACCTATAGTATTAGTGTCCGGTAACAACATCCTAAACAACACTAAAAATCCACTCATTCATTCTTTACTATGGCCGCGTTTTGGAAAATGATGATTAAAAATCGTGAATGAATTTGAATTTATTCATGATAAAATAATAATAAATTCTTTTTAAAGACGATTTTTTTCTACTTTTACTCGAAATCTGTTTCGATAATTTCAGTCATTAATGAGATATAGCTGACAAACTGCAAATTGCCCGCCATTTTCCATGATGGTGGCCATAACACATCATGTATGAGTGTTGATTTTTGGTATGTTGCTACTGGGCACTACCACTATAGATGGACAGTCTCCACTCTAAGGTAATTATTTCCAAGTAAAAATGCAATGTGACTGGACTATAATGGGTGATTTTCCGGATGTCTCTTTGTTTATTATATCTATATTTGGTGTATCTTGATTCCCACTCACGGAAGTATCCTTGAGTGTATATTAATATGTTTTAAGAGGATATAATAATATTAATCGATCATATTATTCTGCAGTTGTCCATGGTCTGAGCCAGAGACAAAATGAATTAATTAATCAAGTCAAGTGATTAGAAATCGCAACATATGAATTTTGAGGTCGATATTTCATTAACACACTGTAGATAACTCTGTAATAATGTTATTTTGTTGTCTGACTACATAGGTACAAAGTTTATTCAAATTGATATACATTTTTATATATATACAAACCATTTAATTACATGTAATTTTTGAAAAGAAAATATAATAAGTATATTAATTCACACCAATAAAAATGTTTGATACATAATAATATGTACGTACCTGTATTATCCCTCAGTATTTAGAATATCTCCTGTCTCGGCCTCAAGCGTTCTCAAAACAACACCTGCATTACTTTTTTGGATTTATATGCATATTCGTTATTCTAGTTACTCGTCCGAGTGGCATTCACCGTGCAAATTAACTCATTTACTGCTGAAAACACGCCTGGCGTGTGGCCATTAGATACATATACATTCACTGCTGATCAGTTAATTACTTACCACATTTAATTATCATGCTAATTGCTACACGCCTGGCGTGTCTTGAGCAGTGATCTAGTTGTGGTAATTAACTGGTCAGCAATGAATGAGGTAATAAACGAGCAATATCTACTGCTAGCCACCCTCTGTGTGGCAAAAATAAAATGAATAAATTGATATTTTTACTATTTTGACGACATTTTACCAGAAATATATCTTTTGAGTACATTATAACCAACAATTTATATTATTCGATCACTATTTGAAATATCTGATTTGTCAAGGAAAAAGAAAATAAGTAAAAAAAAAGCATGGACTTGAGTTATGTATGCTAACTACATATCATTTATTATTAATTTATTAGTATACAACAAATATGAATATGAGTCAGAATCCGTATATTGTATTAATATAGTATATCGAGAAAATACTACTACGATGACTTCTGTTTTTATATTAGTTTTATTTCATATGGACTATAATATATACGCACATCTCAATTTTTGTCACACTTTTTTTTGATACCACAGATTAGTCAAAAAAAAAAATATTTTCGGATCGACAAAATCTATTTAATAATGATGGTAAAATAAAGATCAATATCTTCTTTGATCCTATGACTATTGTAATTAATTTTCTAGCACTTATCAAAAGGGAAGATATCAATTGATACAATGTAATAATATAATAGAATATTAAAAAAATTGGTTGTAATTATATTATTTACAAGTCTAATAATATAAGATTACATTCTATAAAATATTGCATATTAAATTTAATGAAACGCGAACATTCTATTAATATTGTAATTGTTTATATGACAAAATTTCGTGTGCTAATTTAGAAATTATGGGCTAAATTAAATTTGAATTTATTAAAACTTTTGGCGTGGTAGCAATTAAATTATCAACCACACTGCCTCATCCTAAAATAAAGGTTTATTTTCATTAAACACTCGGTAGGTATTACATTAGGTAAAATTTTCCAAATAATGACACCGTAACTTACAAAAGCGCTCGGTGATCATGGCTCGCTTATTTTTGCTATTTAATCCGTTAGAAAACAATATTCTACCTACCTCTATAGCAGTGGCTTCAAATGCTATCTAATTAAATGTACATCATTGTTACACAAATGACATCTTGTCATCTCTCTTTAAATTTAAGTTCAATTTGACGTTACAAATCTACCCTTACCTTTTACACTAGATTGTGAAAGTTTATTAAATAAACTTAGACATACACATGGAAATATAACTACATAAAAATATTTATTTATACTGTTAACCGAGTAAGCTTCATGAAAATTATTTTAACATGAACTATTCTCAAGCGCTTATATGATGCTCGAACTCTCACGTTTTCCATCGACTCGGATCCCTTGGAAGGAAAATGGATATTATTTCGGGATGCTATAATGAGCTCCGCAACTACTGCCTTAGGAGAGCGGCATACGCACAAGCCGGACTGGATGTCACCTCATACATGGGAGATGATTGAGAAGAGGAAGCTCCTGAAAGAATTGCGAGACAATGGTACATACGACCCACAGCGCAGCGCGGAATACCAGACAATGGACCGCGTGGTAAAGCGTTCTGCCCGCCGTGATAAGCGCCGACACCTGGATGACCTCATTCGGGATGCGGAATCTGCTGCCTGCAAGAATAATCCAAGTGCTCTCTTCGGCATCACCAGAGCAATTTGCGGTAGGAAACGTCCAGTAGTCACTGCATTACGCAACTCTGACGGAGTGACAGTCACTGAACCTGCAAAGGTCTAGGAGCTATGACGCCAACATTTCAGTGATGTCTTGAATCGCCCACCTCTATTGCATCCCTTCGATATTCTGTCGGAGATCACCGCCCTCGGAATCACTACTGCATCGAGATTCTGCGAAGATCCTCCGACAACTGCTGAAGTTGAAGAGGCTGTCAAAAGACTGAAGCGCAGGAAAGCTCCATATATAATAGGTACCTATTATTTAACATGGTAGTTATTGATTTATATTATTTGCCTATTTTGATTATCCCAGCGCTCCATACTACCCCTCTACCTCTTTCATACATTTAGCCTCTTTCTGTAGTCTTTTAGGGCCCACATGGGATAGTCACGATTATTTGCAAACCTCTAGTCTTGCCGTAAGTAAGGTTTTTTTAGTAATTTTTTTAAACAGCCCGTTAAGTTAATACCACTGGCTTGCAAGATTAATCCCATGCACAAGTCCTCTTGACTTTTAATCCATTTGCGGCGAACTTTAAAAAGGTCGGCACAGTATTATTGCCCAAGTATGTTTCCACCCCTCCGCCTCCCTTTACCGCTCGCCGACTTTTCAGATTACAGGTGTGAAAGAGTTTATTTAGAGATCAGCGCGGGATAATGACCCTTGCTGCGGTGAATTGTAAGTGTTGAATTCGCAATCCACTCTTATTTACTGCCCTCTTTGACGGGGCGACTGTTTAATCTATGTAACTTAAAGTCGACGCTGCGTTCCTAAATCGCCCCGTAAATGTAAATTTTTAAAGTTTTTTTAAATCGCATTAAAGGTTGCAGTTGGTTTGCAGATTATTGAAATAATATAACGAAAGCACCACCTATCATATATATTCTCATATGTACTCAATATTCTGGATCTGGGGGGGGGGGAGGATTAACGATGATAATACCAGGCACTGACCTTTGATGTTAACAGGGTTGGCGCGCACCGGCACTAGTTCGGTGTTCACGCACTCACGGACGATACACTTTTGGATGGATGATATGTTATGAGGTTGATGAAGGGTGAGCTTAGCATGGATGATATAAACGCGACGTTCGCTCAAACCGTACCAGATTTAGCGTAAGAAGGTCGAATAGATGTATTTTATATGAGTCACGCTGTAGTTAGCGACGGTAAAAGTTTAAAAAACTTACGCGCTCGGCTTTCTTGGAGTAACTAACTGTTCCTCGCAATTACGGTCTATTCATGACCCGTACCTGTCGGTCGCCCTTGTTTGGTGACAATAATTAAGGATGGTAGGTGTGACATATTTTAGAGAGTTTAAAGATGGAATTAGGTTTATAATCGGCCTAACCATTATTATTAGACTATGCTTAGCTACAAATTCACACATTCAGACATTGACACATATTGCGTAGCTGACGTTGAACACATGCAATTCGCTGACGAAGTTGAAAAGTATTTAGTTAGCCGGTACAACTAATTTCAGTTCTTTCTCCACTACCATATTTTTTCGTCACTTCACCACCACTTACTATTGACTACTGACAACTACTCATACTTACTTAATCTTCATACTCAAATACTCTTTGATATGATAAAAAAAAATACCTACATGTATATGAGTCATTTTTGATGTATTAGTGAAATTAAAATTATTGCAAGTGCCGCCACTGGTCAGTGTGGTTTCCGGGTATTATTTTTCTAATAATATTCAACTACGTTGTTCTTTCAAATGTCGCTAATGCTGGCGACTATTATTATATAATTTTTAATCAAGCTATTATTAAATACTCACTAATCTTAATTAATATATGGATCTGTCTAAATTTTAGTTTTAAGGGCGAGTGAATTTGAAAACTTTCCACAAATGTTATCGATAATTTTTATTTACAATAATAAATACTTATCGAAAACATAAAAAAATATTTTACAATTAGAAAAAACTATTAGTACGTAGGTACTTATATAATGTTGTTATTATTATTAGGTAGATATATAGTATTTTATGAATATTTTAATCATTTAAATGTAATTTGATGAATTCTATAGAAGGTAACAAAAGGTTTGTAAGTATGTAGTTTTCTAGAAAATATAACTTGAATTCCTTTTTATTTATATCGATTCGAGTTTTGAAAGAAATTATTCAGCTCAATATAAATAAAAAAAATCAAGTTAGATACATATGTTTTTTTTGTAAAAAAAAAATATTTTAGATTAAAAAAAGAATACGTTAAAATTATGATTTTTTTTAAAGAACTTACTAAACTAACAACCTTTGAATGCTTAAAATGTTAATAAAATACAATGAACTATTAAAAATCTATCTTGTAAAATTATTTTTTAACTAAAAAATATACTAATTTTAATATTCTCAGATGCGTATTGATTATTTAAAATTAAAATTATCAGTAAAATGTCTTAAATTGAAGGTTTTGCTAATAAAATTACTCTCCGCATTAAACGCACCTACTTGATTTATCTAGTAATAATTTTTTTATTAAAATATTTTTAATTCTATTATTAATATACAAAATTTGAGAATTTTTTATACTTTAGTATGTTATTTTTCATATAATTAACAGGTGTATTTAGGCCCTAGGGCATGGACAATAATAATATTATTTTCTCTTCTCTCATTCTCTTACCTGCTAAAATATAATCAAACAGATGATTTACAGTATTAACCTACATCAATCCTTCGTAAAGAGTATGATGTCAAATAGTCAACACAATTAAGTACTACTATTCATCTCTTGATAGATAAGTATATTATTATTATGAAATATATCATAATCATAGGCACCATCTTGACCGACTCCAGGACACGTATTTACCTCGTACAATCTCACTCCACTGGATTATCTTCAAGGATACTGTAACTCTTTCTACATAATCAGTTTCCAGATCATCCCTTTCCCTTATATGCAAGCTTTTCAATTGTTCGCTAGATTATTTCTTTTAATTGGGAAACTTAAGTTTTCGTAAGAAACAATTATTTGGTAAGTAATTAATACCCAATAATAATATTATGTTGACTCAAAACCACAAATATTATACATATAATACAGGTCGAATACGTGGTCAAGAAATATAATTAAAATGATAATTATTAATATTTCATTGTGAAATATTAAGTAGACTGTAAAAGTAAATATTTTTTTGACAAAAGTATCTTAATTTCTTTTGCAAAAATATTCGGCCTAAGATGAGCTTACAAAAAGACAATCTTAAGACAAAAAGTTGTAAAAGTTGTCATAACACCGCATTAAGATTATTTTTCTACCACTGAAAATGAAAATAGGCATTTTTTACAAAAGAGAATACAGCCTCCATAAATAATGGTTAGTAAAATATTAGTTGAGAATACTTCACAGCAGTATTAAAAAAAAGAAAAAAATGCTGGCAACGAAAAATTTTAATGAATGCTTTGACAAGTTGGACTCAAAAAGGCAATCATCATACGTATAATGGTTTCGTATAGATATATAATATTATGACTTCACTAAAGATTAATTATTCCTTTACAAATCGAGACCAGGCTATTTTAAGTCTCTTCAAACTACCTACTTACTGAAATTTCACGAAATATTTTTTCACCTTTTCACTAGATTTTCTACTATAAATATTTAGTCTGAAAGAAATATATATTTAAGAAAACATTAGCCAGGTAGACTTTTTAAATTATATTTTAAGCTGAGTACCACATGGCGGACCCCCTACCTATCGCTAAGGATAAAAGACGCTCTGTAGTAACGTTTTCCAAATGGTGTACGCGGTAAAATTAAGGTGTATCTTGAACGATTTTACATACATTTGAATTATGGAGTAGTCGAGTATCATTGAAATAAAATAGCGCGACTTTTTTTTTTACTATTAGAGAAAATTTGTGATGTGTGTTTATCTCGCTTATCTGGTCGACTTACCACGCCGGGCCTCCAAACTAGAGCCCTGTTAGTCCCTCCCTTTGTTTGATTATTTGTGTCGCCTTTTTGAATTTGTGTTGGTAAAGATATGTGGTTTTATAAATATTTATTCAGATGAAAATATCCCTCTGTGGCGGACGAAACCGGTCCAGATTTATTAAATAATAAAAGTGGAATAAGTACTAAAAATGTGCGTTTTATTAAATTAATCAATAATACTCCATATCGATTGGTTTTGCGATATATATTGTTAACAGTTATTAAAATATATTTTTAACCGCCAAATTCTAGGCGCAAAGACATGTAATAACCAGAATACAATATTTTTATAGAAATGATTAGATAAGTACCTAGTTACTTTTAATGTTATTCCGACGCTTAGGTAAAGTAAAATCATTTTTTTAAAGAAGATTTATTAGATTATTGTCATTAAATATAGCTGTACAAAATTATTTTCTGTCGTTTCAGTTGGTAATATCCGGTTGAATACTAGTCCTGATTGTTAATCAATTATGTGGTATTGATATTATATTGTTGAAGTTTACTAAGATACGATGCATGAACCATTTTTTAAAAGGTGTAATAATGGAAAATTTTTAATAACCTTGTTTATACGCTTGCCTTGCTTTTAAGATAATAATCAAACTATCGGTTGATTCGAAAATTGTAATAAATTCACAAATACGACCCACAATGCTTAATAAAATGTGGGAAAAGGTTTATTTTGTAAAGTGTATTGCAATTTTATTTTATTTTAATTTATTGGATGGTAATCATCAAAGTTTTGAACAGTAAATGGTTCAAATGAATAACTAACATTGCAACATGCGAATTCGTATAAAAGGCGATCAGGTTAAATACCTCATCCTCGTAATGGAATGTTGATTAACATTTTTATACACAGTTAAACTGTATCTAGCTAGAACGGATTGAAAGGGAATGATTGAATGATTTATTTTTTTAATTTATTCGCGTATTTGTATCTAAACTGTGGCTTGGTTTTTCAGAGAATTGGGTAATTAAAAGCATTGAGATGAAAAAACAATTCACATACATTATTCGCTGAAATTATTGTTTGTTACTTTATCGCGAGTTTGCCTGTTTCATATGGTGATTAATAAATAAAAACTTTATCACTTTAACGGGTTGATTAACAATTATTTATAAAAAAAACAACTTTCCTTAAATAAAATGTAAAGTACGTACTAAAGTATTTTTATTTATTAACGTTGTAACATCATTTGCATCTACATTTTTATACAGTCAATCTATTTCTTTCGAAGTTTGCCTCTTGTTCGCGTCTGCTGAAGTATCCTACTTATCAGGATTGTTGGTGTACGGTCGTCTGACAATCTTTCAATGTGGCCGATCCTTCGTAGTCTTTATGACGTACTGAATCGTTTGTTGTTCAACTGGGGTGTTGTAGTACTCAGTTTATGATTGTCTTTATTCTGTACTTCCTAATTTATAGTGTAGGTCTAAAGATAATTTAGAATTCTTTACAGATCAATCACAGATTTAAGATATAACATTTATGTTTTTTTAGACGCGGAATTTACTTCAAAGATGGATTAAAAATAATGTGGGATTAATTTTCGGAATATATCACATACTTATTAATTTAAGCATTCGACGTATATCGTCTCTATTCTGGCAGAACACACTAACTGGAGAATACTAGTTTTGAGTAGTTTGACTTTGAAGTTGTTAAAAAGTTTGAAATAATGTAATCATGTGAGTTTATTAAGTAATCGTAAAAAGGATGACTTTAAAATAAAGACTGTTTATTTATTAAGAATGTTTCCAGACGGTAAAGTTTGAAATAAGGAACATTTTGGTACTAACTCAATATGTCATTTTTTCGAATTAGTGTCTTCTTCCAGAACAGTGACGAATCATTCATACAAAAAATCAGCATAATATGTCAATAGGTTTTTGTAAAGGTAATTTCCAGGTGACAATCATATTTTTTTATTATTATAGGTGTAACTGATGTATTATTATATTTTTTATAATAATATTTTTATATATTAACGAAATTTGAATATTATGTAAAATATTATAACAAAAAAAAATACATAATCTGTATGTTAATTTTCTTAATCTACTATTTTTTAATGTGTAGATAGAAAATGAACCTAAATGCGTTGATTGCATGGATCACAATTTCTTATTAAAAACACTGTTAGATAGTATATATATGTCGTTTTAATGAAGTGAGTTTTGTAGTAATTAGGCAACAAGAATTTAAATACAATTATGTGCATTCTTAAATGGACTTTCCACTTAATAATTGATAATAATAATATTTTGATAGTAATTTCTAACCATTTGTGTCTTTTAAACTTTTAAATATTCGAAACGAAAATTAATAATAATATAATATACCTATTATTTATATTAAAAATATATGAAATGGTAAACTATTATGACGATAAATTTACTAAATACCTGATTCAAATTGCACCTCTATGGGTAATATAGTGTATTATTATTAAAATGATATCACCTTGTGTAGCTACGTTTTTATAACATATTATTATTGTCTTTATAGATAAAATAATATTCTTGTATGGTTGAGAGCAGGGCGCAAAGTTAAAGTTAGAAAGAGGTGGCATGCTTTGAGTTGTATCCAGCCAATTTCCGGTTCAGCTCTTTTCGATGCTTTGTCCGTGTTATTTATAAACGAGAATTAAGGCTTCGATTTGATAGCACAGTGACGTAGCGTCGACAACTATTTTTAACAGTTAAGTCAAGAAATTAAAATTTTTATTTTTATAAAAAACCTCAACAAGTCAATAATAATATATTCGATTGACATATTAATTAGTTTGATAGCAATAAAATAAAACTAGGTCGGAACGAAAGTCATAGTTACTCATTTTTACAAAGTATTATCGAGTAACTATAATATTATGTATGAGTATATACGTACATTGCCGGTTTTGATCTTGTGAATTTTCAGATGATTATATCAGTATATAACTGAGGAGTTTAATTCGTACTCATATGTTAAATTTTAAATATATTTTTTAAATTTTGAAATTTCTCTGTTTTGATCTACTTAGGTAGAAAAAAATGCTCCGCGACCTAATACTTACTGCAGCTCTGCTCCAGGGTCTGCTCCGCTCCGGGTTAAAAGTTTTAATAGATAAATTATGTACTTATACAAATATGCTAAAAAAATTAAAATACTTTAGTAAGTAGTTTTTTTATAAGGTTTATTATTCGTCCTTTTCATTATTAATTCTATCAAACAAAATTCCGATAGCAAATCGTCAAAAAAGTGAGGTTTTACTAGCCCAAATCAAAGTCTTGGTTTCTGTTCATAACTCTATAGAGTATGTATAATATGTTGTTGAGACTATTTTTTGGAAATACTGTTATTCTTTATAATGCTGAAATATATAACAAATACGATTAAAAAACCAAGATCTACGTCTTTTGTATTTTTGGAGAAAATGATAAAGTTTGCACAATTGAAGAATTTGCACATATACTTATATAACATGCTATTTGCCACCATTAAGATTAAGAGCGTACGTAAGTGAAACAGAAAATAATTTTCAACTGTATGTGGAACGAAATTTCGGCCGCGTTGCCATTCGGAGAGCGATAGTCGTTTGCTGTTTGCTTGTCGATTTGTTTTGTGATGGCGTTGGAGGAACATATTCTTAAATCGTGTAAAGATTACTAAAAAACGTTTCGCATGTATTTGAAAAAAAACATGTCAATGAATATACTATTATTATTACGAATATAATAATAAACATAACATAAAAAGGACGCATGTTGAATTTTTATAACAAATTATATTTCGTTCGGCTCGCGTCATTTGCACAATCCGCGCGTCGCCTAGACACGATCTTTTTAGACCATGCCTCAGCTGAGGTATAGAGTAAATGATATCAGTTACGTAAACGTAGACGATTACGAATGAATATTTGGCTCATTACATTATAACAGAGTATAGTAGTTATTTCAATAAAATATTTTTATTATGAGTAGCGGATTAACACGGGATTGGCGGAATAATTCGATTGGGCAATATTTCATCCATATTATGAAACATACGTCATTGTTTAATCATAGTTGAATTAATTAACATATTATAGTTCACTAGTGCTTTAAAATATATATAAAAAAATATATTATTGAGTAGGTCTATAATATTATGGAGGGGAAAATATCAGAAAATACATTGCAATGAAAACAAAATTAATTAATTAAGAATTCGTTAAGAAATAAGAATTTTTCTTTTAATAATCGCAATAAAAAAGCCTGATAATTATTTATTATGTGATAGTTCATAATAAATTTAATGGAAATACCATCCCCTGTGAAACCTATTCGTAACCGCATTTCATTGTATCCAAGATACGAACCCTTAATATTTTCGGTGAAATTTCTACTCTGGAAAAATGGTGTGAGTCTATGAAAATGATATTTCCAGGACTTTTCCAAAGATGGCCAAATGGGTAGTTGCAGGTTTATCAACGTTTTATTTTTTGTAATCATGTTATGCCGTAAAACTCGTCAGCATTATAATTAAATTTATTGGTATAAATTCAAATTTTTATTTTTGTATAACATCATCATAAAAGTAAATGCATAGATTTTTGTCGTACATTAGATCAACAGATATTTTTAATTTTTAACAGTGGTTTTAAACTACAATATTATTATAAAAAATTCTGTTACAACTTAACAAAATATGAAAATCACAAAAATATAACTTAACTGAAATAAACTAATTATAATAAATTTAGTATCCACACTGGGTACGGTATAAAATTATGTATTTTAAATAATTTGGTGAAAATATAATTATTTTATTATTATTAGTAGAAATATTATAAATGTATTTTACAAGGCTATCATAAGTTTAATCATATAACACGTACCTTATTTTTTGACTATTGATTGTAATAAACAAATTCACATGGTATTATGAGTTAATAATACATATACTACTACACCTAATTATAATTAAATTTAATAATATTATTTTAAAAAAATGTCGCAATTTTCACATGGATAAAACTAATATAACTGGGTACTTATAATTAATGAATACTTGCGTAATATTATTTCCTGAATCATGTAATTTCTTTCCAAAATATTAATACGAATACGGAGATCGAATATTGTCAGCAGTATTACGCAAGTCCTCATCATTGTGACAGTGACAATACTAGGGTGGACCAGCATAATACGATTAGCGCTCTTTACTTCGCCATACTCACACACGATGTTCTCTCCGGTTAACATAGTTCAGAGTTAAAACAATATTTTCAGTATAATCACGTGATTAATATTGCAACAAAATTTTCTCGTAATGGCTTTGTTGAATGAAATCAATGTGTTGGTAGTACATGTAGTAGCAGTCAAATAATCACATAAACATTCAGGGTTGAGAAAATCAGAAATATGTATGGTGATAACTACCTAAATCCATGTCAGCATATTGATCGACGATATTAAATATCCATTTACCGTAGTGTCCAATTATAGCAAACTCCGTAGACAGCTGATTACAATGATTGTTTCCACGATATTAATTTTTCCACATCGTCAACTATATCCGATGATGCAAACTCCATATATTATAGTAGCTGAATCAATATTCTAATAATTATTTCCTAAATATTCTTTTCAATATATTATTTTGATTGTGATTACGTCAATAAATAGCGGATCATAATTCATTGGATATGTCACTCGAATATAAGTTCCCGGTCTGTTAGTATGTCAGTCTCAAAATCGCTCCGCACAACATCTCATTCTACCGAGATCGGACCTCGGAACAGTATCATAAGTATTGTAACATAACTACTGTAACATAGTCTTGTACCGACTGTTTACGCTGCAAATAAAACTCGTTTCTCTATCCATCGGAGCAACCACCAAATCTCGACTTCTCATCTCTCCTTCTGACGACCATCACACCATATGTATGACCATGACCCCCACATATGTATTAATATTATTGTAACCTGGTCAAGAATTTAACTCTGAAATCCAGCACAAAAATCCAGTGCTTTATTCATATTATAGTCACCATCGGTGTGTGTGGTATGAAATTATGTGGTTATGGAGTTTTTCAAAAAGCCACAATATAGAAGTGGGTAACTCAGTTCCTGACCGGCCATAGTGACTTCGCAGCCAAGCTGCATGGTTTTCGTTTGAGAGGACATGGGCCGGAAAGCACATGCGGGTACGACCATCAAGACGCTGAACATGTTCTTTGGGACTGCTCGTTAATGGGATCCGACTGAGCGGAGCTATTTGCCAAGGTCCGTCCACATACGGACCCGATTGGCCACGCCGACTTGATATCAACCAAGGCCAACTTTGAGGCATTTGAAAATTTCGCTGCGTCATATGGAGGGCGGAATAATTCCTCCTCTGTTTTGTCAGAGTTTCAGTACACGGGTACAGAGGACACTTTTCATGTCATTAAAGATAAATGACAGCAGAGCAAGTCAAGATTCTTTTTATTTTCTAAAACTCTTTCTTTGAGCACTAAGGTGTATGGTTGCTACAGCAATCCCGTATAGCATCGCTTCGGGGCAAGGAAGTGTGGCACTAAAATCTTTTCATTTTGACACGGCTATAGCATCATGGAAGGCGGCCGGGCACAAACCGTGGCTATATATTATAGAGATGGGGCAACTCAAATCATTGTACGAAATATATGTTATTACTTTCAGTACATGTTAATGAAATAGAACGACGTATATACTTCATTTGCGATGTGATATTGAGTTTTTATTAAGAAACATTAATTTAAATTTCATATAAAAAATAAAATTTAATTCAATTAACATAACTTGAAAGAAAAATAGTCAATAGCAATACAAAGTGTAGCAAAGCACAAACTAGATTTAGTCGAATTGTTTCGTTTTTATTAGAATTTCAATTTCCCAAGACCAGAATGAAGGCTGTGTTTCACAAAAGCTCTGCGCAGAGTCTCGGCTCGGTGCGTATTGGAGTATTTTTAATCAAGTTTTATGGCGAGTGTTGGGAGAGCCTCAGGGTAAGCGCTAAGCTCTACCTACTGACTGCAGACTGCCGTTTCGTATGTTTTTGCTGTCTGACTTTCGTCTGTATTTGCTCTCTGAGCTTAATATATAAAGGGAATTGCAAGAAATGAGTGATTTGTTATATATTTATTGTGGCCATATCAACAGATAAAAAGTATTGAAAAGAAAGAAGTGTGTTTTGACAAAATGAAATGGAACAATAATTTGAAAATATGGCCGTATTATTACAACATAATATTAATTATTTTTTACTGCAAAATCTTTGTAAGGTCGAACAAAAATAATTTATTAGTTATTTATAATGAATTTAAGTCAAATAATATTATATATTTTTGAGAGAATGTATTGATGCATTCAAATTTAATTTTCAGGAACAATAAATTGAGGAACGATATTCGAAGGGCTTTTAGATCTTACTCGTATCTTCTACGCCAGTGCCTGCTATACCTTTTTACTTCACGGCACACCAAATGAAAAAATGCCTGAAAAAGGAAATGTACCTTATTAATATGAATAAAGTAAATCATAGTATAGGCAACTTTTTTTTTAACATTTTATTATTTTATCAACATAATATATGTAGGTACATAGGTGCTAATAATTTTATTAGTGAGAAGGATGCAATTGATTTTTAGAACGAATTCTGTCAAAACGCAGCTCTCAATTAGATAAACAAACACGTAACTCCTCATCTACCACCTGTGACCGCTCTCATTTTTTGATTTCATTTCCAGGTGCGCTGAAAAACCAAATTCGCAAAAATACGACGATCCAAATGGCAACAGAGATTTAATTGCTGTTGTAGCCAATCGAGAATATCGACTCCAAAGCGATACCCAAAATGCTGACAACTCTACCTAAGAAAATGAGACACTTTCACACTCACTACGCTGCGTCTATGCCAGCGTCACTGTATCCCTGTGTCACGTCGACCACTACTTACGAACGTGACAAATATTTAGTTGAATATGTAGATGTTGAATTTCTTTAAGATAGAACAAGATTTAAATGCGTAGTATTATTTAAAATGAACAGTTTTGAGGTTTTTTCCTTTGCGGCACACCCTAAGACTTCTTGCGTCACACGAGTGTGCTACGGCACACAGTTTGGCAGACACTGTTCTACGCGGATCGTCAATTAGGGTACTTTGTCTTCACATAAGCATCCGTTCTAGGTTGTACCTATATTGATATTATCGATATGAAAATAAAAGAGGTTAAGTATTATTTGCATTAAAATATAACACGCGTCTGTTTTAAAATATTGATACGTTTTTGATCTAGTTTACTAAATTTTTTAACCAAACATTTTTAAAAATCCTGAAAATAATTAAGGAAATTAGTATGTTTGAATTTTTATTATTTTATGACTTAACTTATATTTTAATTTTGATGTTTATAATAATTGTAATAATAATTGTTTGTTAATTGTAATAATAATTGTTTTGATGTAATAATAATTGTTAAAAATATTGATAATGTTAATAATTGCCAGAGCTTGTCAATGAAAATAGTTTGCATATAAAAAATTGTAACAGTAAAATTCAATTCATTCACGTTTACAAAGAAATCAATACAGGTAGGTACTGCTAATAATATATTACTATTTTTTATAGAAATAGTTTTGAAACTAGCGTTATGGAAAAGGTCGATACAAAACTCTGTTTAGATAACCTTCAGAATATTGATCGTACCTACCATATTATATTTTGGGAGTAAAAATGGTAATTTAAATTTTATTAAAAAAACTCCAAACCTGCTCACTTTTAAAGAACAGTCCAATAAACGCGGTGTTTGTTTTATAAAGGGACTCCTTTTGAACTGTTTAAAATTACAATACTCTGTATACTGTTTTTGTTTTGTACACAAACTTACTACCACGCGAAAGAGGACCCCTGCGTTTTGTATTTTCAGAAAATTGTTTTTTCAGTCTTGCGAATTTCTTTGAATTGAATAAAATAAATGCTTCGATGAAACGAACTTAATCAAATTATTGAAATGTACTCAATTTTCACGGCTCGCTGACCGCAAATGAAAGAATATGTTTTTTGCTCCAGGAAGAAAAAGAAAATTGTTGTTATTTTATAAAACTCTTTCGTTTTCAGAGGTCTGAATGTTGAATTGAAAACTTTTTATATTTCTTTAATAAATATTCTGTTTTTAATACTTGTAGCTATTAAGGTCATTTTTTCTCGTATTTTAGTATTTTAAATATAAGAAATACTTACTCTACTTATGTACTTATATAGTAAATTTAACGTTTTTTTATTGACTCAGTAGTCATTACATAACATTACACGCGGTGGGAACATCGATCGATTTTAGGCAGTTTCAAATTTTAAATTATATAAAAATAAACAATGAAAACAATAAAAATAGATTACCATAGAAAATATTATATATATAATTAAAAACATTTTTATCAAGCTGATATAGATACCATAGGTGTCCCCTGGTATGTAAAGTATCTTCTCCAGTCTCCTGAATACCCCAAGAGATTTGCATATTCGTATTATAAGATACTTAACCGAGCATCATTCACATATTTTGTCAGTCAATCGATAACTGACCTATGCTACTTTCCTCATAACGAAGGGTCCCGAAACTCTAAGAAAATAGGAATTTAGATTTTTGGATATGTCCGCTTCAGTCAAGATAGTTGCTGAGCTCAACGATTCAACTTATTTATTGAAGTGAGATGCTACGACTGTATTTACCACATCATATTGGCATCCCAAGCCATGTATCCCTCCTCTTTCCATGGGATGATTGTAATACCATCGGGTTGTTTGCCAAAAGTTTCCTTACTTTGATGATCCTGCATCAGAGAGCGCTAAAGAATATCATTGATGACAGAATGCGAACAGTATCTTTTAGCACCACTCATCTCACCTTCTCACAGGTCAACCCGTGTCGACTTATGTAGTCTCCGGTAATTTTGATATACATAATATAAAGGAAAAATCAGAAAAAAGATTGACAGCTCTATTTACTTTAGTGATCATAACCCTATTTATTAATGAGAAATGGTTATTCTTAGTCATCATAATCTTCCTATTTTTAGCTAATTTATTTCTTCGTTAATGCTAATATTATGAAAACTTGTTGATATATAAAACTTATAAGCTTTTAGTCAAATAAAATTCAATGTAAGTATGCACCATTTCTATGTTCCGAGACCTACAACGGCAAATATTTCCGGTACTATTCGGCACATTTACTACTGTATTGTTTCGTACACAAATTTGTTTCGGAAACAACTTGCTCTCATCGAACTTTGCTTGCCCCAAGCAATGAAACTCCGATGGATTCAAAGCTATAATTAGTTCCCGAGTTTGTACTTTTACGACAATGTAGCTGGATTTGATTGCCGTTATGGCCGAATGTCAATACTCAACCGTTATTAAATTGTGTAAGCAGGAAATTTGTGACTTCGTAGGGGCCGATAGCCGATACCGAACGTACCCACTTGATTGTTTCTACAAAAAGGAAACAATCCTTTTGTATGATTATGATATTATTATAAAATGGCGTATGTTATTTTCATATTTATTAGTGTACTTAACATATTATGTAGAACGCAGAACATAGAAAAGGTTATTTTAAACATTTGAAAGGATCTTTCGACAATAATCGTCGCAACTTATATTTGGATAGTATTCAAATTAAAGATTGTGCAGGCATAAATAACTTATACGTCCACTTTCTTAGCATGTATTGTTAGTTTAAGTACTTAAAATTAAAAAGTTCATTTTGAGTAAGTTAAGATTGTTCAACAAAAAATATTTATTGCTTAGTGTTCAAGACATAATATAAAAGGTATTTCATGACACATGGTCTTTATCAAAGTACGAGTTTGAGTTTATTTAATATTATAATTATTATCAAAACTGAATAGTATGTAAGTATAGACAAACGGCTATGTAGTATTAGAAAAGCTAATAAAATTTTTAATTAAAGTTGAGTAGAGGGAATGATTATTTTCAGTTGGAAAAACAATTCTAAGAGAAATGGAAGCATGTTTGATTTAAAATTGTGTTATTATTGCTGTGGGTATGTACCTATACGTATTCACTTATATAAATTCTAAACTATTTATTTTAAACCTACTTTATTCTAGCGAAGATGAATTAATTAAATTAATTTAAAAGTACCTAACGTAAACACATTGGTTTCTGAAACCCACCTATAAACATTTCAATGTGAATACAGGATGACATATAACCAGTATGTTATACGTTAAATAACTTTAAATATTTTCAAATTTCAATAAGAAATCTTTGTATAATAATAGCTGTATTTTATGTCTTTTTTAGTGGCATTACGTGGCTTATATAGACAGGAAATACGACTTTTAAAAATAATACCAAAAATGTAATAATTAATATATGATAGGTACATATCTTTAGGATTTTCTGTAGGATTTGTAAGTAAACAAATAGTTGTATAATAAATATCTATTACCAAATATTGTCAAAATTATCTATTTTTATTTTTGGGTATCTATTTACATTTTTTTAGTAAATTATATAACGGTAGTCCCAACAAACATTGATTTTATTTCGAAACGGCTGATAGCACTTTATAAGAGGGAAGTTAGTGACTTTAGGATTGGAAAACGGAAGCATCTCGATACGAAAAGTGTCCGAGGCACAGGAAATTAAATTCTCAGCCGTCATTCACCTCAGTATACCGACTGTTTATAGATTACTACAGAAAATAGTTACACACGTGAAAATAGCTGCTGTCGCAACAAATTAACGATTTTTATGCGACTGTCAAAAAATGATATTTTATTAGGAAAAAAAAACAAATATAGGTCCTTTAATTTTAATGCTATATTAGTTTATTTTATAAGATAGGTTATAAGTTACGTAATGAACATTTTTTCACGGTATATGAAAGTATGTTAAGCGGAGGAATTGTTGTTTATGAATGCCAACTTTTAATTTACTCATCATCGTATTTTGTGAATTATTAAAAATTGCATTATTAGTAAAGTTACAGACAAAATTATTACACTCTTTTTGATAATGAATTTAAACATATTATATCCATTTTCTTTTCGTATACTATTTACAAGATTAATAATTTAGAATTTGAATAATATTTTTTTTCGTTTGCTCTACTAGGTATTTGATGTGGATAATGGCGTATCCGGAAACTTGTACGTATGCAGTTCGCAGTATCACATTTCACCATGAAATGTTTTATAGGAAATATATGGCCGTATATTAAATACCGTGCAACCTGTTTGGGTCGTATAGTACTGACATAAAATTCTAAATCTAAATAAAACACGGTTCTTGTCAATTTACACTTTACAGGAAGCTAGCAGTAGAAATTTTTTGAAAATAGCCGATATACTGGATTATTTGTTAGGTTAGGTTAGGTTTTCATTCGTGAATTCGTGAATTCGTGAATTTTGTCAAAATCAACTATGAAAATTGAATTAATGTTAATATTGAATCTAATAAAATTTGAGACCGAGATGTGTGGGTTGAGGATGATGATAATGAAGTCTACGATGTAGCAGGGTGAGATTTATTAGCATCGTATCGGTACAATAGTATATTATACAATGATAGTACATATTATAATCTACTGAGATAGTTACGAGATAGGTACTTGGATTCGAGTGACATTTAGATAAATTATTCTTTGTTATTTATACAATAAAAAGTAATACATTAACATTAAATTCTGGTACATAATCATATTGGACTAATTATAGAGTCAGCGTTTTAAATCGAGTAGCTTGTGAAATATTATTTA
Organism: Rhyacophila brunnea; assembly: GCF_057557595.1. Classification (NCBI taxonomy): domain Eukaryota; kingdom Metazoa; phylum Arthropoda; class Insecta; order Trichoptera; family Rhyacophilidae; genus Rhyacophila; species Rhyacophila brunnea. The sequence goes on from NW_028232752.1 coordinate 36,747,633, forward strand.
TTATTACCGTCGTAAGAAAATATTATACCATGAAAAATGATTATTCGGCTAATACACCGTAATGATATAATGTGCTGTGATATGATGTAATAATATACCGTATCTAATATCGCCAATCAATTTGCTGATCTAGCTAAGATTTGTTTACTGGAAATTGATTCACTGGGAATATATTATTGCAGAATAATTTGGTACATTAAAAAATAGATATTTGATCGCTACTATACTACATAACAGCTACAGTACCTATACGGTCATCTGTTTCCGATAAGAAAGCTCACGGTGAACTGTGCGACGGTGAAATGTTTTACGTACAATTTACACGTAACCGTATAATGGCCGATTTACTTAACAGGTTTTACTTTTTCCAGTAAAAAGGACATTAGTCGTTTTATAAATTTATTAGATTCATATTTTCGATTTAAATAAATATTGAAAAACGACACGTGAAATCAAACCCGCGACGTACGACTTTATAAGCTTTACCATTCGTTAATATCAGGGGCCATTTAGCAAATTGACATAAATAGTTGAATAGGTTAGTTTGTATAGAAATAAATAATTGGGAAAACATTTTTAAACTTTAGTGAGACCAAATAAATTATTGTTGAAACTTGTCTGAATGAAATATGTAACAAACTGGTTGTTACTCGAGAGAAATTGTATTATTTACTCAAAGAACAATGCTGGTAATTTATGAACGAATTGCATTAGCAGCTATTGTGAAGAAACTTTACTTGAATTTCATTCAAAATTTCAAAGAAAACTTACTAGATCTTTGAATAGTTTATTGAGCCATGTTTACTTATTTAAAAGGGTATATTTTCTTTTATTTTTCTATGTTCACTACGTTGTGTATGTTAAATAGACAATATTTATATAAAATTTTATAAGACAAGCACAATGATGCGCTATTTTCCTAGGTCCATTTTCTACCCCTTAACCCCATACCATGTGAAACCTGCAGCGGTGTAATTCACTTTTGTAAAATCTCTACAGGGTTAAGGGTGATCGGCCAAGACGACAGAAGACAATAAATTAATGTTATGATCATTATGTGTATTATATTTTTGTTTTATTTTAAATAATGTGTTTATCATTACTAAACAATATTTACATCATAGTGTAAGGGTCGTGTATTGTGAATTATTGCATACGTTGTAGGTAGGTACACCATTCCCTTAATTGTATATTGCGTGAAAATAGGTCGACCCCATTGATCAAGTCATCTCTCAAAGATGGATGACACCCAACTATTCAAAAGGCTTCTAGTCAATAGACTAGAAGATAAAATGAGGGTCATCTCACCGAAACTGTGGTGGTTATTACTGTGTTAAAAGATACACATTATCTCCGAAACTAATACACTACAGAGAGCTTATAGTAGACAAAGGGAAGTAGAGAAGTTTCCTGGAGGCGATTAACGCACACATTAAGTTATGTTGTTGATACAAATAATTATCTAGGTTAATATGTATGTACAAACTATAACGAAAGTTAATTGAAGGCTTTTAAACATTAATTTGCTTTTAATAAAATGAATTTTATATTCTTAAATCTTGCTTGTATTCAGTCGTAATTAAAAATGAATTTAATTCAAAATAATGTTAATTAATTAGTAGGTATAGGTAGTCTAGTATTTATTTAGCAAGTTTTTGTTGAGAAATAACGATGTTCATGTAGGTATATTTTTAAAGTACCGTTTCTCAAGCCAGACGTGCTCAACGCAAAACTTACATGAGGAGTAACCCGGTAGGCTGGTGGCTCGCATTGTTGAATAAAAAAACATCCTCGCATATGCACCGAGGCCGGGACCAGGTCCAGTCCGATACACGATACACGATACCTTCCGTAATTCGAATCAACTTGGTCCACCGCTTGTGGTCGCGGTGTGCGTCATTCGCCAAACAAACAGGATTTTATGAATAATTATTTATTATAATGTTTTACTTTATTGGTGTATCAATATCTTATTAAATTTACATACCTGACCAAATATTTTTATATTGAATAATTTGAAAAGCTTTTATATAGTTAAGTATATAAATATAACTAGAAAATTTGTTTGGTATTATAAAATCATAAATGAATTTTTGTTTTACACTAGCTTGTACAGATTTATTATAAAATACGGATATTATGAAGAGTTGAAAATGCATATTAATTCAATAAAGTATAGGAATGAAAATGGCTCGGATGGCTCCTACATAAATCTACATTAATTTTTTACTGTTGACTTCGCATAAATTCTTCGTAGTCGGTCTATTCAATTCTAAAAATATATTGAATAGAACTACTCACATATTAGCATGATATTAATTGAACTTTAAAATAACGAACAATGTGTTGATGTTGTAAAAGTTTATTGTCACTTGATTATAAGGCAAATTATTACCCCCTCGAAAACATTTCGCATCCACAAAAAAATGGCCCGGTCAATACAGCCTCGATAAAACGGCTCACACCACTATAATTATTAACCACAATACCTAATATAATTTATTAAGGCATATCGTGATAATTACCAGTTTTTATTAGCTCACATCTTGACGATTGAAGATTTTTAACTGACTTCCCGACTAGGTAGACATTTGAAACTTTTAGAATATATCAGAACACGATGTCAATGCATTCTTTTAATACTTTTAGCCATCTTTAAGTAGAATTGAATTCATTTTCAGTTAATTCTGTTTTGTACGAAAAGTTATTTCGGAAAAAAATCGTAAAAATTAAAACACTATTATTGGTTGCTAAGGGGGTCCTAGCAACTAAATTATTAATATATACGTGCGTTACTATGAAAATCAATATGAAATGTCAAAATGACATTTCAGTATTCTATATTTATTCAGTATTTCTATCAAGTACAAAAAAAAGTATTTATTAATCCATAAAATTGTCAAGTTTATATGATTCAACAGAAAATTTAATAACGTGGTATATAAAAAGTTCTTGTTATCTTGTAATTATTTTTAATAATGTTTAATATTTCAGTGTTATCTGTGACCATACTTATTGTCTACCCTTATAATAGCGGGTTTTCCATGGTTGTCTATTCTCAAAAAGTGGTGATGGATGGTTTCAGGTATAGACACCAGAGGCGAAGGGTGACTTTTGGAAAGAGGTAGGCTGTGGAGATCTGATAAAAAGAGCACAATTGTCAGGTATACTTACGAGAATAGTACGATATTTACTACTAATGAATAGGTACACACTGATTCAATGAAACTTCAAAAACTCATTGACGACATAAAAATGAGTGATGTGTTTAAATTACGTATTTTTCAAAACATGTATACCCATCAAAAATCATTAGATAAAATTTATTTTTATTTATAAAAACAATCTATACTTACTTATTTATTAATATTCGATTAAACGCCGTTGAAATTATTTTTTTAATTATCTAATTATTAATGATTTTGGAAAAAGTGCGCAGTCGTGACAACATTATTATGCGCGAATGTTTTAGGCTCTGCGGTAGGAGCTTACCTTATTTCGTACAAATCAGCAGACTTGCTGAGGTTACGAGACGCAAAGTCCATACGAAAAAAAATCAGAATTATTTCACACATAATCGGAGATTTATTTACGTCGAGACGTCGCGGCGTTTATTATTTATTTACGGCGCGCTGTGGTATATTTTTTAATACCTTTGCAGTTGTTTTGTAAACTGTGTAATACTGTAATACATTCCTACATATACGACATCTCTCGTTGGCAAATTAAATTATTTTTATATAACATAAAATAATGAAGTGATTAACTTTATAAATATGTCAATATGCAATTAAAAAATATTTTTCTTAAGAAGGTAGGTTTTGAATAATCACCTAGTATGGAGTCTTCGCCACTGATAGACACTGATGACTTTTACAATATAGTCCTCGGTAGGTTTTGGGTAAACAGAGCCTACAATACTATTAATGTAGTTCAAACTTCAAACAGGTTAGTAACTAATGCATTAAACAAAAAAAATGTATCTTGTGCGTATTATTGCATGATCAGTTTAAATACATCGCGAAGTAACCGAAGACTCACTGCTCTAACGCATTATGGTAATATTGTGTAATAAAGCAAAATAAAATTGAATTTCAGCGCAGGCTCCGACGTGCCAATTTGAAAGTAGCAATACGTAAGCTTTCAGAGTAGCTTTTTGTCGTATTGTTGCATTCCGTCGCAGCACGAGGCAGGAAAGTTTGTTTGCACATAAAAGTATCCTAGCATTTCCTTTCAACGGTACCCTAATTCTGCAGTCTGGTTCTAGCCAGTATTGTCATATCGTCTCTATTTTGGTCACCATTGTGTCACCCTTGGACTGCCTGGTTTTGCTTAAAGATGAAAAGATATGACATTAAAATATGCATAATACACCTACCTATAAGAGATTTTTTTTATCCATCTTTGGAATTATTTTATGTATTTTTCATATATATATATAGGTATTTTATTATTTTCAGGCAGATTAATAAAATTGTAACCAGTAAAATCAAATCTCCATAATTATTATGAAATAAATCAATGCATTTGACAATTGACTTGTGTGTCCCTGATAACTATCTTAGAAATCGGGAGCATCAGTTGTTTGTTCTCCCGAGGAGCAGAACTAACCTGCCATTGGCGATGCCAATTGGGAGGGCAACTCTGTTCAACCAAATTGCTTCGGATGTTGATATATTCCATCTACGTGAGAATGAGTATAGGTGGATGTTATTTTATAAATTCTTAAAATAGGGTCTGCTTAACTCATCCGGTGTACTTCCTTGTACCTATATACTTCATATTTTTTGTATTTACAAATTTATACTGTAGAATAACTTAATATTGCATAATTACAGTATTACATAATACTGTTTTATTAATATTTCTTTGTTTCTAAATGTCATGTTGTGAACGTCTTAAACTTATAATTTGTAATGTCCACAATATGTAAAATTAATTAAAATTGAAATTGAATTATATTAGTTCAAGCTCTTATAGCATCAGCAAGGCAAGGAGTTGTTAAAATAATGTGCTGTACGCTGATGTACCGATATGGGAACTATAATTTGCTCTTCATTTTTACACCGATTACTGTTTTATTTTAATTCAACATATCCTAGTTACATCTCTTCAGCGACTGTTCAGCGGTTTTGATGATCTGATAGGTACCTACCGAAAGAAGATTGGAGTGGCTATTATCTGTTTTGGACGTAACCAAATTTTTGAAAGTTATTCAGTTTAGTGTTGTTTTCAGCAATGGTATTATAGATTTATTTTTTTATTTTTAATATTATTTTGTTATTGGTTTATTGGTATTACTATTAGGTATATCTGTGGGTCTATTCTATACTTATCGAACACTAAATTGATAAATAGTATCAAACTTAGGGTAGGTTTGTATCAAAATATTAGCACTTATTGTAACAATTACACGAAGCCGGTTTTTATTGTTGCAATAAGTGCGATATTTTAACAGCAGCAAGATAGGTGCTGTTAAAATATAGCACTTATTGCAACAATAAAAACCGGCTTCGTGTAATTGTTACAATAAGTGCTAATATTTTGATACAAACCTACCCTAAGTGTGATAATATTTTTCACTTTATCACTTTAGCGGTCGATAAGCATAGAATAGACCCACAGATGAGGTATATACTATTTTCAGCTTTTGGTGGTAATAATATACATACATGATAATTTATTTTATTATGTCTATAATAAAATGTATTAGACTGATATGTTATGTATTTAGAATTTTGTACAAAATATACCTTTATCTATGAAGGTAGGCACTTGTATCTAGTATAAATAAATTATATTTGACAAAATTGCACGCCAGCGAAATATAATAGTACATATTATTACTATAGCATACATTGAAATATGAAAAAGGGCATAATATACATTCAGTTTTATTGATTTATTTATGACACTCCAACTTAATATCACTTTTATGACGTCATAAATCAAAGAAACTTTTACTGTTCGGCCGTTCCTTACTCATTGGGGCGGGTAAGAATTGAAGAAGAAAAGAAAAGTGTTCATTCTTCCTTATATATTTGCAGCAAAGTGCTTGAAGTAAAGGAAAAGTTTAAAATATTTGTATCTTTGGTCTTTAGATGCGTACGTGACAAGGTATACATTGCAACTATAAAAAGACATTGGATAAAATATTTAAGTAATTTCTTTGATTACCCTTTTATAGATAATATTACATAATTTATTTGTTGTAAATACCTCCATGCTCATAATAAATATAAATATTGTATCATCGGTATATGAATGCGAACGCCGGTTTAAGAATGTAGAGAATGTTTGGCCAAGAGAAATCAATGGTTAGAGTAAAAATGGGCAATAGTGTACTATATCAGTTGTGATAGTGTTTCTTAAGAATTGATCTGAAGACATTTTCTTTTGAATATGGTCTCTGCAACGAATCCGCAACGTCGAGGAAAGGAGAAGAAAGAATACACAGTGACAATCCTAACAACCTAATACGATAACAAAATAAGAAATTCTCAAATGATATAACATATAATGTCAAGTTCTCTAGGGTAATATGTTCCCGGATTTTATGTTGCACATGTGCGCGAAAAATGGATGTTGCACTATTATTGCGCAGCAGTTATTCATAGAAAAAATACGTAAACAATTTTTTTTTAATTTACAAATAATATTGACCCTAATATTTTAATCTCGATTTTCCTATATGCGATAATCAATTTACATACGCGCTCGAATGAAAGCTTTATACGCATAGCGTAGAGCATGAGTTCCCAATCTTCTTTATGGATCACACTCCTGCACAATGTTTTATTAATGAAGGTACGCAATCCTACAAAAATTTTATCGCTCAAAGTTGAAACATTTTTAAAATCTTTACTCCGCAAAAAAATAAAACCATCAAGATCCTAGTCACAGTAACATTTATGTTTTTGTTTATTATCAGCCTTTCCGTCCGTTTTTAGTTTTTCCCATATATAGGTTTATCCATTCAAAAACTACAGAATTGGCGGCACTCAATTTTATATGTACTGTGAATATAAAATATCCTGTTTTTAGGCAATAATATTAATACTATCGACCGAAGATACTTCATGGAATTTGAATTTAAATCCATTATTGAAGATATATAATTTTGAAAAACACTTTCTGAGAGAATATATTATAACCAATAGAAAAAATCTTTTTTTGAAAAAAAGTAAGCCAACCCGACGGGGAATCGAACCACGTATCTCCCAGGTTTATGACCTATCCGTTGCATTACCACTATGCTACGAGGTGACATACTAATTGCGACAAATTTTAACTTTTGGTCAATTTTAATACCTACTCATCAGTGCTCTTCGAAATCAAGCTACTTTGGCAATCGATTTTTGTTTCTTAAATCAAAGTAGGTAACTATTTACTGTTACTTTGATTACTAGCCGACGTCGTGGAATTTCTCCAATTTTTTTAGATGTAACTACTTGCACTCGCTAATAATTTATAAACTACTGTCCGACAACATTATTTAGGCGATAACAGGAAGTCGCCCATGTCGCATTTAGAATATTTCTCAGTGTTGTCATTTTTTGAGAAAACATATCCGCGAAATAAGGTTTTAAGTTTTAGTACATTTTTTTAATACATTTTAGTACATTTTAGTTTTAGTACATTTTAAGTACATTAATTTATAAATCTAATTATTGTTCAATAAATATCAATAGAAGTTTTTTTTCAAATAATTTCACCTCTTAATTATTACTATTATATTAGGTTAATTAATACAGCGTAATTATTGAATTTGGAAGGAAATGTATCATTGAACCCACATTAACTGATAATATTGCTGCAGGTATTTATTAATGAAATAACTAGATCACAAATTATGACTAAATAAGTAGAAGTGAAAGATATAACATATTCAATATTATATTGATGACCCAATCACATGTTTTAGAATTTACAAATGATGTCTTTATATCGTATTTTTAGTAAAATTGTTGTAGAAACACATACTGTGAAAATAATTTTCTTTAAATTAAATTATATCCACCTTACATAAATTTTAAAACAATATGTACCTATTTATCGGTTTTAAAATACAAGGATAATTCATTAACTAACTAATGATCATTTATACTTAATTGTTATACGTCTAAAAATATTAATAAAATAGATTACGATACACATAACTTTATAATATACAAACATAATTTCCAGTATTTGGGGAAATATTTCTAGGATTGCAACACTGAATTTTGACATATCTGACATGACAGGAGCCCGTAAAATGGGCTTGTTTTAAAGTATTGTATAAGCTCGCCTTTTAAATACGATTCTTTTTCTTCTTCGCAATAAATCAAAAGTTTACTGATAATATTACGTACATCATTTCGTATTGTTTTAGACATCTTTTGAATATAAAAAGCTTCAAATTACGTAAATTGATAGATGCGTCCAATACGAAGTGTCAAAAATGTAATGAATAATTTGGGGGCATTCCTAATTTGAAACCGGAAGTTCGATTAGCTGTACTGAAGGGGATCGTAGTTCACAGATTTGCCACGTAGCCAAGATGAAGTTGCCGGACAATAGTTAGAAACTCCTGGCTATATATGGTATGTAGATCTTGGAAATGAATGTTAAACTAACCCACGATGGCGATGACTATAAATAACGTCGTGGATTCTAAGTTCGAATCCTGGGTCTGGCAAGTACACAATTTGTTTTTTTCAATTTTATCTAGGTTATGGGCCTGATAGGTTGAGCAAGTGGCTAACATCCATTTCTCGTAAAAACAATAAACTGCTAATACAAACCTCCACTACGTGGAGGCCCACATGATCTTGATCGTACTTTATTACATTTTAAACGATCAAAAGTATCTGACAGCATTCTACTACAAAATCTCGTCGAGATTTCCACCTCCAAAAATGTAGTCTACTAACTTTTCCCCCTTTCTAGCCGACTTTTCCATCTGTAAATCTTCCTCCAGATCTATTGCAACCTGTCCTTATGTAGATCTCTTTTTACTAAGATAGAATGGTATCAAATTCTTTTGGCAATGTAGGCGACTCATTTATCCGTTAATATCGTTACTTTAAAATTACACTATAGCGTTTCAAAGTGATTTCGTCGTGGCCGCAATGCCATTAGAATATTTTGTCCTTCCTCTATTTACCACGTCAAAATCTTTCGTTTCTTTTAATAACCCTCTTATTCCAGTCTTGAAGTGCAACTGAATCTAATAATCGTTTTCGGTTTGATTGGGTACGCTATTCAGTTCATCCCTCCTTATAGGTATATTTTAAATAAATTCTAATGGATTTAAGTTTTGTACAATTTATACAATACCTGCATATTAATATGGTATTACCTATATTTTATAGTTTACTTACCTTCAATATTGTTGTTATTTTAAATACCGGTATTATATTACTATAATCATTCCTTTAGTATTAAAATAGCATAGCAACTTCGCGTAAGAACTACGTGGCATTAACGAAGACATCAGGTAATTGAGAGTTTAGAGAGGAAATGTTACGGTGAACTCTCACCTGGTTTACTCGGAGAAGAAGTGCCTTTATCTCGTTGAAACAAACAAACTTTATTTCCACCTTTCTGCGTAGTGAGCAGTGATCGAATTGAAAACTTTCTTGAAACGGAACGCACGGCATTTTGAAAAGCAGATAAGATTTCGTCCAGTAAACAAGGCATTTTTGTACCTACTGGTAAATACTATTTTTATTATTTTTACATAATAATGCCACGACATGGCTCATCGATGATCATGGATAACAAAATGATGAAAGTATACTACTTATTAGCTGTCCATTGGTGATACAAATTAGGTGCCAATATCTAATTATGTTTAACTAAATAGGTAGTTACTGCTTGTGAAGTGAGTTTAGATAGACTTTTTAAAAATATTAATGGTCATCGTTCCTTTGTTTTTTCTTGTTTTATTATTTCTATGTTCGTGTACCTACATTTTTATTGTACATACATGCAAATATTATATTGCAGTTTTCTTTACATTACCAATTTTTATTTATGACCACATTATTGTCAAGTGTTCAACATCTTGAACGAATTGTATTGTTCACTTATGTTAAAATGAATCGAGTTGCTTGAATTTTAATTGTGAGTAAGTAAGTAACTTTAGTTTGTATTAAAAATGTTTTCGAAACATTTGTTAACTGGGAAAAAATATCATAAAAGACCGTAGAATATTTTAGTTTTAGTTAATCTTTTATTCATCTTAATTAATATGTTAAATAAATATTTAAAAGAAAAACACGCACCATATAGGTAAAATTAAATTCAAAATACTTACCAATCTATTCATATAAAAATATTTAAATAAAAAAATTAAAAACTAAATCGCAATTTGTTTTTGATATATGAATTAAAACAAAAACTATGTGTTCAATCGAAAAAAAAATTGAATGATTCACCAATTTGATGATACTTACTTAAAAATATTTTTTAATATCCAATCAACATTTTTATTTATTAATTTATCCAAGAAGAGCAATACAAATAAGTATAATATATAATTAATCAATACAGCTTATTTATAACACTAAGGCGACTAAGCGTATATATATGATAATTTACACAACCGGAATATTATTGATTGCGCATTATCATAATATCCGATTCATGGACTTAAAATACGAGCCCTGATTCCTCCATTTTCTATTATCAACATTCGTCTTTACTAACACCGATAAAGTTATACGGCTTGGATGAATGCTCGCTACGTTTACTGTAGTGACATCGTGAGGCGTAATTATTACAAAGTGTGTCATGACATGAAGATAAAAAATACACAGCCCTAACTATTTCCTAGTATAAGGTTAATGGTTAGGTTAATGTCCTTGAAAATAATCACTCTTAGGGTTCTTAGTATTTCGTAAAAGTATAATAAACTGAACATATCTTAAAAAATTCTTACTTTTATGATATTATTATGGCAATGTAATCGAAAATCTAAAAATTTAGATGGAAATATGAAATTTAAAAAAACTTCCATAATACTAACATTATAAAGTGATCAAAATGTCCTCAGTGCATCAATATATGTAGATTATATACATATAATATGTTTAATAAGAATTAAGACACATTTAAATGAAAATACGTTATTATCAAAATTAGGGTATTTTTTTGTGTAATTCAGGACTTATCAAATCGAGGAGGTTTCTAGACAGACTTCTAAAAACAGTTTTTAGTCATTTGATCAATCTATTAGGTCCATGGCTTCGGTCTGGTTCCAAAAATATATTGAGAAAATAATGTGTGAAGATCCTGAACTATTGCGGGCAATTGATTTTTTATTATCCACATTCTAAATATAAACAATAGACAAAGTAATTAATATAAAAATTTTCAAAGAGAAATAGAATTTTAGATAAAACGATAATATTATAAAAAAAAACACTTCTAATGAAAATAAACCATAATCGTCAACTACAGAATTTATTATTTAAACACTTTTATGGAAAACTTTTAACAAAAAAATATTATAGTATTATGAATAATATAATAAAATTGGTTCATAATTTTTTGTATATTTATTGGGTACCAATTATTTGTTTTTGGATTATCACCATATTCCTCTCGATGTTTCAGAAACTTTCCTATCAACAGATATGTTGGTGTTTCAAAATTGACCATAATCGACCGTACGTGTTTTTTGTTTTTCGATTTCTTAATCGGTTATGGTAATTTTTCGTTACAAATTAGCCTTGTTCACTCTACCAGCAAACTCGGTGTACCATAATATATACCTAACTTAGTTTCAAATTATTCTGTAGCTATCTATAATTTTAATATACCGATGCAATTACTAATTTTCATATTATTTTGAACCAAAAAAATAATAAATAGCAATATTAGTACATTATTGAAAAATATTGTTAATAAATGTTAATATCTATTTTTTACAGTATATGGGATCATTTCCTGTCAACGGGACAGACCAAACTTCCAGAGCTGAACTAGTGACTACACAACTTCAACACATGAAGGTAAGAATACTTTTGACATAATTCTATATTCCGATGGAAAGATTATTTATCTTGAAACATGTTATTATAAGTCAATATCGAAACGGCCTCATTGTGGCATTTGGTATGGTGGTTAGGTGTCTATGGAACCAATCTTTTTGCATTTTAATTTTTTATTTTTCGATGTTTGAATCATCTATGACGGGGTTTCATTACACACCAAGCGGATTCACTCTACCGCGCGTAAAAAAAATCGTTTTAAAAAATAATTTAGTATTTTTTCGAAGTTCCCTGGGTGCGCCTATACAACCCGTTAAAATGCTGCACCCTCACCCAATTTGAAAATCACTGCTATATTCCCCATATAATATAAGGATATAAATAATAATTTTCTGTAGATAATACAATGTATCATTGTAAAGCACCTGTCAACGGCAACGGCAACATGGTGTCTGCCAAAAAATATAAAGAATCCCCAACAATTTCATGTCATTCGTTTCACTTGGTGAACATATTTATCCTTTTATTAAATTCTCAACGGGCCCGTTCCGCTTGGCAACCCGCTAAGCATTGGGGTTAAAATATGCACCCTCTGGGGAGGGGGTGCTTTTGACGAGCGCGGTTTGAAAGCCAGGATCCCCTGTATTGAAAATGGCCAGGGATTAGGGATGGGTCATTTGAAATATGCCACTAATTGATGATGACTGTCGCAGTCCTAAAAAATTGAACTGAAAGATGAATGACCCTTCCAAATCTTTAAAGTTGTTATCAAAAACTAAATTACGTATAAGTAAATTACCTTTTTCGCTTTTAAGCGTAAAATAAGGGCTTCCACAGAGTGAAGGTTATATTAACACACTTTCTCATAAACGGCCGCTCTACAAACTCGGTCAATATGTGACTCCATTCATGTCGACTTAAATAAAATATATATTATTATTTTTACATTTAGAATTTTCCCATCTCTATTGCAGATATTTGGCAATAGAAATAAACAACACTATAAAAACTGTAGGTAATATTTCAAAACGCTATTCTTGGATGGCTTTTAAATGGGTGAAACGCTTTTGAAAATCTAATTCAAAGGGCACACTCACGATGTTTTTCTCTCGAAAATTGTGAGTTTTAATTTAGCATATTTGACAAATTTGATTGTACCTATATATATTATGCTTTCGTTATAGTTTTAAGTAATAGAAAAAAATGAGAATTTTAAAAATGGTTTGAATTCTTAAATTTTGCTTTGTTTTATTATTTCGTGATATAAAATATGCTGTACAAAGTACATATATACATAATAAATAAATAAATTTACGCGTTGAAACTATACTGACGAATACAGTCAGCTTTAAAAGCATGTCTGGCATCTTTTCAGAAAACAAATACATTTATTGATAGCAAAATTTCGAGACCTCGATATTTCCAAATTTAAAATATATCTCAGTAAAATTATACTGTCTCTCTATTTTTGTCTATTTTTATCGTTATCTCAAACACTATTACACCAATATTGATGAAACTTGCATAGCGTTTAAAATACATAGCATTCAACATGGTATTATCATTATTACATATTATTAGAATAGTGTAATGTTTCCTCCAACGTTATTCGTAATTATTAAGGTGCTCAGGATTAAATGCGTATAATTAGGGATTGCAATACCGAATGAAAATGTCAACACCGGTTTTTCGGTATTTCTTATTGAATACCGGTATTAACACCGGTATTTCTTATACATTAACAAAAACAGAAGTAGGTGCTTATCAATAAATATAAGTTGCTATTAAAATCTTTTTAAAATATTATTTTATAGAAAAAAACCTACATACCTACATTTATTGTATTGGTATTTAAAAATATGTGTTGATAATAATTGTAGAACTAGTGATGTTTTACAAATAATTTGAATATATTGATAATTTTAACTATAACCCTCAAAGGTTCATCAAGTGCAAATAAGTCCGGCTGCAGGAAAACCTTCCGTTAGTACAGTCATCAATAATTATAGAATAATTGAACATTTTTGTCACGGATGTCTTCTATTTCGAAATAATATTATGATAATTCATCGCGACAATTACTTTTTAAAATTTGTTTTATTATTTTTTCACCTCTGTTGGATTCACTCAATATAATTTGCATTTTAGCAGCACATAACGTATAATTCATTTTCAAAAACGTAAATGGGTGTGCTTTCTTAATACCGAAAATTCCGGTATTTTGAATTTTTAAAACCGGTATTTCGGTATTGATAAATACTGGAATACCGGTTTTGAAATACCAGTATTACAATCCCTACATATTATAATATTATGTGACCGAAAATACTTATAACCCGGTTGAATATCGCTAATTTCAAATATGTCACAAGTAGGCAATTATAATATTATTTTTTAACATTGGATTATATTATGTTATTGACGTGATGTTATATCATTTGAATGCTTTGGTTAACTTGCACTCCTAAACACTAATGAAAGGAAAGATACATCGATATTGTATGCAATAATGAAATATTTGTCAACAAGTCTGTATTTAGAGTAAAATTTTTAGTCGCATATTAAATTTTGAACAATTTATTTACCGGTGAAATTGTATTTATTAGATCCTCAACATCGTGGTCTTCTAGAGATGCGATCCCTGAATATGTGTATTTCTTCACGATGCTGGCTATCGAGTGATGTACCTTTGGTAGCAACATTAATATATATATTATTTACAAATAATTATATAATCCTTATGTACGCTTGTAAACACGGAATAAAGTTCTTAAATATGTACTTCTAATGATACAATATCCAGTAAGTCGACAACTAAATCAATTTTGAATTTTAAAATAACATTATCTAAATGAAATTCAAATAATTAAAATTTTCGTAATGCCAAACCTAACCTAACCTAACTCTTTCGCAAAATATTAAAATGGAAAATATCAACGTTCAAATGCGTTCATTTACGATCTCGTATGAAGCTGTAAAATATGAATTACGCGTCGGGTTGCTAACCTCAATATAAAACAAGGGTATCATTAACTTTCTGTAATGCTAAGGGGGATTAATCTGTTCCCATAACACATATTTCACCATGAAATTTCAAAGTACATTTTTCGCCCATTGTTTCGCCCCGTGAGAGATTTATGTATTTTATTTTTACTGCTGAATAGAAAATAAGCCAGCGCTTTATTTTTGGCAAAGCTGAGAATTTATTACTAAGAGATAACAGTCGGGCTTGATAACGAATAATGAAATGATAGAATCCTTTTTAAAGAATTTTATCCAGGTCGCTTGAATTACGCACCTACGAACGATTCGTTTAACACTTAATTTTTTTTTAATACTTCAACAGATCTTCAACAGAATATTCAGTAATACACCACGATAACTTCCAGCTTGAAAAAAAATACATAAATATATTGTGATTATACTGAGAATTATTTCTGGAATCTCCGGTATGAGAAACCGTTGACTGAAGCATTATTACTATACTCACTGAATATAAATTCAATATTTCTAATTAATAAAGCTGGCTAATTTCTGTAAATGCTCCGTCATCTCCCGGTAACAAAAATATTATCCGACCATGTTCGATCCAAATAAGATCATATTATGGGCTTCAACATGGGATGTATCTATAGTTTAAGGCTTCTCTATAGTCTAAAGCTTCAACAGAATGGAGGTTTGTATTAACAGATTTTTGTTTTTTAGAAAAATAGATGTCAGCCACTTGCTCATCCTATTAGGTCCATACTCTGACTCATACACAAATTGAAAAACAATATTTTTACTTGCTAGACCCAGGATTCTAACCTTGGACCCACGACGCTGTAGGCCGACGCTTAAGCCATGCGGCCATCGCAAAATATTCTAATGTGAAAATGCGCGATAAGTATGTATTCTTAAATTTGATTTATCATTTACTAAATCCATATTATTAGCATTTTTTGTAAATATTACTATGCTGGAATACCTATTAGTTAAATACTGTCATTTTCTAGAGCAAGTATAGAGTTTTACAGTCAATGGTTTTGTAATAATTTTACTATTATAAGTAAAAACAAATACTTTCGGCTTCATTTAGTTTCTACAAATATTTACATAATGTTGTCTCTTATACTCTGCACCTATATAAATAACATAATATGTTAATATCAACTAGGCCTAGTTTAATATCACATAAAAAACATACATTATTATAGTGGATTTTTTGTAAAAAAATCATATAATGTCAGCTACAATTTCAGTCTTAGTCATCAGTGATTTTGCAGAATGAAGGTATAACCTTATACAGTTATTATTCATTCCTTATATAATGCATATTATACAAATAACTATGGATCAGTAAACAAATTAGAACAATTATTATCTTATTTAACCCTTAGAAATAATCAAAAAAACTAAATACTACTTTACCGGTACACACTAGAACTAGACTTGTATTTATTGAAAAATATCAAAATAAATATTGATTGCATCTTTGGTCTGCATATAGTATTGAATCGATTAATCAACACAAAACATAGATGTTTAGTATAATATGAACATCCAGCGTTTCAGCGTTTAATTAATAGGCGAATATACATCTACTCTAAAAATAAATACAGGGTGCTGACTTTGTAATTACGCATTTTTTTACTTTTATAATTTATTATTGATTAAATATTATTATGATGTCAAACATATCTAATCAATTTGATCATTGTAGTTTTTTCATTACTCAGATTATAACAGGTATATATTACATTTACAAATATACTGATTGAAATTTGAAGAAAATCATGTTGCACAATATAGATTTATATATTGTGCAACATGATTGCAATATACATACATATAATATAGTGATTAGTACTTTTTTCTAATACTAATATAGAAATATCAGAAAAACCGGATTACATAGATATTCACCAATTGTGTCTAAAATTATAAACATACTTGTATGTAAATAAGGGAAAGTTTAAATATTAAAATTCATTACTATTTATTATTTAATATTGAATATGCACAAGGTTTTAAGAATGTTGAAGAAAGTCTTAATAAAAATAATATAACAAAATAATAATTTTATTAATCGCAAATACAAGAACGTCGATAATTGATCATAAAACAGATTGCCTTCTGATTGGTGTAATTAAAAGTACATCAGTTAAAACGTAATTATAAGATATAATTTTAATGAATGATATATGGCACGGTAGAAGGAAAGAATGAAGATAAAAAGAAAGTTATTCGTGTTCAACATTTTTGTATAGAACCTTTTCAAATATATGTATTTGAGGTTTTCCAAAATTATATTTTTCTATAATATAACTGTAAAGTTTTCCCTTTTTTACAACTTATTCAGTCATAAAACTTGTAATATTAGCTCACCATTATTGGCTTGTATCATTCTGAGAAGACGATTTTCCTAGTTTAAAACACCCTACATAGTTTCCCACATACCCCCTCGTACATTGACCGTAAGCTTTTGAGCATAGCATGTCCTTACGAGTCACCCCCCACGCTTTACCATTAGACCACCATTCCGGTATTCGTGCGATGTCTCTTCAGATAGTGGGATCGTAATAGATAGTGTCTTCTGTATAACATGCAACTGCCCTCCATATGTATCTATCTATCGTCCTATCTATCTATTGGCCATATTACACCAACTTTTTTCAAAATAAACTGTGCTGCTTTTAGAATTTTATTCTATTAGTATTATATTTATTTTTATTTAGTACCTACCTAATATACAAAAGAGTGTAACTTTTTTAATTTTAAATATAATGTTTGCAAATCCTCAGAAATATACCTAATAGCTGGGCTAAAACTGGAGTAAAACGCTGGATAAAACATAAGCGTAGTGGGACAGTGAGTGGGTGACACATTTTTCACTTTCAGGGTGATTTCTTTCAACCTAGGATCAATTAAACTAGAGATCCAAATATTATTCTTGCGGTTCTTATTCTTGGTAGTTCAAATTATACAATGTAAATTTGGAGTAGGTATTGCTATCTTTGCTGCTAAGGTTTATAATATTATATTAATACCCATTTCTTCGATTAATTTAAAATACCTTAGGTGGTGTAGTTATTAGGAATTATTCGCAAGAATAACAACTAGATCGGTGGTTTAATTGAGTAAAAACACCAAACCGTAAAGTGAAAGACGTGTATTTGAATCCCGTTCGTTTCAATTTTTCTCTATAAGCACCCAAAAATATATTTTTGAGTTTTTTTTAATACGAAACATTATAATCACAACATGAAATAGAAATAAGTACATTATATGTATTTTGATCCTTTCTCTAGTAGACAATGGTATTTTTGAATACGTTGTATCTACGTCCAGAAAATAAAATCAGTTCTACAGGTGTAATCTGGCCATATTTATCTCTGTCCGACGTCTTATCTATTAGGCCATCTCTCCCCATGGGCAGAATTTCATCAAGCCCCGTCGTGAGCACATTGTAAATGTGAAGCATTCAAATAAAAATTTTGCTTGTAGTTTTCAAGCCAAAAAAGCTTTTACTTGAAATGGGTTCTGGCAGTTGTAAAAACAAACGTAACATATTTGTAAAAGTTGTTGATTTGCATCAATAAGCGAGTATCTACGAGTTATGATAAAAAATAGAAAAATCCCCTTTTCCATTGTTATAAATTTTTTCTAATAATATATAATATAATGGTTATTTAGATGCCCTTATAAATAGTGTTTGCAATACCGGTATTTTGGTATTGATAAATACTGGAATACTGGTTTTAAAAATCCAAAATACCGGTATTTTCGGTATTTAGAAAGCATATTAATTTACGTTTTTGAAACTGAATTACAAGTTATGTGCTGCTAAAATGCAAATGCAACAGATGTGAAATGATGAAAAAACAAAATCTATCAATAATATGATATTAATTATATAATTGCCGCGATGAATTATCATAATATTATTTCGAAATAGTAAACATCTGTGACAAATGTTCAATTATTCTTGAGCTTTTCTTGCAGCCGGACTTATTTATTCTTTAGTTAAAATTATAAATATACTTATTCAAATTATTTGTAAAAACCACCAATTCTACAATATTATGAACAATACATATTTTTAAATGTCAACATAATAATTGTAGGTACATAGGGTTTTGCTATTAAATATTGTTTTAAAGAGATTTTAATAGATATATTTACTTTTAAATTGTGCTGTTTTTTTAATGTCTTAACGAATACTGGTATTCAATAAGAAACATCGGAAAACTGGTATTGACATTTTCATTAGGTTTTTCAATCCCTACTTCTAAAGGTATATTAACGGTTTACGAATATTATTTTTCAGTCTCTAAGTATCGAGTCGCGTTCATAATGGGGGACATTATCAATAATTAGGAACGATATACTGTTAAAGCATGGCGTTTCATAACTCTACATTTGTCGTAGTTCTTAGCTTTTCTTTGAAAGACCTTAACACAATGCTTACGGGCCCTTTTAATTAATTTTGTAATTATCGTGTTAATTTGCATTTGAAAAGTAATTAGCAAAAACACAATTTTGTGCGGCCCGTAAGCTATGGGTTAATATAAATACATACAAATGTGCTTCATAAGTAAATAGGAAACACGTGTAAAACTGCAGTAAGAATACGAGATGAATTTTACTATTGGGTTCCATAAACATAATTTAAAGAATAAAAAACTAGACTAATTTAGTCACGCTCACTTAATTGGAAAATATCTATATTCGAAGAAATTTTATTGAACAAAGTAAAAGCATGTGGTAGTTGAGTTATGCACTTAAATAACTGATACTACCGATGTATTATAATCTCAGATAGTTATTAGCGACAATACCAGTAGTGAAGGAAAGAAATATTATTTACAAATATACGTTGGAAAAATACAGGTTAAAGAGAAACGTAACTTAATAATGTAAACCATTCGGTTCTAATAATACCTATTCATATGGAGTCAACTAATACAATAAATAGATAAATACAATAAAAATACTTTGGATTTACTTGAACTGGAAAAACATAATACGTTTGAATCAATAACCCTATCTCAGAATTTGTTAGGCCCCTCATGCATTCTACATACGTTGTATAATGTATTATATCCCTTTGTAGCTTATTGCATGAACAAGTATTGAGCATGGGGAGTTATCTGCGGTCCCTTACTTGCCGCAGATCTAAATGTTTGAATCAAATTCTAAAGCTAATCGATGCTTCAGTCACGTATGAGATTTAGATTGCAAAGGCCATTCAATCTGTTGCATCTAATAGAATAAATAATAAAGTTTCAGCTTTAAATTTGCATCCGCAATGTGGTAGAGGGGCCTTATTCTTATTTTTAATGTAAATACCTTTGCTGGCAGTACCTACCTCAAAAAATCGTAACGCGAGTCTCACACGGATGTGTCACGTTTTTTGACAATATCTATTTTACAAACAAAATAAAATAAATCTTTGGTACAGTTGTTGGGATCCAATATTATAGTCACGTTAAGTGAAATTTGAGCACTGAAACCGGACACTTTCGCACTAAGCTACCGATATAGTGAATCAGAACGAGATAAATAAGTATTAATATTAGATTAACTTAAAAAAAACTTATGCATTTTGTTTTCATGTAGACTAGATTTTTTAAGGCTGACAATAATGCGGATAATATGACCAAATAAACTATGTTTGCGTCATACACGTGACGTTGAGAGTCTATCCTAGATGTAGTTCATTCCATAAGTCATTTTTTGTGTATTGCTTTCAGTGCTTATGTTTATGGATCATGAAAAAGAAGATTAACGATTGTACTAAAGGTCTTATGATGACGTATCTAGTTATGTTCTCGCTCTTTCAAACTATTGAGATAATAGGCAAATAGTTTAGATATAATATCTTTTGCCGGTCATTTTTTGTCAGACTTCAATATCGTGAACTACTGATTATAATTCTACGCCCATATTATCACAAACCAGCTCAAACTCTTGAATTATCAACATTCATTGCACAATATCCCGTCCCGTGGTGGGCCTTAAATTATCCTTATTGGTATTGCCATGTCTATCTATCTAGTATCTATAGCTATCCTTCTCCAATTCGAGATGCCGTTTGATGTTTCCGCATTCTTGGTAACGCCATCCAACACTGTGGCTTGGACATAACTTTCTTCCAATCTGGCATTTTTTTTATCAAATCCATTCGAGCTAATCACTGAATGTTCATTTACTGCTTTTCAATTTACGGGGCTTGTTAGGGTTCGTTATTTTAATTTACTGACTGTGATATATTCTGGTGAGCTCTAATGGCCTGACTTGAGTTACTCTATCTCCACCTGCCATGTATATGCACCCTAACTGTATGCATGACCTTGGTCTATGGTCTATCTACTTATAGATATATATATATATATATATTCCTCATGTTTGGTCTGTTTGGCATGGAAAGGCATATTGTAAGTTTGACTAATGCCAGAAATGTCCTGTTACTGAGCCCCATTACTGCGAAAAGTAGAGATACTATATAAATAGATATTTCTCAAAAAAAAATGTTATTATACCTTCACTTTGTGGATGCTTGTGTGCTCTGATTTGGAGCAAATATTTGGAAATCTTTGTTAATCTTGTGTGGACATCACTATTCAATAAACGTTCTAATTGTAATTTGATTAAATATTATTTTGGGATTAAACCATCACAAAATATATTAAATCATGGTAAATATAGATGGAATCAAATGGATATAAAATTATGAGTCACTCCACTTTTGAAAACACCAATTATTGAAACTCAATTGAAAATTACAATGGAAAGTTATGCCGAACATATTTTACTATATTATTATATTTATTAAGTAAAATTTAAATGCATTGGCAAAAGAATAAGAAAATGTGCTATAATCAAGAATAATTAAAATAAATTGTATTCTAAATTTTAAAGCGATGAAATATTTCTATGGCAATTATATATTATGATAATTATATCTTGATTTCCAAAATAAAAAAGACAGGTCGCAATATTATAAGATCTCTCCTACCACGATCTATAGATATCTTAATTCGTTAATTTTCGACTATTATAATAATATATACCACATGACTCTTTAAATATTATTTTGTGTTTAAAATCATTAGAATGACGATGTTAACTAGTATGTTTAATATTAGAAATATTGTATCAGAAAAATAATTTTCCCTAAATTTTAAGTGAAATTAAAAATGAAAATTATGCTGTCTATATTGAAAAATGAGCTAAAGTTTCATTGGTAAAGCATGTCTTATAATTTTAACACTTATACAATTGTATTTAAATTTTCAAAAGTACATCCATTACACAAGTTTGATTAATATGTTATGCAGGCGCTAAGATCTAAGTTTTGAAACCCAACATCACAGAAACTCTATCGAACTGAATGCAATCTAATCAGCAATTCTCACTCTCGATACATTTCAAGATACATACAAAGTAAAGTAAAGCGTTGGAGTAATTCGCTAAAGCTGTTTAAATATTATTTTGATTGTCAGTTATTATATCGCGCTAACTAAGAACTTACTCAATAACATAAAAAATTGAAGAAAAAAAACCTTCTATATAGATCAGATGGTAAATATGAAAGTGAAAATGAGGAAATGGACTACTGTGGACAGCGTTTAAATTAACTGTAGGTTATTAATATATAAATTAATCCTCAATAAAAATTGAGGATTAATTTATAACAACTTTTACATTGATTCTTACATCTGTCAAAAACAACGGTTTAAGCGTCGGCCTATAGCATCGTGGGTCCCAGGTTCAAATCCTGGGTCTGGCAAGTACACATACTGTTTTTCAATTTGTGTATAAGTCAGAGTATGGACCTAATAGGTTGAGCAAGTGGCTGACATCGATTTCTCGTAAAAACAAAATCTGTTAATACTTTGGAAGCTGCAGACGCACCTGGCGCGTAATGGCCAGGCGGCCGATCGATGCATTTTAAAGGTTGTAATTAAAAAGTCAATATCTAGTCAGCAGACTTATATACCTCCACTATGTGAAGACCCATAATATGATCCTATTAGAATCGGACATGGTCGAAAAAAAATTACATAGGACAAACGCCATTAATTAATATTAATTTTACACACATAGATTATAGATAAATAAATTATATTATTAAACTATTTCTTTTATTCAAATGAATAATTCCCAAGATTTAAAAAAAATAACATTCCAAATGTTGAACACACATAAATTGAAAAGACCTCAGATATATACCTACTAGAAAAAATCATATTTGAAAAAAGTAGTGGTGTAATAATATATCTGAGGTGTTTTCATTAGTTATGTATGTTCAATATTTGAAGTGTTACATTATCAAAATCTTGTGAATTATTCATTTGAATAAAAGAAATAGTATATTAAAAATTGTTAACAAGTTCAAGTAGACGTTAATTATTCTAAGTTCAAGTAGACTAAAATATTGGCGAGAGCCGGACATCGGTTAGTAATTAAGGTAATTAATATTCCTTGATTTAATACACAAAAATCGATAGTTACGAGTAGTAATAACGCAATTTGATAAGCATTTCATGTATAACCTACTAGTTTAAATTATCGTTATTAATGCACAGATTGGCGCTACACCAATGGTTATACGGGTTCAAATCTCGTCGAGATTCGTATTTATTTCAAATATGATTTTTTCTAGTATGTATAATTATTATATCTGAGGTGTTTTCAAGTTATGTTCAAATTATATTATTTATAGACACTAACAAATACTTTCTTGCCATTAGTAATATATATAAAAAACGTCATACATGTGCCTACCAAAAAATATTATCCGCCAAATATGGCAGTATATTTCAATTTGCCAGTACACAAAACATTATTTTCTTCTTTAGGTACCCAACATTCATTGCTGTGATACTCACCAAATATTTACAAGAAGGTTTTCCTCTTCGCATCGGTTATTTTGTATTTTCCATTATTATTTTTTTGTGTCATCGCTTCACTAAATACTATCTTCACGAAGTATCGGGGCAGCATCTGTTCGAAGAGGTATACAGTTCGTGCCGATAATCAATCTCGAGCGCTCGCCGAGGATATCCATTTCATGTTCGCTCGGTTCCGGTCGATGCATCGCCGCTCGCATAAGCAGTATATTGTATGAGGATTCCGCATGCCAATCTGGCCGATAGCATGCTCTCCTGATACCTTCAGATGGCATCGAGATATTAAAATCGAATCGTCGGAGTAAGGGGGCATCATGAATTGAAAACGGGTGGTTTTTGTAGAAAATGAACGAAAATGTTGGATCAGCTACTTACTACCTATGAAGTATTTTATTTTTTGGCGATAATTTATTTTATAAAGTTGTATGAAGCATTTTTAGTATCTGGCTTTTTAATGAATTTTGATAAATTAAGGTAGTTATTAGATAATATTTTATTGTCAGTTTTGGACAATATTGTAGGCAAAGTTTTGTCATTTTGGTGGTTTGTGATAATCATTCAGTTATAGAATTTATTATATTAATACTATCGACCGAGAGTGCTTGATGGAATTTGAATTTAAATTGTAATAAATTCAACTAAGTATTCATAATTTGTTTGTTATATTTTTATTGTGATCCTTGACTTAATAGGTAGGTGATAAATTTTTTACCTACTTTATTATATTAATTTATTATATAAGTTAGAATTAACTTTATTCGTTGTCAGTGTGTATTTACATTTTAGTGAGTGCACATAGTGCCCGAATATGCCGAATGGCGAAACCCGGGTCACAAAAAACGACTCAAATGGAATTGTACAAAACTTAAATTCAATAGAATAGAATTTATTATATTAATTTTGACATGATGATGAAAATCATTTAAAAAATACGTATGTATTTCAAGAAAAAACATTTAAAAATGATATAGGTTTCTTGATGTACACACCGTTATTGGGGCATATACTTTGAATGGGTGTTAGCTATTTGCTAAATTCGTTGAATTGTTATTCTAAATCAAACACACATTGAAAAAAAACTTTGATCATTATTTTAGTAATTTCTCATATTATCTGTAACAAGTGGATTAAATATTATATAATAATATTATATAATATATAAGTAAATAAAAGTCAAAACATATATTTT
The DNA here is from genome assembly GCF_057557595.1 of Rhyacophila brunnea. Lineage (NCBI taxonomy): Eukaryota > Metazoa > Arthropoda > Insecta > Trichoptera > Rhyacophilidae > Rhyacophila > Rhyacophila brunnea. The sequence continues at coordinate 36,772,700 of NW_028232752.1, forward strand.
TTTAATTTTCGAAACATGTGCCTACTAGGTACACCGATAGTAGTTACCCTCAAATGTGGAGTTCAGAGAATGTGGAATCGAGTTGGAGCTCCCACGAGACTTTCAAGATCCACCTCCCGCACCAGCTTTCAAATGCGTCTAGTATGTTATGTCTTTTTGTTGCCGGTACCTATCGTTCTAACTTCGGAAGCATATTATATTATACAAATTGGGAAGACAAGGAGTCTTACTTTTAACGGATTTTTGGTAATATTTTTGGTCTTTCAAAATGGTTCGCATTTTTCGCCATTACAATGTATTTTCCTTTTAATGTCATTTAATTAAATTTGAATTTAAAATTAGGTGAAGCTTTTATTATTGGTACTTATCTAAAAAATAGAAATATATAATTACAATATTACAAAGGATTTATCTTTAAAAAAAATAGTAATTTGATACGCAACATCGATTCGATATTAATGTCAGTCGTTGAACAAATTGAATGATTCAATAAGTTCAGCACCCCTCGAATAATTCCACGACAGAAGGAATGTCGCTGGGTCATAAGATATTTCGGCGATATTAAAAAACAGTCGAGAGTATGAAAATTGCATGCTGAGCGTATTGATTTTGAAATCGCGACGCGGAATTTGAAATATGTGAGATTTAAATACTTCATATTATTATCGTCGTCTGACGGTGATAGAATATTTTAAAATTCAACGCTCAGATGCGCTGGAAAATAAATTAGCTTCAAATAATTTTATATTAACACATTATTACAATAATATTATTATTACAACTGAGATAATCTTTCATAAAAAACTGTTCTAAAGTTACGGTAGATAACCTTGTTATTTCGGGCATTACCTGGGATCAATTCACTATTAGATATCAATTATTGATTCATTCAATCATCACATTTCTTATGTTTCATTAACCGCATTTTAATAATTATGTAGAGTTCCACCGAATATGAAGCTTGAGACATCTAGCATTTATGGCGTATCAACATATTTTTTAGTATTTTTTTTTACACAATTAAGAAGAAACAGAGAAAATGTAATCATATTATCATTTAAGACTACGGTATACACAAGATTTTTAGCAAGCAACGCACTTTAATCGAAATAGGCAAATGTAAATAAATCTTCAGTTATTTAGGAAAAATATTGAAAAAAAGAGTGGGATTTGGCGTATGTACATCTTTGGTTACCAGACGACGGCTCCAGCCATTAAGTTACCGATCCAGTGGGTCTATTCTATGCTTATCGACCGCTAAAGTGATAAAGTGAAAAATATTATCACACTTAGGGTAGGTTTGTATCAAAATATTAGCACTTATTGTAACAATTACACGAAGCCGGTTTTTATTGTTGCAATAAGTGCTATATTTTAACAGCACTTATCTTGCTGCTGTTAAAATATCGCACTTATTGCAACAATAAAAACCGGCTTCGTGTAATTGTTACAATAAGTGCTAATATTTTGATACAAACCTACCCTAAGTTTGATACTATTTATCAATTTAGTGTTCGATAAGTATACAATAGACCCACTGGAAACGTTCTGGCGGATATTTTCTAATATCTTAAATAAATTATTAAAAATGCCTTTCTTGAAGAGCCACTTGTAAATAATATATCTTCAAGTTTCATGTAACAATATTCGCTCATGTTCTTATTTAAAAAAAATGATTCGTTTAAATATTTATTGTACCCATACCTAAAAAAACATCGCACAATGCAAATAATCTCCCCCGAAGGATAACTTTTCCGAAAATTCGTACAGCGAAGGTCTCTATTCATTTGCAGTAACCACAGTACAACACAACCCCACTATTTCGATTCGTTCTTGTTAGATGATCCATCAAGCGTAAAGCATACACTGCTTATAAGTCTAGTTGCGACGGGAGACCGACCTCCATTTCGGAGGGATGAAAAAAGCAGCGCGGTTTGTAAACCGCAGTTAATGTGCGTGTAAGATGCAGGGGAAGTTTTACCATTGGAAATGAGAGAACCAATAATTTTGTAGATATTTTGAGACATACAGTTTTTATTGTTTTATTAGTGTAACTCTAAATTAGAATCAAAACAAAGTATTTAGTAAATAGATACGTAATTCATTTACATAATTTAGTAATAATCAGAACCGATTTTCTCTGCTAAGAACACGAGTCGAGGAATATATTATTGCAGCCATCTTTCTAATATCGTACTTTGGTGAATAACGTAAAATTATCCGCACTCCATATCTATGAAATCCGGCGTTCAAATATCTCTGTACTCAAAGACCTTGGGTTCAAAGAGAATCTCTTGGCCAACTGCAAGAGACGTGTTCTCAAATTCTTCAGATACATAGTAAGAAGATATCCGATCAGTTTGAAGAGGATAGTGATCTCTGGTGGCGTCGAAGGGAGGAGGTTGCGAGGGCGCGCGTCTTCCAGATGGAATGACACCACCGATAAAGCAGCTGAATTAATAATAACCGAAGCAACGTTATCAGCGCAGGATCGCTTTAGACGGAAGGAGATTGTTGGCAGCGCTTGTAATTTCAGTGATCAGCATCCTTAGTGATGAAGCATAGGATATGCAGAGAAAGTACAATCGAATAGATAGCACCCAAAGTCAACTAATCCTGATATCGATTGCTGTTTCCATCCACAAAGCCCAGTTGGTAGGGTAGCAGGCGATGGACAAAAATGCATGTTATTTTTTAATGTGTTTTTTATACAATCAATTAAATTAAATTATAAAATTAAAAACTCAATCGGTTAGGTTAGAGTTGAGAGACGAATGGTCAACAACTATTCCTTGTACATAAAATCATTTAGGGTGGTCTAGGAGTATGGTAATTTACGCTTTACTTATATAAATAATATATAAATTAAAATGTAAAAGTCATTACTATTTTTCTAGATATTTTAATTAAATATTGTAGTTTTAGGTTACTTTGAAGTCCTGCCCCCGGTTATAATATCATTTTGACACACGTACATATTATTATGTTGGTTAATAGGTACTTAAAAAAACCTAACTGTTGGCTTTTAGGATTATTATTATTAGGTATAATAATAATTATATTAGATTAATTTTAAATAAGATTGGATGAATTAATTGTATTATCTACTATATAATATTTATAATGTTATGATAACTATAATTTATTCAAATTGGTAAAAATAAATATGACAATACTTTTACTCCGATATCAATCACCGCTTTAAACCTTTTTCGTAGTCACAGAAATCATGGTGAACCCGACAATAATAGGGTTTGACTATTGTTTGTCGAGATTGGAATGCTCATGTGGTACGGTTTCCAGCCACTTGATTCGCGAGTTTTATGGGACCCTTCGGAACCGTTCCGATTGTGACGCGGTTCCGTCAACCGGAATAAGCACCAAACGAACCGGAGAGGTTGCATTCCGGATTGCAAATAATACTGTGCCTTTTTTGTTCAGTTTGGAAACGCACTTTTGTGAAATGCATCGTGCGTGCGTGTGTGTAAACCTTCCATGATAATATATATATAGGTACATGCACATATTGTAAAGATGTAGTCAGGGCCGCATTCAATAAAATTTATCGAGTCGAAGTTTTATTTGTTGGATAGATTTTACGTATCTCATTATAATGATACACATTATATACTAAATTAGCAATATATTAATTAACGATAGTAGATAAATAGGTATAATTTTTTGTAGTGTATATTAAGCAGTGAATATTTTTTTAATAAATACCAACACAATACGTATAATTAATTTATCACGTATTTTTTTTGTAAATTAAACTAAATATTTATTGAAATGAATAATACCTACACAGCATTCGATATTACGAAAATACATCATTTCAGACATTCCTCAGGAACATGCCTATTAGAAAATAATTTAGACAAATATGACTATATACCTACCATATTGTTTAGTTATATTCGTTTTTATTTTCCTCGAGCTTTGTCGTTTTCCAGCACTCCAGCTGACATGATCTTCTGCGGCCCTTCTCCAGTGACTGTCGGAAGGACTCTCACTAATCACCTTCCATTTTATGGCCTCCCGACTGAGTAAAATAATCAAACGTGGCAAACTAAACAAGTTAATAATTATTGCTCCCAGTAAAATTAAAGCTCTTTTCCTCAAGGAAAGCTCTATGAATTATATACAAAGAAAGACACCCACAAATCGTAAGTTCTAACTAAAGATATATAGCCGTAATTTTATCGAACGCGACAATCCGACCCACTCAAAGGATGGCCAGAATGGCAAGAGACAATAATTGGAGAGTAGGTATTAGAAGTCTTCAGGCTACATACGCCACATTATTCAAGAATTACGGTTACCCCACCTACTGTATAAAATGAATATCTAATTAAGTTTATAAATGAGTTAATTAGCGGTCAGTAACTCTTGCAGATCTCGTCGATAAAATTCTTTAGGAAGACGTCATCAGACGTGCTTTTCGTCATATCAGAAATACTGTTTCTTGACCTGTACGCCAAAATACGAGAATCAATCACTTTTTAATTGAGGAAGATCACTCGCAAAAGCATACATCTGACATATCCGCTGATATCCAAAGATGTACCCAACAGACATTATGTAAGAACTGGGAATTGCAATACCGAATGAAAATGTCAATACCGGTATTTCTTAAACATTAAAAAACAGAAGCAGGTGCTTATCAATAAATATAGCTATTCAAATATTTTTAAAATATCATTTTATATCAAAAACCTATTATGTTGACATTCAAAAATATGTATTCATCATAATTGTAGAACTAGTGATTTTTTACAAATAATTTGATTATACCTATTGATAATTTTAACTAAAGCCCTCAAAAGTTCATTAAGTGCAAATGAGTCCCGGCTGCAGGAAAAGCATCAATAATTATAGAATAATTGAACATTTTTGTCACGGTTTCTATTTCGAAATAATATTATGATAATTCATCGCGACAATTACTTATAGATATAAATATATTTGATTTGTTTTATTATTTTTTCACCTCTGTTGGATTCACTCAATATATTTGCATTTTAGCAGCATATAACATATACTTAATTTATTTTAAAAAACGAAAACAAGTGTGCTTTCTTAATACCGAATATTCCGGTATTTTGGATTTTTAAGACCGGTATTTCGGTATTGATAAATACTTGAATACCGGTTTTGAAATACTGTTATTGCAATCCCTACTAAGAACGTTTATCTACGCGATAGCACTAGAAACATAGTAAACGAGATGGTCTTTTTTAAAAATAAAAATACGACACCCAGCAGGACTCGAACCTGCGTCTCTCGGGATTCGCGACCACGCACATCGATCACAATGCTATAGGTATCCTCTGTCATATTTTTTCAGAAGATTTTTTCTACTGTTTACATATTTTTCCAGAAATGTTTTCAAAATTATGTATGTTTACTATAAAGAATGTTATATTCTTAAATCTTGTGAATTATTCGTTAAATAAAAAAATAGTAAATAAATAAGATTATATTTTTGAAATCGATACTTCTTGTCTAAGTCATGTCTGTATGTCTGCCAGAATAGACACTTTTGTATACTGGAATCATTCTAAAGTGGTACTATGAGTACGGAAAAAGCGATTGGAAATTGTATTGGTATTATTTATTATAATGACTGTTTAAATCACAGGTTCTCAAACTTATTTCAACTACCGCCCACTTCGAGATTTAAAAAAATCCATTTCCCCCATATTTTGTAACTTACCTTTTTACATAACCATCTGTTGCGTATCTTAAAAACAGTTATTGCAAATATAATTTTTAAACATGCATTATTAAATGGATAGGATATATAGGGTGTGACCCATATCCGATTTCTGAGATCAAAGAATATTTCAATGAGAGGAAATAAAACTCATACTTAATCATATTTAGAAGTATTTTATTATTATTAAAAGAAGACTTTGAATTTAAAACTTATCTAATGTGAAGGATGAATTTGAAGGACGAGTTTGTTAACAGCCACAAGTCTCTCTAATTTAACTGTATATACAGGACTCCAAGCATTTGAGTAGTAAATTGCATCTCAAACGGTGTCGTGTCTAGATTCCGTTTGATTTTTATAGATAGAATTTGTCTGCCGTCGCCCTTCTAGATTTTCTTAACGCCCCCTAATTTTCTCTGAGCCTTCTACTGCCCCCTGAAAGCCTTCAGCGCCCACAAGGGGGCGTTATCGCTCACTTTGAGAAAGACTGGTTTAAATGGTATCAAACTATACCAACATACCTGTGAATCAATTTTGATATTCCAATGGTGACATTATATAATGATTAGTAAACAATATTTTTTCTTAATATCTCGAGTACGATCCTGCCCATTTTTCGCGGTACCGATAACAACTCGGTCTCATGTTCAACTTTATAGAGACTGCAAACCAGCAATGACACGTGTAACTGATATTGTCCTCGCATGAAAAATGATACACGTACATTTCACGACAGCCATGCATTATTATGCACTGTAGAACGTGAAGGAATAATATTATCTTGTACTGACGTAGAGCTGAAATAATCCATGGTAGAAACGTGAAATACTGCAGTAGATAAATACTTTCCTCAATATTTTTCAATTGCTGATAATAATTATGTGATTCCTCCAAACTTAATCAGTAAATCGAACCAGCAGTTTTAAATGTAAATAAAAAAAACATCTTTACTTTATTTTACCAGTGGATTTTTGACCTGTTATTGACTTACCGTGTATGCAGACTACAGAGAGTAAGAACATCGCATATATTGATATGACTATGCAGTATATCAGCGACATTGATTAACATAAATTAATATAATATTATGGTGGTGGCACTTTAAACTAATGCTAAATTTAATGAAAGTACCATCACCTTAAATTATTATGTACATCCAATATTAAACACTGATCTCAAAAAGAGATCCCCATTTAAGATGTCGATGTAGGTATCGACAACAGGTTGATTATTGATTCACATCTGTTATGTTAATATCATTTTTATTTGACTTATGCTTGTATTATAAACGTATTAATCTATTCAATATTCTTCTTATAGGTACATACTTATTATAGACCCATATAGGTAGTATGTTTGTTCAGACTATCGAATTTGATTTGACTGTAGAATGGGATCCGACTGAACGGAGCTGTTTGCCACGGTCCGTCCACACACGGGCCTGATTTTCCACGCCGACTTGATATCAACCAAGGCCAACTTTGAGGCATTTGAAAATTTTGCTGCGTCATATGGAGGACGGAATAATTCTGATCCCTCCTTAGATTCATCACTTTCAACTCCTGACTCATCTGTTTCGGAAATTTCAGTATAGGGTACAGAGGACACTTCATGTCTTTAAAGATGAATGACGACAGAGCATGTCAAACTTATTTTTATTATCTAAAACTCCGTCTCCCTTGCAGCATCGCTTCGGGACAAGGAAGTGTGGCACTATAATCTTTTTATTCTGACACGTTTATAGCATCATGGAAGGTGGCCGTGTACAAACCGCGGCTGCATATACATGCGGGGTGGAGATGGGGCAACATCATCCTTCCATATTTTGAGACATCTGCCAGTGCATCACGATAATATGCAGGGTGAGTTTTCGCAAAATGATAAATCTTGGATGTGCGTATTGGTCTCATAATCATTATTGACGGTTTTTTTCTACTTTTTCTACTGTCAAAAATTCTGTTGTGTTTGTTTATTATTTATGTATTCATTTATTCAATTATATTATCTTATAAAGATCTCAGATGAGAATATTATAATAATATGATACCTACCTATATATGAAAATATGATATACGTACTATCACTACCCTCCATTTTTGATGTCAAAACAAACTGTCACTTTTATTTTTTTGTATCTGGTTTATTCGTCTGGATTCGGGATGTGAAGGTGGATAATTAACACACCGGAATTGTTTCGGAAACGACGAGTTTATTTGATGATAATATATACTAGATTACTACATTTTATATATTTTTTTTTTGGATGACGAAATATGCGTAGCGCGCGCGAGCAGTGTTTTCTGCGTGCTGTCAAAGAAGCTTCTCCCCGCCAAAAAAACCGTCACACTTGCGAGCTGTGCACAAAATGCGGCGTTGCCATACGTATTTTTTTTTGACAATGTTGCCGGTCAGATATTTATTAGACAGATATTAAACATTATTTAATTATTTTCGCAATCAGCCGTTATTATTTGTTGGCTTCGATACCGATTCGGGCCTCTCAAGATACACAAAGACATCTCCAAATGGGGACCATACGGGGGTGTCACAGTACCAATAATATGAAAACTTACTCTAAGAGAATATAATATATACTTAAGTTAAAAACCGAACATATTATAATAGTATAAGTACATATATTATAATTTAATGTTCTGTGGGTCTATTCTATGCTTATCGACCGCTAAAGTGATAAAGTGAAAAATATTATCAAACTTAGGGTAGGTTTGTATCAAAATATTAGCACTTATTGTAACAATTACACGAAGCCGGTTTTTATTGTTGCAATAAGTGCTATATTTTAACAGCACCTATCTTGCTGCTGTTAAAATATCGCACTTATTGCAACAATAAAAACCGGCTTCGTGTAATTGTTACAATAAGTGCTAATATTTTGATACAAACCTACCCTAAGTTTGATACTATTTATCAATTTAGTGTTCGATAAGTATAGAATAGACCCACATATTCTTATTTTAACGACGACTTAATAATTATAATGAAATTAAAGTAGTGAATGAAGGAAAAAAAAGAAATATTATCTTGTCTCAAGTACAAACAAAAAATATTATAAATTCCTCAGAAAGTAAATGCAAATATTTTTCTCTTATGATGGACAATGCTTGAACTGAAACAAATTTTAAAATGAAAATGCTCTCGGACATTGCAATGTCTACGGCAGTTGTGGTCAACTAAATATTTATAGTCCCAAACTCAAAAATATACCAATTTTAGATTCTTGCAATCAAGTTAAAAATCGTGTTTGACTTGAACGCCTCAAATCAAGGTTACAAGCATAAGATATTTTTTGTTATACCTACAACCAGCGGCGGCCGGTGGTCTTCAGATTAGGATTTTATAGTAGTGCTCAAAGGCTTATCTTCTATAAAATGATCTTCTTATTCTTCTTTCACCTTGTCACGACCCAACATTGGGGCATAGGGCACGCACAAGTTCGTGCCACTTCCCTCGGTCCATCGCCAACTCTTGCGCTTCCCGCCATGTCAGACCTACAGCAGGTAGGTCACTTTTGTGGTACCTTTGCAGGGTGAGAAAGGGCCGACCACGGCGACGGAACCCTTGAAGCTGTGCCATATATAAGGGTACGAAGTGTCACACTCTTTGGTGGCATCCGGAACACGTGTTCCAGCCTATCTTCGTGATTAAGTGTCTCTTCGTGATTAACTCAATCACCTAAGGCTGTTGTGTCCATAAGCTAAGAAAGCTTAGTGTAAAATGACTGAACGTCTAACTTCTCAGAAGGTAAATTAAATGTCTTTGTTTATTTATTCTATTTTTTCTTCTATTCTATTCTATTTTTTATTCCATTTCGCTGCCCTCGATGCACTATCATTATTTAGATTAAGATTAACCAATCGTTAGCAGAGCTGCAGTTCACATCAAGATATCTAAGTAGCGCGGATGGCAGTAAATTTCCAGATCATAAAAGATGGTCGGTGGCTTGAAATTGATCTCTTCTCATACTACGTATTTGACTAAAAATTTAATCTTCAACTGAAAATTATAAAGTATTATCAATTAAGTACCTAATTCAATAATTTAATAACTGCATAGGTACATAAAACTATCCAGAGGGCATCCATTGTTTTTTCTCTCAATGTGCAGAACTAACCTCCCATTGGTAATGCCAATTGGGAGGCCAATAGCTCGTAACAATCAACCAAATCACTTCGAATATTGACATATTCCACCTGCGTGAGGTGAGATAGGTGAGCATTGTTTTATTAATTCTTAAAATAGGGTCTGCATAGCTCATTTGGTGTACTTCTTTGTATGTATCTAATTAATATTTTTTTTGTATTTACAGTTTTCTACTGTTTAATGTTGATCTATTTTGAAGGTATACTTCTTTTGGCGCGTTTGGGAAATCAGATCAGAGTGTATTTTTGGCGTATGACATGTAACACACAATTAATTTTTTCACACGAAAAAAAACGCACTCGATTGAATTCGATCCACCGATTGTTCGGTTATCAGCCGAACCCACTACCTTTACGCCACAGTATAATACTGCAATCGTGACGATTATACAGTATAATATTATAGTCTAGAATGGTTCCGTTGCCTAGGCAGTGAATTTATTATTGCCGGCCATTTGCAGTTCCTTACGTAAACAAACTATTGAACGCAGAGTGACAGTTGGTACTTTAAAAATAAAAACAACGAGAAAACATTATATTATAATTTAGTAATATAAGTTAAAGTGTATAGAAATAAACCAACGGCGTTCTAATAAGCGGTCCTTTTTCTTGAGTGTGTCATTTAACAAGATAATTAGGAGCTAGTCAAAGAATCTAGTTATCATATTTTTTGTTTTGTTACGCCAAAGAAGTATAACTTCTAACGCGCGTACATAAGTACACATACCGATTTTTTTTTATAATACTGTTTTATTAATAATTATTTTTTTCTAAATGTCATGTTGTGAACGTCTTAAATTAATAAGTTGTAATGTTCACTATATGTAAAAATATAAATTTGAATATTTTAATTCATTCTTTAAATTTGAAATTTATCCAACAGCTAACATATAGTTTCCAATACCTAGTCACTGACAACACAAATCGTTTTAAGGGTGGGACCGGTAAAACTGTGAAAAAATTTATAATTTTATTTAATTATTCAATAAGGTAGGTATTCTGCAATAGTAGTGTCTTCTTCTTTCTCGGCCTTATAAAGGCACCACTAAGAATAATTACTGTCGCTCAGTTGTCTTCGTGCATCTTCCCAGGTCATGTCATTATCTTATAGCCCTGCAATATAGCCTCTGTGGACAGTATTTATTTTGACGCCGGAATCCTGTTGGTTTGAAGAGCAGGTAAGCTAGGTTGAAATTATCTTGAAGGTGTATACAGCGGATCTACGGGAGACTGACAAGTGAGTCCAGGAGGTGCTACGCGATGTACACATACTCTGACTGAATAGTAGACATGGCCAAGGATTAAGAAAAAATAGATTTATACCAAGTAAATGTTAACAAAACTGACGTTTTAATAATAGTTTCATGTTTCGTTATCACTGAAGCTAAGTCTAGACACTCAACAATGCTCTGCGAGGTATCTGGAGTATGCCTTTGATAAATACAACGTTTCGTAATACATATACCAAACAGTCATTAGCTTCTGTTATTTACTTTTGACTTGGAGTCGATGATAGTACACGTTCGATTGTTCTCCCCGGCGACTACTCTAGTACTTACACCATTCCGGTATTGTAAAAAACAAACAAGAGTACCTACTCTACTTGTATTTTAAAGCTTTGTTCAAACATTTTTTGCTCGCCTCGTACAGAAGAGAACTGTTTTATCTTTTTACTGAGACTCGATTTAAGAAGTTTTGTTTAAATCCTTCAAAGAAGATTTAAAAGAGTAAGTAGTTTGCGCGCATACTAAAAGTTGATACTTGTGGCATACCTCGGAAGAATTACGATTCTTTATAACTGGGTGTCTACATATAAAATAATACATATCTTGAATAACTTTTCATATAAAATGTAAGATGATATAAGTATAATATTTTCAATTTAAAGACATTTTATGTGCACAATTTAGCTTGATTATATTAATTATTTCCACATAATTTTCTGGATATTGGCTGCCTCGCAAAGAATTTCCCTCACAGTACATTACAAGTCAACCCGAATCCACGATTTCATAAGCGGGCACTTTCCATTATTGTTCTAATAGAAATTTTATTTACCTATCGAATGTAAGGAAAATAGACGAAATTTCCCAATTTAAGGTTTTTGGATTGATAATAATTTAACTTTATAATTATTATGATTTCACCTATGTTTTTGTAAACCAATAACCCATTAGGTACACAAGATACAAAAATATTACTAGGTATCTATATTTTTAAATTAAACTATATTTTGTTATTCAATGAATCATTCACAAGATTTAAGAATGTCATCATCATCATAAGGGGCGTGACAACCCGGTGTGGATCTTGGCCTCCTCCAACAGCTCCCTCCACCTGTCCTTATCCAGTGTGGCAGCCTTACAATTGGGTACCCCCATAATACGGCAGATTTAAGTATAATTTGAGTAATCCTGACGCCGTCTAGGAATTAATATATTATTCATTCTTAATTCAACATTACAAAATCTGGTCGTCAATATTAACGGAATTTGGACACATTGAATACAATAGTTGTTATGATATGTTAGCGTGATCAGTATTTCACCGATTGCTTAAGGCTATACCTCAGTTGAGGCATGGTCTAAAAAGATCGTGGCTAGGCGACGCGCGGATTGCGGTTCGCGGGTGCAAATGACGCATGCCGACCGAAATATAATTTGTCATATAAATCCAATATGCGTCCATTTAATGTTCTGTTTATTGTTATATTAGTAACAATAATAATATATTCATTGACATGTTTTCTTTTTAAAGTAAATGGGTAACGTTTTCAGTCATCCTAGTGCCAGCGAGTCCAAAATTTCGTTGCGCCTATAGTTGAAAATTATTTGCCGTTTCACTAAAGTATCGCCTTAAGGTACATCAGTGAAACGGCAAATAATTTTCAACTATAGGCGCGACGAAATTTTGGACTCGCTGCCATTGGGAGAGAGAATGTTGAGCTGGGAACACGTCAATTTGTTTCATGATGGAGACGGGGGTATTAATTCTTAAATCGTGTAAAGATGATTAAAAATGTTACCCATTTACTTTAAAAAGAAAACATGTGAATGAATATATTATTATTGTTACTAATAGAACATTAAATGGACGCATTTTGGATTTATATGACAAATTATATTTCGTTTGGCATGCGTCATTTGCACCCACGACCCGAAATCTTACTTTTTAGACCGTGCCTCAACTGTGGTATAGCCTTAATGGTAAATCAAATTTCCCGGTATACGATGGATGGAGGTTCAAGTTTTTAAATTTCGATTTTCTATTTTCAATTTTCTATTTTCGATTTGAATATTTATCAAAAATAATATTTTTTTTTAAATTAGTGTCTTTCAGAGGTGTTTCAAGTTATGTACGTTTAAAGCTAAGATAAGGTACTCATTATTATAGCTAAACATACCTGCGCAGAAGCACACTTACTTTCGTGCGCAATAGTAGGTGTGTAAACGCTGCGTCTGTGTGTGAGAAGTCTTTTTTTTATACGATACCTACATTAGTATATTCAATATATATATATAATATATATATATAATATGTTGTATAGCAAAATTCTCAAGAGATATGACATAAAATAACATTTTTAATCGTTTATTCCTTAATTACACTCTGAATAAATGCAAAAAAATGCTGTGAGCACGATATAAAAATCGAAGATTCTTATAGGGCAAGTGAATTAGGAATAGACACATGCATGGAAAACTTGATATTAACACTAAGATGATGCCACCAGCGTGTAAACCGCACCAAACGTTGACTTTTTACGGATGTAACGGAGTCTGTTGGATCTCTTTTGAAATTGGTGCGGAGTCGGATGACAGCGATGATTATTATTTTCAGAACAGTGAATTAGATAAAATGTCATAATAATGCGTGATTTATATTGGAAATCATTTAATAATCCATATTGAAAGTAATTTTACGAATAGCTACGTGTAATACGGGCTACCGTTTTCGTAATTGACCGAAAACTTGCAAATTCACCCAAACTTCAAAAATATCGTGCATAAGTTGTATAGTTATAATAGACATTGAAATAAACAGACTACATTTTCCTTATTTACAAATAATTCAATATTATCATTGGATATATTTTTTTCTTATAGCAATACCTCCCAAACAATCTTATTTTTAATGCAAATTTTCACAATATATATTAATTAATTAAGCCTTGTTTCATTTTTGACTGCTCTGCTGAGCCATGCTATCGAATTGAAGATATAATAACACAAAACATACACAGATTTTACAAAATCATTAATAAAATGTTATTAAAAAATAAGAAACAAATACATTTTATACTACCTAATTTAAATAAAACACAATATTACGTTTAAAATAATTTAATTATGATTATAACTGTTTTCTTCCGCTTAGAATAACATTGTAAATTACCACTTCATTATCATCATAATCAGCCTGAATCTATACACTGCTGAATGAAGGCCACTCCAAGGTGATTTCACTTCTCTTGGTCATGTGTGTTGCATTGCTACATACGTCCGCAGAAATTAATAATTTCATCGATCCAATGGTCTCTAGGTCTACCTTGCTGACGTTTTATACTTCTTGGATACCACTAGAATCTAGATGACTAGATTTTTCCAGCGATTGTCCGCTTCGAGTGATGCGTCCAGCCCATTTTCATTTAAGTTTTTTTTAGCAAAATCTATAACACCGAAAAGCCTTGTCTGTTTCCTTATACAATCATTGCGCTGTTTGTCCTCCGGGTTATGTCCAGCATGCACCTCTCCATACCACGATGTGCTAATCTAAGTTTCTGGATCTCTCTCTTACTTAGGGTACATGTTTCACACCCATATGTGAATACGGGAAACATACGCTGGTTAAAAACTTTGCGCTTTAGACACAGTTGGAGGTCATAAAGAAGTTATTCAGGCAACCAAAAGCACTCTAGCCCAGCTTCACTCTACGAATAATTTGATCAAGTATACACCCATCCATAGTCTATACTCTATAGACACTTGTCCCAGATAGATGTAGTTTTTTACCTATTTGAGCCGAGTGCCATTGATGAGAATCTCTTTTTGACAATTTATACAAAGAGTATGTTTTTAAAAAATATGAAAATGTACCACTGCTTTTCTCATATATTGTGAACGGTACCTACATTGCAACAATTTAGTAAACAAACCTTCATTTCAAAAAATGTGTGTTACAGCATTTATAAAATGAGTTTATTACTTGGTTATCACGAAAAAATCGCTGAATCTTTAAAAGGGACATTTTTATAGTAATAATTTCTTTCGAATATCCACCTAGAGTCTAAGCAGAAAAATGTTCTGTTTATAGATTCATTTTCGTTTGATATTCGACTATTGCGTATGCAATATTCAATTGAATGATATCTTTAAGTTGCGCATAGTCCACAGAATAAAAGTAGTAAGCTGAAATGCGAGGTTTTTGAGAACAAAGAATGTTTGAAAAGATCGTCATACTTTTTCGACAGCTAGCATCTGTAAATGAAAAAAAAAACAGTAACTAATATATTATTAGTTTTTCAGCGTGACATAAATTTAATCGAAATTAATTATGTTCTTTATATTTTGCATGTACAAATTTGTTATCATGTACCGTTTTCATTTCGGGGAGCAGTTAGCGTCTAAATATTTGTTACGGCGCCTTTAAAATAGCAATTAGTGGAATTGGTGTTCTTGCTGTTCTTCGCATATTTTTTTCACATATAGATATCAATCTACCCTTAAATATACTCAAAATACCACCCCCTATTTTTAGTCTCAAATTTATGTATGAGTAAAATAATTATTTAATATATTATTTCGGTATTCGAAATGGATATTTGCAAAATTCTGATATACGGATATAGAGATCTTTAGTACCACGGGCAAACTTTATGTCAATTTTAAGCTATCTCATCTAAAAATATGTATTATTTTCATTCTTTCCTTAATTATTCACCCCTAAGCACCTTTCTTTCCAAGTGGAACGTCTTTCTACTTACTCTCTCTTTGAGATCTTAAATTAACGTGGACTTCTCCATTTTATCTTCCTGAAAGTATTTTTGAAACTAGTTGCTACGGTGAGATAGATACTTATTAAAACCAAACTAATAACGTGAGAGGAAACATCGGAGATCAAAAACATGTGTAACAATCGTGCATTGGGCCGAGTAGTGTGAGATTTTCTGGAATTATCAAAATTTTCAAACAGCTTGCGGTGCCTCTGGGTACTGGGCAGACAGTATGAAAACCACTGGGTTAGAACAGGGATACCCAACCATATTTTCATCAGGAGCATATTTATAGTCAAAAATGGAATGACGAGCACATTTTTTTAAAGAAACTTGCATAACTTTACCAACTGACATATTATTATTTTTGACGTATATAATATGATATATATGAATATTTTTTTAACAGTTAGGTACTAGTCCCTTATATTAATGAAGTTTAAATAATATAGAGTAACATCGTTAATACATAATATAATAAATCGGATGATTAGTAATATGAAATTGTTTACAATAATAAAAATATATATGAAAGTCGTATAAGTACAACATTTTTTTAATTAATAGGATTTTTGGCTTTGGATTTCTTCAATCAATTTTTCATAGTCTGGAATGTATGTGATTATTCTTAACCTTTTTTTGGAGACGACTATGAGCAGGCTATTTGAGAGTGAGTGACTCGTTTTGTTTTCTATGGATATCGACTGTTGAATGGCAAAACTACACATGCGACTTCTGCTAACTTATGTGTGGAATAAAAAAAATCCAATGGAATCCGAATTTGAAATCATGCAATATTTTGATTAACATATAAAACATGTACTGAGTTGGCAAAGCTTAAGAGCAACTAAAATGTCATATAATGATAAGAGCAAAAAACATAAATTTGTAAACAACACGTGTGCAAAGTTGTCTTTCAAAATACGATATATTTTATTTTGATTACTTAAAAATACTATATGACCACGTATTTACCATTACAGTATGTAATAACTTTGTTAACAATCAATTGTGATCGCCTTAGTTCACTTTGAAAGTTTTCTGACAGAGTCGATTCCATTGCTGCCATCATGAGATGACCAAATGGCCATATGAGCAAATTAGCTGCACATAACTAAAAAATAATTCAACAAAAATATTAGGTTAATATCATGGTCCCCACATCCTGAAGCGAGCCCCCAGACAAGTATCTTTGGCTCCTCCCTCCCTACCTATCGCTAAGCATAAATGCGGTGTGACGCTCAAGAGTAGTATTTTCCAAATGGTGATTGAGGTAAAATTAAAGGTATTCAGTGTATTTTTAATACATCCACTTGAATTATGGAGTTGTTAAGTATCGACACACAATAATCGAAAATTTCATCGCACGACCACATAATATAAAATATTTTAAAATGTCATAGTAAAATAGCACCATAGGCGACTTTTTTGCTATTAAAGGAAGTTTGTTATATGTGTTTATCACACTTATCTAGTCAACTTACCACGCCGGGCCCCCAGGCTAGAGCCCTATCAGCCCCCCCTTGCGGAGGCCATGGTTAAGACAGACGATGCTGCAAGTCTACATCTGCATCGGTTTGGTATGCCAGATATGCATTGTATTGTGGAATGTAAAAACCAACCAAGTATCCGCGGCAACTTACAGCACCGTATACATTAGTTACACACAATTCCACATACATACCTATATACCAAAAAGTTGACTCAAGAGGTAGAAAAAGACCAAAGGACATCCGAGCTAGATACTGCTTGATTAAGGAAATAATAATTATTTCCTAAATTATTATATGATGCCAGAGATGAAATAAAGAAAAACAACCTTGATTTTCCTTGACACCATAGCGTTGGTTGACGGATAATGGAGCATCTCCACTTCAACAATATATTTAGATTCATCGTCCTTCAAACTGCAAAGTTTCGCAGGTTTACAGGTAGTAGCTTCTCATCGGGCACCATTGAGAAGGTTGCGTACTTATATCTCTCACTCTATCCCAATTAATGATAATGGCAATTGAAGTCACCCATAATAATGGTAAATGTATCGCTAATATGATTAGTTGGATCTGTGAATTGAATGGATTCGTTTGCTGCTTGATATATTGTGTCATTGTGCAACTCGGGTACTTTAATGTTATTCATGTTACTTTTACTTACAAACTTTATGAGTAATCGGATCCTAGTGAAGACTGCACTCACATACTTTTCATGCGGTGTTTCAATAGCTAGATTGGTGTCCATGTGTGTATCTAGGATGCTGAGGGATGATTAAGGGTTTTTTAAAGCTTTTAATATCCTTTCAACGATTATTTTTATTGCCGTCGTGGCTGATTGGATTTACTCTGAGTAGGACTGTTTTTTTGGCGTGTCATATTGCCGGTAATGTCAAGATTGGTCAGCAGATTGCTGCGCCACATGCAAAATCTTAACATGCCCTTGTGCACTAATTTGATTTTAATGATCCAATGCATAAAAAGTAATTGTATGGCACTACAGTGTGTACCTATATGTTATCGATTATTGGTATAACAACACTTTTTCACGTCTTATAGTTTCAATAACTGGATTTTCATGTCGCATGATGAAATTAATACTTATGTTCTAATGTTCTACTATTCGATGGTAGGTAGTATGTACTGACCATAAACTGTACTAAATAAATAAAATTAATATAATGTGAACATATTTTAATAAACATACCGATAACAGCGGGATAACTCCAAAACGAATTACAGTATAAAGGGAGATAAAAGCCATTCCACATGATATATGGTTACTTAGAAGCATCTGAAAATTTTAATAAATTTAAAACTAAATCTTAAATATAAGTAATATCTATATAAAAAAATGAATTAAATTTAATTAACGTAATATAAATTTAATATTTTAGATTATGGGAGTATTTTAATATATATTTTATATATTTTTTAAATGTCTGAAAACACCTGTTTATAACTAGCCCCATAGCATTGCAATTATTTCGATTAATTGATTTTAATCTTTCTTTTTCATGAATTAAATGGCAAATATACCAATATCCTGTGAACTTGAAACTTGGTAAATTCAAAACTTAAATAATTGCACCATAGTGTAAGTTAGAGCTGAGAAGAGTTTCACAAATACCGCAATCACATGTTATGTCACATTTAACCTGATCAACTATTTTATAATATATCGAATTGGTAAATTAACTAAAAACACTTCAGTAGAAATGGAGGAACATTATTTCTGTACATCAATGTAACTAACCCCCCAACCTTCTTTGTACAAAGGCGACCTAATTAATAAATTTTGAAGATTGGGTGACAAATCATATTGACAGATTGATAATTTCTGGAATACTAGAGCTTATGACTTCTCGACTTCGATTCTCTAGAAACGAGTTTTCTCGAATTCAAGAATATTTTTCGTAGAAGGTCCTCGGGAATTTGAAATTGGTTTATTAATTTTTTGATATCTAGAAAATTCTAAACAGTATTTAGATATTTATCACGCGATCAAAAAAATCAAAATTCATCAAGAGACTTTTTAAACTCTTCTAATCTTCTAACCCTAAATTGGTTGCCCCGATTTGGCGTTTTTATCAATGCTGAAAGTTTTTTTTTATCTCAAATAAGCTAAATTTCTTACATACATAATTTGAAAACATATCATGCACAATATGCTCACCAGAAAAAAACTTTTTAGAAAGAAAAAAAAGACATCCGACGGGACTTAAACCTATAACCGCTGGATTCGCCAGTGTGCAAAAACACAGGTTAAGGTCTTGGTTTTTAAAACAATTGTACGATGGTCACATAATAATATTTTTATTTAAGTATTTATTTTTGAGCTAGTAAAATTTAAAACGTTCAAATAAACTGATACTTTTATGAAAAATAACGACACTACGTAATGCAAAAGTAGATTTTGGAGTATGTTCATATAAGGAAAGAAATAATAATCATATAATTATGTATAAGTACTAACATTTATCCTTTGTTTATCAATATTATTTTATATATTAAATGAATCCTGTAATTTAAAAAAAAATATGTACGCGAGTGAACTGTTTTTCACAGTTATAATTACAGCGTGAAAACTATAACTAGCTCGTTTCTACTGGTGTCATCTTAAGCTTATCATTATTATAATTTAAGTATACAATACATAACATGTACTTATAGGATTAGAAATGGCTTACCTGTATTCCAAATATTTTGTTCATGCTATCTATGGTTTCAACAATTTGTGTGTATGCTTTCATTAAATTTTGCAAAGTGTTTCTTTTGAAACAATTATTATTGATTGCTACTGTATCTAGAGAGTGTTTGTATTTCCTTAATAATTTATACTTAGGTTTATTTTTATTTGATCTCAAGGATAAACGAAGCGTTGTAGAAACATCTTTTGCATCGAATGTTGTTGAACAACAACACATATCGTCGAGTTGGTCATTTAATATTTCATATCTTTTATTGACAATTGACAAAATCAACATAAATAAATGCAACGAAAGCATTAACGGAAAACTGACGACTAGTGAAGTAAATGAACCAAAATTGGAAATGCTTTTAACACAAAGATATTGAATTATATTTGCAACAGAAAAATAACAAACATTAAGTAAAAATTGTATCAATATATTTTTTCTCAGCGACAAATATGCTAGTCGTTTTTTGATGAATAATATTTCATCAATCTCGTCAATAGTTTGAAAAAGTTTAATTTTTGTATCAAAATTTTGTAATGTATTGAAATTTGAACACACTAACCAGGTTAGAACTATTGGAAAAACGAAAATGAATTCAATAAAACATTTATCTTCGCGATAACAAGGAATACTCAAAATGGTTGCCAAAGAAAAAAATGTAATTGACATAAAAACCATGAGATATTTGTGTTTTTTTGATACTGGTTTTATAAAATCTTGATTGTACGTAAACGTAGTAAAGCCAAAAAACGTTGTTATTAAAATTGCCGGTTTAACAACCCAATATATATTAAAGGGTACGACTCGCTTTTTCTTTCTAGTTGAATCTGGTGGTAACATTTTAAAATTAATTATAACTATTGACTATTCTATTGTAATTCACAAATAACTAATTTTATCAGGTGATAGTATATTTGTCAAAATATATATATTTCAAATAGTATATTGTTCTGTACGCGTTATTGAACAAAAATCTACCAATACAAATGCTTACTCATGCCTGAATGATATTCTACTATGAAATAAAAATATATTAAAAAATATAATATTATGGTCTCGTAAAATGTTCATTTTAATGGAAAAGCATAACGAATGGGAAATCATATAATCGTATTGCTCTTATTTTTATTGTTTGACTGTGTACATAATATAATATCGTGAAATTGGATAAATAAATTTCCCAATCATTACTTAACCGTTCATCAAATATTATTCCAACATTTAAAGTACCGAGTAATGTGAGATAACTTTATTCCACTTTTCGCTTGTATTTCCTAAGTCATTGTCATAAAAATAAACTAAGTATTTTTGTAAAGTTTCATTTATATTCATTATAAACCATTGATTTTAAAGTAATATGACACATTTCGTTGACACGACACTTTTCTTTTGGTACTTATGACCCTGTATGAATTATAACCTCCTCCAGCATCTGCTTTCATCAGGCCTGTCCAATGTCCCTTTACGATGTCCTAGGTTAAGTACTAAATCTAACTCCACATTATCCCACCATCTTGTACACGGTCGATCAAATCTTTACTTCAACGCTGCATTGTCAATATATATTTTTTTTCCGACCATGTCCGATCCTGATAGGATCATATGGGCCTCCACAGAGTGGTAGTTTGTATTGACAGATTTTGTTTTTTTATGAGAAATGGATGTCAGCCACTTGCTCAACCTATTAGGTTCATACTCTGACGCACACAAATTGAAAAACAATATGTGTACTTGCCAGACCCAGGATTCGAACCTGGGACCCATGGCTTTATAGTCCAACGCTTATGCAGCGCGGCCACCGTTATATACACATATACATACATATTATAGTATGTGGTTATTAATCGTTGTAGGTAGGTACTTAAACATTTGTTTAAATTTTAATGATGTAGTTTTTTTACTGTTAATATTGCTACAATTTTATTTATGTTTACATTTTTAATTATTTGATATAATGTTATTATTAATAACATATTTGAAAATTATAATCTTTATTTTTATAATAAACTATTGTGAAACGAATGAAAATAATACATATTGAAGTAAAGGTTACACATAAGATTTTGGCATGTAAATCTTATATATAAATTAATATCTGATAATTCAATGTGAATTAATCTCACGCACAAATATTATTTACACAAATTTTATAATACGATATTTTATTCTAATATTAAATATCTCACAAAACTGATACTTGAAGTATAACATAACCTGTATAAATCCTAAAATTTATAAGTAGCATCTACTGTAATTATTTTAGTTAGTAGATAACAATGCGTACTAAATTTTATGCAGATTCGAATTTACCAAATGTCAAAACAGTGTTCCTACGAAATTTGTCGATAAACGAATCTAAGGTTTTAAACGACAAAAATACCCTTTTAATACAGAGAAATGGATAGAGCCTCAGAAAAAGTGCATACTTCAAAGTTACATGTTTTAATTCCGTTTCAAGCATAAATACGTATGACGTGATGATATGGAAACTGTTTTTTAAGAATATATTATTTTCCCTGGTTTATAATACCTAGCATATCAATCATTACAATTAATAATATTTGACAAATATGTAGGTAGTGAATTTTCCAACTACGAAATATATATTGAAATGTACATATATATCAGGTAATTTTACTACCTATTTTATTATTTGATATTATGTTTTCGTATGTAGGCTAATTGCACATTTATAAACAAACTTCATTTAAATTAAACTCATTTAACGACCCATTATTATTTTTAAAATTTATAACGTAATGGACTACATGTATAAATTTTATTAGTACAATTAGTTTACAATTAATATTAATGGACGAACCGTCAATATCATTAAATATTCATAAAAATATGTATGCTTATTTTGGTAATTCCATGATGATTGAGTTATTTATGTTGGTAACTTTTTTAGATATGAATCCACTTTCAGCATAAGATAACTGTTACTGTTTTCCGTAGTTAACACGATATGATATAAAAGAGCGTATGGTAAATTGTATTAATTAATCTACGAGTATGTTCTATTTTTGAACATACATAATTTTTGAAAACACAAAATATATTATAACCAATAGAAAAAATCTTTTTGACAACACGTAAGACACCCCGCAGGAATCGAACCTGCATCTCTAGTTTTTCGCGCCTACGCACATAGACCACTATGCTAAAGGTACCACACTTAATTACGACAAATATTAACTAATGGCTCTTATTATACTCTCTGAAGCGCTTTCTAAATTTAGCTGATATTGGCTACTTTTGTATTTTAAATCAAAGTAGGTTTTATTCTGATTACTAACCGACGTCACCGATTACTCCAAGATATTTTAATGTTATAGCTTCCTTGAAGTTGCTAATAATTTTTAATTAATTACTTTTTTTATTCAACGTATAATTTAAAAGATTTTAAGAATGTAACATTCTAATTATTGAGGATACATTATAGTAATCTATTTTTGTTCCTTATAATTTATTTTACTAGAAAGATTTATTTGTTATTATTGTTATTTTATTTCATAGTGATTTTTGGGGTATTGTAGTCGTGGTTTCTACACAGAACTTCGAGAGCATATCGCTCAAAGTTTAGTGGCAGACGTTAATAATATGCGACACTGTTGGACATTTCCTTCACACAGACAGTAGTCAATATTTAAATCAAAGAAATATTGTGTTATATTTTGATTTGCTTTTCCATCAATAAATGGCAGTTAATAGTATCAGTAAAGAAATATTTGAATTATTGTGTTATTCCATGATGCTGTCGATATAAATATATACAGTACTCATACATACTTTCTTGAAAGCAGTCGTTTACGCGCTCTGGTAGTCCCTACTAGGTTGAGTTATTTAGTATTCAGTCTTAACTTCCTTAGCTGCGGGCGAAAATGAGACGCAATGTGAAAACATTGTCGCAGAAATCCCCCTTCCGTACTTACTTACCCATACAAAACGTTCCCAAACTTGCAAAGTGTGTAGATATAGAAGTTTGGTAGTCTTTTTAAGCGTATTTTTTGCACAGAACTTGCGTACTATAAAGCGATTGTATTTTTCAAGGAAAACTTTGGCTACGCTAGGCGAATACTGTGCTCACAATAATTATGCAATATTTTAGCCTTTTATTTCAATTTACCACTTTTACTTATATTTTGTAAGTATATTAACTGCACCTTTCTTCGTAGTCGTCGACGTGTTTTTGTAGTTATTCATACGAGGAGTATATGGACACCACAAAATGCCTCGAATAATCCATGTCGCTCGTCAGTTTTCTTGAATTTACTTGGTCATGACAGCATACCGTAGCTTCGTCATGTTTCTAGATTCTTTTAGACTCTCTAGACTTAGACTTTCTAGACTCATTTTGAGCCTACCCAAATAAACACCTTAATATAAATATCTTAAAATGTTATGTTCATCTTAACCCGTAAATAAATTATTTAACTATGATATAACCATTAAAATATGATGAGCGGTAGTTGAAATACTATTTACGAAATTAGGCAGTCAAATCTCGATTATCGCAGCCTTTCTACACATTCTAACGGATACACAAAAACTGGTCAGTGTCTAAAGTAAATACACCGATAACGTTACTAATAATATTTCCTTGTTGTCTAAAAGCCTAATGTTTAGTTCATATATATTATGTCTACCTATATTATATTTTGCGGTTTTCAACCGTACAGTACCATTTCGCGGCTGATATTTTTTTTTTGTAAAATATCTTTTTAAAAATAGTATTTTTTTATTTTAAGTAAACTCTGTGGAGGTCTATAATATGATCTTATTAGTATCGGACATGGTCAGAAAAAAACTGGTATTGAAACAAAATTCAGCTTAAAGTTCCTTAGCCTACATCCCTCTAACAGGAATTCTTCGCCCTTACCATTTGAATGGTCATGCAGGATTCCAAAGTAGCTTCAAAAGTTAAGGTCCGTTATCATAAATCTATATTGTGGAAGCGTTAAACTGGCGGCATTTATTTTAAATCGATTATAGCTGTAAGTCCTAGACATTTTGTATTAAGTTGAATGTTGATCCAGCTATTCCCATTATGTTGGCAAGCTTTCTCTTCGAAATAGCATCTCCCCATGATCTATACTCCCAAAAGTTTAAGCTGTCTACTGCTTGGTTAATAAATCTTAACTATTTTTGGAATACATTTATAATCTAACAATCGGCTAGTTTTCTAAAATGTATGAATCTTTGAAATCAACATAATATTATTATGTTTATTACATAATATTAGTTAGCGTCACGGAAAACATAAAAATAAATTACCGTGTAGTATTTTGTGTGATTTTTTGAATTACGTTAAAGTGCCTACCACCACCCGTCATATATGCACAACCGTGGATATGCACGGCCGCTTTCTATGACGCTTTAAACGTGTCTGAAAGAAGTGATTTTAAGTGCTCATTCCGTCCCGAGACGGAGCCGCACGGGACTGATGCTTCAACCATGCACCGTAGTGCTTAAAGAAGAAAGTTAAGAAAGAAATGTTTGTTTTTGGACTGGCTCTGCTGTCCGCTGACGTTAAGCGCTTTGTGTACCCGCATACTGAGTGTCACGAATTAAAATAGATGAGTCTACAGAAGAGTCGGGACTATCCCGCTCCCTGTACGACGCTGCGAATTTCTCAAATGCCGCAAAGTTGGCTTCGGTTGCTACCAGGTCTCCATGATCAATTGGGCCCGTGTGAGGACGGACCCTAGCAAACAGCTCCGCTCGTTCGAATTCCATAAGCGGGCAATCCCAGAGGATGTGTTCAACATCTTGGTGGTCATGCCCGCAGGTACAACCCGGCCCATCTACTATCAAGCCAAACTCAGCGGCGAAGTTGCCATGACCAGTGAGGAACTGGCTAATCCAGTGCGAAGGTTGGAGTCTTCTAGTTTGGTGCCTGCAGAATACGTCTGGAAAAAAACGGTAAGTGTGCCGCCCCTTGGGAGAGGCGGTCCACCTCGCGTGCCATGCCGCAAATGCGGTCTTGTACACAATGTCACTTACAGTCTTCCTGTAAGGAACGTCCTCGGATCTCTGCGGTGGTGTCGTGTGGTACGGCAAGCGCGTCAGTAGAAGTTGTGCGGTAGGCTTTGGTAGCGAGATCAGCGCAAGTCGCTACCCGCTTAGTAGTGCACGTCTCACAAGAGTTAAGAATTTACTCGGGAATGCCAAATGCTGGAGGCGTAACCAGCAATTCCCATGAAAATTGCGCCGTATGCAACCTTAAGGGCTCTAGGCTTAAGTCCCCTATTGCTGCCCGCCATTCGGGCCATTCTCTGATAGGCCGAATTGGCCTTAGAGACGGCCGTCTTGGTGTGGTGAACGAAAGACAGCTTGTCATCAAGAATTACTCCCAGATACGTAACCCTTTCGGAGAAATGCACTGAGGTCTGGTCAAAACGAACCGTGGGCGGCCATCGAGTTATGTTGACCCGAGAACTACCCCTGAGGAGGACAGCTTCTGTCTTGCTCGGGGCAAAGGTCAGCTTGTTCAGCAACCCCCAATTAAGGATTCTGCCCAAGGCGTCCGTGGCTGCATGCTCAAGTGCCGGTCGGCTCGTCGCCCCAACAAGCAGGAGAAAGTCGTCGGCGTACGCAACGAGCGTGCAGCCAGGAGGCAGTGGCAGGGACAGAACGTCGTCAAACAGTATGTTCCACAGAAGGGATCCCAGGATGGAGCCCTGGGGACACCCCATGGTGGTCCTCCTGTGAATCAGGCTGGGACCGGAGTCGTAGGTTATCTCCCTATTGCTGAAGTAGTTTTGAACCAAGGCAAAGAGGTCCCCGGGGATCTATCTCAGCCGAAGCTTTGCCAGAACCAAGGGCCACCATGCA
Source organism: Rhyacophila brunnea (assembly GCF_057557595.1). Classification (NCBI taxonomy): domain Eukaryota; kingdom Metazoa; phylum Arthropoda; class Insecta; order Trichoptera; family Rhyacophilidae; genus Rhyacophila; species Rhyacophila brunnea. Next base: position 36,799,594 of record NW_028232752.1, read on the forward strand.
GTATCAAACGCGCCCGCGATGTCGAGAAAAATCCCGGCAACGAGGTCCTTGCCAGAGCTCTCCACAGAATCGATCACAAAGCGAATCGCATCCTCGGTGGACTTTCCGGGTCTAAACCCAAATTGTCTTGGCGAGATAGGACAGTTTTCCGACAGGTGGGACTCAATCCTGCTATTTATCAATCTTTTCAATATCTTCCCGAAGATGGGAAGGAGCGTAATCGGTCTATACGCTTTCGGGTCACAAGGAGGGCGACTGCCGGCTTTGGGGATCACCGTGAGGTGGCCCTTCTTCCAGCAGTCAGGGAATATGCCACTACGCATGCATTCTTTGTAGAGTTGCGTGATCTCGTGTGAGGCAAGAGACAACGCCCTTCTCGCTAGCGCGTTATCTATGCAGTCAAGCCCCGGGGCTTTGCCGGCCGGGAGGTTGGCAAACAGGATCCCTAGTTCGGACATGGTAGTGGCTGCGGATCGCGGAGTGTTTAAGGGGAGCAGCGCATAGACGCGAAGCTGCTGAAATCGGTCGTTGTCAATGTCGAGCGACTCGTTGTCCTGCGGGATAAGAGCATCCAACGATCCGTCGGGGCGTCGTACCGCCGACATGACTTTTCCGGGCCGTGAGTCCAGCTTCATCACGCGGAAGGGGGGGGCCCCACGGATCATTGCCACCCATTTCAGTGACGAACTCTCTCCAGTGCACCTTCTTAGCCTTACTGGTTGCCTTTTTGAACTTATTGGCCCATTGAAATTTAAATAAGAAGAAATGAAAACTCGGCGCTTTGCGCCTCGCAGAGCGGCTCCGTCCCCCCTTGGGCCCCGCAGATGACGGTTACTTAAACCCTGTCGGCTAAAATTATTAAACATGGATACATGCTTTGCCTACTGATTTTCTGAATGACGGTTATCCAAATTCGAAAGAAAAAGATGCCAATCTCTGTTGCTAACGAATTATATACGATTATTTATTTATTCATAGAGTATACGCTTTATAACTTTGCACTTTTTTCACTTTGTTACTGTACTGATACGCCTCTTCGACTGATTACCTTGCATTACATTAGATCAAATAATATTTACTTGTATTAATATATGTAGTAATAAATAAATAGGTAATATATTTAATAAAATATATTACGGAGTGCAAAATTATGAAGTGACAACTCTACATTTAAAATAAAAAAAATGTTCTAAAACGGTGTTGAAGGTGGAAATATATTTTTAAATTATTAATTGTAAGAGTACATTATTATCAGAAGAAATATCGGAAAAGCATCTTGACGAAGAGAATTTACCTACCTTACATACCTAATAAAAACTACTCATGCACATTATCAAGACTACAAAAATAAACGACTTGTCTCTTCTTAAGTATTAAAGAAAAATTATAGAACAGCTAGAAATTTGTTAATACTAATAATAGAATTATCAAAATAAATTGCTGGGCGCGGGTTTACACGTCACCCCCGAAGCGTCGCTCGCGGCCGTCTTTAGTCTCTAGCGGCCACGCAACTTTTGTGACATAATTTTACGTTACGCTTGTACGATTTTTGTAACGAATCCGCCCGGGAGGTCAAGACAAAAGCATGTATCCATGCTAAAAATACTAAGTAGGTATACATTTTGAACACTAATCTCTGTCTCGTTTAATGTACGCATTCTGCGAACAAACCGCTAGAGGAGTTGTTCGCAAAAAGGTAGGCGGCACGCAGTCGTTATAAAGTTTTCAATCAGCAGCTCTACGGGCGGGGTAGGCTGGGCGGACGCGAAATGGGGTACAATGTGCCCCTGGCGTCGGTCGGGCCTTAATGGTTCTCAGGGTGGATACCAAAAACCCATTCATAAGGGGGCGCCTTCCGAACTGCGATAACTACGCGAAAACTGATAGATGATGAATGGGCATTGTGTGCTGTTCGATTGTGTATAGGTTTTCATTCAATATGGATCTTTTTGAACTGGGTTTATATTCAAGAAGTTCTCCATTTCAGAAGAATTAATAAAATTCAATGTATCAATTGCATGACGCTTATACAATCATCAGGATGTTATGTATATAATTTTGCCTTGATTCCTACGTGATCCAAGTGTTTTTTTTATACGGTTACTTTTAAATCTGTGGCGTTATGGCAAAAGTTGATATGTCCGTTTTTTGTCATTTTGGGTTTATTCTCACAATTTATAGAAAATATTCCCCGGAATGTGGTGGCAAAATTTGGTATTTCAGTCATTATCCATTCAAAAGATATAGCGTGTGAACAATCTTGATATGGCAATTTATTAAAAAGGATGAGAAGCCAAAAAATGTTATGTTACATATCGTTTTTGGTATCACACAAGGTACAGCATCATTATTCATACTATGTGGCGGCAATACTTGATATGTATACTTATCAACTTCTGGCAACTCGCACTTTTTGTGAAAAGTTTGAATCAGCGTGAACATTACACAGTTGTCAATGGACCTGTTTTCACTGTCAATGCTTTAATATTGCTTTCTTTTGTGTGAAAACACTGTAAAGAAGTTCAAACATACAAAATGTATTCAAACCGAACTCGTCGGATAATGGAATTGGCAAAAAGGAACTTCATAGATAAAGAAGGTATGTATTTGTATGCGTTTAACTTTTTTGTTGCATAACCTCAATTTTGTTTGACACTTGACAACAGAATATGATATTAAGATAACTGATAATGGCTATTTTCTTGTGTTGTTACGTTATTTACATTGTAAATCGTATGGTTAGTATTTATTTAAAGTATTATTTGAATGCTTATAGCGGTTTTCTTTGCATTTCAGAACAAAATGAATCCTCAATTGACAACATAATATGTGAGAATGCTGGGAGCAGTAGGCAGGAAACAATAGATTTTTCTGATGATTCTGTAGAAGACATTGATTACATACTACCAACTTCAGAGGAAGAGTCATTGAATGAATTGGAGAACATTGTACCTATGCAACTTGATTCTGCTGATGAGCGAAACACGGATTTTACCCCTGTCACTGTGGTCGAAGGAATTCATAATGAGCCGATTGAAACATCTTCCTTAGAGCTTCGTCAAAAAAAAAAAACGATTAAGCGTTAGGAGCAACAAGAATTAAAGTGCCGAGGGCAGCAGTATGTAAACCGGAAAGAGAATATGGTCGCTGCTAAAACATTCAAACCAATAGATGAATTTTGCAGAAAAAATATTACATGATGTGTTCTTCTCGTGATCAAAATCAGATATTTGACAGTTTTTACACAAAAACTAGGGATGTACAAAATCGGATCATCAGCAGTGGAATAGCAATTGCCAAGAAGAAAGAAGAAAGAAAAGGAAGATCTGTAAATGGCGGAGAGCATTCCCGTAATATTAAGGCTACATATTTTATTCAGGCAAGCGGTAGTCGAATTGTTGTGTGTAAAAAAATGTATCAATGCATTTATGGAATCTCTCGTGGCAAAATAGATATAGTACTCAAGAAGGTTAAGGGTTCAGATAATATTATACCTGAGAGTGATAACCGTGGAAAACACGAACCTTTCAATAAAATGTTACCGGAAAGACAATGTATGAAAGAGTTTATTCAGAAGTTTCTCAAATATGTGAGTCACTATTCACGTCAACACACAGCTAAAACATATTTACCCAGTCATTTAAATATGAAAAAAATGTATGAATTATTCAAAGATGAAAAATTGAAAGATCAAGATATCAATATTAAATGTGGATCCTATGATTTGTTCAAAATAGTTTTCAAGGAAACTGAATACAAATTCACACAACCTAAGCTTGATACTTGTAAAACATGCGACAGTTTTTCCGCGAACTTTTAGAAATAGACTTCAATAATCATAAAATCACGGCAGATTTAGGGTACAATACAAAGAAACAAGATAAAATCTTTGCAGCGGAAAATCAGAACACCAGAGTTTTGGTTTTTGACCTACAGAAGGTATTGGATACACCATCACTAACATAAAACGTAGAATTTTACAAACGATTGTTTTCCACATATAATTTCACGATAAGGGACTGCTCTGTCGAAAGCAACACAGAATGTTACATGTGGTATGAAACAATAGGTAAAGAGGATCCGACGATATTGTGTCATGCTTGTACAAAACAAATTAAAAATTTACCATTAAGTGTCACCCGAATTGTAACCTATTCGGATACGTGCGGTGACCAAAACTGGTGGTCTGGTAACAAATTGTCACGATTCAATAGAAATAATTGACCAGAAATTTCTTTTACCTGGTCACACCCACTTGGAATGTGACGTGGATCATTCTCGTATTGAAAGGGCCAAAAAACTTAGTGATATTCCTATTATGGTTCCCAGAGACTGGTTTCAATTTGTTCGAACAGTGAGAGGAAAAAAAAATACAGTTATTGAGATGACTCAAGATGATTTCTGGGCTTTTTCAAATATTTTCCGATCTTGTCTTATAAAAAAAAACTATCGATGTTGACGGCCAAAAAGTTAATTGGATAAAAATAAGGTGGATAAGGTACGAGAAAACATTTGGTGTTTTGAGTTTCAAGTACACATTAGATGAGTCTGAGCCATTCAGAACATTAGATTTGCGATGAAGTAAAAGAGGCAGACCTATTAATGTGAATTGGTCTTTAGAAAAGCGCTATGATGGACCTCTCCTTGTTAACCCTCTTAAAAAGAAAGATTTAATTGATCTCTTTCCATTAATAAACGAAGAATTTCATTATTTTTATAACAGCTTAAAAACAAGCCACACATGCCCTGAAGTTGATTTATCCGAAGACGAAGAAGAAGACGATGAAATTGATATGAATAATGAGTAATTTTATACGTTCTTAATAATATGTTAATTAATAATTATGTTTAATTTTTGATTTAATAAAAAAAAAACAACAAATTGACATATTTTAATGTCATGTCTGACTACTTCGATAATTTTTCAAATACACTATAATAAAATATTATGTAATTACCTACTTTATGTGCTAATAAAATGTAAATTTTCGAAAAACTGTTTTTTTTACACTATTACGCTGGCTGCCACTTTGAATTCCTTTCGAATTATCTAATTTAATTTAAATTCAACAATTAATTTTTATGGTATGTCAAACTTTTTCTCATCATTATAAGATGTGTGAAACTATGCATATGGTGGCAAAACATGTTATGTCACAAAACCACAAGTTACAGCTTAACCATGCAAACTATACCAAAGTGCAATTGTTTAGTTACTTGCCAGATGTGTGAGGCACCAATTAGTGAAAGAATTAAAAGAATATCTTTTAATTCTGATTTTTAATAGCCTATCAAACTTTATATTTCTTCTCCTGTAAACTTAGGTAAAACGGACATATCAACTTCTGTCATAACGCCACAGAAATGTCTTTAAAGTCAACGTCCGCTTCTTATATACTATATCATTATAATATACGAATACGATGAATACCATGCGACTCCTTTAAAATTTTACTCTCTCCTTTGAGTCTTTTATGTCATTGCATGCCATACAAACATTCTATAGAATCGCCATATACCTACAACCTGTTAATAGTATTTAGTATATTGGAATTTAATCCACTCGAAGAAGGGGCAAGGCAGGTTGAGACTATATTGAGATATATTATGTAGTATACGTTGCTGAGCTATGACCAACATTGCATCTTCATTTTAGTTGTAAAGAGAGGCTGCTATATCCATGTTACTTTTAACGTCATAAAACTGGCTACCCAGTGTCAATTTCATCATTTCTTCTCAAGGCACAACATTCAGTGGCTTTTAATCTTTGTAAAGTATTATGACCCACTATCATAAAGCAGCATAATCAGTAGGATAAAGTCGAAAAGGCAGCAATTAATAATAACCAACTGGCATGGAGCATCTACGGTAGTATGGTTGATAAAGCGGCTGTCTTTGAAGCCGTGGGTCGCTTCTACAACTGGAGTCAAAAATGCGAGTTATTTTTGCAATGTGTGTTTAGACCAGTACAATGACTCATGACACACTCTCAGATTAAGCAAACGGCTAGCAACATTCCTCGTAAAAAATTCTATTGAGGTAACATTCACTCATATTGAAGATAGTAATATATCTATTTTTTCACAACCGGGTGTACAGACATTCAGCGTTGAGCCAAATATTGCTCCAGTCACGTCCATTTGGAAAGCAAGCTCTCTCTGTGATGTGACTTGTACCTGAATGTATTTAAAGCTGTCAACACTTACAATTTTTCAATCATCAACATATAACTATAATCAGATTATGAGTGTATTGTTTGAATACTCTCTCCGCATCTTCACACGTGTCTAAAAAGAGGTTGCTTGAATGAAACAAAATAATATTTATACCAAATAATATTAATACTATCGAGTATCGACTATGTTAAAAACGCTTCATTCATAATTTGTTTTTAATCCTTTACTAAGTATGTAGGTAATAAGGGTTTTATATACCTTTATTATATTGATTTAATATATAAACGAGAATTAGCTGTATTCGTTGTTAGTATGCATTTATCATTGATGAGAGTGCATAGATGCCGAAAAGTGAAACCTATTTAAATGGAATAGAACAAAACTTATTTGTATTTAAAATAATATTTGTCCAATGTACACCAAAACCTCTAATTGGTGATGTTGTCACATTATTATCTACCTACTTCACTACAAAGCCGAATTATATAAATCACGATTATAATATTATTTTGTACCTATACTATAATAATAGTGGTTGTCAATAATAAGAATAAATTATTCATAATTATTAAAGTTAGATAAAAATCAAGTGGTTACATATGAATTGATCAATATATCAGTGGGTCTATTCTATACTTATCGAACACTAAATTGATAAATAGTATCAAACTTAGGGTAGATTTGTATCAAAATATTAGCACTTATTGTAACAATTACACGAAGCTGGTTTTTATTGTTGCAATAAGTGCAATATTTTAACAGCAGCAAGATAGGTGCTGTTAAAATATAGCACTTATTGCAACAATAAAAATCAACTTCGTGTAATTGTTACAATAAGTGCTAATATTTTGATACAAACCTACCCTAAGTTTGATAATATTTATCACTTTATCACTTAAGCGGTCGATAAGCATAGAATAGACCCACAGTACCTACTACAATGTAATACGTCATTAGTGAAGGCCTTGAAATAATATATTACCATGGAAACATTGGACCACAGTAATCAAACCCTAAATAGGTATTCTAATGTTAATTAATTACTCTGATCTACGTGTTATCCAATCGGCTTCAAAATAATATTTACCCGTATTTTAATATATTGTTTATACTATTTAATAATAATTATGTAGTAGAGCTTTTTCAAGTATCTGATCAGATAAATCAAACAACCTATATTATAAAATCAGAACAATTATAATTTATAGACAACTCATTTAAATAAACATTTAGTTTTAAGTTTTTGAAGCTATCAACATTTGTTAAATTTAATTAATGTTTTTCTCTGCAGTTGTCATTCGTGACCGTTTTTAAAATTCTGATTATGGCTTGGTCAAAAAATCCATTACACCGTCCAATAATTAACTGAGGATAATACGAGTACCAAAGTACTGAGTTTTCTAATAACAAGTAGTTCCATTTTTCTAAGATAAAACTCTTAAAAAAAATTATATAGTTACCACCACTTTTTATGTTTATTAGGAGTATTGTTCCATGTCGTGGATAGAAATGGGTTATAATTTGAAGTTAGATCATTAGATACAAACGCAAAGAACAAACATCTGAGTTTGTAAAATTATTATTAAACAACAAACGTAAAATTAATTAGATTGCGACTGTATTACTCTCGCTTTCAAATTATTTAACAATTATGTTCGCCTAACCATTTAGAAAAAGTAATGTTTGGAATTTTTAATGGTCGTGTAATAATAATAATAATATGATGGACAACATAAAAGTTTATGAAGCTACCTGTTATTGTATTTACATAGTAAGTAATGTTGATAATAAAATTGGAAAGATACAATATGTTTTATATCCATATAATTTTTTTATATAATTTAGCATCTGACTGATTAAGCATTATTATCAAATTAGTTAACCGCACGATATATGTCATCACTCATCATCAAACCCCACATTCATCCTGCGATGTTCTAATATAAAGACCGCAGAGTTACGTGTGATATTGCTGCGACTATTAACATTACAATGTGGTGTTAATCATATTTCTAAATGGTCGATAGGTACACTGATCGATAGGCAAATATTTTGAAATCACTGATAGACACTTTAACTTATTGCAAGTCGTATAGATATAAAAAAACATTTTTAGAACACACTATGCTGATAGAAAGCCAGAACCGGTATGCCCACACAACCTCAAACCAATTACAAGATTCCGAATCGTTAATTGAAAACGCGATTCGCTAAATCGCTTGCCCTGCCAATAAATAAGGCGACCCAGTGTGGCCCTAGGTGCAATTAAGATGCCAAGTAGGCCCTGATAGCTGGCCAGCGAGCGAGAGCTGACGAGAGCCCCTGCCGAGCCAAAGGTTTGCAATTACTGCAGCTTGTCAATAGTAATGGCACAGTGGGATTGTTTATTGAATGAGCTCCGAGGGATTTAAATTTTATCATTTGAGTTAATAATATTAAGTGGTTGCTATTATATGTAGAGTAGTTGTTATTATAAGCTTAACGATTTATAGCGGACAATAATGCACTTACTTTTAAATATATAGTGAAATTTAGGGGTAACATTTCATGTTAAAGCACCTGTACACATACATGGATTTACTGGTAGCAATGGTGCGTATTTTAAACCATCGGACAATAACTTTTACACGTAAAAGTGCTGATTATCTCTCTAATTTCATTCTTCAAGAGTAAACGAGATGCGATGTTGTCATTTCATGCAGAGCGTTAGAGCGGACCCTTTTTTAAGTTGCTCCGCTCCACCTCCGCTCCACCTCCGCTCCACCTCCGTTCCAGGACCTAATATTTGCTCCAGGGTCTGCTCCGCTCCGGGTAAATAGATATATGATGCACAAATATAAAAAAAATAAGTAATTGACACTAAAATAAAACACCACATCACAGGAACGTAGAACCTATCTATACAGACGGCATTCTAAATTATTAAATAGTAGGGGCACTTTTAGTAGCCTATAACAGTGAATTGCGCAATTTTTGTAAGGTGCACAAAATCCATTCGTTCTACAAAATGGTCTCTCCTGAAAAAAATTGCGCAATCAGAAAAACCCATTTTCCGAAAAAATGGGATTTGTCTCTCTTACAAAAATTGCGCTCACGATTGCGCAATTATTGATGTTTGTATTTTACATTTTTTATATTTCCACAAAAAATGGGTTTTTGTCTCTCTTGCAAAAATTGCGCAATTATTGATGTTTGTATTTTTTCATTTTTCGGGATTTCGGCCATTCAGGATTTCAGCATTCGGGATTTCGGCCTTCGGGATTTCATCCGGCATCCAGTACCTAAGTAGTTTATCAATCAAACTACTGAAACATTTATACTTAGCAGATAACTTACTTAATATTTTGTTTGTAATTTCATACTATCTTAAAATACGCATTTATGCATAATAATATACATATTTAAGCTTTATTATAATATTAAGTCGATAAAACGCTGAAATATAATGTAATTTTCATTCTAACATCTAACATTATTTTAAATATTTGTTGTAAATATAAATAAGTACCCATGTATAGACAATAAATTAATTGATTATGCACATCTTTAAGTTTTAGCGAGGGAAGAATTATTTTCTTTTAATAAACATCATCAGGCATGATAATTTTTCTCAATCTATATTAAAAATGTGTCAAGCGCGAAATGTATAAGGTACACCTACTGAGAAGATAGAAGCATATTAAACTGACTTGCTTATTTACTCCAACAAATCGTAACGTACGTCTATTCCTTTGCGCATTTAATTCAACTGTGCGGCGTCCAATCTCCCGGAGGCCAGTTGGGTCGGCGTCGAATTGGGTCGGCGTCCAATTGGGCCGGCGTCCGATTGTACCGGCGGCCAATTACCGGAGGCCAATCGGCGGAGGCCAGTTCGCGGTGCCAAATCGTCCCATTCCCTAGAATCACAATAATTACTACCGAAAATGTCGATGGTTACTGTTCATTCAATTTCATCAGTGGATAAGCAATATATTAAAATCCACAACAAGACTCTTATGACTTATTTTCACATAAACAATCCAGTTTGGTAGCTCTAGAAAACCCCTCATTCATACTACTCACTACTATAAGACAATTCCGAATGATTGGGATGAACACTAGATTATTCAGGATGATAAACTCTACAAGAAAACACGGATATTAGAAAGCTGACAAATATGCCAAAAAACCCATACTTGACAAAAAACTTTCAACGCTCCTAACTATCTCTCTAAGTTACCAAAACAAAATTAAACGAAGCCACAATAATGATATCGAAAAGATACACAATATCCGCCACATGATCAATAACATGGAAATGTATTCCAAATAACATTTAAACATCCCACGAATTTACACATACATCAACTGACCATGGAGCTGACTGCTGCCAATGTGACAATACTTCTCAAACAAATGAAGGAGCGATGGACTCACGGTGCTCTGAGCAGACAACACATTTTCGAAATTGATTTCCAAATATCTCACGAAATAGAATATATGATACTGCTATTTTTGTTTAGAAATAAATAAATAAAAATAAATAGAGACACGCAATAATAGCACAGCATCTACCCACTAAATACTTCTTACTAAAGACCGAATATTAAACTTGTAATAAATGTAATTTTTAATATACTAACTATTTTTAACATTTTGTGATTGAACTTAACATACCTACTATTCTATACCTTATTTTTATATAGCACAAAAAATAAATGTATCAAAGAAAACTCTAGTTGTCGACTTAACATTTTTAGTTTTTTACTATATACAAGAAAATCTGGGTAATCTCTATATAATATAAATAAATAATAATTCAACCACCTTATATGAAAAAGCAAGGGTACGGTATATAAAATTGGTATGCATCTGGGTCTTTTCTAAACTTAGTATTTATTGAAATATGCTGTAGTTAAATATAGAATAAGGTAGAATTCAAAGAGATTGGACTCCTCCCCAGAGGTAGCACACAAATGTCAGTGTGTACTCGTTTTGTGAAAGAAAGTTCTATTTCTCTGAAATTAGTTACACTTTGCTGCAAATGGGTCATACTTGGACATAAAAACGCCCCACAAGTATTTTTTTTTATCAACACAAGCTTACAACCAATTTAATTATGATAAACGTATTTTCATTATAAAAAGTTCCCGCAATAAAAACTTTATTAGGATTCAGGGTAAGAAAAAATAATGCAAATGGATGTTAGTATTTTATTTTTACTAACACAAAAAACACAATAATATTATGAAAAATTATACACAAATCAGTTAATAGCAAATGGTTAAATATTGGAATAAGAAATATGGTCTTCTTTTTACATATTGTTCATAATTTAATTTATATAACATTATAAAATTGCTACATATACTCCATTACATACTTCATATAAATACAATTTTTTGTTTGGTATTCTTAAAAATATATTTAACTCTGAAATGAAATATAAAATCTATGTAAATAATGAATGTCATTAACTAGCACTAACAGTTTTTACTTTCAAAAACACATCGTATATTTTGGGTTCAAAATAATATTATGCATACGGCCCTGGATTTTTCGCAATAAACAAACATTTGACGTTTGATGTAAAAGTTGTGAATTGTTATTGTAAAAGATCTTTTAGGAAAAACTATCAATGTATAAATAATTAATAGTATGCATATTGTTCCGAAATGCTGTTACTCATTTGTATTCTTCCATTAATAAACATTTTTTTACCGAATAATAACGTATAATAATACAACCTTTATTTGTCAATAAACGTAAAGAAAAATGTAATATTATTATTATAAATACCTGTGAAAAGATACGCCGGCATTTCTCCTGGCTTTGCATCCTATGGCATGGTAAAAGTCACCTGTTTTTACTCAGACCATGGTTAAAACTTCAGGTAGAAAATATAAAACCGATATAGGTACCTACATCAAATTTTAAAAATGGTCAAACACTATATATGTCTTTATTTTGAAGCGTAGTATGCGTTTTGTTATAAATTATTTTAAAATTATCAATTATCATAAACGTACTTAAAACTATTGGTTGTCTTTTGCTTTTCTAAATAACTATTCCAACGAATAGTTAAAAGATCTTTTTAAAAGTCATTTTCGCAACTAAGATATCTTATTTCAAATACATAAGTACCTTAGTAAACTTTAAACTCTATGCTACGCTAGTCAGTGCGGTGACTTTCCATTCAATATTCGTGAAAAGACACTTTGGACCGTATGAGTCGCTTAGAATCATAACTCACATATTCCAAAAATCAAGTTTTGAGATAATCGCTAAAAACCAACAGAGCACTATTTTTTGTAATTAGAAGAACATTATTGAACTCCCTTGAATATTAATGAGTGAGAAAGTCGAATAACTTTTTTTTTTCTTAAATATATATACCTAATACTCCTAACTTCCAGACATACAGCTTTCTATGAGAAATAGAGCTCTCCGATTGGTTAGGAAGGCGTTGGTGACAAAACTCTATTCTTTGAAATATGCGAGATATTACACCAACAATGAACTTTGTCAACGATTTTCACATGGTTTAAATTGACTTTTAATACTCAACTATTTTTCGGTATAAAGATTAATTCATTTAGAATCACTTGGCATATTTAACTAAAAAACGACGAAATTGTAATATGTGAGTTATGATTCTAAGCGACTCGTATGTTCACCACACAATTTTAAAATGCTAGTCTATTCATATAAAATGAGCATAATATTAAATCACATCACTATTAAACTGCCTACTTAGTGACGCCGTATTTAATTTTTTTGGGACGTGGTCGTCTGAAGATTGGTAACTAAATTAGAAAATAAATTCTTTATGTTATTATAACTTTATTTGCTATCCAGTATCCTGAATTTGAACTAAAGTTGCTTAACGGCCCACATGCTCAGCGTAGGTCAAAATGGAACTTTTATGGTATTTTCAGAGCACAACCCTGGACATTCATTAAACATTGTAGATAATCTATTTATATAATTTTGAAGCCTTATTATCCTTTATATTTATTTTAAACAGTTGATGGCTGCATAAAGTATTTTTATTACATAAAATAGTATTCTTTTAAACCTCTCGCTCTAATGTTTTAGAATATAGTCATATTTCGGTACATCCATGTGCAGTGATGTTAATATTTTTTAGGTTTATTAATTTTTAAACGCTTTTAAAAAACCATTAGTAAAATTAGTGTTAACATTGTATAATGACATATTTACGATAAAAAATATATTTTATAATCTTTGTGATCCCAAATTTAACAAGAATTAGGCATTTTATTATTCAAAAAATGGGCAAGATTTACACATTTGAAGATAATTCTAAAGATACTGATTGTATGATTGATAATAATAAACATCCTACGAATAATGTTTGCTTTATAATAATTATTGACCTAAGAATAAGGTTGTATTTTTTAGAAATACGCCATTTCTATTGGCATTTCCCAGTGGCTATGCTACAACATACGGCCGTAACCATAAATTAACAAACGATACATAAAGTAAGGAGTAAGACCATGTTAACGCGCGTGTTTGAACATGTACCGAACCGATTTTTTTTAAAACGGTATCTACACGTTCATCACGCGCATTACCATGATCTTACTCCCTACTTCATTTATCGTTTGTCAATTTATGGCTACGGCCGTATGTTGTAGCTTTACACAAACACAAACACGTTTAAGGAATGTCCAGGATCATGCTTTGATTGGCTTTGCCCTTAACCAAAGAGAATCTACATTTTCTGATGCCTTTGATGTTTTAATCACGGGTGTAATAATGAAAAACCTTAAAAAATATTTTTATGACAATGGTCGTACATGGCACAATATGTCAATGAAATACAAAATATTGTTGTTTTTTTTTAATAAAACGCATTTTTTTGTAGAACTTATTCCACTTTTATATAATAGATTGGACCGGTTTCAATCTATTATATAAAAGTGGAATAAGTACTACAAAAAAATTGCGTTTTATTAAATAAAAACAACAATACAATGCAGTTCCACCATGAGTTGACAGTTAACAAAATAAAAGAAAATACAAAATAAACCTTATTGCAATCTATCTATCTATATAAAGTAAATTTAAACTACATACTAGGTATATGTATTAAAAAACATTTTTGGTAGTATACCAGAAGCAATTTTAGTTGAATTGGGCAATTAATAATGATATTAAATTAAATGAATGTAGATTTGGTATAATGATCGCTATTTGAGTATGCGATAGTATGCATGTAATAAAATTTGCTAAAAACGTTGGACAAATCTAGTCATCCAATCGTACTTATGAAATAGAAACTGGCCAAAAGATAGACATAAAGTCACGATTGTCACGACCAGTGGCGGCCGGTGGTCTTCAGAATAGCATTTTCTGGTAGTGCGCGATGGTTCGCGCCACTTCCCTCTGTCCAACGTCAACTCTTGCGCCTCCCGCCATGTCAGACCTGCACCACGTAGGTCGCTTTTGTAGCACCGCTGCAGGGTGAGGGAGGGCCGGCCATGGCAACGGAACCGTTGGTCTGTGCCATAAGGGTACGAAGTGTCACACTCTTTGGCGACATCAGAAACACTTGTCCTAGCTACGTAAAGGTCTTAAAGTGTCTTTTCATGATTACCTTAATCACCGAAGGCTGCCGTGTCAATAAGCTAAGATAATATTATTATCTTAGTGTATAATAATTGAAACGTCGAACTTCTCAGAAGGTAAATTAAATATGTCTTTGTTTATTTATTTTATTTCTTAAAAAAGTATTTAAACAGTTGAATGATTTATTATCAATAAATAAAAATAAATGTCACGGTTTACGGCTTTACGCTCTGAGCGAACTATGCGTCAACCAAATAAATAACCGACTGTTGTGTTTTTTTTTTATTATATTGAATGTATTTGAGTGGTTTAGAAATAAATGCGGCGGTTCGTATTTTCGTAAAATGTTGGCGATTCATTAAATCTTAAATGTAAAAATGTTAAAAATTAAATCCTCAACATTGTTATAAAACAAAAACTGGCGTTTTTGTTTCTAGAGTCCTAATTTCGTGCGCCGATCATATGTGTGTAAAAAATGCTACACAAAACGCTACTACAGGAACATTGGACCACGGTTTAAGAAGTATACAATGACCTCATTGTAATCCTGTGCAAACTGAAAATCTATTTGGATTATCCCATGAACGAAGTATTGTTCATAATACTGCTACATGTTCTACTTCGCGAAGTGAGTGATACACATATGAATAACAATGAAAAGTTGAGCGATGTCTTCAAAAATGCAGGCGGTGCATAGCACTTGCATGGTATTAGAGGAGCCGCCGCTGGTCACAACATCGACCAAATGTATAAGTTTTGCGGAAGTGCATGTAACACAACGCATTGGACCGAGAAAATAACATGGGGAAGTCTTCATCCAGCAGTGGATAGTGGATCCAGTGATATATCCAGATAATAATAATATTTATGGAACATCTATCACTTAGTATGTACCATATATAAAAAATATAATAAGATGATACTTATTTAGCTCATTTATATTATCAAGTTTTATCAAGTATACACTAAACTTGTAAATAGTGTAACATATCACATTTACCACAAAGTGATTGCCGAAACTTTTGTAAAATTTCAGTCAATGTTATTAAATATGACGAACATACATTTGGTTTACTGTGTATAAAAAATAAGTTTCTAGCCATCACTCCTATTTCTAAGGATCGTAATAAACCTGACATAGTTCAAAGTTATTATAAGATTTCTCCATCCTCCCTTGTCTTCATCTGCAAGCCTTGTTTGTCTTGGATGCTATGAATTTTCCATTGAGTTGACCTAAAATTTCATGGAGTACCTAAAATATATATATATCATTAAATATGACGTAAATTAAATACAATTAAGTTGTCAATTATAAATATTATTGAAATGTCAGACTATAAATCATATAAAATTCAATATTCCGTTAACGGATAAAAGAATAATCAACAAAGATAAATAATTATAAAATCACAATAAATTATTTCCACATTCATACTGAACAAAGTATAAGATAGCTGTGTTATGAGCTTATATGACTAAACGAGTTCTCACAGCACAGACTAAGCTCATTTTGTGTGCATCGCCATGTAATAGTTTCTCGGTTGGTACTTAGTTAATCGCAGGTTATGCATTTTTATAATGTTACCGTCTATCTGAAACAGGCCTATGAAACGATATTAATAAAATGTAGTCATATTTTACATGAGCACCACAAAAAATTGACATGTGGTATTCGTGTAGGTATAACTATTTACATGCCTAGTCGTCTCCACTAATTTTAAGCTGTTAGAAATCAATGTGAAATATTGTATTTTATATAAGTAGATATGTAACATATTATTTTACGCAGTTCAATTTATAAAAATATATTGCTGTGAGGTTTAGTAAGTATGTATGTATTAGATGTACTTTTAAAGAATTCAGAATCGTATGGTAGGAGTTCATGATAATTAGGTATTTATAAAATTTATTCACCTAATATTTATCGACATTTTGCCCATATAGTGAACCGTTTTAAGTATGAATAGGTATTACAATTAGGTACGTTTGAGTATATTCTTTTTTATACAATTTTTACCACTACAATAGACCACGAGGCCCAATGAAAGTAGTCTAGTAGTAGAAGCGGAACAATCACAAAAATAAGTTGTGACCTCACTGGGATCGAACCCGGAGGCCATTTCCTCACGCACTGGATAAACCTGATACGCCCGTAGTACGAGTAGATATTATATGGATTCCATTATAATAATTATCATCAACGAAGAGAAAATATACATATTTATTATATAATGTGAAAAAATTATAACTGATACAATTTTCTAAGTTACAGATGAGTGAGATTTTTAATGGGAAAATTGTGGGACACACCTTTTTTCAGCTTTCTGTTTTCTTAAGTATACTTTAAAAGCTATAACATAAATTGGAAGTAATGAATAATATTGTAAAGTTCATTCCTGATATCTTGCTTGACATAAACAGTTATTTTAATATTAGATGTAGCATAAGTTTATTATTAATTAAATAAGACATAGATTCTATTTAACCATGTGGTTTTTCTTATCGACATAAATTTTTATGCTCTGAAACCTATATTATTATTTTTATATTTTATAGTACAAGAATTAATAGTGTATATAAAAAATGCATTGGTTACCAAGGCATGCATCCATTTTAAAAATGAATGCCTGCAAAGCCTGCGTATGACAGTTACTGCAGAATATGGGTCACTAGGCAGTCAGAGGCTTTTAAAAATGCATCATCCCTACTCGACTTCCTTCTCGCAGACTGTTTCCGGTCGTGTTCAGATTATGACATTTGTCACGACGACTTTACGTTTCTAACGCTATGCTACAAGATAGTGGCATTATTCTGAACTAAGCGAATGTCCATATGCGGTCGGGTGAATAATACACAAAACTTCCAGCTAAATGAAGTTGTATGCATATGCCAGTGGCGAAGAAAAAATTACCCACAACATTAATTATTTATGAATGATTACATCTTAAATAAGTTTATGTGAAAATTTTGCTGAATTCATTGTTTCACGACTGTAATAGTATAATGCATAAAATGCCAGTAGCGAAGGTTGGAGGTAAGCTGTTAAGATCCGCCATAAATACTCCACACTATACTTTGTCAGTATGTATTTGGTTTCATTGAAATAACACTACAATAAAATTTACAGACGGTGTTGGTTAGTTTTTCAAAATCAATTATGCCCTGCAAAACCAAGCCATAGTAAATAACAGTAAAAATACTCTAAAAATTATGCAATTAAATCGTACATAACTTTGGATATTTTACAGATAGAATAATACTTTTTATCTATTATAGCTTGAACATACCTACATATTTTTTTTGAAAAATACTCCCGAGAAAATATATTATAACTAATAGAAAATTTCTTTTTGAAAAAAGTAAGCCACCCGGCAGGAATCGAACCAGCATCTCTTGGGTTTACGCCTTGTCCGCGCATTGTCCTCTATGCTACAAGGCGACGTACTAATTGCGACACAATTTAACTATTGGCCTTTTTAATACCTGCTCATCAGCGCTCTTCGAAATCAAGCTACTTTGGCAACCGGTTTTTGTTTATTAAATCAAAGTAGGTACCTACTACTAAAAATATTGGAGAAAGCCGTGACGTCGGTTAGTAATTAAAGTAGTTCTTTATAACAAACAATTTTAATGTAAGTAAATTAATCATGACTTAGTTCTTACTAGGTTGACACCGAAATTATTTGTTTCGTAATATTTGCAATATAATACTATATAGTCTAAAATACTTGGTTAAATTAAATTCATATTAATAAATTATTATAGAAAATATCAAGTCACAAAACTTGTCAATAAAGAAACTTCATCCGTTTGAGTAATCGTTGTCAATAATTTTAAATTTATAAATGACTACATCCATTCTAACCTATAGATTACTTTCTTCTCTGACATAATATCGCCTGTACACGTGCATGGATTTACTGGCAGCAATAGCGCATATTTTAAACTATCGTGATAATACCTGTTTACACGTAAAAGTGCTAACTGTCTCTTTAATCTCATCCTTATATAGTAAGCGAGAGCTGATGTTGTCATTTTATGGTACTATTTGACAACTAGTGAAAATCAGTCAACCTCAAAATGAGTATAGCTCGTTTTTTTGCCGGCAGGTTTGCCACTATCGTTCTACTGCGCAGACGTAGATCGAAAAAATCCCTACTGTCGCATGAAAATTTAGAAGCTTCCAAACTTTTTTGATTCAAGCTTGCAACTGCAGGATAATGCATGTTTCTTCATACATTTTCTTGTTATGGCCACGATAATACTTACTGTCAACAGTAAATCCATGCACGTGTACATGGGGTGTAATGGTAACTTTAGAAATATCTCGTAGGTATTTCTTTTGCAAATGTGATCATTCTATTAGCAATAAAAATAACATGTTTTGAATAAATGCTCTTTTCGATTACATACTTCCAATATTTCGGTATTACGTAAATAAAAATATTTGAAGTATTATCAAAAGTCTATCTTTCGTATTATCCATGTAATATGCTTTCGAATATAATAAAAGATTTTGCGCATTTACCTATATGCACATAGGTCGTTGTTAGTTTCTCGATCGGCCCGGGCAAGTGAATGAATCGACAGAACTACAAAAGCAAAATCGCTTTGTGAGGTGGTGGTGATTGTTCTGCAAACAGTATGCTTATTGAAGCGACAGGAAGGCTTCGAAGGAATCGAAAGCCTGAGAGAATCGTTATTTCGAACTGCTGCGACTATACCCGACTGCTGTGCTCGCTGATTCTCATTTAAGAAAATTTGAAAAATACTAGCCTACTATTAAACTAAAATAGATCGATATGTATCAAACAATCAAAAAAATAAATTAAATAATAATATTTATTTAACATTTTAATCGACATGTTTTATAGTATAATTGTAAAAAATTTTATATCGTTACTAACACAATATACATTATTTAGTATAGTTGATTTTACTAATTTTACTGTTATTTCTTATTGAAAATGTGTGATTTTGAAAAAAAATCACTAACAATTGTGTTAGTTAATTATTAACATGGAACATGTTTTACTCATAATCTCTGACGCAAAATCGTTACGAAAAATAGATGTAGAATAGGTATAGACGCGCAGCCCGCCACGCCCCGCGCCCCCCCCCCCCCCCGCTTACTTATGCGCGCCGATTATTTTCATTTTACGTTCAGTAGCTTATATTCTGTATTATTATTACTTCTTTAGTTTTATTATTGTAATTACATAATTTTCAGAAAAGTAAAATCGAATCCTTTTGATTCAGTTACGTTGACAAATAAATTTTCTTTCGAATTTGGACAACCAGCATTCAGAGAATCAGTAGGCAAAGCATGTTCCATGTCTAATAATTTTAGCCGTCAGGTTTTAAGTAACCATCATCTAAGGGGCCCAGGGGTGCGGAGCCCCCTCGCGAGGCGCAAAGCGCCGTGTTTTAAATAAAAAATTGATATTTATATTTTTGGTTTTAGATCAATACTAGTTTCGCCTTCCGACATTATAACGTTTAATGTCGTTAGAGGTATATTATCATTGATTGTATTGATGTTCATGTTCCCAATGAGTCATATAATTAAATATATTATAACTATTGTTGATTTGTATTCGTTCCTTGTTTTTAAAAGTTGTTAATTAAGACCTCATGGCCAGCCGATGCAACACGTGTCGATGGATGGTGGGTGAGCATAAATACACTAAAACGTATAGTAGTTAACTTCACATACCAGCTGTTGCGATGTGTTTCAGTTTCCAGTCGTTGCAGTGGGCGCGAGCTGTAAGATGAGCTTATTATAAGTCTTAGGCATAAAGTCCACTAAAGCGGACTTGCGGGGGCGCTCGCGCATATTCTATGTGAATCATCGAAAATACAGCGTAATCAAATACGCCAGTGCACACTGGATTTGACGACGTATTGTGACCGCGTGCCCCATGATTCATCGTTTTTTGGCTTCTCAGCGATACGAATTTACGAAAATACAACGTAGTCCATTAATTGAACACGGCAAGCAAAATCACGCTCCTTGAAGCGTCGTGGATAGACGGGCGAGAAGCCATTATTTAATAACAGTGAATCCATTGTTTAGCTTGCTGCGTGTCCAATATTTTGCTGGTAGAATGATGTCATCGTGAATATTAATTACAAGCCCCGAGAAATAATATAATATTTTTATTGCTTTGTTATGAGAGACGCTGATAATAATAATTATTTTGTGCTTCTTGGGCCCCTTATTACATAGGTGAAGGGTAATGCGCGGGTGGGAGGGGGCCTACTCAGTAGTGAGCGTACCGAGCGCTTTTTTTGGTGGGCTTTATGCCTAATGGCTATCGACAAGCGCAGACAATGCATGATTTAGCTTTAGTTTTCACAGTGATTAAAATGATTTAATTCAGCTAATAATGCAAGAAAATAATATGTCGGGTACCAAAGACGTTTGTAGAAGGAGATATTATTGGCCGACAACTTTTGTAAGTGGCTTAATGTCCAAGGCGTTGGTGATTAGATATGACCACCTTAGGGGATGGAGAGATACAGCAAATTAGTCACCAGCCATCGATAGATAACGGTACCATGATAAAAGAATAAAAAGGTTTTTTTAGGCATTGTTATTTTTAACTAATTCGTAATCATTGCCTTATTCTTATAAAGTAAATCAAATATTTATATTATCTGAATAAAATAGTTACAGAACGGTGTTTGTAAAATTACCATATTCCTAAAGCTTAACCTCAATCAGTCAATGTATTACTAGAAATACCACATCGCCTGAAAGCTGTTAAGTATAAAGTTTAAAGGAAGACATAAAACATCACAAAATAAAAGCACAAACTTAAGCTTTTATCATAAAGTTTTTAAGTGGGCAGTCGAACGACATACGTAATATATTTTTGATGTCCGCGTATAAAAAAATGTGAACAGTTCCAGGCCACGACAGCATAAAGGAAAATACTTTTTATTTTACTTTCTCATTTTTATGTATGGTAAAAAATATATTTAATAACTATAAAAGTTAAGATCCCCAATTTAATTCGAGTGTATTGTCTACTTGAATATTTATTTTAGGACTGTCAACAATAAGTATATTTAAAAAAAAATACTTCAATCATTATTTTCATTTCATTTTACTCAAATATACGTGTCTTTCTAGTGATAATGTTTTAATAATATGAATTTGTGTTTGTATTATGACTGTGGTTTTATTTGAATACCTCCATGCTATCGTTTACATCCTGCTATACAAGTGAAATAACGAATCATAAATTAATTTAAATTTTAGACGATAATATTTGATTTTATTTAAATGGGTAGATTTTGTGATTACTGATTGTTATTTTTTGTAAGTAATCAATAATATACATACAAAAGATGGTTATTTTGCAGTCGCACTATGGACTTATAAGATAATAGAGCTAACATTTTATTTTGACAACATCGAACAATTTGTGATACATTAATATGCAGATGTACTAGTAGTAGTTTGGTCTTATGTGCACATAATACTATTTTATTATTTTCACTGCCAAATATCTTATCATTGGTAAACGCATCGAAAAGCGATTTAAATAAAATAGGTTTATACCTAGTTATGTAGGTAGCGAAAATATGTATCCTAGTAGTACATTAGCTATTCAATATGAAATTGTGTCTAGTCATATTTTAATATTGTTCATAGACTCAGTTTTTTTGATATGTTTAAGGTAGTAGCCAAAATATCTAGAAATTTGAATGCTATATGTTTATATTATAGAATGTGGTTTTCTGATTTATTCCGAATTCCATGATATTCTCACAATGTGACCGATGAACGATATAAAGGCAAGCCGTAATTAAAACTATGAACAAATTCTATTTTTATTATACATAAAAGGTATACTACCCATTTAATATATATACTAATCTTATTACATGTATACAACAATCTAATAATATTTACATATAGACTTATTTTACTTCACAAAAGAGGTTTTAATCTTCTGCAAATATGTAAGGCTAGATCTGGCGATTTAGTGGGTTGCCCATAACAGAAAATGATTATAAAGTTGAATAGTATTAAATATTAAAAACTTACTTTAGAATTGCTGTTTTTATACAAGGCAATACACAAGATTTATGGATGTGAGATTATTTTATTGAGAACAGATGACTTTGAAAACCTCAGAATCATAACATTTAGATAACACTTATAGAACAAATAATATAATAGCTAATAATATAATTGAGGATAATTTTATAATGATCGAGACCGTCGTTAGTTCGTTTAGATACTGACAACTAATTTATTGAAGTATACAGATTAAGTACCTACCATATTATTGTATTTTAATTTATTTAAATTAATAAATGACTTGATGATTTTTTCAATTTCAAACAGCATTTTTGTATTTTCCTTTTCAGATTGAGAACCATCGATTTTAATATAACAACCGTTCGCACTGTCGCATGATATGACAATCGTGCCCGTAGAGGAGAAATGGGTTATATCGAGTGAATGTTGTAGAAATCTGAAAACGTACGGAGCATTCTTGTTGTAATATACATACAGGCGATGCATTCAATATTGAAATGCACCTTAGTGCATTGTACACTCACACCATAAGTTGTCGACTATTATAATATATCCCATTTTATTGTTGTTGCAATGATGTATTGAAACACATGAGAATGGTTATGAATGAGCGTGGATACGAACAACATGAGAAATACAAAATTATAATATACGAATCGTACATAATATTATCATTTTCGATGTATACTAGTATAAATACTACACCTCATTTTTATTATAATACCACTTAAAATATTACAATGAAGATTTACGCGAAACCAAACTTTGTACCATGTCAGTCGTAGCGATTCTAATTATGCGCAAAACTCTTTTATTTAGAGCTCTTGTTTAAATTACAATATGTAATTCTCCACCTTTGATCCTTTTAATAATCCATCTGTTTCATTTAAACGCTCCAAAATTTTGTATAAATAGATATTACTTATATATTTAAAAAAAAATGTTACTTTTTTGTGTATAATTAATTATTCATTATTCTTCCTCATTTTTCTCATGTAATTTTCTTATGTAATTTCTTTATATTTATATTATTCTTACTTTCTATCTTATTAGGCTTAACTATATTATAATGTATACATGGAAACTTTGCTGGTTGCAATAAATTTTCATTATTCTATTTTTAATATCAATATGTAACTGTTTGTTTCCTTAATAAATAAAATAAAATAAATAAAAACACTCACTTTTTCAAAACCTCTTTATTATAGTATTTTTTCTCATTGTTTTCCAATTTAAAAAATTAAAAATAGAGAATATTTTAACCGTGCTCATATTATATAATATATAATGTAAACCAATACAAAATAGTTTTCTGTATCTGACAATAATTACATTAAAGACAACATAACTAGTCGTAGTAGTATTTGAAAAATTAAAATTTTTTTAGTCAATTATTCAGAAAAATAATTTTATATAGAACTCTTCCACGTGCTAATTAAAATTTCTGCTAAAAGTGATACGTGTGCCATAGGTTCGCCACTGCTATCATATTGAAGATGATGATTATATTAAGATTATTTATTGTATTGCGATGTTTTTCCATTGGTTTCCTGAGTACTGAGTACATCTTGAAGACCTGCATTATAATATTATAAGCCTTCCCAAGAGGACTTTCCGCCATGAAGTATGACCAAGCTGTTGATAATGCACTGTCGTTGATTGAAGATCAACCAGTATTTTCTATGTTGAAAAATATTTCTGATAATATGATTTGGTGTAAATGCATGTTTCTATGTTGACTTTTACGCCAATTCCGTTATATTATGAGTTAATGAACGTGAACTCATATGATATAATTTATTTACCTATTCACGTTCCATAATATTACAAATTATATATTAAAGATGTTCACAATATAACATAAAACCTAATATAAAGAATAATAAAGCAAAATAAGTAAAGCAATTAATACAGTGAAATAATACTTTAAATATTTTTAAATAGCAGTGTAGATAATAAAAAATCAATTCCCAAGATGATCCACCCAGTTGTCTAAAAATATTTTTATATAACATCCAACTAAACTTACCGCCACATAATTAATGTGTTTTAGTTTAACAGAGTTATTATTGCCCTCACAATTGGCATTATCAATTAATAGAAGGTTAGCAATGTACCTAGGAAGAACAAACAACCGATGCTTTCGATTCATAAGATAGTTGCTAGGGTACATGCTAGCTAGTATAGTAGAGTTTTTTTTTACACCACGTATAGATTGGAAAAAATATAATAAAGATCCATTCTAATTTTGAAATCACAGTAGCTATGCAATCATAAATAAAGTAAAGCCGGTGGGATAATCCCATATACAGTACTCATATAAAATCAAGTAATTAACTTCTAAAAAGATATTCTTACCCTAACCCCACCATAAGACCTTATTTAAGTACGTTAATATTGTTAAGTTTTCACATTTTATTGATGTTATAACCAAATATTCACAGTAAGCCAAGACAAAGTAGCTCCAAAAATTACAAGTATACATCCGTAATATTCCGATTAAAAAATAAATCAATCTCCTTGAAATTCAATTTACGTAGCCACGGGATACTCTCGTCTCTGCCCCACTCTGAGTACACATAATATATTATTAAAGATATCGTTTATAATAAATGGCATCTCAAATTAAATTATAATAGATGAATCAATTTACAACCACGTCAAAATATTCGGTCAAGTGGTATTATTGTATTTATTTAATATATGAATGTTTTCATAATGCCGAAGATTCATCGGTTCGGTGAACATTGTATACAAAAAGAAACTGTTATCGTGTGAAAGATATCATCTCAAAATTGTTATCGAACATTTTTGACCAAATATTTACATAGGTACAATTATAAATATTTAGTAATATGTTCTGATACAAATTAGCTTACATTTTAGTTTCCTGACGCGGATTGAAATATTGACCATATGTATAAAGATGTTCCTGGATTAAGCTAGGTTTAATACAGTTATTTTATTATTTTTATTTTAAATAACATTTCAACAACTTATAACACCAGGGTCGGTTTCGTTTTCCGACACAATCACGATTAGACAATGCCATCAGACAAAATCGGTCTTGAAATTATAGAATAAATTTACCAATTTGTACCTGAAATATTTATTTATTAAGTTTGTTTGATTTGCCTCCATTCAGCAGATAATCTTTGCCGTAGTTATCCAAAAAATAACGCTCAGTGACCTTACTAATATGCATATAGGTATGTGAGAATATTGAACTAGGGATAAATTTAGTTCTCACGTTTAACACTAAAGACCAAAAGGTACTCTTATATCCGAGTTGGGGATTTAGATTCAGATGAATTATCTGATAATTTAAAAAAATAATACGCATGTTTCTGGCTGTTTTTATCAGAATATATGTATTTTCAATTAAAAATGCTATATTCTTAAATTCCTGGGACACAATATTTTAGAATATTATATTTTTTTTTTTAAATTACATAACTTTGAAGATGCATCAGAAACATAATTTTATTCAAATAATCTGTAATAATGAAAAAATATAATTATGAAAAACTCAATCCATAATCATATGAATCAAATTTAGTAATGTTTTGATGGTTGACATTATTAATTTGCGAAAAAATATAAAAGATATATAGGTGTTAGGCAGTATCTACATCATTGGGGGGTATGAGTCGGTAGTTTAATTGGTAAAACATTCGTTCAAACAGACGGCTCGTCTTAGGTAAGCACGTTCGGCGGCGCGTTAAGCGGCGTGCGCAACTTAAACGTATAAGGGTATAAACTTATAACTAAAAAAAGACTTTGTCTACGAACATTTTCAAACACTTATACGTTTGAGTAGCGCGCGCCTTTCAACGCTTCGCCGACTTCGCCCACGTAAGACGCTCAGTTAGTCTTTTTCGAGTATAATGATATCGATAATTAGTAGGTAGCGGTGGCGAAGGGTGGAGGTAGACTGTTAAGATCCGCCATAAATAGTGCACATTAAACTTTGTCAGTCATACGTATTTGTTTTCATTGAAATAAGATTACAATTTACAGATGCTGTTGGTTAGTTTTTTTAAATTCAATTAAACCCTGCGAAATAATAGTCAAAAAATACTCGTGTATCTTTAAAATCATACATAACTCTAGATATTTTGTAGATAGAATAATATTTTATATCCATTATACTTTGGTTTAGGCAACGCTTAACGCGTTAAAAAAATGAGCCAACAATATACATATTGTGTAATATGTATTCTTAATCTAACGAAAACAAATAAGTATGAATGAAAAAGTGTGCACAATTTTCTCGTATCGCCCAAATTATACTAAAACTATTATCGTTTGGTTTCGCAGGTTGTAATTGAATTTTAAAAATTTATAGTTCAATAAAAACAAATATGTAATGACTAACAAATTTGAACGTGCACTATTTTTGGCGGATCTTAACAGCCTACCTCCACTCTTCGCTACTGGTAGGTAGATACCTAAAATAAAAATTGTTTTACTTACGCATCGTTTTCCATGCGACGTAGAAAATCCATCAACCCTCAAGCATGAATCGCCATTATAAAACCTAATTGAAAATTGCAGACACTGTAATCCGAGTGCATTCAATGACATCAGATGACGTCTGATTAATTGATAAAGCCTTGCAATTCTGCAACGAGTAAATACAATGTGCCTGGTCTAGACGTCTCGCTTTCCCAGCGGTGTGGGGGTTATGGGTTGATGGAAACGGCTGCGGGGCTAGATGGAGTGGGGAGAAAGCGTAACCATGGAAACGGCGTCTGGCGGCGCTGTTTGGAACAACGTGATCGCAACGGAACAACAAAGGCAAGGCGCCGGATCGCATACGTATGGCTCATATTATCATGATAACACTTGAGTTACCAAAATATTTACATTTTACACGGCACCATAACTATCCGTTTCGGTAACTACGATCCACTGTGAACAACATAATATAATAATTATTCTAGAATTAGGTATTGCAGACTGGTTGAATTGATAACTACTTGTTTAATTTACTTACTAACGTTTTTTTTTCGAGATTTTATCTATGAAATAGGTACGAGTTGCTGCTAATTAACACACTAAGCATAATTATTTTTTATTCAGTTTCACTTTTACAATATTCTTCTTCTTTCACTCTGTCACGACCCAGCATTGGAGCATAGGGCCTAGTTATAGTTGCCTTCGATATTCAATCAATTCGGATCTATCAAATACGATGTTTACAAAACCATATCAAGATATACAACATTTTTGCGCTAGCAAAAGATGTTGAAGAATTTTGAAGATATGGAGCCTCTGAATATGAAAGTGAGGTAAAAAATAAAATCCTGCATTGGTCTACTTATTTTTACTCAAATTAATTTTAATTTGCATAGAGAAATGGCATATTATACATAAATAATATTATGTTAAACTGAAACTTGCATCAGCGATTTTGATAGGGAAGCTTTTTCTTCTCTTCTTTCATCCTGTCACGACTTAGCATTGGGGCATAGGGCAAGCACAAATTCACGCCACTTCTCTAGATCCATCGCCAACTCTTGCGCTTCCCGCGATTCCAGACCTGCAGCGAGTAGATCGCTTTTGTAGCACCGCTTCAGGGTGAAGGAGAGCCGGCCACGGCAACGGAACTCTTGAGGCTTCATCTTTATAATATTAGTTGGGCTATAATCTTCATATAAGAAGGTTTTTTTGAACATCTTTAATGCATAATTACTAGGTAAAATATTCCAAAATAATGTTATTAATAAACATAATTTAATAATAAGGTCGGCCGGTTTTGTCCGCTTAGACTTAAAGTGAAATTGTAAACTAATTGAAAATGAGATCTAATTCTACTATGTGTATAAAATACCTAATGGTCTTTTGTGGAATTAATTTTATAAACGATGAGCCAACAAAGATTAAAATGTTAGAGCAATTTATCTTAAGAAGATTTAAATGTTTATTATTAACAATTCAATATTAATACTTCAATCACACGCTACTTAATACCTTTAAAATAAATATCAAATTTAAATGAACGTCTAACCTACTAAATTTTATAAAAGTGGATAATATATTGCAAGTACGATTGTCTCAGCTGCTAGAAAACTAGCTTAAGAACTTTTATGCTGCAAACATAAACGTCATTATAATATTCTACTACAAAAAACTTTTATTTTATCATTAATAAACGCGTACCTATATGCTATTTTGGAAAGACATATTAAAACGTTGAGGTTTATTAATTTTTAATTTTTATTAATTTCGACTAAGTATAGTCATTTTAGCGTTGGTTGAAAGTTTACCATTGTAGCCACTTTCGGTGCGTGTCTAAACACACAGCAGGTTTTTCGTCCATTGTACTGCAAACGAATTTTTTCAGCATTTATGTGAATCCATCTGCATGAAAATGTATCCGACCTTTTTAAAACTCTTTCATCAGGCAAACGCCGGGCTTAATAAATAATAAGAATACTGGTAAAAAAGTGGAAAAAAAATTCACCCTCTCTCCGTTTAACATAAGTTTCAACCCTTGCGTTTTAAATAGGTAAATAGGTATGTAAAAATATTTTTTTAATACATTTATGCAATGAACATTAGTTAATTTGTTTTTTATGTCATATTGAATTGTCATACTGTGAGGTGAAAGACACGGAGTATTCTGTTAAAATCATTTTCTGATTCTGCTATAACTATAATGTCGTCTACATACCATTAAATTTTGAGAATATACCCCCATATCACTATTTTTAGCGTAATGTGAGTGTTATACTTTTTTGGATTGCATTGTCCGTTACCTTTATTAATTACAATCTAATCAGAAAATAAAATGCTCACATTAGACTAAAAACGGAGATAAGGTGGTGGAAAAATATTAAATACCTATAAGTGAACCTATTTTCACTTATTCGATACCCCCCCCCCTAGCGGTTGGTATATCACTCTAATAGTTCACCCTGATGTTACTTTGTACCTTCTGCTATCCGCAATGCTGAACGCGTTGAAAAGCCTAAAGCTAAAGCATCCTTCCCTTGGTCGGACGATATTGTTTTCTTTTATGGCTATGTGATCAATGAAATAAAAAAATCTCTGAAGACATTAAAAAAACCCTCGTTTCTTCATTTCCCTGTCAAATATTATAGAGATTTATTTTCAAGTCACCTAATGTGTAGCAGTGGCGAAGGGTGGCGGTTGGCTTAAAAGATCCGACATAAATAGTGCACATGAAACTTCATCAGTCAAACGTATTTGATTTCATTGAACTAAGAGAACAACGTGTAGATAGTATTTTTTAGTTTTTAAATTTCAATTAAACCCTGCCTAATCCAAGCCACAGTAGATAATAGTGAAAAATATTCGTTTATCCACAAAATATCTCAAATTATGCCATTAAAAACCATATATAATTTAAAATATTTTATAGACGAAAGAATATTATTTATCGATTATGGTTTGGTTATGTTGGGCTTAATGAATTAAAAAGACTAATCAACATCATCCGCACTATGTATTCTTAATTCAATAAAAACAAATAAGTACCTACCTATGACTGAAAAAGTGTACATTATTTTTGTCGGATTGTCCATATCATACCTAAACTGTTATGATTTGGTTTAAGCAGGGTTTAATTGAAATTTAAAAACTAACCATCACCATCTGGAAATTGTATTCTTAGTTCAATGAAAACAAATATATATGAGTGACCAAGCTTAGTGCGCACTAATTATCTCAGATCTTAAGAGCCTATCTCCCTTCCCTACCCTTCGCAATTGATGTGTAGTAATGTTATATATTTTAAAAGGACAGAAAAGTAATAACTACTAACGCTTGTGTATAGGACGTATAGTGCGACAAAAACTTCTGCAAAATTATGCATCTGCACGTATAACTTTTTTTTACGGAGACGTTTTAACATAAAGTGTATATATGGCGCCATTTTATTTCATGGGTTTTTGTAGTGCTAATCCCAAATCGATACTTCACGCTGACAGATGTGTACTTAGGCGTGTGTTTGTAGATTATATCAAAAGTTTTTTTATTGCCCGCCCGAAGGAATATGAGTACGTTTACGATTAGGGTGAACACGCGAAGTCTACTTCCAATATTCTACACATAATAAAGATATGTGAGTATTTTTTGTATCACACTGTGGAAAAGTATTTTACCGTAGCATTAGAAAATATAACAATCCAGTAGTCCTAGCTTTTGTTTTGTAGGCATACCGGTATATTTGTATCTAATTTATTTTTATACAATGATATCGTGATAAGCCTTATCGTTAATTATGCGTTGAGAATAAAAATACAATATTATAGTTTAGTATAATAATAATTTATTAATACCTATGTATTGCAAATTAATTCCGGAGTTCTTTTCCTAAACAAAGTGGAACTAATAATAAATTTGTTCTTCGTAATGGAGCATACAATTTGCCTCCACAGAGTTGTTATATTAATAGACTTTTTAAGATGCATAATTGTTAAGCTATCGCCCGATCCATTCGGTTATTGATTCAAATTAAACAATAATATGTATTTTTGGCAGACGCGAGATTCTAACCCGTACCTACGACTTCAATTGTACAGACTCTGCGATCTACTCCACCGTGAAGCATCTGAAAGTATGATAGAATACCTAATAATTGAGGGATGTATTTTCAAAGTGAACTTATTCCACTTCAACAAATTTTTGGCAAACGCCAAAAAACTGTTTACGGTGTTGATGTTAGATATGTTTTTGATATTTGAATAAGTGACGTTTGTAACTGACACCGATTTTGAAGTTGATTTTTTTTTACTGGATTGAATGTTAATAGGTTCTTATTTACAAAAAATACTTGTTCAAAATGTTATCTTTTAATTAATTCTGACATTCATAACTCACTTTCGTCAACAAGTTCACTTTGAAAATACACGCCTCAATTTTTCTTGTGTGTGTGTGTGTGTTTTTTTTAATAATGTTAAAATAAAGAACCTAAATAAAACGATAAACGAGAAATAGGCAATAACAAAAGTTTAATATTAAGTATTTATTTTTTATAAATTTTATTCAAAATTGATGGTTTCCATTGACTGATCCATTGTGTCAATTTCTTCATTTTTTAAGTGGATAATCAATCACTAAGCAATTAATGTTGATATCCGATAGCTATTTTTATTAAATACCACTACCGAGACAAATTAAACTATGTACATACACAAGAATGTTTTAAAAAGTTTCCTGACTAAAACTGAAGATATACGTGTTTATTTTGCAGATGACTAAATATTTATGGTCAGAATAATATATTATTTACATAAATTATTCTATTCTGAAACTTGTATAACATATTTAGAAAAAAATTGATAAAGTTTAGTTATGTATCTAGTAGATACTATCTACTATATATGTGAAAACAAAATAGGTATGTGTGCTGAATATCATTTTACAGATTACGGAGTAAGCGTTCAATATCTTGAAAAGAGTTTTTGTCTATTTACAACAGACTTTTACAGAGTCAAAATTTTGGTTTTTAAATGAATACTTTCCATGCACCTTCGCCGCAAATACGCAATGTTTACGGGACATGTTGGGCGTCATAACATAACACAACACAACGTATACTAGAACATAACTATAATAGATGTGGGCGTGTGTGTGGGCAGAAGAGCGCAACATAATAAATGGTCATTTTAGCCGCGCGGTTGAGCCGCGACCATAAATCGCCGCACGGGCCCCTCCTGAGAGACTTAGTCCGCCCCTGGACCGAATACTAAACACTGTCGCGTCTATGTGTCTACATTTAATGTCCACTGTACACCGAATGCATAAGATAGTATATACTATAGAACCACCATAGAACTTCTAATTATTATTATCTCCAACATTATATTATTATTAGTTCATTCTTCTTCTTTCTGTTCTACATCCGTTATCGGACGTCTTTCCTTGTATGTCTCTGCTGAGATCAAATAACTCTCTAAGATTCTTGACCTTATTAAAAGGAAATTATTTTCTTGGCAGAATCTGGCTTGCCGCAAATATTAGTTAGCAAAGTTTATTGTTCTCTATGAGGCATGATGTGGCGAAAATATGCCATTTTTTTAGATTATTGATTATTTCTTTGATTCTTTTTATTCTCGATGTTTATAACGTTGTATTTTCAACTGATATATTGTAGCTTCTGTACACTAATATTTCGAAAGCATAAAGTTTTCTAAAATATATTTTCTGTTACCTAGTAGGACCAAAAAACATACCTTTCTATTTTTAATCTAATTTCCAAGTAAATTTAGCTCATGGCTACGGAATATTTTCATAAGTCGTACATAAGCTCACAAGACGACTAATCCATTAATTCGTTTAAACGATTTATACTTGTATGTATTCAAATAATGACATCTTATTTTTATCAACTTACTAACTCAATAATTTTTCATCTAGTTTTAATATTTACAAAATGCTTTGTAGTCATTATTAGTATTATTACAAAACCATATATTATTATATAGCACTTCTATTAATAATATTATTCAAATAAACAAAAACTTCTCGTGTGTGATGTTCATAAATAATTAGCTTCAAATTTCTTATTCTTTCATTATTAAAATGTGTTTACGGTCGTTTATATGTTTTTCTTATTTCAAACTATTTAAAAATAAAACGGATGTGTATTACATATTTGTTGTTATTTTTTATTATTAATTATTTTAATGTCTCAGGTTCGAATCCTGGGTATGGCAAGTACATATATTGTTTTTCAATTTATATATTGGATGACGGCTTGAATAGTAAGAATGAGTACACAATGAAATTAATTTAAGGTATATATGGTACCTAATCAGTAGCTATAATGAAGTATGTATACTGTTTTATCTCATATCAACCATATCCGATCCTAATAAGATCATAATATGAGCCTCCACAGAATGGAGGTTTTTGTATTAATAGATTTTTGTTTTAACGAGAAATGGATGTCAGCCACTTGGTCAATCAGTTAGGTCCATACTCTGACTCTACACAATTTTTAAAATAATATACGTACTTGCCAGACCCAGGATTCTAACTTGGGACACATGACGTTATAGGCCGACGCTTAAGCCACACAGCCATCGTAGGCGATATCTACAGATATAGCGTATCTACTGATACATTAATAAAAAACAGTAAGATAAATAAATTACAGTGCATATGTGATTAATATTAAGTACGATAAAAGGCTAAAAAGTTTGGTACAAGCCTGTTTACTGGAAGCAGGAACAGCAGCTATTTTAATTCAAGAATGATATCCTAACCTAACAATTAATAATCCAGTATATTGGCTATTTTCAAAATTTTGTTGCCACTGGTTTCTACTAAATAGATAAGAACCAAAGTTTTTACAGTTATTGTATTTTAATGATAATAAACACCAGATAAAAAGCACAGTAATAGGTATCGGTTGAAAACACTGTTTTTCATTTGCCCAAAACGGACCAGTGCAATTAATTATCATGTTATAACATCTTAATGGAATTAGAAAATATTTAGAATCAATTATAAATTAATTTATAACAACATGCAGTTCACATGGATGCTATATTAGACGATCGGTAGTTTTTTTTTTTATAAAGTTTATTACTTGTTTATAATATATTACGCGTTTCATATTGAATATACCTAATTCATACTATTGAGATAATGGAGGTTAATATATTAGAATGGAGTGTCTTTCCAACATGCCAATTCTTTCGGTTATACTCAAGTATACTATACAGTTTTATACTACATGTATAATAACTATCGAATCATTTTCATCGGAGCGGAAAATGTACAGCCAACCGCCCAAATTGTAATACGCCTTGCTAATCACGTTCCCACTAATAATCAAAAGTCACGTGATGAGCGTGAAGTTAGCGCCAGGTTAGCAAAAAACTGAAATAAGATGGTGGACAGGTATGATTATTATTTACGACATAGGCGTGTACGATTTATAACCATAATTTTACGACATGGAATGCTATTAGATTTATGAGCTGCAGAAACTATGATACTATTTTGATATGATGACAAATTATTATGTTGGTGTATGTTATTGGTATTTGTTAATTTTTTTTTTTGTATGTTTATATATTATTTTTCTTCTCTGATTAGGTGGTTGAATATTTATTTTTGTGATTTAATACAAGAGTTAATAATACAGAAATGCACCTACTTGTTAAATCCTTAGGCTGAGTGAGGATTAAACCAATATCTATCGCATACACGTGCTTTGTCAATTTATTTACTAATAATTACTTACTGTAGTCGGTAGCAGTTCAAGATTTTTATATGTATTTTTTTGAGACTGTTTTAAGTTAAGAAAATAATATTGTATTGTGTATTATATTTATATTTTAATACTAACTAACTTAACTTTAATGTGATAATATTTTACTGATTAAATAAAACAATTTGTAATTATTTTGTAATTGGATTGGATATTAACAGCTTTCTCGATATATTAAATATTATATGCTTTCAATCTAAACAAGTGACCTCCCACTGTGCCTAAAGCGCAAAGTGTTCAACCAGTGTGTGCTTCCCGTAATCACATATGCGTGTGAAACATGGAACCTAAGTAAAAAAGAGATCCATAAACTTAGAGTAGCACAACGTTGTATGGAAAGGTGCATGTTGGGCATAACGCGAAAGGACAAAAAGAGGAATGAGTGGATAAGGGAACAGACTAGGGTTTGCGATGTAGTGGAGTTTGCTAAAAACCTCAAATGGAAATGGGCTGGCACATAGCTCAAAGAAAGGACAATCGTTGGAGCAATTTAGTCATCCAGTGGTATCCAAGAGGTACAAAACGTCCGCAAGGTAGACCTAGAGGCCGCTGGATTGATGAAATGATAAAGTTCTGCGGAAGTACGTGGCAACGCGATGTGCGTCGCGTTGCCACGATGTTGACCGAGAGAAGTGGAGTCAGCTTGGAGAGGCCTTCATCCAGCAGTTGATAGATTCAGGCTGATGATAATGTTGATGATGAATCTAAACATACATAGAAAAATATCATGTTAATTTGATAGGTCCACGATTTCAGAAGCAATCACCATGCCACTCGACCATATAGCGGGTGCCTTGGCTGGAAAGACATTGCATTACTTAAAAGTAATTAATGTTATGCAATTTTTATCAATCCTATGTTTACATAAAAAATATAATATATAGAGTATTAAGTCGAATTCCCAAATAAATTCCTCTGAAGCAAATCTCACACAGTAATTAAAAAACCTAACAAAAGTTTGTTTAAAGTGCGCTGGCATATACAAACTCGTTTACATAATTGTTTAATTTCGGTTTTAATATTGTAGGTAATCACTTACCATTTCTCAGTAACAGCAGAATACCAAACAGTCAATTAGTTTTGAGGCGCTCTGTTTGGAATATAAAGAGCCCAACATCGAGAAAAACTGATTTATTTATTTGTAATCTGTTCCCAATACCAAACCATTAATCTCACTTAACCGAGTGCGTATGGAGAGGCCTTTATTCACCCTCGTATAAATCCACGCTCGTCTCTCTGGCACAGATAAGGCGTATATATTAAGTCGAGAGTCGAGCGCCTTAATTGGCATTTAGTACCCTGGGATTTATGGCGCTCAGGATTTTGGCGAAAATCCTACAGCAAATAATAAGCACATTTAACGGTTTTTATGAATCCTGCATGAAAGGTTGATGAGTAAATTGTTTTGAATTATAGCTATAACTGGGAGATTTATGCTTTTTCATATACGTCAATCAAGTCAAAGCGAAATTTTAGAAGGGTAATTGAAAATGGTTTTATATACTTAATTTTACTACGTAGAATGATATAGGCATTAAAGAAGAGCTATAAAGTAAATAAAATGTCTTCTCATTGCTTTATTACTTAATAATTTACTGGTTCCCTACCCTTACAAGTTGTATATTTATATGAATAATTTACAACGTTATTAATTTCGGAAATGATGCTAAAATACTATATTGAAGTTTTCCATGTACTTATTAATTGTAATGTAAATGGAAGGCTATTTTAATTATAAATTATTATAATAGTATACTACCCATTTAGTATCATCATAAAAAATACACGTCAAGTTTGCTTAGTAGGATTATAATATTATGTATTAAAAATGGGATAATTATGTTCAGGAAACTGCCATTAAACTCTACATGAGTTATATACGAACAAATTTTAAACATTAAATTGGAAAAATGCTATTATTAAATTTAGCATAATATAAGATGTAGATATCGTGAATCACTGTTCCTCAAACTAAAGTTACTATATATACCTACCTATATATATATATATATATAATCATCATAAGTCCGAGTCTATCCACTGCTGGATGAAGGCCTCTCCAAGCTGATTCCACTTCTCTCAGTCCCGTGCCACGTGAGTTACCACGTACCTTTGCAGAACTTTATCATTTCATCGATCCAGCGTCCAGATCCAGCCTCTAGGTCTACATTGCGGACGTTTTGTATCTCTTCAATACCACTGGATGACAAAAATTGTCCAACGATAAGCCCATTTCCATTTGAGGTTTTTAGCGAAGTCTAATACCCTCTTCCACTCAGAATCAGTTTTCATTGAAAGATCATTTAAATTTGTTATGTTTTTTGAACTACTAATTTGAATATTTACCCTGGAACCAACAGAGCTTTTTTAAGCTAGTGTATCGTCACTGTATCTATACGTAATATCGGTTTTTGCGTATGTAATATACATACTCTTACGCGGCTAAAAATATAACATGGATAACTCACGTACCATTTTTTTATGAAAAAAAAAGATTAACCATATTCTCCCAAGGGTAAACAGTTTAGGAAACATTCCCGTTGATTATATAACGTCTTACTGAATAATATGTATACTAAATATAGTATATACATAAGCTGCCATCAACGTATATAAATTATAATAGGTATGTAGGTATGTGATACAGATTTACATGAAAGCTTCATCTGGGAAGCAGTGATTAGAGAGTTACTAACATATTCCGTTGATTAGACCTACATTCAGAACAGACGAGTCCTGATTGGAAAGTCATCCAAAGGGTAAAATTATACACGTACTATTACATCATTAAACCTATGCCATGTTTTATCACACTAATAGACGTTATACTACTGTGCAAAGCACATACCTATTCTGCGTTATTTGCAAGAGCTTTCACGAAAGCTTTAAGACGCAATTAAATTGATCATTATTTTATTACTAATCTTATTTATCCTATTAGGATGAATTTTGAATTCGTAGAGATAAGACGTTTTATATAAATAAAATAAATAAAAAACCATAATATAGCATTCAATACAATACATTATTAGACATTAGTCTTTATTGATTCCTTGTAACTTATATTTTTTACTTAACGACATTTAATTTATTTGTAACGTTAATACCTACTTATGTATATTAACACATTTTGTGAAACAAAGCAAATTTAATTGTCTTAACAAGATTGTAAGGATAATGTATTTTATTAAAGAGTTTTCGAGTCTTCTTTATAGTTTTTATTTGTATCATTAAAAATAAAAAATAATTTGTTTTAATAAACAGTTGTAAAAGATATTTTGAATCAATTCATTTTGAGCGATTTATTAAATGATGTAGTATATTAAGTAGTTACGAAATGATTTATTTTATTCAAGGATAACTGATGCTTATAGTAATATGTAAAAAAATATATTATATAGTAAGAATATAATATTATGTACTTCCTAGAATGCTTTATTTACTAGATACTAAAATTCTCGGGCAAGCAGAAACAACGTGAAGAAATGGCATGTTTGTAGTATTAAATCGCTACTAGATGATGAGTATTATATTCGCAAGGATATGGTGATATCCTTTTAGGAGGTCCGTAGTCCCCTGAAGGACGTGGTCTAATTACGACTATTTCTCGTCCATCCCATCGAAGTTTATGAAGCTCCCCAAATCTTGGACGTGTATCTAGCCGAATAAACCTTTCAGATAAACATGGCAGGGGCAACAAGGTTTTATCTTTACTTATTGGTGCAATACTGTTTAATGAATTAACTTCAAACTTTGAATGTGATAGGGAATTTAAATCACATAAACCATTGCCAAAGCAACTAAAGTAGAATAATTACGTAGTAATACAACCAAAGATTTGAAGACAAACGTTTTCTTTGACATTTTTTGATGGAACTCAAAATAAACCGGTTTGATTTAAATAATTAAAAAAAATTCATGGACTTTAATTGAAAATGAGTCACGAATTAATTGTTCGATGCTTTGTGTAACTAAGGAAATAAGAAAGCAAATAATTAAGTGAATTTTGAAAAAATATATAAGTATATTATGTATTTAACAAAAAACTAGATTTAGAACGAATACTCCTGATCAACCTGATCCGATTGCTTAGTTGGAATAAATATTTTATTAAAAAGCTGAATGACAGTTTATTTCTTAATCCATGTTCTATCCTAAGAAGATATTATAGTATGGGCCTCCTCCACTTTGGTGGAGGCTGTATTAACAGATTTTTTGTTTTTGCGATACATTGATGTTAGCCACTTGCTCAATCTATTAGGTCCATACTCTGGCTCCTTACAGACATTTTAAAACCACCAGTGAATTTTTGTCAGACCCGGCATTCAAACACGACACTCACGACCTTATAGGCCGACACGCTACCGCTAAGCCATTTTATTTATATATTTATAATAAAATTTTATAAAAGTATGTAAGTCAATTAGATTTTAGTCAATCGCAGGTTCCAATAGTACACAATCACGAAAACTGCATAAATGCTCTCACCTAATTATTTTTTTCTACAGTAAGCTGCAAGATCTGTTATACTCGTATTATATTATATTATTGTTGTGATGATTGTTTTTAAAACAATGCCAATTTTAGAAATGTTCCATAACATTATTTTTTATCAGATCTAATGAGTTTTCGTGCTCTCAGACATTTCCTGATATTAGAATCTCTTGAAAATGTTATTCATTGGGTATGAAAGTAGTTACCTACCTAACAATTACAAATTTTGCACATTTTAATGTTAGTTTTCTTTTCTTACAGAGAGTTATTTTGATTTATTTATTTCTGATATTCATGTTTACTTACTTGAAGTATTAAAGTTTAAATTGAAATTTCACTAATTATATCATACAGATTGTTAATTAAAATGTTATATTTATCTTTCCTGTAAAAGCCCCTGATCTTAACGCTCACCTGGCCATGTAATGCACTATGTCGTCTGACTGATGTAAGTGTGTTGTGAAAGGGCGGGGGAGACGCGTGTGTCCTCAGAGTCATTACTTCTGATTAAGGTCCTCGCCTTTGTTATTCCCCCGGCCTCAAGTGGCCTCAAACTTAAACAATGCCTTAAAAGCAACACATTTGTGTAGTGTAGTTTGCTTTAAGAAAATTAAATCCGCCTGCGGTCGTGTTGTTGCTAAGTCTTTGCAATTTCAACTTAACTAATATAAATGGTCGTCTGTTAACTTACCTACCCAAATATTTTTCTATATGACGCATATACACATTTATATATGCCCATTGATTAAAGACATTTGGTAATAGTTGTTTGATTATTAAATCCATTATTATTGTTATCATATTATAGTCATTATTTTAAAAAGAAAGTGTCTTAGGCCACTTTTGTTCTTTAACAATTTTCAACTAGGTTATAATAATGATCATCGGTCTATAGCGTCGTGGGTCCCAAGTTCAAATCCTCGGTTTGGCAAGTACACATATTGTTTTTCGATTTGTGTATGAGTCAACCTAACCTAACCTAACCTAATAGGTTGAACAAGAGGCTGACATCCATTTCTTGTAAAAACAAATCTGTTAATATAAACCTCCACTCCGTGGAGGCCCAAATGATCCTATTAGGATCGGACATAAACGAAGAAGAAGAAGATTAACAATACAAATCGGTATGCAGCTGCTGGGCATAATGCGTAAAGATCACAAAAAATCAATGGATAAGGAAGCAGACAAGAGTACGCGATATGATAGAGGTCGCTAAGCAGATAAAATGGCAATGAGCCGGACATGTCGCTCAGCGAGTGGACAACCTATGGACAAATGCCGTCATATAGTGGTAACTTACGATGACTAAACGCCTACAGGGACGCCCTAAAATCTTCTGGATAGACGAGATCATAAAGTTTGGTAGATGTACGTAGCAGCAAAGATTTAGGGACTTATAAGGGTGGAAAGAGCTAGGGGAGGCCTTCATCTAGAAGTGAATCGACCCCGGCTGATGATGATGACGATACAATTAATAACGGTATATTTGTTAAAATACTAGTTTTGATAATGGTGTTACAACTGAAATAGCTATCGACTTAAAAAAACAATCAGTAGAATTTATATTATCATTTGGAAAATGGAATTTTACCAAGTAAATTCTGACTCAATGAACAAATAAATATCCTAATACACTTTTAAAAATACCATAATATTTGACAAAACTGACTGATAAACCTATATTCTAGCATACATTATACTATAATATGTGGTACCTACGTACTATATTTTTTTATTATTAATTTTGAGGTCTATAAGCTGCACCCTGTGGAATTATCGCATGCAACTTGTAACTTGCCACGAACTCACGAGCTCCTTTGATAACTATCCGGCAGATAGCTAGATGATGATGATATAAATAATATATAATATGTTATACAAATGATGAACACATAAATTAATGATGTTCGATTGTTGACAACTAAAATTTTATACTTAGATCAGATTATATTAGATTTTTTGAAATAGGATACGTAAATATGTACCTATATGCAATAAAGAATACTACATTAAGTTAACAAGTTATTATAAATTGTCTTATTGTATTGTATTACTAAGTTAAGTGTTGATATAAAGTTGGGTGATTTTTAAATCAATAATAAAACAATAACTTATCTATTTTTTATAAAATGTTTATAGTAAACCTATCTATTATTTACGGACAGATACAAGTCATATTATTATCAATTCCAGGTATTATTCTATTTAAACTTACTGAAGTTTATTGCTTCGATAATTAACTTTCTGGTGGAATTGTCTCATATTTTCGATTATCCTTGAATTGAATCTTATTTTAAATAAACTGGGTAAACGCTGAACGATACTTGCTACTGCAATATCTACTAACTAATGTCCGGAATGACAATTTTTAACAATTTCACGTAATTACACATTTTAAAAACGTTCTTGCAAATAGCCGCAACTAATTTTATGATATTTGGTGTAATTTATTCTCTTTCGTGATTCGCATGTTAATAGTAATATTATAGAGAAAGAATATAAATTTATAATACGTTGTTATGATAAAATAATATAAGCGAAAAGCCACACGAGTATTCTGCAATTATAATTAACGGCCTCATTAAATAGCGTATAAACTTTGTAGGTCGTATACCAAAAGTCCTCTCTGTTATGTTTTAAAAAAGTTTAAATTTTCATACGAATTTTATTTGCTTTGTTTATTAAAATGAAACGCCGATAAAATGTTGCACTGCTTGTTTTAGATATGGTTATTTAAATATTAAAAAATTGGCTATCCATGTATTCATATAAAACATAATGGATGATAATCATAAACCTACTATGTTTGACAGCTCATTAGGTGTAGCATGTGAATACCTCAATCTTCTTGAATTATCCTATGTTATGTCTCTATATTGTGACTCTACAGTATACAGTCAGTGGATAAAACGCCGAAAGTTTAGCATAGTGTATGGTGTGATGAACAAGTCCCAAAATTGTGTGATGCAGTATTGAGTATAATAATGCTCTCTAGCTGTCGGTATGCGAAACACAAATGAAAGTAAACATGTTAAATACCAAATGGATGTCATTCACGAAGTCAATATCCTCACTTCACCTAAAAGGAGATGAAAATATCGAGCAGACTGGTTATCCCATTTTGAATTAATACTATTCGTAGTCAGAACGCTTGTCATTTTTATTCCTCTAGTCGTAAGTTCAAATGATATAAATATAATATATATAAAAATCTTGTTATCAATATGTAGGTATGTTATAGATATAGTTATATATTATAATATGGATAAGAACACGGCCAACAATCAATACTAACGTTTGTTATAATACCTCCGCGCCGTAAAGATCATACCTTGTCCTAATGTGACAATGGTAATTTACATTGTGATAAAAAAAAATGTACAAAAAATACTGTCGAGTGTAGACATAGCACATGACGCATAATCTTCATAACAATTGGTTAATATTTACAAAAATCAACCCTCAAAATGAAATAACCACGAAAATGAGGGCTGCATGTCAGGCCTCAGAGGAGCAAGCATAGAATACCAAATTACATTAAAATTAAATAACATGAAATTACATGAATGCACGAAAATACAATGACAGTCGCTAAACTGTTAGTTAGTGACGTCATCATTATTGCCAACTTTTCAATTTTGATGAGCCGATATAAATTTATAATTTTGAAATAAAATGGTCGAGAGGTGTGAAAGTGTGCGAAAGGAATTATATAAATGTAATAATTAAACATGAATAGTTCATATGAACTTTAAATAGTTTATTAGTAAGGTACTTTATCACATTTATTTTATAATTATTCTTATGCACGAACGGATAAATATTTCCAAATGGGAATACAATTTATTTTCGCGCGCTTAATGACATTATTTGGTATCTTAGTTTGATATTATTATTAATCGCTCTTTGATATCTGCTAACGTACTGACAGTTTTTGTTAAATTATTATGATGGGTGCAATAGTTCAACAACGACGCGCTGTTAATTTTAATGAATATTTTTAAAGATAATTTTTAAATACTGAAGTTTTTAATTGTGTCCAGTGTGAGATGTCAGTCGTGAATGCACGTGTAACGGTTATCATTTCAAATGCGCGAAAGCGTGTCATACAAAGAGCTACGGTAAGTAATTATATTATACACTACAGATTAGGTTATATTCAAATATAAGCTTATGTCACGGTTATCTTATTGGAACATTTAAGTCCTTTTCCCCAATGTCAAAATTGTCTCCAGTAACAACGAACTGGTTTCCTTCTACCATGTAGTTACCGGAGACAGGCCTACAATACGTATAGGGCCGTAATTAGTCTTTCGAAGTGTTATAATTTCATTTCCATGAATAATACACACAATAGGTCATAAAATTGCTTTAATCGTTAGATTTTCTATTTCTAGTCAATATCAATGTACATACTCGTATATATATTCTAGCGAACTACCACTATGCTCAAATCAAGCTGGAATAGTATGAGGTCCGATAATTATAGCAAGGCTGACGTGGTTTCATTTTTTTAAAAATAAAGGTAAACAAAAAACAATAAAATCCATAAAATATTTTATCGCATTGTTAGTTTTAATATAATTTAATTAAAAAATCGACGAAAAATATATGTGACATAATAAAATTTAGGTAATTCGATTCAATTTTTAAACTCATAAAAAGAACTCGAGCGTAAAGTATAACTCTAATAAAATATCAGGTGGGTATAATTCAATTAAAAAAAAACTCTCAAAAAGCTCGCATGAAAATACCGCGAGGAAAGACATTCAGCCAACACGGCGCAGGTAAACTATTAATGAATAAAGTTTCGAAAGAAGCAACGAGCCAAAGGACTTTGCGCCAAACTTATTTTCGCAAAGTTTACTTCACCAGCCTAAGAAAGCTCCGAGCAAGCTTTTCGCGCCATCTACCGTAAGCTCGTTGATTTAAAAATACCTCTTCATATTAGTTCATTACTTTGAGTAGGTGTGTATGGAATGGGGAAAGTCTTCATCTGAAAACTCACTTGAGAAATAAGTTTTAATTATGCAGTGATTTGATTGTACCAGTACAATCAAATCATACGTATGGCATACTATTAATAAAAAATATAAAGAAATAATGTTAATGTTAAGTTCAACTAGCAATACGTCCTATTATATTAGAA
This sequence comes from Rhyacophila brunnea, assembly GCF_057557595.1. Lineage (NCBI taxonomy): Eukaryota > Metazoa > Arthropoda > Insecta > Trichoptera > Rhyacophilidae > Rhyacophila > Rhyacophila brunnea. The sequence goes on from NW_028232752.1 coordinate 36,844,299, forward strand.
ATAATTATAACAAGATATTGTAGTTTTTTTTTTTTTTTTCGACCATGTCCGATCCTTATAGGATCATATGGGCCTCCACAGAGTAGAGGTTTGTATTAACAGATTTTTTTTACGAGAAATGGATGTCAGCCACTTGCTCAACCTATTAGGTCCATACCCTGACTCACACACATATTGAAAAACAGTATGTGTACTTGCCAGACCCAGGATTCGAACCTGGGACCCACGGCATGATAGTCCAACGTTTATGCCGCGCGGTCACCGTGGGATATTGTAGTTACTTGTCTCAAAAAAATAATAAAAGACTAATTAATCTGCACTAATATAGTTGTTAGGTATGTAGTATGCTATTAAAAAAACGCTGAATAATCGTTAAGTAGGTAATATTTTTTTTTACAGATACCAGTGTCATAAAAGGACCCTAAATAAATTCTATGTTTGCATTATTACTCATTTTATTACCTCGAATGGAACCATGCAAACTGTTAATATGGAAATTGTTTAATTTAACCTTTTAACGGTTTAAGCGTTCGAATAAATGACTGTATTCTCGAATATTATTACAATGAATATATTATTGTAGGCAGTAATGAAAATATGTCGACCTAAAGCTTTGTGTTTTCATAATGAAAATACGTGGGAAAGCATAATAACATTTTAGTTTACGAAATCATTATTGTTGTAGTATTTTGTTAGATGTTTTTATTGTATGAATATCGCTTTGTTTGGATTCTACTACTTACTTAGGTATAAGATATAATAATGACAGTTTAAATAAATTATTAAATCAGAATAAGTATTATATCTATTAACAATACATCATTTATGACAGCGTTCACCTGAAACTATTGTGATATTTATAATTATTACAGTATTTTTTTTATAAATCTTATTTACCCACTTAAGGGCGGACGTGCTCAGCGTGGGTCAAAATGGAGCTTTTTTTCTATTTTTAAAGCATGATCCTGGACATTCCTTAAACGTTGTAGATAAACTATTTATATAATTTTGAAGCCTTATTAACCTTTATATTTATGTTAAACATTTGATGACTGCATAAAGTATTTTTATTACATAAAATAGTATTCTTTTAAACCTCTCGCTCTGATGTTTTAGAATATAGTCATATTTCAGTACATAAATGTGCAGTGGTGTTAAGATTTTTTACATTTATTAATTTTTAAACGCATTTATAAAACCATCAGTATAATTTATGTTGACATTATTATAGTGAAATATTTACGATAAAAAATTATATTGATAATCTCTGTGATCCCAAATTTGACAAGAATTAGGCATTTTATTATTCAAAAAATGGGCAAGATTAACACATTTGAAGATAATTGTAAAGATACTGGTTATAAGTTATGTCTTTGACCATTCAAATGTGATAAACATCTTACGAATAATGATTGCTTTATAATAATTATTGACCTAAGAATAAGGTAGTGTTTTTTTTGAAATACGCCATTTCTTTTGGCATTCCCCAGTGGTTAAGCTACAACATTCGGCCGTAGCCATAAATTGACAAACTAAAACTGAAGTAGGGAGTAAAATAATGGTAACGCGCGTGTTTGAACATGTACCTAACCGAAATTTTTATTTTATTTTTTTAAACGGTACATGTTTTTCTTTGAGTAAAATATAATTATATAAGTAATATATTGTTTTGACAACATACCTATTGTGTGTAATATTAATACTATCGACCGAAGGTACTTGAAGGAAATTGAATTTAAATTCTAATGCATTTAAGTTTTGTACTATTCCATTTTAGTCGTTTTTTGCGATCCAGGTTTCGCCTTTCAGCATCTTTAGGCAGTGTGTACACCTACCAAAAGGCAAATACACACTAACAACGAATACTATTAACTCTAACTTATATAACAAATCGTTACAATAAAGAACGTGAAAATTTTATCACCTCCCAAATATAACAAAATAGGACAATAAAAAAATATAATAAACAAATTATGAATAGTTGGAGTGTTTGTAAAAAATCGCTTACCTTATCAATAATACACTCGATAAGAGTATAATGAATCGTGAAAATTTAATAATAGATCATTAGTAATTATAAACAATAAAAATACTACACTCAAGAGGTGTAATAGAAATCTATTATAATGATTTACAATAAAGTTTTTTGTTGTTTTTGTTGTTATAATAATACATAAGTGTTTTTGCTTCACATAGCCTGTTCCTTTAAAATTTAAATGATATATTGGATTCCACAAACCAACAAGGATATAAAGTAGGATGTGATCGCACTTCGCCAGGCCATGATTATAGATGATATTTTAAAGTTTTCGAAAGCGAACAAGCGACGTTATATTATATCATTTTTCTGTGAATGTATAGGCATTTTGTGTACCTACTGATTACCTGCATAATAATTATTTGTCTATCATAAATGTAAATATTTTATCAAACTTTGTCCTATTAAGTATTTTACTATTATCAGTATAGCTCTATGGTAATAATTATTAAAGAATCATATCTTATTCACACTAAATAGACTGCTACCTATTAAAAAAAACTTCACTAACGGCCGAGATGTAGCGAGAAAATTTCGAGTCTACCAGGTAACTCGATCATTTTATTATTCAGCGGAATTGAATTTTCCGATAAACTACTTCGGAATGGCGTTTTCAGCATGGCCCTTGAATGGCGCGGGAAAGCAATGAAACTTTGCGACGGTCCGGTTGGAATGGGTAAACGGAAAACGTTATGGTCGTCCAAAGTGCGTAATAGTCTTGCTAAGGCTGAAAGCATAGTCGGATGAAACGACGAGACGAGTCGACGTAATTATTTTGTATGTTTATTCATTGGTATAACCCAGTGGTGAAGGGTGACTTTTGAAAAGAGGTAGGCTGTGGAGATCAGAGAAAAAGAGCACACTTATCAAGTATACTTAATGGAAATAAGACGATAATACGATATTACTACTGATGAATAGGTACACATTAATGTAGAAGTCACACTAAATCGATGAAATTTCAATAGCTCACTGATGATATAAAATAAATTGAGCGATGAATATAAATTATGTATTTTCTTATGCCTGCACGTAACATACGTCCAAAAATATATCATCGATAAATATAGTGGTATCAGCAGCTCAAAATGACAAACAACTAAACAAAAAATAATATTATAATTATGTTAGTCTGTGACTGAATTACCTGATAAATAATCACGAGATAAAATTATTATTTATTTTATTAAATATTCTATCTTTATATGACGTGATTGAACCTGTAGACATTTTTTTAGTTATCGCATTATTACTTAATATTTGAATAAAGCGGCAGTAATCGACACTAAATATATACAGAGATTTCGCCTTTTAACCTTTTAGATTCGTAAGAAAAAAGACAAACTACCCCGATGTCACGTGACACGCAGTTTATAAAAAAGCACGCCAAAATCATTTCAAATGAATCGATATTTCAATACTCTTTTTTATTTATTCTAAATTTTAACGATAGATGGCTCTCATTTTAATTTTTTAATATTAATTAATTTTTGATAGATTGGTTCCCGCAAATCCCGTTCCCGCAACCGATGGAGCCTCAGTCTATGCCAGTGCATTTTCATCAACATGTGGATGGTAAAAATTTTCACAAAAAAAAATACAGGACGTAAGTTTTCATAACATACCACTCATAGATATTGTTAAACATAATTATTTAAATACTTAAAATTCAGTATTTGAAAAAACTTACAATGTGAGCGAAACATGTGTGGTAAAAACAATATCTATATTATGTGGTGAAGACCAAGTTATAACATATTTAATAAATTAATTTTATGAGCATTATGGGCTAAGAATTCAAGAGGATGTATATACTTGTATCGTGGTATACTAAAACAATTTTCATGTTTTAAATTAATGATTTCTTTCTGCATTCCATAGTACATTAATTAATAGATCGCATATTGCGGGGATGAACGTAGTGTTATTATTACTCCCGATGTTAGGTTTAATGTTCAGATGGTTGCTTGATATGAGTGTGGATGACATAACATGTTCGGGTATTGATGAATAATACACGAGTTGGTATTTTCTTAGTTTTATTCTGTTGTAATAAAGTTCGGATAACAGGGCACTAAGAAATTACTGTCACATTGATTTTAGTTTGAGTTGAAAGGTTTACATTATTCTTAGGAATTTAGATATAGTTCGCGACGCGGAAAAGTGGCGCGTGTCGACTATATTATAGGAAGGCTGAATGACAACTGTTCCATTTCCGTTTGCGTCATTCTCTATGGTCTATCAATAACCATAGACAACAACATGACAGTTGTAGGATTATATAACCTCTACAGATAGTTTCCTTTATTACATCAATGACTATCACTAAGGCGACAATTGGAAAAAGTTGTGTTAATTGATTGGTTACTCAACTAGTAGAGTTATAAATTTCTTAGTTTGAACCATTGCTAGATAATTCACGATAGTATCTCTATTAGTATACGATAGTATTTCTCTCTATCTTTCTGTTGTCCTCGCCATTAAATACTTGGATGAATACATTATTCTTCTTCTTTCTGACGCGACAGCCTTTATGGATCTTGCCCTTCTTTAGCATCTGCCACAAACGTACAGCTCGTAATTGTACATTCATCTCACCCCAAATGTGTGTCATTGATGGGTCTGAAAATACCACGCAGCACACTCCGCTCAAATAAGCTCAATACTTTTTCAATGCTTGTGGTCATGCACCAGATCTCCAAGCCGTACATGACAACTGCAATTCAAGTGTCGGTTTAATGCTTTGGGACGTTACACTTTTATTGGACCAACAATATTCTAGCAACATTATTTGTTGCCTAGTACTAATCTTCTTTCAATTTAGATTTATAAGCTACACTCATTATTGATGGAGAACACCAGGTACATGGCATTCTTCATCTTCTCAAAATCGCTTTTGTGCACCTTGAAAATATATACGAAAAGTTTGAAGAACGAATAAATGAGTTCTTAGTAATTACTTTAGCATGCATAAAAGAGTTTTCATTGATTTCACGTATAAGTCGAAAAATATACGTTAGCTAAATTAAGATATCTTCTAACTAATAGACTTTAGTATTTAAGCATAAAGAAAAATCATTGGGCACATTAATTTTAGTCGATATACCTACGTGTTGTGCAATACTCTATCAATAAATTACGAAACATCATTATGGTCGCAGCTTATAAGCTGGCGTTCATTTTTTCTGTATGCAAACCACGTACTAGACCGATACGCAATGAAAGTAAAATGTTAAGATCCATCAAACTACCGTAGATTCTTTCCTCAGGGAAAAAGTTTCAGATTAATGTTGAACCTTACGCCCGCTAAAGCCTACTCTTGAAAAGTTGCGGTGGGCTTTTTTCAGTATGGATTTTCCAGCTGGAGTTTTTTATGTGCAAACTTTATCGGTGTTTAGAGGAGCTTTATGTTGATATTTTAGTAATATTAAGCTTTCACAAATATTGCAGTACTCATCCACATCTCTTTTAGAGTTTAATTTATGACGTTTATAATAATTTATCAACATATTTTTGAGTCGATCGTCATATATATAATAGATCATTTTGCAAGTATGATATTCAACTAAGCATTAAGACGGTTTTATTTTATAAAAGTCTACCGATTACAGGGATTTATGAAAGTAACAAAGACACGCATTATTCATTTTTAATTATGTGAAGATATCGAAAACAACACTTATATATTAAATCAGACATTTAACTCAGTTATTTCAGATCGTAATATGAATAGTGCGAACAATGAATTCACTGAGAAATTTAAATGAAAATAATAGTAGTTGGGATATTATACAATAATTATTAATAACAAAAAAATATGGGCGGTATAAGCAAAAAATGAGTTATTCAGTTTCGAGAAACGGTAAATAGCTTCGTAAAAAACGTATTTGAAAGAGGCAAGATAACAAAACAATTGTAATATATCATTGTCAGTATTTTGTAAAGCTGAATATAGTATTATAAACAATGGTATAAATTTATTAACCTATAAAAATACTGTTGAATAAATAAATTAATATCTGCTACAAAATCTCAGTTCAGTATAATTATTCTGGAACAACTTTCTTTAAGGCTATACTTCAGCTGAGGCATGGTCTATAAAGATCGTGACTAGGCGATGTGCAGATTGTGCAAATGATGCGAGCCGAACGAAATATAATTTGTCATAAAAATTCAACATGCGTCCTTTTAATGTTATGTTTATTATAATATTCGTAATAATAATAGTATATTCATTCCATGTTGTCTTTTTCTAGTACATGCGGTACAAACGTTTTTTAGTCATATTTACACGATTTAAGAATATATTCCTTCGAAGCCATCACAAAACAAATTGACGTGTTCACACCTAGACAGTCAGTCTCCGGTTGGTGACAACTGCAAAATTTCGTTCCACCTTCTGTTGAAAATTATTTGCCGGTTCACTTATGTATGCTCTAAAGATTAATATTGATAATAAATAAACAAATGTTTCATTATTTTTAATCGGCCCTTATGATGTAGCATTTTTCATCAAAAGTTACTGAAATTTTCATTTTTCAAATTTCAAACGAAGAATGCTATAGTTTTAATCGTGCGTATATACAGTGTTGAATAAAATAAAATAAATATAATTATATGCATTAACACTAAAAATTTACGATACCATTAATTAAACCTATTAATCAAAGTTAATATTGTTATTATCTTCATTTAAATTACAAAAGATGGTATCTACGTATTTATTGATGGAATTAGAAAATAGCTCAAATGCGTAGTTAGTTATTAGAGAATACCCATTGGCCTTGAAACGGTAGTTTTTTTTAATAAAGAATGGGGCTGTTCAAAGTTATTTATATTTAATGAAATATTTTCATAGATATCTGTTTTTATTGAATGTAAAATTTTAAAAGTGTAAATTGTAAAAGCATTGTTGTATTATCTCAACTCAGTCACTTTCTATCCACTGCTGGATGAATAACTTCCTTATATTATATTCAGTCATCTCGGCTATTAGTGGCCACGTACGTCCGCTGTACATGATTATGTCATCCAGCGGACTCTTAGTATATTGTGAAATACCTATGTAGTTACTTCATATTTACCACACGTATTTAAATAACAATGTAAAAAATGCAAAATACATCAACTCAATATTAAAAAAAAAAATTAACTATCAAGTTCTCAAAAATTATTAGAGAGAAAGTGAATGTATAATTTACTTACAGACATGTAAATTAACAACAGTTAAATTGTCGAAATTAAATTTGACTAAAGTATTAATACTACTTAAAATAAAGTGAAAATTTACTTGTATTCTTCGGGGAGAAATGCCATAGTATACGAATTCAAATTTCTTCATCATTTCCCTAATGGTATTATCATTATCTAGTTTTCCCTTCACTTTACTTCCATCTGCTTTTAGAGGCGCGCGTCATAATATCTTTCACATATAATATTTTGCGAAAATTTTCTTCCAAGTGTTAGGTACCTACCTGAAGAGTGTTCGTAAGTAAATACGGTTGGATTGCTTTTAAGTAGCTCGCACATAGAAATTCTGTAAAATCTCACTGAAGTATTTTTCCATTCAATGGATAGCAATCTTGCATACATTTACAATATCTTTCGATTGTGACTCCTGTTGTATAATATCTCTCCAGTAATCCTAGTAGGTATTCTACTGTCCATATGGCTGAAGGTATTAAGCCGTAGCCTTCTTCACTTTATCACGTCAGCGTTTGGGATAACCTCCCCCTTGCGCATCGATACTCGATATTATATCTATGCCCAATTTATTAGTTTTTCTTCGGGCAAAGTGCACAACAAAATTTTAAAACTCTGTGTAAACAAATTTTATATAAATAATTAATGATTTTATGTAACTGATCTATCGCGTTAATTCTTTTAAGAATGTTGATATTATTCATCCTCACTGTGATCTATGGAATCCTAAGCATGCATCTCCAATACCTCATTTTAGAGGTATTTAGAATTTGTCATCCAAGTCATCTTCCAAGTCACTCAAATAAACTTGGTAAATAACTGGGCGTTGTAGGATAGCCCTGTTTTCTATGGGGTATATTATACTGTAAAATTTAGCACCTGAACAAAATATCAAAGGTATTCTTATACTTTTTTCTATGCCATTAAACCATGCATAAAATTCGATATTTTATAAATACAAGAATATTTATGTATCTATTATGGTTCACTTCAGATGCAGTTAATAGATTTAAAAAGCAAGAAACTGTTGAGCAACAAATTCACAGATCTGATCAGCCGCTTGAAAGAGCTCGAAAGAGAGAAATCCAATTTGTTTTCTCGACATGTCTTCACAACTGCCTAAAATAGAAATAGTAACATTATTTTTATACATGACTTTTTCTCCCCTAAAATCCATATACATATTATGTATATTACATAATATATGTGGTTCTATGGTACCTTTGTTATCCTGTTTCCTTGAAAATTTGGCTTTTCTCACTTGACACACTGCCGACCCCTGGTCTAGGCATTAAATTGAATTTTAAAATTTTACCAATTCTACCTTCAAAGCATATTTTCAGTTCAATGAAAACAAATAAGTATGACTGGCAAAATGTAGTGCTTTATTTATATCGAATCTTCATAGCCTACCTCCATCATTCGCCCCTGGGAATTAGGGTGGCTTTATGATTGCTGTATAGCTAATATCTATAGGGCTTATAGCTATATTGCATGCTCTATGTCTTTAGCAATGTTAGTGATTTAATAGGGAATGTATATATAATAAACGCGACCACCAATGTGCATTTGGTTATGCAAACGATAAGTTTAAATGAGTGCTTTAATGGTTTAGTAAGCCATCTGTTGGAAGTCATAAAGTTTCGTGGGTGTACGTGGCAGTGAAAAACTGGAGACCGATAAGAGTGGAAGGAGCTAGGAAAGACCTTCACCCATCATTGCATCGACTCTGGCTGATGATGACGACGACAATAATTAAAATGAGATATGATGCCACACGATTCAATAATTAACCACTACTTAAATAATAATACATGGTTGCGCCAGATTGCGGTGGCCGTAATCCTTACTTCCCACCTCCCTCAAATCCCTGTAGTATTGTCACAAGACCAGACAATGAGTAATTACAGGTCATAAGAATACCGTAATTGCGAACAACATGGAGTGACTTCAAGACAGCCGTTGCGCGTAGTCAACTCAAGCGAACAAACGAGTGCGTGTTGCCTCATTGCGTCGTTATACATTCAGAAGTTTTCGTGGGCCACGGCCAGGTCAGCTTGATAAAGTGTGACCGTCGTACAAGCGATACTTCTGAATACCTGCCAAGCCGTGATACTAGCTCTCATCATTCATATCACCAATCATCATCATTCATCAACTTCACCACCCATAAACAATGTACCGTCAAGTACCGCGCACCCAGTAGGTAACCCAAACAAACAATACCGCGCGAGTGATAGTGCAACCAGACCACGGAGCCATCATAAATCATCATAAAGGTCAGTGTCTGGCATTCTATTAAAATTTACCCCACTCCTAGATCCGGAATCTACATTATCCTTAAGATTACAGTCCACTTGCGAATAGCGCCACCATACATTATTCCGATACATTTTTCGTAGTCTATTTTAAATAATATAATGTTCCATAACTGGCAATAATTATAACCATTAATGTGATTAAGACCATTAACAAAGAATTAACAGAGCTACGAATTAATTATATTAATTGATTCGCTAAGATACAGCGATGGGCCATGCCATACGTCTGTGTGCGATCTGACTAAGAAAATTCAGTGGGATCGCTCTGAGAGTCTAAGTCTAAGTTAAACCAGCTAAGCGTCCCCATTGAGAGTCAGATCACATAGTGAGAGGTGAGACCGTGGGGTAGGCCGTTTTATGATATTCGACAAACTTGCGGAGCAGGCGTGCTCAAAGTATTTAACGGGACTTGGTGAAATCTTACAGTTTGCTTGACCTAAATTATTTTTTATGTGGGTTCAAGTATGTAGAGCGAAAATGTTTTTCGGTTTTCCATAGATAAAGTTTTATTGACGATTATGTATATAGGTATATATTTTTTAAATATTACCTAGGTCCTTTTTAGGTAATTTTTATTTTTAAATTATTCGACATCCCGTTTCATTGTTATTTGATATACATGAAATAATATAAAATAGTTCGATATCTATCCAGACTTTATCTAAGTTTTTTGATTGTAGATTTTGAATTTTAAACTTTATTCAAAATGGCAATATACAAAGTATCATTATTTTGGATATCAAATATAGAATACAGCACTTTCTTGACCGATTTTTACTTAAGTATATTTTTTCCAATTCCGCAATACCGTGTTATGGTGATACCAACTTTACTCAATTCGTGTCAGCATATTGATCGGCGATATTAAATATATTATTGGAATTACAAATTCTTTAATAAATTCATTTCCGTGGCATCAAATTATAGTACAATAGTTATTTCCGCGATATCTATATTTTATACAATAGTCAGCTACTCAAATGTCCTTTGACGCAAATGACAGTAAGTAGCTGACTCTGTTAATATACCTAGTCATTTCCTAAATAATAATAATATGTAGATATTATTTTGATGTATAAATAGCGAATAATAATTCATAGAAAATGCCACTTGAATATAAGTTCCCGGCCTGTTAAAATCTCAGTCTCTATATCGTTTCGCACATTTCATTGTACCGAGATTCAGACCCCAGAACATTATCATAAGTATTGTAACATAACTACTGTAACATACTCTTGTACCGACTGTTTACACTGAAAATAAAACTCGCTCCTGCATCCATCTTCGACTTCTTCATCATCATCCTCAACACCATGACCTCCACAACGATGATTTCCACAGTGGTAACTCACATTGAACCCCACACCGTAAAATATATGCATTTTTTTTGTTAAAAGTCATAATATAAAACACTAATTCCGAAAACCGGGAAATAACATATTTTCAATCTAGTGACTTCAGGATGCAGAATCAAATGAGGTGCTTGCTTATTCAGAAAACGACCTTCGTGTAAGTGCGTAAGGCACTGGTCTTTCGTCCGGGGGCTCTGAGTTAGACATTTGGTGAGGTCACAATAACGTCATTTTCTTAAAGCCTGAGTGTTTGATTGAGTCACTTCTACTACTACATCACTGATATTAGGCTTTATGGTATGTTGTAGTTGAAAACAATATATCGATGGTTTAGTGTACAGATATTGTAAGTCCAGTTCAGTATGTTTTGATAAAATCGAAGTTTAAAATTTGAGATGCATGAGAATGGACATATTGTGTATTTAAATGATACAGTATCTTCTAAAATATCGTATTTGGACGTACAATATTTTTACAGCATAAAGATATGATGCAGACGAACATTTTGTGTATGTTAACTCAATTTCGACCAAAACTGGACATAGAATATCTATGCACTAAACCAGGGGTCGGTAAACCGCGGCTCGCGAGCCGCATGTGGCTCTTTGGGTATTGGCGTGCGGCTCTTTGCCAAATTCCCATTTTTTACAAAAACTTTTTCAAAATTCACAATTTTTATTTTTTGTCATTGATTTGTACACTTATTATATTATATAATGACATTATCGTGAGCCTAATTTTTCTTCCATGATGGTTGATGCAAAAAGATATGATTGTTGTTGCTTTAAATCCGTCCATTGCAAAAGTCGACAAATCAAGTTTTTCTCGATTTGATATTGACACAAGCACTTTTGAAATACAATTTATTGGTAAATTTAACAAGCAAGTAGTTATGGAGCTCAAAATTTGTAGTCTTGCCACCAAAATTGAGGATTTGGATAGAAAAAAATGCTATTTAATTTCACAACACAAGTGGGGCGTTTTAAAAGATCTACGATTTTAAATACATATTATGAAATAGCTTTCCGAACTCATATTCGAGTCTATATAATAATATGTATGTGAAAAATCATTTTCAAAGATGAACAATATAAATAGCATTTAGAGAAGCCAAATATCCGATGAGATTTTTTTGCGTCGCGCCTGAAATTAAAAACTACAAGTTACATACCAAACATACACACTCTCCAAAGAAATGCAAGGAAGGTCATTGTTCATATTAGTTTTAAGGAATGCGTAAAAATTGTATGTAATTCATATTCTGTAAAAATTATATTTATAATGTCAACAATAAAAACATATAATATTTAGTATTTACGTAGTTTATTCGGGAAATCTTCTTCACTTAATAAATAAACAATTATAAAATGTAATTAATTCATTTAAATAAATCATATTTATAAAAATATACGTATAGCTCTCGAATTTTTTTTTAACCGTTGTGCCACTCATATTTGGCTCTTTTGGTTCAAGAGTTTGCCGACCCCTGCACTAAACCATCGATATATTTTGTATAAGTATATATATCTACAAAATCGTCATTCATTTTATTGCTTCTCTACCAATCACATACAAAAAAATGATTTTCTTATCTTAGCAATATATATATATATTAACAAACAATCCTCATAAAAAATCATTGTATTGAAACGGCAACGGTAATTCATTTGTTATTTCTGTAATGTCAATGATATTGTTAAATTGTCTGTGTTTATAATGTTCACTGATAATAATTATCATAAGAGCAAGCATTAAAATGTGCCAGTTTTTAGAGACACCGAATCCTTTCAAAAATATACAAATAGTAAGTAGTAAAGTAAAAACAGATCTTAAAGTTTCATAACATCTGCCTCTAAAGAGAGTGAAACGGAGAGCCCGAAGCTCTAAGTTTGGGCTATTACGGTTTATAGATTCTATAAGCGGTCAAAATGTAAGCTTTCGAGCTTTTACGGAGTGAGTGTTACATTTGACCGTACTATTCTAGAGCGCTTTTATAAATATTTGATGGAAAGCCTTTAGCAAATAATATCTATAGGCACTATCAAATTTAATAATCTCTAAATAAATATAGTCACATTATAATTATTTCTTATTTATAGTTACATCTGTACTATAATAGCTCTCAACTGTATGAGCATATTTATATTCGTATTAAAATTTATCTGAATTTTGTATACCTATTCCTATACTTTTTGATCGTTTTTACGATCATTTTTGCCATTTTTAGGCATTATTAACGTGGTACACAAATGAAAAATGTTAGTTATACAAATACTCGTTCACTCTGACTGCGAATTGTATACACAAATTCTGGTACAATTTAATATAAAGTCAATATGAATCAAATCATTCAACAGTCGAGATAATTAATTTATATATCGATTCTGTTAAAATTGTATCGATGATATATTTAGTGTTTTTTAAAATTATATATTTTCACTATTTTTTTATCTTCATTTCAAAAATATTTCATTAATACTAATAATTACCACCCATAAGTCGTGTTGGAGTAGTAAAATTATCTTGATTTACATTAAACATTACATTTATAATCATTTTTTGACAAGAATATCTAAAATAACCTAGTCATTTTTTCACAAAAAAAACCAGTTGGATCAGTAGCATAAGATAGATAGAAGTTGAATAAGACCTATCGTTGAGAAGTGAAAAATATTATTTACAATCACACTCGACCCAACTTTTTTCTAAGATTTCTATAATACATAATATTATGTATTAATTATGTATTATTATACTCCAGAGGTTTTTTAAAAATGATATTATATGAGTAGCTAATTAACTAGGTACGTTATTAATAAGTAGATTAACAATGTATGGTATAATAATATTAAGAATGCATGCCTGCATTATTTTACAAAATGAGCTAATTAAAATATATAAGTTTGGTCGCAATTAGTTTAAAAAAAGCTAGTGGACTGTATGGACTATGGAATGAGGCCCGCTGAGTGTAATTTTAGTATTGGTTGAACGTCACGTAAATACGTAAATTCCGTAGATGATCAAAATTATAGATACATAGGTCAATGATATATTACACAATACTTATAGGTATGTTCAAATAATATTGTAAATAGAGATTTGTTGATAATAATTTAACGTGCAACTCCACACCTTGTAAAATTTAACGAACATATTTTTTTGAACATCGTTTTAAAACATAGTTGTTACTTCGTGAAGTTAACAATATTGAATGATTCAACTAATTGGGGTGTTTTTTTTAATACGATAGGGTGGATGCATATAATGAAAATGGTCAGGATTATAATTGGCGCAAAAAAATTAAATATGTGGGAAATAATGAGAATAGTTCATTAACATTACTATGGAGACCATATTATAATGAGAGATTACTGACAGTTTTGTATGAAAAGTAGAATAGAAGAGCAATGCATCATTTGGAAATGTAGTCCGTTAATGACTGGTAACAAAAGAAACCCATCAGGATTGTTATCCGCACAGCGATTGTTTCGTTCTCACGTATTGTTTCTAAATATAAGACCGATGCTACCTGAAAAACACTTATAGATCGTGAATAATCAGTGAATACTTAAAACCAAGTGGTTTGGACTATAATTTGAGATAGTCTGATTGGATCCTTTGTGTTACAATACTTAATGATGATTCCGCATAGATTTTAGTATGATTGAATCGGTATGCATAGAAAAAAATATTATTCTATACGTTAATAGATTCAAACATGGTGATTCTAGTAAACAGTTGTTTATATCCACCATGTTTGTTAGCCTGTTTGACGTTTATTTATTGTACCTATATATTATGATATCATTATTGCGTATTGGTTTGTATGATTCATCTAAATATTCTAAAAAACGATAATTCAGAATATTATACTGGTCTACCTATTTATAATAATATTTTTTCTATCACCGTCATTTATAGGCTGTCTTTATACGTAGGTCAGAATGGTAGAAGTATGGGAGGGTGGGCACTACTTCGACTTTAACGATATCACCTGAACACTTGTAGCTACATTGTATGTTGTCTAAAATAGGCCAAACACTAACTAAATTTTTAATCATCCTTGTTCTTTTGCGTCCCCTGCATGTAATGCGTACTTTTCACGTTGGTGGCATGTAAAATACCATTATTTGTCTCGTTGACGTCTTTTATGTCACTAATTTTAATTCTGAAATGAATTGGTTATTGTTGTACACTCATGAACGTAAGAAGAAAGTTTAGATATAGGAATTTGTCGCACACAATCGTTAATATTAATTATTGTGTGAGTACTGTATAGTATTTTATTTCAACTCCCTATTGACAGTAGCATATTATTTCTAAGGATTATCGAGTATATTATTTTCGAATGTTTTAAATACTAAGTTGTGTTGTTGTAGTTTTAACTATCATAGATGATTCGCATGTAAAGAAACTTATAAACTAATTCAGTTTATATTATGCTGTTAATCATAGTATAAAGTATTATTTTATTAAATATTTAAGATATTATGTTACAAAAAAAAATGATCTATGGATCTACGCGGGTTAATAACTTTACTCAGATGCTCTCTTCGCTTCTCTGTATATGAGTTGCCATATTACATCATATTTCCAGCGCCACAATGCAAAGAGATGGTGGCTTTTGTGAAAAATATGGGTCACCAGCTTTGGCATTAGAGTGCCACCAGCTGTATGGAAAAAAGTTTCCACCTAAAATTAGACCACTGCCGTCCCACGTGACGCTTTTAAAAGTTCCTTCCTAACGTGAAACTGTATTGAGGTTTTATTTGACACAGTATAAAAAGTAATAATGGGTCACATTTTATAGAATAAAAACGGTGCTCTATTTTATTTAATTATAGGTAACTAAGTTAAAATGGCGTAAATTATATTTTCTTGAAAATGAGTTATTTTCATAATTATTACCTATCTAGTTGAATACTATAGAATTTATTTTTCAGCTTCCTAAAAGTAGTTATTCTATGAAGTTCAATATGCAAAAAAAATATGATTTTAATAAACTATTTTTTTTTAATTCAACGAATAATTCACAAGATTGAAGAATGTAATATTCAACATACATAATTTTGAAAACACACAAAAATGTATTATAACCAATAGAAAAAATCTTTTTGAAAAGAGTAAGACAACCCGCAGGAATCGAACCTGCCTATCCCTAGGTATCTCGCCCGCCACGCATAGACCACTATGCTAAAGCTCTCATACTAATGACGACAAATTTTAGCTATTGGCTCTTATAATAGGTACTCACTTAATAGGCAATCGACTTTTGTATTTTAAATCAAAGTAGGTATTATTTTAATTACTAGGCGACGTCACGGATTACTCCAAGATATTTTTGTGTTGCAACTTACTTGAACTTGCTAATAATTTATTAAACTATTTTTTTTATTCAACGCATAATTCGCAAGATTTAAGATTGTAATATTCTAAGTATTGAACACACCTACATAATTTTGAAAACACTTCTGAAAAAATTTTGATCTCGTGTAATGTTGTAATTTGTTTTTTATGCCCTCTGGCTTCATAGGCCTCAAAACTGGCAATAAATACCATAATAATTACGTATAATAGTTTTGTATTTTTAATGCCATGATATCATAATTATTAAAATACACAAGTTTATGTTTTTAGTACACTTTTATTATTATTTGAACTATACTGGTTTATGCGGTACAATATTTTCAACTGACAAAAATAATGTCGTGTAAGATTATATTATTAGCTGTATATAGGTACAATATTATGATTGCGCAGAATGTCGGACGATATCACAAAGGATGAAACCCAGAATGCCGAAATACTTAAATGCCCAGCATGCGATAAATGCAGGTTCAAGTCCGACTCAGTGCAAGACAATTTGTTATACATTTTCTAAAATATTTGTCCAAACCATGTATTTTCAAATGTTACATCACATATTATATTACATGTATATTGTCTAGAATTAAACATAATATAATTAGATGACAATGTTTTACTTATTTCTGTGTAAAAATTAAATAAATCACGTCAAAATCTTTCTATAAGTTTAATAAAAATCCCTCGGGAATCCCCAACAAAAGCGAGCGTTATTTTCATAAAATGCACATATTTTAAATGAAGTGTGCCTACACGTATGATTCATTTTCTCTTCGAAATTCAGAGCCATTGTCATCGCAGTGGAATTTTTCTTCAAATCCAAATCGAGAATGAGAAATGCCTTGTGGCTCTAAAAAGAAACGAACGCACGCGCAAAAATGCTGAACGTCTAGTGGAAAGCATTATGCTGTAGACTCTTTCGGGGTAGTTTTCGCTCTCAAAACTGAACCCGGTATAGGCGTAAATGTATTTTTTATAAAAAAAACTTTAATAATTTCACTGTTAAACTACAATTCCAATTAATTAATATTAAAAAATCATCTCAAAAATGTGGCATGAATTGGTATCGGTTAAATAAAGAATATAGTATGTACTTACCTATTATATTATTTTACCATTACACGGCATGTGTTATGAGATTAGTTAATATAATATAATATGCACTTATATCATTTAATGTTACACCATTATTAACAGTTATTTTGTTTTACACTTTTATATTGTACCTTTTCATTAATTCTCTAATAATAATTAAAATAAATATACAAAATTTCAAAGTGTTTTTGATAAATTTTGAAATGATGATAATCACCTTTACGATAAAATTAATAACTGTGTTGGTTTCAATAGTATAATTATTATCATGTAGGTATATATATCTACATCTTTATGGAATATTTAATATTTTTAGTTAAGTAACAAATTATATTAAAAACACCCGTAGAATTTAATATACTTAATGTATATTATCATTAGTAAAATGAAATTCTACCAAGTTAATGCTGACTAAATAAAATTAATAGCAAAGAACATATTATTATCCTAAAAAAATCTTTAAGAAAAATTTAGAAATATATATTATTATTATATTTATGCTTATAAAACCATATCAAACTTATTATAAGATTAACAGGTAAACAGAAAAATGTATGTAGTAAATATTAATATTATTACATATTATAATTATTATTTTAAAATTATTTTAGTTATCAATTATGCAATAGGTACGTGAAATTATGATAAATATTTACATTATTTCCATTCAAGAAAGTTATTTTGAAATCATATTTGAGGGTGTAGTAGATTTCACTCGATTCGATTCGTTATTTTTATTCCAATAAAAGCCAAATCTCGACGTATATTCCAAGCTGGGTGCACTTTTATATTGGGTGCCATATAGGCTTATCCTAGACTAGATTCAAACCAGTGGAAAAGATGAAGTGGCTGAAACGGTCCCCGAGCGATACTAGTGCCTTTATTGACACCACGGTGAATCTAGGAACCTTCGTTCAAACTTAGCTATGGATTGATATCTAGTCACATGGCGAAAGCATATTTTATAAAGTCTATTTACAAAATGTTCATAAATAACCGTCTCCACCATACGTATACCTACGTATTTATTAATACGTATTACATACCTATGCATATATTGAAGCCAACTAACACAATATATTATATTATTTCGTCAACTCACATTTAAAGTTCACCAAATACTAACAAAACTATTTTGAGGCATTTGAAATAAAATATTTGTTAATATAATTTTTAACTGAACAGAACAGAACAACTTTGTTTGTGGTATTAAGTATAAAATATTTATTTGTGAGATTTTTTTGCGGCACAAACGCATATGCATAATGCAGAAACATTAATTGTTTAACATTCAATGCATGAACATGTTTCCAAACATTGCTATCAAAGTAAATGTAGAGTCTGTCTTATATAAGCTGGCGTGCCGGTTTCCCCCTCGCTTCAGCATCTATCTCGTTCCCTCCCATTGACAACTTGCAACAGTTGAACGCGATGGCACAATGTTTTCCGTGTGACGTGTACGCTTGTTTATAGAATACAGACTCTAGTTAGTTTTGACAGTTAACATCGAGTTCAAAAGCACACTGGATCGATGAAATAACCAACGAATTACTGAAAAGAGTGGAAACAAAATTATGTAAAGGCTTTCATTAAATAGTATACCGAGAATGATTGAAGGTATACTCAAAGTATGAAGATGACAAAAGGTGAGACGTTAAAAAAAGATATATAATTATGGAAGCAAAGACACGATAGAGACGTTTGAAGTTGTAAGTGGAGCATTGAGAATAGAAAATGAAGAACTATAGAAGATGAAGAATGCACCCAGACTATCCATATTTATTTAATTTCTACGATGTTGGTGGGCAGGCAACATTTAACTTCCAGGTTTGAAACGACCTTTGGAATGGGGAACTACGTAGATATTACTGAAGCCCAAAAAAATGGAAAAATATAATTGAGGAAGTTAGATACTTGTATCGTCTTTGGAAAAAAAAAGGCATTTCATATTTTGGTTAATTTTATATAACATTTTTTTATTTTAACAAAATTACCATTATGACTAACAACCTTTCCAAATCTTTTTCAAATTTTCTAAATTCGATATTGCGTGTAGTTTGTTCTCGAGATCAATTGGAGATGTGATGGTTTCAGTTTGGTTGGTGGCGTTTGTATAAAAATAATACATAAAATTGTATGCGATTCATTCATAGCGAGTTTGAGAATATTATTTCGATGTGTCAAGGGAAAAGTTTGCAAAGCATTTTTCTATTTTGCTGATTCTTTTTATCGTAAATCACTTTTATAAAATTGCTTCGTTACATTTTATCGAAATTGTTCATATATCTAGACGTATCATATTTTATTCTAAAATCAATCATAGTGAAATCAAAAATTTCCAAAAAAAACTAGCGTTGAGAATGCGATAGATATACGTACGACACAAAACGGGTAAAATACACAGTAGATTAATTATATTAAACAAACATTTCTAAAGAAAAAATAATAATGAATAAAACGTCGTAATATAAACAAGAAAATACATATATAATTTGCTTTGCCATTTACGTGGTAGAAGTCATTATTATAATAGTTATGAAACAAACTTATTTATAATTAATTACTTATTTTATTCAACGAATAATTCACAAGATTTAAGAATGTAATATTCTAATTATTGAACATACTTTGAAAAACATTTCTGAGAAAATATATTAAAACCAATAGAAAAAATCTTTTCTATTGGTTTTAATAACCGAACCTGAATCTCTCGGGTTTCGTGCTCACGCACATAGACCACTAAACTACAAAAATTATGTATGTTCAATAATTAGAATGTTACATTATTAAATCTTGCGAACTATTCGTTGAATAAAAAAACTATTTAATTGAAATTTATTAGCAAGTTCAAGGAAGCTACAACACTAAAAATATCTTCCGTGACATGAAAATATCCATACGTCGGTTAGTAATTAAAGTAGTACCTACTTTGATTTAAAATACAAAAGCCGATGACCAATAGTAGCTCAATTTAGAAAACGAGAGTATTATAAGAGCCATTAGTTAAAATTTGTAGTAATTAAGTATGGTACCTTTATAGTGGTCTATGTGCGTGGGCGTGAAACCCGAGAGATGCAGGTTTGTTTCCTGAGGGGTGTTACTTTTTTCAAAAAGATTTTTTTATTGGTTTTAATATATTTTCTCAGAAGTTTTCAAAAATTATGTACCTATGTTCAAAGATATTTTTGTTAATAAAATTATACTTTAGTTTTATTGACAGCTGACAACGTAAATGACTCGATCAAAGTAAAATTAATAATAATAACAGTATCAAACTAAAAAGTAGGAAATTTTTGACATCTCAGGAGAGCTGTATTTTATAATTCATTGATCGATTTCCGATAACCAAGGTCATAGCAGACGAATATTGTCCTGGCTTAAGAAACAACACAAACATAGACCCATCCAAACCAAATGGTCTCGCACTAGACCTTGTCTTAATCAGGTATATCACGGGCCATAATGTGAAGCATAATTGTTTGCAGCAGCGCGTCGTCAGCGTAGATTATGATGGTGCCGTCACCTGAAAGCAGGATTCTATGAAGATTTGAGACTGAGAAACTAATTTAAGCTCTATACTATATCCTTGCTTAACGCATTGACAGACAGGAAACATTGGCTTAACATTTACGCTTCATAGAAAGTACGAGGTAAATGTTCAATATTTTATTTAGACGCAAAAATGTACTCCTTTTACCTTTGATATTTGGATAATTTATTGATAAATTATTTGTATTGATTAACCTATGCTATTTCGTTATCCATAATAAGCGTAGGTATTCATTATAGATACACATAATATTATGTACTCGCATAAATTTCAGTATATCATCTAGTCATTATTTTTAGCTTAAATATCTTCAGATCCTTAAGCTTCTTACTGTTCGTAAATACTTCCTCATCGCTTTGAAATATTAAGCCTCTTTGTGTTATTAAAATTTTCCTTCTACAAAAATTCTCGTTTCAGCTTGACAGCGGTATACATATTTGATGGCTTGTAAAATCTTGATAATGAATAAAAAAAAAAAAACTCCTTTCATTATAAATCAGATTTTCACGCTTAATCTGATTCATAAATAAAACATACTCGTTACTCGGCCGAGTGTATTCTTAATTAAATCTATTCAATATTATTTTTACTAAGACTATTTAAAATATATGTATTATTTTAATGTTAAGTCATAGGGGTCATATGTTGGGTCATGTTCAAACACGCGCGTTAATATCATTTTATTCCCTACTACGATTATAGTTTGTCAATTTATGGCTACGGCCGTATGTTGTAGCTTAACCACTGGGGAATGCCAAAAGAAATGGCGTATTTCTAAAAAACACTACCTTATTCTTAGGTCAATAATTATTATAAAGCAATCATTATTCATAAGATGTTTATCACACTTAAATGGTCAAAAACATAGCTTACAATGAGTATCTTTAAAATCATCTTCAAATGTGTTAATCTTGCCGATTTTTTGAATAATAAAATGCCCAATTTTTGTCAAATTTGGGATCACAGAGATTATCAATATAATTTTTTATCGTAAATATTTTACTAAAATTATCTCGTCATAAATTATACCAATGGTTTTATAAATGCGATTAAAAATTAATATATGTAAAAAATCTTAACACCACTGCACATTCATGTACCGAAATATGACTATATTCTAAAACATTAGAGCGAGAGGTTTAAAAGAATACTATTTTATGCAACAAAAATACTTTATGCAGTCATCAAATGTTTAAAATAAATATAAAGGATAATAAGCCTTCAAAATTATATAAATAGATTATCTACAACGTTTAAGGAGTGTCCAGGATCATGGTTTGAAAATACAATAAAAACTCCATTTTGACCTACGACGAGCATGTGGGCCGTTAAAGATATTTTGTATGATTTTATAACAAGTAGGTATGTTTATGAGGCTTTTCCATGTTCAGTACGTTCAAAGAAAATACTACATTCTTAAATAATGTCTAAATCTAGTCTTGGATAATAATAATAAAGTAATAAGCAATATTTCATAGTAAGTAAACATAATATATTTTATGGATATAAAAAATAGAAGTTAACGAAATCAATAATTTAATTAAGAGTGTTTGTAATTACCGAGATTATGTTGAATAGTTCATCAAATAACGTAAAAATAACTAATTATTAATTATAATATTACTACTATCGACCGAAGGTACTTGATGGAATTTGAATTTAAATTCTAATGTATTTAAGTTGTGTACTTTTTCATTTTAGTCGTTTTTGCGACCAGGCTTTATAAAAAAATGACTCAAATGGAATAGTACAAATCTTAAATCCATTAGAATTTTAATTAATAATTATTAATAATAACCGGAAAATATTTTCACTGAAGGGGTTAGGGGTTAGATTCCTAGTACCAGAATATATAGTTTTAGATATTTTAATGACATATGGTTTAATAACAACTAAAAATTATCAGCCATTTTCCAAGATGGCGGCCGTAGCACAGCATAGTATATGATTGTTTATTTTTGGTATGTTATTACTGGGTACTAGCACTACGCACATGCAAAGCTTCTCTTTTATGGAAATTATTTCGAGGTAAAACCGTAAATTGGTCAAAAAATATTTAACCTAAGTTGCATCGTCGTTTTATGGGTAGTATCCGGGGGTGGCCCCACTATCATCTTGTTATTGTTATCGTTCTAACTATATCATCCAATATGAAACGCAGGTTGCTTACGTTTCCTTGGTTACGCAATCCAACTAACGCAATCTGTACATTAGATAACCCTCCGACTAGACGGTTTTGTATCAAACTCTATCTAAGTCGATTGTCTGGACATGACTAACACATCTTATTTATTTTGATGCTTTGACTTATGTTGGATTCACAAGATTCTTCATAGATATCGTATATGTATCATTACATCTTCATTTTTTATGGAAAATATCACTTACTTGACTAAACATTATGATCCATGCGCTAGTGTATAATATAAGTTTTACTTATATCTCTTCTTGGTCGTACACTCATGGCCGAGGATCGTGATCACTTTTTAATGTCGCCATCCTTTGAGCGACCAAGACTTTCCATCCTTCTCGATCTTCCGTTTCTTCGTCGCTTGGTCGCTCCAGACGCTCTTCCTCTGCTTCGCCTTCTCTGGAGCCCACCCAAAGCCACTAGTCGACTAGTCTCTCCAGGTTGTTCGGTCCGTGCCGTACAACATGTCCAAAAAACTGCAGAATTCGTCTCAGACATTTGTATTGTCGAGAGGCGTTCCTTTATCTGCAGTCTCTGGATGATTGACTGGTTCGTCCTGTGCTCTGTTCAAGACATACGAAGCATTCGGCGCCAACACCACATCTCAAAGGCATCAATTGCTTTCTGCTCCCTTGCCCTCAGGGTCCGAGATAACTCCGTATAAAAATATAGAGAGCACTAATGTTTGCACAAGCATCATTTTTTATACCTACTGAATATTGATTTAAATTATAACTTATTTTTTATGGTATAAATATTTTTATGCCATAAATATATAGTCATATAAAATGTCAGCATTAAACCTGTTTTCTTCATTTTCTTTGTAGATACGTATAATAATTAATTAAATTTGAACGATAAATACATATTTATAAAAATTAAATACATTTGAAGCAAAATGTCTTAAATGTTTAGACTTCAATAGTATTCTGCGAAGATAAATAAACCACCCTTATCATACAGGGGAGGTAGGAATAAAACATTGAATTACGTTATTGCTGGAATTTCGCATCTTGCTCTCTCATTAATTTTATTCCCATTCGTCGAAACACCCCTGCCCCCGCCACCACCTGCGACTTTTCCTATTCTCTATATTTCACCTCAAATTTTCTATTTTTCATTGCAAATTTGATCAACATAGCCGAAAAGAAAACGAAAAAAACAAAATAAACATTCGCAATTTATGCTAATTAGGTGAAAAGAACGTTTCGTCTTATTATTTGACGATGTTATCAGTGTGAATTTTTCAAAAGATTACTTCAAATATTTTACATCGGATAAGATTATTGTGTTATTCACGGAATCATAGATCTGTACACGTAGAACGGCGTCTGTACTTGTTCATTTGGAAACTTTTTGTTTAAATACGAGACAGCGTTTTCAATGTATATATAAATATGTGAATCTTATACTTTTTATTTAAAAAAAAATACGTCATATAAAGTTATTTTTTTCATTTACACTCATAATATAATAAATATAGATACCTACATCTTTGAAATAAAAAAGGCATACGTATGTAAAAATTACCAAAAACAGCATAGTTACTTAACACAAAATAAATAAAATCATAAAACGTACAAAGAGGTACACTGGGTACACGATATCGTTGGAATTTACAAAATAACGTACACCTAAACTTATTCTTACACAAGTGAAATATACAGATAGCCAAATCATTTTGATTGGACCCACCTTCACAATAAATTGACATAACCGATAACAAGTAAATATTTATGCAACATAGAAGTACAATAATATACTGATTCTCAAAAAACCCGAAATAATTTTTAACATAAATAACCCAACCACCCATTGTAAAAGAAACTACCTACATTATTATGTACATAAATTGCTTTATTCTAATATTATTTGACAGTTTAAAAGAGATATCAAAAAACTATTAACACACATAGGTACATAATCGACAGATATACTTTAATTTTCTTTATTAAAAATAGGCGATTGCAGGTTATATTTTATTTATTTTACCTTTTTGGGAAAATGTTACATAGTTTTGCGAGATTTGAATATAGTGAGATGATATTACCTTCTAGGCAGATTAAATTAATATTAGCATTTTGCGACTTTTTCCACGACAATGTAAGGATTCTTTGATTTGAGATTCTGCGTATTATTAGCAAAAGGAAAATAAGATTTTCTTTTCCAGTGAATCCGTTGGAATGTAATATGATATTAGATCACGCATAATTGATGTGATGTTTCATAATACAATATTAAGGCAACTCATACGACAACATGATACGTACACGTTCGTCATTTTTATGTTGGAGAATAAACCTTTTTTTATTAGATTACGCCACACGCCTGACTTGCCAAAAGGTTATACGGGTATAAAAAAATAATACGAGATATGTGTAAGATAAACTAAAGACATAAAAAGTGCCTAATAAGATTTTTAAAATACAGTTTTGAATGTATTTGTATATATTTTAATATGGTTACCTGGATAGAAGAAAATCGTGAATTTTCCAACAAATTTAATTTGATTTGCGGTCGCTGGTATATACTGCGATTTATGATGTCAAAAAATCCGATTTTATTATTTTTCTTGAAAAATAAATCATTGTGATATTTAGAAGGATTTGGTGTAGTATTTACTTAAAAAATAATACGGCATTATTACATCAAGTGAATATGAAAATAGTATGTAAGTAAACTAATAAATATTTTTTAATGGTTCAATTTGTATTAATTAGATTGTTTTATATTCAAGACTGATACAAAAAGATACACAAGATGTTTTAAAAAAAAATATAGAAATTTTTAATATCAATGGCCTGTGAGTTGTTTACTACATAATTTTTCATATATTGGAATCTACTCGTAATTTGACATTGCTACCACCATTTACCATTCATGAAGAATCTCAACTGGTTTTTAAAATTCAAAACTATATAATAAAAAATAAGATTTAAGAAAATATCATTCCTCTTTGGATTTATCCTCATAACATTATTCCGAGTTATAGTTGAGTTATTGTATTGTTTTATGTATATTATACCGTTTGGCAGGAATAAGGAGACAGGTGAAGTTAAATCCGATTTCGACACCTGCGTAATATTTTAATAAAGAAACAGCAGTATTCTTCATTAAAACAGCCAATTAAATAAGTACATAAGAATCTATCACTGCGACCAGCATCCAGTTTTTTAATTGAGTTTTTATTGGAATACCATTGCACAAACACCTCTGTTTTATGGGATATAAATTTATTTATTTAGTAGATTTATTTCTATAATAGTTTATCAAGTTATTATTTGACTACACATTTTAAGTAAATCTTTCAAACATCGACAATTATATTAAAAAGTGGTGATGTCTTAAACAGACAGTATAATCTCCACTAAAGAGTGTATTACCTACATACATACATAGATGTATATCTAATTGAATTTTGTGTCTTTATAATAAACTGATATAATATGTTGTTCTATAATAAATTGATAATGGGTATTAGTATTTACGATAAGATTATGAAATATTTGCACTAACAGGTAATTTTTATACACATCTATAAATTTTAACCATTTATTTCTATTCTTCACGGTTGGTGGCGAAGTTTCAAGATACCAATTGTAAAGCTACTCAAAAATATTATATTCAAATTTACTACAATAATTGGAGATGTCATTCGGGGGATAAAGTAAATATTTTTATAGACATATTCACTAGTAGTTTTTTATATATAATATACAACTACACCTTTAGTTTGACGTAAAAATGGGAAAATGAATATCGCATAACATTTTATAATACAGAGTAAGGATTCTGTCAGTGACATAAAAACTGAGTCAGGCCTAAAAATATCTACGTTTCGTTTTTTTTACACATGTGACTAGATAGTTTTGCTTTCGGGCATGCACATAAATAAATAAAGATGTATCCCTGACAGGTGCTTCTAGCAAAATACCGGAAAAGATAGGTATTTTATAACGTATTTGAACTTGTTATGGAACGACTGCCGCTTTAATCAATAACACCTATACATAAGTATTTAAACATGGTTAATATTGTTCATTGTAGATAATACGACAAATATATTAAGTTGATAAAAATGTGATTTATTAGTCGATGATTTCTTAGTATTCACTCATTTAGGACATAATTAGAAATAGTGAGCTGGCGGGGATTAATATGTATCCAGACATATCTTAAATAAATGTACATATTATACAAAAACAATAATGGAATCAATCCTAGATTCATCACATGACTCCATCACGTGAGGCTAAGGTTAATTAGTTGGACAGCAGAAAGAAAAATCATTGTTCACTTTGACTTTAATGCCGAGTCATACTTTGTATAATACCTATGCTATATTTATTTAATAATCACATTTTGTGATAATTTGTTTATTACATTTTATTGTCACTGATATTTTCCTGCGTATCCATATTTAATATTGTTAAAACTCGTAGATCCGTGCAATTAAGGGACTATGAAATACATTATACAACTAGAAATACTCTTTTGACCTTTTAGTAACGGCTTACGAACTTACGAAAGGGTGAATAATGTCGAACCGACAATAGTAAAAATTACAGAAAAGTTAACGAAATTATTATTCTTATTACCATTTTTTTAAAGGCGTGACTTTGTCTTAAGATGGTTATGGTGAATATTTCAGTCATATTACATAAAATTCCCCATTACCTGAGAATATTTCCTTCGAAGTGGAGGCTTCCCATATGCATACCTACTACCAAAATATATAGTTTTAGATACATTCCGTCATTAATGAGACATTGCTGAAAACAACTAAAAATGGTCAGAAATTGAAAAATCCTGAATCCAGGGTCAGGGAGAGAGATCATTTATTTCGTCTCATTTTATTTCGAGTGTTAGACGCAATTCAGTCACTACAATCCAATATTTTCATTAATATTTCCTCTAAGAAAATGTATATGATAAAATTTTGAAAAATATATTGTTACATTTATGTGATACACTTTGAAAATTTAGACTTACTACAAAAAACACACACACGAACATTCTTCCACCGACTTCCCCATATAGAATATCACATTTGGATGAGACATTACTGTGACGGCTGTGCTTCATGGAAATCAAATTCATGGAAGCCGGAACTTACCATCGGATGAGTTGGGCACGTATACGTACATTTCACGTAGCTGGCGTACGAATTTCAATAGATACAGTAACTTGACATCGCCTGTGTCGCAAAACAGAAAATCTACAAAATAATAAACAATATATTCCAATAATCAGCCACAGACTACTCGTATGTTCATATTCTAGTACCTTCGTAACACAGAAAAGGGTAAAATAATAAAGTGAGGGGCATCTTTATAATGCAATTAAAAAGTGATGCACATCTTTTTTTTCATCAAAATACAATTATGTCGCTAAATTTCAAAACCCGCTTTCTTCATTATTTTGAGAAAAGCAACAAAAACTTTTTGAACTGAAAGGTTTTTGAATGTTACAGTAGTGTAATAGCGGGAATTGATAGACGCAATGATTTTGTTTCATAAATGACAGTCAATCGTAACGGATTTTGAAAGAGGCGATAAAATGTTCGTATAGAGATTTTACTAACGAATCCATTGATATATTATAATCTTAATTATTTAAAATTAAAAAAATAGTGTTATAGTGTGTGTGGGTATAGCGGGTTTTGAAATTTAGTGACACAATTATTAAACTATTGTAAAACAACATATACGTATTAAATAACTGAAGCTTAATAAGGGTAAATAAACTAACAACTAAACGACCAATGTATTATGGAGAGTGTAGAAAAATCATATTTTTTTTATTAAAACTTAAGAGTATCATTTTTCTAACTGGGAAAAATGTCTTATTTCTATTCAAACGCACACATTTTTATTGAAAAAGAATATGTATTGTCGAGAGCTCAGAAAGCGCGACCCGTCAGAAGCCAAATTACCGACCTCTACCCTACAGGAGACACAAATGTAACTCCTAATAAAAATAATGAATGTCGTAAGTGCCATGATAGATTCACAAAATATGTACGTGAATATAAATTTATCACAATATCTAGATTTACCTCTGCTTATAATTATTTATAATTTAATAAAAGTAATTGGATTTAAAAGCAGATGTTAAATTAATTGATCAAAAATATAACAATTTAATTCAATTTTAATACATACTTATTTATTAAAAAAACGATCACAGAAAATAAAGTGGGAAGTGGAGTTAGTGCAGTAAAAAGTTTTATTATAATATATTTAAGTTAAAATATCAGATTAAAATATTAGATTAAAACAGTCAGTAAAACAGTAAGTGTACAAAATCATCTATTATACTGGAGTTCTGCCACGTTAACGCCAATTCAATTAATATAATATACAATTCAATTTGTTTGTCTTTCTTTATAAGCATATATATGAACACATTTTTGTATCATACGTATATTTAAAAATAATTTATTTCAGAAAACAAAATTTAAGAAAACGGTGTTTTCCTCTTTTACCAATAGCTCTGCTTTCCACAATATATTCTCAGCCAAAAGACGTGAGTACTAAAACGTGTTGTTCTCTTGATAGTATCCAGAGATTTTTTGTCGATGAGAAAAGCTCCCTGATTGAATTTTTACGGTATCAATTTTGCGCGCCAATTCGGCAGTTTCGCGCGCGATTTTTCGCGCCTTTCCAGTCTTAGTTCCCGCCGTCGGCAGTGTTTTATAGGGGACGCGCGCTCGTCAAATTAGCCGACTACTGTGACAGAATGCGTCATTCTTCCGGTTCATATTAAATTTTTGCCGCCATAAACTTTGGGAATTCCAGCCATGAAAAACTCAATGTCTCGTACGTATTATTTAATTTAATACATTATGGATACCTACCTACACGAAACAAACACACTTAAAATGCATTTTAAATATAATATTATTTAATGAAATCAATGTTAAAAAAATAAATTTTAAAATTTAAAACATACTAGATTTAAGATCCATATAATCTTTGTCATTATTCTTGGCTTTACAACCCTTCAAATACCGATCAGCTTTTAACTTCGAATTAGAATTTTTTGGCGAGTAAGATGTGATGTTATCATACTATTAATATTTTATAGGGAGTATCATTTTCAATGGATAAATTTTAATTGTTTCACACTCTTTAATCCTACTCAATTGTGACCATTAATACACTGTTCAATAATATTTTCAACAGAAAAATGGGTAAGTACTTATTTGAGAAAAAAATATAAAACCTGACAAAAAATTGTTAGAATCACCATTATTGCAATGTAGATAGAATTCAGTTTTAAGCACATACAATATGCATTTTATAACAATTCTCATTAAAAACATCTCATAAAATTAAATTATTTTCTTTTATTTTATGATAACGTGACAATAAAATTGACGTAACTATAGAAATTAACGTAGTTTGGAAAATGACCCTTATTATCCGTCACTTTCATTCGCATTTATATATATATTACGAATGAATAAAAATGAAGAATGACTCTGAATGAACTTAAAGTTTTTTCACCCATTTCATCAACATAATAAACACGTTAATGATTGAAACATATAAATTAATTGTCGCATTACATAACTCTCTCTAACCCTATATCACAGTATAGCCAATAATATTATATAAATTCATTTTTTTTACCATGTCCGATCCTAATAACATCAAATGGGCCTCCACCTGTTTGTATTAGCAGATTGTTATTTTTACGAGAAATAGATGTTATTTACTTTCTCTGCCTATTAGGTACAAAATATTAAAATAATTGTTATTAGTGAATCTATAATATTATTATACAATACAGGTAGGTATACACTGAATCGCTTGAAAAAAATTGTTGATTGAAAATTTGCCCGGAATTTAAAACAGAGATATCTACTATAACGACGTGTAACAAAACTACATGTAGGTATTAATTTTCTATAAATAACCATGTTCAGTATAGTATAGAATCAATGTTTTTTACTACGGAGATTAAAAATAAATCATCAATATTATTCAATGAATAATACTCACGACTTTGAATGATTTTGTATTAATTTGTTAAATATTAAATAATGCATAATTTGGAACATCGCTTTGGAGGTGGAGCATTTGAAACTTTACGTAAATAATCAATAAATGTTAACCATTTTACCAACTAAATGACTTGATAAAATACAACTTAACAACAAGTATTTTTACCATACACAGAATTATTGGTCTCTTGTAGGTGCAGAATGACTTCAAAGATGAACGCTCTAGCAACTACACCACCATAGAGAAATATACGTTAATCGTGCCTAAACTAGATTTAATGTATATTGAATATAAGAATGTCAATGGATATAATATTATCTTAATTTATTATTTTCACACATCAGTCCCCTCGTCACAAGAATACCAGCTGTTTCCATATAATAAAATACACACAATTCAATTTATTCCTGTCGATTACTGAATTTATACAATATTTGTAATTTTAAAACATTGATAAAAAAATAGTTTTCTATAACTGAAAAGGGTTTCATATCTTTCGGAACAGGTAAATTTTATGCCAGTTGAATTGCATAAATCTACAGAAGCCATGAAAAAATTGATTAGAAGAAAATCGTAATATTTTCAGTCTATTTTAAATAATAACTCTTATATCTACGTTAAAGGGATACACGAATGAGACACAAAAAAATATGCAAGGTTTTGAGACACTTGTTTACATAACAAATACCTTATGAATAAAACAAAATATGATGATTTCATAAGATAAGAATGATAAGATAGATATGTTTATGTGATAATTACGTATTTTATATGCTTTATTATTAATTACATATTTAATCTTCTATTCTACTATATTAAAGTGAGTATAAAATCGTACAAGCCATTTCCGTTTTATTTAGTGTAAGTTATCACGAAAAGTACACGCATTAAAAAGTTTAATATATTTAGGTAATGCATACTAACGAATTATTTCCTGAATTCAACCATACAGTTAATGATCGTAATATGTCACGAAAGTTTATTGTTTAGCATTGTTGGTAGATATCAGAGTTCTAAAAAAAGTTTGTATTTTTAAAAGATAACAAAAAAGTACTCGCTGAAAATAAAATCATGTTAAAGTGTGTTACAGAAAACCAGTCTTGGAAGTGATAAAAGATTAGTACAGGTGATAGTACAAGAAGCAGAACTAATCTTGGACATTATCTTGACAGTCGCCCTCTCGAAAAACAGTCGCTGTCGTAAATTATTATTGTCGATAAACCGCGCGAAAAGGAAATCCTTTTGTTCCATTTTCAAATCCGTTGCCCTTGAACCAAACATTTCAAAAAAAGAAGAGAACATGCGCAGTAAGGTCCGTTGAAAGATTTGAATCAGAGACGACACATTTGAAAATTTGATCAGTGCTGTCGCGGACGCCGC
This sequence comes from Rhyacophila brunnea, assembly GCF_057557595.1. Classification (NCBI taxonomy): domain Eukaryota; kingdom Metazoa; phylum Arthropoda; class Insecta; order Trichoptera; family Rhyacophilidae; genus Rhyacophila; species Rhyacophila brunnea. Next base: position 36,876,804 of record NW_028232752.1, read on the forward strand.
GGTCGAAGGACGTCGCGACGCGGGCGCTTTTTATTGAGAGGATAGTTGCGCAGTACTTTCGCAGTTTTCCACACGTATAGCCTAAGGGCCACACGCTGGTCCGCCGTTATTGGAAAAGTTGGGCTTAGTTGTTTAGTGGTGGTTGGTCGAGATTAATGGTCGCACGGTGTGATTACAGATGATACTAAATCCCCTGTGGGGGGTGCATCTTTGAAACTATAAATTTTGTTCTTCGGAAAAAGTTTTTCCGTGATTCTGCCGTGAGTTTTATCGTATTATGATTTATTATAAAATAGTTAATCTTACCTAGGGGAGATAAAATACATACGTGACAGGTGAGGATAAACCATATAATGATGTATGAATAAGTATAAGTAACAATTCCTTACTATTTAATAAAATGTTTCAACATTAATATTAAAATATTTATATTTTACCACACATTAAAAGTTTGTTGGCCACTTTTTATATATAATATTAATTTATAATTATTGAAATCGTATTTTCATAAACCAACGATGACACAGTACCTACTATAATATATGAAGCTTATTTGATACAGGTATGAATAATTACAATTACAACATAAGTAAGTTTTGAAATAGCTCCATTTTTACAGAATGAAAATATTTATGAAATAATATGCCAGTCAAATAAAATAGTTTTAAGAAAACTTATCCACCATGACAAGGCTTACATTGTAAGTACTCTAAAAGAGTAGCATCCACAGTGGCTTAGTTAGTAGAGCAGCTGTCCTCAATTCATGGTCCGCGTATTCAATCCGACGACTGACAAAGAATACATATTTTTTGTAATGAGTATTTGGTTCATTGCAAAAACTCAATATGTCGGATGAATAGCTAACAACTTATCCCTCATCTTCAAGGCCAATATACTCAGATCTGGGGTAAGTGTGGTAGGTAGTTTGATTTTAATTACTTTTAAAAAAATTAGAAGATACCTGTTTTTGAATATTCCAATCGTGGGTTATTTCGTGTTATGGTATAAATAAAATGCCCTCTTATACACTATTGTCATATATTTTAGCAATAGATTTCATAAAATATCTTTAATCATCCTGTGCTTTGAAAACCTCATATTGTATAAAGTATTATTTAGATTGAATGCTTTTCCAATACTTATAACATAAGTTATCAGTGTTATCACTATACCTACTGTTTGGTATTCATATGGTTTATGACAGGGTTGGTGAACCTTTTTCCGTAGGTACCGTGAACCGGGAACCAAATTTCCCAAATATTAGTTTTCAACTGTCAAGACGTGCCGAGTATTTTTTCATCGGGAGAAAAATGAAAAAATGGTTTTTTAGAATTACATAAAAAAAATCAAAAATATAATTGAGTTCTTGTGATTCTTATGTTTCTAGCCGAAAGGATCTTTTATTCTTCAAATAAGTTTTTCCCTGTTTTCAACATTTTCTAAGAGAACATGGGAGCATTTATACCACTCTTCTTTCATAATAATATTATATTCCCCATTACTGAACGGTGTTACATTTTTAGCGATAATGTTTGAGGCAAAAAACAATCAGCTGTTATATTTGAATGACTGCCTATACATTTAATTTCATTAGATTTGTTGATTGAATATTTTTATTTTTAATTGCCCAATAAATAAATTATTTTTAATCGTCCTTGATTTTCGCAAGGAGTGATTAATGGGTTTTCTCATAATACTGTTTTACTGACGAGGCTCTACATACAACTGTCCCAGAATACAAAATGCATACTGCTTTATTGCATTCATTTATCATGCCATACTCCTTAGCACACCAACTTTGAAAATCTCGCTGCCTGATTCTAATAAAATTTGTTTTTATTTTTTTCCACTACCCATGTAAATAGGATTTATTAAATTAAATAAAATTCATGCACTTTTCTTCACTGAGCAAGTATCACTACGGCGAACGTCAGCTGGATCTAATAATTATTGTTAATAATAACAAACATAACCAACGAAAACTAAAATTAAAATAATATTCAAAACTGAAGAAAATATGCTTGGCTATGTCGTCATTATTTTTTTAATATTTTATATGTATATTTATTTGTAAAACGTTTTTTGTAAAAATTACATTATTGTAGTTAATTTCATTTTCTCTTCAAAATCACTGGTTTATGATATACATACTATTTCTCATGTGATTAATGTACTTTATCTATATTATACCCAATTAGTATGCTATCAATCGCCGACACATTACTATAATATTTCATCTTCGTGAACTGTTTTTCTTTGTAAATAATAAAATAGTAGGCACCTAATTATTATTTTATAACCTACCATGGCCGAGCTGCTAACGCGGTGGCTTATTATGTTGTAGATATGAGGTTCGAATCCTGGGTCTGGCAAATATACATATTGTTTTTCAATGTGTGTTTGGAGTCAGAGTACAGCTTGAAGAAGCTAACATACTTTTCTCGTAGAAACAAAAATCTCTTAAAATACGAGCCCATGAGGCACATTCGATCTTCTTAGGATCAGACATAGTACAAAAATAAAAAATTGCCAATATATTGTTATAAATAGGTATGCTCAAAATAAAATAAATTAGTATCTTAAAATAATAAAACCTACCTAAATTTATCATCATGGTGCAATGTTTCCATTAATACCATTATAATGTATGTCTCAACTATCATACCTAGGAGGAACTATACAGGACTCATTGTGTATACTGACACTTTCTCTTAATTCCATAACATTTACTTCATCCTCATGATAAGCTTTGTCATTTTGTATCCGACTATACATATTATATATAAGATCATAGTAGTATAATCATATTATATTCACATCTTCTCTCAATGCATGCAACGTTTATTTGGTGATAATTCATTATGTATTGAACTTTTAAATAATTTTGTTTTTAATCTAATATTGTATACATTTGTAGGGGTCAATACCCTACCATCTGCATGACTTAATTTATAATTACAATGTACCTTGCAACATAACAATGTTGAAATAGTAGAACAAGCGATTTATGTGAATCAATCAATTTTTAACAGAAAGCTAATTTAGCAAAATAATTATATTAAACAATTATTTATAATCTACAAAACATCATGATATGCACAAAATTGTTTATATGAAAATCAATCGTGCCTAATAATTAAAAAGTGCTTAATTGTCTAAAATTAAAATCAATTATTTATAATTTACAAAACAATCATGCATTACACAACAAAGCATGATTATCAAAATATTCAAGTAGTGATAACAGCATTTTCTATTGTATAGAATCACTATAAAAACACTAAGTACATGAAAACAAATTGTCAATCAGTTATCAAAGATTTAACCGTAAGGTTATAGTTCCGCTCCGCCCGATCGACTTCTTATAACGCATACACGTGCTTCCACTCTGCTAAATTATAAATCTGTAACTTACCTGTAATAATTAAATTGACATTTATTTGGAAGGAGATACGAGTAATAAAACCAGGGTTCATTTAATTCACGCAACAATCTTCTTATTATTGGAGTCAAACAAACCTACCCTCCGGTTCCTTATACCATCTCACTTCTAAACATTAATAATTATAATATTACGATATTTTGTGATTTGTCCACATCACAGACATTTTAACTAGGTACTGTTTAATAAACTCAACATTGATAATGTAGACAAAACTTGTTTCATCTGTAGTCAACAGACCTTGTATTTATAATCGTCAACATAATTCCGCTAGATAAAGGCCTCTATGTGCTGATTCTACTCCTGAGCATATACCACACCACTCTGTGTATTGTGGTACCTACAACAAACTATTTCATTGATCCAGTAGCCTCTAAACTTTCAGAAGTTTTCTACCTCTAGCTTCTAGGTTTGTCTTCTTCGAAATATGCGTCAAACCCATTACCATTGCGTGTCCGGAAACTTATACGTATGTAGTTTGCCATATCACACTTCACCGTGCAATGGTTTATCGGAAATATATGGCCGTATATGAAATATGGTCCAACCTCTTTGGGTCGTATAAATAGTACTGACTGAAAATGACATGACATGATAATTCATGTCTAAATAAAACACGGTTCTTGTTGGTTTACACTTTACAAGAAGCCAGCAGCAAACAAATTTTGAAAATATACTGGATTATTTGTTAGGTTAGGGTTTTCATTCTTGAATTCATGACTTTTTCCATAATAAGCTATGAAAATTGAATTAATGTTAATATTGAATCTAATAAAATTGGGGACCGTATAGTATACGGTCATCCCTTTTCGATAAGAAAGCTCACGGCAAATTGTGTCACGGTGAAATATTTTACGTACAATTTACACGTAACCTTACTTACCATCGATGAAGATTATTTACCCAAATTTATACGCAAAGTATTTACTTTCTGAATCTTTCCATTTTTTGTCCTTTCGCGTTATGACTAGCATACGCCTCATCATATCAAATTATTATAAAACTTTACTACTAAAAATATTAAGTTTGACCACGTTACTTAACGGCCCACATGCTCAGCGTAGGTCAAACTAGAGCTTTTATTGTATTTTCAGAGCATAACCCTGGACATTCCTTAAACGTTGTAGATAATCTATTTACATAATTTTGAAGCCTTATTATCCTTTATATTTATTTTAAACATTGGATGACTGCATAAAGTATTTTTATTACATAGAAATAGTATTCACTTAAACCTCTCGCTCTAATGTTTTAGTCATATTTCAGTACATCCATTGAACATGTACCGTTTTAAAAAAAATATTTTTTTTCGGTTAGGTAAATGTTCAAACACGCCGCACGTTAACATGATCTTACTCCCTACTTCATTTATCGTTTGTCAATTTATGGCTACGACCGTATGTTGTCGCTCAACCACTGGGAAATGCCAATAGAAATGGCGTATTTCAAAAAAATACTACCTTATTCTTAAGTCAATAATTATTATAAAGCAAACATTATTCGTAGGATGTTTATCACATTTGAATGATCAAAGACATGGCTTATAATTAGTATCTTTAGAACTATCTTCAAATGTGTTAATCGTGCCCATTTTTTAATAATAAAATGCCTAATTCTTGACAAATTTGGGATGAAAAAGATTATCAAATATAATTTTTAACCGTAAATATGTCACTATATAATGTTAACATTAATTTTACTAATGGTTTTGTAAATGCGTTTAAAAATTAATAAATCTAAACAATCTTAACACCACTGCACATGGATGTACTGAAATATGACTATATTCTAAAACATTAGAGCGAGAGGTTTAAAAGAATACTATTTTATGTAATAAAAATACTTTATGCAGTCATCAAATGTTTAAAATAAATATAAAGGATAATAAGGCTTTGAAATTATATAAATAGATTTTTTTTTTTTTTAGAATTATTAATAACCATGTCCTTGCTTTTTCGTGCAAGGTGGTTTTGTTAGTAATTTTCAACAATCACAAACACCCAGGCTTTGAGAAAAACACATTAATGTTTTTGTCATGACCGAGAATCGAACCCAGAACTCTCGGGTGAAAGGCCACCGCCTTACCCACTGCACCACGAGAGCCGCCCTATATAAATAGATTATCTACAACGTTTAAGAGATGTCCAGAGTTATGGCTTAAAAAACCATAAAAGCTCCATTTTGACCTACGCTGAGCATGTGCGCCCTTAAGTAATTACATTATGTAATATTTTATTTACTATATTCTAAAACATTAGAGCGAGAGGTTTAAAAGAATACTATTTTATGTAATAAAAATACATTATGCAGTCATCAATTGCTTAATATAAATATAAAGGATAACAAGGCTTCAAAATTATATAAATAGATTATCTACAACGTTTAAGGAATGTCCATAGTTATGCTCTGAAAATACTATAAAAGCTCCATTTTGACCTACGCTGAGCATGTGCGCCCTTAAGTAATTACATTATGTAATATTTTATTGACAAAGATTAGAGGGAAAAAATATTTGTAACATATTATTTTGAAACACGTCAAAATAGCATTTCTTTAAAACTTTTGTTGGCGTTTTTTTAGATTACTCATTTACTTTTATAATGATAATACATACCCATATCTGTATCAGTATTATACAATTAATTGTTAATTGATACAAGCCTACTTTTTACAAAAACGTGCTTATTAATCGTTAGATCTACTCATTGGTTCGATATCTTGGATTCACACAATATATCATTTGAAAAAAAATAGTACCTATCAGTCTAAATTGATCGACTCCCAGTTTTCGAACCTGTGATCACTGATCAAACACTAAACGTGCTACCATTTGCTATACAGATGGGATTCCACAATGTTAATAGGTATTTTAGAATAAAAGTGTACTTATCATGATTTCTGAACAACAATTTGCAAGATTTTTCACCCTAGCTATACTTAAGATGACACTCTAAAGTCTAAATTATAAAAATAAGTATATTTCCCAACAATTTCCCTTACGTTTTTTTTATTGGCAAAATTGATCAACTCATATTTTATGAGACGTCACAATCTAACATAAATAGAATTCCACTCAATAACCTTTATAATATTTTCTTCTATAAATTTAGTTTTCTATATTGTAATCGAATTTTGATTTGAATGCTTGATAAATCGCTCCAACGATTTATGTGTGTGTGTACACAATAAATTCCAAATAATATTTTTGGCATTGTATGAATCTATTTCAGTTTCTTTTGATGATCAAAATAATATTATCTTTTGTGAAGAGGATCGACAATGGAGGAGTACCTATTTTTCGAAAAACATGTGAAACAGTGATAATTTACTCGATACTTCATCATTTTTTTTTGCAACATAAAAATATATTCGTATAAGAACAGTGTGTAACATTACATTGCGCAGTTTACTTTCCTAATACCTCGTCAGAACTGTATTTCTCAACCACTTTGGTGTAAGTATTCTTCTTCTTCTTTTCAATTCACATTCGCTACATATGGACACCACGCGGCGCCTTCAAGAATCCCTGTCACTCACTAGTCTTCTTGCAACGTTCCAGGTCATTCATCCCGTTGCTTTGACGTAAACAACCCGTTAAGGTGATACATCAGTGAAACGGCAAATAATTTTCAACTATAGGCGTGACGAAATTTTGGACTCGCTCGCATTCTGAGAGAGAACGTCGACCTGGAAACACGTCACTTTGTTTTGTGATGGCAACGGGCGTATTAATTCTTAAATCGTGTAAAGATGACTAAAAACCTTACCCATTTACTTTAAAAAGAAAACATGTCAATGAATATATTATTACTATTACCAATAGAACAATAAATAGAACATAAAATGGACGTATGTTGGATTCATATGATAAATTATATTTCGTTTGGCATGCGTCATTTGCACCCGCGACCTGCAATCCGCGCATGGCCTAGCCACGATCTTTTTAGACCGTGCCTCAACTGAGGTACAACCTTAATAGTATTTAGCGAGCCTCCGGGATGATGCCACTGATTATTTTGAATGAATGGTAGATCACATCAGGACTGTCTTGTATCGTGAGGCATATTATGTAGCACGTTTGTGTAAAATAACTTACTTCTGTTGGTAACAATGAACAAAATTCTCGCTTGTAAGAACGTAATGAACCAGTATGGGTCCTAGCTTCCTGCAAGGACTCCAAATAGGTACAATAATAAAATGTTAGCCTGCTTTTTTTTCTACGCTTCAGAACATTAGTGAAATATTAAAAGTAAAATATTCAAAGCCTTATTCGTAATTGTAGGATAATAATTTTCAAGAGAAATCTAAAAGGGATCTACTGAAATATAATATTAAAATTTACTCAACTTACCCTTATTACATATTTATGAATAGCATACTAAATGCTTGTGGTATAGTAGGTATTAATTGACTGCATTATTTATATATGTTTGGGGAATGTTTTCGAGTGTGGTCAAATAATGTTTTAATTTAAGAGCTGATACTTATCAACTACCGGTGACACGACACAGCTGATCTAACTACTACTAGATACTAATACTACTAATCTACTAATAAATTATCTAAATGAAAATATTAATCCTCTTTTCCAACCTTCGACCAGGCTGTTATTCTCTCTGTGGCCTGCATGAAATGATTAGCATGATAAAGTTGGCATATATAATTAATTGAATTATTGTACTCATGATATTGTTTACAATATTATAGTTTCGTGTCAAATCATTCGCAAAGCCTTCGCATTAAACATTAATTACATGGTACGGTATTTCGTAATCCCATATTTTATCGCCGCGGTGTTACGAAAATAGGTAGTGAAGTAATGTACATTTTAGAGTGTGCTTTTTCATCTTGCAATCTTTACGAGCAATTAAATAGAATTAAAAACCGTAGCACGCAGGTGGGCCGTGTTTTATTTTCTTTGTGTACGGGGAAAAAATCAAATTGTTTCGTGCGAAAATCAAATTAATTTAATCTGGCTCTGAACCTTTTTCTGTTGACACAGTTACAATGGAATTGCGATTTTAAAATTAAAGCCATCGTAATTTTGCGTAGGTACTTCTTGAAAATTCTATTGAAATATAATTATTTGGATATTTGTATAATGCCAATTGAAAATCAGTTTATTAATAATATTTACAATGTAGGAACATTGTTTTATTATTTTTTCAATGACTTTTACTAGGTACCTATTTATAGATGTTGTTCCTCCTCCACAGCAATCATTATGCGTTCTTACTCTGTTGATAAATTTTAATATTTTAGCTAATAGTTTTAAAATACTAAGAATTAAAAGTATAGTAAGTAAGCAACTTTGAAATGATTTTTTGACAGATGGCTGCAAAGTTACGGAAAAGTGTGGATTTGCATTTAAAAGTCGATTTTATATGTTTTATGTATGTTTATTATATTTATTTAAGTATGCAATATTTTAAATTACTTCTCAAAAAATGTCCTAATCAATCAAAAACTATTGCGGATGTGAATATGATGGTAATAATATAATATGACGTATGCAATAAGATTCTGCGGCGAATATACATAATATTATATTATACTAGGATGCATGAACCAAAATTTTAAACATTTCGATTTCATAAAACTACTGACGCTGAACTGGGCAGGCCATTTTGAGCACATGATGATACCAAAAATAGTCCTGGTTGAGAATCCAAAAGGAAAGAAGCTAATCAAATGGCCACACATGCTCAAGGAGAAGGAAAAAAGCTATGCAAGAATCCTTCTCAGCCGTGGTGACTGGAAAAGACTTACGTAGGTCGTAGAGGATTACGCTTACTTAAAGACAGCGATGATCCAGGCCAAGGCTAAAGTTGAACTGTAGCGCCATCGGAAGAAGAATATAATTATAGTGTAATAACTCAATGTATTGACGTTATCTACATTAAAATGTCGGATATGGATGAGTCATATTATTCGAAGAACATAAACAAGTTTTAATGCTATAAAGTTAGTAGAAGAATTAATCTGGTAAATAAATTCTACTACGATTTACAGAGATATTTCTGATCAAGACTACTCACAAAATGAAACTACACGAAATACTTATCACGCTTATAGCAGTATATGGATCAGAAGGCTTGAACTTATAAAAAAGATAGAATAAATCAAAATACATTCGAAAGATATTGAAAACAGGTCTTCAGAACCGTAACCGACGAATATGGCACGTGGTGAGTAAAGTATCAAATTGAGGTGCATGTCGCTTATTATCACGTGACGTCACAGTAAGCTGCCGCTACGGGAAAAAAGTATGCTTTTTTCTTGGTGTTTATCAGACTGATGCTTCCATCCCGTAGCACATTTTGAACCTTTAAACTTAAATGAACATTGTCAGTTGGCAAAATCTGCCGTACTCACTAAAACAACAATGTAGTCACCTCACGTTGAACTGCACTGCATCGACACCTGCATGACTCAATGAACGTTTTTATCACCTTCTACATGCCTTTACTTTTCGACTGTCATGTCAAAATGGCTCTATGTATTTTCAATAAGATTGTTATCTATTATCTATGGTTTGCAGGTTGGGTTCTGTTTAAAATATTATCTATGGATGTCATGTCGCAAGTAATTTTAACGTACGCACACGTAAAAACTGTTAAGATTAATAAAATTGAAATTAGCATGAATAATTAATAATAATTCAATATACTAATACATTATAGTTGCCATTCTTCATCAGTGTCATTCTTCATCAGTGTCATTTTTCAGTGAATTTATGAGATGGTGATCGTTCGAATTATTCTGCAAAATAACGAAACCATAGACTAATGTGTCGCCGCGACAGCGTGACAATATGCGAGATGTAGGCGACACGCACCTCAATTTGATTCACGCGTTAGGTACAATCATGAACTATAGGTACATGGTGTACAATAATCTTCCGATTGCAATCACTTCGTGAAAGTGAAACGACTCCGTTGGGTAGGCCAAGTGTCGAGGATTGAAGATACTCGATCTCCCAAGACGCTGCTCTACTACAGATAATAAGTATAAATGACTGATTTGACTTACTCCATCTCCATCCGCCATGTATATGCAGCCGCAGTTTATGCACGGCCACCTTCCATGACGCTATAAACGTGTCAGAATGAAAAAAAATTAGTGCCACACTTCCTTGTCCCAAAGCGATGCTGCAAGGGACTGATGTAGCAACCATGCACCTTCGTGCTTAAAGAAAGAGTTTTAGAAAATAAAAAGAATCTTGACAGAGGAGTCAGGAGTTGAAAGTGATGAATCTAAGGAGGGATCGAATATATTCCGTCCTCCATTTATGACGCATCAAATTTTTCAAATGCCTCAAAGTTGGCCTTGGTTGATATCAAGTCAGCGTGGCCTAGCAAACAGCTCCGTTCGGTCGGATCCCATCAACGAGCAGTCCCAGAAGACGTGTTTAGGCTCTTGATGGTCGAACCCGCATGTGCATTCCGGCCCATGTCCTATCAAAAGAAAACCATGCAGCTTGGCTGCGAAGTCACCATGGCCGGTCAAGAACTGGCTTACCCAGTGTGTTGGTTTTAGTTGTCTCATCTGAAGTCTGCAGGAAACAGATACGTTTGTCGTGAAGAACTCTTGAGACATCTACGTTAATGTGGTTGGACTGTGTAGAAAGAGACAGCATAATATCTAAGACTATAGCGGCAGAAGGAGCTTGCGGCGGTCAAGTGGGAATGGAGATGTTTTTGGAATATTCACATTGTGTTGTAGTGCTGATGGTAAATGAATAAATAAACATCCGATAAGACCGACCGAAATGATGATGGCAATGCCGCTATGTTACAGAAAATCGACCTCGATTATCCTGCCACATTATTTTTTCTTCAGTGTATTATAATTTTCTAAGATTACGCAGTTCGTATTACGTGCTGAACAAACTTTTCCGCTTTTCAATATGCCGAAAGCCGCGTAAGCCTCCAAAACATGGCATATAAGTATGTACTTAATGCCCCAAAAGAAAATAAACTGGCCAATTGATTGTGCGTAATTTTCTTCCCTACAATGCGGCAGTGGGCCGATGCGGAAAGGATTTCCACAGGGAGTTGTGAACGGTTCTTTATTATAACACAACTTAAGAATGTTTCTTAATTAATTTTTCAAGTGTAAAACTTTAAAATACGCATCTCATGATATAAAAGTTTACCAAATTAATACCTACAGCCGACTGAGGGCTCTTAATGGTCACTGGACCATTATTCCATTTGGAGTATGATTGATATGAATGTTTTACTATTCTATATTATAATATGTATTATAATTATATTATGGCGATAGTAAAAAAATATTTTGAAAAGAGATTAGAAAATGAAATCACAAAAACAAAATCACAAAACTAGCCATATAACAGGTCACAGTAGAACCACACAATAAATTAGCCTGGCGTATGGCTCCGGGAAAGACATACAATATTTTACATGACTACATGATGTACTCTCAAAGTGAGGCTCTTTGAAACCCCACTTATCTAATCTGTTTAAGCAAACCAGGTTTTGTATTTTGTAAAATCTTCGGGTTCTATGTATATTCATCTTACTTACGTCACCCTGAGAGTATAAAACTCGTATCAATTAGACTTTTAATATCTCTTATTTAGATTAATTCCCATTCCGAAAACGAACGAAACTATTCTTCACCAGATATTTTCGAACCATCTGTCACTGCATAACTGTCCAATTTTCATGTTTCAAAATGTTTATAGAGTTTTGATGAACATTTAAACCTTCTTTACCAGCTTGATTACAAAATGCATACACACCGCAAACTATTTATGTAAGTAATTTTTATTATGCTTTTCGGACATTTTTTTGTTAATTCGGCGATATTTGAGTTATTCTTATTGGAAACTGTTTTGGGATATAAGCCCATTGTCAGAACGGTTCAAATATAAAATATCTGAAGATGGGTTCATAGCGGACATACCGTAAATATCATGGAATTAACCAAAACTTTGTTTTAAAACTATTGTGTGTTCTACGAGAAACATGTAATCGTAAGTTTGATCATTATTTATTTACTTAAGTAAATAATTTTTTTAAATGGCGTTATAATAATATGTTATAGTACATTTCTGATTCAAAAAGTTTCTTAAATGCATAGTTAAATAACATTTATTGATAATATGTTTAATTTACAATGAATTTAATTTGTATTAGATAAATATTATAATTCCGTTCAATAATTGTACGTATCCTTTTTATTAAAACTAAAAACGTGATGAATTTTCCAGTATTGTAGAGAAAAAAAAGAAAATAAATTTCTGCTTTTCTGTCCGTAAAAGAAAAGCTTTTGAGCACAGAGTAAACGACCTTTCATGCCTATGGGGTTAAACGGTTTTCCGTTTGGAATTATTATACTCGAATATACTAGACACAGGGTTGCCTACGGGGGACCTTGGCTATGCTTATCATAATATTTTAGTACAACGATAAACATTGCGTAATTATGTCACTTACAGTAGAACTAGTTAGTTGCATAATAGTCAGATATGTAGTAATTCTTATATATATATATATTGATTTAGGAAATTTACTTAGTAATGATTATATTTTGGTACATTAATAGATATACTAAATTACAAATTTAATGCATAGGTTTTTCAAATATACACATGATTACGTGATTATAGTTCATTTTGGAAAAATTAATGTCTATTGAATAGTATTTTTTTCATCAATTATTATGCTACAGCCAAAACTGAGCCAAGACAGCTTCCTGCTCAAATTTCCTTACTTCAGTGCAATCATATACTAGTCCAGGGAGAATGGTGCAATGAGGATGGCCCACTTTGAGGATGATCGATCGATACAGACTATTAATTCATCGTTGCCGTCCGAACAAGAGCTCAATTATATCACACGTTCATTAAAAAAGGCCCCAGGTCCGCACTGCATTGACAACATCCTTGTCATGGGCACATGGGACCTTACTGCATCAGAGATTACCTCGCTCTTCAGTGACTGCATCTAGAGCGGGACATTCCCCGACCATTGGAAACGGGGCTTACTGGAGGTAATCCCCAAAACCGGTAGTCGAGTACCTTGGAACCCCAAACACTTGGCTCTCGGCAAGGTATCGGAGAAGGATTGGGGCCCGACCAACATGTTCATGTGACGGAGAACTACAGAATTCAAGTCACAAATTACACTGGGAATGTCTAAGAATGTGCTCCGAACGTGAATAGATGATCAAGTTGGTCAAACCAGCTGTTGGGCTCATCAAGCCGTCCAATTTGGTCACACATAAACTAAATATAATGCTATAAAAAATGCGGCGTCTTATTGCGGACATGAAAATCTTTTCACATACCTACCTAGTTTAGTATGTCCATGCTGTTTTAGCTTTGTTTTTACATATTATTATATGTTAAGTAATTAGAATCATTCACTTTTGTTACTTCTCCGTGTTTCTCTATGCCATGTGCATTTTTTATTAAATTAAGTCTCAGTAAACTCATGAATGCGTGGCGATCTCAGTTTGGACATCTGCTCCAAAGACATTTCCAGTAGTAAAAAAAGTGCTGATATTGTCATGCAAAAGGCCTCGTGATACGCTTGATCAAAACTGTGTCTGGTGCAGGGCGGATTGGTATGGAGGGAACTATGAGGTAATTAACACCATAAAATAAATTATTATTTTATGATTATATTTAGTAGTTAATTTGTATGGGAATCCTACAAAACTTTGTGTGAACCCTGTCAAGCTCAAAGCGCTTTCGTGAGAAAACACATTGGCCTATATTTGAATACTGGCAAAACGACGACAGGTATGTTTCAACCCTTGGCCATATTTCAGTTTTATTGAATAGTTAGTGGCGCCCACATAAAATTTACGAGGGGGGAATTTGCAAAAAAAGCTCTTTCTTCGAACGAAATGTGCCGAACGCAATCGCGATACTGTCGGTATGGGCGAACGCATATTTTATATGACGTATCAATATTTTTGTGAAGCATTCCAATATTGTGGATTAAAAGCGTACATTTTCATAAGCATACCTAATATATTTTAAAAATTATGAATATTTTTTTTATTATATTATTAAGTTTGAACGGAAATCCACTATTTCAATTTTTCACGCTAGCCAGTCAAACGTTATGTTAAAGAAAAAACTACTCAATATAAAATAAATAAATGGATACTAAATAATATTAATTATTTATATGAAAAGCAATACGGAGAATGGTTGCTATGACTTCGCTGCATATTACTGCTCACTGAAAAAAATATTTGTAGCAAACATAGATTCACACTGTTATCGCCCGCATCTGCATCGCAAAAATTTCAACATAATTTTAGATTCATTAAGTCTTAAACAAGAAATCAATTCCATGAAATTATTAACTATGCAGATATTCCCAAAATATACAATGAAACTTGCTGTCTTTATAACAGTTTATTTGTTCAATAATGTATTAAAAAAATATATACAGCTTGTTAATATGATCTTCTTTGATCTTTGATGTGAAAAGATTTGAAAAGGGGTATTAAAACCGTTCAAACCAATCATTCAATTATTAATTTATAATAAAACTTGAATAGGTATTTATCACAAATTGAATATGACATATTTCTAAAATTATAAACATAACTACTCAAATAAAAAAATACACCACATTGTTATTGTTTATCGTGGGGGGGGGGCTATATAGACATCTAGAGCAGTGGACAATAAAAGCAGCGACTGAACAAAAAAAAAACAGTATAAATAATCAACCACAATCATACCTAGTCCACCAGTCACCCAAAACATACAGTGCCCTTAGGTTCTTTAAACCTAAAGTCGCATTGTTGTAATACAACAGATCCTCTTCGATAAACAGTAAATGTTCGTCCGAAAATAAATAACTTTCACATTGATTCCTCAAACCCATTTAGCGCATCGGGCGGCTTCCACGTTCTAGAGCCCGCCACTGTAGTCATCAAAGAAAAATAAGGATTATAATAGTACCTAGTGATGTATATTATATATAAAAACAAATAAAACTCACCGGACCAGTTAATTAATATTTAATTACCACATTTAAATACCATGCTAATTATATCTAATGGCCATCTAATGCCGATACGGCAGCCGTGTCGTCAGCACTTTATGAGTTAATTTATTGTAACTAACAAAATATTATAAATTTTGACAGACAAATTAAAATATAAAATTATTCGTATGTTTTAATATCATAGTTTTTTGAACAAACTCGTGTATAGAGTCATGCGGTAATTTGTATTGTTACATTGTGAAGACGAGTAGTAACTCGTAAGTTTGGCACCTACATTGTCGAGTGATTTTTCATTAAACAAATAACCTTCATTATTTTTGTTTGTTTTAAAAATGTAACGACTCTAATTTAATTAAAAAGTATTTCTGTTAAAATAATGATCATGTTAAAATATAACTCGGAGTACACAATTAAATTTCATTATTTGAGATATTATTCATTTATCCCAAAAGAGCACACACCAAAATATTTTTGGGAAATATAATGATTCATATTTCCCAATTAAAAACGAGTTTGTCAGTAACCATGGCAACATCAAATAATACGCCCGTGGAAAGAGATGAGATTTCTCGTTTTTGAGCTTGAATGTTTTATTATAGTCCTAAAAAGGATCTACATAATATAATTTCCAGTTAATATAACGTGCTTCACCTATCAAATTTGTACAAGTTTATGAATAATAAAACTTGGGGCTTGGGGCAAGTAGAAATAAAAAATGTGTGAGAAGCAGTGTCTCTAACTTAACTCTTTTTGCCAGATTTAGCGTTTTGAATAGGCATCTAGATTACGAAATTCAAATGCCGTTAAATCTAGCGTTTTTTAATACTGCAAATAGTTTAAAATGTAGGTATCATAAAAAGTTTGAATATTACACCAGATTTGCTTGAAAATCAGCTACACCAATAACCTCACGCCCACGATGGCCGAGCGGCCAATGTGTCGACCTATAATATCGTTGGTTCCAGGTTCGATTATTGGATTTGGCAATCTACATTTTTTTGTTCAGTGTGTGTTTGGAGTCAAAGTATGGACTTAATAGGATAAACAAGTGACCAACATCCATTTCTCGTAAAAACAAAAAACTGTTAATGCAAACCTCCACACCGTGCTTATATGACATACAACATTTTTAGCCCGTGACAATTTATTCTGTATATTCCTTATTAGTTGTTTTTCTTAATACTCTCGACTGAAGGTACATGATGGAATTTGAATTTAAATTCTAATGGATTCAAGTTCTGTACTATTCCATTTAAGTCCTTTTTTGCGACCCGGGTTTCACTTTTCGGCATCTTCAGGCGTCGTGTACAGAAACCCAAGTCGCAAAAAAACGACTTAAATGGAATAGTACAAAGCTTGAATCCATTAGAATATAAGTTGTGAAACAATATAATATCCTTATTTGATCTTTGTTGATTATTAATTCCTAGTTTTGAAATATTTTTTGTTTAGGAAAAACATAATATCATAGTAACTAAACATGTATTATAAATTTTACTTGGTTACCCAAAGTTTTTTAAAAATCCCATGTCAAACGTGATTTAAAAAAATTGCATTGCACCGAAGGTACTTGATGGAATTTAACTCAATCAATTAATTATTTGGATATGTATTCGAAATCATTTTGTTAGTAATGCAGCTTTTAGATAAATATTAGAAAACTCATGTTTATTGGTCGATTCAGTCATATTTTAACAATACAATTCTTTACCAGTGCGTTACATTTTCTACACAATAGTCAGATTGTATTTAGTCCAACTTTACCAAAAATGAGTTACGTGTAGAATTTATACCTAAACTATTATATTATTTTGTTTAACTCAATTTACACTTTGAGTCTATTTATAACAGGAGCCCGAAATTCTTTAACTAATATAGCTGCATTAGTTACAATAATATGGCATACATTTTTTAAATTGCAATTTTTCGAATGTGTAATTCGAGTGTGTTTAGTATGTACCTACTTATTTGTAAGAAAAATTCTTGTCCTTTTTTTTATAAGAGACAGATGGACAGGTCTTAACAAAAGTGGCACGGGTTTTCACCTGGATACAACATGCATATGCAAATCGACTAATTTTCACATCGTCAAGTATCAGTCATCTCCATCTTTGGAAGAAAATAACTTGGAAAAGTCTTACTAGATAAGAAAAATATATGTAAGATTTTAGTGGAGTTCAAATAAACACCATTTGTTTTTCGGACGAGAGCTTTAACCCCAATATTAATATATATTTTAATAACATCTAGCACCTCGTAAATAAGTCCAAGAAATAGTTTATTTTATTCCGCAATAATAAATTAGAGACATTATTAAAAAATAACAAAAAAAACTAATCACTTTAAGTGCAACCAAAAGAGGTGACTTGAAAATATGAATACAACTTGAAAAGAGGTAGGCCGTACCCTTAGGACGAATGATTTGTTGTGTCATTAATTTTGCAGAATTTTATTTAGCAGCTGCTTGAAAGACATTGTATTTTTCACGTCCTGTAATTATATAACACTTGCCAACCCTCCTTCGTCGTCACTTTTCCTTGTTTGCTTTAGCGGGGGTTAAGTATTTCAACCCCTTGCCGGTAATAATGGCCATCTTTTTAATGTAGTGACCAAATTTTGATTTTGTTTTAATTTCAATGAAACTGTATTTATTTCGTGGTTGAAATGTTATTACCTAGTTGCATTTTAAATTTATTTAAATCACATTTTATATTAATTTTACTAGTGTGTCTCCGCTCCCTTCTGGCTACATTCGGCAACCATAAAAGACTTGCCTTTGCTACTCGTCCAAAATGATGACGAGCAAGAATGCGATGTTTATGTTTCATTATATCGAAAAGCACATTGACGCCACCCACGTATTTTTTTACATCTCTCTTTCGTGGAAACCGTTCACGAGTAATATAATAATGCAGATTAAAGATGGATCGAAAAAAGTCAGTTATTTTTATTTAAGTACATTATATACAGTCCCAATGCTTGAGGCAGCAGGCAACGCACTAATTTTAATAGATTATAAATTATTGTCACTACATTACGACTTGGTAACAAATTCCATGGGTACCAGGTAATGGGCAGTAAGTAGCGTGGAAATAGGCAAAAATATTTTTTGAGTGGGACAGTAAAACGTAACGGAAAAACGTTACAGATTTTAGGAAATCTTATATATTAGAGAATTAATATCTTTTTTCAATAAACATAATATTTTGTGAAGTGAAGCATCTGAAGTGCTATAAATATGCTCCTAGTTAACAGAAAAGAGGACCATGTGGCACTATGAATTAAATGTTCGAAGGTTTAACTTTAGCTTCGTGGGTTGCAGGTCCAAACACCGCGGCTAATCGAATTTAGATGTTGTTTTATTAATCCATATGGATGCTTGAATACACAGTCTTTGGCATCAACTTTATCTATAATAATTGAGAATTAACATGTTAGTGGTCGAACGGGGTAGGTAACCAGATTTATTAGTATTGCGGAAAAATAGAATACATATTATTCGGAATACAAAGATGAGCACGTATGTCGAATGTCACAGGTTTCAATATTAATATGAAAATATTGTTTTTAATTTGTCCTTTAATGGGTGGATACCTTACGGAAAAACAGGTTAGCGTCTTTGGCATTCATTAAGCTGATAATGACTCATAACCCGGTGAGAGCAGGGCATGCCCGACCGCCTTATTAAATACGGTAAATCATAGATAACGATGCTTACTGAAACTGAACATACACTTATAGGTGTTTATAATAATAACGGCCGCATAATGTAAGGCAATGTAAGGATTTTTTTTTCATTTTGATAATGAGAAAAATTCATTTAAAACGTACAAAAATATTTTCAAATCATTATTAATTTTAAGTTTTAAATAATTATTGATAGGTTTTTTAACATTGTTAAATATATACTGTCACTTAATTATTTGACAAACTAATTTTCACTTTATTGGCACTGTTTTATAACATATAATAAAAAAGATGAATTTATATTGTCAACTACCACAATATTAATAATAATTAAATAGCAGAACGAAAAATAATGTATTAATATACTGTTACCAAAAATTAATTATAAATTTTGTGAAAGAAAAATATATGCTGAACATGCATATGCACCTTTGGTAATTTTAAACGTAAAGATATTGTTATACGCCCACGATAACCGAGCAGTTACGCGTCAAACTTATATTATCGTGGGTCCCAGGGTTGATTTTCTAATCTGGCCAATATTGTTTTTCAATGTATGTATCGAGAGTATGAATAATAACTATAGTGACAAACATTCATTTCTCGTATAAACAAAAATCTGTTAATACAACGTACACTACGTGGAGGCCTTCATGATTGTCTTAGGATTGAAATAATGGTAAAAACATGTTTATTTGAATCAAATATTCAGCATTTTTTTTACATAATGGAGTCTATTCGGAAACAAAAAGTAAAGTACCTAAACCATTTTACTATTTTTAGTTCAACCATTTTTTATTCAAGAATAACATTTTACAATTCTAATGAATGACATTCTTCGTTTTCACAGGCTCAGAAATATACCTTTTTGAAAAGTTTAAAAAAAATTCTTGAACCTATATCTAAGAAATACCAGCACGAATAGAATACTCACTCGGTTCGCACTAGTTTAATAATTGGTTCAAAATGTAGAATAAATTAACAAAAAACGTATATTTGCATGCTGGTGTGTGTATTATATTGTAAATATTTAAAAATTTATTAAATTATGTATTAAAATTTAATCGGTGGATATATTATCTAAACTAAATATAAGCTAATTTTTTATGAAAAATGCTATAAGTTAGTAAATAATATAAGTACTACTAAAAAACATTTTGCGCCGTTAAAGCTTTGTAAAAAATGTTCCTATAATATAATTAACGAAAAAATTAAGTTTAGCAATGAGTTGTAAGTATTCGAAGTTTAATTTTTAAAACTGAATTTGCTGTGGATATTGGCGGTTGTTTACTCAACTCTAAAAATAATTCCAAACAGTTTTCCATTTAACCTGAATTTAATTTCGTCACTACTTAGTTAAAGTTTTCCGTGAATACGAAGTCTTGGCTACTAAAGGCGCGAGTAGAGAAAAAAAGCTTTTGTTATTTTTAAAATATTCAAAACGCGTCTTTTTTTCAACCCATTTAAAATGCTTATCGGACGCATATTTATGTAATGTTGTCTAGAGAAAGGAAAAACCCTTAACGCCTCCCAGAGAAGGCTTATCTCGTAACATAAAAAGCGTTGTCTATGCCTTGAAAAATCTTCGAGTACAACAACGCGCTTTTTCTGGGATTTCTGTTGTTCTTGAAGCAACGGATTGTCGGAATAATTTAAGAAACTGAGAAGAAAGTAGTGATGCGCTATTAGATACACGCATCAGTTTACGCGAATGGGTTGTTATCCATATTATATTTGTTAGTTATCCATATTATATTCGTCATCTCATCTCTTTCTCAAGTCTTCATATAATAATATTTCATAAGTGACAGATATTCCAATGAATATAGGTACTTAAGGTTTACATTTTTGTACGTCCAAAAATGTTGTAAATTACAGATACAAATTACACATAGAAGTACATTGTTTTTCACAAAGATGGTGGATGCTGATCGAGCCTATTTATCTAAAGGTATTGCCAAAATATTCTAGAATTGATTTTCCATTAGAGATTTATGTTTAGCTAAATTTGTACTTCAGTGCTTTCAGATGAAACACCCAGAAATAGTGGTAAAAAGTATTTATAACATGTTTTTAAAAGAAAACAACAGTAACTTAGTAATTGACCAAAACTAAAACGTCAAAATACGTTGACGTCAAGCTGTTCATTTATGAGAAATTAACTGCTGTCAATTCATAGAATATAAAAATTAACAAGCTCCAATATATTTTAACCACGCTATAAATGTCCTTGCAATCCCATCAAAATTAATGTTCTAATACAAAATGCTCAAAAACTTCTATTAGTATTTAAAAACTGTGTTTATAATTATTATAAGGAAACAATCATTCTACTGACCATTTTAATATGATCTCTATTTATGATGGCGTGTTTAAAGAATTTAAATGAAGTGGAAAAAATATTTTCTAATTTTTAACCGATTAACAATAATACCGTCAAAAACATAACTATCTTGTAAAGAGGTATGTACCTACTTTACATTAATATTTTGATAAAGTATATCTTTGTACCTTGGTTAGGCAATGGTGCGAATCACAGCTCTATAGTTTATAGGCAACTCTGAAGTGCAATGACATTCATTGATGTTTGATCGTTTACGAACTGTCACACAGGGCAATAATTAAACATTATTGGGATATTTAAAAGTATTATCTGTAGGCATCAATGTTGATTAAATAGTGCAGTTTAACTAGAAACAATACTGAATACAAAAACTTAGAAATCCGAAAAAATTGATTATTAAAATATATATGTATATCTCTTAGCCATGTGACTCTTTTTGAGAGGAAAGATAGACATCGTGAATGGATAAAAATTAGCTATAGCTATAAGAACAAATATACGCAAAACTTTTAAAATCATGAATGCAACCGGATCGTTTTGGTATCAAAAATCTGCTGAACAGAGTGCAGGCACAACTGGAGGAGAGTCGTGCGCATAATTTTAATTGTTCATGAAACCACGATCCTCATTGATAAAGCAACGACTGAGAAGAATATGTATCTCGTATTCGCAATATGGTATAGTGAACTGGTTGACATATTTTTAAGAGGGTAGAGCACCACTACTGGAAGAAGGCTGTTGAAAATAAAAAAAGTAATGATTCTCTCGCTGTTGTGGGTTTTTGGTGAATGAAAGTTGCGCCACTTTACAGAACCTACAATGGTAATTTATGGTACAAAGTTTTGTTTGCAGATAAGTCAGTTAACCAAGAAAGGAATTTACACCATCCCTTCACCCTTATTTTAGTCGGTACAATAGAAGTTTGTTTTTGAATATTCACTTCTAATTTAAATAATTTATTCTGAAGGAATCGTAACAATGAGAATGCCAGAAATCTTACTTTCTTACAAACCCATTTTAAAATGTTAATGATATGAAAAAATATACTCTAAAGTCATCGTTTCTTGTTAATTACTGTCATCTTAAGATGGAAAGCCAATAGATATATTAAATAAAAATATACATAATTTTTATATTTAATAATACAATGAGTGAACCAAATAAAGCATTTATTTATATTAATAATTAGTATGACTTCAATTAATGTATTCGTACGAAATACTTATAAGACTCCTAGTTTTAGTACCAATTCTTTAATTATTTGATCCCAGACAGGGAATGGAATAGTTTCTTCACAATATGTAGGTACTATTACTATACTAAAACTCGATAGATGAAAAAAAAGTAAGGGAAGTGTGTGTGATCGGTTCATAGACATTTTGATAAGCAAGCTATGGCGATTGTGCTATTTCATCCAGTAGGTAGGCGTATGATAATTATTGTTATCTTTGTGATTTTCCTTAATCGATATATTGTTGTTTTTATTTAATAAAACGCTTTTTTTGTAGTACTTATTCCACTTTTAATCAATAGATTAGGACCGGTTTCGTACGCCTCAGAGGGACGCTCTGAGGCGTACGAAACCGGTCCTAATCTATTGATTAAAAGTGGAATAAGTACTACAAAAAAAGCGTTTTATTAAATAAAAACAACAATACAATGCAACAATACAATACACCATGAATTGACAGTTAACAAAATAAAAGAAATTAATCGATATAGGTACAATAAAACTATTATTAGGTATAGGCGCAAACCAATAAATTGTCCATATCCAAGTATAGTATTTGTAATAAAAATACCAACTGCATTAAAACATTTTTAAAATATATATGCACTTTGTGATAGAGTTCATTAAAAGCCTCAAATGAGATGGGCTGGACACATAGCTCAAAGAAGAGATAATCGTTGGACAAATTTAGTCATCCAGTAGTATCCAAGAGGTACAATACGTCCGCAAGGTAGACCTCGAGGCCGCTGTATCGATAAAATGACAAAGTTCTGCGGAAGTACGTGGCAACGCAACGCACATGACGGAGAGAAGTGGAAGCAGCTTGAAGAGGCCTTCATCCAGCAGTGGATAGATTCAGGCTTTTGATGATGATGATGATGATGATGATGATGATAATATGCATTTTTCAATAACAAGTACTATGGGTTCGTACTAGGGATCCCGAGCTATTTTCGATACCTATGAATCCCGGGATTGATAAACATAAATCCCCAAACTTTCGGGATTGATTTTTTTATAATTTTTTATGAAAAATAAAATAAAAACGAAAATATAACAAAAAAAAAATACTTTTGATAACAAATAACTACATTACAAATTAACTGAGTTAGAATGAAGTTTGATTTATACCCATGTGTAAGTTGCCGATTCATTTTATTTTTTTCACATAAATTAATAAAAATGAGAAAGATTGGAAAAAAACAATGCTTCGCACTTTTAACAAAGTAATTCCACCATGATCTCATACGTTTTACGGCAGTTTCATATTTGGGTGTCTAATTAGATTTATGAACCGGAAAGGCCATACAGTATACACCATGGTTTCCCAAACCATGGGTCGCGACCGAATATTTAGTGGGCCCTCGCCACTGTATACATGAATTTAAAAAAAATAGGAAGTAATAATAGTAAATAGAAGAATTACTTTGACGACTATTTTGGGGAAGAGATGAAAAAGTTTGATTCGTTGCGTTGGATTTGTAGCCCATTTCAAGACGACTTACCAACTAATATGTCAACAAAAGCAAGTGAACAACTCATTGATTTATCAGAAGATACGTCACTGAAAAATAGTTTCAATCGTAAACAGTTAACGAAATTCTGGCTCTCAGTTGCTGATAATTATTCTTGCCTGTTCGATGAAGCTATGAAAGTCCTCCTCCTCTTTACTACCTCATATTTATGTGAGGTCGGGTTTTCGGCTATGGTTAACATTAAAACTAAATAACGAAATAAATTGGATATATCAAACTCACTGCGATAAAAAGTAACTAAAGTTGAAGTTAATGCTAAAACTGTAATTGCCCATTGAAATAACTTTGTTAAAAAAAAAACCTTGCAGGTGTAGGTATTTTTTTTTAATTTTTTTTTTATTTAAGTTGTGTTTCTTATTTCAATAGTCTTTCATTCATATTGGTAACACTTATAAAAAATATTTTTTTAAATTTCAATTAGAACAAATAAGACAGCATTAAGTAGTTCCACGACTCGCCACTAGGAAATCTGAGCATTACCAATATTTATACCCTCTTTTCTCTAGGACAGCTAAGAGGTGGGTCCCAAGATTGGAAATTTTTGTTAGATGGGTCGGAGCCTAGTCAACTTTGGGAACCACTGGTATACACCATGATTTGCTTTACTATTTAAATCTCGCTAACCCATTCATTAAGTCTTTACTATCAGAAACAGCAATCTCATATTAAATTCACACTATTAGTTATATTACAATATTATTTACTCCATAAAACGTATGTATTTAAAAGATTGAACGTAGATATTCAATATTAACAATAAATGTCTTGGGTAAATAGTATAAATTATACTAGATTTATTTTTGACCGATTTTATCAATGTTATTTGTGAATATAAAATTTTTATATTAACAATGGAAAAAAATGCCAATCCCGGGATTATCAAATTGTAATCCCGAAATCCCGGGATCAGAATTTTGGCTCGGGATTGGATTCCCTAGTTCGTACTTATTATCATGTCCAAGAATGGAGTACTAAACAAAAGGGTTTTCTTCTATCAATTAGTATGTTCGCCATACGCACTCATTATATTTATGTGGGATGTTCTGATTTCATATTAAATTGTAGGTATTTGGTAGTCGTGTATGTTTATATTATGAGCTTTTATTCTATCATTTTATAGCGGAATATTTCGCTAGTTCTAATAAAAAAGACGTAAAATGGGCGAAAAAATAAAAACCAATATCAACATGTCCTCGAATGTAATTTATTTCACTGGCAACATCTGTGTTGCTACCTTCCATTACCTATATTAAATCTGTCTCACTCTTTTCGGTGTGCAATATTAAATATTAAAGAGTGTTGCTAGACTTTTGCAGATAGGAGCTTAGCTAATATTTCACATTGAGTTAAAGTTTCATGGCGCTGCATCTGAATTTTCAATCTCACGTAAAACATGGCAACACAGATGCAGTGGTGTAGTCAAAAAGTTGTTTTATTTTAGTATGGATACAGTAATAATTCTAAATACCTTTACAAGTCAATCACAGTTTGTATGTACCTATCTTATTAATAAGGAAGATTTTCACTTTGAATTTATAGTGGGTATACAGTACATACAGTGATTTATGATTTAAAAAAAACAATAATGTCTATTATGTTTTTCATTTAAAATAAATGATTTTTTTTTCAATCTACATTTAAATTTTTAAATAGCTATGTCAAATTAGTAATTCTTAATTTATATAAAACCAACATCATTATTTTGTTTGTATAGTCCTCATCTACAAATATTACTAAAATACTAGGTGACCAATTAATTTGTTAAAATTTTTTGTAAATAGTAATTGTATAAAGAAGCTACGGTAAATTAGGAGTAAAGTGTTTAAATAATTATTATATAGATGTACCTATTATTAATTTAATAAAACTCAATTTTATAGCATTAATTCCACCTTTTTATTAAACATTAAAGTGGACCGGTTTCGTTTGCTTCGGAGGGACATTGTAAACTTTATTATTACATAGTTGATAATATCAAAGAGTAGTGTTTAAATAATTAATAATAATATATTGCTATTAGTATCGTTCATATTTATATCAATTAGAACTGGTATTTTTTATACTTGCTTTTCCCTCCACCACCCGCCACGTCTACACACCCGTTATGCAGGCTTATACCGTGGCATAACGAACGTTAGGCGCTCTTCAAATTTGTGCCAAAAGTATCCAAGGAGCAACTTCCCAAGACCTTGGTCGGTGTGTACTAGAATGTGTGTGCTTCCTACTTCGATATAATGTATTACGGTCAATCCTTGATGAGAAAAAACCTTATCGCTCGCCGTAAAATGCCGCAAACTTTTTAAAGGCTGAGAAACTTTACCTCGTAGATACCAAGTCGCAACGGCCGACCGGTCCAACTGAGGGTTTTATACTACGTAGTATTTACATAATACAATATTCACCTACCTTATAATATTTTAAACTATTATAAAAATATTTATAATTAATTACCTAGTGAATGCTGTGAAAAAGTAAAATGTAATAAATATGGTTTTTATAAATTAAAATTATACCGTACATAAATCACACTACATACATTTTATAAATCTATATAATATTATAAATTGTTAATATTATGAAGTACCATCAGTGATATCCAAGTGCGACACTGCGAGCCGAATAGGTACAGAAGGCCTCTCCAAACTTTGTGAGTGATAGACGAGATAATTCGAGGCGGGTAAACTGTCTGACGCTCGAGGGGGCACATTTCGGGGGTCTGCAGTACCCCAACCGGAACGTGCCGTAAAATGAGAAGATACATAGTCAAACTTTTGGATGCTCTGAATTTTTTATCGCACGTCGCGAACTTTTTGCGTATGTCGCGAATCTCTTAAATAATACCTATTTGTCATTCGTTAGATATATTATATTATATGAAATAAAATTGAATTTAACTTATTGTTAGCAGATGACGTCGTAGTAGCTATTAACATATAGATGTTGAATGAATAACATACATTTAAGAATGTATTATTAAATACATATTATTTAAAACAAAAAAGGTACCTTTGTGTCTGAGGTTAAATTAAATTCTGTGTATTATTCATTGACAATATTAGTAAGCGGGTTAAAACTAAAATTATATGAGATCCTGATGCTGTATAATCAATGGTAGTAAATTTTGTGACTAGATTCAAAATTACAAAATATGGTCGCCAATGTTAACAGAATAACGCTTCAGTTGGGTACTGTCGTGATAATGCTTATATCGATAGTTTAATAATTACTTATATATACACACTGCACAGATTGTGTTAGTCATGAGTTTAAGTCAAATTCGATATAAATATATATTTTTAATATTGTGTCTGAGATGTTGCAATTTATATATGAGCATTACTTATTTATAATTCACACATTTTTTGTTGTAAAATGGTAAGTAGTAAAAATTATTAATCCAGAATTCTCGTCCACTCGCAAAGATGCATGTGCAGCCCATCACCATTTAATCTGCTTAGCGACATACTGTTGTCTGTTTACGTATCCATTACTTTATTTTGTAATATTTCCGCGTGGTGCCTAACATGCACATTTCCATGCCATGTTGCGCTACTTGTAATAATATTTGGATTTTCTTACATTAAGAGTCCATATTTCACACGCATACGTAAGCATTGGATGCGCATATTGGTTGAATACTTTACGCTTAAGACAGAAGAGGGGGTCACTTTTGTAGATGCTATTCAGGCGCCCAAATGCATTCCATGCCAGCTTGGTTATGCGAACAATCACGTCATAGGTACATACCACCGTCAATTGAAAGTATTTTGTTGAAAGCTATATTATTATAAAACCATTATTATAGCGACAATTAAAATGCTAATAATAACCACCGCATCAAGAGATATTGTCTTTATATATTGGTATCTGTATTATTCTATTGTAGTTTCTATACTACGACGAGTAGCCTGCAGTTGTTAAATTTATGCAATAACTAATTATAACTAATTTAAGTGTCTACTGAATGCTCTCTTACTAAATAGTCAAATAGTCGCTAGTCTATCTAACCGTTAAGCATTATTTCCGCCCCCCCTCCCACCCTTCCAATGCGACAGATTATATTTAACTACAAAACGCAAAACTTAACTCACAAACAGGCTGAGCTAAGTGAACCGTGAAAGCTCGTTAAACTTTCTTGCAGGAGACACTTATTCCGTCTCGATTCAAGAATCCTTATGAGCTTTCAAGCTTCAAAAACCACGAAGGCATATTCAAGATAATAATATGAGCGAATGTACAATGTTATGCAATGGTACATTTTCAATGTGTACGAGAACAATCATATTTTTAGTACCCGATTTAGAGTGAAAAAAATTAATATAATATGTAATAATATTTCACTTTGTAGGCGCGTTCTCAGTTAGACTACGCTTCGATTGAGATTCAATCAAATTGAATATTTTAAAAACCTCAGAAAACATACCTATTATAAAAAATCCAAGAAAAAATGAACCGAATGGGACTTGTACAACAATGATACATTTCACTTTACGGGCGAGTACTCTATATTTAAAGCTGTCAATCCGCCAATAATTCACGCAAATTATTTCAAATAACCATGCTTGTCTGAGGTGGTAAGTACTTGTAATGCCGACAATCAATTGGCTCCGTAACCAATCAAGGTAAATGACATTACTAACTTAATTGTATCGGACTTCTGGCACTAATCAAACTATATTATTGATGTAGGTACCTATATATTGTGTACTTTTATTTTTGATTTAGGAAATTAATAATATTTTTTTTATTATACAATAATTTTATATTCTTTATTATAGAAATTACACCATTTTGAAAAATCTCAGAAATATAATTATATAAACTTATTAGAAAAAATCAGTGGGATGCTAATACACGTCTTTCACTTTCCGGATAAGTAAGTACTAATTAATAAATTATTAAATAAATATTGTACAGATATTCAATATTTGATTTAATACGAGTATTCCATACAAATGGGACATTATTGTCTATTAATAACAGACACGCCTTAAAACCCGCTACATAGACGAACTCATAAATTTTGGTGCATGTTCGTGACGGTGAAGAACTAGGGACCGATGAGAATGGACGGTGATTGGAAAGTCTTTCATCCAGCAGTGGATCGACCCCGGCTGATGAGGATGATTAATAACTTGTGAATAAGTTAACAAAATTGAGATTGCCCACTCAACGCAAGTTTAGTGCATAATGCAAATGTAATGAATTCATTTGCTCGATAGCTAATCTATTAATTTTTCTATAAAGTTTTTTTATAATTGTATCCAATTATTTAAAGTAATGGTTCAATAATATCTTCAAAGTTAAACACCATCCATTTCCCCCTTAGCGGGCATCTCCAGCGGCATTTACATTTTGTAGGGCCGCTTTGATTTATTCATTCTTTGAAGAGAGTTGCAAAGTGTTGTTTGTAATGTTCCCTGTTTTCATGAGCGGAAACTCAGTGACGTATTTATTGTATGCAAGTGAAATCATTACTTCCTCTGGAGTCGGCTTCGTTGCCTGCCGTTTGATTTACGTTCCACCTCTTACAAAAATGCATTTGAATATCATAACATAATAACGGCTATTATGGAGGGAAAGTTGAATACCTAACGATTCATAAAAGAACAGAATAAACTCAGATATTGCTTTACAAAGAAAATTCTTGTATAGTATTTTAGTCAAAAGAAATTTTTAATAAATAGGTAGATATCAAATAAAATTGTGTGTTATAAATATCTACTGCACTGCTAATAATTGTACTATTATTTTAATTGCTAACACCTCTAATTGAAATAATGTGTGATGAATGACGTCTTAAAAAAACATTAAATAAAATATACTTTGAATAATATGTATCCTGGTTTATAGGCAGTGGCGTAGCTAGTTAGTCAATATGCAAAAATCATGCAAGGTGGCTTCTGGCTTTTTACCTAGTTCTAGGTTTATTTATACATACGTGATATGTTATGAAAAATATATTCTACAATCTATGGGTAGTTAAAAAATATTAATTCAAGACGTTCATAACATAACATCTATTTTTTTAAAAGCAATAGGTAAATAAAGTTATGTTAAAAATAATCTTAAAGGTAAAATTTAACAATATTCTAAAGTTTTAAAAGCAAAATAAACAGCGCATAACTGAAAATGTCTACGTCTCTACAAATCTCCTTTACCGGCCGCGTAGCCTTATTATAAGCCCGACAAGAGGAAACCGTTGTGATTCAGAAGAGGTCATAGAAGGGCCACGCATGTAATTGACGGGTGCATACAAATTTTCACACATTTTACAACATAATTAGAAACTGTACGTGAGGCAGAAAAATGCTTTAAGACCAGAAATAACATACAAATTTAAAAATAACGATACATAGTCCGAAAACACTCGTTTGGAAAATTATTGAAAGGAAAATAGTTAAACCTATACGGTCGAATAAATTTATCTAGAAGGGATTAAAAACAAGATTATATAAAACTCATAAAGACTCCAGATAATAGACCCATATTCAAGAATAGTACGTATCAACGAAACGTAGAGTGTACGTCAAAATTTGCATTTTTGGATGGCTCAGATTGTCTCGTGGTGATTCCAGGACCTTGCTTATACGCGCAGCTATAGAAATAATACGTCAATGAAAAGATAATGTTGAGTCAAACCACATCCTTTTTTGCCTGGAGTTGACGCTTGAGAAAGCTATTTGACATAGGTAATAATTATAGTAAAGTTGTATTTGATGGTAGATTTTGACCTAGATAAGCTTATGCAGACACCTTAAATCTGTCAGTGTTGAATCAAAGTTTATTTTATTGAAAATTAATTATTAAATTGATATAAAAATATGATATGTAAAAATTAAATAGTTTTATAAATTTTATCATTGGAATAGTTCAACAGATTAAACTTATTCGGGCACTAGATCGATAAGTTTTGTATTTTTTTTTTTACTTATCTGAACCGAACAGTTCAGTCGACTTTTAAGAAAATTACACGGAATCAATTTCACGCTCTAGTTAAGGCGGGTAAAACAAAAACGATTGAGAAAGATTACGCGGCGGTCTGTGGTTGTTCTATCTTCTACGCCACTGGATTTGTCGAACTAAATTCCTAAGTGTGTATTATATTATATATAAATAAACAAAATACTGTATTTTTATACGCAGGTTAAAAAAATCTTATTACCACTAACAGATTATAATAATTAATTGTTAGGTAGGTTTTGAAAACAAACAATTTAGTCATATATTAATGTATCAAAAGCAAATCATAAGAACTTTTTGAATCACTACAACATTAATAAAATTGATGCCATACATAATAGGTATGTATTATGTAAATATAAAAATAAAATGATAGCATTTTTTGCATATTCCGTTGGTTTCTTACTGGCATACTGATATGTAGTTTCAATAATATGTGATATGATATTGTTTATCTAAATATTAAGTTTATCTAAATATTTGTAAATTGAGCCTAGTGTTTAACACTAAATGCATTGTATTAATCTCAGCATGATCATGGAAAATAAATCTTAGATGACATTATGTATTAAACTTTGTTCAAATGAATCTGAGAGATTACATAATATGTCAGTTTAATTTAGTAACATTTTTTTTCAGCTTCACATTTTTATTTTTACATAACATTTTCATAGAAGAAAGTTTTCTTTAACACTTTTGACTTAAAATATGAATTATTGTTGTCCTTGGCGTATAATAAAAAAATATATATAGGTATTCTTAATAAAAAAACATTGTGATGGGATATATTTTCACAACATTATATTAAAATGACTAAATGATTAAACTGAATATAAAAGAGATGGTAATTGACTTTCAATTTGGGTATTTTGAGACGTGATTAGTTAATGTGGTAGGTCTGTAATTATCAAAAATATATTAGTTATCACAACTTAATGGAGAAGTCAAATTAAGTCAATATCGTTTCTGACTTATGCAATAATATTTTGATAAAATATCGTCAGTTATCGAAAAAATCTTGTTTAATAAAACCCAGCAATCCGACACATAAATTAAGGGACCAATATGCATCAATATTCAAGATTGTTTCTTAATCGATAGCATTTTTTTTATTAATAAATCTGTAGTTAGAAACAGCGTTTATCAAAAACATAATTACGTTTAATTTATTGCAATAATTAAATTATCTTCATACATTTACGTTTATATTGTGTCTGTATGTTCTTAAAATATTTCACAATACTTACACATTACACATGATAATATAATGTGCTGTTAATGTATAACTATTTTATTAGTTTCTGTACTTAGGAGGCGGCAGTTGGAAGTGTAAGGCCAAACATAGTATCTAATAGTAATATTTTGATCATATCTTTTAACACCAAGGAGGACTGTTCTTTCATAACAAAAATAAAACTGGTACTTATTATCGTATTAAATAGCCATGTAGGTACTAATAGAAACAAAACATATGGAAGAGTCATGTTATAATATAAATAAACTGACATTCGGAAAGCCGAAAGGTAAACGAAAACCTAGTGAAGTTTATACAAGATTAATGGAGAGTGCCGATTTGGATTTGGTTAGATTTAAAGACAATAAATGGAGGAAAGTGGCTTTGGACAAACTTGGATCGAGGCGGAAGCCAAAACAGGCCATCGAGTTGTAGTACCAGGAAGAAGAAGAATAGTAACAAGTACAATTAAATAACTACATTGGTTATTGAGACTTTCCCAAGACTTGCACATGTTTTGGAATCTATTAGCATTCCTAACAGCTTGCAAAATGTAACACCATTATAAAATCCTCACACTTAACTAGCTTTGGACATGATATTCAGGCGGATGTTGGAGGAGGCCAAAACTTACATACTTGCAATAATATGTGTAGTGCCAATAAATATCTAGTACCTAATAGTTATTTTTATGATTACATTTTGTGATATTTGGTGGGTATTTTAATTTCTATCCTTGTTGACTTTTTATCTCAAAATTAAATTTATTTATTTTCTAGAATACTATGTTATTTTCAACCAATTAATACAAAGCGTTTACAACAATGCTTATTCAAAGAAATTAAATATTTACAATATTATTTAACTTACTATGGCCGCGCGGCTTAAGCGTCGGCCCATATCGTCGTGGCTCCCAGGTTCGAATCCTGGGTCTGGCAAGTACACGTATATTGTTTTTCAATTTGCGTTTGAATATGGACCTATTAGGTTGAGTAAGTAGCTGAAATCCATTTCTTGTAAAAAAAATCTGTTAATACAAAACTCCACTCTGTGGAGGCCCATGTGATCTTTACGGATCGGACATGGTCGAAAAAAAATATTTAAATGCAATACCGGATAATAATAAGGGTTAAATAAAGTAAACGGGTGTATAAAGAGTGAGCTAAATAGTCCTTCACGGAAGTGGATATGTAAACGATTTGATCGCCTTCCCAATTGGCTTACCAATGTCAGGCTAGTTAGGCACCTTGGAAGAACAACAACGGATGCTCTCGATTTCTAAGATAGTATCAAGAGATATAGGTAAATTTTGTAAAATATTATACAGAATAGATTTTCTTTTCTGCATATCGGTAACAAGGCTTGGTATTACATAACATACAAATGGTTTTTCACCATTATGACTCTTAAAAATATAACAGAATGGGCATATGGTACTAATTCCATTTTTTTGTATATTTTTGGACTGGTTGACAATGTCCCCCTGAAGCGGACTAAACCGGTTCAAAAATAATAAAAAGTGGGATGAGTACTATACACTTAGGATTGTGTTTTTTTATTTTTGTTTTATTTTTTTAATTAGGTCGACAAAACAGGATTAATCACAGAAAACAAGTATAATTATAATATAGAATAACATAATATGTGATGGCCCCAACAACAAAAAACATAATAAATCAGATAATTTTTTTCGATCAAATATTAGATGGTACAGCTGTAATGAATATAATTGGAGAGTTATTAAAAATGGTTAAAAAAACGAAAAACACATTAACTTAAGGTAACTTAATTTGAAAGAGGCAAGAGAACAATTTTTATTAATACAATTTCCACCATGAATTGACAGTTAACACCATAAAAAATATTATTCTTTTTGTGTTTTTAGTGGTGATGTCTTCTACTATATTATATATTATAAGAACAATATGACATTTTAAATGCTATCATTTTTATGAATGGGAAGGGGCGCTGAGAAAATATTACTTTAAAAGGGGGATAGTGTAGCCTGAAAATATTTGGAAAATCCTACTATACACGAAGGACGTTTAATATTTTTTCTCCTTAATTCTTAAATTTATAAAGATCTTCAATTGTATGGATTCTATTATTGGGCGGGTAGGTATCGACTGAATATTACAACACCTGGTCTCTTAGTGAACCGCTTGGCTTGCCGCCAAATAGCCTCATCGAATCGTATCAATTGCTTTGTTTGAGAAATATAATGTGAATTATCGATAACTATTAGTGGCGAGGGTTCATTTTGAATTCTCAGCAAGTTTTCCAAAACACAATTGAATCCGTTTTATACTCTTTTATGTATACTGTATTTTTTTTCACGTATTATAGAAACAAACGTTTTTAGGTACCAGTTCATTGATATAATATTGATCGGGTCTCTAGTAAAAAATAAGTAAGTACTTAGTTTAATTCATGTATTCACTCGTAGGTGGCAAGGTGTACACCACAAAATAATATATCATAAATATTCACAGAAACGAAACTTGAAAGGCACCGTGAGGGCCTCAGTCTATGCCAGTGCATTTTCATCAGCTCAGGGGATGAAAAGTATAATGGACGCATGTGTCAATAACATAGCTCGGTGTTTTTGATTTATCTGCATTTGACACAAAGATTCAGGATATAATCTCCACTTATGAATATTCTACGCTTCTGAAGTATGCCTTAAGCGTATGCGGTTGACATATTTGTAGGAGGTAGGTAATATAGATATTTAATAATTTTATCAGTGAGAAGGATGCAATTGATTTTGAGAAAAAATCATAGCCCGTTCACACACCTATGGATTTATTGCTGGCACTACGTATTATCGCGACGATAACAATAAAATGCAAGCGTAAACACATATTATGGTGCTAGTTGCAAGACTGCTTGCATGGATCAAAAAGTTCTGCGGCTTCTGAATTTTCACGCGAAAGCTTAATTTACCCTCTATGTCGAAACGCGGTTACAAATTAGATAAACAAACACATCCTCATTTACCATATCTATTCTGTAATCGTCCCATTCTTTTTTTAATTTCAATTCCACGAGGGCTGAGGAACCAAATTCGTAAAGATACGACGATCCAAACTACTTAATCGAGGGTATTAGCAGATCTAAACCTAAATCCAAAACACTGACATGACAATTATAGCTCAGAAAATGAGGCTTGTGCACAATATGATCGTTTTTTGAGTCTAATAAATTTTTCTTCAACTGTTAATGTCAGGATGAATCTATTAGTTAATCTTGCGAAAGTATTGATGTATCTTCTTATATAATTTGATAATCGTAATACTTGGATAATATGGTACGCTACGCGGCACACCTAAAACCTCTCACCAAAAATGAATCATCCGGGTGCCCTCTATAAAGACGCCAGTCAGCTATTGACAGAATTTGAAAATGTTATCGAAACAGTAGCATTTTGATTACAAA
The DNA here is from genome assembly GCF_057557595.1 of Rhyacophila brunnea. Taxonomy (NCBI): domain Eukaryota; kingdom Metazoa; phylum Arthropoda; class Insecta; order Trichoptera; family Rhyacophilidae; genus Rhyacophila; species Rhyacophila brunnea. Next base: position 36,912,683 of record NW_028232752.1, read on the forward strand.
AATATGTTTATAAATAAAATAGTGAAAAGATATTGCAACCAGCAAAGTTTCCATATACATTGTGAACATTACACCAGACAATGAGACACAGAGTAATAGTAGTGAAATAGTATTGTAGTAGTAGCAACGAAATAACTACAGAAACACTCAACATTTTAATAAAATCATATGTATTTTGAACTCACTGGGAATCACGCCTGGAGCATCCCGATGATGAGCCAGTACTTTGGAAAATTGAACTTGGTCGGTAATATTGGAACACAGAACAGATTAATAAATGGTATTCCGATATGCTCAATACACTACATTTTGACGTAGGGTTTTGAATGTGTGAGTGTCCTACGAAAATGAACCACACATTGTAGACATGCAATAGTGTGTGTTGCAACCTTCAAATACACCAATATCGAATGAGCGTTAGTGAATTAACCGAGAGCAGTTGTCAAAACGATAGACAAGCTTAGAATGACGTATTCTTGACACGTGTTTAAGTTTATCCCATATTTTTCCACACTCGAGATCGTTTACCAGTAACTACCCGTTATGTATTTCAGTTCCGATTATTTCTTAGTTCCCTGTGTTGGAAGGTCGATATACATAGTCATTATTATCTGCTACAAAACTACCTAAATAGTTGCAAAGAACAAAAAAAAAAAAGATGAGTGTTTGAATCTCTTTTTTCGAAAAGAAAATATACCTACTAGGTGTGTTTCTGATGCCTCTTGAAAGAAAAAAAATAATTCAATTAAAAAATATCTCCTTGACAATATGTATTTTTTTGTTGTTTCCAGGAGGCGGGGCGAGCAATTCCGGTGTTGATAGTGGTGTCCTTAGCAGGTGTCAAAGTATGCCGCCCGAACGATCAGGTGAGGGTTTTTTCTTATTATCAACTTCTCTCAAAATCATTTTTTCCGTGCGATTTTAAACAGTCAAACTAATAAAAAACAACATTTCATTTAAAAGTATTTGAAAATGTCAAATATAAGTTTTTTTGCTGTGTTCAAATCTAAATGAAGCCTTGGAAGGTTAAGCTTTGATAATTTTTTTTTTTTGAAGATTTTTTTTAAATGCAATCGGTCGCACAACAATTTTCAACTTCAATCAGAACACTAGACAATTTAATAATTAATACTTATATAGTTAAAGCACTGACGAATGATTTCGGTACAATATGAGATAATTTATCCACATTCAAAACACAGTAATACGCTGAATTTTGTATTATAAAATAAAACCTTAACACCGTCTTTGAAATGTCAATATGACATGAACTATGAACAGCATGTTATGTTTGTCTATGACTGAAGTAACCTAAATAATTATCACGAAATACAATATTTATTTTAAACAAACAATTTATAAATTATATAATATGTGATCGAACACAATAGTTTTTTTTATCATCCTTATTATTTATTATTTGCTTAAAAAGATAGTCATCGACAATAAACAAATCAAAATAGAGTGTAAGCTTGTCCTGTAGTGCTTATGAATCTGGAACAAATAGCCAAAAACCAAGGTATCTGCAAATTTTTCAATTTCGAGATTAAATGCAAAGAACTGCAAAAGTCGTGAACTTGATAATGTAAAAGTGAAGTAACTGAAAGAACATGCAATATAATGTAGATATAAACCAAATATTATGTTTTTTTTTAGAAACTCTATTTCTCCTAACAAAACGAAACCCTAATATATCCAAAATGTCTTGATACTAGATACCTTTGTTTTACACTCACGGTGCGAAATATGCAGAGATATATGAAGTTGGCGACGCAACAGCGGTAGAAAAAACGGGGAGGATTATGGTCGACATAATTCTAAAAATAGCACTCACGTCACTTCGTCCGTCATTTATTTTTTATTCAAAACTTGACTAAAGTAAACGCTCTACTTCTAAAATCTGACGATAGATGATACTCAATATTTTTATTATATTACCTAGTCCTAGACAATATATATATATATTTATTTATTTAAATTAAATACTTGAAAATAGAAGGTAAGCTTAAAATAATCGCTTAATATGGAGCCTTCGCCACTGGCATCCAGTAATATGTCGTAGGTCAGGGGTTGCAAACCTATGGCACGCGAGATGATTTTAAAAGCGAGACGCGTTTTAAGAGAAAAAATATCTATAATAATAATAAATGACACATCGAAATGACAATAGCAGGCAAATACTCTTCAAGAATAAGCGTTACGGTTGTTGTAAATATATAATTGCATGGGTCGGTCCTTTATGCGTCGCAATTAATATTATCATACTAACCTCCTCAGGCGACGGAGGATGCCGCGCCGCGAACTTCTAATTTTGATCGATTTACGATGCTTGAGGCCATTGTAGCGAGAGGATGCCTCATCTGATCAGAGCAATTCATGTGTCAATTTGTGCGTAAATAACCAAACTAAGTGATACGAAAACTTTAAATATTATTTTGGAAATTTTGACACGCGTCAATAAAAAGGTTCGCCAACCCTGACGTAGGTAATGGATCGGTATGCTAGTAGGAATATTTTTTAACAACATCAGTGCTTAATTTACAAGAAAAATCACCGGCTTAGTGCCATAAAAGTCTCATAGTATTTTAATACATTATAATTTTATGAGTAAATTAAAAGAATGTTTTGTAATAAACCGACGTGGTTTTGAACAAAAAACTTGGTGAATATCTTTCTACGTTGACCTTCTCAATTTCGGGAGTTCCAGAGTCATCGCTTTTTAACTATAGTGGAAAAACTTAATCTTGAAATTGCGCAAATAGCATTCTTTCTACTGGATATAAGTCAAATACGGTAAATTTAATTATTGTTACCGTTAATATTTACGAATGTTCTTACATGGAACCTTTAGCATCGTTGTCTCTCACTCGACGTCGCTCTTACTACGTCATATTTTCTGTCAAAACTGTCAGACTTCACACGTATGTGGTAGGTATTATAACAAGCCTTATTAGATATATAAATAGTAAACAAATAGGTAGGTACCTGCAAAATAAAATTTAATTACTATATTTTATTAAGTTTTATTCCTATTATTACTACGAAGGTATATCGGAATAGAGTTTTTAATAAATCCAAGATTGATTCCTTTGAAAGCTGATATTGATATTTTACGTATGTTTCGGCTTCCGTTCTATATTATCCCCAAACATCCGTGATACGTGATCTATATTTTAGATGTCTATTCAGATAAGAGATAAACTAATAATATTACATTTTGATATAGAGTACACACTTTTTCCATCATTATAACATTTAAGTAGCCAGGCACTCAACTTTACGAAATATATTCTTACTATGTATTTAGGTATATGCTCACACAAATTATATTACTTCATACATTCGTTTACATAAAATCATGATTATACATTTTTTCTTGTACCTTAAGATGAATACAGTCTTACTAGAGACATCTAGCGACATAATACAAAAGATGCAATTTAATACAGTTTAGACAACAAACATGCACTCTTTTTCAATTAATAAATACTTTTTAATTTTAATAAATAATGTTTTACATTCAAAAATAATATATTTACAACTAAAAAACAGTTATACAATGAGGTACCTACGTATTATTCAATTTCGTGTTTTACTCTTATTTTAATCATGTAGTTTGATTAGTTTTATCGAATTTATTTATTATTGAACATACACATTATAGACAGTGTATTATATAATATTTATAACCTAACAATAATAAAAATATTACAACATTTACCAACTACATGAAGCATAAAGATATTTTACAATAAAAAAATTAAAATATTAACAAATGCCCCCCGATTGTGATGGATGATGATTCATGCCCCATACGGTACAGTTTTTTAGTGGACAAACTTATGATTATCGCAAGCTGATGTTATAATAATTATTTGCAAACGTCCACTATAATTCAACCCAGAGGGCGAATCCTCTATTGATCGAGATTGAACCTGTAAATAATGCTGCCTTATATTCAGGAAAATCAATGATTTAAGGTTCAAGTCCTCACTATATTAAAATATGTAATAATAATTATTCCGTTTTATTACAGAGCGTACAGATGGCGCACGCGCTGCGGCGCATCTCATACGCGACGTGTGAGCCAGCGCGCGCCCTCTTCGGGTTCGTGGCGCGAGAGCCCCGCGGACCTGCCCACTCGCAGTTCTGTCACTCCTTCACCACTGATACTGCCAAGCAGGTGAGTAATGCAATGCCATCTATCGATTGGATTGAAAGACATATTTTAAAGATTTTTCAAGAATATCATCTCGGGTTTTTTATTGATAGTTTAAAAAACACTACATACATTCATTAACTAGGTACCTATTATATTATTGTATAATATATATGTTTATAATATGATCACCATCATCAATCAGTCTGGATCTATCCAGTACTGGTTGAAGGCCTTTCCGAGTTGATTTCACTCCTCTCAGTCACATGCATTTCGTTACCACATCGTACGTCCGCAGAAATTGTCAATCCAGCTCTAAGTACATAGTACATATATTTATCGGTCAGTATTGATTGTATAATATTTTCAGTAAATTGTATTTAAATATATGTTTTCAATTATTCACAGAAGCGTGAAGTTCATTAGTTTTTAGTTAGTTAGAGCGACGCCGAGCGAGAGAAAACGATGCAATAGGCTTTATGTAAGGAGCAGTCGGAAATAATAACGGCAACAATAATTCAATTTACCATATGTAATTCGTGCGCAGTAGAAGAAATCGCAATCTACACAATTTCAAGGTGAAGTAGTTCCACTATAATAGATCTCAATGTTTAATGAAAAGCAAGTTTTAGAACAAAAGTATATTTATCTGCGTTGCTTAATATTATCTAAATATATGATTACTAATTATTAAGAATATAAAATAATATATAAGAGCTTTCATAATAACCTCAAAAGTACACAATTTTATAAGTTATATCAATTGTAATTCATAGACACATTATTGAAAGTAGTTACACTTCCGTAAGCTTATTAGTGGTTTCATCCACTCGTTTTTTTTTAATCAATATTTCTTGTAAACATTGACATAACGAGCGTTGACGAAAGCCCGCAGAGCAAACAACATTAAAATAAAATCGATGCGCCATGTCTAATGGGGCATCGAAATCTGAAGAGTAACGAAGCGACAAACAAACGCAGCGACTCCTAGTGGCCCATTGCTCACCGCACCATTGAAATGAAAAACTTTCGATGTCCAATGAAGCATGCCAAATCTGCGGTTGACCAATGTAGGTCTGGTAATTTAATATTGTATGTGAAATTGGGAAGTTCGTCAAACGAGATGTGTCACGAGAAAATTATTGGCCAAGAATGTTCTAGATTTGCGTTATATTATTACTTTCTTAGTTCTGAGATTATTTTCCTTTGGTTTGTAAGAACCATGCTAAACCAATTATTGTATTGTAATGACGCTACGGGATTATCTACATGTCTACCTACATATTATTATAATATGATGGTAAAGAAAGATATATTGAAAGTAATATGCTCTGATGCTTAAATTAAAAAAATAATTATTAATATCAACCGTAGGTTCCTAGTAACATTCCCATTCGATACAGAAGTTAAGATAACGAATCACATTAAAAATCATATTCGCTGCTACCAATTATTAGTAATAAATTATCAACTCCATTTTATTATCAGTATTCTTAAATCACTGTGATTCATTATTTGCAGTCGGTTTTCTTTTTTAGTTAACATAATTATTGTGACCATGTTTATTTGGAAAGTGTAGTAGGTAATAGCTACAAAGTTAACTGCATGTTACACAACACATTAACGGTTTTTCAATTTTTTCTTCTGATTTCGTTTTGCTCCACTGCCCACCCCCATCGCTGCCCCACTGTATTGTTCCAGCGATAGGAAATAATATAGACAACATTTCTTTTCGTGACTGAGTTAAAATGTATCTCTGAGTGGATGATATCGCCCACTTTGGGAAACACTGATGCGGACGACGAAACTCAGATATTGTTGGATTATTATTATAATTATTATTATATTTAAAAGAACTTTGAATATGAACAGCGATGGCATACAAGGAAAATATTACTAATTAAGATTTGTATATTGTATAACTATATTCTAGATTCTAAAGGTTTTTAAAGTGTATGCGTAATCTAAGAACTTGTGACCAAGATGCAAGGGCGGTTTTTTTTTATATTTCTATCTCACCATAGTTCAATTTAGTGACGCACTGTGCTGGTTGAGTTTTGGCGGTTTTCAGTGAAGGATGAATATCTACCTAGATGCTCATCAAATCCTGATTCTACTTGCAACGACATTATCTATATAATATACTTAATATAAATAATATATAATTCAAACACTAATAAAAATTTTAGGTTTTATAATGTTATTATAATATACCTACGATTTAACAATAAAAGCTGCCATACAAAATTTTATAATAATAATTTCAGAACAATGAACACATCAAAAATAAAGCGTTAGAATGATGTCTATAAGTAGAAAATTACTTTATTTCACAATAACTATTAATGTATTAAGTACTACGCCTGAACTTGCTATAGGCTTATCGGAGCTTTTCTCAACCGTCTCTATCCAAACGAAAATCAAAGCCTTTCTGTAAACGCGTCTCAACATCCAAATCAGAAGCAAGCTACATAATACAATATAGCCATGCGTCTGTCTCCGCACGATTGAATACACACGAAAGAGATGCAAATGTATAATCAATTGAGTTAGCTAAGGTATTCAGGGCGCGTCTGGGAGCTTTTTACAGTGTTACAGGGTGCACTCATTGGAAAATTTTATTCAGCCACGTATAAGCAAAACATGAGCAAAAGGACAGCGTATGAGGTTACAAATTTATCGCGTAATTATTTACTCACAGAATTATTGAAAAAAATAATCTCACAACAAAGCAGTTTTTTATGCGAAACGAGCTCATTCATGTCGATATAAAAATAGTTTTTTGAGAAAATACATTACAGGCCTTCTCAGGGACGTACCCTTAAACCAAAATACAAGTTACAAGCAATATATTTTTTTACGCATACATAGAAAAAAAATATTTCAAATACAATTAGTTATTTTTACCAAAAGATCACTGCCAATTCCAAATAATTTAGTTTTGCTGGTTTATCGCGTAAATCTCATCTTCTACATTCGTATCTAAATTTGTTTTTGCGTATAAACAGTGTGCCGGAAAATATTTCCAATATGTATTTATTTATTTAAGAAAACAAAACATTGTGGACATAACAAATCTAAATTCAAGACGTGCACAACATGAGATTTACATTATAACAAATATTACACTCACAAGAGAGAAGAAGAGAATATATAAAATAATAGTAATACCTAATAAAAAAACATACTTATTAAGAAAGGACCTACATTTTTATATAGAAAAATAAAATTTCGAATGCAAAATCCACAGCACGTCACCGAAAATGTTTACGTCTTTGGGGAGCGCATTGACTGGTCTTGCGCCCCTCGCTAATGGTACCTGATAGGCTTGACACGAGGAAACGGTTCCGATATAGAATAAATCATGGCTGTGACCACGTAGGTAATTGACAGGCGCATGTAAATTCAAATGTATTAGAACACCAGGATTGGAAACCATCCCTCGTGATATCAGGCAAAAGTGTTACAAGAGCAGAAGAGACCCACGAGTATATTATGTACGTATCGGCAACAGAAAAAAAACATTAAAGTCACGAAAATTGACCGAGTAACGCAGTTAATTCCCCAATCTTATATCAAATCATGGTATCTCCAAAGTAACTACCTGGCCACTAATATAAAAAGGAAATAACGGCAGTCGAAAAAAACACCGCAAAAGAACATCTAAAATGCCTTCTACCCTCTACTCCAGGGGGGGGGGGCAAACTTTTTGGATGGAGGGCCAAATTCAAGAATTCAAAATAAGCGGCGGGCCGCAACTAAAATACCATTTTTAGATATGCACCATTTATTATCACGAAAAATAAACATTATAAAAAAATTAATGAGAAGAATGAAACTGTTGTACATTTTTTTTTAAATTCAGGTGTTAATTTTGTAGTTGATATTCTCAAAACTGCTGGTAAATGGGCATCGGAGATATTTGATCCTAAAGAATTTCTATTAAGGTTCATGATCGAAAATGTTTGTTCACATAATTATATAGGTTGATCCAAAAATAACGAACATTTTTCTTGCATAATCTTTAAGTTGGTCGAATTTGTCTGAATTAAGGGCATTGTAAAATTTGGAGATTTCTTCACGACGATTCAATTCTCTTAAATCAGTGTCACACTGCAGATCAATAATCTCATATTATAACTCTGTCGGTACACTATCAATATCTATTGAAAATGGATCGCGTACTATTGCTAAACAAATTTTAATTATATTTAAATATATTTTTTTTAATTATAGAAAGGTTATTCGTAATCAGAAATACAATTAATGATGGCGGGCCGCAAAAAAATACCCGGCGGGCCACATGCGGCCCGCGGGCCGCAGTTTGCCCTCCTCTGCAGTCTACTCAGTCAACTCCACTAAATATTATGCTAGTGGCGAAAGCTTGTCGCTAATCAATTATTTCAGTGTTACCTTCACTCATTTAAATTATTTGAATACGAGAATTTTCTAGTCTCAATACCTACTATGTATTGTTAATTTTCATCCGTAAGTAATAAAATTATAATATGAGAATATAAGCGTGACCTTTAAACCTTCTTCCTCTAGTATGACAATCCAATGTGGAGCTTGTCCACCTCTAAGAATCCCTATCCTGGGTAGCTATGTCGTTATGTTTTTCCAATGACTTATCGTAGCGTTTAATAGTTATCTATTTCTTCTGTATGTGGTGCATCCATGATGCTTCTCAACGAACGGACAGGTAAATTTAATAAAATCACAAAAGAAAATCATAACAATGCGATAACAAAGTCGTAGCCAGTTAAAAATAATTTATTATTAGTTGGCTGTATGAACGACGCATTTGTATGCTCAATCGAGCGTTTAAGAGCGGAAATGTAGGAATTAATGATAACAAAATTAATTATTTTTATATCCGCTTAGAGCAGGTTTTTACAAAATCGTCTACTCTATCCATCTTATAAAGGTAGCTTTTAATAACCAACTTTTAAATATTATACTTTATCTTAGATAGGAGGACAACAATAGTTTTTCAATATTTTTTTTTGTCTGGATTCTTTGACTATCTGATTAATGAATAATTGTATTTAACATGTTTCTTTATTTTTGATACATACCGATATTTTGAAATAATGAATTTTCGCCCACATGTCGCCCTTCTACACCAGTTAAAATGCTCGAACCAATTTTACATAAATATATAATTTATCTTTTTCTTCATTTTAACAACCTAAGATATTAATATTATTATAATTAACGTTATCGGAACCGCCAGCTCGCATGAACTCACACGTGGTGTGATTATGGTTACAGACTAAGCGTTGCTAGAGTCAAGGTGCAGAGAGTTTGTGCATGGGGAATGTACCCAGTAAAGTTCAGGGTTCGCGGTTGTAGTTGCGAGGTGTGGTAAAATATTAGGCTAGGTTCGAATCGTATCCAGTCATGCCGGCAAACTGTGGAATTTTCAAACTCCGTAGCGTGTAACATCCGGTTGTCGCACGCTATACTGCATGATTATGTGGACAGACCATACAAACAACTTGTAGTTACTACCAGTGAATGTGATTAGTGGTTATGTTTGCGTGCACCGTATAGTTAATTTATAACGAGATATTCTAGGGGCAGAAGAGTTCTAGTTCAATTAATAATATAATAATAATTACATGGTATGAATTGATTTTTCTGTGATTATTAAAAACTTGTATATTGAAAGAAACATATAGGTACAACAAAATAATGTAACCCCCTTAGTCAAAATATTCAATGCTTTCACGTGGAAGGAAGAAGCGTCTTTGTCGTGAGACTGGCCCAGCCATCTGTTTTGCATAATATCTGTGAAAATTGAAACGCTGAATACGCAGAAAGGATTTAAAACGAAACAGAAAAAATGAAAACGTTTGAAAAATGGCATGTTATGAAAAACATTTTAGCTTGCCGAGCTTAAAAGCTCAGATATCTTTCAGACAAGTTCGTGCATTTAAAAAAATCCTACGCATTTTTTATTAAAAAAAAAACAGCAAAAGTGTTTCTGTCATGAAAATTCTAGCATGATAAATTATGCAGAAACGTATCCTTCTTTCTCGTAAACTGCTAACTGCCACCACTTTTACAGGAATACATAATAATTTGAACAAAAAAAATATTTAATATTATGTCCATGCATAATTTATTATATTGAAGTAAATTTTATGCCCCCCTCGGGATACCTGCCGCACGGCCGCCATTTTTATGTTAACATTAATGTTAATTAATTTATTATTCAGGGCATAATAGCATGACATTTTTGGTGGAAGTGTTGACACGCATAATTCATGTACCTACCGTCCGTTCCAGCCATGGTATATTTTTCGGCGTTTATAATATTTCAATGGTGTAGGTACGAACCGGTTGAACGATACAGAATTTTGGTATTTTTTAACTCGAAATACGTACCTGAACCCATTTTGCTGTAGGTATTTAATTGAAATATTATTAATGTAAATAATAAAATAGCTATCACGATGTTTAAGTTATATTATTTATGAAACTACATTTTATAGTATTAAATTAAAATATCAAGATCATATTTACTAGATATTCAAAATTCCGGATAAATTTAAACATGATATTACCGTCCAACTTGGAGCACTATAATCAAATTCTTATATGTTGTCATTTCTATCGTATCTTTTTTAATCCGTAGAAGAAAAGTGACAATGAAATTCTGCTTTTCACATTAAAGGATTACTAGTCTGAATCCAGTTGGCTATAAAACATGTGCATACTTTTTGCTTATCCATTACAAAATGGTCAAAGTATTTAGCAAATATGATTAATAAGCAAACTTTTATCATAGCAGATTGTATGTTGAGATATCTTTACACTGGTGGTTCGTAATAATATGCTATTTGTGATGATTTACCCAATCATTACTATTCTGTTGGTTGATGATGCTTAATATAAACTGTATTATGTTATTTATAAAGATACTTATAATACGTTCCAGGGTTGAACTTTTTCTTTTGCATGCTTCTGTGAAATTTGAATTCATTTTAACACATCGAGGATAAATTATAAATGCATGTTTTAAAACTTAAGTCGATCATTACCAATTTAAAAAAAATATATTGTCTCAGCAATATAACAATATACTGAAAGTGGAAAGCACTTGCATAGATTAAACAAATATTATATTACATAGATATGAACCTACTTTATCCGCATACTTATATATTAAGTACCTACCAGTGGCGAAGGGTGGAGGTAGGCTGTTAAGATTCGCTATAAATAGTGCACACTAAACTTTTTTCGTCATATGTATTTGTTTTTATTGAACTAAGACTACAATTTACAGATGGTGTTAGTTAGTTTTTAAAAATCAATTAAACCCTGCCTCAACGAAACCATATTAGTTTTGGTCTAATTTGGGCAAAACGACAAAATTGTGCACATTTTTTCATTCATAGTTATTTGTTTTCGTTGGATTAAAAATACATATTACACATATTGTTGGTTATTTTTTTTAATTCATTAAGCCCTGACTAAACCAAACTATAATAAATAAAAAATAGCATTCTATTTATAAAATATTCAAAGTTATGTATGTTTTAATTGCATAATTTTATATATTTTATAGATAGACATGTAATTTTGACTATTATCTATTATCGTTTGGTTTCTCAGAGTTTAATTGAATTTTAAAAACTAACCAACACTATCTGTAAATTGTAGTCTTATTTGAATGAAAACAAATATGTATGTCTGAAAAAGTTTAATGTGCACTGTTTATGGCGGATCTTAAGAGCCTACCTCCACCCTTCGCCACTGGTACCTACCCACATTAGCTATAAATGATCGTTTGCGGTCGACATCGGTCCTGCTAGTATCAAGGTCAGAGTGTTCAGATTTCATATACAGTAGTTAGAAGCTATGAAATAAGTTTTACGTATTTTCCGTCTATACTAATATAAGTAGGTAGGTACCTAATAAGAAAAACTTGTGGGTCGCCGCCACTGTGTATTAATTACAAGTAGGTACATATATTTCATACGAAAATTTCCCATGTTGACTCGACACATGCAATAATTAGTGTTTGTATTTTCCGTTTAGTATTTACTACTAGAGCCGCTGACAGAATATATATGTTAGCTTGCCATGATAAATGCCCTGTAGCATGTACAAGGTACAACATGGCATATTAAGTAGATACTCGTTCCTACCTACCTTCTTTTTCGTGAAAATTCGAGTATTAACGTGCCCAAAATTTTTCATTTAAATCAGGGAAATTGTCATTCATATCAGATGAAAATCATAACATTACACAATCATAGTACCAATACTTGACAATAGCGTAGCCACCTCATTGCAAGCGTGTGCAATATAATGTGGCCCAGTCAGACAAGGCGTCATAAATCTTAGTTTGATAATTCTTTAAACATATTTATAATATGATCGAACTCCTTTAAAGACATAGGTTTTACCGGCGTATCCAACTTTAAAAAAATCCTTTCAGAATCATATTAATTATTTTTTTCGTCTTCTGAGGTGCTAATCTAAAATATTCCTAATTTATTTTGTACGAGATATCTTTTCTCGTGTCAAAGACATCTTATAAGCGATATTTTTTTTTCACGTTACTAGCATATTTTCCAAATTTGACTAAACATAGTAATGCAGCATTTTGTTGTTTTAGCGTACTACATAGATTCTTACAACTAAGGTACTGTAAACACCAATACGGTAGTCAGGGCTTTTCGGTTACTTTTAAAAAATTAAATCAATCCTCGTATTCCAAATTTGATGCGTTCATAAATAATAATTACAATAATTGAACAGGTAATAATTGAAAGACTTTGATTTTTTATGAGGCTATATTTTATACATACGCCACTACTATGAAAAGTGCCACCATAGCCTTCATAATTTATCACTGGTAAGCAATGACATTAATATGGACGAAGCACCTGGAAAAAAAATGACACTCACTTTTTTGTCGGGTCTGCCGAATGGCATAATCTGCTCTAACGCCATTACAATAAAGGTGATATTGCTATAAATTCCCGATGCTTTTTGTCGGGTCTGCCGAATGGCATAATTCATATTTTAATATCAATATCACTCGTTCAAATGAACATTGACACAAGAAACACTGTTCTAACGCCATTACAATAAAGGTGATATTGCTATAAATTCCCGATGCGTGATATCTTCTAATGGAAATTGCTAAATTTTGTCACGTGACGTCTACCTATACATGTGCGAATGTAGCTATGCACGAATTTATGTTCCTACGTGTGGCACACTTAACACTGAAAGCCGTAATCGTTCACTTTTTGTAAATGTACGTTCTTTTAATTAAGTAGTTAATTTTCATGTATTTTTTTATACATAAGTATTTTTAAAATATAAAAGCTTTTTAAAAAAATTCATGGAAACTTACAAGTAAGTATACATACCTATTTATCGTTAATTAATTAATGTACTTACCTGTGATTATTTGAATTTATACACATAAAACTATTGAACAGTTTGATCTCATCGTGTTATATAATCATATACAAGTTGGTGAACGAGTGAACGTAAAACAAATTATAGAATAAGTCTATTCGATATCTTTAAGCACTGACATATAGCATAACAGGATCTTTACACCCACGATGGCCGCGTGGCTTAAGCATTGGCCTATAGCGTCGTGGTTTAGAATCCTGGGTCTGGCAAAGTACACATATTTATTTCACAATTATTTGTGTATGAATCAGGGTATCGACCTAATAGGTTGAGCAAGTGGCTGACATCCATTTCTCGTAAAAACAAAATCTGTTAATACCAATATTATTAAGATCGTTAATGGTCGAAAGAAAAACAGAAGAGGCACATACTTTTACTCTGCATATTAATTAGGTAATTAGCTACTATAACACTTAATTAAGAATACACATACATAATAAAATCAGCTACTTAAGATCTATTAGCACTTGGAAACATGTTATTATAAATAAAAAAAAACGTATATTAATATGCTCCTTCAGTTCATACTAAACAGCTTTATGATTGATTGCATGTTTCCTTTTCAAATAAACCCACGTAAAAAAACAACGAAGAAACTCAGTCATAAATATGCGGTAAACATCGGATTCCTTTTACTGTTACGAGAATAAATAATAAACCAAAATTAATTTCCACAAAAATGCGAGTGAAAACGTATATCCTAGAATTCGTAACGGATATGACATATTTTCCTTATCATCCGCATTTTATGGGGAGTATAAAAAACAGCCACCAACAGTAGATACCTACTGCAGTTTATAGTTTATGAGATATATAATATCCATCTAACCTTTTTCAATATTTTTCCTACATCGGCAAACTCAACCCTATGCCAAACTGTCATGGTACAGTGCATCGGCATACTAAGGATAATAAATTAGACACGATGCTCCTTATAATTAATACTGTCATGTAGTGACTATCATGTGGGCTAATGAGGGTAAACACCCTATTGTATTGAACATTTATTGCCAAGTTTGCCACCCCATTTTTATTTGTAATCAAAGCTACTCCATTCGATGTATTGTATGTCTAATATTCTATAGTACTATTAACCATTTAATAGTAAGCGAATCTAATTTTATTGCAAGTTTCATTACACTCATTGAATTCATGTGAAAACCAACATATTACTTTTAGGGCATTTTATTGTATTATTTTCACCCCATCGAAATCAATAAATCGATTTCGATATTGTATTGTATTGATCAACCCTAATGTAATCCCCTAACCTAACACGTGATATCTAACAAACACGTATTCAACCGCATCACTGATACTCACAAGTGTAATTATTATATAAGGAGAGTAACCCCTCTTATTAGTGACATTCATTCTTGATACTCGTATTTAATTGAAACACGATCTGATCTCTGAATCTGTATTCCTGTATTTCATACTTTATAATTGTGCACTTTAGTGACGAATAAAATATAAGTTCTTAATAATCTTCAAAAGCCTTTGATTGATACACCTACCACTCCTGTTGCTAAGATAACCACATAACAATACAATGCCACGCACACCAAATCAATTTGGGCATATTTTGTGCAAGGCATTTTTATAGTTCCGTATCTCTAAAGAATAAAACAATTAAACAGCGTTTAAATAAATAAAAAATAATGTTTTTGTATTTTTGGTTATTACTATTTCATTTTCATTAGGTATTGTGGATTTATAGATGATTAAATTACATTTTATGTTATTGTTCGTTGAATTGCGGTTGGAAAATGGAAATAATTATAAGTACCTAGGTACTATAACTCGGTCAAAACTAAATGCCACCTATTCGATGATTCTGACAGTGCTGCTTTACGGTGGCGAATCATGGCACCTTACGAAAGCTCGGAGCAACCGTATTTACTGAGCTTCGAAAACAGATTTTTATGACGGATACTGGGTGTGCGGTGGGGTGGTATGACTTTAGGAGCAACGAGGAGATAAGAGAACGTACCAAGCAGCCTCTCATCACGCTGAGAATGAAGAGGCGACGTTGGACCCGGCTCGGCCACGTGCTGCGGATGCCAGAAGAGAACCTCAACCTGGCTTGCCTGTTCATTTTTATTTAAATATACTTTAATTTTAGAAAAGCTTGAGTTGCTGATGGTCATCTCTGATTGGCATCCCATTGCAAAAGCAGTTACCTATATTATACTTAACAGAAATACAATATCATATGATATCTACCTATTGAATCTTGTTCGTAGATCATTTTATAAAGCTTTGGTTGGTACCTAATACCATACATACATTTTTTACTAACATATACATGAGAAATGAGTTAATTAAAAACGAATTAATGCAATTAGATTAATTAAATTGTAATTATTTAATCAAAGCATGGTAGTATTGACGGCATACCAGCATCCCACGTTCAACCATTCGCAAGAACAGAGAGCATTGCTCGGGAGGTTGTATTAAAAAAAATACCATTTTGTATGAGAATCTTGACCGGGTTGACCGAACGTTCTGACCGAATGGCCGTGAATGCGGTAACATTTTTTATGGCAACGAATCTCAGGTATTTTGTAAACTGTACTCAATACGGCATCAGAGTGTTACATAACTTCTTCTTTGGTAGTGAGTGGAATTACATCTGTCGTATTTTTAATGTTATATCGAGCATTAACATTAATTGAACGGAATTAATTTAATGCTTGCACTGTTTTTTGTGGACTAATTTCAATTTGATTTTTATTAACTCGTCGTCGACATAATTATTGTAAAGAAGCGATTGAGCAAAAAATTAATAGTTATCATGATGTCTTATAATGCGGTACGTCTTTATAAAATGTTGAAATCATTGACTTCCTAATGTAAAAAGCATATTAAGAATAAAACGACTCAGTATCGTAAGTTTAACTTATTCATATACGTCACTTATCAGGGTATACACATACAATATTCATTATATCCTTAACATAAATGCATAGCGATGAATGTGGCTGAAAAATGAACTCTGGTACCTTTGCAATAAGGGTGTAAATGGCAAAAAAAATAGTAGTAAAACTTTGTATGGTACCTAATAATATGTTGTTAAAAACAGAAGAAATCCAATGTTCACAATTTTACAATACATTTATTAAAATACGATTTAATGTAATGGCAACTAATATTATTAATTATTATACACTAAACCAGGATACTACGAGAAGTATTATGTTTAATCACGTTGTAGAGTAGATGGTAAAGTGCCGGTACGAGGCTAAATCCCACATTGGTCATTTAAAAAAATCGGTATTTGTTCCAAAATGATGACAGATTAATAAATAGAATTCCGATAGTCTATACCCCAATACACTATGTTTTTACACAGGGTTTTGAATGTGTGTGTGTCCTACGAAAATGAACCACATATTATAGAGTGCAATAATGTGTGTTGAAACCTTCAAATACACCAATATTGAATGAGCATGAACAATTGTATTCTTGACACGTGTTTAAGTTTATCCCATATTCTTCAATACTCGAGATCGGTTGACTGTTACTCCACACCCGTTAGGTATTTCAGTTTCCATTATTCCTGAGTTGCCTGTATGATCCTATAATATAATTTTACCCTGTGGAGCCACAAGCGATCGCCTTGTGAGCAAATATGACTATTTGGCCACGCTTCAACTTTGGCTGGTAACCCTATATTGGATATATATTTGCTTACTTAAACAGGTAGGTACTATTGTCCGTCGAGGTAGGTACCTATATGGTTGACTGCACGACTTTTACCTAGACAACCTATTTCTAGAGAATTTCTACATTATTATTTGTTTATGAAATTTTCGAATCGACTCGATATTTTTCTTATTTAGACATAATATAATACCTATATTATTATATGTATTACGATAGCAATTTGTACACTTATTCAATTTGTTTTAATTGTTTTTTTAAGATTAATCTCTATTTTCCTTTTGATTATAAAAGTGATACTTACTAGGTATTTACTATTAAGTAGTTAATACTAATACTACTAGACTTTTTGCGGATGAAAGCATCCTATAGTTCGTTTTACTTTTCTCAGCCACTAGTTCTATGTATGTCTCCACGTACTTCCACATAACTTGATTAATTAGTCAATTTAGCGGGTTTTAAAGTGATATTTTGGGAGTTTACTGCCCTATGAGTACACTGCATTTATCCGGCGGTTGGCACTCCCATTGTCATTATGGCCAGCTTGGCTGCTCTAGCATACCGCGTAATTTTATACACCTCCTAATACATCGTTTGGTTTTGTGATCTTTCAGTGTTGTGGTCAAATTACCTTTCAATGCAACAGAATATGTAATGCATATAATAATAATGTTATTATATCCCATTATTAAAATTAAAATAACAAATAACCTAATTATAGCAAGTGAATATATTTAAATTTTAATATTTGCAAATAGATTTCTCACGGTGTACTCCACACCCCTGGTTTAACATCCGCACTAGAATTAAATAACACCGGCAATTACACCGGTCGCATACACGGTGCGGTTTACGAATTCCGCGGATCTGCCTGCCATCATACGTAAGTAGACATCTTTTCAACTAAGAATTCCATCTTACAGAATCATTTACCTACATATACTATATTTTTACACCAACATAATCCTTATGACGTTTTATCTATTCTTTAAAAAATATCCATTTATATTATTTTTTATTTATATTATTTAATAACGATTAATTATACATATTTAGATGAAATTTATGGATGATTGTGGAAATCATTATATGAAATGTGATGTACATCCGTGAAATAAAAATAATATGGGCCGGTGTTAGTAGTAGTAACAGTACCTTGTATGTGTTGCCAGCATCTAGCCTTCCAGGTATAGTCAATGCTTACTATTAATTATTACATTTTACAATTTTTGTTTCATAATATCAGTTATTTTTGAAAAATTAAATCAATCCTCTTATTCCAAATTTGATTGAAAAACTTTGATTTTTTAAGTGGCTATACTGTATAATATATTATTATACGTGACTACTACGAACAGTACCACCATAGCCGTTATACAATTATTTATTTATTTGATACCACGTCTTTAAAAAAATATTATACAACTTCTGCGAATATATATTTTAATTAAATTTAGTAAATTCCAAAATCCAACGAGGATAATGATATTATTTCTAATAATATGTAAGAGACGTGTATAAAAGTAAACAGTAAATCATGCCTTATGACTTTGGTCCATAGCAATAGTTTTTACATTTCTATTGTATTAATCTATTCTGTGTGTAAAGTCAATGTCATTAAAACTAGATAACTGTTATTTTATTAGTAAAATAACACCTGGGGAATGCCACTGGTTGGTATTTGTTTAGTTTAACTAATTTTCGTCTTATTGATGTATGTATCTAATGATTATGGTTGAATTGGTCAACAAGATTGGTAAGTTTAATTATTAAATAAAACAACTGACTGGACAATCATCAAGTTAACTAAGCCTGTGTGCCCATTAGACGGCCAGCCGGTGAAACTCGCTACGATGATCCATCAAAGGCCGTGCGTAACTTACCTCGCCTTAGTACTCTTTACCCGCTTCATCTCTTTTTTCCCTAGACAATCTATACAAATTGCGTGCGGTTATACTCAGCCACTGGCCGTCGCCACGAGTTATACCGGCTGGCCGGCTAATGGGTGCACAGGATTACAGCGGTTTCCCATAGAGTACTCACGAATCCGATAGAGATATGACGACTTCGTGCGACGACGAACTTTCACGTATAAATATATTTTATTATTCACTTTTCCCTTGCTCACTATAAAGCTTTCATTTTGTTCAATTTACATAGTTATTACTAGAGACCGGATTATATGCATTTGCATATTTAGCCCATTCTCACCGGTTATTGTATATTTTACCTAAAATCTAGTGATGATGAATATTTTCACAATATTTAGAATATTACAGAGGTATTCCAGCGTAAGCTTAGAGAACAGTTTGAAAACATTTTGAACAATAACCCAGGCTTTGAACCTTTGTGTCAAATTGATAGTTTTATTAATGGGACGGGTGAACTTTTGCCAGAAACAATAAGTGCAAACATAGCACCCAAATTTAAATACTGCCCAGTTACCTCAGTGCAATTACATTAATATGGACGAATCATCTGGAAAAGAAAATGACACTCACTTTTTTGTCGGGTCTGCCGAATGGCATAATCTGTTCTAACGCCATTACAATAAAGGTGATATTGCTATAAATTCTTGATGCTTTTTGTTGGGTCTGCCGAATGGTTCGGTTCGAACGGGTTCGCTCAAATGAACATTGACATTAGAAACACTGCTGTAACGCCATTACAATAAAGGTCATATTGCTATAAATTCCCGATGCGTGATATCGCATAATGGAAATTGCGTGACGTCTACCTATACATGCGAATGCGCGAATTTACTTGCTAGCTTCTGTATTGAGTGCGTCGTCCATTATTAATGTCATTGCCTCAGTGGATGTGGAACGGTCCTTTTCACGTATAAAAATATATTGAGTGGTCGAAGACAAGAATAACAAAATGTTAAATAATTGTTAATTAATTATTGTGTAACGCACGTATATATTCATAGTTTAGTTGCTACGGTTTTTTACGGATTTTGCTGAAATAACTTTCCATACAAAACAGAATTAACTGAAAATGAATTCAATTCTGTTTAAAGATGGCTAAAAGTATTAAAAGAATGCATTGGCATCGTGTTCTGATATATTCTAAAAGTTTCAAATGTTTAGCTAGTCGGGAAGTTAGTTGAAAATCGATTGCAAGATTTGTACTGGATAAACAATCACCGGACAAACAAGAATACGAGCTAATAAAAACGTTGTAAAAATAGCCGATATACTGGATTATTTATTTGGTTTGGTTAGCTTAGGTTAGGTAAGGTTAGATTAGGTTTTCTTTAATGAAATTCATGAACAATTAGCGCCGTTCCCGCCTGTTGTACCCTATTTTTTTATTATTTAATGTTGCATATTTTGTCACTTTTCATGCATATTTTAAGCATTTTTCATGCATATTTCAAACTTTTTATGTTGCATGTAATGCGGTCTCTAGTTATTACCTACCGCTTTTGCCCCATTACTCTATATACAATATTATGAGTAGGTATTATTACGTTCTAGTCGAAATAGTATAACAGTCACACAGCAAGACTTTTCGGCCCATGAAAAAAAATCTTATTATTATTAATTAATATATTTTTTTTAATATGCATATAAATATAATACTATGCTGTAGTGTATACAGTTTTTTTTTAATTTAACACGCACCCCTTCTCCTTACCATTACTCATCTTTAACATTATAATATCGCACCACTTCTGATAATAATATAATGTATGTAGGTATGTCGGTAACAAAAGCTCTGGATATGGTTGAAAGCTGCTGCAACAGGAGGTTAACCATCAAAGAACGCGGAGGGGGGGTATAACATTCCAGCGGCCCGCTACAGATTGGCGCTAGTGTTTGTGTCTTCGATGTCGCCCGCGCGCGAGTACGCCACTGTCCGAACGATTCCGTCTAACTTTGCGACAAACTTCAGTGATTTATTTGTATCAAACAAAAAAGGAAACATTTTGAATTTCCCGCTACTTTTGTATAACAATCAGAAAACCGTGGTGTGTTCATAAAAGCGATGTTAATTAAATTCAACGCTAAAATTTCAAAAGTGTGTGTATGTGTTTGCGGACATCCGCACTTTTGATTGATGATGACATGTTTGTATTGTGCGGTTGGATGTGTACGAAATAAATAATAGAGAGTATGTACCTATATTAGTGTGTAAAAAAACCTCCCCACTTCCTGTTAGAATGTATATTTTATGATATAGTTACACATTTTTCAGTGGCTATATAATTGTATGAAAAAACGAATCAACTTGGTCAATTTTTTATATGTTCTTAATTTGAAAATTCGTACTAATGAAGTTGACCGTGGAATAATGTACTGGACTAAATATCTTAATCCATAATATACGTTGTGAGCTATTTCTAGTGTTGCAATTTAGAAAATTATCCCGTAAATTGATAGTAAAATTTGTTACGTTTTAAGTGAATAATGAAGTTGTTCCTATCCGCTAGGATGTGACGTTTTATCACTGCTTGTAATGGGAGCAGAATGATGGTAACCAGCCGCTTGCCAACTGTAAGTTCCATTCCGATTAATTTTATTTTTTGGACCATAGATAAATTACTGTAATTGCGCGGTTTTTTGAAGCCATTAACACATTCCGTAACACTATGGCGGGAACATTAGTATGTTTTTTAAGCTATCTAATGCATTAGTGCTTAGATTAAATTAAGATAAGCACGTATGCCTTATGAGTTTTTGATTTACAACGAAATTAAACTATGATCAAGAAAAGTTAGGTAAGTATTTTTTGTAAGCGTGTAAAATGTTTAAAAATAATCATCGCACAAATTTGATATTTTAACTTTTGATTACAGTGATAATCTGATAATAGATACTATATTTTATGAGAATTATAACACCTTTTAACTACAAATTTAACACCTGTTTAAATATGTTTTCATAGTTAACAAGCATTATGAAAATGAGCTTCCAACTATTTTTCTACGAAAGTACGAACGTGTTTATTTCTAATAATTATGGACTGTAATACTGTATGCTATAAGACAGTGAATATAGAATTTTAATTGATTGTAAACATGTTTTACGTGAGTACTTACTACTTCCTTAATATTTAATAATTTTATAGAATAATACAAAAATATATTATATTACAATATAAACTTGCCATATTTAATAAATAATATGATTGCCTTTCGTCACGTTTGATGTTCGCGTAGTTTAACGGTTAATACTTGACCCTCCAATTTTTTTTTATATAGGTACAAATCTCAATCAATATGCATCGATTTTCATTTAGCCTTTATACGCTGTGCAATGTCACTTATTTTGTAAAAACCTAAATGCAACATACTTAATTAAATTTTTAAAACAGTACATAATATTATGGCTTTAAATATAATTTTTTTAATATCTTCTTCAGATGAATTATAGGTACTTCATTCTCATATCAATTTCCCATATATTTACGCTACGAAAATTTAATATATAATATAAAGACGATTTCATGTCAACACTTTGTAGTTTATATAATGTGATATAGTCAAATTGTTATAATATATCACTTGCCGAAACGAATGTTCTAACTCTCGTTCACGGTGAAAGCATAATACGAGTATATTAATAATAAAATGCTAAAATGTACTTACATATAATATAGTATCTATCTAGTAACTATCTATCCAATTGTATACGTCCATAAATGTTATGTCGAGCAGTCTGGGAATGGGAAACGACTGTGATATTCGTGTTCGCGAAGTGACAAGCTATGTTGTGAACAGCTTTTGTTGATTTTTAGTGAACTCAAATCTCGCCACTAAATATTAAATTAATCAAATTGTTTATTGATTAAGGCTATACCTCAGTTGAGGCATGGTCTAAAAAGATCGGTGGCTAAGCGATGCGCGGATTGTGTAAATGACGCGTGCCGAACGAAATATAATTTGTCATGTAAATCCAACATGCGTACATTTAATGTTCTGTATATTGTTCTATTAGTAACAATAATAATAAATTCATTGACATGTTTTCTTTTTAAAGTAAATTGGTAACGTTTTTAGTCATCTTTACACGATTTAAGAATTAATATCCCCGTCGCCATCACGAAAAAAATTGACGTGTTCACAGCTCGACGCTCGCTCTCTGGTTGCCATCGAGTCCAAAATATCGTCGCACCTATAGTTGAAAATTATTTACCGTTTCACTGATGTACCGTCTTAACTAATTTAATTGAAGGTACATATTAGTATTATATTGTCAGTCATGACTTATCACCACTGGTAGCAGACAAAAATAAGTATTAATTAGGTTTAATATGCGCTAGAGTTTCCCAACTGATGTACCACATCAGAGTGCTATTGACCAAACTTAAATAGCTATTGGGAATTGTGCTGCAATACCTATATATTCTAACTGTAAATAGAACAGCTCCCAAATTTTACGAAATTATGAAACTCTTAAAGATCAGCTCATAAATTTAGTATTCACAATTTTAGGTGACCGTAAAACAAAAGTTTCCATATATTTGAAAAAAGGCAAATGGCTCTTTCCATCATTTTCAGCCACATATGACTGTGAGCAGTCTATATCGTCCAGAAATTATGTATAGCTCTTTGTACTTTGGGCAGCAGTGACCCAATCGTATATATGTAATGTATATCCTGTTTAACGAGTGCAAGAAACTCATCGAGAGAAATTGATTAGATATGTACCTACCAGTAATTTAACTTTCTGACTATTGAAGATTGCGATCCAGTATAAAATCTCTCCAATTTATATTACTTACGTATTTTCTTTAGGTACTTCAAACATTAACCGATAAGTAATAAGCATTAGCATCCACTTTTTTTTAAAAAAATATATTATGCTTTTATGAAAATACATCTTTACAATATTAATACAATGAGATTTCATACGTCCAGCGTCGATAAATTTACATTTAAAAAAATATGTTTTACGGCATTCTCTAGATCGGGGTGGGCGAACCTTTTTACGTACCTACGCGTGCCAAAATCTCTCAAAATATTATTTTTCGACAGTCTGACAGTTCATGGGAAATAAGTGAAAAAATAACTTTTCAGAATGCTATAAAAAAAGTTTAAACATTACAATAATTAATTGAGTTATTGAGATTCTATTTTTCACTTGTGGCCGAAGGTATATATTTTATCTTTTGAATATTTTTTCCTTATTTTCAAAATTTTCGCAAAAGACCATTATAGCATTTTAACCACGTTTCTTTCATATATTATATTCCCCATCACTGAATGGTTTTTCATTTTTACCGATTATGTTTGAGGTGAAATATCAACCAGATGTTTATATTTGAATGACTGCCGATAAATTTCATCAGGTGTGTTGATTGAATAGTTTTATTTTTAGTTACCTCAAGTATTGTAAATCGATCAAAATCAGAATGTGGTAGCGCGGCTTTCCCCGTTGCCTGATGAGGCCTGTGTATTTATTTATTGGTAAAAATAATATTAAAAACTGAAGAAAACACGCATGGCTATGTAATTATTATTTTTTAATATTACTATTTGTAAAACTTTTTTGTATTTATTTTTGATTGTAGGTATTTTTTTTCTCTCCAAAATAAAATATTCGCGTGCCATGCAAAATCATCTCGCGTCCCATAGGTTTGCTATGACTGCCCTCGATAGTACTATGAACTCAAAAGTAGGTAAGTATATTGTATAACAGAAATAGTCTTTAAAACTTGTTAATCTTACTTTAATGCACCGTAAAAATTGTCATGTTTCTTCTAGTCATTAAAAGTTTAACGTTGCTGGGTAAGTTAAAATCTTTATGATCAAAGCCTACCGAAAGATTTTATTTACCGCTCTGCTCTTGTACCAGGTTTAATTATTATCTATATTTATACTATAAAGCCTACTGATTTTATTACCAACTTTATTATGTCGGTGCCAAAAATCATTAAACATACCTAAATAAATTTGGTTTCAATTTTACATTTATTTTTAAGATCATGCTCTCAGGCAGAGGAAAATTATTTTATCAACACACTCAAGGATTGGTCCAAAATTTATAAAAAAATCTATCACGTAATATATCAATGAGTAATAATTATTATTATATACATCAATCATTGTGAATTTCAATTTGAAAATAAAGACTGCTGATTAAGTGCAACATAATAATATTAATCTATTTTTCTTTGAGACAAAATATTTCTACTCAATCCGATTACGATGATTGTTTACCTACATACGCAAGTGTCTGAAATAAAACAAAGATTAATATTATCTACTTATTTCTCTGCCAATATTATTATTTCAGTGCATTTTTATTGACAAATCGCAAAAGGCTTCATATGGAAGAAGATTCAACATCTTTACCAAAAATATCATTGTCAGAGATATTTACATAGGTGTTTTTGAATGATATAACTAATTATAACAGAATTGTATTATTTCAATTTATTCAGTTGTATGACCACTATTCTTATAATAAAATTAAAAAAGTGAAAGATTGAAATCAAAAGTTAATTTAAATTCGGTGTGCGGTCACTTTTAGACCACATAGCAATAGTTCGGCGTTATTCTCCTAGACTAGGAATCAATACAGTCATCAGTCGTGTACGGTATATACGTGCATTGCCACCTACTAAGTATCCACTATAAACCTGTCTTGTATGGCAGATAATGCATTGTGAAAGAATAAACACAATGGATTTTACACGCAGTTCTTTTTTACGAAAGAATATTTAAGACAACATACGTTTTACAAAAAAATGTATCTGTAGAAGATTTTGTTTTTCGCTTCATGACGTCTTCTTCACTTATTTATTGAAATAAATGAACTTGAATATAATCATCATAATCTTAACTTATGGTCATGAATAAAATAAACGTTTTAATATAAATTGCGACGGTTTTATCTACCATACACAGGATATTATGCCATAGTTTTGAAGGTTTGCAACGTACGTAATATATAGTCGAAATATTCCAAAGATTTCATTGAAATTCCGTTGATTCCACTATATGCTTGCTGTTTGTTTAATTGAAATAAGCATACATGAATCAATTTTGATCAATATTGGTAAGTAAAAAGTCACTTGAAAATTAATAATCGCTCACTATCGAATCTTCGCCACTGATGCTTATCATCCAACCAAACTTAGATGATTTTTAAGGTAATTCAGTGATATGTAAACATTCTAAGTGATACCATATGAACTCGTAAGCAGTGCTTGTATCCGCTAAAGCAGCTAGCAATAGGTAAATAATAATAATATCAGTATTTTGTTTAACATTCATATCCCCGGGCCTTATAGCCACAGACATTATGTAAATACCTATATATCGTCGGAATCCAGTGGCCCTGGTTGTTTAGTCCAAGTCCTTGCGGTTGGAGAGGTCGCATCCTAAGTAGGTAGGTACTTATACGCCTTAAGGATCGATTCTAATGACCGTCTTACGCATTTATGCTACAGTCCATCTACAGGGCTAGATTAAGAGATTTTCGAGCCACATGCTATATGCATGATGTAAGATTCGGACTTTTCGCAAAATAATAATATTTATATTAACGGTGATCATATTTTCTCAGATAAAACAATGTACTTATATATTATTGGGTTTTTTCTTCGGCGACGAAATATAAACCTTTTTTTAAATGTTAAAAGTGACGAATTTAAAATATTTCTTTGGGAGTAAGATTCAAGACCTTTTTATTAAACTTTTCTGATAGACAAAAACTTTTCCATTGATAGTTAGATTCAAGTTCTTTTTGATAGATTTTCTAAACGACCAATTGGAAAGTTTTCTATAGCATTTCCGTGTGAAAGATTTGTAGGTCTTTTAGACTGCCAATCGACAATTTTCAATTTATACTGGGATAAAGGGATGTTTTTCATGTACCCCCGTATAATATAAAATATCATTTTATTTGATTTCTTGGTTTAGATTACTCCTATAATTTTCAAAATTTACTGTCCGAATTATCGACAATATAATATGAGAGGCATATCATTGATAGTCAGAAGCGTTCTTTCGTTTCAAAAATTAAAAAAGTTTTCTAATTATGTCTCATCCAAGCCTCTACAAAATTTGGGTTCCAGGCAATTGCCTAGTCCGCCTAGACTAAGATTCGGCTCTGTCCCTCTAATATTCAGTTTGAGTCAAAAGTTATAATATTTAGAATTATAATAGGTAGCAAGTAGCAACAGATTTATTTGGCACTTTTATGACGTTAATTTAATGCTCTACCTACTTGGTGGAAAGTCATAGTATTATCAGTACCTAAATCGAAACACATAACACCTAAGTACATAGGTATTTAATCCAAAAAAAATAATAAAGAACTCATCTAGTTTCAAGTAGTTTGACTGCTTTTTTATTCCATTATGTCTGTGCTACAAAACAATTATTCAGCTGTAGTAACTGCAATGCCCGTTTATAGTCTAAAATAGCAAGGGCAAAATAAAAAAAAATCGCAGAAATTGTATAATTAGCAAAATAAATTGTTTCAATACCGGTGTATATTTTGTTATTATATATATATTTATAAAATTCTAATTAATCTACTCAACAAATTCGTGTGAAGGATAAAATACAATCGTAAGTAAAAGAAATCTTAAGCAATTGCTTAATCATTTACGTTGAATTCTTACTCATCAATTATTGATATATTTGCGTTATGTTTCATCGCTAGATTTTAATTGGGTGACTAGAAAAAGCATCGTTCTGTTTGTCATCAAATTAACACGAATACTTAAGACCATAATTGATTATTTACTTTTCTCCATCCAGAAGCACATACCTTGAATAAAGATCCAGTTTTTTTTTTTTAATTTTTGTTGTATAAAAATGTATGTATGTTTAAAATATCGTGAATAACAAATGACACGGTATAACAGAGAACTAAAACGCAGCTAAAATTGTACTTATTACTTACTCTCCAATCTCCATGTAGTGCAGTAACTGAAGTATTTTGGGCATGTCTTGCACTGTGAATACTGCTAACTCCTACAATTCATCTTATAGTGGAGAAATATAAAAAGGGAGGATAAAAAACGAATACATGACTACAAAATTAAGAAAATGGTTTCAAAAAAACACTATCTCGTTATTTCAGATAGTGGACGCAAAGGTGCAGATCGCTCTGATGATTGCCAACCTTCGCAAAACGACGGAACGAAAGAAAAAGATCTTTATATTATGATTACATATTGTATTACATTTGTATTATTGATAAATATATGTTTCAATATATCACATATAAATATATACCTACATACTTACAACATATTTAACAAATGTTGTTACACGTCATTGAAATATTCATACAAAAATAGACACATTTAGTATTAACAACACATTAAAGATATTATTCTACTCTTATTCTTAACACATGTTCCAAAGTGATGTGGTCCTTTGAGTTTAGATCATTATCTATGAATCACATACCAAGTGAATAGCCAGACATTCTTTACATCTTTATTAAGGACAAAGAAGCTAATACATTAATTTAAGTAATTTAAAAATAACTCAAGAAAGAGTTCATATTAAGAAGAATTTAGTCTCGTTTTCTTTGGTTCAGTGATACGTAACTGATAATCAATGATTTTCAAAGCAATACAAATCCAACACCACAATATTATGATGAAACTCTCCAGGAAAATATTGCATATTATATTAAAAACTTTGCTTTAAATAATCATTTCAAAATAAACTAGATGTCAAGAAATATATATACTTAAATATATATAGCAAGTTGATCGTATAGCTATAGATGACGCCTTGTTCATGAATTTTGATTTTATTATATAAGTACATTATTTAGTTAGGTACAACATAACTGTCTGTCTTGTAAATTAAACATAACATAATTAAGTCTTATGGTATCAAAGAAAACCTACTATCCCATGTTATATAATATTTGAGATAGTTATATCTTTGATATTTGATGACTTAACAATCGTAATTAAAGCACACCCTATTAGAAGAAACTCTTTTAATTTTATCAATTTTCGCAAATTCGCCAATGGGAAACTTATACTGGTAGAAGTTCAGTTCAAAATTTTGGAAGCTTTGTCTACGAATGAATAAATGACTGTTAGTTTAAATTACATGTTATAAGTAACAATATGAATTTTATATGATAGTGTAACGGACGAAACCGAAGTTAGGTACATATATTAATAAAAGAGACGTCACAGTTATGTTATGATACTCTTGGTTTTTCAGTAGTTTCCATTTTTTTTTAAATTTCAACTTTTGCCATTACTTTGTCCTTACTTCAATTATAACTACATATAAGCAGTATATCTACTATTGGTTATTGATGCACGAATTAATCATATATTATTATATCTATGTAGTGATTAAATATATTATTCTTAATCATTACTAATACCTATAGCCTAAGTATATAAATTTGGAATACAATTAGATACTATTTTTTATAAATAAAAAGGTTTTAAATGACTACTTTAGGACATCAACTGAATTATGGTCGTACAACGACTAAGTCAAATGCCTCAGGATAATCGTTGTAAATAATTTTATTCAGAGGCTCTTAAGCAATTTGTAATGGCCGCCTTAAACGATAAAGAGTATTTAATTATTTTAATGTAGATAATTTTATTAGTACCTTAACCTTAGGCATTAAATTTATTAGATACCTTTCTACTTAGTGACCTTTTATAATTCGCTATCTTGAAGATGGGAAGTAATGTTATTGTGATAAATGTGGTTCATAGTAGTGTCAGCTACTAGGTAGGTATGTCTATAATGATTCACAGATGGTTATACAAAAGCTGGAATAATGATAATGTAAATTATTCTATTTCGGTTATAACACGATTAACACAATCACTGCTGACCTGTTAATTAATATTTAATTACCACATTTAAATACCATGTCAATTATATTATCTAATGGCCAGGTAATGCAAACGCGCCATTCGCGTTGTCAGCACTAAATGAGTTAAAGTCTTGATAACGGCGTCACAACCGAAATATCTACCGACTTAAAAAGTATTAATTTAGTTATGTAGTATTTTATATAATTTACCAGGCCATTATGCATTGGACTACTATTACCTTACCACACTTCATATTGCCCAGACAGTCTACCCTTTAATTCTGGTAATTCTTTGCAGCCTATCGCACTCACTCAGGTAGTGATTATCAAATTTCTCGTGGCCTAACCTTTTTTCAAATATTGCTTAAAATTGAATATACTTTTGTATAAATGTAGATATTTAATATAGTAATTATAAGTTATACCTTATCTTACAGGGTCTCATCCGTTTAAATATTCGGTAGATGTGTTTAAAACTTCTATTGTACAGTATAAAAAAACATTCATCTACTCACTTAAAACTATGTCAAACACACATCGAAACTTTTTACTACTGAAACCTAAAATGTCAAACTTTGTTCAAAGCTCTCGGTGTATTAAAACTTCCTCGGATAAAAGTGTCAAGCGAGTCGTAACTCATATTATTATTAAATTATTTAAACCACCCAGTAGATAAAACAGAATATTTAAATTTATGTTATACCTACATTACTTAATTCCTAGTCATCATGTTCAACTATATTATAAATTATAACTATCAATCAAATAACTGTATTAATTAAAAACTTAGGTAGTTACTGCCAAACGCAACAGTGACGTATATTATCAAAAACTTTGTTATATCTGAAGCCGCATTTCCTAGTTTAATTTAGCTACAGAACCATTTTTTATTTTTGTAAAATACAATAATAACTTGTGAACCAGTAACCAGGATGGATTCATAATATTAATATTATCAACTTGCAACCAAAGATGTTGAAAAAAACCTTGTCCTACAAGTATATTATTTTGAATGTGTAGCCATGGAAAAATTAATATTCTTTGATGTGGCATCGTAGAAACATTGCAACATACAAAGCCATAAACAGTATTGTGACATACAAAAAAAAGTTTTCATGTGTTTTGTATGGTAATGAACCCCAATCAATTGTATCACTAGAACCGATCCATGAAAAAAATGGGAGTTCCAACTTCTCTGGCTGTATGTGATTTCACATGAAAGTAGGAAACCGTATCTGCATGAACATTCCTTTATACTTACTTACGTATAATTATAGTAGTAAATATATTAAATAAATGATACCTCATAAAGTTATAATATATTATAAATACAGTTATCATGTTGCCAAAATTCCGCTGATATTTTCTGGTGACGGTATGGTATTCATATTCCCGTGCAACTAGGATAACATCTTGCTGACATTCATAATTCTACCACGCCCGAGGGTGGCGCTCAGTTTATATTGTAGAAAGATCATTTAAAGATAGATGACAAGTTGAGAAAGTGGCGATCTCTGGCGCAGATACGGATGCCGCTTTGAGAACTCCTGTCCTAGAGCGGTTTTTGCTCACTTTGTGAACCTCCATCGCGTTTCATAATAATAATTTTTGTAAGGGCTTATAACCGAGTTTACTCGCCAGATTTTAATAATAAAAAAACAGTTACTAAACAAACCGACATATTATCAAATTTTCATTTTGGTATTATTTCAAGCTAATTTAGAGAAAAATTGTAATCAGTAAATACTTAAAAATTTAGTTTATACCATGTACTCACTCAACTTTGAAACATCGTAATAACCGCTGACTAAAAGCTTTCCAAAAATTTCATGAATTTTTGTGTTAGATAAATATTGTGTTATTTCACGATTCATCACGTTTCCTAGATTAATTCAACACTATTCACAAGTAAGTTTGAATTTCATTTATGTTTCCAATATAGAAATAATCATATGAACGCGAATTGTAATGGTAATATTATAATGTTGCTTGTCATATCATCCATTACTTTGGTCCCTAATTACTCCACGTCAGTGTGAAAATATTTTTCTTTTTATATTATTACAAATTAATATATAGCTTAATATTAATAAAATTAATGATTTAATTAAGTATATTTAATTGGCTCTTCAGACTAAAACGTTAATTATGTCTATGTCAATGAACTCAATTCCAGGCTTGTAATGTGTATGGCCAATTATTATTAATTTATAATTCTTTCATCAAATGTATGAATATATTGAAGATTACGAATTTCGCCAAATTGAATCTGGGGATTAACTACGTACCAGTATAAATTGTCTTTTATTAACATACTATCGTTCTACCACCATTAATAGTTAACACAGTTAAAGTGGTTGTATTATAACTGGATTATAACATTATTTGTATTGTATTAATTAACAGTTTGTCAAGTACATAAACCCACTCGACACTTTGTAAAGGCACCTACAGAGTAACAATTTCATATTTTCCGAACCTCGTACTATCATCAAAACCTACTTCATCGGTTTATATCTAACCTGTTGGCCTCATGATCTGTTTAAGATCTAAAAAAAAATCCATGGATGATAGAGAAAAATCATGGCAGCCTATATAGCCGCGGTACTTACTAGTTGTGAGTTACGATAGTAGTGATAATTAATAATTATCTTTGAATGTAATTCCTAGAGATGTAGACATTTTTAGCGATGAATGATGTATTTTGTTTTTAAAAATCTAATGTATTGTTTTTTTAATTACTAGGTACTTATTCTTATATTTTTATTTTATTTCTTTTCTATTATATTATTTTTTGCTTTTTTTTCCACCTTATTTTTTCTATAGTTGATCTACCTGTACTTTTTATTCTAAATGTCATGTTGTGAACGTCTGGAATTAATAATTTGTTATGTGCTCAATGTGTCATTTTTAAATAAATAAATATAGTAATGCGTTAACCTATTCGCAGTAACTAGCAACACAGACATGGACCCTTCCAAACCAACCCGCCCAGCACCACACTTGGTCTTAATCGGGCGTATCACGAGGCCCTACGTTAGATATTAAGCATCAGCAGTTGTTTACGCCTGGGAATGTCTCAAGAGCATCTGCTACCCAAGACTGAGATCGCCACGCTGTCAAATGAGCTTTGACTGAGTTTACTGAAAATAATTAATTTAACAAAAATTGCAATGGGACAGAAAGGTACGGAGATTTAACAGAAATAAATGAATTTAATGATACTTATATAAGAAACAAAAAAAACAAAGCTAAAACAATACAGACAAAGAAAACTATGTGTGATCTTCACTTCACGTCCGCAATAAGACGCCAGACATTTTGTGCATTTAGAAAATTTGCGGCGTCATAATGCCAACGTGAGGATCTCTTCACTAAGATTATTCGGCAATTTTATATTAGCTTTTGTTACTTATTGTTATAAAAAAATTTAATTTTGCCTAAACGTGTTCTTCTATTCCATGGGTACTCTAAATTAAAGTCATGTAAACACAGTCAAAGCGCACCTGAGTGCATGTAAACCTCAGTTTTGAGTAACTGGTCCTGAAACATTTCCAGACATAGAAAATTATGCTTCACATCAAACGTAAGGTCTTGTGATACGCCCGTTTAATATAGGGCAAAGGGTGTGGTGCAGGGCGGCTGTGGTTTGGTGGGGACATTAACTTAAATTTTCGCAGTAAATGAAGATTTTCGATTGCATATTTCGTTGAAATTTATTAACATAGTACCTACTTATATCAATGTGAAGCAATCATCATTTTCTACAAAAATTTTACCATATTGTATTCAAAGTATAAGCAATAACTAACACTACGATCAAAATTCACACTATCTGAAAGACTAAAGTACCTCATGTTAATACAATAAAATAAAATATTAGTAGGCCAGTAGGTACAACATGCATTGTGATGCATTATGAATTACCAATCGTCAATATCAAACTTAAAAATGCATTAGGTACCTACTTAGGTGAAAAAAACAATTATAATAGATTTATAACACGTTAACGCCAGTCCAATTATCAATATTTATTTACAAATTAATTAGGTATTGATCATTTAACCGCTACATTTTATACTTAAATCTATTGGCTTTATTTTATATTATCAATACAATAGGGTTACTATTGTCTTTCTAATAGTGACGTAAATTTTATATGAAAAGCCAGGAGCTTTTGCAGAATTTTATTGTCCATGTTCGCATCGAACGAATATTTCTTGCCCATATAACTCAGCCTTATCGTCAACATTAAGCTCAATTTAGCCGTACAAATGGCAAAGCGACAGTCCACTATTAGTAGGCCGTAAATGCCAGGGAAGCTTTTTTAAAAGCCTGAAGTATCACCTTACCGTTGCCCTTAAAAAGCCTATATAGGTCAAGCGGAGAGCCGCCGTGGCTAAGTCAGCAAAGCTTTAAGACTCGTATGCACAGGAAAAAAGTTGTCAACATAATAAAATATGACATACTTAACTACTTCCTTAATTATTTCAATTGCTGAGCTAAATTGACGACTCTATCAGTTTAAAATAAATTTCATCTATACTGCGGAAATAAGTGCAATCAAATTCATTTTAATTGCCTTTTTTTAGATTAAATATGCAATGTTGAGCCATGTTGAAGATTTTATGAC
The DNA here is from genome assembly GCF_057557595.1 of Rhyacophila brunnea. Classification (NCBI taxonomy): domain Eukaryota; kingdom Metazoa; phylum Arthropoda; class Insecta; order Trichoptera; family Rhyacophilidae; genus Rhyacophila; species Rhyacophila brunnea. The sequence goes on from NW_028232752.1 coordinate 36,947,367, forward strand.
GCTGTCAGATGAAGTCAAATTGTTACTTCAGGTTAGTAACCTTGAACACGAAAGGTCCGTTTCTATTTCGAATAAATGAATAATATACAACATACGCGAGGTTTGTAATTATTCATTTCTTTATTCCCATGGTAGCAAACAGTGAATGGCAAAAAAATCGTGACGTAAAAATTACCACAACTTTACTCGATTATAACTTTGTACAATTTCATAGAAATCAGTTCTAGCGACCATGGTTTTACTTGTTGGCATTTTCAGACTGGTCTAGTACAAGCCTACCAGTGGCAAAGACTCAATACAAAGTAATAATTATATAACATTCATTTTGACTCAAAAATAATTGAAGTATGCGATTATTCTAAACATACTAGCCTATGTACGTAAATTTAAAATATACCCGTAATTATTAAAATTATAAGTGAGAAACTAGCGCCACCTTCGAATTATATCAAAGTACGGGGTCACTCTAACAATAAACCTTACACACTTTATTGCACTCCATTCACAGCCAGGTTCTTCTTCCGACGCTGTCAATACAAGTTTGAACTTTGAACGACTCTTCTTGTTGGCTACGCTACACTATATGCCCGAAAAGATGTCGAGAAGTAGCGGGTGGTAGAAAAATAGTGTGTAGCGTTATCACGTCTGCTCATTATTAACATGTATCATTTATTTAACAAAGTATACGTTGTACCTAGGTATATAATGCTAAATTCTAATGGATTTAAGTTTTGTACCTACCTATACCACAATTTCACATCAATAACACAATAAAAAATATAACAAACAAATTAATGTAATGGTAATGGAGTTTTTACCTACTTTATTGTATTAATTTATTATATAAGTTAGACTTAAGAGTGTTCTTTGTCAGTCTGTGTTTGCCTTTGGTCAGTATACACAGCGCCTGAAGATGCCGAAAGGCGAAACCCGGGTCGAAAAAAACGACTCAAATGGAATAATACAAAACTTAAATCCATTAGAATTTAAATTCAAATTCCATCAAGTACCTTCGGTCGATAGTATTAATATTCCAATATAATGCCTTTGGTTTATCCTATTAGAACGATTTATACAATCTTTTCGAATTTCAGCACCTGGTAACGATTCGAAAACGTCTTTAATGTTGTTGAGTTGGTAGCCATAGAAATATTAATATTCTTTACGTTGGCAGTGACAAATAACTACAAAAAAATGGCAGCCAGCTTTGACATTTGTTTAAAATGTGCGTATGACATAGTAGACTGTAGTTTGCGATTTGTTGTGATCGTTCATAATTTATATCTCAGTGTATTCATTTTCTCTCTGACCATAATAATAATACACATAATTTTGAAAACACTTCTGAGAAAATATATTATAACCAAGAGAAAAAAATCTTTTTGAAAAAATTATGATACCCCGCAGGATCGAACCTGCGTCTCTCAGGTATCGCGCCCACGCACATTGACGACAATGCTAAAGGAGTCATACTTAATTACGACAAAATAAAATTTGTCGTGTCTAGATCTAGTCGGTGTCTTACTTTTTTTAAAAAGATTTTTTCTAAAAATTATTATCATATATATCAAAGAATTATTCGTTGAATAAAAAAATAGTTAATTATAATAATAACATCTAATAATCTCTGACCATCATAAAAATAATTCTGTACATATTGCAACATTTCTTACTCACTTAGTAATCGTTTGATTATATTATATTTGTCATGAATAGATGAATTTTTATAATGGTATCTTAATAAAATGGTTATCAACTAACGCTCTTAAAGTATTTACACCTGTGACGGACGGATACGGTAAAAAAAATATTTTGCGCGTGCACGTTTTGGGTTGAGATATCAAGATCATCACTCACAATATATTTTCACACAATGTCAAACGCGATAGAATTGACGTTGAGAAATGAATTAGTCTTCGTGAAAATAAGCTTTCTAAATGTCATGCACAGCTGTATCATTAGTATTGTATGTTCATTTAAATCATTAGGTAAATATTATAGTTTTGAGACAGAAAATAAACTAAAATATTAATTAAGTCGGCACTTACGTATTTTCTTTTTCTAATAGACGTTAGCGATCATCTGACTTTTGTATCAAGATTTTATATTAAGTAATTTAGTTTTCCGTAATTATTCGCTAAAAAATTAGGAAAGGACATTCTTGGAATATTAGTAATTTACTTACAATATTATAATATCTATACATCTAGTGTTTTTCATCTACCATCAAATAGTATTCTCAATGATTTTACTCTCATACGAGCAGTTTCTCGGATGTTAGTTGTTATTAGGCTTTTATTGGTATTTATAATTATAATCACCACAATCGATCAATCAATAACCCACATCTTTTACTTGTAATGTAGTATGTATATTTTTGTGGGAAGTACCTACTATAATGTTATGAATCGAAGTAAAAATACTTTAAAATACCTCAAAGAGAGGTGAGGGTTCAACACGTCTTTCTTGCATGACAACGTAGTATCGAGATGACTGCAGCTTTATTTACTTTATATTTAATTACTGTATCGGGTTATTGATAACTGAGCAGATCCACCCTCAGACAGGAACATCAAAAAAGTATCGATTCTTGTTGTACAATTCTTCGATACTTTGGTATACCTACTCGTATATACGATAATGATACCTATCGATACTTTCTTTTGGTACCGATGACGGTATTTTAAAGTACCGATACAGTTTCTTCCGATATGTCGTCCCTTAAATATCTGAACTGTATAACCTGCTTTATTGACGCACTTTGAAACGCAAGTTTGCATCTTTTTGGTTACATCAGATTAAATGTCATATTATATATATATAGAATATGAATTTAAATATGAACTACACTAGAGCTTAATCGAGCGTATCCTGAGGGCCTATGTTTGGAGGTGAAGCATCGGCAGCTTTTTACACCCAGGAATGTCGCAGGAACAGTGGCAATACGCAGACGATACTCGCCTTATGTCCGTCAAGGCTTGTCTTCTGGGATAATAATAGCATGGATCGACGCACCGTCTGGAGCCGGCCTAGCGATAAAGATAAGATATACGAGCAGTGTTATATTAATTTAATGCTGCTACAAATTTGTATCTCAGACAGAGGGTTCACATTATGATAGTGGTAGGCCCTACCTCTGACCGGTAGACATCGTTTTGCCTAAGGACACCGGTCACTCACACATCCATTTTCACATCCGACCATGTCCGATCCTAATAAGATCATATGGGCCTCCACAGAGTAGAGTGTATTAACAGATTTTTGAGACCCACGGCGTGATAGTCCAACACTTAAGCCGCGCGGCCACCGTGGGTGTCTAATTTTCCTATTTTCATATTATGTCATATATATGCGTCAATCAATTGAGAAGCTGGATACTAAAATTATGCAAATGCACACACAACCCGGCTGTGTAAATCGACTTCAAAATTGAATATTTGATTGTAAATTCTATATAACTATTTTCAACATTCTGTAAATTTGATATAGAAAAGTGATATTATCTATATTATGTCACAAAGAGATATTATTATGTCCATAGGTTTATTAGTATTTATAGTATTTGAAGGCATCATCCCGACCAGTACCAAAACCATTTAATTTAGATCTATGAAATATTAATATTTAAAATATATATATATATATTATACACATGAGGAGTTCACGGAGTGTAATTCTATGACAGGAATGAAACCAGCTAATCGTTTTATTCTTTTTTCTCCCATATGTACGTCTAATAACGACTTCAGAATTCATTTTCTGCGTATATATTTCACCTGTGATCTTTGAAATTGCATCACGCCAATTGGTGTTAACATATTTTTGATCATTTATGTAATTAGAGTTTATTGGACAATATGTTTAAAATTACATATAAACATGGTGGTATAAATATTATTATACGTAGATAGTTTATTTATAATTATAATTATTAATTCCGGAATCCCACGATGGAATTATATCTACCATATATTCGTGAGATGATCATCTATCCCAAAAGTATCAGGTGTCTAGATTACATAATTTTCTACGGAGATAAATTTATACGAGATAGTGTTGTTAGATTCCGTGAGATATATTGTTGATAGGCAACCAGGGTTGACAATCAGTCAGGCTCATTATATTCACTTTGAAATTATTGTTCGGATATGAATGTATTATTAATCATATTAAGTTTAGAAGTTAAAAGATTTTTTATTTTATTACGTTTTGCATGGTGTGAACGAACATTAAATATATACCTATTTTGACATACGTACTAGGCTTGCTCTGTGTGCTACTGATATAAATCGGGAGTATCAATCAATCGTTGTACCAATAACCCGCCATTGGTAAGGACAATTGTAAATTCCTGTATTCAATCAAACTGCTTCCGATATCGATATAGATAGATGAAGGTACCTGCCACTTTGGGGAAATGAGTTCACATATACATATTATATTATCAATACTGATATGATGTATTTATCTCACATCATTGTACTTCCCCATATTTTTATCGTATTTCTTTTTTCAATTTGTGAATGTCTTAAATGTATATTTTGTAATGCCCGTTCATATAAATAAGTTAATTTGGTTATTAATACATACTTCAATAATCATAAATAAAATCTATTATAAAGCAACTGCTTGCTCCTAAATCATTGTATTAATCGTATAATATGTTTGTGGCTTATACTAAATAGATACAATTTCGTATTTTATTATTAAAACAGTATCATTCGTAAAGAAGAGAAGACTATTTACTGTTGAACATTTGATTATTTAGTAGATATTCATCTTAACTGTCAATAATTAAAGTAAATAAACGTCCATTCTATATAATAATATAATACGTAGACATTTAATAAAAATATTCTAAAATTCACCAGGATTATTTTGTTTTTCCTGGGGGGACATTATCATGTATGTTGTCTCTTCATTCCCAGCTCACTGTGTAGGTCGCAGAAAAATAAATTTTTGAATTTCTATCAGTTATCAGAAAAAAAAAACTGTGTAGTTTTGGTTTCTCTACAATATTTCATCTTCAACTTCAAATTTGATCAATAAGCTTATCTTTGCTATCCGCAAATCTTTTCTGCCAAAAATACCAATAGATATCATATATTATTATTTTTTAATTAAAACTATAAAATCTCACGTAAGTATAGAAAAATAGAACGAGTATCACGATATCTATCATAAGACATTGTCTCTCTAAGCTCTATTAAGCGGACTAAACTGATCCTGATCGCTATTACTTTAAATAAATTAAGTACAGTCTATTAGTTTGTTTTATTTAAACGATTACGTGTAAATGCTTATACAATGCTTACGGGCCCTTTTAATTAATTTTGTAATTAACGTGTTAATTTGCATTTGAAAAGTAATTAGCAAAAACACAATTTTGTGCGGCCCGTAAGCTATGGGTTAAGTACTGCAAAATAAATGTATTCGCGTATTCATTCGGTCATTACCACTATGAAAAATAAATTGAATTTTTGATACAGTAACATCCTTGTTAACGATTTTAATTCTGTCATAACATTGGACTTATGATAAATATAAAAATAAACGAAAATCTATGTATTGTATTTACAATCCTTTAACAACTTGTTCACATTTGCTTAATTAATACAGACAATAAACATAAATACGTCCGAGTTTATTATATTCCTATTCCTAAATAAATAAATAGTACTAATTCTCTTTCTATTAATAATATACATTTTTTTAAATCGATAATTTATTTAGTGTTCCAAACTTAACTAAAATTCAGATTATTGCAAAAGAAACAAGCCAATTAGATTTTACGACGCTTTGTGAACGTTGACAATTTGCTCATAAAACGATATATAGCAGGCTTATTCGTGTAATCTTTATCTTGGATATTAATTATTTATCAAAATCGGACAAAAAATCGCGAGAATGTGCGCAATAAAATGTAAATTATGACTTATAAATTTATTTTATAGCTTGAGATATCCAATAATATGAGATTTTATTAATAAAATTATGAATAATATATTCTCGAAATAGTAGGTATGTTTTTACAAGTTCAAGCTGTTTTATTACCAACTTTTCATATATTATTATACATAATACACGCCAACACACTAGAAAAATATTTTGTAGGAAAAAATACGGCACCCGACGGGACTTGAACCTGTATCTGTTGGATTTGCGCCAGTATGTTTTACCAATTAAACTACGGGCGCCTTTGATAAATTACGACGACTTTAACTAGTAGTTGTTATATGAAATGCTTATCAAATTGCGTTATAAGGTTGGCTATCGGTTTTAGTAAAGAATATTAATTAAAATAATTACTAATCGACGCCCGGCTCTCGCCAAATATTTAATAAGTCGAGTTTCGTATTCTTTTCAAATATGTTTTTTTTATTGGGTTAATATCTAAGGTATGTTCAAGTTATGTATGTTCAATAATAATTATTGTTGTGGATCATGAGTTTAATCCGGATTCCATATAAACTGTATCCCCAAACCCAGGTAATATATTGATCTGACGTTTGTGCGTAATTTGTATAATATAATATTCCATGATATGGCATGATGATGTGAGGTGATATGGTATATTATGTATATGGTAAGATCTTGAATAAAATCATACTTAACTAACGGATTCTTAAAGGCCGACAATATCTTAATATTTTATATTTAAATAATGAACGATCTCAATAAATAACTGTAGGTATACCGTGACTGCCGTAACAAAGTATTAATTGTTCCTGTAGGTAGAGTATTTATCATCACGAATGATATACTCAGTATGTAAATGTGTCTTTACAATTTAGATTCTTACCGAGAGCTCTAAAATACGATTATGTAAATTATATTTGTTTCTGAAGATGTTAGTATGTAACGAATACAATTTATTATCATATCATATTACATATTTGATGCTCGCGACATTGCTAGACAGGAAGTGTATCTACATATACGTATGTACGAGTACCATTTTCTAAGTAGCATTAAGGTGAATACTCCACCTACCAGATGCACTTAGCGGAAAAATATGAAGCCTGCAATTTGAGAATTTACATTTAAAAATATTTAAATTAATAAATACGTAGACATCTAAAAACATTAAGTGAAAGATACATTTACAATAAAAAAAAACGTTATAAAATCCCATCTTTTGATATAATATTAATTTATGCTCATGTTTATTATTAAAATTTAGTTTATTAAGTTTTGTCTAACGTAGGTACAGAAAAGATTTTTGATAAATTCGTTGATTCAATTTGTTTGGGGTGCAAAGGGTTGAAAAGATAAAAATGTGTATCACTTAAAATCCTTTTTATTTGCGTCATGTACAGTGCAGAATATTAATTTTTCTATGGCTCCCAAACTACATGAAAAAAATTGAGGATTCACCATCTAGTGACATAATACAAAAAGTAGTCAACAAGTTAATACAATGTAGTTTAATAGCCCATGATCTTTTAAGTTTGTAATTATAATGCATAACGCTTTTCAAAAGTAGTGTATATTATGATGAGTTAGTACACGTAACATAATTGGTGAAAACTTTTTATTTTCAATTTCTATAATCTTCAACAATGTAGTCGTCAAAATATGGCAATTGTATAAAATTTACACTTTTAATGTACAAAATTTCGCTTCCAGATTCCTCCATATCATCAAGATATTCAACAGTTACATAACAATATATTTCATGACATGTTTGTATACGTACAAGACAATCTAGTGAAAACATACAATACATGGACTTAAGGTAACACCAGTGATTTCTGCTTTCTTATTATTGAAAACCTCAGTCAAAATCAAAATCCACTTGCGTATACTAAATATATAAAACTGAAAGGGTTTTTAATTACACATCCGCTAGTTCACTTTTCAGACAAAATTTATATATCGGCGTAAAAAATTTTCACTTCAAAAATAATAACCATTCAAAATTTGAAGAAAAACAATGGGGTTTTATCAATAAAATAATAATGATGATCGGTACCGACTCTAAAATTGGTCGTTACTGTTTCAATTCGATCCCGAATCAATTATCCTGCACGACCAACTCGAAGACGTTATGATTGATACACGAAAATTTCCCTTCGAGAAGGTAATGGATATGAGAAATGATCTTAAAAACAAACAGTACCTATCTAATTTCACTTAATGACGATGATTGAAATCTCTAGACGCGAGTAAATATCGTATCGGTCGATTTTACGGTACCTAGATCGGTCTCTTTTGTTTTACCTTCCCAGACGATTGGCCATTTTTATGCCAACTTCCCATGAAGATCGGGCTGGCTATTATCGAAAGTCGTGATTTCGCAATAATTTTATTACAATTTGATGTAAAAAGAAAACGACTAATGAAATATGCCGAAATCGTGTCTGCCATAATATTCCGGCAAAGTTTCGCTGGAATTTTTGTGGTAAGGAAATCATAATTATTACTGGATTTAAAAACGCTGATGCTAAATTAATAAAAACGCTTTTCCCGCTATAAATAAATTTAATCGTAATATGGTACAAATATAAAAATTCGAATAAAATTTTAATTATTTTCTAATAAACGATATAAATATACTACTTAAACCATTTCAATTAAAATTAACTGAATCCGGTAATATCTTTGATGAAAATTTCCAGACACCAATATACCGATTTACAAATAGTAGAAAACTATTCAGTACTGTGTCGATGTGGCAATTTGTACAAGTTTTGAAAAGTAGCATTTAATTGAGATGCAGCATATATATGAAGATACTTCCACTAGAGAATTTTACATTTATTCTAAATTAATATCTGATAATAATTAAGATAGATATTTGCTTACTCCACACCCGTTATGCAAGTGTATACCGTGGCGTAAGCATCCTTCAAAGTGGTACTGAGATTTTCCCAGGAGCAACTTCCCAAGATCTTTGTTGGCGTACATTATACCGGGTCCACACTGGCAACATGTCGCGCGACAACCTCGTTAAATTTTACGATAAGTATGATAATTATCGTAAAATTTAACGAGGTTGTCGCGCGACATGTTGCCAGTGTGGTCCCAGCATTAGACTCATTAGAGCATAGTTTCTTAACCGGTGATCCGCGAAGATTTTTGGGTGGGCTGAAAAAATTTTCTACAGTTCAAAAATAGTTAGTATCCATTTTCAAAAGGTTATATTAAATTTCAATGTCGTTGTATTTTATGAATTTTTAAATTATATTTTTTGTTACTGTCTGTTTTAATATACTTAAATATTGTTATATCAGCATATTGTGTTGCAAAATTAATCGTTTTGAATTAAAAATCAATTATGTACTTACCTACATATTTATTATTTTATTTCAATATTGATGACCGCAAAATATTTTGTAATTTTTTTGTGGTCCGCGGATGTAAAAATGTTAAGAAACATTGCATTAGATTTTGGAGCGTGAGTGATACTCGGTACTCGCATTTATGTATAATTTTCTTTATTGAAAGTCGTATATTTTAACTATTTCACAATGAATACCTACCTGTATGGTATAAAATTAACTAAGTAACCATCGTAATGATTAACAAATAATAATTTCAATTGTCAATGTAACCTAATTAAATCTTCATTGTTTTCAAATAAATGCTAATTATTTAAAATGTAATTCGTCTTGATTTTTCTTCTGCCAACTTTCCCTAAATGTAAATATTTTCGATATACCACATAATATTTTAGAACACTGTTATAATACCTACATATATTAATTATGTTTCTGTACAATAATAATGTTTAAAGAACATTCACGCTATTTCAGGTTTTAAAGCACAAATAATAATAACCTTTCCGGGTTTCCTATAATAGTTTCTCGAACCTTTTTAGGTAGTACAAAGGTTACATTCTAATTAAAATATACCACCAAACACAGCGCCGTGTTTTCATTCTCCGGGGATGAAATAAATGAGTCTACGACGCAAAGGTTTGGTTTTGTGGAACAACTACCTTCTACCATCGACAGGTAGAAACTTTTTGTCAGTCTATTCATTAATAATATTATAAAATTTACATTGTGAAGAATTCGCTTCGGGCACTATTATAAAATTCACGTTTTTTTTCTTGTATATTCTGTGCTACCCTAAAATAGAAAATGTTAAACTAAGAATAAACATTGCTCACTCAATCAATGGATACGATTATGATCACATTGAACAAAGATCAAGATGCATTTATTTTTTACTTATGATTGCTTGGTACTATTATTTGATTAAGAATTTATCAATAATACCAAACCTCATTATTTTGTTACAACGACAGTGACACAACACCTACTACAAAAAAACAGCTCCATGTCGTGTTTACGATGGGTTTACATGCATAATGTCTCATAATGTTTAATACAATGTAGTAAATGTGCATGTTGGGACATAACATAGAAAAGCTACATATATGATAGAATAGATAGAACAGATGGATAAGAAATTGGCAATAGACTAGACATGCGCCCGCCAAATGCCGGTCTAAGGTGACGATAGATGGCGATACCATAATGTTTATAAAATAAAAAATGTAAGTTATACATCTTTCATTACTTCTATTCATGTACAACTTCTTTTCTCACAAATCGTGTCTGTTAAGTGAATTTTGACAAATTTCAGTATACATATAAGTAATTCACGCACGTATCATAATATTTTATTAACCTAGTAAATGTAGACGCCGAAAGGAAAAACCTGTGTCGTAAAAACTTTTAATACGGACATCTATAAAATATATATCAATTGCAATTTAAATCACACATTAATTTAATTTTTTGGACTATCAACTAAGTGTGATTTTCCCTTGTCTTATGTTCACATTTCGAGATAGTAACTGTTGTTCAGAGTATAAGGGGATGATAGATTACGGTATTAGTTGCGGCAAAAATACTAAATCGAATATTGAATTTTGCTAAAAGATTTAAAAACCATGTCATTTTAAACGAATTCCATCGTCATTATTAATATTTTCAGAGCTCCGGTGTATTTAAATGGCATCCTTTACTGACATCGAAAAATATCCCTTATTCTAGTCCGGTATCTTGCTCTCGATATCAAATTTGTGGCCTCTTGTTCAACAATCATGAGAGATTAGGAATTTAACAGAAATCTCTATAACCAATATTAGAAATTTAACATTCCTAGGATTTCTTAAAAGTGCATTTGTTTTAATTAATCATTAAAATAGTCGTCTGTTAAACCAAGAAGCTAACGGGATTGTCGTTTTCTCTTGTTAGCTTGCAAAATGCAAATTTCTCTCAAGTAAAGCTATTAAAACCAGGAATTCTCTTCTATCTGAGAAAGTATGGAAACACTTCTGCCCGAGTTCATCGTTAAAGTGAACTAATGACTTAACCAGTGGTTATATTGAGTTTTTCAGAGTTATTATTATCTTAAACCCTTTATGATTTATGATAACATTTTGCCTTTATTTTAATTATGTAAAAGAAAATTTCACAAAAATTTGAACCAGCGTCCATCATTTATTAATTACAATCATCATCAGCCTCTCTTAGCAGATTTCATTCTTCTTAATGCTGTGGATTGTAGACCGTCACGTATTTCCACAAAACTTCCAGGCATTTTATACAGATTGTGATTATATTTGCGCTCTACCTATGTTCCTTGATTATTCCTTTATACAATTTGATTGAAAATATGATTCCTCTGAGAGTACGCGTATGCATTTTTATTACAACCTTTTTATTAGCTCGTATTCTTATTTGTCTGGTACAAATCTTGCAATCGATTTTTAACTAACTTCTCAACTAGCTAGACATTTAAAACTTTTAGAATATATCAGAACACGATGCCAATGCATTCTTTTAATACTTTTAGCCATCTTTAGGCAGAATTGAATTCATTTTCAGTTAATTCTGTTTTGTATAAAAAGTTATTTCGGAAGAAATCCGTAATCCAATCCACTATTATTGGTTGCTAGGGTGTGGTCCTAGCAACTAAATTATTAATATATACGTGCGTTACTATGGAAATCAAAATGAAATGTCAAAATGACATTTCAGTATTCTATATTTGTTTGTTTGTTTGTGTTTTATTTACTTCATATCGAGTACAGGTTTGAGCATATTGAGCATATTAATTCAACAGGAAATTTAAAAACGTTGTACCTAAGTATATAAAAAGTTCTTTTTATCTTGTAATTATTATGGAATATATTGAAAATGTAACTTTTGTACAATTTGAACCGCCTTCAATATTATTTTATGACAGATAAAATGTAGTGGAAATTCATCGAGTTGCGTAGAGAGATTATAAAAAGAAATTTATTTGAATTCGCTTGTTTCCCTAAAATTATTTTATCGTAACCTGGAAAATGTGTGACAAAGAACAAAACTTTTCTAATGTTAGGTAACGCCTGTAATTAGTAAGTTTCACAAAATCTCTTAACGTAATAAAATGATCGACCATAATATATTGTTATGTTGTATTCCCTACATGATTAAAAAGAACTTATTATGTCCAGAGTCCTTACGTCGTGACGGAAAATATTTTTCGAAACCTTATTGTTGTCGCTTAAGTTAGCCATCGAAAAAGGCTTCAGTTTCCCACATAACAGTCACTAGGAAGAAGCTCTGTCGCCGTGTCCCGTCAGATGGCTTAGATTTACGAGTCCGTCCGAAACGAAAACCGTAAGCCCCGCTCGGATTAAAAACCCTGTTTAACTTTGTTTCGGATTCATGAGGCTCCAAATTTTAATTCGCTTGAAAAAGGATACTTCATGGGGTCCAATCGACCCGTGACGTAACCAAACTGTGAGTGGAGGGGCATGGTTACTTTTATTTTTAAATATATTATTTAGACGGTATCGTACAATTTCCATTCATGTTGAAAATTATATTTTATGAGGTGTGAATAACATATTATTAATATCGCAAACATTGCTATCCTACGTATTAGATAATATTTCTCAATTCTTACCTATGTAGTATACGTATATTATATTATTATTATGTATGGCCTATTAACTGCACTGAAGATTTAACAGTTGAACTTTTTTTTCTTTTCGAAGAATATATCGATCCCTCATCTGAGCATATATTTTTCTATAATTTTGGTTCTGCTTTAAACTCATGCATCTACTTTGTACCTTGGCTTAATTTTTTGTCTACATCCAAATATCCATAGCCCAAAAAACATCTTTCACTTAGCACTGTACAATAAAACAAAAAGGGCACCTATTAGGAAAAATAATACTTTCTACTGTGGGTGCATTAATTTGACGTAAATTAAATATATATTTAAATTTTCTTGATTTTTTAAACCTACTAGTACCATATTTACTAATATCTAATTCAGATATAATAATGTTTTTAATTTCGCTAAGTATTAGTTATTCAATATACTTTCTACTTTTATGACAACAATTACAGCTTGAGTACCTAATAACGTAGGTACCTACATATTATAAGTATAAAAGTATTTTTTTATATATTGTACCTATATACGTATTTTGTTTAATATTTATATAAAATATATGTTTTTTATTTGTACTATTATCATAACATTTTAAATTAACAAAAAATGTTGTTGAAATTTTCAGTTTTCCGTAAAATATAGATATACATATACGATTTCATCATGTATATGTTTCAAAAGATCCCAACCAGTACAGATAATAAAAAATAATTTTAAAGCAGAGTTGATATCGTTAAATTTAATATACTATGATAATTCTCAATTCCTAACAAAACCAAAATGCGTAAGTGCCCGTCAATGTCATCCTTCATTTTATGTTTAATTCAATTCTATATTATTAGGTACTCGTCTCATTTTGGGCAATCATTATTTCAAATCACGTGTTTATCTTATTATATACATAATATATAGCAGTGGCAAAGGGTAGAGGTAGGCTGTTAAGATCCGACATAAATTAATAGTGCATACTAGACTTTGTCAGTCAAACGTATTTGTTTTCCTTAAACTAAGACTACGATGTGTGATATCTAGTGATCGTTAGTTTTTTTTTAAATTTAATTAAACCTTGCGTATACCAAGCCATAGTAGACAATAGTAAAAAAATATTCGGATATCTATAAAATATCATTTTAGATGTTTTATAGAGAGAAGAATATTTTTATCGATTATGGTTTTAAGGCAGTGCTTCATTAATTTAAAAAAAAACTAATCAACACCACATGTAATATGTAATAATATGTATTCTTAATTATTCGACTAAAGCAAATGAGTACCTATGAGTGAAAAAGTGTGTACTATTTTTGTCGGATCGTCCATAGCATACCTAAACTATTGTGGTTTGGTTTACGCAGGGCTTAATTGATTTTTAAAAACTAACCAGCACCATCTGCAAACTGTTTTCTTAGTTTAATGAAAACACGTATGTTTGATTGACAAAGCTACGTTTACGTTAAAGTTTAATAATAGCCTACCTCCACCCCTCGCCACTGATATATAGTAATATAATATATTAAATTTATATAGATATTTGTACCCTACTTCCAAATCTTCAGTTACACCGCTCAGTGCTATATCCCCCTCTCCGTCTCAATCTGGGGTATCTACAAGGGCCAGTAATAAATTACGACAACATTTACGGCAGAAAAACTCCAGTTATAAAAGTTTTTATGCTGGCATAAATATTTGAAGGGAATTCCTATTAGACGATTAAAAAGTATTGTTATGGTCTTAGCTTGAGATATACTTGCAAGTGTAAGTGTCTTGAATGATGTTGGTTAAATTTCTATTCTATTAGACAATCAACAAAATAATAATAAAAAAAAAATCACTTCATTTCAATTTACTTCCGGGTATATCGAGAATGTAATTAAATTAGTACATATTATTAAATTCTCGTTATGTTCGTAATTTATTTTGTCAGTTCAACCTATAAATCATTAGTTTCTCATTTCCGATATGCGTATGCTATCTAGTAATATTTTTTAAGCAGAATATGGTAGATATTAGAATAAAACGTACTTCCTTTTATAGTTTTAAGACTTAAAATACTTACATTTTCATCAAGTTTATGAGCATATTTGATTATTTTATCAGTAGGTATGTGATATTTTTTTGCACAATAAGTAACACTCAAAGCAGATATGCTCAATAATATACGAACGTGCTTAAAACAATAAATAATATTAAAATCTTGAATACCTACGAAACTTTATAGGAATCGCATCCACGATTAAAATACAACCTAGCCATCTAGTTTGTTTAAAAACCAGTAAATATTAATAACTACTTTTTTAAAATACATGGTTATTAAAATAAATACAAAAAAAGTGTTATAAATCTTGTGAGTTGTGATTTCTGATACGATATTAAAAATTGTGCATTTATTTTCCTACGTATGTCTATAATAAATTATAATGATACTTACCATCAATATAGGTACATAGTGTAATCTTCTTTTTTTGTTCTGTATTATAATTTACCTGACAGTTTATATTATATTGTATTATTTTTATTATTAGTATTATTATTAGATGTGCCCTGTGTTACGGCTTTTTTGTTAGGTGCAGGGTGCAGTCACCGTATATAAATGTTTCTTAATCCACACGATTCAATGACGAGTAGGACTGGCTTCGTCCTTTTACAAGGATATTTTCAATTTAAACTGTTCCTGATCAATATTAATGAAGTGGAGTAAGTATTAGGTATTTATTTTGTATTATTAATTTCAGGACAAATCATAAAAATGAACTATTATTTCATCAAAATTTATTAAAAAGAGAGAGAGTGAAAAGTTTTGTATGATATTAAATTATCTATTAAACAATTAAATCAATTATTTTGTAAAAGTATTATATTCTTTGGTAGTATTCACTTTAACACCATGCAATTCTAGGGTATTTTATCAAAATAGCTGAATACACATTATTTTATTCATATTCATGATATCAGTTAATTAAACATATTTTTTTCAATATTATTTAATAAAATCTACGAGGTTTACTCTCTCTGTTTTTACAGTAGCCATCTGCCTTCATCATGGCTGCATTATAATTTTGAAATTCTAACACAGACTACTCGTCATGAAGATTGAACCCGACGGCCCGTGAAAAGTATATCGATTTGATTTAATTAGCATTCGATACTTTGTACTACTTATTTAAAATGAGATTAAGATTAATAGGCGGGAAATAACATGAAGATATTTTTAAGTGCTAATCTTTTAATTGACAGTTTTCGATAATAATTATCAGTTTATATTTTAAAGTGATTCTTGATATCTCATAATAATATTTTTTGACTAAGTAATTATCTAAGTCCACGCCCACGATGGCCGAGCGGCTGCGCGTCAGGTTTGAAATGTGGTCCCAAATTCGAATCCCGAGTCTGGCAAAAATTTTAATGTAGTTTTTCAGTGTGTGTTTGAACCCAGTGTATGGATGAAATAAGTTGAACAAGTGACACATCCATTTCTCGTAAAACAAAAATCTGTTAAGATACCTCTACGTGAGACTACCCAGACCCACATATAATTGAAGAGCCAATTAAAAAAAAAAAAAAATATATATCTCTATATATATATAAATCTCGTGTCACGATGTTTGTGGTCGAACTCCTCCGAAATGGCTCGACCGATTTTTATGATTTTTTTTATGTATATTTGTTAGGTATGAGAATAGGTCAACAAGTATATTTCATACCGCTAGGTGATTAGGGTATCTCTATCCAGAAAAATTTTCTTTTATTTTTTTGATAATTTTTTTTTGTTTTTTTTTTATTATTTGGCATAAAAAAAATACATATAACCCCAAATTTTAACTTTCCTACCCCCCACCCTCCCATTTTTTAATCGCGATTTTATTATTTTTGTATGAACAAATTTAACCGTCGTTCGTATTTCAAACAGAACGAAATTATTTATGTTGTTGAATGACAGATGGCGCTACGTCCGAGAAGAATTCAAGAGAAGCGTCGCGTCATTTTGACATTTCATTCGGCATATCACAACGCAGTGCGTGCAAAATTTTGTACGATTTATTTTAATTTATCTATTTTTATGTGCGTGTATTACAGTGCACAATGCCAGCAAGACGCAAGATGGGGCCATTTAGGCCGTCGAACGAATAAAGCAACAAACATACGAAATAGTAGAGCAGAAAGAACAGACGACCAAATCCAACAAGAGAACAAAAACGTGCGTGTAAGCATGTCGCAATTGCGTGCATCTCAATCATAAGAGGCACGAGCTGAACGAAATCAACAACGACAATCGGAACGGAGCCAAGCGCGCCTGTTCGTAGTTAACACACGCAGAGCAAATGACCTACAACGCCAACAAGTACATCGAACATTTACATCCGCTTCGTTCCTTCGTCTCGCATTCGAGTACGAGCCAGATATTGAATATTCCGCTCATCCGAAAGTGCTGATTGGTGCTATGGACAAAGAATGTCCCCATTGTCATGCGCTCAAATTCAAACATGAGTCAGCCGGGATGTGTTGCGCATCAGGAAAAGTGCTACTACCAGAAATTGAGATACCACCAGAACCATTGAACGGCTTGCTCATCGGCACGGTTCCAGATTCAAACCTGTTCCTGAAGTCCATTCGCACATTCAATTCATGCTTCCAAATGACTTCGTTCGGAGCAACAGAAATAGTTCACAATACTGCGGCAAATGGTCAACAATTCCATTCTACGTTCAAAATCAAAGGCCAAGTATACCACAAAGTAGGCTCATTGCTGCCAATGCCAAACGAACCACATAATTTTTTACAAATCTACTTCATGAGCGGTGAAGACATCAATCATGTGGATGCACGTTGCAGCTACAATGGCCTCAATTCGCCTATTTCCAGGCGCATCGTCGGCGAACTGGACGCCCTGTTGAATGAGCACAATGAATTATTGAAATTCTTCAAAGCACACATGCACGAATTGCAAAGTGACAATCACGCTATTGTCATCAATCCTGATAAAACACCAGCTGGAGAGCACGTGCGTCGATTCAATGCGCCTGTTGTTGACGACATTGCTGGAATCATGGTTGGCGACCCGCACATCGACGCGAGAAATCGTGATTCGAAGAAGAAACAATAATCTGGAGTTCATCGCTGACACACACCGTTCATACGACGCTCTCCAATATCCGCTAATTTTCTGGAAGGGACAAGACGGATATTGCATAAACATTAAACAACGAGATCCTGTCACAGGTAATTCATTCATTATGAACATCATTACTCATTTTGAATTGAGAAAATGAATCGTTGATGTTTTTTTGTTTTTATCGGCGGTCATCGTCTACAGCGCTCTATCCCTCTTTCTGTCATAGATACCATCCCCACACACTTACGATACATTCATTATTTTTTATTTAACAACCAAAATATTCACTAGAAATAATTTATATGGCAGAACAACGTTTGCCGGGTCAGCTAGTATATATATATAATTATTTAAGCATAAATTCTGTGAATTCAAGATTTTTTTTATTTAAAAAATATAATTTTTAATAACATCAAAAGTATAAGTACATATTAGAAAGACATTTAGAACGAAAATGGACCGAATAGGATTCGAACTCACTTCACCATTCAATCTCCGAGTGATTGGTATTCGTGCGCCGCGGTACCTTAGACCGCTCCAAGCTGTTTAAAAAAATATTAATAATTCCAGAGTATCTTAATCATGTCCCCCACATACTGAAGTGGGCCCCCTGGCCAGGATCTTTGGCAGACCCCTTACCTATCGCTAAGTTTGAAGGCAGTGTGATGCTCAACATCAGCGTGCGAAATTTCAGTATATTTATAGCATTTTTTTGTATTTTTAATACATCTACTTGGATTATGAATAATATGTCGAGTTCACAAAACTGTAGAAAATAGCATTATATAACCACATATTAAAAAAAGTAACTTAGTATTAATGCGACTTTTTTATTATTAGAGAAAGTTTGTGATGTGTGTTTATCTCACTTATCTGGTCGACCAGGCCAGGCTAGAGCCCTGTCATCCCCCCCCAGTGTGCGCTGCTGCTCGAAAAGATTATCAACCATATCGTTGTATATGCGATAAGAAGATGATGTAGAGAACTACACATATTATATTCAAGATATGAGACTCAAGGGAGGGTGGGAATGTAGCGAAGTACCGTGTGGAATTCCCAGCTGATGATTTGCTCAAGGTATTTTCCGCTAAATTATAGTTAATTGAATATCCTATAATTACGTCATCAGATATCTCTAATATTTACTACAGTATACTGTAACTTTAACCTCTCTTACGGTGGCACTAAATTATATTCCTTCATGTAACCTTCCGTCACGTTGCGTTACAATACTACCTAAATATTTTAAAATAAAATAGCTGGTGTTATTAAAATATTATTATCTACTTATATAATTTTATATTTAACGATATTTCTCCATCATTACTTTTGTTGTCGTTGATTCCAGAAATAATAATGTACACATTGTATAGGACGTATACATTAACAAAAGTATGATATATTTGAGAACCCGCGTAACGTAACTTGTCAAGACAGAATGGGAAAGGTTAAAAAAATATATACATGGCCATAAATTACTAGTGTCACACCGTTTATTAGTAGATGGTAATATGCAGGTGCAAAAGACTTAAACGTTATCTAGACTCTTGCAGTAATGATTCCTTGTCCAATAATTACGCGAGTAGTATTAGCACCATGAGAAATAATTGTGTGTAGCTGATTGCTCAGTTCCGGTTTCCCATGATAGCCGGGGCTCTTGTCGCTCGCGGTCGTTCAAAGTTGAAATAATGAATGCTCTTCATCCTCGATGGCGGGCCGCGCTGCATATTTTATGCGCTGATTTTTCCTCCGTGGGATCATTACGAATTTTATACGGGCCAAATCGAGATTCATTTCGATTTGTATTTATTTTTGCGATATTAACTGGATGAAGCACATTTTTTAGAATAACGCCTGTAATGAATAGTCAACATAATTCTAACAGTACCTGCCTATTTAAACCTGAAAATATGGTCAAGTTGGTACTACTTAGTAATGTAATTATTTGTGTGAAATATTATTGATTATGCTCTCTCTAGACTAGAAAATTCAAGAATAACTTAAATTTTGCAATGGGTGACGTAGTAGTGTAGATGATGAGCTTTCCCGTAATATTTACAAATAGACGACCGTTGTGGTGCAAGTTACGCTATATTTCAACAAAATTTTGATTCACGCAATATATTGCTCATACCTCCAATATAACTCATAAACGGTCAACGATATTGTGCAATATTTGATATTAATATCTACAGTTCACCCACCGTAAGAGGTCAGATAACTAAATCGAACATGCTGTCTTTGTATTTTGATGTATGTAACATTCAATAAACAATTTCTGTTATCTAACGAATATTTCAAAATATTTGAGAATATAACATTGTATATATTGAGCATACACACAGAACAGATAATAATATTTCTGAGTTCCCTGATCATTCATAAACCAATCAATCATGTAATGTAACTATAAATAATTCACAATAACATTATCTTTCAACAGTATTTTTTTCAAGAACACTAGAAATCAAAAATATATACCGTTAATATTAAAAATGCCACCGACGCCTGTATAATGTTACATCATATTATTGACAAAATTTGTTGCTATTAGGATACTATGTGCCATGTGCCAGAGAAAATTCAAAGCGGGACAGCATATTATTTGTATTCCAGCTATATAGGTACTATCCCGAGTCGATCTGAGTATACTATTAAAATGTTATCATTATGAATACCTACTTTAAAAAATAATATAAACTTAAAATACCAGTTTTAATTTCTAAGCGCCTATGAGAAATCGTGCTAAAATCTTGTCTTTTCATACCTGTTTAAAACTTTCAAAGACATTAAATATTATCCTAAAACTATAATAACGCTAGAAGTAAATATTGCCTGGGCCATAAATGATGTGTATTTGGTACGATTTAATAAAAGTGCTCCTGTAACTACATATAATATTATAATGCTTCTTTTTTGGCTGTTGACACGTCCGTCCCATAATCAAGGTTCGCTAAAATAATAAATGCCCGTCCACTTATTCCTCTCATAAATGCAAACCTGTTAACCAGTCAAGTCAGATTCCGTAGACATCTCAACGATAACTTCTACATAGCAGAGACACCTCGTGGACAAAATCTTCTTTCAATAATGAAGAAAACAGATATTTCTGGTGTTTTCCATTTTCTATGTGATGTATAATCTTAGGTATAACATTACGAGTTATGAAATTATTTAAAATTGCTCGACGTATTGTAAATGTGTGCTGGCGACGGCTACTGAGGATATTCTAAATGGAATACAGAATCGTTGTCTTCGGACATAGTATTTACCTACTGAGTCCCAAAAATCTTCGAAAGAATTATTATGTACTTATTATTCCGGCTTACGCCGATGAAATATAGTGACCATGTGAAGGAATCACCGGAATAGCATACGTCACTAAGCCATACAAGTGGCGAAGGGTGGAGGTAGGCTGTTCAGGTCTGCCGTAAATAGTGCACACTAAACTTTTCCAGTCATACGTATTTGTTTTTATTGAAATAAGACTACACTTTACAAATGGTGATAGATAGTTTTTAAAATTCAATTAAACCCTGCGAAACCAAGCCGTAATAGATAATAGTCAAAATATACTCGTCCATCTATAACATATCTAAAACTATGCAATTAAATCGTACATAACTTTGGATATTTTATAGATAGAACATTTTTTTTATTTATTGTGGTTTAGCTTAGGCAGGGCATATTGAATTTAAAAAATGAACCAACAAGATGTGTAATATAATATATTCTTAGTAAAATGAAAACAAATAAGTATGAATAAAAAAGTGTGCATAAATTTTTCGTATCGCCCAAAATATACCAAAACTATTACGGTTTGGTTTAGGCAGGTTTTAATTGATTTTTAAAAACTAACCAACACCATCTGTAAATTGTAGTCTTAGTTCAATAAAAACAAATAAGTATGAGTCGTATGACTAACAAAGTTTAATGTGCACTATTTATGGCGGATCTGAACAGCCTACCTCCACCCTTCGCTACTGAATTACAAAGGATAGGTACAGCTGACATAAAATTACATATTAGTTTTGGAGAAGATTTTAAAAACAAATAGTGTAATATTATTATTTTTATTTGTTTCATTGTGGAATCGTCTGATTTATCAACATCATTCAATACGCTGTCACTGCGAATATTACATTTTGAATGCACACGGATGACAACAAAAAATCACTCAATGCCCACAATCCTTCAGTAAAATGAACGCGGTTGCATCCGTTAAAATATGAAGATCGAATCCCTAAACTTGATGGACATGTTCAAAATGTTTATTGTATGTAGACATTCGTTAATTCTAGTTACTGGTTTTATTCGAACAGTGCCTAATTATGTAATGCCTAATTGATTTTCATTTTTTTTTTTATTTAAATCTGACTTCTGAATGTGAACTCATGATTATCGTTGGACGTTTTACCAATAATTTACAGATGATGTTAGTAACTTTTAAAACAATAATTAAACTTTGCCTAAACCAAATCATAATAGTTTTGGTATAATTTGGGCAATACGATAATATTGTGCACACCTTTTCATTCATACTTATTTGTTTGCGTTGAATTAAGAATACATATTACACATGTTATTAGTTAGTTTCTAAAAATTAATTAATCCCTACCAAAACCAAACAATAATAGATAAAAAATATTATTTTATCTATAAAATATCTAAAATTACGTATGATTTCATGGCATAACTTTAGATATAGACGAGTATTTTTTGACTATTATCTATTACGGCTTGGTTTCGCAGGGTTTAATTGAACTTTAAAAACTAACCGAGATCATCTGTCAATTGTAGTCTTACTTGAATGTAAACTAATACGTATGACTGACAAAGTTTATTGCGGACTATTTATGTTGAATCTTAACAGCCTACCTCCACCCTTTGCCACTGCTGCATAGGATATATGGCCTAATACTAAGAGGCGAATAATTGAATAGTGATCCAACTTTTGTGATACCACCCATCAGTAAAGATGCTAAGGCGACCTGTGCATTCACCTAAAAAACACTAGCGCAAGTAAACGGAAAGTCGAAAGGCGAAAGGCGAAGGAGGACGCTAGAATCCGCCATGGGCCGTTGGACAATCCATGATGATGATGATGATTAGAGACCGGATTATATGCATTTGCATATTTAGCCCATTCTCACCGGTTATTGCATATCTTACCTAAAATCAAGTGATGATGCATATTTTCGCTATATTTACAATATTGTGTTGTATACGTTGTAAACATAGCTGTGGTTAGTACTCATTTTTCTCACATACCTGCGGGTATTAAAAAGCTTGAAAATCAAGGTTTAGCGTTGACTGAATCTATTCTGTTGATGAATATAATCCGCCAAATGAACTCCGCATTGCCAGAGGTATTTCCGCGTAAACTCAGAGAAAAGTGTGAAAACAATTTGAATAATAACCCAGGCGTTGAACCTATATTGTGTCAAATTGATAGTTTTATTAATGGGACGGGTGAACTTTTGCCAGAAACAATAAGTGCTAACATAGACTTCCTACTTAATAAAAATATTTTGAGTGATCGAAGACACAATCTTACTACCGAACATTAAATTTGGAACGGTACTTACCTAATTGTTAACGTAACAAGAGTAACAAAATGTGAAATTATCGTTGATATTTACTAAAAAATACTATTTTTATTATTTAATGTCTCATATTTTGACACTTTCCATGTATATTTTTAGCATTTTTCATGCATATTTCAAGCTTTTTATGTTGCATTGTTGCATATAATCCGGTCTTTGATGATGATAATGCGTTTACTATTTTCACCGATCAAGTGTTGTATTGTTGACTATGTTGTTGACATTTTGACGCGAATGTATTGTTCGATTGACTCAACGAATGTACATAATATTAAGCCGCTGCACGACCATTTCCGCTTCAATTAAGGCGCCATCCTTTTGTGGCGATGAAAAAAAATCACGATATAATTTGTGCAGCTCTCAGCAGTGAGAAGTATTATTTATTTCGGTATTTGGCGGGATGCATCTCTCGTTGACAATCAACCCTCTTTCTGTTTTGCGGAAGTAGTGCATTGTGGTAATAACAAAATGTATTCTGGAAGTGCTCAATTTGTCACATTATGCTGGTAGAAATCACATGCGTAGGAAGTTATAATTTTCTGTAGCTATTTTTCTTTTCTTTTTTAAATGTCCATGTGATGAAAAGTTCGACACTAGTTTCAAGTCGTATCCGCCATTTAAATGAAGGCAAATTGATTGAAACCGTCAAACCGATTCACTAATAAAAGATGTCTTAATATGATAATAATTAAAAAAAAAATAGTTTTACTTTGAAATACTTACAATTTTTTTGTTAACTGTCAATTCATGGTAGAACTGCATAGTATTGTTGTTTGATTTAATAAAATGATTTTTTTGCGTAGTAGGTACTTATTCCACTTTAATAAATAAATTTGGACCGGTTTTGTCCACCTCAGAGGGACATTTTCAACTGAACTGAATTCAGTGACGGTGAATGTTAAATTTTTAATTAATCACTTTTTTTATTCAACGAATAATTCACAAGATTTAAGAACGTAATATTCCAATTATTGAACATAAAAAATTTTGAAAACACTTAAACACGTAACACAAAAATATCTTGGAGTGACCATATATATCTACTTTGATTTAAAATACAACAATCGATAGCCAATTGTACTTTGCTCAATTTAGAAAGCGCTTCAGAGAGTATTATAAGAGCCATTAGTTAAAATGTGTCGTAATTAAGTATAGTACCTTTACCATAGTGGTATATTATGTGCGTGGGCGAGAAACCCGAGAGAAGCAGGTTCGATTCCAGCGGGGTGTCTTACTTTTTTCAAAAAGTTTTTTTTCTATCGGTTATAATACTAATATTTTCTTAGAAATGTTTTCAAAATTATAATGTTAAATTATTAAATATTACTAAGAATACAACAACAGTGTTCATAGACTACAATAATTTTGTTTTTTCAACCCACATATTACGATACTAAATTCAAAACGTGCCGAGGCCTACCGAAATCGTTGGTAATAATTGTATAAAGCTTTTTATAGACTTTATCATGTTACTAAATAATACTACCCCTTAAAAATATGAATTTTTAAAAAATGTTGCAATGTTATTATTCATATTATTTATATTATTAATGTATAAGTAGTTAGTATATGTACCATTCCAATGCCATAATGAGGATACATGTTCAGTTAAATTAATCGCAGTAGTTATCTAAAGTTCAGCTTCATAACGGAATTTTGTTCGCATACCGCAAACGTAAAGTGCAAGGCCATCAAAGGACGCTAAATGCTCGCAATTATGCAATTGGTATGCATGGAAACTGCGAGATAAACGTAACTGAGAGGGATCTTTTAATCTAATTATTTCTAGTTGATATATCCAAGCAGTTTTCTGGTTTGGTAAGTATAAAGAATTTATATTAATCAGAATAATTTTGCAGGCTGCTTCGGAATCAATTTTATTATTTTGTGTGTATCTAATGAAATACAATCGAACTATTTGTAATTCTATGCGTGTATATTTCACTATTAATATTTAATATACATTATCATGGTTAATAAACACTTACTATTTTCTCGTGGTCCTCCGTTTTTCTTGTCCAGTCGATCACTCGTAACGCTCGTAAGTCCCTTTATACGCCACCCAGTCATCGAAGTCTATTTTGTCACGTGTTAGCACAATATGTTTACACAAAAACAACGTTAGAGATTTTATTATAGAACATAATACGAGTATATTATACATAATATTATTATGATGTATCTAATTAGATCTTTCAGCTCTCATATTTTCATGCACATTTTTTGTGCTAGATTATGAATAAGGTTTGTGTTTTCTCGCTCCGAAAAGAATGGTAGCATGAATTGACATCGGTCTAGGTAGGTACTTGAAATATTTAAAACACACAATATTACTAAATATTCAGGGTGCATCTCTCCAAGAGCGAGATCGTTTAGCAGATTCCGACAATTCGGCTACTTTATTAAGTGTAAGAGTCTACGACAGTGCATATGGGCGCCTATCGATTTAAGACCACGTGAATACGATATTATTATCCACATGTGGATGCGACAGATCGCAACGACTCTTATCTGAGCATTCAACCATTGGTTGAAGTGTTTGGGCGGTGGGGATGTAGGTACATGAGAAAGTGCGGGGTGCAGTGGAAGTGACGAGGCACTAAACAAGTCGTCCTAAGTCGCAATGGTATGTTGCGGGTATTTCTAACTCCGTTACGAGTTGCATCCGGCCAATGCATGCTACGGCATTTACGGACATACCATATTTAAAAAATATATAATATGTGAAATGCAATTCTCGGCGCTTGTAGGTCTACTACTGGTGGCGGTGGTTAGTGGTAGTAGTTGATTTTCCTAAATGATAATGTTAGAATGTCCATCACTGTTTTATTATTCAGTGGTGTGCGTTTAGCAATGTCTGCTATCCTAACGGATTACGCACGAATTTAAAAGTTTTTAGCGACGAATCTACAAGACAGTCGCGTGACGCACGCCATCTTTGCTCCACCATTATAGCAATGTCATGATATTATTATCATAACGGGCATGACAACCCGATCTTATGAAACATTTTAAATGAGCATTTTGTCGGCAGTTAAATGACGAGTTAATTAATATTTGCACGTCGTATAATAATCTTATTAAAATAGCATTTATGAAATTTTCACTAATTTGCAATGACTTGTACAACTGGAATAATGTGGTGTTAATATTATTTTATAAAAATAATTTTAAAAGAGATTTCTTCAAACTCATCATTCCTTTGACCCAAGTACTCGTCTGCCATTCAACGGCATTCTTAAAAAATCTGCATGGCAATGCATACAACAACTGCCTATGCCTTTAATAGGTGGATTTAGCCTCTGAATACCTCGAATGGTGGATAAATCTACTAAAGCGTCTCCCCCCGCCGGGAGTATCGACTATTAAAAGCTCATAACTGAATAAATTCCATAAGTTGGATATACTGAGGAATCGGGGTGAAATTGGTGATCTTTAATGAATGTTTACATATTGTGAAGGATAATGGTCTTTGTAGACTTCTAGAGTGATACTGCAGTTATTAAAAATCCAAAACGAAGAAGAAGATAGCTATATCACCGATGGAGAGATCATAATAATATTATGTAGGTATCATAATGAACACGATTTTATAACAACCGTGAAGAATTTATTTATTTTTATAAAATCGTAGGATGATTGATGATCTATAATAAATTAGGATATACGATTGCGACCGTGCTGGTTAAGTTCGACAGGAAGATCCTACGCGAAATAATATAGACTTGTAAATGATGAATACCTACTTATGAAGAGTCAGGCGTAGTAACGAAATGTATAATCTATACAAATATTTACGATTCTACGTAGGTACATATAAAATGCTCCAGCTTGGAATAGGCGGAATATCTGGAATGGAAGTCCCGTGAGAAGACCCATGACTAAGAATCCAAGGGAAGGTTGAAACTTCGCTGAAGAGACAATGTAGGGTGGAATATCAGAAAGGTGTTTCTGATATACGATCGGTCACTGCGCTGCACTGTAGAAAAAGAAGATTTTATGATCGTTTACGGCGTTTATGCCATACAACAAATATATACAACAATACACCTATAACATTCGAATTGTTATAGTTTAAACATATTGATAAAACAGACTTCGAGCCACATATTTTTTTTGGAATAGGTATAACGCTGAGTGTCGAATACGGTTGAATTGACAACTATAGATGAATTCATATTCTGCACATGCATTGAAAGATGACAGCCTGTTTTAACATTTTATTACAAAAGTTAGACATTTGTTAGCCGTTCACCCAACACATTGGGTGTACTCCACTGAATCAAATCAATCAATTCAAAAATAACATAATACTTTTGTAGCGAGCCGCGGGATCACAAATGCCACCGTGGCAAAGTTTCTAAATAATAACTGCACATTGTATAAGGTTATGCCAATATAAGGTCTTATTTCAGTGCAGCCCTAACAAATAAAATTTTAGGCGATCATCCATTCGTTACAAATTAAAGTTTAGTGGTTTTTAGGTACTTTCAATAAGTGAATAATGTTAAATGTCTTGCAGCTATTTTCATAATTACCTATATTAGTAATCTTTATTCGGCGTTACATTCATAAATATTTAGCCTCTACATATTATAATATAATATATATATATAAACTTTTCTTCAACCCCTCTGGTATTTTATTTATTAGTAGAGGCTTTACAAAAAATACAGAGCTATGTAGATTTTTAGCTAGTAAAAGCGTCAATATTTTATATAACGATATTCAAAATACTCGTTCGATAAAACGCGTCTAGGTTCGCGAAGCCTAGTGAGTCGTAAAATTTTCCTATTCCCGGTGTGTTATGTTTTTCGGCCGTTACCTTCGCAAAGTTCGTGTTTATTGCTCCGAACTTTTCATATCCATTTTATTATAATGACCTTTAACTAGTCTGCCCCACGGTATGTTAGTTCGCCGAAAAAACAAATACCAGAAGGCTTATTTATTGTTATTGCGTTATTTGATGGTTTTCGAAAATGCTACCTTATAAAGGAGCCGGCGCCGA
This sequence comes from Rhyacophila brunnea, assembly GCF_057557595.1. Taxonomy (NCBI): domain Eukaryota; kingdom Metazoa; phylum Arthropoda; class Insecta; order Trichoptera; family Rhyacophilidae; genus Rhyacophila; species Rhyacophila brunnea. The sequence goes on from NW_028232752.1 coordinate 36,976,000, forward strand.
ATTTCTGAATACTTTCCTTTCAGACGATGCCATTTGGATTAAGTTAGTGTAATGCCAACTCCACACTACTACAAATAATGAAAACATTTTGGGCCAGCAAGTAATACTTATTGAGTATTTTTTGGTGTCTTCAGCATTAAATATATACTTAATACAATATAACGTAGAAAAGCCTCAGAATCATAAGTACGTAATAGTGTATGAAAGACCGTAAACACACCTCGTAGTCCAGTATGTAAATCACGAACATTTCGTCCAGAAACTCCGGATTTGATTGATTGCCAATGAGGTCACAATATATGTAGGTATATGATTTTCTATAAGCCTGGGTTTCTATGATACCTATGATTTTCTATAAGGCTTTATGTGATTATTTCACTTCTACTACTTATTGTTATACTACTGTTTCACTAAACTACTTTCATTGAGTATCAAGGAATGCTGCAGTGTTAAAAGAATATATAATATAGTATATAATTATATATTTTAACATCTATCAATTGATTCATAGATGGCGTCAGGACTGCTCTAACTTTAAAACACCTAATAACTTATGTATTTCAAATCAAGAGTAATTTTACATTCTTAAATAATATTGTGTATAATTATTATATCCATAATTTCAATTAATTATAATTAACCTATTTACAAAATATTTCAATAAATTTAATTTGGTACTCAACATAATTGTTCATACAACGCAGTGGGTGCATGACCCATGGCCTGCGAATCACTTCTAAATGAAATATGCAAAAAAAATATTTGTTGGCATCCTAATTATTATCTATACCTACTAGGTTTTCAGTGAATAATGGTAAACATGTGTAAACATTATGCAAATTATGCCATTTTTTCCAAAAGCCTTTGCTTCTATACCCCTTATATCATTTATATTATGCGAAATACATACAATACTTAGTTATAATATTGCGCTCTCTATAACTTAATGCGCTGAAAATTGATGTTTCTATGGCATGTAGGTACATACTTAGTTAATTTTTTTTTAAATATTACGCTTAGACATATTTCCTGTTATTGTTTCTCGAAAATGCACAAGTCCCTTATATAATTAACAGTGGATTAGCCAATTTAAATTTACACACATTGTACCAATATATTGTAAGAAATATTATAAAATCATTTATTACATAGTTAATTTTATTAATTTGTTAAAATTTTAAATAAAAACGTATTACTATACGTACCTACCAGTAAATAATTAAACAAAAATTTTACTCGCATTCTATGGTCGATATTGCCATAAATTTAAATCGAATAGTAGAATTCTTTAGAATTTATTACCACGCCCTGCCATATAGCAGGAATGCTATCAGTTTTAAGATCGCATAGCGTTTAATTTCAAGTTATGTCAGTTTTATTTTATTTTTGAAATTATTTCTTGTTCGAGCCAAGCCCATTTTCAATGACCGCGTATTTATTGGCTCGGAAATGAGAAAAAGATTTAATAAAAATTTTAGCGATAAGAATTTTTCTAAATAATCATTTTATTCATAATTTAATTGAATTTGGATGGTTTTATTAACTTATAAAACATACTTATAAATCTTATACCTAGTATTATGTAATATACATAATGTATTATATTCTATTTAACACTACAATAGGCTATGAATTACAATGCCAGTATTGTAACAGTGTAGTATCGGAAGTGAAACAATTACATATTGGTTCAATAAAATATTAATACAACGTATTTTATTGCACGAAATCACAAGTTTCCAACCCATGGGTCGCAACGAGTTTTCTATGTAAACGTCAAAAAAAATCACTAGGTATGATGCAAAATATACAATAGCATATTATTAATTATTTTGTGTAAAGTTTTTGTTACTGTATCTAAGTGTATTTATGCTCAACCCCTACTGTTTTAGCATAACCACTACAGTTATTCATATATCATTGATTCGAGGTACACTATAGAAAATGCATTTTATGGTAATGCGGTAAGGGTGTAGCAGGTTATATGGTTATTAAGAGAGGAGGTCGTGACTTGAAAAAAGATTGAGAACATATGCACTAGTATCTACACCAGTGGTGTCCAACCAGTAGCTTGCAGACATTTGGTATCCCGAGAAGATATTTGAAGCCCTTGAAAAATTTAGTAAATTATGACAATTCCAAAGATCCACATTTTCATTTGATATTCGCATAATCTTAACTGACAACACATCACAGCACATTTTTGTTCAGTTAGGGTTAAAATAACGATAAAAAACTCTTATATTATGCATATTTTTAGTTTTTTTCTTCTTCAAAAATGAGAATATTATTAGCTATGGTAGTCTTCGGCTTCTTAAAGGTTAGATATTACTGGACTATATATTACATAAATACAGTAACTATATACATGATTTACCTAGATTACACCTAGACGAAAATATTATATTATAAAGCGACAACATCAATATTGATTTTATGTATTATACCAAAGGGTTCTCATGTGCGGCCCTGGTGGACAATGAGTCATGGCCAACTACTTCAAAGCCAATTGAATAATACCACGGTTGAAAAAAATTGGTCGAAGTTATACATACGTTGACCAAGAATCAAGTCAATTCAAAGAATTGGCAACAATTGCTTTGTTATTATTGTCAATTTTTCGTACTACTGTATACTGTGATACTGTATACACCCAGGATGGCCGCGTGACTTAAGCGCCGGTCTATAGTGTCAAGGGTCCCAGGTTCGAATCCTGGGTCTGGCAAGTACACGTCATATTGTTTTTCAATTTGTGTATGAGTCAGAGTATGGACCAACTAGGTTGAGCAAGTGGCTGACATCCATCACTGTGAAAGATCATTCAATGTAATGCACTTCATAAAAAACAAATATCGAAGCCAGTTGACAGATGTAAACTAAATAAAATTTAGCTTTATTTTTTTCAATCACAACAAAAGTGAAATTTGGTGCAGCCACCAGACGTTTCCATAGAAATTTCAATGTTAATTGTGCGGCGGATATGATTGAGAACCACTGTATTATACCCATAATGATTTTGCAGAAAACTTCTGAAAGAATTTTAATTCAAATTCACAGTATATTATATTAAAGGATTCCTTAGTGCATAATATTGCGAGCTATAAGAAAAATAAGACTGATAAAGAGAAATAAACATTACAAGAAAACAACTGTTGTACGCAGCATCTATGCTCCTTGTTTGTTTTATTTTGCAGTGTTTTGCACAACACATAGTTTGTTTATGCAAACTTTTAATGCGGTTAAAAGCTAACTCCATTCCTCCAATTAACTTTGCCATTAGTTAATTTTGTCGGGGAGCTAGAAATTCTCTCTTACGGAGAAAATTTATCTCACTTCGTCTCCCGCATATCATAATAACACGATGCCTTGGCGATATTTTTATTTGCTCAACTTAATTTATACATTTTATGTGATGATGTTTACCTTAACGGGTTGTTTATTATGTCTATTAAGATATGACTTTAAAATTAATAACAATACAAAAAATACAATAACTTTAATTAATTATATTTTGTTCCTCTGGAGTTTTTCTTGTCAGATCATGATTATTCATTATTTTATTAGTATATTAATAAAATTTTTTGGCAAAGTTATACATTAACTAATAGAAAATTCAACATAATAAGAGAAAATCAGTCGATATAAAATAAATTAGACTACTTTAGTACGTATAACTATAGGGACTTTAATATTAGTACTTTTGTAATACAAATGCTTGATAGTAATTCCACAACAATTTTATTTTGATTGATAGCAATAGAAAATAATTAATCTGTGTGCTGGTGTATTGAAAGATCGTTTTATATTGTTACGTTTTGTTATAGTGTAAGTACATAATCATGTGGCATACCGTTTATTGTTATATTTGGTGTATCCTTTGTGATTGTTCATCTAAATATTCTTAATTTATGAACATTGAACAATGAACATTGTGTATTTTTGTAACAATAATTCGAGGTGTTTTTTTTAATCTCAATACAGACAGCACTATAAAATAATTTTAGTGTTGACGTTTCTGTATTGTTAAATTATGCACAGTTTTTGCGATTTTGTGTAATTTTTCAGCGAATTAATAATCTTCCACTAAATTTATTACAGCTATTTCAAGTTTCGGGATTTATCTTGGCAATATCTGTAAATTTAATATGTTATGGATTTGATTGCGTGAGTGAATTGTGTCGATAATGTTAAAATATTCGCGTTACATAATATTTTATATTGTAATATAGAATAACAATGTATATTCTACTACAGATGAATCTGTAATCCTCATTAACTTTACTTTCATAATATCTAGGCTCCGGATATAATATGATATACAAAGTTTTGTTCAAGATCTTAGGCTCAACATGTAATGTATTTATTTTATAAGTAGTTTAATTCTCACCACATACGCTGGCTTAGTTAGTAGAGTGTTCATCAGTGAAACCGCAGGTCACGGGCTCGATTATGCGGCTGGCAAAAATGCATTATTTTTTATCTGTTGTTGGATCAAGTGCAAACGAACGAATGGCCAACAGCTAGTCTTAAACTATCAATATGCTTTACTTGGGAACGATATAAGTTTTTTTTCTTGCGCTTTCTATATTTAAAGAAAACTTTTTAACTTTAAAAATCTACTTTTTCCCTAATTTAAGTATACTTATGCCGATTATAATATTAGACTCACCTCGAGGAGCAAAGTTCGCTTGGCGTAATTTTTTATGGCTCTGCTTATCTCGTCTCGTTCCTCCCGAGGGTTAAAATTCAGGCGCACGACTACTCAAGATTCGGCGTTTTTAACCCTCCGGGTGACATCGCAGCCCTTTGCTGCCGCGACGCAGGCGTCCTCTCAGCACGACAGACGTAGACAACATTGTTTTAATTTTTAAAGATAACTTTAGATGGAAAACTCCGAAAAAACTGTTGAATCTAGTGAGATCGTCCTTGTAGATAAGGGAAAGTAAGTTTTGCTAATGAAACATTTCTCGGTGCCATTTTCAATAAAGGTCATGATCGTCTGGAAGTCATGACCTTCTATCGGTAAAGAAAATTATTTGACCGTTATATGAACTTAGAATATAGTAGTCATTGTTATTTTATTCTTTTTTTCTCGTGCTAACTCCCATCGGAGGTTGATCATCATCAGGGTGATTTGCGTTCTATCATCTGCTACAGTTCGATGAAACTGCACTCGTATCAATTACAGAGATTCTTAACTCACAAAATCGATATCTGCTACATTTACCATTGACCTACAGTAATAACAAAATTGTTTCTACCACAATTTTTTATTTACTCAAGGTAATCCATGTATAAATAATTTGGACTTAATAAGAAGGAATTTAATAAACATTTAGGTACTATCAGTAGCATAACTATCCCATCGTAAGAGTATGTAAAGCATCGGGGTCCAGCCGGACAAGGGGTTCTAAATCTCAATTTGGTAGTTATTAATGGATTTTCCATTTTATAATACTATGCCGATTATAAAAAAAAAAGTATCAAGGAAATCTGAAAAAAAAAATGTTAAAATCTCTCAACGTAGAATGGAATTTATTTTGAGAAAAACTATGGGGAGCCTTTGCATGATTTTTTGGATATAGGCCCAATATTTATAGCTATGCCACTGTTTAGTATTGGACAATTTATGATGTTTAGTGTATTTTTAGTTTCAGCTGTTTTGACATTTCATTATTATGAGTGTATGAAATATCTACGCGATTTTTAAGATTTCCCATTTAACCATATTCTAAATAATATGACATTTTGGTTTGGTTTTAAGTCCACTACGTTTCTTGTTAGAAATTATTGTAATTTATTTATTGAGAAAGCCGTTTTTTATAGATACGGGCGATAATAGTGATAAGTTTCTTATAAATAAATTTGTAATCCGAAAGTTAATTAAATTGTAAGTAATTATTATTTTAGTATTATTTTTCAGATTCACTGACGTTTATAATTATTAGACATCATCTTGTAAGTTCTTTTCAATATATCTGTCCATTTCCCTGGTGAAGTCTATGTATACTTATTTCCATTTCATATATTTCATAAAACAGACATTGTTTTTCGTGATTAAATACTGTTAACAATACATTTAAATGTTATTAAAAGTTCATTCTAACATTACCCAATTATTTTATGACTCCAGCATTTGGAGCCGTTCCAGACATGAGACCGGTGTTGCGCTCGTATATAATATAGGAGGCCTCTGTATTCGAATAAAAGGGCCTTTGTATTATGTTTATGGACGCCCCAGAGCTAATGAGTCAACGCATAATTTCGCGTTATAAATTAGAACATAAAACTGACTGCGGTAATAAAAACAAGTGTATCGGCGGCTTGAGAATGTAGCGGCCGACGGAAAAGTGTACCAGACACGCGTTGACTCATTAGTACTGGGGCGTTCATAAAAATAATACAAAGGCCTCCTTATATACGAAACCGGTGTCCCGTCTGAAACGGCCCTTTGTGGAGTGGTGGTCGTTTTATGCATAACACACAAGTAATATTTGCAATAGGCATTTATTGTTTTTTTTACAGTTTATTGGTTAGCCATTAATAAATACTCAAATAGGTACCCGAAATATAATAATAATATACCTATATGCCCTCGACTATTTATATTAGGAACACACCTTTTTTGTTTTAATAAACAAAATAAAATTTGAATGTTGTTGAAAAAAAATGAGCGTGTGAAACATTAAATTTAAAAATGGTATTTTATTATTCCCGGATGCCATTTTTTTAAGTTTTTTATACACCTTTCCATGAATAAATTGTGCGGACATTTTATTCAATGAAGGATTTTATTGGCTGATCATTTTAAGAGAATTCATAAAAAAACTACTTACATCCACAATGCTGCACAGTTTATTAGATTTAAAAAAAAAAACTATTCTTTCTTTTGGCCTTGCAGAAATCTACGCCAAATCAAGTGTGACTGGATATGTTCTTTCGTGTTGCAGAAGTCATAAAATAATATTATGAAGATTTTTTTTCAATATCATCAATTATTAAATGTATACAATATTAATTTCATATATAATTATAATATTTATTGATCACAATCATCATCAGAAGTACGATAATCTGCTGTGGGTCTTTGTTTAATCCAATATTGGCCCGAACACATTACCATCACGTCACGTGCTCTCACGCTTAGATAGAGATATGAATGTTGAAATAGAGATATTAAATTACTACATCCTATCTGACAGCACGTGATAGCACATGCCTGATGGTAATGTGTTTAGACCATGGCCCCCACACCCTGAAGCGAGCCCTCAGGCTAGGATCTTTGGCGGGCCCCCTACCTATCTTTAAGGTTAAAGGTAGTGCGAAGCACTACATTAACGTTTTTAAAATTGTGTTTCAGTTCAAATTAAAGATAAGTAGGTACCCACGTATTTAGTGTATTTTTAACGATTTTTTCTATTTTGAATACATCTACTTTAATCGTTGTCGAGTATCAATACACAATACCTCATCAAAAATTACATAGCACAATCATATAATTTTAAATGCTAATGATCACGAAGTATATTAGCGCCGCAGGCGACATTTTTTACTGTTAACGCAAATTTATGATAAGTGTTTTTCTCACTTATATGGTCAACCCGCCAGGATGGGCCCCCTGAGCTCGGGCCCCAGGCTAGAGCCCTGTCAGCCCTCCCTTTGTGGGGGACACGGTTCGGACCATTACTCTCTTCATCTATACCTATCCAAAGAAGCCGCTTTCCATATCTCTCTACATATCTTCCGTTGCCTATTTACCCTGCATTACTTCTTTTCAATCGCAATGTCATTATACGGTGAATACATATGACTGACCTAGCGCAGTCTCGCAATCTCATTCTAGACGCATACCTAATAATATATTACTTTACCTAATATAATGTCTCAATCACATCATGTTCATCGCATACATAGTCATAGTATATATATACTAGCTGAACTGGCAAACGTTGTTCTGCCATATAAATTATTTTTAGTGAATATTTTGGTTGTTAAATAAAAAATAACGAATGTATCGTAAGTGTGTGGGGATGGGATATATGACAGAAAGAGGAATAGAGCGCTGTAGACGATGACCGCCGATAAAAACAAAAAAACATCAACCATTAATTTTCTCAATTCAAAATGAGTAATGATGTTCATAATGAATGAATTACTGTAATTATTAATTACAGGATCTCGTTGTTTAATGTTTATGCAATATCCGTCTTGTCCCTTCCAGAAAATTAGCGGATATTGGAAAGCGTCGCATGAACGGTGTGTGTCAGCGATGAACTCCAGATTATTGTTTCTTCTTCTAATCACGATTTCTCGCGTCGATGTGCGGTCGCCAACCATGATTCCAGCAATGTCGTCAACAACAGGCGCATTGAATCGAAGCACGTGCTCTCCAGCTGGTGTTTTATCAGGATTGATGACAATAGCGTGATTGTCACTTTGCAATTCGTGTATGTGTGCTTTGAAGAATTTCAATAATTCATTGTGCTCATTCAACAGGGCGTCTAGTTCGCCGACGATGCGCCTGGCATTAGGCGAATTGAGGCTATTGTAGCCGCAACGTGCATCTACATGATTGATGTCCTCACCGTCCATGAAGTAGATTTGTAAAAAATATGTGGTTCGTTTGGCATTGGCAGCAATGAGCCTACTTTGTGGTATACTTGGCCTTTGATTTTGAACGTAGAATGGAATTGTTGACCATTTGCCGCAGTATTGTGAACTATTTCTGTTGCTCCGAACGAAGTCTTTTGGAAGCATGAATTGAATGTGCGAATGGACTTCAGGAACAGGTTTGAATTTGGAACCGTGCCGATGAGCAACCCGTTCAATGGTTCTGGTGGTATCTCAATTTCTGGTAGTTGCACTTTTCCTGATGCGCAACACATCCCGGCTGACTCATGTTTGAATTTGAGCGCATGACAATGGGGACATTCTTTGTCCATAGTACCAATCAGTACTTTCGGATGAGCGGAATATTCAATATCTGGCTCGTACTCGAATGCGAGAAGAAGGAACGAAGCGGATGTAAATGTTCGATGTACTTGTTGGCGTTGTCGGTCATTTGCTCTGCGTGTGTTAACTACGAACCGGCGCGCTTGGCTCCGTTCCAATTGTCGTTGTTGATTTTGTTCAGCTCGTGCCTCTTGTGATTGGGATGCACGCAATTGTGACATGCTTACACGCTCGTTTTTGTTATCTTGTTGGATTTGTTCGTCTGTTCTTTCTGCTCTACTATTTTGCATGTTTTTTGCTTTATTCGTTCGACGGCCCAAATGGCCCCCCTTGCGTCTTAATGGCATTGTGCACTGTAATACATGCACATAAAAATAGATAAATTAAAATAAATCGTACAAAATTTTGCATACACTGCGTTGTGATATGCCGAATGAAATGTCAAAATGACGCGACGCTTCTCTTGAATTCTTCTCGGACGTAGCGCCATCTTTCATTCAACAACATAAATAATTTCGTTCTGTTTGAAACACGAACGACGGTTAAATTTGTTCATACAAAAATAATAAAATCGCGATTAAAAAATGGGAGGGTGGGGGTAGGAGGGTGAAAATTTGGGGTTATAGGTATTTTTTAATGCAAAATAATAAAAAAAATACAAAAAAAAAATTTCTAAAAAATAAAAGAAAAAAATTTTTGGATAGAGATACCCTTATCACCTAGCGGTATGAAATATACTTGTTGAACTATTCTCATACCTAACAAATATACATAAAAAAATTCATAAAAATCGGTCGAGCCATTTCGGAGGAGTTCGACCACAAACATCGTGACACGAGATTTTTATATATATAGAGATATATTATTTTTTTACCATGTCTGTTCCTAAGATAAGGGCCTCCACAGAGTGGAGGTTGTATTAACAGATTTTTTTAGAAATAGATGTTAGCCATTCGTTCCAACACGCACATTGAGCAACATTTGTTGTTTTGCCAAACAAACTACAAGTTCAATATAGATAGGTACAATATTACAAGGAGTTTGAAGAAAGCCTTCTGATAAAGAATGAGAAAGAACTTTGCTGGTTGTAATAACTTTTCATTATTATATTTTAAATTTTTGTAATCAATATGTAACTGTTTGTTTCCTTAAAAAAAAAGAATAAAATGTTAATACGGTTAATTATAACTGTACTACGTCATTAACTCGCATTGTAGATTCATTTATTATAACTATCATACTTCTGTGATCTGAAGTTTTATTTTCCAGGGTTGGAATGAAGTTCATCAACAAAAAAATAATTCATTATTTAGAATGTGATGATTGATGAACAATCATACAATAATGGTAATCGTAAATAATAGTTCTAGCCCCATATACGAGGTATAAAAAAATTGCCTAATTGTGTATACCGCCATCTTTCAATGCCATAAAGAATATTAATTTTCTGTAAAAGAATCGCTATGAAGTGTCCATTAATTATTACATTAATGAATCACTCAAGATATAATCAAAACTATCTACTACATCCTTAGTTTTAGACACTTATGTGTAACTATAATAGTTAACTAATTTAGTATCTATAAATTAAGCACATTAAAGTAAATAGATGTATGTAGGTAGTCAAAATAACACCTGAATCGTATCAGCATTAGGTGGGGAGATGTGGCATTTTAGGCCGCATAGGTGTTCATAATAATCCTTGTTGATGGTTATACACATCTGTTAGGCACTAACGTCACACTGTTTTCCGACGCAACATAATTTACAGTGACGTCCATAACTTTTCCAGCTTATAATACTTTTTAGGATTTGCCATATTTGTTTTATAATTTATTAATTAATGTAAAAATAACTTTATTCGCCATCGGTACTGAGAACCAAAGTGAATCTTGCCGCTTTCATGAAACGTCTCCACTTCCATCTATCTGGGGTAAGCTCTTTTAACTGCCATAGTCCAGCTTTTCCAGTGTACCTAAGTTTCTCAACCCTCATTTTACCTTTTGAAGTATTGAAGACGCTCTTCATAGATGACTGGGTATCTTTCATTATTGAGACAGCCCGCCCAATGATATCGCCCCACTTTCACGTGTGTGATTACTGATTATCAGTGTAAAATGTATCTAGTTTGTAATTATACCGTCCTCAGCACTGTTATTTTTGTTGCATATAACTCTGAAGACCCTTCTCAATATCGTTCTTTCAGAGATATTTCTTCTCCTCGTCTTGATTTTATGTAGCTAAATACTCCAAACCATCGCTATTTAAATTAATTACAAAAGTGTGTGACATACTTCAATAGTAATAAAAGACGTCAAAACAGCTGCCAAATAAAGTGGTTATAAACTATACATTCTAAAACCACCCAGTTTCAATTTTACAATGTACACAACATTATTTTTTGTATGACTACCAATTATTCAAAAGACGGAATTAATATCAAATTATCTTAATACTAAAGGTTTCTTCAACTCTCTGTAGTTATTTTTGGCAGCGCTTGGTGGAAACAGCCGATTGTATTGTGCGAATATTATATTCCTATTATTTATAATGTATAGTACCTAGTCCTAGTCCCTTTGCGTACAATGATAATACCTATATAATATAATATTATATTTGAAGTTTTCAAATTTCATAATATTAGTAATATTTAATACTGTGACCGAGTTGTATGCAATTATTTAAATTAGCATAATATAATAAGATGAATCGTATAAGTACTTTTGAAAGAAATATTTTGTAAATAAATGCTATCTGGCTTTTATAACATACAAAAATAGAACTCATGCATTTTGTTTCACGTAGTAAATGAAGTTAAAGTAAGATTTTAAGAAAATAAAATTATAATACGCTCCTTTACCTGGATTGCAGTCACTATCAGTGCTTTGTATATGATATTATATATTTTAACAATAGTCCATTGTGTAATAATTATTATAGAAACGAAAATATCCCAAGAAACAACGAAAACATTCTTATCTTTACAAAATTATATTCTCAGCGTATGAAATACAGGAACGCCTCTGATAAGTGTCCAGGATTTGGTGCCCCATTTCGCCAACTTTCCCCTATCATAACGGGCTAAAGACACCCGCGGGGCTGACGTCACATCCCAAAGTTTGGTGTGAAATTGTACAAATGTCGGGTAATCGCTCCCAGCCTACCCCAGCCTACATACTTCCAGAATGACATACTTATTCTGTAATATTTTTGACAAAAAAGTAGATGAACATTTTCTATTATATTCTTTACCAGCGACGATGTTCTATAGTAAACGATTATGTATTTAACTTTACTTTTAAAGTAATCATTTAACTGCATGCGACAATTTATTGGCCATAATATGCAATCAATGTTACAAATTACCCAAACCTAATTATTTGTGAGTACTTACTTAGTTAAATTATGCACAGCACGAGCAAAAGTGGCATGTATATAATTTTCATAAATAGGTTAAATAAATTTATAATTGTATATACTTATCATGTTTCTTTAATATTTACATAAACACGTGCTGTTAGACATTAAGACATTTTTATAATTGTGTATTTATTATGTATTATGGCGCATTGGCCAATCGCTGTAATGCCGTAATACTCTTTTTTCTAAATAAATAAAATGAAATAAATAAAAAATAAAATATATGTATAATTTCATGTGTCTTGTCATTCACACGTTTAAAACGTAAGAAAACCGGTTTCAATTTCCTATGCTTTCTTAGGCCATCCTCCCACGACGCAACTGAAGTCCGACGGTACTGAAACTAAATTTCCAGCCAGTATCTAGCTAATGTATTTCAATGGCGGCTCGCTGACGGCGAGACTGGAATCTCTCAGCTTCAAAGCGGTCGCGAAGAGACGCGACATGCTAGTCGCGCGGTCTCTGAAGTTTCCAGTCACCGTAAAACAGTGGTACCAACATCATTAGATTTCGGTGAAAAATCATATTTTCTTACCAAAATTGGTTAAATATTAATCGGAAAATTAAAATAACCTTGTGTAAACGCTGCAGCGCGCGTGTTGTCAGTTTTTGTACAACACAGCTGATAGTCCAGTTTGACAGTTTGAGGTTATGTGATTATTATTTCAACTGGGTTTCAGTAGCGCCGTGTGCGTCATGTTTGGTGATTGGTCAGTTTATGAGTTCCTTCACAAACCAGTTCCATCAGATTTCAGTTGCGCCGTGGGAGGATGGCCTTATGCTAAAATAATCCTAAATTCCTTGACAATTCTTCGGCAATCGTATCAAAACAGTGATCGTCATCGTCTAATTATTAATATTATAGTCAATAGAATGATACACACATATATAATATATTATATGCACTAAATGGTTTAGTTCGAAGTAAATAAGTTCACTTTGAGTCTTTTTGTTTATTTAAAATATAAATACAGTTTTATATCGCATGTGGAGCTTTGAATAATTCATAGACCAGTATTATATGACGTTTATTCATTCATCAATATCAATAATTGCAATAGATTTTCTAACCAAGACGTGTACACTTACACAGTACGATTATTGTAACGTTTTCAGTCATAAATTATTTACCTGTATATTTATAATACAAAAGTTAATCTAAATCGTATAATATGTCTCGATACGTTGATGTGTGACAGACTGTCGCTATATTGTGTACCGCTAGATTGTTAACCATATTTGTCTCAAATTTTGAAAACATACACATTAGTTTACTTTGAATAATCTGATACTACGGTCATTAACGTGGAAATGTGAATAGAATTATCATATGGACACATTGTAGTCTGTTATTAGCAATACAACAGTTATAAATTAGGTAAATAGGTACTAACTGGATCAAATGGATGGTTTTCCTCATTTGGAGTTCCTGGTGAATATAACTTGAATATATCAGACTTAACGTATGCAGATTTTATTAATAGATTATAATATCTTTAGGTAAATCACTACATAGTGGCACCAAGGGCATGGTAAAAAGGCTGTAGTTGTAGCAGTATTGATTACTAGCATTGAAACAAGCATTGAAGCAAACAATTCCAATACACACGCGAATCGCTTATAGTGCCACATAGTGATTAACCTAATACCTCAGTATCAGGCTAATGACAAATTTTATTTATACGAGTTTGTAGATCTTACAATAATTTATAATTCATATTCTTGTGGAACTTTTTATATTATATAATTCAAAGGCTAACCTCATATTTTTTATTTGTTTTATTTATATATTGCAATGGTGGACGTCACATCTAGGGATTCCAATCCCGGGATCCCGGATCCCGAGATCCCGGGATCCCGAGCTATTTTCGATACCTATGAATCCCGGGATTGGTAAACATAATCCCGAAACTTTCGGGATTGATTTTTTTTATAATTTTTTATGAAAAATAAAATAAAAACGAAAATATAACAGAAAAAAAACTTTTAATAACAAATAACTACATTAGAATTAAACTGAGTTTGAATGAAGTTTTATTTATACCCATGTGTAAGTTACCGATTCATTTTATTTTTTCATATAACTTAATAAAAATGAGAAAGATTGAAAAAAAACAATGTTTTGCACTTTTAACAAAGTAATTCCACCATGATCTCATACGTTTTATGGTAGTTTCATATTTGGCTGACTAATTAGATATATGAAGCGGAAAGGCCATAAATACACCATGATTATTTGCTTAACTATTTAAAATCTCGCTAATCAATTCATTAAGTCTTTACTATCTGAAACAGCAATCTCATATTAAATTCACATTATTATTTATATTGCAATATTATTTACTCCATTAAACTTCTGTATTTCCAAGATTGAACGTAGATATACAATATTAACAATAAATGTCTTGAATAGTATAAATTATACTAGATTTATTTATGACCGATTTTATCAATGTTATTTGTAAATATATTTTTTTTATATTAAAAATGGAAAAAATGCCAATCCCGGGACCAGTCCCGGGATCCCGGGATTGTCAAATTGTAATCCCGAAATCCCGGGATCAGAATTTTGGCTCGGGATTGGATTCCCTAGTCACATCTGTGGTGAAGAACACCTGGTATAAATAATAATAATTTAATAATGCTCGTAATTATTTGGCCATTAATTCTGTGTGTAATTAACCCCACTCTACTCTTTGGAAGATGTATGTTTACGGTCATAATTACTATAGTTCACATAATATTATCACAAGTAATAAAATGTTAAGCCCACATTAACAATGAAAAGTATTATAAAAATAATTTAATTATGTATGTCATGTGAATTGGTAATGTATACCTACTGTATAATTTTTTGGTCTCACGAGACACCCGTGGAAAAAAATTCTGTGCTATAATATTATGTTACAGAATGGTACAATTTTTCAAATTAATGTTTTCATGTTAAATATTTTAACAAACTATAAGTATCGCTGTTCAGTGACGGCATGTACTGGCTTAATTAAAATAGTATAAATTTTAACAAAATACACTTTAAATATAATATCATAAAGCATGCAACGCTAAATTTAAATAATACACAATTTGGTAATCTTTATGTACCTATATATGTTTTTATAAATATGAAGCAATCTTTTAAATTGTTTGTAGTTGTTCAATACCCAGTACTTACAATTGTTTATTTACATATTATCAACTACGATGGAAATGGGTCTTTTACTATAACCGTGTTTACTGGAAATCTTCTCCTGTATGACAAGATTAATACATAATTCTTGAAAGTTTGCATCATGTTATACGTCTCTGCTACATATAAGAAAACCTTACCATTATGTTACCAAACATAGATCATGACGTCACAGTACATTTTTCTTTTTAGTCATATAAAAGCCTCCATGGTCTCTCAATTCATAATTTTATTTTAATAGTGTCATCACAATTTATATTCAGGATGCAACATAGGTACCTATATAAATGAGTATGATTTATATACCTATGCTGGCACTCTATATTTATCAAAATAGTATATTACTTCGCACGTTTTGCTATATTTATTATGTAGGGGACTTGCTTACACTCAAGTATTTGCTATTTTTAGTGTTCGATATATTATATGTCCCCGTGTAATTTGCACTTAAACGAAGAATTCTGAAGAAAAATAATATTCTTAAATGGCCCTTGCTTCCTCACTCAAGTGGTAAGCTTTTAGTCAGTGTATAAATAAACGTTTTCGCGTTAACACTGCTTTAAATAAATTGCTCCATAAATCCTTCACGTTTTGACGGAGCTCTCAATTAACACGAGACTTCGCATTGATGACATATTCTTTCTGTTTGTTGTACCGGATTATTGTTAAAACATTTACTTTACTTGTAGGTACCTGATTATAGAAAACTCGTAAGTATATCTTTATTTATTTACGTATTTCAGAGAACAGAGTCCACTCTGTTCTCTGAACACACTCTCTCTGTATACACAACTCTGTATACACGAACGTATATAACGACCAATTTGGGTGGACAAATTTTATTACCTTTGAATTACGTAACGTTCGGCTACTCAATAGTTTATAATATATAACCTTTAAATAGGTACTAAAGAATGGCCAAAATTTCAATTAAATTAATTTATTTATTTATTTATAAAAAGAGTATTATGGCATTACAGCTATTGGCCAATGCGCCATAATACTTAATAAATACAAATGTATAAAAATATTAATATATAGCAACTCTAGTATGAAACATGTAGTGCCGTTTTTGTTTGTCTTTTGTGAAAGTCACAAAAAAATGATACAAAACTCATATGTTTGATGAATAGTTGATGGTCAAAAATTAAATAATAGTATAATATTTGAAAATATAATATTATGTTCATTCAACGAATTTTATCGGTAGTTATTATCACTGTTTGTCAAATTACTCTAATCCAGGTCTGGGCAAACTACGGTCTGCCAAGTATTTCAGTAGCGCCCGCGAGCTTTAATCGTAATTTGGACACTTCATAACTATTCTTTTACAGAAAATTAATATTCTTTATGGCATTGAAGATGGCGGTATATACAATGAGGCAATTTTTTTATACCTCGTATATGGGGCTAGAGCTATTATTTACGATTACCATTATTGTATGATTGTTCATCACATTCTAAATAATGAATTATTTTTTTGTTGATGAACTTCATTCCAACCCTGGAAAATAAATCTCAGATCACAGAAGTATGATATTTATAATAAATAAATCTACAATGCGAGTTAATGACGTAGGTACAGTTATAATTAGCCGTATTAAGATTGTATTCTTTATCAGGAGAAAGCTTTCTTCAAACTCCTTCTAGTATTGTACCTATACTGAACTTGTAGTTTGTTTGGCAAAAAAAACACAAGTTGTTCAATGTGTGTTGGGCCCAGAGTATGGACTTAATGTGTTGAACGAATGGCTAACATCCATTCCTAAAAAAAATCTGTTAAAACAACCTCCACTCTGGAGGCCCATATGATCTTAGGAACGGACATGGAAAAAAAATAATGTATAATATATATATATAATATACTATGTATGCGATGAACATGATGTGATTGAGACATTATATTAGGTGAAGTAATATATTATAATGACATTGCGATGGAAAAGAAGTAATTCATGGTAAATAGGCAACGGAAGATATGTAGAGAGATATAGAAAGCAGCTTCTTTTGGATAGAATTAAAAAAAATGTTGAAAAATGTAAATTTATTATTATTCTCATTAAATTGTTGGCTATTAGAAAATCTTTTTTTTTATGTTGAAATTCTTTTTTATGATAATAAATAATGTATAAATAGTAATGTAAAAAATAGTATTTTACTTCCGGTCCGCCGCTAATTTTATATTCCTAATGTGGCCCTTCGTGGAAAAAGTTTGCCCAGACCTGCATTCTAATCTACTCCGTTCGGTCATTGCTTTGAATCAAACACACGTTGAAAAGATTATAATTAAGTATTTAGTTTTTATCCGACGCGGTATTCAGACACACATTCAAAAATAAGATAGAATTACAAATAATACCATCCAACTATTAAAATGTTTCACGGTAGGGGTTGAATTAAAATATATTTATCTGGATTTCCTCAGTGCTGTATGGCTGGCTACCTTGGAACAAACCCCCGAAACATCTTTGAGTGCCAAGACAAGGTAAACTTATGTAGTGAAATTGTTAATAATTAAATCAAATTAAAAGTAATGAGGTACATAAACAAAACTACGACGTTATTGCGCAAAAGGCAGATGATATTATATCAACACAATACAACATCTCTTTCTGTCGTGGGTTGCAAACATTCAGTTTGAAATTTTGAAAATAATTAAGTATCTTCATCATTATTCCAAAGAAAGCCCAAAAACTCAAATATTGTAGAATTAATAAACCAAAATGTTTTTACAGCCGCGATTTTATGGTGTTTCAATTAATTGACCTAAATAATGCTTTTACATATAAGTAATAATACAATTCGAATAAAATACGTCATACAGATTTAATATACCTAATTACTAGAGAGATTCTGGTAGGAAGCTGGAAATAGAGTGACCACACAATACAGCATAATATGAATCAGTACGCTGTGTCATTTCGTAGGTTGTACGCTTTGAAAAGAAAACACGTTTTTGTCAATTTCATTGTGAGTCTCCAGATAGCTGCTGCATTCCGTGCCAATCAAGTTCTCGTTGCTCTTTCTTGCTGGAATTTTATTTTTACACAAGCATTTTCACTCAACCAGTGCCGCACTAAACGAGCTTTTATCATAGACTTTTCAATAAACAGGGTTTTTTAATGTTAGGCAGTTGCAGGTAGGCGTTCAATTTTATTTATTTATTTTTAAATTTGAGATATACGTGAACTTGTAATAGTATCATTACATATTATAATTCATTGATAAGGTATTGTCTGAGTACGTATTGTCATTATAATAATTTAAGTAATTAGACATGTCCAATAAGCAGTCTTCGTCGCTGGCATAATTATTGTGTAATAGAGGATGGCAACAAGATGATTTCAAATCATCAAGTTTTAATATAAAAAGGACTAAAATATCGCATTTTATTTTCCTAACAAATATTTAAAAATTTGGTAAATAGTCATATTTTCTTATACTTTTCTCATACATTTGTTCCGTGTATAGTAGAAAAGTTATTATTGTTTGGCATTTATTAACATTAAAAAACATTTGCTTATGAACTTATTTTACATAATATTCAGATAACACTATCTGTACGTAATTTTTCATTTCAAATAATACAGAGATAATACATCCTAAAGATCATAGGAGTAGGACAGAAATATTATCATTGACTACAACAAATCTTTAAAATCAAATTAATTATTAACTGTCAAATCTTATGCACAACATCTCCATAATAATACTATTAATTTTTAAACTTTCGAATATTCATACAACCAAATTGTTATAGAAAGTTTTTTATTAAACGATAGCAAACAAAAAAGAAATCGATGTGTGTACTTATGTACGCGCTTTAGAAGTTATACTTCTTTGCCGTAACAAAACAAAAACAAAACTTGTGATAACCTCGATTCTTCGACTAGCTCTTAATTATCTTGTTAAATTACACACTCAAGAAAAAGAGCCGCTTATTGGAGCGCCGTTGGTTTATTTTTACCTACTACTAAATTATA
Organism: Rhyacophila brunnea; assembly: GCF_057557595.1. Lineage (NCBI taxonomy): Eukaryota > Metazoa > Arthropoda > Insecta > Trichoptera > Rhyacophilidae > Rhyacophila > Rhyacophila brunnea. The sequence goes on from NW_028232752.1 coordinate 36,995,542, forward strand.
TAATTATTTTTAGTTATTTTTATTTTTAAGGTAACAACTGTCACTCTGACGTTTAATCGTTTGTTTTTGTAAGGAATTGCAAATGGCCGAAAATAATAAATTCGTTGCCTACGCAATGGAACAATTATTCTACTATCAAACTTGCGTTTATATACAGCTGACTGATTCGCAGCTAACTGCATACTGTCGCGCACTTTAGTAGCAATGTGCGTGCACCTCCCAATTTCACTCTCTATCAAACACCCCAAAAGAAGTATAACTTCAATAATATAAATATCCTTTAAAATTAAAAAAAAAAGTGTTTTGTGCAATTGATGATAATTATATTCTTTATCTAATGTTGTCGACCTCTGTTGTAAATATATATATAACAGTTAGCACTAGTTTGTAAAAGACGTTGGGCAGTCTGCGACTTTATTCAAGAATTTGCGTGTATTGAATAGAATTGAACTTGTTTTCAACCAACCGTTCCCATTGTTGTACCTAAACTCGTAACGGAGCAGATCAAAGAACGAATCGCTGAGATTCCTTAGAGTTTGTTTAGACGCTCTTTGAGAATTGAGGACGGACGCGTAAACCACATTCCCACGAGCTACTTACATCTGTATTAAACTACAACACATTTTCGTAATCTTCTTGCACATGATATTAGTTGATTGCATTTTTATCGTCTGTCATTCCCAGGTGTAAAAGTTTGTAAACTTTAAATAAAAAGAGTATATAGTTGTTAATAACAGTTTTAACAGTTAATATGTATTTTTTTACTATTATCTATTATGGCTTGGTATCGTAGGGTTTAATTGAATTTTAAAAACTAACCAACACCGTCTGTAAATTGTAGCATTATTTCAACGAAAACAAAATAAGTTTGACTGACAAAGTTTACTGTGCACTATTTATGTCGAAACTTAATAGCCTACCTTCACCCCTCGCCACTGTGTTATACCAGTGGCGAAGGGTTAACTTTTGGAAAGAGGTAGGCTGTGGAGAATAAAGAAAAAGATCATACTTGTCAGGTATACTCACGGGAAATAAGACGATTGTACGATATTACTACTACACTACTACTGTTACTACACTAATCTCAACGTCACACTAAGATTAAATCGATGAAATTTCAATAGCTCACTGACGATATAGAATTGAGTAATGAATATAAATTTTATATTTTCCTATACCTACACGTAACATACGCCTAACGGAATGGAGCAGAACGCACTGGAGCGCCGTTCCGGCTCGTGAATTCCTCGAGAATACCGTTCCGTCTCGTGGAATCCTCGAATATACCGTTCCTTCTCATGGAATCCTAGAAGATAGCAAGATGTCTCGTAAAATTCTCTAGCCTCATCAGAATATTTCATATGGCGTTCCGGTTCAAAATATTTTGAAAAAATATTAAAATAATATTCTTTCTATTGAACAATGATTTTACTAGTTGAAATTCTCTGATTATGTTATTACATAATATGTCGATACAAATGGGTGCCACAATTAGCCTAAAATTTATTTAAAATGCATATTTTAAAAAAATGTATTAGGCTCTCATAGACGCCTGCAGGTAGATTGTTTATTGAAAATCGCAATGCCTTCTTGAATTTTCACCTAATATTACTAAGCTTTAAATAATATTCATATTACATATTTTAAAAAAATGTATTAGGCTCTCATAAACGCCTGCAGGTAGATTGTTTTTGAAAAAATTGCAATGTCTTCTTGAATTTTCACCTATTATTTACTAAGCTAAAAATAATATTCATATTGCATATTAAAAAAAAAATGTGTTAGGCTCTCATGGACGCCTGTAGGTAGATTGTTTATGAAAAAAATGGAAATGCCTTCTTGAATTTTCACCTATACTAAGCTTTAAATAATATTCATATTGCATATTTAAAAAAATGTATTAGGCTCTCGTAGACGCCTGCAGGTAGATTGGTTTTGGAAAAATGGCAATGTCTTCTTGAATTTTCACCTATTATTACTAAACTTAATATAATATTCATATTGAATATTATTTTTTAAAAAAATGTATTGGGCTCTCATAGACCCCTGCAGGTAGATTGTTAAAACATATAAAATTATCATAATGTTATCTACTTTTCAAATATTCACAACATTCTTATTTAGCACTGAAAAATATATTAAGCACTCATAAACTTATGTAAGTATATTGCTTTATAATCAATTAAAAAAAATTGTTTTTGATTATTTTTTAATAGTACCTACATGTTAATGGCAATTTCTTTAGTGTAGGTAGTATATGGAAATGATAGAAGTAATTTCACTTCGACATTACTAGGTACACTGTTTCTATTTTGACGTAAAATTTCAATATTTCATTTGATTTCGCATTTTAAAACACTAACATTTGCTAATGAAACTATAAAAATAAATATACTGTTTACAGTCGAAATTGGTTATTACGAGGAAGATCGGACCAACTGAATTTGCTCGTTATAAGTATTACTTGTTATGAAAATTTTCGCGCCACTTTTATAGTATAAAAATCTGAAAACCATTGTAAAAATCCCCGAAACAAGCATGGCATTCATAAACTACAAAAGAAGTTGTTTATTGTAATGAGCCGCCGGCGCTGGTACATACCTACTGACTTCACAAAGCTTGGATTTTTACATGCAATTTGAACCATATGCGTGGATATTTTTTCAACGTTGTCGACGAAAACACCAATTAGGTACTTAGACACTTAACTAGTGTTATAAACGTAATCCTATCCCGGCGGCATCGGTCTAGTTAACTGCCCGGTTGGATTTTATTGGTTAGGGTCGAAAATGTTGTTTTTAAACGATCGACACATTAACATTTTTGCTCAGTATACCCGAGAAGTAGCTCGTTTTAAAAGTGAATAAATATATGGAGAAAATCATAAACTAAAATGTCATTACATCCGAGATCTCGCTATTTCCGTGATCCTAATAACCAAGTTCGACTGTAGTTATATACAGATTTTTCAAAAGATTCATTGTTTATTTTATTCATTTAGGTATACGTTTGCTATGCAATAAAATGGCTCGTATAGCCCGAGTATCATTTTTTGAACAAATCTGCATTCTTTTTAAGGATAGATATTTACCTATATAAATGTTATATTATATGTATCTATATGTGTGTAATTATATTAAAATTGCTCAAACCGCTGGCGTTAAGGGTATAAGCGGCGTCGTTCAAATATTAATTATTGCGGCAACTTTGGCATAAACGTGCAATTAACTATATTCCATATTACAAGTACAAACACAAGATACAAATGTTTCAACAACTTTCCTGTTTCAGATGGGAAAGGAATGGAAATAACCAACATACCAGTGAGTTGGTGGCCTACGTTCCTTTAACGTAGTCTGAGTTACGAAATGTAAACTCTTATCGAATTAATGAGAATAAGTTTTGTTTTAATTAAAAATTTACTACATAGGTATATCTAATCCCAATGCGTCATAATACTATACATCTATTAGGTTTGTGTACATCAGTGAATCCTAAAGCTGGTGATACGCTCCTGCGGGACGGTAGAAGACGAAGGGAAGAGTAGTACTAGGATCTTCTAAAGAATCTAAAGGAACAGTAAGACAAATCGATTCAATATTTCATCGTCATCTATCTGTCCGAAGCATTTATGTGTTTGATAGTCTTTGAAGCAGAGTTTATTCACGAAAAAAAAACAAATACCACTATTATGATATGTCATTCTGTTTGTTTTAAAGTGGTGATACATTCTGCTGATATAAGAATAAACATCATCACGTTTAAAATATGTTTTATTCAAAATTAATTTTCAATGTATAATATGAGACTGAACATTAATGCTTTAAAGCAGTTGTTTCCAAACTTTATGTTACCACGCCTCCCTTTTTAAAAAAATCTAATCTTGGCGCCTCCCCCCTTTTATTTCATTAAATAATACAGAAACCTTTTAAAATATCATCATAATATCAAAAATTGTCATTTAAATATATCAATCATCATATAGGTTATCACTTTTTTTTACTATTAATAAAATAACGTGAAAAGTGCATTAGCAAACTAACCAAGAACTCAGTAAATAGATTTTTGTTTGCTTCAATGTATCTGGCGCACAAATCATTTAAAAGTGGAAATGGTTCATGGCGAACTTATTTTTTTTGTAATTTTGATTTCCAAAGCTCCAATATTTTATGAATGCTTTCACTTCGTTTTTTTAAATCAGTGAATGCATTAGTGGTCCTTGCATTAAATTGTTCACTATTTTTTTATTTTAATTTCAACCAAATAGACAAGTTTAACAACAAAATTATCGTTCCTAGACAAATTTGCCTCAAATTTCAACATTATGATTTGACCCTTTTTTTCATTTTTTCACGAGATAGCCAGCGCGCTTCCAATATACTATAGAAGTAAGGTATTATAAAATTAGTCTCCATATTTTCAAACAGGTTTGCAAACAACCTTTTATAGGGCTGTTTTATGTAGTTTATATCTAGCGGCCGTTTTATAAAATATGCGTTTGCAAACTGCAAACCTGTGGCTGCATTAATTGTGTGAAACTTTTCGCGCCTCCAGTTTGAATATCGCTGCTTTAAAAGGTGTACCATAGTTAGGAAACTCTGGTCTGGTACTCATTGTCTGGTACAACCCCACTTAATCCTGCACCCTGGCATCATGTTGGTAGCTGACAGTTCTTTTAGTTTGAAAGTGATCTCTACTCAAGTATGTATGTTTCTTAAATTTTCCAAATTGTGTATAAAGAGTAATAAAATACGAGTATTATTATGAATAAATGATTCAACAGTCAAGTCTTACAAATCACTCCACGGCTATCTATTTTTCTTCGGTGTAAGGGAGGAAGGAAGGATTGTGGAGTGCTGGAAGTAAAGTTATGGTAACTGGACCCTCGGGACTCGAGATAGATGTAGTTCGTATGAATGAACACGATTATGTTCGCAATATATGTAAGTATTTTCAATGCCGGATTGCACATTTACTCCATATTTAAACTCTAGCATTACTCATGGGTTTGTTTACATATTGGAACTTGATTAATGTGATGAAAAGATTTATGAATATTTTTGTTAACAACTAGCTGCTCTTAGTGGAGATACGTTATCATAACTAAAGTAGGAATATCAATAGATAGTGTTAAATACTATAGAGCTACATACTTATATTTTTTTTATATGGTAGGTGACTGAAATGGCCTTACGGTCGTGAGTCTCGGGTTCGAATTTTGGGTCTGGTAAATACACATTTATTGTTTTCAATTTGTGTTTGGAATCAGAGTATACAGCTAATAGGTTGAGCAAGACAAGTGTGTAACATCCATTTTCTCGTAAAAAAAAAAAAAATCTGTCAATACAAACCTCCATTCTGTAGACATGATCAAAAGAACTAAAATAACTTACTACTACCACTAAAAGCCACTCTAGTTCATATTGATCACCCAATAGCTTCCAAATTGCTGAAAATATCGATATATTCCAGTTACGTCAGTGGGAGAGTTGAGTGGAAGCGGCTATATAATTATTTCTTGAAATTTAGACTGTTTAGTTCACTCGTTAGACCTGTTGCTCACACTTTTTTTATAATATCATCATTGGCGGATCTTGGCCTCCTTCAAAAACTTCCTCCATCCTGGACAATCCAACGCCGACACTCTCCAGTTGCTTTTACCGAGCATTTTTAAATTTCCCGTGGCGCAGTCGAACCATCTCAATTTCGGCCGTCCAGGTCTTCTCTTGCCATCGGGGTTTGCGTACGTAGCCCGCCTCACCGGTATATCCTCCAGCATTCTATGCACGTGGCCGATCCAGCACAATCTCTGCATTTTCATATGCTACGTGATTTTTTCGCCCCCATAAAGTGTGAGTATAATATTTCGAATTTTGCAAATTCTTATTTTTTAAATTTATCTTTATATTGATAATTTATTTTGTCATGCCCGTGATTTGTTAAAATTAATAAATTGCAATTGAAGTAGGTCCGATCTTTAGTTTACCCGATCGCTATTAGGATCGGTTTCCACGAGGGACAATGTTATTAGGTACTCGTACCTACTTGGCATTTAGTAAATCATACGGTGAGACAAGAACGTCTCCACACATTAAGACTAACTACAAATTCAGAACGTTCGACGTTCTAACTAGGACGCTCCCAACGATAAATGGTAATTTTCGTTAGTTACGCCACGGTGTATGCCACCAATAAATTTGAAGTGTGAAGGATAGTAGAAAGAAAATAAATTACTTCTTTAAAACAGTTTATTTCTATAAATTTGTTACACAAACTTGTACCTGCATACGGAACTTGAAACAGCCTTATAAAAGTATAAATATTACATGGGTGTTAGAATGAAATTAGAAAAAAATGGAGCGGAGACATTCAAACACACATCTTTTGCTTAACAACAAAATACTCTTCGGTAACCAAAGTGCTACCAACTCAAGAGTTACTCTTTGCGGAGAATTCCGCATATCCACGTAACTGAGGACGGTTTGAAATTTCGTCAACATAATAATATGCTTAACATTATCATTGATTAAAATGTCACGGGAGGATTGCTGAAAATTTTAGTTGTGACTTGTGACTAGTACCTACTTTCATTTAATTATTATTATTTATTTATTATTAATTATTTTATTTAAAATACATTAAGATAGAAACATGCCCAATGTCGCTAGATTTCAAAATCAGCCATGTCCAAAATGTATGAATAGAAGATAAACAGTTTTTTTGTTTTCTCAAGTACACAGTCACGAGGGTGAAAGTTTATATTATGTATTTCGATTATAGAATATTTAAAATTAATAAATTCCACATTTCGATAGTGCAGAACTATAGTGTAGCAGTAGTTATTCAGCAATTCACAAAATAGTCAAAAATACCTCAAGGTGGCTGGTTTTAAGAAAAAGTCTCGACTTAACTGCATCCTTTCCGATAACATACCTAACCGATTATTTTTAAAATGGTACATGTTCAAACACGCGCGTTAGCATCATTTTACCCCCAATTATAGTTTGTCAATTTATGGCTACGACCGTATGTTCTAGCTAAACCACTGGAGAATGCCAAAAGAAATGGCGTATTTCAAAAAAATACTACCTTATTCTTAGGTCAATAATTACTATATAGCAATCATTATTCATAGGATGTTTATCACACTTGAATGGTCAAAGACGTAGCTTATAATGAGTATCTTTAGAATTATCTTCAAATGTGTTAATCTTTCCCATTTTTTGGATAATAAAATGCCCAATTCTTGTCAAATTTGGGATCACAGAGATTATCAATATAATTTTTTATCGGAAATATTTCACTATATAATAATGTCAACATAAATTATACTGATGGTTTTATAAATGCGTTTAAAAATTAATAAATGTAAAAAATCTTAACACCACTGCACATTTATGTACTGAAATATGACTATATTCTAGAGCGAGAGGTTTAAAAGAATACTATGTTATGTAATAAAAATACCTTATGCAGTCATCAAATGTTTAAAATAAATATAACGGATAATAAGGCTTCAAAATTATATAAATAGATTTTCTACAACGTTTAAGATATGTCCAGGATCATGCTTTGAAAATAGAAAAAAGCTCCATTTTGACCCACGCTGAGCACGTCCGCCCTTTAAACTATTGTATTTTTTTTTTGTTAATGATCATCAACTATTCATAAGTACATTTTTTTTCATTTACAATCAATCTTGTTTAAAAATGACACACTCAAAAGATTATATTAGCATGATTGAATTATTAAACATGTATTTTACGATACGAAAGTCGTTTTACGCGTTTTTATCGACGATTAAATGGACAACCTTTCAAGACGACTTGACGACGATCAAAACGTGCGACTAATAAAAAACAATTTAATCGGAAAACGCAGTAAATTTGACGGGAAATTACAGACCAATAAAAACGAAAGAGTTTAGGATAGATACGTTGCTATTGGAGTATGAGTATACATATAATATAACCTACAAGATGGCGATGCTCGTTCTTGGTGTAATAATTGTCTGATTGATAAATGTTGGCGACGGTACACCCACACTGCAGGTGATGGCTTGAATTACCTGTGACGAGAATCGTGCACGTTTTACATTTTGTGAAAAACCTAGAAGAAACCATTACATGAGAAGATTGTATTACTTGTATTTTGTATTTTTTAATCAAACCTACTTAGAAAGGATAAGAATTTAAAATACAATTTCAAAACAATAAAAGATAGTAAAAAAAAATTAAATAATAATTAATATAAATCGCACAAGTTTTTGAAATGTGTAACATGTATAATTTATCAACGAATTAGCTTATTATGAATTATTCACATATTCAGTATTTTCTTTTGACTATTTTCTATTTTTGACTGTGTTAGGCTAAGATAATTATTATTTATTATTTCATTATTAGAACCTACTTCTATTAGTTATTTCTAATGCTGCATATTATTATATTTTAATTGTAATATATTTTTGTCGATATACTTACCTATATGTAAAAATCTATGTTTGTAGAAAATAAGAAGAATAATCATAAAAATTCTAAATAATAAAGTGGGAAAAGCCGTGATCGAATGCTTATTTTAAAACAGTTTTTTTGTGGATAATATCTACATTTTAGTAATTCCATCGCAAGTTCTTTAATGCTATACCTCAGTTGAGACACGGTCTAAAAAGATCGTGGCTAGGCGATGCGCGGATTGCGGGTCGCGGGTGCAAATGACGCATGCCGAACGAAATATAATTTGACATATAAATCCAACATGCGTCCATTTAATGTTCTGTTTATTGTTCTATTAGTAACAATAATAATATATTCATTGACATGTTTTCTTTTTCAAGTAAATAGGTAACGTTTTTAGTCATCTTTACACAATTTAAGAATTAATACCCCCGTCGCCGTCACGAAACAAATTGACATGTTCCCAGCTCGACGTTCTCTCTCCGAATGCCAGAGTCCAAAATTTCGTCGCGCCTATAGTTGAAAATTATTTGCCGTTTCACTGATGTATCGTCTTGTAGAATTTTCACTACTCTTTCAACTCTGTAATACACAGTTGATACGTCTCTGGACTCAAGTAAAGAACTATAAAACATAATATAATATAATACATACAAAATTGTAAGGCACTCCGCCAGCCTATGAGAATAAAGTAGCTAAGGACGAAACCCAATATTAAACAATTAATTATTTTACTAATATTGTGTAAATTAATAAGATATTCGTAATAAGCTGGTATCTCATTATCTTTTTTATAAATAAGTATCTAACTAAGTATATTTAATACCTTTTAACGCCGCTTCTACATTTTCCTACGGATCTACCTACATTTTTGAAGACGGTAAGTAAATATGTCTGAAGGTACCTTCTACCGTTTACTTTGCAGCGCAAACGCTCGAGCACTCTCGTATATTATTTGTGTAAAAATAATGTAATTTAGTTCAGTAAACACACGTGCATTATTGTAAATAATGCCCGTCTGAATAGAGACGATGACATTTTGAATGCACGCGACTAGTCACAGTGAGTAAGTAAGTTACATGCATATTTACATACACACAACACTTATTATTATACTATTTTAATCACCATCATTTTAGTAATATGAATAGGTATATTAAATATTATAGTTGAAGCCGCTTCCCAAATCTGAATATACGAAATAACCGTCTTTCTTTATAGTAAAACTTTGCCAACAATTTGAAGTGATCACAATAAATATTGACCAAATTCAAAACCACGTATGTAAATAGGACTCCTACTTTGGTCACACCAAAAAATGAATAATCTCAACTATATTTTGGTCAAAGTGGAGGTTAGTTGTTTCTGATTACTTTACAATGCAACTTACCAATACTATAAAAATTATTAGTAGTAGTTTTTTAATCGCTCTAAGCCGGTCCAGATAATTTTTCAATTATAAGGATTAAAAGCTTTACGATGCTTTGTTTTATTTTCACCCATAAGTGACTTACGATATTATTACATTTTTGCAGAAATATGAGAATAGTTTCTTTCGTAATGTAGTATTACTTTAAAACAACGCCTCGTTAATCTAGTATTATAAAGTTATTTGATATATTGACTCGTTTACGTATTGCCGTATATTTCAAGCTACTAAGCCATCTTCAGAATTTTCAATCTCGTATAGAGATTTATATACGACTGACACAAACAAAACCTACACATTATTAGTATGCTAGAAAACCAAAATGTAAAAGAAAATTCTAAAGATAAAACGTAGAATAATACATGGGCAGAGTACCTAACAGCGTAGGTTCATTTCGTATTAAAGAAGTATCGATTTCCAAACGATGCTGTAGCCAGCTTCGTTTCTTCTTTATACCAACCTAATAGCCTGCAGGCTACGGCTCTATTTTCCTTATAAGGCGCCAGTATGTGCGGTCTATAGTTATACAATATATTATTACTTATTATATTGGAAGATGCCATATACCTATTCATCTATCAGTTGACCTTCTTACACCTTCATCATTACCTATTCTGCCCTCCTACAATAAATAGCCTTAATCAATCACAGTTTTGTCAATTTCTGTATTTTACGATATTATGTATTCTGAAAATATAAGTATTTTCAAAGTTTTTTGAAAATATATTTGTATAAAAACAGTAAGTGGTTTCCTTCTAATAGTACAGAACTGACCCATATCATTATTATTTAAGTACCAAATATACATTTTGGTTTTTTGAAATTAATTTTAAATCTATTATTTCCATCACTTTACTTCTGCGTGTCTAAAACTCTCTCTTAGTGTCCACTTTAAGTGCGATTTAATTGGACGTTGCTTTATAAAATAATATACATACTTATTAAGTTAGGGTCCATTTTGATTAGGTGTATAGTTTATTATTATGTTGTTTATTTTAAATTAATGTTTAGATATTATCTAATTTTTATAATGTTTCTTATATCTTTCTTTTCATTTTTCGTTATATTATTTTGTTAACAACCATTAGCCTTTTATTTATAATATTCGGTCGGTGTAAGAATACAAACAAATTTTAATAAACAATATTTATCTCTATGTATGGTTATAAAAACATTGTGAAAATAAGATTTTTTAATAACCCTTACCATGTAATCATATTATAGACAAAAGAAACTTTCATTAAAATACGAAACTACTTTTATTAAGCTGTTAATTTGTCAAAAGTAATTTTAAAATACTCACTCATTGTTCTTAATAAGTTATGCAAAGTATTATTAAGATTTAAGCCTTACACAAAAGGCCTATAGTTCAAAAACGACAACTGCCTACTACCTGAGATTAACACAAAATACATGTTACATGTTAATTGATGTTTGTATGTTAATTAGTACTCCTACGTGTATATTTAGTGGATATTATCTGGTAAATGAATATGAAATAATTATTGTATGTTGAACAAATTATGGCCGGCCTTTATGCTGTAGTTAGTCTTTCGTACATTATCGAGAGCAGGTTTTATGGTATACCCGTGGGCAGAGTGTAAACAGAAAAAATGCAATGTCATTTTTAACAAGGTGTTTATCAATATACCCCCCCCCCATACACCATATTATGTGATTAGAAAATTAAAGGCATCAACGTTTTAGACAAAGGAGGCTAATATTCCTGCAACTACATTAATGAAATCATTCGTTATTTTTATTTTTTATATCAATTTAATATACTTAATATTATATTGAATACTTAATTCACATGTTTTTAATAATGATTAGCCCCGGTTTCGTCCGTTTAGCATGATACTATCAAAAACAATTTGTACAAATAAGTTATTTTTTAATGTGAAATTATTTCTATTATTAATAGTCAACATAATTTTCACCAAAATGTAAGTTATGGTAGTAGGTATAGTAGTATCATCCAAAGTTAAAATATACCTAGAAACTTAAGTTCAATAAAAAATCGATATATTTCAAAGTATTGTTATTATCTATTATACTATATCAATTAGAATTGTAAGGCCATTTATTCATTCATAATCTTACTTCCGACTTTATTTTGTTTTGAAATTTTGTAGTGGAAATATAGATTGAATTCAATTATAAACTCCAATAGAATGTTTTACTATATAAATGTGCGAAAGTAAAAGGGAGATATTATTATTTATAACAAACACTTAAAATATTTAGTTATAAGTTTTATTAGTAGTAATTCCGCAATAATTATTATAGACCAGTGGTAGGTTTCATCCTGGCGGATTTTCTCAATTGGTTTCAATTGAGATACAATTATATGGTATAAAAGTATTTTATCATTCGCCATATGACTACAAAGAATAGTGCATCAAAATGCCACAAATATTAATTTTCTTATAGGTATATAAACTTTGCGGATTTTTCATGCATAAGTCCTCAACTTCTGAACGACTAAATATACTGATGAAAATAATATTTTATAACCTAATAAATTAGCAATGCTGTCATACGTGTGGGTATTATTAAATTTCATTTTGTGCGTTTTTTTTTATTTAATATAAACCTCCTGTCGGTGTTGAAGGTGTTACAGTCTCAGAGACATACTATATTAATTTATACCATAAAGAAAATTACCCTCAGAGGCATCTATCTTTTTAGTTTATTACTTGGCAAAGTAATAATATCTTCGGCGGATGGAGACTCATCTGAGAATAGGTCGTACGTTGTAATATAGACTAAAGAAAATGAGAAGATATGGCACTCTCTAAATAATTATTTTATCCTTGCGATTTTTCCAAGGATATGCTTACTAGTAGGTAAAAGGTAATCTTTGTAAGTAAGGTTCGAAAATCAGAAACCACGATGAGGACCGAGCGAGACAACCCGATTTGACAAGAGCGATGGAAATACTATAATTATTGGATATAAGATATAGGTCAGCGGTGGCAAACCTATGGCACGCGTTTGACGAGGAAAAACATATAATAATAATAATAAATGACAGATCGCATCGTATAAAAAATAGACTGCGAAATCTTTAACGTAAGACCTGGCGGCGGCGCTCGTGTTGTATCTTGTCTACGGTTTTTGATTTCGAAGTATTGAAAGTACTGAAACGCGAGAGGAGGGGATCTAGCTCTCCAAGCCGCCGCCTATCACCGTAAAGATTTCGCACTGTAGCAGGAATATACTCTTCAAGAATAAGCATTACGTTTATTGTAAATTATATAATTGTATAAGTCGGTCTTTGGATTTTATGCGTCACATATAATATTATCGCACTAACCTCATTAGGCGGCGGGAATGCCGCGCCGCGAACCACTAATTTTGATCGATTTACTGCACGAGACCGCTGCAGCGAGAGAACGCCTCATCTGATCGGAGCAATTCTAATATCAATGTGTGCGTAAAGAACCAAACTAATTAATTAATTAAAAAAACAATTTCATCTACCCAAAAAATGACTGCACCAAATAAGAAACAAAAACTTGGTGAAACTAGTAGTAGTAATTCTGGCAGACAGTTTCAAAATTGGTGGACCGAAATGTATGGCGTATCATATTATAATTCTACCATTTTCCGGGGCATAGATGTACTGCATTCGGAGATAAGATAGACTTTTACTTGGTTTTTACTCATAAATAAATTGGCAACGGCTGATGATATAGATAAAATATAACATTATGAATAACATCATTAATACTTCTAATAAATACTACATTGGATTGAAAGCTTACATTGAATGATGCATCTCTACAGTCATACTAAAGGCCCTTCTCGTAGTCTCTCATTAGCTTCGCTAGGCAAAGAGAAAAAAGCTACCTACTTGCAAATAAAATCGCTACTGGTTTGGTCAGACTATATAAATTACGAAATGAAGAAACTAGAAGGTTCTATGTTACCCATATACGACACTTACATACATACTTACTTATATTTACTATGACAAATTATAAATTCAAAGCGTATATATTAGTTTAGTAGGTAACCTACATAATATTTACACCTAGGTACATATTGAGATTTTCGAAGACGAAGAGTATCTTATAAAATCTATAAAATCATTCGGGATCCCAAGATAGCAAACCTTGTAGGTACCTCCTTAGAAACTAGCTAAAACTAGCTAAATATATACTAAAACAAATATTATAGCATTTCTTGCCTAGGACTCCAAAATGTTTAGTAATATGCATTAGTTTTAACCGGGGGATCGAAACCTAAGAGTGAGTGGATTGGCAAAATGAGTAGGTCGTGAAATATTACCACCGATAATAATATTTTGGAGATACTAACATAGGATACGAAAGTAACAGTTTCATAGTAGGTACCTACGTATTCAAAATTCGCTAAAACTTATTGTGGAGACTCCCCATGTATTGTATGTATACTGTGTACGATCATACATATTGCATAACTATATGTTTTATTAAGTTTTAAATAGTACTGGTCAATAAAATGAATTATTGTTGACAAGGTGAGAAAATCTATTAAACGGTGCTGTCGGGCAGTGACGTCCCTAAACAAAATGCCGCCCCTAGGCAGTGCCAAAATGCTGCCACATTTTTTTTATTCAGTACCTACTTTTTATCATCCTTTCCTGACTCATATATCTAAGAAATATGTTGTATGGATACATTACTAACAATATATATGTATACCACTAAATCTAATTTAAATGTCATATCTCTTCAATATACAATATTGCGAGTCTACGGTTTCAGATAGGTAGATACATATTTGAATAAATTTTAAATAAGGTATGCACGTGTCATTGCTGTTCACAAAGAACATGACGTCCAAAGACAACGGAAGTAAACTATACATCGGGAACCCGACAAAAAAGGTCCTGTTAAAACTTTTATAGACCTACCTAATAAATACAGATATAATATACATAATATAAAGATATTTCCGTTATTACTAAGTTTAGGTTGCTATTTCTATATATACCTAATGATTCTCCTCGATTTGCCGCCCTTTAGGTGAATGCCGCCCCCAAGCGACGCTCAATCTGCCTACCCCCACGGGACGACACTGCTGTCGGGGATAAATAATATAAGTTGCTTATCCACTTCCAATGGAGCATACAGACTTTTCTTGTTGTCAGGTTTTCGACGGCTACGGAGTATCCATAAGTTGGCAAAGGTAACACCATCATCGATTTATATGATCTCGTTGAAGTTGTGTTGAAGCTCTATATGACTATTTTGGGCCCTCAGACTTTAAATCTGCTTATCATTTTTAGGTAGAGTATAGATAGACGGTCGGTCCTCTTCGGATGAGACGGCAAGCTATTTTTTTCAATTTGGATGGTATTGCAATGCAAGTGAGTCAGCCCATGATGATGATGTTTATAAGTGAATCAATCCAATGCAAATCATTGTTAATTATTTGAATGTTCTTGGTTCGCTTTTGAAACAGTTGGCGAGGTTAGGGGTGGAATTTATTAGATAAGGGCGGAAGTTGCGAATTTACACACTCAAGTTTACTAAAGAGCAATTTCAGAGATTTACTTTGCACGGAAATTAGTTTGACTTGTATTGTTAGAGATACGATAAGTGGTTGCTTGGCAAAATTGTTACTTGTAAAGTTATCCAGATTAAATATACCTCTGTACTAGGAAAATTCGTCTTCTCTGCGAAGGTAGTCTTTTACCGAAAGTTGCCAACTATTAATAGCAATGTTATACATCTGGATATAATATATGGCCAGTCGAATTAATACACAATTGATTCGGTTATTGGCACCGATAAAGCCAGTAAGTCGTCGTGCATAATTCGGAAACCTGATGCATGACTTAAAACGCTGAGAGAATGCTGGAAACATTTTAATGGAGGTGTTTGGTTTTCAGTGGTATCTTTGAACCCACTCCGACGCCTTTACCTATTAATTCTCAGTTATCAAATAAGAATATAATTAATGCATCATAAACGGCACACGAAATCTATATTTGTCACATAGACAAAAATAACGCTTTTTTTATAAAAGGAGTATTTTTTTAGAGCACTTTTTCCAGCGACAGCCAATTTGACAGCTGATGAATGATAGCTGGTTTGTGGTCAATTTGGTGTGCCATTTTACCATGAATAGACTTACGCCAGAACAACGGTTGCAAATTGTGCAAATTTATTTCTAAAATCGTGGTTCAGTTCAGTACATTTTCACCACAATATTTTCTTCAGTGATTAGGCTCATTTTTGGTTGAATAGCTACGTCAAAAAGCAAAATTGCCACATTTGCAGTGAATAAAATCCACAAGCCATTATTGAGACGCCGTTACATCCATAAAACGTCACTGTTTTGTGTGCTTTATGGGCTGGTGGATCATCGGTCCATATTTCTTCAAAAATTATGCCAGCCAGAACGTGACAGTCAATGGAGAGTACTATAGATACATGATACCTGACTTTTCTTTCTCCAATTGAATGGCATTCATGTGGAAGAGCTGTGGTATTAAAAAGACGGCGCAACATACCACACAGGGCGCGCCACAATCAATTTATTTAAGGAGACATTCGATGAGCACGTAATTTCGCGTTATGGACCTGTGAATTGGCCTCCAAGATCATGTGATTTAACACCTTTAGATTATTTTCTGTAGTGATATGTGAAGTCGTTAGTCTAAGCTGATAAACTAGAGACGATACACGACTTGGAAGCCAACATTCGCCGCGTTATTGCCGATATACGGCCCCAGATGCTCGAAAAAGTGGTCGAAAATTGGACTCCAGATTGTGCTTTCTTCGAGTCAGCCACGGCGCCCATGTGTCCGAAATCATATTAAACACTAATGGCACAAAATCATCTTTCGAATAAAGCCAATAACATGTCCATTACCACATATTTTATGTTTTTTATTTAATTTTAAAGTTCTACACCTCTAAAAAAACACCCATTATATATTTTTTTAGTTTTTCCGGAATGGCCCTTGTAGATGAATTTGAGCTTTACCAAAGTATCATTATAATCATTAATAATGTTCCAACGTATATATAGTTTGCCATAAAATACGGTATTTGCAATAATGTGACACCCCGGAAGTCCGGGTAGGGAGGGGAGTCGGGGCCGCACAGCCCGATCCGATCTCCGCGCTCGACTCTCCGGTCGGCCCGACGTTAATGATGCCCTCGTAGCGTGCCGTCGGCAGAACGCGGGAGCCACACGACCAGCTTCCACCCTTCGACTAGCTCAGAATAGTTCAAGGCGGTCAATAGTAGCTGGTTTTTAGTTCGGTAGAGCACGTTCAGTGTACGGTAGGTCTTGACAGTTGGGGGTAAATGCAGGATTGACGGGATGGTAAAATGATGAACGCACGTTGTTCGTAGCACAAATCGTTGCCGAAAGTTTTATTATTAATTAGGGTTCACAACAAAAACAAAAAAAAATACATACACAACACAATACACAATTATTAAGTTTTCACAGTTTATAAATTTTGAACAGCCCTAAATTTTTTTAAATGGGCGCCTAGGCTGTCAATTAAAATCTAAAGGATCTAATCCTTCCACGTTCGTAACACGTGTACGCTGAAATTATTTTTTTCACAATAGGCGAAAACCCTAGGAATGGTTCGCGAGGACACACAGTCCTATCCAACGACCTCGGTGGTACTACCCCGCCAGCCTCGACACCTACCGTGTCGCGGCTAGGTCTCCTCTTTTGGGCTTTATCGCTGTCCCTTTCAATCTACCCCTGAACGTCCACCCCTCTCTATCATTCTTGCCCGCAGCAGAATGTTTGGTTTTTGCCTGGGTTTTACCGTAAGGGTCGTCCAAGTTACCTTTTTGCAAGGTAGATTGAAAGTTACAGCGGATTTCAAAGAATTGAGCCCAAAAGAAACAACATTTGTAGTAATTACTAAAGAGCATTATATTCATACGGCGGCGATAAAAGAACTTTGGCTTGGCGGAATATAGGAAACATGAATGTGGCATCCATAACTTCGCTCGTACTTTAACCATAAAGGGGTCCTCCACGCACGTAGAAACGTGGAGGTATCAAATGTATAATACAAAATTGGATGTCGCCATCTGAAATCACACCGTCTACCCTCGGGATTATCAATATAAGCCAAGACAATCACGGTCATCTATTATTGTTGGATATGCTAAGCATGTACGTATCTACTATTCTACTTCACAATGTGACACTTTGTAGACCAGCGATTTTATAACTAAGGATTGAGGCCCCTTCGAGGGCCCTGAAGATTCTCTTCTTCTCTAAAACCGCGAGATATTTCAGCATTTGGGGGATTAATAGTTACTTATTTATTATTAGTACATTTTTTTATTTTAAAAATATTTCACAGTTGAGTAACCCAGTATCAAACCTTGTTAATATGTATATATTACCATTGCATACCTTCCTTCGTTTTTTTTTATATATACCTACGTATCAAATAATAAAATTGATATATTATCAAGTGTTGGTGTCAATAATATTTCAATTGGTGTGTCCAGTGAATTAATATCAATATCAAAGAAAGAATCGTATAAATAGTAAGTGTCAAGATTGGTAGGTAACTAATTCCACTTTTGGTATAAACTGAGCTGTTAATAAATACATTTTGTAAAACCTCTAACGATTTACATATAAAAAATAGCCAATTAAGTTTTGAAAAATATCGTTTTACTGGATAAATATTTGAAAAGTGACAGTATTTTTTAAACAATGTTAACTACGCCTTACAGTAGGTGTTAACTTCACTCTCGCCGATTACAAAGTTTCCTCATTAGGTACATTTATATTATGCCACATTTATACATAAAGTTCTTTTAGTAATTTAGGTAGTGAAGCTGGATTCAATAAAATAAACAAAAAGGATTTTGATTAAACATGTTTTTTTTAAATACACATTAATCAAAAATCTTTTTAATGCCTGGATTAGATAAAACTATTAATGAACTAAATTTTAATAATAAACATCACGATACAATAATATGGTGTCATTTAACAAATGCATACTATTCTATAAAGTTTTTTTATTTATTGTAAGTTTATCTTTAACTTTAAATTTTTTTTTTTTTTTTTAATGTTTCTGGATACGTAGTTATTAGTTATTAATTATAAATGTTATGAGAAACGGCGCATTCACCTTAACGTCTTTTGAAACTATATGACTCGTACTTAAAATGCTCAAAACAACTTTACTTTTAATTAAATTTAATTATTTTCATTTCTGAATTCACAGTGTTAATATTATATTTATTATTATTTCTTGAGGGCATGCTCAATGATGGGACGGAATAAGCTCTCGAGACGCATCCATACAATTAATCGGCGAAGTCGTTATTAAAATATGAGAGTACAGTGCAATTACTTACCAGTTTTAAATGATTACATTTTAATTATACTAATTGCATTAATGCGCTTCTGTTAAACCCGTTTCAAAAGCAACCGCCATTTTCCTTGCTCAATTTTAAATAATCGTTAAATCAGATTAAAAGCAGGCTTTGTGACTTTATGATATTATAAAATACAGTTTTTTCATTATATTTAAAATTGGTTCCTGAATTTGAATTACTTTTTGTTATAAATTATATAAAAAAAATAATTCCTAATGCGTAATTATAAATTATTACACAGCCGCATCAATTGGCGGACAGGAAACATAAAAAAAAAATCTTATTCATGTAATTATTTAGACCTACATACTTCTTTTATTTCAAGTCATTAACAAATATAATACCATACTATCTTAAAATTGATTGATAACTACATAGTTAATAGTCAAGATGTCGAAAAACTTATATTAGGCACATAATATTATAGTAATGTACTTAGGTATATTACTTTTTTTCCTATATTACTTCACGTACTTAAAGTGACTTAAAGTGCAATACCTAAATTTTATTAATACGTTAGTGACAGGAAGAAATCAATAACCAGAGTCTTAGGAAATTTCCTGGAACGCTCTCGGTAGAACTTAGAATGGCTATTCTCGCTCGTTATGCCACGGTATACTTTCCAAGGGGCTTGAACAGATGTCAGTCGGGGGATGGAAATAATGTGTAATAATTTTGATTCTTGACCGGTATTTATGTTCTGTTTTCTCTTATTTGTTCGCAGGCGGAGGAGTTGAACGCGCTGGTGGGCAATGCGTTTCGCATGGCGTTTGCTACTCAACTTCACCCCGCGGGAGTCCAGCCCAGCGCTCCGGCGCCACCCAGATCTTGGGTAAGCATCAACTCGGCTCATTAGTATACACTTACATCAGCATTAGTCATGATTAGGGCTCGCAATCCGATTTCCTGGATCCGGGATCCCGATTCGATTTTGTAATCACGATTGTAACAATGTTGGAATCCCAGATTTTTGGGACTAACTATCATATTGAATAAAAAAACAAGCATCAATTTAAGAAAAAATCTAATTTATTATTCGATCAATATCAAATATATTGAATTAAACTCTTTATATTTTTCAATATTTATGGGAAAATAGCATCTACCCTTACATACTTTACTTGTCTATTATTTTCAGAAATAACATTATTTTTCGTTATTTATCTTTTTTCATTCTTATATTTATATCTATAAGCCAGTGTCTTCGTCTAAACAGCAAAGACAATTTCCTAATGATTATCTTAAAAAATACTCGTTAAAACGTGTGAATTTTTACGTTTATTTATTTTATTTCCTACTTAGTTTAAATTAAAACAAATTACTGAATGTGAAATTTGTGTTAATATTTTATTTCCATTATCAACGATTTATAGGTACCTATTCATGTTATAAACATAGAAAAATATTAGAGGCCAGGATTAGAAATACTAATCCATTAAACAATCCATCTGTTTGAAATTGCAATCCATAGTAATGACTAATGATAATAATGATGGATTCACATAATAATATATAAGTACGGCAAAACTTATAATCTAACAAATTGTATATTAGTATACAAAAACACAGTGAATGAAGTTGTATGTGACGCTAATACCCTTAATAATAATTAGTCAAGCAAAGCAATTAATAAATAAATAATATTAAATTCCACAAGTTAGATTTTAGTCGCTACTTATTGCAGCTTTTAAACCATTTTTTTTATCTATTAGTCTTGATAATCGTGTAAAAAGCTATTATCGTAGAAAAATATAAAAATTAAACTATGAAATTATGAAGTAAAATGCTAACTCAAATAATGGAGATATAATTCATATTATCTTCAGTGATTTCATTCATAGAAACTCCTTTTTAAAACGGACGAATAAACATTAAGCATTCTGATTACGTGTTAAAACCCAATCTCGTCGGCTACATATAAAACCGTCTGGCATTTCACTAGTTAAACGATCAGATAATTTTCCATTTTATTTCCACCCCAGACTATCACAAATGTTCTGATTAAAACAATAAATGACTCACCAGTAATAGTAATAGCTGGCAAAGAATGGGGTTGCTGGATATTAGTTAAGGGTAGATGGAACCTACGTTCTAACTGTTCTCAGATAAATTAAATCGGAAAAACGTTTTGTCTATTACTGTGGAATTGCTGACTATAAAATGCCTTAATTAAATCGATATCAATGCCATTAAGTAGGTACATTCTGAAAATGAGTTTTTTTTATACTTTGGATTTAAGGTTATTAATCTATTCTATAACGAAGTATTTTAATAATGTCTTAGTTAAATAAATAAATATTGTACAAAAATTATTTTTTATTCAACACATATTATTCATTTTCGACAATACTAACTATTTTATTCACAACAATAAAATTGTAATGTTTTGTAACGAGGTTAAAAAGAATAAACTAACCGAATATTAGTCTTGTCATTTTATTTCTCGTCCTACCATCACACTGAAAGATGTTAAAGTAACGATATTCAACTAATCATTCATTACTTAAAATAAAATACCACGTCTAGTACTAACTCCAGTTAGTTTGATGATAATCAGGACCAGTTTCATCTGCTTCAAAGAGGCATTGTCAAATGGTACAGAATAATATATAATAATTTCAATAATATAGATATTTATACTAAACATTCTAAAGGCATTTTTTAAGATAATATGAACATTAATTAAATGAAATTCTAAAAGTAAATCAACAGTTTGAACAGTTAATTATTACCTTTAATATTATTTAAATATTGTTTAAGTACACTGTTTACTTTAATGGTTTTAATTATTAAAATCGATTTTTTATGTAACGACTATATATTAATATTTCAAACAAAATACCATATTACTCACATATTAATAGACATAATATAGACATTGGCTACAATTTCTGTTTGAGTAAAATGAAACTAGTTTTGATATTTATTAAATTATGTGATTATTATACCTAGTACCTATCTGAATCTTAAATTTGTTAGGATATCAAAATAGCTTAGCTATAAAAATATTGGGCTCAAATGTGAAAATCATGGTTTCTAAAAATAAAATACCAAAATTTTCCCCGTTATTTTGCTTTTTTCTTTCAGATTTATATGGGATTTATTTTCAACCTATAGTTTATGTGGACGGTAGTTATGATATTGAAAAAATAAATCACTAACGGACTGAGATTTAGGGCCTCTAATCCGGATGGGCCCCCAATGCTTTTCATACTCTCGCGATGAGGTAGCTACGCCGCTGGGCACCAATTAAAAATATTTTATAACTATGTAATATTCTAATAATATATCAATAATTTATTCTTGGTCATAATATTTAGGTCTAATCGTCATAGATTTTTTTTTAACCATGTCCTAATAGGATCATATGGGTTTCCATAGAGCGGAGGTTTGTATTAACAGATTTTTGTTTTTACGAGAAATGGATGTTAGCCACTTGCTCAACCTATTAGGTCTATACTCTGACTCATACATAAATTTAAAAAAAATGTTATAATTACCGGTATATTAATACGGATACCCAGACATGCATCTTCTCCATTAACCGTTATTTTGGCCAAAAATTCACTTTCCAACTACTTTTCTAACAGCCAATCGCAGAAATTATTAAATTGTTATTATTTCCAATTATTAAAATAAGCGTTTACATGGTATAAATTTGTTATAATGCTTTGAAATATTATTTTTTTGTTAATTGAGTCGTATAGTATCAAAGGTAGATCTGTGCGTTATTCATCATTTCGAGAAAATGACGAAAAACCTTTTGTTGGGTTTTTTAGTGTTATAATAGCATGAAATATGTTTCTACATTTAGAAATTAGAAATTCAATTCAAATTCAACAGTTCTACTTTTGTTTCCAAAGTATTGAACAGTTCTAATTCTGATACCAAGCCCTATTTTCCATCACAATTTTATACCATACAGATATGATTTTGATTCGAATATTATATTGCTAGTCGTACATTATGGTCAGAAGAATAATTTGGCATACTTAGTTAAATTTCGATATATTTGCGACAGTTCTACTTTTGATACTATACGACTCAATTCTAACATATTTTAGAATTGACAAAAACGTTGTTTCAAAACCATTGTAACTTCTTAGTTACCTACCGAATCTATTATTTACATCCATTCACGTAGAAATGTCTCACATTTAATACAAATCATGTCGATATGGTCTACAATTACTTACGTGATATAATAACAAAGAGGTCATATTCATATGAAAGGCGGATCCCATTGTTAACGTGATTATAAGGCATCCTGGGCTTTATGCTAATAGTCATAGACACGCTTGACCTTTTGCCGTCCTTGGGTATTATTTTTACTAGGGGTGTGATTGACACGATACTCTGAATTGTTTATATAAGTTATATCATCTAGATTATTTTGGCGATCTTTTGAGGTGGAAGATTGAAATCGAAAATGTATGCTCACATAGGGTCACGTAACATTACATTTATACAATAATACTTAGTGATCGAAATGGAACCGTTTTATTGATATAATATATTATATATAATTTAATATAAACGTATATAATGATTGAACAAACGGCTACTCAAGCTTTTAACGCGTGTCGTTGGTCTAGGTAAGGGTAGCGGCTTCTACCAGTACTTCGTTCTTATGCATCCCGAGGAATAATTATAAAAAAATAGTTGACGATTGAATGTTAACACATTGCATCTTTCGTCTTCACCCATTGATTGATTGAATGATTGGTATTGATACGAGCCATTTACAGAAAGAGTAATAATTTGCCAATGCCTGAATAATTCTTTACTTACAAATTTTACTTCTTCACAACCTTTATAATATATGCTATTTAGTAGGTAAGTAGTTAGGTAAGCAGTAAATACGTAACTACATTTTATGTAAATTATATAGTACAGTCAGTGTGCACGGTGCCTGAAGATGTCGTTAGCCAAAATCCGGGTCTATAAAAACTAATTAAATAGATAAGAACAAAACTTAAATCAATTTGAATTTAACACAATATCAGATGGTCTCGCTAAATAAGGTGACCTGATTTTATTTCCATTGACGTCAAAGTTAGAAAAGTATTATATTATTATACCTAAGTTTTAAAAAATCTCAGTTATAAATGAATAAATCCAACACTGATCTGATCGTTGAATTTAATTGAACATGTCTGAAATCATCGCCAACCCTATACCTACGATGAAAATCGCGTGCCACCATCCAGTTTGGGCTATTTCCATCTGACGTTGTATATTTTTATGTCCGCAATCGTAAAGCGAGTGATAGCCGCCATACAGCTAAACGGCCTTTGCTTTATTTCGTGAAGCGGCCTTACTCGAAGCCTAATCTTATCTAATGAAGAAAGTTTCCAACGATAACTTTATTTGCAGTGCTTGACCATTGGTCATTTTTTTCTGTCCTATAAAACAATAATTGATATTATTATAGGTATTATTTTTTTAGATAGTATCTACTACATAACTATTTTGTTTTATCTACATACATACTCGTACGTATATAGGTATTATATTGGGCACACATTTGAAAAATCTTACAAAAACCTCTCTTGAACCTAATTGGTTTATAATAATATGTACCTATACAACTTTTGGTTGCTTGGAAATTCTTGCAGATATTTTGTAATTAGTATATTATTATCTAAAGTTTTCATATTATTGATTCACCGGAATGGTGCCGGAACTGCTAAACATTTAGTTTAGGTTTCTTCTTTAGATATATTTTCGTTTGGTACCTTTTAGGGAGTTCTTTACTGGACTTAAACACAATAATCGATGCATACAAATGAATAGTAGGATGAAAAGAATAATCCACTGGCGTACTTATTTCATTTAATTAACTAAGTATAAACAAGAATTATTTAATATTCAAAGGGGGACATCAAATGTGTAATCTAACTTACTAGTCTGTGGTGAAGGGGCGTGGATAATATACAATTAGTATTTAGTATTGACAATGGGTAAATCGAAGAGATTCGTTAATCAGTCCGCGGTTATTAATATTATTGTCTGCGCTTGTAGAATAATTCCTATCATCTTAGTATTTTGAACAACTCCTTGTGACTTAACTTACTTTTCGCCCACTAAATGCTAAGTTCATTAATTAAAATAGGTATTATTTTTAATGAAACTATTTTTTTGAATAAGTCACAAGACTTAAAAATTATGCATTCTAATGCACGCTAAGGATGTCTTAATGTTGGTAAAATATGTTAGCCGGAATCCAATGGATGCGGGTTCAAGTCCCGCTCCGTACAAATATTTTCAGACTTTTTTCCAAATTATGTACAAAAACATTATTTATTTGCAACCCAAAGAGTCATTGAGGATAAAATGAATTAATGAATTAGTCAAAACGAACATGTGTGTAGAAAAGTAAACAAAACCGCAGGGCTGATGACGCTGACCATTCTGATGGCTGGACAGAGTATAAAAGAACCTCCTCACCCCCATGTCAAGGGCAAAGAGATGGTGGAAAGCCATGTAGCAGGGGGGTGTAGTGCCATTAATAACAATAATAATAATAATAATGAAGAGCGTTAGTTTAACATTGTTCGCAAAAACGCATTACCTTCTTATAATACTGGTAACTGTGTTTATATTAAAATACCTAGTCTCTCAGTTAAAAGTAAGTTAACCATCATAACTTTCCATCTGTTCTACACAAAACCTCGTAGTTTCCCCTCGAGAGTGCAACCTATATCACTCCCAAAACGTCAGGATATATTTTGCTCCCCAAATGAACACCGTGGAAAACTTCTAAAGAATATGAAAATTACACCGAATATCCGCGCCCAAAGCCTAAAATCCCTTGTACTTTTCCCGCGTTTCTCCACGGCCTCTGCAATAAATAAGGGTGTGGATTTTTTCAGTTTAGGACCTACTTACACGTATGCTCATGTCGTTGTGAATTTGTTAATATCGCACACGTGTTTTGGCCTAATTTTATTCATTTTTACTACCCACCGATCATTACTAGGTTTCATTGCATGTTTAGTATATTCGTGACAATTGGGGGGGGTCTCAGAATAATCATCTATCGAATCATATTAAAATACACATTAGTCAAATGAAAAATTAAGTAGGTATTGGCCGACTACTTTAAGGCCACGCGCACCGATAATCGCTTGTCGCAAAAATAATACCTAGTTAACCATCCTACCAGTGGTTATTAAGGGAGATACCAAAGGCACCTAGCGGAAAAATACGAAACTTGCAATTTGAGTCATTTTTTTGATAATTTACAATTTCAACTGTATTAATTTAGTAAATATGTATCAGAAAATATTAAAAAAAATATTTTTTTGTTTTAAGTCAAAGATAAACTTTCAATTATTGTAAAAAAATGTGAATTTGTTACATATTTACGTACACAGTTACGTTATTATTACATTATATTTTATGGTCATATTTATTTATTTTTCCCCGTAAAGATTTTTGACTAATTCATAGTTTTAATATGTTTTATATTTATTTTTAAAAACATCGATTTTTATAAAAATATAAAAGTGTACCTATAACTTGAAATCCTTTTTATTTATATCAAATCGAGCTTAAATATTGGGACCATACCTAAATATATTGTTTAGTTTGCTGTGCCTAGATACCGATATATTTTTAATTTACTGTAAAACTTCGTTTTTCAATCGGGTTTCTACCTTTTTCCGTTTGATAAATAAATCTAATAAATATCCACCACATATTCAGATTTATGCAATTTCTACGTGCATACTATATTAATCAGTGTTACCGTTACAGAGTTGATTATAAGGAATCTCTATACGTGTCGTAAAGGTGACAAAGGTAGGTATAATATGTTCCAAAGTATATTAAATTAAATTTGTAATCAGGTATGTGATGAATCTACGTGCGTGACATACAAATATACTTCAGTAGGTATCAGATATAAACCAGATTCAAATAAACCCAACGAGAGTGAGTTTTGTATTAAAGTTGTTAGATTAAGTTACAGTGATGCTGGATCGATTAACATTAATAAATTACTGTGTGAATGATACTATTTTATTTAATAGTTTTATTTTAGATGCTATTACCTGTTATAAGCATATTGTGTAAAATAAATGTAAATTGATTTAATTATCATAGTCTGGAAAAAGATATTCACTGTTTTACTTAGCCCAGTGAAATTCGAAATGGGAGGGAGGAGATTAGAATTTTAAAAAACAGCGACCCTTTATTTAGCTGATTTAGCATTACACAACTACTGGTCGACGGTGACTTTCTCTTTATTGACTGTTGTGCACTAGTGCAGCTAGGATACAGCACCCTCCTAAGCCGTTGAAAATTTCTGTTTTCAATTATTTTTTTGCTATCTCAATATTTCATGATTTAATATGTTGAAACTGGCTCCCATTTACCATTTTCGCTGAGATGCGAATTCAATTATATGACGTTAATTTTCAGTCCATATGAAGGAAATCGGACTTTTCCATACTCTTGCCATTCATATTTTAAAATAAAGATGAATATACTAATACATAAATCGATATTAAAGACATTGGAAAATTGCTTCTCATTTTTCCAATTCGATATTAAACTTCTGAATAATATATTATTATAACTATTATTCATATATCTCCTTGGGCAATCAATTTCGATTGAGTTTTCGAAATATTGCTCCTCGATTATTTTAACAAATTTCGAAATTGCAAATACGTATTTGAGCTCAAACTTAACTTCAGTGATTACATCAATTATATTTCATCGAAATGGCTTTAATTTAGTTCGAGTTTAATAATTTTGGAGTTCATATTGAAACAATTAAAAAGATATGCTAATAATATTATCCTCTAAATGTGTTTTAACTGGATATGTATATAGGTAAATAGAATCTAGTCCAATTCTATTAAAGTGTTGAAGTATAGATATATACCTAACGTAAAAAAAATATTATGCATTGTAACTTGGTGGGTACATTATAATCTTGTCGAATCACACCGTCAAAAGTAAAGTAGTGACATTTTTCCATCACGTCATTGCGCTAATGAATGAGTTATAATAAATGATAGTAAACTAAAACACGGGTAAGAACCCTAAAGCCATTCGAATGTCGCCCACGGTGGCTGAGTTGGTAGAGCGGTCATCTATGAACATGTAGATCGTGCACATAATGTGCATGTTATTTTGATGATCAACAGTCAGTTTTAATATATCGCAACCAATATTAACTTAAAACTATTTAGTATATATTATTACTAGCCTAAATGCACCGAATATCGTATTCAAAATCGATACATATAAACAATAATATATAGTATAAAGTGTCAAAACAAAACATAATGACGTGGAAACCTTTGCATGGCATTTTCATAATTATTTAAAGTATACTAATAACCTACGTCTAATTCTAATATAATTGGTATTATGGAAAGCGAAATTGTCATAAAATATTTGATAGGTAGTACTATAACTTTATTATTGATATATTGTGTAGAATCAATAGCATTGCAGATATTGCCAATATTTTTTCATGAAACCAAAAGCTCGCTATCCATAAGTTATTGAAGACAACACTTTATAGATTGCTTCTAAGCTCTTGATGGATTCAGGGTTTATTCGCCTTATTCTGCGCAGTGGCGAAGAGTGAAAATATTTGTCGATTACTCAACCCGGAATCTCGGCGCCATATGGGTAGAATGGTGTCAGATTCTCTGGCAGTGTAGGCGACTCATTTAGGTGTTGGTATCGTTACTTTCAAATGACACTAACACCGTTCCAAAGTATTTCGTCGTGACCACAATGGCAGAGAGATCTGTCCTTCCTCTACTTACCTAGTAATTAAATTTTAAAAAAAAACTGTTTTGAACTGTGTCAAGACCGCTTTTTAAATCTTCTGACAAATCGATTGCGTCATCTGCGGTTATAGAAAGTCCCGCTTGTTAGGTTCGATTAGTAACCTAACCAGAAGCAATAAGAAAGTAGTACCTAAGTAGGTATGTATATAGCAGTGGCGAGGGGTGGAGGTAGGCTGCTAATGTATGACACAAACAGTGCATACTAAGCTTTGTCAGTCATATTTTTCTGCTTGCATTGAACCAAGAATACAATTTATAGATGGTGCTGGTTAGCCTTCAAAATTCAATTAAACCCTGCCTAAACACCACACCATAATAGTTTAGGTATACTACAGGCGATCCAAAAAAAATAGTGTACTTACATTTTTTTAAGAATAAGTACATATTACAGATGGTGATTGTTTTTTTAAATTTAAATTCCTGCTAAACTAGACCATAGTCACCAATAAACATGGCCCCCACATCCTGAAGCGGGCCCCCAGGCTAGGATCTATGGCGGGCTCCCCTACCTATCGCTAAGGTTAAGGACAGTGTGATTTTCTACAGTAGTGTTCCCCAAAGTGGTTTCCACGGAACCCAAGGGTTCACGGTTCCTGTGTGTTTTTAACGATTTTTAAACAAATCAAATTGATGTATTGAGTTGTCGGCACTCAGCATATTATGAAGCACCGATCGCGACCTCTTTTTATGGTAACCAAGTGACATGCAACCCTTCGCCATATTGGATAAAAAGCCATTTTGTTGGTCAGGAAAAACACTTAAATTAATCATAAAATAAAATTCTTTAGGTAAATTATAATTATTTAAGGGGGATCATATTATTATATGATAAGATTTTTTTTTTTAAGTCAAAGATAAACTTACAATTGTAAAAAAAATGTGAATTTGTCACATATTTGGTACATAAGTTACGTTATTATTACATTATTTTTATGGTTACATTTATTATTAAAATTTAGTTTAAGTTTTCAATTTTTCACCGTTTAGATTTTTGACTAATTCATAGTTTTAATGTTTTTATATCTATTTTAGAAAACATCGATTTTAATAAAAAAATATAAATGTGTATAACTTGAAATCCTTTTTATTTTTACAATTGCAAGTTTATCTTTGACTTAAAAAAAAAAAATCTTTTTACTGTTTTCAGATACATAATATATATATTAATTAATACAGTTGAAATTGTAAATGATCAAAAAGAATTCTCAAATTGTAAGCTTCTTATTTTTCCGCTAGGTTCTCTGTTGGCATATAGGATCCCCCTTAATTACCATATCACATCAAATTACATCACACAGCCACTTTTTTTTTAAATGTTAATAATAACTACTAAAGAAAATAGATCCGAAGGCTTTTTTACTGTTAGAGCAAATTTATGGTGTGTTTTTCTCATTTAACTGGTCGACCCGCCACGTCGGGCCCCCAGGCTAGAGCCTTGTAAGCCCCGCCTTTGGACCATGCCCATAAAATATCTAAAATGATGTATGGTTTATTAATGGTGATAATTCTGACATGATGCTCCTTGATTAGCAATTTGCTAAACTATTAAACATCTTATTTTCATACTAAATACTCCGATTCGCTGGCATAGCAATTAGTGGCAGCACGAAATCACACGGTTACTAATTTCATTAATTAATTATTATTTATGTATGTTTATTGTTACAGAAAGAAGTAAACAAGTGTAGCAGCGACTTAGCAAATATGGGGATCAGAGCACCAAATAGTATTCCTGGCCTCAGGCATCACTACCCCCACCACTTTCCAGGGAACCATAGGTAATAGGAAAATCTATATTATTACCTACTGCATAACATGTTGATCCATATAGCATCCATAATGTTATTTATTATCTTATTTATCTTTTAAAAAACAGTCCAACATTGTACAAGTACATTTTTCATAATGATGGGAAATCTGGGTTTTTAGGACTACAATTAAAGTAAATTAAATTAAATTAAATTAAAGAAGTACATTTCTAGCTGCCCAGTGCCACTAGGGTTGGACACGCCTTCTCTACATATAAAATAATGCTAATTAATTAATTTAAGTTTCCTGCCTTTTCAATAATCAAATCAACTATTTGCCTTTCAGCCTGAAAAGTAATCTGAAGGGGGAAGTGAACGAGTCAACGAGCCCGAGCAGTTCGGAAGAGTCCAACTCTCCGACGGAGCTGAACTCGTACAAGAGGCTGGCCGACAAACCGCCGCTCATGAAGAGGCTGGCGCTCGGTCTGTCTGGAGCACTGCTCCTTCAGGCCGCACATACTGACGACAGTATGCCCTTAGTGCCTGATACACCTACCAGGTTAGACATTGTTAATGCAACCGTCAGTATTGTCTCTATTATAGAACAAAATATCAAATATTATAACCAGAAGCTTCAAATATTACGAGATTTTCAAACCAAAAAAACAGTGACATCTATCACAGATGAGATTAGGTAGATATAGTTTTTTTTTTTTTAATATTTTTAAAAACTAGGTTAGTAGTAAAATATATTTGATAATTATTATTATCTATTATCATAATTAAAGTAAAGTAGGTTGGTACCTAGTAAAATAGATTATATTATATTTATTCTTATCTGTGGTCACAATTATATTGAATTACTTTTAAAGTATTTTTTAACCTTTTATCAATGGATAATTGAAGGCATCATCATTATGTATCTATGTATTTTTTTCTGACTTTTGCATGGTGTAAGTTGGAACTTTGCCATTTTAGCATAAATATGTGTGACGTTGATAACTTCAAGTATACTCCTAGTAGTACTTATACGCATACAACCAATCGGGAGCATCAAAATATGCTTGATTGGCGATGCCGATTGTGAGAGCAATAGTCCCCACCAACCAAATTTCTTCCTACATCGATATTTTCCACATATAACTGTGAATACTCAAACAGCAGTTAGACGCTGTTGTATATGTTCACAAGATGGTGTCTATTTCACTTAGTCAGTATTCTTTATTTTCTCAATACTCTATTACTACTAATATTTTTACATATTGTTACATGTTGTGAATGTCCTCAATTTATTAATAATAATTTATGACGTCCTTAAAAAATTAATGAATTGATATTTGTAATGTGATGTTTGTCTCATAGATGGCAGAAATTTATTTGTGTGTTTCTAAGAGACGTACATAGATGGCCAGCAATGGGTTAGAATATTCACTATTTCATTACACGCCGCAAATAATTATGTTATTTTTATTTCAGTCCATTACATAAACCTCCACATTCAGTGAACGGAGGATATGTGAATGAAGCGATATCCGACCCGGATATTAAGTCGGCAATGAAGGACGCAGCAAGGAATAATACCAATATGAATGATGACAACATGCAGAAGAGCACGATACCTGTGAAACATATCCATATAGACAATGTTAATATTAATAATGCAATGTCCTGTGTAGAAAAAACAATGTCATCCAACTTCGAAGTTGATTTGTTGAAGATTAATAATAATAAAAGAAATAGGTAAGAAAACAAACTCATTTCATTATGTTTTTATGATAAAATTATTAAATGAAAAGCACATTGTAGCAGCGATGAATGCAATCTAAATACAATATAGACAACGTGATATGAAGCTCAGAACCATGTGAATGATGGTATGAATATAATATGATGCACTCTGAAATAGGTGGAATGAAGTATAGTGAAGCAATTGTAGCAATTATTTAAATTGGATTGACTCTTATAACTATACATTCTCAATGCATTATTTTGATAAAATAAAGTATTTTGGAGATTATTGTAATCTATTATTCCAAGCTGGCGACTTACAAAGAAAAAATCCATCTTGCCACCTCTACTAAACTGTTCAAATATACCAAATTTCATGATGATATTGTGAAAATTATTGTTGGGAAACAAAGTTTCTTTTTAAAATATAAATTATAAAGCGTAACATGTTATTCTTTCTTGTTCTAGAATATTGAGGATTCCTAGTTCTAGCAGTTCTTCGTGTGGTGGAAATGGATCCCCGCCACTTTTACCAGCGAGAAGTGATTCTCTTACGAGTAGAGAAGAAGCTGAACTTAGACTCGCACCTTGGTTTCAAGCTGGAATACCTAGAGAAGTAAGCCTAAACCGGTATTAATAATTTATTACAACGCAAAGAAGAAACAAACCTAAACCCGTAGATACCTAATTATGTTACAAAACTTTTCATGTAATACAATCGTATTTATCCGATATTGGATATGTCAAAAATAAAAAAAAAATTTTTCTAATAATTTACAAATCATGATGATAGTAGTATCAGGGTCGTATGTATGAGATTCCCAAATTCTTTATAAGCTATTTAACCGATTTTCCTTCATATAGCGTATAGCACTGTTGGTTACGTAAGCAATCTGACATCACACGCCATTCAAAATGGCTGCTTCATCTGTCACTTTCAAATGCCAAATGTCAAAGCGCAATATTTCTCATGGAGAGATAAGATGGATATATGTAAAATTACGATAAAATATCTCGATCCGACCGCAAAAATAGGTACCTACCTACTGCTGTATCTGGCATTAAAATATGCAATTGGAAGCATTCTTCAAAATATTATGGTACCTACCTACCTAGTTAATTATTGTAAGATAACTGTAATAAACAAGGCACAACAGCTCTCAAATACACTGGATACATCATTAGTGTCATACGGTGATTGGTATAAATGATAATATTATACAGAGATCATTACAATATATTGTTATCTAAATCCATTTGCATTTCTGTCATTTATTCTTATTCTGTTTTGACATCTCATAATTGAAGTGAAGTTAGTCATAATAATATGTATGTATTCAGTATTGCCACCAAATGGAAATGTTTACTGGCAATACTTAATCCTTTCATAGAGTAGAATTATAAAATAAATGTGATAAAATAACTGATAAATTATTTAAAGTTCATAATAATTATTCATTTATGATTATTAAATTTATATGGTGCCGTTCGCACACTTTCAGACACATTTACATTTTCAAAATTTTGAATTATTGATCAGGGAATAAAATTTTATAAGATTGCCATTATAAGGACACCATGACACATGATGACGTCACAATAAACAACGAATTACGTTTGTACTCATGCATACAAACGTGCAGTATATAGCCTATAAGGTTTTTGGAAATCTCATGCATACGACCCTCAGAGAACTTTTAATTGACAACTTGTTTGTCTGACACAATTTTGTTTGGTTGTAGAGTTCATTTGAGGCGTCTAATTACAAAAAGCGACAAGTGCACAATCCGATATTTGCGGGAAACAACGTTTTTATGTTTCAAGCTTCAATTATTTTTTTTAACGTAAGTTTATTTTTTCCGTTGAATTCTATGTTGAAATTAGAACCAAATGGCAATTTGTTTTATCCGATAAACTCTTAAATGTAATAAATATAGGCAAAATAAAATTGGACGTAGCGCTACTTGTACCTCACTTTTAATTTATTTACCGGATGCTACAGCATGGGACACGCCATTTCCAATATAGAACGTTCCCTTATTGGTTGACTTAAACACATGCGAAATCAACCATGCGACCAAATGTGGACTTATCGCTTTATGGAATTAGACACCTCATTTGGGTTCTTTCTTTATTATTGCACAGACAATATTATTTTGTCTAACCTACCAGCTGAATAATATTGATACCATCAGAATAACTGATTACCATGAAAACAGTATGTAATGAACAGTGACGTCCCTAGACAAAATGCCGCCCCATGTTTTATACTTACAATATTATTTTTTCATCCGTGCTCGAGTAGTTTCTGGTTACCAAGGACGTCGAAGGGCAACGTAAATTAACTAGACATCGCGAACCCAACAAAAAATACAGTCCTGTTAAACCTTTTATGTTAATTAATAATTTTGTTTCTAACCAGTGAGCTGAATTTTTATAAGGAAAGATATTTTCGTTATTAAATACTCAGTATAGGTAGCTATTTCTATATATACCAAATGATTCTCTTCGATTTGCCGCCCTTCGAGTAACTGCCGCCCTCAAGCGACGCTCAATCTGCCTACCTCCACGGGACGTCACTTGTAATGAAGTCTGTACTCTGTGAAACAATTAATATTTCAAAATAAACATAACGTGCCCCACAGTGCACAATCAACAAACATTGGTAGTCAATTTTATTCCTTCAATAATAATTTATGTATTAAAACTTGTCTTTCTAATGTGTACCCTGTACCCTCCCTCCTCTTCAAGGAGTGCTTGGAGACGAGAAACGAAATTACAATACAGATTCATATCCTATCCTGTAAGATCAAAACTGCTTGGTGACTAGTTAAAATGAAGATTACCAACCTATATTATTATTCTGTCTATCTTTGTCATTTACAAAAGGTAACCTTATATACATATTACGATTTATGTATTATTAGAATTTATTCAATACATTATTATAATATTTGATATAAGGAATTTTCTGGACCACATAATTTGATAAATTGCTCAGCACCGCCGACTTCATTGCAACGTTGAAGAACAAAAATATATAACTAGCTACTAATATTATAAATCGTCAACTTTTCTAAATAAGGAATTTCAATCATAAAAGTTAAACATAATATTTTGTTTATTTCCAGATAGCTCTTGAGGTGCTAGGAGGTCAACCAATAGGGGCATTTATGGTCCGAGAGAGTACAACTAAGTCAGGATGTTTTGCATTATCGTTGAGGGTTCCCAGAGACTTTCAGCCCAGCGGAATAGCTCATTATCTTATTTTACATACGAATAAAGGCTATAAAATCAAAGTAAGTAACTTAAATAATACTCAAACTGGTCTCTCTGTTCATCGGCTATGTCAACAAATTTTAAGTAAAAAAATGTTTAAATGGAAAACAAAATTTAGGTAAGTGATTTACTTAATGTGAGTGTCGAGTGTGTTGGAAGTGTCGGAAGCTTCAAATACCTGGGGGTTGGAGCAACATTCAACTCGATGCAGAGTGTCTGGGACTCACGATGGTACTCGGTCAAAACCAAATGGCGCCTATTCGAAACTTGTATTCTGACGGTGCTGCTTTACGGTAGCAAACCATGGCACCTAACGATGGCTCAGAGCAACCGTTTATTGAGCTTCGAGAACCGATGTTTGTTACGAATACTGGGTGTACGGTGGTATGACTTTAGGAGTAAGGAGGAGATAAGAGAACGCATCGGGGGTGAAGACTGGGTGAAGTTGGACCTGACTCGGCCACATGCTGCAAATGCCAGAAGAGAACCTTAATGTGGCTTGCCTGTTCTTCAAACCAACCGGATTCCAGCATCCTGGGAGGCCGCTGACTATCTATAGCAGGGATGGCGAACATATGGCATGCGAGATGATTTTGCATGGCATGCGAATGTTTTATGTTGAAGAGAGAAAAAAATAGATACTGTCATTGATAAATTTTTTTTGAACAAAAAAGTCTTACAAATAAATATAAAGAGGTAGGTAGGTAGGTATATTATATAATATTAAAAAATAATGACGACATAACCGTGAGTGATTTCTTTGGTTTTTTATAATATTTACCAATCGATGCACAAACGTAATCGACGAAATTCATGCATAAATGACTGATCCCTTTATATAAAAAATAGCAGGCAGATACTTTTCAAGAATAAGCATTACATTTAATTTAAACTGCATAGATCGGTCCTTAGGTTTTATGTGACACACATAATATTATCGCACTGACTTCAACAGGCGGCGGGGGAAGCTGCTCCGCATACCTCTCATTTTGACCGATTTACAAATTTAGAATGATTGAGACCACTGTAGCGAGAAAATGCCTCGTCTGATCGGAGCAATTCTGGAGCTAATTTGTGCGTGTAAAAGTCCAACCTAAGTAATACAGTAATACTCAAGAACTCAATATTTATATTTTTTGACCTTTATTGTTACTGCTGTTTTTCCATTTTTTCCTTATGAAAAACTGCTCGGCACGGCAGACAGTCAAAAAATAATACGATCTATAGAGTATATACAGTGGAGCTACGGGTTGCTGGTATGACCTGGAATGACGCAAGAAGACTTGCTAGCGACAGAGATTCTTGAAGGTACCACGCGGTGTCCATATGCTCCAACTAAGGGGCAGATATGGCCGAAGAAGAAATATGGGCTACTGAACCACTGTATAATCTGTTCATGTTTCTTCAATAAAAATATGAAATACAGTGGAATGGAGGAATAAGATATTCGAAGCGATAAGTGATAAGTGATATAAACACTCGGCGAAAACAACCATATTAATTATGCAATATGAATTATTACTCTATCCAACATCTTTTGCACATGAGAAAAAATAGTATATGCACACCTTACATTTTTTATGGTATCACCATGGTTGAATTTGTTTGTTATATAACGAGTTAATAAATAGGGAAAAACAATTTCATATACATACTGATAATAATTGGTATCAAAGTAAAATTATGTAATGATATTATCAGAATAATTGTGTATACATACTGGAACCTAAAGCTTTTTTGTAAAATATTTACATCTGTATATTTGAGAATGAATAGTTATTTTTAGTATAATATTACTTAGATATCGTCCCGAAAATAAACATCTAATTACTGTTTTACGCTTTTTTTAGGGTTTTACAAAAGAATTCACGTCTCTAACGGCTCTCATCACCCACCACAGCGTGATGCCGGAGCTATTGCCTTGTCCGTTGTCTCTCTCAAGGTATAACCCCAGTTTCGCCAAGACGGACTCGAGTAGAGACTTCGAGGACATCGATAATGATCCAGATTACAACACCCTAGCAGACTTTCGCAAAATGATGGCCGATTTAAATGTTTGATTTATTGTCGCACTATATTATAGAATCCGAATTATTCAAACATGTTTATTAGAATGATGGAATATTATTAAAATATTGTACACAATCAATAAATTATTGTTATCCAGTCATTGAGTCATATTGCAGCAGTTTGTCAGTGATAGTAGAAATAGAAACACTGTCATGACAATACTCACAAAAAATACAAACATAATATTATTATACTTCATTACAACTTCTGCCTATTAATTGTAGTGTATATGACGTTTTTATTGACACTGTATAGGTACATATTATATTAATTTGCAGTGTTGAAATTGTGAGATTGAAGTAATCTTTTTCCTCATTTTTAACTGCATTTAATTTCTGATTTCTTTGGATGAAGTATCTGGCAGCTGCTATCAAACTTGGCGCCAATCCTCCAACATAAAATGAATTAAAGAGGAGACGTGTACACAGTTTTTT
This sequence comes from Rhyacophila brunnea, assembly GCF_057557595.1. Classification (NCBI taxonomy): domain Eukaryota; kingdom Metazoa; phylum Arthropoda; class Insecta; order Trichoptera; family Rhyacophilidae; genus Rhyacophila; species Rhyacophila brunnea. Next base: position 37,033,881 of record NW_028232752.1, read on the forward strand.
GACATCCCAAGAACTCTCACATACACAAACACATGCCTTTTACGCAGTGAAATCTTGGTAAAACTATTTACTTAAGATTTTAAAATATACCTACTGCAATGGGCAGGCACATTCAAAATTAAAATTATAAACCAAATTTTGTGAATATTAATATGTCACACTTCAATGACGAGATAATATTGTCGATACCTCCTACGTAAAAGGTCGGAACTGCATTTTTACCTGTTTTGACTTTAATTGCATATTACTAATTAGTTTGAAATGTAATAAAACCATGATATCGGAAAAAAACAAATATTCCTTCAATATCTTATAGGCATAACTAAAAACTACGATTCCAGCATTTAAATTAATACTGTGGTGTCATTAAAATGAATTAAAATTTTACTACTGAAAGTTACCATTTTGCAGTTCCAGCCATATACATAGGAGGTGTCATTGTGTTCAATGTTTTGGTAACATATTTACATATATTCAGTTCCGGTGAGCAACGTAGTTTTGCAATAAAATTCATTTGTTTATTTTTGTTTTTGTTACACTGTGCTTGTGTGAGCTATAGTACATTAAATACCCATCAATTGACAAAATATGTATTAAATTTTATATTGCTAATAGCAGTGTCATCACAAACAAAAAATCAATGCAAACACTCTTTTTTCTCATGCATAATATATTCATGTAATTTTCAGTGTAGTCATTATCATTGCAAATATTATATTATTTTATTAAATTTATAGCAAATACTTCACTGATCTACAAATATTTTAAATCATGAATGCAATTATATTCCTTATGCCATTAGAGGTATGTATCTAGTACCAAAATACAACAAAGCAATCAATTGTATATATACTTAAATTGACACACCTCAGAATATTGAATAAAAAATTTAATTAACTAAATAGATTTTATTAATAATTCAAGTCAAAAATAAACTTAAAATTAAAAAAACCATAGGTACTTTTATAAAATGTGCACCACATACAGTGTTATAAAATCACAGTCAAGATACTATGATGGTTTTAATTAATAAGTTCTCTCGAGGGTACTGAAGAAATAAATTATAAATAATTTTCAAAATGTTTTCAGAAACATATTGGTTTATTAAAACACTTAAAAATGTAAATTAGATGTCAACAAAATGTGCTAAATTGCATGCTTTCTATTCTGATGGCAGATGCCCCTAGCAGGCAAGGTATTCACCCTAAATTTCAAAGTCAGAACCGAAAGGTATCACTTATTGTTCAAAATGTAACATAACATATAAGGACTTACCTACAAAATTAAGTAAGTACGTACTAATAAATAATGGATTTTCTAATTGAAGTTATAGCAGAAGTATTAGTGGAGTATTTGTTTTATAAATGTCATGATATTACACACATTTGTTTGACTTTAAAATGTATAATAATGATCATAATATTTTTTGAAATACATAGATGTCAGGCTATGTCATGTAATATGTGTACCTACAATGCGACTTCTGTACAGTGGCCAACACATCAGGACGCATTATGTAGTATGAATGAACGGAAACAAAAAATGTTATAGGTTTTTTAATTCTATCATTGTCCGTGATGACATGTCGCCGACTGTATAGAAATCGCACACATTATGTTCAAATTTAAATAAAAATGTGTAATTTTAATTACCTTCAGTTCCAATGTAGCATTATATAAGTTATTTATATTATCATGTTGGTATTATCTTGTAATTTATCATTTGCAATATTAGAATAATGAAATAACTATATTGATTTAGGCATTACTTTTTAATATTTTTATAATATTATTAAAAGCATTACTTGGCTGATACTAAATTATTGATTTATGTAGTTTGCCTGTGATAATTAATATTTCTTGTAATTCATTCTAGTTCCATTAAGTACTTGATTACTTATTATAAATTTCTTTATTGTGCCTACACTGTAGCAATATCTTGCAACTGTTTTATGAAAAATGTTTCATTCAGTGCTCGAAATGGAATTTTTCAAACCGAAGCGCTCGATAATTTTCTGAAAATATTAACATATTTATCTGATTTTATGTATATTTTATAAAAATAAGTGTATAAGATTTTGTTATATTGCCTACCTAGCTCAGACGGTGGAATTATTTTTTCCACGAGATTATCTTGGGGATTTCATGAACCGGAGCTGAGCTCCAGTGACAGCTCCAGTGCGCTCTGGTCATTTCAAGCCTTGGTTTAATTGTGAATTTAATTTTATAACAACTAATTATAGCAGGCGAAATAAAATTTTAAACATTCCCTCTGTAGGTCTCAATTTCAGCATAATTATTTATTAAATAGTGATAAATTCCTAAATTACCTACATGATAATCATTACATTACTCTATAATTGAAATTTTCTTTTAATTTCACAAGATGTAATCAAGTAGTTGTACATTCATATCAATACAAATTAAGTTCCACAGTAGAGTAATGTTAGAGTGCCCGTCTCTGAAGCCGTGGGTATGAGTTTTATCCCCGCATAAGGCAAAAGTCAAAAGCTGTTTTCCATTGTGTATTTAATATACATAATATGATCTTCTATTTGATCAGTTAACCTCAGTTTTATGCTATGCTTTTAAATAAATGTACAGTTCAATATAAACTATATTGAACTGTACTTATTGAAAAATTTGGTAGGCTTACTATCTCCAACATTTAATTTTTCTAAAATAATTTTATTTTAGGAAAAGTAATTTTCACAACTTTCTAATGTGAACTAGGAATTTGCCACAACAAATTTTATCTACTCTATATTCCAATGTTGCAAGATATTGCTTGATCATTGTCACAAACCTTCTTTTAATATTATGTTATTATTAAGGATACCATTCCAATATATATTATTACTTAGGTTCATGGCTAACTTCATTAACTTCCTCCGAGTGTCTGGATCTTAAATTTCCAGTGTGACTCATTACATGAAATTTTATTCAAATCCTCTTAGTTAAATCAATTTGAGTAGCTATTTAATACTCAAGACAAGGTCAGTGCTATAAATAAATCAATTTTTAAACAAATTTGCTATAATATTTTCAGCAAGTTCATCATTTCATATCATGAATACGAATATGAGCCTTATGCAAGGTTTAGGTTTGAAATACACATGAGGTTAAAAAAATATTTTTAACAGGTACCTTCTTGAAAATTTAATGTAATTACAATATTTATTATGATATGTGTGATTAATGTTCATTTTCAAAAATATTTATATTCTTTATTGCTTCATAGATTAATATAAAAATAGTATGCTCAACATATCAAAAATTCAAAGATGCCTTGTTTTATTGGTTTTATTGCTTTTACTGTGTTGAGCTAGTAAAGATAAATGTGCGGAATGAATCAAAGAGTAAAGCTATAATATTATTACATACGTATGTATCTACCTATAGAGAATTATTGTATCCAATTTAATAAGCACTATTGTTTTATTCACAAATACATCAATAGATGTAATATTTATTAGAAAAAAACCTATTAATTATTTCACCATAATACATTGTTGAAATATTCAAACTCCCACTGTTGCCGTAGCATAAAAATACCCTCGTAAAAATATGTCAAATGCCTGCTTCTAAAGTTTTGGTTGGACTTTGATTGATAAGGGTTGATAAAAAATGTTTATCATACTTTAGATTTAAATATGACAAATCTATAAGGTTCATTTCCACTTTCAATTCTATCAACTGTGAATTTTAAACATACAAATCTGAAAATTCATAGTCAAATTTAGTTTATTTAATAAAATGGAACCTTCCTTTAATTATTCTTTATTGATAAATTAACTTCAAAACTTGAACATGAAATAATATTTTTCTTCAAAAAATGTTGCATTACATACCTATTTATTTATCTATAATTATAAAAAACTGATATCACCTATCTTTTTTATAGAAAGTAAATTTTATGTAAGTAATTAGGATTTGAGTCATATTAATTGCGCAGAATTGATGAGATATGTATGTGTGTAAGTATTGCCTATTGCATATTATAAGCTTTACGTTGTTATCATAAGAAAGTTATGTGATTTCACAGTGTAAAAAGTAAGTCATAAATTAATATTTAACACGAAATTTAATGTTGTAAAGAATAACGATTATTAATTTAAACAAATGTTTATTTTTATTTTGTTTCGGTACCATGTTATTTAGTGAATGTAATTTATAATATTTATATTGAACATCAAATAAATTACCAAAATTATATCGATCCGTGTTGACATTTTATTTTAAACCTTAATCTGGCTCTGAGAACGATATGTCAAAGCGTAGTAAGATCATGGTGTCTTTACTACAATGAATTTCATCATGAGTTGACAGCATGTTGTCCAATGACCTGTCAAAGACACGCACATCATGTTAATTTAATACATGAATAACCGATGAATTCTGCCATGCGTTTATACATTTTCTGGGGCACACCTTAACACCTAAATTGTAATCCTAATTTTAATCTATGTTTGTATTCAGTGTAAGGAAAATACATTTAATTTGATATAGGTACCTACCTACTACATTTTTTTTAACACAATACAATGTATTGCACATTTAATGTGCACACAATGCAGCTGATGAATTTATTACCTATCGCCAATCAAAATTTATCAATTCACTGATAATTAGATTTATGATTATTTTAAGTTCGAATCCTTTTGGTTTTATTTTCAATAATCATGAATAAGACTAATTTTGGTATAATACAATATAAAATTTCTATAGTAAGTATGTAACTATAAGTAATAATATTATGTATTTTAATTTTTATTCTTGCCACCTAGAAACATATATCAAAAGCTTATAATATTTAGGCTATAATTTTATTTCATAGATGTCACATCTACAATGTTCCAACGAAATTTTTATTTTATGCAACAGATGTCTCTTGCACTGCACTGCAAAAATATATTTTCAAAAGACCTATTTTATTGAAGGACTTTCTTTGGTGTATTATTTTTTAAATTTACCTATTCCGTGATACATCGAGTTAATTCTTCATCATATTGATTTGGCAAAATGAAGTTTTATGATTGTTGCCCTGCTCTATTAGGGACAGCTAATGATGAAATTATGAAATATGGAATTTGGTGAATAATTACATTTAAAATTGATTAAATAAACCAAATAATATCGGCAAAGTAAAGTGCTACTAGTGCACCTAGCGCTGGATCTATGGAACGATGGATCATCATCAATAATAGTATTACGCACTTATATAGTTTATATATATGTATACATTATATAGTTACGCATAGTAATCATTGTTTTGAATCACGTGCATGGTCCTCACATCCTGAAGCAGGACCCCAGATCTGAATTTTTGGCGGGTCCCCCTACCCATCACTAAAGTTAAGGACAGTGTGATACTCTACAGCAGCGTTCAGGATTCAATTAGGTAAAATTTAAGGGTAGGTATTCCATGTATTTTTAGCAATAATTAAGTTGTCATGGTGTCCATCTGACGCCTCCGCCGACATCGGAAAACTTACCTTACAGGTAGTTAATTTGTATCTACAAGATAGCACTCAATACAATATGGCAGTCGAGGTAGTCGTTAACCACCAAAGGGCACTGGACGTATCTGTGATTTTCTGATATTATGTCCTGCAGGTTTCAAATGAGCTGATAATAAAGACCAATACACTGGGTAAGCTAGTTTCTAACCAGCCATGGTAACTTCAAAGCCAAATAAACAGTAATAAATTGGAGATGGGGATATTAGTGTAAAATAGGTTTGAACTAGATGCAGAACAATAATAAGTCATTAGATATCATCATAAGATTCAACAAAATTACATATGAGTAAAACTACTCTGACATCTAACCTCACACATATTCATAATAAATTCATTCATTACTACTCATTCCACTTATCTACTACATACTATTAATCCATTCATACTATTCATAGGCAATTAAATTATTCATTATAATTACAATCCTTTCATATATTTCATTCATAACAATTCATTCGTAGTAGATTATTCATTTTTACAACTCATTCAATCAGTTAATTCGTTTATAATTCATTCAAGGAATTAAACCTACTATTCTACTACCAATCCATTCTTTCTGACTATTGTAACCAATGAAATCATTCATACTATAATCCTTACAATACTTATATTTCATTCATGATATTAATCCATTCATAAGTAAATCATTCAATGAACTCATTATACTATCAATCCATTTAAATATAATTAATTTATTCGATTTTGTATCCATTTAATGATTCAATTTTCTTCATTAATATTGCAATCGTTGATACTATAATCCTTTCATAATTAATTCATTTAACACAATCACTCCGTACCTTTTAATTATTTTTTAATTACCACATTTAATTTACAAGCTAATTGCATATCGTCGATGATTTTACCGTTCCAATCTATTTCGAGCGCTGGTTATTTTGCAATATTGAAACATTTACCATAAGAGCTGTTTCAGGTTATGGACCCATCCTATAAATAAGTGAAGATATAACAAAAATGTAAGGAGGAAAACATAATACATAGGTACTCGTATAGTTTTAAATTATCTATCAACGGTAAGAAAGGGTAAACATTAGATCTATGGTAAAATATTAATACCTACATAATATATCGTCAAACCAGTTTCCTCAGATAATTTCCCACACAGAGACCCAAATGTTCATAAGTATTGTAATTTTCCAGCACAAAAGACTAACGAAAATAAAAATTAACTATCGACACATAACAATCAAAAATGATATCGCACAACCACGTAATATTTTAGAGTATTTTAATATTCCATAGCAACTTTTTTTACTGTTATCTAAAGAAAATTTGTGATGTTTATTTATCTCACTTAACCGGTCGACTTGCATCAAAAAAATCATGTTATACCTAATTCTATTTATAATATAACTACAGAAGGCTGTCCAATTTAAATATAAAACAAGCATACGAAATAATTCTGACAACCATATTTGGTCTATTTTGGGCACTGATGCGGGTAGCATACATATTCTTTAATCTATGTAGCATATTACATTAAGATCCCAAATTTACTACAATATAGTTTAAATGAATTGCTAAGCAGCAATAGCCGTAAAAACTATTACAAACCTTTTTAAAGCTGGCTTATTAAATGGATATCAATGTTATGATGGATCGATACCATTTTACCTAGATATCATTTCCGTATTCAATTTATTTTGAATTATATCATTTCGATCGCTCTCTCTGCGCAATAGAAGTTATACAAAGGCTATAGAAAGAAGCAAACCATTCATTTCCGGCGGAAATTCCCTTAAAACCTTTTACGAAAACATATCGCGCCGCCTGAAAAGCTTTGAAAACATACTTCATATTGTGCGTAAATCCAAAGTGGCATAACGTAGCGAAAATCCTTTAGCACATCAGACCTTACGGAATCCGGAAAATGTTAGAGTGGATGTTATTTCGGGTGATGGCAGGTATTTGAGCGTGTTCAGAATCCATTATGCTCGCAAAACCAGGTGTACTAAAGTTTTAAAAGTAGGTACCTGTGTACTTACCTATGAAAATACGCATTTACGCGAATACTTTAGCAGCTTAGTAGGTACCTACCCACGCAAATGTAAACTATGTTAATTATGGTAGGTACCTATAGAGGAAGGTTTTTACCTGGAAAATAATTATGATGGTACAAGTATATGGTGTTAAGATATGGATCCTGAGGGTAAGGAAGCGGAAGGCAATTGCTGCCCTCGAAATGTGATGGCGATTGAATCATATTTCTTGGACAAACCACCGAAACTAGTCAATCATACAGAGACTCGAGATAAACTAGAGACAGCGTATAGCAGGAACGATTGGAAAATCTGAGGGGTGCATATTGTGTTATGCAGTACCTATACGAATAGGTGGGTACTTGGTTGAAATCATCATAATGAAATTTGTCGATAGCAGTCGTCTTTTGGTAAGTGCCTCAATAGAAATTCGGTAGGTAGGTACCTACATAATTACTACGTTTAAACTGATGCTTGAGCACGACATTGTTTTCTATTTTTTTTCTTTGATTCATAGAAACGCGGAAGTGAAAAACTAATATCGCATCATTCTGACACGTTTCACAAATTGCAGCTGCTCATAATATTATATTACCAATGAAAATGGGTCAAGTACTAAACTTTCTAGTCTTATTTAGATATTTTTAAGCATGTTAGGTTCCGATGTCAAGTGGCGTCAAATCGTCGGCTGTATCGCCTGTACCGGTAGGACTTTTTTCTCTTTCAAAGCAACTGACTTCCAGCATCCTTTTTATGGGGTTTTATGGGTTTTATATAAGTTAATGAATGATTGGGACTTCTAGTCGTGTTGTATTGAGAGTATGGTGGTCATATATTTCAGGCATGGAAAAAAGTTTACCGACTGATGATCTATGTAATAGGTAGGTAGGTAGGTACCTATTACCCAACGGTAGAGCGAAAAAATCTTAACAATAGTCTTTAAAACTCATTTTCCTCAAAACCCTACCTATTTTAAAAATCAACACCCTAGAAATAATAGTAGGTATACAATGCCCACAACTAGGTCAGAAGTCATGAACCTTTTTACGCCTTGGTGCCAAAAAACTTAAAAAAACATTTGTAATAATGGGTTGAAAAATTTATTAAGAACAACATTAGCTTAGACTGAATACATTTTTCTAAAAAATCCGTTGAAAATCCAAAACAAATTCGTTCAGTATGGGGAAGTGGAGAGCTTTCTTTTTAGCTTTCTTTTTCAAAATATTTTATTCCACATTAGGTAGGTAGATAGGTAGGTACTGCTTTCCCTCTAAAAATATACCAAAATCAGGGTCGCAAACTTTTTGTTTCTGATACTTTCCTTCCGAAATGATTTTTCTCATTCTAATCGGTCTTTTTACCAAAAAAACATATCCATCCAGAATCATTGGTGCGCTTTAAAATTTCTGCGCGTGTCAAACGTGACAGGTTTTCCATAGGTTAGCCACCGTTCGTGTACGGCTCAAGAATCTGGTCCATAACCAAAACCACAGATAAAACGCTGATAACCTTTGAAATATGGGTGCTCCATAGTATTTTTGTTCCCATCAATGACGCCCAGTCGGGGCGGAGAAGGATATAGGTACAACAATGATAGCTATGCGTTATCCAAGGGTTCCTATTCTCGAGGACCAGCGCATCTATTATATGCACAAGACTGTATCGGCCGCTATCCACGGTAGTTCTTCATATGTTTGTATTGAGGTATTGTTGACTGTGCAAACTCGAGAGCGAGATAGACATTGAAGTTAATCCCTCCAAACCAAACCCACCCCGCACCACACTCGGTCTCAATCGAGCGTATCACGGGACCCTACAGTGGCGATGTGAAGCATATATTAAGCGTATGACTGGGAATGTCCTGGGAGCAGATACCCAAGACTAAGGTTGCTACGCTCTAAGTGAGCTCTGACTGAGTTTAAAGAATTTACTTTAATGCCAAGTGCCGGGGAGAGAAGAACACATAGAAATTACGAAAATAAAAACAATTTTAGGTATATGTAACAAACGAAGCTAATCATACGGACAGCAAAACTTGTGTGAAGAGATCTTCACGTCCGCAGTAAGACGCCGCATTTTTTTAAAAGCTAGATAATTGGCCTTTGTATCAACCAAGTCGGACGGCCCGATTGGCTCAACAGCTCGTTGGACCAACTAAACTGACTAAAGCATCTATTCCCTTTCGGAGCACATTCTCGGACATTCCCAGAAGATGTGGTTGGCATCATGTAAAGAGCGAGATAGACAGTTTTGACTGTTTAGACCAGCGATACTCAACCTGCGGCCCTTTAAGCTTTTATGTGCGGCCCGAAACACATTTATTATCAGGAAATTTTGTATATCTTGAGATTCGCTTCGAATTTGACGCACACATAGTGACACCCGAAGAGGATTGTCATTATGGTCCACATCAGATCTGGTATAAGAGTGTTGCTATTGGCTATTGCACACGATTAATTTAAAAAACACGCATAATTTTTAAAATCTCAAAAATGTTTTGTAAAAAAGGGGGGGTTTCATGATTTTTTTCGTCACACCAGTAGTGATGCGGCCCGCGTTACTTTACAAATATATGTATTTGGCCCGAAGAAAAAAAGGTTGAGTATCATTGGTTTAGACGGCTAACTTATTGTTACAATTATAATACCTTAATACAAAATTATGAAAAACTACCCTCGATAGCGGCCGATAACAGTCTTGTGTATAGAATAGATGCGCAGGATTAAAGAATAGATGCTGAGAAATGTCTTGACTACAGTAATAGTAATTTAATGCAAGTAGGTACCATTGCTAGTATTACATAGTAGTATGCACTAGGTACTACTTAAATTGAGTGATTATTAAATAAAATAATAGGCATGTTAGCGTATAATAATATTTTCATACGGTTCTTGGTGAAACTTTTCTACCGCTATTTTCCGCTGAAAGATCGCGAGGGGAGAGGCGTGCGATAAGGCGCAAGCGTTGTAATGGCCAATCGCGTGAAGCGATGAGTAGACGGAGGAGGGCACCTTTCCCCTTGCTCCTGTCCCTCTAATATTTTCATGAGTGCTGTTAGCGAGATCATAATATTACAAAGACGCCCGTGTTTGTCTTTTTTAATAAATAATAATGAATAATTTTATTAAAATCAACATTGAAGTTAATGGCCTCACCAAACCACATCCGCCCCGCACCACACCCGGTCCTGATCGTGCGTATGATGGGAGCCTACGTTTGATGTGAAGCATCATTATTTTATGACTGAGAATGTCTCACGAGCAATTACCCAAGACTAAGGTCGCCATGCAGTCAAATGTGCTTTGACTGAATTTACATGACTTTAAGTGAAGGTATAGATGTACCCATTAACAAGAGTTGAGGGGAAGAAAATACTCACACTAACGCATCAGATGTTTCAATTTTTTAAATCGACATCAACGTATACGCATATTATCCTATTTTCGCTATAAGCGCAATAAGTAGGCGTAAGCAAGACAAACGGCTGTTTCTCGTAGACGTCGTGCAATGCCCGTTGCCTCAGAAATGCACCAATACACACAATCTTTCGTATATGTGATCGCCTCAACTCTGGCTGAGATACCTATATACATGGGAGAGATGAGCACGTATAGGCAATATTAAAAATTGTAGTAAGTAACAAATTGAAGCTAATACAAAACTGCCGAACATTTTAAGTAAAGAGATCTTCACGGTGGCAGTATGACGCCACAAATTTTCTAAATGCAATAAAATTGGCCTCTGTGGCGACCAGGTTGGACGGTCCAATGGACCCAACAGCTGGTTGAACCGACTTGAGCAGCTTTTCCCTTTCCGTACATATTTCAGGACATTCTCAGAGGATGTGAGGACATTCTCAGAGGAATCAACAGTTATATGTTCAAGGCTATGCGATATGGCTACCTCGAAAGTCTCAAGAAAATACTGCCTACGCAAAATATTTTATAGAGTCCAATTTAATGCCGTAGCTCCGTAGCACATCCTCGGCGAGACTTTCCCGAGGGAAGGAAAACCGAGTGCTAGAGCCGCTTCATAATTTTGCACTCTGGCTCTAGAATGAAAATGACGCAATTATGTTCTAAAAATATATTTTTAGATATACCTATTATCTTTTTTATATAATTATAATGTAATATATTATTAATTTTTAATATATTTTAATAAGTACTAGGTACATATTAAGTTAATATTATTTGATCTAATTTTATGCGGGGTAACCAGGCAAAGAGGCGTATCAGTGTAGTAGAAAGTGCAAACATGTGCAAAGGTATAAAGCGTATAGGTAGGTACTCTAATTCTAGTACGCTCGTACATGATGAATACGATGAACATCCAACCTTTTTAAAAATAGAATTCCTATATGAAACGTGGTTGTTCCTTAACCAGTTCCCGAACATAAGTGGGTACGTAATAATATTATAATGACATAATGTTATGATCACTGTTAGATAGATTTTCCCAAGGAAGTTAGTTTTTTTTGTGCTGCGATTTCTCCTGGTATATATGTAGTATTTTACGTTTTTTTTATGTAGAGTTACTTTATGCTTCTATGTCAATATAAAAGTATACTCGTATATTTTGATACCATATTATATCAATAAGGCAACAACTCAAAAAACCATGTTCCAAGATAATTAATGGCGTATAATTTTTTTGCAGAAATTCTTATTTTAATTTTAAAGCCGTGATTTTGAGGAAAATGTATATTTTAAAAATTTAGTTCATTAGAATTCAGCAATGCATAATGAAATTTTACAGTTTAATAAGGAAGTAACCCAGATATTTCAGTATATAATTAAATTAATGATTAATATAAAAAATGGCTACTTATTCGTTTTTATGATGCATTGAAAATATTTTTGTTTTTTTTTTGCTGAATTATAAAAAGAAGACCTTTCTACATCGAATAGCATTAACTCAAAATCATGAAGTTTTTAGTTGTTTTCTTATTGAAATATGGTATCGATTTAAAGACTATACTTATATACTTTGCGTGTATGGCAATGAAGTAGATACCTTCAATCAAGTCAATAATTTCAAGATAATTAACTATAAAAAACTATTTTGAAAAGATTAGAATTTAGAAGAAACAAAATAAAAATACAGTATAGGTATTTTTACAAGATAAGTTTCACGCACCGCCAATGTTTATCTCGGGGTAAACGTGCTTTTACCAGCGTGCGAGTTTGCTCGTCGCAGACACCTGCCGCCACTGTCATTCTCCCAAACACCCTTTCAACTTAACACCCTTGCACCTCTTTATGCCCTCTTTTACCTTTAACAGGGTTAAATCTAACAGCAAATTGATAATATCTCCATGATATTTCAGAAATGTCGTCACAATAATAATATTTTCATGATTTCATCCACACTTCCGTTTACAGTAGGTACCTACTTATCTTAGTATCAGAATCATATATACAGATATACTACATAGATTATCGTATTATATATTTACAGGAATGATTTTTCATATTTATTTTAGAGTGAGATCTCATGTTTCAATTGTCAATTCATAATGGAAATGCATTATATTACCTAATAATTTTAATAAAACACATTTTTTGTGCATTTTGTACTGAATCCACTTTTTTATAAGTATATTAAATTTCATATTATAAAAAGTGGATTCAGTACAAAAATGTGTTTTTTTTTTAAATATCTTCTTCCCAGAAGCTATAACTCTATGTGGGTAGTGTCCACCTCTAGTATCCACGCCCATCCAGTTCTGTTCAAAGCCCTTTTTATAAAATAATTATTATTTTATTCATTACCTATTGAATACCTAGGTATAGCGTTTTATACTTTTGAAACATCTTGTACTATGGTATATACCTACCAGTTTCTCTAATGTCAGTTGCTTTATAATGCGTGATTTATCCATCCTGCGTACATGGCCCAGTCGTCTAAGCCAGGCCTATTTAATGAAATGTGCAATGAATGGACTCGTGTAGAAATCATATTTCTCGTTGCATATCCGTCTCCAGTCTCCACCAAAGTCTCCACCCAGACTGTGTGTCATTGTTGAGTCTGAATGTACCACGCGCTCCGTTCAAATCAGCACTTTTTCCGTGTTTTTTGGCCATGCATTAAGAATTTCCGAGCCCAACACAGAAATTAATTTTATTAATGCATTCCAACTATCGGTCTCATCTAATCTAATACTTTGCCAAGGGGGCAGAGCAAGCGATATTTATATAAAGCAGTGATTACTATCCGGGTCCGCAAAATAAAAAATATCTGCAAGTTTAACTTGGTTATAATAATTATCATACCGCGCCGTAGTTAATATTTTTCGAATAGATATTAATCACGTCTTAATAACGCTAATACATTTAAATTGCAGAAATCCGAATCTTAAAATGATAATATTATTATTTAGTTGATAAGTAGTATCAAGTTATTCGTTAAATAGATGCATAATATTTTCAGTTATTAAAAAGAACAAGTCTTTGCTGTGTGGGTTGGTGCTTTAAATAGCTAACTTCTCATTGTTTTTTGATTAGAAATATTGTACACAGCTGATACAGGTAGGTCTCTAATAATTAATTTAAGAAAAAAATATATTAATTTTCTATGATTTTGAATTAGGAGGTGGATAGCTATCTTGTGTTGGTTTATATCTGAAAATATGTGATAGCTACCTAACATCCTTATATGATATAAAAGAGTACAATTAAAAAATATAATTGATTTTTTTTAATATTGCTCCATTCAATACGCTCCTGCTAATTTCACCATCTTTGCATTATTTTCCCGCCATCTGTTTCCATCTCCGTCTGTTACCAATACCACCGCTCGCTCTGTTTCGCCTCTCTCTTCTCCTCCTTCCGTACAAACCGCGCTTTCTACCTTTTCATTTAGCTACCCTCTTCTACCATCTTCTTTTTCTCACCCTGTCCAATTTAACCCCCAAAAACATAACACCGCGCCCGCCAATGATAAATCATATCGCTGTATTAAATTGAATCAGATGTGTTGAGATTTGGATGACGATGCGACAGCAACATGATAACTATTATTTATTTTTCTAGCATTATGTAAAACCAAAAATAACATTAATTGATAGTATACTGCCGTATTATGTAAGGAGTTTTTTCTTCTTATATATAACCATTGAGCCATAAGCTTTAGAAAGGTAAAATCACCGTTACTGATACTTATATCTCCTCTTCCTTCAGTAGGTACCTAAAACCTACTAACTGTTAAAAATCTCGGGGAATACCTGGGGCAAAAGTATCGATACTGGGTGTCGATACCAGATGTCGAAACGTTTAATATTAAAAATATAATACCTTAATAAATGATTTCCAAAGTGTATATTCTTTGCAAATCTATAAATATGACATTATATTTAATTTATGTAGTCATACGACATTACTATTTAGCATAATTTTACCATTAATTTGGTGCAAAACGTTTTGAAAATAGCATTGGTCTAATCTGATCCTATTTTAAGATAGGTACATATTTAAGTCGTTGTATATTTAAAACATGGATCATGTTACTGATCACGCTGTGGCAATTGGATATTTTTGACATATTTACTTAAAACAGTTCAAATCAAATTATCAACATTGTATTTATTGGCGAATAAAAAATAATAAAAAAAACACCTACTATTTCACATCTATATGCTTCACCTGGAGCCAAAGATGCCTAGAATAACGCATAAAATATTGCACACATTCTAATTCATTGTATTTAATCGCCAATAAGCATTTAAATAATTCAACTATGAGGAAAGAATTGAACGATTCGATACTGACAAAAAAGAATCGATACTTCAAAGTATATATTGATACTTTTTGACGGCCATAGTTATACCAACACCATGGATTGAACTGGACACCACACCTAATAGAAACCAGACGAAAAGTCTGTATGGCGATTCTTAGACACATCTTTAACCGCAGGAGCTGTGTCTCAGAATAACAAAAAAGACACTAGGTATACAACGTGGTTATTAAGCCAACCATACTGCATGCTTCACCAATCTGCACCGCTGATATCACTAAGCACTAAATCCAATTTACAGTCTCAAACCTAGGCATAGATCAGATGATACAGGAGGTAAAGTACAATGTAACTGACCTTTTTGAAACCATAACAAAATACATAGATGAATAGACTGACAAGGACCTCATGAGAAACATAAACTATTTTATCAACAAAATACAAAACTTCCCCTCGATTTCCCATATTCTGATGATCCACCCCCTCTCCATTCAAAACCCCTACAAGTTAAACCATGTAGCTTTAGAATGTACATATATCAGAATGAGACTCGGGATTAGTGCCCAAGTAGGTAAGAGCTTTATTTGTAGATAATAAGAAACGGGGTATTGTACATAGGTACCATCTTTGATATTATAAAATGATCGTTATAAGATCAGAACATCAAGCCGAATATCCCGTTAAAGGATAAATTTTTATTGGTTGGACCCTGAAGGACAATATCCGAAAGCGGGTTTTTTTTAACTGAGTTCCCTCGAAAAACTTGTTTGAAAAGCGGAGGTATATGTAAATTCAACAGCCAGTAGTTAGCTAAATTATGTGCATGTGGTAAAGGGCGTTAATGTAATTACGAGATCCAACACTATACCTAAATAAATTATCCAGGAAACTGATGTTTGCTTCTCAGACCTCACAAGGTTTCAGTTAGAAAAAAGGGTAGGAAAAAAAAGTTTTACGTAAGCTACAATAGTATCTACTATTCTGTTGATTTTTTCTAATATTTTCACAATTTTCTGTAGGTAGGTTAAACTTTATGTACCTACGCAGTAAATATACTGTACATTTATATAGCTATTTTGTAAAAAGATTGTCATGTCACATAGGTATGCCTGCATACGATATATTATATAAAATATTGGGTAAGTAGTTTAAAAGTTAGGATATATCTTTATTTGCTACGTATTTTTCAGATGAAAGCGTAGTATAAATAAGATTATTTATTTACAGGCACATTATCTCATGGTTATATTATGTTTTGTCCAGGACACTTGACAGTGAACTTCAAATGATGAAACCGATAAAAAAAATTGAAAGTTTAATAAAATTCTGACTGAAATTAAAATGACATAGGTATATATTATGTCAATTAATGAAAATACATAATAACGTACCTACATATACCTGGTGGTATCGGTTCGACTTCGAAGGAAGTTCGCATCTTCTAATGAAATTAGTCTGAAATGTTATTTTAATAAGATTTTGGTTAGTAATTTTTCAACGCAATAATAATATTTATTATTTTTTTTTTAAACTTGGCACGTAGCTTTATTAGCGTATATTAGCGTATTTTTGAAGCCTCGATATTATGATCGTTCGAGACAAGACCCAACAGATATAGACAACAGATGTATCATTTAATTATTTAGTCTCTTTATTTAAATCGTCTAATATAAATAGTTACCCATGCCAAATATATATATATATACAAAATAAATAAAATTTGAACATATAATATTGTGTATAAATAAATGAAAGCAACCTCCAGTCATCCGTTCCTATAAAGACGCACTTAACGAGAGTAGAAATGTTTTTAACTCACCGCAAATTGCTGATATCTTGTACAGTGTGGTTAAAATAAAGCATCCTTCGCCATAAAATTATATATTCTTATTTTTTCATTAGCTACACAATCCGATATGAATCTATACCGCTCCATGAAGAGATTTCTTAACAAATTGCTTCTTAACGATAAATGGATATTAGCCACTTGCTCAACCTATTAGGTCCATACTCTGAATCGAAACACATATTGACAAATAACATGTTAATTTGCCAAACCCTAGATTCAAACTCAACATATCCGCCAAATCTTAAAAATACAGTGGTACAAAAAATAATGTTTCAGTTCGAAAATTCGGAACAATCTTACATTTCTTAATATAGGTACATTTTTTAAATAACACCTAAAATTTAGTTATTTTGGACATTTTCCCGTAATTATTAATTGCATCAATAAATCTCACCGCCTAGAATGCGATTGGCGTGAACTCAAGCCTCGTTCGGTACGGTATTTGGGGTTGTTCCAAATTATGTTTGTTAAACAAACAAAGAAGTCACAATCTTAAATTTTTCATTCTTGCATAAGCATTATTAATTGTATAAAATAAGTTTATTAAAAAAGTTTTTATTCTGCAAATTGTATAGGAAAATAATCGTAGATAGCACAATGTTATAATAATAGACTTATTTAAGAAGTAAGAAGAAAACAAATTGGTAAAATTTTGCTAAGACAAAAACTTTTTTAATAAGTTTACTTTAACTATTTGTTTTCCACCCGCCCACTCACTTTTCGAGCGTCATTCAATTCCATTGTGAGCTGAAATCGCTATTCTAAACACTCCGAGAGAAATAAATTATCGCCAGGAGAAAACATCCTACGCCCCGATTATATTTTCAATGACACACGATCTGTCATGGTGGTAGCTCTCAAAATTTAAACTAATATACACCCCTTTTGGCAGATTCTTGCGCTTAGTTACTTGATCAGTACAACAGAATGGCGAAACCATGACATGAAGAAATTGTTTATGGAAAGCGCTTAGTAATAAAATAAAACGAACTCGAACGTACGCGTAGAATTCACAACTATTGTCGAACAAGAACTTCTTGTCTACGTGTTAAAACTGTGAACTAACAAGCCCCTCCCATGCAGTTAATCGTACTTCCGTTTCAAATGATGGACGCCCCTAAATGTATCATTTCGCTTAGCTTTAGTGGTGTACGGATCTATCAATTTACGTAATTTGATGTTTTTTATAATAAACAAATATATATACTTAAAAAGATATGGGTGATGTTAAAATTACTATTTTAATAAACTTTCGGTTCATTCCGAAGAAGAAAAGGAGTCGCATCTAAAAAGAGAGCCGACAGATTATTTTTAAACACGCGTTACCACTATGGCAGGTACGTCACTGAGAAGTCTTCCATATGCGACTACAGCGACTTCCGGTTATCGACGAGATCCTGTTGTCGGACAGTATTAAGTCACATTATCGGTGTCAGTACGCTTTTAGGTGATCAGCCAAATACAGTGTTTTTTTCTTAAACATTATAATTTTGCCTAAAAAATAAAATAAATGTTATTTAATAATTAATGTAGGGTTTATAAAAATGATTAGCTGTGTTGTATAAAGCTTAGTGCTCAACCGAATTGAGAAAAACAAAGACGGTTGGTATATTGCTTTAATACGGTGTAGATGGTGGCACTCACATCTAGTACGTAAGGTGCTGGCCTCTCATCCGGGTGCCCCGAGTTCGATTCTAGGTCCGGTCACAATATATGTATGTGAATTTCTCAAAGCCTGTGTGCTTGAGATTGTTTACTTTCAATTACTAAATACAATACTGTCATTGACCCTCATGTTCCGCTGTAGTTTTAAAACACTATATAAATATAGGTATTAACTATTAAAAAGAAAACATATAATATGTACATATTATGTTAACGCCCACGATGGCCGAGCGGTTTAAGCGTCAGCCTATAACGGCGCGGGGTCCCAGGTTCGAATCCTGGGTCTGGCAAGTGCACACACATATTGTTTTTTAAGTTTGTGTCTGTGTCAGAGTATGAACATAATAGGTTGATAAAGTGGCTAACATCCATTTCTCGTAAAAACAAAAAAATCTGTTAATACAAACTTACACTCTGTAGAGGCCCATATTATTATGACTCATTAGGATCGGATATGATTTAAAAAAAGATAATATATATGTGTAGGTATATACGTACACATACATATATATTTAACTATCGAGTATGCAGACCTCAATAAAATTATACAGATTACAATATGATTATCAGTTTTATATGATTTTAAGAACAATGTATCATGATAAGAAACATATTGTACAGAAAGGTGATAATTATATACAAAAAATGCACTGGATATAGATTATATTCCTGAATTAAAATAAGTTTTTATAGTATCTGAGGTTTATCTGGAGTAAGTACCTATATACTTTGATCCCAATTAGGATTTCATAGTTATTTAACCATAAAGAAAATTTCAGTGTACATAATGCAGATGCAGATGATTGATATCAGCTGAAAACACCAAGTTACAAACGGCAAGGTGGTGTCGACTATAAAAAAGGCTAAAGAAATTATCAAATAAGTAATTCGAATATGAAAATACTTTGATATTCGAGGCAGGATTTGAGACAAGATTTCTGGTAAGGAAGGCACTGACAAAAGAAAAACGTACTATCTCAAGAATTTCAGAGACAGGTTTAAGTTCATCATCATCAGCAATTATTGCAACAGCATCCCTGTTCAGAGCAACTACATATAGCAAATGGTTACAGTCATCGCCCGTGTCCGGTAGAAATAGCCTAAAGTAGCTCTCCAATATCCGAACATAATATTAAACTGATGCAAAATATGAAGGCGTGATATGCATGACGCACACTCGGATTCCGATAATAATCCTTACCGATTACGAGATAAGGAGTGAAAAACGACGGCTCTGCTTAATCGATTTAGTGAAGAGGGTGTATTAGACAGAATAAGAATTGAAATCGAGACTTGATTCAACATTATGATGGGCTGGTTAGTGTCTTATAAGGTTATACTGTAACGTAACCATGGCCCCCACATCCTGAAGCGGGTTTCCAAGGCAGTGTAATGTTTTACAGTAGTATTCCCCAAAATGGTATTCCGCGGAACTCCAGGGTTCCGTGTATTTTTAAATACATCCACTTCAATAATTATTGTCGGCCTTC
The DNA here is from genome assembly GCF_057557595.1 of Rhyacophila brunnea. Lineage (NCBI taxonomy): Eukaryota > Metazoa > Arthropoda > Insecta > Trichoptera > Rhyacophilidae > Rhyacophila > Rhyacophila brunnea. The sequence continues at coordinate 37,054,143 of NW_028232752.1, forward strand.
GCATCATATTATGAAGCACTGATCGCAACTCCCCTTTGTGATAAACAAGTAACATGCGACCCTTCGCCATATATAATGAAAATTCATTTTTATTAGTCAGGAAATACACTAAAAATATATTATAAAATAAAATTTTATTCGTGTAATAGCGCCTTTGTGCAAAGAGCAAATTTGTGGTGTGTTTATCTCAATTAACTGATCGACCCGCCAAACTGGGCCCCCTTTGAGCATAGGCTTCCGGTCTAGAGCCCTGTCACCCCCCCCCCCATCCTTGTACGGGTCATGAACGTAACCTACAGTCAGTGATTACCCACATGCTGTGCTTTAGAGAAAATATGACAATTCTTACTTTAAATGATATGACGTATCGGTTTAACCAAAATATCGGATGAGTTCATCGCCAGTCAGATAAACTTTTGCAAACAATTACAGTCAAAAATCAATTTTAAATAGAATAAGCGACGGCTCTTGTGGTGCATTGTGTAAGGCGCTGGCCTTCCATCCGGGTGTTCTGGGCTCGATCTGGTGAGGACACAATCTATTTATGTGATTTTCTCAAAGCCCGGGTGTTTATAATTGTTCAAAATTACTAACAGCAACTAACTACTTGGTACGAAATACAAGGACATGTGTATTAATAATACCTATATATAAAAAAAAATAGAATAGAATAGAATGCTTACGCTTAAATGCGTAGGTAGGTACTGTAGGTAACATTTATAATGTATTTAATACCTATGTAGATAAAATGCATAATATGTACCGATCAAGTTGTTTTAATCATTCCGCCAACATGTTTTTCTCAAGGCAATTAAACATTTCAAAATTTCAAAATGAAAATGAGTAAACATACCTATAGTCATGCTATTAGGTAATTAGGTAGAAAAGAATGATAATACGAATTTAAATTTACATGTATGACAAATCTTCAAAGCTCTCAATAGGCATACTAGGTACATTTTAAATTATTATATCGGGGTGTATATTTTTAAAAAGTTTAACATCCGCTGTACTTGGCGCATTGTCCCATTTTAAAATAAGAATAAATTAATACACTTTACGGAAAGCGTACCACCCACCCTTAAGGTTTGCGGGCCTCCCTTTGTTCCATTATTTGCGGAGAGGATCTGGTGTTAGCGAACAATGGGGTTGTTTTTTGAACGAGGTAATTGAACTTAATCGACTGACTGGGGGTGGGTGTAACAAGGTAAAACACTGGCATTTTATTACATCGAACGTACATATTATACTCTTATACATATTATTATAGGGCACATGCATTGGTGTGCGTATTTTTTGTATTATATAATTACTACATTCATATTATATTAAGAATCCTATGGAATTATTTAAAATCGAGTTTTTTGCATATTGTAATTTTCAGTGTATTAATACAAACTTGTAGTCGGCAACTGCTTTTTGCGGTCCGTATGGTGAATTATTTCAATAAGAAAATATGTTGTATGGGTAAAAAAAAAAATAGGAACTTACGCGGATTTTTCAAAAAAATATTTTTGAATCTTTTTAATGAAGTTAATGACGTACCAAACAGGCTACAGATGGAAATAGAAATACTCACCAAAATAAGGAATGATAAGTTTAGCAAAAAAGATGATTTTTGCTAATAAGCACTTTCAGCCATAAGTTTTAGACGGAATGTTTTCAAATGAGTAAAGATAAGTTGGTTAACTGAAAACTGACGAAAAGGTGACATTAAGCAGAGAAATATTCAGTAATATGTATGTAGATTCTATATTGTATTTTCCTCTTTTATTTATTTTTTCACATTCCTTTTTTATCTTAATCCTTATGCCCTATTATTAAAACCAATTTGAATGTGGCACATGAATCGAAGATGGTTACCGACCTCTGAATTAAATCATTGCATTTTAAGTCACTTGGATATTTAATATTTACCTTGCCACATTAAAATATGCAATTTAAATTCGATAAAACATACCTAATAGTGCCAAGAATATTGTGAATTGATTTTCAAGGTACTACAAATGAGATTATTAGATCTTAAATCGTTACTAATATTTATATGATGATAGATTATTAGCACCACAATTTGGAGAAATATGAATATTCAGTTTCCATACATTTAATAAAAACTAACTTAAGGTGAATGCTATGTCTACTAGAGACACCTAGCGGAAAAAAATGCAAAGCTTGAGATTTGAGACAGTTCTACCAAATATATAAATGCCTATTCAATTGATGACTATGAGTTCATTCTAAAATTTTTCAGTTAAGCCAAGCATGATTTTCCCTGGGACTCGAATCCGCGACCTAAGAAGTTAGTGGCCCTTGTTTCGTCCACCACTGCACATACGCACACTAGAAATAAAATGTACTGTAATATAATTGAAATTTCAATTAAATATGATTGGATTGTCGTATTTGTATATTTTTAATGAGATGTAGTACGCGTACGCCATTGTTTTATAATACTTTGCAAGAAAACAACAATATCGTTTGCAAATCAAATATAATATTTATTCTTAATTCAATGGTTCAGTATTATTTTTCATAATATATTATGTATATTAAATATGTATGCTAGTAATATACCTTAGTAGATTGGTATAGCTTTTCAATATGCATATCAAATTTATGCAGGCAAAAACCAAACAAATTAATAATATGTAGGAAGCATTATGTACCATTACTAAGTAAGGGAGGGTTATACCTTTTGGTATAACAACTTTTGATGCCGATTTTGCAACGTTTTAGTGTGGTTTAAATGATAACTACAGTCAAACTACATTTTTAAGTTGACGCAATAAAACGTGTCTTAAAACTATTATCTATAAGTACTCTAAATAGCCGCTTATAACTGTTTTGGTGAATCTAAAAGTGTGTTGAAATATTTTGCGATTTTTGACAGATGCGGATGAGAATAGTGTGAATTTTACTATAACTTAATCTGAAATGTCAAATTACTTATATTTTATTTAATTATTAGCCTACAATATCCACTAAACTGACTAAACACTCCCAGTTTGGTTAGGTATTTACCTAGCAAGTAATAATTAATTTTAGTGTCTCCATAAAAAATATCACCTGATAAGCCGTCTTTAGAGTTATCTTTGTTATAAATACAGTTTAGACATGATTTTTTAAAACATTCCCATTCTATATTCCTAAAACAAAACGAATAATGAAAACTTGTAATGTGGTAACTGTAGAACATAGGTAGGTACTTACATAATATTTTATTTTAGTTTTTAAAATAACCAATTTTTCTTCTTGGACCATCTTTAGAAGAAAAATGAGTAGGCAAGGTTTATTTTACGCCTTGTTACGGTATTAAAATCCGATATTATTATATCTTCCCACTTACACTGTTGTAAGCTTACGTTTATATTGGCTCGTGGTGTCCACAGCGAATGTGTTTATATATATAATATATATATATATATATATAAGTATATTTTTTTTATTATATTATTAATTTACAAGATTTAAGAACGTAGCATTTGTTCATTTAGCATACATCCACTGAAACATAGAAGACGCATCTACTGGTGCACTTGGTCGTTTTAGAATTTCGACATAATAATTATAATATGGACATGCATTGTCCATTGACACATATTATATTAAAAATCAAATTTCTAGTAAACCAGGATGTGGATAATTGTGTAGGTAGTGTTATCTTTCAGTTTTTCTCTTTCCATACTGCTTATAAGAATAAATTGATTAAATTATCAATAACTATACAATACTCCTAGTCGGCGGACAATGTACTCAGATATTGAAGATAAGACCGATTAGAGTTAGACAACTCGGTATAGCGATACCTGGAGGATGGTTGTGCAGTCGGCCATCGACCTGAATAGTCTGTCGCGGTAGTTTAACTGAGTAATAATAATTACTTATGTGAAATTACAAAATGATAATTGTGTTTGACAAAAAAATCTTTGTGTTTCACAACTAAACGTTTAATAGTTATGTTATGTGTACACCAAATTAAATGAGTTACTTTAGTTAGTTTCATTTTTATCCGTTTCTGAATAATACAGTAACCGTAAAGTAAACAATGAAATGGTACCAAGAAAAAAAATATTATGGAAATAAGCATACGTATTATACTTAATACATTTTGTTTTTCGTCGGCCGTTTGAGTCAATTTCATTGCATCTGGAGTATAGTTACATATACAATGGTTAGTTATATAACCTTTACCAAATACATCGTAAGGTATATAGACAAACTCAAGAACAGGAACTTAGAATGTGTTTTGGCCTACTCATCGCTCATCAGAATCGTTATTCTGGGTAATTTCCATCTGGTCTTCTTCTCCCAGTGTCAACAGTCAACATTACCCATCCATTTTATACATGCATGGTCGGCTAATAGCTACTTCTTCTGCAATCTACTTTCCGAAATGTCACTTACTTTTTCGTACGTGATTTGTCCACCTTGCGTACATCATAATAGATATTTGGTTGCTTATATAATATAAAACAATAGTATTTTTAAAACGATAGTTTCGAACCTTGATTAACATCGAGAACTATTATAATTATTATGATAGTCGAAAAAATGTAGCTGCATCCTCTCTAAGATTCTGCGTTTCAAGAATTTATACGGCCAGTTAAATTACCTATATCTCGTAGAATACACTACAATAGGGCCAGCTAACGTATATCAAAGAATAAAACTATATAATATTTAGTATAAGTATTCAATATCCCATCATTAGGCATTAGTAAAATAAATATTATATTAAGTTGCACCTAGTGGCGAAGGGTGGAGGTAGACTGTTAAGATCCAACATAAATAGTGCACTCTGTACTTCATCAGTCATACATATTTGTTTTCATTGAACTAAGAATACAATGTGTATATTATAGAGTTTGTTAATTTTAAAAATTCAATTAAACACTGCCTAATCCAAGCTATAGTAGATAATAGTAACAAAATATTCGTTTATCTATTAAATATCTAAAATTATACCATTAAACCATACATAATTATTTTAGATATTTTAAATTTCAAAAAACATAAAAAAACTACCAACACCATCTGTAATATGTATTGTTAATTCAACAAAAACAAATAAGCATGATTGAAAAGGTGAGCACTGTTTTTTTCGAATCGCCCATTGCATACTTAAACTATTATGGTTTGGTTTGGGCAGGGATTAATTGAATTTAAAAAAAACTAACCAGCAGCATCTGCGAATTGTATTCATAGTTCAATAAAAATAAATAAATGTGACACGAATTTTAGTGTGCAATATGTATGTCGAATCTTAGCAACCTACCTCCATCCTTCGCCAATGGTTGCATCATATCTGCATGGACCACACATGCACCAGAAAATATTATATAGGATTCTAATATAAGCTCTCGATGAGCTGATGATTAAGATGTGTATTTTTAACTGCATACTTATGTGTGATGTCCCTCTGAAGAAAATTTTCCGAACCATTCGGAGGCTTAACCACCGCTTAGCTTGACACCCAAAACTGAGCGCTAACAAGATCCGTGGAGGGGCTTCCCGGCCCCGCCCCCTTTGAAAATCTCGCCCCATAGGGCCTCGAGACGCTGCCACAGCCTTCCGGAAGCACTTTGTGCTACCTGTTTAACGGACGCCGGTTCATTTCTACACCGGATATACCGCCAAAAGCGCTCGGGTAAACTTGGACTATAAACAACCGCAGAGAATTTATTAAATTTATTATTAAAAGCTACCGAATATTAAAGATTACTTTTGGTGCATCAAATAATTTAACAATAACTACAAATTTTTATCACGTTTTATTGACACATACGAACCGTATTTTGGTAAACTTCATCGTCTTCATTGGCATCAATAAAGCTCTCTTACTAACAGTTTAAAAACCATAACGTGTTCATAAAAAAATATATAAATAAGTACAATATGACAGTCTCTTAATAAATACGTAAAAACCTAAGTAAATTATTTTGTTTTGATGTGTTATTTATGTGTTTAAATATATGAAAATAAACGATAAAAAATATGTGACAACAGTGATATTAAAATACAATGAACATAAAAATCAACAAAAGTGAGGTAAAATGCAATTGATTGTAATAGCACGTGTTAAATTGTTGATTGAATTAAATTAAATATAACAATGGAAGCTGAACCAGGAAGTCAAGTGAGAGAAAACCCTTTTCATTCATCATTAATGTCACCCGATGATGATTCGGAAAGTAGAACGTCAGAAGAAATTCAAGAATATGATTCAGAATTCGACGACAACAACAGTATAGACATTGTAAATGATAGAGAAGACAGTGTATTGTTAAACGACGATGTAGACCCGCCATCTTATATTAAAAAGAGCCATATGTTTTCTGTGATAAATAACTCTGATAATGTTGTCATAAAGGAAAATGTCGATAGAAATTTCGGAAGTACTAGCAGCGCTATTGCGTCGATCCAAAGTAAGAAGTTTTCAATAGATAACATATTGGGCATTGATAAGAATCGTTCGAGCCCTAGAAACGTGACAATATACGAACATCGGTCGCCGGATGATAAATTATTCGTGGATAGAATTTATGGTGGTCAAGTGCCAGATAAGTCTCAATCAGTTAATGGAGAAGGTATGCTTGTCAATATTATATTACTATAACATGATATTATGTAGATAATAAACAATTTTAAAAATACGAAAGTTGAAAAATTATACGAATGCTTTTAAAATTATTTATATACTCATTCCTTATATTTTATCAAATACTAACATCATTTTAGAAATGCTTTTTAAACATATTAGAAAAAATCTTGAACTGAATTTATTCAAATACATAAGTATCTTTCGCTTTTCGGGCTCTTAACTAATTAAACCGCCAACCCAAGTGCCCGGGCGAACAATTCCTAATAACTACGCTATCTGAGGTTTCAGCGTTAAATCTAGAAATGGCTACCAAATCATCTTTGTAATTTAAATTAAGGTTAATAATATATTGACAATATATTTAAGTTTAAAATTTAAATATCAACAAAATTCAGAATGTACCATTCCTTCATGGAAAAATATTTAACAAACGATAGATGTATGTTCGAATCCCATCCACATGTTTTCAGTAGTTTCAGAGACTTTTGTTCTGTGTTTTCAATCAATAGAATGCTATATATTCATAAATCTCCCATATTCGTAATTATGAATAAAAAATAATATATTTAATTATTTTTTGTAAAGATAACATAAGTATCTAATTGTTTAGTTTAAAAGGTGACTATCTATAAATAAACAATAGCTTATACTGAATTAGTGAAGCCAATTTTAAATTCCATATAAGTATATGCCTTAACCAATATTTGAATTTCATAAATGACTATTTTTGTAATATTGTTTATTACGTTTATTAGTGAAGTAAACTGACTACCTATATTTTTTTTATTTAGCTTGCATTTGAGTTTAAATTTGATTTTGTTATATAATTAATAATAATTAAACAAATTATACTATATTTTTTTAAATTCATAGGAAACTTACATTATAATGTACCAGATGAACGAAGTATTTTAAATAGGCAAGCGACCGCCGACGGACAGATTTATTTTATCAATGATTAAGCAAAGCAGTTAAAGTTAGTAAAAAAATCGTATTCTGAACTCACATAATCCTTATGTATCCTTATAAAAATAACCTAGCTACTTGTATGCGAAAATCGATCAATGACATATTGTGTTGTAGGTAAATTATAGAATGTTAGCATTAAATTAATATATTATTCAGTGTTTTTTAATGTTTTTATGCGGTCATTGTATCGTCAATTAAATGTGTTGCGAAGAAATGTAATACCACGGTGACCATCTTCATTTCTAAACTAGCTCTCCAAACCATGTAATCAAGTTCAGAATTGGGGTAACGAGAAGCAAAGAATCATCTCATCTGCATAGAGGGCGAGAAAAAAGCTATATTATTTCCGTATTGATCTACAGAATCGAAACCTAGATGTTGAAGGATCGGACCGTGGTTTGCATATATCGGAGCCACGATTTGCGCATGACCACGTTTCATGGCATCACAAACGTATCTGAATAAAAACATATTAGTGCACCAACAAGTTAGCTAGCAGTTAAAATTGGTGAATCTACTGGGGAGTCGGAATTAATCCGTTCCCCATACAATTATTCAGCTAGGTGTCCGATTGGGATCGGCCGTTAGAAGACTGAAGGCTTTCGAAATAAGGCTCAATTAGTATACAAAGATAATTTTCTGGGATGACCATGCCATCAAAGAGACCAACCAATAAGCAAGCTAAGATTATGTTTACCGTACGTCAGTCACTCATACTTCCGCAATGAGAAATATGTTTTACTAAAACTCATAATGCAGGAAAAACTAGAGGGAACCAGACAAACGCATAAACAGAAAGAAATTCTCTTGATAATCAGTGCCTCAATGTCCAAGGCATTGGTGGTTTGGTTTGATGGTTCACAGAGATTCTCTCAGTTAATTGTGAATTTTAATTAAAGTAATTCATTTATTTAGAATGTATTTATTAAACATTGATATTTTGATTTCAGGCTTGCCAATCTCACTGACGACGTCAGCAAACTACGATACATCATCATTCATTACGCCTCCGCCTTCATTCCCATCGTCAGCAACTCCATCGTCCATTCTCGAGATCCTCCACTCCAATCGGTTGCACCCTCCTATCTCTTCAGCAGACCTTGACCAGTTTAGCCATTCAAGACCTTTCAACGGAATCTCCAGACTCAATAGTGGATCTTTTGTACATAATCCAGCCGCCAATTCGCTGTTCTATGGGAATTGGTTTGGGTCAACGGGAAAAGCACCAACGCAGCTTCTGGGACTTCAAGGTAAACCTATTAATTGTTCTTCAATAATTTTAAATGTTCACTTTATTTATTTGGCCTACTTTGTGTGTTGAGAAACTATTTTTTAAATTTATATTTTAATAACTTTTCACTATTACTTGGTGAAAAGACAAACACTCATGACGGATTATTATATTATATTATTTTTAATACTTATTTCCGTAATTTTATTGAATAAAATTTAATTTTAAGAATCAGGTAGGTATCTACCTAAAATAAATAGAAAATAAAAAAAATAATCTTGGAGTCACGTTAAAACGTTGATTAGCGTATTCCGCGTAAAAAAATATTTTCAAATTAATAATAGCCAAGAAATTAAGACATAAATAGTTTAACAATATTCACATACACGTACATATTATTATTATAGATACAAACAGAAGACAACAAGATTACAAAAAAATACACAAAACTTTTTTTCGGGAGTGGGTCGCCATGGTTACCCAAAATACAAATACAGACCTACAAACTTATTTAAAGAATGGGATGGTGGAGCCACTGTCGAAAACTACCCAATCAAGACTCGTAAGTGGACAAAATCTGACATTCGAATGAAATTTTCAAAATGACGTCAGTTTGTAGTTCCATTTTTGGCCATTCTACAGATAAGTTTGTAGGTCTGTACAACCAACACAGCATTCGTATTACATATTTTTATGTATCTACATATTACTTACGCTTATTCACTCCCTTTGGTACTCACCTGAGCACAATTTAGGTACCTATCGAACTCTAGCTACCATCCTCAACTACATATAAATCGAAACCCAGGGAACAGAAATTTAGTTTAATAACAGGTAGTCGTACCTATTTAGTTTTTTTAGACGCAGGTGGTGCCAGTGGTTTTGTTTACATTTTCTTTCCGATCGTCGGCTAAATATATTATAATGAATTGTGGAGGCAGGCTGGAGAGATGCTGCTAGTATATCCACCATATTGATACATCTCACTATGCAGTTCCCTCTTCTAAATGTAACCATCATGATATCTACGCGTCGGTCATCTTGCTGTCGTTGAGTTAATAATATTTAAAATAGTATAAGTATAATAATTAAAAGCCTTTTTAATAACGAAAAGGGTGGGTAATTTTGAATATCCGCAATGATTTCCGCATACCTAGTAGGTATATTAACCCCCGTTTCACACGCAGTGGATATTATCGCATCATACGACCACCGTTCGCCGTCGTCTAACTATAATATCTGCTGTGTCTGAAACGGGGAAGATTAAATTGTTTGTTCCCATGGCTAATGGGCTGACACAGGCGTAGGCATAGCTATATAGGTTCAGTTAATTTTAATATGATCTGCACACTTTTCAAATACCTACACAATATAACATTTGCCTCTCTATCTTGCTTCTCAGGATGTTTTTTTTTATAAACATTGTTTTCTGAAGAACGGATGGAATAAAATATTCCTTTTATTAATATGTAGGTAAGTCTTGACATCATAATTAGTGGCAAAGACTGCTTATTAGGTGCGTACTGACTGAGCGAGCAGCCTCGCGTGGTCGCGAGGCAGCTTCGCCATAGAAAATATACGTAAAAAACTCGCGAGGCAAAATGCTCAGTCAGTCAGTACGCGACTCGCCCGAGGCAAACGCACGTGCCGCCTCGCCCGAGCATTTACACAAATGATCCAATCGTTGTCGGTTTATCGATGCTTAAAAGTGCTGCGCGCGGCTGTCTCACGTGACGTTAATTTTGTTTGCCTCGCGCAGCGATTTTCGCGAAGCAAATGCCCGAGACTGCTCACTCAGTCAGTATACGACTATTGAAGAATCTAAACGATTAAAATACGATACTATTAATATACATATATACGAAATGCACGGCAATTTATTCCGACATATTCGGTAGGTAAATAAATGTTCTACAATTTTAATTAGAAACTTTTAAATCTTTCTTATTAAATTCGGTGCTAATGATTTTCATAGTAATATTAATTCCGATTCTAGACTTCTAATTTCTTACTATTGAAAAATGAGACTAGTTTCTCACATTGTCACTTCACTACTTAGGTACCGACGGAATAACAAACCATTTCATACTTTTCGTATCAACTACATTGTATTATATTTAATGAAATCTTGTAAATGAGTTTATGAGGATTAAATTAACTTGAATTTGTGTAACATACTGTTATAATTCAAAAAATATATATTAAATGAGGGGTATAAATGCAAACATGCAACTTTGCAAGAATGGATATTGAGTTAGCTATTGATTAATAATCTCCTTTTCAAACTGAATAACTTAAAATCATCATACCTATGCAAAAATGACTCTATCATAGAAAAACGATTGGGGAAAGTCGAGTTAAATTCAATCTCTCCCCTGTTTCACTAGTTAAATTGAAAAACTGCCACATTACAATTCGGTTTAAAGCTCAACCAATCGGAATGCTGCTTTCGTAAATAAACAATATGGCCGTCATCATTCCTGTCGACGTAACGTTTCTCTTGTTTATCTTACTTTGAAGTTGTTTATACGTGAATAATGAAACTCAACATAACCGCCAATATTAAAAATCAATGCGAAAAAAAGATCTCCTAACAAAAAAAAACTGGAAAAGGAATGTGAAAGGAAAAATTAATGACACTTTGCACATTGATAAAATGCAAAAACGCCACCCTTGTAAACTTGTCACTATGCATCGCAATCTCGTAAATATTTATGTATTATTGCTGAATTTTTGAATATTAACTTAATTATGCGAATAATAACTTAGAGTGATAATGAGTGATTGTATATATATATAAATGAATTTATTTATCTACAATACAACGTTTTGGGTTGTTACTGAAAAATGATGAAAAGTGTAAAGTGGCATGTTTGCATTTATACCCCTCAAGTACAGTTTTCATATTATTGCATATAAATTTATTCATAAGAATCTATAACATGATTCAAATATTACTTTACTTGAAAAGAGTATTATAAGTAATAAGTATAAATAAAAAGGATTTCAACTTATACACGTTTATATTTTTTATAAAAATCGATGTTTTTTAAAATAAATATAAAAAATATTAAAACGATGAATTAGTCAAAAATCTAAACGTTAAAAAATTGAAAACTTAATAAACTAAATTTTAATAATAAATATGACCATAAAATAATATACTTAATGTAATAATAAGATGTGACCTTGCAACGAATTCACATTTTATTACAATTGTAAGTTTATCTTTGAAAAAAAAATCTTTTTGATGTTTTCAGATACATATTTATTAATTAATACAGTTGAAATCGTAAATTATCAATAAAAAATCTAAAATTGCAAGGTTCGTATTTTTCCGCTAGGTTCTCTGTTAGCATATAGGATCCCCCATATAATACTAATAATAAATTGATTGATGACGAGACTTTATTTACAGAATTTACAATCGCATGCCTATTCAATTTACTCAATTAATCGAGTCTTTGCCGTCGTTATAATGGCAAAATAAAGGTAACGTTGTCAGTTTATTATTACTTAATCTTGCAACATATTATAAAAAATAAATAAGTAAGTAGATATATAAAACAAACAGAAAAAATATTTCGCCAAAAGCAATCGCTTTTCCATTGTCCGAATTCGGACAGCCATTATTAACAATTTCCCAACACTCGTTCACGAACATCACGCCTTTTAATTTGCCCACTAAAGATCCGCGGGAGATTTTAACGACCTCTATGGAACTTTTATCGCGAAGCTTCCGTGTGCTTTATATACCCTTAATACTTGGATCGCGTGACAGCCTCATAATGGAGGATGCAATGCAATTATGGAACCCACTTAGCGCAAACACGTGCTATAAAGCAGGGCTCGTCAAATATTTTTGGTGGACTACCTACTTGTAATTTTTAAAAAGCAAAACGAAAAACATATATCTTTTCTTCTTCTTACTTGTTTTGGTTATATTATATTCCTTTATGGTTGAATATCGTGAATACTTTGAAATTCAGTAATCAGTTGATCTTTAAGACTCTTCAGTCCTTATTGTTCTTTGTATATATCAGAGTAGAGCAAAGGCTGCCCCAGTAAGCTTCTTTACTTGGTCGGTCCAGTCCACTTACGGCCATCTTCTGCATTGCATTCCCCGAAGGCTACTCTAGTCTTTCCAATTTCGTAAGTATACAATGCGCAATATGTTGTATACATATTATAGAATGCGTCTCACATAATATCTTGTCGATGGTTATTTCATTATTTAGAGTTTGGTTGGTCCATTCTGTGCTTTGTCGTACCGTTTTTTAAAGGCATCAATTTTATTGGATTGCATTATCTTGCCTTTAGGATCGACGAATCAACACCGTATATAAATTTGGAGAACACCAATGACTAGGAAAAAATTATAGGTACACGTTGTTATTGGGATTATCGATCCTTCCGTCATATTACTTCTGACTAACCAACCGTCTCACCTGGTTCATGTAAAACCGCCAAGAGCCACTAGGTACCATTGTTTCAACATATTGTGTCCCCGCTACTTACTACTCTACGTTCAATTTAAATATAATTTCACTTTCATCCCGCGCCCCCGTGCTTCTGCGCACCCTACTTTGAAGATCACTTCAGTATAAAAGAGGGTACACTACTTTTGGTTCATAAATAATGCGGTTATAACTAATTTTTCACAATGCTCTGAATACTTTGATTGATATCTTGCGGATTACGATCATTTGTGGTTTTTGACACATTGGGGAGACAAAATAAAGCGATTCAGATACTTTCAATAAACTAATTCACACGCATGACGAACACCTTTGGAATCTCACTTAATATACCTAGCTTTTTATATTTTTGGGATATATTTTAATACAATGTAAGCAATAATAAGTTTGAAGATATTATGTTCTCGGCCAAGCTGATAAAAGTAGATTTAAAAAAATGTAGGTTTACGCAATTATCTACAATATTATTACTACAGTATTTTCAGTTACCATCTTTAATAATATGTTAATTTGATAGGTATATGCACAGTGAAAACTATATTTCAGTATATTTTTATAAAATGTGAATGTTCTTTGTGCCTAAAAACGCTGAAAGATGAAACTAAAATCGCTAAAAAATATTCAAGTGGAATAGTACAAATCTCAAATAAATTATAATTTATCTATAATCATCATCAGTCTGAATCTATCCACTATCGCTTCTACAGCCATTCCACTCCTCTCGACTTGCCGTTGTGAACTATTTTTGCAGAAATTAATGATTTCATCCCTGTTAGGTACCACAGGTGACTAGATTTGTTCAACGATTATTGCACAAGTTTTTAGATTTTATCGAACTTTAGTACATCGCCTATCCTTGATTGATCCTAATCCAATCGTCTTATTTTCACCCAGCATGCAGCCCTCCATACCACTTTATGTAATGGACCTCTTGTTTACTTTTGAAATAATTGCATAAACAATTTCAATATATTATTATACGCTTATAGAGTGTATAATTATTGATAAGGTAAGGGTTTCTTTACAAACATTTCAACTATTCATAATTTGTTTGTTATATTTTTTATTGGATACTTGACTGAATAGGTAGGTGATAAAGTTTTTACCTACTTTATTGTTTTATTATATAAGTTGGGGTTAATGGTGTTCATTGTCAGTGTGTGTTTGCCTTATGGTGAGTATGCACAGTGCCTGAAGATGCCGAAAGGCATAACCCAGGTCGCAAAAACGACTCAAATGGAATAGTACAAAACTTAAATCCATTAGAATTTAATTTCAATACAATTATATCAAGAGTTAGGAAAAGAGGAAACGGGGGTTTGAATCCTGTATCAAATTAGCATCTTGTTTTTTTTCAGGCAATGTGTGTATTTTAATAACTAATCCCTGAAAAAAATGTTAATATACCTACCTTCCAAACTGTGGAGATTTATATCTACATATTATTATGGATACCTAATACAGACATATATATACATTTTTTAAATATTATAGTTTAAATAAGTAGTTATTTAGTAAGATTCTTACCTTGCATAACATAAATCATCATCTCATCCCTTCTGACTTCCCAACGAAGACTATTTTTGGTAGGTACTCGTGTCTCCAGCACTCATTGAACATGGACTACCTCACTCAGCTTCAGAATTTATTCCTCAAATATGTGGATCAGTCCAATGGATTTCGTATTATAGTTTCCACGATGCGCTTTTATTCAAAATCAATGTGCGTATGACATGTTTATATAGAAGAGTCTTGGTTTTTCTATGGGTATGCACTTTTATATTTTACGACCAGCAGCAATTATGACCTATTTTGGCGGTTATTCTCAAATCTCTTCAAGTTCATCTTTTCATTATTATCTTTTCTGTGGTTGGCAATTCAATCAAACTAAAAACGGGTCGAAATTGACATTGAGTGATTTAGTACTAAAATTTCATATGGCCTTGTTATAATCCGCAGTTTTTGGGTAAACCTTATCTGCCACTGTGTTAAAAGAATATTCTCTCGCGTGTTATATGCTTTTGTAAACAAAGAATTCCATCAAGCGTTTAAAATTCAGGAATGCATTGAGTAAATTCACCTGATATTGGTCCTACCAATTCGATCGCTAACTTTTCTGGATAAGAGATTCCGAGAAAAGTAACTAGGTGTGAACAATAAACGAGATGTTTTCTTAGACAAACCAGTCGAAGGCAAACACTGCGTTTCATGTTGGGCAAACAATGTGTCCAGTTTAAATACTTACCTCTGTTTGAATATTAGGAGATAACCCGTGTTAATATATCTCAACTCTGATGTTAAAAAACAATTTTCACGAACATCTTGCCAAAAAATATAATACATATTATATTTCTGATAAGCTTTATCATAACACACATTTAGTACTACTAAGACCTACTTGAAATTAATACTTCTCTAAATAAATAAAATATCAACGACTTTTAAAGCATTTTACATGAGTATCTTTTTCGTATTGTCACGTGATTCGATATGCTATTTGCAATCTTAGATGCAAACTCCTGAAACTGCATTAAAATAATCCTATCTATTTAATATTCAAGACCCGAAAAAAACTCATCAACTTGACATAGGCCACAGTATTTCTTCAATATGTACGTACTTACGTGTCCGACATGGTTGATGTCGTTCTATCTTTGCAATAACGTGTAGGTATCTTCACAAGTGATATGTATATATTCGTCACATTTTTTAAATATTATTTTTATATATTTATAATTTAAAACTCATACCAAATTTAGTCAATAAACGGCCATAAGTCGTAACATAACTATTATTGAATTTAGACAAAAAAAAAATTATGCCATTATTAGTAAGTAAGTATATCAATCATTTTAGGGTTAACGGAGTTTCTTGCACTTATTGCCTAGTGTGACAAGGGCCGTTTTTGATTACGTGCGTCCAACGCAACTATTGCGTTGTCCATTAGATATAATTTGCATGTTATTTAAATGTGCTAATTATATCTAATGTCCATCTAATGGGCAACGCAAAAATTGCATTGAACATACGTAATGAGTTAAGAAAAATGGATGAAAACCAATTATTTTAAGTGTATCATTCCCTCAAAATGTTGTATAAGTACATATCACTCCGTTTTGGAGAAGATATTGTCATAGGAAAATATAAAACTAATCAAGAAACCCAACTATAGTACGTTAATAATATATTAATTTATTAAAAATATGTAATACTAACTCACGTGTAATGCTGATACTTATTGTCATGTAAGTACATGTTACAGTATATTTGTAAACCAACAGTATTTTTAAAACATACGCCATAATTGGCAAGCAAACAAATGTAATGTCAACTAACAGTTAGTAAAAATCAAATGAGCACAGTGTTTTACATCCTATTATAGAAATTACCAAAGGACGAATAATAAATAACGCACTATAGATTAAAAAAAAATATTGGTACTTATTATGTCGGTAGGTACCTCCTGAAAAAAAAAGTTATTTATTTTAATTCGGATTTTGGATATTTTTTTTATAGTAAACTATTTTAATACTATATAATAGTATAAGCAGCGAACTCACAATGAAATAGGTACATATTATTTTAATTCACTAAAACATTTCGTTTTCCAAAGTTATCAAATTTTTAACTTACTCAAAAAAATATTATTATGATGAATTTAAAGAAGGATTAAAAACAATATACACGTATTTTATTTATTCATTTGTGCTTTCGTAACAACAAACTACCTACTACATATTGCTTTTGGCGATGCTTTGCCAGTCGATAGACATGACGAGATATGACCAAAATGTAGGTACATATTTTGCCTGTCTTCCTCGTTGTCGTGCTCTTGACTGAGGATAGTGATTAGCGATTACTGTAGATTACTGCTGAATTCTTGAACAACTTCTTCCACCATTATGTTAAAAAAATCTGTTAATTCTTTTTCTCAAATTCAAATTTTATTTATTTTCAAGTATAGTGAAAATTACAAATTTTTAATTTAAGACGTTGGCAACATAACATTTAGAAAAAAAGAAATCTTAAGAAATCAGTATTTAAAAAAAAAAGATCAGCATTAAACAATAGAAAAGTTTAATTACAAAAAAATATAAATTAGGTACAAGAAAGTACACCGAATGAGTTAAGCAGACCCTATTTTAAGAATTTATAAAACAATGCCCACCTATACTCATCCTGACGCAGGTGGAATATGGCAATACCCGAAGTGATTTGGTTGAACAGAGTTATTGCCCTTCCAATTGGCATTACCAATGTCAGGTTAGTTCTGCACCTTGGGAGAACAAACAACGGATGCCCTCGATTCGTAAGATAATTATCAGAGACGAACAAGCCAATACCACCACGAATGGCAGAGTTTCCATTTACGCTGTGTAGGTACCTATAAGTCGGAAAAATTACGTAACTAAATAAAGATCCCTTCTAAACATCCGCCCTATAAATACTCATAATATTAGAATTATGGGTCAGAATGTCGTATCAATAAAATACTCATTCGTCAAAGAGTAGATTGAGCTAAAATAAAATTTTATGTACGAGGGTGGGTCAATAATTCCTTAGAAAAAAGCATTAAAACAGTTTTTATTTTTGTATTTTTTTTTTATTTCTCAACATAATCTCCTTGGAGCTCAATACACTTGGTTAGACGTTTCTCAATTTTTTTTAAACCGTCAGAAAAATAAGTTTTCGGAAGGTCCTCAAAATAAGCATTTGTCCGATCGATGACTTCTTCATTTGAAAAAAAACGTTGTCCACTTAGCCATTTTTTTAAGTTTGGGAAAAGGAAAAAGTCACTGGGGGCTAAATCTGGCGAATACGGTGGGTGGTCGACCAATTCGAACTTTAATTCTTCAATTTTATCCATTGATCGTAAATATGTGTTCACACGGGCATTGTCCTGATGAAAGAGGATTTTTTTCCTGTTTAAATGAGGCCGTTTTTCTTCAATTTTGTTTTTTAGCTGGTCCAATAAAGATGCATAATAATCCCCTGTTATTGTTTTTCCTTTTTCCAAATAGTCAACGAAAATAATTTCACGTGCATCCCAAAATACAGTAGCCATAACCTTACCAGCTGATTTTACGGTTTTCGCCTTCTTTGGACATGGTTTGCCTTCGCAATCCACTGCTTTGACTGTTCTTTCGTCTCGGGAGTATAGTGGTGTATCCATGTTTCATCTACAGTCACAAAGCGACGAAAAAATTCATCCGGATTGCGTTGCATGAGCGACAACAGGGCTTTAGAGGCCACCACCCTACTGCGTTTATTGTCGACTGTGAGCAAACGCGGCACCTATCTTGCAGAAATATTTTTCATGCCCAATTTGTCATGTAAAATAGAAATGACGCTACCTTTTGAGATCCCTGTAACCTCAATTATCTCACTCAACTTTAATCTTCGGTCACTTAACACCATATCGTGGATTTTATTGATCATTTCTGGTGTAGTCACCTCTACAGGACGTCCTGAGCGTGGTTCATCCTTTGTTGATGTACGACCACGTTTAAATTCATTTAACCAGTTATAAATAGTTGCAAGTGAAGGAGCAGATATGCCGTGAACTAAATCCAACTCATTTTTTATTTCCTTTGCTGTTAACCCTTTTATATTAAAATGTTTAATAACAGCTCTAAACTCAATTTTCTCCATTTTCCATTTTTCCATTTTCCACAAGCAAATTTTTTTTTTAAATGTACGAGAAACACACAACAACCCGACCAATCTGATTGAAACTTCGCAGCATACTGAATCGGTAGTGCCGCTGCATGAAAACAAACCGTTTACAGTACTAGTCGCGCCACCTGTCGGCTTTTCTAAGGACTTATTGACCCACCCTCGTAGCTAGGTACCTACATATTTCTATTAATTTGAAAAAATAGTCGTTCTGAATGTAAAATGGTAATCAGATTCACAATATTTGTGTCCGTTACCTACAAATATTTTCGTGCAAATTACGTATATGTAAAATGTAATCCTCAATAGTATAGGTTCTTCAATATTTTTTGACCAATCTGTAAATATATTATTTAAACGATTGAAAATACTTATTTGCATATTTTGACGACTATTTAATTTATGCGGCTGTAATAAGACTCTAATTGTTGGGAATTTTTTTTTGTATTTACCAGTTCGCTTGCGTTCCCACTGTATCAATATCACAGTAAGTTCTCACATTATTATTAAAAATCAGTCAAAATGACGATTATCTATCTGCTCTCGGTTCAATCCTAACAAGTGCATTCAAATATTCAAAATCACTTTTTGATTGCAAATCGGTCAATAAAAATCCGCCAAGAAGGCAAACAAGATGTTAAACAAGATTTTAATATTAATACTATCGACCGAAGGTACTTGATGGCAATTTGAATTAAAATTATAGTGGATTTAAGTTTTGTACTATTAGATTTGAGTGGAATTAAATGGATGGATCGAATGAACTCAAATGGAATAGTACAAAACTTAAATACATTAGAAGATAATAATCAATTATGCAACTCTGCTGCCACACGACTGTAAATGTAATGTTCACTTTGTCTCGTAAAACTCTTTTAACTACGATTAAAGTATCCACGAATACCTAGTAAGAATTGATTTATTATTCCATCCGTAAGTAATTAAATTACGAAGAGAAAAATTGGCGCCAACATTAAATGCTAACAAATTATTTAGTTTGTAATCGTAGGTAGGTAATAGGCAGTGACGTCCCGTGGGGGTAGGCAGATTGCGCGTCACTTGGGGGTGGCAAATCGAGGAGAATCATTAGACATATACGGGAATACGTACATACATTTAGTAATAACGGAAATATCTTTGCATTGAAAAAATCAGGTCACTGATTGGAAACAAAATATATTAATTAACATAAAAGGTTTAACAGGACTGTATTTTTTTTGTCGGACTCGCAATATCTAGTTTACTTCCGTTGTCCTTGGACGTCATGTCCTTGATGACCAGAAATGACACGTGCAGATTTGCGAATTATATTTGAATTATAGGTAGGTATATACTTACCTAATTAATTTATCCAAATATTTTTGCCAGTAATTCGCGAGTTTTGAAAGTTGTCAGGTGTATTTTTAAATATATCTGAAACCGTAGACTTCAAAAAATTAAAACAGTGGCAATATTGTCTATTGAAGTAAAGATGGCATTAAATAAGATTTTGTTAGTAATGTACCCATACACCACATTTATTAGATATTGGAGTCGTGAAAGGATGATAAAAAATCGGGTGGCATTTCGGCGCTGCCTAGGGGCGGCATTTTGTCTAGGGACGTCGCTGGTAATAGGGAATACGTAAATTATGTACATCGCAAACAAAATACTTAAAATAAACTGAAAATGTTCCATTTATTCATATACATTGAATTTTGGCCGTATACATATTATGATCGCAACAAATTGTCACACATTACTATTCGACTGCTGAAAGTACATTATAATAATATGATACAAGGAAATCATGTTTGTTTCCAGTGGAAGAATTGAATAGGTTCAGTTCCATCAAAGCAAGAATCTGTGTATTTTTTTTCTACTCATGCTTATGTAGGCTATGGAATATTAATAACAAAACTTTAAAAGAATATGTCCATACTATTTTTTCTAGAATCTGATATCTTTACCAAATAATGGAAAATAGGGCCACCATAATGCGTAAACGTCGAAACGTAAAATATGTTTAATATAATTAATAAGGGTTCTATTCGCATTTTAGAGATATAGAGAGGGAGAAGAATTATTTACTAACATATTGATATCTTCCATGGAATATGTATCTATTTAGGTTATGGAAAGTAGTATCATTATTTAAAAATATAATCAGTCAGAAAAGATATTTATGAAGCCGGAAACAAAAGTTCACCAGCGCTACAGAAACGAATAGCAGAATTTCAAAACTCTCTAATCCTAAATAAATTGTCTCATTTTATTTGCTTATTTAATTATGTTTTATGATATTTAATATAACACGCCAAAATTTAAAATATGGAAGTTAATTGTCTGATTTTTTTATAAGGGGGTTAATTATACACGGCGAGCTGTTGTCTGGGCGCAGTGGCACGTTTAGTGACGTAGAGGCTCGACGCAATAAATGATTTTGAGCCCCCCTACGACAAAAAACGAACAAGCTAATTTTAATTTTCCCTAAATAAATCCATGAATTAAAACGAGTTTTTTTATTTTGTATAAATTATACAACCTTTAATCAAAATATTTAATACTTATATGTATATAGTATTATACATATAAGTATTAATCTACTATCAAATATGTATAATTTAATATTGGAACTATATTGTATGTGCCGTAATTTTCTGTCCCTAAGCATGTCCCTGCTTAGTCCCACGGGATCTCACTGATTTTAACATGATTTAACAGTGCATTTCAAATTCATATTATTTAACAAGCTACTTGCAGGTTTTCATTATTCAAAATAAAAGGTAACATACTTTCTTCCCATCTGTAACTATTAGGTATATATTTTTAATTTCATTAGATCTTATAGAAACACTACTTTTTTAATAGATTCCAGGTTCGGTTCCGATTCCATAAAAAAATAATTATAGTTTTATATTAAAAAACTAAATATTTAAATTCAAGAGTTATGAATAGTTAGCTATACTTCATACCCGTTCCAGGCGGAGCATATACACATCAGAATTATTTATAACTGCTTACAAAAAACATGCAATGTGGATAAAATATAGGTACTTACCTACCTACCTACAATATCTAAAAAAATTGAAATTATAATTTAATCTTTTATAATATACCTACTTATTATAGGTACTTACCTAAATGACGATTTAATAAAAAAAGTATGAAATGTTGAAAAAAACAATTCGGCATTAAAAATTGGAAACCCAGTTCAGGCAGATATATCTGATTTCAACTGTAAATAATAATGTGAATAAAGAAATAAAAATGTTTATATTACTCTCACCTCCAATAATTAAACAAACATGATTACTGCTTTGTGTTTTGACTTACTTTATGATTTTATACAAAATACATCATGCATACAAATAATAATGTAACACACGAGCTAATCACTAACATAATTTTGCAAAGTAAACATCACCCACGGTGGTGGCATCACCCACCCACAAGATGGCCGCGCGGCTTAATCGTCGGCCTATAGCGTCGTGGATCCCAGGTTCGAATCCTGGATCTGGCAAGTACACATATTGTTTTTCAATTTGTGCATGAGTCAGAGTATGGACCTAATAGGTTGAGCAAGTGGCTGACATCCATTTCTCGTAAAAACAAAATTTGTTAATACAAACCTAATACAGGCCCATAATATGATCTTATTAGGATCGGACATGGTCGGAAGAAGAAGAAACATTATTTTAACTCAAAGAATCATTGTCCGAAATTTGAAGGTCTTTAAGGATTGTCACAGAAATGTCTGTATTTTATATTCAGAATTATGTATAATTAGATATTTTTTTTTACATGAAACCAAATGAAGGAAATCTAAAAATAAAAAGATTTTTTATTGTAACAAAAATCTTTAAAAATTAAGATTTTGGTATACATTAATAACTTATTCTATGTTGGAGGCCCCCTTTTAAATTTTATGACGAATTTATTGCGTCACTTGCGTTATATAAAATCCTCCACTGTCTTAATAACCAATAATGTCCAGGGAATTTTTATACAGGTGAATTATTATCCTGATACCATTAATAAAATAAGCATTTTTTGGAATAACTGAATCAGTGAATAATGCCCAGGAATAGTAGAATAAAAAAAATATTAAACTCGAAATTTAAAAAAAACGATCCTCTGAAATCCCGACATTTTTAAAGGGTCCCAGTTCCGTCCGGTTCCAGGTTTTAAATATTCAGAATCAAAGATATCTGTTCCGGTTACACTAATTTAAATAATTTATAAAATAATTAAGAAGTTCTTCAGATTCCGAAGTTTAATTCCAGTTCCATTTTCAGATCTGATTATAGTCATTGATCACGGCTACCTATATAAATGTATAATCGTTTACCTCTAGTCTTTGCTAGTGGTTCGCTTCTTTCATTGCAAGAGGAATGTAGTAGTCTAAGAGCGATCCTTTCTAAGATATATGAGTATGTGTTGTGAAATGTGATTACAATATATTCGTCAAGCTCCCCAATATATAAGAAAACACTTATATTTAGATCATGGGTTCTCGACATGGTGCCCACAACCCTAGGAGATTTCGAGGTGCCATTTAAAGGGGTGCGACTAACAGGGAAATTTCGATATCAACGTCTTTGGACATTACATTTGGATTAGCTGTATTGATGAAAAGAATATCCTAGACTTTCAAGTTACACATCGGTATTCGGAATGCTTTGGTATAAAAATATTGCCTCAGGTCAAGTCCTTGATACGTGCGCTAAAATCACCAACTTTATAAGATAGGTATTTTAAACCTTAACATTTCATTTTGTGAACATCAAGCAAATGAACACTCAGATTTGGTTTACCACACACGTACATACGTTAGTTGCCACGATGACAACTTCTCTTAACTGCAGGGAGAAATCAAAAAAATATTTACGCGTCAATGTGATATGGTTTGGACAGTGAAATCACTACCAATATAAATTATCAAATATTATCAAACTTGTCGACACGGATAATATTATTTTATTTCTATAAGTATTAGGTTTATAATTTTTCATAAGGTGTTACTTTTTTTAAAAAGTATTTAAGCATCTGTGACATGACGTGGGCAAAAATGTATTTAAAGCATTAAAGACGTTTCTAACTGTTAAGTCAATTGTCAACTTACTGAAAAATGATGGTCATTTACATTTTGTTAGCAAACTCAAAAATGAGAAAACATAAAATGAGAAAACACGTCAATAATCCTTCGTAAATACACAATACATTATTGAAATAATGCAAGCGCATTATTTAAAGTCCGTAGCCTTACCGTGTTTACGATTTGATGACATTGCAGACTTTTTATCGTCTTATTCTTCTTCTTGTGACCATATTGCAGTATGATTTTTGCCTTGAACAGGGCATCTCAATTCTTCAACATCATAATATTTTTAAAGGTAAAGTGAGAAATCTTTGCCCTGCCTTATTCTTACGGTCTTAACCTGTATAATTGGGTGAAAAAATCATACATTTATGTACCTACATATAGACCATACCAGGATTGTTCATCGCAGGATGGATTTTTGTCGATTGCACCATTGGCTCATAGGAACTGAGTCGTGTAAATTTAAAGCGTTTACATTCAATTGGGATATAATATGATTTTGAAAGGGAAGCATGAACCATTCCTATTCTTATTCCCCAAATTAGCTTACATACGTGAAAGTCGTTTTCAAATTATCCATGACAAACCCGTCGTATCACTTGATTCGTATTTCATTACTCACGCCTGTAGCAGGCGTACGAAAAAGAGAATATTATCTGAATCCCCGTATTTTAAACCGAGGCGTAGTTCCCTTGCTGACGCGCAATAGGCTTTTTGCACAGTAGGAGAATATTTGGACGTTTAGTGCAATGAGTACCTGAAAGAAGACCAAAACTTATAATTTTCAAGTTGAAGAATGACAATGGGAGAGGTAGATCACTGCTATTCTTTAAGTGAATAGTAGATCACAGTATGCTTGAAGTTAGACATGCCTAGAGTATAATATTTAAAATAACAACATATTTACTTTTGAAAAATCTCACAAACATACTCATTAAGAAAATAGTGAAAAAAATAGACGGGTCTCGAATAAAATAAAATTGTATCTATATAATAATATCTATGCTCTTTTTTGTATATGATTTATATTTGCAGACATTAATAATTATTCAACACTTGACACAACTTTACTAACTGCATTAGTATAAACTAGTATAGAGTAAAGTAAATTCCCATGTTTGTTTCTAAGCAGACCACATACTTCTCCACGAAGTGGAGATGGTATTAAAGGATTATTTACGAATAGTTGTTAATTATTCGCCCAATGCATTGGGTCCTTGCACTGGATTGAACAAACATTGACATAAAAGGAAATGTACATTTTTTCGACCAGGCGTTGAAACCGCGACTTCATAATATTTATACAAAGACGACGGCTCTACGCACTTGAGCCACGTGGATGCAGAGGCACAGGTCCCTCTGAAGCGGGCAGTACTGGTTTCAATCCCGCATCCATTAAAAATGCAGAATAGAAAAAGACATCAGGCAAAAATCTGTCACCCTAATTTATATTATTTTCATTTCTATGCATAATATAATATATTTTTACAATAAGCATCTAGTGGCACAGCTATATACGCGTTAGCAGAATATAGCAATAATGATGTATAGAAATGAACAACGAAGAGTTCAATGTTTAATCACTTTGGTCAGTTTTTAACATAACTGTTCATATCCTCAGTTTTTATCGGCAAATTTTGTTTACGATATTCTTTTTTTTCATACTCTCCCTTCTGCCATTTAATTACATCAATGGTTTTATGCATTGATTTATCTACCTACATCAACAGAAAAACGGGAACATTTTCCAGAAAAGATTATTGACATCCGGAAAAAGTCTGTAAGAATCTCTTTTACTATCTACAATGTAAGTAAAGTTCAGTTTTAAGCGCATGCAATATGTAATTATAACAACAATTCTCTTTAAAATATCCCATAACATAGTAATAAGAATAGATATTTACTTTTATTTTGAAGGAAAGTAAAAATAACTTCGACGTAGATAGCTACACAAATTAATGCTGAAAACTGACAGCGAGAGTGCAGTTTGTATTAAAATTTTGGAGTGATTTTTATTTCATACACACTTCGATCATAATAATAATACGTCAATGGCTTTAGAGGTATTGTATTCTAAAATGTGAATATTTTACAGTCATGCACGCTGAATAATTGAATATTGTTTGCTAAACAATATAATATTTAAAATCATATGCGTAACATTCCCACGCTAAGTGTGATTGACAGTCTAGCTCTAAATTGGCAATATACTTCACTTAATGATTCTCATTTGCGCTGTCAATTTGATGCAATTACGCAACGATGGCCGACGCGGGTCCATCGATGGTGACATTTCGGTGCTGTTTGCTCGAATTTTGAGGCGGCTTTGTCCGTGTTTAACTACCTTGTTAGACCCTCAAACTCTTGTTGACAGTAAGCGACTACAGGTCCTATCTGTTCCTATCGAATTAACAATATCGTGCGACATTATTGTGCATTTCTACACAGGGGTGTTTTAATGTTTGTCTTTTTCAGTTCCTAGAATTACACTAAATAAATATAGGTTTTGAGAATCGTTTCGAAAGAAAGCTGATATTTCTAAGCAATGTTTATTTATTGTAGAGTTAATAGCATATATATTAGATGTCTCACCAAAGATGTTGCATATAATATATATAATATTATATTATGACAATGGTTTGGGTCTAACGGATTTTCATGGTTTTATTTCGACAAGTTCGCATTAGCATTTCTCGAATGCCATTCATTGTTTTGTCATTTCACATGGTTGTGTTTGGTAAACGAAGAGGGAATTATTGCAAATAATTTAACGTTTATTTTTAGTATACCTATCGTTACGATTAAGAGACATACATAAACTAAGTAGTATAGGTACTGACATCCCCTTTTAATAACGACACCCACATATGCGCATTTTAAGCTCCGCTGTCACCCAAAAAGCTGATTTGCCGCTCATTTTGGTTTACGATGCATATCGGATGCATTAATTCATTCTTGCATAATAACAGAGTTTTCCGTGTTTTAGTAGTTTAATTACCAACATCCCTCTCGAAACAATAAGACGCGTTTTAAATTCGAAATATTACCCTGTCCACGTGATATGTAAACAAATTATTATACATATCTTCGTAATTTCTACTATGTAAGTAAACCACTTTTACAGAACAACCCAAAAATGTATCACGATAAGATTCAATTTGTTATAAAACCTTAATTAATTATTCTACACTTTACAGAATCCTTCTCAAAGCTCTATAACCAAAAGTCAATGCACACCACTGACATATATAATACTGTTATTAGTTACAATTACCTTTGTTTTTAAATATGTATCTTATAGGTATTTTATTGGATATAAAATTTGAAAACATATAAAATAGTATGATTTGATTAGGAATACTTATATTTACTTTTTTATTTATAATTAGGTACCCACTTAATTCAGATTAAAACAAAATACTTTTATTATTTTTATAAAATATGGTAGTATTTATTACCTTCTGTTATTTAATCTCAATAATTAATTCCTTGTGAACGGCATTTAGTGGCTAGAAATAAACTTTTCATACTGTTCAAAAGGGTATAGGTTTTAATTATTTTTTCTTTCGACCATCTCCAATCCTAATAGGATCATATGAGCCTCCACAGAGTAGAGGTTTGTATTAACAGAGTTTGTTTTTTACGAGAAATGGATGTCAGCCACTTGCTCAACATATTAGTAGGTCCATACCCTGACACACACAAATTGAAAAACAATATGTGTACTTGCAAGACCCAGGATTCGAACCTGGGACCCACAGCGTGATAGTCCAACGCTTAAGCCGCGCGGCCACCGTGTGTGTTAAAGGTATTAATTATAACGATGGTTTTCCCATAATGAACAATTTTCTTCTAACACACAACATTATTGAGAAAAAAAGTTTAATGAACCAAATTTTGAAAAATAGAGTAGAATAATATCATTTTAAAATGTAACATTTGTGATAGAACTTTGAGAAGTCATGTGTTTTATGTATCTGAGTTCTGCCCTGTTGGAAAATTTTCGAGATTGACCTGTATATGACTTAATTAGTGGGCCTAAATAAGTCGGTAGGTAGATCACCTTATGTAGATATAACCTTAACCTTAACTTCTTAAGCTGATTCCACTATTGTCGGTCCTACGAATTGCTATATAAAAATGTGATATAGCTGGATGGCAATACCATCATACATCAGTGGCGAAGGGTGACTTTTCAAAAGAGGTAGGCTGTGGGAGTAACCATGCTTGTCAGATATATTTACGGGAAATAAGAAAATAACCCAATATACTGATGAATAGGTACGCTAAATCGATGAAATTTCAAAAGCTTAATTGGTTTGTTATAATTAGTCTATAAAAATAAGCAATTGGTTAGAATACTTATGTATTTTCCTAAACATTTATAAACGTAACATACGCTCAAAATATATTACCTATCATCTTTGAAAATATCCGTTGTTGTGTATATATTATGTTACATAACAATTTATAATTTAACCCGTAAAACTAGACATTTTAAAATACTTCTATATTTAAAACACAGACTTAGGTAGGTACAATATCAGATATATAAATTGTCTAATGAGTGAACTAATAGATAAATAAAAATCACGAGATAAATAATTTTATATTTTTAACAACAATCAATACATATTTATGTGATTGAATCCTATAGAAATTATTTTTTTAAATATTTTCTTATTAATTATCTTGAATAAATGTGCTCTAGCGATGTAAGCGTTAATGAAACAACTTGTAGATTTATATGCGGGACGCCATTTGAAATTATATAGATAAATTAATAAGAAAAAAACTTCATATTGAAAAACCCGACGATTCGCGTAAAAATAATCCTATACAATATAGGCGGCCACAGACGTACAGTTTTCGTAGCAGGTTGAACATGCCACAGACAATAACTGTTCAATAACTGTACGTTAGTGGCCACACCACAGATCAGTTTAACTACACCATTTAAATCTGTCGAACTGTCAACAGACGTGCCCATATACATACAGTTATTGTCTGTGGCAGAGCAAGTGTCAAAAACTATGGAGGTTAGGTTCGCGGAGATATTACACAGGGGTATTGTTTAAATTAGTTTTAGGTAGGGTATACTTGCACGATATTGATACATGAATAATTTTACTTTGAATTTATTATGGTTATAATTATTGTTTTTATTAGAAACAAATTTACATAAAATACACACCTATGACGTTGGTAAAATAAATCATGATTTCGCTAGTGGATTGTGTATTTTATCGATTCACCGAAACAATATTATACACTTTCGTGTAAATATAAAATATGAACTATAATCTTTTCTTTTGAATAAATTATTCCCTTTAATGGACAGTATTAATTATCTATTTGGTCATATTTTTAGAAAACGGTAATATTTATAAAGGTATTGATTTTATATACAATAAATTTAAACATGCCACAAAATTATATTTACATCAATCATCAGTATAATAATTAATTTCGATGATATTATTAGAATATATACATACTTAAATTTTATTTAGATTTACCGTCATTGTCATTCACAATTAGGTATATTAATTTATGTTGTGAACGTCTTAAATTAATAATTTGTAATATTCACTATATACAATAAATAAATTTGAGTACTGAGTTATTAGTCTATATTTTCACAATAACTTAATTAATAATGCTCTCTAAAATTTTAACATTTATATTATAATGTATAAAATAATATGTTTACAGAAATAACTATAACTTTGTTTTACTCTCGTAAAAATAAATAAAATATAATATTTGCGATCTTCGCGTACATAATATTATTACATTTTTAATAATAAATGAATTTGTATTTTATAACAAGCAACACCAGCCGCGTTTGTATCGCGCGGTATATTCTACGTTACGTTACCAACATCTAATGTCACCCGAGAACTATCGGTGAGTTGAAATTCCAACAGTTTTACAAAAACACGGGAGTGGGGGGTCGAAGGCAGTTTGAACCTGGCACACATCTGGCAGGTCGAAAACTATCCGTCTATGGGCGCAGCAGATTATCTACTAAAGATAACTGTATGGCCGCCATTACGTATTAACTGGCATGTTCAACCTGTTACGAAAACTGTACGTCTGTGGCCGCCTTATGTGAAGCGAAATGCGGTGTGTTTTATTTTTTTAAACTTTCGAGAGATGCCATAGATGGTGCGTATTGAAATATGGGAAAAGATCGTAAAATTATGACAATTATACGATAGATATCTTTGGGCATGTTGAATATATTATTATTTGTGATTATATAAATGCATCAATATGAAAATAAAAATTATTTTTCTTAAGAAGGTAGGCTTTAAATAATCGCCTAGTATGGAGTTTTCGCCACTGTACATAATATTCCATTTTTTTTAATGTTATGGTTGTTAACAATTTACTGATTTTTTTTTGAAACAATGAAACTTATTTAAATTTAATTAGCTAATATAACCCAAAAATATTCAAAAGCCATTCGACAATTATTGAAGATATAATATAAATATCAAAATCATCATTATCAGCCTTTTCACTACTGGATGTAGCCTCAATAATATAATTCCATTCTTCTAGTCAGTGACGTCCCGTGGGGGTAGGCAGATTGAGCATCGCTTGGGGGCGGCAGATACTCGAAGGGCGGCAAATCGAGTAGAATCATGTGATATATTTAGACATAGGTACTTACCTACCTAAATTTAGTAATAACGAAAATACCTTTTAATTTAAAAAAAAAATAAATAGAAACAAAATGTATTAATTTTGTCGTGTTCGCGATGTCTAGTTTACATCCGTTGCCCTTCAACGTCCTTGGTAACCAGCAACGACACGTGCAGATTTACGAACAATTGCAGTCTGATTTATTAACCAGTACGCACGGAAATTGCGTTACCTGTCGAAACTGAAGATGCACCCCCCTCTTGCAGAGCGTCCCACCTACCACTTTTCGTCCACGATTATTGTTTTCAGTGGTATAATATTATATAATATTATATTATATAATATATTGTTAGTAGGTAATGTATCCATATAACACATTTTTTAGATATTGGAGTCATGAAATGATGATAAAAAATACTGTATAAAAATGGGGCGTCATTTTGGCGCTGCCTAGGGGCGGCATTTTGTCTAGGGACGTCACTGCTTCTAGTAACGTAGTAATTACGGTAGCCCACTGAGATAAAATTTTAAACATATCATATTATATTGAAGTCAATTAAATTCCACACTTCTGACATCAATGTTCTTTCCCCAATTGAGAAATGTGGTGATAAAAATAACTATTACCATATCCTTCCCAACTAAGAAAATATAAAGTGAACACGTTGTGATTAATTATTCAGTAGGTGCATTAGTGATATTCAAATAAATTAATATGTTCACTCCTCAGCAGAGCATTTCAATGCCCACAAGAAATAGTTGTTAGCCATTTGTCAAACTATCAAATGGAAACAAGGGTAAAACTACGGCACCACCAAACGCATATAATTTTCATTAGATTTACTTCATAATTTTAATAACCCTTAACCAGGCCCCAGGAACTTTTTACAGCAATAATTATAATTTATTTCAATGAAAGATAGCGTTTGTTATGTATTATGAATTATATGTAGTACCTACTTATAGAAATTTCAGCAGGTAGTATCATTTCCCTCCTTTTTGGAAAGTGAAAACAAACTGTCACTTTTATTTTGCTGTCTGGTTTTTCGTCTGGATTCGGGATGTGGAGGTGAACAAATAACACACCATTTTTTGGAAACGGCAAGGTATATTTAGGTTAATATTATATAATAGTTACATTTTTAATAATTTATTTTACGGAGGACGAAATGTACGCGTTTGCGATTTGGCTGTTGGCAACGTTCTACCGCCATCTTGTGTTTTGCTTTCAACGAAAGCCGTTGTCGAAAAACGGCGACGTTGCAATATTTCAACGGTCATAATCTACGGCATTGCCGGCTCGGCTCTATTATTATTATTATTTATTTTCGTAATCAACGCTTTACTATTTGTTGGATTTGATACCGATTCGGGCCATACGGGGCTGTCACAGTAGGTATACAGAAACTCCTGAAAAACTATGTGCGAAATATTTTTCCTATAGCCTGATTGTGGAGAATACTTAACCATTGTCCAATAAAAACAGTCAAATTCTATGTGGGAAGGATATTACCATGACGTAGGTCCAACAGCATGTCATTGGGACGCAATGATGTCTGCCAGACCTAGCAAGACAGCTGGCTCTGCTAGTATAAATAAAATAATTATTATACAAGAGGAGAGGGGGGATTGGTGGCCTAACATCGAACTAGATTTTTATCTTGTCGATAAGCTCAAATTTAATCTTGTACACTTAATAAACGTTATCTATTAAAAAAAATGTTGAGATGAATTTGAAACAAACCTATTATGGAATATTTGGTTATGTGAAACGGTTGGGAGATAAAAAAAAAAGTAAACGCAACACAGCCACCACACCAGCACCAGATAATATTATTGGTTATGATCTTATTCAACAGCTTCAAATTTCTGTGATATTGTTGGCCATAGGTTAATAAGTAGGTATTCGTTAATATCTGAAGCTCAACTGGTATTTCAATTATGTCCAAAGGTAGATCTTAAAAGCATAAATATTTAATGTAATGCTGTCTTTCTTTTTCAGCACCAAAACCAGCTGGAAGACGTTCCCGAAAACCAGGCTTAGACAGAAAACCTAGACAGGCATACAGTGCAAAACAACTAGAACGTCTAGAAACAGAATTCAAAGTCGACAAATACCTCAGCGTATCAAAGAGAATGGAGCTTTCAAAAGCACTTAATCTGACAGAAGTTCAAATTAAAACCTGGTTCCAAAACAGAAGAACGAAGTGGAAAAAACAATTGACTTCTCGATTAAAAATGGCGCAGCGTCAAGGATTATTTCCCGCGCATTATTTCAATCCTGGAACACAACCTTATTCGGCGCTTTTCACTCCGTATTATGTTGGCCCTCTTGGTTGTATGTTTGGAGGATCGCCGCTAGATGGCAATGTTTCTGTAGCGGCTGGACTGAGCCGAAGTCCCGAATCGAAGTAAAAATATTACAGATCCCTACTTTTTGCTTGTATTGTAAATATTGAGTCATATAATAGATGTCATTGTATAATAATAGTAATAAGATAATATTATTATAGGAAAAAAATATTATAAGAAAAAATAGTAATTGAATTTATCCTAAATAATTATAATTATGTCTTTTGTAATAATAAAATTACAATTGTAATGAGACTATACATAATGTGACAATGAATTATTAACAAGAACTTTTTATGATAATAACATAAATTTCAAACGTACCTATTTGTTTTAAAAGCGCATCGTTTTTAAAACACCTCATTTAAAATGCAATAATGTAAGTATGTAATGAAAATAATTTGTCCTACCTAGTTCTATTTTTAGTAGGCATAAGAATTTTCAGTGTAAAATTATTATTTCACTATTGATAATAAGATTTTATGATAAATGGCAGTGTTAGAAAAGGTACTTAAGTCTTTTTTTTCAAACAAAATATAATATCATCAAATGATTTATCGACATATTCCTAATTTAGCATGATGATGATAACCATCCGGGATGCAGTACTTCTCAAACTAGGAGGCGCGGTCCCGTATGGAGCCCTGGAGCTCTTGTCAAGGACCCGCAAAATATTTCAGTATTTGAAAAAAAACATATCGTGATCACTGTAAGATACCTGATACAAATCTGTCAAAATCTCTAGGTCTAATTTTCACACGACTTTATCCGATATGGAAAAATAATATCCGTTAATCGCATAAGTACCATTGTTAATCATGATTCTTTTTGCGACAACATACCTATGCGAAACAGCATTTTCATCATTACTAGTAGGTAATAAAAAATAAGCACAGGTAGTGTCTTTCAACGAAGACTTGGGAGCAAACCCTGTGAATTAGCATTTCAAACAGTATAAGTACACATCGGATATTGATTTATTATATAAATATGTGTAATCACACCCCTCTCATTAAATTGTTTTTGTTGGCAGTAGCTGTGATAAATTTGAAGTTTTTTTTTTAATATTTACTTTACAAGCAAGTACCTAAATGAAAATATTATGTTCTATTATTTTTATTAAAAATCTACCTATAATAATAATAATTAATTAATGGTAAATAAAGTAAAATTGTAAGGAATAATTAATTATATTGCAATCGGTTGGCGTTACTCTGACAAAATAATTATAATAATATTACAATAATTATTATTTTATAAATCTCATATCTCAAGTTATTACGTTTTCTCAAAGGTAATTTTTCAGTACATTCTATTTAACTGCATGTAGGTACCTCTCGTAATTACAGCTGTCACTTGATCATCACCCATAACATTCGATTCTTGACTCTACCCGAAGCGAACCAATCGTCATTCTGCACTGCTTGACAGCAGCTTCACTGATGGAATGAGGAATTAATAGATACAAAATAATACACAGTCGTCATACTTCAGATTTTTTATTTCATCACAATCATAAATACTTATTTTAACATAATATAAATATATTCATGCCAATCGCAAAAATTCATAATAAATATGTTCCGAATTAAAAATAGTTTATAATACACCTACTTATACTATAACTATGGGAAAAATATTATTTATTTACAGCTTGAGGACTATTAGGATTTTGGCACCAGCCTTTAAAGCTAAATTCTCTTTGTACAATAATTATTATACTATTTGTAATACCAATCATTATATGGATATTAATTTGTAATAATAAATAAACACGGAGCATAATGCAAGAGCAATGATTTAACATTATATTATAATATATGAGTCTATGAAACAATGATAATAATAATTTGATAATCCTAAT
Organism: Rhyacophila brunnea; assembly: GCF_057557595.1. Classification (NCBI taxonomy): domain Eukaryota; kingdom Metazoa; phylum Arthropoda; class Insecta; order Trichoptera; family Rhyacophilidae; genus Rhyacophila; species Rhyacophila brunnea. The sequence goes on from NW_028232752.1 coordinate 37,089,051, forward strand.
AAATAATTTAATACCAATTAAATGACTGTGATTAAAAGCATTAAAATAATACATTTATCTTGTCAGTATTATTAATAAGATAAATATTGTCAGGTTAAAGATAAAATTCACTAATATACTAATTTATGAGATAATTTCATGTTATCTATTATCTATATTGATTAAAATAATAATATCCTCAATAATTCATTTTAAATAGTCATTATTTATGGACAAAGTACGTACATACCAGATCTTTTAAGATTTTCCATATGAAACGGAAACTTTTCATTAATTTCAAACATTTTATATTTTTGTTGAACATTTTAAAATGCCATAGATAATGAGTTTTATCTTTAAACTGATTAATTACAAAATATATAACAATATAATTAATTATGTTATAGTTTCATTCGGTCAATAATGATATGAATTAAACAAAAATGTAGGAATGTTATTAACGATGTTTTTCCTACTTATTTTCAATATACAAACAAAAATATAGTATGAAATGAAATGAACGTATTATCGATTCTTACGGATTACTATAGGAAAATAATAATTACCTAGTCTATGTATAAATAATTAAATACATAAATAATATAATGTTCACACAATATTTAAAAATATTAATTTAAAGTGTTCAAATTCAATAAATTAATATATTATGTACATCGATTCCACACATTTGTAGATACAAATAATAATTAGGAAAAATGAAGAAGTAGAATTGTAACAAACACTAATTTAACTCTTAGAAGACCAGGTGTAGTGTTGTCGACGAAAGTTGAGTGATTATTGTAAACCTACATAGTAGATTTTGAGTATTTCGCCTAATCCAAGGCATCTCCGCCTGTTTTCGGCAAGAGAATACACAGGAGACCGCTTACTGTAAAAGGACAACATAAAAATGATTAATATATTTTATTACAGCTATGGATTCAAAATTCAAATATATCACAGTAAGTTATATTCGAAACTTCGCTTATTTTAATCCGTTATGAGGTGAGGTCAAATTAAATTGTAATTTGTAAAATCATTTTTAAATATTTGGATATATCCTTCAAACTTAATTTACACAAAACCATGAATCATACGAAGTACGTGGTAAGTAGGTTAATAAAAATACTTACTGAATAACATGGCAGAGAAAAGAACGATTGGAATGACGCAGTTGAGATCCACTAAATAGCCAAATATCAAATTTCCAATAAGACCACCCCCTCGTCCAGCCGTAAGGGAGAGTGCTGCGGCCATTACCCTGGAACAGACACATTACTAATTTATTTTTACTGTCAATAATAATTCTGAATCTACAAGCAAGTAAAATATTCGAAATCTTAACATGTTATTATTGAATCAAAAATAAAACATAAGTAAATGTAATTAATGAGAAAATGCATCATCCCATGGGACGTCATCGCATATTATTGTCGTTTTTTATGGATGATGGCGTGATGCTACGAAAGCAGTCTATGCACTGCAAACAGACCATAGACATGGTAAGAGTCTCAGAGCGTGGTGCTTTACCGAGAATATGCATAGATCATGGCCCCCAAATCCTGAAGCGGGCCCCCAGGCTAGGATGTTTGGCGGGTCCCCCTACCTACCGCTAAAGGTAAAGGCAGTGTGACGCGCTGCAGTGCCGTTTTCCAAATGGTGTAGGTACGCGGTAAAAATAAGGTGTATTTTTAGCGATTTTTTTGCATGTACATCCATTTGAATTATGTATTTGTCGAGTATCGGTACATAGTTAAAAATCACAATCGTACAACCAAGAATTTTAAATCTCCCGCCACGCCGGGCACTTTCTGAGCCCGGGCCCCCAGGCTAGAGCCCAGTCAGCACCGCCTTGTGGGGCCCAAGGTATAGTAGGTATTGCGTTTGCCTTATATGTACATAATAATATGTACTATGAAGATATGTATGTAACAATTTCAATGTAAACATCATTCAGTTAGAAACATGGAACACAAATAACATTTATGTAGACAAAGCAATATATTTAAAATATAATATATACCTACTAATTATATCAACCATTGACATCAAATTATAGGATCTTAGGTAGGTATATACATAATCTCAATATTTAATAAAAAAAGAATTTATGCATGTTTGCAATGTATGTATAGTTCATTTTTCAGCCACATAAAATGCGTTTGCAATATGCTCCCTTATTGTAATATAAGTATGTGTCAATTTTCGATCACATCCATCTAAATACATCTGTCTACGGAAGAATGTACAATGGCTCTTTTATTCTTCATAAAGTTTCCATGAGTTAGACGTCAAGGCCCAAGGGATTAAAATTACTCGGTAATTAAATGTAAAGATATTCGAGGAAAATATAGTTTTTTTATTTTAAATTTATCACCTGAGATTTGTCGGGAACAGATCTACCATGACACAGTATACAAGACTTATGCCAAGTGATGTCAGAGCTTCAAATATACAAGACAGGACCAGATTCTGGTCGGCAGATTGCACAAAGTACAGCCCGATTGTGACCGCAGCAGCAACCACCAAAGAAACGACTGGAAAAAAATAACATCAAAATTTTACAAAATTATGTTTGTACGTACATATACCATTAGTTTTTCACACATATAATAATATGCAGAAGATACGCACGCTCTCTCTATGCATAAAGTTTAAATAAAACTGACGAGACCCTTTCAGAGAGAATTAGACTTAGGTATTTAATTACGTTATTATCATTCTTAAATCAAATGAATTATTTGTTGAATGAAAAATAGTTTATTTTAGGATTTTTCTAATAAATTTATTTAGAATTCTCTTCCAACTTATTTATTTTAATAAAGAATACTTGAATAAACAATGCTTGGACTTGCGAAGTGATTTATTATGGTATTATTTTTACATTAAGTTGAGGAAAAAATGAGAACGGTGATAATACCAAAACCGAATAAAATGCTAATAACTCCTTCATCTAAGAAAAATAATAAATAATAATACTTCTAGGAAGTAACCTTAAAATAAAGTTCATATTTGACAGTGAAAACATAATATCAGTGGGTAGGTAATGCAGACATTGGTATAGTTTATGGCTGGCAAAGTCATTTGGTACTTTCTTAAATTACAGGTAAGCAAGGACAATAGAAAAGAGTCATTATTTAAAACAATGCAAGGCCACTAGCGGTCAACTGTAATTGCATACTAAGTACTAAACTCGAGTAACTAAGTAAGTAAGTAGTGATTTTTACCAATGTTAATCTTTTCATTGAAAAATCATCTGTCGCCACGTAGACACTAAGGTCGCCACATTGTAACTCCCTCATGATCTGTGTTGTATTCAAATCAAGCCTACACTTTATATATAAAATTAAATTTGTTCAGAGAAATGTAACTCGGAATGTTATCTAAATTATTAGATTCATTTACGGCCAGAAATATTTATATCATCTTCATCATTGAAAAAACCACCACCTGTTCCGAACCAAAGTGGACGTTTTCCGATTCGGTAGATAACCCATTTCAAATAATATATCAAATTTAACATTGAATTATAAAACCATTACCTACTATGTATGCAACAGAGAGAGAAAAATGGATTTATGACATGTGGATAAATACTATTTTAATATACTTTTCCTGGGATTGGTTGATGGCCACCATCAGACAAACAGAAAGATAGAAGAAATAATATTTTAGCGATTATACTAACGGTGCGTTATGCATTTCATCGGTCGATTATGGGTTCAAATCTCGCAGACTAGCTAAAATGTGGTTCATCTTATGCAAAAATTATGATTTACCCTTAGATTATGATTTACCTAAAGTTGAAAGGACGTTCTTATTCGCGTATGTCTTCTCAATGTCAGATAGGTAGTAGGAAAACATTATTAAAACCGAACATACTAATATTATGTAGTTTGAATAGAATACAGATCATTGTAACATTTTTTGTATTCATTGAATACGGAAATTTGCATCTAAAATTTACAAGTACTAATGCCAAGCGCACTCATTAAAATAATTACGTGTTATGATGAAATTTTTAAAACCTATTTGCTCAAAAACAGTTCAAACGCCTTTCATGCAAATTATAAAAACTGGCCTCTTCGCAGATTTTATTCTATGACTATTGTTCGAGGCCGTGTCAACTTTCGTATGAAAATTGTTTACCCATACTGAATATTAATGTTATTAATTTTATATTATGTTAGTTATCGGTGGACAGATGTGAAAATAGCAAAGATAATTTAATTATGTTTGTCAAATTTATTTATTTTAGTAACTTTTCCCACAATTTCATATAATCCCAACACCGGTTTCGCTTATGATGATTTAATCGAATTCCAATTTATATTTTTAAATTAAAGAAAAAGTTCAATATTAGTTAAAATCATGTTACTTTTTACGAGAAATATCTGGTCTTTTTATCAAACTATTAGGCCAAGCTCTGTACCCAAACACACACTGAAAAATCTATATATTGTGAATTTTTTAGAAGTGTAATTCGGGAAACGGACAATAATTTATCACTAGTTTTATTATTTATTAGCTGTTTTTGTCAACGACTAGTACATGTAACAGCCTTATACTTTCAGTTCAAAGCGAAGGTTTTTGACTAGGTAATAGGAGAAGACTATTTATATGAACGTTTGGTTTGATAACAATTATGTTAGAGAAGCTTCATTGGTAACCATAGAAAAAAAATTCTCCGCGTTAGAGAGGCTTTGTAAATAATAATAAAACAATAGCGGATACTATCGACGTATTGCTTTGATTACTTACACCTACCACTATTTTTGACATTTATTATTTTTAGTCTAGTAACACGTATTACACGCGTAAAGCGTATTTTAGGCAAATACGAGTGTATGGATGGAGTGCAATACTAATTCACAACAAACTAACTTCACCATTAGCCTTATTAAATATTTTAGGTTAAGGTTCATAATATCTTTAGGCTGAATCTTAATGTAAGATTATTTTTTCCATGTGTGACCATGAAAAAAATGAGAATTTTATTCAATCACGTATTTAGAAAGCGGAGATGTAGTTTAGTACATCACGGGAGCGATATATTTCATGAAATATTTATCACTATTATTAAAAAGGTTTTGAAAATATGCAGATATGTGAGCTACCTACATAATATTATATAAAAAAATTATTTACATAGTAATGCTATTATAATATTGAACAGTATTTTCATTTTATTAGACATTAAAATGCATTATATGACCAAAATAATAAATTATTAGTTATATAAATAAGTGAGTACCTACCTACCTACAATAAAATAATTTAAATCTTCACACATTTATTTTAATACTCCCTTAACATTTGTTTTGTAATTGTAAAAATTATTAAAGAACTTACCTAATAAAGAATTAATTATTGTTCTACGTTGCAGTCATTTTTAATCTAATCTGTGAATTGTTTTACTGCTTTTTATTATGTATTAATTACTGTATCATGTTTTTATGTCTATGTTTTGTTAAATGCATTTTTATTATTATTGCTGGTTATTTATAACATTAAGTAGGTACCCAATTAAAATAAAATTTATTATTCCAATAAAGATAAAGATTATCTCATTATCACAGAAAATGCAGTTTCCGTTTTTTTACTTCAATAAATGTAATCTCTTTAGACATGTATGTATTATACGGATACCTATCAATAATCATAAAAGAGTGGCAAAATAATGTTCATAGAAAATCGTTCGCCCCGTACAACTGAGTGCATGTGAAAATTATATTATTATAATTTATTTCCAAGATTTCTTACCATTTCATTCTTCAAGGGAATACAAAATAATAAAACAAACCTTGAACAATCTGAAGAAGCACACCGACACGTAATATTAGTAATTATTTATAGTGAAACAAAGTGATCAATATGTAATACGAATCGATGCCTCCGCCATGCACTGAAGTGCGCTATAAGACAGAAGCGCACAGAACAGAATTTTTGTGTTCCTCGGTTACAAGAATGTCGATTAACTGATACATTAGTCCATAGTGACGAATGTATTCATGAAAAAGTGCTTCACGTGCTCTGGATACCGCCAGAGAGTGCGATGCTCCTCACCCTTTGTGACAGTGCATGGATTCCGTCGCCAAGGATGATTCTCTCTCATCCTGCAGCGATGCTGCACAAATTTGCTCTATACTCAAATACTAGCGTATGATAAGATGAAGGAAGAGGAATGTCATAGTTATTTTTAATTGTCTTGAATATTGGAGTGAGTAGGAAATGTTTTTTTTATATGGTTGACAATTTGCGTGCAAATGTCCGAGTAAAATAAAACAACAAGAAGTAATAAAATTAGGCATATTAAAATAAGTAATGTATGATAAAAATTGTATAATAGATGATAATACCTAAATTAAATGGCTTAATTTCTTTACTAATTTTAGATTTCGGGTAATCTTTAAATTTATGAAATTTATTCGTTTATGAGTGGCAAAAAATTGTTGTACCTCCAATAAAAATATCATAAACATTAACCTTCAATGATAATCAGTACTTAACCATCGTAAAAAAATATACAATGACACCAGTGGCTAAAAGTGTATTGGTATTAATACCTCCATAATCCAATCATACCATAAAATGCATTACACAATGAGGAACATGCTACTGAGGTAAGCAATTTTATATGGTAAGTGCTACTGAATTAGTATTGGATTATCTGATAATAATTCTGTACCCCGAATCTCTCTATTACACTTATTTGATAGATAGATAAAATATATTTTATTAAATTTACGCACTTTTACATAAATTAGAGGATTCCCAACCCCTCTACTGAAATAAAAAAGAATTAACGTACAGAAAGAAATAAATATAAAACAACTGCAGATTTCAGACACAGAGAGTTATAATATTATATTATAAATATCTAGAGCTTCAACAAAACTAAAGGAAATTAAGAAAGCGTTTAATTATTGTGATAAAATACATAACTATGTTGATTGTAAAAGAATGTTCACTGATCTACGCTAAGGACGTTGGTCCTTTTCATAATGACTACATCAAAGTTGTCATACTTATGTCTTATGTCTATATTAACTAAATCATTTAGTTTTTCAGATTTCATGTTATAACTAGAGGAAAATAATACATAAATAAAAAAATTTAAAATAATAATATCTGAATCTGACCCCATTTTGAAATTTAAGCAGGCAAAATTCCTACAGGTAACCGGTCGTTCTATGAATAACAATAAATATTATGAATAGTTATTGATTACTGCAAATGTATAAATAATATGGATAACAGATGATACATGACGGGGTAGAAAATATTGCAATACTTACTCAGGAAGAACTTCGCACCCAATCGATGAACACACAGCGGCAGCAAAAGACTTGTCGGAATACAAGCCAGGCCGATGATCAGTGTGTGCAAGTAAACTGAGTCCTTGATGGGGTCCCCGCAGAATCCTTCGCCTCCTTCTACCGGTATGGAACTGACGTCACAGACGGATGCTGTTTCTCCAGGGAATGCAGTTTCGAACTCCTCGAAGCGGTTGAATAATTCGGGGAACCAGACCATGAGGGTGTAGTAACTAAAGAAAAGCAATATTCAAGATAAATGAAAAAATACTAAAGTTGTTTTAATGGCGTAATCTACTTCAAATCTGTGCAAATTATTTATTGGTAGATATACAGATATTATTTAAAATAAAATACGTTTGAGTTGCCGCACGCCGCTCAGTCCCCGCCGAACGCTGTCCACTCAGGCCGTACACTTAAGTATTTTAATTTGCTTCATACTAAATTCGTATTACGGTATTATTTAAGAGATATCCAAAAGTTTAAAGAATTTAACTGGATAATATCGCAAAATAAATTAATTTCGTAATAAATCAGGCAAGAGTACACGGTGCAACAGATATTATATACAAATGAAATGGTAATGGGCTGACATGTTACTAGAATACGACAAACAAATAATCAGTTGCAGGTCAAATCCAGTCATAGTGATACACAAGACCCCACCCCAGTTTCTAGATTTTTGTTAGTAAAAAAAATAGGCCAAGGAAAGGCTTAACATCTAGAGCAGTGGTCTCCAAACTCAATAAGGATGTGAGCTACTTTCAGAAATTGATATTGTCTGGTGAGCTACTTATACATATTCCATCTTTATATTTTTTTTATCATCGTCCTTTATCGTACCATACATAATATTATTATATTACTTAACATAAATTAGAACATTGGACATCCAATTAAAACGTAAAATGCGTACTTTAATTATGTATTTACAAACAAAATAATAATTGAAAAATATCTTAAAATAAGTGTGAGTAAAATTTAAAATAATTAGTGAAAAGAATGGCATTCACTTTCCTCAACAATTTTTTCAATTCTTGGTGAGTATATCAGCTGGATATCTGGGAGTATGTTTCTATATTTTCTTTTAACCACGTTTATAGTGGAAAAAATTGATTCACATACCTAAGTAGGTAGAACAAAACAATGTCTTCATTTTGAGCGCAATTCGAACTAAAATTGGATCTTTTTCTGTTGAGACGAAAGCCATACAGATTCTATAGTTGAGGCAACACTCTTAAAGGACAAAAAATAATCACATTGAAATTCTATAAATTCCAATTGTGATGGAGTTCCATCTTCTGGAAAATGTTCGACGGTACAGCTGGATAGTTTTTCAATGTCATGTCAGATTTATAAATATGAAATATCCTACGCGAGCTACCGAAAATGCCGCCGCGAGCAACCGTTTGGCGATCACTGATCTAGAGGAGCATAAATAAATAAATAAGGCATTCATCTAGCAGTTGATTGTAGTTAATATTTAATCAAACCTTCTCTCACCTTGTCGTTAATCCGAACTGAATAAGGCAAGTTAGGACCGTATACTTTCTGTGTGGTGGCTTGCAGAGAGCTTTGGTTTGTTCCCAGATTTCAGAGAAGAGCCTTCTAATATCTTTTGGTTTCCGCATGCTCAGACTTCGCACTGATTTTGTAGACTGTGAAACCACTGAAATAGCCCGGACCTTTTCTTGTAGACTTTTTACCTACAATCAAATTACAATATGATACTAAAATAATTTACATATTTATCGGGTCATAACTACATCAACTTCAACATTTGCGAATATCTACGAATTAAATACCTAAATATTAAGAGAGTTTCCCAAACTTTAGACATATGTGTACCCCTTCTATAATTTTCGTAACACTGAGTACCCCTCGTCCAAAAAAAAAATGCATATACTTTAATAACACTGAAAAAATATTTATCCCTTTTTAGTACATTCATTATAATCAATGAAAAGGATGAACTTGTTTATGTTGAGACGACAGATCATCGTTATTTGGTTCCTTGGTTATTATTGTTATTAATTTTAATCTGAGATGCGGTTCCACATCCAAAAGCTTGTTCCTTTTTTTTGACTTAATGTCTACAAATGATGAAAAAGCAACTTCTCATAGATATGAAGTTGGAAAAGGCAAGATGTATTTCAGGATGTTATCTGTTAAAACTGGATACACATGTTGCATTTGCAACCAGAATTTAAATGTTAAAGTAGGCACTCCTTATATTTATTTTTCTAGAAGCCGTCTGAAGCTAATTGCAACAATTGCTCTTCTTCCGCATGCGATAAAGCTTCTAGCATGGATGTTGTATTAATGCTTGTTGCACCAGGCGCAGCCAAAGCCCGGTGCAGCGCGTACCCCCATCAAAGTCTTCCCGTACCTCAGGGAGTACGCGTACCACACTTTGGGAAACACTGATTTAATACAAGGAATGCGTATTCAAAAAACATAATTTGTGTAATTAACGGCACATCTTTAATGGAGTGAAAACGATTTTATTGTTCTGTATTATATCAAAACCTGATTTAAAATTTCGAATGTAATTAATACCAAAACAAAATTGTTTGTATTCCTGTAGATTGATTCTACCTGCATACCCTACTGAGAAGTTTATAGAAAAATTATTCCTCAGAGTCAGATAAGAGACTTTTTTTATGCAAATAAATTTAATTTTTCATGTTACTTTACCGTATATCTAAATTTTCATAAATATAATACATAGTATTTATGGCATAATATATCGTGTCCGGAAACTTGTACGTATGCACTTCGCCGTATCACACTTCACCGTGGTATGTCGTATCGGAAATATATGGCCGTATATTAAAAACCATCCAACCTCTTTGGGTCGTATAGTACTGACATAAAATTCATGTCTAAATAAAACACGGTTCTTGTCGGTTCACAAACACTTTACAGGAAGTCAGCAGCAAACAAATTTTGAAAATAGCCGATATACTGGATTATTTGTTAGGTTAGGTTGGGTTTTCATTCTTGAATTCATGAATGTTGCCAAAATCAGTTATGAAAATGTTAATATTCATGAATCTAATAAAATTGGAGACCGTATAGTACACGGTCATCTCTTTCCGATAAGAAAGCTCACGGCAAACTGTGCCACGGTGAAATGTTTACGTAAAATTTACATGTAACCGTAATATACATATCTAGGTACTTACTCGCGGTTGTAAACACTGCGCGAGTCACTTACAAGTCGAATATTTTTAGGAAAATAAAATTCAACCGATTACCGCTCAAAACTTTTGCGTACCCCCAGGGGAAATACTGAGTTATAACAACAGTATAATATATACAGATAAATAATCATTTCCAATCCAATGTGGAGAATAACATGTCATCACATATATATATATAAGCATATTATATTCACGGCCATTTTCCCGATTCTTTAGGTACCTACTCTAAATCTAACCAAACATTGAATAATTGAATTTGACCGAGCCATGGGCTTCCTCCCATGACCTGCGGATCAAAATGAAAGGTGTTTAATCTCTGCCCTACAAATAGTAGGCGGATTACGTTAACTATATAACACTGTTATTGGGATAATCAATTACCTATGCTACACTTAGTCGAATTAACTTAGCAAATCTCGATTAGGTACCGTTAAATAGGCTTAGAATAGCTTACCGGGTAGTTATCTGGCGCGTCTCCTGTATTTTGATGGTAGATATCTTTCAACACTTGCAGAGCATCATCATAGTCTCCGCATTCCATCATGAACTTGGGACTCTCAGGGAAGGCGAATAGCCAAATGGCAAGAAGTAAACTGGGGATGGCGCATACGGCTACGAAGAGATTCCAAGAGTCGAAGATGAAGTATTCAGACTCATATCTTAGGCCCATCAATGGAATTATTCCCCAGGCAATCACTGAAAAGAAAACAGCAAAACTTTAATGATTATTAATTCTAATGGATTTAAGTTTTGTACTATTCCATTTGAGTCGTTTTTTGCGACCCGGGTTTCGCTTTTCAGCATCTTCAGATACTAGATAGATCATTAGTACTAAAAATAAAAATACTACACCCAAGAGGTGTAAAATCGTCAATTCTAGTAAAAATGGTAACCTCTTGGAAAATAATGGAGTTAACTAATGAGATATTATTTTCTATTTTTTATAATATTTTTTTAATAACATATAAAAATTCACAAATAAACCACCTTATATGATATAGGTAATATATTTATTGTTTTTATATAAATTTTTATTGTTTATTAGTAGGTACTAATGATCTATTATTAGGTTTTGACGTTTTATTATAATGTGCTTATCAATTGTATTATTGTTAAGAAGATAGGGGGGTTTTTTACTAACACTTCAACTATTCATGATTTGTTTATTATATTTTTTATTGTGACCCTTGACTTGATAGGTAGGTAATACCTACTTTATTGCATTGATTTACTATATACGTTAGAGTTAAGAGTGCTCGTAGTCAGTGTGTGTTTGCCTTTGGCGAGTATACACAGCGCCTGAAGATGCCGAAAGGTGAAACCAGGGTTGCAAAAAACGACTCATATGGAATAGTATAAAACTTAAATCCATTAGAATTTCAATTCAAATTCCATCAGTACCTTCGGTCGATGGTATTAATATTTAATGATTATATTTAAATAACTACAAAAATAGGTGATAAATTTAATATAAAACAAAACTTAAATTTAATGCCACTTTTTTGGTTTGATTGTGGACATAATAATATTACAAAGAAAGAGAAAAAAATATCTGGAACAAGATTGTCAAAATATCATTTTTATACAAATTTGCGATAATAATCAATGTTCCATTTTCAGCATCACAGGTGACAATGTGAAATAATTTAACTTTAATTTTACTCCGCTCGTGGTACCTACTAATATATTTATTGCTTATATTATACTTCAAATGAAATAAATGATAAACTATTTGCAGTAAATGTATAATATTGGATATTGAAAAGAAATATAAGTTGTTAAATATTATGAATGAAATTTTCAACCCAAATTTTCACTCAATGCAAACATTCAGCTTATTCCATTAAAAGTATAAGCAATTACTAGCACTATGATCAGAACTCAAGATTTCATGCCTAGATAGCATTGCATTGACCATAGTGTATGTTTAAAATACAATATATTTTATAATTTACATGGCAGCAGGATGATTCCAACAGTCCAGAACATTTCCATCCAGCAGAGGATCTTCTCTCTGTGCTTGGTAGGCTGGAATTCTCCTAAGTAAGGGAAGCAGATTCCCATAGCTCCAGCAACCCTAGGAATAAAATTATTTTTAAGTCAATTTTCTAAACCAATTATTTACTTAATTGCCTCTTATCAATAATATTTTATTATTTTGCTCAAGTTCATTTCAACCATATTATATTATAATAAACGTGATTTTTGACTTCGATTTCGACTTTTGATTTCTAATATTTTTATAAATTAAGCAATGGCAACCTCTTTGATTATATATAATGGCGTAAAGTCATAAGAAAAAAATGTTTAAACAAGAATTTATACTTTATCGTATTTTAGATTCTTACTATGGCTACTCTTTTGATAATAATGTATGTATTTACTGATTTTTGCTACATAGAGTCACATTAAACGATACATTTAAAAATATCGCCCCTAAAAAGCTAACTAAACTGATGACTACACTTGTTGAAAAGTTAACTGTTTGAGTAAATACCTACATTGTTCACAAGATTAAAAATTTATTTAAAAACATGTACAATTTTAAATCTAAATATACAAAAATCGGTGTGTGTACGTGCGCACGTTAGAAATTATACTTCTTTGGCGTAACAAAACAAAAACAAAACTTGTGATAACCTAAATTCTTCGACTAGCTCTTTATTATCTTTTAAATTACACACTCAAGAAAATGGGCCGCTTATTGGAGCGCCGTTGGTTTATTTCTATACATTTTAAGTTATATTACTAAATTATATAATTATTTCTCGTTGTTTTTAATTTTAAAGTAACAACTGTCACTCTGACTTTTAATCGTTTGTTTACGTAAGGAGTTGCAAATGGCCGACATTAATAAATTCGTTAGCAAGGCCTAGGCAACGGAACAATTCTACTATCAAACTTGCGTCTGTATACAGCTGAATGTTTCGCAGCTAACTTCATACTGTCACGCACTTTCGTAACGGTGTGCGCGCGCAGCTCTCAATTTCACTCTCTACCAAACGCCACAAAAGATGTATAACCTTAAAAATAATATTTTTATCACAATTTATCTAAATAATAATAATATCCATATAACTCTCAAAATATAAAATTATTAAATGTTAGTAAAATTAAATTAAATCTTACGCAAATCCGTTGAAGAATCTAAAGCAGAGGAAGATGACAAAGTACTGTGATACTGAGGAAGCTACTCCGCAAATTGCATCCATGAGAAGTGTGGCAATCAAGACCACCTTTCTTCCCTTCGTGTCAGCCAGGCAGCCCCAGAAGTAGGAACCCAACACCATACCTGAGATGAATAATATACATTTAGCATTGAGTTTATTCATTGGACGCAATATGCTTATATTTTTGTGATTGGAGATCATTTTTTAAAAAGTAATTCAATTTCGTGCGTTTTATTATAATCATAGCGACAGGTCATAACTGGATGGACACTGGTAGAGTTAGATTGTATGCTGTTAACAATGTCCAATGTACAATGATACTATGACTAGACCAAGGTTCCTAATAATAAAAAAAACATTTAAAATTGCGATTGCATTGGTTAGAAAAAATAAATTCTTTTGAACCCTCAGTGGTGTCTCTGTTACAGTAATTAGGACTCTTTTTTTGCGTTTGAATGGTTAGGACTAATTATATGAATTTTAAAATTAATTTTGATCATATTGTTTTCAGTTAATTTTTACTAGTGAAGTTATGAAAACATAAATTATATTATTGTGTATTGACAAGTACTTACTCAAGGAATATATTTCTTTTATATGCATACCAATGCAGTTCTATTTGCCAATATTTTTAATTTATTTCATTGTCAACGTATGGAAAGAATAAACAAACAATATAAATTATGCAATTATTCTGACGACGCATTTGTGCATTTTGATGGCAGTTATTTATCATGGTTTGGTTACTAAGTTATGAGACGACAAGATAAATATCACTTCACTTATTTTTATAATTTGAATTGATATATTTTATTTGTTTTAATGCATAATTCATAAGATTATAATATGTAATATTTCGGGAACTACGCAAATTTATAAATGATTTTTGTTAGGATTTTTTGGTTAATTAATATGTCCAAAAATTAATGTATGAGGTAAAATGTCACAGTTTCTATTAAAAAATAATTATGTTTCTCCCTCGGATCTTCACCGGTATTTCTCATGCGTGCGGTTAATTAGATTCTAAAGCATAATTTAAAAAGCGTTGTCCTTTTAAAATGGTAACCATTACCTACTAAATGTTTGATAAAATCTGCTTAAAAAATTACAGAACTTTGCTAAGTATTGAGTAAATTGCCATTTTCACATGGTTATTTTACAGACCTTTTGTTATAAATAATGGACGAATAACAATTTTGCTAACCCTTTAGTATAGGTTCTTACTTTGGACCGAGCACAAATTGAAAGAGGATATAATGAATACCTGATATGGAAATCGAACTAGCACCCTCAATTTCAAATAATGGCAGTTGTATATGTGCACACTGCATAGTGTGGACAAATATATTTTAATTAGATCGTATAAAGTATTCAGGCTTGTCCTTGTTTCCGCTCGATCTTTCAGTGATGTGATACGTTTATGACAATTCCTCAAAGTAATTCTTTATGTATCTGGCACAAAATAAATTCTGATTCAATTGTTATTTTAGTTAATTACTAATTCATGGATCTTATTGCTAGGAAATTTTACTAGGAATTATTATTGTAATCTTGAAACCGCTAAAAATTGTGTCAAAATTTCGAAGTTTTTGGTTTACGTCTGAAATAAGTGGATATAAAGTAAAAAAGTAAAAAGAACACATTTACCAAGCATAGGTGTAGCTGTTAGAAGCCCTTTGTCTTCTGAGGTCATCTGGAAGTCGCATTGCGCTGAAGGAAGAACGAAGGAGATGATTGTGATACCAATAGCAGTGTTGGCATAGATCAGTCCGCATACCGTTAGCAAGAGATAATGGAACTTGCCAAATCCTGCGAAATATAAAAATATTCTCATTAACTATCGTTATTTCAAGCAATATTAACACACCTTATATATATATAAATATATTATATTCAAATATCATGTTATAATAAAATTGTGTGTAACAGTTCTAAAATTCACAAACAAATTATTTGTGTGTGCGTTTTTTTAAATATAAACTGGTCATAACCAAATGATTTATTTTCTCAATGAACCGGACATGGTAATTTTGTCAGAAAGTTTTATCCTCTTGGTATAATAGAATATCCTAGGTACTTGATTATGAGATGAATTACAAGATACTCATCGCATCCAAATGTCAGCGGAAAGGAAAGAGCTTTTATTTAGTTTCCACGAGGGAAGATATCTGAGCTTTCAAAAAAATATCTCGATTTTACTCCGGTAAGATCGCTTTTCACCAAGACTTGCTCATAATAAATTGAATAAATCATCAACGATCTATTTTATGCCAACCAATAGTTTGAAAGATGGTTCCTAAAAATTTCTCAGTACAGCTTTAATGGGCGCTTAACCGTTTTTATGGAATTTCCCGATTATATGCGATCCCTCAACTAGTTATAAAAAAAGTAAAATAATACCAACTGACATATAGGTATAAACATCTTCATAGAATATCTATTTTACTTTATTTAAAAACAAATTGGATATTTAAATAAGTTGTCACTCTAGCAACTGTTTCATTGTTATTTCTTTTTCATTGATGTAATGGTTGAGTTAAGACGATTTGACAAGTTATGAATTTTATATTATTGTCAACTTATGTGTTTACAGTCATTTAGACCTTAAAGTATACCTCTATTAGATTAATTTCATACTCATAATGTTTATACACATAATAAATACTAAACTAAACTCTTAGCCACATCAGTGAAATGTTTTACTTATATTCATAAAAGTTATATTATATGAAATAGTGAGTTTACAAATTAGCGCCATATTATCCACCAATTAACAATGCACTCATCATTAATAAAATTATATTATTATTATTATTTGAAAATTTGTCTAGTCATTGCTGATAGGCTTCCGGAGAGTGATTTAACTCTGCAAATATTTAACTTTTCGTGGCAATATAGCTTAACTGAAATGATAAGAAGCATAATAGGTACCTATAATGTTTGTGAAATGATAAAAATAATTCATTATGTGTATAATAATATTATGTGGAGTCTGTATAAAAAGCTTTGAATGCCGCGTGATTACACGGCTTATTTCTACGGTACGTTGAAGTTTGCGTTTACGTTAAAATATCAGTAAACAAGGCAAGCAGCTTCTAGAAAGATAATATTATGTTTAAGTAATATTAAAAACCGGAAAATATTTACAAACCTACTAATATATTTCAGGATGCCGGAATTCAGTAAACAATGCATAAATATACTTTAAATAGAACCAATACTTAAAAAGTAAAAATTATAATGATTGTAATTACTAACCATCAATAGATTCAAAACACTCCAATAACCAACGAGATATCTTTAAAAGAATGTTTTCGTGACCTACTACTTTGTAATGAAAATATGTATACGTTATTCGCGTAATTAACCACTTATCTTCTCGACTTTTGATTTATTTGCGAAATAAAACGAAAGATTATAATCAATTGTGATAATGATTGTAAAATACTTTTTAAAGTTATTTATACGACTATAATTTAAAAATAGCACGTGTTTTATTATCATATAAATGGTTTTCTGAGAAAAGTTGGGTACAATACTATGACTTTTATATCAATATCTCGATTTGATTTTCTCTAATTCAAATTTTCATATTATATTGAAGAATAAAAAGAAAGTATTTTGTCGCATAATATTATAAGGATAATACGTTATAAACTTTGCTTTATATTGTATGATGTACATATATAAACCTTGATCAATAAAATATCCATCTGAATAAGAAACTATTCTTTCTACTACCACTCCCCGAATGTTAGCGGTTAATTTACATTCTAAGAATCTTTGGTGGTTAAATTTTCTCAAACAAATTAGTCATAAGTATCTAATAAATTAACATCAGAATACTTATCGGAGGAAATGTGTCGCAAATGTAGGTGTTTTTGTTATTAAAAGCAGGGCCACATTGATGTTGGGGTTATTGGGACTTCAGTTCATTGCCCCCGATTTGATAGACCCTCTGAGCTTGTAAAGCAAATGTTGAAAATAATTGATATAATGAAATGATAATTGATTTTTTAAAATTACGTTTCAATACGTTAATTTTGTGGTGCCCGCAATACATGTTAGCCTAGGGCACTATCAAGCGTAAATCGAATCCTGATTAAATGCGTATCCAGAAATTTGTACCTAAACAGTTCACCGTAGGACACTTATTTGTGCGCCGCAGTACGTGAAACATGAGTTCGTGTAACATTTAATAAAATGACGAGTTCTTCGTTGAACATTTCACCGTGGAATACATTTGTAGGTATGCTACAACATGTGGAGATATCTTTACTAGGTTAGGTTAGGGTTAATCTAATTGGAACAGTACTATTTGCAAACTATCGCCGCATTTTGTAAGATACCTTCAAATGTATTCCACGGTGAAATGTTCAACGAAGAACTCGTCATTTGATAAAATGTTATACGAACTCAAGTTTCACGTACTGCGGCGCACGAATAAGTGCCCCACGATGAACTGCATACGTACAACTTACATGTAACCGATTAAATGTGTTTAAATATCTTAAGTAACTACAAATATTGGTAGTCTATAAGGTAGGTACGTAGTTTAAATTACAAGATTCAAGTCGCATTTTCTCCGCAAGTTTTTCGAAATTCTTGCAAAACCCTGGTTGCGAGTCATTTTCCTAAGTAAAAAATCTGGTTACGGTCCTTTTTGCGATACATATCAATATAATGCAGATAACTTTCATCATTTTGCAGTTAGTAGGCACTTTCGTGGAATACTTTTCAAATATTATATATTTAAATTAATGAAGGGATGTAATCATTCTCAAATAAACATAATGGATTGCTGTTTTGAAACATGCATGTCCTTTATCTGACGTCATTATAATTTGTGTTCTTTGTGAAAAAACTATTTTTATCCATATTATCAAAAAAACAACGCTTGTTTTTTTAGATTAAGTCGTACAAATAATAATTACACTGCAACTGTTTTTCATTATAACGCGGTTATTTTTGGAAATGTAAAGTCTAGTTGCTTGTTTATAAGTGTAAAAATAATTGTTGTTTAAATAGGTCTCATCTATCTTACGTAAGAGGTAATCAGAGAAAAGCAAGTCGCAGACCGACAGGGCAATTTATCTTTGCACAAAAGTGGCAGTGCGACGTCAAATAATTATGTTGACAGGTAGTTTAAGATAAGAATAGGCTTAACTTTTGAAAATAGTTGCTTCTGTTTATTATAAACAAATGGCTTTTCATTGACATCAAAAATATGGTAATAAATAATATCAATTTTATAGTCAGGCTTCCTGCAAAGCTAATTTGAGAGAATTGCAATGGATTGTGGAACTGCCGATGGTTCTGAAATAAAACTATGAACTATTTTTCAATATTATAATGATCACTGACATCTCTGTTGACAATCAAAAAATACATTTTTCCCATTCATTTTATTAGTTCTGATATTTTATTTTACAAAATTGAGTAGTGGCATTTTAGTCAGGACAAATGTTTTTTTGTCTTACTACAAGATTGTCATTTATGTGATTGTGGAAACCGAATTAAAAATATATTTTATTGTAATCTGCACACAACATAAGATTTTGTGATTTTTGAATTGGTGAAGAATTGGGAAATTGGTATTAATATGTTAGTTAAAATTCCTTTTATGAAAAAATATCAGTAGATTTTGCAATAGTTAAATTTGGCGATTACGGTTAACCAATAGCCTTGAAATTCTGTGTATCCACATATTTAAACAATAATATAATTTATATGGATTATTATCAATCATTACAATACATGACATTTAAGTGTCCCGACTAACCTTTATAAAAATAAAGGAATAACATTTATTGTGAAAAAATAGAACATCTACCGTAAATACAAGATGTTTAGTGACCACAACGAAGAATGATGAAATTGGATAACCATTTAAAAATAAATATATTCATAATTACAGATTCTACAAAACTATAAAAAATAAGTAGTTAGCGTACTTTTGCGTTGTAATGAGCCACAATATAATGAAATATTTATAGGATATTTGTATGTTCTTGGTTTTAATTAGCATATATATCGGGAAATAATTATCATTTTATTATAAATTTTAATAAGTTCCGTAACAAATAAGTATATTAATTTTTTTTTATTCTACAAAATATGTTTCATTATTTTTTTTCATTCATCATTTCAATATCTTATGGGCATAGATTTCACACTATGAACTTATTGATATAGGTGGGGACTGGGAAGATACCTATGGACTTATCTTTATTATTTTAATCAGACATGTAAAAATTTGATTAGGTATGTATTTTGACATTTTGTATGAAATGTTGAGTAGGTGGATTATTTACTATAAAAATCCATGTCATTGTTCTATCATTTTGATTTTTTTAACAAATATTTCAATTATAAATATTATTATATAACTTTATTTGGATGAGTAGTGAATATTGATTTATTGTAGATATTTAACAATGTCAGGATAATGTTTTGATTCAGATTTCTTAGGTGAACATTTTTGTTACAAAACGCATGCAACTGAAAGCATTAGGTATGCACCTGCAGGAAATAATACGTTGGTATTAATAATATTATAATATTATATACCTTAAATATAAGATATTCTTAAGTTTCAACTCAATACAAAAACAAAGCAAAGACGACAATGTTTAAAAGTATTTAGGAACATATTGAATATTTATATACTGTTTACTAAACATAGATAAATCAGTGTAAAGTTGTCATACTGTATCACTATGATCAATCGTTCACGCTACATATAGAATTGTTATCTCTCATTATCTGGCGGGATTATAATACACAGCCAATAGAAAGGTATAATAACACTTTAATAAATATTAAAAATAGTAAAAATTTCATTGGTAAAATAATTAACTGTCTTTAACTGCATATAAAATAACTAATTTACCTCCGTAAACTAAACTAATTGATACCTTAATTATTGAATCCAATATTTATGTAATGGACAAAAAACAAGCCTCTTCAACGTCGATAACGACTGAATTTATAATATAAAACGTCATATAATATTAACACATATTTAGATATACATACAAAGAACTACGATTTTTTTAAACTTTATAGTCACCACGATAATAATATGTATTGTTAATAAGTTAATATTAACGTGTTGCATTTTACAATTATTAATTTATTGATACTTACCAGTCGATGTTATGGCGTTCTCGAACGTCGCGCCATGCTCCACGAAATCAGCCAAACCTAAAACAATTAACAATAATACTATATTTTCGTGTGATATAATATTATAACAACAGAATTTATTATTATTTTGTTGTAAAATTTCACTGTTCACATACCTATGCATTTAATAATACTAACACTATATTAAAATGATATGTAATTTAATATTTCTTCATATTCTTCTTTCTTTCTTTTGATAATGTCCGAACCTAATAAGATCATAAATGAGTCTCCATAGAGTGAAGGTTTGTATAATTGTGAGAAATGGATGTTAGCCACTTACTCAACATAATATTAGGTTCATACTCCAAACATAACTATTAATATACCTACGTAAGTGAAAATTAAAAAAAAGGTTACTTCCTGATTTTAAATGTTATCAACATTCAGGACAATTTATTGCATAAAAAAATATGGTACACCAATGAATAACTGGTCGGATTGCTCTGAAGTGCTCAACTTTACTTACTTTGCTTTAAGCGCCAACCTACATTGTTTTCTTTATTTCTGCTGTTATACGACTACATAGTTGACATGGATTCCAAGTATTATACGTTGTATCGTGCAATGGTAAACTTTTGCATTTAATGAGTTTTACCTCTGAAACGATGATATATTATAAGATAGATAAACTGAGATAATGGAACCTGACTGAAAATTATTTACACCTCTATGCATATGCAATAAAAGGTCAATCAATCCGTGAATGTATTCATAAAATATATGATTCGGTTCGTGATCAATTTTATACTTTCCTCGAACATTGACAACATCGGATTTTTTGAAATCTAAGGGTGGATTTGTATAGCTAAAGAGATCGGCAGGGGTGGCGATGAGGAGGAATGGAGCAATAACTACACATTTATTAGATGGTATTGTTGTTCGTGCGAGTATTGTAAGTAATTCGGTGCGATCGGCTATTCATCGATACAGGAGATATAATTATAATTATTACTTTATTTTACTGAATATAATATTAATTAATGCCTTAGTTTGCTGTTGATACTTTGTGAAGGAGTATATTATTAATTAATCACACTTTTGTATGAACTTTTACTAGTTACCGAAATATTTCATAACAATGATATAAAAACTTATTTTAACGTAATATAACGACGTTGAAGTTAACGGGAAAAAATAATATTTGTATGAATTAGTAGGCATTAAGTTTGTATATACATAATATACAAAGAAACAAAACAGAACGATTTATTTTCAAAATGTATATTAAATGCCTAAAATGTTTTGTGCAAAAAGTATACAAATTGCATGTCATTATCTATGTACTCTTTGCTTGTCAAAAATGTTATAATAATAATGGCAGTTCTTTGAAATTTGCGCAAAATTTTCTCATCAATAATTCTTTATTGTCTGCATCGTTCACGTATTTCAAAAGAAAACGAGTAACCAAAATATTGACTTCATACTTCGTAGAAAAGTGTCAATGCTTGTTATTATTTAAAGAAGCATATTATTTAAAATATCTTTTTTCATACGTTAAAGTTATAACAAAGCATTACATCGTATACCTATTTACAATTACATTGCTCTGAAGTTAAAGCCAATAGAAACTTTGTTTAGTATAACTCCACAATACATATTAATTCAAAGTCATCTTTAAATGAGTAGATTAGTTTTTTATATACGCGCAATGAAGGCTATGACATCAAATTTTGAAAAATATTTGGTGCTGCCTTTATGAGGTCGTTTAGAGAATTATGCAAAGTAATCCATATTAAAGTAATGCTGTGTCAGTATTAATTTCAACTCCTTTTTTATCTATTGTTGGAAAGTTAGTTTTTGCTATAAATTATTTTTTTATCATAATTCTTCTTCTTCAATTTGTTTTGTCTGTATTTTATTTAAAAATGAATCGTAGTTATTTAATATTGTAATTCAATCCCGTTTCCTATTTTTCAAAAATTATAAAATTTATATTGTAATATAATATATCTATTATTCACTTCATTTTTAATCTCTTCGTAGGTACATACTATCACTATTATAATAAACTCAATGAAAATATATTACCAATACATTTTTCAAGAGGAAATTGGACTGCGCCGGGGAACTACAATAAAATAACACAAGATAATAATAGTACTTTATCCACATAAATGATAAATGATCAGGAACGGATTCGTCACGAAATCCACAATCTTGCCATTTAAGTAATCATTGAATACCAAAAACAGCTGCGCTAAAAATCGATAGTGAAAGTGGACAACTCATTCAATGGCTAACTCGATATAATATATTATTTATAGATATTCCTATACTAAATACTAAATACAAAATATTAAAAATTACTTATACAAATACTATTTTCTTTATACTCGATATAAAGCATAAAATACGAAGGCGTTTAGAAAGAAATGATTACTCATTATTATAATAATACTAGCTGTCCGGTACGGCTCCTCGTGTACACCGTTGTATTGTAAGTCACAATAGAACTATTTATCACTAATCTCTAGATTCTTTTACTTGCCTAGTTAATGAAAACTGGACCAAAATATGGAAATAATGCCAGAAAAATGTCTTATATAACCATGATTTAATTACACATATTATAAGGGTTGGTAAATGCTCTATTCGCTGGTGCCAATCAAGGACCATTACGCAAACAACGAGTAATAACATATAGGTTACCGAACAATCCTTATGATAGTATGAAAACGCAACGGTGCAGTGAAAATAACCTATTTAAAAACGTGGAGATGAAAATTCGAATCCTTTGGCCACATTTTAGAAAATGACAAATTAATAATTTTAGTTAATCAATTATTTTTATACAGGATAGAATAATGCCAGAATAATAACGTTTCAATATGTATATATATATATTTAAATAATATTTATTGACTGAAAAAAATGCATCAGTCGTTTGACCAATGCACACAGCCAACATCCCTTTAACATGTATAAACCTTATAGGCGATTTTTAATAGTTGTTTACAGATATTCACTAATTAAAGCTATATTAAGCACGACAATATCAGTAAATTAGATTGAATTATAATACAATTAAGTAAATAACAATATAAATATAATTTTAATGAATTATTCTATGTAGGGTTTTCAAGGGTGGTTCTTTTTACAGTTTACAACTGTGATTAACTACATAATTTATTAATAACTAATCTAAAACGTGCCTCATGATAACAGAATATTAATTTAAACAACAACTAAATAAAAGTGAACTTACCCATTTTGGCGTATTTATTTTACTTTAAATAAAATCTATGATATCACTTTATTTAAAAAATAAAATTAGTTAATTAGTTTCAATTATCCCTTCAACGGATAAGGGCTCCGAAAGAATCTCTTCTATCTGGTAACATTGTCGATTATCATTAATATATTTTTAATTAAATAATTTACTTCACCACTCACAATAGTATTAGGTATTTAAGGAAATATATTTTTATTTAAAATTAACCATAACTAATTTAAGTATTTTAAATTAGGAGATTCAAAATAATAATAAAAAGTCGTATTGTTTACACTCGCGTTCCGGTAGGTAATGAATGCACCTGCATGAATGGCACTTAGCGAATAGTGGTAATGAGTAATTCGCGGCGTCTTAAATCGACTATAGGTGGAGATGGCACGTGGTCATCTTATCAGGTGAGAACAGGTTATCAATTGAGAGAGGGGTATTTGTAGCACTAGAGGGGACCTGGCTTCCGCGTCAATGTCCTTATCAATGGCGGATTAGCAGATAACAGCAGCTGATATTATGACGTTGGATTTTAATGGCTTGTTTTTTGGATGGATCGTTGATTCGTCACCATTTATGACCATGATCATGAAACGTAATCAAACATTGCATTTACGTTTGATGATACTTACCTGTGTACCATAAAACTAAAATTTCCTAAAATTCTTACTCAGATTAGTACCTATTTGACTAAATGATGTAGCTATCTAAATCAATTGACGTACCTAATTAATTGTGTGATCTGTCATTATTTTACTGGTGAATTCCAGTATGTTGTGATATAATGACTGTTATAGTATGACGTATGTAATTATTTTTTTTAAATTATATGAAAAGATAAACTACTAAAAAATCTTTGAAATGTATAATGTAAAAATACCTATATCATTTTAAAGCAATAAAAATATTTAAGTGAAATAAAATGCAATATGTAGTTCAGGGATTAAAAGTTCTGGACATAATACAACGTGTTAAGGTATAAAAGTGGCAATAGACAGACGGCATCGCATTTTCATCATTCAGTAGGACTTAAGGTCGACCAATAGCTCTCTGGATCGTTAGGTAGAAGTACGTAGCAATGAAAGAGTGAAGAAGAAGAGTGGACGACGCAAGGAGATGCTTTCACCTAGCAATGGGACGAGAGTGGCCGATATAATGATGATATAAATGACCTATTCACAAAAATTTATTAACGAACCGGGCATATTTCATCTGTTAAGAGAAGAATTAACATGATCGGTTTACAACAATAAATAGGACTGTGCTTCGTATTTTTTCTTAAAACTCAAAATAAATGCAGTTTTGTTCAATGCGCAAAATTTTAACGAGACGTTGCAAAATTTAATATAAGCACACCAATCAATACAATATCAATTGTATTGATAGAATATGCCAGTAACATATCGAATCCATTTATGATAATCTGGTATGTGGGTAGTTGGGTTATCAATGTGTCTATTTTCTCATTCTATCTCAACGTTTCAAAGTGTGTTATTTCTAAATTTTATAATACACAATAATAATCAAAACAATCTTTGTTTATCAAAATAATGTATAAGTAATGTAAAAAAAAAATTGAAAAATCGATGAGAATTTTGAAGTGATGAAGTTTGTGATAACGTGGTATTTTATTTTTTGCCATTTTCTGTATGTTAAAAAGCTGACATAATAATTATTTTAGGCGTGAAAAGGCATTGCGTAAACTGTTGTTTACTTGAATAAAATTTCAAAAGTAAATAATGTTCCATAAATAATATAAAATAAGATAAAGTCCTTCGTAGATAACTCTTATTATAGACGCCTTTTTTATGATATATGACTGCAAATATGCTCCCATTAAATTAAAAGCAAACTATTTGCAATGTCAGTGAGATAAAAGCTCAACGACAATTAAATAAACAGCCATTTACGCATTTTATACTAAGCTAAACAGGAGTTTCCAAACTTCTCAAACACAGTTACCAGCGGTCGTATAGTAATTGTTCTAAAAGCTTTTTATATGTTGACTTTTCTTGAAATATACCTTTTATCTTAGTTTTATTTAATTTATATTAACTGCTTTATATATCAGACATTCTCAGAATAAGTGAAATATCATATTCAATAATTAAAACATTCATAATTACACCAACACGAGTTATTAACCAAAATTCGTCATAATGACTTTTTTTTACCGTGTCCGATCCTAATATGACGGCATCGACATAATGGAGGTTTCTATTAACATATTATTTTTGTTTTTACGAGAAATGGATGTTAGCCACTTGCTCAACCTATTAGGTCGATACTTTGATTCCAAACACAAATTAAAAAACAATATGTGTATTTTCAGACTCAGGATTCAAACCTGGGACCCATAACGTTATAAGCCGACGCGTTAGTCGCTCGGCCATCTTTTTTTTGGTGTACCTAATCTAAATCAAATGTAAGAATTTTTACGGTTAGTTTCGTGAATTTGTTTTTAGTACAATCAAGCATGAAGCTTTTTCAGTACCTAATGTTTTTAAATTTACTCTGTTTGCGGTTAATTTACTATAAAGAACGACCGAAGAAAATACTTAAACCCTGACGGCTAAAATTATTAAACATGGAACTTGCTTTGCCTACTGATGCTCTGAATGCTGGTTGTCTAAATAAGTAAAAGAGTAACCGAATCCAAAGGATTCAAACAATTTTACTTTTATGAAAATTATGTAATTACAATAATAAAACTAAAGAAGTAATAATAACAGACGAACAATACGTTGGACAGAATGTAGGCTACTAAACGTAACGGCGCGTAATCGGGGTAAGTAATCAGGACGGGGCGCGGGTGGGCTGTGCGTCTATAGTTATTCTACGTCTATTTTTCGTAACGCTTTTGCGTCGGAGATCATGAGTAAAACATGTTCCATGTTAAAATGCACAGAAATACGCGTTGCCACTATTAGTAAAACCGACTTGCGTAATTACGTAAACATATTCATAAATAAGAAAAGATTGCAGTTATATTACAATAAATAATGTGTAAGCTATTAATCAAAAAACAAAATGTTAACCTACGTACCTGTATAAATAGTTAAATATGTATACAATAAGGTGAGTAGGTATAACAAAATATACAATCACCACTATTATTTCTTCAACATTTCTATTCAACTTTCAGATTCACAAACACTTTGATGTTTCAGAAAAGTTGAAAAAACATTTAGCATTCATTCACATAAAAAATACTTATACATTTATCACTCAAAAGTCCCATGTTTTGTTTTATAAGTCGTTTTTTATGTGAAGAAGAATTTATTTACGAAAATATTAATAAATAAATATTAATTAAAATAAATGAAAATATAATTAATATTAAATTCTACAGGTTTTTTTAAAAAAGGTTTGTCGATAGCTATTTCGGTTGTAACACCATTATCAAGACTAAAAAAAAACCTGTAGAATTTAATAATTATTATATTTTCATTTATTTTAAAATGGAATTCTACCAAGTAAATGCTAACTCAATAAATATTAATTACTTATTATTATATTTACGTAAATCTCCTCGTAAAAGTGTTGGACATATTCTGACACTGTGACTTGGCCAATGTTTATTATTTAATAGTTACGAAACATTGACATGGTTATTTTTTCAACAGCGGTTGAAATAATAAATAAAATTGTAAGTATCTTAAATAATATAATTAGTATGCGAGCCATACTTTATCAGTCTTCTTTCTAGTTAGATATTGTTGCAGCGTCTCTTCGAATGATTTACAGCGAGCTTTTGGTGTCGCCAAAGAAATTGATTTGTCTTGACTTTTCGCGGCTACGCTGTATGCCTTACGTATTTTTCTTTCTGGATGTGTAGGTTCTGGGCTTAGTAAATACGTATGCAAACAGTAAACACCACCACACAGTAAACAGACCGGCGAATGTAACAATATGATTATATTTTGTAAGATAACAGCTTCTTTATGACAATGCTTGTAATCGTATATCATTCTAAGTTTTCTGAGAATCAAAAACAACATTATTTCTATCGTAAGTCATTATAAATGTATGATTTTGATATTACATTTATATCATGTTAGAATACATCTTGGAGCTGGTTGACATTGAATATCTTTTAAAATGGTTTGTAACTTAAAAATGACATTTCTCTATTAATAGCATTTTACTTTCATCCTGATATCGTTTAGATTTATAACTTTGAGGTTATTTAGCTAAACCAAACTATATTTTTTTATGAATTCTCAATGCCAAAATTAATAAAAGTGGTAAAATAACGGCATGGGAATTCTTTCAGCAAGGTAAATAAGTATTATCAATAATTTCAAATACATTTATTTTATAACTAGATCCTATTTCAAATTGCATAGACGTTTAAACTATAAACGAAACACTATGTACGCATTTCGTCTATTTAGTTAAAATAATCAAGCTAGAAAGCTTTTTTATCGTTTAACAGACTACTATAGATTAAGCTATATATATAATATAAATGTATAGAAAACACTAATACGAAATACTTCAACTAAATTATTAAAAACCACAAATTTCAACAATATAACTATTAAAAATACCACTATAAAGTTAAAAACAGAACTTTTTAGTGAAAATAAATTGTTATTAAATTTGATCAGTCACAATAACAATTAAAAGTTGTTTTTAATTCTAATATTAAAGTAACACGGTTACAGACAAACATAATGGATGATAAAAATTGCCAGACTATAATCAAAACAAATTGGATGTAATGGTGTGACAGGCTAAAATCTATTGTCTAATAAACTGAATTATATGATTATTACCTAATATGTACAGTTAAAACCTACAAAGAAATTCTTACTCATTTATTTAAACTAACATTATCCTAAGTAATTTACAAACTAATATAGGTCATATAATTCTGAGTATCTTTAGGCCAGTGAACAGTTTTTAATGTGCTAAACATTAAACTATAGCATTAAAAGTATGTTTCTTACCATATTTACTTTAGGAAGAAATGTGTTAAATTCTCATTAGACACTGGTTTTAACTGACAATTTTTAGTTCAGCTTAAGTCAAACTGTAAACAAGTTTTCACTGGTCATCAGTAGTCGCTGATATGACTGTTTGCGGGGATTGCTCCATTTTCACTATTGCGTTCAACGCATGTGATATGTGCATAATATATAAAACGCATCTTTAATGAAATTATCAGAATGTAATAAATCATTCTTACTTATAGATTAGTATAATATCGTAGGGTTACTGTAAGTATCAAAATTATTTAATGGAGTTATGCCATTTTAAAATTTGACATACCTATTCTATAATATCAGTATTAACCTAAACGTAATTTAAAGTATACTTGCTAGAGATGGTATTTTATATTAGTTAAATATCCCACATAACCTAAGTAAAATACTCAAAGTGTGTATTAAGAAGAAGTAATATTATGTATTTTGGCAAAGAAGTTTTTACATATTTGGATAGTTTAGTAGGCATTCTTGTTTGAATTATAAAGAAAAAGAATTTACCAAAAAGAAGAATTATAATTCAAAATTATCAAAACCTCGCTTCTATTTCATGGATTGAAGTTTGAAGTTGATCATTTGTATTAATTATTTATTGATTTTTTTAAACTCATATAACAAAAAAAAATCATGATTTGCTACTGTGATAGCTTCCACTCTATTGTATATCCTGGTTCAATTTCTTAATTGAGATAGCACTTATTTGGTTAAATTTAATTTTACAACAATATATCTACTATTCATTATATTATATTGTTCTATTATTATATCTCCATGGACTCATTCTCAGTGTAGTTATTTCAGAAAAGTTAAATCAGCCGTATCAATAATGGAAATAGTAATTTATTTATTTTACAAATGGCAAAGTACGTTCAGAAAATAGTATAAATTAGACAAAGGACACACTATAAGTAATGTTACAAACGTTTAATTTAATTAAATTTTTTTTTTAAATCCAAATACAATATTTTCATACTAAAAGTGGCCTTACGAAAACTTTTGGCCAACGAAGTATTTTATTTACCTACTGACTTTATCAATAGAACTGCTTTCCCGTGATCGGATTATAACCAAATAAATTTCCCAAATGTACATAATAGCGATGGCCGAGTTGTAACGTATCGGCATGCTAAGTCGAAGGTCTTGTCTTACAACGTGTGTTTGAACGCAGAAAGGTTTGAGAAAGTATCTGACATCCATTTCTAGGAAAAATGTTATGAAACCTCTTCATTAGACAGTCAAAATCTACACCGGATTGTAGGTTGTAAAAATGTAGGTAAGTATACAATTAATACATAGTTAAGAACACAAAATTTTATTAAATATGAATAGCAAATGATTTTGTTTTCTTCTATAAATAGGTACTGCATTTGGCCAACATTACATGCCCCTTTTTATTGTGTCTTCCAAAGCAGAACCCAATGATTTATGACTATTATCAATTTCTCATAAAAGATCTATTAGTGTAATTTCCACTCTGTGGAGGTCCAATCTTCTTTTCATTGAACTTGTATTCTAAATTTAATTTAACTCTGCAAGATTTTACATATTAAGATATTATTCAACTAATGCGTATGCTAATATCATAAACTTGGAGTTCACTATGCTATGTTAATCAGGCGATGAAGTAGTTTACAGGTGAGTAGAGCTGCGAAGGCCTACCCGATGTGATCCCGGCCGATTATTCGGTCGATAACATTCGCTTTCGATACAACATAACAGTATTGATATGCGTAAATATTCAAGCATCACATTACGCAACCTGAATTGTAAATTTTACGAAAATAATATTATGCATGTCTGAAGTAGACAGGTTCTTAACATGCAGTGTTAACAACCTATTTATTTATGTATCATATACTAACTTTAATTATAATATTATTATCACTGATTCCGGGTTATTATTAAAAACAAATTATCAAAAAAGTATACATAATTAGACGATTAAATAATTAAAAATTGAAAGTCATGTTAAACCGCTTTGTTGGTCGATAAGAGATCCTCACAATCTAAGATCGCACTCAACTCGAACAGATGAAGATCAAGCAACAGGGCTTACAGAGACAACAAGTATTGATAGATGGGTCTAGATGAGCATCTAAGCTGGGCTGAAGTGCTTTTGTCCACCCCATGTTGTCTAATTACATTACTAATTTAATTGAAACAGACGTTTGGCGCTAAAAAAAATGAAATATTGATGTTATTGTACTTATGAATAATGCAGTTATTATTTTTTGATTCATAATAAAAATATAATATAATATAATGAAAGATTCTTTATTATAGAAAAAATATAATAATAATGCATATTTGGTTAGTACCAGATGTCTGTGACAATTAAGTTTGTAATGTCATTCACTTTAATCGATTATACACAGATTGCCTTCTGATAGATGTAATTTAAAGTTACGTAGTTATAAGAAATAAATCTTATGGCTCATAGACGTATCAATAGCTTCGAGCTGGGTTTCCCAAACTATGTTCCGCCGAACCTGAATAGGTGTTCCGCGACAATTTGGAAAGGTTTTATACACTGCAACACATTTAAAGATCTTCTACTAAGTAGAAGTAAAATAATTAAAACTAAAATAAGTAAAGAATCTACTTCATATTGAAAGGCGAGTGATGATCAATCTCCAATTAATTATGTTTATGAGTATCTAGGTACAGACGGAGGACCATCTTTTCTCATTAAATTTAATTTTAAAGTAGATGAAGAAGTTTCCAAAGTATTTTTAGAACACATACCTACATAACTTGAAAACAAATCTTTTGCAATATTTTCCGAAAACTAGTAAGGATGATTCCTGGGTTCCACCAGTAGTAGATGAAACCAGTTGGCTTAAAATATCAAGAAGATATGCAATTCAAGGACTCAAAATCATCAAAGTCATTGAGTGCTTTATTTATTCACATTTTTATGTTAATAATATTATATTATAGTTTTATATTTAAAAATAATTACTAAATATATAATGTGTTAGCATAACATTTTTATTTAATTTTTTTACTAGTAGGAATTACCCAACCTAAAAAATAAGCTAAGTGTTCCGTTGCAGAAAAAGTTTGGGAAACCCTGGAGAGGCGAAAGCACTTGCGAGGAAGGTGAAAGACAAGAGCTTGAGTCGTACTCGGTTTAAACTTTAGTCTAGACATTTTTCTAAGATATATATTTTTGAGGTTTTTCAAAATTATGTTTTTTTCTATATTAACATTCATACTCAGTTTTGAATAAAAAAATTTATCAATATTCCTTCAATATTGATTATTAGTAACAGCTTTATAATTCAAAAATATTTGTATTTTAATTATTTTTATTTGATTTATTGATACGTAAAGTGGAATTAGACATATTTGAAATAATACTAGACGCGCCGCGGTTATAATATACTAGCAAAAGCAGTTGATCAACTTGACCGCTTGCACTTGAAATCCGAATGGCGGCGACGCGACGGCCCGCTTCCTGAAGCCTAGGGCGTCGCGACGCTTCGTACGATAGCCTACAAAAAGCTTCCCATTGAAAGAAAATTGCATTGTTAGAATGACAATATTAACACGACTATATATCTTATATACAACTCATCTCGCGTTGGCTTGAAAATCAACGCAAAGAAAACCAACGTATTGTGTAATAGCACATGTCCTGATTCAGATTTCTCTCTGATTAGTGACGGACAATCGAGAGCGTCGACAGCTTCAAGTACCTGGGGGTACACATCACGGAAGATGGCATTTTGCAAAAAGAGCTTGCTATCCGAATGGGAATAGCTGGAGCAACATACAACTCGACGCGAAATGTCTGGGACTCACGATTGTACTCGGTCAAAACCAAATGCCGCCTATTCGATGCTTGCATTCTGACGGTGCTGCTTTACGTTAGCGAATCATGGCACCTTACGAAGGCTCAGAGCAACCGTATACTGTGCTTTGAAAACAGATGTTTGCGACGGATACTGGGTGGGCGGTGATATGACTTTAGGGGCAACGAGGAGAAAAAAGAACGCACCAAGCAGCCTGTCATCACGCTGAGAGTGAAGAGGCGACATTGGACCTGGCTTGGCTACGTGCTGCGGATGCCAGAAGAGAACCTCAACCTGGGTTACTTGTTCTTCAAGCCGACCGGATTCCGGCGTCCTGGAAGGCCGCTAAATACTATCTATAGATTGTATACGGAGGAGCAACGGGATGCTGGTTTGACCTGAAGCAAAGCAAGAAGACTGGCGAGCGACAGGAATTCTTGGAGGCGCCGCGTGGTGTCCATATGCTCCAATTAAAGGGCAGATATGGCCGAAGTAGAATAATATATCTTTAATAATCTAACGTATACAAGATACATCTGTAAATTTAATTCCTACATATACATACACTAAGTATTATGTGTCATACCAATGTATTGGAATTTACTTTTGTATAAAACATACTCTTGTTTGTCAGTTTGGGGTTATTTATATACTTAATCTCTCTTATGTAAATCCTCCATAATTAAATCAAAGAATAAGCTAGGGTTGCTTTTGACTTACCAAAACTTTAATGCAGTTTTCTGCGATACTAAAATCTAAATCTGACATACACGTCAAGTAGATACCTATCTACTTTTAGGTAATTTATTTTTCATCTTTTATTTTATCGCAGCAGTGAAAAATTAAATTAATATAAATTAATTTCTTTCAAGTTAATTCGCGTGGTCATATATTTTTCTCATGAATTGATGAATTTTAGTCATTTTTTAAATCATTATTTAAAGAATGAATTGTTATTTTTCTCAAGTATGCAATATTATTAATCAATTTATTTTCTTTACTGTTTATTTGAAAAATATTTACTGGGTACCTATGCCATATCATAGTATTATATTAGTACCATAAATAATTGTCTCTATTTAATGTAATACCTAATATGTTTTCTCCCACAATAACATAGCTGTTGGATAAATCCAAAAATAATCGAACACATCTATCGACTGCCGGACGAGCACTCTAACCATAAAACTGCCAACGCAAGTATCGTTTATGCTGATAGTCCATTATACCGACGTAAAATGGCAAGAAGACGGCCCCCATGAAGTCAATAAGCTTGGTTCAAATTTGGTGTTTTCATAGCGTGATCCTGGACATTCCTTAAATGTTGTAGATAATCTTTTTATATAATTTTGTAGCCTTATTATCCTTTATATTTATTTTAAGCATTCGATGACTGCATAAAGTATTTTTATTACATAAAATAGTATTCTTTTAAACCTCTCGATCTAATGTTTTAGAATATAGTCATATTTCAGTACATCCATTTGCAGTGGTGTTAAGATTTTTTACATGTATTAATTTTTAAACGCATTTACAACATCTAAGTTGTGTTTTAGCCAGCAGTTTCTGAGACTGTTCTTTTCATTTTACATATAATATTATTTTGTCATGAATGAAAAATAATTAGAGATTAAAAAAAAAACATACACACACACACACACCATCATCTTTATAAAATCCTAAAGGGGCAATGAACTATGCATAACATCTGTAGGTATACATAATTCGGATCATACCTGTTCAAAATAATATTATGTTAATTTTTATATTTAAATATAATGAAATTATTTGCACATAATTAAGTAGGTAGTTATTACGTTTTAAAAATACCTAAAAATAGAGAAGGTTATATTATCATTTGAGTTGAAGGTTTCAGTGATACTTCTTTGAATTTTATGTGCTTGGTTTATGCATAAAAAAACGCAGTTTTAGCAAAGCATTTAAATAACATGGCGTTGACCCGTTGCAAGGATAATTGTTTTGATTTCATTGACAAGTTCAAATGAGCCTTATAACATAATACGAGTAAATATTTTGATGCCAAAACTTGTGCTGAATAATTCACGAAATTGTGTATCATTTAGAAAAAACTTATGAACTGTGCAACTCTGAATCTCAAATTTATTTTAGATAGCACTAATTGCACATGGGCATGATCTGCCATTTACATAATATCATGCGCGCTTACCTTTAAAAATACCAATTGCGAAGACTCAATATCGAACCAATATTATTTAACATTTCATGATTACCCTCACTTGAAAAGAGGTGTACCTACGTAGTGCTATAGTAATCACTAATCTAAATCTACATCTATTTGTCGATTATAATGTATTAACAATATAATCTGGATTATTGACTAGTTAAAAATGTATGGAAGACGGTGACTTAGCAAGAAAAATCACCGCGTTATGGAAAATATACGCCTTCCTAGCGAATATATTTCGTCTAACCGGAAGAACAAAACTGTACGTTTGTAACGAGAAAATTGTATGAAAATAACAGTCTGTTGATAACGGTTTTGTTTTTCTGGTTGGTTTGAAACTGCTGTTATTATTTAAAATTCGAAATAAAATGTTAAGTAAAATTAGTATTTGAAGTTAAAATAATTATTTATACTTAAATTAATAATATGAATATACATTTAAAATTATTATTAAATTAGTATTATTACATATATTTATAAATTCAAATTAATATATTATTAAACACAAATATATTGTGACGATACCGAAAATTGATTCAATATAAATAAAAAAGATGAAATATTATATATCATTGCCGGTTCATAGAGGCCCTCAAATGGGCATTAATTTCTGTAAAGTCGGCTGCTTCAAACATAGAACTCACCAAAGAAAACAAAATATATGCCAATAGTGCAACAAATGATAATAGTAACCTTATTTTTGGCGGCGATGCTTTTCAAACTATGGAATCATTTGTTTCTCCAAGATATCTCGTCATACATAATAATAATACATGCGATGAAATGAATCTCCGGATCAACCTCGCTAGGATGTACTATTTTAACGTCCGAAGGCTTTTGAAAAAGAAAAATTGAAAATATAGATCTTTTTTATTCATTCATAATATATTCAAAAATATTTTTGCTGAATAAGAAAAAACTTTATTAAAGTCTTATATAGGATAATGTATTAACGATATACTAACGTTCCTTTTTGGGTGAAATTTAATTATTTACTGTCTTAACAGTTTTGGCTTTTCATTTTGTAAATATGTAGTTTCCCTCAAAGACCTACTTATGATTATTGTTAACGTGAATCTTATATTGCAAAAATTTCATTTAAAGAATAAACAATTCATATTTACTAGATGTAATGTCAGGTACAAACAAAAAACATATAAATAGACATTTTCTTCTAATATGTTATATATTTGTTTTACAATGTTTCACAGCACGTATATTATTTCAACATCGCTGTACACTAATATTAAAACGTGACAAAAGTCAGATATACCTATTGTTATTTTAGTGATAACTGTAGTTACAGAAACAATATTTTTTTGCATTAGTCATATTGTATACTTTTGAAAATCTCACCAATCCACCAAATCCACCGATAACGAACGCTTCCTGCGGGTGAGCGATTTGCAACTGAAAAGAAACGCAGAAGAGTCAAATCATTGGTAGATACTTGAAATAACGTTTTATATAATATATTGCTATTAATGAGTATACTTCTTAATCCCTGTCCCTGTTCCTTGTCAGTCTTCTTTCTTGTTTCCAGGTCATGTCGCCATACTATATCTTCATCGTATACACTGTATACAGCACGTCGATGGTATTTAAAGGCATTGTGGGCTCATAGGAATTCGGTTGGCTTGAAGAACAGTCATGCACAATTTCTTCATTTTCAAATTAGGCTGCATGATCCAAATTTGTATCATTTTTCATTTGGTTTTTTCGGGATGTATATAGCCCTGAATCCTGAACATTCCGCAGTTGTATGTTACTCCAGTCATTCTCTTTCAGACAACAAGCTATTTTTTTCAAAATACGAACTTCTGAGAGTGAAAGCGAAAGTGCACCCCCAGATACTTAATACTATCGACACGGTATTTTGAACGTTGCTAATCAGGGAAAATCAAAATTTTAACTGACGCGAGACGGCGAGACCAATTATTGTTATGGAGCCTGTCTATTATCTTTTGAATGGTCTGGATTAAATTGTCGAGTAGGACAGCTTCATAGGTATAGTTTAGCAAATGCTCGCAAATAAATCATTGCATTGCAAGTTAATGTAAACATTAAATAATCGTTTAAAATCAATTCGTCGCCACAGGCAGCATTGTCATGTCTACTGAAATTTCAGTAGATCTACTGATATTTTTTGATATTTTTGGCAATATACTGAATCTACTGATATTTTCTGAAATCTACTGATATTTCTTCATTTCACAAAATTCCCACCAACCATGAAAACTAGGGAACCTGCGGCCCGCGGCGAAATATTTTGCTTAAAGCAGAAATCTACTGATAATTTGTGGAATCTACTGAATTTTTTTTACACATTCTACTGAAATTTCAAATTTTGACTTGGCAACACTGGCCACAGGTGTCCATTGTTACATTGTGAGATATTATGGCATATCCATCTTTACCTATTTACCAGGAGTTGGAGCGTTGGGTATGTATCATCTTTAAAGCTCACATGACAACTTGAGTTTTAGAGATTTAGTAGTTACCAAACCACAGTGATAGAAAGAGTCTGTTGAAGGGAGTTAAGCAATTTGCAATCGACAAACAGGTTCATGCTTCAGTCATACTTACGGAACTTAGCTGAATATTCTGGATTTTTTCTGATGGTTATATTTCTGAAAACGATATGATATAAGGAATTCTACCGAAGTATTGAAATTATTCCAGACTAAATTTCTATAATAATATTATTTTCTTCGAAGTAATAATATGTAATGTTTTACAATTAATTATGGTTCTTGGTACAGTTAATGCTTATCAATCACATATTCCTTGTTGATAGAACGTGTCAAAGGTAATAAATCGTAGAAGGGCATTTTTATGAGCCTTGTTTATCATACCGCTGCCGCTGCTCATGTGACTTCTTTGCGTTCAGAATGCTAAAATATATTTTCAACGAACGGTTGACATTCAAAAATAGAGGCGTGAAAAAATATTAAATTTGTTACGTATTACTTTACATAATATTATAATCATAATCATTTATTATGGAGTCATAGAACTGTGACTCTATATAACTCGTCTACCTAGATTTATATAAAATACATTTTGGCTAGTAGGTACTTATTATATACTGCGATATAAAGATTTATAATGAATCGGTATTTATGACTACACGCATGGCCCCACAAAGGGGGGCTGACAGGGCTGTATCCTGGGGGCTCGGGCTTAGAGGGGGCCCGGCGTGGCAGGTCGACCAGTTAAGTGAGATAAACACCCACACCACAACTCAACACAACATGTACCTAACCGACTTTTTTAAACGGAACATGTTCAAACACGCGCGTTACCATGATCTTACTCCCTACCTCATTCATCGTTTGTCAATTTATGGCTACGGCCGTATGTTGTAGCTTAACCAATGGAAAATGCCAATAGAAATGGCGTATTTCAAAAAAATACTACCTTATTCTTAGGTTAATAATTATTATAAAGCAATCATTATTCGTAGGATGTTTATCACATTTCAATGGTCAAAGACATAGCTTATAATCAGTATCTTTGGAATTATCTTCAAATGTGTTAATCGTGCCCATTTTTTGAATAATACAATGCCTAATTCTTGTCAAATTTGGGATCACAAAGATTACGAAATATAATTTTTTATCGTAAATGTGTCAT
The DNA here is from genome assembly GCF_057557595.1 of Rhyacophila brunnea. Taxonomy (NCBI): domain Eukaryota; kingdom Metazoa; phylum Arthropoda; class Insecta; order Trichoptera; family Rhyacophilidae; genus Rhyacophila; species Rhyacophila brunnea. Next base: position 37,127,763 of record NW_028232752.1, read on the forward strand.
TATATAATGTTAACATTAATTTTACTAATGGTTTTGTAAATGCGTTTAAAAATTAATAAACCTAAAAAATCTTCAGACCACTGCACATGGATGTACTGAAATATGACTATATTCTAATACATTGGAGCGAGAGGTTTAAAAGAATACTATTTAATGTAATAAAAATACTTTGTGCAGTCATTAACTGTTTAAAAATAAATATAAAGGATAATAAGGCTTCAAAATTATATAAATAGATTATCTACAACGTTTAAGGAATATCCAGGGTTATGCTTTGAAAATACCATAAAAGCTCCATTTTGACCTACGCTGAGCATGTGGGCCGTTATAGTTACCTTTTGAGAGTATCTCGTTATTTCGCACTGTTTGGCGATTTTAATATACAACATAATGAATATCGTCATATAAAGTGTAATATGCTTAAAATTAATTCTCCGTCAACGTCAAAATCCATAAAATCTTATAGTGTTGAACTGATGAATTGTAAATTATTTTTTTGTTCCTGATTGTTGTAAATTAGAATACAAATTCTGTTGCATGTTATTTTCGACTACCAGCAAGAAATAAACGCCTTGAAGATATCCTTGCGATAGAGACGGGGAGTTTTCATACATTATTTATTATTTACTTGTGTAGTAAATAAATTTGTACCGAAGCGCATAATTTTATTTAACTTCATAGAAAATGTAGTAATACTATATTATTAAATGACCATTTTGTAATCATTAATATAATAGACTGATATTAAACTTTTAAAGAAAATACAGATTTAAAAGTCATTCGTCAACTTGAATTTTGAGGTACAAAAAAAACACATAGGTATCATACAAAAGACAAATAGAATAATTGCTTTGAAAAATATATTATTTAACAATCAAAATATATTTTTAGAAAATCATCAACGACGCGGAGAAATCTACTGCTGTAGAAAACTCCTCCAAACTAGTTCAACCATTTTCATTTAATTCAATAAGCTTGGATATTTTGTACATCTCACATACCACTAGTTAACTAGATTTACCCAACGATGTTTTTTCTTCAAGCTATGTCTTCAGTTCACTCCAAATTTATGGGTTTTATAAATTTATTACACTGCATAAACTTGGCAGTTCCCTCATTCAATTATGTAATTTTGTATTCACACTTTATGCCCAGCATATACCTACTTCTCCACACCACGAAGTGCTACACTGTTTTTGGACCTCAAACTTCTAATTATATTAAAAAAAACTTATTTTAGTACTGTTTAATTGTTTGGCTGATGACAAAAAGAACGAAATTCTTACAGCTATAAAAAATGTGTTAACCGACTTTTAAAGTAATTCTCTCAATAATTATATTTATATTCATATTATATTTTTTAGTATTAACAATCGCTTGATATTATTGGCCTTTTATTAATGATATATTTATAATTCATACATAGATTATTCAAATTTAAGTAACAATGTAATGGATATCCACGTAATATTATGAATTATATTGCATTACAACTGTTATCAGATTAATTGCTAGTAATGACGCTTAACCGGACATCGAACCAAGGATCAAAAATTATAAGCGCATGATAACACAGGATCACCTTGCCTCCGATGCGATATAATCAATTAAGAAATAATTCATGTTATTTCTTAATATAACAGCTGGAAATAAGTCAAATATTTTAAACATATCTAAATTATTTATATACCTAATGTTTTATAATGTACAACACGCGCCTAACGTCAAGTAAATGCAAAATCATTCGCCGCTTATTCCATAGTTTATGTTTTTAAAACCCCCGGGTGGACTGAATTATTCGAGTATTATTTTCCCAATTGATAATATTTGTGTTCCGATTCAGTATATTGACTAAGGACCGCTACAGTCAGGCCATGACACGAAACTATAAGCTTCGATCATAGTGATAATAATTATTGCTCATACTTCGAATGCAATATAGTAAACTATTGTAGAAAATTATTGCTCCGTATAGAAATAAATAGTAATAATTTGAACGAAATATGAAATCGAAAATCTGCATTTATTACGAACGGTTTCCCACTTTTGTGCATCACGCGTAAAATAATATACATAATTGCACATACATTATTTTGATAAAACCGTTTGGCACTGTCACCCGAACGTGGTACTTACATATTATTTACCCCAGCGCATCTATTCTATACACAAGACTGCTTTCGACCTCTACGGTAGCTATTTAGGGTAGGTTTGTATCGAATTATTAGCAGTCATTGTAACAATTGCAATAAGTTAGTTGTAATTGTTACAATAAGTGCTGTGTTTTAACAGCACCTTTTTTGGCTGTCGTAAATTTTAGAGCGAGATTGACAGTTTTGACTGTTTAGACGGCTAACTTACTGTAATTGTTACAATATTGCTAATACTTCGATACAAACCTACCTACCCTAGATAGCTGTCGTGGCGGCCGAAAGCAGTCTTGCGTGTAGAATAGATGCGCAGAAGCTCCGAAAGGTTGTATAGGTTTGCTGTAAGACAGTGAATTTCCTTAATAATTCCTTAATAAAAGTTTTTTTGTAATATAGCGTATGTTGTAATGACCCATTAGGATTAGAATGATCAAAATAGGGTGAATAATGTTCAAAATATCATTGTCAATGTCAGGACTCGGGAATAGTGTATTTGATATATTATTATATCCAATATTCGCCGTACTATGTTAATAAGACGCTCTTTTTAAAATGTAGACAATGGCGCAAAATGCGGAGATGTTAGGGGGTGCGGAAAATGGGGGGGAGGCAGAATTCGGGGACCGTCAGAAGTCCGAAAAGTAAATTTTAAAATGATTTTATTAAAAATACTTTTTATTCTATTAGTTGCACAAACTGAATCTTCGGCAGTTATCAATTATCACAGAGCGGTTGTTAATATTTCGGTACATAATATATCATAAAGTTTGCGATATTACTTATTATGTCATTTTAATTGTAAAATTAAATGCCAACTAACGCTGTTTGAGATAATAATATAATACCTACTCGTATCTATTATATTTTTATAAATAGTAGAGTAGTAATTTTAAAAGACAAATTAAATAGAAAAATCTCTATCGTAAAACTGGCTCATCAGTCTCGGAAATACCTGTGTGACAGAAGTGAACATTGAACATTTATCTTAATCAATATAACGATATATTCTAATAAGATAAACGTTTTCATAATATTTTTATCTTCGAATTTAAAAAATATGTAATGTATTTAAGAACAAAAAAAAGTGTTCACTCGATGAATCCTCTTTGGATGGCAGAATACCTGCTGAGAAGACAATAAGCACCAGGGTGCATGGCGACGCTACTGCCGAGAATCAGGCGTGAGAAACTCCCTTCTAATGTCCTAATTGATGATTCACTGGACAAATATCCTGACAATGGATTTTCGGGTAAATACTATAGCGTAGTATATCTAAACCGAATCTGATGTGGATATTATAATATTCAAGTTGTTGTTGTATGATGAATACATGGGGATTGAATGAGTGCCCACGTTGTGACTGTGGTTAGATTGAGATAATAGAACATATTGTGAAGTGCTGCAACTTGTATATTTTTTTCGGAATAGTTTCTATAAGTTGATGCTTTGCCGGTTCCGCTGTAACTAGTTTTGCGATTTATTTTTTATTTCTACCCATTTTCGTCTCGCTATCGCAATGATATTATTGTATACAGAACAATAATAAAAGTATTGTGAATATGCAACTGTTAATATATAAACGCTTTCCAAAAATATACCTATGGGCCGGGCCAGGGCTATGGCTCAGCCTATAATGATGGATAATATCGTGTTACTTACAAAAATGAGTTGTATAATATAATATTGAGATCATATTATCTGAAATGTATGATTTCAGTGGTAAAGGCAGGTGGAGGATAAAATTACTAAGAGTCGGTATCCAGAATTAATGATTACCGACTTTGGAATCAATCCTGCCTTATAAAGCCAAACATGCGGATGATTATAGTCATTCAGCGATAATAAGTAAATTACAGCTCGCTTAATCTGAATAAAATAAGTTTCTATCAAAATAAAATTCACAATAAAATTATTAACTTCATTTAGGTAAGTTAGTAGAAAGAATCAGTTGGCCGAAGAACTCTCCGAAGCAACTCTGACAAGAATACTAATTATATTCATCATCATTGACTCTAAGATCTGATGTGGACCTTGATCGCTTCTCGAAGAGGTCTCCTAACTTTACCAGAAATGGATGATCAACCTAATAGATCGATGCTTTGTATCCAAAAACAGACACGGAATTCAAACCGGAAACCCACGATTTTATATATATGCATAATATATATGTAGTATAGTGTAGGTTAATTGAAATGTTGATCAGTATAACATGTAAGAGGGTAATATAACAAAGTAAATTAAATCATGCAACTGCAAAACACTATGTAGTAATAAATACTTGCATATTTCTATAAATAAAATATAGTTTTATTTCAGTTTTCTTCAGAATGTGCTATCCTAACATTTACCAACTAACTAATGTGTTAATAAACCGTCTGGCGATGTACATATTCCAAAGGCCAATGATCGACTCACGGATTTGTCTATCTTTCTCCAGTTGTTTTGTGTCACATACCACAAAGAAATACGACATAGAAGGAAAGATGACAACCTGCGTAAACTCGTGATATTTGGTTACCTCGAAGGATGAAGAGGACGAAAAAAGGCTAACTTCATATCGAATGATCAAATTAAGAGCTTCATGGGCCAAATTTTCCATGGACATAGTCTCAGCGTTGAATGCTGAGCGGGGTAGCCGAGCCGAGGGGAAGGGTATACTACCCAATCGTTAAATCATCTAGGTCTTAGCATGCTACTCGTATTAAACGTAAAGCACATATTAGAAGTGAACTTACGTCTGTAATATTATGTACAATATTTATGTGCGCGCGCGCGAGCCACGACCACTTACGGAGCTGGCACGATGACTGTTCGTCTGTACGATTGTCTCATGTAGACGAATTAAAAAGAAACTGCGTCTCTCATAGTTTCAATATGAAAATAAGGCGCGCACATGGTGCCCTTGAAACACTAAGTTAAATGGGTGAAGAGTGGGAGCGACGACCATTTCGATGTATGGCATTATGTCTTTTCGTGTAAGTATACTATTGTCTCGGGTATACAAATCACAAAAGAAAGTGCGTCCCTATAAGCACACTAAGTTCCTCTCAACACTCTGTATATTTGTCCTACTGATGACGGTTGTGAGGCATTTCAAGGGTTGTTTCAATATGTCGGTGTCAAGCTGTTGAAAGGCAATGTAACAATTTTGTTAAAATTATTTTTTATATAATTTTATGTTTGTGATTTTGTTCCAAATGTGTGTTGCATTCTTAAATTTTGTATATTATTCTATAAATAAAAATGTTATTAACTTATATTATGTGAGACTGGATTTCCAAAATAAGGATAGAAAGTATAGTAATTGGATGCATATCTTGAGAAAAAATATTGATAAATATATTGTTAGTCGATAGCATTCATGATTTTATTTAAAATGACCGTTAATCATAAATAACGCGACATTACTAGATATTCTATGACCGATATAAATGATAAAAATGTATTTTTAAATTAATCATGTCATCGTTGTTTTAACATGTAACTAGTTGTCATTTATATAAATAGCATCACAATAAAATGTATATACCTAAATATATTTATAGAAGTAAGGAAAATTAAGCGGATTCTAGTAATCTTATCCGATCTTAGCACAAGATACAAATCAGACGACTTAATTTCACAACAATTACTCTTCTACTTACATTATAATAACATGCTTGTTAGATTTTTATCGGTTATCAATGAATCAGTATTATTTTTTGCCCGTCGGCTATAGATACTATGTTTTGATTGGATGTTTTGTTCATTCTTTTTGAAGTTAATACGTATATTAATTTGCAAATTAAAATTCCGAAACGAGGTGACCATAATAATATTATCTACTTAAACAATTTTATTATCAAGCAGACAAAGCAATCAAAATTTAAGCTGAAAAAAAAACCATATATAGGTATATATCACATTACAATATATACCTACGTCACATCGTGAACAGCGAATTATGACGATTTTTTTGGAATCACCATTGTACCGCCACACAAAAAAATACTGCTACACCCGTTTTGAGCTCATACAAAAATATTCTGATTTGTTCCCACCTATAATTCAACAGCCTAATTAAAAGTAAAATTAATGATAAAACCGAATTTGATGGTACCAAAATATAGCGCCCACGTCACATGATTTTAGCATGAAACCCATGAAATGATTTTTTTTTTTAAAAAAATACAATTATTTCTGTAGAAACCTAATATACATTAACATGTGTGTCGAATCAATAATAGAGTAATATTTACTTTAATTTTATAATGAGATACTGAAGTTTAAATTAATAAAATCGACACAAGAGTGAATATAATATATAATTATTTGTTTATTTTATCACCTATAAGTAGATTATTCAGCTAAATTAAACCGGAAAAATAAAAAATCATATTTCTGATTTAATATTGATAAAAAATACCCTTGTAGATAAGACTAATTGTTTACGTAAATATTTAATTTTTATATAGATAAACACAACTAGACAAATATTATACTAGAGCTACCTGTAAATTTTTAAGATAAAATTTTGCAGATTTTTTTAAAATTCTGACAGATTTATATAATATAATATCATATTTACAATCGGTTGGTTGTATTTTTCTTCAAGGTTCTGTTACAATTACCGACAAAATATATTTAAATGCGTGTGGCGGACGAACATCCCAGTGCATCAAGCATGTGCAATCCAATACATTTTTGACCAAAATTTCAAAAAAATCTACAAAAGTACTGTTTTCTGCAAATTCGAGATGCATTTATTAAACTGAGGAATGACTATCGCAAGGAAGGCTATCGCAGTTTTGCTCCCATTTTTCATGTAATATTTACGTGAACATTTTTTTCATTTCTTGTACCTACTAAAAAATTACTAACGGCAAATAAATGATATAGTGTTATATGAAATAAATAAATAAATAAGTAGGTACAGTTTATATTGATTATTTAATGTTTGAATTAAGGTGAATATGTGTATCTTATGCTAGTCCTAATCATGGCCCTCAAATCGCAAAGCGGGCCCCCAGGCTAGGATCTTTGGCGGGCCCCCCCTACCTATCGCAAGGATAAAGGCAGTGTGACGCTCTACAGTAGCGTTTTCCAAATGGTGTACGTGGTAAAAGTAATGTGTATATTTAGTGTTTTTCGTATATTTTAATACATCCATTTGAATTATGGAGTTATCGAGTATTGATACAGAATTAAAATTTTAATGGTACAAACATATAATTTTAAATATTAATTTTATTTTTGAAGGAATTTTTTTTACTAGTAAAGCAAGCAAATTTGTGATGTGTGCTTATCCCACTTATCTGGTCGACTCGCCTCGCCGGGCCCTCGGGCTAGGCTCCTGTCACCCGAACCCCCCCTTATGGGGACTATGGTCCTAATAGTAAATTAGTAAAATTTATGCCTATGCTCATTTTTATATAGATATTTACTTATGATGACGTGTCCCGGAATTTTGAGAAGAACTTCGGTTTGACGTGGGTGGCAAACAGTTCAGTGGAATACTTGAGCGCGAATATTTTTGCTTCCTCTTTTCTGTATCGCCAAATATTTTGTTGCCATGTTCCTATTTATTTTATCTAACTAAAAATACATTAATTTTAACCAAAACAATGTGAGTATATATATTATAAATATATATAGGATTGTATAATTTGTACGGGCGGTCAGTTTTTTTCTGCCAAAAAACAAAAGCAGTCCCAATTAGTATCAGATTGTTTAGCGACTTTGCTAAGTGAAATAGAATAATGTTATTTTACGAGTATAATAGGATTTGCGGACCCATAAGTCTCGGTTGACAGAAATCCTATCATTATTTTCCACAAAACTCGTCTCGCTTTTCTTCCAGCGTAGGATTTTCCTCCAGAGGGTAGGAAATTAATTATACTTTTCCTAGACATTTTACAAAATGTATCCAGCTTGTGAAAAGCGCAAAATTATTAAGGTAAATGATCGTGGCCAATTTGTTAATATTATATACTATATTTTTAACCAATATTTTTTTTGCAAGACGATGTGTCACCTTCACATTATTATTTATGTTAATACTACATATTATCTACTCTTGTCAACTACTTCTAGAGCAGCGGTTGCGAACCTATGGTACGCGAGCCACGTGTTGCGCGCGAAAGACTCTTAGATGAAATCAATTTTATTTCAAAACAAATTCGCATTATTTTCAAGACAGATTTGGCTAATCATTATAAATTATAACACTTACAATATTGCGCTTGAGTCGGCCGGACGGTCGTCATTGTAATAATATGAACAAGTATTTATTTTAAAGTTTAAATCGTTTGTTGGCAGTAAATGTTTTTAGATTCTTCTTGAAAACGTATGACAGTCACATTTAAATAGATTTTCACTGGAGCGTTTTTAAGTTGTTAAATTTCTGATAAAAAAATATCTGATGTACATCGCTTGTCATTAGTTTTCTCACCAGCATGATGTTTTGGGTGGTTATACCTTCTACATTTCAATTCAGAAATATCGTATTGGTTGCGGGTTTTTCCTCGGTTTTCCTAACGGATATTATGTGTGTTTAACTGTTTAAATTAATCTTCTGCCTGTATGAGAACAAATAATATCGTATTTAAAATTGTATTTAGTATTTTATTTTTACTATTACATTATGGAGACGACAGGGCGCAAATAAAAATATATATTTTGGTAGGTTTATAATAATCAATTGACACCACTAATAGGCACACAATGCGGTTATAATTTACTCCCAATATTAGCCACTGACACGCAACTCATTATTACGGATATTTTGGCACGTAAGCATAAAAGGGTTCGCCATCGTTGTTCTAGATAGATTTAACAAAAAATGTATTATTTAAAATGTAGGTACTATATCATACTTTACATAATTTGAAAGAGCAAGAAAATAAATAGTGACACTAAATGAAGACAGCAAAGCATTTGAACGTCTCTGTCCTGAATGATAGGCATGGCACATCCAGAATAGGCTTTCATAATGACGTGTACCATATATCCCGCATTAGGTTCGCCCGAAAATCTAGTTCTAGAGCCTGATATAACAAAGAGACTGTGATTGAATCCCAACTCTCGAAAGTGCCCATATACATACATGACGACATGGGCTTCTATCTAGCACTGAGTGCAATAGTTAATGGCGGATGTTGAGGGTAACGTAGCTTTTCCGAACGTTGGTCTCGAATGGGTCCACGATGGCCGCGGGGCTCACACGTCGGCTTACAATGTCGTAAGTTCCAGGTTCGAATCCTGGATTTGGAGTCAGATTATGGACCTTATACTAGATAAGTATTTTTTGACTATTATCTATTATGGTTTGGTTTTCGCAGGGCTTAATTAAATTTTACAAACTAACCAACACCATCTGTAAATTCTAGTCTTATTTCAATAAAAACAAATACGTATGGCTGACAAAGTTTAGTGTGCACTATTTATGGCGGATCCTAATAGCCTACCTCCATCTTTCGCCAATGGTATCAGAATATAGCAATTGATAAAATTGACCATCGCATCCATACCCTGGAACTAAATACAAATAAATAATTTAAAAAAATACACAGATATGATTCATAAATTGTACATAATAATATACTAGTATTATAGTAGTACAATAATAATATGTGAATCGTCTGTGTTTTCATTTTACGTAATGAAATATCGTTGACATTGGATTACTGTCAATACAATAGTATATGTAATAATTATTATTATGTATACTGATAAAAATCGTGTATATATTATGTACCTACATAATTCAGATTAGAATAAATCTTTGGCTTAAAATACCCAATTATTACGTTTTTTATTATTTTAATAAAAATTACCGGTACATTAAAAAGACTTCTGTATGTACAGACAATTCTGTAAATAAATAAGAGATAACTACTAACTGACGGTTGAATAATTAAAAAAACTGATATCGTTAATGTAGATAGATCCATGCAAATAATTACAGTACACTGAGGGAAAGATAAAGATGTCAGTTTTTTTATTATTTAAAGAAGACTTTTCTGCTTTGAAAGTATTGTTGATTCATTATAATTTATATTATATATTACCAGTACATATTTTTTATTTACTAAGCAAATCTTGTTCACGGTCAATCTTCCTATATGTTTTTTCATTGATTTTTCCTAAATCGTGTATTTTATATGTAATTACTAATATTACCAGATTCTCTTTACGTCTATTATGAGCAACCCCGTGATAATTTTCTACGGTCCAGCACAGATGACACAGATTTTATAGTTGACTTACTATAACACAAAATATTTATTAAAATGTCCGTATGGAATTGATACGAATGAACTACTGACAGCATTCTATTCTTATAATAACTAGCTAAAAACATCTGTTGTGACTTAGCTTAGATGTCGATCTATATCGCTTGTTGTCGCGCTATATCGCTCAAAGAATAGATCATCGCCGAATACATTTTAATATCCAGTGGTACCTAAGAGATATTTAAAAATACCTATAATTATACCTATATCAGTCTGAAGACTACCAAGGACCACAGAGACACAAAATGTAGGTAGACTGCCCTGTAAAATAAGCTAATCAGCATTTTTCTTGGTCATAAACCACGTGTAAACGTATGATATGAAGGTATGTTATAGTAGGAAAATTTAATCCTAAACATGTGCAGATGAAATTTTTTCTAGTTTGCAAGAAATACATACGTAGTTCCTATTCACGACTGTACTTATATCGAGCCTTTTTCACCGCTTTCTCTTGACTCGGCGCCGCTCTGACAATGGTTTATTTTTTGTCAAAACTCTTTTGCGTTATTCGGCTGCTGGTCAACATGACGATTGGTTTTACAATCCAGTATGAACTTTGGAGAAAGTTTCAAAAGATTTTTGTATTAGAACTGGTTATTAAGCATTCATTAGACCCATCGTTTGGATTCAAATACACTTTGGAAATGATAAGACGCAAAATTTATTTATTCGATTCAGAAATGGACGTAATGCCATTAGTACACCGAGGGAATCAATGGATTCATCATCTATATTCAAGCACAAAATTATATTATTAAAAAGTATAAGAATGTTGTACGTTCTAATAATGATCGGTTTAATTAAATGACCCCGAGTTTGGCTATCAGCACCTTTATTGTTTTAAATATACCATAGTAAATGGATTAAAAACTCTGACGACGTCAAGAGGCAAATCCTGGATCGGTAAATCCCGGTAAAGTGGCGAATCGGGAATCCATCGTAGTAGCTTCTAATATTAGACTAGAAAGGAAATATAAAAATAACTCTCGAACTACCTAAATTGGTGTGTTAAATAATGTAATGTGAATTTTCTTGGAACATAAGTTAACTGATAAATACATGTATTTTTACTGACGGGAGAATCATAATAAAATAAAGAAAAATGTGACTTTATGGAAAATACAATATCTATCGAGGAAATAAAATATTTATACCAAAAAAAATCCGTTTCAGTCTATTCTCTATTGGGATTCCGGATGATGTCGGTAAGCTTGTTACATATTCTAGCAAATCAACCCCTAACAAATCCTTTGTTACGGAAAATCGTAGGACGTCGTGCTGTTTTCTAAATTGCTCAATATAAAACAAATACTATCAGGTCATTTACTATAAACCAATATCAAACTGTTTATAATCGAAAATGGCTTAAATAAATCATAAATAAAAGAATAAATATAAAATCACTCCATACACTTCGTTTTTGTATACAATTTATTATTAGTACTGTGGTTGAATCCGCCCTAAACTGCTTTGAAATAATAATTATAAAAAGCACAAGTAAGATTTTACTGTCAACATCTAAAAAGTTGTTATAAAAAGGAATATCATTTATTCTTAATAGTCGACTCAAGTTTCAGGAATATGTGTTGTTACGTCATACAGATTATTAAGCTTACATTCATATTGTCATAAGTGCCATGAATAATTACTTATAATTAAATTATGATGCGATGAACTCGTTATTGAGTTGATTTCATATTATTATAGTGCTGAAGTCATAAAAGCCGAAATATCTCAGGACTCAACACTACATTTTGTAGAATTTGTAATTCATTTAATTATTGGTTTTATAATGTGTAATTATTGGTACAGAACAATTTAAGTCAATGCTAATTTAATAAAAATATCTAGACACTATAATGCAATTTTTTGATTAAAAACATCGGAGAAAATGTATAATATAAAGAATACGAATTCTCAAAAATACTTACAGGCGCAGAGGGGATGTAGTAATAATTATAATGGCTTTTGTAATATTATGCATTTGAAATATTTTATTAATGTGATAAATGGATTGATATAAAAAATGTCATTTGCCTTTTTTCTAGAATAAGGATCCAAACACTCTTTTATAAGCAATCTTGTTGGCAGTAAATTTGAACTGAACGTAATAAACAAGTTCCGAACATAGCTTATTTTTATTTCCGTCTAAGGAAATTTATTTCCACAATATTACCCGTGGAATATAATACTTCAAGTTTAATGAAGTGTACAAATAATTAAACATATTTTCTAATAAACTATTTCTTTTATTCGACGAATAATTATTCACAAGTTTTAATAATATAGCATTATATAAAATATTGAACACACATATTAATTTGAAAATAAATGACAGATTTAACGCAATTTAATAAGCATTATTACTAAGACCTACTAGATAAATCCATCGTAATTATGTAGGATGCCCGTAGCTTTATTACAAAAGGCACACTAAAGCGGTCTCCAAAATCCAGCGGTTACAGGTTCATGTCCCCTCGGGTGTTTTTTTCTGAAAAGGATTTTTTATAATGGGTATGAGACGTTTTCAAATTATTTGTGTGAAACATATTTGATATATTATTATTTTATGAATATTAACGAACTAGCCTTTAGTTAAACTACATACGGATAGTACACAACTAATATTTTTTACCTAAGAATAAGGTAGTGTTTTTTGAAATACGCCATCTCTATTGGCATTTCCCAGTGGTTAAGCTACAAAATACGGCCGTAGCCATAAATTGATAAACGATAAATTAAGTAGGGAGTACGATCATGTTTACGCGCGTATTTTAACATGTGCCTAACCGTAAATTACGGTTAATGCACAACTAATATTACTTTGACAAGACTTTGAGTTTTTCTCCGAGTAAATTAATAAAATAAACTGTAATAGTAAATTATGTCAAAATAACTATCACATTCTATTATAATTTAATAGTTTTTGGATTCACCAAACGACATAGTTGACAAAATTAAATAAAACTGTACACCTGTCTAGAAACTGATCTAAAAAATTCAAATTTTACACTTATCACAGATTCACTAAAGAAAAATTTATGCAGTTATTTATTGTGCAAAAGACACAATTTTTAAATTAATTGAATTAAGTGTAGATTATAAATAGTATAATTGTATCGGTAGTTTAATTCAAAAATCCAATCAATAATTTAAATTTTCTTTGATGCCTTTCATTCAGGTAAAAAGTGGCATTAGAGGAGCCTCAGTGACGCAAATTTAATAAGAATAGTATGTAGCACAGAGTGCAAATGTAGGCTGTACTTCCGCGCGCAATTGCCTGTCTGTTGACGGAAATTGGATTGCTCGCCGCGCATACTAATTCAGAGCAAAGTGAAAAAATTAACACGTTGATAAGTCAATTCAATGTGACCGCTTCCGGCAGCCGACGGCTTTGCGAAGAATAGGGTAATTTTTAATGAAGTGTTTTAATGAATAGCACCATCTTCGATTATTCCGCATCGCTGATCATAAATTTGACAAAGTCAAAAAATGGGATACATAAAAAACACCTGAAAAAAAATCAAGATAAGTATAATGCATACATTAACATTATACTTATTTACCGGGTTCTTCAAAATTTTAATTTAACCAATTAGAGATATTCATAAATTGGCACTAAGTACTTATATGTCATCATCATCGTCATTAGCTGGGGTCGATCCACTGCTAAATGAAGGCTTCGTCTAGTTTCTTTCATTTTCCTTATTTATTAGTATCCAGATGCAATTAATGAATTTATCTATTCAGTGGGTTTAATGACATGTCTGTAGTCGTTTAGTGCTCTTTGGGTACCTACCACTGTATAACTGAATTTGTCCACTGGCCGAGGAATATATCTGGTCCATTGTCATTTCATTTGCTTGGTGACCTTTGCCACATCGTGTATTCTTATCAGCCTTTGGTGTATTTTATAGTCTTTTTGCATTATGCTCAGCATGCATAACCTTTGCACCTTTCCATGTTACGTTACAATACTCAAAGTTTTCGGATTTCTCTTATATTAAGGGCTCGATTTCCAAATCAATGTTTCAATCTAAATTTTTAAAGATTCAATTTGTTTATGTAGGTATATGAAGTAAACATTCCAAGTTATAAATTTAAGAAATTCGGATGATACGATTGAGTAATTTTTTAATGAGATTTCAATAAAAAATCTTTTGTAAGAAAAATGGAAACAAAATCGTAAAATAGACACGACACATTCTCCGAGTGAGTATATTAAGTATATTCACCTAAACTCGCCCTCATATAGGTATGTGGAATATATAAATATTCATCACGATGTAGGTGAATACAGCTGGTATCACTCTCCCAATTGCTATTACCAAAGGCAGATTAGATATTCATTCTGAGGGAACAAACGATGAACAAATACTTGGATTGGTTAAATGAAATCCAGAAACTCATCCGTACAATTTAACAATTTAAGTCCAATGTAGTCAATGTCTTGAGGGCTCAAAGACTCAGATGGGTGAGTCACGTAATTAGATGCGATGGATCTAGCTAGAACTCTCCATAAAGTCTATGAACGAACCCTTGGAGGTACTCGGCGGTTCCTGGGCCACCGCACAGAAGATGGGCAATTAACGCCAAGAGGGACGCAGCGAGGCTGAATGTGAGCGACTGGGGAGAGGGAGAGAGAGAGAGAGCGCGCGCGCGCGCTCAGGATAGAACTCGGGATAGAGATCCTGAAAGACGGTCGTGCAGTCGGCCATGGACCCGAATTATCAGTAGCGCCATCAGTAAGTTAGTAAATTTTTAATAAAATTATATAATAATGACACATCTAAACATTATTTTTTATCTGGTCAGGTATTGCCCATAGGACAGATAAGTTTTAGAAATTCCGCATGAATTCCACAATGTTTCGATTAAATCATTGTTGAATTAAATACTTTATACAGGTAATAAATCAAAATGGATTATACATATCCAACTTATTATCAATTAATCTAGTTGCCATATGCAAAAAGTGCAATATCAATTTTATTATCAAATAATAGATTATATTCATATTATGGTAAGTAGGTATATACAAAAACAGTGGCGAAGACTGCTAGTTGAACTGAGTTAAATAATTATGACAACGTAATAGAAGAACGATACACATTTAGACTGTGGTCACTGATCAATATGTTATAATAATATACCTACCTACAGTATATACTATATAGCAACGCCAAGTAACGCGCGGCAATTATAATTAATATAGTGTTTGTTCTAGGAGGTACTGGCCATGGACTACCGAACTAGAAAAAAGCAGCCGTTATAGGTAGGGACATAGGAAGAGATTTTTTGAACGAATTTGGTACCCACCCCGAGTTGTCGTACTCCTGACGATGATGGTGAAAGTGAGATACTAATTTTACTATTTATCAACCTGAGTCAATTCACTGCTGTAGGAAGACCTCTACAAGCTGATTACATTCCTCTATCAGTGGTCGGCAACCTTTTGAGAGATTGGGTAAAAAAAAATCAATGTTGAAAAAATTATTTGGTTAGTGGGTAAAAGTTTATAAAGTAAATATTAAAAACAAATTTTTCATATTTTTAAAATACAATTTTATTTTTATAAAATAAAAAGTATTTAAATATTATATATATAATAATACGTATATTTGCATATGTATGTGTAAATACAAATTTATTTTATAAAAACATGCATAATATTTTTATTAGTGGTTTCCTTGGTTTTAAATTTTTCAACATTATTTTGCAAAGGAAGCAAGATTCCCAGGCGTTAATCAATTTCGAAGAGTATTCTGGACACATTTCATTTGAGAAAATATTTGCTCACAAGAATATGTTGAACCAAATGCTGGTAATAGAACAAAATGATGCAATTTTTTAAGCATGAACAATTTGTGGTAATGACGCCCAGCATGATGATATTGCATTAATGTGATCGTGTTCTGTGTTTTCAAGGTGCTGGCGAAGATCTTTAAATTTATTTATCCATAGAACTGAACATTTCAATTCAATATATTCTAACTCCAGATTATTTTTTCCAAGATATCCAAAATATTTAAGCTCAAGCTCGTTTAAATCCATCTCATCCGATTTTATAATAAAGCTAAACATTGAATCATACGTCTTTAAATCCTAAAATCTCGCATTAAATTCCGTTTTTATAGCGCTGATATTATATTTCACTCATGTCTACCTACATCTTCAATGCCTTCGTATGTTTTTATTTGTTACTTTTGTTAGCATTTTCAAACAAAAACCTTTCCAACATTCAAATAGTTTTAAAACAGTGTGTTTTTTACCCCGAAGCTGTGAATTTAAATTATTGAAGTGGTTTGTAATATTATCTGTTAAAAATTTCAATTTAAGTATCCAAGATTTGTCTTCTAATTGAGTTCTTTTGATTTGCTTCAAAACAGGATAAAAACCTTGTTAAAACTCGGCCTCTACTTAACCAGTGAATGTCTGTATGCATTAATGAGTCTCCATATTCCGACTCAACTGCTGACCAGTTAAATACCATAATTCGGTCACTGCTAAAAACACGCCTGGCGTGTAGCAATTAGCATGATAATTAAATGTGGTAATTAACTGGTCAGCAGTGAAAGTATAAGTATCTAATGGCCACACGCCAGGCGTGTTGTTAATGAACAACTTAAACAATTAATAATTGACGTGATAAAAACATTATTATTTATTCATTTAAACTTTATTTTAAATAATTGGTATTTTCAACAAATAAATAATTTTATAAAAATAATAATTTGAAAAAAATATTACCATATTTTCTTGGCAGGTAACTCACAATGTTGTAGTGGGTAAGTCAATTACGCGCGGGTACCTAATAGGTTGCATCCTGAGCTTTTCGTTGGCAAGCACCTCCGCAGAACTTATTAATTTGATTACTTATGGATAGAATAATAAATATGCTATTCATAGTAAATATTATTATTTAAAAAAAATATTTTTAAGGAAAAGATTCATTTAACTCGTTGAGTGCGCACACCGCGCCTGGCCGAAGGCCATTAGACGTCATTAGCATGTTATCGAATAGGACTTATTAACGGGTAATTAGTAGCTGAGCAGTGAATGTATTAATGATAGTACCGAGAGTTTGCCACTGGTAAAAATTGCATAAGTATTTTAATCATTTAATGATAGTATGTCAAATATCTTATTTAAACTGAAATAAAACCTCAGCCATAAATTTAAAAATGATATTATAATTTATGTTACGAGTACATACTCACCAAAGCAAATAATTTATTTTACCTTTGTTATCTCCCGATAATCCGCAAATTTTATAGTATCATGGAAACGAATCTATGTTGTCAAGTGAACACAAGTTCAAACTATTTAAAATTGATTTAGTAATTAGTAAGAAGAGATAATAAAAAATGTTGCTACGCGTTAATTTGACATAGTACGTCAATCAATACGTCTTGATTGGTGATCTGTTAGTACCCAGTGTAGTAGTAGTTTGGCCTATAGTACCATTAATAACTATTATAATATTGTTCCTAATTTTATCAGAAGCAATTACGTACTGCGTACATTTTATTGATGTCGTTTTATCAACGGATTAAAACATAGTCCATAACTCACAGCAGATGGAAGATGATTAAGAAAAAAAAATCTGAATACCTATTTATAATAAAAAGTGTGTGTTTCGTGAGAACAAAATAATGATATATCCATTGTTACCGGATTAGATATCATTATATTATTATGTCTTCCTGTTTATTTGAATTACTGAAAGATTTTTTTTTTGTAAACAAGAATGTATAAACAAATATTGCAAATACATTAATTAGAAAACAACAACGTTTTTGTTTAAATTCAGACGGGACTTTTAAAACTTCCTTAAAATATCATAATAATATATCGTGCCGATTTGGTCGATATTTTTTCAATGGTTTACGTGCTGCTGATGTAATAACTACCTACTAGAACTAGGGTATGTAATACCAGAACCTCGTAATATTGGGATTACATTTCATAATATTGCCTGTATCTGAAATGGACTACTATTAAATTGTTAACAACAACAGATATACTTCAATAATTCTCAATAAAGTTTAAGAATGTACTTTTTAGACCTTTATTTATTTATTTATATATTTATTTATTTTATGAATAACAATGGCACATTTTCTTGTCGGTTATTTTTTGTTCTTTACTTAGAATATCTAAAAGACCCAGTAGCCTAAGGATTGTACGACTGTACGTCATATACTTATAGTAGAAGTAGATGAACTACAACTGTTTATCTGCCAACTAAATACGAATACTTAAATGTATCACCAGAAATGATAAGGACCGTTTTCATCCTACTCAATAGGACTCACCTAATCATTATTAAATTAAGAACTGCAAACATATTGTGTTTTATTTTAATTAATACAATATCTTACCAGAAACAAATAGTATTACAGTTGTGATAAATTCATAAAAGTAAAATATATCTATAGATTTTTTTCATTAAGTTAAGTTTTCAGTAAGTTTTTACCAATCCTAGAATCTTAATCGAAATTTCTAACCTTGGATTGAAATTTAGTCCGAGATTGCAATCCCTAGTAACTACAAACCGCATTTTATCTTAGAATACATAAACCTGGAAATTGTGCTAACAATCTGTGAAATAAAATTCTTTCCTGGCGTTGTGAATTCACTACATAGTATATATTCTATAGGAAAATAGCTTCTGTCTTTCATTTTCAGAAGCGTCTCCTCCCCACTCATATTTGATCATCGTCGTCTTGATCTACGAACGCCTTGTCCTGTAATATTCTGATTGGTGAATTCTTACTATAGTATGTAATACTTGTCATGATAAATGGTACTCGTAACATACAACTTACTTACCGCCATTCTTTATGTATTGAATGAATCTCGTCGCTTTTCTTCCATATTAATCTCCATATTCGTGATTCTTAAACCCACGTTTCACATACGTTATTACTGTTTTTTTTAATGTATAGAAATTATAATAAGCAATATATATACCTAACATAATTAATTGCCAATTTAAGCTTATAGGATCAAACTCTCGGGTACGTCGTGATAATAATATTATGTACTTATCTACTTTGTATATTTTAACATTTTTTTAAAGTGAATTTATAAAAAACAATAAATAAATGAAAGAAAGTTTTGCTCTGAGAAACTTTTCGTCTACAATAATAACCAATTTGACGTACAAAATATCGTATCCTTCTTATTCCATGTCCGGCCTTTTGATGGAGCGTACTATATGCACCACGCGGCGCCTCTCTTATGAGGGTGTCCCTATCGCTCGGCAGTCTTTCGAGGTTATACTGCCACTTTTTTGGCTGTAGTAATTTATTGTCGCACCAATTTGTAAAATCTTGGGGAATCCCTACGGTGATGACACATATAGGTAAATTACAAAATAGACGTGTACATTGTAATCAAAGTGCCGCATATAAGCAGAAACAAATTCTTTATTATTCTGATACATATTCTCAAATGGTCGAAAAATATTAGCCCTACAGGCAAAAATGTTGTCATCTCCACGGAATTTAGCCTCAAATGTTGCATTATTCACATTCCTTATTTAATCCCCCCCCTTACAATATTGAATACGTTGCCTCAAAATAAATCACGATCAACGTCATCACGTCAACCCGGTGTGGGTCCTGGCCTCCTCCAACAACTCCCTCCACCTGTCCCTATCCAGTGTGGCCGCTTTCCAATTTGGTACCAACGTAGATACATATTATTAGATAAATTAAATTTATTGTCAAACCAGGATAATATGTCGCGGTAGCAAAATTCCTTGGGCTGACGATGTTGTCGTTCTCAATAAAATGAGAACGGACCGAGAAGTTCTGCGTAGTATCAAAACCAGAAAACTGCCATACCGCGGCAACTTTATGAGAGGACCAAAATACAACATTCCCCAAATTGTTATCTCAACAGAGCAAAAGACAATGCCGCATTTCATAACTAAAAAACCTCCGTGATTGGTACAAGTGCAGCTCAACCCAACTGTTCCAGATAGCAGATAATGTGATGGTGGCCGACGTCGGTTAGGGTACGGTATATATATAGGATAATAATAATAATACACTTTTGTAAAAACATATTTAAATAATATTTAAATACATATTATGTATTACCTACGGCTCCGGATATACAAGTTATCTTAACACTTGAAATATAAGTCAATACGTGCTGACTATAACGTTACCGTACATATTTTAAAGGCGTACAATGTTACAAAATTTCCTCTCCTATGTATAACTCTCACCAGATACTTCAATGGTTCGTTGGACGCGGCATATCCAATCAAGCAATTAAAAAATCATTGTTTAAAAATAATATATTGTTTTAAAACTTTGTTTACTGTATTGCTAAAAATTTTATGGTAATTTTCAAGAAGACTCTGCCACTGCTCGCGGAACCCGGTTTAGAGTCACTGCTCTACGCTATAATTATACTCCTGTGGATGGTATTAAATGACCTAATAACTAGAATGCTGAAATTTGGTTTAATTAAAGAAAAAAACACGTACAAGTACACTCCAAAACTTAGAAACAGTGGACGAGTTTGTATATCTGGGGTCGACCATTAGTGGAAAAGGCAGATGTGAAGCGGAGATAAGAAGGCAGGAAATAAGAAAGTATCTATAGTCTAAGGCGCACACAGATTGCAAAAAATGTGATGACATGTCTTACTACTATATGGAAGGATCGGGGAGTTTCGATTACCACAAAAATGATGCTTGTGTAAACACAAGTGTTCTCTATATTTTTATATAGAGTCGAGTCATGAACCCTGAAGGCAAGAGAGCGGAAGGCAATTAATGCCTTTGAAATGTGGTGTTGGCGCCGAATGCTTCGTATCTCTTGGACAGAACCCAGGACGAACCAGTCAATCATCCAGAGACTGCAGATTAAGGAACGGCTCTCGACAATTTGTCTGAGACGCATTCTGCAGTTTTTTGGACATATTGTCCGGCGCGGACCGGACAACCTGGAGAGACTGATGGTTTCGGGTGGCCTCCATGGAATGCGAAGCAGAGGAAGAGCGTCCACGCGCTGGAGCGATCAAGTGAAAGAGCTGACTGGGGCACCATGTATTCTGCCCTGTGTCACGTTGTGGATACGTACCTATACGTAATTTGAGAGTAGGTAAATTCTCACCGATAGAAGAGGAAGCAAGATCGATTCTCTTTCACACAAACCCCCACCCTGCGGCCGGAGCTGATACCTACTTGTACTTTGGCGGACAGGAGGGTTGCACCTTTATCGATCTCGTTCACTTTTACCCTGACTTCTCAACTGGATGGATCTTTCAACTTAACCTACTTTTTGTACATGGCCGGATGGACGCCGGCCACATAAAAATCAGTTTTTCTTTCACTTTTATTGAACTTTTATTAACATTAATTTCTAAAATTCAGTGTCTACAATTTGAAGGGATGCAGAGCAGATGAGTACCCTATTATTTTTATTTATAATGTTTTTTTGTAGATTAGCATGTCTTCGCATAAAAAAGATCACCGAGTCTCCTTAATTTCAATTGTTATACTTGTCAAAATAAATTTAATGTTTTTTTTGCCTATAATAAACAACTATTGTTATCTCTAAATCTAGTGTTTTCTTTATTTACATGGTATTTAATTATGTACACACTTAGACAGCACTTGGCGCCCTTTTTATCAATTCAATTTTATCACACACTTATAAGTCTCTTTTATACATAGTTTTCTCAGTCTATTTAAATTCCTTTTTTTACATATTTTATAGATGCTAGTTCTCTGTTAATCACATACAATTGTCAGCGCGATCTCATGGCCCTGAATAATTCAATTATCCGATTTTACTATTCACGCTTAAATCTAATCATGCTCTACCTTTAACTTGCAATTTCTACAATTTATATTTTTATTCACACATTCTCTCCTCTATTTTATTTACATATTTATGATCCATTTTACCAAATATTACAATTGGCGCTACAACTTAGGACCGATTGTTGAACTATTTTAACATCGATTGTCAATTGTGTGTGATTTTTCAGTGGAACTTGTATTTAATTTAATTGAGGCTTTGTCAATTGTTTTATTCTCTTAAATTATTTCTTTTATTCTTATAAAACGGATGATACGTGATCTTTGGCTTGCGGAGATAGATATTTTAATTACTATGTTAGGTTATTTTGTAATCTATATTTTTGTATATTTATTTCAGCAGTGCTAATTTTTTCGCTTAGATATTTTCTATGTTGTATTTTTTTACTAATGCATTATTACATTTGATCATCATACTAGTTTTTGAACAGTGTATATATAATTTTGTTGGGAATATTGTAGTTTAGAAGGAGACTTATAATCTATATTGTTAGGTTTGTTAGTCAGAAAATTTTCATGTCCGACGGCATTTGACTCTAGTTATTAAATCTGTTATAGTATCTTTTCATAGTGAATTGTTTGAATTATGAATATCATGAATGTCCGTTGAAAAATGAAATGCTTGATCGCAAATCCTATCTAAACATAGTTTTTGGTTCTGTGTTTTCTCAAATTTTGGTTAGAAACTATTTTATAGATGCATTAGTTTGTATTCTATAAATAATGCTAGGTTTATATATTTTTTCTTAGCCAAAAATACTTAATTCATGTTATGTTAAAGTTAGTGGATTGTATTATCTTCGCTTGATTATTTATATTAATTACATTGTTCGTTTATTTTCTAACATCCAATTAAATATTGATAGAGGATATCAATAATTTGGCGAAATTCATATAGTTTTGTTTGTTGAGGCCGTAGATGCTTCGAACGCAGATTTTTAGTTTCTCCACATGGCACTGCATTTTTACTGTATATTAGGTACGGGGCAGTTCGCATCTTTCATTTCAGTCTTACCTTTCGAAGTGTCAACATCTCAGAACTTAATTGTGTTATACTATCTATACCTACTCTATAATATATTTTCTATACTAGCTTCCATTGTGCTTAGTGTCTACAAGTGGTTTGATTTTTGGTAAGTTTTTGAACCATTATTTTAATCTTATGTTTGAACTTTATATTCTTTTCAGTAATTATTTTTTATAAAAAGTGTATGGTTTGTAGATAGCTTGCGGCATTGTTCATTGCAAAATCTGCTTGGTGGTTATTTTTCTGGTTATTAGTTATTATTTTAAATTAGTGATTGTTTTATTTTATTGAGTGTCATATTAAATTAGATAAATCTTCTGTTTGAATAAGTTTAATATTTAAAAGTTTCAATTAAAACTTAGTTAATAAACTTTTAATCAATTCTAGCGTCAGTGAGGGTATTGTTTAGTGATTTGCAGATAAAAATATCTACTAGACCTAGTCTTTTCTCAATTAAATATTAGATGAGGTTATAAACAGAATTAATTTCATCGTCTATTATCTTTTCTTGCTGACATTCTATTATAGGGCATGATCAGTAGGTATTAATATTTTTTTTTAAATATCCAATTTGTTACAAATGTTTCTAATTTGATTTTTTAGTAAGTTTCAATTTAGTGGTAGATTTGTCCACATTTAATTATATTAGAAATTATTATCATCGCAAACTTTAATTAATATAATATCATAGTTAGATAGCTTTGTTGTAATGGCGGTTTGTCAATTCATTTTGATTATTTTTCTCTTATTATTTCGACTGTAATTTTTTTAGATAAATTACGTAGGTAGGTATATGAATTTATTTTCCCGCGTAATTTATTTCCGTAGATCTCATTCTATTTTTTCATAAAGTTTTTGTTGTTAAGGCAATGTTAAAATTTAATAACCGTCATTTTTTGTCAAAATGTGTAGTTATGAAAACATTCATGTAGGTATATTCCTATTACTTCCAAAAACCCATTTCAGGTATAAAACCTTCTTAACATTTTGTTGCAAGTAGTTAGGCAGGGACAAAATAGAATTATAGAAATATAGTAAACAAGGTCGTTACCTACTTTATGCATTTCAGAGTAATTTGAAACCGTCATTATGTATTTTACCCTTGGTTTTTTTTTCCACACTTAACAATTGTTTAGTTTTTGTATCTCTCACTTAAATAATATTATTTATCTGCTTTCCAATTATATTTACGGCACTTCGGAGAAAAATTCTTTGAATTCACCGCATTTATTTGTTATTGTTTAAAATCTTTACCATTTCTAGGTAGTGGGTTTATTTTTATTAGCCTATTGTCACATTTAGCTCTAGACCCTCTTAATTGCACCCCAATTTAGTTTTGGGACTTTTACAACTTTATTGTCATTGCTTTCTCTAAATATTTGAAACGCATGTGTTTTTATTTAAAATGCAGTTTATTTTGCACAGAAACACATTAACTCAAGGTTTAAAACCCTCGATTTTATTACGGGTATTTCTTAGCATTCTGGTTTTGTATTTTTTTATTGCAGTTCGGAGAAATTTGCTGCATTTTTATTGTTTTGAACCACTTAGATTTGGGTATCGATATTTTATTATATTGTTTACTTAGACCTTTTTTAATTACCCCTATTTAGGCATTCGGTTTTTTCTTTTGACCATATCCGATCCTAATGGATGTTATCGGTTTTCACAAAACCCAGTTCTTGTAAATGCTTTATTAATATTCTTTTGAACAAATGTCTTTACATTTAAAATACATTAATTTTACCTACCTAGTGAATACATAAACCTTTGTATTATTCCTAGTAGATTTTAAATTGTTTTTTGTAAACTTTAGTAACTTAAAATAAGCTAATGGTTATATTTACCTACTGTTCAATAGATACTGCTCAGTATAAAGTTTCAAGTATTCTCATTACTATTACAAAAATATAATTATATTATGCAGTGGTTATACCTGCTTTTTTCAAACAACTATAATCTGCTTACAATGATTCTCAGGAGATTTTTTTTTTCTCTGCATTCTAATTAACTATCATTTAAAATACAAGCATTTTATTTAACTTTTTTTAATTTGCTTATAGCTTATTTCTCAAATACGAAGCTTAAATGCTATAACATTGTTAGTCCAGCACATCTTTCAATTTTAGTCAATTCAGAATGGAAATAACATGAATATTTTTTCAGATAATTATTATGCCGCGTGGGCATACATACCTACTGACTCGATTGCATCATATGGGATTCTGATGAATGCTTCAAAGAGGATTTAAAAAAAAATCAAGATTGTCTTCTTCAATCTTGGGAGGACAATGTCTGGTCTTCGACATACCTTCTTCAATATATCACAGAGGATATAATTGAAAAGCTAAGTAACTGGTTAAATCATCACTATTTCTTTTCAGATGTTATTTATTCGTTGCCAGTGATTAACTTTCACTATGTTAATCTTTAAAATAAAATAGTCGCAGTCTTAATCTTAAACCTGAGATTCAGCACTACTTCAACGACTATTAAAATAAATACTTACTGTAATTTTATTACGTCTGCTTGATTTTTTGAATATTTTCATCTTTTGATTAAATTTTATTACAGATTATTATTCGTCATCTTTCATACTTGACTTTGCTCATAATTTTATCATAATTATTCTTTCAATTTCAAGTATCGGAGATTTTTTTCACATCTAAAGATTCGTAAATTTCTCGTTCACTATAGACAATTTTACGTATTATTTCAATATTTTTTATTGATTATCTCGATTTTTATTTTTCGACATTAATTATCATCGATTAGAACCTCGATATAATTTTTCAGTAATATTTCAATATTAATTTTTTCTATCTAGATTTTTATTACTTGAAAACGATTGTCAATTGTCTAGGAGCGAGCTCAGTATTAATTTTTTTTTCTCAGTTTTTTTTATTTTCGCACATTTTCTTATATCTCTACAAGCTTATCTTGTATATTATTTTGTTTTTACTCTTTAGCACTCTCTGTGCAATTTTAATATTTTCACGTAAAATATGGTAGAGCTCAAATCGTAAAATTTGAAATAACTACTTGTTATTTGTTTATAAAAAGTTAGATACTTATAAATTAATATGAATGTCCACTCGTCACAAAGAGACATCATATACGGGAAGAACTTTGTGCAATCATCGGCAGCTAATTGTTTTTCTAGTAAATTGGCGCCGAGATTCGTGGAAAATGTTGTTTTAAAGAAAATTTCGCCTTTAATCTACTTGCTTGGAGATAAAAATCTCAAACCAATAGGGAAATTTCATATTAAAGATATTGCCAAATCAGCATAATATTTTTTAAATTACTATTAATCTTTTCATTCAATCTAAATATAACTTATTTTAATTGCACATTACTTTTAAATTTCACTTTTATTAAAATTGTACAATACAATTTAAATGATTTTGACAAACTAACTTACATTTATTTTTTCTGAAAACTGAGAACTTATTTGTGTGCTTGTTAATATTGCTACCCTTGTTTTTTCTTTTTACCAAAATACTTTTACTTTAACTAATCACTAAATTTACATTTATTAATCTTTGGATTAACATTGTCACTCAAAGACAATTGAAAATATGATCGAATTTTTAATGACGTCGAGGTTTACGCCTTTGTTTTTTTTTCAATGTATCAAAATGAGGAAATATTCTGCTCCATCTCATTCTTTTTTTTTTTCAAATTCATTTCGAAGGGGGTGATTCTATCCATTAGCATGTCTAGACACAAGTTTTTTTTTCAATCTATACCTATGTTTATGATTCTAATGTCATATATTTTTTTTTTGCAAATTTTCATGAATCATGATTAATTATGCTCTTATTATATATCGAAACTGATATTTACAAATTTTTTACTCTATAAAACTTGTGTTTAAATTAGGTATGATGATTTTGTAATTTTGTATTGTAAATAATATACTTAAATGACGTATGAATTACTTAAAATATTGCATTTAAGATAATACATTTACTTTTTTTTCTCTTTTCCAATTAGTTTTATCTTTTAGTATTATACGTTACATCTGATATCGAGATTTCTTTTGTTCAAAATTAAGATTAAAACAAAATCTTACAAATTATATTATATGTTTTCAAATATTCTTTCAACATGTTGTGACAATTTTAATCTACATAATTGTTTTATCTCATTCAAGGTTCACAACTACAACACTGAAAAGCTTTTATTAGATGAAAAGCAATGTCGGCTTGCAGAGATTTGTGTCGCAGTATTCCAGTGGTCAACAGCCAAATGCAATCCTGTTTTTTTTAATTGTGTCTATTATTTTATGGTTGAGGACGTTCAACATCTTCAATTTTAAGTTTTGCTAGGTTGTGGTCATGAGGGCTTTTACGCAAATGCTTGCAAGGACAATTCAGTTTTCACACTAAAACATGTATTTTTCTTTCTTTTTTATTTCTCTTTTTACAACTGTACTGTGTACAGAATTTTTCTTGTAATTTATTGTTACTTGACTATCTTATTTGTTAAATCAATCTGCAAAATGGTTTGGTTTCACTTTAGGGTTATATATTTTTTATTTTTAGTATTATTAATTAATTTTGTGAAATGAAAATTGAGCTTGTATTTGATAGGAAGTAAGTGTTAGTGACTATAAGTTCGGAGGTCTAGTTTTTTTTTCAATCTTACTCTATTGTGGATGATTGCTATGCAAAACTTTAATTTTCATACATCTCCATACTCTCTTTAACTGCGAAGTCGCGGACATTTAGGATTGGTCCTTTACTTTGTAGTTTATCTGTGTCGCTCACAGATACTTTGATTTGGGTCGGGAACATTTAGTGAGGAGCTTTACCCAATCACTCTATTTAGTCATTAGTCTTATGGCATGAGTTTCATAAGCTATTGCACTACTATTCTTATTTAAGGTTGAGAAGAAGCAGATCCTATGAATGAATTTGTCACGTAACGGGCTCTAAATTCAGAATGTTTTCTTTGCATGAAAGCATAGTGGTTGGCTTGTTTAGCTTTATTCTCGAAACATGAGTAAATTCTTTGTTTTGTTATGGGTTTTACTTGAATTAGTAATTATCCATGGATATCGTTGGTGGTATTCAATAGTAATTTCGCACTAGCTTTCGATGTAGTTTTTGATGTAGCTATGTTGCAGCTCTCGTTTATTATGGTTTCTCAATAGATTCGTTTATTTCGCAATTCTCTCACATTTGTGTTCATGAATGGTCTCACGTTAGGTTAATTTTAGTTAGTAGGAAAGTGAGTCCAAGAAAGTATATATCTGTCGTAATAGAGAAGTCTCTTTGTTTTCCTCGCGATGTTAATTGTCTGCTAAGGCTCTGTAGTAATTAAGTTAGAATTTAAAAGGGAACTGACCCTTGGTTGTTTCATGTAACTTTCTAAGGATTTTTTATATGGAACTTCTGATGGTTATACAACAAGCAATAACCCCCTGTTATGCAAATTGTATTAAAATTAGAGTACATGAAGTAAGAATTGTCGAGGCAGGATATTGACAGTGCTGGGAACATAAATAGCAGACATTAAAATTAGAGTTCTTTTAATTAGCTTTTTGTTTTTTGCCAACAGTAATCGTAATATCCTTAATTATTAGTTCGCTAATAAGCCTAATATTATTTGTTAGTAGATTCATGTAGAGAAATCATGGTAGACAGATTTGTGACTGGGTATTTCTTAGTGCATCATTTTTCTAAATAACGTTTCGTAGAAGATTTCCACGCATCATCACGCTGGATTAGTATCCTCGTGGGATAAACAGAAAAGTCTGCATACTGATCTGAAATTTCAATTGTATTTAGTTTAAATTATAAATGTACGGACTGCTTACAAACAGTGAGATAGTATTATAACCGTTGAGTGAAAACCTTGAAGTGAACACCATTCCAGCAACTAAGAAATTCATGGGAAGTAGAAATTTTATTTGTGGCAGTGGCTTGTATTCTTTTTATGCATTTCATTGTACTGCTTCAATCTTTTATGTTATTATTTTTTCCACCTGTTATCCTTATGTGCTTATCGCAGGATCTACTGGTTATTAATAACTAATCTTTAACGCAATAATTGACTTGGTCGCTTTCTGTTTTTTTATACCAACACAATTTTTTGCACTAAATCAACTTCCCAAGAGTTATCTTATCTTTATCTAAACTTATCTATGCATTTCTCTTTGTAAAATATTACTTATATTATCAAAGAATTGTAACTTGATACTTTACATCTTTAAACTTTTATGTTGTATAAGTCATCATTATTATGATGTTGCTTGTGCAATACTAGATTTTGTATTATTTTAAATATCACATTGTCTACTTAATGTAATGTATTTACCTAAGCATTACCATTGAACGGTAAGCTATTTTATCAAATCAGTCTACTAAATTGTAAGCATATTTTCCCTTTGTTTTTGAAGCTATTTCAACTCGATTAAATGAGAATGTCATAAACTATGGCGAGCTTAAAGATAAATTAATTAATGTTCTCGATATCACGTAACGGTATTAAACTGAAGACTGAATTAAAAATAGTATTTTTTTTTGCTGGTAGTTTTTTAATTTGGAAATGGACATACTGATAGATGTTATTTTAAATTGCTTATGTGTTTTTTTCTTTCATTTATCTGATAACTTATTACTACGCTTTAATTTTATCTTTGCTTGTTCTTCATAAAGCTTTTTATTATTGACGAATCATTTATCATCTTTTGCAAATGTTTTCTATTTGAAAACTTAAAACCATTTTTTTTTATTTGCTATGCTGGCAGACTAACAACATGTATAAATTGTATTGGTATTGTTTAGCATAAGTTTTTGAATTTTTGTATATTTACTGTATAATTTTATTATTATTTTTTCTGAGACTTTTTGAGACTTCGTGATCAATTTTACTTTCTGGTATTTGCTATCATTATCATCAACATCAAGATTTTTTTTTCTCAACGTGAAAATGACAATTTTACTTTTGAAGAAACATTCAGTGAAAGTGAAAACAAGGAACGTAATTTCCTTTAGTGAAAAAATAAGGAACGAAATTTCCTTAAGTGAAAAGAATCCAAAGTGAACAAAACGCCTGTATTGCGAAGTGTTTTTCTCAAACGATGTTCAAAGATTTTCGAGGAAAGACAAGCCCTTGGAACAAACCACTCTGCAAGATGAGGAACTGCTCTCCACTACTGATCTTGGGTCAGTGTATCACACGATGGTCTACTACTTAGCTACTCTGGCAGAGGCAACTGAACTTCAATGGTCGAGATGCTGACGAGCTGTGGGCAAATTCAACCACGATAAGTCACACCATGAACAGCTGACTGCCAATGGAAACCCTAGGAGGAGTTCAATCTTTTTTCTTTGAGTGGAAAAGGGGTGTTGTCACGTTGTGGATACGTACCTATACGTAATTTGAGAGTAGGTAAATTCTCACCGATAGAAGAGGAAGCAAGATCGATTCTCTTTCACACAAACCCCCACCCTGCGGCCGGAGCTGATACCTACTTGTACTTTGGCGGACAGGAGGGTTGCACCTTTATCGATCTCGTTCACTTTTACCCTGACTTCTCAACTGGATGGATCTTTCAACTTAACCTACTTTTTGTACATGGCCGGATGGACGCCGGCCACATAAAAATCAGTTTTTCTTTCACTTTTATTGAACTTTTATTAACATTAATTTCTAAAATTCAGTGTCTACAATTTGAAGGGATGCAGAGCAGATGAGTACCCTATTATTTTTATTTATAATGTTTTTTTGTAGATTAGCATGTCTTCGCATAAAAAAGATCACCGAGTCTCCTTAATTTCAATTGTTATACTTGTCAAAATAAATTTAATGTTTTTTTTGCCTATAATAAACAACTATTGTTATCTCTAAATCTAGTGTTTTCTTTATTTACATGGTATTTAATTATGTACACACTTAGACAGCACTTGGCGCCCTTTTTATCAATTCAATTTTATCACACACTTATAAGTCTCTTTTATACATAGTTTTCTCAGTCTATTTAAATTCCTTTTTTTACATATTTTATAGATGCTAGTTCTCTGTTAATCACATACAATTGTCAGCGCGATCTCATGGCCCTGAATAATTCAATTATCCGATTTTACTATTCACGCTTAAATCTAATCATGCTCTACCTTTAACTTGCAATTTCTACAATTTATATTTTTATTCACACATTCTCTCCTCTATTTTATTCAATATTTATTATCAATTTAATATCGAATATTACACCTGATAGAAGCGGAAAATCGAGAAGGATGGAAAGTCTTGGTCACTCAAAGAATGGCAAAATTAAAAAGTGGTCACGATCTTCAGCCATGAGTGTACGACCAAGAAGAGAAGAAAGCAAAGAATAGCTAGGATAAGATCCTCTTTAAGTATCCTTCATGTTAGATCTGATGAGAAGCTGCATTATCCACTTTCCATTTCCTCCTTACTGAAAAATTGACAAAATTGTAGATCATTTAAAATCTATAAGTAAGATTAATATTAAGTTCAAATTAATAGAATTGTGTATGTATTGATTATTACTGTCAAATACGATAGCAAGCTTATCCTTTAATGTGTGTTATGTAATGAATGACTTATTTGTATTTACATATTGTGTAAATTATGTAGGTACATTTAAATTCTCATACAAAGAAGAAGTGATATACAAACAACCCTCACACGCGTCGCAGGGGTCATTCGGTGAACACGTTTAACAGGATTTACTCAGAGAAATAAGGTTTCGCTACGTACATATGACGTTTATGTACACACACTATCTAATTCAGTGCTTCCTAACTAATGAGCCGCAGCACTTCAGTATATCGTAAGCGATTGTGAAATGTGTCGCAAGCAATTGGTGCGTAGGTACCTATAGTAAATTTAAGCATCTATCCAAAAGAGTTCAGCAATTTGATTCTAAATCTTTTTGCATCAATGTCCAAAATTTTTCGAATATCTATATTTAAAGAGTGAAATTGAAATTGGATCATCGAAGTTTAGTTTTTTTTTCAATTTTTTTTTTTAACATATGGATATTACAAAGTATAAGTTTAAGACATTCACAACATGACATGAAACATTATTATAAAGAAAAAAAGTAATAAAAACGGTAAAAATGAAAATATTAAAAGAGAACATAATATTATAAACATACAAAAGCAGTGAAAATGCAATTATACATAATATTATATATAAGTTCAAAGAAGTGCACCGAGTTCGCTAAGGAGATCCTATTTTAAGAATTTATAAAAAACCCTTGACAGATACTCAGTTGTATAGTTGTGTGAATTTTGTTTTTACTTAAAATAAATAAAAAATTTCTACCACTCACCATCACTATGGCATGTGAGCAATGTCGTTTATCTATCGTCACTATAAAAAAGAAAAAGGTAACTTTTAATATATTATTTTCTTGGTGTTTAATTAACAGTATTTTAAGCAGCGGCAAAAAGACGTTAAGCTTTCTTAAACAAGCCAAAATGTCGCACTGAGAGATTGAATACACATCATCTAACATTTTAATCATTTTAAATGTAGTTCTAGTATGTAATAAATTCACTTAGTAACATTTTTATACCTTGAAATTTAATTGGTATTAATCTGAAAATGGATACTATTCACAATAACACTATTAATTCTTTGGGAATATGTCCAAGATGCTTTTATATGATAATATACATTCATGTGTTATTATGAAAAACTTTATCACAACACATTTATTAGATAAATCTTCATTGCATCTAGTAAAAAGCAAAATGGCCCAACAAGGATTGAGAAGCACTGATAGTATACACATCTACCAAAATTAATAATTTAGCTACACTGACAGAATAAAATACAATCACATTTTAAATAAATTGAACGATTCTCTGATCGGTCGTTCTCTCATGATAGAGGATCATGGCCACTCAAAAATTCCGTAATCGTTTGATCGAAAAAGACTTTACACCCCTCTCGGTCCCAACACAGAGAAGAGAAGGCTGTATCCAATAAGCTCTTCCTGATAACCACCCAAAACTACCAGATTTACCGGTCCACAACGAGCGATGTGGCAATACAAAACAATTAAAATACCGTATGGTATTATTTATTTCACCACCATTTAAAGAATGCTCATGAAAATATAAAAGAGTGCACTATACAGCCAGATGTAAAATCTAAATGAATGAAGCTGAACTTGGTTCGACCATGTTCTCCAGATACCTCAAGGGCCGACGAGATTCTGGCGTCCTTATATGTACCTGCTTCGCTACCTCTCTGCACCTGTCATACATGCATAATAAACGCCTTATAATCGACCTGAAAAAGTATCTCAGGAATTTGTAACTGGTGTGCATGAAAGTGTACAGGATTCTTTATTTGAATGATGTTATTACTTCTGTCGACACTAAATCGGAAAATATCTTTTAAAAACCAAGAAAATTCAATCAACTAATTAGAATACGTATCTTATTCATATATCAACCAATTATGTCGTTTAGTTTAAATAGTTCAATTGGACATTGGTTATTCATTTGTAGAGCAAGTGAAATTTCTTAATAAATTGAGATAATTGACTTAAAATTATATCATTCCTAAAACACTTTAAAAATTCATATTTCTATAAAACTATTTTAGGGATGTGAATATTATTATATTATTATGTTCATTCTTCTTCAAGGTTTCAATAGTGGTTGTTGATACTTTTTTTATACGTCATTTCATGAAAGCTACAAACTATTAGTAAAATCGGGACGTCACAAAATAAACGCAAGTAATAAAAGATTACCAGATAAACATAACACATTAGGTGAAAAGCCAAAAAAAGTAAAACAGCGCCATCTAGGTTAATATAACTATAATCTAAATAAACTGATTTTTTATCACAGCCTCATTTTCATCGTGTATAAATGTATGATTGAATAAGACTAATCATTAATTATTTACTCAGTCAATGCTAGCTCCATCTACAAAAAACTACTTCAGGCTTTTAATGATAATTTTATATGTATTATTTTTTTAAAGAAAAAAATATATAACCACAAAATGTTACCTACTTCAATATGCACAGCATCACAAATATCATATACTAAAATAATCCAGAAAATACACTCTTTAAATTCAGTGATAATTAATTAATCCATTTTAGAATATTTTTTACAAAAGTAATCTTACATTGTGCATAAAGCCAACCAACGTGAAATTGGGCACAACACAAAAAGAGTGCAATATATATGCTAATCTCTCAACAAACAGAGAAGATGTACGTGTTATCATGCATATCGATTAGCATAATTTCGATCAGTAAATGGATAATCGATGGACAATATGTGGTCATGCAATGATGCTAAAGGGACAAAGGCTATGCGCACACGATATCCACTTATCGGTACGACAGGTCAAGCGACTCGTATGTGAGCATTCTACCAGCTAAAAAAGGGTCTAGCAAGCACAAAGTAACATCCGACTATCGCATATTACGCAGGTTCTATGGACGTCCTATAAAACAGTATGAGAAATGAAGTCCGCTTGTGGTTATGACCGGCGACTATGGTTAGTGGTCGTATCTTTATAAAGGAGAAATGGTCATAGCTCCCTAATAGGTCCCTAGCGCCCGCTAATTTGACGAATCAGTGTGCCTATCCAGCAGTGTGCCTATCCAGACTGGTGTTTAATCTATCAATCTATTTATATAAACGTAATCCTTCAAATTACATTTTACATTGGTAACCATTTAATCTACAGTGAGGTAGTTGCTAATATAAATAAATCCACCTTGCCTTTGCTAGTCAAGTACAAGGTATTGGAAAATGGCTTCATACGAGGTACAGTGGCTCGGGAAATCAAGGCAAAGAGCAAGCGACACGTGTCTCCAGAAAATCTCTGTCAAGGAAAATATAATAAGAATAAGAATAAACATGCTTAGAAAGTGCACGCAATATCTTTAGATTTGACAGCTGTACACTACGATAGAAATGGAAAACAAAAGACATTCAATAAGACATTCAAATTGAATACTGCCAGCTCGGAAAACACCTAAAAAAAAACTGCGCATGCGCATTTTCCGAGTATAAAAGCTGACAGGGGTATAAACCCCCCAAAATAAAGGTACATAAAATATTATTATGTATTTTTAACATTGACAAAAAAATACAGCACCTACATTGTTTGTGTAAAATATAAAGAATTTCAAAATTTTGAGACCATAATACTATATTCTGATTCCCACCAAATTTGACATTTATAAGCAGTATTGTTTAGAAAATCTTCATGGAAAGACAGTTCTCCAGCGTATACAAATTTTTAAAATGTTTTTAAAACAATAATGAATCTATTCAAGTTACGTTTTGGGCTTTAGGTGAAATTTATGGTTAAAGTAATCGACCTACAGAGCTTACTTTATTCGTAGTTTTGTTGGAAAATTCGAGTCAAATGCTATGTCAATGATATTAAGAATCCTGCCCATCCAAAATGTTAACATACTGCTGTAAATATCGATGTTGTAATCAAAATGTGGAATATTCTTCATAAAGACAAAACACAAGAAGTTAAACCGAATGACCATTGCCTTGAAATTTTGCCAATTGGACTGTCGAATAGACCCATTATTTCATAAAATAATCATCTTCAGCGATAAAACTCATTTTTGCTGAAATGGCTTTGTAAATAAGCACACTTGCCGCATTTGGAGTAATGAAAACCCTCGTCATGCTATTTTTATAAAACACAGTCAATTGCAGATCCCAGTGAAAGGTTAGGCAAATATAGTTTGCTATTTATAATGTTAACTAGACATCAAAGTCAATCTATAATGCGAGTGTTGACAATATCTTTTTCTAGAGTTTGTTATTCCTTTTCATTTAAAGACCATCCTTCGTCGAAGCAAATCTCTATATACTCGTATATAAAAATCTCGTGTCACGATGTTTGTGGTCGAACTCCTCCGAAATGGCTCGACCGATTTTTATGAATTTTTTTATGTATATTTGTTAGGTATGAGAATAGGTCAACAAGTATATTTCATACCGCTAGGTGATTAGGGTATCTCTATCCAGAAAATTTATTTTTTTATTTTTTTGAAAATTTCTTTTTGTATTTTTTTTATTATTTTTCATCAAAAAATACCTATAACCCCAAATTTTCATCTTCCTACCTCCACCCTCCCATTTTTTAATCGCGATTTTATTATTTTTGTATGAACAAATTTAACCGTCGTTCGTATTTCAAACAGAACGAAATTATTTATGTTGTTGAATGACAGATGGCGCTACGTCCGAGAAGAATTCAAGAGAAGCGTCGCGTCATTTTGACATTTCATTCGGCATATCACAACGCAGTGCGTGCAAAATTTTGTATGATTTATTTTAATTTATCTATTTTTGTGTGCGTGTATTACAGTGCACAATGCCAGCAAGACGCAAGGGGGGCCATTTGGGTCGTCGAACAAATAAAGCAACGAACATGCGAAATAGTAGAGCAGAAAGAACAGACGAACAAATCCAACAAGATAACAAAAACGTGCGTGTGAGCATGTCGCAATGGCGTGCATCTCAATCACAAGAGGCACGAGCTGAACGAAATCAACAACGACAATTGTAACGGAGCCAAGCGCGCCGGTTCGTAGTTAACACACGCAGAGCAAATGACCGACAATGCCAACAAGTACATCGAGCATTTACATCCGCTACGTTCCTTCGTCTCGCATTCGAGTACGAGCCAGATATTGAATATTCCGCTAATCCGAAAGTGCTGATTGGTGCTATGGACAAAGAATGTCCCCATTGTCATGCTCTCAAATTCAAACATGAGTCAGCCGGGATGTGTTGCGCATCAGGAAAAGTGCAACTACCAGAAATTAAGATACCACCAGAACCATTGAACGGCTTGCTCATCGGCACGGTTCCAGATTCAAACCTGTTCCTGAAGTCCATTCGCACGTTCAATTCATACTTCCAAATGACTTCGTTCGGAGCAACAGAAATAGTTCACAATACTGCGGCAAATGGTCAACAATTCCATTCTACGTTCAAAATCAAAGGCCAAGTATACCACAAAGTAGGCTCATTGCTGCCAATGCCAAACGAACCACATAATTTTTTACAAATCTACTTCATGGACGGTGAGGACATCAATCGTGTGGATGCACATTGCGGCTACAATAACCTCAATTCGCCTAATGCCAGGTGCATCGTCGGCAAACTGGACGCCCTATTGAATGAGCACAATGAATTATTGAAATTCTTCAAAGCACACATGAACGAATTGCAAAGTGACAATCACGCTATTGTCATCAATCCTTATAAAACACCAGCTGGAGAGCACGTGCGTCGATTCAATGCGCCTGTTGTTGACGACATTGCTGGAATCATGGTTGGCGACCGCACATCGACGCGAGAAATCGTGATTCGAAGAAGAAAAAATAATCTGGAGTTCATCGCTGACACACACCGTTCATACGACCCTCTCCAATATCCGCTAATTTTCTGGAAGGGACAAGACGGATATGGCATAAACATTAAACAACGAGATCCTGTCACAGGTAATTCATTCATTATGAACATCATTACTCATTTTGAATTGAGAAAATGAATGGTTGATGTTTTTTTGGTTTTTATCGGCGGTCATCGTCTACAGCGCTCTATTCTTCTTTCTGTCATATATCCCATCCCCACACACTTACGATACATTCGTAACAACCAAAATATTCACTAGAAATAATTTATATGGCAGAACAACGTTTGCCGGGTCAGCTAGTATCTACATATAATTATTGTTGTATGCTATTAAATTTAGGTATAATGTTTATATAACCTATATTTTTTACACGATTAACATAAAAAAATAATTTCAAATAGCGAGATTCTGAACAAAGGTGTCTTCTATTAATAGTTTCACTTATATGTGAGTTGAAGGCCACCGTGTTGTACTATCTAACATTGTATAATTTTGTACTAAAACAAGGCTTCTGAGGAAAATACCTACATTTTTAATCAGACAATCTTTGACAGGTATGTATATTATTGTATACGTTATAATATTGTGTCATTCAGAATCAAAACCAGAATTTTTGAAATTCGAAAAAGCTTATATCAACAAAATTTAGTAATCAACACCTTTCAACAATTTTCGGTAACTTCCTACTCAATTTGCTTAAAAAATATTTTTTCAAATAGATCGGATATTTTTACAGTCATATCCAGTATATTTATTTTAAATTTAGACAGGTAGTTTATTATCTAGAAATCAATATGAAACAAATTATAATATTTTCGGGAGGTACTGAAATCGATTAAACAATGGTTTTTATATCAATCTCACGTACACACTTTTTTACAGTAGGTATCCTCCAATATGATAAAATTGATAAATCTGGGTATGATTACATACGTGTTAATTATGTATTACTTGTATGTGTATATCTGGAAAGAATTCATACACAAATGTGATAGGCGTAGTGCAGAAAAAGGTTTTTTTTGTGAAATCTTTTCTCACCGAAACGAAATATACGAAATTTTGGATGTCATTAACTTAGTGGCATACTTATTTTATTGAAGAGAAGTGCATATTGTATTTTAAAAGAATAAAGTATGCTCTAATACACTCACGCTGGAATAGATGATGGATGAATCACCTCATTGACAATGGATCATGACGTGACTGACAAAATCCAATAATTGTTATTTGTTCAATCGATATTAATATTTGAAGTCTATGGACGTAATGTGTTGATCGAATGGTTTACAAACATTTATCTGAAAAGGAGTATGTTAAGGTAAATGCTCCGCCTACCAAAGGAACATGGCGGAAAATTACGATGCTTGCATTTTGAAACAATTCATTGATAAATTACATTTTAAAATGTGCTAAAATTATTAAAAATAAAGTATTTTGTATTAAAGTCAGGCAAGCTTAAATAATTTAAAAAAAGCATTAAAAAGTATGAATAAGTTATGGGTTAATATTATTTTATTATTAAATTCATCTTGAAAATTAGGTTGCGTATCAAGCTTAGATTATATAACTAAGCATGTTTACATAATATACCTATTACAAGGAATTTTAATGTACACAATTTGGTGTATTTACACAAAATTTAATTGAGAAATCTTTCACAGTGAATGACGAGTATTATCTATCGATACAGCCATAAATACATTGAAGAGAAATGTCACAGTTTAATTATTGACATGAACGTAAATAATATAAATTATATTAATACACTTCGTACGCTATAATTACCTACCTGATATCTGCCATTACGCATACTGATATTTATTCCAGACACATTTCGGGACTCGAGAGGTTAGGTGGATCTAAAAACATAACTTTCTTAATAAATGTTTTCATCCGCTACCCATATTATGTTTATTTATAGTATTATAGTGAAACAACTTACTTACCTTGAAATTGCGCAGATTACGGTTTCTTCTACTGCGTACGAATTACGTAGGGTGGATTTAATTATTGTTTCCTTAAATATTTTAAACTGCTTTTACAT
Source organism: Rhyacophila brunnea (assembly GCF_057557595.1). Classification (NCBI taxonomy): domain Eukaryota; kingdom Metazoa; phylum Arthropoda; class Insecta; order Trichoptera; family Rhyacophilidae; genus Rhyacophila; species Rhyacophila brunnea. The sequence goes on from NW_028232752.1 coordinate 37,167,523, forward strand.
TAAGCATATTGCATCGTTTTCTTTCGTACAGAGTCTCTCTATCTACGTCTTATTTTTAGTCAGAACTAGCGAAATTAAATCGAATCTTTATATGAATGGCATAGGTATGTAATGCAATGAAATGATTTCAAAATGTCACTGGTATGTAAACTACTATGTACACTAAAATGTACTATGGTTAACTTTCTTAGAGGCCTCTCTTGTCCGATTCTTATTATATCCAAGTTATGTCTTGTATGTCTTGATATTAAAATTATATCATTTTACATAATGGTTTTCGAGTTAAAATAAACAATATACCTACATCTTGCGAAGAATGATTCTTATTTAATATTATGTAGTATTCAAGCATTGCATCGCTACCTGCTGGGTGAAGTTAAAATATGTGTTAACAATAAGACGTATTATTATATTTTACATTAATAGGTAGCACATAAAGTTGGACGACAAATTCGTTTGTGTAACTACTCGATTGCATTCGTTGTAACTTGTAACTGTATACATTTATGAATCCTTCTAAATAATTGTTTGTTGGTATTTTTATTCATATATTTCCGAATGAGGATTTTTGGATAATAATTAAATTTGATACTTACATGTTGGCTAATGCCATTATTATTTTGTAGCGTTGTTATTTCAATGCATATGGATGGAAGAGAAAATCATTGTACTCTGTTGATTATTTTTAAGAAGAATCGTATTTTATTTGTAAGCACCCACTGATTAATCACCACTGAACTTATATTATTATATTATATATGTTTCACATGCATACCTGAGCATTGCTAGCACACATTCGTTAAACATTTTATGCTTAAGACATTATAATGGGAGGTCACTTTTGAAGATAGTATTGATATAACATACATTGACAAATTATCCTGTTTAGAAGTTATTTACCTACCTTGTAATGATTCATAAAACTAATTGAAATTAAAATCTGAATTAAAATGAAACAAAGTTAGAATAATTATAAAAATAAGTTTAAATGAACTCAATGAGTTTTAAAATCTGCTTAATCAAAAAAGTCATTTCTCTAATATGGAAGCAATTTGAGTATCTAGTTAAATGTTTACTGTGTACTGGAGTTGATTAAAAAATGTAATGGGCTTTTGCTTGGCGTAGAAGTTTCCAAGCTGCCTACAGCCGTAGCTAGTTGTTAAATTGAAAGCCTTCTACGTCAGTGCTACGATTCCGATTCAGTTACTTTATAGACGCCGCAGCGGTAACAGCCTTTTGCGAAAAAGTCTTTATTTTAAACTATTATACAATAAAATAATAATAATAAATATTTTTCTTAGGTCAAGAATATACCCACACAATTTAATAATGTGAACATATAATTATGTTACATTTTAGTCACAGTTTAAAATAAATGTATGCGTGTTAGAATAATATAAGAATATTGGGTCATTGATATAAGTTTTAATTACTTCAATAACTATTTTAAAGGTTACTATAATAATTGTAAATAATCATTGAAATATAGTAATGTTGACAAGTAACATAAACCATTTACTTATTTTTCAAATGCATTATAATATCGATAAGGATTCAAGTACATCATAAATAATAATAATTGTGACACAGTTCTACAAATAAAATAACAAGTACATACCTACCGATTTTTGTTCATAGGTACAATCTTAGCGTATGGACCAAAATTTGTTCATAGAACTCGAAACCTGATTAAAGCCACGTCGCCTATCGGTAAATAATTATTATTAAAGTAGGTACCTACTTCAATATTACTAGTCGATAATTTATTTTTAAAGTGTTTTAGAGTCAACAATAACACAAGCTGTGTTGATACAATGCTATTAAATCATCTTTTCTTATAAAGTAATATTTATAAGTAATATTTTTAATATTGGTGACAGTATAGATTGTACGTTAGATGATTTTGGTATTATTCATCCTTACATATTGAGTTGTGTATATAATTAATAATTTATCATTAAAATAATCGATTGGATACAATTTCAATTATATAAACATACTAAATAAACTTAGTATAATGCCATAAAAAGTGTTGAAGTAACTTAGTGCTGAATATAAAATAAGTGATTTTTACGAACTAAATACGATAGTGTTATCGTATCGTTAATGCCTTATACAAGGAATTGAAGTAACTACTTATTAAGTTACTTACATTAGAGGAAAAGGACACTGGCTTATTAAAGTAAGTGATATATATACATGTAAAAAATATTAAAATTTTTAGGTAAGTTTTATACTAATCTAATGTTAATGAGATCAATATATTCCGCAAATCTATCAACGCATTTATACCTTAATACAAGTTATGCCCAGAGACTTGATTAACTCATATGTATCTACGAGTATAGTCACACAGTAGGTTGAATAAAGATTAAGAAAATGGAAACCAATAATTATTATTAACCCATCGCAAATACGTCACTACCATAAGGTAAGGTATGTTCTTATACGATCGGTTAATCATTCATATAATAGTATGTACATACTTACATTTAATATTTAAAATATTCATTCACACCCATGAGTAGTGTCAATTGTAGTTAACATAATATTACTATGTTCCAACAATCTAACATCTAACGTTTTGGTCCCTTTCTATAATAAGTGCTTTGAAACTTATTTTTGTTTTTATTTAGATACCTACTTACCTACATTGAAATACATTTAGTAACTAATTGGGTACGTGAACTATTAAAACAGGTGTTTATCTTACCGCACGATAAAATCTCTGAACATTATTATTAGGTAGGTATGCGAAATTATGTTTTTTTCACTAGAGATATTAGCCTTATCAGATCAACTCAGCCTCACTTGATTTATTGAAACATTTTTTTGCATTTGATTTAATCAAATATTAAGTATACCCATACATAATATTAGGTTACCTGATAATAAATGTTGTGGTTAAATTTCCATATTATTTGAATGTTATTAAATATTTGCTAAAATGTACAACCTAATTAAATTAGTAGATTGCGTAAAAGTAAGACATATTAGGTTTTTTTTGGGGAATATATATTTGCACAATTGAATAGACTGTTTTCACAAAGCGCTCACAACATTTAAAAAGATGTTCGTCACATCGGAAATGGATGATATTCACAAATCAACTACAACTCTCAAATGATCGATTTGCACTAAGGGAAAGGTAGTCTTCACGTATCAATATACTATTCTAACCAATTAATCGTAAAATAATACAAACACTAAGAAAATTAGGTTTAATGATTTTAAACAATATTTTGGCAAAACATAAGTATGTATTAGGTATCTACTTTCAGATTCAAATAATATTATAAGTACCTAGTATTTAAAAAGTGACGCTAATTAAAACTTAGGTAATTGTGCCGCAAATGCCGTCATGAGCTTTTATGATTTTTATTACGAAAACAGTTTATTCCATGTAGATAATTATAATAAATACCCTTTTCTGTCGGCGCATAGGTTTTTCAACCCAATAATTGTTAATTTAAAATTTGAAATGCTTATAGATTTTGATGCATCATTATCACAAACTAAGATTATATTAGGTAATAATATTAGGTTGGGTTAGGTTGGGTTAGGTTAGGTTAGATTAGGTTAGGTTAGGTTAGGTTAGGTTAGGTTAGGTTAGGTTAGGTTAGGTTAGGTTAGGTTAGGTATAGTTCAAAAAAGATACGTATACAATCTCATGACGGCATCTGCGCCACAGTTACCAAAATTTATATCGATGAACCGAAAAAGATATATCTAGGTGGTGTTATTTAATTGTAGATTTACATCAAATAATATATAAACGATAGCAACATATTTATACTACTGCGTTAAACATTAATTAAATTGACACCTAAGCATCATTTTTTCGATTGCCTTCTAATAAATTGAATTGCTGCTACAATTATTAGTTTGACATTTGTGAATTTCTACCTTTTCTTTGTGCGATATATTATTTATCGGTGAAAACAATTTTACAAATGTGTGCAGTTGTCAAAATTGAGTGAATTTATATTTACAATGAGTGATTTATGATTTTGGTTTTGTGAAACAAACTATTTTATGTGATTTCATCTATTTATATGTGAAATCATTTAATATATGTGAAAACTACTTTCCAAATGTTAAAGTTATTTTTTCTTTGTGAATTTTGATTATTGCATTGTGCGATTAATTCCCACCCTTTTTTTCTATTCCTAACGTCAAAATAAAAAATATAATATATAAATTATAAAATACCAGTTTCCAATAAAAAAAAAACCTTGACAGTCGTTACTAATTGAATCAATGTGTAAGATTACAATTCCACAGTACGTAAAATTAAAACTATTAAAAGTCAATGATGATCATTTTTTTATTGTAAGCCTACTGTGATTTTCTTATAAAAATTTCTGAATGTAATTTCAGCTTGACATAAGTGCCGTTTTTGTAAGAAAACAAATATACTCGTACGTGCTTTTTACCTTTTCAAAGTTTGTATGAAAATAAAATTAGTGGTCTGAATGCATATTTTGCTATCAATTTCAAACGATTAGGCTTCATCCCTATAAGATAAAGTTGTCCTTAACATTTTTGTTTAAGATTCATTTTACGTCATTTCAAAACACAATACAGAAATATATAAGCACTAGAAAAAATCGTTTTTTGTATCCCAGGTGGCGCCGTAAAAAGATGTTTCTACAGATTATAATATATTGTTTTCAAATTATGTAAGTAAGTATATACGATAAAGAATGCTACATTCTTAAACCTTGTGAATAATTCGTTGAAGAAAAAAAATAGTTAACTAATACACCCAACATGATTCCCAACCATAGCAGGAACTCCATCAGTCGTTACCGATACTAGTTTATGAATAGGAAATCGAGTACGATTAATATGCGACTAAATAATGCATTAAATATATCTTCTCCTCTGGTTCGTTCCTTCAGTAGTAAAACTGTTAATAATAATTCATCTGAAGCAGACATATCTTCAAAAACCAAACGAATAAAAACGCATAGTTGTACAATATCCGTGTAATCTACAGACTCGTGAAATTGCAAGGATAGGAATTTACATTTAGAATTTCTGTTCTTCGCATAACTGTATTTCTTGATAATGAGATGTCATTGATTGAAGACATTACTTCAGGTTTTTTTTTTAAATAATGCCCCCCCGGCTTTAATAAAACCTTCTTTCCATATTTCACCATCTTCGAAGGGTTTCTTATATTTCATTTTAAGAGCTGGATCGTCGAGTAATTTTGACTCGTTTGAACAAGAAATAGTACAATGTATTAATTATTATGTCCGCGATCGACCAAAAATACCTTCGCGATCGACGCACTGGCCATCCATGATTATTATAGACGAAAATATAATAATGCCTATTGAAGAGATACCAACACTACATGCATTAATTGTGATAACTAAAACATTAAATTAACTTTAAAAAACTCATTATTCCTTTACGGAAAATTAGAAACAAAATAATTTGTATTCTACTACGAATTTATTACTGGTTAAAATCAATGGTATCATTAACGGTATAACCGTGTTTAACTTTCAAATTTTTCACATACTTGTTTGGATCTCTATTATTCCGCACTCCACAAATTCATCATTCATCGCTCCTGCCTTTTACCATTGGTCGGCGAATCCACCTGCGTACCTAGATTAGCGAAACTCGACGTTTTCGAGGATACCGTTGTTATATTACTAACCTAACCTAACCTAACCTAACATAATACGTTATTTTTACGACCACATATTACTAAATCGAATGACATTTTATCTAATGAGGTCCTTCGCTAAAATTATTTTCATTGTGTAGCCATAGTCACACTTTCCCTATCTTTGGTATATAATCATGTACTGGTAAAACCCAGACACCAGAATATGTATCATAGTCTAATCACCTCTACACGAAAGAAATTATGTAAGTTCATATTGATCGCGTGATAGTAGATACTAGATATAAGTAGACGCATAAAGCAGCGTTATGCATAATGCGAAATTTAGGTTAGCCAGTTATATAGCGTAATCGTTCCTGTGCATCTATTCTATGCACAAGGCTGCTATTTGCGGCTATCGGCGGCTATCGAGGGTGGTTTATCATATTTATGTATTGAGGTATTATAATTGTTACAATAAGCTAGCCGTTTAAACTATCAAAACTGTTTATCTCGCTCTAAAAGTTAACACAGCCAAGAGAGGTGCTGTTAAAACATAGCACTTTTTGACAATTCACACGGTTAACTTATTATAACAACTAACCGCCTCAATACATAAATACGATAAACTACCCTCTATAGCCGCCGATAGCAGCCTTGTGTATAGAATAAAGGCGCTAAAGTATGGTACATTTATGTCAGTATGTACGTCCTTCATACAATATAATATATTTGGCTTGAATTGATTTTTTAAGACGAATCCTCAACCTACCAGTGACAGCTATCGGAAAAATAAGAAGCTTGCAATTTGAGACATTTTTTTGATAATTTACAATTTAAAGTGTTTATATAACATATTTTAATTATTTTTTTTAAGAAACATTTCCTTGAAAATAAATACAAATCAAATTATTGACATATCATATTTTATTTAGATAGTACAATATAGAAAACTTGATAAACTAAATTTTAATAATAAACATGACCATAAAATAGTATGTAATAATAAGATGGGATCCATTTTATAACATTTAAATTGTAGGTTCATCAGTGACTTAAAATACAAAATATATTTCCTTTTAATGTTTTCACATAAGTACCTACATATTTATTAAATAATACACTTTAAATTGTAAATTATCAAAAAAATGTCTCAAATTGCACGCATAGTATTTTTCCGCTAGGTATCTCAGGTAGGTTCGTCTAAAATCTAAATGACTAAAAAATAGTATTATTGGCCATACATAATTTGAAAATACCTAACCGAATTTTTTTTTAACGGTACATGTTCAAACACGCGCGTTAACATAATTTTACTCCCTACTTCAATTATACTTTGTCAATTTATGGCTACGGCCGTATGTTGTAGCTTAACCACTGGGGAATGCCAAAAGAAATGGCGTATTTCAAAAAAACACTACTTTATTCTTAGGTCAATAATTATTATAAAGCAATCATTATTCGTATGATGTTTATCACACTTGAATGGTCAAAGACATAGCTTATAATGAGTATCTTTAGAATTATTTTCAAATGTGTTAATCTTGCCCATTTTTTGAATAATATAATGCCCAATTCTTGTCAAATTTGGGATCACAGAGATTATCAATATATTTTTTTATCGTAAATATTTCACTATATTAATGTCGATATAAATTATACTGATGGTTTTATAAATGCGTTTAAAAATTAATAAATTTAAAAAATCTTAACACCACTGCACATTTATGTACTGAAATATGACTATATTATAAATATTAGAGCGAGAGGTTTAAAAGAATACTATTTTATGTAATGAAAATACTTAATGCAGTCATCAAATGAATACGTGTATTAAATAAGGCTCTAAGTACCAAAAAGTAGTATTGCCTGTAGTTACAAAATACCGAGTCATTGCAGTAAAATTTCATGAAGCAGAATAAACGTCACGTACCTGTAAAATCATTGAAAATTTCTGAAATGTGGTCAATTCAAACGGTAGATGAATCGGTAGCGCACATTTTGAAGTGAAGATGTAAAAATAACAATAAAAAGTCGCTTAAATGAGCTGTTAGTGAATTTTCCAAAATCTCTTAGGATAATAATATATAGGAGACCTTTGAAAAATGTAGTTTTACAGTGTGAAGCAATCACGGCAGCTTCTATAATTTTAGGTATTAAGAACTCGCAAGTGTCAACACACCATCGTCAGCTATTTTATATTGAATGCCGTTGACCACTGCAGTGCTACTTACACCATTATAAATAAAACACGCCAACGGACTTATAACGTCGACAGGTTTAATTATTTTGCTGTATTTTTTTGACTTGCTTGAGGCACTTAGACCATAGTTGAAGTTATTGGCGTTGGTATGTAGAACATTTTTCTATAAAAATGTAAGTTTTTATTTTTTTGGTACTTAGCGCCTTAATTAATACACGTATTTAAATGTTTAAAATAAATATAACGGATAATAAGACTTCAAATTTATATAAATAGATTATCTACAACGTTTAAGATATGTCCAGGATCATGCTTTGAAAATAGAACAAAAGCTCCATTTTGACCTACGCTGAGCATGTCCCCCCCCCCCATGGTATTGTTATGTCTGGCGCACAAAATAAAATAATTGTGACATTTTAAGTGGTAAAGTTACAAATATTAATTTATGATATATAGGTATATATAATATAGATTATATCGTATACTTTATATACCTAAATAATAATAAAGTTAGACATTAGTTAAAGTTTACATAGTAAATAAATTTATGTTTGATGTTTAGTCACTAGGTAATAAATTTTATAGAGGAAACAATAATTAGAATGAAATAAACAGGTTTAGCTATACAATATAAATGATTATAATAGTATGCATTTGAATATATGGAATATATCACTCACACTCAAAATATCAGATGCTTACGTATTTGTTATGTGTTATGTCACCGCCTGTCCGTATTATTTTAGTGTTATTGTATTTATATGTAAATTAATCGGTATATTAATTCTTATCATTCATCGCTCTTCAACAAAAAAATTAAATCACCATAGTTTTTACATATTATTCTATTACCTATCACTCCATAAAATTCTTGTTGCCAGGAAATAGTAGATAATGGTCAAGTTCCATTCCATTTATTCAAATTATTTTCATTATGAAATTCTATGATACGATATAACTATTCTTTAAAATAATTATTATAATATTATTTTCCCGCATTATTTTCAAGATTATATATGAGTATGGGTATAATAGGTACCTAATAACTTACTTTTAGTTTATTTTTTAATAATATCAAACTTTACGGCGTCATTTCTTATTTCATCGAGGCATTGGACGTAGTCTTCGTTGTTGGTTCTTTCGCGTAATGTCTGATTGAAAGTCAGCGTATAATTGAAGAGCTGGTACGGGAACCGAAACCGATTTCTGGAACCATGAAAATGCTTTAAATATTTTGGAGTCAAAACCGGGACCGGAACCGGAACCCTTGATTTAAAATCTTGAGAACCGTGAAATGAAAGACAAAAGTGAAACGACCTCCTACCACTTCTTGTTTAGGGTCAAAACTATCAAACATCACGGTAATGTGATATTATATTCATAACACACCTGTGCTAAATTTTGCTTTAACACTAAACGCGACTAGCATAAGCCTGTGATAGTGGTGTTACGTTGCTTTTCTTATTACAATTCCCAATTCTGTCGCGTGTTAGTTATAAATACCTTATTTAATGTTGTTTTAATTACTTTCAGAAAATTATATTCTTTAAATAGATTTTCATTTGCATTTTTTATAAGACATAAGTAGTTTAATGTACCTTTTGGACAAGTTGATTTCACATACCGGTTGAGAAATGTACATTTCGAACCCTAGTAAAATATCGGAATCAGTTAGGGCCAGAAACTGGATTAGAATTTAAGAAGAGTTCAGTATCCTCGCTGGAGTCACAAGAAAAAAGGAAATTTATCGTTCAAATATTGTCTGTACAATGACATTTTTCTTAAGTACAAATACACAGTTGTTAAAACCAATTGACTTTTAAAATAAGGCTTTAGAAAATTGTGTCACGAAATGCCATTACATCGCTTCAGTTATTTTGTACGTCCCGAGCTGTTAATCTCTCGATAATATTTGATATGGCTTCGTGACATTTTTGCTATTCACCTATATTCACTTTGAGATATCGAATAGATTAATAGCTTGCTTAATTATTCAACAGCTATTTTAAAATAATACTGTGCCAACACGATAGCCTATTCCTAACGATATTTATAAGATTTAGATTCAATAGATATATTCTAATGTACCCGAATAATTGGCGCCGTGGACAATATTTTACGATATCTTATGATGCGATATTGAAGAGAAACTATAATCACTTAACACTAAAAATCAATAATAATTATTCTATATTGAACACAGTATTTCACATAACAAAGTCATCGTCGTACTGAGTGGTACACAAGAAGAAGAAAATGACCAAAAGGCCGCTGGGTGAAGTTCTGCAGAAGTATCTACCTACGTGAAAACATCACAGGACCAAAAGTAGATGAACTAATAATATCATATTGAGGAGGCCTTCATTTGGCAATAGATAGCTTCAGGCTAATACATTAAAATTTTGAATAATTGTTATTTAAATTCTATTTAAATGAAGCAGCATAATTCAGTAACCACAAAAAATTTATACACCATGAAATGGTTTAAAAAAATGTGAACTTTGTTTTTCACCTGCTGTCAATAATTTTGCTCGAGCACGACTCTTGTGACAGTAAAGTTGTGACCACAGATAGAATAAAATGTAATAAAATTACTGTGACAAGTATCTTACTCAAAATGTATTTAAAATTTGTATTTTACGGGAAAAAACTAACCAGATCTAATTGTGTTCGATTTTTTCGAATATAAACCTAATACATGTTATAATATTATTTAAAAACAACGTAACTTTGAAAATTGCATATCGACATAGATGTTCTATCTATTACAATAATAATAAATATTAGTGATAGTGCTATGATAGACACTCTACTGTTTATTACCAGTTTGTTATAGAAGTAAAGAGAAACATGATCCTGAAGTGGATTTTTTTTCAATTATAAGGTTAAATGATAGGTATTTGATATTTCAATAAGATACTTGTGCTTATTTACGATACCACAACATTTTTATGTCTGACTCGGCGCTTGTCGGTGTTTGTTTGAGATGGATAGACAATCGACGAGAAACATTTTCAGAGATGTGTTGATGGCACAAAAATATTTATTTCCTATTCTATAATAGTCGGAAACTCATTTTTTACAGTCAACATAACTGTGATTATCCAGACTAAGAAACGTGGGTTAATGAACATTGTAAACTGTCCGAAAGTTGTACATACCCATCAATCAAAACTGATTAAGAATATTTATGTACCCAAATCTAACAAGTTATTGTATAAATGTCCATGTTTTGTTGTATTCCGCCACGAGTAGACAACATTGTTCACGTACAGATGTTCTTAGTTTGGACTGGGCGAGAGGATAACAGGCTAGCAATCTTTGACCTGAATTTCGATCATTCTTCAAATCTAGCAGCAAAATATAATTTTAACACTATTTCTGTAGATGCCTACAAGATTATCAATCGATCTTAGCACACTAATATAATAGCTTGCTCTCATATCAAAACTCGTCTCGCCTACAACGTGTCGAATACGTCAATGTGACGTCATCGTTATTCACAAAACACACGTTGCCAAATGGAGTTCCGCAAATTAGTCTAATGCGACTGTTTTGTTTGAAAAAAGCATCTGCTGTTGCAATTAACAAGTTGCATGCTTCTCTGGCTCCGAGTCGAAGACGCGAGGTCGCATACAAACAACTACGAATTGGTCATTTCTATACCGGCTCACCGATCGCCGCATTGACATATCTTTGTTTCGAAGGCTGCGCACGACTGTCGCTAGGTAGATGTGCGCGGCCTTCACAAGCAACACTGGATTGCCGTTCTAGGAAGGTTTGATTTATGGCTGTGCGGCACACGAGGCGAGTTCAGATGTGAGAGCCGACTAAGAATATCGATAATCAACAAACATAATATTGAAGAAAACCTTCTTCTATAGAAAATAGAGATGGAGCCTAAACATACGAAAAGGAAGCAAAAAGGGATCCCTATAACTCATAACACTATTCCTAATTGTTATATAATCATAAATAAGATGCATTGAGAATTTGAAAGGTTGGTGCATAAAAACGGCATTTATAACAAACTAGAACTTGCTTCAGCGATTCTAATAGGGAAAACACATAAGGATCCATCGGGCAGAAGAAGGATTTCATCATCATAATTAGGTACCTTGTTATAGAACTACCTACTACGAGTAGAATACTAGTAAATAAACTACTACGAGTGCCCACGCTAACAATACATTTCAGGAGATAATTGAGTATCAAAATGTCTAAAAAGTTAATAATTAATCTCATCATTAACATAATAAAGTTATGCACATCGTGAAAAAATCGGTGTGTACTTATGTACGCGCGTTAGAAGTTATAATTCTTTGACGTAACAAAACAAAATATTATTGCCGAATGTACCTACTTTGGAAAAAAAAATCTCAAAACCTGTGTTTGAAAAATTTAGCAAACCGATATTTCGACAATCTTTGCTTAAACAGATGCTGTTCAACTAGTTTCGTTAACAATAATAATTTATTACAAATCAAAAGTACAACATAGCCTATTTAATGGTTTAACTGAAACATGATATTGGTTTTTGTGATGAAACATAATAATTATTGTCTTCAATTATTATAAACCGCTAATAAATAAATTGACATGAGATATACGACAAATATTTTCCTAAACCGTAAAAATATTTATTTTTGTGTATGAAGTGTCTAAATATTGTAAATTTACAACATATCATTGTTTGAATTATTTACCAACTCAACATTCACATAATTTATTTATTTATTTATTGATATATAATTTTACTCATAAATAATAATACTTACTTACATATATACACTGCAATATAAATAAAGTTTTATGAATATAAATTAACAGTGTAGAATCAGACTCCAGAAATTTGTTTATAAATATATATTTTTATTATGAAACAATATTGGTTATGTTTACAACACGTGCTGTTTACTTGGTTGTGGGTATTGAACGACTATGCACATGCGCATGTATGCTTGAGACCGAAATGAAAAATGAATAATCATAATAAAAGCAACATTCAGTTTTTACCCAACCTGCCCAAGCCACAGCTGAAAATTACAAACCTCCAGCATTTAGACACCCGAACGTCACCGCGCAAAATAAATTATGTCGCATCGGCGGGCAAAACTTCCGTCCCATGCCAAATTAATGCGTTACATTTGCGCGCGCAACTTTGTCACACGCCAAAAATACACTGATCTGTTTCCTAAACGCGCCTAAAGAACTATAACTTCAAAAATCACATTTATTTTTATAAAATACATAAAATTTGATAACTATCTTATGTACTATCTTCAGAAAATTGTCGAGCGCTTTGGTTTGTTAACTTTTCCATTTCAAGTGCTGGTATTATAACCTATAATGGTTGAAGATATTGTTTATGCTGGCTTTTGCATTACACACATCGGAGAATGCGAAAAGATTAATCACAGATCGCAAGTAGAGTAATGAAAAGCTATAATAAAATATGGAAAAGCAGTGACATCAAAATAGACCAAAGTCGCCTGATCAAATCTATGATATTCTTCATCATTCTTTATGGTGGTCATACTCGCGGCTTATCAAATATCCTCCACATCATCATTACCTCGAGTGCACTCTACCATGGTGTGGAGTTTGTCCATATTTCGTATCCGAGACTGGCTGTGGGGAGGAAATACCCTGCTCCTTACCCATGTCAAGAGTCAATTTTACGATTATTTTATTTTCAATATGAGAAATTGTTATAATCTCCCACAAATATTGCAAGTTGATCAATTCTCCCATATTTAACTAAAGCATCTTTGCTAAGCAAGCATACTGAATATTATACACTTAGGAATATTAAATTAAGAACATAGATATTAGAAAAATAGGTTAGACCAAGAGGGACGCGAACCTCATATCTTTCCACTGTCCCGGTGACTGTTCTATCCACTGCGTTATTGGTCTGCTTGTCGTTATTTGGCCCCTTGCTTGAGGCAAATCGTTAGACAGTGAAACGATGTAAGGTCCACTTGAGGTCTTTCAGGATTTTTTTATAATAAGTTATGTTTTCTAAGACATTATATTATAAAAAATATATATTAAGAAAACGTGTCTATATTGATATTATTGTAACAGAGTAAAAAGTCGAATGTATGAAATTATTTTTCATGAAAATGACAAAAAATGGTGAATTGAGCAAGATTCAGAAAACTCGATATAATCAAAATGTCGCCCAATGAGTGCTTATTGGAGAAAGTTTATATTTTATCAATATAAACTTAAACTTTCTACATCATCTACTACCTACACTCTACAGGGCTTTTATGAGAACCTAATGCATTCGCCTATTTGCCCCAGTATGAAAATATCATTATTCATTATTTAAATTTAGTAAGAATGCGAAAATTCTAAAAGAAATTGCCATTTCCATGTGGGTACTATTAAAAAATAACCAAAAACAATTTTCTTTAATTGATTATAAAGCAATATACCTACATAAGTTTATGAGTGCCTAATAGATTTTCCAGTGCATCAATAAGAATGTAGTGAATATTTGAAAAGTAGATTACATTATGATCATTTTATATTTTTTCACAAACAATCTACCTGCAGGGGTCTATGAGAGCCTAATACATTTTTTTAATATGCAATATCTATATATAATAGGTGAAAATTCTAGAAGGCTTTGCCATTTTTTTCATAAATAATCTACTCTCAGGGTCTTATGAGAGCCTAATACATTTTATTTTAAATATGCGATATCAATATTATTTTAAGCTTAGTAATAAATAGGTAAAAATTCTAGAAGGGATTGTGATTTTTTTTTATTAACAATCTACCTGCAGGGGTCTATGTGAGCCTGATACATTTTTTTAAAATATGCAATATCTATATTATTCTAAGCTTAGTAAAATAGGTGAAAATTCTAGAAGGCATTACCTTTTTTCATAAACAATCTACCTGCAGGGTCTTATGAGAGCCTAATACATTTTATTTTAAATATGCGATATCAATATTATTTTAAGCTTAGTAATAAATAGGTGAGAATTCTAGAAGGCATTGCCATTTTTTAAAAACAATCTACCTGCAGGGGTCTATGAGAGCCTGATATATATATTTTTTTTTAATCGGTGTATGTACTTATATGTACGCGCGTTGGAAGTTATACATCTTTGGCGTAACAAAACAATAATTGTGATAAACTAGATTCTTCAACTAGCTCTTAATTATCTTGTTAAATTTCACACTCAAGAAAAAGGACCGCTTATTGGAACGCCGTTGGTTTATATCTATACACTTTAACTTATATTACTAAATTATATAATTATTTATCGTTGTTTTTATTTTTAAAGTGACAACTGCCACTATGACGTTTAATAGTTTGTTTACGTAAGGAATTGCAAATGGCCGACAATAATAAATTCCCTGCCTAGGCAACGGAACTAAACTATAATATTTTACTCTATAATCGTCACGATTGCAGTATCATACTGTGGCGTAAAGGTAGTGCGTTCGGCTGATAACCGAACAATCGGTGGTTCGAATCCAATCGAGTGCGTTTTTTTTAGTGTGAAAAAATAAATTATTTCTTACATGTCACACGCTAAAAATACACTCTGATCTGATTTTCCAAACGCGCCTAAAGAAGTATGACTTCAATAAATAATATTGCATGCATACCTACCCCTTATTATAATCTAATATCACTTAAAATGCCTATTTGACATAACACATTTTCGTTGTTGGTTCAAGATTTGTATAATCGGATTCGGACATTGTAATTCGTATGCATTATCTACAAAATTATGGACTATCACTTTCCAGGCACAATGGCTGACAAGCTCCACGAGTACGAGGGTTGGACCGGTAAGGCGCACTTATTCCGCGACAATGCACGGGAGAAGTGGGCATCCAGTGACGTCAGAGCTCGCCTAAACAATTTCTCACTGCGACCCTCCCGCCAGCCACGTCCACCTCTACAGCAGTGTGAAGATGGAATGGATCCTGCTTCTGATTATACTCATATTTACAGGTAGGCACATACTATTATCAAGAATTTGAATCTAGCTATGAATAGATCCCATGATATTATGTACGCTAGTCCGGCATTATCAACTTAACTGAAATATTAATGTATGTTCACGTCTCAGTTATTAATAATTTATTAACGCAGTATAGGTCCATTAATAAATAAGAAAACATGTATAAGTACTTTTAGATTTCGTTTGATATTCTGTACACCTGTGGGAATAGTTGTCGCTTGCTGGCATTGGCAGTAGCATAGTTTTCTACAATATTACACCGCCCGTACACGTTGTCACCTCCGAAAGGGGGGGGGTGAGAGATGAGAACTCTGGAACTCTTTACACAGGCTTAGGTTACTAGGTATAAACTGACGCTAAAATGTTGTATATTTAAACTGACTTTACACCACGTTCAAACACAAAACACTATTTGAAACTACCTAACCTATGACGCTATGCTACGGCTGGTTGAGGATGCTGCTAGGCTGCTCGCTTTGCTGCTGGAGGCTGCTTTTCTCTGCTGAAGAAGGCTGCTTGGCTCTTCCGAAGTGTGGTAGATGACGCGCCGGTGGCGTCGACTACGCACTTTGGTGTCCCGTGTCTGGGCCAGGGCTGATTCCAAGGCTCGCAGACAGTTGGAGCCAGGAACTTCCTCGACGTATCCATCCGTGGGCCAGGGTCGACTGATGATACAGCTGGTCGGGGTAACATCGAGAGTCCTTGGTTTTGAAATGGTCTGGCGTGCTGTTATTCGGCAGCATCCTCGTGCGTGATTACTGATGATGCGCGATGAGTCGGCCGGCGATAGTTTCCCAACTGCGGTGGATCCATGACAGGCGGCATCTTGAAGGCTTGATGATTCTGCTTGCTTGCAAGTTGAGCGCCACCAGAGGTCGAGCCTCTGGATGCTGTACTGTTTCACACAATTCCACACGCTGCTCTCTCTTCCGGTTGTCAATCAATCGCTTCTCAGGGCTTGGATTCGGACGAAAAAAAATCCGCCTACCTCCTAATCGTAGACGATCACGATCAGAAGGCGTATGCCCCACGCCTTGGGGGCCATTGTCACCTCCTAAAGGGGGGGGGGGTGATGGATGAGAACTCTGGACCCCCCTGATGATGTAATGTCATGTCAAGTCACGGTGGTATCGTCTGCTTCTTCTTTCGGGGACATGTTTGTGTTGATTGACAACGCGGAAGTACAGGCGAAAACAGGGCGTTTATTGTTCGGAATACAGTTAGGTACAAAGTACTACAGCGTAGGAAATATTCAAAAATATTTTTTAAAAAAATAAATAAATTTAAAATGGCGGTGACGCCGGGAGCGCGGCGCCACAGCCGACGTCACGCTCCTCGAGAGTTCGAAAACCGAATGGGGATGAATAATCCCTTTTTGGAGAGCAGAAATAGTCAGTCCGACCTTTTTTAGGTACCTGCTTTGAAAGGGACTGCATTTCTTTGCTAGGTAGGTACATATTTTGAAATATTTGAACTAGGTACAAATACATATTTTTTCAAAGTAATCCCAAATCAGATATTCTAGGTGTTAGGTACATTGTATGGCTGGGAACTTTGCTTTCAATATTTATGTAGGTAAGTGTACGAATTTAATACCTATTGGTCAAAATTGGATGAAGGCTAATGTAGGTAATAATATTAAAAAAATGATATTAATAATTACTATTTGCTTACGGGCTAGAAATTTGCCTCGCAGTCGATCTGTTCATGTTTGCATGAATCAGCCCAATGATGATTCAGGCCTCATGGCCTTGGATCCTCTGAGGATGCCATGGTTTAGGCGGTATCAACGTGCATGGATTTACTGGCAGCAATAGTGCGTAATTTAAACTATCGTGACGATAACTGTTGTTTACACGTAAAAGTGCTGACTGTCTCTCCAATCTCTTTCTTCAAGAGTAAACGAGATATGATGTTGTCATTTTATGGTACTATTTGACAGGTAGTGAAAATCGATTAACTAACCTCAAAATTAGTATAGTTTGTTTTTTTGCCGGCAGGTTCGCCACTATCGTTCTACTGCGCAGGTGCAGATCAAAAAAATCCCTACTGTCGCATGAAAATTCAGAAGCTTCCAAACTTTTTTGATTCATGCATGCAAGCTCGCAACTGCAGGATTATACATGTTTACCCATACATTTTCTTGTTATGGCTGCGATAATACTTACTGTCAACAGTAAATCCATGCACGTGTAGACGGAGTATTATGATATTGTTGCTTCGAATAAATTGTAAAAAATACCGCCAATGGTAAAAAAGGGATGGCACGTCAATAATATGGGTGTTTTTACACAAAAAATAGACTAGTGCGTGATGATTATTTTATTATGATACCGAGCTCATGTCATATCAGCTTTCCGCACCGGGCGGCATAGATAATAAATAGGCGGTGGTCGATCTGTAGTAAAGTGCATCGTATTTTTGAAGTATTGTGGCGATACGGAGAACTAATTCTGGCAATCCCGCAATATTCATAGCTGATAGGACTCTAGCTCGGCCATCCTTCGAATACATGTTGCATTTTATATTTTTTGATCCAAGGAACTTGTAATTTTTTGTTCTTTCCTTTTCTTATCAAGAATATTAAAATATCTCCCATATTGTGACAATAACTTTCCGTAACCTATAAAAATCACATTTCAATAAGCTACTCTTCTTAGTACATTTGTTACGAAATAAGGTAAATAAAAAATATTTTGGTAATTGTGCCGCAGTTGCCCACATGAGCTCTCATATTTTTTTTAACAAAAACAGTTTATATTAAATAATACCCTTTTCTGTCGGCGCAGACGCTTTTCGATCCATGTTAATATAAAATTTGAAATTTTCAAACATTTTGATGAATCATTATGACAAACTAAGATTAGGTACCTATATTGGGTTATATTAGGTTGGGGTAGGTTAGGTTTGGTTTGGTCTAAAAAGAAACTTATAAAAAGTCATGCGGGCATCTGCGGCACATTTATCAATATATTTAAAAATATCGAGTGCTGACACAAAATTACTTCTCAGAAAAAAGACAAGGCGTGAACTGATTCGAATATCTTCAGCAGTGATGGGTATTGAATTTTCGTACGCTGCCGAAACCGCTTTTGTTTCGCCAACACTCCTCAAGATCGGAGTCCAGCATCAACACATGACTCTGGTATGGGCTCTCTCGCCGCTAGTTGGATTCTTCCTTACGCCAATTCTCGGATCTCTGAGCGATCGGTGTAGACTTCCATTTGGCAGGAGAAGACCGTTCATCTTGCTTCTTTCAATTGGAGTACTTATAGGTAAGTGGCTAAGTATTAGGTATATTTACTTGAGAAGCTCAATAATATGCAACCTATAGATACTTAAAACAACCACTACAAAATTTCTCCAAAGCTGGATCCAAATGATGGTGACCGTTGGGGAGTAGCAATCAGGGAACACAAAAAAGTGTGTTACATTCTGAGTGTATCTGTTAGAAGATACGATTCTCGAGTATAGAGAAATATGGAATAAACTTTAACACGACGTGTAAACAGCACAGATTATTAATAAGATGCGAACACCAGTCACCACAACACAAAGACTTTGAAGACAGTTATGGTTTATGACTTAATTACAATATATGAAAGCCTACAAACGCATGAAATACAAAGCCCCCTGAATGTTTTCAAATACCTATCATGAATATTGCCTATGTGTTACGTTTACGTGACAAAACTTTAATGCTTATTATAATATAGACTGGTAAATATTGAAAATAGCATATTTTTTAAGATGTCTTTAAGCTTATACCAACATTCTCCACACTTGAGAATTGTTCCTTCTTACAACACTTCCCATTATTTTTGAGATCCCTGGATTAATATTATCAGAAAATAGTAGATATCAAAAACCATATGAACACCACTCACTTCTTTGATATTTAAATATACTTACATTTCGGTTTACATGACTTTAAAAAGGTCTGAACGTCTGATAACCTAGAATTATTATTGAAAACATTATTTGTTTGATTAATTAGGATTAAACGCTCACTATATGGGAAGACATCTGGAAATGCTGATATTGTTTGCATTTTGTCTTTCACTGATTCAACCAAACATTTATTACAAATACCTATTACTTAACTAAATAATGAGTCATTAACTTAATTTAGTATTATAATAAAATACAAACTAAAACACATAATCATTTTACTGAAATTATATATTTTACTAAATATTGAATACACCTACTAAAACTACTTACTAAAATATTCACAATTATTCAATATCAAGAAAAAAAATGAATGCAAGATACTATTTTATCTTCCAGGATTATTACTAGTCCCCAACGGAGAAGACATAGGATATGCGTTGGGTGACTTTTATGATACAGGGTATCTGAACGAGACACAATGGTCGTTACCCGTCCTTCCCCATCGGACATCAGCGAACAAAGATGAAGTCAGATTTACTTCTTCAAATTCCACGAATCTACTCGTAGCAGCAGAACCGACATACATTACTCCACATCCGTGGGGTATATTCTTCACAATACTCGGAACAGTTCTCTTAGATTTCGATGCCGATGCCTGTCAAAGTCCTGCAAGGGCTTATTTATTGGATGTCACATTACCGGGTAACAAATTCAACAATAAAATAAATTTTTATTATGTAGGTATATACTAGATTTTTCTATCTATCATACAACAGATGTAAAAAATACACATGTTTTCCTTATATGCTCTATCTGAGGCTCCAGAGATAAGTGTAAGTCCTTATAGATGGTCGCAATATCGTCTCGGTAATCATTAATGCTAAAAAAATGTAATAATCTATAAAAGTCTGTTGACTATACCTAAAAAATTGCTATATTTTTTTTACAGCTGACCATGCAAGAGGTCTTAGCACATTTACCATAATGGCAGGATTGGGAGGATTCTTTGGATATGCCCTCGGTGGTATAAACTGGGACGTTACCGCTTTAGGTAGGTATCCTACAACCAAATACTTTACCACCTCCTGTTTACTGTTATTATTTTTAAAACACCTTTTATAAACTGATTGCATGTAGCAAATAATATAGATTTATACACCCTGCTAACAGGAAATGTACAAGATGACTTATGAAGCTTAACGCTAGCTGTTGTATCACTTTTTATGGAATTCAGGATGTTTATATACCGCATAGAGCAGTGATTTTTAATCATACATGGTCAGCGGAACCCTTGGAGCATTTTGTAAAATCTTGAGGAACCCCTACCAGCCCTACCTACCATATGAAGGATAAATTACAACAAAACATATTAAACAATAATCAGTGAGATAAGTAGGTACCTAAAAAATTGCTAACCATAAGCAAACTCAAGGATACAATGGATTAGTAATGTTAATACGTGCAAGTAACTTCATAAAAAATTAATATTCACAACAAATGTTGCCATGGTATCATGTGGGTTGTAGTTAGTAGATACCTACTCAGGAAAGTTGTATTATTCGAATTCGTTTCTTAATTTTTTTTTGCCATCCTCTTATAGTAATCTGACCCTAAATAACGCATAATCTATTTGTCTACACTGGATGTCACTGACGGTAGTCAGTAAACGATAATTAACTACGTACCTAATACTTTTGAAAAAAATATTTATATCTTTTCTAACCAAAATTGGTCATTTTCGCGGAGCCCCTGGTACTGCTTCCGAAACCCCAGAGATCTACAGAATCACATTGGGAAACACTGACTAAAGTTTCCTTAGTTGTATAAGGCGACTATAATTGAAGAATGTGTGATAAAATCAAATGCCTATTCTTGTTATCGCTCTATAACTTCTCTGACAGCCTGTAAATGGTGAATGTGTATGTATTCTGTGACAAATACCCGGGGCTTGAAATAGACCAGAGGGCACCGGAGCGCCGTTCCAGTTCATAAAATCCCCAAAATTATAACGTTTCGTGGAAAAATTAATTTGACAGTTTGAGCTAGATGGGCCATATAACAAAAAATCAAACACAATTTTTTTGAAAAATTAGATAACTATGTTAATATTTTCGTATAATTATCAAGCGTTTCCATTTGGGAAAAAACACTAAACGCTTCTGCAGCTTACTTACAGTTTTTCAAACAAACTTTTCTGTTGAATAGTTTATGACATATTGAAACGTCGTAAGCGTCTTTGAAATGTTTTTTGATAGGTGGCTACAAAGTTGTGGGATGTACCAACCGAGTTGCATTCAAAAGCTCAATTTTAAAATGCGATATCTTTAGCAATTATTATTTCTTCAAAGGAAATTTCCAGAGAACTGTGAAACAGTAACAAAGTGGTTTTAGTGCGTGAAATATCTGCATTCTTCAAATTTGTGTAGATATTAAGTAGGTTGGTACTCAATATCTTTTCAACAGTGCTGGATAATTCATACTTTTTTCATAAATAAAATATGTATTCTATTATGGAGACTGTTTATTATTCGATATACCTATTGTCATAATTATAATGGATACAAAATGCCACAATAATATTTGAAGAGATGTCATTATGCATAGGTGCTAATACACTTTTCATAGCTAGGTATGTAATTAAGATAGACAGCGGAATAGTTTGTTGATCATTGCGTTGGCACACAGCTGATACCTTCAGTAAGAGTTTAAATCAATTAAATATGATTACTATTTACTTAACCTATATACATCTGTGTAAATTTAACAAAATGGCGACAATGTTGTTGATATTTTTACAGCTGTGTCGCTATACAATAATAAGAATGAAAGTGAATGGCACTGAAATATTGACAGATTATAATGACCTATCATCATTGATCATTTTATTGACTCACAGATGGAATTAGCTATCAGACGTCACAAAAGATAACAATATACATTTACAATAATTTTAAGCACAGAAAACTTACTAAAATTTATAAGTACTAAAATATTAAATTGTCATTTAAATTGACATAGTCTTAGATTTAATACACCCTTCTAGCTTGATCCTGAGTAAGGTTGCTCGGGAGTCCTTCATTATGGGATTTGAGTAGATGAAGGCTTTGCATTATACCTACTTAGGGTAGTTTTCATATGTTTGTATCGAAGTATTATAATTGTTACAATAAGTTAGCCGTCTAAACAGTTAAAACTGTCTATCTCGCTCTAAAATTTAGCACTCTAAAGAGAGGTGCTGTTAAAACATAGCTCTTATTGTAACAATAACAACTAACTTAGTGCTAATATTTCGATACAAAACTGCCCTCGATAGCTGTTGATAGCGGCTGATAGCAATCTTGTGTATAGAATAGATGCACTGAAGAGCATAATACAATACACAGTTTTTGCTGACATGTTCATTAGTTTTATCACAACGACATGAAAATTCTCACCAATATAATATTGTACAGTTTGGGCCTACATTATTAGCTGCATTCTATAATAAATATAGATTAAGGTATTTTCTGCCAAGTTAAAAATGTTAACCTTAGCTAAGAATTAGGACAACTTAAGTATGAGTTGTCTATTTTCGATATCAGCCGAGTTCAGTCTATAATTTTTTATATATTTGAAACAAAGTCTAAATATGAAATTAAAGACTTCTTCATTAATCAATATTCAAAATGCCCTATATGAGAACATGTGTTAATTATATTGCGTTTTTCTTTGCTTGGAAATTTTACACACTCAATGTCTCGTAAACATGCTAGTATCTAATGCTAGTAATAGACTATATACTTTATAAAATCTCTACATGAAAGCTTAACAATTGTATTACTTATTTCAGGAGTTCTACTCGGTGGTCATGTCAGAGCGGTATTTTCATTGATCACAATAATCTTCATAATATGTGTGGCATATACAATCACCAGCTTTAGTGAAATACCCTTAGAAATCCTTGAAAATGATGCATGTATCCAGGAAATAATTCTAGCATCGACTGAAAGTAATGAGACAACGGGTATTAATAAAGATGTGGAAAAATCATATGGAGCCATAGCAAATAAAGAGGAGGAAACTACTTTCAGTGTAAGCGGACTTATTGTATATGATATTATTATTTGAATAATGATAGTGCATCTATCCCATAATTACAGAGTTTGCTAAAAACCTTAAAGGGAAACGGGCAGAACGCAGCTAGAAGGAGAGGCAATCGCTGGATGAATCTAGTCATCCTCTGTCGCCCAACAGGCAAACGATGTTCGAAAGGTAGTGCTAGAACGATGTTCGAAAGATAGTGCTAGAACGATGATATAACTAACATCTGTGAAAGTAGATGGCAATGCAACGCACAAGGTCGATATGAATAGAAACAACTCTCAGGGACCTTCATTCAGCAATGGATTGATCCAGACTAGTGACGATAATGATGAATGATAGTTTCAGTTTAAAAAAACACTATATAATACCTAGTTTAAAAAATGTCAGTTTTGCCAATGTTGCAAAAAAATTATAAATTTAAAGGTGGCAGTTGGTATGGATGCATAATAATTATAATTTTCATAAAACACAATTTTTTGTACTAAATTCACTTTTTTAAATTAAAAAATGGTACCGTGGTGGACGAAAATGGTACAATAATTATTTAAAATAAAAAAGTGGATTCAATATGTACAAAAAATTGTGTTTTATTTAAATTATTAATACAATGCATTTCCACCATGAATGTATTGACAGTTAACACAATTAAAGTTTAATAATAATAATATGACAAAAACCTTTTCGCCAATTTGTTTTGGTTATAGATTAATCACTATCATTATGGTATCATCACTGATAAAAGTTAAATAAATATGACATCATATTCAGCAAACTCAGTACATTTTGGAGGATAAAATCAAAGCGAGACTTGCTAAGGTCCGTAAATTTGAGGTTGTCACCTTGTTCTTCTTTCTTTTTACTTTGACATTTCGTGCTCGTTACAGACGCCATAATGTATTACAGTGTTAAAAAGGGTTCACTTTAGCTGTGAGCGAACGTTGCTCAGAGCAAAAAGTGGGCCATAGTGTAAGTTAGTAGTGATGACCATAGATACAGAAACCATGACACTTTTAAGTATAACCCATCACACCGGGTTCCGGTATATTTTGATAGCTTCCTTTAATAAGCATGAGAAATGTCCCTTATTCTGGCCCTCGTTGACAATGTGTAGTGTTTTAACTGATATCCTCTCATGTTCATTAGGTTTAGCCAATGCACTTCTTTGGACATCCACGACGGTTTATCTTATATATGTCCGCCAAATCCAAAGTGTTTTGAATCATTTATTGGTTGTAAAACATGTAGTTCTCATCTTTCATTCTATTGTTTAAAAAAATATAGTTTTCAAAATATATTAATATATCAATTAAAACACTTTATAATGTCAGCAACATATTTTCTTGATAAGTGGCATTTGGTAGAAAATTGGTATACACCATTGCCGTATAACAAAAATGGCACTAGGCTAATTATGTATTTTCTTATTCTTGTAGACCAATCCATTTAAGAATCCAGAATTATTAAATGAAAATGATGAGTACACCAAGTCACCTGAAGAAACCAATGGGATACGAAAACCGTTACCTGATGAAAAAGAGCACTTTCAGGAAAATGTGTCGGGGGAGGTCTCATTGTCACATTACTTGAAGTCCATTGTGATAATGCCATATTCTCTACGGATAGTTTGTTTGACAAATCTCTTTTGTTGGATGGCTCACGTTTGTTACTCGCTATACTTCACAGATTTTGTTGGAGAGGCTGTCTTCAATGGCAATCCGGCTGTGAGTAAATACAAGAAGTACCTACATATTTATTTATTTTCATTTCTTTTTATTTTTCCAATAAATTTGAATTTAAGTATTTAGATCAACCATTGTTAAATTCTTTATCATATTATAGTTTAGTGATATAGTTTTTATAATATGCTGAATATGTTGAACCTTTAATACCATTCATTCACTCGTATAGCAGCAGCAGCAAGGTATTATATTATAATAGCAGTGGCGAAGGGTGGAGGTAGACTGTTAAGATCTGCCATAAATGATGCACACTAAACTTTGTCAGTCATACGTATTTGTTTTCATTGAAATGATACGATAATCGTTTTTATAATTCAATTACACCTGCGAAAACCAAACCATAATAGATAATAGTCAAAAAACGTCAATCTATAAAATATCTACAATTATACAATTAAATCATACTTAACTTTGTATATAATATTATAGATAGAAAAATATTTGTTATCTATTATAGATTGGTTTAGGCAGTGCCTAATGAATTTAAAAAAAATAAACCAATAATATGTGTGATAATAATATGTATTTTTAATCCACCGAAAACAAATAAATATGAATGAAATAGTGTGCACAATTTTGTCGTATTGCCCAAAGTACACTAAAACTATTATGGTTTTGTTTAGGCAGGGTTTAATTGATTTTTAAAAACTAACCAACACCATCTGCAAGTTGCAGTCTTTGTTCAATAAAAATAAATACGTATGATTAACAAAGTTTAATGTGAATATGGCACATCTTAACAGCCTACCTCCACCCTTTGCCACGGTTATATAGAGACAACAACAAAGAAATATCCACAGAAACAAAAGCACAAGCGCCACCACTACAACATATTGTCAAGAAATAGTTACCACTAGAGAGGCACCGATAGAACCTCAAACCATTCAATCAAGTCTAATGAGACTGTCAACAATTCATTATTATTTTACATTCATACATACATAAGCACCCAAACACATACACTGAACCATCATTATTTAGAATTTAGATTAACAAATACAAAAAAAATGGAAGCAACATACCTACCTAATGTCGTGATTTCTTTTTATTAAAAGGCACCAGAAGGATCAGTATCTAAAGAGCTCTATGAGGAAGGGGTGCGGTTTGGATGCTGGGGGATGTCCATGTATTCTCTGTCTTGCGCATGCTATTCTTTGGTTATCGAGAAGCTGATTAAACGATACGGGTAAGGTATATCATAATATAATATTTTATTCACGTTTTGTCTGGTGCTTATCTTACTCTTTGTTCATCCATAGTCACTTCTAAAGCAGAGCATATGGATACCGTGTGGTACCATTAAGAATGTAAATGGTATTAAGTTGCCTTACAAGACATCAAAATCTGGTTGGCTTTAGAAAAAGAACAATTTAAGGCATCTGCAGTACTTTCACATTAGATGTAACAAAAGGCTTCATAGTCCGTTCTATTATCTTCTTATAACTCTCTGATAAACTTATACTACCATACATCTGTTCTGTAAGCACAGCATAGAATTAAGCTTGAGTAAGATGCTATGACTCACTCCCATAAAGTGGTATTGTCAAGCAGCATTAAGACCTAGCGAGCGAATGTTTGTTCTTCCCCCACTCCAGCAAAATTCTCTTGATGTAAACGCTTTTTGTCGAGCGAGCGAGCATTCTTTTGAATTCTACAGAGATTCGCTGCATCTAGCTAGAATGCTCATTCGTTTGATCTAAACGCATGCTAGAGCGAGAGTACAATTGCGTTTAGCAATCGTTCCTGTTCTGTCGCGCTCTTGATTTTTTTATTTATTGATTATTTGGGAATTCTAAATTTTTAAACTCTTGCCATCTTTTTTTCGTGACATGTTCAAACAGGAAATACACACAACGCCTTGCACTGCGCGTATAAGTAAAGCGGTCGGACTCTACCTATAGGATTACTAAATATTGCATCACTTTTGCGTATTGTTGCACTCAAACCGAAAACGGGACTAAGTCGTGCACTCACGAACAAACAAAACAAGAACACAGAAAGAGAGCCAGAGCATTCTATAAGCTCTTTTAGTTTACACTTGTTTTGAAGATTTTATTTTGTTCACTAGGCGTTTCCACCATGCGAGCAGGAACAGAATGCTGTAGCTCTCACTCTATGTTCTTGTTCGTTTGTTGTGACTGAGTACTCGCAGGTACAACTTTACTGTGAGTCAATGACTTTGCATATCATGTCGAATGTTTCTGCAGCTTATTCTATTCCAATTCACTAACAATCTCTCTTTTTGAAGCACTTTTCTTAGTTAAATAGGATTCAGGAACATTTTTGTTTTTGCTTCATTGTTTGCTTGTGAACAATTAAAAATATCCATGATTTTTGGTGAAGTATAATGTTTGTAATTTCGAGATATAAAATTTTAATTTCAAGTACACAGTTTACTAGGTAAGCACTAGATTTTTAGGTATTTAGGAACAAGTTTTGTTCGTTTTTAGTCAATTCGAACTATTAACATAATGACAGTATTTTGATTGATTACCATAGACAGAAAATTGGCATGGTGGGTCCAATTTGAAAAATTTCCATAATTTTTTATCATTGATTTTTGATGATGGTGGGAGGCGGCAGGATTAACAAAATCTAGGATGTGCCACTGAATTACTCCGCCTACTATTTATAGCTTCTCATCGATTCAACTGCGGACCCCGCAATTTTTCAGGATAATTCCCTATAGGTACCCATACACTTCGCACTTTGAGAATAGTGATGAACACCTGGCTTGCAGTTATAACTACTCAGATGGTTACACCCTAGGGCCGGCAGGTTATATGAAAGTATGGTGAAGCAGGCTGGTATGGTAAAAAAGTATGGTGCGGCGGGCTGGTAATCAAGTTGTGGCAAAATTTCCAGGTTAACATTTTATTTTATGGGTACGTTATAATGACCAAAGTAAATTCTCCGTGATGCCCAGAATTTTTTTTTATCGCGTTGCTATTTCTCGTAAGTTGTCGGCTATTGTTGGCCTGCTTCATTCAGTTGTATGAAAAAGCCGATTCTTTGCCCCTCTTTTTATTTAATACCTCTATGGTTACACCAATTCATTAGCGTCACAGGTCTTTCGCAGACACAAGCCTTGCAAGTCACGGAATGCGAAGAAATGAAGGGCCAACCCGTTGAGAAAGTTAACAGCTAAACCATTCACATCACTATCCCCAGTCACGGTGACATCCTGACTGCTGTGACGAAGAAGAACAGTTAGACAGAGTCAGTTTACAGAGAGACATTAAAGTATCAAAGTCTTCTAATGATGAATAAATAGTAATAAAAAATATGTATCAATTATGCATTTATCATAAATTGGTTAAAAAAGGCCACAATATATTATTATTTTCCTGATCTATTAATTAAATATTGTTAAATATATTGTACTACCTCCATAAACAATAAAGAAAGTAAAAACCTTGGCATCTAAAGTCTAAACTACCTAATAGGTCATTATCTAGTTCTAACCTTACACCATATTATGGCTTCCCTTATTATATTGCACCAATATAATATCACTAAGATTTAACAAACCATTTGTAAATAACTCAATGACTCACTGACACACTGTCACAATACCTAATGCCTTTTTTAATCCTTTCAGAGCAAAGTCGGTGTATGTTGGAGGATTATTGACTTACAGCTTGGGGATGCTGTTGATGGCGGTGACAAAGCATAAAGTTGGAGTCATTTTCTTCAGCTGGACAGCCGGGGTGATGTACTCCACACTGTTCACAATGCCATACTTGTTGGTTGCACATTATCATGCACAAGGAACAGTAAGATGTTTTTTTTTAAGTAAAACACACACAAATAACATCACAATCATTTTAATAAGTTGTACGCTACGGTTGAATCGAGAAATTCTGGCTAGCAAATTCTGTAAGCGTGTGCGTATTCATACTGCAATATCAAGTAGCACTACACAGCTGGTTACTGAATATTTTGTATTTCAATTAGGTAATATGCAATTCAACATCTGTATAGGTACCTAACTACTTTCAATTTTGCAATTTGTAGAATTATCGAAAAAACAAAATGCTGGTAATGATGTGTTGCTAAGACCGATATTTTCATTTTAAAATGCATACATACATTCTATTATATCATGAAACTGTATACTACAGTGGCGAAGGGTGGAGGTAGGCTGTTTAGATCCGCCATAAATAGTGCACACTAAACATTGTCAATCATATGTATTTATTTTCATTGAAATAAGACTGCAATTTACAAATGGTGTTGGTTAGTTTTTAAAATTCAATCAAACCCTGTGAAAACTAAGCCATGATAGATAATAGTAAAAAAATGCCCGTCTATCTATAAAATATCTAAATCTATGCAATTAAATCATACCTATCTTTGGATATTTTATAGATAGAATAATATTTTTTTATCTATTAGGTTGGTTTAGGCGCTTATTGAATTAAAAAAAGATGAAATAACCATATGTATTTTTAATCCTTGGAAAACAAATAAGTATGAATGAAAAAGTGTGCACAATTTTGTCGTATCGCCCAAATTATACCGAAACTATTATGGTTTGGCGTAGACAGGGTGTAATTGATTTTTAATAACTTACCAACACCATCTGTAAATTGTAGTCTTAGTTCAATAAAAACAAATACGTATGACTAATAAAGTTTAATGTGGACTATTTCTGGCGGATCTTTACAGCCTACCTCCACCCTTCGCTACTGGTATACTAGCACTATAATGACAGCATGGGACGGAATGGAATTAATTAGCATCCTATTGAAAGATATTTTAAACGTTTTTATCTCCTGATTTACCTACATCAGCGGGTCTATTCTATACACAAGGCTGCTTTCGGTCCGTTACAGCAGCTAAATAGGGTAGGAAAGTATTGAATTATTAACACTTATTGTGACAATTACAATAAGTTAACTGTCTGAACAGTTAAAATTGTCTATCTAAGTCTAAAATTTATCACAGCTAAGAGAGGTGCTGTTGGAACATAGTAGGTACTTATTGTAACAATTATTATATCTAAATTATTGTAATTGTTACAATAAGTGTTAATAATTTGATACTTTCCTACCTAATTAGATGCCGTAGTGGACCAAAAGCAGCCTTATGTATAGAATAGACCCGCAGGACTCTATAAACTAATGTTTTTGACATGTTTTTATAAAATCATCTTATTATATAAAAATCTATTGCTCGCTGTTTTTTTGTCATCTTATAATATTATATTGCCATTAATTTTTTATGTTTACAGTTTGAAATAACAATGGAAGGAGAAGCAAAGCTCGGCAGTCAGCTAAGGGGACTTGGAACAGATGTTGCAATAGTCAGCAGCATGGTGTTCCTAGCACAATTTATCCTTTCCATGTGTATGGGATCCATCGTAAGCTATTCTGGAACAACAACAGCCGTGGTGTCCATGGCGAGCTGTTTGTCATTTTTCGGTGCAATATCAGCCACCCAAATAATGTATCTAGATCTGTAAGGAAGATGAGTATCTAAAACTATTGATATATGTATCAAGGTTGAATGCTTATGACTATGCTGAGTATGAACTGAATGTAACAAAACATTGAGTGCTCATTAAAATGTGCCAGCGTATCAAGCTTAGTAAACATGAATGACACACATAATATTAAATGCTTACTTTAATCATTTCATGTGACTGTGACAGCACTTCATTCAGCCCATTTCTATCATTAAATTGATGCTTAAGAGGTCGAAATTAATTTTTATTGTTCATAAGGAATATTTTATAGATAAATATGTAATACCAAGGTGTAAATGGAATATTAAAAAATGTTTGTCACTAGAATGTATGAGTGAATGAAATATGTGAACGAAATACTTGTAGACTAGAATAAAAGTATGATAATATAATATTTATTGTCAGAAATGAATGTAAGAACCAAAATATGATATTAATTTATAGCTTATATTCTTAATTTAAATATTTTGTTGTATATAGGTTGTCGCCTATCAAAAATTAGATAAATATAAAGATCAACAAAACTCATCCTTTGAGGGATTATTACACATTCCGTAAATAATAATTAGAAAGGTACCTTATATTAAATTAAAAATATTATTAATGAAAATAATTAGTGTAGGTATCTTTAAACTACCTACTCACATCGATGTGATAAAATTTATGAATCAGCTGATGACAAATTATTTTGAAATAGTTCTTAAAAATATATAATATATTAGCTTCTCAATGATAACAGTGTATTTCGTATATGTACTTACATAAAATTATATTTTAATGTAATATGACTGTTAGAGTTTATAAAGTACCTACCTAGTCATAATATAATGAATATTGTAAAATTAATGTAAAATTAGGTACGGTAGGTATGTACATATAAAGGATACTAAAAATTTACTAAAATATAGCTATGATAAGCCAGAAGCACAAAATCAATAATCTACCAGACTACAACTATATTTATTTATTATAATTGATTAAGAATTTACTTTCTTTAGAATGCAGCGCTCGAAATGGAAAAGTTTACGAACCGGAGCGCTCGAAAATTTTCTGAGGATGTTAACATGGTTATCAAATTTTATGGGTATTTTACAAACATAAGTATGCTAGATTTTTTGTTATATGGTATATCTAGCTCAGACGGTCAAAATATTTTAACCACGAGTCGGAGCGATAACTTTACAGATTCCACGAACCGGAACAGCGCTCCGGTCCATTTCGAGCCCTGTTAGAATGGCTGGTTAACATTATTATTACCATTCTTGATTTTGACCAATTACATAATACAGCAAAACCTCGTTAATAAGAATTGCAAGGGACGGAAAATCGAAAAAAAAATCAGATTACGAATTATGGAATGTATAGGGGGAAAACATTAAAATAATTTTTTTTTTTTGATTTTCATCAATATCGTTTATGATCATAATGTGCCAACCAAATTTCCGGTTCTGTGTGTGTTAATGGGTTATAAAATGTCAGGATTATTTTTATTACCTTCTTAAAATAAGTAATTTATGATGTTTTACGAAGAGTCTGTCATAATTTTCAATGACTGGCTCATGAAATAGTGTACTTTATTACGATTTATTGAATATTATTATATGCTAGGACTCAGGACCAGGACAGGAAATAAGTTCGAATTAAAGGTATGGTTTTATATGAAAATAATGTTCAATGGACTTTTTTTTCGCAAAAATTTTGAATTACGGCGAATTTCGAATTATCCATGTTTTTATTAACGAGGTTCTACTGTAGTACCTATGTAATGAAAATCCTGCCATTATGGGTAATGTTGATCTATATTTTTCTCAAGAGAAATTATTATTAGAAGCTAAGAAAGCTGATCTTTCTCCCAAAATATTGTAGAACTTACTTAATTTTTAGAGTGACTTTTTTGTATATATTTTCCCTTTATGACTTCAGTATGGATATTTAACAATCAATAATATAATGTTGTAAAATGTAGTGTTCAATATCCATTCAGTAGTAATTAAAAAAATATTTATTATTGATACCTATTAAAATTAATTATAATGTTAACATGTTTTAAATTGTTGTTAAAATTAATTTGTTGTTAAATTTGTAACAAAGTCCACAGCATATTATATTTATTATTAATATAGACAGAAACCTTCTCTTGAAAGCTCGTATAGAATGTACACTATACTATAGGCTACACGAAAATCATTCTACTGTAGCACCACGGATGATTCGAGGGTGTATTGGAATTATTTGCTGCAATCTCTATTTCAACACTAGCAAACAAGCAAACAAGCAAATAATACCGCTACAACGCTTTTACCGTGCCTATGGTGCCAATATAATATAGTGATTTACCTATAGTAGGTGACATAATAGTACCTAAGTATACATTTTATATTAAACACATACGTATTATTATAATTAATGTACCTATCGATGTTTAATGTTATTATTATACTGAATAAAAATATTGTAATACATTAGAGAAACCTCATTTATTAGTTTGTTGAAGTGTTTAACTTATTAGGTATCTACCTATGAGTGGTGGGCCGTCCATACAAGCGGTGCCTGCAGCTCATGCCATTTTCTCATGTTCATCAATATTAAATTTTTAATTTTCGCAAGTATGAAAAAGTGTGCTAACTGGCGTTGCTTGCACTACCGGGTGCTTACTGCAGGTCGCCATCGTCTCCCCATCTGCCGGCCTCTAGCGATCGCAGGCCAAACTCGTGCTCAATGCAAACTATAAGATACATTTATTCGGTCATGCACACTGCTGTGCAATCCAATTCGCATACTGGGTCATTTGACAGACATTTATGTGGACGCATGTGTTTCAAGTTTCGAATTTCTAGTGGCAAATCAGTTTGATTGCGCTATCATTATTTAAATTTGTTATGCACTCAAAATGTTTTTTTTTAAATAAATAAATGAATAATCATTAGTAGGTGGGTAAGTATTCTGATTAGGATTATATTATCAATTTGTATATTACATATTTCACAACCCTCAATAGGAATAAACAACAAAGTAATGAAAGTGAACTTCACACTGATATTAATAATAATTATGTAATTGATTGCATTTGCCTTCTGTTAGAAGCTATGTCATTTGCAATCATTTATATTGTAATTTTTTATTATAATTAACATTTTATTGATTCATTCATTTTGTAATTATCTATATATTAGTTTTATTTCATATTTACATTGGTTATTTGTATGACTGGTTAGTTTGTCACCGGTAAGGTAAGTTGGTAAGTACAAGATAACATCATTTTCTGTTACTATCTCGTACCATACAAATCTCTTGGATTTTGAATTAACAGGAGGTATACTGTAGATGATAAACAAATTCAAAGCAATTCATAATATTAATGTTTTTCAATTGTTCAACACTTTCTGCATTTAAACCACAGGCCACATATTACCCTGATTAAATACCACAATCACTTTTCAGTATCACTCATCACTCAACATGTGAGATGTTAGAGCCAAGCCACACCAGGCGACTCCGGTCTCTAGACCAGACTGATGTATGCAGTTATATGGACCATGCCACACCTGGTCGCCCAGTAGTCGCGCAAGCAAGCATATATCGGTCTGGTCTCGAGACCAGAGTCGCCCGGTGTGGCTCGGCTCTTAATCAACACAATTTTTTCTTAATTGTTAACTTCGTTTAGTTATCCCCACTTAACATTAATTGGTGTTTGTTATTTGTCCACCTGGACGTATTTGACATCTCTGTCGGAAATCAATTGTTTCTCTCTTTCTTCCACCCTGTCACGTCCCAACATTAGGGCATAGGACAAGCAAAGAGCAAGAGTTGGCGCCACTTCCCTCGGTCCATCGCCAACTCCTGCGCCTCCCGCCATGTCAGACCTGCAGCGCGTAGGTCGCTTTTGTTATTGCATTAACTGCCTGTGCATTGCACTTGTATAACAGACATATTTTTGTAATTTATGAGGACAATGTTATTATTACATTAAATAACATTGCGTCGCCCGAACAATTTGAGCACTGTAATAGTAAATATCTAATGCTCAATGTCTAACCATGTTTTCTTTTTTTTTTTAATTGTGTATTTTTTGGAACCATTGGATTGAGCAAATGGCTAATAACCAATGCCTATAAGGAAAGCATTAAAACACCTCCAGGTTGTTTGTCCATATCCTGTGTCTTGAATATTTTGGGGTAATTTACCAAACACACACGCTAACTAAATTAGTGCTGTTTGTAAAATATAATTTAAAATGGTCTTGTTTGAAAACATCTAAAACTGTGTTAATCGAATTGACAAAATTCAAGCATATTTTAAATGCTTTTGTATTCATTGCAATTATAGTATTTTTTATTATATTTACGAAATAATAAGCAACAATGCATGACAATGCACAAACAAACGTACTTAAAAAAATTTGGAGTCTTAACACATTTGGGTGATCCGGGTAAATGGACCTGGTTGAGTCGCGTCGGTCACATTGAAACTGGTGTTTAGTTTTAATGTGCTGACGCAATATTTTCATCGTTTCCCTCGGACACAGATGGCAAGCGTGCCTCTGGGAAGAATGAATTTCTCCGTGCTCCTTTAATTCACATTTCCTCTTGAAGGAGCTGTTACAGAATTCGCACCCATGCGGCCGAACGTTTTGATGGTGTCGCTCATCGTGAAGCTTTAGCGCGTATGGATGCTTGAAACTCATTCTGCATATCCCGCATGCCCGAGGCAGAGGCAGACCACTCCTGGTAAACAAAAGAAAACACCATTAAAATTAAGAGTTGAAATTGTCCAAGCAAGTAGGTGCTATAATTTCTAATCCTTGTGTAAGGTTAAGGTCTCTCTTACCATAAAATAAAAAATCTAACAGGCGTGTTTTTATAAAATACACGCAAAATTTGATAACTATGTTAATATCTTCATAAAATATCGAGCGCTCCGGTCTTATGTCAATTCACGGTATACGTAAATAAATACGAAAAAAAAACAAAATATGAATAAAATTAAGTATGTTAAATAATATTAAGTAATTTTTTTTTTTTGTTAACTGTCAATTCATGGTGGAACTGTATTGTATTGTTGTTTTTATTTAATAAAATGCAATTTTTTTGTAGTACTTATTCCACTTTTAATCAATAGATTAGGACCAGTTTCGTCCGCCTCAGTTGAAAATGTCCCTCTGAAAATGATGGGTCATTCGCCGTACAGTAGAGGTGAGTTGGAAATACTGTCACAAGTTTGTGTACTTAAGTTTCGGATGAAAATACCCATACTAAGTATTTGTTGCCCAATAAACTTGATTCAAGAAACTTGAAACGTATTAGATGTTCGAATTCGAACGCATTTGCTAATATATGCGCCGTGACTCGCTATTCAGCGCTATTGATATTAAATGCGCGCGAGCGAGATATCATGATACACGTATGTCTAGCCGTGATATTATACTCAACTGTCATTGTTCTCCCTTTCTCCTCTGTTGTAAAGTTGGTATAGTGAAGGACAGAAATGGTCACGTGTTCGTTTTATAGGATACTTTTGAGTTCGCCTTAGGGTTTTAGGTTTTGGTTTTAGTTGAGTATGAAACTTTATCGAGTCCAGGAGTTCGACACATGGTATGAGATCTCGCCGACCGCTAGCTAGTTCGTAGTTTTGCCACGTATGAAATCATCGCTTCGGCGTCGCGACCGCGTATGTTTAGTATGCGACGGGTTTTAATTTTAGTTTTAGTTGAGTAAGACATTTACATCGAATTGACGTCAGTCGCAAGCCGGAATAACGGAGTTCTGATAACGTTAACTGACTACGCGTTTATCTGGTTTCGTCACGTCAAGTTTCTCGATTTTTTAGTGTTATAATTGTAATTTGTAAACATAAACTGAATTCAAATTATATGCGTGATTGTATAAATGGATAACTACTGAAACATGAGTGACTAGCGCCACAGTTCTAGCTGTACCTGTCTCGAAAATGGGACATTTCAAAAAGCCGACGTATTTTTAACGATTCTATTAAAGCTGATATTTCAAATACTAGTAAGTATTTTGGAACAAGTTTAGATACCAAGTATTTTTTTATACTGGTAGTAAGTATACTTAGTCTTCAAAATCGACCAGTTTTCCCACCTCTACCGTACAGCCCCGATTTGGCACCGAATGATTTCTTTTTATTCCCGACAGTCAAAGATAAATTGCGTGGTCAACGATTTTCTACACTAGAAGAGGCGGTTGGTGCATTCAAAAACCATGGTTTGGAGTTACCTTCTGCAAAGTGGGAAAAATGCTTTCCAGATTGTTTCAAACACATAAGTAGGTAGTTAAAGGAAAAGTGTATAAATTATCGTGAAGAATATTTTTAAAAAACCTCGTATAAGTAATTTTAATGTCTCATTAATTACCTGAATGTTTTGATTCGTGCTGATTGCTTGTTGAGACGTCTCGCGCTGGGGCTTCTCCTGTGCCGTGTAGGTATACTGAAACTGGAGAAATGGAGAATCTTTATACAAATGTCTTTTTTGCCACGGTTAGATAAACGGTTCACTAATACCGTGATCATGGTAATCCGTGCTATACAAGCTATTGAAACAAAAAATGCTTAAAAAATAGATTGTTAATACCTCATTTATAAAAATGTTAGTAGGTACTCACCTTTCAAATAACAATTCCTAGTATACAAGACGATAGGCGCCGAAGTAAATTGCGTTTGCATTCTTTTTCCCGTGATGCAATTTATTGTTTGTATCACATCCGTGTTGCAAAAATAAATTAAAAACTCCATTTTCAAAGCGTCAGTTTGTTCAGCCTTTTAAAAAATAAATGCCTAGGCCAGTGTTGCCAAGTCAAAATTTAAAATTTCAGTAGAATGTGACAAAAAAATTCAGTAGATTTGACAAAATATCAGTAGATTTCAGATTCTGAATACCTACTCATTGAATG
This sequence comes from Rhyacophila brunnea, assembly GCF_057557595.1. NCBI lineage: Eukaryota > Metazoa > Arthropoda > Insecta > Trichoptera > Rhyacophilidae > Rhyacophila > Rhyacophila brunnea. The sequence continues at coordinate 37,205,446 of NW_028232752.1, forward strand.
ACCAATTCTTTTCTGGATTTTCAAAAAATTACACGTAAAGTAATTAACGTCTCGTTTTTTTAGAGTAAAATACCGCGTAAGGTAATTAACGTCTCGTTTTTTTTAGAAAAAATTCAGAAAGTTCAAAAATAATTAGCGAGGGCTTCAAGAAATATTCCATTGCAAACTTATTTTCCAAATTTTCATTGCATTTCATTTCATTTCAGTGCATTAATCATGTCAAGTTTACTAACATAATCATGAATTTACTCACAAATATTATGGAAAACACAAATATTAGTAGATTTTAGAAAATGCAATAAGTATATCAGATAGGTATGATTTAAAAATAAGGAAAGAACTCACCTTGTGCAGATAACAAACGACCTTGATGCTACTTTAGAATATTATGGTCTTGTAATAATAATTGAGCCGTTGCCCGGAATAACGTTGTATCCAACAATATTCTTGTTTTGAGAAAAATGGAAAAAACTAAATCAGTTATGTTTTTTTACATTTTATATTTGAAATACAATAAACAAACAATTATTAAGAGTTTTAAAATATAAAGTGTGAAGAAAGACAATTAAATTTGAATTTATTACAAAAAAATATAGTGAATTAATGGAATAATGTTGTATATGAAAATTTCACATACAACATTATTCCACAAAATGCTTTTTATTTATTCTACTTCACTCAATAGTGCCTTATAGAAAGCAGCGTGCTCATCTAGCATGAATTCACACATATCATTGAGGTCTTTGAGCTTAGCAGCCTTGATTGGCAGCGGATTGGAGTACATTGGAGTGAGTTCCAAGCTCCCTAACTGCATGAAATTTCTCCGTACGTTAGCCAATCTTCCCCGTCCTCCACGAAGAGGTGGTAGAAGACTGTATGATGTCCATGATTCCAGTTCATTGTGGGAGGTTCGAGCTCTGATTGTGCGACACGTATCTGAACGTGGTTGACCAAAACGCAGCTTGAATTTAGTATTAAATATATCTCTGTAAAACCAATACTTTACATTACTAGTCGGATGCGTTCTATGAACAAGCGGTGCATTATTCTAATATTAATATCTGGATTTAAATACTCCCTGAGCGGATCACCGCGGTCTCGCGAATAGTGGTTTTCATATTTTGGGAAGCTGTTAATATGATTGCATACTAATACACTTAAATCAGGTTTATTAGCATGCGGTCTGTTCATATGTTGACCTCGTCCATCATCAACTCCTGATCCTGACTTAAGTTTAATTTGTATCACCTGGATACGTCTAGGCGTTACTCCAAGAATGTCACATAATGTACGTTGGCACACTGGATATACCTCACCGTTCACTTTTACTGTATATTTAAAAGTACAAATTTTACGGAAAGATAAGTCAATCGGTGAGTGATTATCATAATTAGCACTATCTTCGTCTGGTCTCTGAATACGGCGTCCGACATTCAATTTCTCGATACATGAGACGAGATAATGACTCTGTCCATTATGATTTAGCAACCTGAATGCTGATTGTATTTCTGTCTTAATGTTAAAATCGAGAACACATCCGCGATTCAAACATTTTTCGGCACAAACGCGACCCTGCGAAAAATAGAAAGAAACGATTAAAAAATTTGAAAAGGTATTATATTAAGTAACAATATAAAGAGTAATATAATGCAAGCATTATTATCAAATAACAATATGGATAAATCATTTGAATACAATCGATTAACGTTCGACGAGGAATAATATGTCGAACATAGTAATTTTATTCGTGACATCAATAGAACTGTCAAATCGTATACAACATTATTCCACAAACCTGTTTCGGTGGCTCAATTGCAGGTTTAATAATATTTTTTCTGTATAAATATTCTTTTCCTGCATCCTTCAACTTCTTGGCTTTATTATCTCTCCAGTTTAAAACATTGGATGTCCGTTTTCTTCCTTTATTTACATGAATTAAGCCACGCTCCGTGATATTGACGGACGGCGACGCCATTTTGACAACTGCATAGACAACGTTCTTCCATAAACCAATAACTTTAAAATGCTGCCACAAGCTTAAATATTGTTTCCCGACCATAATACTTACCTTAAAAGATGCATAATAACATACCCAACATTATTCCATCAATAACTCAACATTGAGAGTTTTGTTGGATACAACATTATTCCGGGCAACGGCTCAATTATGAAAAAAATAACAATAATAAAACTATTCATCACCATCTATTTATTGTTTTATTTATTGTTTGTTTTCGTTATTATTGTTTTCTACACAAAATAATGTTAGTTTATAATACGATTTATCACTAAACTTAAGTAGGCACCTAGTTATTTTTATATCACTGGTTTCACGATTACTACTAAGGACAATTTAAAATGTTTTCTGAATAACAAATGAATCAGGAAAAATATTTTAAGAAGTTCAAAAATAATAGGCATCAATATTAACGAACTTGTATTAATAATTTTAATATTGCTATAACTGCTGCTATCGGAGAATGCTAGAATAAAACTGATGAAAATTAAGGGCACAGTAGAATCCATTTTCGACTGTCTAAACTCTAAACAATCTGATGAAAACAAAACTATAAAAAGTAGGTACTAGGTAGGTACCCAGTTGTTCTTTGTTCGAGTTTCGAGATCCCATTGTTTGGTGTAATTAAAATAATTCCTGGTTATAGAAAGGAAATCTCTCCATTCGCGATGTTTTATTCAGTTTTATTTTCATTCTAAATATCATGAGAAAGTTTTAGTTATAGATATGCCACCATAAATTGTCCGGTTTTCGAACTTAGTACTAAGCTCACCACAGTATAAAAAATATTGAATGATATATCAAAATCAGCATGTGGCGCTCTCACTAATCGGAAGACTTATAAATTGTTATATCATATAATTATGTACATTCACCTTTACTTGCTGAAAGGTTCTTGAGAAACCTGACCTGAAATTTAAAATTGCTATTCAGTAAGTAATACCTAACCAAATTAAATGTTCAAATTTACTTTATGTACCTGAGCCGGATCCAAAAAGTATCATTCATTCGAACTTACGTGCATAAGAAAAATATTTGAAACCAGAAGAAAAAAGTTTTTTTGCGTTCTAAAAAAAATATTTGTGGACAAAAACCCTTTGTACTAGCAATGATTGAAATGTTTGAATAATGTCTCTTGTTCTTCGGTTACCTTCTTATCAGCTTATCACTTAACAATGATGCAATTGTTCATCCCCATTAAATTTTATTTTTGCTGGTCACACAATATAGCATAGCATTAAAATATAATGATTATTGAGTCATGTTACGTTATGGTGTGACGTTTTACGTAATAAATAATAATAGGTAGGTATTAATTTATTATTTTTTAAGCAATGATGATGTCAGTGGGTTAAAATGCCGGTATTGGGTAGCGTAACAATGCGTCCTTTGTTAATTTAGAAGCGTGTATCCAAATCAACAAAGGCGTGCGTAAATCTTTTCAACTTTATTAATAAATTCACCACCAGTTGACTTAAAAATATGGGAAATAGCCAAATATCAGTAGATTTCATGAATTTCGAAAAAAAATCAAAAATTCAGTATATTGGCAAAAAATATCAGTAGATCTACTGAAATTTCAGTAGACATGGCAACGCTGGCCTAGGCAGTTGGCAGTAGCAGTGTTGCCATAATTTGAAAGTGGAATTATAGTACAGTGCCTTCAAAATTATAGTATTTCGGCAAAAAATATAGTACGCGTTGAGTGACCAATAATTTTCTGCATCATTTTCAAAAAATTAAACGTAAGGTAATTAACGTCTTGTTTTTTTAGACAAAATATCCATTAAGGATAATTAACGTCTCGTTTTTTTTAGACAAAATTCAAATGTTAAGTCAGTGGTTTCCAAACATTATGTTACTACGCCTCCCTTTTAAAAAAAATATACTGGCCGCCTCTCCCCCCCGTATTTCTTTAAATAATACAGACACCTTTTTAAATAGTCAACGATGCACCTACTTACGAATATAAAAATGAAGAAAAAAAAGAAGATTTTACTACTTATATTACATTCATTTTTGACGAATGTGCTTGTTTATTAGCACAATTAATATCAATAGAAGTCAATCCAAATTCATCTTCGTTCATTGACAAATGGATTCTATCATGGACCCCACTTCCTGAAACAGACCCTCCGGGTCAGGATTTTTCAATCACATACTAAAAAAAAGTAATAGCCCCAAAACAAAGCAGCACCGCAGGCCACTTTTTTTTGCTATTAATAAAATAATGTGAAAAGTACATTTATTAGCAAAATAACCAAGAGCTCAGTAAATAGATTTTTGTTTGCTTCAATATATCTGGCGTAGAAATCATTTAAAAGTGGAGATATGGCGATTTTTTTTTGTCATTTTGATTTCCTAAGCCCCAATTTTTTATGAATGCCTTCACTTTGTCGTTCTAAATCAGTGAATGCATTAGTGGTCCTTGGATTGATTTATTCACTCATTTTTTTTTTAAATTTCAACCAAATAGACAAGTTTAACAACAAATTTATCGTTCCTAAATAAATTTGCCTCAAATTTCAACATTATGATTAATTTGACCCTTCTATTTAATTTTTTTACGAGATAGCCATTGTGCTTCACGATGGTATAGAAGTGAGGGATTATATAATTAATCTCTATATTTACAGAAAGGTTTGCAAACAACCTTTTATTGGACTGTTTTTTGTGTAGTTTATAACTAGCGGCCGTTTTATAAACTATGCATTTGCAAACTGCAAACCTGTGGCTACATTAATTGTGTTAAACTTTTCGCGCCTCTCCTTGGAACACCCCCCGCCTCCCAGTTTGGAAATCGCTGTGTTAAGTAATTAACGTCACCTTTTTTAGACATGTGGACATTTGTTTTTTGCTTCTCACGGATTATTTTTATTTTGGCGTTGTTTTTCTCCTATTGGCAACGTTTTTTTCCGATTTCTGAAAATTATAGTATTTTGGGCGTACTATACCTGTTTTACCTTTTCGGAGTTTCTCAAATTCTCCGTTATTTTTTTCTGAGAAACAAAAAACCTATACATTTGAAACAGATGACAGCGCGTACTATATTTTCCCCCAAATACTATAGTTTTGGAGGCGCTGTACTTTAATTCCACTTTGAAAAGATGGCAGCACCCGTCACTGCAGTGTTGCCAAGTCAAAATTTGAAATTTCAGTAGAATGTGTAAAAAAATTTCAGTAGATTCGACAAATTATCAGTAGATTTCTGCTTTCAGCAAAAAATTTCGCCGCGGGCCGCAGATTCCTAAATTTTCAAAAATGGCTAGTTTTTTCCCCGGCTGGTGGGAATTTTGTGAAATGAAGAAATAACAGTAGATTTCAGAAAATATCAGTAGATTCAGTATATTGCCAAAAATATCAAAAAATATCAGTAATCTACTGAAATATCAGTAATCTACTGAAATTTCAGTAGACATGGCGACGCTGCCCGTCAGTACAGTATATTAGTTTATGGTACTGTTAGCATTGTAAAGCTATGATTTATCTATGTTTATGATACACCACTGACAGCCATCTGACAGTATATTATTGTTTTGGTGATATTTAAAATAAATTTTACCTTTTAGGCAAAATTTTACGTATTCGCAATAGAATGATTATTTTTTCATAATTCGGTAAAATTAGTAGGGTGGATTCATTAAATTTAATTAGTATTCAATTCTACACATGATGCAGAAAATCAGAAATATTTATCTTGGCATACATTTGAATAAAATGTTAACCAGATCACAGATGGCCGGTTTTTCATCCGATTCCATATCTGTAAAGCAGGATGTAGAGAAAAACAGATTTTATGCCGAAATTAATGGAGGTATGGCAATGATACTCTACTGCAAATATTGAATGTATGCAATGTAAGACAGAATTTTAAAATGGTGTAGATAAGTGAAAGTGTAGCTGGTATGAATATATCAGTACATAAACTTCTAACAAAGAAGATTATGCTTCGTTTAAAGTTGTTGTTCCGCAGTTGGATGCATCCAAATTTATTATGCCCGATATTTGGCCTTTTAACTCGGTCGTAAGCGAGTGGCAGTGGAAACAGCCTGCTCGTAGTCCAAAACTGTGATGTCCAAACAATATCGATTCATTTCAGAAGCTAGATGTCTATTATCAAAACATTCGGGGTCTTCGGACTCGAATTTAATACTGACAAATGTGTGTGTTTTTCCTTTTCGAAATCAAGATATCCAATTTATATTAGACTATATGTCAAATAGATTACTGAAGAGTCAATCAGAAAATAAAGAACTTGGCATATTGTTTGACTCACGTTTATCATTTCGCTCACACATCACTTCTACGGGATTGCGTGCGAGCATACTTCTACGATTCGTCATGAGACAAGCCAAGCCATTCAAGAATCCAACTGTTTTACGTACACTCTTTGTGTCGTTAGTATGGAGTATTCTTGAGTATGGGTCCATCATATGGAGTCCTTATGGGTTTTCTATAAGCTTGTTTTAGAGCGTGTTCAGAAAAAATTTCTTCGACATCTTTTAATGTATATAATTATTTCCCTTTTGACAGTTTCTGAAACGAGTATTTTCCGGCTAACTTTCTTTAAGGCATGCTCGTGTTTCATTCTCTTGAAGCTCGTAGGTCACTTCTGTTCTTAAAGCATATTTCCCTGCTCTAACGTGGAATAGTTTCCAATCCCGATATTCTAGAAAATTTGAATTTTTATGCACCCATCAATTACATGCGTGGTCGCCATGACCTATTTTGGGTGAAAGCTGTTCCCTGATGCCAGGTTCACCAGGCAACAATAGCGATGTAGAGATTTTTAGCGAAGCATTATGTATTCTGTTTTTAAAATTCTATTTTATTGTTTAATTTGTATTTTTTTAAATTATCGTTGTTTTTTTATTTTATTTCTTTTCTATAAAATTATTCTTTGCTTTGTTTTTTTTTCTCTACCCTGTTTTTTCACTAGTTGATTTACTTGTACTTTTTATTCTAAATGTCATGTTATGAACGTCTTGAATTAATAATTTGTCATGTCGTCCCTATAGGATTAGTTGGTCGAATATCCATTTTTGTCGAAATCGACCTTTTAATGCAGAATGATTTTTTGTATCTAAATGGACCAGAAACATCCTTTTCTTTAAATTACTTTGTAATGAATACAGCATTCATATGCTGTTAAATCAACAATTTAAATACCTCCATGTATTTAAATATAGGATAATGCAATTTGTTTTTCATCTGATCATTTGAAATTTGGTCTATTCAACAAACCAATCCTACAGCGACGATGTGCTCAATGTGTCTTTATTTAAATAAATAAATAATTCATAACATGGTAAATAAACTTAAACGTAGACGTTAGAATTAACATTTTTGTTCGAAACAATTTCACAAAAAAATGTCAGTCATAGAAGGTTGGGTAGGTAAGGTAATTTTTTATTTTAACATCTTCCCTACCAGAAAAAGATATTTCTCATTGTTATCTACACAATAATAGGTAAGCTGTTTTTGCAACAAATCATATTGATATTAACAATGTGGCATTGGCAAAGTGTGGAGGTCTGCCATAAAAAATGTATGAAGCTTTGTCTGTCATACGTATTTGTTTTCATTGAAATAAGACTATAATAATTTACAGATGGTGTTGGTTAGTTTTTAAAATTTAATTAAACCTTGCGAAAACTAAGCCATAATAGATAATAGTCAAAAATACTTGTCTATCTATTATCTAAAATTATGCTATTAAATCATACATAACTTTGGATATTTTATGGATAGAACATTTTTTATCTTTTATGGTTTAGGCAGGGCTTAATGAATTAAAAAATTAACCAACAATATATGTAATATGTATTCTTAATCCAGCGAAAACAAATATGTATGAATGAAAGTGTGCACAATTTTGTCGTATCGCCCAAAATATACAAAAACTATTAAAGATTATTCAGGGTTTAATTGATTTTTAAAAACTAACCAATACCATCTGTAAATTATTGTAGCCTTAGTTCAATAAAAACAAATACATAGGACTAACAAAGTTTAAGTGCACTATTTGTGGTGGATCTTAACAGCCTACCTCAATCCTTCGCTACAGCGATGTGGTGCTCTTCAGTATATTTACCAAATTGTTAATAAACAAGATTCGATAACAGACGCAAATGCAGCAAAGGCCGATTTCATTTGTATTGGTCTTTTGAGACTTAAAAACAAACCAAAACTTAATATAATCTACTTTTACTCAAAAATAATTGGGTACGTTACGTTTTGGTTTCTTTAAATTCAGAAACTATAAAATAATACATTTAATTTTGTCCTCAATAATTAGTTGACTTGAACCCTGCACTACCTACATTTGTAATGAAAAACAATTTCTAATTAAAGTTTAACGCTGCATAAATTCGTGATAACATTTCTTGTTCATTTTGGTTTCTACATTTAGAAATGTGACTTCTTTTGGTTGTTCCTTCAAAATTTTTTTACAGTATATAATGCTGCAACAGTATTTACCTTACCTATTAATTGGCTGGCTCAGGGCCAGACATGACTATCCCACATTAAAGTGATTTTGAGATAATAGGGGTTTAAGGTAGAACTTGTTTTTTAAATCTCCATTGATGACACAACAACGCAATCTATTGAAATACATGTGTAATTACCACACAATTTTCATATGTATTTTTATTTTTAATAAATACAGAAACATAAAAGTTACAAAACATTAAAGTTACTGACTTTTTTTATTTTAAATTTTAATGAAATAATGTGGGTTAGTCATGGGTTAGTCATTTTTGGTATTTCACATATTATTTCGTTTTCTTCTGTTGGTCACTTTTACACGTTTATTTTTGGTGATAGAATTTTGAGAACCCACAGCTATTATAATTGTTGAAGCTATTATAATTGTTGTTCTTCTTCCCCGTTATGTATTATATTCTAAACCATGATCCAGAACTGCATTGTTGCCTTTTAAATTGTTATAAGAGTTGTGATGAATCGCGGAGTAGGTATGTAATGTAAATGGAAGTAAATATTTTCAGTTTCAAATCCCAGTTGGATACAATTCAGGAAGTTGTAAACATTCGTAAGAACAGCTTCTTCCTCTCTTCCTCTTTTTTAAATTAACTTCAGTGAAGATACATTCTTCTTGGAGTGTTGCTTTCATTTGAAGATTTCATGGATGATTTTTTTTGAGCCTTATCCAGCATGTTTTAAGCCATTTTACTTTCTCTCCGTCAACAGCAATCTTCCGGTTGGTTATATCGTCTTCGAGGATCTTTGTGTTTTTTAAATGGACATTTTTCTATCTCTTGCAAGTAATGGCTTTATTTTTTTTTTACATAGAACAATGTTGTTGCAGTAGTAGTATATTGTCTCTTTTTTTGTATTATTTCAACATGACCCATTATAAACACCGATTTTAATTCCCTATTAATTGAATAAAAGATTGCAAAAATACTTTTACTTATGTCTGTAGGCACCTTTTCATTGAAATTTAATTTGCATTCACAGATTTTAGGTTCAAAATGCTTCGCTTCAATACCTTTTTTTGAAGTCGATGCATGGGCTTCACCACTCATCAATTTTTCTTTTGTTATATTTTTCTTATGAGTGTGAGGACGTCTTTGCCTTTTCCGAGATGATGAAAATGGAGTTCATAGCCTTGTCAGGTTGGGGTTTACCTGGAAATAAAACATTAAAATGAATAAACATCATTGCAAAATTTAAAAAAAAATGTTGTAAGAAGCAAAAGAGACTATCCAACATGGTGATATAAAAGCTAAAAAATATTAATAAATCAAAGAATTGAATGATAAAATGAATATAAAATATTACCTTCCGAGGACGATGTTGAAGGTTCTGGTATAAAATCTCCACCATCTTCACTATTATCACCAAAATACCGGACAAAGACGAATCACAACTGTCACTGTTTGCCATTTTGAATGTTGGTTAGTCGTTTTTTGTTTTCATATAAAAACAAAATCGTAGTTGCCAGAACAGCTTACAGATGCTAGTGTTGTACTGAATTCGTATTATGGCTTAGTCGTATCTGGCACTAATAAATTGTTGATGTCCAAGTAATTTGGAAGGAAAAAACTATATATTTAAGAAATGTGGGTTAGTCATGTCTGGTCCTGAGCCAGCCAATTTGTTTACCGATATCTAATAATATGTTATGTATTTTTTTAAGATAAAGCAACAATAGATTACAACCAAAAAGACAGAATGATTATTTTAATTCACACAGAAGTTCCTGAAGTATTCAGAGGTAAAGGAGTCGCTAAAGTACTGGCAAAGGTAAACACAATCATAAAGTTTACATGTTTACAAATGGACCACTTATCGCATCAATTTTTCGGTATAATTAGAATAGGTAAAAATTCAAATTTTGTAAATTGATTTCATAGTTAATTGTACATCTAAAGGGGCCCGTAAACGAGCCACTTTTTACGGCAATTTGATATGGCAATTGTGTCGCTGTTAATAGTTCCCCAAAACACGACAATAGTAGTCTACGTTGCCGAAACTTTACATCTATTGCCCATGCTCTCTGGCAACATGGTTGGTCGATATATGTTATATCGAACGCAATCGAAAATACGGCAATAATTGCTGGATAAATCTATTTCATTCTCGCTCTACTCCATGTATGCATCTCTGTTTGACCTCACCCCTAGCAACAATAAAAACATTGTATGTAGTGACCGCCGATGTGACAATACATTATTATAATTTTTCACTGTGTCGTTATTAATATTATTATGGTGTTATTACTAATCGTCAATTCACACTACGTACTATGAATAAATGAACAAACTACAGGGTATTGAAGCTTATTAACGAGGTTTATTTACGTCTTGAACTATGGAACGTGGAAGCCAAACTATATAATGATCAAAATATAAAAAGGCCAATTATCAAAGCTGCACAAAAGTCTGGATCTGGAACGATGTGAGCAATCGAAGACTTGACCACCCTGAATAAATACATTTAACTCCTGTATGAATCTCCAGTTGGCAAAAATCGAAGAGTGACTGGCTGTTTCTGTGACTGTTTTGTCTTCTCAGTCTTAGTATTGAAAAGAATATTTTTATCTTTCATCATAACATTGTCCTCCAAAGAGGTAGGATACTGTAGTAGAAATAATTGTATGTATTATTAATGGCTTATTATCAAAGCTATTCTGCGAAAATTGAGTACTTAAGTGACGGTGGGAAAATTTGAAAGCTAAATAAGTTATGATTTTCATAAAAATAACTGCATATATTCTTAATCTACAGTATGTATCAACTATAGAGATTATTATTTTTCTGTTTCAGGAAGCATTTACCTATGCATCGAAGAATCACCTGGAAGTCAAAATCGAGTGCCATTATCTAGCTGATTATTATAACTCAAATATGGACAAATTCCCTGGATTAATAGTCAAATAGTTAGACAACTGATTATTGTAGTTAGAAAAATGTGAAGGTGATGTGTAATAGCTTAATTTATTTTACAATTATTGCTCATTATCAATGTAAAAGATTCAATAGTAATAGTTTAATTCAAATGAAGTTATACTTGTAGCTAAGCGATGCATATTAACACATGCATTTGCGTTCGATGGTAGATAGACAACTGCAAATTAGATACATGTGTCAATGTAAATACACATTTTTGATTATATTATGTATTTCCTTTTAAAGTATTGCTCTATACACAGTTTTTATAAGACATACATATCCTATGATATAATATGACTTAAAACACTTTAAAAATCAAAATTCAAATCAGAACAACCTCATAAAAACATTAAGATACTTATCAAAAATATAATTAAAAGAGTAAAACACAATTTCTTTGGAGCACTACTGTGCTGTTAGTTTATTGAAAAAATAACTTCAATACAAGTAACAAAAAAAATTACTGAAACACCATAAAATTCAAAATTGGCCATTAAATGAAGGATTCTTTTAATTAGTGATTTAATCGACAATAAGTTATTTAAAGAGAAATAAAATCACACATAAACATAATAGTGAAAAATAAATTGAACAAAATAGAAAGAACTTTCTCTATCAAAGGTAGTATGTTTGGTTTTTTAATTGAGGGGCTCGAGCGGTAAATAATATTAAGGAAAAAAGTTCAATCAATGATTGGAAGATCGAAAAAATCAGATGTAACATTTTTTTAGTAACCAAATTGGATGAAATAATAATAGAAAACATCGCTTATCGCTTTATTTCCATTGAATATCAAAAGAAAAATAATATGACACCAGTTTATTTTGGAAAACAAGTCTCCCATAATATCTTCCTTTGAACATCATTTACTCATGAGTCCCTCAATTCATCCCAGCTGACACAGCAGCATTTCATATAAGCATTATCAAATAATTTGTAATAGTTTCGGAATGCCATAAAATAAACACGAGTGTAAGACTTGCAATAATGTAAAAAGAATCTGCTAACATTGCTTGTTATAAATAATTAAATGTTGATTATTTTTATATTAAATAATGATGGGTCGGTTACAATGTACACTATAATAACGCTTGTCTGCTGTCTGCAATATCGTTGTGTATAGGGTATTTCTTACTCAAAAGATACATCAGCCGTGCCCAACATCAACCCATCAATATTTCAATTGCAGTAGATATTTTTAACAAAATTACTGTAAAGTTGAAATGTTTTTTTATTAATGTAAATTATGAATTCCTGATTTTTTATATTGTATCATTATAATAAATCATAAATGAAGATCAGAATCCTTTTGTACAATACCACTAGTACTTAAATAAAATTGTTTGCAAGCTCTCTTATTTTTAATAAACAGGTAATGAAAAGCATAAAAGAACACTACAGTGGACCCCGATCTACCGTTCTCGCATAAATTGTTTTCCCGCACGGATCGTTCATTTTTGAAAGTCCCGCCAAACACCCATAAGAACAATGTTAAATAATCCCGCATTAACCATTCCGGGATTTATCATTTTCCTCGATCTGTCGTCTAAAACTCTAAATGTTATGATCCTGTCACAAATATTATCCCGGTTGACCGTCTTTGTTGAATATTTTTTATTTCGCTTTCGTAGAATTGTTTATGATACATACAGACCATTCAGTCACGTCGCTTTGTTTGCACAGGTCGGTCGGCGCTCAGGCTTGCATCTCACGAATTTTTGTAAGTCGCAACTAAAATGCCCCCATGAAGAAAACTAGAACTCTAGCTGAGAAACTGAAAATAATTCTAGATGTCAAAAAAAATCCAAGAGAAAAATGAGTTTTTAAAAAAAAAAAATTTATACTTAGATCCCGCATTTATCGTTTTTTAAGGGTCCCTTGAAAACCGTAGAATCGGGGTTTCACTGTATATATATTCATAGCAATATTATGCAACACCATGAACTCATAAATGATAAACAAAGAATAGATTCTGAACATCAGAAACATATTGTAGCCGAGGACCCAGCGCTGTCAGATTGCTTATGAGGGGAAGCGCAGCGGTGGATACAGGGGTGGTGCGTGCAAAGCGCTGACCAACTGAAATGCGTTACTGGACATGAATGTGAATTTTCCACCCCCTATGTACCCACTACCGTGCGTCCCCCTTGCAAACGATTTTACAACGGTGGGTCTATAAAAATGAGATTGAATTCATAAAACTAATATTCAATATTAAACGAACACAACAGATTCAGGACATCACTACATTAGTGTAACGAAGTGCGTATATAATATATCAACAGTATTAAATTATAATGATTATTATTGAAACAGTAAGACAGCAATATAAAGATACAAATAATATTAAAATTCAAAAATTTTGTTTCAGTCAATTATATTAGTTGTAACTACAGTCGAACTTGGTTATTACGAGGAAGATGGGACCGACTGAGTTTGCTCGTTATAAGCGTTATTCATTATAATATCAGAGAATAGGTATTTTTAAATGAGCGATCACATTACACAAAAAGTCAAAAATAAAAAATCTGAAAACCATCGTAAAAATCCCCGAAACAAGCATTCTTTTTTCCTTTCGACAATGTGCGATCCTAATAGGATCATATGGGCCTCCACGGGGTGGAGGTTTGTATTAACAGATTTTATTTTTATGAGAAATGGATGTCAGTCACTTGCTCTGACTCATACACAAATAATTTGTGCTGGAGTCAGAGTTCAATTATTGAAAAACAGTATGTGTACTTGCCAGACCCAGGATTCGAATCTGGGACCCTCGACACTAGACCGGCGCGCTTACCCACGCGGCCATCGTGGGTGTTGAAACAAACATGGCATTCATAAAATACAATAGTAGTTGTTTATTGTAATGAACGCTGGTAGGTACCTACGGACTTAACAAACCTAGGATTTTTCAACCATATGAGTGGATACTTTTTTATTATTGTCGGCGAAATACCAATAAGGTAGGTACTTAGACACTTAACTAGTGTCATAAACGTAATCCGACCCTGGCGGCATCCTGTTCGATCGGATTTTATTGCTTAGGGTCGAAATGTTTTTGAACGATCGACACATTAACAGAAGGTATTCTAGTTCGGTATATCCGATAAGTTGCTCATTATAACAGTGAATAAATGTATGGAGAAAATCATAAACCAAAATGTCAATGAATGTTTCCTCATTACATCCGAGATCTCGCTATGTCCGAGATCGTAATAACCGAGTTCAACTGTGGATTTTTCAACCATATGAGTGGATACTTTTTTATTATTGTCGGCGAAATACCAATAAGGTAGGTACTTAGACACTTAACTAGTGTCATAAACGTAATCCGACCCTGGCGGCATCCTGTTCGATCGGATTTTATTGCTTAGGGTCGAAATGTTTTTGAACGATCGACACATTAACAGAAGGTATTCTAGTTCGGTATATCCGATAAGTTGCTCATTATAACAGTGAATAAATGTATGGAGAAAATCATAAACCAAAATGTCAATGAATGTTTCCTCATTACATCCGAGATCTCGCTATGTCCGAGATCGTAATAACCGAGTTCAACTGTATTCACAAGACCGGATCGTCTTGATAATGGTGTTACAATTATAATTTATATTGACTACATAAATTTGTGGAATTTATTATCAGTAAATGCTATGTCATTTATCAATAATAATAATTTAAAGATGGACACTGTCAATTATCAAGAAGAGAATCGAATGCGTCAATAACATCGACACTGTGCTCTGCTATCTTTTCTGTAATATTATTTTTACCTTCTAGAGTGAAATCTTTGTCTGTCGTCTCATTATTTTCATTGTTTTGCGTAGTGGTCGGTACATCGCTAGAGTTGTCACTGTCGTCGGAAAGAATAAAGATCTTTTTACGTTTCATCGACACTTTTTTGGACTCTGTCAAGTTACTTTTGCTATCTTTAGAATTTGATGAAGTATTTAGAACATTGTGAGTATTTTCTTTCTCATGCTCGTTGTCAGAATTATCTGAATCTAGTAATGCCGTGACAGACTTCTTTTTAACACCGCTTTCTGCCGTTTCATTGTTGTCTTCGTCTTCAGAATCTGCTAATACATTTGAACTGTTTCTTAACTTTGACGGTTTTTTATTAGCATTTGCTTTATAAGATGAATTTCCTGTATTATTATGATCCAACTCGGAATCGTCAGAGTCGAATTCTGTTGTAACATATCTCTTTCTGCCATGGTTCTCTGAAGATACTTTACTAGCACTGTCTTCAGAGTCTGATCCAATTTTTGACCTGCTCGTCTCCTTTGTCACTTTTTTCTCGGCGTTATGTCTGTCACCTAAATTTGGTGCATTATGATCTACGTCAGAATTATTCGAATCAAATTCAGCCAGAACGTATTTTTTTACACTGTGTTTTCCATAAGGTTTATCACTATCATTATTTTCAGAATCAGAATCAGGTCTATTCTTTTTAGCAATACTATGTACCGATGACGCATTCGATTTGTTATCTGAATTTCCCATTTCTTGATCACTGTCAGATTTATCTGAATCCAAATCGGCTCTGGCAGCTTTCTTGTTAAGCTTCGCTCTCGGTGTCACATTATCTGATGCGTCCGGTTCATCATCGGAGTCCGATAAAACCGCTAATCTATTTTTCTTTTCGGTAACATTAACAATTGTATCATTTTGAGACTCCGCTCTTTCATCATCTGAATTGCTTACTGATTTATCACTGTTTTCATTAGACATATTATTGGTAAACGATTCTATGGTCATTTTTTTAGTTTTCCTATTTATAAGAATGTCTCCACTGTCTAAGCTCTTTTCTTCAATATTACTGTCAGTTCTTTTGCGTTTTCCTTTACTTACAGTTTCTTTCTTTTCTGTAAGATTTGAAGTATTTGCTGAGTCAGATAATTCTGACGAATTCATTCCACGTAAACGATTGAAAAAATCATCATCATCCTCCTCTTCCGACGAGCTAACGATTCTATCGATGGTCTGTTGCATTGTCTTTGAAATATTTGGAATCTGCTCAGATATTTGTTCTTCAGGAACCAGCAGAATCTTTTCGATGGCTTTGTTGATTATGTCGCACATTTTTCTTAGTTTATCAAGGTGAAGGTGACCAGGGATGCGCCAATAAATTTCCTATGTACATAAACAATCAAAGTTTCATTATAATGTAATAAAATAAAAACAATTTATTAAACTATCATTTTGTTCAAAAAGATAAAAGAATTGTATTATTTTAAATAACCTAAGAAATAAAAGTAAGTAGGTGGCTGGGGTTGTTTAAAATATTATGCATAAAGATAATATTGCTATAGCACCGTTAAAACCTGTGATGTGACAGAATTGAAACATTACAGGAGCGATACAAAACTATTTAACAAGCACAAAATTAAGGTAGAAGTCTGTGAATAACTTATATAACAGGTAGGGTCGGGGCGACTTATCATCATTGTGTGTTTTTAATAGGTCTGATATGATGAATATCAGAGGTACTACTGTCTCATTAAGATGAAATAATACATGAGAAGTTTCTACAATAAATTATAATTTAATTTTGTTCTACTGAACATTGAGGGTTTTACTGAACTATGCGAACAAATAGATAGGAAATATGGTAAACCATTTTTAAAAAATTGCCATATCAGAAAGTTTTAATGACTCAATGACGACATGATTGATGGAATATACAGAGCACCATTACCTATATTTTTTTCAAGATCAGTAAGAATCATTGTAGTCTTTCGCTGTAATCTTGTAGTGTCCTCCCACTGTCTTGTTTTGCGCTAATACTATCGAACCTCATTGTACTGTGGCATATTGATATTGTCTAAGAATTTCTTTCTACATAAATATTAAGGGGGGACATGCTCGTCGAAGGTTAAAATTGAGTTTTTATTGTATTTTCAAACCGTGATCCTGGAGACTTCTTAAACGTTGTAGATAATCTATTTATATCATTTTGAAGCCTTATTATCCTTTATAGTTATTTTAAACATTTTATGACTGCATAAAGTATTTTTGTTACATAAAATAGTATTCTTTTAAACCTCTCGCTCTAATGTTTTAGAATATAGTCATATTTCGGTACATAACTGTGCAGTGGTGTTAAGATTTTTTACGTTTATTAATTTTTAAACGCATTTATGAAACCATTAGTATAATTTATTACGAGATAATTTTTGTAAAATATTCACGATAAAAAATTATATTGATAATCTCTGTGATCCTAAATTTGACAAGAATTAGGCATTTTATTATTCAAAAATTCGGCAAGATTAACACATTTGAAGATGATCTTAAAGATACTTATTAAAAGCTATGTCTTTGACCATTCAAGTGTGATAAACATATTATGAATAATGATTGCTTTATAATAATTATTGACCTAAGAATAAGGTAGTGTTTTTTTGAAATACGCCATTTCTTTTGTCATTCCCCAGTGATTAAACTACAACATACGGCCGTAGCCATAAGTTGACAAACTATAATTAAAGTAGGGAGTAAAGTGATATTGACGCGCGTGTTTGAACATGTACCGTTTAAAAAAAAATAAAAAAAAATTCGGTTAAGTACATGTTCAAACACGCGCGTTAACATAATTTTACTCCCTACTTTAATTATAGTTTGTCAACTTATGGCTACGGCCGTATGTTGTAGCTTAATCACTGGGGAATGACAAAAGAAATGGCGTATTTCAAAAAAACACTACCTTATTCTTAGGTCAATAATTATTATAAAGCAATCATTATTCATAAAATGTTTATCACACTTGAATGGTCAAAGACATAGCTTATAATAAGTATCTTTAGGATCATCTTCAAATGTGTTAATCTTGCCGATTTTTTGAATAATAAAATGCCTAATTCTTGTCAAATTTGGGATCACAGAGATTATCAATATAATTTTTTATCGTGAATATTTTACAAAAATTATCTCGTAATAAATTATACCAATGGTTTCATAAATGCGTTTAAAAATTAATAAACGTAATAAATCTTAACACCACTGCACAGTTATGTACCGAAATATGACTATATTCTAAAACATTAGAGCGAGAGGTTTAAAAGAATACTATTTTATGTAACAAAAATACTTTATGCAGTCATCAAATGTTTAAAATAACTATAAAGGATAATAAGGCTTCAAAATTATATAAATAGATTATATACAACATTTAAGGAGTGTCCAGGATCATGGTTTGAAAATACAATAAAAACTCAATTTTGACCTCCGACGAGCACGTGGGCCGTTAAAGGGACATCAGTGAATAAATAATTAGTCCAGTTAACATGTTTGAATAAGATACTAACTAGCAAAAGTGTTCTACTGTCATTATTGACTAACAATAAGTGAATCCATTCTGAGCAATCTATACAGTTGATATGTTTATTCTTAAAATAACTATGAAAATATTTAACCTGTTCATCAAACGGTGGTTCAATTCCAAGGCATTTGAGGGTAGCTGTGAAAACAGGATTATCCATGGCGGTGACAGATTCTTCCATTATGGGCACCAGAGGGATTCCTTCTGTTTCCGCATCATAACCCTCAGCTTCTTGATCTAGTGCTACTTCTTCAAGTGACTCCATAACCCACTTTAGAGCTTCAGTAAAACCTGGAATTAAATGGATATAATATGAATAAATGCAGTATACAATAAATAGTTATGCTATGTTATTTGGCGCCATGGTGAGCTGATCTTATAATATCAATCCAATTTCTATTCAGTTTGTCAATAACCAATGAAGTTTTTAAATATTCTTTGGCGTTAAATTGAACTAACAAATAAAAACTTTTAGGTAAAACTAGGGTTTCCTAAGCAAGCGGTGCCGTTATGTAGCGGCCGTAACATGATGTGATGTGGCGGACGTAAGAAGACGATCGTAAGAACGGTAATCAGAGATGTAAACTTAAAAGATGATCTAGACATATTTGGAAGATGAGGAGTCATCGGAAGACAAGGAAGACGAATCGTTTGGAGGAGAGTGAGATAAGTATTTAGAAACCGTGCTACTGAGGGTGTATTTCAAATTTAGTGCATCGCCGTCTGCACTGCAATGAGAAAAAAATCAGGCAATACTTTCGCTTAGCACCAGTATTGTTTGATTATATACTGAATCAAATAAGGGATGACTAAACTTCCGATATTATTATTTTGTTTTAACTGGCCTTTGCTATAGTCTTAGCTCTTCACATTATATAAAGCTTCATTATTTCTTACAAAATCAATCTATATTTTGTCATTTTCGCTGGTCAAAATTATATTTGCACTCATTTTTTA
This sequence comes from Rhyacophila brunnea, assembly GCF_057557595.1. Taxonomy (NCBI): domain Eukaryota; kingdom Metazoa; phylum Arthropoda; class Insecta; order Trichoptera; family Rhyacophilidae; genus Rhyacophila; species Rhyacophila brunnea. The sequence continues at coordinate 37,225,163 of NW_028232752.1, forward strand.
TTTTAAAATGGTCACCGCTACACGGGAAAAAACGTTCCACGACCGCCTGTTCGGCTATGATGGCCGGGGTGGTGTGAGGGACATATTTTGGTAGGTGTGCGCGCGCACACCTTAGAGGAAACATTGCTTCTCAGGTAAAAAACCAGCTAGCTATTTGAAAAACAACTATGACACAATAAGTAATCAAGCTAAACATTTTATTTTCTACATAATAGGCCACCGAACAGATATCAAATTGCACTTTTTCGCAAACCTGCTGATTGTCAGCTTGCGGCACCCCGGATTGGAATCACTGCCCCAGACTTAAGTATGGCGACAATTGATTTTCAGTGTGTGATTCTTCTAAATTAAATTGAAATTAAATAATTACCTGATTCCACAGCAGCAATGAGAGACTTGGCTAATTCCACACTAGAGACTGGAATTCTATTAGCAACAGGTTTCTTGGGAGCCGACTTATTGGCAGTGTTCTTTTTGGTGGTGGCTTTCTTCCCTATCACTGTTGGACCAGTATCTGAATCAGACGATTCACTTCCGGAAGTACCAGATCTTTGACCTGAAATAATAAAATCATGTTGATTTAATCAAACTAGAAAAGAGAAACGGGACATCAGACATTGCTCTAGGTTTTGGTTCCAAATATACATGCTTATAGAACTACGCACCTTCTCATTTAACATAATGTCATGACTACAGACCGTTATGTGCAAGTATGCTGTGAGATTATAAATGATAAGTACCCACAACAGTTTACGCTGCCAGAAGTGTCACAGAAGTAATTGTAAGTGCACGATTCATACTAATAATATTCTTATTTCAACTATCAATAACGATAACTATAAACATAGGGCATCATGGAATGATTTGGCAAACAAATTACCATTGTGTAGAATGTAGATCTTTGGTTTCATTCCCGTTTGCGTTGCTTTATCATTGTTCACTGCTGTGTGAAATTATTTTATAATCTTCTACACTTCGAAGTTAGTCCTCCTTTTTGTATTGAATAGCCATGAACCTGCTTTCTACTGACAATTTTATTAAATGGATCGAATGAGCTTTCGGATAGCCTCTTATACGAGGGTGGGTCAATAATTCCTTAGAAAAAAGCATTAAAACAGTTTTTATTTTTGTATTTTTTTTTTATTTCTCAACATAATCTTCTTGGAGCTCAATACACTTGGTTAGACGTTTCTCAATTTTTTTTAAACCGTCAGAAAAATAAGTTTTCGGAAGGTCCTCAAAATAAGCATTTGTCCGATCGATGACTTCTTCATTTGAAAAAAAACGTTGTCCACTTAGCCATTTTTTTAAGTTTGGGAAAAGGAAAAAGTCACTGGGGGCTAAATCTGGCGAATACGGTGGGTGGTCGACCAATTCGAACTTCAATTCTTCAATTTTAGCCATTGATCGTAAACATGTGTGAACACGGGCATTGTCCTGATGAAAGAGGATTTTTTTCCTGTTTAAATGAGGCCGTTTTTCTTCAATTTTGTTTTTTAGCTGGTCCAATAAAGATGCATAATAATCCCCTGTTATTGTTTTTCCTTTTTCCAAATAGTCAACGAAAATAATTCCACGTGCATCCCAAAATACAGTAGCCATAACCTTACCAGCTGATTTTACGGTTTTCGCCTTCTTTGGACATGGTTCGCCTTTCGCAATCCACTGCTTTGACTGTTCTTTCGTCTCGGGAGTATAGTGGTGTATCCATGTTTCATCTACAGTCACAAAGCGACGAAAAAATTCATCCGGATTGCGTTGCATGAGCGACAACAGGGCTTTAGAGGCCACCAACCTATTGCGTTTATTGTCGACTGTGAGCAAACGCGGCACCCATCTTGCAGAAATTTTTTTCATGCCCAATTTGTCATGTAAAATAGAAATGACGCTACCTTTTGAGATCCCTGTAACCTCAATTATCTCACTCAACTTTAACCTTCGGTCACTTAACACCATATCGTGGATTTTATTGATCATTTCTGGTGTAGTCACCTCTACAGGACGTCCTGAGCGTAGTTCATCCTTTGTTGATGTACGACCACGTTTAAATTCATTTAACCAGTTATAAATAGTTGCAAGTGAAGGAGCAGATATGCCGTGAACTAAATCCAACTCATTTTTTATTTCCTTTGCTGTTAACCCTTTTATATTAAAATGTTTAATAACAGCTCTAAACTCAATTTTCTCCATTTTTGTAAACAAGCAAATTTTTTTTTTTAAATGTACGAGAAACACACAACAACCCGACCAATCTGATTGAAACTTCGCAGCATACTGAATCGGTAGTGCCGCTGCATGAAAACAAACCGCTTACAGTACTAGTCGCGCCACCTGTCGGCTTTTCTAAGGACTTATTGACCCACCCTCGTACTATAATAATAATCTAAAATGTTCCATAATATTGGAAATGTTGCCAGTTCCATTACATAAAATATTTATAGTAAATACATTATAGCCAGAGCCAGATTTCCACTTGAAGGTGCTCATAAAAAAGTAACTAACAGGTATTGGTCAGTTTTAATTATGCTTGGAAGATAAATGGTTTTATCAATATAGCTACTAAAAACAGGTGATTCGCATAAATATTGTCTAATTATAATTCATTCATTTAGATAAGCGAAAAATTATATGATATTATGTATTAAAGACTTGATAAGACATTGTTGAAAATGAAATTCGTAGGTAGGTATATAAAATGATATGTCGTGCATAAGTGCATACAATACAGTTCCCAACCTTTTTGTACCCTAGAACAGTACTTCTCAAACTGGGAGGCGCAGCCCCCTAGGGGGCCCTGGAGCTCCTGCCAGGGAGCCGCGAAATATTTGAGTATTTGAAAAAAAATCATAAAAATTGTGATCACTGGTACAAATCAGTCAAAATCTCGAGGTCGAATTTTCACGCGATCACAATACCTTATAATACCAATATATCGTCACCGTTTTAGCAAAACCATCTATGTGCACTTTCTCAAATTGTGCAGGAGAAGGATAAAACTGAATAAAAAAATAATGTTACATTTAAACATTAAAATTATGAAGAATGCTTTATTATAATCAGAAAATGGTCTAAGATTATTATTTTGTTTACAAAAATCTTTTATTTTTAATACAAAAATAATAAAAATACAGTTTGTGATGTCACATAAGTTGTTTTGACCGTTTTGTAAATACACATAGTTTAATTTATTCATCAAAATGTGAATAATAATAAATTCATGAAAAACTGTTACATAAATAATAGTTGAAATATACATAGTGCGTTAATGATAAATTGCAATATCATTTTATTAATTATTAATGCAATAGTGAGATGATATTATATTTATAAGTTCGTTTACTTTCTATTAGCAGGTTTAAATGTTAGGTTATCGTAGAAATAGTGGTGATCTTTCTCTATTACACTTTTTAATTCCTGAAGATGTATGTATTTCGACTGCGATATTGGCAATGATTCATTATATATATTACAAAGGCAGTCAAACGGTTGCACTGATAAAGTTGAGTTTGTAAAATATTGTTCCATCTGGTAGATACTGTAACATTTTAATATCATATACAACAGGATCTCCGATTCGTTTTCCTGGTCTGATTGAACTTAATCCAGATTTAATCTTATCCATAATTCTTAAAAATTAAAAATCAATGACATTAATTTTAAAGGTTGTGTTGGTCTTGCTAGCCGCATACGTGCTATATAATCAGATGGTGAATATATTGGAGGCTTAAAATACTTTTCTTAGGTGGCATGTGCACTATCGGCCTCTGTCATGGTGTGGCCTTTTTCCAGAAAAAGCTGTTGAATCTCGATGTTTTTTCTCTCTAAAGATATAACTTAGAGCAGTAGCGAATAATTTATTTCGGTTTTGATATCTACACCCATCCGATATTAGAATTATTTCATTGTATTGTCCTGCTTTCGATGAGATGAGACAAATTCATTAGAAGATACATTATGAAGAATGTATATGGTGAAATTGTGTAGTTGCAGCTTTTGTTTATAATACATTTGTGCCTGTGTTTTGGACATAGCAGCACACTTTGGAGATCCATTGTGATTACTAACCGTCCACGTTCTGGTACTCTCCTTCATTTCATTTTTGGTCTTCTAGCATCTTTTTTTTTTTTTTTAAATAATGTGGCTATTGTATTCCATTTCTGAAACATTCTTCATTTTATAACTACAGCAGATGGCAGTGATGGCACACTGATCTTTACGTGGTTGGTGGATACTGATTTTTTGGTGGTAAATATACTGGAGTATATTCTGCTGCTTTATGACCATTTTACAGAGACCATTTTATATATTCATCATGCATTTGTATTTTGGATCGGAAACACGATTCCACATACACCCTGGAGGTATTTTCTTTGCAATAATGGCTGGGAACTTTGGAATTAGATCCAACCATAATGTAACATTTTTTCCACAAATCTCTCCGTTTTGATTTTTGGTTGCACTACCAATTATTTATCTTCAGTCAGATTCTTATTACCTGTCATTGTTGCTTTCAATTGGCCACTGTCATCGATATGTTTGTAGTTGTTTATCCAACTTTTAAATTAATTCTCGCCTATACCCTATTGACCATGTAGGCATCTTCCAGAAATTATTGAATATTTCCTGTCTCTCTTTTTGAGAAAGCATCTTTCAAACCGTCGTGCAAGACCATAATGCATAGCATATAACATAGAAACAAACTGTAAAAAAACATTACACTCTCGATATCAAAATACCATCTTACTTATATGTTACTATAATATACACATAGTTGTTTTTGTGAACCGTGGTTTTTGAACCTTACACATAGCTGTTTTTTATTTTTTGAAATAACTTCGGAGCGAGTTTACCCAACACATAGATCATTTTACTGGCCTATAGAGAAAAAAATAAGGAATGACTTGGTATTTAAAAGTCATTTTTGATAAAAGTGACACATAGATGGTTTTGCTAAAACGGTGACGATATTATGGATAAATAATATACTAATCTTTATAAATTATTTAGATTTTTTAGTTAAACAAAATATTATAAGTACAAAATTTATATTGACCTAATTGCGACAACATACCTATGCGAAAATGCATTTTCATCATTACTGGTAATAAAAAGAAACACAGGTCGTGCCTTTCAACGGTGACTTTGGAGCAAACTCTGCGAATTATCATTTCAAACATTGTACCAGATATTGATTTATTATGTAAAAATATGCAAGCATTCTCCTCACATTAAATTGTGTTTGTAGGCTGTAGCTGTAATAAATTTTAAGTTATTTTAGTTTTTTTTTAATTTTTGCTTTACAAGAAAGTAAATGAAATCTACTATTATTTTTCATAAAAATGTACCTATAATAATAATTAATGGTAAATAATATAATGTTGGTAACTAAAGACTAAAATTTTTGGAGAGGGGAGCCATGGATTTTTATTTTCTGATTTCGGGGGCCGTGGTATGAAAAAGTTTGAGAAGCACTGACCTAGAACACATTTTAAAATTCCACTGTATTTCAAAAGTATTCCAGAAGTCCTCATCTGACATTAAAAGGATTTTAGCATATGTACTATCATTCTGGAGGTCCAAAATTTCTAACTTCAGTTCTCCGAATGAGTTCGAATTACATATTTATTAAATAAGTATTTGTGAAACTCATCAAAATAGAATTGAAATTTAAAAACCAGGGTTGGCGAGCCTTTTTACGTGCTCATGCAAAAATTTCCCAAATAATATTTTTCGACTGTCTGACGAGTCGAGCAGTTTTTCATACCGAAAAAAAGGTTTCTAAAAAACTATTTTTGAAGAATTCTATTAAAAAGTTTAAAAATTACAATTGAGTTCTTGATATTCTATCTTTTACCGTATTTCTAGCCGAAGGCATATCTTTTATTCTTTGAATATTTTTTTCCTATTATTTATATCAAATTTTATTTTAGGTATGGTCGCAATATTGAAGCTCGATTTGATATAAATAAGGATTTCAAGTTATACACATTTATATTTTTTTAAAAATCGATGTTTTTTAAAATAAATATAAAAATATTAAAACGATGAATTAGTCAAAAATTTACACGTCAAAAATAGAAAACTTAATAAACTAAAATTTAATAATAAATATGACCCTAAAATATAATGTAATAATAAGATATGGTCCTGTGACAAATTCACATTTTAAAACATTTTTTTACAATTATTGTAAGTTTATCTTTGACTTAAAAAAAAATCTTTTTAATGTTTTCAAATACATATTTATTAATTAATATAGTTAAATTGTAAATTATTAAAAAAATGTCTCAAATTGCAAGCTTCGTATTTTCCGCTAGGTGCCTCTGCTGGCATGCCTCTCCTATCTCATGCCTATCATATTATTAAATAAGTAAGTACTTATATATTTATTTGTAAAACTTTTTTATAAAAAACATATTTTTAAAATATATATAAAATAGTAGCTTCTCTTCCAAATAAAATATTCGCGTGCCATAGGTTCGCAACCCCTGGTGTAGACCGAGGGACCTAAATAGACTATGTTTATACTATAACCTAGTATTCGAAGCAATTCGATTAAACACAGTTATTATCTTCTCAATAGCCATCAGGTTAGTTCAGCACATTGGGAGAACAAACAACTCCCGAATTCTTAGATAGTTATCAGGGTCCAGGGAACACAATCAGGGACGTACGCCCAGATCAAAACACTGCCAAAAACGGCAGAGTTCAAGTTGAGTGAAGAATGAAGATGTCATAAAATTATGACTGGTGATAATGGCAACACAATATACGAGTATTATGTACAAATAAATTCACATGCATACGAAAGAATCAAATAAATAAGTAGTTTTTCTTTTCGCATAAAATTCACACCACTTCTGTTTTTATATTTTCATACATACATATTTTTATACTCTGACCTTTCGAGAAAACGTTACGTACCTACTACGTAGGTCGTAGACAATATCATAGAAAAATACTAAAATAGACTACCCATCGTAAAAATCCCTCGGGTGATTTATATATATATATATATATATATAATATATATATATATAAATCACATATATATAAAAAATCTGTAAAAAATGTGGAAAAATTTCTTTATTCATTTTCAATATGAACGAATAAATATTTCGCAAAAATTCGCCTCTCATAAAAGTGGGTAGGTTCTGGCGTCCTGGTAAGGACAGTGTAATACTTTATAAAAAATCACAAACATTACATCATAAAACAAATTGTAATATGTATATAGAGCACCTAGTTTTACTAAAAAAATGATATAATTATATGAGTTCGAGTGTATTCTTAAAACTCTTAAATAATTAAAGCCAATTAAAAAAGTAACACTAGTAAAATTGTCTTTTTATCTATTTCTGCATAATAAAGTATCCACAAATAAAGTGAACAGAGAAATGGTAAAAAACTTCTGGATATGAAATATATCATAGAATCGAATAATATTCAATAATATAACAAGGTGTTCAACCAGTGTGTGGTTCCCGTAATCACATATGCGTGTGAAACATGGACCCTAAGTAAAAGAGAGATCCAGAAACTTAGAGTAGCACAACGTGGTATGGAGAGGTGCATGCTGGGCATAGTGCGAAAGGACAAAAAGAGAAATGAGTGGATACGGGAACAGACAAGGGTTTGCGATGTAATAGAGTTTGCCAAAATCTCAAATGGAAATGGACACATTAATCGAAGAAAGGACAATCGTTGGACAAATTTAGTCATCCAGTGGTATCCAAGATATACAAAACGTCCGCAAAGTAGACCTAGAGGCAGTTTGATCGATAAAATTATAAAGTTCTGCGGAAGTACGTGGCAACGCAATGCACAGGACCAAGAGAAGTCGAATCAGCTTGGAGAGGCCTTCATCCAGCATTGGATACATTCAGACTGATGATGATATCATGCATCTGTTCTACGGTGAGAGCTACCTATTGTAAATTTTCGGTACTCATACTAAATACTACTATTTTAAACCTTTTTGAAATACTCCCATATAAACCTCACCGCGTGGGCGAAACACGTGTCGTACAATAAATTTTATGCATAGTCAATACCAAGTAGGTAATATACACATTTTATAAATCTATGCCAATTATCGATAATAATTATTGATAGTATTATAATGTCGCAATATATAGAGGTACCTTCATTGTATTATCATTTAATATGGCTCTGTATTTTTGATTGTCGTAATTCGATTAAAGATATTAAACGAGCGATAAATGTAAATAATTATTGTTTGAAAAAGAAACTTTTTCTTCGACGCATTTCTCAAAAATTCAACCCCTCGGTCGCCAGCCTGCATGGCGCGGGCAGTATTGTCAAAACAGAAGAAATTTCAAAGGAAATACATAAATAATAAATAATAAAAGCGGAGAAAGCAAGAGAAGTTGCAAAGTTGCTTTCCCTACGCGAGGTACAAATTGAGGGAACAATGGAGAATTCCGAATTCGGAAGGGAGACTTTTGTAGACGAAAAAAGCTGTGTGTCAGATAAGTGCATTGTACACATATTTCACTTTCTACAGTCATGGGGGGAGGGTAGCTATACTTACTGTCTATCAAAGTATTAAACATCAATGCTCGTTGAAAGACTTAATTCTCAGTGCCGAAGAAATTCAATAATAAGGTAAACGAACGTAATTGGCAGTTGACGGAACTATACGTGGGGTGCATGTATTGTGCTCGAATAAAATATCCAAGAGTGACCTCACGCTATCCTTTTGCTATCCGTTGGGTATACCCCGACCACGGCTAACTTCATCATGTCGCACTTTCGAAACGGTGTGCGCGCGCAGTTCTCAATTTTACCCTGTACTAAATGCGTCAAAAGAAGTATTACTTCAAAAACGTAAAATGCGAAATGATACGAGTATTATCCTATCTTATTAGTAGTCAGCGGCGTTAAACGGCGAATTCAACTTAACGCTCGATTCGATACAAATAAAACACACTACTTATTAGAAACATCGGTGGTTTGAAATAGGATTTAAAAAAAATACATACTTTCAAATTGTTAATGCTCTCTACACCGAGCGAATTTATCAAACTACATTTCAATAATAAGATTAACAATAAAAAAGTCATAATAAAAGGAATCTGTTCAACGGACGTACATTTCAGAGTTTTTTTAAAATACAAAATTGTAGTTTTTATTTGAATTGTTTTTTAATTCTTGCTGTTAAAGGTGTTATTTTAGAACATTGTATTAAAGGTCATTCGTGCATAAAGTGCAAGTGTTCATTAATTCAGCCACTTCATCTAAAACTAATCAGTCGTCTAAAAAACGATTTTTTGAATGAAGGAAAGTACCTACCTAAGTAAGGTATATATTTCAGTAAACATTACTAGCTTACTAAGTAGTACTTAACCTTTTTCTTTATCTTTATTAAATTTCCTCGCTTAATGCATACGATTGAAACACACTATGTATGTTGTGACATCAATATTCGTATATATTTAATAAACCTATGTATACATATGCTCAATTTTCAATAATTGAAATGTACACAATCATAGAAGAAACACCGTTATTTTAATATGACGTTGGACAAATAAATAAAACACAAAATACAATTTAAAAAATCAGCACATTTTCAATAAAAACATAAAATAAATCGATTCGCAAATTCGACGCAAGAATGTTGCCGACACTAAGTCGCATCAACATTGCAATAAAATATTTACGACCAAAAGATAAATATAAAAAAAAACCTCGGCCCCCCTCCCAATACATTTCGTGTAATTGAAAACGGTTCGAGATGGCGTGTATGCCCGCACTTCCTCTTTGATATAAAAACATAAATAAATATTGCTTCTATTGAAGGAGTTTTTTTTTGAAAAGGGGGAACGCGGTGCATTATGGACCGACTGAGGACAGGTAAACATAAATAATAATAACATGAGGTTTACAAAATCTTTACAATGAGCAAACAAGAGAAATCTGACTCAAAAGATTTTGAATTTAGAATGCTTCTCAGGGTTGACAGAACAGTCAAAATTAATAAACAATAATAATATGTATGTATGCGATCACGGCCATAAGGAATAAATTTTTTTTTTTTTTTTTTTTGTGATTTTACCGAGGCTTTGACTGCGACTCGCTGTCATATCGCCTCTTCTCTTCTAGAAGGGGATCCTTCGATCAGGTCCTCACTCCTATTCTGTTAAATGGCTTTATAATTATTTTGTCTAGCTCTTCCGTCTTTCTTTCTTTCTTCTTTAGACGCCAGTGTTTTATGCACCAGAATCGCTCTCCTCCGTATCCATCCCTTCTGTATTTTCGATACATCGTGTAATCATTGAATTTCAGATAGTCTAATTCAGACCTCAGCCAAGTCTCTGAGATTAATGCTATTGAAATTTTTTGTCTTATTAAGTAGAGTTCTATATCATCCTTTTTTTTGCTTCATACTTCTGGCATTCCATTGTAAAATCCTAATTTGTTTTTTATTCTCCATTTTGCTCCAGAACCTCCCCTAGAATTTCCTTTAAGTGTCCTTCTTTGAATTGTTTGCATACCCAGTCCACTGCTTTAATTATTAGTTGTTTAATGATCTGCTGCCAGTCTCCCCCTTTCAGCAAGACTTTCATAATTTCTCCCATCGCGTTAACCTCTGTCTTCCCCTTTGAATTTTTCTTATTTTTTGTAGGCTTTACGCTACTACCTGTAGATATTATTGTTGAGCCTGAAGCTTCTACCACCGCTTCTTCTTTCTTTTTGTTTTCCTTAGTTTTTTGAATTGTTTCGCCTTCATCTCTTCCTACGATTTTTTTTGTTTTAATATGTCAGCATAGCTATTATTTAACATATTTTTTTTTGCTTCCTTGAAAGGTATGTTCATTTTTTTCATTGCTTCTTTGCAATTCTTTTCCTCTTGCCACTTTGGGCATTTTTGGCTGTTTGCCGCGTGGTTACCTTTGCAATTGATGCACGTAATTTCCTCATTTTTTTCGCAGGTTTTGTGGTTTTCACCACACTTAGGGCACGTTTCTACTGTACGTCCGCAATTGTTCGCGATATGCCCATATCGCCAGCATTTGTAGCATTGCATAACCCTGAATACATACGGTTCTACAGCAAAAGAGACTCCATATATGTAAATTGTTCTCGGCAATATTTTCTCCCCAAATTTAATACTGACTGACGAGGTCTTTGTCAGCTCTCCTGTATCACCTTTTCTTGTCAACCTCTTAAGGTTGATTACTTTTGCATCACTTTTGATTTCCATTTGCAGTTCTTGGAGGTCCATATCAATATCGACTTTTCTTATTACTCCATAAGAGCAGGAGTCATTCTCTTTGGTCACAAAACCGAGATCTTTGAGTTCTCCAGCTTGTTTCACTTTATCTGCTTCTTTTTCGTCTTCTACTTGGATGTACGTCTTTAAATTTTTATTGTAAATTTTCTGTACTTTTACTCCTGCCTTATGCAGCATCTGCGCTATTTTCAATTTTAATGGAATTTTACTTCCCGTCGCTATCATGACGATGTTTTGGTTTCCCTTTGGAGTGACCCCAGAGTCTCTTCTGGGTTTTTTTCCAGAGGTCACCGTCTGCCATTCTTCTTCTTTTTCTCCAACCACTTCCTCTTCATCATCGTTTCTTTTCTTCTTCGTTTTTTTGGTTTCATTCACTTCCATCGTGGTGTTTTCCATTTTATTGCTTTTGCCGTTCACGCGGTCTTGGAATTCGCGCAACAGTGTGAACAAAAAACAGTGTGGACAGCCCCTCGCTTCACAGCGTTTGACGCACTCCCCGCACAAAGTGCACTATCCGTGCAACAATAAATATTTTTCACTTTTTCTCAAGCACTGGCACTGATTGTCAAAATCACATGGGACCACACATGTTGAGTTTATTGTCAAATTCATTTACAAACAATATTATTTTTGTTGTATCCCGTATTTATAACCGTTCGCGAGTAACCAGGCGAATAGCGTCCCGAATACGCAAGCGAAGTTGTACAACCTCACTCCACCGCTGTTGGCTTCCGACTGAGGAATAAATATTAAATTTATTAATACAAAAAAATATTTATTTTAGTCATTTGATAATAAACGTATGTAGGTAATTTATGTTAATATTAGGTATAGTTGAAGGACAATACGTACTATATTCAATTCAATGCTGTAATAAAACAGTCAAGACTTATTTTGACATTCGAGTCGCTTTTATTGTCTACGAAAAGTGTGGGATTCAAAATACAAATTATCGTATTAAAACAACATTGTTAAATGATACGTCGAGCATGTATGCTGCTCTAATGGAGCAGCAGGTACTTAGTTACTACTATTTTCAAATAAGGATTACAATTAATTAAGAATAACAAAATGTTAACTATCGTAAATATGAAATCATTATGTATGAGGATTATTTCGTTGGCCATCTATCAGTATTAACAAGTAATAATACAAGAACATTACATAATTTTGAAAGCACTTCATTTTTTCTATTGGTTATAATATATTTTCTCAGATGTGTTTTCAAAATTGTGTATGTTCAATAATTAGAATATTATATTCTTAAACCTCATTGAATAAAAAAATAGCTACTTAATTAAAAATTATTAGTAAAAGTAAGTTACAAAAAAAATCTTTGAGTGTGATCCGTGACGTCGGTTAGTAATTGAAGTAATACATACTTTGATTTAAAATACAAAAGCCGATCGGCAATATACCTGTATTGGCGCATGATAACGATTTCTGGGAGAGGTAACGTCACCAATGAGGAGGTTGTATAATGAGCCAATAAGCCAAGATAAGAATCTATAGCTACCACCTAAAGCAGAAAACTTAATGCTTTAACCATATTTTCCACAAAGATAAATATGATTATCTCCAACGTATGATGCAGGCAAAGGTAGAGGGGAAAAAACAGAAGAAAGACTATACTATCTTGGTTAAGCAAACAAGGCGTTGGTGTTTTGATCTAACTGGATATAGATATGTGGTTTCGCTGCCAAGCTGTGTCAGCATGGTCCAATAGAATCTGACACATGTATATGTGGCGAATTGCAGGATGTTAATGAAAATATGTTTTAGGAATGCTCCCATATGTCGGTGGAAAAATAAGAGCTACTCAACCGGAGACGTGGCAAGTGGTCGAGGGAAAGCATGTGGCACGAAATCAAAGAAGAGAGAGAACATTAACTCAAAAACGATTCAAAATCCACAAGTCAAATAAATGGTAGGTTGGTACACCAAAGTTTTGTGAAATAAAAAATAACAATCCAATGCGAAATGAATTAAACATTATACAGTTGTACTTATTCATTAAAAAACAGCGATCATAGAAAATAATTCTCCCGCCGAATAAAGAAATTGCGTAAACAAATCCCGGTTGTAAAAGACTCGGGTATTTACCATTTTAATAAGCGAATGCAATTTCCATAAAAAAATCGTAAAATTGTTTTAATTAAGCCCGCCAAAACATCCATAAACAAAGTAATTTCGCAATATTAAACATCAAAATGCTTTCTTATAACAAAATAATGGTATACTTAGTTGTTTTAACTAAACCCATATTCGAGGAAAATTGCCTTTTTCCACCGTCGCGTCTTCCGCACTTTTGCAAAATAAATAAACTTTTGAATGTAAATTTCACTATTACGATATTAATAAAGTATAACAAAATTCACACCAATCATTATTTAATCGACGGTTAATATGTTTTGTGTATATTGATTCCTCAACCAATAATATCACCACAATCTTAATTGCAATGACTGCCTGTAGGACTGAGGCAAACGACTATGATCAACGGAAATAATAATGCCACAGACTATGACACTATAACCATATGCACAAATATAAATTATAGATGCAATATATGTATATATAATGAAATTTTCAGAATCAACCAACCACGTCCAGTAAAATTTAAATATATTTTTTGTATACTGATCTTTAATTTCCCACAGGTGGAATAATAAATCAATTCGCTCTATTTGCATTAATATATTAAGGTTATATATCGAATTTTAATTGGTTTGACTAGTCAAGGTAAATATTAATAATAGCATAATATCGATTGAGTCTTAGCCGATGATTTTCCATACGACCCCGCTCCTTAAAATGGAATTTGATCTCTTCCTACAATACAATCTTTATAATATACTGAAGGAATATCCACACGCTCACGCAAGCAAGCAAGGGTGTGGTGTAATGTTTAATAACAATATGTACCTACCCACTTGATATCTTTATTTAATGAGATGCATTCATCAGACAGTGAGTCGGTACACATATAATTCAATTAACTTAGTAACCGGGGTTCGATATCGTGACCAATAGACCAGGATCACAGCGCTCTAACATTTGTTCCACTGTGGAATCAAAAAACATACTGTTTTAAGTACATACACACATATTTCCCCATATCATATGTATATAATTACAACCCGTTATCATATAGGTATATCGTGTGTACCAAGTTACTTCTTTGGTACCAAAAAAATATTTTTATTAAACGTTATTTATCACCCCTACAGAGTTCAGACGAAAAGAAACATTAAAAGATAAGATATACATATCTAAAGGCATTACTAAAAATACTTGAAAAGCTCTACATACGATGTAAAAATAACTGAAGAACTAGAACATTTCATAGAAAACAACAGCAGCATGTTCAAGTATTGGATTACATGGTGTTTTTGATTTTCGATAACACATAATTAATATCATGGATTTTTAAATGTAAGAATAACTTAGATTTATTTAGATGCTGTATTCGGAGTCCAAGCGATTTTCGTATTTTTTTTTACAACTTCATACAGGTAGAAAATCATTGTGCAAAAAGCTCGCTCATTGCAAAAGGTAGTCAACAGACATGAGCCGAAAATTGTAAGTGGTAAAATAGTCAATACATAATTATAATGGTTATAGAATGCCATAATGATTTGTTATCGAAGTGAGTAGGCAATGGCGTTTCAATCTGTCCGCGTGTAATCATTGTCCTGGTAAGAGGACAATGATTTGAGTTTGCTCATCTCCACCCGCCATGTATATGCAGCCGCGGTTTGTGCACGGTCGCCTTTCATGGTGCTATAAACGTATTAGAATGAACAGATTTTACTGCCACACTTACTTGTCCCGAAGCGATGCTGCACGGGACTGATGTAACAACCATGCACCTTAGTGCTTAAAGAATTTTAGAAAATAAAAAGAATCTTGACTTGATCTGGCGTCATTTATCTTTAATGAAATGAAGTGTCCTCTGTACCCGTGCACTGAAACTCTGCCGAAACAGAGGAGACAGGAGTTGAAAGTGATGAATCTAAGGAGGGATAGGAATTATTCATGATGTATGACACAGCAAAAATTTCAAATGCCTCAAAGTTGGCCTTGGTTAATATCAAGTCGGCGTGGGCAATCGGGCCCGTCTGTGGACGGACCCTGAAAAATAGCTCCGATCCATAGGATACCATCGACGGGCAGTCCCAGAGGACGTGTTCAGCGTCTTATCTATCAAGGCTATCAAGCGAAAACCATGCAACTGAAACGGAATCGTATACGGTATTCCTAGAAGCTTGAGAATATTGTGCGTTCACTGGTACCTATATTAAAATGGCTCCAAATTATTGACGATAAAAAAACATGATGTAATATTCTGCCAAATACAGACGCAGTGTTTGCCTCCATGATAAAAATAAATGCATTCTTACCCTATGTAAAATAATAAGCGTTTATTTCGTGCATTTTCCTCCCCTAGTCGAGTCTAGTATTACCGAAAAAGGAAACCCCAGGATGTAGGGTTGGAAGGGTGAGTGTACATAAATAAATAACAATGTCACCATGGATTCGCAGGTAAACAAATCTATCAAGATCAAACAAATTGCAGTCACATATCAGACGGGGAAATTCATAACCGAGGCGATCCATCAAAATAAGGCACCGGTTATTTTTAACAGTGGATCGGCGGTGGTTCTTCCCCTTTGGCTGGTTGACTTCGCATCCATCACTAAGTTGGGAGGGTAGATTTTTAGGGTTGGATTCGGGCACCGGAAATCTACTCCTTTTGGAAATATATGCTAATTTTATACTACACAGCGCATTGAATCTTCAGGCCACTTTACGTTATGTACTTGCGGAAATAATAGAGCAAGTATTTAATTATTACTAATTTAAGATATATAACTTGAAAATATTTCAGATATATACCCACTAGAAAAAATCATATTAGAAAAAAATATGATGCTCGACAGGATATGAACCGTATAACCACTTCCACTGGTTATACATATGATATACATATATATATAGATGGAATAAAAGAAATGGTATATTAAAAATTGTTAGCAAGTTCAAGAAGACGTTATAACTAAAATATTAATTTGTCGAGAGCTGGGCGTCGGTTAGTAATTAATTAATATTCCTTGGTTTAATACAAACAACCGATAGTCAATAATAACGCAATTTGATAAGCATTTCATGTATGACCTACTAGTTTAAATTTTCGTAATTAGATAGGAGGCTCGTAGCATAATTGGTTAATGCAGAGTTGGCGCGATACCAGTGGTTATACGGGTTCAAATCCCGTCGAACATCGTATTTTTTCAATGATTTTTTCTAGTGGGAATATATCTGAAGTGTTTTCAAGTTATGTATGTTCAATATATGGAATGTTAAATTCTCAAAATCTTGTGAATTATTCGTTGAAGAAGAGAAATGGTTTATTAAATTTTGCTAATTTGTATAATACAACCTTCCACTACAATAGCGAGAGAGACAATAATAGGCGATATTTAAACGAGAGCCGAGTTCAGTATTAAAAACAGCAAAATTAAAATTTAAATTTTTGCATTTATAAATACATTTATTTATAGAGATATTTAATAACTACATCAAAATTAATATTATAAAATGTAAAAAGTACGATGCATGTTAACAATTTCATAATAATGGCAGAGGGAGAGAATGATCCATGTACGAAGTGATCGTTCAAAGTGAATTCATGTTTAGTGTAAAGGTGAGAAATATTTGGAATACACTAGGCATAAATATTACTGTAAAATAAAAATATTTTTGATGAATGTAATTTGTAGGTGAAATAAGAAAACAAAACTGAAAAATTTCTATAGGTATGGTTCTTTTACGAACCGTTGACTTAAACTTGGAGATACCTAGCGAATCATGATATGTTGCAGAATACGTAAAAGACATTAACGTGAATCTGGAATAAGCACTCAAGATTATTTTGTCAACCACATTTATAATATATGATAATGTAATATGTTCTATGTATTGTATGTTACAATATTTACGTCAACACGTCAGCAGAATAGATTGATAATGTTGTAAAGAGACAAACGCAAATTAGCTATAAGTATGGACCATACTGCAATGTAGGTAGAGTGAATTTTTCAAACACATTCAATACACCATATAGATCTAAAAATGGAGTCAGATTTCAATGAGCATTTTCGTTTAAGCAAATTTTGCCACCAAGGAGTAAATAAAAATATATTATAAAAAATCGGTCAATTTAAATACTCAACCACCGTGCTAAGGTGGGGAAAAATATTTAGAATAAGGGAAATAAATGAAAATCGCCCTGAAATGAAATATTGCACATTGATGCAAAAACAATTTCTAAGAAATTACGCGCGGAAAGTTACGACATCTCGGGGATATTTTTGAAATAAGCCGTGAAATTAATGACAATAATAAATTTCACTTGTGTACCTTTCACTGACAAATGCCACGGCAGCCATTTGACGAAAACAAAGATTCTAGGCCTGCTATAACAAATATTTCCTGTACAGTGGCGCCACTAAACATTAAGAGCCTCCCCCATTACAAAGAAAATCGGACATATCCAGCTGTGACCATAAAAACGGTGTTGCAGGAGAATTTTGAATATGAGACATTTCGTTAAACCGAATTTAATTAATTGTTTCTGGATTACATTCCGAAGATTAGTGAATTTTAGGGTGGTCACGATCCTCAGCCACGAGGGAACGATGAAAAAGATAGGAAAGGATTACATTTATTTGAATAGAACCAGTTTCATTTCCATTTAAGTCTCATGTTGGGAATGTCCTGAATTCTGATTTGCTATGTCCACAATGGTTTCTTTTTTTTTAATGAATTAATTTAAATATTTCTAACAATCTTCTTCTCCTTTTGCACTATATCCGTTACCGGACGTTAGAAATGATTTTGGGAATCTTTTTTCTATCTAACGCTGATTTATATTGAGCTCAAATCAATCTATGATTTTTGAGGTAGGTCCCTCTTCCCTCTTATACGACAAACGCATTGCTTAGCGAAAACCTTTATTTGAATATAATCATAAAAGCCCTAACACTACACCACATATTATGCAGAAGTAGACACTTTTTTATATATTATTAAACAACTCCACCTCGATAAAAAAACATTTTGTTATTGTATATTCACTATTATAATATACATATATTATTGAGGTAGTTAATCTTATAATAATTTCATTATGTGTCAGTAGTTACACTGTCAACATTGTTATATTTCGCTCTCCCCATTCCTAATATATCTGAGATCCGGGTCTCGCTTCATAATATGAAAAACAAATGAAAAGGTGGTCTCTTAAAAAACTTATTAGATTACGTAACGTGCTTCAAGAAAATTCTATAATATTGCGTTTTTCGCAGTCAGGTACAGATATAATGTGGTTGATAATTTATTGATACATCTTTATTTATGTATCTTAAATCTAAATCATCCACACAGTAGCATCCTATGGAGGTGAATCCTGGACCATAACGGTGGTTAATACAGAGATAATGGATAGGTTTTAAAGAAAGATCTTACGATGCATATATAGACCAGTAAACGATGGAGAAGTATGCAAAAATCGGTGCAAAGAGGTAGTGTGTTCTCTCTGAAATGATTGAAGACTATTCCTATACAAATATAAACTCCCACTGAGATGGTCGGTGCCCGGGATAAAATGATAAGCGACTCCTGCATTTTATAAAATATATTTTATGGAGAGATAGCAAAGGGGTGAAGAACCCTTTGGGAAGACGAGACGATGTAGGATAAGAGAAGGGTTTCCATGGTATTCTTCGTGGCAAATCAGAAGAGAGCAGCTAAGGATTGAGTGTCGTTGAGATGGCGAATGGCTCATTTGGGCTGAACCTACTGTCACTGGTGCCACGTGCAGACTTTTATCATGTCCACACGGTGAATACGTATATCCTGTATGATACCGTTCACATATTCAAAGGTAGATACATCCCTCAATGATGGCTGCCGTATGCTAACAGGATGCTTGAAATACCTACACCAGTCGCAAAAGTGCACATTCTGGCTGTAATAGCATCAGCGGATTTCTGTAGATAAGTAGTCGTCGATGTACATCACACAAAGTGTATGTGTGATTAAAGATACCTACTACATCGGGATAATTAGGCTTAAAATTTAGGAAAAGCTTCCTTAGGTCATCCACGGAAATTTCGGAACCGCCTGTAGTGGAAAGAATAGCAAGGTGGAGCAAAAGATGCTTCAAAAGAACCTTTCTCAATGGTGTCCGAAGAGAAGTTACCACTAGTGACTAGGGGAACGCGAGAATTCGCAGTGAGGACGATGAATTGGATACGAACTGGAGTAACTGGAACTAAAAACAAGAAGAAGTAGGTTTACTCCGATGAACCTTCAAAATGCGAATGTGCGCCGAGGAAACTGCGGAACATGTGATTGTCTGTCCATTCGTTGCATCTGGCTGCACCATCGATGGTATGTTTAAAGCCAATGCCGTGGCCATCACGGGAACCAAGGCGTGGTGGGAAAAGTCTAGGCGCATCTCTCTCACGGACACGATAGAAGAAACTTAAATAAAATAGGCTACATACATTTTGTAATTTATGCCAACGATGAGGATTCTCATATTATTATCACGAAGCCCCTTTACCTCGAATGTTTGTTAACATAGTACGCTACTGCTTCCGCTAAAAAGAAATATGACGGTAATATTTCATTCAATATTACAATAATGAAAATTAGCGAGAATCAATCAACTGTATGAAAAGGTGTTTCGAATTTCACGTTTCGTTTCGCAAATATAATCCAAACAAATGAATGCGTTCATTGAAATACGTTGTATTTGTATACGATACAAATCTACGTCAAATAATAATCGATATTCATATTTAATAAGCAGCATCAATGGAAATTCATTTAAATTATATTGTAAGATAGTATATTATTACAAGCACGTTTTTGTTATCTTGTTGGATTTGTTCGTCTGTTCTTTCTACTCTACTATTTCGCATGTTTGTTGCTTTATTTGTTCGACGGCCCAAATGGCCCCCCTTGCGTCTTGCTGGCATTGTGCACTGTAATACACGCACATAAAAATAGATAAATTAAAATAAATCGTACAAAATTTTGCACGCACTGCGCTGCACGCTTCTCTTGAATTCTTCTCGGACGTAGTGCCATCTGTCATTCAACAACATAAATAATTTCGTTCTGTTTGAAATACGAACGACGGTTAAATATGTTCATACAAAAATAATAAAATCGCGATTAAAAAATGGGAGGATGGGGGTAGGAAAATGAAAATTTGAGGTTATAGGTATTTTTTTATGCCAACTAATAAAAAAAATACAAAAATAAAATTGTCAAAAAAATAAAAGAAAATTTTTCTGGATAGAGATACCCTAATCACCTAGCGGTATGAAATATACTTGTTGACCTATTCTCATACCTAACAAATATACATAAAAAAAATCATAAAAATCGGTTGAGCCATTTCGGAGGAGTTCGACCACAAACATCGTGACACGAGATTTTTATATATATAGAGATAATGTTTTATGAAAGTACCTACATACTTTGGAACAATCGCTGAAATAAGTCTAGAAGACAAATACTAGACGAAATTGAATCGAACCCATACCGTAATCTCAGCGAGCAGACTGGCTCAAATACGATCCATGTCCTAATTTCCTAATGTAATACCTTTACTATAAGTCAGTGCTATTTTTAAGTCCATCTCATAATTTCGGCATGGATAGTATAATATTATATTATGATCGGGTAGCTTAATTGGCAAAACTGCTAGCCCGGAAGGTGATGAATGTGAGTTCAAGTACTATCCGATTATTTTTATTCCTATGATTTAACTAATAAGTATATTTCTGAGGTTGTTCCAAATCACGTAGGCATCAATGTTAATTCAAGATTGTTACATTCCGAAATCGTGTGTATTGCTTTGAATACAAATGATCTAATTAAAAGAATATCTGAAAATTTCATTCAACATTTGTCACGGTAATTTTTTTTTTTTAATATTTATTTTGTTTTAAATTTAAAAATAATTAATTTTGGCGACGGTGTATTTTTAAAAATAAATCAGACGATTTATGTAAGAAACCGTTTAAGTCGCCAGTCTCGAGTATCGAACATGAAAATCACACAATATACTAGAACTATACTAGAGACCTTGATGATAGATGATGGTACATTATAGTGAAAACATGAGAAGTTCTCCGATGACCAAACATGCAAGGTTTGAACACTAAAATGTAGTTGAGTATAATGATGTTGTTGAATGTATCTAAGATTAACAATTTAAACGTATTAAACCCGTTTACACTACAAAAAGTTCTTATGAACCATGCTAGGTTTAGTAGAGGGAAATCCTGCGTTGTCAATAATTTGTAATAATAGAGTTAAATTGTCTGAATCATTAGTTATGGAAAAAGATTCACGCACACAATGGACGATTTTTTTGTTATCGAAGTGTGCGAAGAATCGTAGATGAATGGGATAGCGGATGAGAGAGAAGTGTGGGGATGTAAGAAAGAGAAACGTAGGGGAGGGGGAGAATTTACAAATAAGAGAGGATTTATTGAATGTTCTTTCGTACGAACATCTCCGATTCTTTTGATGGATTCTTGGGACCGGTTCTCAAACTATAATACATAAGTCGCGAACATAAGGCATACTATGAACAGATGTATTATTATGTTCGGGGTTAATAATTCTCACATAAATGTCCATACGGGTGGCTGAGGAAGGAAAATGATTGAAGGTTCGAAAACGGTCAAGACGACCCGGGTCTATATACTTAGCACTGAGTGAAGTATGAAATACCCACGTTGGCTTAGTTGGTAGAGCGGCCGTCACTGTAGGTCTCGGATACAGACTCTTCGGCTGGTACTGGCATTGTGTATTTGATCCAGTACGTTGATCTATTGGGCAGGGCGAATGGCTAATAACTGTATCTCATAGAAAATGTGTTACAATAACTTCCACTCTGTGAATGCCCATATGTTCCGATTAAGAGCGAACATAGTACTATACCTTTATAATTATGTATGTAATTATTAGATACGATATGTTTACAATTGTATTGAGAAGCTTTCATTAGAAAATGTATAATTTAGAATGCTATCCTGTTATTTTTCGGTATAGGGATATAAAAAATATTATTTTTATATGCCTATAGAAAAACCCGAAGGAATCAAGATAAAAAAATCTATATAGTCAAAACTTCACCAGTGTGAAGGTATGCGATTATGTAGTACTTATATGAAAAAAGTTGTTAAAAGATCGAATAAATTTTGAGAACCACTGTTTTAATATAAATATGAATAACAAAAGGTTTACAAAAAGCCCGACGCTATACAAGAGAAATATTTTTCATTTCAACAGGTTGGACATGGGAGTTCTATTAATAAAAACGACAATGAATAATATACACAATTGGCGTTTTCTTACAAATATATTTCAATTGTGCGACACAGATCCAGACATTATTTTATTTAAAGAAGTCATAAAAAATTAAATAATAGGTAATCTAAATTATCAAAATTACAGAATATCGTAAAGAAAACACCGGCAACCTTGAGGTTTAGGTACCTTAGGTACTTAGCATTTGATTAACGATAACCAATTTATTACTAAAGTAAAAATTGTAAATAATTATATTGAATTGCATGCTTCGTAAGTCCGTCACAATGATATGACAGATGCCGACATCATTGATATACTCGACATCGACAGCGTTCTGTTGAACTAAAAATCTCCCGCTCTCGCACGTTATCACTAAAATTCCACTTCCATTGTTTACGTTTACACTACGAGTACATACAGCGCTATGCGACCGCAGCCATGCCATGTTGGTTCTAGAATAGAACATGTATTTCCCTAACAAGGAATCCCATTTTTATTAAATAAAAATCCGGATTGTTGAAAGATGTTATCCATATTATTTTCAAACATAACTATATATAGCTCTTTTGTTATCTCCACACATAGCATTCGGCATAAATGTAATATTATTAAACATACATAATTTTAAAAACACTTCTGAGAAAATATATTATGGCTAATAGAAAAAAAATCTTTTTGAAATTCAACCCGTATCTCTCGGGTATCGCGCCCACGCAGATATACCACTATGCCAAAGGAGTCATACTTAATTGCGACAAATTTTAACTAATGGCTTTTTAATATTCACTGAAGCGCTTTCCAAATTGAGCTACTATTGGCGATCGGCTTTCGTATTTTTAAACAAAGTAGGTATTACTATGATTACTAACCGACGTCACGGATCACTCCAATATTTTTTGTTGTAATTTACTTGAACTTGCTAATAATTTTTAATTAACAAAGTATTTTTTTTTATTCAACGATTAATTCACAAGAATTAAGAATGTAACATCATGATTATTGAACATCCATAAGTTTGAAAACACTTCTGAGAAAATATATTATAACTAATAGAAAAGTTAATGTTAAAAGTCAAAACCTGTCATATATGTATTTACATGACTGGTGAATATAAAGAGATCAATAATTTTCATAAATTGTAAAATTAGTAATCTGTTCAATAATTAGTGATTCATAAATTAATAATATATAATATGCATACGTTTCGTCTACACTCTACATCTTTATCAGTATGATCATGATCCATACAACATGATGTTTTCATTTGCATTGTAGATATTACCAACAACTATCCCGATGGTAATCAA
The DNA here is from genome assembly GCF_057557595.1 of Rhyacophila brunnea. Taxonomy (NCBI): domain Eukaryota; kingdom Metazoa; phylum Arthropoda; class Insecta; order Trichoptera; family Rhyacophilidae; genus Rhyacophila; species Rhyacophila brunnea. Next base: position 37,249,133 of record NW_028232752.1, read on the forward strand.
AAATTTCATATAGACAAGTCGCGCTTGTATACAATTAAAATATACTATTAGGTATAATAGGGTACACACCTGAAGATTTTCCGAGTGATTTTTTCTGCCGCTTCTTCCTGCATTCCTTCCTGTCCTTAATAAAGTCGAGCTCCAGAAGGCGATTCACGAAGCGTTGTTTGGGTCGCTTTAATGGCATTCTGGAGATTATTTCTCCGATCGGATCTAAGGGGAGAATGAAAACGGGGGATGGAGGTTTAGAACCGAAAGAGATTAAAGAGAAGAACCACTTTAGTGTGCATTATTAAAATATATTAAGCGATGCAGTCAGCAACAATGAGGGGTGGATTTGATTGACTGGAAAATGGCGAACAGAGAAGCAATAATAATGATCGTTAATTAAATTGAAAAATTAATTGGAGTATTAATCAGTATTTTATTGCACTGGCTATCTTCTAAGCTTTATAAATGAAATTATAAAAGCATTATGCAAAGTCACGGCACAATGTTTCTAAGAAGTAGGTAGTAAAAATGTATATAAATTAGCCAGGTATGTGCGAACATAGCAGATTTTTGGTCCAAATTCCGGAAAACAGATAAGCCGAATTTTAATACATAGAATAGACATATTATTCGCTCAGATATTTATATGAACAAAATACCTATTTGCGGCAAATATATTTAAGTGTTTTATTTGTCTTAACACTCTAAGCCAATGATACTCAACCTTTTTTAAACTTCGGGCCAGATACATATATTTGTAAAGTAACGCGGGCCGCATCACTAATGGTGTGACGAAAAAAATCATGAAACCCCCCCTTTTTTACACAACATTTTTGAGATTTTAAAAATTATAAACAAAAGTAATGTGTATCCAAGCGTTTATTTCAAAATTAAAAATCATGCTCCTGATAATAAATGTGTTTCGGGCCGCACATAAATGCTTAAAGGGCCGCATGTGGCCCGCGGGCCGCAGGTTGAGTATCGCTGCTCTAAGCGAAAAGAATGATTACTCATCACTGCCTTAAGTTAAGTAAAAATAAAAACAAATTGCAAGTTCAGACCAGTCTCCCGATTCAATTCTTCCCAAAGTGTTTTAAGCATTTCATCTTCTTCTTCAGTAAATTCGGCTGGAACGGATGTCTTCGCCTGCGCGTTACTCTTCTTTGTCGGCGCCTTGAAGATGAGACCGAGTTCTTTCAGTTTCTTGATAACTCCTCGTCTACTCTTGCTTTGGTCAACCATGTTCTCTTGGATCCAATCGATGACGTCTAAAACGAGAGAAAATAAAGATTTATTGGTCTTATGTAACACAGTGGAACTTCATTCAATTCAATTCAATTCAATTCAATTTTCAATTCAATTTATTTATTTTTTACATGTTGTGGACATTACAAATTATAAGTTTAAGACGTTCACAACATGACATAAAAAAAGAGATAGATAGTATGTTATTAAACAGTAGAAATATGTACATACAAAAATATTAATTATATAGGTACATGGAAATACACCGGATGAGTTAAACAGACCCTATTTTAAAAATTTATAAAATAACGTCCACCTATACTCATCCTCACGTAGGCGGAATATATCAACACCCGAAGCAATTTCGTTGAACATAGTTATCGCCCTCCCAATTGGCATTACCAGTGGCAGGTTGGTTCTGCACCTTGGGAGAATAAACAAGTGATGTTCTCTATTTCTAAGATAGTTATCAGGGACACACAGGTCAACACTGCCCAGAATGGCAGAGTTCTCATTTATACCTCGTATAAGTCGAAAAAAATACATAGCGAAATAAAGATTTCTTCTAAATTGCAAACTGCAGTATGTAAGCATGTCTAAGAGAAAGTCAGTTGGATAAAGCCACGGATAGTATCCGTACAACCTCAAATAAAGGAGTCTCAAGAATTTCTTCTGAACCCTCTCCACCATAAGGCCATACTTCAACTGATGCGGTGCCCAAACAATAGACCCACTCTCAAGTCTGCTTCGAACTAAAGAATTAAATAAAAGTTTTAATACCGTAACATCCGAAAAGACCCGGGAAGTACGCATGACGAAGCCCAACATTTTAAGCGCCATGTTACTCGTACAAATGGCAACTATATGGCTAATAAATGTCAGTTTACTCTCAAACCTAATGCCAAGATCCCTTACAGATGATATTCGTGACAGAACTCTGCCATGCATCGAGTATTGGAAAAACAACACTTTTGAGGCTCTGGTAAACGACAAAAGATTCATTGTTCTATATAATGATTCTCTAACACCATGTAGGTACCGAAGTATGTCGTACGGTTATAACCAAAACGATATCTAGCTTTATATTAGGTCCCACTTTCACAAAAAAAAAAAATTCAAGATATTCAGCGTTTATTTGGTGGTCATTCATGACATTTTAAAAACATTGTACGATGTTATAGTAATAATTGTTATATGAGGGTTGAAATATATGGAAATTAAACTAAAATAATTACAACATAAAAAGAACTTTTTATATACGACGTTTTTAAATTTTCTGTTGAATCATACAAACTTGACAATTCTATGTATTAATAAATACTTTTTTTGTACTTGATAGAAATACTGAATAAATATAGAATATTGAAATGTCATTTTGACATTTCATATTGATTTCTATAATAACGCACGTATATATTAATAATTTAGTTGCTAGGACCCCCTTAGCAACCAAAAATAGTGTTTTACTTTTTACGATTTTTTTCCGAAATAACTTTCCATACAAAACAGAATTAACTGAAAATGAAATCAATTCTGCTTAAAGATGGCTAAAAGTATTAAAAGAATGCATTGCCGTGGTGTTTCTATTTCTAATTCTAAAAGTTTCAAATGTCTATCTAGTCGGGAAGTTAATCGATTGCAAGATTTGTATATGTTTTCTTGTTTGTCCAAAACAAGAAAAAAATTGTACTGGACAAATAAGAATACGAGCTAATAAAAACGTGGTAAAAAGGACCCATGACCTGCCGTATAAATTCGATGAAAATTATTTGGTATTGCAGATTCATTTGGAGCCAACTTTACTATTTTCACAAGAATCAGTCAAATACCGTGAGCATTTCAACACAAGTTTTCATTCACTCAAATAGCATACAATTACTATTATTCTGCACAATTCAATGAAGTTAATAAATCCGTTAAATACCTATAACTTCAAATTGCACAATATGACGATGAACGATCATGAGTGGACATGAGAAACAGGCTATCATGAAATGATTGGCTGATAAATTGTCAAACTGGCTTCTCAATATTACCAGAATATTTAGATGAACAATAAAAAATATTCCAAGCATGTGTGTCATTTGTACAACAAAGATTGCACTAACAGAAAAGCCAGCATACTTAAATTCCAATTTGCCAACTTACAAAATATTATGTTTGCTTTGTTATTCAAATCTAACACACTAAAAACGTTAAAAAATAACGTAAAAAGTATTTTAATATTAAAATTTCAAATGGCACCCTCTTGTTATCGGAAAATTCTTTATTACTCAAATTATTAAACCCAAAATGACTGAACTATTGGATCCAACTTTACAACGAACGAAAATCAATAAGGTTAAGATTGTATTAAGTGACTCCGCAGTGAGAGCAAACAACAAGCGTTTTATTAAAAAATGTAAAAGAATCCATTTATTGCATACTTTACATATTTTTTCTATTCTCTTTTAAGGGAATATTTACATCGACATTTTATTATTGGTCCCGCGAGCATTGTCGAACTTCGGTGGAGGGAAATTCGAACAAAATCTACGCCTCGATCATAACTTTAAATCGATTCTGGAAATACACGACTTTTTTATTTTCTAGCACCGCAAGATAGTTTAGTTTACCTTACCGTTCTTCAAGGAAGTTCAACATAATATAAGCATGCATACATAAGTTACAGCCAGGCGAATGAAATAAGCAGCAGTATGAGAAGTTTATGTAACTTAGGAGAGAAAAAATAAATTATATTTTGGAGTAGGTAGGCGAGTAAGTGTATAATAAAAATTTGTGATGCAATGATTTACAAAAAATGATGCTTGTTATCAAAATGACAACTATCCAATATTTGAACAAACATAACTTGAAAACACCCACTAGAAAAAAATATATTTGAAAAAAATACGATGCTCGAAGGGACACTGGTATCGCGCCAATTGTGCATTAACCGATTATGCTAAGAGCCTCCTATTTAATTAAGACAATTTAAACTAGTAATTGCGTTATTATTGACTATCGGTTTTTGTGTGTTAAATAAAGGAATATTAATTACGTTAGTTACAAACCGGCGCCCGGCTCTCGCCAAAATATTTTAGTTATAACGTCTACTTGAACTTGCTAATATTTTTTAATAAACCATTTCTTTTATTCATCGAATAATTCACAAGATTTTGAGAATGTTTTTGAAGGGTATATATCTGAGGTGTTTCCAAGTTATGGATGTTCAATATATGGAATGTTACATTCTCAAAATCTTGTGAATTATTCGTTTCATAAAAGAAATGGTTATTATCCAATATTTATTATTCATATTGATGAAAAACACTATAGATGTTTTTATTGATTATTAATATTTCTAAAAGTATTGTAAAAACAATAGATTACCAAGATAATACGGACCGTTTTTAATTCTAATCGTAAATGAGTTAGGTAGGTAATAAAAGTTCTACATCTGATTATACACAAAGAATTCCTACATCATAAGCATGGCCCCCTCATCCTGAAGCGGGCCCTCCTACCTATCACTAAGAATAAAGGCAGTATGACGCTTTACAGTAGCGTTTTCCAAATGGTGTACGCGGTAAAATTAATGTGTATATTTCGTGTTTTCTGTATCCATTTGAATTATGGAGTTGACGAGTATTGATACACAATTAAAAATTGTATTGTACAACCACATCATTTTAAATAATAACATTATTTGAAGGAAAATAGCGCCGCATGCGACTTTTTTAAAGCAAATTTGTGATGTGTGTTTATCTCACTTATCTCGCCGGGCCCCTCTTGAGCTCGGGCTTCCAGGCTAGGCCTTTCAGCCCCCCTTGTGGGGGCCATGATCATAAGCATCGAAAAATGGGATGAAAAGAAATAGAAAGTGGTGAGTCGACCGAACGATATATTTCTTCATCCCTTGCAGCTGTCTTCTATGGAGGGTTGGCGACCAAATTACGGTACATTCCGCTATCTCGGGCTAGTCGTATCCGCTCACCAAAGCCGTTGAATTTAATTCACTCAAAGAGGTTGCGTGAATCTCTTATTATCAACGCATTTGTTGCTCAAATAAGTTTGTTTAATGGAAGATATTAATTCCTTTGAATTATTGACTCACATCCTCACTGGTAACGTGATCAGATCTACAAATCCTCATAATACGTCGATACAGCCACATTTCGAAAGCCTACGGTTTTCTGATGGTCCATTATAATATATTCCAATGAGGATATAATGTAGCACCTGATCGACCTCTGTCTTGTACTCAAACTTGTCTCGATTATAGAAGAGATGTTTAATTTACATTTGAAATGCCACAGGCAAAATACCGCAATATACAAGTATCATTTCTTACAAAAGTCTGATGATCAGATTTCCTACAGGAAAGGGAAGTTAAAGAAGAGGAAATAGTAATCTAATACAAGGTATTTTCGTAAATACGAGTTTGCAGACATATTATAATTGAATTAGCTTGAAGAGACATTTATCCAGCACTGTGTTGATGATGACGACTAGACACCACAAAAGAATATTATTTACTTATTAGTCTTACTATACGATTTTGTATTATAAAAAGTACCTACGTACCAAATGTGTATCATATAATATTACGTAGAATGGAAAATATAAAAGTTGGACTTATTGATTTTCCGAGCGTTTGATATAGAAAATTGTATACGCTGTATGGAAGAAAAGAATTTAACATGTATATTTTATAAGAAATATCGAGGAATTGTGTCAACATAAATAGAGCCAATTCAAAAGAGAAGTTTATTCAAAGCTATTCATGAGGAAAGAATGCAGCGTAAGGATTTTCCAAGGAGATGGTCGAACCAAACCCATGCCGACAGAATTGAAAAAATAGGATGCAGCGCTATCGGTGTATTTATACAGTATTTGGCCGTATTATTATATTACGAACATTCCGTACCTAATTGAATATCTATTACTGTATTTTATTATGATTATCATGAGCCAATCGTGCAGCAGAATTAAAATCTCGTCTTAAGTCCCTTCGGCCGTGAGTTCTAAATTAAGGCTATACAAAATTGATATGTTAATTATATTGTTACGTAATATATTACACAGTGAAAACTTATTTACATATTCCGATGTTTGCTCATACACGACCGAAAGGTTTTACTGACAAAACATACTATGGCACATACTGAAGAAACCCGAAAAATGTGATAAATGTTATTAATCACTTGGTGCATGATGGTGTTAATCAGGGCTCGAGATTCAAATTCAAATTAATTTATTTTACATAATGAACATAACAATTTATAAATTCAAAGCGTTCGCGGCATGACATAAAAAAAGTGTTAACAATTTTTAAAATAAAAATACAGAGCAATGTGAGTTAATAATACAATAAGTATTAAATGAAAAATAAAATAACAAAAATAAAAGTAGATAAAAGCACGCAGAGTGAACTATGTTGATAGACACTATCTTAAAAACTTATAAAACAACGTCCACCTAAATTCACCTTCACGTAAGTGGAATATATCAATATCCGAAGCAATTTCATTAAACATAGTTATTGCCCTCCCAATTGGCATTACAAATGGCAGGTTAGTTCTGCACCTGGGAGAACAAACAACGGATGCTCTCGATTCCTAAGATAATTATCAGAGAGACACAAGCCAACACCACCAGGAATGGCAGAGTTTCCATTTACGCCGCGTATAATATGTGGCTAAATAAAGAATCCATCTAAATTTAAAGCTACAGTATAGTACAGCAAGCATACCTAAAACTCAGTCGGATAGAATACTGGAAACGGATCGGAGCGCTGTTCCGGTTCATAAAATTCCAAAGATTATTGCTTTGTCTCGTGAAAATATTAAATTGACCGTCTGAGCTACAAATGCCATATAATAAAAATCAACCAGACTTATTTTTATAAAATACACATAAAATTAGATAACTATGTTAATATTTTAGTAAAATTGTCGAGCGTTTTCGAGCCATTTCGAACGCTGGTGTGTTAACAAACGCTGGTGTTAACTATCAATTTTCTTAGTGGAAAAATATTGTATTATCTTTCTTACTCTTGTTTTCGACAGGTCTGTTTTATTGAGATGATATGGAAGTTTGACTCCTTCAATAATTTAATAGTTCGAGAGGAATGTCTTGACGACGACATTTAGCGTGCTTCTAGTTCGTCTTCTTCATTGTGCATTTCAGAATTTTCTTCCTTATCTTCCCCATTTGACCAAAGAACCAACTACGCAAATTTTACGGATATGTTCATATTTTATTTGATCTCTGAGGGTTTAGTTACATGGAATCTTTATTTAAATTATATGTATTTCTTACTCGCAGAGAGCCTTATGAATTCAAAACAAAACAAAAATGTGCACAACCGTGGCACAGTTCGCCGTGAGCTTTCTTATCGGAAAAAGATGGACGTATACTATACGGTCTCTAATTGTATTAGATTCAATATGAACACTAATTCAATTTCCATAGCTGATTTTGGCAAAGTTCAAGAATTATGAATTCAAGAATGAAAACCCAACCTAACAAATAATCCAGTAAATCGGCTATTTTCAAATATGATTGCAGCTGGCTTCCTGTAAGTGTAAATCGACAAGAACCGTGTTTTATTTAGACATGAATTTTATGTCAGTACTATACGACCCAAAGAGGTTGGACGGTCTTTAACGCTTTCGCTGCTGAATAGATAATGAGATTTTAATTGCCCCCTTTAAAATGCACGTTAATTACATCGATCGGCCGCCTGGTCATTACGCGCCGTGTGCGTCTTCCGCGTCCAAAGTATTAATATATGGACATATATTTTCGATACAATATTTCATGGTGAAGTGAGATACGACGAACTGCAAACGTACAAGTTACCGGACACGTTCTAATTCGACAATTGCAACATATCATTGTTTAAGATATTACGAATTGGCGTCCGTGTCCTTGACCTATTATGGTCCAGCTAACGTATCTACTTTGATATTGAGATTTTGTATGTGCGGCTGAGTATATATCAATGAAATGTAAATCGGACACAGAGAGATTTCGTCAATTCATTCTGCTGCCGTATCCTTGCCGATCAAGCAACCTAAGGCCGAACCCTTTTAACCTTGTACAGAATAAATAGAGACGCGATCCTTTCGGCAAAGTTGAACTGTTATCGCCCGACTATTATTGTTGGCGATTAACATTTGCTTCGTTGAATTATGTATAAGATAAGAAATGCGAAAACTTCATAATATTTTGCGAAGCGAAGCTAGACGCAAATATACGTAAGTAACAATACATAAAAGATGAGCAATCATTGTATTGTAATCAGCATTAATGCGAACCTAAATAAACAATGCATAGAAGTGACGATTAAAATAAGAGTTTTCAGAAAACTACAAAACAAAATACTTTCGAGCTATTTGACGATAGTTACGAAATACATTAAGGCTATACCTCAGTTGAGGCATGGTCTAAAAAAATCGTGGCTAGGCGATACGCGGATTGCAGGTCGCGGGTGCAAATGACGCATGCCGAACGAAATATATATTTTGTCATATAAGTCCAACATGCGTCCTATTAATATTCTGTTTATTGTTCTATTAGTAACAATAATAATATATTCATTGACATATTTTCTTATTAAAGTAAATGGGTAACGGTTTTAGTCATCTTTAGACGATTTAAGAATTAATACCCCCGTCGCCAACACGTAACAAATTGACGTATTCACACCTCGACATTCGGTCTCTGAGTGCCAGCGAGTCCAAAATTTCGTCGCGCCTATAGTTGAAAATTATATGCCGTTTCACTGAACTGAACCATGAATTGTATTTTATAGAAAAGATTCATCAAAAAGATTTTTTTTAAATTAGCAAAATATACACCGATAGCAGAGGAAGGAAAACTCAAGAAGGTTCATCCAGAATGTCACAGTACCTTTTCGGGAGTGATCACGATCCTCAGTCATGATGATTACGAAAAGAAAATTGACAGAACGCCTTTGTATTACTGATTATGAGGGGGGTTTTATAATAAGGATGAAATAGAAACTGATCGTAGGTACTAATAAAATAACTACATAGATATAAATAATGGCAAAAGAGTAGCATTTGTACGACATAAAAGTAAAACATAGGTAGGCATCAGTTTGTTTTAACAATATTTAGAAGATATGAGTTGTCGTCAAAAAAGCTAATCGCATTATCTGATTCTATATAAACAAATGACTGACTAAACGGTAAATAATATGACGATTCATGAAAAAATAATAAAGACATAACTTAGGAATGGTTTAATTACATACCCATTTCAGTAGTAGGATTCGTTTGATTTTCCATGTAAAGTTTCCTGAGCTCTTCTTCCTGTTCTTCAGTCCACATGGATTTAGATTTCCTGAGAATAGAAATAATAAAATAATTTAGGATTACTAATTCACATCTGACTTTACTCATCTGTATAATATTATGTGCTATCACTAACTATACTCAAAAAGCATCGATACAATTATTTCTATATGAAAGAAATATCAAATATCGATGTTTTTGACATGATAGTGTTTTTTTGAGTGTAGATACATAAAAAAAGGTCTCACGCACAAATTCTTTCAATACAAAATAGATACAAGGTATCGAATCTTACAGATGATGCTTGCGCCATCTGCAACACTGTATATCCACTATTATTGTATTCTGTGATTAAATACACAAACTTGTTTTCCCTTTTCTCATTGTAATTAATACGACGATAAATATTGTCATGAGCCTGTATCGATCCACTGTTGGCTAAAGGCCTCTCCATACTTCCCGGTGACATGTGTTGCGTTGCGTTGTCACGAAGATTTTAATCTAGTAGTCCAGCAGCCCCCAGGTTTAGGTACCTTGTGTTAGTTTTCGGAACGGAGGAAATGTTTTAGGTGTATCACTGTATGGCTGGATTTTGCCCATTATATACTTTTAATATTCACAAAATCATAATGTTCAATAATGAATTAAATAATAATCAGCCTATACAAAATTCGATATTAAGTATTTTAAACGAAATTTATTGTAAGCCACGAAACACTAAATTATTAGTACAGTGTGTACCTACATAATATGTACTGAAATGAAACATTACGACAATTTATTTATTATTTTCGTTTCAATTTCAGGAAATATAGAAAATTCTTACGACAATAATAAAAATGAAAAGAATATAACTTTACAGGGACCGATTTATCGCTGAATCCCGGCATCTGTAAGCGACACAACATAATATGGAGCCTTTATCAATTTATTGGGTCGACTTGCGAAAAAGGAAACAGACTACATGATATATATTAAATTTAGGGTCTTCGTTAATAATAGGATCACACGGGGTAAAATATATAAAATTGCATTTTGGAAAATATAGGTACCTACCCTCATTTCAACGCAATTTAAATGGCTAGATATTAATGAAGAAAACACATATAATTAAATAGTATTTTCATCTTCTCGTTATTGTGTTTTGATTTCATCCATTCACTGCCGTGTCCTGCAATTCACATGTCCAGTTTACGGGCTATCTTTCAGAGGTTGTCAAGGTATGCGTTTGTTTTCCGGTACATAGAGGTATATAATACTAGAGGTGAGCTGGAAATACTGTCACCAGTTTGTGTACGCAAGTCTCGGATGCAACTACCCATACCTACTCAGTACGTGTGGCCCAATAAACTTATTAGAATGCATGCGATGAGATCATCGGCATCGCGACTCGCTAGTTGGTAAACTTTCAAAACTATTGACATTAAATGCGCGCGAGCGAAATTGCATAATACACGTATGTCGAGCCGTGATACACTCAAGTATCATTGACGTCATAGCTCTCTCTTTTTCCCCAGTTGTAAAGTTGGTATAGTGAACAAATTATAGTATAGTATAGTGGACAGAAATGGAGACAACTGACAAGTTTTAGTTCCAGTAGAGTATGTGACTTATATCGAGTTGACGTCAGTCTCAAGTCCAGGAATAGGTACTAGTGTTCGAGTTCTAATAGGTATTTACGCGTTTGTCTGGTTTTGTCACGTCGAGTGTCTCGATTTATTTGTGTTATAATTGAAACTTATAAACTAAATTCAAATTTTGTGATTGTGTAAATGGATAATAATTGTATAAACAATTTGTGTAAAATAGTAGTAGGTAAGTACTTATAATTGCACCTACATTCTTGATACTAATATATGCCAAATATTCAAATATCCAAAGTAATAAATAGCAATAAAAATACTAACTTGTTGAAGTTGTCCATATCTGTATATCCATTTTCCACCTCGTAAGCATCCCCACTTGTCTTCCAGAATAGTGTTTCCATAAAAGCTTTTGGGTTCTTAGTGGCTACTTCAGTGAAATTTCTTATGATGAAAACAGCGAATTTCTGCAGTTCCTGGAGAGATAAACTAATTTGAGATACTCGAGTCTAATTCTATACATTTTTTTAAAAATATTAATAACCATGCCCTTGCTTTTTCGTACAAGGTGTCTATACAATATTAAACGATTTTCTGTTCTATAACTACGTTCATTGGATACTCGAATGCCGGATGATTCGAAGTACTCTTAGATGATTAAAACCTGTAAATTGAGATCCATAAAAATGACGTAAAGTGAGTATTTTATCCGGTATCGTCCAAATGCAGAGCATATTATATGGATTTTTCAGGATAAAGATTTTAATAGACTTTTTAACGAGAATCAGTTGTTGACTATTCATTTGCGTAGTCTTAACTAGTCGGGTCTAGCAGTTAGATTAAACAAACATATTAACTGAAAAAAATGTGTAGGCACTTAATCAAATTCACATTGAAAAAATAGCATGCATTTTATGACCAGCCCTTGGTTAGAGCCTGTAACCCACGGCTTCGTATTTATATAAAGCATACGCGGGTGCAAATAATTGTATCTAGGTGTATTATTAGGTGAAAAAATACAAAAAAATCTTGGTGAAAGATGCTAAAATTAAATCAATCCACAATGAGAAATATTTCGTATACATTGCAGAACATTTACACTCAAATGTTAAGACGTATTACCTTATGCTGACTATTTTTGGAGTCCAATATCTTCTGGAAAGTTCTAAACAGACTGGCCTGGAAGAGCATGGAAGAGAACTTGCAGTCCCATGCGACTCTATGCAACATTTTTATTGCACAGTGATTGGAATAAGACGAGTTCCTGTCGAAGTGCTGCAGCAACAAAGCGCACCCCCTGATCACCTTCGGGTTTGCAAAACTGGAAAAACATATGAAGAGGTTAGAAGGTCGCGTCTTCAGGGTAGTAGATTTAATATATATATATATATATATATATATATATATATAATTGAGTGGCGAAGGGTGGAGGTAGGCTGTTAAGATCCGCTATAAACGGTGCAAACTAAACTTTGTCAGTCATACGTATTTGTTTTCATTGAAATAAGACTATAGTTTACAGATATATGGTGATGGTTAGTTTTTAAATTTCAATTAAGCCCAGCGAAACCAAGCCATAAAAGATAATTGTAAAAAAATACTAGTCTATCAATAAAATATTATCTTATTGATTAGTATATCAATTAAATCATACATAACTTTGAATATTATATAGATAGAATATTATTTTTCATATGAATTAACAATTAAAAAAATGAACCACGAGTATGTGTAATTTTATGTATTGTTAATCCAACGAAAACAAATAAGTATAAATGAAAAAGTGTGCACAATTCTGTCGTATCGTCCAAAATATACCACAAAACATATTTATTATGGTTTGGTTTTCAGGAGCGTTAAATTGATTTTTAAAAACTAACTAATACCATATGTACATTGTAGCTTAGTTAAATAAAAACAAATATGTATGACTAAAAAGTGTAACGTGCGCTATTTATGGCGGATCTTAACAGCCTCCCTCCGTTCTTCGCTACTGATATATTAGGTATAACATATGACAAAGTGAAAAATTAGATATGCTAACAATATACTCATGTAAGAAAATAACACGTCAACAAGGGTGGGTTAAGTCTATCAAGTCAACGCTAATTACAATGAGACAATATTTAAAATTGTTAAATTAGTAAGAAGTAATTATATTTACATATATTTAATATACCATTCAAGTAATATTATTTAATTATAAAAAGGATGTTCATAAAAATCTTCAAAAGAATCTGTAGTAGATATAAGTAGGCATTTAAAGCAATCTAAATAGTATACTATACACTTTTAATTTTCATATTATGATAAGAGGTAATTTATTATCAAGGAAAACGATGGAGTCAAAATAATATGAAAGTGCAACTATACAAAGATTACTATTACTGATGATTAAATTAGTCGCAGATCAATTCAAATTGCAGATTTATTTGTAGCAAACATCACACTCGTTCTCCGTCCGCAAATTTATTAGTCGATTAATTGTTGTATTATAAGTAGATATAGATAACAAATAATAAATATGAAATCAAAGCAAAATATCACCTGCATGTCAATATTTCGATTTTACACTCAAGAAGGGTCACCAAGACGGTGAAAATGATCATTTCTGTAGTTACCAATTCAAAAACCTATATATTTCTTTAATTGAAATACAAAAAGTTCGTACGAATGCCTTTTTCTCTAGCCGAACCTCGCGGTTTTTATAGATATGTAATGTGGCATGTGCTAATATACGTAGTTGAAAAGTAAAAATAGGACATTTTTCGATAGTAAATAAATTCATAAATATGTAAGGCGACTAAAAAAATAATTAAAAATATACATAAAGTTGTGTTGGTAACACTTAATTAATGTCTGCCCTGGAAACTTTAGCGCATAAATGGCGGAATTATTCGAAAAGTTTCCAGGGGCGCCGCAATAAGCCACCATAATGGCTGATCACATTTTAATTTTCGATGAATTGAAATATTAACAGGCACCATGCCGCGTTATTTGCTCTGCGAAAGGCAATAAAGATGTCAATTTTAATCATTTTTATCTATCCATCGGGAGCGCCGTCATATCAAAACATATTTTACGAGCCCTAAAATCTCGATAATATGAAACATTCAGAGAAAAATTTTGTTAACAGAGAATTTTACTGCCACCTACCTGTATTATGTAAAACGAAAAATTTTATTATTTCAAAGATGCATTGGGTAATAAAAGAATATTACTTACTAAATGATTTTCTTGTTCAAAAATAAGTGGTCGTAAAAATATTATCTCCGTTGAGATTGTTTGAGAACCAAAGGTTTTTCATTAATTTACAAAGTATATTATTTCTACTCGTAAAATATTATAATTAAAAAAAAATAGAAATATTCTTTTCTAACTAATTCCATAGATCTAGAGTCGTATTTAATGGGGAGTGTAAGGTTACTAGGTACATGTCAGTAGCGAAGGATGGAGGTAGGCTGATAAGATCCGCCATAAATAGTGCATATTAAACTTTGTTAGTCATACGTATTTGTTTGTATTCAACTGAGACTACAATTATTTACAGATGGTGTCGGTTGTTTTTAAAATTCAATTAAACCCTGCCTATGCAAACCATAATAGTTTTGGTATATTTTGGGCGATACGAAAAAATTGTGCACTTTTTTATTGATATTCCACATATTGTTGGTTTTCATTTTTTTTAAATTCAGCCCTGCCTAAACCAAACTATAATAGATATAAAATATTATTCTATCTGTAAAATATCTAATATTATGTATGATTTAATTGTATAATTTTAGATATTTTATAGATAGACAAGTATTTTTTGACTATTACTTATTATGGCTTGGTTTCGCAGGGTTTAATTGAATTTTAAAAACAAACCAATACAATCTGTAAATAATTGTAGTCGTATTTCAATGAAAACAAATACGTATGACTGACAAAGTTTAGTGTACACTATTTATGGCGGATCTTAACAGCCTACCTCCACCTTTCGCCACTGGTACCTACATGTAGAGGCGTAGTAACGAAACAATTAAATAACGTGTGAAGATTTTTTAGTCAATTTTTAAGGAACATATAAATATAAGCTAGAAAATAAGTCAGTGACAAAATTACAATAAAAAAAACCACATTGTCATACGCGTCCGATGAATGTTATTGTACGGTGATCATTTTCATTGCTGAAATGTAGTTAATTTTTTGTTTAAAAAACTGTAAAATTTCTGAACAAAAACGTTTTCAG
Organism: Rhyacophila brunnea; assembly: GCF_057557595.1. NCBI lineage: Eukaryota > Metazoa > Arthropoda > Insecta > Trichoptera > Rhyacophilidae > Rhyacophila > Rhyacophila brunnea. The sequence continues at coordinate 37,264,492 of NW_028232752.1, forward strand.
ATTGAAATAATATTCGGATATAATATCCTAGACTTCCTCGAGTATTATAACTATAATCGGATGCTTCATCATTCCGCTACGCCGCTTATACATATTATTTTAATACATACCGATTAGAAAATTCCTTGAAATCAAAATCAGCTTCCATTATTTGTGCAGGACGGTCTTCCTCGTCTTCTTCATCTGATAAAAAATAAGATTTCATAACTAAACCACGTAATAAATATAAGTGTATTTACAGAATAGCAAGCTATTTTAATTTAATATAATATGTACGTTGACGTAAAATAATAGCATACAAGCCAACATTCCATTATTTAGCACGGTATTCACGAAGTTCAACTTTAATAATAATTACAAGATAAAAAGAACTTTTTATATACAACGTTCTTAATTTTTCTGTTGAATTATTATGCTCAATATGCTCAAACTTGTACTTGATATGAAGTAAATAAAAAACAAACAAATATAGAATACTGAAATACATTTTGACATATCATTTTGATTTCCATAGTGACGTACTTAATAATTCAGTTGCTAGGACTAGTTGCTTAGCAACCAATAATAGTCTTTTACTTTTTACGGATTTTTATGAAATAACTTTCCATACAAAACAAAATTAACTGAAAATGAATTCAATTCTGTTTAAAGATGGCTAAAAGTATTGTAATAGTGCATTGGCATCGTGTTCTGATATATTCTAAAAGTTTCAAATGTCTAGCTAGTCGGGAAGTTAGTTAAAAATCAATTGCAAGATATGTACTGGACAAACAACCACCAGACAAACAAGAAACTATTAAAAACGTTGTAAAAAATAACATACCTTCCTCGTCTTCTTCACTCTTTCTTTCCTCCGGGTCATTTGTCCCGATGTCTGAAACGAGATAAATAAATAAAGCATGAACATTTGGATTAAGTACTACCCAATACATACTATTATAGTACGTATAATAGCTCGTTCACAAGTGCATGGATTTACTGGCGGCAGTATGTATTGTCGCGACCATAACGATAAAATGCAAATATAAACACGTACATATTATCGAAGAATTTGTTGAATTTTCACGCGATGCATGACGTATGCGCATGCGCAGTAGAACGATAATGATACTAATTTACACAACCAGTCAAAATTGGCATCATACTCGTACAATAGACGCGTCTCGCTTACGCTTCAAGAATGAGATTTGCGAGAGTTAGCACTTTTATATTGTGTAAATAGTTATTATCGCGATAGTTTAATCTACACACTAACGGTGCCAGCAAATACATGCACGTGTACAGGCGCTATAAGCTCAAATATTAAAAAACCCAGAAAAAAATATGCCAAATGGGACATAAATCCACATTCATAGCAATCCGGGTAGTGAACTTTATCGATAAGTTGCATGTACAATTGCTCTCCAAGAAACAAAAATAACTGAGAACTATGCATTTGGTATTGTTGCGCAGATATTATACAAACAAACAAATGTATTGTAAAACATATATTTCAAATTATACATTTAATTTAAAGATTATTATAAACAATTATGATTCGTAATTAACTATTTCATTTATTCAACGAATAATTAACAAGATTTATTATTCGTTGAATTAAATTCGTCAATTAAAAATTATTAGCAAGTTCGAGTAAGTTACATCATAAAATAATGGAGAAATCCGTGACGTCGGTTAGTAATTGAAGTAGTAGGTTGAAGTAGTAGTAGGTATTAAAAGGCCAATAGTTAAAGTTTGTCGTAATTAGTATGTCACCTCGTAGCATAGTGATAATGCGCGGATGGAGCGTAAACCCAAGAGATGCAAGTTCGATTCCTGCAGGGTGTCTTACTTTTTTCAAAAAAGATTTTTTCAATTGGTTATAATATATTTTCTCAAAAGTGTTTTTTAAAATTATGTGTGTTCAATTATGATTCGTATATAAGTACAAGGATTTTTAAACTATCCCCGCAAGAATGTACGTATTTTACCGTCATCAATATTTTTTTTTTTGAATAACAATCCATTGCGTAAAAACATTAATATATTTTTATTTTAATTTTATTTATCTGATATGCCAATATTTTTTTGCAATAGTTTTTGCAGACAAATTGAGTTACTGGTAGATAAAGGGTCGCCATCTCTGATCTACACAGCTAAAAAATCTATAACCTTTTTTAGTGTAAATTCATTTTACCGGTAGCATATACGACAATTTGGAAAACATTTTACTTGCTATTGTGCATTCCCATGTCACGGTTGTCAGGATTGCAATCCCCAATCAGTATCTATGTACTAAGGCGATCGAAAATAAAATTGACAAAAAGCAAAATCTCGCAAGCAACCGACGGCAATATAATGTGTACATATACACAAGGCAGTAAAGTACATAGAGTCGCAGAGGATTAGCGTCGTAGACCATCTACGATCTTCATGTTTTCGAGATCCAATATAGATGGCAGTAAAAGCTTCTGAAAAAAAGAACTAAATTTTCTACAAGATATCACGTGTCGCGTCGTTCCGTTAAACGTTCTCCAAATAAAGTACTGCCGGCCGGAAGAGCGTTTTCCACTGGACGAGAAACACTTTGCAGTACCTACACACATTGGAATACTTTATTTAGACCTGTTTTTTTTTGTTTTTTATTTTATTTAATTTTAACTGGCGGTTGTGCAAAAGAACTAAATTTTGATCAAAATTCATAATTTTGAAGACACCTCAGACACCACAGACACACAATCGTACTTACGTTGTCGTCTTAAATCAGACGCACTTTACTTTACGCACAGAATTAGTGAGGAATATTAATGCCATAATATGGATTTAAAAAATATTTAGTATCTATTTAACTGAGTCATTAAATAATTTTGTTTTCAACACTGGAAATATACGAGATTACAAGCTTTGTATTTTCTGGTTACATGCTTGTGGCGGGCTGAGCGTTTTCCATTAAAACACAAAACCTGAAAACATTCTTAAGTTCAAGTGGAGTTTAAGAGTAATAATAAATAAATGTGTTTGAAATTTTTACCGATAAAATAAAGTTAGACACTATTTCTAGACGTAGAGGGGCATCAACATAGTCTTTAATATTATAATAGTGCTCGTATTTATGTTTATGGCAGTTATCTATGGTACTTTACGTATACGTTTTTTATAAAAAAAAGTGTGACTTAACTAAATTTTCAACTTTAATAATTCAATTATATTCCACCACCCAAGTATCTTATACTCTCGAGTCTGAAATCGTTAAGATGTCCTCCTTTGCAACGCGATCCAGCCTTAGGGCAGCAGATAACAAAAGTCGCTAATAAGTCTCGCTTATCCGCATGAAGAGAATCCGCCTACCTCGCCCGCCCTCGGCCGCCTACCCGCATCCGGATCCTGGGCGGCTTAACTAAGCTGCAGGTGTAATTAAAGGTGTCTGTATCAAAAATAAACCTGCAGGGTTAACTGTCTCTGGATAGTCATATTTTCGACATATAGAGCTGTATAATATAATCTACTATAGCTGTATAGTATAAATAATCATTAAGAACACTTGAATACATGGCACATCTAAGTCTAAGGTAGTTGCTCGTTAATAACGACATACCTACCTATAAAACTGCAGAAATGTCACATCAGGTTCTGTGTTTCGGAAGATATCCGTTGAAGCATGGACGAGGCATGATGGGTTAGTAGGCACTATTATATTGTAGATAATATTATTATCAGTCGTCATATGTACGCATTTACTTACCGATGGCAGTAGTATCTGAAGAATAAAAGAGCCACTGTAAACGACCCTGCCATAGATATTTGAGATACCTTATAAAAATAAGTTATATCGCAAATAGATCAATACATAATATAAATGTGGTGGAAAAATGAACTCTAATTTATTCTGAATATGAAAAATTGGCGTTTCTGTTCTACCACCATTTTTGTATAATTATGCCAATATATTCGCACCTGCCCGCGTAAATAATGCCACATACGTACAATAAATTCTGAGTTTATTGGAATAAAATATTACGAATTCGCGTTCATGACGTATTGACTCATTGACTTATTCTGTCAACGCTTGGCGTGCCGTGAAGATCTCTTCACATAATTTTTGCCGTCCGTTTTGCTAGCTTCGTTTATTGTTATATTTAAACTAAATTCATTTTCTTTTATGTAATTTCCATGTGTCTTTCTCTCTCAGGCACTTTGCTTTACAGTAACTCTATAAAGTCAGTCAAAGCGTGGCAACCTCAGTCTTGGGTATTTGCTCCCGGGCGAAAAAACTGTACAGATGCCTCACATCGCTAACGTAATGTGTCTCGTGATACGCTCGACTAAGCCGGAGTGGGTTGGCTTGGAGTCCTTCATTTTTTTTGCCAACGCTTTACCTTTAGTATCCAGATTATATATGTATGGGAGTTTTCTGTATGTAAATAGCAGTGCGGTATGGGAAGGTGCCTGTTAGTCATAACGCGTATGCATCACAATGAAAAAATAAAAGTGTAAAATAGCAAATAAGATAACGTGATTAATTAGGAGCCATGACAATAAAATGACGCTCGGCGAGTGGATAACTAAAAAAATCACAAAAAAAACGCTAAACATGGACACTGAAACAGGGTCGAGCAACATGATGCTGGGTAGGGAGCGAGATGCGTTGAAAGAGCTAGAGAAGGTCTTCACGCAGCGGTAGATCGAACGTAATTGATGATGACGATTAACAAAAAGATAAGGAAAAATAAGCAGAATTGTAGGTGAAGGACCTCACTTTAAATTATGTCTCTAGAAATTTGTGAAGTTATTTGATCACATATTCAGAAGGCAAAACGATAATAATTTAGAAAGGCACATTGCTTACAGATAAATCCACGGTCAATGCAGAATGAGGAGGTCACACACTCGATAGTCAAATCATAATCAAAGGAGTACAGGTCAGTCAGTTCCTTAAGCTGTGTGGAGCAGGATAGCAGGAGAGATACATATTCAAAGGGAATGACGTTTCTCAACAATGAGGCAGGATGAAAAAAAAAGTTTGATTAAATATTTGTTCCTATAAATAATAGCATATGAGTTGTATATAATACAAAATGGGACTATCCATCTAATGACTGACAAAAGGCTGTATATTTTTTAATACGATATATTTTTTAAAAATCTCAAGTAAAATAATTTTTTTGTAAATGAATTATATAAGACGTTTTTCATAGCCCCAAATATTAAATTATGGAGTTCTACTTTTGATTCTATATGACTAATATTATACTACAATCAATAAAAGTATACTTAGAAAAAAATAATATTACTAAGATCTTCGGTTTGAATGTATTGGCGTGACATTTAATTAGTTTTGTTCAAATGCTCGAGAAAACGAGAAATTAAATTAAACAAAAACGGTTATAAACTACCAAAGTCATATTAAGACTAAGAAACTGTAGAATTACAAAGGAGTTTTATTCCTTGCTGTTATTAAAAGCTATATAACTCTATATTGTATACCCTACTAGGCAAGCTAAGTTACAGTGAAATATAACTCAAATTTGAAAAAATCCCCAAAAAGCCTTAATGTTCAGTGGGAGTAAGTACCTATCCAGCGTTCCAACATAAATTGGACGGATAAATCCCAGGGGGCGGATGATAGGGGGGCCACCTACCGCTTAACGGACTTCCACGGCCGACAAATGAGCTGTAACCGTGATGTTAAGTGTACATTATGAGGGGGCCCCTGACACTTTTGCAGCGCTGATTTATTCGTAAACAGAGGCATTACTTCTGGTAATGGTTTGCTATTTTTTTAAGAAGTCTGTCGAGTAAAGTAAGCAAGAGGGAAATTGTTTATTAAGATCACTAAATAGACTTAAAAAGTCTAATCTGATCGAGGTTAAATTACGTGGTTTAAGACGTAAATTATACCATATTTGTACTGAATGGGATATCAACTAGAATTTGAAGCAATCAGGAAAGTGAACTTTCGCGGTGAAGCTACCGATACGATTGTTGATCACGAATCTTTCCTCTTCTTAACTCTCTCATTTGGACTTAGACCAATTATTAGAAAATTACTTAAAACTCCACAACCTCATATGATATCATGTCGAGTCTGCAGCAATTCGCATAGAACTTTTTTTAATATATAACGATGGCGTATTCACTATGGTTGAATCATTGTTTATATTTGAAAATCATCGACTTATAATCGCATAATATATTGCATTTAATGGTTAAATGTGATTTTTGGGTAAACATAATTTTTATTATAGGTATTGTACATAATTTAGACAAAAATAATTTTAACTAAATATTGTAAAAGTACGATTAGACAAACATTAGTTATTATTTTTATATGTCATATGTATTGATATGCAGGTACTTTGATTTTGCAATATTGGATATATGAATAAATAAACTGCGCGATGAGTAATACATGAAACTAGAGTTGTAATCAAAAAGACTTAAGTATCGAAAAGACTACTTGCAAAACTATTAAGAAGTATAAATCATAAAAATAATGTCTGCGAAATCGTTTTCAAATTACATCTAAGTTTGGACATTAGCGAAAGATAGATCGCTTTTAAAGCAAATTTTGGAAACAACAAATTGTTTAAGTACAAAATATACGTTTAAATTGCTTACTATTTAAAGTAAGTAAAATAAACGAGAATTGAAACTATGTATTTTAACGTGTCTAAGTTTATATTAACTCTCGCAATTAGTAGTTACTATCAAAATCGTTCTCATAATAAAGAACAGACTTAAGATTGAAAGCAAACATTGTTTTGCAGTATAGAAATTTCTTTATAGGCCTGCACACGCTGTGGGTGAAGCTGAGCTAGCTTCAACGTACCCACTCCGATTGATAAAAAAGATATTGTAGCAAAAGGAAACAATACGAACAGCAACAACACAATAATGCATCATCAATAAAGAAAGTAAACTGATATAGTATTATGGTTGAAATATTTTTTTTTAAGACACAATGTTCCTTATTAAATTTACATTTCCCCTCAGATTTAGGGGTATAGGTACTAGTTTCACAGAAATTCAATATATGGCGGAAAGCATATATTTAAAAAAAAAATGGAAACCGATGAATAATACGGTGAGAAGGACATTTCTGAACGATTACCACCATACTAAGACGTTCCTTGTGTACGTGTAGTTAAATTGACTATATAAATTTTAGTATCGTTGCAAGGCTAATAATTATTATCAGTGAAGTGCGATTATGAATCGTTTGCATGAAATGTGCTAATTAAGATAGGTATTTAATCGTTTTTTTACGATAGGTATGTTATTTATAAGAATGTGTCTAGATTCGGGAGAAAATATATCATATATATGACGCTTGTACCCTGTGCGGTTCCTTAAAAATAGCTAAATTGGTTCTACTGATAAAAAGGTTGATCATGAAAGCTTATTGATGAAAATTTTATGGAAATCGTACCTAATACCTAATGCTCATCTTTATAATGGTCAAAAATGAAAAAATGTTGGCGCCATTTGATGCGTGTTGAAACATCGATACTGTGTCGTTAGACGGTAAACATTTGGTGGCCAACGCGAATGTCGCCATCTTCGCCGTAGGTACTTGGGCAATTGTGAAGTCGCGGCAATAGAAACAAATCAAAATTAAAAAATGTTAATAATTTTGTGCATTCCATTATTTTTGAATGTCGGAACAAATCATAAGATAAAAAACTATGAAATTGTAAAAATAATATACCAAGAAATTAATATAAGATGATGAAACAAACAAACATATTTTGTACGTTGGCTTGACGTAGATAAAGCCAGCAAAGCTCGCCTACGCGCCGTAACAAGTCTACGACGCAATAGAGCAACTGCCAAAACTTTCAACTAAGATCAGTTTTTATTACCGACCGCGCAACATTAGGGCAGAAGAAAATGTATTTTTACGCTACGCCAAATACAGAACTCATTATCACATTACAGTACTCCCCCACCTCCGTAATGCCGGCCACAGACGGACAGTTCTCGTAACAGGTTGAACATGCCAGTTAATAACTATACAGTTATCTTTGGTAGATAATCTGCGGCGCCCATAGACGGACACTTTTCGACCTTTCAGATATGTGCCATGTTCAAACTGCCAGCGACCCCCCACTCCCGTGTTTTTGTAAAACTGTTGGAATTTCAACTAGCCGAAAGTTCTCGTTTGACGTTAGATGCTGGTAACGTAAAGTAGGAGTAGCTGGCGCGATTTGGCGGCAAATTTTGACAGTTCTGTCATAGTTCGTTCGTAAGAAGTATATTATTTTTGTTGCGTGTTAGTTCTTTTGCGAGATACTCATATTATATAATTACGAATATTGTGGTGTCAACTAGGTACCGCAAACAATATTTTCCACTACTTAAATACAAAAGTATGTCTAGGTATCATGGAAACAGACGCCAACTTGCAATTGTAATGTATGTCCATAACAGGGTGATGATAACGGAAAGACGTAATAAGTAAATTGTTTTGGTGATTGAATAAAACATATTACATAAATTTAATGTATATAATCCTGATTTAAATAAAACAATACGTATGTATTTTATCTTAATTAAATTTTATTAAAACAACAATTAGTATACTATGAATAATTTATTCAAAATAAAAGAATCTGGACATATATTTACACAAACAATAAATTGTAATCATAATAAATCTAACAAAGTAAAAATATTCGTATATCAAACGTTCGTTCAAGTATACCCTACTTAAAACTAATTTAACACATGGTACCCCTGTGTATGATCTCGGCGAACATAACCTCCATAGTTTTTGACACTTGATCTGCCACAGACAATAACTGTACGTATATGGGCACGTCTGTTGACAGTTCGACAGATTTAAATGGGGTAGTTAAACTGATATGTGGTGTGTCCACTAACGTACAGTTATTGAACAGTTATTGTCTGTGCCATGTTCAAACTGCTACGAGAACTGTCCGTCTATGGGGGCCTTAACTGTATTACCGCATTCTATTATGTATAGAAGTGTTGCTATTAAATTACTTTTAAATTGTTCACATTATTCGCGTACTGTGCGGGAGAAGAAACTAGCGTTATTTTTGAGCCGCAGTATCTTCACTCATACTAGTACATTCTCCACCGTCATTACAAAATTGCGTGGGGTGTTACAAGGATAACCTTAAAATAATTAAGATATTTTGATTTCCTATAGCAGGAGTCAGCAATCTTTTAAACATTATCGGCAACAATAGATTTTTAGTTTTAATAATAGGGTCCGCAAATTTTATTATTAAAACAGTAAATCAAATAATGAAAACAAGCTCAGAATGCAGACAAAAAGATCGTTTAATACAGTGTTTAAGTGCCTAGCCAGAAATATTGAACAATAATTTAATAGAATGCCTATTCTAAAGAGAATTAATTGAATAAATAGTGCGGTTTGCTTTAAAACAAATCAAGTGAAAAGGATTGCAATTTATAGTTTTAAATATATTTAGGTATATAATTTTCTTAAATGGAAGATTTATTTTTTATTTAAAAAATCTGTATACTGCTTTGAATAGGTACGAGAACCTACGTTATCAGTATTTAAATTATGTTTTCAAATTGGCTCGCAGAGGTATGGGGGGGACATGCTTTTATTTATATTTTCAAAGCATGATCCTGGACATACCTTAAACGTAGATAATCTATTTATATCATTTTGAAGCCTTATTATCCTTTATATTAATTTTAAACATTTGATGACTGCATAAAGTATTTTTATTACATAAAATAGTATTCTTTTAAACCTCTCGCTCTAATGTTTTATAATATAGTCATATTTCAGTACATAAATGTGCAGTGGTGTTAAGATTTTTTACATTTATTAATTTTCAAACGCCAAATGCCAAAAGAAATGGTGTATTTCAAAAAAACACTTGCTTATTCTTAGGTCAATAATTATTATAAAGCAATCAGTAGTCGTAGGATGTTTATCACATTTGAATGGTCAACGACATAGCTTATAATCAATGTCTTTAGAATTATCTTCAAATATGTTATTCTTGTCCATTTTTTGAATAATAAAATGCCTAATTCTTGTCAAATTTGGGATCACAGAAATTATCAATATATTTTTTTATCGTAAATATTTCACTACAATAATGTCGACATAAATTATACTGATGAAATTAATAAATGTAAAAAATCTTAACACCACTGCACATTTATGTACTGAAATATGACTATATTATAAAACATTAGAGCGAGAGGTTTAAAAGAATACTATTTTATGTAAAAAACATACTTTATGCAGTCATCAATTGTTTAAAATAAATATAAAGGATAATAAGGCTTCAAGATTATATAAATAGATTATCTACAACGTTTAAGGAATGTCCAGGATCATGCTTTGAAAATAGAATAAAAGCTCCATTTTGACCCACGCTGAGCACGTCCGCCCTTTATGAGTTTGGTGGATGTTATCAAAAAGGTAAATAGTATACTGCTACTTTTAAACCTAAGCCACAAATTTTAATTAAAGTATGCAGGTGTTCCACGAGTCCGTCGAGAAGAAAAATATTCTATCTAAAACTCTCGGCAGAAAATGCATGTTCCTAAATGTACGAGTGTATGGGGTTTAGTCCAATCCACCCAACATCCACCAAGTCATCCATTGAAATAAACATATTATATTTAGCAATCACATGAGGTGAATACATATAATCGTAATTAGCATTTCCAGTTAAGTAATCATGAGCTATTTAATATAATACAAATACAATGATAAAGCTATTGTATAGTTTCACAGGAGAATGTGAAAAGAAACGATATAAATGTGAACATGAAACTAACTGACAATTAAGTACCTACCTATTTGAAAATACAATCGGGTCAAAAGTAACCTCTCCTCAACAATAGCCGGCCAATAATTCCATTTTCAAATTCAGATTGCCAGATCAGCTACAAAACTAGAAAAGTCAGTGTTACCATCAACCGGCGAAAGAATAAAGCCAATAGAGCTGAAATGAAGCGTTTTATGAAAATTTTCCGCGAGCAAGCGCCGAGTCGAGTCGATCGTCGAGCAATGAATAAACTTTGCACAATTTTACGTCGGCTGCCATTCGATGAGTGCAGGTAGCGAGGGTCGTGTCTTTCTGACACCGGCGCCGGAAGTGGTGTCACTAGAGATCAGGGCTGTCAGATTGGATAATCCAGTTACCCGGATTTTTCTATTTTACGCGAATTAATAGCAGTATGTAGGTAATTGGTTTACGTATGATAATGACGAAATGAATAGGTATATAATATCACAAATTTCGATAACTGTAAACATGCATAGGACCGGCAGGAATGTACTAACAATGAAATAATTAAGGTTGATGATGATAATATAAATACAGGTATACTATAATATCATCTATTTTTAAATGGCGTCGTTCACGTAGCCTTTAATTCTAATTTATTTAAGTTTTCTACTATTCCATTTGAGTCGCTTTCTGCAACCCGGGTTTCATCTTTTGGCATCTTCAGCTCTATGCGCGCTCACCACAATTTAAATGGAATAATACAAAACTAAAATCCATTAGAATATTAATTAAAATTTGTTTCAATGTTTCCGAAAAAAGTCAGTTAATTGTGAACAATCATAAAAAAACTATGGAAATTAGCGGAGTTATTTATCTACTGCCGACGTTATTAATGAATATATTTTTTAGTGAATAGTAGTGACTCAGATAAGGGTTTTCTCAATGTTAAAGTGCGCCTATAATATTATGTTCAGATGAAATTTAAATAATGCATCATGATTCGGAAGGTCAGTAAAGGATTTCATGTGCCTAACCCTAACAGATAAAAATACTTATACCATGTTTGACATACGAATAGAGCATATCATGTAGGGAAACGTGTGTAGGAATTATTTTGTTTGTAAACGTATGTCTTTGAATATTGGATGTACTGTCGGTGGGTACTTATAAAAAAGCAACTCCAGATCCTTGCCGTTGTTTATGTAGCTATTGGAATTTTTGTTGTTTATTTAATTTTACAGCATATGACGATATGGCGTATTTTGTTAAGATAGAGCAAATAAAATTTAATAAAAATGTTCCAAAAAGTAAATAAAAATGTATACGCTAGGTATCGAATTCATTGGAAAAATATGGTGCAAAACCTAGTAGGACGAACAAAGGATATAATAAGTTTTGAAAATAGACAAAATTCCATGAAAGCAGGTAGACACAAGATAAGATACATGAAAAGAGCGGGAAATTTCATTTCATTATGTAAGTACTTTTTGAAATGCAATATTGGAAAAATGCAGGTACAAAATTCAGGAGAATAGCTTAATGATTTTAAGAAATGTTTTGTTTCCAATATGATCAAAATTGTATTTTACATTTAAAAAAAATGTAAGGATACATTAAATTTTAGTACTAACTTAGATACTATGAATTTAATGGAGCCAATAATATGAACATATAGGTTTATCAATATTAGTATACAATGATGGTATTTTGTTTTACACTTTTATCGGCATGGTATCCTTTTTCTTTTGTTAAAACTTACAACGAAAAATTTTGGGAACCATAATATTAGATTGATAAGCGGACAAATGCCTAAATAAAAGAAATTATGTATAGAGCAGAATTAATCATTCAAATTATATAGATAGATTGGAGAGATCCAAGAGAAGTTATCAAACAACATTTAAATGATAAAATTAAGAAGTACGCTAATAGTAAATGGATTACAGAAAACTTAATAAACTACATTTTAATAATAAGCATGACCATACATATGGGATCACATATTGCATTTTATAGCTATAACTGTAACTATAATTATAACTGTTTATATCGTCAGTTTAACTTTGACTTTAAATAAAAAATATTTTTAGAGGTACGTCAGTATTTTAATTATAATGTCTATCATCAAGAAATGTTCCAAATAGCAAGCTTCGTATTTTTCCGTAGAAGTAATAAATACATCACAAAATTATTATTACATCGAAAAATACATTTAATTTTGAATACATAAATTAAATACAGATAACATGTATATGCAAATTGATTTTATTATTTATGCAAACAATTTTGCATGAATGAAATAAATGTAAAAACATGCATATAGAAATTTAGTTATGTTATAATAATATAGTATCAAAATAGTATTTCTGAAACATAATAGGCACCGTAAATACTTGTAATACAAAGAAAAACCGGATCCCTGAATAAAGTCTTACATAACGGAATTCAAAATAAAGTTAATCTTGAAACGAGACTACAAGATCACACAATGAATTCATAAACATCACGTATGCAGGCCAAAGTATTGTGGGAATGCAAAAGCTCCGTCGAGCTTACATGCAACTTTTGATCTGCAAGCTTCTCCACTTTCGCGATGCAATCTCTTTGTGTTTTCTGCAGTTGATACAGTCGAGACGTTATTGCGTCACGGGGGATGCCCGCGATTTTATTGCCTCTTGAACACTGAAGGGTATTTTTACTACCCAACTTTGCGGGGGTATGTCCCTAAAACAGCGCACTTAAACGTACACAAACACGAGTTCGGGCGATAAAGAAAGAAACTTTTTTTATTTTAAATGCGTCGTTGTATAGATTCGGTAGTGGGTAGTTATTTTTCAAACTGAGTTAGTTTGACGGCTGTTGGGAAAAACGAAAATGCTTCGAACCGTCACAACAAGAAAACTTACAAAGTTAAAGTTAGACCTCATGTGAAACAGGAGTAAAAAGAAGAAACATTCAGAAATCGTTAATTCCCAGTACACCAGACATTCCAATACAAACGTACGTAGTTATTTAAGATGGTAAATAGGTGTTTTGATTAGTTTAATATAGCACAATATTTCGCCATTACGCTACCGAACTTGGTATCCTTCTCGCCAATAATTCGTTGTTCAAGTATCAATGAAAATGCCATGCATTTCTAAAAATCTTTTGTGATTCGTTTGAGCTAGAAAAAACCAATCGTGTGATGTTCATTGTGGAATATTAAAAAAAGATGTAAGACATACATACAGTACGATCAGATTACGGGAACATCGGATATTTCTACTCCTGAAGTGAAAAATCTTCTAAGGCGATGACAGTAGTTAGAGCAATGTACCTATATATCAAACCAAGTTTGACTTCTTTTTACTGATTGATGTTTATATACTTAATGTATTTTTTATTATATTTTACGTTATGAACGTCTTAAATTAATAAGAAAGGAAGACAAGCGCATATAATTATCATATTTCCAGTTAAAAAATTCTCTATAATAAAATTCTTCTTCTCCGTCGGGCGATGGCGTACCGAGTTCGCTGATTGAGGAATCGTTGTTTCGTTTGATCATCCACGAGACCTTTAGTACCCGTTTCCAGCACCAGAAATGCTTAGAATTAGGCATTTGTTTCGATGTTCCTAAGAGTGTATGATGCAAATATCAAAACAAAAGACATCCTTTTAACCTAGATTTACTAACGCGTTGGCCATACAAACATGTATTAAATACGTCATATTGAATGAATAAAAGAGAATGTTATATCCGAATAATAAATATAAGTAGGTACCTATCTAAAACGACTTCCATAGGTAAATGAATATTTTTATAAGGAACGGCAGATTTATAAAGGTCGTAAATGTACCAAAAACTTTCATATACGTCAAAAACATTACAGTAAACTGAAAACAATGAACACAGCGACGTATGGGATGTAAATAAACGATCGAAAGAAAATAAATCATGAACCGAATAAAAATACAACAGACGGCAGTCGGGCGATCGGAATACCCTATACAAGCATAGAGGGTATGTACCTATTCGTTGACTTATTAATGGATGCTTTGCCTCCATATATAGATACAATTGCAATATTGAAGTTACTACGTAAGCAGAATATAAATTGGCAGAAAATAATAATATATGCCCGTCATTGTCCCACCATCACGAGACACTGCGTATATATATATATATATATATATATATATATATATATATATACCCGTATTGGATACCCGTGCATATAAGTCGGTTCTCATATCAAAACCCGCCTCGCCTAGAACGTGTCGAATACGTCGATGTGACGTCATCGTTATTCAACAAAAACAACAAAACACACGTTGCCAAATGAAGCTCCTCATATTAGTCGAATGCGACTGTTTCGTCTGAAAAGAAACATCTGGCTGTTGCAGTAGACAAGTTGCATCTTTCTCGGGCTCCGAGTCGAAGTCACATACAATCACCTACGAATTGGTCATTCCTATACCGGCTCGCCGATCACCGCATTCATATATCTATACGTTTCGAAGGCTACGCGCGACTGTCGCTAGGTACATGTGCGCGGTCTTCACAAGCAACACTGGATCTCAGATCTCAGAAAAGAATGTTTGCCAAAATCTTTTCCGGAACACTGAGAACAACAAGGTAACATTGTGGGCGCGATAGGTTGGCATGAGTCATGGGTGAGCATTTCACCTGTGGTTATAGCTTCAGCCAGGTGTTATACACTATACTCATTAGACGGAAACGCAGAGGTACGCGTTGGAAGCGACGAGATGCGGTACGTTAGTAGGCGGGGTACGCTGTCTAATCGCGAATACTAACGGTGGACTTTCCTAGCTTCTACCAGTACAGAAAACTCTGTCTAAAGTGTGTGGTTATCACCTGTTGTTGAGGTTAGTTTGTAAAATCGTCTATTATAGTAGAACCCACTATAATGTAAAAAAAAGTATAACAGTTGTCCCTGTACAGGATTTAAAACTGTTGATATTATTAAGCATTCTATAAAAATGTTATTTACTTTCACAATTGTGGATAAACATGACTGCGAATAGTATTTTCAGTATTTTCAAAACGCAGGTATTTAATTAAACCGAAGTTTGCATTCAAAATGTACCTACTGGTTGGTATTGGAGATGTCTGACGCCGTGAGTCGCCGGTCCAATCATGAATCTGGCAAAACTACATATTGTTTTTCAATGTGTGATTGAGACTACAATATGAGACTAATGTGGTTGGTAACTGGGTAACAAACATTCGAAGTAGAAAACTAGAGTTCCATGCGCCAAATTATCTAATGGTTTATTTAGTCGCTCCACCATAGTTGAAGATTGTTACTATTCTATACCTACATATTACAAATAATACAACACTATTAGGCATTTCTATTCACTCGAGAGGATAAAACAATAAAGTATTTACGATACGGTATGTATATATATATTAATAAATAACTCCTAGTCCGGCCAGTACGTACAATAGGTATGTAGTAGAAGTAGAGATACAGGCTAATATGTTTGGACATTGCAACAGTGTTTCGTTTAGGATTTGAGCAAAACAAGAAATAACGTGGGTTCATCCAATGGCACAACACACTTAATTCAATTGAGTCGGGATGGAGTCCCGTGCACAGTCCCGTCCGGCACAGATGCTGACGGTGTAAAGGAAGAGGAGCCCTGCGCGGCGGACCGCCACACAGACGGCTGACATTCCGAGTAAATGGGTCAAAATTTAAATGTTTAATATATTTCGTTAAAATTTGTCGCCGAAATGAAAATTTGAAGTTTTAAATATAAGCTGTAAAGCTAAAATTAATAGCCACGTTTACGATTATTTGAACGTTTAAATACACTGGTATTATTATTTTTTATGAATAAAATAAAGGAATGTACCTAGGTATATGTGAAAACAAGATGGAAAATGTTATTTATAAAATCAAGATTGAGTAGGTTGCTTATTTTTACTTTAATGATTTATATTGAAAAAATGTATTGAGAATTAAATGTGTGAAAGCATCACAATACACAGTGAGTAAACTTATTATAATTACTACTATTAATTATAAAACAAACATTACAAACTCGTAAGTAATGACTTAATGACGAATGTGTATTTATGAGATATTAACAATTTAATGAGAGTAAGAAGTTTACAGATAAACAAAAAAATATGAAGTAAAACAATAATAGAAACTATTTAATAAATACATAAGTAATAATAATAACGCGACGTTGGACCTGGGTCAGCCACGTGCTGTGGTGTCTCGAGAGAATTTCAACCTGGCTTGTCCATTATTTAAGCCAACCGGATTTCCGTATTCTGGAAGGCTGTTAAATACTATCCAGAGTATATACGGCGGAGCTACGAGATACTGGCATGACCTGGTAAGACGCAAGGAGACTGGCGAGAGAGAGGGATAATATGCACCAGCTGAGGGGCGGACATGGTCAAAGAAGTAGAAGAAAAAAGAAGATTAATTCGCATTGATGAATTGGGTGGATATGTGTTGTTATGGAGGAATGGAAAACTAATATTTATTATGACATTCAAGCTTCATACTCCGCTAAGTGTTTAATACAAATCACCTATTCATCGAAAATACCTAAATTCTGTAATGTAAGTTAAACAGCATTTATCCAGTAAGTATTACTTAATACAATATATTACACATGCCTCCAGAATGCAGTACTAATTTAAATCTAAAAATTAAGGAGGGGAATTGTAGATGTTTCGTATATAAACCTACAAACTGCCATGTTGTTGTCTATGGTCATTGATAGACCATAGACAATTACGCAAAAACGGAAAAGGAAACGGTTGCATCTCGACCGTCCTAGAACAGTTGCATTCTGGCCATTCAACAACGTAAACAATTTACGCGCGCAACTCTGCGTAACATTCAACCTAAATTCAAATTATATTGTAAACCTTCCAGCTCACCATAATCCTAATGTGATAATCCTTTATTAATGCCGTGTTTATAGAAACACCATAATATAAACCCAAGAAAATACCATCACTGTGTATTAACTATTCATCACTACATTAGCAAAAAAAAAAATATTAAGCATTTCATGCAAGACAAAAGTAAAGTCAGATTACATATCCATTCGAGATGTTTTGATGGAGGCGAATACTGAGACTTCCATATACGGACAAGAAGCAAAGGATCGAGACGACGTACATACGCTTTGATAAACTGCGAGTATTTGGTCACGTTCGGTAAAGGAGGTGGGAAGGTGCAGACAGACATTAAAGTTAATTGCACTAACAAAAGTAGACACATTGATGTAGATGCGTCTGAGAAGCAATAGCCTAAGAGTGAGAGCAAGAATTGACTGATGGAATGATCCGTAGTCAAATCGATTATCTCAACTCGCGATTTCTCTGCTAGGTCTTACACGCAGCAGCCAGTGTCATTTGATGCATTGGCCGCTTCCCTGTGGATAGTTTATCCGTCTTCTCACCTTTGGAGGGCATCGTCGATGTACTGCGTATCTGTAGGTATCTGTAGGTGTAGGTAAACGCGATTTTTAATTAACCGCGTACCTACTGGGTCGGCCACTTAAAAGAGAACCACCGATTTTAACATTTTCCAAGTGCCGATGAACATTATAAGGTAATAGTACCAGGGGGTTTGATTGTAAAATCGTCTAAATGCCATCCAAGGCTGGCATATTATAATAAAATCAGCCGGGATGCGGTATGCAGCTCTCATGAGGCCCAACGAAGAAGAAAATTGGGGGTCGTGGAAAATAATGGGTACGTATTTATTGAGAGGTAAATTGACTTAGCTGATTATTTTAGTTTGACAAGCAACACAAAAAACGCACAACATTTTTAATGTGTAGGTATACTCTCAGAACACTATAATATAAAGGCAGAGTAGGAATTCAGTCACGTTTCTATATAGAAAATCCCACTGTGCGTTACAACCTTCAGATGCTTTGTGAGCAAAAGCGTCCTTTCTACTTGCAGTTCAATAGATTGTATTAAATTGATTTCACAGGGTCTTTTGTGTGGAAGAATGTTTTTTGTTGCGTGTTCTTTGAAAGCGATCGTAGTGAAAGAGGGCAGGGAGCATCGGCGAGTACGGATGCTGTGATTTCGGTTAAAATGCGTGAATAATCCGGCCCATAATCAGATTAGTATTCGCCGTATATGACAATAATACCAACAAAAGGTTAATCATGTATGACATTCGTAGACCTAACAAACCTTACACCGAGGACGGGGTTGATTAGAATCTTACGTATGAATATATTGTAAAATAACTTTAACATTATACATGAATATAAGTACTTAAATAAGAAGAATTAATAAACGTTTTTAAAAAAACTAACCTCACAGGTAAGGAAGTTAACGCTCGATTTCATAAAAAATAAGCAAGGATAAAAATAAATTTTAATCTAAAAGTTATTATACACCGAGTATAAATATTATAGCGCATATAACCGATGACTTTACTCGGCTCATTGCATTAGTGTCGACTAAAATATAATGTAAGGTATATATTTTTTAGGTATTCATTTTAATTCTGAATTTGTCAAAAACAAACTTTCTTCACCGTTTCCAGTTTGTTTTACATATTATTGTCGTCATATACTAAGTTATCCAAATATACCTACTTTATATAAGATGATCTCTTTTGTTTGATCGCCATCTGTAACCTGGCTCGTACGGAAGATGTACTGGATCTATGAATATTTGTATGCAACGACTATTTATTTTAATTGATTTAAATGTAGCGAAATAAATTTTGGGTTACTTTCACAGTGTTGCGTATGTGTGAGAACCATTGCCCCCACATTCTGAAGCGGGATCCTAGGCCAGGATGTTTAGCAGCCTCCCTGCCTATTTTTAAGGTTAAGGGCAGTGTGATGTTCTACAATAGTGTTCGCCAAATGGTATTCCGCGGAACCCCACGGTTCTACGAGGATAAATGAAGAGCAATTTTAAACAAATTCAATTGAATTATTGAGTGGTCGGCACTCGTTATCATACTCGTATTATTATGAAGCACTGATTGCGACCCTCCTTTGTGGTAGTCAAGTAACATGCGACCCTTCGCCATATTGGATAAATATGAATTTTTATTAATCAGAAAACATATTAAAACAATTATAACATAAAATTCTACACGTGAATATCAATCATAACATCACATCAAGTTGCACCGCATGACAAGATATTTTAAAATGTTAATATTTTGTAAGCAAAATACTATTAGAAGATTTTTTACTATTAGAACAAATTTGTGGTGTTTATTTATATAACTCAACTGCTCGACCTGCAACGCCGGGCCCTAGGCTAGTGCCCTGCCAGCCGCCCCCTTGTTTGCCAGACCATGGTGAGGAGTAACAGTTTGCATTTAAAAATAATATAAATTGTCTACTGCAGGAAGTAGATGCAAGATATGATACTTACTTAAAATAAAAACAATACGATAGTAGGAAAAGTAATAAAGGAAAGTGCTGGAGTGAAAAGTTAGCATAAAAAAAGAAATCTATCCTAGAAATATTAAGAATACAAGTTACTACGGGTGTCCCAGCGACTTTGCAAACTTTAATAGTAAAAATGCAATCACAAACGGAGGAGACAAAATCGCTTTGTTGTGTAGTGAGAAGAAAATAATAGTTACACATTGCTTACGGAATGAAAGAAAATTGAAATGCACGCAGGGGAATAGAAAACACTTCTGCAATTCATGAAAACAATGCTTTATCAGAATATTAGTCATAACAATTTTACTCAGATATACAACATAACAACAATTGCGATAATTAATACTATCGACTGGAGAGTACTTGATGGAATTTTTATTTAATAACTGTATTCCGTGACAATTATATATTTGCCACCGGTAAGTGTGTATAGTGCTAGACGATGGCGAATGGCAAATTCTGGGTCGGTAAAACAAATCAATAAAACATTATAAAGCTGAAATAAATTATAATTTAAATTGCTTATGATTGCATTCATCGATGATTTGTCTAACAATAATTTTGTGGGAGAAATTTTTCTTGAAACAGTTCGATATAATATAGATACATGTGCCCGCGAACAGATAAACAAAAGTAAAAAAGTATTTATATAAATATAGTAAGTATATATATAAAAAAAATGCATTACAAATTAAAATGTGCAAAATAATGTTCGGACGAATCAGCAAGTATGGATATTTCCAATGATCTGCAATGAGACTATACATAAAATGTGTAAGTATAATAATATGTATAGATGGATACACAAAGATAAATTTAGACCTCCCCCATGTCCGATGCCCTGGTTTGGCAAGTCGCCTCTGAGCAGAATTGAGCTCGATCTAATAGTGAGACTAGGATCAGGTCGCATAATGAGCAAAAGATTTGATGCAATATATATTTTTTTTTAAATAATTACATGGTGTATCAGAATTCAATTATAAATGTGTATATGGTGATGTGAAAATTGTTCGTATTACATTTTTAACTTAAGTCACTGGTACACATTTAATCATAAATAAGTAGATACCACGTCCGTATGATATAATATATACATTTGGATACATACACGGACAACTGCACAGTTATCAGAAGGTAGATAATAAAACATGTAAAAATGATTCTAATCAATAAAATAAAAGCACGTTGGCTTTACAAGGAATGATTTCTGTACAAGAACTGTACAAGTACTGAACACTTGTACAAGAGATATACAAGCGAGGAAGTGTCGGCGGCTAACAGTCGTTAAGTTAAATTTCACAAAATGTTCCCGTTGTTTCCATACGCTCGGCACTCTTAAATTACCCTCCTAAAATGCCTACGAAATGTCTGGCGCGAAATTTATAACTCGCGCGCTATTTCGACGGAAATATTTTAAACAATGGGCTATGTGATCCACTCGGACAAATTCACTGGCACCCTCTGGGAAGTCGTAAGGGTTGTAATGGGCTCCAACACGCGGCATTACAACGACGAACGGTACGTCCCTTTTCGGGGGCGCTAACCGCCAGGGACGGGACAACTTTGCGGGGCCGTCTTATTATATGGGGACATTTGAATAATTTAATTGGTTTATAAAAAACATTACTGTTATGTTATTCAAAGTACGGGTGAATGAATAGCTTGTTATGTTTTGTTAATAATCAACTATATATTAATAGAATCATCTAAATTAACTTTATTATTAATAATTATCAATGCGGAGCTCGTTGAAATAAGGCAACGTCGCAAATTGACTTATATACTAATAATTATATTGTCTATGCTGAAGTTCCCGAATCATGACAGAAATAGAAAATTAAAACACAATAACAGAATGATACGAACGGTTGTCATGTATGGTAGCGAAGAGTTTCTGCGAGACTGTTTCTGAGGAAGATTTTTGGACTATGCAAGAAAGGGGGCGTACAGAATACGATACAACGAAGAGCTGTTGTACAATATGTAGGTATAATTCATATTAAACTAGATTTTAAATTTGTAATATGTGTGGTTGCTGAATTAACTGGTTCATTTAGTGGATATTGATTCAATGGACAAAGAAAACGACCCCATCTATGCGATGTCTTATTAAGGATGTGTTAATTATTTAATTACATTTAAAACGTGTATGTAGCTTGATTTATGCGCACTTTGATATTGTTTTGGTTTCAGCCCTGCATAGTCGCAGACCTGAACTTTAAACCAGTGCATATGTACAGGCATTTGAATGTGCGTTTTATTACCGAACCCATCTCGATAATAGGCTTAGGTGGATTTGTGCCCCTTTAGGGATGTAGTTTATATCTCATGAAAATGGTAACGCGGCTAATTTATACCAGGCCCATACAGAACCCGAGCTTAAGCCGGGCAGTGCTTGTGATTTCTTAAGAGGAATTATCGTGTTTAGTTAAGGGCACATAGTGATAATATTAAAAGGACCTCACTGTGTTGCGATGATTGTGCGTTAAAATTGATGATGTGCGTTGCAATGATTTTAAACGGTTTCGTCGAAATATGTATGTAAGTACCTACTAGTCACTATCTACTTCACCTTGTCATACCACAGCATGCAGAGCATAGAGCAAGCACACGGCCGCAACATTTCCATGTGAACGCACTTACGAGTTTTGTCATGCCAGATCTGCCTGACCAAGTTTACTATGTGAGCGAAACACATGCGGTAAAATAATATCTACCAGGTTAAAAATAAATTTTATAAAATACCTGACATACAGATAACAAGTAAAATATACATAGCAGGAAAGTTAAACAGCACACGCATCTAAAATTCATTACATAAAAGCATTATTCAATGGTGATGAGACAAACCAAAACATTGACCATGCAAATGAAAAAGAAGAGACGGTATATCCAAAGATAATGAAGAAATCCTATTCAATAAATATGCCACGACGGTGATCTGAAATCCCATGGCCTACTAAATTTCATATCGTCGTTTAAGAGTCAGAAAGGCATTTATTGTATGTTGAATAGAAGAATGGCGACACATTGAATCTCGCACAACTGTGACAGAGTAACCACACAAGGTGTCGTCTGGAAGAAGGTTTTCTTCAACATCCTTCATCAGCAGTATCTATGTCATTTCTATTAAATAGCAAATGAATTATACACAGATAGAAAAGAAAATATGATATTTTAAATATAAAATTCGGGAACTCCGGGTTCGATACTCTTGAGGTCAAATTATAGTTAAGTATGTGATTTTCTTATAGCCCGGAATGATTGTTTCACTTCTACTAATAAAATTACTGTTTCACTATGCTACTTTCATTGGGCTTCATGGTATGTTATTGGGTTAAATAAGGATATGCGTTGATTAATCATACATACCGATGTAAGCATTAAATTTGTTCCAATATTAATTCTAATATTTTATTTATGTAATAATATAGATTGATCTTAAAAAAGCAAGTCTATAAAAATAGTACCTTTAATTCATGTTTAGGACCAACAATGCAGTTTGAAATGAATGTATGATATAGTACGCCTTTCTACGTGTTGCATGGTTTAATAATTCGGGCAAGATTTTGGCTGGTAGTAAATATTATACATAGTCACTTTGGACTAATAGTATTTAATTGCCATAGTACGCACCGTAGGTACTTCATTAACATAATAGGAGTTTGAAGTCATTTGTGGACATCACTAAAATCATTTTGTCTGATTTACAAACTTCTTAATTAGCTTTGTTAGCGGAGCGGGTATGTAAATAACTCATTAAGGATAATTTAGAGGTTCTTATTTCAGAGCACTATTCTGAAGTTTTCCTGGTTTTAATTGCATTGAAAACTTATCACTAGAAAGTTTAAAGTTTTGCTCGAATGGCGGGCAAGAAGGTGTCAAATAAAAGGCGATGAACGATTTGTCTTATGGTCGTATTACTTACATCAGACGATCCAGATCAACTAAATCCGACCAGAAAATATAAATTTCTAATTGAATTAAATATGAATATTTTATCAGTTAATAACTATTTTTTTTACAACGGACAATGTTGTCATGGACCGGTCTATGTCATTAATCCGTCGATAATGTCGTAATGGCTAAGCCACGTGTTACAGATGCTAAACAGTCTAAATTTGACATAGCCTTTCCTCAAACCAGTTGTATGCCGGTACTCTGGAAGGTTGCTAAATATTTTCAACAGGCTTCATTAGTCAAAACTACAGGGCAGTGTTACAAACCTAGATCGACAAATAAAAAATATCAGGAGTGCGCCGCCAGTCGCGATTAAAACTTACACGTATAAAATATCGGCTTCCTACTTAGGATATGAATTCTTCATTTAACTATACCGAACTAAGCGAGAATGGTCAAACTCGAATATGCTCATTGTTATTTTCGAACTATCTTTCATACTTTGTATAACAACTAAAGACATAGACCAAATGGAAAAATATTAACAGATAAATACATATCTACCCACTGAAAATAAAATATATTATAAATTAGTTGTTAGTACATTTCCCAGAGTCCTGTGTATCACGATGATATATTTATAAAAAAATGGTGACATTGCATACCAATTTATATACTTAATAGTTAATATACATTAACATAATTTCAAACTGGGTTAATCCACTGTCCTCCTTGGTCCATTGCTGTATTTAAATTGTCTGAATGAAAAATTATATTGTCACTTCAAATACTAGAACTAGATAACTCTGATTTGGTCATTGTTAGGAAAATGAAATTTAAACTTTACTTGATTGATCTAGGCCTGGGGGGGGGGGGGGGGGGGCAAACTGCGGCCCGCCGGGTATTTTTTTGCGGCCCGCCATCATTAATTGTACTTCTGATTACGAATAACTTTTTTATAATCTTTTAAAAAATATTGACAATAGATTACAATTTGAAGAATGTTTGCTGTTTCGTGCTGTAGGCAGGGTGTGATATTGTTTTTTTTAATTGTTTTTGACGTGATTTCTTTAATATAATATAACAATAATACATGTCTCCACTTTTAAATGATTTCTACGCCAGATATATTGAAGCAAACAAAAATCTATTTCCTGAGTTCTTGGTTAGTTTGCTAATGCATTTTTCATATTATTTTATTAATAGCACTATTAAATATTTTAAATATATGGGTGAAAGATCCTGGCCTGTGGGCCCTATTCAGTATGTGGAGCCCATGATAGAATCCATTAATTTTTGTCAATGAACGATGATAAATTTGGTTGACTTCTATTAAAATTGATTGTGGTAATAAACAAGCTCATTCGTCGCATGAAAAAAAAATTAATTAAAAAACGAATTTAATATAAGTAAGTAGTAAAAACTTGTGTGTTAAAAAAGTGTCTGTATTATTTAATGAAATAAAGGGGGGGAGGCGCCAAGATTAGATTTTTTTTAAAGGGAGGCGTAGTAACATAAAGGTTGGAGACCACTGGCCTAAGATAAAGTAAAAAGTTTGAATGGATTTCAATTACAACTCAAGTTATTCCTTCGACACATATGAAATAACAACGCGGACCACTTTCCAACTTTGAAGTTGCTGAATATACCAGAATATAAATTTGAAGAATATGGTAAAATTATTAAAGCCCTGAATGACGATTTTTCACAAAGATTTGGTGACTTCCGAAAAATTGAGACAAGTTTAGCAATAGTACGCGATCCATTTTCAATAGATATTGATAGTGTACCGATAGAGCTACAACTTGAGATTATTGATCTGCAGTGTGACACTGATTTAAGAGAATTGCATTGTCGTGAAGAAATCTCCAAATTTTACAATGCCCTTAATTCAGACAAATTCGACCAACTTGAAGATTATGCAAGAAAAATGTTCGTTATTTTTGGATCAACCTATATATATGAACAAACATTTTCGATCATGAACCTCAATAAAAATTCTTTACGGTGAAATATCCCCGATGCCCATTTACAAGCAGTTTTGAGAAAATCAACTGCAAAATTAACACCTGAATTTAAAAAATGTACACCACTTCATTCTTTTCAATATTTTTTTTGTAATGTTTATTTTTCGTGATAATAAATAGTGTATATCTAAAAATGGTATTTTGCTTGCGGCCCGCCGCTCATTTCGAATTCTTGAATTTGGCCCTCCATCCAAAAAGTTTGCCCCCCCTGATCTAGGCCCTAGGGCCTAGCTAGGCTATAAATATTTTAAATAAAAATGGAAAATTATGCTTGTCTAATTGGGAACAATTAAATAATGTTCAATTGTATAAAAAAACTATTGTAAATATTTATTTATTTATTTAATGCATGTATGGTTTTAAAGTTATCTAATATTTTCAAACACAAAATTAATACAGTTCCCCTCCCACCAACTTACCTATTTTTATCATTTTGTAGAGAAGTAAATGTAGAATCATATTCAATAGCTATCTCAAAAACAGTGAAAATCAAGGAGGTGTAGTCTTGAGGTGACGATATCTATGTTTATCATTATCAGCTTGAATCATTAACTGCTGGATGAAAGCCTCTACAAGCTGATTACATTTTTCACAGTCCTATGAATTGCATTTCTATATTGAAAAATCGGTGGATAGCTTACTCCGTTAGTACAATATATATATAACAAGTCGGTAATAAAAAAACATAATCGTAGGTAGCCCCGTTGAAAGAAATTATAAAATAACGTTAACATAACATCACATTTATGCAACTTGAATCTATCAACATTAGAATCGATTTGGTTAAATAGAGGTTGGTTCTGCTGCTCTGCATTGTAATCTACCATACTTTGTGGAGAAAATAGAATCGTGCTTTAATGTCTAATATGGCCATCACACGATTGGAGAGAAAAACTTTTACCAATAATATGTTCTTCTCAATTGGCAAACACCTTCGGGTCGGCGGGAATGTAAAAATATACTGAGATCCAATTTGAAAAATTGCGATGGAAAACTTCCTCTGGACTGATCATCAATCTTAAAGGTCTCAGCGTTGCGTCGAATATTTTAATAAGAGGTCTTCGAAGGAAGATTATTTGAATTTCTTATGTGCAAATTTGAAAAAGGTTGGATGGAATAATTAACTAGGCTATGTTTATTTTGGGTCGCTATATTATGCGATAGGTATATTTACATCCATATATCTTTAAAAAAATGTTAAGACAAATATTTTTATATGAAAATAGAGCTTTAATATGAAAGAAAAGTTAAAATAAGGTTTCCAAATGATGAAATTCTCTATAAGTGATGATAGATCATAGATGATTAAATTGAAATCTGTGGCCATCCCCTGAGACGAATTTAATTTTACACGCATACGTATAAGTATATATTTCAGAATATAATATAATTAAAAATCATTAAAATTATTATTTTTGTAAAAAAAAATTATAAGGGTAGCGGAACAGTGCCAAAGTACAAAGCTTGCCGGGGTGTATTATTATTGATATGCATAATGACCGCTAGCGTTGATAACTGATAGCTGATAGTAGAGGCGACTCGGCGCGACTCTGACCGAATTGAAGATTTATGGCTGAACCACCACTGTTATCGCTGATGACGCGCTGCAAATGGCCTCGTTTAGAGAGATTGAATATTATTAGTATGGCTGTATAAAGACATTGAGATGTGCCACAAATACAATACTTATATAATATTATCATCGATGGACCTACTTGGTTTTAGACTGCTACCGTGTATTGTTCGTCCTTTCTACTCGGAAATTTAGGGTATCTTGCAGAGGCCATCAAAACCTGATAATATTAATGGATATGACGAGTTGCATTTGGAAACCAGCATCTCGGCCGCTTATACGGCGCTTTATGGCAAATTTTCCATGAACCTACACCCGTACAAGATCTGGATATATAATATAATGGACTACAGGCAGCGACGCAGATTCACTGATTGAGTCTTGGAAGAACTTACTTGAACTAATAAGTTACAACAGAAAATATTGGAGTGAGCCGTGACATCGGTTAGTAATTAAAGTAAAAAATTGATTAATTTAAAACACAAAAACCGATCGCCTACCGTAACTTAATTTGGAGAGCGATTGTGAGTAGGTATTAAAAAGGCCAATAGTTACATTTGTCGCAATTAAGCATGGCCATCGTAGCATAGTGGTAATGCACAGGGCGCGATACCCAAGATACGTATGTTCGATTCCTGCCGGGTTTTTTTTATTGGCTATATTTTCTCATGAGTGTTTTCAGAATTATGTAGGTATACCAAATTATCTATTGAAAAATATATATTCCCGAAAAATTAACAATAGAAATGTGTATTTTATACAAAAAAATCCTACCAGGATTTGGATATTCCTTTACTGTCTCACTGATCCTGCTGCTTCTGCTCTAAGAATCGGGATGAAAATCAACACACGTACACGCCGTTATCTCGGAAGATGTTAAACCTTATTACGGCTCAAATGACAATTTTATTTCTAAGTATTAATTTATTTCTATTAAAATTAGTATTTTGTGAATGATTGTATTGCTCGTAAATCATTCGTCTAAAGCTCAGCTTTGCATATGCAAGGTACCTACTTGTTTCCAGTAAGTTTTACTACCGTTAACATCATCTTGAAAATAAAATCCGATTAAAAAAATAACCCATTAAAGAAGAGTGCACAAGATAAATAATGAATAAAAAGACATTTGACACAATCATCACTTCAATAAATTCAACATTTATTTTTTACATTTTCCTGGGCACTAACATTATGTATACGCAAAGTCTTTTCTTTAGAGAAATTATTCCCAAGTAATAGTTTATTTTCACCTATTACAACTGGTCTGGTGGCAAAATGTTACTTATAGAGGTAAGTCAAATAATTATCTCAATAGTCACGTTGCAACCAAAAAGCTATCGACCAAATTACTATATAGATTTTAATATTATTAATCAACCAAGAAAATTATATGTAGATTTATGTACACCGTCTTGTACCTCATCGTTACTTTCTTCAAAAAGTGGTTATTATTTAGTCAGTATAATAAAATACAGTGCCGGAATAGGTTGAATGGTCGTTAATGAGGCAGTAATAACCGCAGAGGAGAGGGAAATGTTTATCGCGCACAATAATTGTGACAATGAAAGCCTCAAAGCGACAAAATACCAAAAGCAAGGCTCAATAATTTCGGTCAAATATTAATCTGCTAGTGTTTTACTCACATACCTAGTGCCGAAAAAAATACAGATTGACCAATGACGTTAGTATCTAAATTTTTGCTAGACGGACTCCCAAAACATACTAATCCCAATCAGCGTTGCCAGATCTAGCATTTTTCGATAGGCGCAACTAGCTTGTAAAATCTCATCTGGCTTGTGGCGTTTTTTGATGCCTCCAACAACTTTAAATGTGTTGAAAAAACGCTAGATATTCATATTTATTTTAATGCGCATCAAATTTCTGATTATCAGATACTTAAAGTAGGTACCTAGGTCGGTATCTATTTTAGTTATAAATAAAACACGATGAAACATTTTCATGCATTATTTTCGTATATTATTTTGAATCTCCGCATATATAAAATAGCACCTAAGAATTATTATTAATCTAACACGTTCTTTGTCTGTCCTGCAAGAAAGAAACTCTCGTCTTTAAACACGAAAAAAAACTTGAACGCCGTTGACACAATATATCTAAGTATTTGTTGAAAATTTTGAAATATATTTCTGTTAAAATGTGTGGCTTTTACACGTAGCGACATTTTTCGATTTTTGCATTTTTTTTCGATAAGCGAAAACAAAAGTATTGACTTCGTTCTTAGTAGAATAAGTAAATTTACTTGCAATTTTATTTTCACCAAATCTAGCGTTTTTTCCGGCCAAATAGCTTGTTTTCATACCCCGTCTGGTATGTTTTTGTCAATGACAGTTGGCAACACTGTCCCCAATGTTTGTATTTCGACGTTTACTGCACTACAATAATTGTTGTGAAACGTTAGCCAAGATTGGTAGAGATTAAAAATATACCTACTGTAGATATGGGCTCTCCCCAGTACACGATAGGTACCTCTCAATTTAATATCGATCGATTAAGAAAGAAGCAAAACCAGATACATGTTTCAATGGCACAGCGAGAGTAATAAGAATCAAGTTTACATGGCATCGGTGAAGATTTAGGTGGTGTTTCACGGGAAAGCGTGTATCGGCTATATATAAATAAACATTGTATGCTAGAGTTAATGAATGAAAAGGTAAGAAAATATATCAATATTAAGCTCTACCAGGAATCAAACTATATTATTCATACTGACAAAGCCAGAAGGCTACATGTTTGTCAGCGAAATTACAAGAATATCGGGATACGGAAATGTTTATTTATGTTATGACAAACTACGGCTGCATAATATCCCACTTCTATGTGGTAATGAAAAACTGAATAATTCACTTTTGTACATATAGCTATTGATTTTATAAATATATAAAGCAAGGAAGATCGCCAACCACTCGGTAATAATGTCCAAAAGAAGTGTTTCATTAATATTGGTTAATAGCTTGGAAAAAATAAAATAGGGAAACAATACGACTGTACAGAAAAAGTAGTTCCCTGAGAGAAAATATTAAGCTTAAACCGGCCGAACCCTCAAAGTCGGCGAGACGGGTTGGGAAAAATAGGTATCGATAAATGCATTCCAGCGGTCATTTTAGGCACATAACTAATCTGTTCATCTATCTAATCTCTGTAGCGAACATATTAAGATAGAAATCCAGAACCATTGATGATACGAAACAGTAAAAGCATAACAAGTCGAGCAATTTTAAAGGAATAATAAAAGTGTAGCACAATTTTAACTACTGCAAGCGTTTCGCTTTAGGTAGGCATAACACGCGATAATTAGAGCAATTGGAAATTATTTCGGCACTTAAAACTGATTATCGATGCAATATGCAAAGTTGTAACTGCGAACGATTAGGCAACGGGCTGAATATATCCAACTGAATCAGGAGGGGCAGTTGGCTTTCCGCAAAAGCGTTAATTATCCGCCATTCAAATATTAATTGACAGGAAATTGGAATGCAAGCGCAGCAGTGGCTTTAAAAATGCACTAGTAAAAAACAACCCGCAAGCTGAACAGTTAATTTCTGATTTTATTAACGATTCAGCAATGAATATTATGAATAATAATACTGTCAGAAACAAAGCATTTCGTAAATTTTATAATAGATGGAACCGACACGATAAATCATGTATTTTTAGGGTTCATACTCATTTGTGGAATTGAAAAAAGTCGCGCCGCATTACGCACATCACAAGTGCAATATTACTACTGGTGTTTCTGTTATTTACTACCTACGTAGTAATGTTCCATCATTAGCGCAATAAACTAATGCAGTGAATGGAAAAGAGGTGCCCCAAGCGAACATGCACATATAACCTGAGTCTGTGGAGTTTGTAAAAGGTTTTTTCGTAAGCAGTTTCAAAAAATGCACACGATAAATGAACTCCACCTATAGTATAATAATGATCAATTTCAAAATCTGCGTTCATTTCAGTGTGTCACTATTATCCTGTCTCAGGTATATAATTTATGGGTACATATGTAGATTAAAAATGATCTCGACCTATCCAGCGAAGGGATATTTTTATAGATTTTCGTCAGATAGCTTTGACCCATTCAAATGGAATGTATTCGCTTTACCATTGAGATTTGGTATGAGGAGTGTATCTTGTGGGTAGGTACATACATACAGGTGCATAGGACAAGTTTATAAATGCAGACAATTTGTATCAGATCCACAATATTCGATATGTATGTAGTACGTTTCGAAATCGCAAATATCACCGAATACCGGAATCCCCCGGTTGATGATCATTCCTCAAATACACTTCTACGAGTAGTTTGGCTGGTGACATGTGGAAGCGAGACGCTGTGGCTAAATTCCGTTCAGCCCGGAGGCTCCGGGAGGTCACAAAATATTTAGGTATGTGGTTTCCTCAAAGCCTGGGTGTTTGATTGTACATTTCTACTACTGCAACACTGTCTCACTATACTACTTTCATTGTGCCTGATGGCCTGCTATAGTGTTAAAAAGAATACATATATACTATTATACTAAATATGAAAACGAAATGAAAAATGGGGTCATAAGAATTGATTATCTATTTGCTTAATACCGTCCATGGATTTACTGTTGTCAGTAAGTATTATCGCGGCCATAACAAGAAAATGTATGAGTTAACGTGTATTATCCTGCCGTTGCAAGCTTGCATGCATGAATCAAAAAAGTTCAGAAGCTTCTGAATTTTCATGCGACAGTAGGATTTTTTCGATCTGCGCCTGCGCAGTAGAACGATAGTGGCGAACTGCTAGCAAAAAAACGAACTACGAACGAATTTTCAGGTTGACCGAATTTCACTACCTGAAACAGTACGAAATAGTACCATAAAATGACAACATCGCGTCTCGCTCACTCTTAAAGAATGGGATTGGAGAGACAGTCAGCACTTTTACGTGTAAACAGTTACCTATTATCACGATATTTTAAAATACGCACTATTGCTGCCAGTAAGTCCATGCACGTGGACAGGCACTATTACGCCACCTTTTAGGATATAAAAATGAGGAAGGCATGAGTATGGCATACGCATTGCATACATTGATACTCATCCTTTTCGGTCGGTTTACTTCATGGCCGAGGATCGCATATTACCGTAGCCACATTATGGAGGAAAACAGTTTACCATACAACTCATTATGATTGTCATAATATGTTGATTCTTAATTTCACCCAAATTCATCTGGTTACATGTACATTGTACGAAAAACATTTAATCGTGGCACAGTTCGCCGTGAGTTTTCTATCAGAAAGAGATGCCTGTATACTATACGGTCTTTAATTTTATTAGATTCAAAATGAACATTAATTCAATTTTTATAACTGATTTTAGCAAAATTCATGAATTCAAGAATAAAAACCTAACGTAACAAATAATCCAATATATTGGTTATTTCCAATTTTTTTTTGCTGCTGGCTTCCTGTAAGTAAAGATTAAACCGACAGGAACCGTGTTTTATTTAGTCATGAATTTTATGTCAGTACTATACGACCCAAAAAAGGTGGACTGTCTTTAATATATGGCCATATATTTCCGATACAACATTTCATGGTGAAGTGTAATACGGAGAACTGCATACGTACAAGTTTCCGGACACGAATTCATCTACGTGCTGACGATAATAGAGAGGAACTGCAGAAGACCGTGGCCGACCTCCGATATAGGGATGATAGAAGGCGTTATCCAAGATTAAACATCACCATAAAAACATACAAAGGTGTCCACAAACTGGATATTGTTTTATATGTGTGAAATGATTATGATAATAACTGGTAATTAAATGCTAAATTTTGAAGAAAGGAAATACGTAACAATACATGTACGCTTAATTCATATTTTAAAGTTTTAAACAATAATAAGTTATAATTTATAATGTTTAGAGATTCTTGAAGCATTGAATATAAGTTTACGGCCTGAGGACACGTTTTCCGAGAAAGCTGTCCGAGGGTAAAACCATGGCAACGATAAATTAACACGTCGGAGAAGGCGTCAGTGATTAGAAATTCTAGATTACTCACCACGAAATCGACTCCGGAAAATACGAAACGCAACACGCCACAGGTAATAATTGGAGTCGCCTCGTTAGATTGTATTTCCAATTATAATAATACCATAGTACAATAATTCCAGTAGAAAGACTCAATAAAAATACGGTGTGAAATGCAATACGTGTAAAGGTGAGGTTACGTGACAGTAACAAACCAACACTGCATGTAATTGCAAGTGTAATATATATAATAATATAGAATAAGAAACAAAAGGGGTTTTAAACACGAAGAATATACTCACTAATGGACACATAAAAGGGCCTTCGTAGACGACCCGCCTTACAAATATCCATCTGAGTCTACACATGAAAAAAATATTAGATTCTATGAATACAGATGAATAATATGTTTGAAAAATTAACAATTAATGTTTGTAAAGCATTGTTTGCATATGCTGCTAACGTGGCCGCGATAATGCGATACATATATAAATAACATTACAATAAGTGTGTAAGTATTGCATATTTTTTTGAAATGTGCATTAATGTCATTACAGAATTGTCTTATCCGTACTCGTTTATAACTATAAAAATTACTACATAAGCGTGATGTTCGATAGTTATGAGTTATTACCGAAAATATGAATTAGAGTGACGCTGAATGGGAGAAAACGATGCAATAGGCTTTAAGTAAGAGCACTCGGAAATAATAATGCTAACAATGATTAAATTTACCCTATGTAATTTGTGTGCAGTAGAAGAAATCACAATCTGCACAAATTCAAGGTCAAGTTGTTCCACTATATTCGCATATTATACAGTGAAATATATAGGTATTATGGCAAAAAATATATAATGGAAATATGATAATCTATGTCACCTATACTACTAACATGTACATGCTTATTGTTTTTACACCACCCACCACGTCTCCACACCCGTTATGCGAGCGTATACCGTGGCGTAAGTGCCCTTCAATGTTATGCTGATAGCGTCCCGGAAGCAACCTGCTAATTAATATAGTGCGTTAACATGTGCGTGATTTTCGACTAACATGTACAATTTAATGTTGAGATGAACGAGAGTGTCCTGGTATACTTTGTATGTACTATTCCGTTCCGACTACCGTTCACACGAGATCACGCAACTCTACAAAGAATGCATGAGTAGTGGCATATTCCCCGACTGCTGGAAAAAGGGTCATCTCACGGTGATCCCCAAAGCCGGCAGTCGCCCTCCTTGTGACCCGAAAGCGTATAGACCGATTACGCTCCTTCCCGTCTTCGGGAAGATATTGGAAAGATTGATAAACAGCAGGATTGAGTCCCACCTGTCGGAAAACTGTCCAATCTCGCAAAGACAATTTGGGTTTAGACCCGGAAAGTCCACCGAGGATGCGATTCGCTTTGTGATCGATTCTGTGGAGAGCTCTGGCAAGGACCTCGTTGCCGGGATTTTTCTCGACATAGCGGGCGCGTTTGATACTGCGTGGTGGCCCTTGGTTCTGGCAAAGCTTAGGCTGAAACAGATCCCCGGGGACCTCTTTGCCTTAGTTCAAAGCTACTTCAGCAATAGGGAGATAACCTACGACTCCGGCCCCAGCCTGATTCACAGGAGGACCACCATGGGGTGTCCCCAGGGCTCCGTCCTGGGACCCCTTCTGTGGAACATTCTGTTTGACGACGTTCTGTCCCTGCCACTGCCTCCGGGCTGCACGCTCGTTGCGTACGCCGACGACTTGCTCCTGCTTGTTGGGGCGACCAGCCGACCGGCACTTGAGCGTGCAGCCACGGACGCCTTGGGCAGAATCCTTAATTGGGGGTTGCTGAACAAGCTGACCTTTGCCCCGAGCAAAACGGAAGCTGTCCTCCTCAGGGGTAGTTCTCGGGTCAACATAACTCGACGGCCGCCCACGGTTCGTTTTGGCCAGACCTCAGTGCGTTTCTCCGAAAGGGTTACGTATCTGGGAGTAATTCTTGATGACAAGCTGTCTTTCGTTCACCACGCCAAGACGGCCGTCTCTAAGGCCAATTCGGCCTATCAGAGAATGGCCCGAATGGCGGGCAGCAATTGGGGACTTAAGCCTAGAGCCCTTAAGGTTGCATACGGCGCAATTTTCATGGGAATTGCCGGTTACGCCTCCAGCATTTGGCATTCTCGAGTAAACTCCTTAACTCTCGTGAGACGCGCACTATTAAGCGGGCAGCGACTTGCGCTGATCTCGCTTACCAAAGCCTACCGCACAACTTCTACTGACGCGCTTGCCGTACTCGCGGGGGTGCTACCCCTCGATCTGCACGTCCAAGTCAGAGGATCGATCACCCTCCTCTTGAGGGGGATCAGCACAATACTCGCCGGTGTCCATCTGACACCACCGCAGAGATCCGAGGACGTTCCTTACAGGAAGACTGTAAGTGACATTGTGTACAAGACCGCATTTGCGGCATGGCAGGCGAGGTGGACCGCCTCCCCCAAGGGGCGGCACACTTACCGTTTTTTTCCAGACGTATTCTGCAGGCACCAAACTAGAAGACTCCAACCTTCGCACTGGATTAGCCAGTTCCTCACCGGCCATGGCAACTTCGCCGCCAGACTCCACGAGTTTGGCTTGATAGTAGATGGGCCGGGTTGTACCTGCGGGCATGACCACCAAGATGTTGAACACATCCTCTGGGATTGCCCGCTTATGGAATTCGAACGAGCGGAGCTGTTTGCCAGGGTCCGTCCTCACACGGGCCCAATTGGTCATGGAGATCTGGTAGCAACCGAGGCCAACTTTGCGGCATTTGAGAAATTTGCAGCGTCGTATGGGGAGCGGGATAGTCCCGACTCTTCTGTAGACTCATCCATTTCAATTCGTGACACTCAGTATGCGGGTACACAAAGCGCTTAACGTCAGCGGACAGCAGAGCCAGTCCAAAAACAAACATTTTCTTTCTTAACTTTCTTCTTTCAGCACTACGGTGCATTGTTGCAGCATCAGTCCCGTGCGGCTCCGTCTCGGGATGGAATGAGCACTTAAAATCACTTCTTTCAGACACGTTTAAAGCGTCATAGAAAGCGGCCGTGCATATCCACGGTTGTGCATATATGACGGGTGGTGGTGGGCACTATATTCTACCGTTCACAGTCCCATGCGGCTCCGTCTCGGGACGGAATGAGTACTTAAAATCACTTCTTTCAGACACGTTTAAAGCGTCATGGAAAGCGGCCGTGCATATCCACGGCTTTGCATATATGACGGGTGGTAGTGGGAACTTTAACATGATTATCATCGGAAATAATCTCTTTTTTAAATATAAATAAATAAATTTGATAGTTTCTTATTATAATTCTTACAATAATATAAACATATACGTCAACCATTCAATGGAAAATAATAATCTTATAGATTTTTAACATGTCACATTCTTCAAATATTGAAATTCATATTCGAATTTTAAGCAATGAAAAATAATCATTCGTGCAAAAAAACATTTGTATTCACGAATCCCAGATTGCCGAGACGGGGATTGAAATTACTGGTGGCGCTTTTAGCAGTGGACTGTAATTTGAGGGTGATGTTGGATTAGTGGATTACGGATCTAGGGGGGGGGGGGATAGACAGGATGCCAGACACTGATCTTTATGTTGAGAGGGCTGGCGCGCGCTGGGGCCAGTTCGGTGTTTACTATTCACGCAATGGTGAACGGACGGTAAGCTTTTGATGGATGATATATTATGAGGTTGATGAATGATGATGATAAGTTCAGGATGGATGATATAGACGCGACGATCCCCTACTAAATCCCAAGATTGAAAATTCGATCCAGGATTGCAACCTCTATATAAAGCGTGTTTGGTATAAATCAAAAGGCCAGAGTTGGTTTAGCCATTTATATCATACTTGTTGAAGATTAGGTATGTATGTATGTATAATATTATACTGACATAAGTTGAATTTGGTGAAATGGCCAAGAGAATAGGAAACTGTATAACAATGTTTATTGTGAACGATGTTCTTGTTTAACGCATAACGTAGCATAGAAAGGTCGATCGAGTGACATGACTCGGAAAACTCATCGGATGTGATAGCATTCAATACAATAAATACTCGACTAACGGTACAAGTTCCAATTCAAACGAAAAGCTTACATAAGCTGGGATTTTTCATTGTATAAATATAAAAAAATCCATTATTCAATTGACATTTAATAGGTATATATAATTTTAAGAGTTGTGTTTAGCCACTCCGAAAAAATATATAATTCATTTAAAATTATTAATGAAGTAAAATTACAAGATACAATGATAAATAACTATGAAATAGTTTTTACCTACCAACATCAGTACTAACTAATTCATAATCCACCAGTGGCGAAGGCTCCATACTAAGCAATTATTTAAAGCTTACCTTTTATTTTCAAGTATTTAATTTAAATAAATAAATATCTATATTGTCTAGGACTAGGTTATAATAAAAATATTGATTGTCATCTATCGTCGGTATTTAGAAGTAGAGGGTTGAATTCAGTCAAGTCTCGAATGAAAAATAAATGACGGAACGTCACAACGTGAGTGCTATTTTTAGAATTATGTCGAACACAATCGAAGCCGAATTTTCTACCGCAATTCAGTTGCCAACTTCATACATGTCTGCGTTTTTGTTCCAGAATTGGAAGCGTTACAGGACAAGCTTACGCGCTATGTTGATTTGTTTATTGTCTATGATTATCTTTTTAAGCAAATAATAAATAATAAGGATGATTAAAAAAAAACTTTTGTGTTCGATCACATATAATTTATAAATTATTATTACAAATAAATATTGTATTAATTCGCGATTATTATTTAGGTTGCTTTAGTCATAGACAAACATAACATGCTATTCACAATTCATGTCATATTGACATTTCAAAGCGGTGATTTTATAATACAAAATTCAGTATGTTACTGTGTTTTGAATGTGGATAAATTATCTCATCTTGTACCGAAACTATTCGCCAATGCTTTTAATATATAAGTATTTATTAAATTGTGTAGTGTCCCGATCGAAGATGTGCGAACGATTTCATTTTGAAAAAAATATTCCCGAGTTTCTTCAAAAATTAAAAATTATCGAAGCTTGACCTTCCAAGGGTTCATTTAGATTTGAATACAACAAAAAAACTTATTAGACATTTTCACAACAATTAATATGATAAATATTCGTTTTTAACTGGCAGTTATACATAAACAAACTTTTTTGTTGGCGATGCGTATTGTTTGCTAAAGAAAAGTCTGCGTGGAATTCTACTGCCATAAGTGATTTAAATAATTTGACAAATTCAGCGGTGAAACCTATGACCAGTATGTCGTTGTCATTAGTGTGCACCTGTTCATCAGTAGTAATATCGTAAGTATTATCTTCTTATTTCCCGTAAGTTACCTGACAAGGGTGCTCTTTTTCTCTGATCTCCACAGCTTTCCTCTTTCCAAAAGTCACCCTTCGCCACTGAAATCCACTATGCTTTCGAACGTTTTTTTTTTATACCATTATATTATTACTTGGGAAGTGTCTAGGGGTTATATATATTTGTATAAATTTTCAGATCAGATATATGACTTTCTTTAAGTGCCGTTATTTTGTAGGAATGGAATAACCGCCCTAAAGCCTATTGACAGGACTCGTAATGGGACAATATAATAATATTACATATAAGTAAAGTAAGTATCAGCACATATCAGTATATATAGGCAGCGGAGTTTTGAGGCTGGGACGCTATTTATTTTGGCGAACGCTTATTAACGCGTCGCCCATACGAAGTGTAATGCCAATGTATACTTTTCCTTCAGCAGTGCAAGATATGATACCTATGATCTTAATGCTGTTAATTTCGTATATTAAATAATAACTATTTTGGAAATCATATGATTATTACATATTGTTATTGTTTTCCAGAATTATTTAAGACATTGGTGTATTATTTCTGAAATAAATAATAAAATTCTTATGAAAGAAGATATTTTATCTATGAGTAAAATACTTAGAGAAAGCACGAAGCTTAATGGCGACAACCATACCGTTGACTGTCTCATCCGAAAACGACCGACCGTTCGCATGGGATCATGAGGGAAGCAGTGTAGCCTCTGAGGATCTCGAAGAATGTGTAAATCTAGTAAGTAGACTCGAGTACAGAATATAAAAAAACTCTCAATCGACTGAAAACAATATGCTAACATCGCGGTTCCGTGAAGACGAAACCTGTAAGTGTAGTAAAATGCAAACCGCGTAAGGCCCATTTACTGTAAAACGTGGCAACTAAAATTCAATTTCAACGATATCTTACAGACTGAGGAAAATGGTGTTGCCTATTCTCACTTCCGGGGCGACACTCTTTGACTGCGACCTGCTGTCATATCGCCTGATAAAAAATGTAAAGCATTTTCGCTCCTAAGCGTATCATATTATGGTCAAATAAATTAGTCTAACCAGGCTTAACACATGAGGGTATCCTGTATTAAATAAACGAGATTTGGTTTATATCCGTAGCAGATGGAAACTAGGTACTTCGGCATAGTTTACGTTTGTAGTCTTGATCTGCGACGAACGAATTATGTATTGATAATAATGATGTATTTATAATTGTAAAATCAAATATAAATTGCAGTATACTTGTACTGTTTGTGTAATAAAACCAATTAAAGAGCAATTATTTATTTAAAATAATTATAGACACAAAAGTTATAAGATTCATTAAATTTGATATGCGGCAAAAAAGCAGATCCAATGTTCTGTGTTGTATCATGTTTCTTTTCTTGAAAATACACTAAAAATAAGTACGTACTCGTATCTATCGATAAACCCGTACAGTCTGCGTCCTTACTCATAATAATTGAATCGACTTTATTTCGTAAAGCTCCTCCAAAAAAGCTAACACACTTTAGAAAAAGCGGATCAGTTTCTCAATATAAAAAAGCACGCCGGCCTACCGAAATATACATCCCTTCGTTATTTCTTAAATAAATCTGTGTTGGTATATTCAGAAAAGATTATGAGGACAAGAAAACAAGATAATCCCGCAAAGTTTCAATCCGAGGGCCGATCCAAACGAAAGGCTGAGGGTTTTATCAGGATCCATTTGCTGTAGGCCTGTAGACATACATACACATACAGATATCTTTAGAATATACGTACGTTCATATAAATTGTGTTTACACTTGCGATATATATTTAATATTACTAATGTGTTCATCATCATCGTCTGCCTGCAAGTATCCATTGCTGGATGATGGCCTCTCCAAGCTGATTCCAAATCCCTTAGTCATGTGGATTGCGTTTCTATATATATACTCATTTCATCGGTCGGGTTGTCCACAGATCTAGATTTTGGACTACTCTTTGGTACTACTGGATGACTAAATTTGTCTAGCGATTGTCTGTTATTCGAGCTATGAGTTTACATTTAAGAGAATATGAACTATTATTAAGACTAATTACGAGTAGCGCTACATGACATGGAGTTG
This sequence comes from Rhyacophila brunnea, assembly GCF_057557595.1. NCBI lineage: Eukaryota > Metazoa > Arthropoda > Insecta > Trichoptera > Rhyacophilidae > Rhyacophila > Rhyacophila brunnea. The sequence goes on from NW_028232752.1 coordinate 37,305,652, forward strand.
TGTATGTTGGGCATAACGTGAAAACAACATCAAAAACACCAATAGATAAGAAAGCAGATGGGAGTACACGATTTAATAGAGTTTGTTAATCAAATGAAAAGGCAATGGGTTGGATATGTCGCTCAGCGGGTGGTCATCCGATGAAAAAAACGACGACAAGGATGACCTAAAATGCGCTGGATTGAAGAGTGATGACGAAAACACATTAAAAGCTGTTTCACGTCGTCAATATAAGATAGACGTTATATTATTAGCATAATTCACTCGTATGGTGGAAGGGCAAAGAGACAATATAGAAATATCAACAGAAAGAGCAAAAGAGAAAAACCTCAGTCTATTCCCCGCTTTTATCATCTTGGTGGATTCCTACAGGAAAGACAGGCGGGACGCAGGTCTCCACGACATGCCTAGTTTTGGTTTGGTTAATGAATGGATGTCTATGCTTTCAATAAATCTATAAAAGCAATTTAGCATTTCGCCCAGCCTTCACAGTCCACATAGTAAATGGTCATAAGTCACCCATTCCATCGATAACTAGCTCTTGGTAACCCAATAATATGTGATTGTAGAAGGCAAAGCTGAGGAATAGCGTGCAGGAGTGGCCAAGGGAAGAAGCTTGCTGAGAGAAGCGTCCACTCTGCCCTGATAGAAACAAACCACTATTAGAGGTGACGATTCGTGGTTCATCAGAAGAGAGAATGATGTAAATACTTAACTTCGCGTAAAAAACTCACTTAAATTCATAAAAAAAATCTATTAATTAACAGCCATAGTGTGTTTTCCTACATTTTTATCATACTGAAATAAAGAATGTTAAGAATAAAAAAACCGTCTTAAAAATCTGCCCATACAACCGAAATATGTAAATATGTCTTTCCAAAAAAGATTGAGTGGTTAAAAATTTACTCTACCAATATTGCAATAAAGATAATTCATTATTCCTAAAATGCGTTTACATACATTTTTATTGACCCATTGTGTTAACGCAGTTTAAATCAGTCAGTTATTTAAACATCGTAAAAGATTTTTGGGTTTCCACCGAGTGCACTTCTTGCTTCTTTCCTCGATGTTTCGGGATCGACATTCGTGTTTGACATTCTTGGAGCAACGTTTACATTCATATACCAACACTAAAACATATCATCTCTTGATAATGGCCTGTACGACGAGCCGGAAATCCAAAAATCTTTTACGATAAAAACAACCGTGAAAGCCTCAAACATTATGTAAGTTAAATATTTTTGTAAAATACATATACCAAATATGTACCTGGTGAAAATGGGAGTGCAATTTAGGATAATTTCGTCAGATGTCTTTGACTTATTCTCTAAAAGTGTTAACATTAATATTGAGCTTTTGTAAACGAAGGTGTAATCTTATAAAGCGTACCTGTAATATATAACGTTGCTATGCATATATTCTGAATTATACGTTCCAATTATCAGATTCGCGATACAAAGTAAAATAATTGTATGGGAACGCAATACCCAGTAGATATCGGCGGAATAAACACGAGCCACTCACAGATTCCAAGTAATTTCGCTGAATTAAGTCAGGCTTAGTGTACTGACGGGTATTATAGATTGTTTATACTGCCAAATACTTGGTGTGAGGGTGTGAATTTATAACGTGCGAATATCCCTACGCGACCCCAGAGTCTTACGGATATATCCCTTATATAAATGGTCTCGTGCGACCCTACAAGCACTAGTCCGGAGATAAGAAACCGATAAGGCTTCGGTAGCTACTCGAAGAGTGTTGGTAATGCTCATCAAGATACTTAACCCTCACGAAGTTGCGTATTGGATAATTATATTCAGTGTTTATTGAATAATTTATTTGAAATACATAATTTTTCAACCTCTAGAAATATAAATATTAGAATAAAATCTAGAAAAAAAGTTGAGCTTAGTGAAGGTTTAAACATACATGGGCAAGTGCTCTAACACAATTAATTGAGCGCCATTAAAAATCAAGGTACCTACATATTTATAAACTACACAAAGAAATGGTTGGCGTAGTTAAAATTTACGTCAATATACATTAATTACTACATTGATTTATGGATGGCGTCTGGATGTGTTCGATTATCACTCTGTCAAAGATTCTTTCCTATTATGTATGTTTTAAAAATATGGAAGTACTTCTACTTATATTTTTGACTACCTACTATTTAATATTTTAAGCAATTAAGAAAAACAAAATGTGGAGGTATATGGCTGTAAATTTTGTAAATACACCGTTTATTGAATATCCACAATACCACAATATTTTTATTGTTAGTTTTTGGTGACTTCATTACATATAAATAAAAATGATTTAATGTTAAACAGTGTCAAACACATTATTTTCTCATAAAATAATTAAAAAGAATCACAAAAAAATGATGTTTTTAAAAAAAAAAAAATTAAAACGACACACTATTCAAAATCTTCTTTTATTTATCCGAGAAAAAATAAGTTCCCATATAATAATAAACTGAGTTTTGAAATTGTAAGCTTATCTTTGGATTAAAAAATATTTATTTACCTATACCATTAGATACATACATATCGATTAAGTAAATATTTTTAAAGTCAGATTTTGGATGAACTGTGTATAATGTCGTAATTCCATCACTATGCTCGAACAACATCTTCTTGGCTACGTGTTAAAACTGTGAACTACAAGCTCCTTCCATTGAGTCGACAACAGCGCCTTCCGGCTTTTGCCTAAATCTTCTTGTTGGAGAGTAGATGTTTCGAACTCCTCAGAAACATTATTTGAATTTTGCCAGCTGGTCATATTTTATAATAGCCATCCAAACAACGAAAATTTAAATGTAAACGAACTAATATTTTCACAAACTGGAGAAATAAAAAATCGTTAAATTTACATGATATTGTGAACATCAAATTGGGGGAGGTATAAAAAACCAATACATAAAATAAACATACAAATTATGTCGCACATTTTACAATATGCAATATTAAAAATATGTTTTATATGACAAAAATAATCAACCAATCGATCCAGTAAACAACAAAATTGGTCAACCAACACTAAAAAAAGAGTAAATATTTACACAAGACCTTCTAAATAATCTGATTATTACAGTTCATCAGCCATCTTATCTGACGGGTTAAATTTATATCCCAAAGTAAAGCTCATTTGGGTAAATGACTCATCTCCACCCAGCCATAGTTGTGATTTAGTTCGACACCCACCCCACTCCTAGTAGTGACCGAAACTCTCCCTATTTTGTCGATATTCTAAGAACAATGCTACCTTACGATCCACAAAGTATACTAAGTAGAGGGTATATAGTACGGGCTATTGGCACTTTTACAAAAACCAGGAAACATTGCATTTTTCAAATACTAATCAATATGTTGTCAATATATAAGGGTATTTAATAATTTGTATCTTCGAGTTAATAGTTGTTATCTATGGTGTTCAGTGTCATAATAATAAGTGAATAGATTCTGTGATGATTTCGAATGTAAAACAGATTATATTCCTTTTCTTGAGGAAAATTGGTAAAGAAAATCTTATGGCGTTTTTAAAATTTAAATACCTAAGTCATTTCGTAAAATTAAAAATGGGTGACTATTTACGTAACATATTTATGGTACTATATTTCAATATGTTCTACTGTATTCACAGATTACTGGACGCAGCAAATGCAAAAAGGCCCTGGTAAACTACCTTCATTATAGATTCCATTATATCGCATATATAAATACAAGTGAAAGTGATTTTAGAATGAACTCTACCTACATTGCAATAAGGGGAATTATAAAAAATCAATATTCAAAACTCAACGACATTGTTGTTTTATTTTATATTGTTCCTTACCAAATGTTCTATTGCTGTTTAAATATTATTATTGTTATTATTTATCTTACTGTAATCTATTGAAAAAATCTGTTATAAACATGTATATAATGTAACAGCTGAATAAGCCTCCATTGCGGCTTCATGGCGTTTAATAAAAAAAATAAAAAATAAAACTGTTGTTTTATTTTATGAACACAACTGAAGTTGTCACCATATAGCCGTATAATCGAGGGCCCGAGGGGCTTACGCGTCGGCTTATAATATCCAGATTCCAATCCTGAGTCTGCCATATACACATTTTTCAATTTACCATAGTTTTTCAATTTGTGTTTGGAGTCAGAGTATGGACCTAATAGGTTGAGCAAATGGTTAACATCCATTTATCGTAAACACGAAAAAAAACTGTCAATACAAACCTCCACTCGGTGGAGGCACATCCAATCTTGTTAAGATAGGACATAGTCAAAAAAGAGAAAAAAATCTACATACGTTACAAAATTGCAATAATGTCTTTGGTCTAGTATGTTAACAAGTTTTAGGGTATAAGACTTAGGTGATTTTGTCACAAATATGTCAAGGTAACTAGAGGTCAACCTATATTCTAATATTGTCACGGATAGTCATCCCCATTTTCAACTACCTTGGTTAAATCTTGTTGGCCCGTCGAATGAAGGGAAGAAATTTTCGTAGACTATATTATATACACTGGGTATAACAAGTTCTGATATACTAATCTCGTATAATATACACAAAGTAAGTAAAGTAAACTATGAAGCTATCTTTTCAATTTAACGTAAAACAAGGAGGGGTGGGTACGTACACCAGTCTTGCGAAAAACTGACTTAAGCTATTATAAGGTTGCGAGATTTACATAGTTAAATAAATGCGAATGAAAACGAGTCTGAGACGTGCTTAATGATCCCTGTCGTTGATGAAAGCAAATACTCAGAAAAATACTAGAAACAATCTTGGAGCGTTTGAGATTCGGATAGGTATGTGTATGAAGTTTTGTAAGTTATCTGTGTATGTTTAGTGAAGAGAGATACATTCACAAATCCTGTGTATATTCAGTAGGTACTATATTATTGTTGAATATAAAATAAAAAAATAAACAACTACAAGAACGTCAAAATTTATTTTGTAAAAATAATAAAACCATTTTTTACACTATGGTATGCATTATAAAAATAGCCATAAGTAACTAAAGGAGTTTGAAAAAGACTACAGATAGCATTGTTATTATGTAATATTTGAAAAGGTGGTAAGGGGGGTAGCTCGGCAAGGCAAAGACGTATGTATGTTCGAACCCCCTTTATCCAAGATTATTTCTAATATGTTGATACTTTTACGAGGCTTTGTGTATTTAGATAATACACCAAATTATTTATAATAGTAGGAAAGACTGACTCTTGGACTATGTATGGTAAACAACAATTATCGGAAATAATATTGCATAGTCAAAAGACGTAAGGAATGATCATTTGTTCAGAATTAATGCGGTTTAATACGAAAATTACTGACATATGGATGATGTTCATCTTATTTTCGACGTAACTTTAGTTTAGACATTTTTGAAACTTTATAATTTACAATACATGAGCATGAACTACAAGTTTACATAGATTATGTTCTTTGGTGGGAATATTCTCTGTTTCTACTAGGTACTACAATAATATTGACGTAGTTAGTATGTTCGCATTGTACCTACTTAATATAAATACGGACAAATAAATACATATGTACCATTTGCAATTCGTGTATTTACAATACATTCAACAAATGATCCAGGAAGTCAAGAGAAACGTTCAATTATATATTATTTACTACCCAACCAATAGACATTAACGCAAATATAAGATTCAAGACTACCACGAAATGATAATGTGACACAAAACCTATCTAAATTGACATGAACAATGTATATTGTGCCTGTGACAACTCTGCTAACAACACTATACAATTTGACAGGCGAATAGTTTTCAGTTCCCAATCTCGCACGTTGCGTAATCGCTTTACGAATCTGGCTTCACTTGTTTCCTCAGATTTCATACAAATTTCATTTCACGTTCATCACGAACTTCGTAGAAAATAATATGTATGTTTGATAGTCAACGTAACGAGTTTTCAATTTTGCTGAAATCGTTTACTTTGTGATACCTTTTCTGAATTGGAAAATAATTCTATAACTTGTACCTATTTGCTGTTTATGCCAGTTTTTTTTTCTTTCGTTGACAAAGTTATCCATGTTCTTTAAAAATCAAGCCACACACAACGTAACGCCGAGTTGAATAAAACATGGTGAATGCAGAACATGTTTTATTTTAACGAAACTGTTAAATAGGTACTATAGTATCGATCAAAATTTTAGGTATTTTATCCGCTTTTCATTTTAACTCTAATATCTATCTTCTTCATCTTCCACATATATATCCGTTCCTTATGTTTAAGCTTATAACTCACTAACGATATTGCAATTGCATGATGAATTTCAACTATTAAGTTGAAATAAATTGGTGGCGCTTTTACCAGTGGACTGTATAATTTGAAGGTGATGGAGAATGGATGATTCCGGAACTAGGGGGGTGAGGATTAACAGGATGCGAGACACTGACCTTTTACGATGTTGATGATGGCTCCGTGGTCTGGTTGCACTGTCACTCGCGCGGTATTGTTTGTTGGGTTACCCGGTGCGCGGCACTTGACGGTACACTGTTGATGGATGATATATGAGGTGGATGTATGATAATGACAGGTTGTATGATTGATGTACGCCACGCTACGTTCACTCAGACCCTAACAGACCTAGTGGAACGAAGGTCGAAAAGATATGTGTTGAGTTAACTTTTGAGTCACGCTGTAGGCAGGAAGCGACGGTAAACTGTACCAATTTGCCCACGTCCGCTTGCTACATATCACTTGAGTTAACTCAATGTTATTTTCATCACGGTCGATTATGACCCGTGACTGGTGTTCGCCTGGTTTTGTAACACTGATTGGGGATTTGTGGATGGTGGAAAGAAAGGATGGATGCAATTATTAATGGCCCAACCAGAAATAATTAGATACTTATTTAGAGTTTTATAAGCGACCAAAATAAAACACGATTTTTTGGGAAGTGGCCATTTCCTCTTCAAACGTGGAGGATATGAAAATCACCAAACTTTTTTGTCACCCACTAGATACATTGCGTACGTATACATCCTGTGTTCCGTTTTCTTATCATGATCATGACATATAAATTGTTGAACTTATTCATTTGTATGAAAACGCTGGACGAACCTTTTTTGAAGTGACGAGTGTGTAGCATACGTTATAGCGGAGTATTATGAAGGCTTTGGTGAGCTTAAGATAAATAAAATAATAAAGATGGCAAAATTCGCGAGTGATTCACATCCAGAATTGTAAGATGACATTGGAGAAGACAGAAGGATGCCATGTCACACCCCGGGCAGTTGCGTCACTGAATCACTTCGTCACTTCGTCACTTTCCTCCTCTCCATTCCGCCCATACTAAATAAAAATAATGGTCCAATAATTCCTCCTGAAAAGCCTCTTGACGCAGGTCCACATTTCGATGATCTTTTGTCAGTCGAAGAAGACGTAGACGTGATGGTGAAGTATTCTATGTTTTATATATTAAATATACTATATTTTTCCAGGATAACAATGAAAACCGCTGAAATGGATGTTGTTATGTGGTATCAACACGTAGGTGTATAAATTTCATGATAGGAACGCAAACAGAACGAATGAATTGTTAGCTTAGTGAACTGCTATATTGCGCAACATACTCCCTTCCAACTGTTTTGGATAGGCTTTGAAGTTGTGGCAGTATAATAAGAAAAGTTATAATACTTATTAAGGTCCATTCATCTCTACAGACATCCAACGTGCCAGACAAAACAAATTTTCTCTCATATATTGTCTACGAGTGCAATCATATCAAACGTAACGTACCAGTACCGGTACTCATAGATACGGACCATAGCCGCATGGCATACTCACGGAGAATATCTTGTCCGTGATGGTACGTGTCTGTATTATTCTACAGGAATTGTACGTACAAAATTAAAACTATATTTTGTAACATTTTTAGTGGTTTAAATTTATTCATCATACTTTCAAATTGATATATTTAACCGTTTGCAAAATATTTTCATCATTCATAATGTATTTATAATATCCGAAATTCTGTAGTTAGCAAGATAAGTGTCCATTAGAGTCAATAATAGGGAAACGGTCATATATCTTGCGTTACTTATCTGGAACGTTTGATGATGTAGTTATGAATGAACCTTTACATTGGTTGGAATTGAAAATATGTATCATTAGTTTATAATTATGGTAATTTAAACCTGCTACTAAAACAGAATTTATGAACTCAACGATTTCATTATTTAATATACGCTTTTATTTACTGAATCAGTCGTTGGCCGTAACTAAAGGAAATATTAATCAATAATGTAATAAAATACTGATATCAGAAAGTCATGAAGTGTTCAAATCATTTTCGGATATTTTTTGCATATTGAAAAAAAATGTATTTTGCGGGTGTTTTTAATGCTTTCTCCACGTAGGATCTATTATTGTCTCTTTTATGTTGCTGCCAAGGTTATTCCGATCGTCCTCCAACCAAGGACCTTGCAAAACCTAGATCATGCCATCCAACCAGCACAACATTAGTCTTGCATCAAAAATAACACAACCAGTCTAAGGGGCGTAGCATAATATTTTTGGAACGTGGAGCATTAGCAAAAATACGCCCCTAACCCAATACAAAACTTGTACCCATGCACACTTGCTTCTACTTATACTATCTATGAATATTAAGTTCATGAGAGTTCGGTTTTCATTAAAGATTTAAATAATATCTATGGATTAAATATATTACATTAATACATACATTGACATGTAAAGCAGAATATCAGAATGAAAGCGTCGAACAGACGGAGTTTGATTTAAACTGAGAACAAGCATGAGTACCAGACATTCCGCATCGCATAGAATATTGGTCTAGTGTTTTCCATTAGGATATAGAACTCTTTTTACGATGTACCATCTTCCGTGATGTACACCAACAGGTATTTAAAGCTGTCGATACTCGATGTAATCTCCGTCGCTAACCAAGGATATTTTGGATCGGGCAGGTGACATTGCACAACGCTAGTTTACTTTATGTTGAATTAAAATAAACAATACGACTGCTTAATCTGCAAACCAGCGAACTGCACTTTTGACCAAAAATTAGATTTTGATGGCATTTTGTTATAAAGCATGTTTTCTATTCTCACACAAACTCTTAAACTTATAGCGTTATCGTTTTTCACACAAAACAGCCAACTGCAGATGCCAAATTTACAATATCATAAATGGAACAACTCCGCTCTTTATATACATTTTCTTTATATATAGGTACAAGGGAAACCAACTAGTGTAATCATTCATTGTGCGGCTTATTTGTTAAAGTTAATTTATAAAGTTTTTTTTATCCTTTCTGAATAATTTACCCAATTGGAGTTAGCCGATTTGCAAATTAAGCAGTCAAATAGACGAATTTTTATGCGGTCTGTTTATCGTTTCTTGAATGTCCATCTATTGTAAAATATGACGGTGCCATCGGCATACTTACTGTAGTATTCCATATCTTTGGATATTCATAACTTTATTATGTTCGTATGCGCCATATACGAACACAATTCTTTAATATTTATTTAACACTTTAACAGGCCGTGAGGCTCAATGGAGTGAATTGAAGTAGTCATATAGTAATTGAAGTCAAAACAATGACCAGAAATCCATAAACTGAGAAAACCACATAATTGCAGTGTGACCTCATTGAGCTCGGGCCCCCGATAATAAAGTTATGAATATTCAGAGAAATGAGAAGCTGTTTAGGAATGGATCTATACTGAAAATCAGACATAAATCCATTTTACTCATGTTTAGATAAAGTATATATAAAAGAAACTGAGAAGAAAAAAACTGAATCGTGATGTTTTCTATGTTGAAGAAGTAAACTGAAATTCAGTTTCACAGCACGATAGTACAAGACACGCATAATCAATCACAGTTACCAATCTACAAAATAAAATGTAAGTTTTGATAGCGTTGTGTCTGGGATATCATTTTCATTCGAGAGTACTTAAGTTTCCACACGGCAAAATATTTGAGAAATGTGTTAGCAGCAGGGTCGAAGGTGCAAGCTTTGTATGCTACGCTGAGTTTAGATACTGGGCACTTGTGTCTTACTACCGAAAATAGATACCTAAATAGTAAATATTCCACGATTCGTGTAACAGGACTACATGCTAGATACAAAGATTCCTTTTTGTAATATACACTGTATATTTGGGGAAACTTGATGTAAGATGATGTACCTGCCACAGTGGGTGTCTATGGTTACGGCACATACTCCATCTAATTCATTTTCATAACACGTATTAATATTGTGATTTAAATATTAAATATCAATTTGGTACGTGACATTTCTAATTAGGTACCTATGTGTACTATTCGTTATAATTGTAAACGCATGTATGTACTACTTTGATGTTATTTGGTTAAAGGTTTCATTGATTGAAGCGTGTCATTCCGAAATGTATCAATTCTGAAAATGTAATTTAAAAATAACCGGGATATAATATAATAACGTTTTAGAATTATAACAATTGCGAAATCGTTGAAAATGAAAATTTAAAAATAAAATAATCAGAAAGTATTAAAATTTCAACAAAAATGATTCTAAATAATTTATTCGGTTGCTTTTAAAGTATGTCTACTGGTGCCTTGGGGTATTTTGATTTATTGAAGTAAGTGATAAAAAGTGATAATGTACGATTTGCAAAAAATGTGAAACAACATTAAAAATTAAAGATAAAGACTAATTCGATTCGACGCTAAGAATGGTAAAAAGACTTGCTCTAATCCATTTGCAACATCAATTGTATGATTGTATCCAATTCTCGTCACTTTTCTAGATGTATATGCTTACTCGTTGCCCAACAAACTTACACTAACCACAATTACCTGAAAAATATATTTGATTCTATATTGGTTGCCATTATATTGGCATGTCAATGAATACCAGTTAAATAATAATCTGAACTTCTTCTTTTCTTTCGACCATGTTCGATCCTAATAGAATCATATATGGGCCTCCACAGAGTGAACATTTGTATTAACAGATTTTATTTTTACGAGAAATGGATGTTAGCCACATGCTCAACCTATTAGATCCATACTCATACACACATTAAAAACAATATATTGTGTACTTGCCAGACCCAAGATTCGAACCTAGGACCCTCGATTCTATAGACCGGCGCTTAAGCCACGCGGCCATCGTGGGATAATCTGAACATACATACATAACTTGAAAACACCTCAAATATATACCCACTAGAATAAATTACATTTAAGAAAATACTGGTATCGCGCCAATATGCTTTAACCAATTAAACTACGGGCCTCCTACTTAATTACGCTATTTTTAACTAGTCGGTTCTACATTAAATGCTTATCAAATTGCGTTATATTTTGACTTCAGTGACTGATCAGTTTTTGTGTTTTAAATTAAGGAATCGTTCATTGCCTTAATTACTAACCGACGCCCGGCTGTCGCCAAATATTTAGTTATAAAGTCTACTTGACCTTGCTTTTTAATAAACCATTTCTTTTATTCGACGAATAATTCACAGGATTTGAGAATGTAACATTCTATATATTAAACATACGTAACTTGAAAACATCTCAGATATATAAATATTAGAAAAAAATCACATTTGAAAAAAAATTCGACGCCCGACGGGGATTGAACCCGTATATCCAATAGTATGGCACCAATATTGTTTAACCAATTAAACGTATACTATTTTCAAATGTGGTTTTTGCTAGTTGGTATATATATCTGACAGTAGCCAAGGGTGGAGGTAGGCGTTTAAGATCCGCCATAAACAGTGCACATTAAACTTTGTTAGTCATACGTATTTGTTTTTATTGAACTAAGGCTAAAATTTACAGATGGTGTTGGTTAGTTTTTAAAATCAATTAAACTCTGCCTAAACCAAACCATAATAGTTTTGGTATATATTGGGCGATACGACAAAATTGTGCACACTTTTTTATTCATACTTATTTGTTTTCGTTGGATTAAGAATACATATAATTACACATATTGTTGGCATTTTTTTTAAACTCATTAATCACTGCCTAAACCAAACTATAATTATAATAGATACAAAATATTATTCTATCTATCTATAGTTATGTACGATTTAATTGCATAATTTTAGATATTTTATAGATAGACAAGTATTTTTTGACTATTATGTATTATGGCTTGGTTTTCGCAGGGTTTAATTGAATTTTAAAAATTAACCTACACTATCTGCAAATTGTAGTCTTAGTTCAATGAAAACAAATACGTATGACTGACCAAGTTTAATGTGAACCATTTATGGCGGACCTTAACAGCATACCCTTCGCCACTGATATCTGAGGTTTTGTTATGATATGTATGTTTAACATATAAAATGTTACATTTTCAAATCATGTAAATTATTCGTTGAATAAAAGAAATAGTTAATTAAGAATATTAATCTAACCATATATATATAGGTTCTCCAGAGCATCATTATTATAAACTAGCAGTTTCTAGATGTCTCTCGTGTTACTAATAGTACCAAGAATCTCTCTAGAAATTGTGGTGGAGGCGCATGTAGCAGAGATATAGCGCCGAGGAAGGGACAACGGAGCGTGTGAATCGTGCAATCGGTTGACGCCGCCACCGATCCAACACGGCTGAGCGTGCTGCCTTCATTCATCTGCATTACACCTGAACAACAAAGGCAAATAAGGGTAGTAGAGACACGGTACACACTAATATCGTAGGGTTGTGACATGACCCGGCTCACGGCTAGCTCAATAATGCTACCGGGCCGTCACTGAGGAGACTAGTGATGAACTAGGAGAGGTGGATCTCCTTTGTAGTATCACAACTTTTGAATTCCCGAATAAAACTCTCAGCTGGTGTGGTGCCGAATTTATCCAGGTACCAGAGTTCACGGTCACACAATAAGGTTAACTGTCATTGTTCCCGTAATTAAATCTCATTAAAGTATCAGTAAACTATTTATTTGTTCACTATAGGATCTCGGTGAAATCTTTCACAAATTCCCAAAAAAGTCACACCTAATTCAGAGAATGTATACGCAGATATTCTTAGGATTTTTTTAATTCCTGGAATATTTTCCCATAAGAAAGAAAATATAATTTATCCTTTGGTCACACAGTATTAGGTTTATAAAAAGAATAGAATTTATTTTATTGTTGTTTATAAAGTTTATTTATGTTCACAGCATGTTTACAAATATTTATTTGTGTTTACAAACTTGTTTACAAAAGGTTTGCTTAACGTTTACAAATTTATTTACTAAAATTTGTTTTTATGTTTACAAATTTATTTACCAAAACTTGTTTTATAATTATGTTTACTTAATAAAGTTTCAAAAATTTATTTTATAATCCCGAAAAGATTTGTAAAATTTATTATTACAGACTGAGTTTATTAATTTGTTTTTATAAAACAAATCCGATCGCGTAATTTATCCCGATTACGTCACCTCGTAGGATGAGTAATGAAAAATAAAGTTACTCCGCGTGTACGTCACTACCGGCAGATACGTGCTATTCGCGCTGCGTTTTAGCGGCCGACGTCACTACCGACAGATACGTGTTATTCGCGTTACGTTTTGCCCGCCGAAGGGGGACTTACTGGTACGTAGGAATCGCGAATGTACTGAGAACCATGTCTCACAAGCTTGCAGTGAGGACTGCTGCTTGCTGAAGATCGCTGGTGAAGAGTGTAGAAACTAATGATTTTACGGGAAAAGTGGTCGCCTTTTATACCCTTCGGATAGAGGTTTAACAGGAAACAGTCCGAAAGGGATAGCAGATGTATATCTTTCTCTCACGGGATGAATTTACGTATATCTCCCGTTCCTGGCAACTTTCTAATAGAGATATCTTCTAATTTAGTCGGGTTAAATTTATTCTACTTTATTTTCGCAAAATTAAGACTTAATAGGGGTGTTTCAAGCACCCTCTAGAACATGTCCCTTAAATGCGCAGTTAGGATGACGTAAGCAAAATAGTTGATTTTATATGATTTTTCGTATTCAAATGAAGGGGAAAGTTTCTAGCTTTCCATCGAGGTATCGGAATAAGTATTCGGGTACTAAATAAGGGAATGGCAGTCTTTAAATTTAAAATGTCAAAACGAAAGGTTGACACCCACGTACTAGTCCTTTCCACCACTCTTGGCCTTTTTAGGCCAATAGAATTTTACTAAGTTTTAATAAAACTGTTTGGAGCCGCAGAAACTTTCTCATTCGATATTTACTTTTCGGACGAATATTATTACGAGAAAATACTATAATATTATACTTAACATTTCAACTTAAATATATAAATGCTTAATCCTAACAAGATGTTATACACGAACAGTTACTAACTTATTTAATCTTGCATAGTGACTTTTATATAGTAATATGGATGTAACCTTGAATCTATTTTTACCTCGCGAGCCAGCACAGCTGGGCCGTAAATTTTAGTCGGACAGAATTCAGTTAAAGTTCAAGGTCACACGCCAATTTGTATTTTTAGTTGCAGTATTTAATTCTTTTATTTACCCAAGATGCGATTAAGATTTATTATTATTTATGGGTAGAAACCCAACTATACCAGAATCTTAAGTTTTTCCAATTGTTACTTTTACAATATTCGTTATAGTCAGTATGTTATAGCATTAACAAAATCTATAATTATAATTACGCGTCTATAAATATAGGTACGCGTTTACAGTATTTTTATAACAGTAGTTAGCTTCTATCTTGTATTGATAAAATTAGTATAAAAATTCTTTATTCACAATTATACAGTATATAAATTTATAAATATTCAATTTTCTTTTCCAATTTTCATACACTTCCATTATTGCTATAAAAGTTATTGAAGCATGTACTTGCTAAATTTTACGTAAACAATCTCTTCCATAACTTATTTTCTAAGTTTAATGGAGATTTCCCGGAAATTTATATTAAAAAATACATCGCGCTGATATTTCACGACGTGACATTTCGAGGTCTGTGGTCACAGCGTACCAATTACACTGGAGCACTCTTGATTTTCGGAGGCGAAAATTTTTTACGTAAAATTTTATTACATTTACAAAGAAAAGGTTAACAACATACATTTTACTTCCTAATACTAAACGATTACGCTAGTGGTTACCTGTTCATGGTCTTTTTGACCATTTCATTCTTGATTCTTCCATAGTTTAGAACCATGGGACTTATATATCCTGTCTGAACCGTGTCGTGAGGTTGTCGCATGGCTATTGAGAAGTAGAATTGACTACAAGGCTAGATTTGTATAGTTATGTCGTTAAACCATACTCTGCCACAAACACTAACTGAAGGTCGGCGTTTTTGTTCGTGTCAGTTGTCTTGTATCATTTAGCTACCCCGATTATACCCCGATCTCCGAATCCAAATTTACTACAAATAAGTGATTATTTTTATATACATAATTTGAAGACATTTTATTATACAATTATTTAATGCGCCCATAGTTTAATTGGTAAAACATACTGGGGCGAATCCAGCAGATACATGTTCAAGTCCCGTCGGGTGTCGCGATTATTTCTAGTGTGTATAATATGCATGAGATGTTTTCAAATTATGTATATTCACTATTCAGTATATATTATAATGTTACATTCTGAAATCTTGTGTCTTATTCGTCGAATAAAAGAAATAGTTTATTATGATTATTTTTAATTATTATATTGCCCGCACTACACTATTTTTGTAGCGTTGCTCACAATGAGTACCTATAGGTAGTTGCCAAGTGCGGTGAATCTCCGGGTAACAGGATATATTGTGCCATATTTAAACGAATTAGGTGCGACATTTTTTCCATTCCATAAAATTCCAGGATTAACTTTACAATATTGTTGCTCTGAGGTACAGGAACGTCTATAAGCTCGGTTATTTTTGAGTTTAGTATACTTGTTATAGTCCCAGAATTATACACGGAGAAGTACCTACTAAATAAAATCTTAAAAATAGTGGTATTCGAACACACACATTTCCACGACGAGAAGAAATGAATAAATATAAGAAATACAATGCCATATAGAAACTGCGTTTCGAGCGTCATAAACTTAATAATAACAAAAAGATAACATAACGTGGAACGATGGAAACAAATTACAATGAATAATGCTCACTAAACGGATTAAAACGTGGCCACGGTTACGGCGATTGGCAAAGTGCCAAACTCGCCCCTGCACCAAGCGACTGTGTGTCGATCGTACCTTCGGAGGGGGCGGCCGCTAATAACTCTCGACTGGAGCGTTGATTAGTCCCCTATCTATTATCTATTCCGGCACCCTGAGACCCCCCCTCAAGGGTGGATATTGCGGGGGACGCTGCACCCGAAGCCACCAATAAGCTTTTCGGGATTAAAAATTAATTTAGAAATATAAAGGCGACGAGATTGCAGGAGACTTTTTTTAATTTCGTCAAAAAGGCAGCATTATTAAAAGGACATCTTGAATATAAAATTTGGTCGTTTCTTCAAATTAAATAAGTGTGAGTCTTTCAAAAATTTCACCAATCCTCGAGTTAAAATTGTGTCGACAAAATATGCAAAATTAATATTTTAGCTATTATGATCATTTAAATGGAGCATTATTACATAATTAAATGAATATTAAAAGATTGTTATTGAATATTCATAATATGGAACATTTTAATATATCAACAACTTATATTTTAATACTATTCAAATTGACAATGGTCATTCGAAAATATAACAATTTTATATTTGCACTATGTTTTATAGACAGGTAGATGTTGGGTGTAATGCGGAAATACCACAAAATAATTCAATGTATGAATAGGCAAATAAGGTCCCTTACGCACTGTCAACCAGTCGCTGGCAACCAGGTTGACAGCAACCAAGAAGCATATGAAAGGAAATCAGCATTTACGCACGTGGTTGCGGCAATCAGTCAGAGTTTCTGGTTGCTGGCAACTATGGTTGCAGGAGACCAATCGACAATGCGTAAGAAGCCTAAAAGTGCGCAAAGTGATGTCACCATATTGATGACATGTCAATGCGTTGGGCATGTTGTTCAGCGAGTAGAAAACTTCTGGACAAATACAGTTATGTGGTTCGAAAAGAATACTAAAACACCACAGAGCCGTATTTAGAACTTTAGACCCGCATGATTGACAGATCTACAAATTCAGCAAATGCACTAGGGGCCGAGGAGTGTGGAACTAGTTAGTAGAGACCATAACACAATAAAATATCGACCCCGGTTTTTGACCATAGTTAAGTTACCAATATTGTGAAATGATACTCCTCTGGTGATATGAATTTACAGGAGAATCACTTTTTGAATTACTCAGCTGAGCAAAATTAGAACTCCTCCAGCTGTTTATTCAATGTACATAATGGTAATACGCCAGCTGCAGAAATTATCGGAAATGTGATATTTACCATTTTAATAGTATTCTATAAATTGTTATAGTTATATAACTACCTATTCCAATCAAGGTTACGTGCATTTTCTTCTCACTTTCGTCCACTTTAAAAACACCTGAATATGGGATGGGGCAAACGATTGATAAACGATCTCCGTTAATCATATTTTACATCGATACGTATACGACAAATGTATTACGTCTAGCGTGGTGGATACAGTAAAAAATATTGCTGTGCATTTGATTGATTGTATTTGTAACATGTGCATCGAAGAGTACTGTTTACACATTAACCCTTTGTGTGTTCGCTCCGAGATGCGGAGAAATTAATCCTTTAAACATATCGAGGGTGCGATTACACACAGCTTAATCGGACTACTGCGAGCGGTAATAGCATTGGACCAAGTGAGCCCAGAGATATTGTTAAGTAGAAGGGTGCGGCATTGATTTGAGCTAGCCAGGCGGGCAAAGGTGTATCGACAAGGTACAGAAGGGGTTAACGACATTCATTAACCGGCTGAGTGCAAAGTTAGCCGATATATAACGAAATGGATATTGTTAACATTACCCACGCGGTCACTTTAATGTTGTAAACTTAGGATCAATTCTTGCTGGAAAGACAGTAAGTAATCCAATAAATAATGTGGTATTAGAGAAATGTATGAAATTATACTTAAATATACATAATTTTGAAAACACTTTTGAGAAAATATATTACTTAGGATAACATAAACAATACAAAAAATCTTTTTGAAAAAAGTAAGCAGGAATCGAACCCTGCATCTGTCGTATTTAATAACTTGAATAAAAAATACTTAATTAAAAATTATTAGCAAGTTCAAGTCACAACAAAAAATCTTGGATTGATCCGTGACGTAGGTTAGTAATTAAAGTAATACCTACTTTGATTTAAAATACAAAAGCTTCAAGTAGCTCAATTTATAAAGCGCTTCAGTGAGTATTAAAAGCCATTAATTAAAATTTGTCGTAATTAAGTATGACTCCTTTAGCATTTTGGTCCAATGTGTGTGGGCGCGAAACCCAAGAGACGCAGGTTCGATTCCTGCCGGGTGTCTTACTTTTTACAAAAAGATTTTTTCTATTGGTTATAACATAATTTCTCAGATTTTTTTTCAAAATTATATATGTTCAATAATTAGAATGTTACATTCTTAAAACTTGTTAATTATTCATTGAATAAAAAAAAACAGTTAATTATACTTAAATGTTTTTTTAATGAAATCCAAAACATACATACCATTATAACTTTAGATTTCTTCTCATTTTGCCCTTACATTTTCGAATGCGACCTAAGTTATAAAATTTCAACTGATTGAACGAAGACTAAACAATGAAATAAATAAAGATTTACGATATAGGTAGACTAATAATAAACCGTTGAAAATGACGGAATGAGAATTTTTTAAAGTTCAAGGCTGACATTTTCATTAATAAATTATTATACATTTATAAAACATATTATAATATAATGACCCATGTAAATATAATCTGAGATTAGTATTAATAAAATAAATCCTTCAAACGCTATTATAGTCCGATGTGACTGATAAGTGATAATACTGATTATTTACAGTTATATACCTAATTCATTAAAGATGTTGCTGTCCTATTCGACAACTCAATCGAGGGCATTCAAGAGACAATCGACAGGTTGCATAACAACTACTCTCGCGTTGGTTTGAAAATCAACGCGAAGAAAACCACCGTCTTGTGCAATAGCACCTGTCCTGATCCAGATTTCCCTCTGATTAGCGATGGACAAAACATCGAGAGCGTCGACAGCTTCAAGTACCTGGGGGTACACATCACGGGAGATGGCATTTTGCAGAAAGAGCTCGCTATCCGAATGGGAATGGCTGGAGCAACATTCAACTCGATGCGAAATGTCTGGGACTCACGATTGTACTCGGTCAAAACCAAATGCCGCCTATTCGACGCTTGCATTCTGACGGTGCTGCTTTACGGTAGCGAATCATGGCACCTTACGAAGGCTCAGAGCAACCGTATACTGAGCTTGGAAAACAGATGTTTGCGACGAATACTGGGTGTGCAGTGGTATGACTTTAGGAGCAACGAGGAGATAAGAGAACGCATCAAGCAGCCTCTCATTACGCTGAAAGTGAAGAGGCGACGTTGGACCTGGCTCGGCCACGTGCTGTGGATGCCAGAAGAGAACTTTAACCTGGCTTGCCTGTTCTTCAAGCCGACCGGATTCCGGCGACCTGGAAGGCCGCTAAATACAATCTACAGAGTGTATACGGCGGAGCTACGGGATGCTGGTTTGACCTGGAACGAAGCTAGAAGACTGGCGAGCGACAGGGATTCTTGGAGGCGCCGCGTGGTGTCCATATGCTCCAGTTAAGGGGCGGATATGGCCAAAGAGAAGAAGAGAAAGATAATTATTAGAACTCAAAGCTCCAAAAGCGATAAGCAAATGCTCCATTATCTGAGCCACGTAGCTATAACATAGTTTATTTAAACCATGAACAATGGGAAGTTTATCATAATGCTAAAGCGAAGGTGTATATCAGAGATGAAAGTAAATTGGGCTTAACAAAGTTGCGTGGGTTACGGTTGGATTATAGTATACTAATCTATCGGCCTAGCTCCCGTTCCCGTACACTCACTTACTTAATGGGTGTACTATAATAACCCAGGCAGTACAATAGCGTGATGTGTTTTACATTATTACCTATGTGATATTCAAGAAACTGTATAAGGATATTTCCAATCAGGCATCGGCAAAATTTGTAGTAGGATTAAAAACCATAGTTCTAAATGTATGGTTACAATTCGTGTTTTAGAACTGTTGTTGATGTATTACTTGTTGTGTGTGTGTCTAATGGCAGAGTGGTCAAAGTTATGTTATATAACCTGATAAGTTGTGTAAAAACGTAGTAATATTATGTTGACTCAATGATCCGAGGTCACGTAACCCACACAATCAATCGGGCGTCAATTATAGATGCATTTATTATTTCACAGTTAAATAATTACAACATTTTAATTGAACATACTTGTTCGTCTTAAGCCATTATCTAGAATTTATACAATAGATTATAACTTTATATGTTATTGTTATATATAACTAACTAACCTTAGTGAATAGTTTGATAATAACGTTAATATTTTGACCAGAACTAATTTACTTGAATACGGCACGTTTGCTAAAATAGGTCGATGCTAATATAATGAAGTATTTTACCACGTTTTTATTAGCTCGTATTCATGTTCCATTACATCCAGTACACATTTTTTCTTGTCCAAGATTTGTATTGGACGAATGAAGATTTTTAACTAACTTCCCGACTAGCTAGACATTTGAAACTTTTAGAATATGCCAGAACACGACGACAATGCATTCTTTTAATACTTTTAGCCATCTTTAAGCAGAATTGAATTCATTTTCAGTTAATTCTGTTTTGTATGAAAAGTTATTTCGGAAAAAAATCGTAAAAAGTAAAACACTATTGGTTGCTAAGGGGGTCGTAGCAACTAAATTATTAATATATACGTGCGTTACTATGGAAATCAATATGAAATCTCAAAATGACATTTCAGTATTCTATATTTATTCAGTATTTCTATCAAGTACAGAAAAAAGTATTTATTATTACATAGAATTTTCAAGTTTATATGATTCAAAAGAAAATTTAAAAACGTGGTATACAAAAAGTTCTTTTTATCTTGTAATTATTTGTTATCTCTCGTACGTGAAACAAAACTTGAATTTAGTCAAACTGTCGTGTTGGAATAAGTTTCATGAATTAGTTAAATATTTCACGTTGCATTAAGTAGGGTGTTGTATGCAGTAAATTCAAATTAATCATTAAATGCCTATACTTTGATGATCATATAAGAATGAAGATATAACTAACTATAAGTGAACGTTACCACATACCTATTCACACAACGAAATACAAATCCTAAATAGGTTCCCGCCTATCCGTCCAGCGGATATGGCACAGCCAGGGGCGATCCGGTAGTTAGATAAACCCAATACAAAGTGCACTAACGCCGTTAGCACTACTAATTCGCTGAGAAAATACGCGGGCGGATGTAGCGAGCGGTTCGCAGCGGAATGATAATAATATTATTGTATTGGTATTCCGCTACAGCGACCGACAGGCGCCTGATAATGGTGATATCACTAGTATATAATATTAACCACATACTAATGCATCAGTAAAGGTGATAAGTGATAACATAACTGATGCATTAATATGGTGAGAATTAGTTTCTTTTGACATAATTAAAATAGCTCTATCAACACCGAAAACGAAAAAGACCGTATATATTATATGCGGTGTCGTTCATCTCTCATTAACTCATACTCATCAACTTAACCTGCCTGTAGAACGTGTTTTATTAAATGTGATTTCAAAATGTAGATTCAACCAGCAACCATGGTATTTGACCAAATCGAATGTTGGAGAGACGTAGATCAGAGAATGTCAGGGTTTTCGCTGAAACAGGCTCTGCGTGCAATTGAATGGCGAAAGGGTTTGGGTAAGCCCAGTGGCGAAGGGTGGAGGTAGGCTGTTAAGATCCGCCTTAAATAGTGCACATTTAACTTTGTCAGTGATACGTATATGTTTTCATTGAAATTAGACTACAATTTACAGATGGTGTTCGTTAGTTTTTAAAATACAAATAAACCCTGCGATACCAAGCCATGGTAATAGACAATAATCAAAAAATATTCGCCCATCTATAAAATATCTAAAATAATGCAATTAATATTATATAACTTTAGATATTTTTTCGAAAGAATAATATTTTTTATCTATTATAGTTTGGTTTAGGCAGGGCTTAATAAATTTAAAAAATATAGCCAACAATATGTGTAATACAGTAATATGTATTCTTAATCCAACGAAAAAAAATAAGTATAAATGAAAAAGCGTGCACAATTTTGTCGTACCACCCAAAGTATACCAAAACTATTATGATTTGGTTTTGGTAGGGTTTAATTGATTGTTAAAAACTAACCAACACCATCTGTAAATTATAGTCTTAGTTCAATAAAAACAAATACAGATGACTAACGTGCATTTATGGCGGATCTTAATAGCCTACCTCTACCCTTCGCCACTGGGGTAAGCCATAGAGAACGCTGGCTAATCATCCGGGTCACAATTTATAGTCATTAGAGGTCCTAAAGAAGAAACTAAAATAGATACTATTTTGTAATAAATAAATATACCTAAATATTATGGAGAAAGAAAACAAGGCCGTTTCTCAGTCAGTACATAATTATAGTAAAATGTAGATAACAAAATAAATATGGTCGCGGATAACGGATAAAAAAAATCAAAATTTTAGATAGCTGATCATAAAATACAAAATAAACCTTTCAGGAAAATGTTCGCCTGACCCTTTGAATAAAAAGCTAAAAATAACAGTGAACAGTCGGTGGGTAGTTTCGCGGGGCAGTAAATAGCGACCAAACTGGTTTGATAGTGTAAAAAATATAATATTTAAAGGCCTATCCATAATACTACGTAGAGGGGATATTCGCATCTGTTATCAGTAACGACGGCCTCGGGCTGGATGTGGCTCATTTCGGCGTAGCACCAAGCGATGCCAAGGTCTACGCGGCGTAGAGGTCTACGCCATATCGACGAGTATTTTATAGTGCTTGGCGTGTAGTCGCGAAATATTTATATATTGTGAAAAAAATGATTGAAAGAATGCATATTAAACGTGAAGATCAAACTTTGGTGGTTGATAACATTTTATAGATAAATATAATATAAGGATAAATATAGGATGGATATGTTGAACAAATTATAAACTAATGGACGAGTTCGCCAACAAATGTGCGCTATGTGATAAAGGGCTTGCCGCGTGATGATGACGGAAAGACAATATGCCGAACATGTCTCCCCGCATCTCACCCGGTCTTAATCGGGCTTATTACGGGATTCTACGATTAGTGTGAAGCACTATTAATTCCGTTCAATAACATCATCGACCGCTGGACAAACGCAATCACGCAGTACCTAGTACCCAGGATACATTAAACGATCATATGACCTGCTGCTGACAAGATAATGATTTTTTAATTAACATCTTTAAAATGCACGTTAATTACATCGATCGGCCGCCTGGTAATTACGCGCCAGGTGCGTCTTCAGCGTCCAAAGTATAAAGCCTCGGTGGTTCGCAAATGGTTGCAAAATCTTCAAAACTATGAGTGAATTACAAACTGCAATATAAATACATATTACGGTGTATTTTAAATTAACCTGACTATAAAGTGCACTATTTTATATGTTGATTGTGTTCACATGGTTAGAAAAAAGGAAAACATTCAGGCATATAGGTACATATTTATTTCAGACGTACGTAGAGCACTACTAGATCAATTCAAATACGTAATTTCAACCATGGCCAGTATTATCTGCGTATAAGGGCATTACGAACTGATATAACATATTATAAAGCGGTGTTACAATATATTTGGATTTAATTTCAGCACAAATTAAAAGTAATTATTAACATACTTTAATAATTTCGTTAAAAAAAGTCCAGAACTAAACGTCAGTACCATTTACACAGCATGAATTAAGACTCGATCAACGAACGTTAAATAACTCAAAGATCATTGATTGTGGATTACAAAAAGGGTTAAAGAAAAGCGACAATACGCAGATAAATCGGAAAGTTTCTCAGATATTATTCAAAGCTTTTCCGGCAGCGACGTCTAGCTGGGCGGCCGACAAATTAATTAAGTTTTCAATAAGATAACGAGCCAAGTACTTACACGAATAAGAAGAAGCGACGCGATAAATTATTCGCACACTGCACCCCGCCCTTTTAAGGGAACAATAATGAACTAGGAAACAATGAGTTGACCAGCCCAGTATTGTCGGAGAAGGGCTCTCAGTGACGTTTTAATGCGCGAAATAATCATCTTATATTTAATTTTACATTTTCTAAACAAATAAAACTAAATACCCAAGGGTGCCCTGCGACGATCCAAAGATAAACATATTATTTTGAAGTCAATGACAAATAAAAAAATATAAATAGCATTGCTACTCTTTGCATTCCGTACTGAAATGGTTATAAATAAAATTATACGTGCATATTATATACGGCGGTGGTTCCTTTAACAAATAGGAAACTGTATGCAAAGCATGGAAAAGATTTACTGAAGGGTTTTAGAAGACATTCGGGCAATTTGGATGAATTCATAAATTATGAATTGTGAAAATAATACTTTTACATGCCTACGCGACAAATTTTCGTTGGAAGTGGTAAAAACATGATATGTAGGTACCAACTTTATGTAATATTTTTGTCATGTTTAACATAAGGAAGGTTCCTAAAATATAGATGCCAGCATAATAGTTCTAACAGCAACTTTTAAATTTCAAGTTTCTAACAGTTTAGAATCTATGTAGATATTTTTTCGTACATCCTTGTATGGGCTTTCGATCTAGTTTAATAATAACAAAATATGTACAAGGGTATACAATGTATATTATATCAATTAATACAATTCATTAATAACAGATTTAGCATAAATTGAATAAAATTATGCCCCTAGAGCCAGTCTCAAGCACTGAATACGAACAGCCCTCAACAGACTGAGAGCCAGGGCGCTCTAGAGACAATGTTGTGAAATGAGTGTTGACGACTAAGCCTTGACGTGCCACGAAATGCAAAGCATGTGACATATTCTGTTTCCCTACGGGAGATGGATACCAAAATGCAATTTTAACAGTGTGCTATAAGATCACGATTTCGGTGTGTGGACTGTTGAAGCGATATCGTGGGGCCATTGAAGACACGACACGACGAAGTACCCATCAATTATATTTTATTCAAGAATGTAATAAAACAAAATTTTAGAATGTAGAATTCTTAATTGAAGATACGTAATGCAACAAAGAGTACAAGATCGACAAAAAAGTAATGTTATTACAAAATTAGATAGACGGTGGTAATTATTGAAAGGATTAAAAAACACATCATATACCTAGATAGTTATCGGATATAATCTGCACCATTGGTACTTACTTATTTTCTTTTGTTGGGATAACTATCAATTCATGGTGGAAATGCATTATATTAATAATGCACTTTATTTAATTATTAGTAATTGGTACTTATTTGCAGCGGTGCTACAAGCGATCTACGCGCTGCAGGTCTGGCATGGCGGGAGGCGTATGAGTTTGCGATGGACCGAGGGAAGTGGCGCGAATTTGTGTGAAAAAAGAAGAAGAAGTACTTATTTCTGGAAAGTTAGTGGTAAAAGTACTCGCCACGCTAGCGTAAAATTTGTGTTTAAATCTCACTTGCACCAAAAGTTTCTGAGGATTTTCTAAGTTACGTTACGAGTAATCTCCCATTGCTACATAAGTATTAGAAAAATCTGCGCTCATTAAACTACAGTTTATGTTTAATGATAATTCAATAACAAAATATGTTCCGTTTTTAAATATTGTTAAATCTCTGTGCAGTTAAAAACACCGGTCAAGAAGTGTAATTTTTTGATGCTATTAAATGCACCTAACCGTTAATTGGAATCACGTCAGTTGGTTCTCGGTTTGGTATTAGAAAGAAACCGAAGGAGTAGGTTTCAATATGTTGTAGTTATATTGTTATAATTAAATACATGCAAACTACTTACGAACAAGTTTGTGCTCTGTAATATTGTGGCTGCACGATCAATATATTGCCAGAAAAGTCCTTACCTGAAACAAGAACAGAACATTAATAAGTTTATAATAATTTTAATAAATAAACCATTTTGAATAATACAGGACATCGCGAGGAATATAGAAACTTTTGTAAATATTTCCATTTGAGCTAATTCAAAATTTTACATTCGACCCCACACAAGCACGTCACTACTGAAAATTCAGTGCGTGCAGATAACATCTCTAATTGTCTGATAAACACAAACAACACATATAAACAAGGGATCCCCTCGCGTGATAAGGGCAGCTAAAAAGGGCGTACCGCGCAGGGGGGGGCACAATAGCGGATAATGTGTTAATGGACGAGTTAAAAGAGACGGGAGGACATTGGGCTTTGAATATTTTATTAATCTTGATAGGAATACAACGACCGGGAACTTTTTCATCCTCCCCTGTGTGAAAGAGTAAAAAACAGTTTTTTTTTGTGAAAATGCTCATTATGAAGTAATTGCGTACACAATTAGTGCGGTCCGTTGTCATTGTTTTAAAAGGTTTTCAGTTTGACGAAATTATATTTTAATGGGAGACAAACAAAGCATTATACGTTCTTTTTAGAATGGGTCAGTTATAATTTATTTTATTATACATTCATAAATTATCTATGACATCAATGTAATTAATTTTGTAAAATAATATAATTACTAACTACATATTCAATTGATACCACCTCAAGTTTGCATCGAGAAAATATACTTCAAACTACTTCAACAGCCTTGTCTATATAACGTACCTACGTATGTTAACTTCTTCTTTAATAAGAGTATTTTTATAGCAAAATGTATCCATAAGTTCACAATGTAATCTGAATACAGAAATTAATTACATCGTATCAACGGCGTCATTTACCGGCTAAGTTATCGGTACGTATATATTTTTTCACTCTCCTTGGAGATGGGAAGGTGAGAACATTTTTTAAAATATAAGACGGTAGCTTAGCGGTGTTTTGATTTAAAGATTTTGAAGCTCGACCTTGAAAGGCACTGTTTGTAGGTACATCAAAGCGTCTCCCTACATTTGTTGTTAATTAATACAGTAAGTACATTATATATTTTATTTTTGGTGATTCGGTTGAAATTATAATCGTGAGATATATAATACTAATAGTAGAATCTTAATTAAAGCAGAGTCTGGATCAATATCAATATTGTTAAAATACCTAAGTGTATAATAAATAAAACAATATTCATTGGATACTTTTAATATCGGATAGAAAACCACAATAACCAATGGCAAGAAATAAAACAGACAAATATTTTTGTCAGTTCAATGGTTTCAAGCTGTGAATTGTGATGGCTGTTTTGGGTTACAAACTAATAACCAGAGTTCCAAGGCATCAGGATTGAGAGGCAGCGAACAAAAGTGTGAATCAGTTCAACTAATAAAATAAAATACATAAGTGTTAAAAACGGTTTATAATATTTACTGGCAGTTTTTTAAAACTAGGTATTTAGAAGGAGATTTTGTGCATTAAATCGATACATATGATTGAGATTACATACATACGTCTTATATACTATTATAATATCATCATCGATGACCCTGCCTTCTTCAGCAGCCTTGCTACAATAACGATCGGCGCGCTGCATGGTTGATATCCATGAAGCACGGTACATAGCGTTGGATCAAAAAAAACGACTCAAATGGAATAGTACAAAACTTAAAACCATTAGATTATTTGTAATATTTGTAGATGAGTGAGGCTTGTTTCTTTCCGAATCTAGTTGATTTACTTGTACTTTTTATTCAAAATGTCATGTTGTGAACGTCTTGAATTAATATTTTTGTTATGTGCTCAACGTGTATTTTTTTAATAAATAAGTAAATATAAAGAAAATAAGTAAAACAATAAAAACGCTGGCGTTAATACAACTGCAATAGAAAAGCAATGTGATAACTGATACCAAAATAATATGATATAAGTATTTGGAAGGGGAGTACTTCCTTCAACTCCGAGTGAGCTAAATAGACCCTATTTTTAAATGTAACAAGTGCACGCTGGGAATAAAATGATATTTTATTCAACGTTAAAAAACGCATCGTAAAAGTATCAATTTAAGCCAACGACCCGGCTAAGAGGTGGCGGCAACGTTGCTCGCATAATAAGCGTGATGTATGTGTAATGAACGACAGACATCCGTCAGCGTCGCTTTGCTCTGCCGCTGAGATGTCGAAAGTTTTCTCATATTACGAGTAATTGAATTTCGCCCCATGCTAGAGTGCGCCACTGCAGAATTATTTTTCAAAATGGATTTAACATCTCGATGCTTTTTTTAAATGGCGGATATTCATGCTAACATGTTATACGTCTGGGGTAACACGCAGAATAATATGGAGGCTTGTTTGATGATTTTTTTTTGCACAACAAAACAAGCCTGGAGTGCTTTAGGCCAGTGCTAACATTCTCGTGGGGCGGGTCAGTATACACATTTCACTGTTATCTAGGGACCGGTTTCTTTTAAGTATTCAAAGAATGAAGTATGCCACGTAACACAGTTTTTTAATAACCTTGTTGGAAATAGGTATGGCAAATAACTCTAACTCGTTCGATAGGACGCGGGACCGAATAGATAGTGAAGGTCTGCTCAAAACACGCATGAATGTCTTTCTGTACGGCTTTCATTAAACTTTACCGGAGCCAAGATGGCAATTGACCAGTTATACTGGCGCCCAGATGGCAGCCGCAAATCGTATTATTTCTTTATCGAAATTTATAATACAGTTTGATTATTAAATGAATGGGGTGTTCCATTTCGTAATATTTGGCACACAAAAATGAAAAGAAGCAATAGGTTGTCCGCATATATGTTTTTAAAGGAAGTCAATATAAAAAGCTGATCTTTTTTCTATAGTAATAAGGTGATATGCAAGCGGGTGAATATTTATGATTGCATTCAGATTCTGAAACTCCCAGCTATCTATCACATGAAACGAGCGAGATAAAAATATAATAATATGCTCTGGCGAGGAAGGGGGACGCGACGTTAGGATTAAATGAGGCGTAAGCGAGAAGATAGGAAGTCCGATTCTATTCACATGCTAAAATGCCAAAAGAGAGAAAGCTTTATGAGGGAACCCGTAGTAAGCCAAGTATGGGAAGAGCATGAAAATCTTGTATTGTCGACTCTACATACAGACAGATTTAGAAGCATTGCTTATGCAAGAATAGATATATTTTACTAATTACGTACCCTGGAATAAATAAGTGTATACTCACGATACATAATATTTAACTAACTCTAAACAACTATCAAGCATATTCTAAAAAAGTAGCCCACCAACTTATCAGTGAACCAGTATTAGTATTCTCCAACAACTGACTGGGTATTCAATCTACAGGGACATAATATCACACATACTTGGCAAGCTATGCGGATTTCGAAAATGTTCGAGTGCAACGTACATTATACGCATCATATTACACAATATGTCACATCGTATTTTCAAATATTACAGTATAAGTTTGAATACTCGAGAAAAACATCTTCGTTTTTTTGTTTTTAATTCTCTAATGATTCTTTGTTTAGGTAAATCAAAATGATTTTCCCAAAAGCATTTTTTTTTTTCACTTCTTTGTGGGTTAATTTACATTACTTCGATACGGTATATAACAGGACAGATATCGTGCGCTCAACATATTTGTTATCATCATTAGGAACGTCGCAATTGACATTGACTATGCATATCGCAATCACCTGGGCTTTGGTGACGACATTATTGTATTTGCAAAAGATCCAAAAGACCCCCTTGACATTTCTCAAAACTTGGGTGTTTGTGATTATTTCACTTATATTATTAAATACACTACTGTCATTTGGGCCTCTAGGCCTGTTCTAGTGTTAAAAATAATATATATATATATATATATATATGACAGTCAAACGGTCGGTCTAAAGATAAATGTCTCAAAGACAAAAGTGATGAGAAACTGTTTTTCGGACCCTGCGATTATCTGTATTTCTGGCACCCAACTCGAGCAAGTCAGCAGCTACGTCTATCTCGGACAGCAGGTGTCCATAGACGGAAGCATGCACGATGAAATTGCTCGAAGAACAAAGCTGGGATGGAGTGCTTTCGGACGTCTGAATAGTATCTTCAAGAGTGACCTACCATTATGTCTTAAGCGTAGGGTGTTCAACCAATGTGTGCTACCCGTGCTCACGTATGGCTGCGAGACGTGGACCCTCAACACGAGAGATGTCCAAAGGCTAAGAGTCACACAGCGAGGCATGGAGAGGTGCATGTTGGGTATCATAGGGTATCAAGGACCGTAAGAGAAACGAATGGGTTATGAAGCAGACAAGAGTACGCGATGTAATAGACGTTGCCAAGCAGCTGAAATGGAGATGGGCGGGGCATATTGCTGGCCGAAAGGACGGCCGCTGGACAAATGTCGTCATCCAATCGTACCCAAGGGGTACGAAACGGCCACAGGGTCGCCCTAAAAGCCGCTGGATTGACGAACTGGTAAAGTTCGGCGGAAATACGTGGCAGCGAACGACACAGGACCGAGAGACTTGGAGAAAGTTTGGGGAGGCCTTCATCCAGCAGTGGATTGACCCCGGCTGATGATGATGATATATATATGTATCTTAAATCAATGTCTCGAAGTCAACAGTAATGATAAAGACGAGTCAATTGAAGGAGGAATTTAGAACGAGATTGTTTTCAGAACAAAACTGACATAAAATGCATTTGGGCGCCTGAATAGTATCTTCAAAAGTGATTATAATACGTAGCGTATTAGCATAAAATTAACGTCCCGAACCCCGAATTCATATTCAATTTAATAAAATACACGATGGATAAACGAACACCTACGCGCAACAACTCAATAAGCGAGGGCATTATAATATAGGGGTGAAAGCAAATAAGCTCACACCGTCCTAATAAAGGCATAATATTTTCAAAACAAATCTCGAGTTTTAAAGGTAAACACCGGTGTTGTTTCAACACAAAGAAGTTCACTTAACTCGGCCGTGGCAGGCCAATCACGCGAGGTGAATTAGAGACAAAATAGCCCCCCATTTAGGCATTGAATATTCAATGGAATACATTTACGTCGTCGAGCACAATGTGGGTGTATACTGTCGCCGGGACAGGAAGGGTTGCCACCTGATTGCATCTATTGAGAAGCATACATGAAAGGAATTTGTAAGCTGATATTACGCGAACGAAAGAATGATACGTGATGATAGATGCAGGCGTGTGTGAGGCAATATAGGCATATATGATATGATAGAGGCAATAATATCATCTTGATATTATTGACGCGGGATGCATTTTTTGAGACCATGTCGCCAGTGCTTTCCACGTATGCATTCAAGAATTTTCATATATTATGGGTTCCTTATCTGACCACATCTTTAATATGTACGTATATTGCTGTAATTGTTTCTAATTAATCTGTTTTTCCAAGCACGTACAGAAGATTTGAGACAGTAGAAGCTTTATTTACTTATATTAGTGGTACGAGGGTGGGTCAATAAGTCCTTAGAAAAGCCGACAGGTGGCGCGACTAGTACTGTAAGCGGTTTGTTTTCATGCAGCGGCACTACCGATTCAGTATGCTGCGAAGTTTCAATCAGATTGGTCGGGTTGTTGTGTGTTTCTCGTACATTTAAAAAAAAAATTTGCTTGTGGAAAATGGAAAAATGTAAAATGGAGAAAATTGAGTTTAGATCTGTTATTAAACATTTTAATATAAAAGGGTTAACAGCAAAGGAAATAAAAAATGAGTTGGATTTAGTTCACGGCATATCTGCTCCTTCACTTGCAACTATTTATAACTGGTTAAATGAATTTAAACGTGGTCGTACATCAACAAAGGATGAACCACGCTCAGGACGTCCTGTAGAGGTGAATACACCAGAAATGATCAATAAAATCCACGATATGGTGTTAAGTGACCGAAGATTAAAGTTGAGTGAGATAATTGAGGTTACAGGGATCTCAAAAGGTAGCGTCATTTCTATTTTACATGACAAATTGGGCATGAAAAATATTTCTGCAAGATGGGTGCCGCGTTTGCTCACAGTCGACAATAAACGCAATAGGGTGGTGGCCTCTAAAGCCCTGTTGTCGCTCATGCAACGCAATCCGGATGAACTTTTTCGTCGCTTTGTGACTGTGGATGAAACATGGATACACCACTATACTCCCGAGACGAAAGAACAGTCAAAGTAGTGGATTGCGAAGGCAAACCATGTCCAAAGAAGGCGAAAACCGTAAAATCAGCTGGTAAGGTTATGGCTACTGTATTTTGGGATGCACGTGAAATTATTTTCGTTGACTATTTGGAAAAAGGAAAAACAATAACAGGGGATTATTATGCATCTTTATTGGACCAGCTAAAAAACAAAATTGAAGAAAAACGGCCTCATTTAAACAGGAAAAAAATCCTCTTTCATCAGGACAATGCCCGTGTTCACACATGTTTACGATCAATGGCTAAAATTGAAGAATTGAAGTTCGAATTGGTCGACCACCCACCGTATTCGCCAGATTTAGCCCCCAGTGACTTTTTCCTTTTCCCAAACTTAAAACAATGGCTAAGTGGACAACGTTTTTTTTCAAATGAAGAAGTCATCGATCGGACAAATGCTTATTTTGAGGACCTTCCGAAAACTTATTTTTCTGACGGTTTAAAAAAAATTGAGAAACGTCTTACCAAATGTATTGAGCTCCAAGGAGATTATGTTGAGAAATAAAAAAAAAATACAAAAATAAAAACTGTTTTAATGCTTTTTTCTAAGGAATTATTGACCCACCCTCGTAGCTAAGGAGATTTACCCTCAGATATATGTAGATTTTCTATTTGTGTATCTTGTATAAGTTTGCATCTTGTCGCTATCTTGAAAATGTTAGGCACGTGGTGTTAACAAATATATCTTTGAAGGTGGGTATGACACATCTATCTATTTTAAGAATTCATATATAATTATAGTATCATGATACCGAACCCACTGATAAAAAAAGTTTTTTGGGTTGAAACCGCGTGTTCTTCCTTAATCTTTCTTTTACGTTTCGGGCACGTTACGTTCATACACCTTCCAGTACACTTCGACACATTATCTTTGAGAATAGACTCTGCAACCAGCCCGAAACATCGAGTAAAGAAGGAGGAAAAACACGCGGTGACAGCCCAAAAATATATTACGAAAATTTGTGGAAAATAAATGTGTAAAAATAAAGAAACGTGTGCTAGAATGTTCTTGAATTCTGTAGATCAGGGGTCGGCAACATTTTTGCCACGAAGGGCGAAATGCAAATTTTGATCATAGCCGGGGGCGTATAATATATACATTATAAGGCTGATAAATAATAAAAATCTCAGTAGAACATCTTTATATGCCTAACCCCGAAAACCACAGAAATGTGCATTATTAATAATATGGCGTTCTATAAATTAAACATCACGTTAATCAATTAATATTTATTTAAGAGAAGATAAATACATATCGACATAAACCAACAGGAATCAACAGCAATCACAAGAAATATATAACTAATATTATTTCAAGCTTTCAAATAAAAAATACAAATACTAAAAAAGTTAAACAATAAACCAAGATTCAAATTTTGAATATTATTACAAATTTAAATTGTTAATATGTATTTTAAATTGGGTGTTATATTTAAATGTACATACATATATTTATATACGAATAGATCCTATGCAAAAAAATCAATGCGAGACTTTGGCACTGTAAATCTTCAGCTAGGTAACTAAACCTATTATAGTTTATATTTACATATATTTACATAATTAGAATTACCTGCCCTACAGCATTATTTGACCAAGTGAGGGTCTGTGAGTCTTGGTCGATATTTTGATTTTAAGTATTTCATGTTAGAAAAAAGAGGCAAGAATATATCGTAGCATAGTATGAAGATATTCAACTTGTTAGTGGAGTGGCAGTATTATATTTTGATGGTATCTTAAGGGCGCATCAAATATTCTCCGAGGGTGCACTGGCGCCCGCGGGCGCCGCGTTGCCGATCCCTGCTGTAGATGACTCTGACTTCTGTTAATTTATATAGCAGTATACAAGTTATAACGTACCTAGAAATATAAGATTTCATTATATTTTAATTAATATGAAACCTGCAGGATCCCAAATGTATTGCACAGTAGGTACGTTATCTATTACATAAAGCAAGAAAATAATTATTATCAGGCGCCCCCCGTAGTTCAGTGAATAAGGCGATGGCTTTTCATCCAGGGGTTTCCGGTTCGACTCGGTGAGGTCACAATATATTAATGTGATTTTCTCAAAGCTTGGGTATTTGTGATTGTTTCTCTTAAATTACTAATTATACTACTGCTTCACTACAGTATTATCATTGGGTCTCATGGCCTGTGTAGTGTTAAAAAAAATATGTATGTTTATATATAAAATGATTAATAAGTTAAATTGGATGAACATTTAATACGGCGGTCAGAATAAAATTACTATACTTACATTAGTAAACAAATAATCGACATTAACTTATACGTGTATGCACCAGACACCACACCATGGCCCCCACATACTGAAGCGGGGCCCCCAGGCCAAGATTGTTGGCGAGCCCCCCTACCTATAGTTAAGATTAACAGCAGTGTGATGCTTTACAGCAGCGTTTCTCAGATGTTGTTCCGCGAGGTAAAAATTAGTATTCAGCGTATTGTTGAGTACCATCTACTTACATCTACTCGAAGTATTTAATATCGACAAACTATAATCAAAAATTGTATTCCCCAACCATATAAGTTCCTATTATAAACTTTAAATAATCTCGAATTAAACTTTTTTTTACTATTAGAGCAACATTTTGATGCGTGTATGGAAGAAAGTGAGCTGTACATTTGTGGTGGATTTGACAACCCCACACAATGATTTAAATTGCAGGGAACAATTATATTTTCACTGACGCCATTGATTTAAAATCAAAATCGTTTCTTTCTCCATACCCGTTTGATTTCGTAGCTAAGTATTCGTCTTGTCTGGGTTTGGCCTATCTTTGCATTTAGGTCGCCCATTACTATAAAAGTTTTATGTGCTTGGTTAATAGCTTTGTTTACATTTGTATAAAAGGTATCAATTTATTCTTCTTTCGCTATTTCTGTGGGTGCGTATACTTGTATGAAAGATAATTCGTTTCCTTGTATTTTTAAATTCAATAGTGCCACTCTATCTGTTAAACCTTGAAGTTTTCTATGTTATTGTGTTTTTATGTATTAAAAATCCAACGCCATACTTTCCAGGTGTAAGTCCTATGTGACATAGAATATGATTGTCATATTCCTCTATCTTTGTTCCTTGACGTCTCGTTTCAGATAGTCCGATTATGTCGAATTTTATATCTTTTATTGCCTCCCTCAATTCTATTAAGCGTTCGTACGATTACAGTGATCTTATATTGAAGGTTAGTATGTAGAGCTTGGTTAGTGAGGGTGATAATGGTACAAAAGATGCCAACCAGATACTAAAAATCAGGAACTAGAAAAGACGTGCGGAGGACCGTTCCGGCTGGAGGACAGCGGTGGAGGAGGCCAGGGCTCGACTTGAGCTGTAGCACCATCGAAGAAGAAGAAGAAGGTTAGTGAGATAGATGTAAGTTTTGTTAGCGTCGTTGTATTTTTCTTTAGAGGGTTTTGGTCGTGATCTCCCTCGGTGACCGGCCGATAGACTGCGATAAAGATTGTAAATCACCAGAGCCGAAATAAGTCGGTATGGTGAAAGGAATAATTGTGTTGTGCCTAATAAAATAATTAATTTTAGTTGCATGAAAAAATACAGGTCAATATTTTATAAAGTTTCTTTTTGTTTTCTGTTCATCTCATTTAGCTGGTCGCCACACCGGGCCCCCCTAAGCCCGGGCCCCCAGGTTAGAGCCCTATCAGCCCCCCCTTGTGGGGGCCATGCACCACACCTCCCAGACGACGCAATTGCGTAGTACTGTTGCGGCGAGCGGAAATCCGCGTGCAGTGTCGCGACGCCGGTCGGTACCTAGGCTCTTTATAGGGTTATCACAAAAAGTGTTCCATAAATGAAACTATAAAGCGCGAACTATATTATGGTGCATGCCGCGGACTATCACGTCAGATCACAGTAAGCTGCCGCTTTAGCCTTTAAACGAACATTGTCAGTTGGCAAAATCTGCCGAAATCACCAAAACAACAATGAGGCCACCTCACGTTGAACCGCACTGCATCGACACCTGCATGACATTTTGAACGTTTTTATCATATTCTAGATGTCTATACTTTTTAGAATCATGTTAAAATCAGGTTTTTTGTTTTTAGTGGTTGGCACTATATATTTTCTATAAGAATATTGTCTATTATCTATGGTCTGGAGGTAGGGTTCTGTTCAAAATATTATCTGTGGATATACTATTGCAAATAATTTTAACGTACGCACACATAGAAACTGTTAAAATTAATTGAAATTAGCATGAATTAGTAACAATTCAAAATACTACTACATTAGAGTTGGCACTCTCTATAATTGAATTTAGAGGTGGTGATCATTTAAAATATTCTGCAAAATGACGAAACCATAGACTAAATTTATCGCCGTGACAGCGTGAAAGTGACGTGACATGTATCTCATTTTGATCACAACTTTAGAGTCCTATTTCATACTTATTCGGAAAGTGACAAAGGCCTGTCATGGACTACAACAAAACATTATTTTTGTAATTTCTACAAAGCAAATGGTCAATCTGAAATATTATGTCTAATATGCTATATGTCTAATATGTGTAGTTGGCAACCGATACCACGGAACTTTAATAACATTACTCTAGTTTAATTTATCCTTCCTTCCAAAATATTATAATATAGTTAATTGTTTGTTTTATTATTACATACTAAATATATAGCTATATATAGCATTAAAGAATGCTTCATTCTTATTATTGAAAACACATAATTATCAAAAATGTCCGAAATATATTTACTAGAAAAAATCGTAGAAAAAGGGTGGTTTTTAAACTCACATCATTCTCATACAGTAAGAGAACTCACCCGGACAGTCAATAATGTTAGTTCTGATCCCGCCTGGCAAACATTTTATTAAGGAGTGGGCATGCTTCTGAGGATATTCAAAACTATGTTTTTTATGTAAGTATAATTAATAATTCAGAAAAAAGCGTAAGAAATATCTAAAACAGTGTAATAAAGGTGGGGTAAATTGGTGAAACGATAAAAAATATAAAAATTCTCAGGGATACATACATTGTATTTGAAAAGATAATTGTTGAAAAGATAATTGAGGTATTTTATAATGGCCAAACCTACCACAAAAGGCCCATCGCCAATGTGGTTTTAGATGATTTATGATCTTAAACAGAACTTTTGCATATTGTATATTTACCATTATTAGTTGTATCTTAATATTCCTACAAACTTCAATGATCGTTAAAGTGTATGATGGTTACCATGACTATAATATATGCTATATGTACCGTCTTTCCCAAATAAAATAAAATTTTCAACATTTTGCACACCGCAACCCTTCCATACGGGAAGGGCTAGGGTCGCCTCATAAAATGGCGCTCGGCCCTCGTTGTGTGCCATCAAACATTTTATGAATCGTAAAATTTAAATGCCAAGCGAATCGCCCTTAAATTGACTGGAGGCATTCCTTGACCGCATCTTAAGCGGGGTAGTGTTTTAACGGCGCTATTTATAATAAGAAACTCTCGAAAGGTTTATCGTCGTACACAATACAGGTGATGTAGTTGACAGGTTTAATAAACAATCACAGTCTCTTAGCAGTTTTGATAATCTTGTTTAAGTATTATTAAATTTGAATGCCTTACATAAAATATAATTAAACATATGAAATGTACTACAATACCGATAATCAATAGAATACGTACAAAATGTAGTATCGCACTAGCCTATTTGATTGTAATGTTGAGGATCGGCAGAGAAAATTGAGACTTTTTTTATCTTTGCTTGAATACGAATAGAACAAATTTGTGACAAAAATATTACTTTTTATCAAAATTAACAGATGGGAAATCTTGAAGCCCAATATCTTGTCGTTTGCTATACATATGCTAGGAATCACTGCGACAAAGGAACGAACACAGGCATGCAATTAACTTGGTTGAAAAAAAACACAAAATGGAAATCAGAAGTTACGGAGGTCGAAAAAAAGTCAATAGCTAGACAAATCCAGAGGTAGGTATCCGATTGCTAAACAACATTCGGAATATAGACCTGCGCATCTATTCTATACACAAGACTGCGTTCAGACGCTACGGCAGCTATCTAGGGTAGGTATGCATCGAAGTATTAGCACTTATTGTAATAATTACAATAAGTTAGTTGTAATTGTTACAATAAGTGCTATGTTTAAACAGCACCTCTCTTGGCTATTATATATATTTTTTAGAGCGAGATAGACAGTTTTGACGGCTAATTTATTGTAATTGTTACAATAAGTGCTAATACTTTGATACAAACCTAACCTAGATAGCTGCCGTAGCGGCCAAAAGTAGTCTTGTGTATAGAATAGATGCGGTGGAGACCGTTGTCGGCGGTCGTGGCACAGCGGCACCAACGAGTTATCAACGGTGGATTAATGACGAATATTAACTAACGTGATTATCAGTAGGTACTTGTTATGGTTATATAATTAAACCAAAGATGGACCCTTCTGTGTTTTTTCTAAAAAATTCCAGGTTGACGTACCTAAGTGCGATTTTTAAATATAAACAAAATACTAAACCACACATTTTAGAAATTTGAATAAAAAGTAAACATCTTTTTAGGCACATTTTCATATGATTAGGCCAATCTCCATATAATTAATTATGTCTGGTGTACATATATGTAAACATTAAATAAACAATGCAGGTCAACAATAATCAGAAAGCTAGTAAACACCTCACAATTGACTTCTGGTTCAGAACGGGCTGCGGCATCAGACTCCCTGCCCGGTCTACGACATTGGCTACGATAGCATGTCAAGTACCTACCGGCAGCCGGCTAAAGGCCAGGGGCTTTCCAATGCACAATTAGTGCGCGCCAAACCACTTAATGGATCGATATCACAACGACCTACGTGATAATGCAAATATTTGTAGGGATGACAGGAGAGTGATGTCGTAATTCGACAAATTGGCGACTACTTATTTTATACTATATCATTACTTTTATTAGTTTTCGTTGCAAATAAAAAGTTGACTTGATGATTCTAATTTATTTAACGTACAATTGAGGTCATAAATATCTAATAACACCAGCAGGTATAATTGAGTAACGATTCACATAAGACAATATTTAATTCATTTCACAGTTTAAAGAAAACAACTTCGCCCAACAGGGATTTTGAAATCATGTTGTTTTCTTGTCTGGTTTGTCTCAAAAAGTTAAATTAATTTTTAACAAACAACATCCTGCAACTGACATTTTGTGAAGCGCAGCCATCATCGGATCATACTTGAAATTGAATTACACGAGGGATTCTTGCACCACATAAAGCCATATATTAGTAGAAGAGGTAAAGGGAAGTGACAGTTACAATTCAATAAATGTCATTTTACTGTTTACAAGAAGATGCTTGCCCATTTAATATTAATAATAAAAAATAATACATGATGAAATAAACAAGTGTTATAATAATGTAAATGTAATAAAATAATTAATAAATAGGAGATTGGCTACGGTAAATAACTATTGCCATTTTTCGATCACCGACTAATATAGGTAGGTACTTTTAAAGTATTTTTAGCATCACCAAGATTAAGACTGAAAACTCGTTTTACTAGGAAAGGTTGTTGACCATTTGCTGAACTTATTGGGGTACAAGCTCGGTAGGTACTTTAGAAGTAGGTATTACTAGAAATCCCTGCTCAATTTAGTGTAATAGCCATTAATCTAAAAAAAA
Source organism: Rhyacophila brunnea (assembly GCF_057557595.1). Lineage (NCBI taxonomy): Eukaryota > Metazoa > Arthropoda > Insecta > Trichoptera > Rhyacophilidae > Rhyacophila > Rhyacophila brunnea. Next base: position 37,345,645 of record NW_028232752.1, read on the forward strand.
CATTATATTCTAATGTATTTAAGTTTTGTACTATTCCATTTGAGTCGTTTTTTGCGACCCGGATTTCGCCTTTCGGCATCTTCAGGTACTGTGTAAACTCACCAAAAGGCAAATAAATACACACTGACAACGAATACTAATAACTCTAACTTATATAACAAATCAACACTATAAAATAGATGAAAGCTATATCACCTACTTATTAAGTCAAGGATAACAATAAAAAATATAACAATTATGAATAGTTGAAGTGTTTGTAACAAATCCCCTACCTTATCAATAATAATACACTCGATAAGCGTATAATAATAGATCATTATTAGTAATTACAAACAATAAAAATAGTACACTCCCGAAACCCAGGTGGCAAAAAATTACTGAAATAGAATAGTGCAAAACTTAAATCCATTAGAATTTAAATTCAAGTACCTTTGGTCGATAGTATTAATATTATATTATACATCATTGATTTTATGTCTGAAGTTCATTTTTAAATTATTATTCCTTTTCGACGTTTTATTTTACGATTTTTTTGTGTAATATGAATTAATTTGATATTACCCATTAATATGTTGCGCAATACACATAAATAAATATTTGATTATTACGTGACTGGTCGATGCAATCTATAAAAATGTAGACATTTTGGAAAATCGGTTATGTATCTTTTTTACCTTATTATATGCTTTGAATTTATATATTATTTACAGTTTACACCTATGTTGATTATTTGACAGTGTATTAAATATAATATGTGTTGCTTAATTTACTCGGAAGAAACATAAATGTCATCTGTGTTTTATATCGTAATAGTGTGGCTTAACGTAATGTGTTATTTTAAAAATATACATTTCATATTGAGAACGTCTTAATTAATAGTTTGTAATGTTTACAATAATAAAATAATGTGACAAACTAACAAAATTCAGTCAATATAATTACATATAATCAATAAGTATTCCACGACCCCATTAATGTAATCGTAGAAGGTTTAATTGTGAAGAAACCCACCCTTTCTTGGTGAAGTCTAAAGGCTTTCGCCATTCAGCGTTCTATTTAATAATCATTAGTATTCTAACATCAATCATTCACAGGGCGCCATTTTAATTAGTTTCTCCCTTAATTGAATTAGAAGCGCAGTGCACACGTAAGTATAGGCAGGCCCTTCGGCTCAGGCGGTGTTTACTTATTTCGAGTGGCATTAAACATAGACGATTACCGGGGGAATATAAATGGGGTGTGATACGTACTTACCTTAGAACACGTGAGTAAGTAGGTACTATTCCAAAGTACATTGTTGAGCATAGCTCATTTGTGTTGAGTATAAAGCATATAATACATGTCAATTAATCGGGCTTCAATCCGGATGTCTCCTAATATGATACTATGTTAGGATTAAATTAATAATAACTACCCAACTAATTTAACCCTATTCATCGAGGGTGTTTGATTATAAGAAGAGATTGTCTATTGAAATGTAGGTACGCACACAATGACTCAAATACCGTACATGGGTTAAAAATGAAAGAATTTGAGGTATCGTTGGGAGTTTACTCTGAATACTATGTAGACTTTTTATATAGCATGTTAATATTGTCACATATTTTTTCGCATCTCAGAAAGTAACATTTCGCAATCATATTCTCTTTCTTCTCATACTCTGCCATTCTGGGCAGTGTTGACCTGTGTCTACCTGATAAATTACTATCTTAGAAATAGGGAGCATCAGTTGTTTATTCTCCCAAGGTGCAGAACCAACCTGCCACTTGTAATGCCAATTGGGAGGGCGATAACTATTTTCAACCAAATTGCTTCGGGTGTTGATATATTCGACTTGGGTGAGTGTAAGTTTAGGTGGACGCTATTTTATAAATTCTTAAAATAGGGTCTCCTTAGCACACTCGGTGTACTTATATATACAAAGCATAATTGTATTTTCACTGCTTTTGTATATTTATATCATGTTGTCTTTTTATATTTTCATTGTTATCCCTTTTACGACTTTTGTTTTTCTTTCTTCTTTATATTAATGTTTCATGTCATGTTGTGAACGTCTTAAACTTATAATTTGTAAAGGCCACAACATGTAAAAATAAATAAATTCAAAATTGAAAAATTAATATCACAAAAAATGTTATTGTAAGTGTCGTCTGAAATAAAGAATAAAGTCATATTGTGCGACTAAGATTTCCATGGTCTTAGCTTCTCCTTAGTGTATAGCTTTTTACGTATAAATGGAGCTATGGGGATGGTCTTAGCATCTATATAGCAGCTATATATATTTTTGAAGTTATACTTTTGGGGCATTTGGTAGAGAGTGAAATTGAGAGTTACGAAAGTGCGCGACAGATGAAGTTAGCTGCGAATCAGTCAGCTGTATACAAACTAATGTTTGATAGTAGAATTGTTCCATTGCCTAGGCAACGAATTTATTATTGTCGGCCATTTGCACTTACTTACGTAAACAAACGATAAAACGACAGAGTGACAGTAAAGTTTTTACTTTAAAAATAAAAACAACGATAAATAATTATATAATTTAGTAATTCAAGTTAAAGTGTATAGAAATAAACCGACAGCGCTCCAATAAGCGGCCTCTTTTCTTGAGTGTGCAATTTAACAAGATAATTAAGAGCTAGTCGAAGAATCTAGGTTATCACAAGTTTTGTTTTTGTTTTGTTACGCCAAAGAAGTATAACTTCTAACGCGCGTACACACACCGATTTTTTTGGTAATACAAAGTAATGGGTATGTAAATTTTAATAGTACCTAGTACACACTAGCCAAATAAACACGGACACACAGTTAGCACGAACGATAATCGGAAGCGTCGAGGTGATTGGGGCGGGAGTAAAAAAAGCATTGTTATTTCACATCTATGGTGCAGCAATCCAATTCATTGGAATTAGGAACCGGCAACTCAGTCCTATGTGGACGGTAATTTTGACGAGTTAGAAAAGATATTTGTAATAATACTGCAAAAGACAGAATTTTGTAATTTTATTACATGGCATATGGGGACAATATTAATTAGTCGTAAGAAAGTATAAAAAAAACAAAAATTAATTTTTCACAGGTAACGTTTGTTACTCATTACTTTTATACAACCATCATTATAATCAAGTAGACAAATTACTAGGTGGCAGTGGTAGGGATTTAAATTCTTTTAAAAATCGATACTGAAATACTGGTTTTAAATATACAAAATACCACTATCTTCGGTATTAAGAAAACAGACATTTTCGAAAATTAATTTTATTTCATTTCTTTATGACTACTTTATTAATTGTTTATACAGATTGAGTGTTGTAGCTATTTTCTGCCAATACGCAAATATTTTGAATCAAGACGTTACTCTACACCTTTTATGTAAAGACTTGAGGGTCAAAATACACCATTAATCAAAAAAAAAAGAATACAATACAGGCGGACTGACATTTCAGATGTCTTACAATACTTAAATTTATACTATAGGTGAGTTGGAAATACTGTCACCAGTTTGTGTACTAAAGTCTCGGCATGCAACTACCCATACTCAGTACGTGTGGCCTAATAAACTTGTTCCAAGAAACTTGTTCGAACGCTTGCGATGAGACCATCGCGACTCGCCTTTCAATACTATTGAAATTAAATGAGGCGTATATTACCAAAACCTGCTTAACTCCACGAACACAATTGTTGGCAAAAGCGAAAAAACTGCTATGGGCTTAATTATTGCAAAATATAAGAAAAGATAAAATTAATGAATAAAAAAGTAGATAATAACACGTCACCTGCCGGGTTACTAATGTAAAAGCAACATTTAAAAAGTTATTTAGTGTTTAAAATCCACTTAGGTAGGTTTTGATACTTAACATCGGATTTGAGTAGGTTTGAAAGTCAATCATATGGATATAGGCTTTTTTGAAAGGAAATAAAGTGGATTGAAATTAAAATTTATGCCAGGGGTGTATGACGGAGTAAGCAATAATGAAAGATGTGTTATATTATTTATTTTGGAAAATTATTATTTTATCAAAGAAAAAAGAATATTGGGCGTAAAATAATTTCGACATTACAACTTAAAGTATACGTTTTCATTACATACTTGCAATATAAAACGATAATACAATATAGTAATAGTGATTATAGTATATGTAATATAATGATTTAAACTAGCAAATAAATGAAAAATGTAAAATTTAGAGAAATGTACCTAACCTAACTAAAATTGTTGAAATACAATAATTGATATTAGTGATAATTTCGACATTAAAACTTTACACTATACGTCTTCATTACATACTTGCAATATAAAACGATAATACAATATACCGGGTGCCGGACGAAATTCCGAAGGCCGAAATCTCGAATGTCCAAAATCCCGAAAGCCGAAATCCCGAATGGCCAAAATCCCGAAAGCCGAAATCCCGAATGGCCGAAATCCCGAATGGCTGAAATCCCGAAAACCTAAATTCCCAAAGCCGAAATCCCGAATGCCGAAATCCTGAATGCTGAAATCCCGAATGGCCGAAATCCCAAAAGCCGAAATCCCGAAGGCCGAAATCCCGAATGGCTGAAATCCTGAAAGCATAAATTCCTAAAGCCGAAATCCCAAATGCCGAAATCCCGAATGCTGAAATCCCGAATGGCCGAAATCCCGAAGGCCAAAATCCCGAATGCTGAAATCCCGAATGGCCGAAATCCCGATTGGCCGATATCCCGAAAGCCTAAATTCCTAAAGCCGAAATCCCGAATGCCAAAATCCCGAATGCTGAAATCCCGAACGGTCGAAATCTTGAATGGCCGGAATCCCGAAGGCCGAAATCCCGAATGCTGAAATCCCGAATGGCCGAAATCCCGAAAGTCTAAATTCCTAAAGCCGAAATCCCGAAGGCCGAAATCCCGAATGCCGAAATCCCGAATGCTGAAATCCCGAATGGCCGAAATCCCGAAAGGCCGAAATCCCGAATGCTGAAATCCCGAATGGCCGAAATTCCGAATGGCCGATATCCAGAAAGCCTAAATTCCTAAAGCCGAAATCCCGAAGGCCGAAATCCCGAAAAATAAAAAAAAATACAAACAGTAATAATTGCGCAATCTTAACACTTATCTTGAATTGCGCAAATTTTACACGAGAGACAAGAACCATTTTTTTGTAGAACAAATGGGTAAACGTAATTTTAAAAAATAATTATTTTTTTTCTTTATATGTCTAATTCATATGGTTATCACTTATCACATTAAATTTAATACATTACATTCCATCATTTATACTTTATTATATTATTATGTATTGTAGGTATAATGTGAATAAAATTTCGATGTATTTCGATTATTTTAGGTTGCGAAATATTATTATTTACACGTGTTCACCAATGGTATTAAAACTAATATGGCTAAATATCTTTACGACGCAGCAGCTAATGATAGCTAGCCTGACACTCAATAATACAAATTAATACTAGGTATAAATACCCACAGTACCTATTCATGAATACGTTGCGGTAGGTGTAATGAATATGTTTGTTTTTATCAATGACTATCATAAAATTTCATAAGAAGTATGATAGTGACCACGGTGGCCGCGCGGCATAAGCGTTGGACTATATAGCCGTGGGTCCCAGGTTCGAATCCTGGGTCTGGCAAGTACACATATTGTTTTTCAATTTGTGTGTGTCAGGGTACGGACCTAATAGGTTGAGCAAGTGGCTGACATCCATTTCTCGTAAAAAACAAAATCTGTCAATACAAACCTCCACTCTGTGGAGGCCCATATGATTCTATCAGGATCGGACATGGTCGGAATCATCATAAGATTCATAAGAATCATAAGTATTCATGAATAAAGTGTGGTAATGGATATTATGTTTGTTTTTATCAATGACAATCATAAAATATCGTATCACATCATTATTGTTAGTTTATGTTTAACTGTCAAACATCAGTCGGAAGCCAACAGCGGTGGAGTGAGGTTGTACAACTTCGCTTGCGTATTCGGGACGCTATTCGCCTGGATACTCGCGAACGGTTATAAATACGGGATACAACAAAAATAATATTGTTTGTAAATGAATTTGACAATAAACTCAACATGTGTGGTCCCATGTGATTTTGACAATCAGTGCCAGTGCTTGAGAAAAAGTGAAAAATATTTATTGTTGCACGGATAGTGCACTTTGTGCGGGGAGTGCGTCAAACGCTGTGAAGCGAGGGGTTGTCCACACTGTTTTTTGTTCACACTGTTGCGCGAATTCCAAGACCGCGTGAACGGCAAAAGCAATAAAATGGAAAACACCACGATGGAAGTGAATGAAACCAAAAAAACGAAGAAGAAAAGAAACGATGATGAAGAGGAAGTGGTTGGAGAAAAAGAAGAAGAATGGCAGACGGTGACCTCTGGAAAAAAACCCAGAAGAGACTCTGGGGTCACTCCAAAGGGAAACCAAAACATCGTCATGATAGCGACGGGAAGTAAAATTCCATTAAAATTGAAAATAGCGCAGATGCTGCATAAGGCAGGAGTAAAAGTACAGAAAATTTACAATAAAAATTTAAAGACGTACATCCAAGTAGAAGACGAAAAAGAAGCAGATAAAGTGAAACAAGCTGGAGAACTCAAAGATCTCGGTTTTGTGACCAAAGAGAATGACTCCTGCTCTTATGGAGTAATAAGAAAAGTCGATATTGATATGGACCTCCAAGAACTGCAAATGGAAATCAAAAGTGATGCAAAAGTAATCAACCTTAAGAGGTTGACAAGAAAAGGTGATACAGGAGAGCTGACAAAGACCTCGTCAGTCAGTATTAAATTTGGGGAGAAAATATTGCCGAGAACAATTTACATATATGGAGTCTCTTTTGCTGTAGAACCGTATGTATTCAGGGTTATGCAATGCTACAAATGCTGGCGATATGGGCATATCGCGAACAATTGCGGACGTACAGTAGAAACGTGCCCTAAGTGTGGTGAAAACCACAAAACCTGCGAAAAAAATGAGGAAATTACGTGCATCAATTGCAAAGGTAACCACGCGGCAAACAGCCAAAAATGCCCAAAGTAGCAAGAGGAAAAGAATTGCAAAGAAGCAATGAAAAAAATGAACATACCTTTCAAGGAAGCAAAAAAAAATATGTTAAATAATAGCTATGCTGACATATTAAAACAAAAAAAAATCGTAGGAAGAGATGAAAGCGAAACAATTCAAAAAACTAAGGAAAACAAAAAGAAAGAAGAAGCGGTGGTAGAAGCTTCAGGCTCAACAATAATATCTACAGGTAGTAGCGTAAAGCCTACAAAAAATAAGAAAAATTCAAAGGGGAAGACAGAGGTTAACGCGATGGGAGAAATTATGAAAGTCTTGCTGAAAGGGGGAGACTGGCAGCAGATCATTAAATAACTAATAATTAAAGCAGTGGACTGGGTATGCAAACAATTCAAAGAAGGACACTTAAAGGAAATTCTAGGGGAGGTTCTGGAGCAAAATGGATAATAAAAAACAAATTAGGATTTTACAATGGAATGCCAGAAGTATGAAGCAAAAAAAGGATGATATAGAACTCTACTTAATAAGACAAAAAATTTCAATAGCATTAATCTCAGAGACTTGGATGAGGTCTGAATTAGACTATCTGAAATTCAATGATTACACGATGTATTTAAAATACAGAAGGGATGGATACGGAGGAGAGCGATTCTGGTGCATAAAACACTGGCGTCTAAAGAAGAAAGAAAGAAAGACGGAAGAGCTAGACAAAATAATTATAAAGCCATTTAACAGAATAGGAGTGAGGACCTGATCGAAGGATCCCCTTCTAGAAGAGAAGAGGCGATATGACAGCGAGTCGCAGTCAAAGCCTCGGTAAAATCACAAAAAAAAAAAAAAAAAAAACTGTCAAACATCATTCTATTTTTAGTAAATTCAATTTTAGTAAAAAGAATTTAGTAATACATACTTTCAATTAGTAGGTAGAATGTTTTCTGATTTTCTCATTTGTAAAAAAAGTAGATAGGTACTTATTCCTATACAAATATTATATTCATATAATGTACATTTACATACGTATAAGGTACATTTTATTATCTATCTATACAAATATTATATTCATATACTTAATGAAAGCATTTTTTAAAGAAAAATTTTATCACGTAAAATATAATCAAATAAATTGATACAAATAAGAATTATTGATTAAAACTTCAAGATAACTTGCCTGTCATTTTTTTGTAATCGACTTTTTCATCTTTCCGGATTCCTCTGGCGTTTTCTAGCTTTACCAATATGTACTAGTAGAATTGTTAAACACACTGAACCACTCATGGTCTTAAAAATCTCAAAAATGTAATAAGAATTCAATGAAAACACGGAAAAAATTACTGTCACAACAATCCTGAAGGTTAGACTGAAGGCAGTGACCTTTCCTTCTACGGTCTTAATTGGACGAAAAATCAAAATGGCGGTTTTTATCTCTGATGTCATTGGTTGTATGGATATGAGTCTATTTTGAAACTAAACCATTAAGGATTTGAGCACGATTTGATACTGAACATGATTTTCAACATTAATTATCTCTGTATTTAAAGCAGTTACGCAAGCGAATGAATACGTATTCTATAGGTATTGCCATAGAGAACAGTTTGGCATCAAAATTTGAAAAAACTCGAAAATGGTCGTTAGGTATCTTTTGATAATAAGGTGCTCAAATGCGCGCGAGCGAGATAGCATAACACACGTATGTCGAGCCGTGATACACTCAATTATCATTGACGTCACTGTTGTTGTAAAGTTGGTATAGTGAAGGACAGAAATGGTGACAAGTTCGTTTTATAGTAATAATATGGAGTTAGTTTTAGTTCCAGTTGCGTAAGAGACTGATTAGTATTTATGTTCCTCGATTTTTTAGTGTTATAATTGGAACTTATAAACTGAATTCAAATTTTATGCATGATTGTGAAATTGGATATATAAACAATTTGTGTAAAAATGGCTTCTAAAAAGCACTGATACAGCTACGCACGTTTGCAGCCAAACTCTCTATATAATATCCCAAATACTAGTAAGTATTTTGGAACAAGTTTCGATAATAAGTATTTTTTATATTGGTAGAAAGTATATTTAGTCTTCAAAATCGACTAATTTTCCCACCTCTAACTTAAACATAGTTTAAAAAGCACACAGACGTTTATGTATTTTCAGAAATATTTAATCCGATTGAGATATCTAATTCGATGTATTTGTAAAAATCAGCGGTTCTATCATATTATTATCTATACATATTTTTAAATGTCAACAGAAAATTATGTATATATTTAGATACTTTTGTTATAAAGAGAAAGTTTAAAAAAGATTTTTATAGGTATTTTTATTGATAGATACTTTTGTTTTTTTCTATACTTATGATTAAAAGAATACCGGTATTAATACCGACATTCAATAAAAAAACCGAAATATCGGTATTGATATTTTCATTCGGCACTTATTGCAATCAATTAATAGACAGTCCCACCAGTGATCGGGTCGTCAAAATCGTGTTTTCTATCCGACACCATATTTATTTATACCTTTCCGTCACTATGTCACAAATTAATTTATTGTAATGTCGTTTAATATTTTCTATATTATACTCGATATGCTAGTGCTGGCTTTATCATATGTCAAACTATTGCGAGAGTATTATATCGTTTGTTTTCTTTCACAACCAGATTATAATAAACGATTCCTTTATTTTCGTCAGTTATTTTTTAAATTTATAGTTGTTTAAATTTTTAATTTGCATTAAGTGTATGTTTTATCTCATCTTACCCTTTTTAGTACGGGTTATCCCTGTATCGCTCTCTTCTACACATTTAAAAACGTTTTTTCTAATGCGTTACAGACAGATAAATAAACAAAAAACAAATATAATACAATATATATTACATATATAACATAATAATTATTGAATATCTAATGAAGCATGTACAGTCAGAAGCAACTACTGTGGTATCGTCTTTTTCCCTCATAATAATTTATATGATATATATAAATACATATCCATTTCAAGTAAGGAAAAATAAAAATTAGTAGGTACCTAAGGTATATTTTTGAGTCGAGTTTATTATATTGGTCACAGTTCGTTAGTTAGGTGTATCAGGACACAACGTCAGGCGTCGTGTGCTGCCGGGTTCGAAATTCTAAATTCGCGCCGCCCAATCGCAAAACTCCGAGCCGGACATATAAAAGCGACTAAAATAAAATCGCAAATACCGATTCAATAAGGGATTAATGATTTTTACGACCGTAAAAACTTTTTACACGGTATTCCCGAAACCTCTACAGAATTTAAAAATACCACCGAGAGACAAGGATATTTACACAATTGAAAGCAAAATATAATTTTACCTAAATCGGTATTCGGTTTTCGCGAATGATTTATAACAAATGTAATATGAATATACTTACTAACTTTAAAATGATATAGTCTTTAACATGTATTTAAGCTTATTCAATATTTATCTATACTCGACATTTAAACCTTGTTACAGTCTCACCCAGAAGGCAACCCACCCCATAATGCTTGTGTTTCCTGGTTTAAACATATCTAATTAATGTATTAAAACTAATCGCTCAGTAAAATCAAGGTAAAATAATTAAATGAGTAAGTACAAAAAATAGTTGACAGGTCACTTGAGAATGAAATATAAACAAGACCATGCGATAATAATATAAGAATAAAAAATTCAATTAATAATACTGTTATTCGTTATTATGACTAGTGGGAATGTGTTGCCAGATAAAATTTCCAAAATTTAGTAGATTTTTTGATTCTTTTTTCAAAATATCATTAGATAGACAAAAATGTATGGAATTCAACGATCGTGTTTGGTGAAAGCGTGCATATTGACATAATCTCACAAGTATCTTTAAAAAAATCATTTAAAAAGTGACTTTTATTAATTACACGTATCATAATTTCTTCTTTTCCTGGCGAAAATTTCAGTAGACATCGAAACACTGATTGACATGATTTATAATTCGATATTCGATTCATCGAAGAATAGTAAAACGTTTTGCGCGCGTGAATGTCTATAAGTGAAAACATCTGATGGGGAAAATATATCCTACGTATGTGAAATTTTATTTTAGTAGTTTCAAGTGGGTCCTTTACAATACCTTTAGTAAAGTTGTCACATATTTAAGAAAAATAATAATACAATATTGAAATGATATTCGTACCCACCTTGTATAGCTGATGTATATCAGGCAGAAACTGGTTAGCTGATCCAGAGGCGCGGTCGCTGAACGAAAAACTAAAATAAATTCGGTCGGAATGTGATTATCGCCCCTTCGTTAGCAGTTACGAAAGAGTTTAACTCATTTAAAATTCAGCGCTGCAGCTCTAGACGTAAATCTAAGAGGTCTGTATAACTTTACGAAAAATCGAAAAAATGTAACTATATGAAATTATCATCATCAGCCATAGTCGATACATTACTGGATAAAGGCATTTTATAGGTCCTACTTCTCTTCCCGGTTACTAGTTATTTGCTGTAATTTACACCGAACTCTACGATTTCGTCGATCCAGCGGGTTTTAGGGCAGTCATGTGGTTGTTTAGTGCCCTTTGGGTACTGTATGACATGTCTGGTCAATGTTATTAGCTTGGCGACCTCTATCACATTTTACCTTCCCTTGTTTTGTTTAACTTGTACTTTTCCATGCCAAGTACCGCCACTCATATTTTTTATTTGTCTAAATATAAGGGATTCATGCATCACTTGCACACGTTACATGGGAGGTCATTTTCAATATATTGTGCAAGCCACCGATTGCGCATCATGTCAGTTTGATTATACGACGAGGTAGACGTAGTTGTTGGCTATAATATATAAAGTGAATATTGTTTATAGATACTACGATATCAGATATTAGTCTGGTGAGCAAGTAACGTATTAGGTAAGTAGTTCCGGTGCATGCGATAGTGAATTTGAATGCATGTGACTCGGAGGTCGGATGGCTGTAAGAAGGAGATTAGCCGTACATCTGGAGAATCGGCTATGTCCAACCTGCCACGAAACTAAAGAACGAAAGATTTGATTGGCGTAGGCGGCATTCTAAGCCAACCTGTATGGTGTGGAATCCTTGACTGAAAGAGCCAAATAAGAAAAAAATGGTAGATACATGCAACAGAACATAATATAACCAATTCCTCGATGCTGCGGCAGCTGAAACATTTTTTTGTGTGCCTAGGTGATACCTATTGTGGCATTCTGCGATTTTTCCGACATGCTGATTGCCGAAACCCAGATGACATCGAAAGTTTAATTGTTATAAGCAGCATACCTTGTAAAATGGGTAGTGAGCTAACATCGAAGAGTTAGAGTGACCAGGTGAAGGATTTTATGGGAAAATCTGTGGCTTCTGCCACAAGGGTAACATAGCAACGAAAAACGTAGAAATCTGATTCAGAATTCGGCAGTAGTCCATAGTGACCACGATCATCAGCCGAGAAGGCCACGATGATGAATAATAATGGAAAGGGTCAAGGAAGAAGGGTCATCTGTCTGAAAATAAGATATTGGTAGACGATACACTCCAGTACGTGCTGCGGTGTTGCCAAATTATACTTGAGATTACCACACAAACCTACGCTAAGAGAGTGGCATTGCGCGTCAGTGTCTTGATATACCATGCAATTAATGTACCCGCACCTACATAAGGAAGGTGTGATCGGATTCTTACTATTCACCACATACGCAAGTAGGATATGCTATTAGGTCTAGATAGTAGAACTTATAGTCAAAACCACCATATTGGAAAAATATTGGAATATTGGAAAAATGGATGTATCTATTAGGTATATATATATATATATATATTATAACGTAAAGAAGCAGCCAGTACCTAATAAGACAAAATTAAAAACCAATACTACAAAATCATGTCGAGTATTGCAACTGAGAAGTTTTCATGTCAATTTACTTATTCAAACATCCCCCCGTTCGGTGGCTTACGGTGAAATACAGAAGCGGGTAACGTTGAGAGAAAAGTGTGAGAACTGTGAGCTGCGTCGATAACAACAGAGCCACTCGGTTATTTGCATACCAAACAAGTTCCTAAGCCGACGGTGGTCTTTTAAGAGTGGCAAGCGAAAGTTTGAAATGTCGAGCTTTGTCTGATTGGAAAAAATATTGCTTTCGGAAAGCATCTGTATCAGAAACACTTAACAGCAAAAGTTTCATATGACTTATCCTGCAAATTGAATAAGCAATAAGGTATGTTGTATGTATACAGCTGACAATAAATTATAATATGCCATCGTATGTAAAGATCGAAAACTATGAAAGAAGAGTTGAGCGAATGAACAATAAAGAATACTTGTGAAAAGTCAGTAAAGATTCTCTAACATTGCGAAAGACCATAATACAAGTTTAGCTATATCGTAATGTATCACACGCAATTCATTATTCATCCACTACACGATGCATAATTTAAAATATGAAAATATGCAATGCAACAGCCCTCAACGATGAAGAAGACGTAGTGACGATAAAATTGAGTATTTTGTTATTGTATAATTTTATTTTATGACTTTCTGTCATGGTTCCCACATCTTGAAGCCAGGCCACATCCCAGGCCAGGATCTTTGGTGGGCCCACCTACCTATCGCTAAGGTTAAGGGAAGTGTGACGCTCTACAGCAGTGTTTCCCAAATTATACACGGAAATTATCATTTAAGTACATCAATCATCATATCACATCAAATTGAAATGTGCAATAATGTATTTAAAATATTTAATAGTCTTGAAGTCAAGTAGGCGACTTTTTTTACTAGAGTAAATTTGCAATGTGTTATAATCTCACTTAGCTGGTCGACCCTCCACGCCGGGCCCCTCCTATTCCCGGGCCTCTAGGCTAGAGCCCTGATAGTCCACCCCTTGTGGGGATCATGATTTCTGTATAAATAGGGGTCAAGTTATGTGATATTAATATTACATAGATTTTATTACAATAAGACTCAGATACTGCCGCTCTTTAAAATCGGAAAATCACAGGATTTATGCGCAACCGAACAATATTGCGCATGGATGGAAAATATTTCGCGTCACTTAGATAAGGAATAAAAAACGTCAAGTTAAAGTTTGCGATTGTACGGGAGTGAGCTGTGTCGGCGTGTAATGACATATGCTCGAGGCTACTTTCTCCACTGCTTTTGATAGTCATTTTCCCTGCAAATTTTTAATGGCGGTGCATGAATTTTGAAAGACAGTCAAGTTTAGATATAAAATGACAAATATTTATTATACACAAAAAATCTCATATTATAGATACAATAAAACGTTATTATTTATTAAATCAAACCTATTGGTAACGTAGACTTAGTGTTCGTGTATTTTGGCAGAATATTAGGTCTAGTGACAAATGGAAAAGATTTCAGCTACATTGAAAAAATACCCAGGTAAAATAACAATTATTTTCTTCTTCTTTGTTCGTGTCTGCTCTGTTAGTGGAATGTATCGTTTGTTGAGCTATTTGAGTAAACGTTATTGTATGCTGTATACACCCTGCCATCATATGAATGGTTATAATTTAATATCAAATTGAACTAACTCGCAATTGGTATTGCCAATTGGGAGAGCAATAACTATGTTGAATCGAATCGATTTGGATATCGATATATTGCAGTTACGTGAGTTTAGGTGGATATTGTTTTATTAGTTTTTAAAATGGGATCTACTTAGTTTACCATGACGTAGGTACTTTCTCGTGTCCGGAAATTTGTACGTTCACAATTGACCGTAGTACACTTACTCGTGCACCGTTTTCATTTAAACATAATATGTTCGTATAGCATTTAATCAAATGACTAGTTGTTCTTTGAACATTTCACCGTGGAGTATATTTTTCGTGTGTAACAAAAAGCGACGGTACCTAGTCAGCAAACGGTAATGTTTCAATTAGATAGATGCATGAAGTATTTTCGAGAAATGGATACAGTTCAGTACGTACGCTAAACTGTAATTTATTATATTGTAATAAATATTGTTATTTCGGTTAACCTATAATATTCATGTCAAAATAAAACACTTAAAAATACGTAATAACACCATCGGAAAGACAGAAGAAATAGGTAGGTAGTTAATTAATAGTTAAAAATTAGAATTACAATCATGGATCTATATGTCGCTGATAAGTTTGAAAGCACCCTTGTGAAAATCTTGCCTGTTTGATAAATCGCAATATCAATACAATGGGTATTACAATACTAGTTATGTTGCCAGGATTTTTAATCTTTCGATTTTTTTTTTACTGAAACGATACTTTCTCTGGTTCATGGGAAATCGCCACTGCCCTCAAAAGTTGTAATATTCGTATTCGATCCTTCATTCACCGCCCTTTATATGTGACACCCCTATGCAACGCATGACCTGCCTACTCCCTCTGAACGTCACTGGTCATATCACCATTATTTTAGGGGTAAGAAGAAACGGACGTTACCTTGAAGAACTTGTTCTGAGTTTGTAAGAAATTATTGTATTAAACTATATTTATAACATTTCGAGTGGTTTCGTTTCAATGTAAAATCTTTTAATCAATAAATAGTAACTACATGGTAACTTTGAAATCTCGCCATCTGGTTCTCCGCCACGTAGTGGAAGGTAATCGTGAACGCTCGAAATAACAGTACTTACGCATATACTCAATAATGTCGTTATGTAAGCCAACTAACTGGCAGGGGCGAAGGGTGGAGATAGGCTGTTAAGATCCGGCATAAATAGTGCACACTAAACTTTGTCAATAATACGTATTTGTTTTCATTGTAATAGGACTACAATTTACAGATGGTGTTAGTTGGTTTTTAAAATTCAATTAATCCTGCGAAAACCAAGCCATAATAGATAATAGTCAAAAATACTCGTCTATCTATAAACATTTAAAATTATGCAATTAAATCATACATAACTTTAGATGTTTATAGAAAACCAAGCCATAAAAGATAATAGTAAAAAATACTAGTCCAATGATTAATATATCAATTAAATCATACATAACTTTAAATATTTTATAGATAGAATAATATTTATTATTTATTATAGTTTGGTTTAGGCAGGGCTTAATGAATTAAAAAAAATGAACCAACAATATGTGTAATAGGTATTCTTAAACTAACGACACCAAATAAGTATGAATGAAAAGGTGTTCACAATTTTGTCGTATCGCCAAAAATATAAGAAATCTAATATCGATGACCAAGTATGATCGGTAACAAGTGAAAAATTCGACATTTCGCGATATTGGTATCAAAATACTCGTAAAATGAGCTCTTGTCGATTTCGTATAGAAACAATTAGAAAAAATAAGTGAGATACCTTGAGACCAAAAAAAAACCATATAGAATTTAACAAACTTTCAAAAAAAACTAGTTTTGTACAGATCAATTTCGAATTGTTTACATTTATAACTGGCGATTGACCATACGTTTCATTTTTTTTAAACCATGTCCGATCCTAATAAGATCATATGGGCCTCCACAGAGTAGAGGTTTAAATTTACAGAATTTGTTTTTTACGAGAAATGGATGTCAGCCACTTGCTCAACCTATTAGGTCCATACCCTGACTCACACACAAATTGAAAAACAATATGTGTACTTGCCAGACCCAGGATTCGAACCTGGGACCCACAGCGTAATTGTCTAACGCTTAAGCCGCGCAGCCACCGTGGGTGTAGTTCACGTTTCAATTTAGAATAGATAAATTCTGACATGTATCCTTTTAAAACTTGTCAAATCTTGTGTATTGTAAAATATTCAAAATATTAAAACATGATTGTCTCAAAACTACGTTTTTTGAGTTGTTACTATTTAATACTCGGTCATCGTTATGGTTTGCTTAGGAAGGGTTTAATTGATTTTTAAAAACTAACACCATCTATAAATTGCAGTCTTAGTTCAATAAAAACAAATACGTATAACTAACAAAGTTTGATGTGCACTATTTATGGCGGATCTTAACAGCCTACCCCCAACATTCGCTACTGCTACCTTAATGTCGTAAAATATATTTTCTGTGATATTTTATAATATTGTCTTTTAAGTAAACCGTGTGAACACCGAAACCATTTAAAATACATAAGTACCTACTTATACATTAGTACTATTAACTACTTATGTGATTTGTTTATCGCCATGCTTATATTTTATTCACTTACAGTCCTACACAACTAACGCGTCTCTCAAGTTTATAAAGCAGCAAACGAAGTAGCAGCTAAAACATATGCGCAACTCTTCCAAAAGTCACTCGCTTAAGAGAACTTGCCGATCCGTCTTTCCTCTTTCGTATAGTTTGAATACTCGTACTTTCTGTGAGCTGCTAGTCTAGAATACATACGTATTTAATTAATGTAATTTGATGAATTGCTTACCAGATGTTAAGCCTTTTAGTAATAAGATGGTTTTCACGAAAGACTGATAGGAGAAGCTATTAGGAGTTAAACGAGATATTTTTTCTTTATCTCAAATAAACTTTTGGTATTCACCAAGAAATAAACACAAAGAAAGTCTAATAGAAAATAAAATAAATTCTTCTGAAAGTAATGTTGAAAATACGTATAGATGGCGAAATGATATTTTACTAAAACTAAAGTATGAGTCAGAACGCTTGCCTTTTGTGGGATTGAATTCAGCGGTCGAGTCAAATTCGATTTTTTTTTCAATCAACATGTCAATATATTCCTGTATTTACTTTTAGTGGAATTAAGTAAGTGTGGGCACCTTACCAGAATAAGACGAACACATGAACGTGAAATTGCAATAATAAATGCAACCTTATAGCAACAGGGTAGTTTTCAGAATAAACAACCAACACAAAAGTCTAAAATAATCGTGAAAATGATAGTAAATTAAAAATTCTTCATCGCAAGATTACAGTAGGCTTAAAATAAGTTTAGAATTTTAGATAAAATTAAACATATTAAAATCAATAACATATTCATAATTAACATTGTAAACCCCAATCCCTCCCCACTCCTTTAGATTTCCGAATTAAAAATCCTCTCCCTTTACATAACTAGGTATAATTTAGAATTGTATTAACTACCATTTCCCACATGATATAGCTTCTTTTACATTGCTATCAAATTGATAGTTAAACAATAAATTTAATAATACATAAACTAGTTAAAAATCGTTACTCATGCTTGGTGAAGCCACCATGTGTTCTATACCTAGCAATACAATAATTATTCTATAAAGTAGATAGAGGATATTTTTCAACCACATTTATTTGCTTACGGAAGAGAGAGATTTGTAAGATCAGTGTCATTTATGATGGTTCTTTTATTTCTCAAAATGCTGCATCTACTAATATGTATGTATCCAGCGTATTAAACCACGTTGTGTAGAAGTAGTCCAACAACCAAATCTCATTAAAAGTTTGATGATAATATATGCCTACACTGTGGAGGTTCTAACGCATTGCCTGACGAAGTAGACGTTTTCAACATTATAGTTTAAATACGTTGTCATTTATCATCATCATTAGCCGAGGTCTGTATGAAGGTCTCATCTAGCTTCCTACATCCTTTTCGGTCCCTAGTTGTTTGCTGCCACGTACCTACATCCACCGAACTTTACGAGTTCGACAATCCAGCGGGTTTTAGGGCGTCCATGTGGGTGTTTAGTGCCCCTTGGGTACAACTGTATGACGGCATTTGTCCAGCGGTATTTCACTCATGTCCATGACATGTCCAGTGCATTAACATTTCATCTGTTTAGACTCTATCAGTCTATCACATCGCGTACTCGTGTCTGCTTTTATTTACTTTATTAAATCTCATCATGATTTTTGCTTGACCTTCATGTAGTATATTATAGGAAAGCACCTTCTTTTTGTCACCTACACTTCTATATCTTCTGCACAGCTGCTATTTACCTGTATCAGATTCCAGAAAAATGCTGATTGTTGAAATCAATAACAAACAAAAAAAAAATATGGAATACTAGGCAAATGCCGTCCAAGATTGTCATCATATAATGTAGCAAGTTTAAAAACTCACATTTTGTGGTTTAAGATCCTGATTAGTTGGAGTGCAGCTCCATTGAACTGTTATGGTTAATAGATAATAAAGTAAAGTGAGTGTCGCCCCGGTGTTGGCAGGATTCAGGATGGCACAATAACATGTAGAAGATAAAATACAGAGATCAAGTGAAATTATTATAATGCTCATAACAAATAAATGTAGGCCGTGGAGAAACCGATTCACTGACTAGTGTTACTAACTGTTGTTGACGGAAACATACCAGACGGGGTATGAAAACAAGCTAATCAACATGAAAAAACGCTAGATTTTGTGAAAGTAAATTTACTTATTCTACCAAGAATGAAAAACGTGAAAAACTCGACAAAATGTCGATAGGTATGTGTAAAAACTACACATTTTACCAGAAATATATTTAAAAATTGACAAAAAATACCTACGGCGTTCAAGTTTTGTTTCATGTTTGAAGACAAGAGCTTCATTCTTGTAGGACAGGCACAGATAATTAAATTTCATACCTTTTAGATTAATAATTATTATTTTATATACGCGGAGATTCGGAATAATTATATAAACACATTAAATAATGCATGAAATTGTCTCATCGTGTGTTATTTCTTACTAGAATAGGTACCTACCTACCAGCATTAAGTATCTGATAGTCTGAAATTTATGCGCATGAAAATAAATATACTAAATATCTAGCGTTTTTCGTCACATTTAAAGCTGTTGGAGGCATCAAAAACGCTAGTAAAAATGTCACAAGCCAGATGCGTTTTTTGCGAAAATGCTAGATTTGACAAAAAACGCTAAATTGGCAATGCTGTCACTGACACCACTATTTTCATTGTTTTATTAGTTGGAAAGTACTATATTATAATAAATAGACTAAAAACTATTCGATTATCACCCCAGAGTAAGCATAAGTAGTTTGTCTGGGCACTACTATTATAGAAAAAAGTGCAAAAAAATGCAATAAATAGACAGACGGCACATAACTGCAAAGCGAGAGGGGTGATATAATGAGGGCGTGCGAGGGAAACAAGACGATGATGATAATGTCAAATTTAATGGCCTGTATAAAATGCACAGTGGTGAGAGATAACGGGCTGCGTGCGTGGAGCCATCGGGACAGAATTTATTAATACACCGGTTATTACCGGCTGGAAAAACATTTTATAAAATAAATAGCACATACCCTAAATATAACATAGTATGTATGAGAATACTTATATGTCTGAAAGTCAGTTACTTTCACTTGTTGGACCTATGTATGAAGACTTTTATTTTTGGTTTATCATCTCACTCATTAAAATTCAGCTATCTCTGCTATAAAAACCTGTTTTGACATCTAGGGTTAGTCACCGAGTCGGTAGTATCCATCGACCTAAATTGATATATTGTTTAATAAATAACAAAATTCTTGTCTAATTTTAGACGATTCTATTACACTGTTTGTACGTATTGTCTGTTATATAAACTCTTATTGTATTCAATAAATAAAATATATTAAAATTATTATCTCACTATATTGGATAGTAATATTGTTATATGCTATATAACTGTTGGTGGTGTAGTCTAACAAATTTGGAAAACTCTGGTGTAACGAGGACTACAACACTAATGCAATGTTGCTTATAATGATCACGTATTACCCCTAATACATGAAGAAGGCCAGAAACTATTAAGCACCTATAAACGACCCAAAATAATAATCATTATTCAGACGGTTAAAAGCTGAGAGCCTTCACAAAAGTTGTGTTTGTATATTTTACATAAATGTATAGGTACATACATGTAAAAATAAGTACGTATCGCTGAAAATATGCTGAGAAAGATTCCATTCTAAATATTATTTAAAAAGCTTTTTAAACGCTTTTGGAGCTTTGAAGACGTTTTTAGAAAATTCATTATAATCATTCGATTGGAAATACTAGTTACAAAAAATAAATGAGATGTATAAAATCCATTAGGCTTACAGAATGTTTAAGTTCAAAATTCTGACCTTTTTAAAAAGTTATTCGACCAAAGAATTTTTTTTTTTTAAAGAGAAATAAATGAAAATATAGATTAAGAACTCGAAAATTGGGGAAAACGAAAAACATGAAATGCCGGATTAGCGATAAAAATTAATAGATTTGAGATAGACATAATTTAAGTAAAAAAAATGTAACAAACCGTAGGTACGCTTATTTCACAATTTTTTAGCTAACATTACTTTCGCTTGTCGCAGAGGAAAAAAACTTTCAGTAATACGAAAACAAAATAAAATAATGATAAAAATACACAACAAAAAGGAAAGTCATTAAAAATCTCGTTTAATTTTCACTGAGTGAAGTTATGCGGAACATTAAAAGCGGGTTGATTAAACCGCGACTGTGAACGCGTTCATAATAATATGTAGTAGCATTGCTATGCATATTGGCACTTTAAAAAAACGGTAACGAATGTGGATAGTATCACAATTACGTTCATATTTGCAAAAAATGTCTGTGGCCGTTACGTCGTTTAGAAAACACCCAAAACCAACAAATGAACAAGTAAATAAAACATTAAAGATATTTGATGAGTTAAATCTTTCGGAAACAATAGCCCTTAATTAAAGCTCAGTGGAATAGAAAAAGTTGTGAATGCCTTGCCAGGCACAAAGAAACATAAGACGTTTCGGTCCGTCATCTTGGAATAGCAGACATTTGATTTGTAAACAGTGAAGCAGACGTTTGATATGGTAAACTTGATTGAAGCGACTTCAGCGTTCATTTCTTTTAATATAACAATATTCATGTATCGAAGAGAAGTTTCGAAGTAGGTACCGAGTCAAGATTATTAGGAAGGCACATGTGCAAGAAAAATGAAAATATCATAAATCATAACTTTCCTTTAACAATAACAAAAAGACGTAATACTCCAAAATTTGTTTTTCAGCCGATAGCCATTTCAGTTGTAACAGTTGAAGTATGTATTGTATCTAAGTGGGACTATATTATAAGTATTATAAATTATAACAACATAACAATGAATACTAAGCAAAATAATTATTATTTTTCAATCTGAAATGTGGTCCTGCGCATCAATTCTATACACAAGACTACTTTCGGCCTTTACGGCAGCTAACTAGGGTAGAAAAGAATCGAAATATTAACACTTATTCCAATAAGTTAGCCGTGTGAACTGTCAAAACTTAAATTGATGTCGACCAATAAACAAACATTAATATTTAATATAACATTTATTATCATTAAGTAAAATTCTAACAATTCTGAGGCAACTGCACACATGTTATAGCAGAAATGTTTCGCACTCTAGTGATGTGAGTAAGGCGGTATATTGCGAGCTTTAAGTTCATTAAATCGGCAGCTCATGCTGTAATTAATTGTCGGTACCTGCTCACATTATTGTAAATATGGCGGTGATAATATATTATTTAGTTGTTGAAAGGACCGAATCGTAGAACCTGTTGTGCACGAGTCGCATTAATACTATAATAACTCGAATGTTACTAATGATTGATTATCTAAAAATACTTATTCTAATTATAGTCCGTTTTATAAAAGTTATGGTTTATGCTTGTAGCAATAACGCGAGGCATTTTAAATCTCAGTGCAGCTCTTTTAAAGATATATTAGAGCAGAAGAGTGCAATTCTTGTTATAATCATTGAATCTGTAAAACGAAATGACCTAAAGATAATTAAATTAATTAATTAATTCAGTATCAGTTTATATTTTGATATCCCGTGACTATGAGGTTTTCTTCAATGGCTAAAGTATTTTTTTCCATCTGCCCATTCCATCTCATTAGCGCTGTCTTATCAAGCCGCATCAACGTACTTCACAGGAAGTGGACATCAAGAACTGCACAGAACGTTGTGCGCTGACAAAATACAGTAATTTCCTGATATTCAGTTATTGCAATATAAAGGGATACTTAGGTACTAATTCTGACTATGCTAAGAGTATAAATATGTACTATAATTTTAACAATCTGAAGATGCTGAAAGAGTGAAAGGCGACACCAGGATCCCAAAATAGTTCTATTGAATAGTACAAAACAAAACCATCATATATTAGATATTAATATATATTTCAAAGCAAATACTAATATGTATGTATTTACAACGCAACACAATATTTAAACATAATATATTGAAAGATATCGATTCACTAAATAATTACAAATGACTAAAATGTCGATATAATTATCTAAAATTTTATTGAATGCAGGCACGTCATTCTAATATGAGTGTTTCACAAGCATAGTGAACCAACTCCATTTTGGTTATTTTTGAGAAAGCTAGGTTCAAACATAATATTTGGGTACTTTTAAAAGAAATCGATTAATTCGTTCAATAATCGATTACACGTAGCGAAGATATCGATTACAATCGCACATCCCCAGTCAGCTATCAAAATTTTATTCGGTGATTCATAAAATATTGATCAAAAACTCATCAAATTTGCTATAATTAAAATCATAACGCAATTTGTATGATAATCATTTCGACGGCCGACTCGTCAAATGTTGGCGCGAACGAGCCTCGCCTGGCAACGGCTGATAACACCGTCCGAACGAAAACAATCGACTGGCGGCGCATTGTTCGCGGAATGGGAAAACCGATTGTTCATTCGTTATTATTCAATGAGTGAAACATTCATAAGGACTGCCGGTTAGCTGCGGGATTATTAATTCATGTTTATGTAACTGGAATGACAGACGAATAAGCTTGGCCAAAGGAAATTATTGCGAAGGATTATATTGATAAGTGAGAAAACTTTTATCAATTCAATTTTATTATTTTGTTTTTAAACGGCGCTCGTATTCCAATACGAAAGTCGTCGACTTCTCATACCGGCGCATCTATTCTATACACAAGACTGCTATCGGCATCTATCGAGGGTAGTTTTTCATTTTTTAAATCAAAGTATTTATTAATTTTAAGCACTTATTGTAACAATTACAACTACCTTATTGCAGTGCTATGTTTAAACAGCACCACTCTTGGCTGTGTTAAATTTTTGAGCGAGATAGACAGTTTTGACTGTTTAGACGGCTAACTTATTGTAATTATTGTTACTTCTTTACAACAAATGAAAAACTACCCTGGATAGCTGCCGATAGCGGCTTATAGCAGTATTGTGTATAGAATAGATGTGCAGGGTGTCATAATACTTTGATATGATTTTATTAAATATAAGTGTTTCTGCGATATGTTTTACCATTGTAATTGCTGTTTTCGTGGTTAGTTGTAACATTCAAGAGATATTATATTAATACGGATATAAGCAGAATTGACAGCCGGCCAGAGAGCGTAATGCAGAATCTTATTTAGAAACGTAAGTAGGAAAGATATAGATACATCATACGTCTAACTTACGATGACGAAATCACTTACAGGGATAAAAACACAATCTTACGTATATGTATTATTCTTATTATACGTGAGAAAAAATAAGGCGGTCAAAACCCACATTGAGCAATAGTACCGATTAGTTCGTGAGGCTTTTGCTCGTAATGCGATCGATGTGCGTTCAAATTCTACCCGGTTCACGATTTTAGTAGTTATGTATCTGAGGCTGTTGAAAATTAGGTATTCAGTCTAACTAGAAAAAAATGACAATCAAAAATATAATTTAGAAAGACGTGAAGAGATTTATGACCCAGACTTAGTAATAATAACGCCTTGGGTGAAAATAATAAAATATGGTTGCCATTTTTGATGGATATTTATAATATAAATAGTTGTTTTGAAGTATCATAAGTATGAATCAGAGGCTGTTCCAAATTGACAGTGTACATAAGTACATAATTATAAAAATATACCCGTATTTTTATTTAATATTATTCAAATTTAGGGTTTAGGTTTGGAGTAGTTTAGACCGTCGGTGGTGGGGTTAAAATTATTTTATTAATACGTTAGTTAATAGTTAATTAACGCTGAACCGACGCAGAGGGATGCATAAAAACCAATATATTTACAATAGTTTCAGGGCTGTTTTAATATGCAAATTACAGCGGCAGTCACCAGAGCAGAGGGACATCGCTTGTGAAGTAAACGCAATTATATGGGCGTATCACACCGAACGATCGAAGATGGTGCAATTCGGTTCGTGATGAAAAATAAATTATATATACTCGTATGAATCAAATTGCGATACACTTAGAAAATAATGCATATTGGGGTACATTTACGAGCTACATAGCATAAACTCTTGGCAATCTATGGAGTTTGTAGGAAAGATGTAATTATATGATTATTCTAGGATTATAGCAACTATTTTTATAATTTTATGCAAGATAGTCGTACTTATTAAAGCCATTCAAGGGTATTACTGTTATCGTTTCAAATTGAGAAAAAAAACTATATATTGGTACTCGTACATCAAATATCAGTAGTGATAGAAACTTTTAACATTATTCGTTGTAAATTTTATTGTATTAAAAAATAACCGGCAAACTTTCTATTGAACTTTGAAGTTTACTTGTGACGTTCTGTATTTGGCATGATAGATGTATGTATTTAACAAGGACCTTTCATTCATATTCAAAAAATGATTACATTTGAACTGATTGACCTGTTTAGGAATATTTCTCAATACTTACCTACGCTAACTACCTACTGTGTTTCAAATTTCGTAAAAAGAAATCGAATGACATGTGTTTGTTCACTCTTCTTCTTGGTCGTATACTCATGGCTGAGGATCGTGGCCAATTTTTAATATTGCCATCCTTTGAGCGACTAAGACTTTCCATCCTTGTCGATCTTTCGCTTCTCTCAGGACAGAATGAATGGTGCCCTCAGTCAGCTTTTTCACTTGGTTGCTCCAGCGCGCAGGCGCTCTTCCTCTGTTTCGCCCTCCCTGGAGACCACCCAAAACCACCAGTCTCTCCAGGTTGTCTGGTGCGCGCTGCAGAATGCGTCTTAGACATACCGTCGAGAGCCGTTCTGCAGTCTTTGGATGATTGACTGGTTCGTCCTGTGTTCCATCCAAGAAATACGAAACATTCGGCGCCAACACCACATTTCAAAACCATTGATTGCCTTC
Organism: Rhyacophila brunnea; assembly: GCF_057557595.1. Lineage (NCBI taxonomy): Eukaryota > Metazoa > Arthropoda > Insecta > Trichoptera > Rhyacophilidae > Rhyacophila > Rhyacophila brunnea. The sequence continues at coordinate 37,371,684 of NW_028232752.1, forward strand.
CGCTCCCTTGCCTTCAGGGTCCATGACTCGACTCCGTATTAAAATATAAAGAACACTAATGTTTGCACAACTATCGTATTTAGCTAATTTTCTGTAGTATAAGAGTTTTTTGATTTTTATTTTTCAAAAAATATAAGATTATTAAATATGTCGTAGGTGCATTCAATCTTAAATAAAATAATCACCGTAGTGACTCATCAACACTGGCTCTACAATCATGTGTGGATCTCGACCGCTATAGGATATCTCTACGCTTGAGCTGTTTGTTATCCTAGTTCTTCAGTTACGAAAACACAGTGCGGTGACAATTCAATTAACACTGTCAAACTTGGTTCTTAATTTTTTTCTTATTTCCTCCAGGTTTGTTGTCATTATAATGAGGGGTGTATTTTATCTGTGACAGCATCCAAATAAAAATGCTTAGTAGGTATTATTGGAAATGGGACAACTGGACGCCAGGACAATTGGACGCCGCACTGTCGTAGGTACGTATACAAAACGTAGGCGAGGAATTTTAATCAATTTCTATCTATTACTTAGTAGTTATAATTCATTTTACTCCTAACATAATGTTTTTTTTTAATTTATTGTGGATTGAGATTAACTATGTCTAAGCGCTCGTCCTAGTACGGCTAAGGCTTTAAAAAAAATAAAAAACTCTTTTTTCGTTGGAACTTAAACATATACACGATTAAATCATTATTTACGTGTGCATATTTAAATTTTCACCACCTATTAAATCATACTTAACATAATAATTTAAATATAAATAATAATAAATATTTTTTTAAAAAGTACCTATAAGTACCTAACGTTTATTTATTTTCGAATTGCGTGGCATCCAGTTGTCCGCCGCCAAATCGTCCTAGACCCGTATTATTAGTTTCGTATACTCAAATACTACGATACCGATTATTATAATTGTACTGTCCAGAACCTACAAGCGTGTCGCTCTGTGTGATAAGTGTTCAGTGAAGTAACTGGCTTCAAGCAGTTAAATATCCCTATGTAAACTGTTAAAAAAAGCTCAAAAAGTTCACTACATAGAATTACGTTCATTGTGAGAGCAAAAATGCAGCGGGAGTTTCCATTCGGAATGCAGAGTAGCATTATTGTAGCGGGCTGGGCACTGATTAAAAAGTCCGTGTCTGCTTTTTAAGCTCTTTAACATTGCGCGAATGTGTGGCTTATATTATACAAAATTAAACTGACATTAATAAACATAATAGCACAATAAAATAACATTATTTTTAAGACGCAGTTTTTCGCTTAAGGACCCACGTGCTGTAGAATGGTAGAAAACGTAACTTTGTAAGACAGATGGATGCCATTACAATGTCTTCCCTCATCATGGAAATTCAATACTATCGACTCATCGAATACGATCATGTGTTGATTGATATTAATTGTATATACAAATCGTTGATCAATACACCCATCAATACTATAATTTGTGTGTTATTGTCATACTTATAATGATAGTCCAGTTTGATAGTGATGGCAAGACGAAAATAATTTTTCATGTATATTGGAATTATAAAATTATGAAATATACACAATATATAATCATTATTAGGTACCGATAATATGTATCGGTTAGATAGGTGATTTCTAAAGGATAGAAAGGATACACACGCGTCAAGTGGGGTGCACGTGGAAAAACGAATGTTTGAAGTGCACTCTGTTTTCTAACAGCTTTCAATACAATACAGAAATATACCCCTCATCAGTGGAAAAGTGAAAGCTCAAATGAATGTTCTACATCGACGAATTCTCAGTATAATTTCATGAAATATATTGATAAATAAATTAAGTATATATACATAACATGACTAACAATTTGGCTTGAAGAAACGGCACACCTGGGTTAGACTCGTTAAAGGCGAAGGTAGGACGTGACCGAGCAAGATTCTTATAACTTTATTATCTTATTGTACGCTCAGTATCCACGCGAACATAATCTTTTCTTGCAGCTCAGCATGCAGTTGCTGTGTTTTCTTAAGGTGATACGAATCGTTACTGTAAAGCAACTCCAGCAAACCTTAGGCATTAGACAGGCTGTATTCATTAATTAATAAATTAAACTGGCGTTTACGTGGTAGAACACTATTATAACAGTTTGGAAACAGAGTTATCAATGTATGTAATATAATGAACATACATAACTTGAAAACTCAGATATATATTTTTTTTCGACCATGTCCGATCCAAATAGGATCATATGGGCCTCCACAGAGTAGAGGTTTGTATTAACAGATTTTGTTTTTACGAGAAATGGATGTCAGCCACTTGCTCAACCTATTAGGTCCATACCCTGACATACACAAATTGAAAAACAATATATTGTGTACTTGCCAGACCCAGGATTCGAATCTGGGAACCACGGCGTGATAGTCCAACGCTTAAGTCGCGCGGCCACCGTGGGTGTCAAAGATCAGTCAGATATATACCCACTAGAAAAAACCGTATTTGAAAACAATACGATGCTTGATGGGATTTGAACCCGTATAACCACTGGTAACGCGCCAACTGTGCATTAAATTGTTAGCTAGTTCAAATAGTCGGTATAACTAAAATAATAGGCGAGAGCCGGGCGTCGGTTAGTAATTAAATAATATTCCTTGATTAAATACACAAAAACCGATATTCGATAAAAACGAAATTTGACCTACTAGTTTAAATTGTCGTAATGAGATAGAAGGCACTATACCAGTGGTTATATAGGTTCAAATCCCGTCGAGCATCGTATTTTTTCAAATATGATATTTTCTAGTGGTGTTTTCAAGTTATGTATGTTCAATATATGGAATCTCAAAATCTTGTGAATTATTCGTTGAATAAAAGAAATGGTTTATTATGTTATATAAATTATATTAAAAACATCCTGTAGAATTTATTATAATTAATATTATCATTTTGTACTATTGAATTCTACGAAATAAATGCTGAAAAAAATAAAATAGCTAATTTTTATAATTTTACTTTATCTGGGTAATTATAGTCGGCCTTACTGAAGATGGGTTAGACGCCCGAAATAGCTGTCATCGTAAATAACTCAGTTTAAATAGAATTAATAAACATAACATTGTTAACAAACCATTATTCAGTATTTAGGTTATGACCGGATACAATAAGACATCCCAAACAATCTGTATTCAGCTTATTGTTCTTCCAAGTTATCCGGTTCAGATATCAAGCTATATTTTCAAAGAACCAAGCGAGTGGTAAGTATTTTTTTCTATCATACTTAGTTTTTGGGCAGCACCGAAAAATTCTTGATTTTCGACCTATTTAGAGCACTTAGCTCCTTAGAGACAGTGGGCGGTTACGAACCTTGAACATACTCTTCAATGTATGGCCATAGAATAAAGTAAAGGAGGGTGTGCACTGTGCATTAAGCTGAGCGATGGATCAACAATCACAAAGAGATTTGTGCGTTCCATTGTCTCGAGCTTCCGCGCTGGAAGATCCCGAATTATTGACACGGCAAAATAAAGGGATATCGAGTGTTGATCAACACTTGATTCTTTTGCTCAGCCATTTTATTTTCCAGAGATAATTCTTTTCTGAGCGAGTCCCTATATTTTGTGCGTGATATATATCAAATAATCAGGGGAAACTGAGAGACGCAAAAACTATAATAAACATACATAGGTATAGAGAAAAATCTCAAGAAAGTAAAACCAGGATTAAGATTTACCGATATATCCAAAATGAGATGACTTTTAAATAATGGAGACGTCAACCTAGCTGAACCCGACCCTGCGAATGGTATGATGTTGAACATAATACCACTTGTGGGTGCGACAGGTCGCAGCGACTGGTAAATAGTTGAGCATGCCCGTCAGCGGTTATAGTTGTTAAGTGCCAATGATGTCTGCGGAGATTTAACCGTCGATGCAACAAGACGCGGTAATTAGTACGCGTAGTAATAGCAGCCATCAGATAGTTGTTTATTTAGCTTTTCCAAATCTGTAGTGTGTCGCATCTAGACGTCGCATTCTACGAGGCGTATGCAGACACCTTAGTAACTATGTGCAGTATAGTCCGTAGCATGTAGGTACTATCGGTGGCCACCGCCAGTGGTCGTGTCTACGGCAATACCCTCGCAATTCTTCTCCACAGACAACACGGACATATCACGAAAAGATGAGGGTTTTATCAAGGGAGGAATTTACCAACGTTTATTGTACGCAACATTTCCACGAACTACATTATAATATATGCGAAACGAAAACTTGAAATACATTAGAATACTTACAGTAAAGAAAAATAATATGTTTTATAACTGAATTAGAGTAAAATTAAAAAGATTTAGGGACTATACAATTTTCAATAGGAAAACCAAGAAATGTATTATGCGTACGTCTCATCATAAACGATCATAAACAAATAAAGGGGAGAATTATTGTTTTACCAGTTGTGAAAAATCAAAAATAAAATCGTTATGTTCAACATTCAAACCCCGTTCGATTAACTATAAAAAATGATGGCATCCATCCATATTGAACTAAACGAAATGCAACGATCGTGAAAATTGCCTAAAATACATCTCTAAAGAATGCTGAAGGATGCGTGTGGGGTGGTTTCACGAGGAATCTGCTTAAACTGGGTAGAGCCTTTGGAAACGTCATTTTTAAGGATGTCTCCATGCGTCACATTAAGCGTCGTCTGCACGCATTAGTGCACTCTGAAATATATAAGTTTTTTTTTAAATTTATTTATACATTCAGCACAAGTGACAAAATATGTATGTACCAACATATTAAGTGTGCTGAGCAAAAATGCGTTAAAGATGTTTTGTCGAAAATTGGTTATTTATGGGGTTATATTATAGTTTATAAATGTTATTTTCAGTATCCCGAAAGTGCGTCGAAAAAGTTATTCTGTGATAAAAATACAAATATTTTTTGGGTGAGAAATATCTAAAGAACCCAAATTTATTTTAAATAGCGCTGTGAAATTGAAACGTATTCCTCCGTTTAAACTTACCGTTCTTACAATATTAACACGAAGTAAACTATGCAATGATTACGAATGTTATAGAAATAGTTACTTTATTTTTATGTGGGTACATGTAATCACACTGTTTATTTTATGGTTATCAGGGGTATTTTTAGGGTTCGATTTACTGACATATTTTTAACTGGCCGTCGGATTAACGATGGTGAAGAAGAAAAAATACTTCAATTGGATTCATCATGCACTTAAATTTTGTGTTTGTCGTAGTTCTCCTTAAAATATTTTTATATGTTTACAGACTACCCATATCATGTAAGGTATGTAATATATATAATATTAATAAATGCGTTCATATTAATATCAATTCACAAAATATTATATCCGATACATTCCTATTGTGAAAGCGCCTTAACGCGCAGCATAGTAGGCTGAAATAAAAGCAGGGGTGGCAAAACCTAGAAGTCTTGTAAGTAGGGGATTCTTACTAGGAGTGGAAAGGACTGATCTTAGAAAGGGGGGGGAGCACGTTTACTAGTAGGGGCGCTAACTTATGGCAGTCAAATTTTGCATACGATGCACAACATCAGCGGGAAATGTGCCACTGTTAAGGGAAGAGGGAATAAAAAACGTATGTAAACGAAATATAGAGAACTTCATTATCTATCTACCCAGCTATCATCAACAGCTGTCGAATAACATATAATTTCATGTTTTAAAGTATAAAAATGATATCTTGTTTCAACATTATTATTTTGTACACTTGAAACTTGAATGAAAGAAAAAATATATTTTGCAATTTTATAATTATGTACAAATAAAATTACTGAATTAATCTTGGTGGTGCAAAGACATATAGCGTAAATTAACTTCCAAAATATTTTTTCGCTATTTATTGTAATTATAATAATAATTAACAAAAGTATCTGCTAAGGTATAATGTAAGTGATATATTTTTCAAAAAACTTTAGATGTAAGTGAGTAAGACACATGGCACGGCGAAAGAACAATCGCTAACAAAAGTCAAGTTCATTAAGTTATCTAGTGGTAGGTACCTACCCAACAAATTGAAAACGTCCGAAAAGTACACATAGAATCCATTGGATCGACGAGATAATTAGTGGCAATGCAACGCGCGTATTAAGAGGGATGGATTTAGGTTGATAATGAATTCGTACAGTAGTCTACTGGTCTAGCTCGATGATAGTGTAGTGTATAAAAGGTTCGAACAATAATTGTATAATATAATAAGAGTAAGAAATAAGAAGAAATAAAAACATTTATAAACGATTAAAAGGAAAATTATGATGAAATAGCTGACTCTCGCTGGCTGATTGATTTGGGATTTCTCACAGACATCATGGAAAAATTGAATTCTTTAAATTTGGAGTTGCAGGGGAAAGACAAAAACATAGCTGAAATGATAAGCTCTGTAAAGTCATTTACTCCTCATCATCTGCAGATCAATTCTGTCGTGCATTTCCCACATATGAATAAAATGCTAGGTAACAATGAATTAAACGGGTCATTATTTATTAAGCATCTTCAAGTGTTAAAAAAGCAATTTGAACAGAGATTTTTGCAGTTTACAGATATCGAGCCAATTGTTTCCTTCTGTATCAACCTTTTACTTGCCAAATAAATGTAATGGAAATGGCCGCATGTATTGCAGATTTTGTTCAAGGTAAGACAGAAGAACTAGAGTTAGAAATTTTGGAGCTTCAGAATGATATTTTGCTTAAATCCTTAATATCAGAGGACTTTTGGAATACAGTGGATAGAGAAAAGTTCCCATTTTTGAAAAAAGCGGCATATAAAATTGAATCATTTTTCGGTTCGACATATTTATGCGAATCATTGTTTTCAAACATGAACTTAATAAAATCAAGATATAGATCTCGACTCACCGATGAGCATCTTTATGATTGTTTGCTAACAGGATTATCGTCATACTCTCCTAATTAACAATAATCCTAATTAATAAACAAAGATCACATTGACATATTGATATTCTATTTTTTTATAAAATGTTTTCTTTGTATTTGTGTTTTTTGTTTACTTTGTTTACGTTTTGTAAATACATTTCTCTGTGTGTATGCAATTTAAATAATAGTTTTATTATTTTGAAACATTTTTGTTAATTATTTATTAATAGATTATGAATATAAGAAAATAAATTATGGGGAAATGATAAGTTATGAAAGGAGTTTGTCGATTAAAAATAGGTGGTGCCCGCCACCCTACCGATATTTTAGAATGTGCTCTAGGGTACAAAAAGGTTGGGAACCCCTGCACTAAATGAACGCGACACTCGTGTCTCCCCGTCTGAACGCGCCCATTCAATTATGTCTAAATGCGGCCGATCGCCACAGGTGTCCCGTATGAAACGGGCCTTAGTGTGTTAACATTGGCACTCTTTCATTCAAAACTTTCCAATATTGCTAGTTATGCTCTTACTTAGGTATAATAACATTTTACGACATTTAAACTGATAATCACAAAACACCTCGTACGCAGATAGAAAACAATGTTTTCCTGATATTCAGTGACAACAGTATATTTTAACAGTATAGTTATTTTATTCCAACATTAATAAACGCATGCATTTATACCATGTTTTAATAAAAGCATCAAACAATTCTAATCTATATCTGGTGTAAATTTAGAGAAAACGTAATCCGACTACGTGGGGTTGCGGGTCTCCAAGACCGATTAATATAATATAATAGTAAAAAAAACTTGCACCAATTAGAATTTATTAATGTTTTCAATAAAACAATATTAAAGCAAATAAACGTAGGTATACTTAGATACATGTAACAGTAATATTTGCATAAAAATACATTTAATTGTCACGTTCCCATAAATTTTAGTATAACAATATATTCACAGAGGGGCAAAACGTAAAAGTTTATGAAATGTAGCTCAGTTTGAGCGCGTTAAAAGGGGCCGTAAAAAAACTGAAACAAAAAAAAGTTCGATGATATAGTGATTTTCACATCTCGGCGACGATTATATATTTTCATTCTGCGTTGCAAGTCGTTAATGGTTGCCAAGGGCTTTAAAGTTTCGCGAGCCCTTGAACGCGCGTTGCCACCCCCGACTGGGTAAAGCTTAGTCTTCACTGTATACAATTTGTGCAAATTAGGAACTAAATACATTTACAGCTAGATTATTATAAATATAATCCAATTAGATCCGTTAAATTTTAATCATTTGAAATAAGGAATACAAAGATTATTGAAAATTATTTTATATACCCTTTGTAACTCTCATCCATCGTACGGACTGGTTAATTTGGCAATTACACCAAAATCGAGTAAGACAGCGTGGAAAACATATGGTAACAGTAATGGTCTATGGATGGCAATGGGAATTTGGATGTTGCTTTCGCAATAAATAATATGAATCTGATGACTAAGCTATCGAGTACCTACTAAACTCGCAGGTTTTTTTTTGTCTTGTGAAGAAAGCTACAATTTCAGGCTATGAATAGATTCAGTTTTGAATAAAATAAAATAAATCATTATTGGCAAGTATGTAGGTATACATTACAATTTGTGTGCGCCGGTGGCTAATTAGTCCTCACCCGGCATGCGAAAGACGTATATTCGAGTTCCACCCGGTTCAAGATATTTTCGGGAATTAATACCTAGGTACGAGGTATGTTTTTTTTAAATACTGGTTGGGCCGATTGTGGTAGCTGTCATTCTTATTCCCCACTTGCTCAAATCCCCATATTTATTATTGTCATAAAACCAGACGACGAGCAAATACGGGTCATGAGTAGAGCGTGACTGCAATGTACATTCAGTGACTACCAAGACAACTGGTGTGCAAGTGCCATCAAATACTTTTACACTGTCAAGTTGCATAATATCCTCACGTGTCGTAGCTGAAATGGTGAATATGATATGTTAAAGAAAAACGATTAGAAACAAAAAGTTTTACTGTGATATAGAATATTTTTTTTTATCACTGATAACATGCCGCCATAATTTAATTATTACTTGTTTGTGGTGGGATACAGACATAGTAAAAAATGTGTTGAAATAATGCACATTAATTATTAGAATGCGTAGTCCCTGTGTTTTGTGTTCGGTGAAGACGAAGCTTAAAAGGCCGCCTATGCATTCTAAGCCCACCAGAGTGGTTAAACGGGCTGGAGCGATGGCATGCTAGGGCGGCAGACTGGGATTCCGCGAACAATATTATCCTTAACTGTGTCGTCTGTTTCGCTTGGTGACAAAAGATCTCTTTTAAAGTGAGCAGACTTTATGCGATCGCGAGGCATGATAAGAGATTCAATTGACTTTAAGGAGAGAAAAAAAACTTCTAAGAACACCCTATTTGACGGTATAATAATTGATTTCAAGAATATAGAATAGTATATTCAATAAACATCAAATTCTCTTCGCCTTGTCGAGTCTTTTTTACATACTAAAGAATAGCAGTATTATTAAAATGTAAAGCTACCTGGCTTCTTAAATGCTATACGCCAACCATTAAGTGTACATATTAAAAATTAAATATTGGCATAAATTCAATTGACGAATGATCGAAAAAAAAAACGTTTTTATTGATGGATAAAATCGGATAAATTAACATTTCGGATGTTAAAAGATGAATTAAAAAACCAAAAGTAGCAAAGCATCGCATGGTTAGGTGCATGTTGGGTATAATTCAGAAAAACCACAAAATGAAAGATAAAAAGCAGACAGGAATATGTGATGTGATAAAGGTCGCCAAGCTGATGAAATCGCAATGAGCCAGACATGCTGCCAAAGAGTTAGATAACTGGTAAGCACAAACAGCCATACAGTCACCACAAAAAGCGCTGGTTCGTAAAATTCATCAACTTCAGTGGATGTAGGTTGCAGCGAAGAAATACGGATTGTGAAGAGTGGAAAGAGCTATGGAGCGATCTTCGTCCAGCAGTGGACAGGCCTTGGATGATGATGATGATATTATACTTAGAAATGTGACAAATATCAATAGAGTGATTTAACACTTTTAAAAGCTAATCTCTCGAAATGAATGTTATTAGATTTATGAAACAGTAAAGAATGCTGATTGAACATGTGCGAAATGGTAAAAAATTGAATAGTCTTCTGAATAGGAAATGCCGCGAGAAACTTTTATTGTGGAGGAGAAAAAAGGTTATAAAAAAGTAGTGTGATCGTCCGAGTCGAGGGCGACATCTACTATAATTCTTTAAGTATGCGTTTTAGTATTGTGTGTTATTTTGCAGAAAAATAATACTGAAGTTAATTATTGTAGTAATTAAATTCACAATAAATGATTTTTATGCCATTATGGAAGGTGCATAGATAAATTTACAGAATATTTATGATTACTATTATACCAAGAAATGTAACACTTAGCTATAACCACAATTATTGAAAAGAACTGAAGCAACGAATATTAGGTATGTCAGATGAACGTTAAAACGAAGTCTCAGAATAGGCGACTCCACATGGTGGCTATCAATAAGAGTAAAATGTAGCTGCTACTGTAATGTACGAGTAAAATGTAGCTGCAACTGCGTGTGCCAGGATAGACTCAGAAAAATAGTATTCATGATTAGTAGGTAGTTAAATTCACCGAACCATCATTATTTAGATCTTTTTGATAAATATTCCCAAACCTGCATGTTATAACGATATAACGCTACATAATGCTGATATGTCAAAACAGCTGCCACAGATTGCGTCGAGAAACTAGTTTATAGCCGCCATCTATCAATGCGCCAACGAAAAGAATAATAGTTTTCATATGGCTACTAATTCAACAACAGGAAAAACGTTGCGGAATTGCCATCAGATTTGCAATACAAACACGTTTATAATAACTTTATACAGTAATAGTCCAAGCTAATCCAAAGTAAGTCTAAATAAGTTGAAAATCTCGAAATAGGTAGTAAAAAAAATAATATTCGTAGCACACCGAAAATATTTCAAATAATTTAGGTGTAAATAAAATGTCCAGCCCTTGCGGAAATATGAAAACTCATTCATAATACCGAGATATTGAAAAGCATGCTTTTTCAATTAGCGAAATCACAACTTTCTATCTAACTAGGAAAGTTCTCTAGGAGGAAATCGTACTTAGTTTTTTTTTAGATAGAGAAATCCGCTTTTAAAAATTGTATTAAAATTATAAACGTTTTGAATGGCGAATGAAAATTAAAAACAAAGGATTTTTAAACTTAATAATTTGAATTTAAGATCATCTCACAATGTGTCATGTTTCTAAAGACAACACTTGTTGATTTTTAAAAAGATAAGTATACATGGAAAAGGAACATACCTCCTAGGAAGAATCTTATGTCTTAGTCAGGGGGGTTGGTTTTCCATGTAATATATTTTCGATGAAGAATGCTATATTCTTCATCATAAGCTAGATCTTTAGAAATTATGTAAATGTACCGAAAGAGACTTTTCTCTAAAAACTATCAAACTTCACGGTAATCCGGTTTGTTTAAAATATATTATTATAAATTTAAGGGGATGTAGGTATACATCGAGCAGATTGTTTTATTGGATCATCATTAAAATCCATTAAATGCCGGGAGGTATTAATATAGCGCTACCCAGCGGGCCGCGAATTTATATGAAAAAATAAAACCTTATAAACATAATTAATATCTTATTTGGAAATATATTAAAATTATAATATCATAAAGAATAGTATTTACTATGATTCCAAGAGATGGCAGTGTGTGTACAATATATTAAATTATTATTTAAGCAATCGGCCAGTATAATGAGGATAACGCACAACGGAATCGCGCTTGCGACATAGATCCGGTTAAAAATGAAGACTAAATAAAATTATAAGTAGGAATGTCTTTCAATCTGTGGAAGAGCTAATCGTAACTTTAGCGCATCTATTCTATACGCACGAGTACGACTGCTTTCGGCCACTGCGGCAGCTATCTAGGGTAGGTTTGTATCGAAAGTATTCACACTTATTGTAACAATTACAACAAACTTATTATAATTGTTACAATAAGTGCTATGTTTTAACAGCACCACTCTTGGCTGTGTTAAATTTTTGAGCGAGATAGACAGTGATGACTGTTTAGACGGCTAACTTATTGTAATTATTGTTACTTTTTTAGTAATACTTCGATACAAACCTACCCTAGATAGCTGCCGTAGCGGCCGAAAGCAGTCTTGTGTATAGAATAGATGTGCTGCTCAATATACTATAAAACAATATAAGCCCATAGTCTTACACTTAATTCTTAGGAATAACTATAAACGTGAAAGATTATTTAGAAACGTGGTGAAAAATTGTAGCAGTCTTTATTGCCATATCTTCAATATGTGGATACGTTTATTTTACATTCAATCAGAATTCGAATAGAATGTCTTTGAGCCGATATTTAATAATTCAGTCATTCCTACAATCTAGGAGTTATATACAAACGTTAGCGATACACCGGTCGAAAAATCGCTTTCCTATATAATCTTAATACCCATAGGACTACAACCATCAACACCCATTGATTGTTCTTGTCGTGTATTAAATATGCATGAATTTTTACAACGTTTTTATTAGCTCGTATTCTTGTTTGTTCGGTGGTTGTTTGTCCAGTACAAATCTTGCAATCGATTTTTAACTAAGGTACATCCCGACTAGCTAGACATTTGAAACTTTTAGAATATATCAGGACAAGATGCCAATGCATTCTTTTAATACTTTTAGCCATCTTTAAGCAGAATTGAATTCATTTTCAGTTAATTCTGTTTTGTATGGAAAGTTATTTCATAAAAATCCGTAATAAGTAAAAGACTATTATTGGTTGCTAAGGGGGTGGTCATAGCAACTAAATTATTAATATATACGTGTGTTACTATGGAAATCAAAATGACATTTCAGTATTCTATATTTGTTTGTTTGTTTGTTTTTTATTTACTTCATATCAAGTACAAGTTTGAGCATATTGAGCATAATAATTCAACAGAAAATTTAAAAACGTTGAACATAAAAAGTTCTTTTTATCTTGTAATTATCTCTTGTATCTCTGTTTTTATACAAATCGAAATGTAAATTAGAAAAATAAGTTAGGTACTACAGATTGCGATTACTTCTACTGCGCGCGAATTACATAGGTAAGTAAATTTAATTATTACTACTGTTATTATCTCCGACTGCTCTTACATAAAGCCTATTGGATCGTTTTCTCTCGCCCGGCGTCCCACTAACTACGTCATATTTTCTGTCATAACATAACTATCGAAAATCATGCTTATGTGGTATGTTTATAGTACTATCGATAAAAAGAGTATGCACTGTAAAACACTATTCAAATTTTATCTAACATAAATTAACGTATTAGTTGTTGTTTTTTAGTCAACCAAGCGGCTGATCGAAGAACCAAAATTATTCATGTGACAAATTGAAACTGTCATTTTATAAGGCAAAATTGGCTGTCGCACGGATCCTGTCAACAGATTCCTGCATAAATAAAATATTTATACATTCATCGATGCGCATTATTACATCTATACCGAGGGTGGAGAGACGCGGGTGTCGGTCTTGTTTCGTTGTAAATTGGCATAGCAATGCAGGGGTGGTAAAAAGTTTTTAGAGAAAATAATATGTATTCTAGGTTGACGCATAATCAAATCTTATTATATCCATTATTTTTTATCGATATTTCTAATACATAACTACCAATATTTCTGTTGTTTAACCTATTAGGAATTCTATAAAAAACATCCATATTTGCTATCCCTTTATTAAACTGTTATGTTTTCTCACGACGAAGTTTCATAACAAATTTGTTTAACGCAATATGTATGTTAGCCATTTGCTCGACCTATATGTTCATGCTCTGAACACATTGAAAAAACAAAATGTGAGTGTTTCAGACCACGACCCACGACTTCATAAACCAACATATTACCGCGCTTGAGACGTATTAACACGGTAATAATATCACTACTCCAGCTCGTTTTAGGATGTTTTATAAATGAAATAAAATAATAATGAGAGTAAACACACCAGAAATATAAACTATGACGTTTATATATAATATATAATGACTCAAATTTGAATGTCTATTCTAAAAATATACATTAAAATAATGAGTAAAATCCAAGTTCTTGCGAATTCTTAATTAGTTGAAACTAAAATATGTATTATACCTTAGAAATAATCCTTACTTTGATTATACCTGGAAGGTTGTCAATGGAGATATGGGAAATTCAAATCTCATTGAATTCGAATCTCCGAGACATCCGCCAATGGGAGTGGGGCGCTTTGCGGAAAAGCGAATTGGAAAATTAGCCCGATAACTACCACCACCAGCCACCTCGCAGATCGGTGGCGCACGGAACCGGGTGTCGGAACCCACCCCGACTAACAGTTATTCTGATGGATCTGACAAGATGTGAATTGAAAATATAGCAATGTGACTTCGTTATGGAGCGACCCCCTCGCCGAAAAACAACACAGACTAGACTGCATTTTCGAATCAAAAGGGGAAAGAAATTACATCAAGGGTTATCGAATTTCACGAAACATCGGTTATTGGTTATTGGCTGGAGCTTTTTTCAATTTAATAAGACTGCAGCGCGATATCTGCGCAGTCGAGTTCTTTGGAAGATTAATTGGAATTGTAAAGGTAATTTAAAACGTCGAAAACTCAAATTTAAATTATAAATGAATTTAATATACTCAATGATAAAATAAATAAACCATATCGATCAGAGAAATACAAACCGGTATCATCAGCCTGGACCAATCAAGTGGCATATTAATCCTTTATATGCCGCAATTAGTTAATTGATAGTAATTAACATAAGAATTGGTGTAATTAGGGCGTCCAAAGACGCTTTGGGCACTTAACCGGTTAAGGATGATTCCAGTCCAGTGTGAATGGCATGACTACGTACTTCCGCAGAACTAAACGATCTCGCCAATCGAATGGCCTTTCTACGTTGCCACCTGTGTGCCAATGGATGAATAGATTTGTCCAGATTTTCAACCTTTCTGTATATACAGCTATTTACCAGTGGCAAAGGGTGCTTGTTGAAGTTAGGTAGGCTATAGTAGAAAAAAACGTTATATTATGATAGCCATATGTACGCTACTTGAAATTGAATTTTGTTTCATCTTCAGTATTTTACTGTTATAATATCCTGAACATAAAATATTACATTTCCTTTTATTATAAAAGATATTTTCATTAAAAAAAGACCCCTCCCAGACCTTTCCTACTGTGCGAAAAATGGCTAATATGCAAAGGTAGGTAAGCGTTGTTGTTTAAACATTAGGTACCTGTTTCAATATAATGAATTAGACAATCCTCCGATCGCAATGACAACCAACATCAAAGTTCATATGAAAAAAAAACTTTGTATTATACCTACAAGCCTTACATGTGTTGATTTGTTAGAAGAAGATTTGATAGACTTGGATAGCATATATATTATATGTATGTCTATGTGAATCCTAAATTACTATATTGCTTAGAGAATATATGTAATCTAATGGATTTAAGTTTTGTACTATTCCATTTGAGTCGTTTTTATCGACCCGGGTTTCGCCTTTCTGCATCTTCAGGCTCCGTGTACACTCACATTTTGTTATGTTCTGTTTTGTCATGGAACTCGCTACGGTATATGCCCGATGGCCTACAATATACTAAAGGCTATAGGGTGTGAAGACGTGGCACAGCAGTTTGAGGTAAACATGTAATTCATCGTTATATTGAAATTATGCAAAGTGATTATATTCGACGCCAGCGCGGCAAGCAAGGTGATAGATACTTGACACAACGTCCTTGCATACTCAAGGCAAGCAGTGAATTTGTTTGATTTATAGATAAGTAGATTACTGCGACGTTAGCGTGGTTTGGGTATGTATACCTAAACTAGATACATGAGCGCCAGTGTCTTGGCGGAAAACGTAATCAGCGCGGGGAAATATTTTGCTCCGGGCTGTTGGCTCTACGCTACACACAAGATAATAATATCTATGCACGTTAAAGCTTAGGCCCGCTAAGTACTGCAACGAGAAGCTTTAAAAAAACACTGAGAACCTAATATTATGATGATTTGGTGTTATAAAGAAAACATGTAACTTCCAAGCACAATTACAGCAGACTGATAAGTCAAACAAACCTAATTCTCGAATGGGTCTATAATATGTATTAAAGTTTGTCACATAAACTTAAAGCCTATTAAAGAGTGGTGATATATTATTATGAGGACATTTAGATGCATTACTTTTTCATTTTTCTTTACAGATTTCCCGTCATTGGGACATGAACAAAAAACTGCCGCAAAAGTCATGGTCTACACTTGCAGCTACTAGTGGAATGTAGGTTGACTATGTCGAGCGAGGACCTCGTGACAATAGTAAAGCGTTGCGTGACGGACTCGATGTGTGAGTGAGGATTCATGGATTGTCCTTCCAATTTATACAAATGCAGTACATATATTACAAGAGATATTGTCGCACTTACAAATCATAATATACCCTACTGATCTAGTTATGATTGAGGAACTGCTGCCCATCATTATCGCTTTATTGTTTTGTTTTGAAAACAAAACATACAAATTAAAGTGTGTCACTCATTTAATGCTAAGTGGTATGATTGCTACACTAGTATTGTACTTTGATTCGAAGGAGATTAACTGTCTGTGATTTCCCAGAAGATAGAGGTATTAGGCATCTGGCAACATCGCTATAATTATGAGATCTATTAGACCTTTGATATGCCCGATGTCATCAGAATTATCAACATCCAATGCCCACAATGAGCTTGCCACGTGACATATGTAGATGAACAAGCAGTGGCATTCAAAGCGCTTTATATTCAATGATATTGTGCTAGAAGTGATCGACTGAAGGTAGAAAACGGAGGATTGAGCTACGAAGGCAGCCACAAATAACATGATAAAGTTTACTGATATCCAAAAAAATCAGTTCAATATATACAAATATTGTTTGAAATCTGTGTCCACTTGGCTGACGCCTAGCGCATTCGAACGGGTTTATATTTATTGCCTCGATTTAATCACACAGTTGTTCGCGTTACCTTCCGCGAAGACACAGCTCTTAAATTTAATTCCGATCGGTCATTGGCGGGGCGATATCTGAAAGAATAAGAGTACCCACCCGGAGAGTCCAAGAAATGAGGTTTGATCCTTACTTGGTTTATCTATTTTTCTGATGATATTTTGTCGAGATTTAAAAAAATATATATAGGTATTTAACATACATAAATTGAAAACACCTAAGTAAAACACCAAACTAGTAGGTCATACATGAAATGCTTATCAAATTTCGTTATTATTGACATTTGTTTTTGTGTATTAAATAAAAGAATATTAGTTATTTTAATTACTAACATTACTAACGCCCGGCTCTCGCCAAATATTTTAGTTGTAACGTCTACTTGAAATTGCTAACATTTTTTAATAAACCATATATGTTGAAAATATATGGACGAATCAAAATAATAAATGGTGACATGTAATGATGATTCATGCCTTTCAGATCCAGTGATTGCAGTCATATAAGATAGGATAAGTATATGCTCAGAATATCAGTCCTATGCGACATTTCTTTTACCACGGGAAAAACTCGGCTATAAATCGCAGTTCTCAGTTCCCAATGAATACGACAACATATTCAACAGAAACACTAACGCCTTGCGCTACAAAGAATTTTCCATTTTTTTTCCAAGGCGGTTTCATAGGCCCTGGCCAAATTCAAATTAGCAATACCAGATGCGGGTAGAAGAATAGTTATCAATAAGGCATTATTCTCAGTGGCCACAATTTTCATTTGACTGGCATCAAGTAGAGTAATTTGCTTGCCAAAGTCTTTAAAGACACCGCGATAGTAAATGCGAGGTATCGATAAAGGCATCTAGAAAAAAAAATATATTATGGAATGTTACATTCTCAAAGTCTTGTGAATTATTCGTTAAATAAAAGAAATGGTTTATTAAAAATTGGGGGCTCTTGAGAGAAGAGAGCGTTATTTGAGGTTAAAAACTGCTGTAACATTTAGAGATAGGTATTATTTGCTACGTCGTGATTTATTGTTTTTTTCTATGGTGGATTTCATCCTTCTTTTTCTTTAATATGGTCAGCTCACTGCAATGAAATTTTATTTATTTTTAGCTCTCCAAGAAACCATTATGATCTAACACCTTGAAAAGCTCTGAGCTAAGTACTAAGAAATCTTTACAAACTCAGCGTATAAATTTCCAAGTGTGATAGAAAATGTTTGAATATATTCTATGCAAGGTAATTAGGCCAAACACATCATGGCTGTCAGAGTTAAGTAATTTTAACGATGTACAATTTCGCGACGTCAACTACGACAGACAGCAAAGTATGAAAGACAAGGTAAATATTTTATAAGCCGGCAATATTTTATCACCAGGTAGACACCGTCGCCAACTATACGTGAACCTTGATTAATTAGAAATGTGTAAAGAAATAATTTAAATAATATATGATTTTAACAATACATTGTTAGGAAAGACACGCGGTAAGTTCACTGAGTGGTATGGTGAACTAACTATTGATTGAGCCCTCTATCAGTTGAACTACAGCTTTGTGGTGTAAAGTGTTGAAAAAAAAATCACCTTTAGGTACCTTGTATGGATACTAAACGTGATTTTATCCGACTGACTTTCACTTTTTTACGACTTATACGCGGTGAAAACGAAAACTCATTCATTCCTGGTAGAATTGATCGGTGTCCCAAACTATCTTAGAAATCGGAAGCAGCGATTGTTTTTTTATTCAAATATGGAGAATTAACCTGCAATTGGAAATGCATACTTTGAGGGCAATAATTATGTTCAAACCGCTTTGGATGTTGATTTATTTCATTTATGTGAGGGTCAGTTAAAGTGGACATTGTTTTAATAAAAAATGAAATGGAATCTACATAGGTTTGATGTAATTTTTATATGTACTCATATATTAAGATTTTTTTTCTTTGTATAATGTTAATAACATTATTTCATTTCTTGTCCATATTGTGAACGTCTTGCATTTATAGTTTATTAAAACCGAGGATAATCATAGCATTTAAATACATTTTATATTTCCTGCAGATATTGTCAAGATAAGCCGTGAAATATAATATGTCATGTACGATTTATTAACTAATATGTACATAAATTAACCATTCCGAATATTATTGTTCAATTTGTACCTATATCTGAATATGAAATTATAGTATGTAAAAAAACAGTTCTGTCGACAATTCAACACAATATACATGCAAATTATAGTTATTACGACCCCAAAAACCTACTATAGAATGACCCAGCCTTTTGGAGAGTAAGGCCTCATATTCGCTCCCAATTCAGAAGATACGTTGAATATGCAAGTATGTGAGTTCGAATCTTAGTCGGATCAATCTTTCTCTATATATTGTTCTATTAATAAATATTATTAGAAAAATACATTGTTAAGTGTGTTTATGTGATTTTTCAAAATGATGTACATATTTTGGTTATCGAATGTTTAATTGATACATAAAGTTCTCATTAATTATTCCTACAATTCAAACTAGGCGGGTTAAATACATAAATATTGACGATCATGAATGGTCCCTTCCAGAAAAATAATGTGATGATTCTGATAAACCATAAATATTCCTGAACAAATTGTGAATAATTTTCTTCAAACAGTGGGAAGCCAAAGCAAACACAGCATAACTGAGAGGGGAAGGGTGTGGAAAATGGAGAAACATAACACTTGAAAATATACAAGGGAAGAATATGTTAATTGGAAGGATTGAACGTAAATATAATATATAAATGTATATATGTAACCAATTGCTAAATTACTGAAAAATTCAATGAATAGTATGAGTAAAATAAATTATAGTCGGTACTTAATGCATATATTTTATTAGATAGTGATAACTTGATTTATATCATTTTAACAATTATCTGGATCGGTTTCGTGGGATAACAATGTCCCTCGCATCAAATATTTTAAATTAAATTTAGATGATTGCTGAAATCATGGCGTTAAACTTTTGATCATTTTGGTTATGTTTGAAATTGTTAGTTCAATAAGCGACTGTCCGATAATCATGGTAATTTATGAGACAGTTTTGTGTCGCCTACCCACTAGAGATATACAATATTGTAGCCAGTTTGAGGTTGATTTTTATGAATTAAGGGGGGACATGCTCGTCGATGGTCAAAATTGAGTTTTTATTGTATTTTCAAACCATGATCCTGGACACTCCTTAAACGTTGTAGATAATCTATTTATATAATTTTGAAGCCTTATTATCCTTTATAGTTATTTTAAACATTTTATGACTGCATAAAGTATTTTTGTTACATAAAATAGTATTCTTTTAAACCTCTCGCTCTAATGTTTTAGAATATAGTCATATTTTGGTACATAACTGTGCAGTGGTGTTAAGATTTTTTACATTTATTAATTTTTAAACGCATTTATAAAACCATTAGCATAATTTATTACGAGATAATTTTTGTAAAATATTCACGATAAAAAATTATATTGATAATCTCTGTGATCCCAAATTTGGCAAGAATTAGGCATTTTATTATTCAAAAAATCGGCAAGATTAACACATTTGAAGATGATTCTAAAGATATTTATTATAAGCTATGTCTTCGACCATTTAAGTGTGATAAACATCTTATGAATAATGATTGCTTTATAATAATTATTGACCTAAGAATAAGGTAGTGTTTTTTTGAAATACGCCATTTCTTTTGTCATTCCCCAGTGGTTAAGCTACGACATACGGCCGTAGCCATAAATTGACAAACTATAATTGAAGTAGGGAGTAAAATGATATTGACGCGCGTATTTGAACATGTACCGTTTAAAAAAAAAAAAAAAAAAATCGGTTAGGTACATGTTCAAACACGCGCGTTAACATAATTTTACTCCCTACTTTAATTATAGTTTGTCAATTTATGGCTACGGCCGTATGTTGTAGCTTAACCACTAGGGAATGACAAAAGAAATGGCGTATTTAAAAAAAACACTACCTTATTCTTAGGTCAATAATTATTATAAAACAATCATTATTCATAAAATGTTTATCACACTTGAATGGTCAAGGACATAGCTTATAATAAATATCTTTAGAATCATCTTCAAATGTGTTAATCTTGCCGATTTTTTGAATAGTAAAATGCCTAATTCTTGTCAAATTTGGGATCACAGAGATTATCAATATAATTTTTTATCGTGAATATTTTACAAAAATTATCTCAAAATAAATTATACTAATGGTTTTATAAATGCGTTTAAAAATTAATATATGTAAAAAATCCTAACACCACTGCACAGTTATGTACCGAAATATGACTATATTCTAAAACATTAGAGCGAGAGGTTTAAAAGAATACTATTTTATGTAACAAAAATACTTTATGCAGTCATCAAATGTTTAAAATAACCATAAAGGATAATAAGGCTTCAAAATTATATAAATAGATTATCTACAACGTTTAAGGAGTGTCCAGGATCATGGTTTGAAAATACAATAAAAACTCAATTTTGACCTTCGACGAGCATGTCCCCCCTTAAACTTTTCAAATCATTCTTGAACCATTCGACATCAATGACATATTAAATGGACGACTCACTTCATACCCGGCGCGCACGAGAAATTGTACATGAAAGTCATTCACAGATGTATAGGTAGATGTCACGTGACCATTGACGTATCCGTTTCCATTATGCGATACAAGCTTCGAGAATTTATAGTAATATAACCTTTATTGTAATGGCGTATTAGTGTCATGACTCATTGCGTTAGAAACAGATTCTCGGTTACTTACGACTTCTCGGAGATTAGACGCAAGTGAGCTCAGCGAATCACAGGCGACTGACTGTCCAATGGTTCCTGTCATTCAATTGCATTGAATAAACATTCATCAATATCTTAAAATGGCATTTTATAAATAATAAATAATACTAACACATGCAAAGTGATATCCCATCTTTCTTGGTGTTTAGTAGATTTTTTTACAATTTTTAACTAGGCACATTGGCATTTTGTAACACAATAATAACGGTGGAGTCGAAACCTGACAGTCAGAAATTTTGTATGGGTAGACCCAGCGGTGTCGCCAGACCGCTTGCAAGCAGAATGTTCATTTGAGCGTAGGATACCGATATTAAAATATGAATTTCGCCATCCGGCAGACCCGACACAAAGTGAGTGTCATTTTATTTTCTAGATGCTTCGTCCATATTAATGTCATTGTTCGACATAAACCTTTTCAGTCCATTGACTTGTTAAATATCTCTACTTAGATCTTAAGCGGTAAAGATTAGTGATTCATATACTTTTGTGCTAAACTTTTTAAACTTGCTAAACTAAAAAAAAAGGTTTTATGGTATATGTCATAAAACATTTCGACTATCTACTGCGACAATGACTATATTTATATACTATTAGATTTTAAATGCACCCTCGGTCGATAGTATTACTTTTAATAATATAATAGATTTTATATGGATATCTCCAACAATGTAAATTATTTTTAAGTGTTCATGCTCTTTTCACTAACATATACACATATAAATACACACTGTATTTGGACAGATATTTATATAAATAGATATCTGAAAAAAAATATTATGGCGTTTTAATTCCCATGTAAAGTTACAATTTGAAAAAAAATAATGTAAAAAAATCACGTAGAATTTAACGTGTCACATTCGCCACGTCAAGTTAGGCGTTGGACGAAAGTTGTACGGCCCACATCATAAAAGTTTCTTGTGTGAAGTAAATTATATTCTGGGAATATTGGCTTTGAAAACAAGCGTATGAAGTACTTACATAGCACACTAAAGGTCAACTTGTGAAATATGAAATACTGTATATTATGGTAGGTATATAATGAAAGTTATGTTGGTAGGTACCGCATACTTAAAAAAAATCCAATACCTTGGCAATACTCTTTAAAAAAATGTCTTTTTATGTTATTTAATAAGTCAATTCAGTACGTAACTAAACTCTATAAAAAGTTGAAATAAAAGTCAGTCGAAAATTTTTGATGTGGATCAGTAAAATTGTGTTTTATTAAAATTATTAATGCAATGGATTTTCGCCTCGAATTTATTATTCTACTAGTCAATAATATTTTTAAAAAAAAATCGTCAGATGTATACGTAACCATTATAAAATTATCTTAAAGTATTATATGATAAATTTACTATTTCCAAATACTACCTATGGCGAATTGGATCCAGAACACGGATGTTTATTTACTCTCCGTATATGATTAACCACTCTTGCTAGTTAAGGCTTAAAAATCATACACGCCATGGCCGAGCCGGTAACGCATCGGCTTATAATGTACATGGGTAAAGTGTTGAAAAAAACACCTTTACCTTGTATGGATACTAAACGTAGCTTTATCTGATTGACTTTCAATTATGTATGTTTAAATTCTGTAGAATAGCCGTTAGAGACCTGAACCAGACCAGAAACCAGAAGAGGAGGATACATATTTTTACGACGTATAGGCGGAGAAAATGAAAACTCATTCATTCTTTGTAGTATTGACCGATGACCTAAACTATCTTAGAAATCGGAAGCACCGATTGTTTTTTATTCAAATATGGAGAATTAACCTGCCATTGGTAATGGGTACTTTGAGGGCAATAATTATGTGCAAACCGCTTCGGATGTTGATTTATTTCATTTATGTGAGAATGAGTTAAAGTGAACGCTGTTTTAATAAAAAAATAAAATGGAATCTACATAGATTTGATGTACTTTTTATGATTTTTGTATATGTTAAGATTTTTTTCTTTGTATAATATTAATATGTAACATTATTCCATTTCTTCGGTCAGATTGTGGACCTACTAGGTTGAGCAAGTGGCTAACATCCATCTCACGTAAAAACAAAAATGGATTAATTGTGGAGGCCGATATGATGGCGGTCGTAGGATCGGACATAGTAAAAAAAACTTAGTTACGACTTGGTATATGATCGTATAACAGGTGTATTTGACGGGTGGTGGGAGGAAAGGCAATTACATTTTCACTTTACATACGATGCAATATTATCATGTAATTTTTTTAACGGTCGGAAAAAAACGGTAGGGCAACGTTTGAATTATTCAAACGAGAGTAAATGTAAACATTTAATGAACGGACGACGTATGAGGGAGCTATGTATGAAATCTTGACGCATGCGGGATACGTGTCGGGCACGCACGAGCGGGTCCAGGCTTCAGATATTTACCGGATTCGCACGGTGTCTGCGAGTGCACTAATGAAATTTGGAGTTTCAATTTAAAACGGAGCTGGGGTGATCCGCCCTACTGGAAACATATTCTCCTCAATAAGGCATGATTATGTACATTGGTATACATAACACGGACATACGTCGTACATTCAAACATCGTTTACTCTTGCATTCAAGAAAGTAATAGTTATTTGAGTATATCGAGAAATATGCTGTTTCTTTTCATTGATTCTAGAATTCGGTGTGGATTCAACTAACCTTCGAAATCTTTTTTTTTTTTTTTATAATTGATCAAAGCACATATTGAAAAAAATCAATCGATTCTTGATGGACAGACACAATATAAATTTAAAGAAAGATAGTAGTTGAGAACGCTACGACCGTAGATTAGATAGGTGCACATTGTTCTATCGTAGTACAGATAAAAGTGGGCGAAAGGCGTTGTCTCGAGGGTAGAAAACATTCAATCGTGGAAGAGTATTCTCTTGAATATACTGGGAAATAATAGGGGGCCGTACATTTCAACTATATCTGTTCAATTGCATATAAAGAGATGCATCATCGTTGAGATTAATTAAGCTCGTGGAGAGACCTGACGTAATATTATTAAAACCCTGTATATTGTAGAAAAGCATGTGGCACTTGTTATACGAAGATTGGAGGTTCGAATTTCAGCGGCTAGATAAAATTCAGAAGTACATTTTTCAATACACGTTTTTTATGCATGATAACATTTATTCACAATGTAAATTTAATATTGATGCTATGATGCTATGATAGCAATGTGCAATACCTACGATTAATTTCCTATACCTATAATACTGCAATACGTACTACATGAGGTAATATAATATTGTTACCCAGTCGTAAATAGTAATGCTCGAATTTAATAAGATAATGTACATACTAAAATTACGTAATAGGGTTCTCTACTAACTACTGGCCTGTCACAAGTAAGGACGGGTGACGAAGGAAACTACTACCGTAATATACTCGGTGATTCAAACAAACATACCCTGATATTTTGATTATTTTAAAGGTCGCATAGAACATTAGTCGATGGTCGAATCATTGAAGTCACAATCATAACTCATTGAATATAAATTGTTTAAAATAACTTTTAAAGACTCAGATAATTTATATCATTCTCATTAGTTAACTCGATTAATTTCCAATACGTTACAATTGTTGCCAGAATGGACTATTTTACACCTTTTGAGTCACAGGTTTTACAGGTTTTGAGTCACTCGGTAGTTAACGACGGTTAAGTTATCACAGGCCCGCAACGCGACCGCTTTCTTGATGTCACTCGACAATTGAATTAATCAATAAATTGTGGTTTAACGGTAACAGGCCTACACGCACCAGTTGTCTTGAGGTAACTGCATGTTATTCAATCATGGTCGCCTGATGACCCGTAATTGGTCGTCGTCTGGTCTTGTGATAATAATAAATAAGAGATTTGGAAGTAAGTGGGAAGAAAGGAATGAGGGCTAGCATATTTGGCCCAACCAAATATATATTTTTACGCAGGAGGATTATCTGGAGCTATGCCATTAGAAAAGAGTTTGTTTTAAGATGAGCCAACATGTAAGAGAATTTATAGCCACTGTCAAGCATCAAGCGCCTATATACTTCAGCCATATTATCCACTATAGCTCATAATGAAGGAAATGTATAAGGATAGCAGAGGCGTATTCAGAAAGAGATTATCTTCGATACGCAACCTTCATAAGTGACTGAATGTCCAAGGTTTTCGGGATAATATACGACTGGAACAGTAGGTATAAGAGTACAAGTATAGAAAACTGTGACAGTAGCTATATTTTTTGGTATCGGTTGACGACAGTCTTCTTAATGAAAAATCTAAAATAATCTTAATCTTAATCTAAAACTTAATGAAAAAAATATAAGCAAGATAGAGGTCTCGATTATTATTCTAGGCGCAAAATTTTATGCAGAAAAAACAGCCGATTCTTTTCATACCAAATATTTTCCTCGCGTAATACCTTAAATAAAAAGTTCTCGAGAATTTACTAGAAATCAAATAAGTATTCTTAATTTTTCATTAATCAAAAATTACAAGCTCTGATTATGATAATATAAATAATACATATTGTAGTAATATATCTATATTTTGTTTTATTTTAATATGCATTTCCACCAATAATTATTGAAAGTTAACACCATAAAGGAAAACAAAAATAACATTTAATATGCTGTATGCATACATAATATCTGTTGCGGTGAGGCCTTCGTCCAGTGAATTGACCCCGGCTGATGATGATGACACAATATATTATAATAGTGTTGAGGAAATGCTTCCCATCACAAAACACATACAACAATAGTAAAATTGTTTGTCACTGATCCCGCATAATAAAAAGTAAGGAAGCATATAAAATATACAATATTTGATTTGTTGCACTCACGATGACTGACTGGTAACGTATCGATTTATAAAGTCGTTGGTCTCGGTTCAAAATCCGGGTTTGACAAATTCACATGTTCTTTGGATCCAGAGTATAGACGTAATAGTTTGGGCAAGTGGCTAAAATCTATATCTCATAAAAATAAAATATTGTTAACGCAACCGGCAACACACTCTGTGGAGACCCATATTATGCTCCGCTTTGGACAAAGACAGTACCTAACAGTGGTTTACTTTTTTTTTACTATGTTGAATTTTCAGTTTTAAAATTTGACTGGAAATACTTTGGGCGATGTTGCCAACAAAAATTCTGACAAAACGGCGAGGTATTTAAATCTGAATCACCGTGTATAAGCAACTGCCTCGTAATGACTTTCTCTCCAAGCCAAAACACAAATGCGGAATTAATGCCATAAAGGAGACATTGCTTGTTTCACGAGTCTATCAATTTGTCGTTAAGACTGCTCAACAGAATAACTATGGCGCAGACCGTATACAGCCTAAATGCCAACCTCATGGATACGATTCCATATACTACGCCAAAGATAAATTGAGAATATTTTTCATTGGCGTTTGACGATACTTGAGACGTTTTGGAAAAGGAAATTTCAGTTGTTTGGTAAAAAGGTTACGTAGAAAATCGATCATTATCACGTTTTTTTATTGTAATTATCCAAATGTTTCCTTGGGCGAAAGTTTATATTCCTCCTTAAGCCGGCGTTTTTATTGCAGGCGTCTGGGACTAAAAACAATAATTATTTTTATCGATCCAACGTAAAGTATTTGGCTTATAAGGCGATAATAAAACTCTTCGATGTTCAACAGTCCATAAAACACACACAAACAAATTTATCATCGTCTTTTCATACGCAGGTAATTACAACATTGAAGTTGTTTTATTCTTTCGTAATAATTAATACTTGCAATAAATTGATCTTAGAACGACTGGTATTTGTATGTATTCTCATGTATGTTGCCAAAATTATACTAACAATATGTTAGCCACTTGATCAACCTATTAGATGCATAGTGTATACTCTGGGTCCAAACACGCAATGAAAAATAACATGTGCATTTGCCAGACCCAGGATTTGAACCCGGGACTTTCGACCTTATAAGCCAACGCGGTAACAGCTCGGCCATCGCGGGCAGATATATGCCTACTAGAAAAAATATTTGAAAAAAATACGACGTCTGACGGGACTTGAACTTGCGAATGTGCTTTACCAATTCAGTCACTGATGTCCTATCTAATTACGATTAAATTAAATTATATTTTTACATATTGAAATGCCTATCAAATTGCGTTAATTTAAACATAAAAACTACTAGTTAATTTTGTCGTTATTCCAGGGTATTCAATTTAACTGATATTTTATGCACACGTATATTGTGGTATAGGTGCAGTGGTGCAGAGCACAAACCAGTCTGATATTTTGGAGCCAGGACATTATACTTTTGCCAGGGTCTAGCTAACCGAAAATATGGAGAAGATAAGATAGGAGAGTGGGGTCATACTTCTCAGGATATCGCATTATGTGGTCAAGGAATGTAAACTTTTTAGTTTTGACTTTCATTATTTATTTCTTTGTATTGTTCATGCTTAATAATACTATATTACTACCAAATGGTTTATAGAATTGAAGTTTCATAAAAACTACCATTTCGTTCATACTACTTATGCAGATGTATAACATGGCAAAATGAAAGCTAGGCGCCTATCAAGGAGTATCGCAGGGACGACCTATTATGACATTGGTTGGGGGGTGCCATTGGAACTACGATTTTAAGGAAAAAAATCGCATTGGATTACCAAGCTAATGATGTTGTATATAATTATAATGGCATCATTCATTATGATTCTGAAAATTTAGCTACCTGAAGTAAATCAAAGAAAGTACATCCAATTAATCTAATTTTGGTCGCAAAGGTTTTTCTTGAGGATTGCCATAAAAAACTACAACCTCTTGCAAAAAAAGGCAAACAAAGGTCGATCACTCTAGCCGTAGCATTAGAAAAAAATACGAAAGCGTAACGCTCTTTGTAAGACTCACAATGAACGCTCTCGGCCCGCTAGGAAAGCTTTTTGGGAGATCACTTCCACTTTTATCCATTGTGGTAACATTAAACGTTTTAATACAAAGCCTTGCAAAAAAGCACGTAAACACTTTCTGAGTAACACACGCGTCCGTAGCAGTTTTTTTTTAGCCAAACAGACAATGCTGAATGAGGACGAATTGTAAAGAAGCTACGTACGTTTTGTTCGTAAGCTTTTAATCTCTTTAAGACATGCGCATCCCACGTAATGTATCGCAGTCACTAGTCAGTTAGCCGCTGGATGAAAGCTTTTCTCAGAGCTTTTTGTTGTTGTATACCTTGGGAGATCACTCTACGTCCGACTGTGCACTACATGTAATATTTATAATCCAAGTACACATACAGTATAGGTACCTACAGCTAAAAAAATAATATATATGTACTTAGTTAAGATTTACTGTTACTATCGGAAACATTATATGTACTGTCACACTGTACACAATCACTGCTGACCTGTTAATTAATATTTAATTACCACATTTAAATATCATGTTAATTATATCTAATGGCCAACTTTCGCAAATCCGCCAGTCGCGGTATTAGCACCAAATGAGTTACGTGGCCTGGTTTTATGTGTTGTATAATTTCAGTTTTTTTTTTAAATATTTTAATGGTTTCTTTAGTTCATACTGTAGAAACAAAACAAAATCTAAGAAATCACAAATTTATTCCGCACATTTACCAACATGTCGAATATCTTGCTATTAAAAAAATAAAGCAAATATTCATTTTGGATGTCTATTGATACATTTTACTAGCTGTATCCTGAATGAGGATCCTCGAAAGTCCTTTATTATGGGATTTCAGTGGAGGGAGGGTTTGTGTACACTTGGTTAACATAATTATTTTTCAGTAAAAAAACAAAACAGTGGGGCTAAAAATTATATCTCAGCGCAGAGTTGAATAATATATTAATATTAACACAAACACATTAGGATCACCTGTAAAGGGCTAACAATTATTTATGGTAAACATTTGACGAATTGTTACAGAGGTTACAAGTTCACGAAGTAGAGCGAGTTCGGTTATCTATCCGTTCGTCATTTCTGATCACTGATATCGTTGGAGCTCAATAATATACTTGAATATTATACAATATTTATTTCCTATTATTAGTTATATGTTATATATTAAATAATATTAATAAACATCTTGGAACAAACAAACTTCTAAGGGACTTAGCACTTGGCCGTAGTGGTGTTTTTCGTACCAAATTTACTTAAAATAATATTTAAGCGTTATAATAAATATCTTAGATTTCTCCAAAACGATGTATCAAGCAGATTTTTTCGGTTGGGTTCAATCAGTAAAGCAAGGCCATTAGGTTCTTCTGAATAAGGTATTATTTGGAGAAAGCTCGCGGAAGGTTGAAGAGAATAAAATATGGTCACACAGGTACGTACCTGATATTCAATGCGCGATTGCCTGGAGTCATAATAAATATAAAAGAAGAAATACGATTTTGTTCTATAAATAATTTCAATCTGGTTCTGTTTATGTATAGGTTTCCGATGGGGAATTCAGCAATTAATTTATGGTTATAAATTTGGTATAACTATTTATCCCACAATTTCGCGAAAATGATATCACGAATTAATAAATGTACCAAATGAGCTATAAAAAAGATAATTTATTTTTCTATTTGTTTCACTATTAGGTATAAGTTGACATATTTGCAATAGGACAATAATTATATTATCAACTATGTTAAAATCAACAAATTTAATATGTATGTTGGCTGTAACACCATTATCAAAACAGTTGATATCTAAAGATATATAGGAGACCCTTGTAGTGCAATGTGTAAGGCAGTTGTTTCAAATACCAGGGTCCGGATTCGATTTGATTTCCGTTAAGGCCATAAAAAATATTTGTGATTTTCTCAAGACTGTATTTCTGTGATTGCTTCACTACTACTAAATTATTGGACCTCGTATTGAAAACGAAAAGTCTTGAAGGGTGGACTGAATCGAAACAGATATCGATAAAAAAAAATAAGCCTGAATATTATAGATATTATAGTGTTGCAAAACGAAATTTTACCAAGTAAACGATGTATCGATTAATCAATGAATTATTTGTATTATTTACTTTAAATACAGGTTGTTTGTCGGAAGGTTCACTATTTTGTTTGGTCGCCATTTAAAAAAAAATGAATTTTGACAGTTCATATTTGGAAATCGTGAAGTATAGACGTGGAAAATTTATTATAAATAACTATATTCGATAAACCAATGTGTTTTAATCGTAAAAACATTTTTATCAAAATCAATAATCAATCATTGTAACGACTAGAAAATTATGTACAATTTTGGGTATAAAAAATGTGCCATCAAAACCCACTATTTATCGTTTCGTGAATGATTTTGAAAAAAGAGTCTCTATAGCAGATAATTATGGCCAAATTATTCATCAGTCACCTTTGCATCCATTAAAAGTATGGTGCGCTATGTGGTCTGGAGGAATCATTGGCTTTTACTTTTTTGAAGATGAACTTGGCTTTACGGTAACTGTTAATGGATAACGTTATTGTAACATGATTGCAAACTTTTTGACACCAAAATTGAACACTTTAGACTTGGTTTACATGTGGTAGAAGGTACAACTTCACATATATCCAATGTTACAATAGCATTACTGAGAGATCTGTTTCCACAACAAATTGTCTCAAGAAATGGTTATCGATTGGCCTCCATGGTCGCCGAATTTCACAGCCCCGAACTTTTTTTTGTGGGGATATCTGAAGAGCAAGGTTTATTTGGCCTCCATGGTCGCCGAATTTCACAGCCCCGAACTTCTTTTTGTGGGGATTTCTGAAGAGCAAGGTTTATGACAACAAACCAGAAACTGAAACATGAAATACCGGTTGAAATGTGTGTAAATATGATGAAAATGTTGTAAAAAAAACCCGAATTTGTAGGTTAACAGAGGCGGACATTTAGCTGAAATTGTCTTCCATACGTAATTCATTTAATAAAACATTTATCATCATTAAACCATTTTGTTTTCATTTTCCATAAAGTTATACAAAATTAAAGCAGTAAACCTTCCCGGGGCACATCCTGTATTAATCATAAAAAATACAAAACTAAAGTCAATTCCTGTATACAGACAGGTATACCTAGTATTAGATTGTACCTACCCAACGATAATTTAAAAAATATTCCGTTCTTAACAAAAAAGTCGAGTAGAAGGATATTATTAAATATTTCGTTATAAAAATATATTTAATCTAAATTCAGAGAGTAGGTAGGTATATTAAAAATATGGAAATATCTAGACGTCTACAAAAAACCTCATATTGTATAAAAGCGACTAGCACTAAAAACAAAATCGAAAATAAGTTTTCAATATAAGACCCGGTGCAAAGTTTAATTGAATTAAGAAAACGGTCTGGTGAATCACACGACAGATGTAAGAGAAGCCACACTTTTATTAGAGTTTTTGGAGACGAATGCAAAGTAGCTACTTAAATCTAAAATACATATTTATGACGTGGTGTTATTCTATGACGTCTACGAATAAAACTTGACGACTTTTTTCTTTGTTAAATCAGTATATACGAGTATATTAAAAATAAATAAGAAACGTACGTTTGTATATTTGAAACATTACTGAAATTGTATTAGGTATCATGAATATACCATTAGTCGATAGTACTCTCTTTGCCAGTTCATTGTATATCAGATGGTGCACATGACATAGGTAGCGCAGTCTTACAACATAAATTGATTAAACTGCGCCTAGTATAGAACGTAGCGCTCAGAAGTATATACGTAATATATTTTTCAACAATTGCTGCGTTCTCTGCCGCTTTGACTCCGTACCATTACACCAGTAATTTTTTGACTGGACACAGTAGTTTTGCTGACAGGCTCTCGAAGCTTAGTATTGTTACCCATTCAACATGTCCACGTGGCGGAGAAATACAGGATGCAAACCAAATTCTTGGGATTGTAGTAAAACGTGTAAGAAAGGGGAAGAACTGCTCAAGTCGGATCAATCTAGCTGTTGTACCTGCAGGAATGACCATAAAAACGTTGAACACGTCCTTTGGGATTCCCCATTTATGGAACTTGAACGAGCGGAGCTGTTTGCTAGAGTCCAATTGGCCACGCATATCTGATAGCAACCGAGGCCAACTTTGCGGCATTCGAGAAATTTTCAGCGTCGTATAGGGAGCGGGATAGTCCCGACTCCTTTGTAGACTCATGCATTTTAACTCGTGACACTCTTAACGTCAGCGGACAGGATGATTAGGGCTCATTGAATAATTTAAACAGATGCAGAGAGAGATTAATACTTTATGTATTTACATATTGACTTTCAAAAAGTGTGCTATAATTATAGTAAACATGTTTTCTTGGAACAAATGAAAGACAGATCTGAAAGGGTTTAAAATGTTGTTCAAGCAGAACGTAATATCACTCAGAATCGCTGATAAACCCCTCTAGTGGTAGCCCTCACTTTGGTAAATACTGCTTTAATAAATGACAAAATAGGGTTTTTGAGAAACACAAAAATCCAAAAGACAATACACAAAGATTGAGGACTTATCTTTATAATAATAGATGAATGGTGGGACGTAAGGTAGACTCTTAACATCAGCCGATGTCAAAATGAAATTAAATATAAAAAGAGTGCAAAG
This sequence comes from Rhyacophila brunnea, assembly GCF_057557595.1. Lineage (NCBI taxonomy): Eukaryota > Metazoa > Arthropoda > Insecta > Trichoptera > Rhyacophilidae > Rhyacophila > Rhyacophila brunnea. Next base: position 37,405,074 of record NW_028232752.1, read on the forward strand.
GGTTAAGTTAAGACCAAGACTAATGGTATACGCTGAAATATTGAATGAAAAACTGACAAAATCAAACAAAGACGATTTGATCTGAAGTTAAATATATTGCTTGAGGCACAAAGTCTTCAATAATGGAGACAAATAACAATGAATAATAGTATTTCAGATCGCATCGATATTAAATAAGTAGGTATTAGGTATTGATTTAGTATATCCACGTTGTAGAGGCAATTTAACTTCTCAGAAATGAGCAATTTTCATCAAAGCAAAATGAGCCTTGGGAAATATTTAGCATTCATATTGTATTGTATTGAATTATTTATTTGTTTATTCATAGATTTTCATTTAAATGATGACGACACATATTATACTATTCTGCAGTCGACATATACGGATTTTTAATTTTTAATTAATATTAAAATTTAAGAATAAAACATAACACATATGTTGGCAGAAAAACCGATTCTTCATCCGTGGGTTTGAATCCAGTGTCAGGAAAGTTGATATATTTTTTAAAACTAATGACAACTCCTCAAATAGCGGCCAAGAACTACACCAAAATTTAAAGCAATGAAAATTTTAGGAGATATTTACACTTCTCTATGTGAATAACTTTAGCATAATCATGTCATGTATGAACGGTCAACACTTTTTGAAATGCCGACCATGTCTACTAGCTCGCGCAAATTTCAGTCGACGTTCATCCAATACCATTTTGTGGATTTTCGTCACCATTTCTGGCCTGGTCACCTCATTTGGTCGACAACTGCGATGTTCGTCTTGGCAGGTCGTCCGAGCTCGTTTAAATTCAGCCACCCAATATGTTACTATTGTAAACAAAGTAGCAGACACCCCCAGAGTAGAATCTAGCGCCGCTTTGATATTGGTTGGACTGAAGCCTTTCAAATGAAAGTATTGTATCACATAACTATGACCAATTTTTTCCATGTTTAGAAATTCGCTGAGAGCGTTCACTGTTGATGGCTGACAAATAATTACTGAACAACGTAGCGTCGTCAAACTTCAAACTTAGGCTTAATAAGGTTGGTACTTTCTATCATGGTCATTATTTTCAAACAACAACTGCTATCTATACATCAGGTCGGGTACTTCTGGGACAGCCGGTACAACTGTGACGACCTTATTGGACTGACCCTAAGGGCCTACAATTCAATATAGTATGATATAAAAGGAGTGATGATTGCACAGCGTATAATAATAAGCAGCATCCTTGATGCTAACGGAGATATTTCCTTGAGGGAGCCAAAATTTGGTTGTAGTGACGATGATGAATATATTTTGAATCCTTCCGAATAATAATAGCTTTTGGGTTGATTTTATTTAGTAATTTGTATTAAGATGATTATCGAGCCAAAACAATAATTAACAGCTTTAATCCAATTAGCACTTCTTATGGAATCGATTGTACTGAATGAAATGGATAAAAAATGTAAGTAGGTAGATAATCGTAGTAATTGAAGTAACATCAAAAGCGTACAAAGAAAAACGCCAGTTTCCTGCCATTAACAATCGATAAAAGTTCAAAGGAAGGACGAGCCAATGAAAGTAGAGATGATAGTCAATTAGCTAAATTACAATTGATCCTCTTTGTAGTATTGTACGTAATATAACATTATAATGTAATATTACTGACAACAGAGACCAAGTGTCATGGTAAAATAGATTTTTTGCGATCGGTAGTTTATTAATTAGTACCTAATTATTTTCTTTATTCAATACCTAGTGTACATTTGTATGATTTTAATTTATTAAAACTAAATTTTTCTTATTAATATGTTTCTAAGTATTTTAAAAATATCAATATTTGTAATAAAAAATAACTTAAATTACATTCTCCAATCCTCTGTATTCAAATTCAAATTTATTTATTTATACTCCTAAATATTTATAGGTATACTGGGCTTAATTGAATAAACTTTATATGATTTAATGTCTGACCAGTTATACAATAGGACGTTGGCTAAAATGATTATATTTATAACAAAAGGTTAAGAAGCATAATGAGGAGGGTGATTGGATGTATGAGGCAAAATCAGGTACTTACTATTATCTTTGAAGAAAGACGGCAGTAGGTACATCCACCAAGAGAAAGATATCAAATCAAGTACATAGTCATTTTACATATTATTTTGGGCTGTACATGAGCGGTACTGAAAGTCATTCTGAAATAAGTATCTATTTCCAATGACGTGCTACGTAGGGGGAGAAAATAATTAAATTTAACCATCATTGAAATTTTTCTTAGGTAAGTACATAAGTACCTGCTCAGAATAAGTAATTATTTCAAATTCATTTAATATATTACGCAGAGAGAATATTAAAGATAACAATTTTAACACCTGCACAACATAGCAACACAAAAATAAGCAACGGTATGAAGAATTTAAAATATAAATTTTTAGCTGAAAATACCAACTAATGGGCCAACGACAAATAAAAAATGAATATAGAGCTTTCAAGTCATTTGACAACATCTCAAATCATCTCCGGCGATCTCTTATGACGTTACATTATTTGTTATTTTGTACCAATGGCATAAGTATTTTTTACGTTCATACAAAATAAATAAGTAGTTCGGTGTACTTGGAAATCTGTTTGTGCACAATAATTTACGTCTTTTCAAAAGAATCAATTCAGATCAAATCAGAAATTTCATTCATCATGTGTGTAGTATCTAATTAATAAAACAATAACATCCATTCATAATAATGCGAGTTGCAGAATTTATCTTTGCAATATATACATATTTCCGAAAGCGATTACTTGAGAGAATTTGAAATTGTGTAGATTTGCTTATTGTTTCTTGACAGATGTGGGCAAGAAAAGTAGTGTGAAGTTTGCTATAGCGCCATTGATATAAAAACGCACGAAAAGTGAGACTGTGACAATCTTTATTGTCGCTAGGCTCACATGTGCGCGACCGGCTATGCAATATGAGTACGATATTCCTACAATAAGGCTGTTTCGCAGACAAGGCTAGTTTAGATGTGCGTCCACAGTCTTTTGGGTGTCCACAGAATTTCTCCACGAGTTAGATGTAGTGATATTTTCGGAAAACAGTAGTATATATTGAAACTTCTAACAACTATAATAGTATGCTATAATACTACTACTACTCATACCATTAGAATTTACGAACAATATCGGTAGGTAGGTAATTAAAATTACAAACTATTTTTAATATCGTCTTAGAATTATTATAAATTTATTTTTACCCATTGTTATGTTGTGAAGTCATTATTATGAGATATAACGCGATAAAAGTCCTGAAGTGGAAACACGAAATTAGAATATTCAGAGAGGAAAATTTATCAGAACGCACAATACGAGAAAATCTTGAAGAAGCAAAATAATGAACCCCCACAAGTGGGGCCGGAAAATCTTAACCTAACCGCTGACAATATTCTTTGAGCAACCTCACCGACGAAGGAAAAACTTATTTTCCTTTTTCAGAGAAAGAAAACGTCACTAGGTCAGGTGTTAGGTTTATTTTTTATAAAGCATATTGAGTCTGTAATACTATTAGTGGGTATATATCAAATACGTTGTACAATAACTAGATTAAGTCTCATGAACTTTTTATTATTATAAACACTAATGGCGATTCTTCAAAGTTTTTGATGTGGTTGAATTGGTAGCAATAGAAAAAAAAATCGCGGATTGGTTTGGCGGGTTTATGTTTATGTTGTCCAGTATTTGTTCAGTTTTCGAGGGACATGTTACCAGCGTGGCGACATTTATCACATTGTGTAGTTTAGTCCTAAGATATTATCATCTAATTTTAATATATCAATTATTTGCAACAATACAGAAAAGCGACTTGTTAACTACTCTGTCAAAATAGTTTTAATATATATTTAAAAAATCTTGATAATTTGGGACATTGAAGATTACATTGTATAAAGCACATTTATCATAACTGTACATAATATGTATAGAAAGACTGTTTGAAAATACGAGGATATCATACGACTACTTATCTACGAGATATGGGCCAAAAGTCTATGAATAATTAGATAACACGCTATTTCTTGTGTAGCGCCTCTTTCTTAAAGGTAGAAAAAATCGGGCATTCGAGCCACTCGAGTCGACTGTAAACATGCAACAGCACGTCTCCGTGAATCGTCGTTATCTCGGGAAACTCGCCACTATTGTTAGCGGCCTCCTCCACGACCAAAAAAAGCGCGCTTCTACGCCAACACTTCGTAGCTACATAGCTCGTAGCACGAACGCTGTTTGGAAACATTTTGTTTTTTTGAGAAACGATATGTTTAAATGTTGGAAACAGTTACATTGTGTTATAGTATTAAGAAAGTTGGTTAATTTTACCAGAATAAGAACGTATCTGTCTCCAAAAAAATATCTTTATATTTATTTTTAACTTAAAACGTAAACCCAAAGAGTATGTTTATTTGTTAGATTTACCTACGCCATGCGCATACTATAATCATTTCTGGGTGGAACACGTCGCGACAAGTCGTAGTTAACTGTACGACCGGTGGTCATAAATGAATGCAATGTGTTCATCTGTAAAATCAAAACGGGGAGTACGAGCGGTCATCATTGGACATACTGAACTTCGTAGCGTGTCACATTTAGTTTTCACATACTATGTGGCATCTACGGACGCATCGCACAAATAGCATGTTGAATACATTGGGGCTACTGAGAGCAGAAAAAAAAATCCCAAACTACAATATGATCAATAATAAATGAAATTCTAATGGATTTAAGTTTTGTACTATTTCATTTGAGTGACTTACCTCCATTCCATTACATTACACTACATTCCATTCACACTTCAGCTCAGCAAAAGATACCAGATTCTGCTTTTGCAAATTTATGCGCCCACTCAAAACTCACCTGATGAAATAGTGGAGGAGCTATATGAAGAAATCAGTACGTTGAAAAATAAACGGAAATGTCACTTCACTATCATCATGGGAGACTTTAATGCACGAATCGGATCTCAACACCAGGATGATGTAGCGGTCGGGAACTTCGGACATGGCACCAGGGATGGCCGAGGAGACATGTTAGTGGAGTTTGCGGAAAACCACAATCTCTACATCATGAACTCATTCTTCAAAAAGAAGCCTTCTCGAAAATGGACATGGCGAAGCCCAGCAAAACGAACCAGCGAAATCGACTACATCCTCACCGATAAGAAAGATATTTTTCTAGACAGCACAGTCATTAACAAAATTAATACTGGCAGCGACCACCGAATGGTAAGGTGTAAAGTACGATTTAACATCAAACGTGAGAGATCCAAACTGATGCAGAAGCCCAGAGTCCGCAGAGGCTTGAGAAGCAGAGTCGAATTCCAACAAGAGCTGGAGAACAGGCTAGCGGCTTTCCAAGCTGAAAATGACCCCATCTGCAAATGGCTGCGAGACGTGGACCCTCAACACGAGAGATGTCCAAAGGCTAAGAGTCACACAGCGAGGCATGGAGAGGTGCATGTTGGGCATCACGCGAAAGGACCGTAAGAGGAACGAATGGGTTAGGAAGCAGACAAGAGTACGCAATGTAATAGACGTTGCCAAACAGCTGAAATGGAGATGGGCGGGGCACATAGCTCGCCGAAAGGATGGCCGCTGGACAAATGCCATCATCCAGTGGTACCCAAGGGGTACTAAACGGCCACAGGGTCGCCCTAAAAGCCGCTGGATTGACGAACTGGTAAATTTCGGCGGAAATACGTGGCAGCGAACGACACAGGACCGAGAGAGTTGGAGAAAGCTTGGGGAGGCATTCATCCAGCAGTGGATTGACCCCGGCTGATGATGATGACATTCCATTTGAGTAATGGAATGTCTTTAAATTGAAATTCCATCAAGTACCTTCGGTCGATAGTATTAATATAATAATGAATACGTTAAAAAGACAAACCACCACTACTAGTCTACCAGTACCACTACCAGTCACTAATCTCCACAGTGTGGTAATGTGTCAACACAACCTTGAAATGCTGCTAATTAGAATACGCTTCTGCTGTCGCTCTTATTATTAAATAAATAATTTAGCATTTTAATGAATCCACTAAATTCTTTGACTAACGAAGGTTTCAAAGTAAATCATTAATTTTAAACGTTAACCTTGACTTTTCTGTTTATAAAATCACGGGTAAAACTGTTTTAACATGAGCGTTCATTTAATAAATTGCACCAATCGACCACACGACGTCCGGCTCTCACCGATACTATAGATATAACATCTACGTGAACTTGCTAACAATTTTTAATAAACAATTTCTTTATTCTAATGAATAATTCACATTCTCGTCTACGACTAAGCGGAAGTGTTACTGTTTTAAAAAAATAATTGGTTTGCGGCCCCTAAAAAGATTTTGCATTTAATTTGGCTCTGGTAAATGAAAAAAAATATGAACATTTCTTTATTTTACAATGATTAAAATGTAGTTTAAAAAGTTCGTGTTTAGAATTATATTTTTTTTATACCTAACTATTTAATTACTTTGTAGATTAATTAAAACCCTTTTCGAGATAAAAAAAATCGATAAATTATATTTAATCACATAATAATATAATTTTGCTAATAAATATCATTAGTAGCATTACAGTTCTGTCAGTCGATAGATATAATATTACAGTAGGTACATGCGAAAACGTATAATAAGTCGATGCACCGATATATTCGACGGCCAGCCTCTACGGGTTACATAGCAAATTTTAAAAAACTAGCAAGCACGGCGCCGGCGTTGCGAATATTTTAATTGGAGTGTGAAAAGCCACCGCGTCGGATTCGCTCAAAGAAACGACATGTTTTGAGATTTCTTTCTCTCGAGTACGAGCGGAACCGAGTAATTTTTACATTGCATGTTTTTCACTTAAGTTTTGAGTGGTTTCTGGAAGACGGAGTGTATGACAGTAATTTCGAGGAAACAACACGCGAACTTTTTGTAACAGGAGTGTTGTTGAGTTTATAAAAAAATGCGTTAGACATTAAAAGAGAACGTTTGTTTTTATTGCTGATTACATTTTAATATATTTAATACGAGTTTATTCTTCTTGCTTACATCTGTAGTTACAAATAAAAATAAGTACATATACGTAAATACGAGTAGGTACGTACAAGTAAAATTGTGTCATTTGATAAATGGTGACTCAAATAGTGTTTAACGCGCTTACTAGGGTCTTTCACACTGAGGTTGACAAGTTAATAAATCTCATACGTATAGATTTTTTTTTAAATATATTAGAAAATATTTAATATAACTGTGTTACTTCTAACTGAAATCAAAGTGCAGGTATGGGAAAAATTTAAGAAAAAAGTAATTACAGTTTTCGGTTACATAACAATTTGTTCTTCATTTTCTTATTGTGCCATGCCCTAGCGGAGGTCGGCCACCATCAAGGCGATCTTAGACTTGTCGTCTGCTACCCGGAACAGTTCAGTGGATCTGCACTCGCACCAATCGAGGAAAATCTTAAGCTACGAAATGCGAAAAAAATTGTTAGCATGGTGTAAATCTAACAAATAAGTAAATAAAAACAGTGTCATAACAGATGATTGATGAGGTTTTGGTTATTTTAAATAATAATATTGAAATACTATTACCACATGATATGGAAGGTTCAGAACCTTCTTAATTAAAGGTACCTACCAAACTTCACGTAAACAAACCTTTGGATACTTTTATTTGTAAACATATACCGCGAATGTAAATAACGATACATATTTAACATACATAACTTGAAAACACTTCAGATATACTTATACATTATATTATATACCCCTTAGAAAAAATCACATTTGAAAAAAAACGAATGTCGACGGGATTTGAACCCGTGGAGTCGCGCCAATCTATAATAATAATAATAATTTAAACTAGTAGGTTATAGATTAAATGCTTATCACATTGCGTAATTATGAACTGTCGGTATATGTGTATTACCTAAATCAAGGAATATTAATTACCTTAATTACTAACCGACGTCCGGCTCTCGCCAATATTTTAGTTATAACGTCTACTTGAACTTGCTAACAATTTTTATTAAATATTTCTTTATTCAAATGAATAATTCACATTCTCGTGTACGACCAAGCGGAAGAAAGAATTGAAAGTTTCCAAAGATAAATAATTGTCGGCGAAAAATTTCCTTCGGTTAACGTGGGTTTTAGAAAAAAATACCAATTAGAAAAATTATACGGTGAGAAGTAAGATCGTAAGTCAAGAGATATCGAAGAATACCTTCGGCAAGATCGACGAGCAAAATTGAAACTGCCAAGAGATTTTTCGTGACGTACGCATGTTACGAAATGTCTGAGGTAATGGAAGAACCGGGAAAAATATGAAGTTAATACCGTGTCTACATTGGCAACAAGTTGCTGACAAATTCATTAAATTTCACGATAATTATGATAATTTATATGACCATTAATTATTTTAATCAAAATTTAATGAGGTTGGCAGCAACTTGTTGCCAATGTGGACACCGCTTAATATTACACCGAATGATAGTTGCGTGATATCTACTATCTTGTATTTAATTCACGTACGAGTATCTCGTAGGTTTAAATAAGTGGTAATATCTGAAATAATCGCATTTCATGCACATATTGTATGTGCATATATGTGACATATACCTATCACTATACCAAAGGCGCCATACATAATTGCGACAAATTTTAACTAATTGCTCTTAATACTCTCTGAAGGGCTTTCCAAATTGAGCTATTATTGGCGATCAGCTTTTGTATTTTAAATCAAAGAAGGTATTACTTTAATAACTAACCGACGTCGGAGATCACCCCGAGATTTTTTGTTGTAACTTACTTGAACTTGCTAATAATTTTTAATTAACTATAGTTTTTATTCAACGAATAATTCACAAGATTTAAGAATGTAACATTCTAATTGTTGAACATACATAATTTTGAATAAGTTATTGAGAACAAATATGCATTTAACATCTAGTTGCGCAAGGAACAGCATGAAAAAGTAACTCGCCTTCAATATGCATATAGTCACGAATAATAGCGTGGAACATATTTAAGAGATCAACTTAGAACATTTCCCAAGTGCTACGAGAATATGTGATAAATAATGTAGCTCTTTTTATAAGCACGTAATTAGCATTCAAGTTGTTACTCCAGCAGATTATGCTGTAGCTATACGATCCTCCGTTTAGCAGAGCTTATCTTGCCGTACGTTTCACTGCTTTATTTTACTAACTGAACTTTTAAGCAGATAGTACGATATTTTTCTTTAATCTGCAAAAGCATTACGTTTTAGGAAGACAAATTCGTTTTGCTTTCATAAAAAGGGAAAAACTCAGCGCTGTGTGTGAGCCGCATGTTAAAAAGTCGAATCTATGAATAAAATATGAAAATAAAAAGATATTTTTTACATATTTGTTTATAAAAGGGCATGAGCACCTGAGCATAGAATTTACATTATTTTTAGTTTAATCTAAAAATGGCATAAACCAATAAAAAATATTTCGAATATTATATTCGACAACTCTATAGGCCCGGCATTCAAGAGAAAATCGACCGGATTCTGATTTTCATCTATCTGATCACCGGTGGACAGAAAATCGAGTGTCGACAGTTTTAAATATTTTGCGTGTCTCGTGGCTGAGGGACGAGACCGCCGTGATTGGGGATGACCAGGAGTCATCAGGAGGAGAGATGCGAAGTCGATATTTGTTGGTTGCTCCGATGGATGGACGAGCGAGTTTTATTTGTAGCAACAGTCTGTACAAGAGTATGTTACAAGAGCGTTATGTTACAATACTTATAATAATGCCCAAGCTCGGTGGAATAGAATGCTGTGCGGAGAGACTTAGATGGAGCGAGATTAAGATTGATACTAATAGGTATTTAGACTGACTAACTCATCAACTATGACCCGCTAATTATAAGCATGAATATTCGGTAAATTGGGAGTCATTGTTGATGAAGTTTGCAATTGAGAAATCTGCTGGCATTATTGCACTTCGATGTCACGCGTGTAGAATATGCTAACTGTAGATGCGACGATTGTGCGATAGTTTACTTAAGTTGATAATTCTTACACTGTCGTAAAAATGCTGACAAGGCCCCAAGTCATTGACTACTACAAATATACTGGGATGCACGATAAGACTTCGCAAAGTAGGATCGCAATTCTAATAGAAATGGCTGGATCAACATTGAAGTCAATGCGGTATATTTGGGATGGTTGTAGTCGGTAAAAAACAAATTCCGTAACAATAATGCTTCCATTCTGAAAATGCAGCTTTACGTTACGATTCATGAACAAGGTGCATACTGAACTTAGGGAAGAGGGAACCCCGGATACTGGGTTTTGAAGAGGTATGCTATTGATAGAAGTAAGGAGATAAGAGAGCGGAACTTGCAGTCGAACTCGTCACACGTTGTTCCCTGCTTGGCTACGTATCCGGAAATTTCAACACTTCACTGTGAAATGTTGTATCGTAAATATATGGTCGTATATTAAAGACCATTCAACCTATTTGGGTTGTATAGAACTGAGATAAAATTAATGTCTAAATGAAATACGGTTCCTGTCGGTTTACAGGAAGCCAGCGGCAAACAAATTTTGAAAATAGCCGATATACTGGATTACCTGTAAGGTTAGGTTAGGATCTAATAACATTGCAAAATTATTGTCTGCAATGCTCCATTAACAACGCGTAATTTTTCATTCCAGTGCTATAGAAGTGACGGTATAGTATACAGTTATCTCTTTCCGAAAAGAAAGTTCACAGCGATCTGTTCTACGGTAAAATGTAATACGTACAATTTAGATGTAACCGCTTGGCTATATGCTATGGATACCTCAACGGAGTCTTAAAGTCGCCTGCATTCTGTTCACAAATTACACGGCAGATATACATAATACTGTCGGGATCAGAGAAAACGCACTGAACGACATAGGCAGAGAAGAAAAGTATGACTATTACATATATAACGGAAAAGATTGTGTATCCCATGTACCTATAATACTTACTGTTTACAAATCGAGTGAACTTGTGGGGATATAGATGAAGAATAATAATTTAAAAAATCTTTTGTTCACTTATTCATCTAACATAATATTTTCTATTTTCTGTTGGTGTAAATAAAATATATCTCAAAGATCTGTTTTTTTTTACAAAGCACTAGTGATAATCAAATAAAATATCTCTATTCCAGCATCATATTTCTTATTTTGACGTTCAAGAAAATAGCTTGCAGTTTTTCAATATAAAACAAGCATCCACTAACAATAAATCTATTGCATGACATAAGAAAGGACGGAGTGAAAAAAATATTACCAGCTATGGAAAATTTGCCTTTATCTACTGGGATTCATATTAAAGAAATGAGAGAATATTCAAAATACATTACGTATACAAAGGCGTGCGTCATAGCAATGAGGGTTTTCCATAATATAATATTTTTATAAAGAGCCAAACTTGCGTAAGACGAACAAATATCGTTCGGTAATTAAATTAAAACTACGACAAAAATATTAACCGTATTTTTCTCAGATGTAATCTAATATATGGCTTTATTGTGTAGTAAAAATTGTTGTTAACACCCGCGGTGGCCGCGCGGCATAAGCGTTGGACTATCACGCTGTGGGTCTCAGGTTCGAATCTTGGGTCTGGCAAGTACACATTATTGTTTTTCAGTGTGTGTGCGAGTCAGGGTATGGACCTAATAGGTTGAGCAAGTGGCTGACATCCATTTCTCGTAAAAAAAAAAAAAACAAAATCTGTTAATACAAACCTCTACTCTGTGGAGGCCCATAATATTAGGGTCGGACATGGTCAAAAAAAATAAAAATTGTTGTATAGCCGCCCACGATGGTCGAGCGGGTAACGAGTCGGCTTACAATGTCATGAGTACCATGTTCGGTCTGTCAAATACACAAATGATTATTTTCCGACTGCCTTTCTACAAGGCAAGCTTACTTTTCACTCTCTTGAATCTCGTCGGTCTCTTCTGCTCTTGAAGCACTTTTGCCTGTTATCGCGAGGGATAGTTTCCAATCCTGGTGTATTAATGAATTTGAATTTACATGCTCCTGTCAATTACCTACGTGGTCGTAGCCATGATTTAGTCCGAACCGGAACCGTTTTCTCGTGTCAAGCCTATCAGGCACCATTAGCGAGAGGTGCAAGACTAGTCAATGCGCTCCCGAAAGACGTAGATATTGTCGGTGACGTGGTATGTATTTTGTATTCGAAATTTTATTTTTATTTTATTTATTATTATTATTTAATATAATCTCTTTTTCTCTCTTGTGAGGGTATTATTTTGTTATAATGTAAATCTCATGTTGTGTACGTCTTGAATTTAGATTTGTTATGTCCACAATGTTTTGTTTTCTTAAATAAATAAATAAATACATATTGCTTTTCAATGTTTGCTTGGAGTATGAGTATGAATCTAATTAGTTGAGCAAGTGGCTAACATCCATTTATCGTTAAAAAAATCTAGAGGCACATTAGGATCGGAAATGGTCTAAAAATATAGTATTGTCATTAATAATTGGTAAGATAACAATTATTTTTTCTTGATAGATCACTACGAAAGTGGTTTTATAATAATTGTATCTAGACGCGAGGGGTTAGAGTAAAAACGCAACTCATTCGGGCGAGGCAGAACAACCAAACACTGCCTTTCATTTAGTCAATAATTCGTTTATTTAGCATTGTGCATTGGCAAATATAGTGGTAAACCATAAATAATATTAAATTTAATAACTTATAAATATATAATATATGAGTACACACATTTTATGCATATGAACATTATTTTAAATATTCTTCCCGGTTGCCCCTGTCATGATTGTGGATCGTACTTGATATATATCAAATATATACCGAAAAAAAACAAGTTAACTTTTCGGACACAAGTTTCGAATCCGAAACCATGGTTTTAAAAGCGGACATTCTGCTTCTCGCCATTAAAAAACTATATAATTAACATATATGTTTTTATAAAATATAACCAAATCATTGAGAAGATGTTATTATGTGTTGTAAGTTTTTTAAAATCAAAAAAAGTTAAAGGTGAAGTATTAAAAACATATATTCTATGTGAACGATAAAACGAACACAAGGTATGTTGGTAGGTGGCGATTAAATATTGAAAGACGGTTCGCAACAGCTGTCCCCACGGTATGAGTATGATATTCAAAATTTGATTAGGTTATATTAGGCGTAGCAGTAACGTCTTTGAAAGTGCAAACAAACCGGGAGCGGCGGAAGGAGCACGCGGATTGGCTGCTGCAATATTTACAGCGAGCTACGCTGCTACGGCGCTACGGTGCTACGCGACGCAGTCTGGTAAAGTAAAACATAAATTCCTATGGAGATAAACTTGAAAGATGAACCACCGAGACTTGTAATGAAACGCACTGTGCGACTGGGTTTCTAGTTTTTAGATAACGTAGATAGAATCGAAACACAAGTAGATAACAAATTAATGTAAAATCATTCTTGTGAGCAGCCGCTTATTTTCTAGAACGGTTCCAAAAATTCTTATTAGATGTTTCTCTAGAATATATTATCAAAGCTCCTCTTATGAGTACTGAATATTCTGGGCCGTAGTCATAAGTCGGAATGGGACTGATGACACTTCTTGTATCGCCCCGATTTGGTCAATCTTTTGAGGTGCCTTACGGTATTAAAACTTTTTATATTTTTTTTAGTTCGAAGCAGGCTTAAGAGTTGTTTGAGCACCGCATCATTTGAAGTATGGCCTTATGGTCGACAGGGTTCAGAAAAAAATCTTGAGACTCCTTTACTGAGATCTTTATTTAGCTACGTATTTTTTTCGATTTATACGAGGTATAAATGAGAACTCTGCCATTCTGGGCAGTGTTGACCTGTGTGTACTTAATAACTATCTTAGAAATAGAGAGCATCAGTTGTTTATTTTCCCAATGTGCAGAACCAACCTGTCACTGCTAATGCCAATTGGGAGGGCGATAACTATGTTCAACCAAATCGCTTCGGGTGTTAATATATTTCACTTGCGTTAGGGTGAGTTTAGGTGGTCGCTATTTTATAAATTCTTTAAATAGGGTCTCCTTAGCAAACTCGGTGTAGGGACTTTTTGAACTACTATATATTATGTATAATTGTATTTTCACTGCTTTCCTATGTTTATAATATTATGTTCTCTTTTTATATTTTCATTTTTGTCCCTTTTATTACTTTTCTTTTTCTTTCGTCTTTACATTAATGTTTCGTGTCATGTTGTAAACGTCTTTAACTTATAACTCGTAATTTCCACAATATGTTAAAAAAAATGAAATTGAACAAAATCACTGATGCTATCAAAAATCACAAATACATTAGGAAATAATAGCATATGCACGATTATACAATGTTTTTTGTAGATATCCAGTGAACCAGACATATAATGAAAATGTTTAAATCACTGTTATACCCCTCCTGTAAATCATATAAGTCTGCCAGGAAGGGGTTACCCGACATATTTTAAGGGTTCCTCCTACAAAAAAAGATACGTAACCACTGGTCTACAGTGTCTACCTACAGTCCTACACAATCGGTTGCTGGGTACTGCACATCTACGGTTATTGTACCACCCGTGTTAGTATACCGTTACTGCAACATCGCTTGCATTGGATTGGATACAATAGATTACTTTTTCTTCTTCTTTATAATAATGTTTCATGTCATGTTGTGAACGTCTTAAACCTATAATTTGTAATAACCACAATTTGTTAAAAAATAAATTGAATTGATTGAAGATTTTTAGAGCAAATATTGGCCAACATTACTTCTTTTTATTTTCTATAAGAAATGTAGTTAATAATATAACATTAATGCCGTTACTGTGGTTTATTAATTTTATATTTCTTGCGGCAAGAGACAACGCACTGTGCGCCAATTCTAGCTGTAATCTGAGACGAGCTGCTTCATTTGCATCGAGCCGTGACGCCGGAATAAATTTGCTTCCGTCGCGAGGTAACCGCGTATGAAACACATTTTGCGATGACTGCTATTGCATATACTTCGCAAAAAGCAACTGTGCGCCATTTATATTATGGACTCATAATGCTTAAAAGGATTTCCGCAAAAAAAAAATCTATGAAACATCTAACAAGGAAAATTGCGGTTTAGTTTAGAGGATTTTGTAGCTCCAGAAAGTCCAGTTACAAAGAAATGCCAGATTAGTAATATTATTTAGAAATATATATATTACAGAACCTACACTATATGAAAACTATGATATATAACATAAACATCGGCTAATATATACGGAACGAACATATATATATATATATATTAGTCATTGGCCATGGCCCCCACAGGGGGTTGACAGGGCTCTAGCCCGGGGGACCGGGCTATGCGCTATTTTACTTTAAAAATATTAATATTTTTAAATATCTGATTGTATAATGCAATTTTTGATTATTGTGTGTCGATATTCGAAAACTTTATAACTCAAAAGGATTTATTGACAAATACAAAAAAAATACACTGAATATCCTTAATTTTATTTGGAACACCATTTGGAAACGTTTCTATACAGCGTCATGGCTTTTAACCTTAGCGATAGGTAGAAGGGCCGACAAAGATCCTGGCCTAAGGGCCCGCTTCAGGATGTGGGGGCCATGATATTAGTAGTAAAAGGATTGGATGACAATTATATACATGAGGCGCATTTTTGACATATTGATAATCGTGTACCGGAGAATTTAAAAATCAGTAATGAAAAATAAATACTGGCGTTCATAGGAAGAACCTTATTATAAATTAATTGACAAAGCAAATTGACTTAACGGCCCACATGCTCGTCGTAGGTCAAAATTGAGTTTTTATTGTATTTTCAAACCATGATCCTGGACATTCCTTAAACGTTGTAGATAATCTATTTATATAATTTTGAAGCCATATTATCCTTTATATTTATTTTAAACATTTGATGACTGCATAAAGTATTTTTATTACATAAAATAGTATTCTTTTAAACCTCTCGCTCTAATGTTTTAGAATATAGTCATATTTCGGTACATGAATGTGCAGTGGTGTTAAGATTTTTAACATTTATTAATTTTTAAACGCATTTATAAAACCATTAGTATAATTAAAGACGAGATAATTTTAGTAAAATATTTATGATAAAAAATTATATTGATAATCTCTGTGATCCCAAATTTGACAAGAATTAGGAATTTTATTATTCAAAAGATCGGCAAGATTAACACATTTGAAGATAATTCTACAGATACTAATTATAAGCTATGTCTTTGACCATTCAAGTGTGATAAACATCCTACGAATATTGATTGCTTTATAATAATTATTGACCTTAGAATAAGGTAGTGTTTTTTTGAAATACGCCATTTCTTTTGGCATTCCCCAGTGGTTAAGCTACAACATACGGCCGTAGCTGTAAATTGACAAACTATAATTGAAGTAGGGAGTAAAATGATGTTAACGCGCGTGTTTGAACAGATAAGATACTATTACTACTATACTATTTTGTACCATCATATCTTTACGAATGGCGATATAGATCAAAGTTATACCTACACGTTAGTTCTAGTCCTTCGATTCAGCGGAGCTTATCATTAGGAATATATTCGGAACCCGTGTGGTTGGCATACGAGGCAAACAGATAAAAAACATCCCTATGCTAATATTATATAAATACGAAAATAGTACCACCATACTTCAGAGCAGTTAAGCACATAAATTCTCAAAAAAAATGACAATCTTACTGAGGGAAGTATATATTATAAGTATATTTTTACATACCTGAAATTGATTGGTTATCTATGAGATTTTTCAATAAAAATGACGTCGTTCAGCAAAAATGAATGCAAGTTGTTTTATTAAGGATTCTTAGAATGCATAACAAAAAAAATATCGAGAATTACGTACGAAAACATGCGATTGTTTTCGTTTTTCATAAACGAAACAATTTCAATTGAGAAAAATGAGCCCTAGGCAAATAGTCAGGTTGTCCCAGACCTCCTCAGTCACGAAAGACATCCGTCAGGGGGACGGGGAGTCACAGAGTCTAGGTACTTACAAAATGACTTTTAAAGCGACGCCATACATTTGCCTGCGCCGCGACCAAAACAATATTCGAAACGATTTTTTCCCTCCAGGCATTGCGGGACTCGCCCACCATTTATATCCCGGAGCTTTGACAACGCTCCTTCTCGCCGGGTATGTAAATCAAACGTCTGGCGAATGGGGTAAGAAATTGTTTGCCGAAAAAACCACGCGATGATTTGTCACCGCTCCGCTCTGGATGAGAGCAAATTATGGAAGCTGAAAAATGTACATGGCACGCGGATAAGGCAGCCGGTTAGTAATATTCAATACAAAGCAATGTGAAATGCAGATATTTTAACAATTCCGGGCTTTAGAGAAGCATACGAAATATAAAGTCGGGCGATTTTTATTATTTTATAACCCAACTTGAAGAACACAAAGCGCGTCGATCATCCTTAAATGAATGCGCTTTTTGTTTACGACACAAACTTTAATGCATAGCATGAAACAGACGTAATTATTTAAAATATTATATCCTTTAAGACGTGTTTATGTTTATCCAATATTTTTTTATATTTGAAATATGAAGTGTGTTATAGGTACCACTCCCAGCAGGGTAAGCAGTTCCCATTTAATTTGTGTTCCCTATCCGATGAATCAACCGACACGCTATTGGCTGCATACTGCCTAATACCAATAAGCAGAAACATAACCTAATAGAAAGATCCTAGAAAAAAAGGGTGGGGTACAACTACATGTATCTAAATGCCCTTCGATCGAATACTTATCATCGTCATCTGAAGTGTCGAATTTCGTAAAGATAAAGCTACTATCGTTCTAATTTAAATAATTAATTAAATAATACCAGAAGAATGACATTACAAGAGGAATATATAAGTCAATCAAAAATTTCCTTGACTAGCATACATACCAGTACCAGTAGGTACTATATGTATATTCGTTATATTGCCAGATGTCCCATAAAAAAAGTTTGTCAACTTAGCTAAGCAATAGTAACAAAACAACATCACACGAACAATGCCATGACATATCCAGGCATACTCCACATCGATAAAGCACGCTTATAATATATCTTGGTACCGTTAGCGTTGACAGCTATTACAGGGAGTTTTGTCTCGGCAGTTTTTGTGCAGTAAATTTCTTCACATCACTCATGAAAGCCACATTACGACTTGCTTTGAACACACGACTGTTTATGAGGAAAATTTGAATGATACGCACATATATATTTAAATCAAGAGAGACGTATAATGGGAGAAAATACTGGAAAATTTGGTGTGTGCAAGTGGTATGAGAAAATTTATTATACAGCTTGAAAACGAGCAATAATATTTTTTTTTTATTCATTAAATTAAGACTTTATTTTGAAGATGCCTAAAATGTATAATTAACCCATCAATTAACAAAATATTCAGCAGCTAAATAAATAATAATATACTCCAACTCACAATACAGGGGAATGTAGAAGGCAGCATAATCGATCATAATAGATCAAGGCATTGGGGATCTAATACGACTGGCCCATAATATGGAGATGTAGTGTGTTAGTCGCCAACTTTCGATAGAAACGGCACAAAATTAAGAATAATAATGAAAGATCGAGTACTAATTGCCGTGTTCATGATTCGGATGCATCTATGATTACGGGAGGTGCAACTTGAGTTCTAGGTTAGGTGTATTAGTCTAGCCTTGATCTATGAACAATGTCATGAAACATGTATTCATATTAGTAGCACATCGATGTTTGCATTTAGAAAAAAGTTCATTATGTAGTCTTCTTATTCTGCGCCGGGTAGTCATGCTTTGTAGGGATACAATATGGCAAAGGCGAAGGGTGGAGGTAGGCTGTTAAGATCCGACATAAATAGCGTACATTAAACTTTGTCAGTAATACATATTTGTTTTCATTGAACTAATACTACAATATTTCAATTGTATTGGTTAGTTTTTAAAATTAATTAAACCCTGCGTAAACCAAGCTATATTCAGATATCAGTCAAAAATAGTTGTCTATCTAAAAAATATCTAGAATTATACCATTTAATCATACATAGTTTTAAACATCTTATAGATAGAAGAATATTTTTTATTAATTATGGTTGGGTGGGTTAGGCAGGGTTTAATGAAAAAAAAACTAACCAATACCATCTGTAATAAAATGTATTCTTATTTCAACGAAAACAAATAAGTATGACTGAAAAGGGGTGCACTATTTTTATCGGATGGCCCATAGCATGCCCAAACAATAATATGGTATGATTTAGGCAGGGTTTAATTGATTTTAATAAATAATCAATACAATCTGCATATTGTAGTCTTAGTTCAATGAAAACAAATATGTAATACTGACAAAGCTTAGTGTGCACTATTTATATAGGATCTTAACAGCCTACCTCCATCCTTCGCCACTTGAATGTAGTATATTATGTAAGGTAAAAAAAAACATATTTAAATATGCCATAGTACTAAAGAGTCAAATGGGGCCTATCTATACACGAAAGTCTAATTCCACTGTCATGATTATCGATAATGTACGCAGAGTGTAGTTTTGTTGATTCAGTTCGGGAATCTGCACTCGTTCAAAATATATAATATTGGGCGATGGTAGTTAATCACTTGTCATATAAACTACATACTGTACGTATTTTATTTAAATACTTCTATTATAAACAAACCAAACGGTAATGCTAAACGTTTAACGAAATGAAAAGATGACAAGACAGCAACAATGTGAATTTCCGCAATTTTCCGAAAGGAATATTTTCCTATATTGCTCAAAAGCATAATACAATTTATTAATCAATCTTAAAAGCGGGAAGTATGCGCTATTTTCACAAAGAAAATACACTGCTGAAAAAATGTTCAGCATACAACATAAAGAAGAAAAAGGTCGACGGAGAGAGACATTCTTTGTATTATATTATAAGCTGTTCTGCAAGATGACAACAATAAATCAGCACGGGGCGTAGCATTTATTGTATAAATAAATGTTGCTAGTATACACGGAATGTTGATATAATTTAAAAAGTTTTCATATTTTCCGAGATGAAAATATCGTTTATTTTTTTCCCTCCTTCCTTCGTTTGTTTGGTGTAAATTGAAAAAAAAAAACGCTTACAAATGATACGGATATCGAAGTTATTGTAACGTTGAATGAGATTATTTGTTGGCAGTAATGTAATTGTCAAAAGATAAAATAAATAAGTAAGAAAAATGATACATTCAATACATACGTTACGTAATATTTTCCCTTAAACAGTGACGGCGTTTGGTATAATGTACCTACTGTAATTTAGGATGATTGTGGATGTGGATTCTGAGGAGGGCAGTTTAAACGGAAGTCGATCCATGCACTAACTTTGATGTTGTCCGTTTTCTGGTTGGAGTAGGTCCCGGGTATAAATTGCACTCACGCACTAGTATGGGCATGGTTCTGTTTATCACCGGTACACTGGGATTTTGGGGTAAATGATGAAACTCGAAAGGATACTCGTTTGATGAGTCACCGTGTATGCGTTTACGGTTGTTTATTCACCCGAGCCGGAATCATGGCTTGCCAGGTGTTTATCTCACGGTTACACTTATGAATAAGTATGATGATGACAAGTTTGTATGACACAGCTGTGCCGGTAACACGCCTACTATCAAGTTGATCTAATTGACTGAGTTCGTAAGGAGACCCGAATTGAACTATTGCTTGGACGACGGTCACACTGTAGCAAGTTTACCCGGTCGTGGGCTACCGATAACTAACTGTTTATCAATCACAGTCAACTGATGACCTGTAACTGAGTTGCGCCCGAACTTGTCACAATAATTTGGATTATACGTAGGAGGGAAGTATTGGGATGAGGGCGTCCATGATTGGCCAAACCAAATAGTATAATTTAAAAATAGTAGAAAAAATTAATTATTGTAACATTTTATAATAATATTTTTTGTTAATTATGTTAACTGTCAATGCATGGCATAAATCCAATAGATCAATTGAAGTAAATCAAAACAAATACATTCTAATTGATATTTTACATTTCATTTGACATTTCGGCATGTTCAGGCATTATGCGCACTCACCAATGGAAAATGCAAATAACATACAGTTAATTTTCGTTTATATAACAAATTAACACAATAAAATAACGTGAAAACACTAAGTAAAGAAAAAGGTATAAAACATAGTCTCAATATAAAATCTAGTATTAAAAATACCCGTACCGTAGTATGTTAGATACCCACTGTACAACCGTACAGCTAATGTTTTTCAGTTTACTATTTCTACTCCCTAGAAAATACCATAAAATAACAAGATGTAGGTAGCGCATATCTGAAGAGAATAATTGCATTAGTTTGTGCTCTTCCTATGCGCCGCTCGACGGTGAATTGTTATGAGGTGTAGTAAGTAAGTCTACAACATCAAGCATCGATATTATTTTTAAACTGAACTTTATTATACATATTACAAGCACTTATGCGATATTTTAAAAGAAAACCACAACTGAAATAACCATGAAAATTATCACTATCAACATTCACTTAATTTATTTTAAAATTTATTAAATATTTATTCGAATACCTATATGAAGAGATTCATTTGTAACAGTGCTTTATTTAGTAAATCGTCTCTATAAATCATAATATATTATTATGAAGATATATATACAGCCTGAAGATGAGTTATTGCAGATGAAATGCTCATCAAAAATATAAAAAGATTTACATAGTGACAGAAACCGACGATGGCGGTAATCCAATGATGCTATCGTCCTAGTTTCCAGTGGTTTAATATGAAAACAAATGACAGATCACTCCTGGGGAGCATCCATCTTGTCGTAGAGGCGCAATCTCAAAGGAATCTGTTCTGGCGGTAACGAGACCGAGGGTGACATTTGTTATTTTTATGAAATGTTACTTACGTCTATTTATCTTGTATACGTGTACTGGATTGTTATTGCCATAGATAAGATGGCGTTACGTTTTATAATCATACTAACTTGGTTAAGAATAACTACGGAGAATTTAAATAAGTGTCTAATAAGTAGGTACGAGAAGAGGGGTTGTTTTTACTTGGTACCAGTTTTTGTAAATTAATATTAATTTATATGACAATTAGGTACATAAGTAGGAACATGTTTGATTCATTGAATTGAACCCCAACCACAAAGTATTAGAAATAGTTTTATTATAATATTATATAGATCGAAACGTAAATGTTGGTACTCACACTTGATGAAACATCTGCCGCATACAATATAAATAGTTTCAAATGTGAAGAATACAGTGTAATCCAGGGGTACGCAATCCGGACCTTACCGCCCGCTAGTGGGCGTTCCAGCTTTCATGGTGGGCGGTAGGGGTTTGAAGATATTTTGAAATTGAAGGTGTATGACTGGATGAAAAATCCTTTTACTGCAAATATTGAACATACTGATACATCTTGCCAAGAAGAACTGTTAGAAATTAGATATGATGAAGAAAGCAAACATAGTATGATAGTGGTGTATATGAAAAACTATGGCAAAATAAAAAAAATGCCTGTCTTAAATCCAAATATGTGATATGATTTGATACCTTTCCCGACCTCATTTCCTGTGGAATCAGGCTTTAGTGCTGTTAGTCATGTGACCAAAGAAAGAAACCGCCTGAATATTTACGAAAGAGGAGACCTTCGTTTGTTCCTCACAAAAATTGAGCCAGATAGCCAGTATTTAGTTTCGCAGCATCTAATCAAATCAAATGTAATTTCATCAGACTTCTATGTATACAAAGTAATTTTATAAAGTAAAGTTTCTTCCATACTTTATAAATCAACAGTACTGTGGAACCGGTGGGCGATTAGAAAATTTTACTACAAACAGAGATACAAAAGTGGGCAGTAGGTATAAAAAGGTTGACCACCCCTGGTGTAATCGATATTCATAAATAAATAAAGCTAAGTTGTAAAAAATCCCTAGCAAAAAAAGTGAGGTACAAATGTGTTCTTAATAGTAACTATATATATAGGAACATATAAATTCCCATGACGGATTCATACATATGGCGAAGTAAATAAATTGCGGTACCCAAGTTCGGCAGACCCTTGTACGGAATGCCTAATTCAAAAGGTTTGCCATAGTCCTAAAACAGGCATTTAGGGAATGCCCAAAGGCGTAAAAATCATGGGCGGCGATAACTCTCACTACGAAATGCCCCGCGGTAATGTAAACTTTAAAAATAATTTTCCATTATACACGGTAATGAATAATTTACAGTGGCGTACTAACACGGACGAGAGTCTGCCGATGAATAGAGTGCCGTCATTCAAACGGTGGACCTATATCTGCAATGAAATAAGACAGGATATAGCAGTGCGTGTAAGCCTTTTCACGACTAAAAAATAGCTACGTACCTAAGTCATTCACAGCATGTCGTGGAATTGAAATGTGCATTATTTAATATAATGTTATTCCTAGACTCAAAACTAGACTATATAATATGTTAGTGGAAATAATAACGATATCACAAGAAGTCAGCGCATTTAATGTCTTAAGAATCTCCGTCGTTGGTATGAGTGCAGATCCACCAAACTTTTATGGTAGCAGACAAAAAAGTGAAGATTGTCTCGGTGGTGGCCGACTTCAGGTAGGGAAGGGCGCAGGATGCAGAATATCTAATTCCTCCCATTGTAGTTTTACTTTTGAAAATTTACTGCTTCAAATGCATACGTGAAATATTGAATTTACAAGATTAGAGCGTAGCAGAGAATGACGCCGCATTTCGTGTCTCAGGTGATTGGTAAGAGTACAGCTCCACTGAACTGTTCCGGGTATTCACGCATTTATTGATTCAGTATCTGTAGCGACCGCATATTTTAGTGAACCACTACATGTTATCACCAACGTTCCCTGTATATTTTCTATGGCGTGTGCAGATCATCAACACATATGACCAGTGGCGTAACTAGGGTTGGTGTCACCCGTCACCCGGTGCGGTAAATTTACACCCCTCCCCCACAAACACACACATACAATTTTTCAATAAAACTTATATTTTTAAGGGATTTATTAAGACTAAGACTTATGACTGAGAAATGCGGAGGACCCGGCACGTAGGTGGTCATTGATAAACACTAAAATACGTATGTTCTTTTCGATTACTTTGGCACGCGATAGAACAGGACGGATATAATGATCTCGCTCGACGTAAAAGTTCACTTGCGTGCTCGCGTTAGTCGCACTTGACCTTTGTCTTCCGAGAAATGAGTCGAATAACTGTGCATGTGATGGTTTCGTGCATTGGAGCAAATCTGGTAAAGGAAACTCTCTTTCACGATATGCAGAAGTGACACACGTGCATTAACCCCTTGACTAATCCGTCCCTGAATTGTAAATCTACGTAAGCCTGCAACTCATAAAAAGCGTCTTATCGTTCTCGGAATACTTTATTTCCATTTGGTTCCTCTACGGCGTTCGGTGGAGGAAGGTACATTTTTTGATGAAACAACGAAAACTCATTGAATATCTATCTATCGACACATACAATTGGGATCGCAAACACGAATGATTGGATTTCTAAGGTCTGCTCTGTTTATATTTAACTCAAATATTAGAGGTCTCTTTAGTCTTTTAGGAGTAGGTATATATTGAAGAAGTATATAATATTATTTATTATATTGATCCAGACAATTATTTTCATCTAATATTTTAACGAAAAATATACTTCAAAGAAAATGGGAAATAAATGTGTTAAAATTATCTGATTAAAGCGAGCAAAAAATATGTGACGGTGGCGTATCTCAAGTTTATCTTTTTATCATCTACGGGTAGTCCGTAACGACTGTGACCTAGAACGGTACAACGGTCGCCTAAGTGGCAATTTAAATATAAATTTGCCGGGATTTGGAGAGGCCCTGAGTACGTGGGTCGGCGCGGGCCCACTTGAGCGTTTTAACGATTCTGGTGCCGCGTTATAGGGATTGCAATCCCGGCTAGACTTTCAGATGCCGGAATGACTTCATCCATTTTCAGATGTCAGAGGTGGAGAAAACGGAAATATTTACTACGTACTTGCTCATACCCACTGTGGCCGCGCGGCATAAGCGTTGGACTATCATGCCGTGGGTCCCAGGTTCGAATCCTGGGTCTGGCAAGTACACATCGTCACTATTCTGGCAGAAGACACTAATTCGAAAAAATGATATTGAGTTAGTTATACCAAAATGTTCCTTATTTCAAACTTTACCGTATGGCAACCTTCTTAATAAATAAACAGTCTTTATTTTAAAGTCATCCTTTTAACGATTACTTAATAAACTCACATGACATACCATTTTAAACATTTTAACAACTTGAAAGTCAAATTACTCAAAACTAGTATTGTCCAGTTAGTGTGTTCTGCCAGAACAGAGACGACATATTGTTTTTCAATATGTGTGTGAGTCAGGGTATGGACCTAATAGGTTGAGCAAGTGGCTGACATCCATTTCTCGTAAAAACAAAATCTTTTAATACAAACCTCTACTCTGTGGAGGCCCATATGATCCTATCAGGGTCCGACATGATCGAAGAAAGGAGATTTGCTCATTTAATCATTATTTATTGCAATACTCCTATATTAGTATTATTATGTTTATATTAAACCGACTACAAAACAAAAATATTAAAATTCTAATGGATTTAAGTTTTGTACTATTCCATATGAGTCGTTTTTTGCGACCCGGGTTATACATTATTACGACGAATAATACATAACTTAAATCCATTAGAATTTATATTTAAATTCCATCAAGTAGCTTCGGTCGATAGTATTAGAACAAAAATATTTGTTGAACATTTAAAAACAACTTAGTAAAAATTAATATAATGTGATTCATAATACGTGGTAATATTGTTCGCTAAAATTCATCCACGCGTATCTTGGGTCCCGGGTTATAATTACAGGTCTGGCAAATTCATGTGCCTAATTGGACCCAGATTGTGGATCTATTAGGTCGAGTAAGTGGCTAACATCGTTTTCTCGTAAAAACAAAAAGAAACTGTTAATACAACCTCCATTTTGTGAAGGCTTATATATATATGCTCTTCTTATGATCGAACCTGGTAAAAAAAACACAACGGGTTTCTCCTAACTTATATGTATTAAAGTTTCCAATTGACGACAAATGCACATAGGGTCTTGGAGTCAATATTTGAGATAGTCAAGGTAAGGTAAACGAAATTTTCTTTACGAAATATTTGGTCGTTATTCGTCCAACCCATTTAATTTTTGCGCAAGAAATAAAACATACGATACTTCCCATGACTTTTTGACGTAAGATTATCTGCCACTACACAACTCTGGATAAAGATGTCAGTAGAATCATTTCGAATAACTCTCAATATGTACAATTATGTAATAACAATATGTTCTGTGAAATAAGCACCCAACATCAGAAAACCGACTCTTGGAATCCGAAAAATAGCACAATTCCGGGATTGAGGGCCCTGCTCCACCTACCACCAAATGTACATTCACGATTATAAGGATTTGACCTAGTTATTGCTTTCCGGTTGGCGAATTATAAGTGCACCCTCACCGATTTTTGTGTATGAAAGGTTTTTATGTGAATGATGCAACCGTTTGAAGAGATTTACGGGAAAATAGTCTAGATAGAAAAACCAAATATAAGTTCTACGAGTAGTTGATTTTTGCGAAATCGACGAGTCCTAATTCAAAATATATTATTAATAGGCATTTACTTGGTAGAATTCAGCAATATAATGTTGATATATTCCACCTATGTGAGGATGAGTATAGGTGGACGTTGTTTTATAAATTCTTAAAATAGGGTCCACTTATTTGGTGTGCTTCCATGCTTTATAATTATTTTTTTATATTTTTTTTACCTTTTACTTTACTTTTCATACTGTTTTTGTGATAGTGCATATATTTATTTCTTCTTTACACTGTTTCTTTGTTTCTAAATGTAATGTTGTCAACGTCTTAAATTTATAATTTGTAAAGTTTACGGTATGTAAAAATAAATAATTTTTGAATTTGAATATTAATATTTCCACATTTTTTAAGCCTATGCATTTCGATTTTCACATCAACATTTAAAGATATATAACACTTGCATTCATTGAGAAGTTCTCAGTCCTCACCCAAAACTATAATGGATTTAAGATTAGTTTATCATTATTTTATAAATACAATGTAGCGTGGTTTTGACGTAACTCTTTCTCAGATCGCAGTCGTAGTGATCGATTCAATGATCAAAGATTATGTATGCTTAACAAACGTTTCACTGGAAAAATGTCATGGATCTGCGCTGCCATGTAGTCATTGAAGATCCGATAGTCGACACGAAGTATATGGCGTATTCTAGATAAACATCCGAAAAACCTGTATTTATCCGCAGCTGATAAAATGATGCTAATTCATATTAGGTATACCTCAAAGTTTATACAATTTCGGAAAAAACGATACGCAATGAAAACTTTCCTGGAACATGTCATGTTATTATGAGAGCGGCCAACCAACTTTGAACAACAACAAAAAAACAAATTTACATATTTCAGGCAATACCAGGTGGGAAGGTAAAAAAGTACGTCCGTAAAAATATTGAAGTAATAAAAAATATAGAAGTTTTAAATTGGAATAATACAACGCAGTTATTTTGGTAACTTATATTGCAAAATATTTTTTAAAAAACATAGCAGTGAACACTGAAAAGCAGTTACAATTATAAATAATCATTTCCATAGGGATTTCATCAAGGTTGTGAAGATAACACGTGTCTATTGTTTTTTTCAATATAACAACAAACTAGGTGTAGTCAGTAGCAGTAGCGAAGGATGGAGGTAGGCTGTTAGGAACCCTCATAAATAGTGCATATTAAATTTTGTTATTCATACGCATTTGTTTTTATTGAACAAAGACTACAATTTTATTTACAGATGGTGTTGGTTAGTTTTTTATAACTTCTTAAACACGGCTTAAACCAAACCATAATAGTTTTGGTATATTTGGGCGATATGACAAAATTGTGCATACTTTTTCATTCATACTTATTTGTTTTCGTTGGATTAAGAATACATATGACACATATTGTTGGTTCATTTCTCTAAAATCATTAATCCCTACCTAAACGAAATCATAATTGATAAAATAATATTATACTATCTACAAAATATCCAAAGTTATGTATGATTTAATTGCATAATGTTAGATATTTTATAGATAGACGAGTATTTTTTGGCTATTTTCTATTGACTTGGTTTTCGCAGGGTTTAATTGAATTTAAAAACTAACCAACACCATCTACCTGTAAGTTGAAGGCTTATTTCAATGAAAACACGTATGAATGACAAAGTTTAGTGTGCACTATTTATGGCAGATCTTATCAGCCTACCTCCACCCCTCGCCACTGGTCAGTAGTGTATAGAAACCACGCGGTGACTATTTTACAATCCTATTTATACATTCAAGCAAAATGAAGTTTTATAGCATGTTAATTAACATTATGTTATGAATTTACCAAAATGTCATTCATTACCATCGTCGGCGTCGAAGAAATATTGCAAGGCTTATTGCAGGTAGGTACATTCGCTTGTAGCTGCATTTTTATACCATTTGTATAAATGTATGCATAAACTACGTTCCCTTCTCAGAAATATTATTAGAAAAATTCTAGAAATAAATTGGACCGCGTGGAATTCTCAAACTGTAAAAGATATAAGTTCGAATTCTACTTGGACCATTTTTGCATGAAGCGTTTCTGTTGACATAATTAAAAATAATTGATCCATGAATCGCATAACTAATTTGGTAATTATAACTGGACCATTATTTTAGTGTGTTCGACAAAAATCGTTGATATCATGTACGAATCAGTATACTTGACTTGCATCGTGGCACCATTGTAAAACGAATTGTAGGTAAGCCCACGTAAACAAAATTAGAAAGCTTTCGCCCATTATGATCATTTAATTAGCGGCCATAAAATCATAATACTGCCTCGCTTCCACGAACATTTCGACAAACAAGGAAAATATAAAAGTCAACAAGAGGAAAAACGTCGAAACTCCCGCGCACTGTTTGCCTTGCTCGGCCCACTTCAATATTTACCAGATTAAATGTATACGAATAATGCGAGTAGGTACACAATGTCGCAGACGCACAACCAAATGTAAACAAGCCTGCCGCCTTCTCTCTCGCCGGAAGACGGGACGTGTTGTGAGTTCAGCTTAAGCAAAACTGCTTCCTGCCCAATGATGCCAGGTTGCGCACGAGAAGTGAGCGACGATGTAATATTATTTAGGTATACATTATGAATCGCAATATTCCAGACCAATTAATATTCAATCAATAACAAACAACCGTTAAAAACCGCAAACAATATCTATTTTAAATTTATTTGTATAAACAAGAAGACTTACTAGAAATATCCTATTTTGTAACATTCTCATTATGTTGTGAATGGCATTCTTTGTAAAAATGCATATATACTCGTAACTTAAATCGAGATCCTTAAATATTCAATCCTGGGATTTCGTGATTGAGTCCAAAATTGTGGATCATAATATCTGTTTGGATGGACGTTATCGGCAATGGCCGGTGTTTGAAAATGCATTTTTTGTAGGCATGTGAACTGTGCTATATGGTAACTAAGTTTCGCTAAAATTTTATTTTGCTGTTTTAGCTAAGCAACAAACATATTAATAATTGGTATTTAAAGAAGAAATTTTAAAAATGTTTGTTATTAGTTTACTTGTGGTTCGTACACATGTATTATACTACATCTTTGACTAACTTTGCGTGAACACAATCACTGCTAATCTTTTAATGACCTTTTAATGGATAACAATTGGATGTCGTTCCACCAAGAGTAAATAATAAACATAATGAATAAGTGAAGCGCCTAGTTTCAAAAGCCCCTAAAACGATTTTAGTTAGTTCTGAGAAAAATGAGAAAAACTATTTTAGGTAGTTTTGAAAAGAATGAGATAAAATCATATGTATTAAATCTGTGAACTTTATTTATTTATTTTTTAATTCGTAACATTCTAATGAGTATTTTGGTTTTCCATTTTAGGGGTATTTGAAAAGCACACCCAACCATTTTAGCACGTTTTGAAATTTACCCTAATTTTTGATCACACCTATTGTCGGTTTTTGACGTTTTTTAAAGTTCAATCTTTGGCCATCATATAGGTAACAAAAATATCCATTTAAATACATATCTAACTCAAAAATTTTCAAAAACCGTTTTAGGGGCTTTTGAAACTAGGCGCTTCAAGTATGTTTTTAAATCCTAATTGATTCGCCGATGAAATGATTTAAATGGAATAATAGTATCTAGTTTAATACAATAAAAAAAGACATAAACCTTATTACCTAAGACGTAAAGGATATAAGTATAATAGTATATAGGATGGAAGTATAAAAAGAAATTTTGAATATTTCAAGTGTTTGAAAAAACACATTTAGATACTATTAATGCATTTTGTAGCTAAGCGCAAAAGTCATTCCTCGTGTACAATGGAATCGTTAAGAATTTAAATTCAAATTCCATCAAGTACCTACCCTCCTCTCAGTTGGTATCTCAGAAGTATTTATTAATCTAAAGTTACACAACGAGGTTAAGTAGATGAAGCTTGTCACATTGATGAACATAGCCATGGGTTAGATTCACATACATGGTGGTAATAAAATTCAAATTATATTGTTTGAATATGATGTGCAAGAAGTTTCGGTTCGATTATGGTGATTCAGAGTATCATAGTTCAGGTATCGCGAGAAATTCAGAGTACGGCACGGTAAAATAAAAATCTCTTGCCGGAAATAAACATAGCTGCATTTTAAATGATATACAAATAATAACGCTGCGATGCGACGATTCTGTCGGGCAATTATATTTAATATTGTGTGGATGAAAATTCTCGTACGGAAGCAAGGTAACGCCAGGGTGTGATTGTCAAGCGATGCGGAAAAGTAAAACAAATGTTATAATATGAACATGTACGTCCTAGTTGCTTCACTAACATAAAATGAAGTCTTGATGCAAATATATTCGATGGAATAAAATAACGAATTCGTAAAATATAATAAAACCATAAAAAACTATTATTTTCACTTTACTTTATTAACGTGGAATGGTTTCCTCTATGATCAGACATGGTTTTAACAACATATACGTTCCGAAGTCTAGATATGAAGACAATCCGATCTATGCCTGTCGGTTACATGTAAATTGTACCTAAAATATTTCACCGTAGCACAGTTCGCTGTGAGCTTTCTATCGGAAAGAGATGATGGTATACTATACGGTCTCCAATTTCTTTAGATTCGACATGAACATTAATGCAATTTTCATGGCCGATTTCGGCAAAATTAATGAATTCAAGAATGAAAACCTAACCTAACCTAATGTAACTTAACCTACCTTAACATAACTTAACAAATAATCCAGTATATCGGCTATTATCAAAATTTGTTTGCCGCTGGCTTCCTGTAAACTGACAAGAACCGTGTTTTATTTAGAAATCAGTATTACAGAACTCTACTTACGACGTAACCCAAATAAGTTAAACGGTCTTTAATATACGACCATATATTTCCGATACAACATTTCACGGTGAAGTGTTATATGGCGAACTGCATACGTACAAATTTCCGGACACGATGCCTGTCAGGTAAAAGTTAGGTGAACCGATTCCGAAAAATTATCAAGCATGTGGTCAAATAGAGAAGAAAACGATGAAAATTTTACAATGCAAACGTAGATAGTAATATCATAGAAATATATGTACCTACTGTTTTTGTCACAGTAAATTGTGTAAATTGCCCAACAGAGAAAATAATTTGAGGAGGTTATACGAGGGTGGGTCAATAATTCCTTAGAAAAAAGCATTAAAACAGTTTTTATTTTTGTATTTTTTTTTATTTCTCAACATAATCTCCTTGGAGCTCAATACACTTGGTTAGACGTTTCTCAATTTTTTTTAAACCGTCAGAAAAATAAGTTTTCGGAAGGTCCTCAAAATAAGCATTTGTCCGATCGATGACTTCTTCATTTGAAAAAAAACGTTGTCCACTTAGCCATTTTTTTAAGTTTGGGAAAAGGAAAAAGTCACTGGGGGCTAAATCTGGCGAATACGGTGGGTGGTCGACCAATTCGAACTTCAATTCTTCAATTTTAGCCATTAATCGTAAACATGTGTGAAAACGGGCATTGTCCTGATGAAAGAGGATTTTTTTCCTGTTTAAATGAGGCCGTTTTTCTTCAATTTTGTTTTTTAGCTGGTCCAATAAAGATGCATAATAATCCCCTGTTATTGTTTTTCCTTTTTCCAAATAGTCAACGAAAATAATTTCACGTGCATCCCAAAATACAGTAGCCATAACCTTACCAGCTGATTTTACGGTTTTCGCCTTCTTTGGACATGGTTTGGCTTCGCAATCCACTGCTTTGACTGTTCTTTCGTCTCGGGAGTATAGTGGTGTATCCATGTTTCATCTACAGTCAGAAAGCGACGAAAAAATTCATCCGGATTGCGTTGCATGAGCGACAACAGGGCTTTAGAGGCCACCACCCTATTGCGTTTATTGTCGACTGTGAGCAAACGCGGCACCCATCTTGCAGAAATATTTTTCATGCCCAATTTGTCATGTAAAATAGAAATGACGCTACCTTTTGAGATCCCTGTAACCTCAATTATCTCACTCAACTTTAATCTTCGGTCACTTAACACCATATCGTGGATTTTATTGATCATTTCTGGTGTAGTCACCTCTACTGGACGTCCTGAGCGTGGTTCATCCTTTGTTGATGTACGACCACGTTTAAATTCATTTAACCAGTTATAAATAGTTGCAAGTGAAGGAGCAGATATGCCGTGAACTAAATCCAACTCATTTTTTATTTCCTTTGCTGTTAACCCTTTTATATTAAAATGTTTAATAACAGCTCTAAACTCAATTTTCTCCATTTTCCATTTTTCCATTTTCCACAAGCAAATTTTTTTTTAAATGTACGAGAAACACACAACAACCCGACCAATCTGATTGAAACTTCGCAGCATACTGAATCGGTAGTGCCGCTGCATGAAAACAAACCGCTTACAGTACTAGTCGCGCCACCTGTCGGCTTTTCTAAGGACTTATTGACCCACCCTCGTAGTACAACTACATACAAGTTGTCAGGGAGGGAATGGGACGACTGGCCTCCGGACAATTGGACGCCGCACTGTCGTAGACACGTGTAGACGAGGTATTTTAATCAGTTTCTATCTACTACTTAGTAGTTTGAACTCATTTTACTCTTAACATAATGTATTCTTTATCGCGGATTGGGAATTACCATGCCTAAAGCTTTATATAAAATAAAAAACTCTTTTTTCGTTGGAACTTAAACATATGCACGATTAAATCATTGTTTACGTCGGCATATTTACATTCTTACCAACTATTAAATCATAATATAATCATTGAAGTATACATAATAATATTGAATATTTTTTTAAAGTACCTATAAGTACCTAACGTCTATTTATTTTCGAATTCTGTGGCGTCCAGTTGTCCGGTGCCAAATCGTCCTAGACCCGTCAGGGAAGCCATACAGCGCCAACATAAATTAAAATTGTTGTTTTACTTTCGCTTCAAAGGTTATGAAAAAGGCTTTGATTCCACAAATAAATTTTCCATTATTTTAGGGGTCTTAAATAACAGAAGAATCTACATATCCTATACAAATATCCCCAGCAATGTGTACAGTGCCGTAACAGCATCCGTCAATTTTCACAAACCGTCTCGCAGATTAACCATCAACAAAGTTATCCCCACCATTATGATAAATTTTACGGCTATTATAGTAAATGAGTTTAGTCAAATCACAAGAACATAATGGTAGTCGCATTCATGAAGAATATTTAAGTCGGTAACCACTTTGTATTCACCACATATAGATATTGTTTGTGCGATACGTGTTACGCTTTGGTAAGCCTTTTCAAGCGTGTCGTAAAAACAATTTGAGATTGTAATGAATATCAAGTGATTACCCATATTATAAAATATCATAATTTACCAAGTAAACACTTTCTCTTGAAAAGAATATTAAAGTTATATGCGCTTTGCGGATGACATTATCGCATTTTTAAGAGATCTTAGTGACATTCAAAAAATACAGTTTTTAAGGGACTGAAAAAAAAACTGATTGGAGGGAAAATGTAAAAGGGGGGTATTGAAAAAAAGAACATTTAAATTTTATGTTTCTAAAAAAATAACGTTTTATTAAAAAACAACATTCGATTAAAATTTGTTTGAATTTTTTTTTATTTTTTATTAAAAAAATCATGTAAGTATATTAGTTTGTTGCATTTTTGTTATGTAATTCTCACCTTACGCCGTTCGAATTTCACGATTGTCAAGCGCGCGTAATTCGCATATTTTGAATATTTCCGAAGTAAATCGCTGGAAAGAAATACGTAAATGCGGGCATTAAATGTACTGAAATACATCGGGACTGAAAAAATTACACGCAATTGCCGGGAAAACGTGAATTCCGGGCAGGTAAAAACAAGGTTATATTGTAGTATAAAACAGCCATCAAATAGGTTTAAAGATACATTTTTCGAATATATAAACCAAGATTATCCACTTGGTTGACACAAAGAAAAGTAATGGTGTCCAGCTCGAGCAAGTCTGCAATTACACCTGTATATAGATAACAATAAGTGTCAATAGATAATGGTTTGCATGACGAAATTGTTCACATTCGGACGTCTGAATGTCATTGATTTATTTATGAATGAAGTATCACTTAATTATTATTAACTATTTTTTTTATTCAAATAATAATTCACGAGATTTAAGAATGTAACATTCTAATTATGAACATACATAATATATAAATTTCGGAGTGATTCGTGACGTCGGTTAGTAATTAAAGTAATATCTACTATAATTTAAAATACAATAGCCGATCGCCAATAGTAGCTCAATTTTGGAAAGCAGTTCAGTGAGTATTAAAATCCATTAGTGAAAATTTGTCACAATTAAGTATGACACTTTTAGCATAGTGGTTATATGTGCAAGGGCGCGATACTCGAGAGATGTAGGTTCGATTCCTGCGGGGTGTCTTACTTTTTTCAAAAACAGTTTTTCTATTGGTAATAATATATTTTCTCAGAAGTGTTTTCAAAATTATGTAGAATTATGAAGAATTTAATTACATTTTTGTTCATATCTAATTGAACATATAATGCTTAGAATAAAGTAATTAGTTTGTTGAATGAAAATCAACATGAAATATTGCGGGATTGTTTGTAAAACATAACCTTGATAGTACAGTTTGTAATTAATTGTTTTATCCAATTAATCAATTGTAGGCGCTAAGACAATGTATCGCTAGAAGCCTCAAAGAAAAACGACAGGCTAATAATACGAAGAGTTATTATGTTAGTTAGTTATGCTAATATCCAGAAGCTAGTAACAAGTGGTGGGCTGATTAATAGAATGACTAGCGTAATAATAATAATATACGAGGCGGCAGTGACGTATTGTCCCGGTAAACGCCTTTGGCATAATGATATTATTGCAGGGCCGAACTGTTAATTTACTCCATACATGGATGCGTCACGCTTCTATCAATAATCCCATATCACAGAGACCAGAGCCACTCACTGGCGTAATGTCTGCATTAATCAAGAGGATTGCATATTATAGTCACGCACCATGCATCTCGAAATGACCTCAGTGAAATGCAAAATTCTCAGTAGTTGAGTTGGAATATTATACCTACTTGATAGAATGTCAAAACTCATTATTTCTACAGAGTGGTTAAGATTGTATCAAAAACTGTTTGCGATTTATATTTTTTTCATTGGCTCTACAATCCGGTATGGATCTTGACCGCCTCATGAAGAGGTTTCGAGAAATGGATGGCACGTGGTAAGCTGATTGCTCAACCTATTAGAATTAGGTTATCTACATCTATGTTCAAACACATATTGAAAAACATTATGTATTTTTTTTTTCAATCTCGAGGTTCCAACTCGAGACCATTGACTTATCAAGCGGATACGTTACCGCTCGGCAATCGCGGCGCTTTTGATTTATATACCAAGTTACAATCATGCTTGTCTTGATAGTGGTGGTAAAACAGAATAGTTAGTGATGTACATTTCACTGTTCCGTAGAAAAATATTGCGGTGTAATAATTAATTTATTATTATTACAAATAATAAATAATTAATTATGGAAAGTGGACATTTTACTGGCCAGTAAGACAAAAAAACATTGCCAACACCCGTTTGCTGGATCTAAAATCATTATTATAGAGTAAATAATTACCTATAATCACCGACCTGGTCGCAGCTATGAGCTATTCTGGGTCAGAACTGTTTTCTCGAGTCAAGCCTATCAATCACCATTAGCGAGGGGTGCGAGACTAGTCAATGCGCTCTCTAAAGACATAGACATTTTCAATGATGTGCTGTGCATTTTGTTTTTGAACTTTAGTTTACTGTATAAAATTGTTTATGTTGTTTTTTTTTATTTTTTCTTCTCTCTTGTGAGAGTGATATTTGTTATTATAATGTAAATCTCATATTGTGAACGTCGTGAATTTTGATTTCTTATGACCACAATGTTTTGTATTCTTAAATAAATAAATAACTTGGAAAATACGTATTTACAAAAATCGTTTTAAAAATGTACCAAATGGATATTTGAACGAACGTCCCATCTCCGGGCGATCTTTAAAAAATGTTGTATTCTCAACAATTTTGTAGAAATAATATTGTAAGAAATCAAATAGTATTATACTTAATGGTTGATAATATCTGTGGTCTTTGGGATTCGAAATTTAAAAACAGATAAATTACATAAATAGAGTTTCAAACTCTAATAAACCGGGATAAGAAACAACAATTGTAAATTATAGAAAACCAAAAAATCACATTTTTTCAATAGATTACATTTACAAAACTGTATTTCTATATAATATATCGAAATTACCTCCGTTGCAATTATATATTTTCATGGAGATTCAGCTTTATAATAAAATGATAAATTCTTACTTAATTGCTGTATGGTAAAAATATGAATCCTTTTCTATATAATTAAGGATGATACTTACTATTGCTCCTGGAACTATGTATTATATAATGCTACACAAGGTCAACAGAAATATGCTTATTAACTAGGTCCTGAGTATGATATATGTAGGCATGAAGCAGTCATAAATTATTACTACTATCATATTTTAAAATTTTTAAATATGAAATGACTTACGTCGAGGGTCTACGATGATGTAGAGGATCTACGAGGGCGTAGAGGTCTAAGGATATAACTTAACTTTCTAACGTCACTCTTTTTAATGGGTATACGGATGCTTAGGTACTCGTACTATCATCATTAAGGTCGCTTGGTCTATCCGCATTATAGCGTGAAATGATGTTATTCGGAATATTACCCTTCTGGGGCGTAAACCGCGGTCCGAATGCAATTACGAGCGCGACATGGCAGGGTCCCGCCGCAGCGCTGTGATTGACACGGGGCCGGAGACAGGGGGGCGCTCGGCTGGTTTATCCGGCCGGTGTCATGTCACTGTCCGGGAGCTCTATTATCATCCCTACGGGTGTCCGAGTGTCGCGACTCATGATATGAAGGGCGCGAACAGGGCCGCCGCTATGAATGCAATTGTCACTGTTAATAACTCCATCATTCTTAATTTGATGTGAATAATATTATTTACCTATATTAATGGTAGGAAATGGATTTAGGAACCTCGTGACCAACGCGATCTACGAATTAATAAATTTAAAGGGTTTACCACAAACAACGGTACGCGTACCCCACATTACGGTACACGAACATTTGCTTTCGTATATTGTTATGTTTAAAAACAAAACATAGTTCAAATATCACTGCACACAACTCCGTTCCTAAGTATCACAACCCTATATGAGTCTATAGTCGAAAAGGTTAACCTTGTCAACCACTGTTTGGAATATCCTGGGTCGAAGGCTATAAGAGGCATGGCTTCGGGTAAAATCGCTATCTTGGATCACAATCTTCAGACGAATTCGGTCTCCGTGGTTGGACTTGCCCTACGTAGTCGGGCGTATTACATTCAAAAATAGACACCAAGTAACATTAACTTATACCTTGATTTAGAAAGTTGTCAGTTAAGTGAGTATTACATAATATTACCAGGCACGTACGGTGATTACCGTAGGAATAAATAATCCACGATCCTGTTTTCCTTTCCATGCTCTACATGAACTATCTATCCCTATTCGTTATATCCCTTTATATATATCCTTGCAGTTATAGCATCCATCTTATAGTATACCCACCTACCCTAGATACACTAATATACATAACAATACATATTTTATTTATCTGATGTGCAACACGAATTGAGCTTTAGAAAATTCAAACCCGTCCATTAAACAGTTTTTATTAAGTTTTTGTACATTATATTTTATAAAAGTACCTGTTTGTTTCCTTGAGTTTTGTTTTATTATTATATCGGTGCTAGCGGCCCGGGTTTCGCCAGTCAGTATATTGAGGTTATAAGTATTGGTACTATTGGTATGTACACAAAAAGATAGTGACGTAATAATAAATACAATAATAATATACTAAATCCAACAACAATTAATAAAAGCATAAATTTTGAAAGCCTAGTATATTACTATTATATGCCACTTAGTTATTATCAGTAAGAGAAAATTAATTATCTTAATTGATAGGAACGCTATCACAATTACAAATTCCTTTATTACCGTATGATTTATTGATGGTATTTTAATATGATGTTAGTCTATAAAATAAACTGTATGAACTTCGTATATTCGTAACATACAAAACTCTAAAAATAGAATTGACATCAAGAAATCACGGTTGACAGTATTCATAATAACCTATGTTAAATTAAAACATGTTAATACCGTATAATTTGTTGGTAATTGGTTTATTCATTTTTTTATTTTAATTTGGCCGCCTGTCTTTACGGCAAGTAGGTACTGGGTGGGTAAATGTAATACCACGACGTCCCTGTCTAAGTATGTGATGCCCCCAATTTGGGTCCTCGCACAACACAAAACAAACCTACTGCCGAAAAGGGAAATATGAAAATCATAGATTGGATCGCGGTAGGCCTCTTTTTGGGTAATGACGTTGTTAACAACACGGTCTTTTGAAGTGTTGTACGTAGGCACAGGCATTGTGTGCGTGGGTAATTTATCTACAAAAACATGTGGGCCTGACAAAATAATTTATGGTACATTTGTTTTGATCCCAAATTAGCAAATAATAAATAACTCTGTAGAAAACTGTACGAAATCGGGTAAGGGTTATCACAGCATTAGGCTCGTAAGTAGTATCTCATTATTTCAAGCTACGTTGAAGGCTTAGCGATGGAAATTAAATAGAAGAAACACATAATACAGAAGGTGTTGAACATTCTTTTCAAGAGATTCAGCGTTTACTCAGGTAATTTATGATAATTTATAAAGTTAAAATTTTTTTCGTGGACATTCTTTCAGACGAAGCCTTCTGTGGTTTTTCTATATAAATGAATGAAGGGAATTTCAGACGTAAAATTTTTGTATTAAATAAACAGATAATAAACGACGTTATCCTAAGAATTTGAAAAAAAATAATGGTAACGGACTCCTTTATTGTCACCACAACACAGTTACTCTCCATCTTTATACAAGAGACTTCTTTAAATATTTTTGCCACATGACCATTTAATTCCTAATATTTCAGTTTAATATTTCATTGAGTTGGTGTAAAAAACGGTATTATTTCCATAAAAACTATTCCTGTATAATTTTAATATTTTGGCCTGATTTGTTCACCTTCAAATACTAAAACATTAATAAACATAACATTTTTTCGTAGAATAATAATATAGGATCATTTGAGAATAAGACATTGTTTACAGAATGTTGAAAACAAAAATATGTATACTTTACAATCGCATAATATTTTACTATGAGATTGATTTACTTACCTTGGTAAAATTTTCAGCAGCTTATTAATTGAGATACATATATATTTATATATTTTTAATCAATCATCATCATTCGTGGTGCAAAAGTG
The DNA here is from genome assembly GCF_057557595.1 of Rhyacophila brunnea. NCBI lineage: Eukaryota > Metazoa > Arthropoda > Insecta > Trichoptera > Rhyacophilidae > Rhyacophila > Rhyacophila brunnea. Next base: position 37,445,186 of record NW_028232752.1, read on the forward strand.
CGGATTAAGACCTGCTTTCCTCAAGTCGCCTTCCCCAGTACGGTCTATCTTCCGTAATCCTTCTCCAATCAGTCATGTATCCTGGGCCACACCATTTATAACAATCGCAATTTGGGTAGCTAGAATCCTCCGATCAAATGACTTCGCATCAACTTAGTCCGATAATAAATCCGATGTAGCCAGATGGAAATATACGGAATGAATGACTCATTCGGGAAAACCTACCACAGGTAATTTACCTGGGTTCTTTTGTCACCGCTAGCTAACAGCGATATGAAAACATAAGTAAGGAGATGAATACAGATAGCGAACAAGAAAGTGTTACTTTGGAATACGTAAATATCTAAAATGTGAAGTGCTCTTTCGAAACATAAATTTCTAAACATACAAAGAACTGATCAGGCCATTCCTCACGACATATCGATATAATTTTTAGCAACCAAATAATGTTGTAGTAATTTAACATATTTTATTGGAATTCATCATAAGTATTATTTTACGATAGGTACGTATTACGCTCATATGACGACCGTTATACCTGTGTTTGAGATAATGTAATAAAACAATTATTGTCACTACTGTTGTGTTGTATAAAAATAGCAAAAAAGATATTTATGTAATGCAAAAATAGGATAGCCGATAAAATTCGAAGATACTATTAATCGAGGTGATGGGAATTAAGAATGGAGAAATTGTGCGGAGTGCGGAATACTCAAGGTTTATAATGTTGTTAACCATTGTGTCATTATAAGAGATATATGTTTTGATTTCTAGGAATAAAGAATTAGTTGTAATGCATATATACGCGTACCTTCGCGTGGGGTAGCGGAATCAAGAGATTTTGTGTACCTAGGACTTACTAGTATAGATACGTTTTATAACTTTTTTTGCACTTTTTACTACACCGATACACCTCTTTACCTGATTCCCTCGCATACAATTAAATCAAATACAATATTTACGTGTACTTAATATATGTAATAAAAAATAAATAAATAGATAATATATGTGAATAATACATTTTTAGAATATATTATATCATTTTCATCCCAGAGCCGGAGCCCAAAGTTCTGAAGCTTACAACACTCTACCGGCCACTAAATACATTATTTTTAAAATCCCATGATACCCCATTAGAATGTCGTTAATGGCATTAAAACAATGAATCTTTTTTAACCTTGATAAGGGTCAAGTAACACCCTAAATCATAAATATGACACGTGTAGCTAGACTTTCTAACGATGGCTGCAGGTGTTCCGTAGATGGCAGGGTAAGCGAGCTTTTCCTCGCACCTATCTACGACAAAAACGAATGCTATCTCAATTTCGCAAGCTGCGAAGGGACGTATATTTTTTACATTTATGTAGTGAGTGGGGATTATGGTGTGTGCTTCGGATATATATTTAATAAGGTCATTGCGTTGTAGGTTGTAGGTGTTACCAAGGGGGTGATTCTTGAAATGGGTTAGCTACTAAATTGACAAACAGAAACAGCCACATTATTATGCCGAGACTATGAAAACAGTGGATTTTTAAGGTAATATGCACTTTTCAATAAAATAAAGCGAAATCATTATGATCATTAAGATCGTGCTTTCCTTCCACCACCTGTCTCATCTTAGTGCTTTTTTGAGCACATTCAGTGGGTCAAAGAACAGGAAGCGAGGTTCAAAATTATGCTGGGTGCGTCCCGGGAAGAACTTCTCAAAAATGTGGTTGTGGAAAGTGGACAAGGGTCTACCATGTAGGTCAATTCCATATAAATAATATGGTCACAATACCGGATCGGTAGATAGTAGCACTTCCCTTTCAACCGACAGACAAGACACCTCCAGATCCCTATTATCATCGACCGGGTTCGGTCGACGGCTGAGCTTCTTATTATTAGTTAAAATTCATCTTATCAGAAAATAGGGATATATCGGTATATATACGGAATCTGAAAACATATTTAAATATCTTAATGAAAACATCTGAAAGAAGAATAGCTAACCCATTAACTTAGGGGTGAGAGTACTCATCCAGCAAGCAAATTGAATATGGTTGGATCCAACTATTTCCAAAGTTTTTCCTAATAGATGCGAGGTATTTATGAGAATTTTCCAAAGCTTGCAAGGATTACCTTAGTTATGTATATCAATGAAAATAGGGTTCACATAAAAATCACGAGGTCGAAACATAATATATTATGATATTATAAATACTATCGACCGATGATACTTGATGGAATTTGAATTTATATTCTAATGGATTTAAGTTTTGTACTATTCCATTTGAGATTTCATTTCTAAATCCATTAGACTAATATATTATATCTTTATATGCATGTAAGTATTATGATATGTTAAATAGGTATAAACCTATCAAAAATATAGTATTTTAAGTTAATATCTATGTAGATTTAAACACTGTAAGCAAAGTACTATTATACGGTTTTTTCCCTGCTTATAAAATGCTATTTACAGAAATGGACCGGTTTTTTTTAATTCACTTATTATTCATATAAAAATAATGTTAGTATTACAGAACTTTATATTGAATTATTAGTTTTAATAAAAACGCAAATTTTATTATACTGATTCCACTTTTTATTAAATCACTGGACAGGTTTCGTTTAGAGGGACATTTTTAACTAAGATAATATAACATAAATCATTCATTCATTAATTTTATAAATAATATTAATACTATCGACCGAAGGTACTTGATGGAATTTGACTTTAAATTCTAATGGATTTAAGTTTTGTACTATTCCAAACGCTACTAGTACTACTCAAATGGAATAGTACAAAACTTAAATCCATTAAAATTTTCATTTTATATCAGTTGAAAATGACCCCCTGACGCAGACGAAACCTGCTCAGTTATTTAATAAAAAGTGGAGACAGTAGGTACAATCAAATTTGCGTTTTTGTTAAAATTAATAATACAATGGATTTCCAGAATGAATTGTCAGTAAACACAATAAAAGAAATTTATATTGAATGTGTATTCCTTGAATATTCATGTCGATACGCTATGACGTTATGGCAATATATAATCTATACGAACATGCAAGTAATCTATATCTGGGCGGAAAACACGATATATATTTTATGGAATTCAGGTGGATATTATACGTCCTGTCCGTATCAGCAAGTAAAAAAATATACTACAAAAGAAAACACCGCACAGAGGGGAAAAATCACGAATCCCGTTTCATCCGCAGAACTTCCCAGCGGACTATTGTTGTAATATTAAAAACCAATTTAATTACCCCGGCCCAGCGAGCGGTGTTTTTTCAACGGAACGTCAATACCAGCGATTCCCAAAACGTACTTAACGTAATAAGCAATGCGCGATGTCAATTTGGAAGGCAGTAACTGTGTCCAACTAAAATTGTTTGGATATCGATATATTCCTTCAGTTCTTTCGTGAGTCTTCTTCGTCGTGTCGGGTCTCCAATAGCTAGGTACAATGTGTCGCTCCAGAAGTTGGCGAAGGCAACACCATTTTCATCTGCTTGCAGGATCTCATCTAAATTGCAGCTTACCGGGCAAGACTTGCATAAAAATATGACTTCACCATCTTGTCTCGGTGCGTAAGAGTGAGTATAGATGAATGATGTTTTATAAATTCTTAATTATGTATACTACGATAATAAATTTAGCTGACTCGCTGTGTTTCCTTATGCATACATAATAATGTACCTACGTATGTTTCCAGACTATTTTTGATAAATGTTTTAGTTACGTTGAATCATTTCGGAGTTTTTATTATGTTACTTATGTTTTATATATTATAATTGTCATGTTATGGATGCCTTAAAGTTGTAATTTGACATTTGGTAGGTATTCGTATTGCAAGTGAAATTAACTATAAATTGTTGATGTGGGGTATGTTTTAAAATTAAATATCTGGGTATTCATTGTGTTAATTGTTTCGTTAGTATGCAGCAAAAATTATACTCGTATTTTTATTTTAAAGTGAAAGACAAGATTAGAGATTAGAAAGAATACGGTGTGCTAGAACACCATAAATTCGGTAGTTTGATAGTTTAGAACGCTAGAAATGAGCGACTGGAGAAGGTAGGTGAGTGGAGGACCCAGCAGGGCGAAGAAGTTCGCATTAGGCGGCAAAAATACACCTTGAGCTATACAACCAGGTAATAATATAATCATAAAAATTTGGAAGTTCTCTAATGATAAAAATATAATATTGTGTTGTTTAGCACTGTATATCAGTCTCGTATTTAAAAACAATCGGTTGTATTGAAGTGTTCGGTACGTTGTAGCATTGAAGTTTGAAAAACGCTGTATCGTAATACTGGGTACGGGGTGCGGACCCCAAGCCGGGCAGGACAAAGGGCTCAAGCGTCCCTCTGCGGCCTTTGTCCGGCGGTGGCTATACAGTTGGGAGTTGTGTCTATCAGCGATTGAGCAAGCACGGTAAGTGATTCAAGAATTTACTAATATCCAATATTGATATCACAAGAAGATCAATTAAAATATTTAAGTACATGGTTACAATTGTATCTTACCTTAGACCTCAGAATACGTGACTATGGTACGGCGTTATTAATTTTTTTATGTTATGGCGGTATGGACATTGAACCAGGGAATTTCACTGAGAGTAAGTCTTTGAGATGTGCCGGTTAGACATACAGCAAAAATCGCATCGATAATTTGGTTAACGTCCAAAAAATTAATGGAAAAAGACAGAGAAGCCATGCGTCGTACCAAAACTAAAAAAACTAGTGTAGTGGAATGTAAGGCGATTTTATATTATTTTATATTTTAAGGTCAGGATGAGGAAAACTGGTCGATTTTTAAGACCAAGTATACTTACTACCAGTATAAAAAAATACTTACTATCTAAACTTGTTCCAAAAATACTAGTATTTGGGATATTATATAGAGCGTTTGGCGTACCTACTTGACTTTTTAGAAGCCATTTTTACACAAATTGTTTATATACTTATTATTCATTTACACGATCACGCATAAAATTTGAATTCAGTCTATAAGTTCTAATTATAACACTAAAAATCGAGAAACTCGACGTGACGAAACCAGATAAACGCGTAAATACTCTCAGAACTCGAGCACTAGTACATATTCCGGGACTCGATACTGATGTCAGCACGATATAAGTCTCATACTCAACTGGATCTAAAACTAACTCCATATTATTACTATAAAACGGACCGGAAACGGATGTCTCCATTTCTGTCCTTCACTATACCAACTTTACAACTGGGGAGAAAGGGAGAGCAATGCCAGTTGAGTATATCACTGCTAGACATATGTGTATTATGCTATCTCGCTTGCGCGCATTTAATGTCAATATTATTGAAAGTCTACCTACAGTACCAACTAGCGAGTCACGGCGATGATCTCACCGCATGCGATCGAACTTCGACAAGTTTCTTGGAACAAGTTTATTGGGCCACACGTACTGAGTATTAGTAGTACATACCGAGACTGTACGCAAACTGGTGAAAGTATTTCTAACTCACCTCTGTGAGACCTGCGTGAAGCGGCATGGTTACTCTAGCGAGTTACCAGTGAAGAGCGTATGATATTTCGTGACGTATTTTCGTCTCATATTTTTCCTTTATGCCATTTTTGTTTCTACGACGAAAGACGTTTCATTAAAAAAAAAAGTCACTAATCTCAAAGTGAAGTAATGTGACAAAGACTATTGTTCATTATCACTGTCACTAGCTAGGCAGTACATCATAGAGATGGGGCGAGTCGGGTCACGCCCGCGCCCCGCTCATGTATGCGCGTCGCGACGCGTCACTCTAATGCGATTTGACAGCGTGCGTCGCGTCGGCCGCGGACCGCAGCGGTTGCGACGTGAATCCTCAATTAGCGCCGCAGCCGTCGAAAGTCGCGCCGCGCCTACTGCGGTCGGACAATTGCAGCCAATTCGTTGACACTGGATGCCGTGTGTGTGCACGGGGGCTTTGTTACTGCACGTATGACACGAGGTCACGCTGCTCGATTTGATTAAACGTTGCGGTTTTGAAATATTTACTTTAACCTGGTAACAATGTATGACGTCATATTTAATATCGACATGCATAATGTAGGTAATTGGTCGTCAATAGGTAAACGTATACTGATGCTACCGCGTATACTGATAAATTAGTGGTTGCCCACCTGAGTTTTTATCAATATGCGGGTGCGGCGAATGGTTAACAATCATCGATTGTAAATAAATTAAGTCAGTTAATATTAAGCGGCTATGATGTGGTTATTTAGTACGGCTATGATTTTTTGGCCGAATGACTATTCTGATTACGAGGTTTTAACGCGGCACAACGTAAACAAAGCAGAAAAGCTGCATACTAATCAACTGCATATTTTTCACATTGAAAAATATGAATTATCCCAACTCGTAGTGCAATGAAAAGTAATATCAAGAGAGGCGAAGACACAAAGAGATTATATTAAGAACAAAACCTTAGTAAGAGGATCATTGTAGTTGATTGTCATTGATTGATGTAGTTTGGGCGATCTACCCATAGGAACTTAAGTTGTGAAAATGTTACAGGCGTATACATTCATTTGTAATAATATTTTGATATATATATATATATATAGATTTTGAATAGGAATTATTGCACAGTAGAAGAATAGTTTAGTGATATATGCAAAAAAATCAATACTTTTGTAATCTATTGTGTTATTTCATTGGTTAAGTTAAGTCAACAAGTTATAACGAACTTTAAAGTTCTGTGGAAAGAGCTATCATTTTTTTTACCATAACCACTATATAATACGTTTAAATAACACATATAATATATAAATTTATATATAATACACATATAATACGTTTGTTTAAGTTGAAGAATGGCAGTAGGATAATGGTAAAACAATGCCAGTTTTGCTACTATGATGGATAGTAGGTCAGAGCCTTCTTGAAATTGGACATGCCTGGAATATCGCAAGAAGACTGGCGTGTGACATGAATTATTGAAAGTACCACGCCGATGGTGTCCATGTACTTCACCATCGAAGGAGAGGACATGGTTTAAAAATACAGTTTCCTAAAAAACATCTAATTGGGTAAGTACCCAAAAGGTTTATTATTTATTTATCACAGAAACCCAATGGTTGTGTTGTCATATTTATAAAAGTTTTAGTGTGATACATTCTAATAGTAAAAAAGAAAGATATAAATTTTGTTTTAAAAGTGCAACCATTTACGATGGCTGTTTTACAAGATGATAAAAAAATAAACGACGCCACTCCTTTAATATTTTTCTTTCAGTCATAATCTTGCTCGAGACGAATTTTACTTTAGAACCGATATCTTTTTAGAGTACCGCATAAAAGAAAAATGTCTTTTTTCGACAGAGCGAGGGAAAAAAAGACAACACTATAATACGCAAAAGTTGCTCGGGGTATCTATGCAATAAGCGTTTATTTTTAATGAGCATTCATTGCGGCCGGTATATATTTAACGTCCGAGCGCAGAGAGAAACGCAAGGCGAAATAAAAGCGAAATTCCCCCCTAAATGGGCATTAAAATGAAAGGAAAGGGTTGGCCCGTGGGGTACGAAAGGAAAAGCGTGCCAGAAATAAAAACGAACGACAGAAACGGGAGGAGGAGGCTAGCGGGGGAGTTTAGGGAGATATTGCGAAAATTTGCGGAACCTACTAGTTCGTACACATTGTGGTGGATAGATCCTGCGTCGGCTCTTTTCTAAGGCGGCGGAAAAACCTTTATCATCCTAAAAACTAATTGTCATTAGGACGGCTGTATGAGGCGAATCAGGTAGTGATTTGAACGTACAATTAAAGGAGGAAGAACACGAGATTGGTTTTGTTTCTTGAACAATACTTAGAAATGAGATAATAATAATGTATAGCTGGATCGTGAGATTGGCAGCAAGCTTACAACTTTGGGATACTGTTAGATAGGCGATAAATTTACAATATAGATGGAGAATAGAGTCATAATATTTTTCTACGATAGATACTTACTATCTACGACAAATCGTTTATTTATATATTATTGATGATGGACTCAGTGAACAATTTGTGGAATTATAAGAATTCACTATCGCTTTTATACTTCCACAAATTACCACTGCAAATAAGAATTACCATATTTAATATATTGTTACTACTACTGTACGAATTACATATTGTGATATGCACCAAAGTTTTACGTTTTAGTTTTTCTATTCTAATAATAATATTGTGTGAGAAATTTTTCAAATTACAACATTGATAATCAACATTTTACACCCTAATTTCTCAGTAACCTTCACAATCTTCTCTCTTAAAACTCCGATTTGTGACTCTTGGAAATTTGAAAATCTTATCAACTATTCAATTTTAAAATTATAGAACCTTTATTTACCCTTCATCGCATAGTACCTACTGACAATAATTATACTATTAAATGAAATTACAAGTAAAGTTTTGGTATCCACTTACAGTTGCTAAAAGTTATTTTGTGCTTTATGGTGACTACCAAGTGATATATACATTTTAAAATTATCACATGACTGTAATTGGTTAATATTTTTGAAAACAAAAAATCATCTTTATTTTTATTCATTAAACTTTTTAAATATACAACGTTTCCCAGAAATTGTGAGGATATCGTGACTATATTACGAAGTAATATATGTGTATACAAAACGAAATATTACAATTAAATTTAAATGTTTTCTTCCTATGAAATAAAACAGTGTCGTTCAGGCGTAGGAAAATAATACCAAGAATTTAACATTTAAGTCGAAGACCCTTACATTTTAATACACTATCATAAGTACGTCGTAGTCAGCTTCGTCTCCCACGCGACAGAAAAATAAAATAAAAAAATAGGTAAAGTTCAAGAGCTTGGAGAGAAAAGACGACCATATTATTTTCATTATTTACATTGAAAAAGTGAAGTGCTGCTTGGCATACCGTGGAAGTCTCTAAGGAATCGTATTAAGTTACAGCTATCTTTTTTTTTTAATAGTGAGTATCGTTAATTTAAAGCTTTATACAAATTTGGAGTATGAGTTATGCTATGATTTGTAAAACAAACTATGTAATTATACAAGCAACAATAAAGAATGGCAGGTAATATTTCACCACACTACAAAATTCAGGAGCGCGACAGCCCGAGGTGGGTCCTAGTTTCATGGCCCCCACATCATAAAGCAAGCCCCCTGGCTAGAATCTTTGGCGGCTCCCCTTACCTATCGCTAACGTTAGAGACAATGTGACGATCTACAGTTGCGTATTCCAAATAGTGCTTGAGGTAAAATTTTGTTTTTTTTTTGTATTTTTAATACACCCACATGAATCATGGAAGTATCGAATATCGACAAACAATAATCAAAAATTGCATCGCACAACCACATATTTTTAATTGTTATTGTGCTTTGAGTGAAAAAGCGTCGCAGGCGAAATTCTTTTTGCTATTAAAAAAATTTTGTTATGTGTGTTTATCTCACTTATGGTTACTCACGGCTGATCGATCCGCCAGGACGGGCCCCCCTTAAACCGGGCCCCCAGGCTAGAATCCTGTCAGCCACCTCTTGTGGAGGCCATGACTCGTTTCCTTCAACAACTCACCAAAATATGTCCAAAACTATTATAAAAAGTAGTCGTTCGTTTTCTAGTCTGGTACCCCAAGTATACAGCAGTCATTAGGTTGTTCCATCTAGCCAGCAAATTTTTGGCATGCTTCTACTAGTCTACAACTACGTCTCATTGGGTTGCATGACATAAGTCTACTTTCCTATTCATTATCGTAATATAGTACAAATAGGGATAGCAATACTGTAATTCTGAAAACCGGGATACCGATATTCATCGATACCAAAATTCCGGTATTTTCGTTTTTTAAGAAATCAGACAAGTTGAAAAAACTATATTTAAAATGACTGGGACTAGTTTTACAAAATTTTGCAATGCCATTTATGTACTTTGGTGTTTCTTGATACTCGTCGTCAGGAGAACGCCGCATTTCGTGATTAAAAAACTCTGATAAGTGCAACTCTACTGAACTGTTCCGGATGGTAGATGATAAAGTGAAGATTGTTCTTATGGTGGCCTACTTCCGATTAGAATATAAAAATAATGAGATGGTCTGAAGGATTTTAGGTGCATATATAGACTGTAGAGTAGGGAATCCAATCCTGAGCCAAAAATGCGGGATTTCGGGATTACAATTTGACGATCCCGCGATTATGGTTTTTTCGATAGTTCATATTTTTTTTTATTTATACAAATTGCATTGATAAAATCGGTCAAAAATGTCTAGTATAATTTATATTATTTAAGACATTTAATGTTAATATAGTGTACATCCAATCTTGGAAATACATGGGTTTAATGAAGTAAATAATATTGTAATTGTATTGTAGATAATGATGTGAAAGTAAAACTTTTATTTTATTTATTTAAGAAAAGATAACATTCATAAAATTCAGCGTAGAAACAAGTGCCTGCCTGCACGTCCGTGGCACTGGCGGTTAGATGCCGTTCGCGTGCCAAAACGTCAGTGGCGTCCAGCTGGTTAAATGAACGAATTTATTAATTTTCTGATGTTCTTACGATTGCATATGACAACAAAAATGGTTATTTATTATCCATGAGACATGTGCAGGTACATATACTTCACCAACATTGTACATACTTATACTAATTCGGGATTATGTTTACTAATCCCGGGATTCATAGGTATCGAAAATTGTCCGGGATCCCGGGATTGGATTCCCTACTGTAGAGGTGTTTTCTATAGATTTATAATTGTATTGTCACTGCTTTTGTATGTTTATATTATCTTTTTATATTTTCATTTTATCGCTTTTATTACTTTTTTCTTCTTTATAATAATGTTTCATGTCATGTTGTGAATGTCTTAAACTTATAATTTGTAATGTCTACAATATGCTAAAAAAATTGAAATAAATGAATAAAAGTTGAAATTAAAAAATAAAGTAGTTTACACTTGAATTGCATAAACAATATAGTGAATAATATCAATTCGCGAAGTGATTGGTATTATGTGTGAAATGTGAATACTATCATATACCGGTTAATGAATCGTTTCATCTACATATTTTATAAGATATACCTACTCGTTATTTTAGGTTATGTATTCAGTTTGAATTATCCGAGAAGCTGATTATTATAGTACCAGAGCAATTGTTTAAATGGCAAAGGTAAGCAGTGCGAGCATCTTCCGCAATCCCAGGCGAGTTGAGTCATTTGAATTCAACCGAGCGAGATCTTCTACGAAGTAATGAGTCTAAATTCTGTACAAATACCAAGTTCTTTGTAATACGAGACCAGAAAGAATTTCTCTTTAACCAAGGCAGCGAAGAAAGACTTAAGTACAGACATTGCGCAACTTATATCTCAGTAGTTACGTATTTAAAGTAATTCGATGCCTAGCTAAGATCGCGTCACATTTTCTCGTATTAGGTACTAAACTATAAACTAACTATTCGAAATTTTAATAACACTCAAACTGAGTATATGGACATAGATTGCACAGTTGCATTAACAGAATTTTTACGAGGAGTGGTTGTTAGCCATTTGCCCAACACATTGCATTCGAAGCAGGCCGTATTTTATGAAATTGCACATGAGCGTCCATCCAAATTCACCTTCGAGTAAGTGGAATATATTGATAACGAAAGCGATTTGGTTACACACTTTCGATATAACATGACACCAACAGAAGAAGATAAAAAGGATTAAGTTTTTTCAATTCTACAAATTAAACAATACAATGAATATTGTTGAAACAATTATTTGTACAAAAATAATATAGTATTTTAACGAAAAACGAAATCGACATAATGATAATGATTTATCTATTTATCCAAAAATACATGACATTACAATATATTAAAGATACGTCAGTGGCGAGGACTTATAACTTTATTATGTTATATCCTCAAACAAATATTTAATTATATTTTTAGATCACAGCCAGAGCCATTTGTCTGTGCGTGTTGATTATATAGATCCACCCATAGACGATATTCAGTCGTATATATAATATATATATATATACTAGCACCAATCTTGAGCGACCCAGACTGCTGTAATTTGGAGTTGTTCACGCATATAAAATAAAAATACGTTTTGTAAACAAATACGCCGATAGCATCATAATTAGTGTCATATTGTCGAGTGAAGACTTGCTGTGTGTTATTTATCCGATGGACTTATCAGAACTAGGTACTAACATTGTATGTAAAAAGAAATCGTATGATAATGATAATCCAGTAAGGCGATTTTAAAGTAAAGCGATCTACGCGCTGCTGGTCTGGAATGGCGGGAGGCGCAAGAGTTGGCGATGGATGGAGGGAAGCGGCGCGAACTTGCGCTTGCCCTATGCCCCAATGCTGGGTTGTGACAGGGTGAAAGAAAAAGAAGAAGAAGGCGATTTTATCTTCTCACTGCGATGCAATTTCGTATTTAGTCAATTGTATATACATTGTTTAACGCACGTTTTGTTACCTCCCCGGCCCGAAGGATATCTTTTTAGTGCATGGTGTATTTCTTATTGAAATATCTATTATAAAAAAGTAAAATATTTTATATGATTTTCAGTAACTTGTATTAGTAAAATACTGAGGATGCAATAAAATTCCCGTAAATATGACTGTCCTAGCACTACCCACAGTCTATTTTGCTTCGACAGCATAGAGGTATTAAATAATTCGACAGGCACTCAACACCAGTGAAACGAGTATAATATGATAAAATAAGAATAGTAAATGTAGTTTTATCATTGCTATAAAAAATACAGTAACACGAAAAAACATATATAAGTATAGTAAAAAATTAATAAAAAAAGAATAAACACTTCACTATATGATTTAATCTAGACTGAATTAAGGAACATATAAATGTATATAATTAATGTCTAGACGTAATTTTTAATACATTTAAATTTATTTTACCGCCATCGAGTTGTATTTCCAAATATACATTTGCTGAAGTTAATTAAGTCGCCTAACGAAAAGTAGTTAATCAAATCCCAAAGTGTTATTAGCGAAATGTATAAGAGTAGGTACTTCAATGAAAAGAGTAGGTACAATAACCTTTTAATATGAAACATTTAAAGTTTTGTGAATGAATGAAAGTTGAACTGTTATAAGAAAGCGCGAAAGTCGTGAGGGAAATACAAACGAACAGCATTAATTTCCTGCTCCTGACAAAAGGATTGTCGACATTTAAAACAACCTCCCAAGTATTACCTCTCGTACGCGTGCAAATTATGGATTAAGGACCATTCTCCTGGTGCTTTGTGGGGTAGGACCTGAGGTGTATAAGAGAGAGGATAAGATAGAGAAAGTGTGGTAAATGTATTAGTTAAAAGTAGTCAGACGTATTGTGATATTCTAAAAGATATCATTATAGGTGTAAATAAAATAAATATAGAATTTAAACATGTCGTAAAATCGATTTCATCCAACTTTGTAACAAGACGACGAAAACATAAATTATTGATTTACGACGTTCACAACATGAAATAAATAATATAATACATAATCATATTTTGAATATACGTACATATAGATGTACGTCTACCTAGGGATTGCAATACCGGTATTCAAGTATTTATCGATACCGAAATACCGGTTTTAAAAATCGAAAATACCGGAATATTCGGTATTAAGAAAGCACACTCGTTTACGTTTTTGAAAATGAATTATAAGTAATGTGCTGCTAAAATGCAAATATATTCAGTGAATCCAACAGAGGTGAAAAAATAATAAAAGAAATTTCATCAAATATATTTCTATAAGTAATTGTCGCGATGAATTATCATAATATTATTTCGAAATAGAAAACATCCGTGACAAAAATGTTCAATTATTCTATAATTATTATTGATGACTGTATAAACGTTGAAGAATTTCAGAAAGATTTTTTAAACAGTACATGTTCAAACACATGTTTGAGTACATGTTTCAAAGTACATGTTTGAGGGCATTTTCGCCAGAGTTTGTACATTGCGTTTTTGGCATGTCCCATGACTTTGATTGATTTTTTCATAGTTATTATATTACAGAATATTGGAAAGTTATGTATTTTTAACATGAAAATTTATTAATTTACTTTATTCGATCAGTTAAATACAACTGTCTGACCTGTATATATTTTTAATTGATTATTTAGATCGAAAGGTAGTGTCCCACCCCTAAATTCAAATAAACAAAGTCTGATTTCGTCATTAATTTTGAGTGTGAAAAATTAAATTCGAAGTGTCTTTAACAGCCTACATTATCTATTTTTGGAAAATATACAGTTTTTCCGTAAATTTGGACCAATATTGAAAAAAATTACGTTTAAAGTGTGTCCCAGGATATTTGAAAAAGTGGAATTCCACATTCCGTTACCACGATTTTAGCATGAAGGCGAAAAATTTCCACTATAAATATGTATTTTTTTAATGTAGCAACACTTTTGTATAACACTGATCGCCATATACAATTTAAATTGTTGGTGTGTGTCGGTATCGCTATCGGAACAGGTTGCTTTCTGGGTTGGTCATTTAAGAAGTTCCACTACTCTTACCACGATTTGTAAGGTAAGAAATCACATATTTCCATTTCACATACTATACATATGGAGCTTATCTTTCATACTACAGATATAATAAAACATATCGCAGGTTTAACAATAAAACTAAGCTAAATTTTGGCTTCAACCACTTCTGAAACAGAATCCGTTACTTCCATTCCGAAACTATATTGGTGGTAACGTATATGTGGAATGTAAAAGTAACGAAATGGAATGCATAAAGTTGGGTTTACATTGTGTGTTTAGTTCTTCATAGATTATAAAAAGTTTTATTTTGTCTGTTCGTATGAAAAACAAAAATATTTTCATTAAAAATATAGAAAATAACCTGACTATATAATAAAGATTAAAAAAGTATGTGATATGTCTAAATACGCAAAACTAGCGCAGATAAAAGTATGGAGAGATAAAAAAACAACAGAAGGAAAAGAAAAAACACCAGACTGAAATAATTGCAAGACAGGCACTGGCTCCGTCATACTCTTTCTGTTATACACCACCAAAATTTTAAGACTTCTCCATACACTTTAGGCATAGAAATTTATAAAAATGTATGAAAAAATATTTTTTTGCCACGTTTAACAGAAATGTGTACCCTATTAGATTTAATACCTGGAACTGTAGGTATTCGCGAAATGTCAGAAAAGTACGTCTTGATTACAATCAACCTGTATAGCTACATTTTATGTTGATGAATACAAGTAAATTTCAAGACAACATACAGTCAAACTTGGTTATTACGAGGAAGATGGGACCGACTGAATTTGCTTGTTATAAGCGTTACTCGTTATATCAGAGAATAGGTATTTTTAAATGAGCATGTCACATTACACAAAAAGTCGAAAATAAAAAGTTTGGAAACCATCGTAAAAATCCCCGAAACGAGCATGACATTCATAAACTACAAAAGAAGTTGTTTATTGTAATGAACGCTGATAGGTACCTACGGACTTCACAAACCTTGGATTTTTCAACCATATGCGTGGATACTTTTTTATTATTGTCGGCGAAACACCAATAAGGTAGGTACTTAGACACTTTACTAGTGTCATAAACGTAATGCGGCATCCTGTCCAATCGGATTTTATTGCTTAGGGTCGAAATGTTTTAAAACGATCGACACATTAACAGTATTTTAGCTCGGGATATCCGATAAGTTGCTCGATATAACAGTGAATAAATTAAATGTATGGCGAAAATCATAAACCAAATGTCAACAAATGTTTCCTTATTACATCAGAGATCTCGCTATGTCCGAGATCGTAATAACCGAGTTCGACTGTAATTATTTTCGTAAAAGTTATATACTCCGTGCCGCGCTAGGAACTCGCGTCCGAATCCCTTGCTGATTTAATTTTTTTCATATATTGTTAATTTGCTTTAAAATATTTTTTATCTGAGTTACAAGTAATATAAATGCCAAATAAAAGTTGTGGTAATGTATAGTGCGTCAAAATTATTACCTACCTTATTTACTAGTATTGTGAAATTTATTATAAAATATGTATATTTTAGTGATTAAGTTTGATTTGTTTTGTTATTGTGACGCACGTTGAATATATATCTGACTATCAAAAAATTCAAATAAATTTCATAAAACAAAAATTTGTTTTTATGGTAACATGTAACTTTACCTTTACAAATTACATTCCGTTACCATTTCGTTCCATTCCGAAAATGTCCCCAAAAAAGTTGAACGTTAACTATTTTTCATTTGATTATTAAATAACGAAACTTATGTATTTTTCCAATAAAATTTAGTAAAAGTGATTACTGTCTTTAAAAAAATAGCAGAACGAACATTGATTGGTTTTTTCAAATACTAAAGGAAAAATGCTCTGCCATTATAGACATAGGGTAACGGAGTGGAACGAAATGTGCCCAAGAATTAAAATTCAATAATATTTTTTAACTATTTGTAGTTTTATTTTTAAGTGTATGGTTTTTTTTAATCTAATAGAGCTCTTTTAAGTGATAAAAAGTGTCTCATTCATGTTTTATAAGCTTAGTTTCGTAGTCACGGAACGGAAACTTATTATGCTTAATTTCATAATAAAAATGATATAAATATTGTATTAATCAATATTTTGCTGAAAAATTGCTATCACCAATTCAGCAATAGAACAAGGAATCTGCTAGCTATCTATATAGAAATGGTTAATTTGAGTGAAAAAATAATATTACCTAAATTTCAAACATGGCGTTTCAAACATTTCACTTTGGCGAAAATGCCCTTGAACATGTATTCAAACACGCACGTTAACATCATTTTACTCCCTACTTCAATTATAGTTTGGCAATTTATGGCTACGGCCGTATGTTGTAGCTTAACTATTGGGGAATGCCAAAAGAAATGGCGTATTTCAAAAAAACACTACCTTATTCTTAGGTCAAAAATTATTATAAAGCAATCATTATTCGTAGGATGTTTATCACACTTGAATGTTCAAAGACATAGCTTATAATTAGTATCTTTAGAATTGTCTTCAAATGTTTTAATCTTGCCCATATTTTGAATAATAAAATGCCTAATTCTTGTCAAATTTGGGATCACAGAGATTACCAATATAATTTTTTATTATAAATATTTCACTATATAACGTCGACATAAATTATACTAATGGTTTTATAAATGCGTTTAAAAATTAATAAATGTAAAAAATCGTAACACCACTGCACATGCATGTACTGAAATATGACTATATTCTAAAACATTAGAGCGAGAGGTTTAAAAGAATACTATTTTATGTAATAAAAATACTTTATGCAGTCATCAAATGTTTAAAATAAATGTAAAGGATAATAAGGCTTCAAAATTATATAAATAGATTATCTACAACGTTTAAGGAGTGTCCAGGATCATACTTTGAAAATGCAATAAAAGCTCCATTTTGACCTACGCTGAGCATGTCCGCCCTTAAGAAATAGCGAAAAACCGTTAGTGACATTTTCATTCGGCATTAATGCAATCCCTACGTCTACCGACCCAAGCCAAGTATTCATCTTCACGTCCCGTCAAGAGTATAATGGCGAAGGTATCGACTAGTAGTATAGGTACGAAAACGTGTTGTTAGCTATTTATAGACTACAGCTTTAAGCTCCTTTCACATTATACAGTTTTGACCATACGGCAAAAAATCGAACGGCGACATTCTTTTAGTGGCGTGAAGAAAAGCATTGCCCTTTTCACATTACACGGCCGTCTTTTTCCCACTGTATTCACGGCGCCCAGACGGCCACCGATGACTCAAATGTATATGTGACCTAATGCACACTCTCACATTTGACGGTTTTAAATCGTACGGTCAGCACAACACTCAACCACAAACTAAGTTTGAGACGAAAAAACCGTGCATAAACCGTATAGTGTAAAAAGAGCGTGAACTTGTTGGCGATTCGTTTTTTCACCGTTCGACTTTTGCCGTACGGTTAAAACCGTATAGTGTGAAATAAGGGTTATTCGGGCGGGTGTATCACACTTCTCAGAGTGTAACACCGCCACGCCCCTGTGGCTTAGCCACACGTCTTTCGGCATCGTCGACAATGTCATGCACTGCAGTATTACAACACGAATGAATGGGCTACGATATGCAGGTCGGACGTGGCGTGGGACGTTCCGATCCATTAAGGGAAATGCCGCGACCTTGTTGTTGCCCTGTTACTAGGGCGTAATAGGGTGAATTGTGTATTTTTTTGCTTCTTGAGGAATCCTAAAAGACTGAGAACAACCATTAAACTAAAATGCGAGGAGAGCGTGACTAAATAATATATCAATATATAATCGGACAAAACAAGAAGAAAACTGAGGAGGAAGTGAAAGTCCAAATCGAACCGCAACACCACCGAAAAAGTATTTATTATTGTAGTTAAGTATGGATATGTCTCCTTAATTCGCTACGGTCTGCAGCTGTCTACGACCCTATCTTATTATATATTATCCTATTATATAAGGATTATTTTACAAATCCGTATGATTGGCATCCAGTGTCCTGGCAATCTGAACCAGTTATAATGTATGACCTTGTTGTAAAGTTCTATATATTGTTTTTTTTTTATCTTAAGAATGTTAAATCCTATTATATAATTTAAATTAATTTAAGTATATCAATATTGTACTTCTGTGAACAAATACTAAATTAGGATACTTTGTTTGTATATATTTATACACATATGAGTATAATATATTATTCACACATATTTACCAATGCCGCATCCTTCTCAAAGGTACAAAGCCCTCACTAGATCTTCGGGTAGGGCATAAACACACGCGCCGTAGTGCGTCCGTGTTTGTAACTTTCCTTTCACCAATAACAATTTATTCTTTCGTGACCCGAAAACAAATGTCGTTAAACAACTTTACGCAGGTACGCAAGGTCGCACAGGACAGAGAGAGAGAGAGAAATGAAAATTGGACAAATGAACGTAGTAACTCATGGTGGTGGTGTAAAATTAAGTATATTGAAACAGAAAATCAATAGTTAAATTAAAAAAATGTTATACATATTTCATCATCGCTCAGTGCATTTGGACGTTTGAATAAAATATCCATGAGCGACGTGATATAACTGAACCAGAAAGTGTTACTAGGTATGTAGGTACTAAAGTATAATGTTGAAACATGGTCAAACTGTATGGATAGATGAATGTTAGGCATAACGCTCATTGATCAATAAATATACAAATTCACACAAGAACAGACGAAGGCGTTGGAAATTTTGGAAAGTAATTGGAAAGGTACATCACAACCAACCATTGGTATCCAATGGCGACCAAGAGCCCGTTAGATGGGTAAGATAATCAAATTTAAAGGACGTACGTAGCAACAAAAGGCAGCAGCGAGTGGAACAGCAAGAAAATGCCGTTATCTAACACTGAAACAATGGTCTATGATTCACACCCATACCTCCGGAAGAACACATCGGTTAAACATTTGATGCGTCATGGATAGTGGAGGGGATCACTCTATAATATTTTATTCAAATATTAGAATGTAATCCATTCCAGACAAATGATCTCCTGACGATTTCTTCGGTAATTCTTTCAGAGAATATGCGTGCAAAAATATCAATACAAAATATCCGCCATTAGTAAGTAATTACAGTGCCAATATAATGTTTGAGATTTTCACGGTTGTTTTTTTATCGTAATAGATTTTTGGGTTTCTACCGTGTGTAGTTCTTCCTTCTTTCCGTGACGTTTCTGGCTCATTGCAGAGGCCATTATCAAGAGATACTCGTACCTATGTGTTATGATAAAGTGTAGTGTAGGTGTATGAATGCAAACGTCGCTCTATGAATGCCAAAAGGAAACCGATTAGCTAAGAGCAAACGTTGCTCAAAGTAATATGTCAATCGTTACGACCAGAGATACCGGATCGAATATCGGATTTTACTGACAGTGCCGGAAGCCATGACATTTTTAATCATAACACATATATGTTGACACTGGCCTCTGCAATGAGCCCGAAATGTCGAGGAAAGAAGGAAGAAGTACACACGGTGGAAACCCAAAAATCGATTACGATACAGTGACAATATTTTTCAAACACGCAATATTGATATTATGTTAGATAGCTGCGATGTTGCATGAACTATTTAAATCCAGAGAGACAGTGAATAAACACACGTGATTAAAACGCGTCGAAGTAAGCCAGAGCGCCACCACTTGCTGAACGTATGAGAGGATGCAATTAATTCACTTAACCATCATTGTTTGTAGAGTTAAAAGCAGAGCGAGAGGCGAACGAGATAAGAGGCACGAACGCGACTACTGTTCGCTATTTCAAATAATAACTGTAAACATTCCCGACTGACATCTTGATGAAATAACAGAGTTAAGCGCTGGTCGTTTGTAGCTGAACACTGAGCAATGAAAGCCTTGCATGCTAGGTAGGTACCCGCAATAATCGTTCACTTAACTGGTTAAGATAAAAATTTCTTTTTCAATGCTAGGTCTGTTCAACTATTAAAGTAATACAGTTTTTTGGCCAATGCGCCGTAATATACAGTAGGTATATAAAAAACAGTAAGATTGAAAGAAAGAAATTACAAGAAATCACATAGGCATAAGATGTTTAAACAACAAATTACAAATAAAAAAATATATAAATTCAACATTCTCAATGGTTTTATAAAAAAAAAAAATTTAAAAAAAAAACATCAACCTCAACAGTATTATAAAGTAAGCGTACCGCACGATTGATAGCATCATGAAGCACCATATTATCCGATCTGCAATGCGTTGTATTGAATACCAGGGAGTTACTAGTGAAAATGGTTGGAGGATGAAAGATTGTAAACAAATACACGGTCAGCACGGAGCCACGCAAAGGTTTGGAAGTGGCTTCTAATCCTAACAATACTATTTTTAAAAATCGGTTTTATATAACCTAGTTTAACTAAAAAAAACGAAAACAAAATCAGTATAAAATATCGAGTAAACACAAGAGTGCTTTGAGGTGGCTTTAAATTTTTGTTAAATCCATTCCTATTAAGTCAAGTCTATATTATCAATTCGTTTTTGCTTTACGAGGGTTACGACCTGCAACGATTACTAATAATTATACTTAGGTTTAGCGCAAAATTAATGTTACCTACGTCATATACAGTAGGGGGCTGACATTGATTCAAATTGATACCCAATAATGAAATTGACAACTTACATCCCCAAATTTCATACCTGAATATATAATTAGGTATCCAATCGCACTTTCTACCAAACATACTCAAAAATTATATTACTCTTTACGTCTTTTGATTGCAGCCTAATGCCGTATCCACACTGGCAACCTCATTAAATTTTACGATAATTATCGTAAAATCTAACGAGGTTGCCAGTGTAGACACGGCATAAGGTTACATGTAAATTGTACGTATTACTTTAGTATTTTTATATTTAGTATTTGTATTAGTTTAGTATTTCAATGTACTCGTAGCACAGTTCGCCGTGAGCTTTCATATCGGAAAGAGATAACGGTACCAACTCTATGAAAAAATTATGCGTTGTTCGTGGAGCATTTTCATAGCCGATTTTGGCAAAATTCATGAATTCAAGAATGAAAACCCAACCTTACCTAATCAAACAAATAATCCAGTATATCGGCTATTTTCAAAATTTGTTTGCCGCTGGCTTTATGTAAACCGACAAAAACCGTGTTTTACTTAGACATGAATTTTATCTCAGTACTTATACGACCCAAAGAGGTTGGACGGTCTTTAATAAACGACCATATATTTCCGATACAACATTTCACAGTGAAGTGTTATACGACGAACTGCATAGGTACACATTTCCGGACACGCAGCCTAAGCAGTATATCATAAATATTATGACCTTTCTAAAACGCTATGGGATTTCACTATTCGTGACTGCCACGGTATACAAATGAAAAGTGGTAGAGCGATACCACAGGGATTTCAAAAAAAATGTTAAGCCCTCATGTTTTGTTAATTTTCGAAATCTCGAAGCGTAAGGTTTGAATTGTATGCCTACACGCCCTGTTAATTTACGAGAAGGGAACACCTGGAGTTGTTATTAGTTTTATAAGGGTTGAATTATTTAGACATATTTAATTTACCCGCCTCTTTGATTTATTTACCCGCGCCTGTCAGTGCCTGTTACGATTTTGCCGAGAAGAGCATAAGCATGTACAATAAGCGAATGAAGGTTTTAGCACAAAGATTATGTTGTATTTATATGTGTACAGGGAGAATAATGGAAAGGGACTGTGAATCTTGTAACTTTGACGATGTCACTATAATATACTCCGCGTAATGGAACATGGTCAAAGAAACAAAATGTAAGTAGCTATTAGTGCCGATTGATTTCAATGTAACTGATACCTTTATATGTGATCGACAAAATTCATTTTATAAACTTATTACTTACTCGCTAGGTAAATTGTATTGTTTTTAAGTAGTGATTCTTAGACTAGTGTATGTATGTCTTAAGTTTTAATGTATATTTAATGATAACAAAATGAATTAACAAAACACAATAAAAAAAAATAGTTAAACAAAACAATAATTAGTAACAGTGTAAAATTAATAAGCACATATACATAAAATATATAAAAAATAATGCTTAGAAAACTTTACAAATCCCAGGTATCTTCATGTTATATTATACAATATATCTGTAGTGGTCAATAACCTCGGGCCTTCTCAGCATTATTTCAACATTGTAATTAGCAATTCATTTAAACTATCGCACAATCGTCGCATCTGCAGTCAGCATATTCTACACGCGTGACATCGAAGTGCAATAATACCAGCAGATTTCCCAATTGCAAACTTCATCAGCAATGACTCGCAATTTACCGAATATTCATGCATATAATAAGCAAGTCATAGTTGATTAGTTGCTCAGTCTAAATACCTATTAGTATCAATCGTAATCTCCGTCTGATCAGTAAGCTTCGTGTAAGTCGCTCCTGTCCCACGAGTACGGACCTCGGGACAATATCATAATATAAGTATTGTAACATAACGCTCTTGTAACATACTTTTGTACCGACTGTTTACGCTGCAAATAAAATTCGCTCCTGCATCAATCGGAGCAACCACCAAATCTCGACTTCTCATCTCACCTCCTGGTCATCCCCAAACGATGCGGTCCCGTCTCCTCCACCACGAGACCCGCAAATATCCATCCAGTTATTAATTAGTCAATATTGAAATTATTATAATATTGATTATAGAAATTATTATGTTCTCACAAATAATTATTAATTGTAGCTATGTATCTATGTAAAAATCAGTTGACAACGTCTATTTGAACAGACGATGTTTATAAAAAATGTGAATGTATTGCTCTTTTATTATGCTTTTTTGATACTGGATATGTAGCGAATTCAAGTCTCCGATCAACTACACAAGAAGTATATGAAAAAGCCGTGAAAAAGCCTAGAACATGGGTTAATTTCCTACCTTTTCAGAGGCAATAAAATTAGTCAACTGCAGTTCAACTGAATGTTACACATTTATTATGCATATGCAGTGTGTATGCTTGCATTGTAAGCTACATTGACATAAGATGCGTTGTATGGAGTGATCACGTCACCATTGACAAGAATTTAAGACGTGCAAATAAACCAAGATAATTTATAACTGTATTCAAATGCAGACATGCTGCATAGTTCGACCATATTTTACGCAATGAGAAACATGATTTGCCATACGATGCAGGGAAAGGTAGATGGTAACAGAAGCGTGAGTAGACAGTGAGATAGATCGTCTTGACTAAGTAACCTCCGTGTGTATGAATGTATACATGTCCAAGGCGTTGAAGATCTCATACAATTGGTTCAGGGTACGGAGATGTACTGTAATTTGACATGAAGGTAAGAAGTCAATCAAGGATATGAAATACAAATAAAAACAATATATTAATCATTATTTTTAAATTCTGTGCTACTTCTTAAAATTACCTCGAAATTTAAATATAGAGAAATGGTTTATAGCCCGAAATACCTGTCAACATAAATAACCCAAATATAGTAACTATACTTTATTTTAAAACCATTGTAATAGAGTTTTAGGCCTCGATGAAAATTATAAAAGTTTTTAGTGATTATGAACGGAATTTGAAAACACCTAAAATGCGTAATAATTATCAGGAAATGTGTACATGGGTAGTAGGAACCTACTCGAGTCTGTAGTTTAATTCATAAAGCTTTCGCCCGACTTTTGTATTTTTTCAAAAGCTCTCCGACTAAGATGTTATTAAATTGATGTAACTGTATACGCGTGTAGTAACTGTAAGTTAGTTTGAAATAGGTAACGACGTACTAAAAGCCGAGACCTGGCACTTTACAAGGGTGAGGATTGCATGGAATAGCGATCTAAGTAGGAACATGTCAAACTGTAGATATAATGTTAAAAGGGACTATCTATTCTCGAGATTGAACAAAGACGAGCACTTAATTCTAAAATACACATGTCTAGACGATCTAAAATAAAAATGGCTACCAATATATAAACAAAATATTGCATGTAGGTAAAATATAAATCAAATAAAACAACGAGTATCGCAGCCTACACAATATTGCTCATAAAACATTTTTTCTTTACACAATTCGAAAGCAAAACAATAAAAATATTTTTATTCCATTTTCGAGTGAAAAAGAATAGCAGGTTATCAAACATAAGGACTGTTGAATAATTCAGGTTGTATAAATCTCTATTCAGGATTTATTTCAAAAGGACACTTTCTGCGATAGAGGCGTATGCGATACATTAAAGTAGTTTGGGAAATTAGTATCGACCACGTATTTAGCAAACCGGATACTGATTTCACATACTAATCGAATTTAAAAAAAATCAGAAACCAAAGATACATACATACATACAAAAAAATCGAACTAAGTAGGATTCGACATCATGTCTTTCACTTTCCGGGTGATGGTTTTATCCATTGCTACTAATTCAACTTTGTTCATGGAAATAATTGCATGTAACAATGATATCTGATGTGTTTTAAATTTCGCTAGCCACCAACCACTGCTAGACTGTTACGTGTAAGTTGTACGTAAAACATTTCACCGTGAGCTTTCTTATCGGAAAGAGATGACCGTTTAATTTTATTAGATTCAATATGAACATTAATTCGATGTTCATAGCTGATTTTCGCAGAATTCATGTATTCAAGAATGAAAACCTAACATAACCAAATCTAATCTAACCTAACAAATAATCCAGTATATCGGCTATTTTCAAAAATTGTTTGCTACTGGCTTCTTGTAAGGTGTAAACCGGCAAGAACCGTGATTTATTTAGATATAAATTTTATGTCAGTACTATACGACCCAAAGAGGTTGGATGGTCTTTAATATACGGCCATATATTTCCGATATATCATTTTTCACGGTGAAGCGTGATCCGGCGAACTCCATACGTATAAGTTTCCGGACACGCTGCTAGACAACCACTAACTGTTACCATACGCCGAATGGAGTTGTAGGCCAGGTGTTCATTGTGGTTAATGGTTAAGATAGAGAATGATGATATCATGCAGAGACGCACGTGTGTACCGGAGGCTGTAGTGGGCCACATACTGCATGTACGCACAAGTGCCTCAATGCATGGGACCCGCGAACTTCTTTATTGTATTGTAGTATTATGTAGGAGTGTATTTTTCATTATTTTTTTTTCTTCAGGAGAAGAAATAAAGCACTATGACAGCCAGAAAACAAATGAAATTTTTATTATTGTCCTTTCACTGACATGTGAATGAGCAGAACTTATTTCTTTATCTTTACCTACAGCTACACCATATTAATAAATAATATATTGGAACTACAAATGGACAACGAGATGATGGAATTAGCATCAACAGTAACCACAGAAAATTTGGAACAGCATTTTCAGTCAAATTACTTAGGATCGGTGCAGCCAATATCTATAACGAACGGGGAACAGAAGCAGAAATATTATATAAGCCATGCATAATAAATGCGCCACCCCCAGAAGTCTGAACACTTTGCAATAATACATATTGTTCTTTTCGTTTCAATATTCGCTGGCAGCTGGCTGTCAACCAATGTTCATAAATATTTCCAACGTTATTCGTATTGGATTAACGACTAAGGCCATTAGCTCTCGAACGTTCGGAATGCAGTGAAGTACAAACAAACGGTAATGTTAGCCTAACGAGTAAGTGCTGTTGGAACAACTTTTCATCATTTGTAGGTACTACAAATATTTTATGATGTACTTGTTGGACGGTATATAAGATACGTATACCTACTATGTGCCATACACAAAGTATTTACCCTACTGAAAACATAATATTAATTGGTTGAGCCAAATTGTGGTCGCATTCATCCTTAGTCCCCCCCTACTTAAATCCCCTGGTTTAGTGTTGTTGTATTAGAAATCTGATACGGTTTGAGTTAACGTCGCGTCTTCATCATTCATACGACACGTCATCATCATCATTTATATATCATCCATCAAAAGTGCACCGTTAGTTTACCAGTGAGAGTGCGAGAACACCGAACTAGCTACAGTGCGCGCCAGTCATCACCACATCTAAGGTCAGTACCTGGTATTCATCACCCCCCCCCCCTCCTAGCATCACCTTAAAAATTACAGTACACTTGCTAAAAGCGCCACCATTAATTATCAGACGCGGTTGGACATAGAAACCAGATTAAATTAAAAATACCTAATTAATTTACCCAAATTATGCTAGTATCGGACTCACAGTTTCCTACTGATATCTATTTATGATTACAATAATTTGGGTTTCTCACCATTGAGTACGTACAATAAAAGTAAATATTTTACACTCAAAACTATAAGAATAATACGACGTTTCTCAAGATACCTTTAATATACATGGGAGCCTACTAAAATTGAATTGAGAAAAAAATACAATTGTCAGGCAAAAGGCCTAAAAGGCAAAAAAAATTAAAAAAGGTCAGGTAAAAAAAAAATATTACTTGAAATATATCGAAGAGCGAAGCAAGCCACTGAGTGCTACGCCAGTTAAGACTCTTGACGGGTCGCCGTAGAGCTCGTAGCGATGTTTGCAACGATGAATTAATCACGGGCGCTGCGACCTTTGTCAAAGCTTGCCGGGATTTGTTCGAAAGAAAATGCTTCACTGTCATAATTACCGATGTTCAGAAACATCGATTAACGGAAAATATTTCACGAGAGCTCTCACATAAATCGGTATTTTGTTTTTTTTATTCATATTTTGATATCAATGAATTTTAGTTTCGAGTAACTTAACATAGGCAAATTTGTATGCATCATATCCGCTTTTAGGCAAACCCTTTAGAATCTGAGATGATATTAACCCAATTTAACCTAAGATTGTAATATAACAGAAATAAGGTAAAATACTTTAAATACCTACATATTATAGGTACTAATTAAATTATTATGTATTATTATATAATATAATAAGTACATGTTGAACATATGGAGAAAAAATGGTTAAATCGTTTCCAATGGATATTATTAATAATTGAAACGAAAACATAATTTTCACAGGTTATACACACAGTCATTATTAGTGATACATGTAAAATCATTAACTATATTATGTAAATACCTACACTTATGCTTCATTTTGGACTCATTTATTCTGATTGCTGAGTATCGTAACTGGTTGGAATGGCTCTGTCAGCGTCAATGATTACTTTATACAATGTTTATTAAAATAATAGATTGCATATAGAAGTAAATGCAGAATGTAAAACTATATACAAATAACAAAAAAAAATAACAATGACTAAAGGTGTACAATAAAATTATTGATATTTGTATTTAGGTAGATACATCATATATATTTATATAAGCAAGTAAGTATTTATAAAACTTTTGATATCCTAGATTTTCCCAATATACAATTTATTTATTACTACTATTACTAGGTACAATTTTTTATAAAGATTATTTAATTTTTCTTTTCTTTTTCGTCTTAAATTTATAATTTGTAATGTTCACTGTATGTAAAAAAACATTGAATTTGAATTTATATATATATATTATTCAATAATTCTAATAAATTCATTAAATTTATTTTTATTAATACCGAATTAGCTATGTAACAAGCTACGGGTGTAAGAGTCGAAATAGCTATATGCTTAAAGTTTTTTTTAGAATTTAATGGAGTTATTGACCTCTATTACTAAAAATGGAGATTACTCTAAAAGCGACTATTGAGGTACGTACCATATTATAGTAGGTACATACCTCAATAGTCATAGTATGACCATTGAAAGTGGAGGCTAGAGTTTTATCAACATGGTCACTATAGCGAGTGTCGGAATCAAACGATGTTTTATTTTCTTTATAGCGATTTGAGCTTGAGAGAGCTTTGAAACATAGTTATTAATAAATTCGATATGAGTTTGTAAGGGAATAATGCTCTGAATATGGAATTTAAAAGAATTTACAGAAAAGTAGAATACGAAAAAGTGATATATTTACGACATTGTCATCGAGTGGTTTGAAGAATAATAAGAACAAACTATGATCATACACCCACGATGGCCGCGGGGCTTAAGCGTCGGCCTATAACGCCGTGGGTCCCAGGTTCGAATACTGGGTCTGGTAAAGTACACATATTATTTTTCAATTTTGTATGAGTCAGAGTATGGACATAATAAGTTGAGCAAGTGGCTGACATCAATTTCTTGTAAAAACAAAATCTGTTAATACAAACCTCCACTCTGTGAAGGCCCATATACTATTATTAGGATCGGGCATGGTCGGGATGATCATACAAACCGACGGGTTGTTTTTTGTTATTAAAACATTAGGTAATTATTTGTCATCTCACGTAGGTACATACAGTTGTCTTTCTAGCCAATGTTTAATAATACTAACGCACCCACAACTAATAAATATAAATAACTATTTTTTACACATATATGAGACGACTGTATAACGTACGTATGTCTTATTTATTTGATTGAATGGACGGATGGTATTCACAACGTCGGCTGGCACTAGTAGATATATTGAGGTAGACTGAAGATAATATACAAATTAAAAATAACGTAGTACGTATATCAGATTAATTTGGTGCGTAGTTAGCCCATCCGAATGGCAGATGGATTATATGCGGGAGCAGCTGACAATGCTAAACCATAATACTCCCACTATATTACTGTGATGTGACCAAATATTTTTTTTCTTACAAATTTATCGAAATTATGAAATTATATTATTTTTTCCGGCACCATCGTCAGCACTACAACCCAATATGGGTTAAGCTCTAGAAAACGTCTCCACTCTCTTCTATCCACTGCAAGTTCTCTGCACCGAATAACTTGTCCAATCCCTGGAAATATTATTTATTAAGTTTTCTTTAAAGGGTGCAATGTTCTTTTTTGCATTTGTAAACCATGTAGCCATAGCAGATAATATAGTTTTTCTCGTTATTGCGCTTTCAAAACCGACTAGTATCTAAGTAGGCACCCACTTTTCATTGAGGATTATTTGCACTAAATAAATTTAAATACTTTCAGTATACCGTTCCTCAAATCCAACTACATATTATGTGAAAGTCGTCACGTTTATTGTCTAGACTCTAGAAGATTCGTTTGAATATAATATATATACGGCCCTGTGACGTTTTACTACTTTTTAATCGGCTATACTGCCAATAAAAAAATATGAAGAAAAGTAATACTGCAAAAAAAAAAAATCATCGATTATGAGGATATCCTGGAATTTGTCAATATGACCATATTCTAAGACGAAAATATTCCCGATATTTTTTCTAAATAACATAGATGTGGTTTTCAAGGTGCAACGACGATATACATATTTACCAACTTAACTATAGGTACTGTATAATGTCCTAAATGGCGTTTTGGAGTAAAGGTATAAAATAAAACATCATACTAGTACTTCTTCTTGTATAGCAAATCAATCAATTTCTACTTATAGAATAAATTAAGAATATAAACTAGATAATTAGTGCCAAAATGCATGGGTGAATATTTTATGATTATCAAAATGTGAAGATTAAAACTATTCAAAAATAGTAAATAAAATGGATATATTATAATAGAGACACAGATACACACAGCAGTAACTTCAACGGGTACCCTTAAGTGTGCGGCTAAGAGGTTGTAAAAAAAGAAAACTTTAGAATATAACCTTTTCGACAATAAAAAAACTTGGTGACCCCACTTTGATATTGGCACAACAGAGGGCTAGGCCGGAAGTGTGCTCCGGGCGTCGGGCAGTGTCCCGCGCATTCATGCCTAAACAATGGACGTCGGCCGGAGTGGCCCATGTGTGACGTCACTACTCGCAATCCCTCATTGTACCGATACCTACGTTACGAGATGAGTCGTCTATTCAGGCATGGGTACAGTTATTATTTTTTTAGACAAGTATTTGTGTAAATATGATATTATATCACTTAAATTTGGGCAATGAATGATTAATTTGTAAAGTAAGCTGAGTATATTACTTATTGTTTTTTTTTGCTTTGCTTTTTTATGAAACCATATCTATACCCTTCAATCTCTTGCCTACACCCATTTTCTATGAGTGTATAAAAAGTTGCAGGTGATATGTTTCACTACTCTTTAAATATCCAAAATATTGCACTTAACCCATTTAGTGCTAACAACACGACTGGCGCGTCAGGAGTCGTTGGCCATTAGATATAATTGTGGTAATTAAAAGGTTAGCAGTAATTGTGATTATTAATCGTGTGTAATAGTTTTATTTGGTGCTAAAATTGGACAGGCTTGAGAAGCTTTTCCCTTCAATCGGTATATGGGGATGATCGATATCTTGTAATTCGACTCATAAGCAAGTAGAATATATTATTAGGCGAAGCTGAATAAGGGCACGGGGCCAAAGCCACTATTCCCAGTTAACAACTGAGGGTAATATATAAATGCATCTTAAAATTATGATGATTGCAAGAGGACATTTATAATTCACCCGCTAGCTTTATTGCTACATGAATGGCATTTACACAGGCAGACACTTTCCTTCTAGGACGTGTCTATATGCATTCACGTTTATTTTACTTTTGTTTATAGTACTAGAGATTCATCTTAAAATACTTTATAGATTGTTAAACTTAATGTGGGTCTATTTTTTGGATTTTCGGCGTATTTGCGTATCGCAGATGGAGCTTTGCCTAAGACACTTCCCTAACTACAACAAACGTGTCGTGACTGTCAAGTGATTGTCTCGAAGTTGACAAAATAGCTTTACACCAAGGATCGACAGATCGACAGTAAACATATAATACTGTGGAAGCAGAATTTTTAGCGATGGTTTAGTATTCAAAATTAAGTTGAAAAACATTACAGAATAATATACTACCTAGTCTCATTTACCTATACATATGAGACGAATTATAGTCCACGTCGTTGAAAAATAAAATACAAAAAAATTATATAACATAATATGAAAAAAATCGTTCTTATCGATAATAAAAAAAAATATCAATTATTTTTCAACTGAATCCTATATAAAAACTAGGAACTTGGCAAGTATTTAATAAAATGTCTTTCCAATAATGGTTATCGTTTAATTTCGTGATTTTTTTGCAAATCCTGGCGTTATCTGGAAATAGTTATAAAAATGTAACGCGCCATGTAACAAAATCGTAAAAATTGTCGTTAACGAAAACCAATCAACAAAGGAATAAAGGAAAATGATTTTATGATTAAAAAGCTTTTTATAAATTCACAGTAAACTTTAATATCAGTAATAAGATTTTTAACACGGTGCAGAATATCATGAAAATCTGATGATTTCTATAAGGCCGTTTTCAAGACGGTTTTTGTACAAACGTTTATTAAAAAAAAAAACAGTAACCGTTGCTGACATCAGTGTTTGATAATAGTATACGCATACTTCGTCTAATATAATACATACCTATGTAATATGATAATATGTACACAATACATGAACACGAGAAAGATACAAAAAAACTATACGTAGGTATATAAAAAATCTGAGCCGTATTTTATATGGGAACTATTAAATGAAATATTTCCATTATACTAAAAAAATATTTCATCACTGAATCGATAGGTATAATAATGACATCGATGAGTTAAATTCAGATATTTAAATAATGTACAATAACGATTAACGTATTTCCAATATCGGATCGATGAAGACTTTTCTTTGCTCACTGCATCAATTTCGGGTAAATATTTTACCATTTATTTATATTCAATTCAGAACGAATGAAAATGCAACAACATTACACTATACTGACTATACCATAATATCCATATTGCTAAACCAAAATGGTATAAGTGATAATGACAACGTTACCTGCTAAAAACATTTGTATCTTCGTCAAGTAATAACTCTTGTTGGCGCACATTTGTGACGTTCAAGATGATATCGCTTAACAATTAGGCACACGTAACTAAATTACTAAATCAAGTCTTATTTTCGTCAAAACTTCCAATACGTTTTTTCGATTGCATTCTCGACAGTTAGTAGACGACCATTGACGTCTTTCCCAGGACTGGTTTATAGCTTTTTATATCATTTATTATTTCGAATAACGTCGATCTACTGCTTGCTTTGTGTATGACTCATATTACAAGGCACCAATTCGTATTTATACTCTTCATCTCGTGCTTCTATCTCTATTATACGATGGCAAATCTAGATAAAGACCATGGAGGCTTCGCGACCTAAGTTATGTCAGTTTTGTGTTGCTACTGCTCTCTCGTCGATTCAGTTCTCCTGTATCTTTCCAGTGACTTTGTTCGGGGAGAAAGAAATTTAGATGACACAGAATACAATTGAATTTTGACTTGGTGTCAGTGATATAGTCAAAGTCTATCCATACAAATTGTACCACCTGCGTACAAAAATTCCAGAGCAGGATGCTCTCGGTAAAAATACGCGCATGGGGTCTCCGGCGCTTGGGTGGCCGATGCAGTTCCCTCGAGGGGCATTTTATCTTTTATGCTTAGCCCTTGATCTGTTTTTTCGGGTTTATAGATTTTTTAATACCTAGGGTGGGTGGGTCCTGGCTCATGCAGTTGTGTGAAGAGTCTGGCTGGCCACCATGTTTTCTATTTTTTTTATATACTCGAGGGAAGGTCGGTCTCCATGTGACGCAATGGGTTCCCGATTGCGGTCGCTGAAAAGAAATAAGTTGGGCTGTAGGGAGTATATAGTGGTTCAGTTAAGGAGCATGAGAGTACATTCGTCGGTCTGCTGAACGCAGTGTGTGAATTAATGTCGTAGTTCTGTAAGTCTGAAATGGTAGTGTTGGTCCGGTTGATCATGGAGATCACGATCTATTAATATAATTATTCAATATATGAGCAGTAAAGTTAGTGTCAGATATATACTAACCGAGCAGAACTAACCTGCCATTGGCGATGCCAATTGGGAGGGCAATAACTCTGTTCAACTAAATCGCTTCGGATCTACGTGAGGATGACTATAGGTGGACGTTGTTTTATAAATTCTTAAAATAGGGTCCACTTAGCTCATTCGGTGTGCTTCCATGCTTTATAATTTACATCTATATATATTTTTTTTTATATCATTTTTGTACCCTTTACTTACTTTTCATACTGTTTTTGTGATACTGGATATATTTATTTTTTCTTTGCACTGTTTCTTTGTTTTTAAATGTCACGTTGTGAACGTATTAAATTTATAATTTGTATAGATCACGGTATGTAAAAATAAATAAATAAATTTGAAAAGGGTGAATATGCCAAGAGACCTGGGTTGCTTAAAACTAATTAAAAGGAATTTTAGAAAACTAAAATCAATTAGAGTATTTATGAAAATTCTTAAAAATAGCTGAATGGCAACAATATTATAATTGTCTCAAGTTCTTATAAACTTTATGAAAAGGTAGTCACGTTGAAGTCAATTAATAAATTTAATAATATTACCTGACAACTGTCTTTAAGCGCCCTCAAGAATAATGTCGGCTCAAAATAAAGAAGACGTCCCATGACGACGGTCCATGAATAATTACGGCAAAGGGTGAAAGTTTCCACTCTGATCGCTCTGATTGACGATAGGCAGGAGTCGCGGAGGGGGGCAGCGGAGACAACAAAAGGGAAACTGTTCGCAAAGTCATCAAAAACAAAGGGCGAGCGCGTAACTTGCGGCCGGGAAGCCCAGCGCAGAAATAACATTCGACGAAGGATTGGGATACTGCTGTCAAACTGAGGCTCGCGGGCTGTTTATTATCACTGATTGAACGGGCATTTAGACACTAGGACGAGTCTCGCATGACAAGATAATCAAACAAAGTAATATGGTGATTACCAGGGATTGCAATCCAGAACAATTTCGGGATTAGTATTTTATAATTAATTTAAGTTTTCTGTAGAACCTCGATTATCCGGATTTTCGAATAACCGGATTATTTTCATTAAAAGACAAATTGCATATTATCGATGCTTTGAAACGCGGTGAATCGGGACGTTATCTATCTAATGAATATGGTGTCGGAACGTCAACTATCTCGGATATAATTGTTTAATGTCAGAAGCTCACAGCAGAAAGTTATGAAAAAATCAGGAAATAAAGAAGTTGAAGAGTATATTTTTGTGTGGTTCATACAAAGACGAAATAGTCACGTCTGTAATACAACCGATGGATCAGGGTGTAATAGAAACATTCAAACGTTTATATAGAAAACATATGCTTCGACGATTATTGCTAGCAGACGAAAATTATGAAGAAACAGATATCAGCTTCTACAAGAAAATAAATTTAAAAGATTATTGCTACATGACAGCAGATAGTTGGAATTCTTTAGATGTGTCAACTTTGAAAAAATCATGGAACAAAATTTTGAAAAGACCATTAGTAAGTTCCAGTAGCGCGGTAGAACCTGCTTTAACGGCCCACATGCTCGTCGTAGGTCAAAATTGAGTTTTTATTGTATTTTCAAACCATGATCCTAGACACTCCTTATACGTTGTAGATAATCTATTTATATAATTTTGAAGCCTTATTATCCTTTATAGTTATTTTAAACATTTGATGACTGCATAAAGTATTTTTGTTACATAAAATAGTATTCTTTTAAACCTCTCGCTCTAATGTTTTAGAATATTGCTCGTCGTAGGTCAAAATTGAGTTTTTATTGTATTTTCAAACCATGATCCTAGACACTCCTTATACGTTGTAGATAATCTATTTATATAATTTTGAAGCCTTATTATCCTTTATAGTTATTTTAAACATTTGATGACTGCATAAAGTATTTTTGTTACATAAAATAGTATTCTTTTAAACCTCTCGCTCTAATGTTTTAGAATATAGTCATATTTCGGTACATAACTGTGCAGTGGTGTTAAAATTTTTTACGTTTATTAATTTTTAAACGCATTTATAAAACCATAAGTATAATTTATGACGAGATAATTTTTGTAAAATATTCACGATAAAAAATTATATTGATAATCTCTGTGATCCCAAATTTGACAAGAATTAGGCATTTTATTATTCAAAAAATCGGCAAAATTAACACATTTGAAGATACTTCTAAAGATACTTATTATAAGCTATGTCTTTGACCATTCAAGTGTGATAAACATCTTATGAATAATGATTGCTTTATAATAATTATTGACCTAAGAATAAGGTAGTGTTTTTTTTGAAATACGCCATTTCTTTTGTCATTCCCCAGTGGTTAAGCTACAACATACGGCCGTAGCCATAAATTGACAAACTATAATTGAAGTAGGGAGTAAAATGATATTGACGCGCGTGTTTGAACATGTACCGTTTAAAAAATAATAAAAAAAGTTCGGTTAGGTACATGTTCAAACACGCGCGTCAATGTCATTTTACTCCCTACTTCAATTATAGTTTGTCAATTTATGGCTACGGCCGTATGTTGTAGTTTAACCACTGGGGAATGCCAAAAGAAATGGCGTATTTCAAAAACACACTACCTTATTCTTAGGTCAATAATTATTATAAAGCAATCATTATTTGTAGGATGTTTATTACACTTGAATGGTCAAAAACATAGCTTATAATGAGTATCTTTAGAATTATCTTCAAATGTGTTAATCTTGCCGATTTTTGAATAATAAAATGCCTAATTCTTGTCAAATTTGGGATCACAGAGATTATCAATATAATTTTTTATCGTGAATATTTTACAAAAATTATCTCGTCATAAATTATACTAATGGTTTTATAAATGCGTTTAAAAATTAATAAATGTAAAAAATCGTAACACCACTGCACAGCTATGTACTGAAATATGACTATATTCTAAAACATTAGAGCGAGAGGTTTAAAAGAATACTATTTTATGTAACAAAAATACTTTATGCAGTCATCAAATGTTTAAAATAAATATTAAGGATAATAAGGCTTCACAATTATATAAATAGATTATCTACAACGTTTAAGGAGTGTCTAGGATCATGGTTTGAAAATACAATAAAAACTCAATTTTGACCTACGACGAGCATGTCCCCTCTTAAGCTTTAAGCAAAAATCGATAATTGATTTTTTTAATAATAAAAAATAATTCATTATACATGTGTATGTATGTATATGTAAATCTAGACAAATAAAAATTATTCATACTGAATATACTTGTCTTTCCCTGTCAACTGTGAATTATGATTTTTTCGATTATCCGGATTTTTCCTTATCCGGACTATCTTCATCCCCAATTAGTCCGGATAATCGAGGTTCTACTGTATTCCATTTGAATTATTTTTAATGGCGCGGGTTTTGCATTTCGGCACCTTTAAGGCTATACCTCAGTTGAGGCACGGTCTAAAAAGATCGTGGCTAGGCGGTGCGCGGATTGCGGGTCGCGGGTGCAAATGACGCATGCAAAACGAAATATAATTTGTCATATAAATCCAAAATGCGTCCATTTAATGTGTTGGGTCACTACTGTGGTGTTCGGTGTGTGGGTTGAGGATGATGATAATGAAGTCTACGATGTAGCAGGATGAGATTTATTAGCAGCGTATCGGTACAAGAGTATATTATACAATGATAGTACATATAATCCACTGAGATAGTTACGAGCTAGGTACTTGGATTCGAATGACATTTAGATAAATTATTCTTCGTTATTTATACAATAAAAAGTAATACATTAACATTAAATTCTGTTACATAATCACATTGGACTAATTATAGAGTCAGCGTTTTAAATCGAGTAGCGAAATGAAATATTATTTATTATCACAGTCGTAAGACAATATGATACCATGAAAAATGATTATTCGGCTAATACACCGTAATGATATAATGTGCTGTGATATGATGTAATAATAAACCGTATCTAATATTGCCAATCAACTTGCTGATCTAGCTAACAGTTGTTTGCTGGAAATTGATTCGCTGGGAATATATTACTGCAGAGTAATTTTATACATTGTACTATCTACTATCCGCAGCTACAAATGTTCTGTTTATTGTTTTATTAGTAACAATAATAATATATTCATACGCATGTTATATTTTTAAAGTAAATGGGTAACGTTTTTAGTCATCTTTACACGATTTAAGAATTAATACCCCCGTCGTCATCACGAAACAAATTGACGTGTTCCCAGCTCGACGTTCTCTCTCCGAATGGCAGCGAGTCCAAAATTTTGTCACGCCTATAGTTGAAAATTATTTTTCAGCTAGTGTACAACTGACACAGAGTACACATACATACTCGCTGCTTATCTAATAAATAAACATTTTTTTTTCGACCATGTCCGATCCTAATAGGATCATATGGGCCTTCCACAGGGTAGAGGTTTGTATTAACATATTTTGTTTTTTACGAGAAATGGATGTCAGCCACTTGCTTAACCTATTAGGTCCATACCCTGACTCGCACACAAATTGAAAAACAATATGTGTACTTGCCAGACCCAGGATTCGAACCTGAGACCCACGACGTGTTAGTCCAACGCTTAAGCCGCGCGGCCACCGTGGGTGTCACATTAATTGTCACATCACAATTAACATATTACAAGGCCATAAAATATATTATTCATATTTAAAGAATTATCAAGGCATTGGCAATATTACCTAAGTGTTTCGGAACTGCGCAGGTATTAAAATACTTAGTACCTACTTATTGGACTTTAGAACAATAGATACTGAGGTCAAGATAAGTGTAGTTAATATATGTACTAAATTCAAAAAAAATAAAATGTTGTTATGGTATTATTCACAAGTAGGTTTGAAACAATATTAGCCAACGTCACTACATAAAAAAATATATAATGATAAAACTTCTACTACTTCTTCGATGGCGCTACAACTCAAGTCGAGCCCTGGCCTCCTCCACCGCCGTCTTCCAGCCGGTACGGTCCTCCGCACGTCTTTTCCAATTCCTGATTTTTAGTAGCTGGCTGGCATCTTTTGTAACGTTATCACCCCATCGTGTGCGTGGCTTTCCCACTGGCCTTCCCCCCCTGGGTTTCCTTCAATGATCTTCTTCGGTATAAATAATAAAACTACAGGCACGTAATAACAATTTTTTCATACAATTACAGATGATTATATTTGTATAGAAGCAATCGACCACTATGTTTGTATTATTGGTTACTCGATGTACAATTATAACGGATATTTTTTTTTAATATTCTCTGTTAACTACTATATTTTTTTGTATTATATACCTATGGCGAGTTGGCCAAAAGCTATAGATCTACGATGCCATACAATATTCTTTAATACCTGCCTATATATTATAAACAAAAAAAAAAAAACTCGATCATCACCAAATTACCAGAGAACACGAGAAACACATAATATCCATATATAATACGAATTTGGTAGTGTCTTCAAATTGTTAAGGAGCGCTGGCATTTCAAGGAGAAAAAGAAAAGTGTTGGAATACAAACATGAAATAGTGCTAATAAGAACGCCACAGCTAGAGCGCCGGTCAAGACGAGGGTAAGCAGGGAGTATCTCCAGGCTTATGGTAATTTTTCCAAAAGAAAATGTTTTCCTTTAAATTTCCAAGGGCAAGAAAATATAGTCTTAAAAATATATTATCCCACACCTACATCAAATCAATAACCTACACAGTGGCCAACTATATTATTGTCGGATTCTTTTGTCGTTGAACCCAATGCACAATTTAACGCATTGCGCCTATATCCCACATGATGGATGAATCTTATTTATTTTTCAATCAATATTACCTTCACCAACATTGTAAGTTGCAAGTTGCCAATTCTAAAAATATATTCTTATTATTCTACATGTGCCATCTTCTAAGGCTAGTTATTATTGTTTTGATTTCCACTGTATTCATCGCGGCTCTATCAACTGTGTGTCGGAGACGGACACTTCTTCATGCGATTTGCTGCGGAGTTTGGAAAGTCCTAATATAGCCGATGCGATTGAAAATCAGTCATAGATAGCCTACTACCTTTATTATAAGTCAGCGTACTTTATTCACGTACAGTCCCCATACTGTTGTATCTTGACTTTCATCTTCAGACATTCAGGTCTTCGGCGCCATAACCGCGGAGATCGGTGGTATCACAGTATCGTTGCATCCAGGTCTTGGATTCATGGGCCGGTACGTTCGATAGATGGTATATAAATACTCTGGCCGCTGGCGAATGAAGCTAAGTTCAAATATTTTTGACTTAGTGGTGTTGCGTCTAACTAAGCCAAGTCGGGTTGGCCTCATAGAATCTTCGACTTGCTTATTTAGCGAATTGTAGGATGCGATCCCCATATTGCGTAGGTTGAAAGAGAAAAAAAACTACTTTAATAAAGGTTGGTTGTTAACATATACCTACAATTTTATCCAGGAGCAGGGCAAATGAAAAACAGCCCGTATATAATATAATATTGTGTTGTTCATAATATTATAATTTATATATATTTATCTAAAAATAAACTAAAAAAATCTGTGTGTGTACCTACTTATGTACGCGCGTTAGAAGTTATACTTCTTTGGCGTAACAAAACAAAAACAAAACTTGTGATAAACTAGATTCTTTGACTAGCTCTTAATTATCTTGTTATACAAATTGTTTACCACACGTATTTCGTTCACATGGTAGGCTTTGTCTCATAAACTCAAACATAAATTTAGAGTGGGGATTTTTTAATAGATAAATTAAGAGGGGTGGGGAGCAACTATGACTTAAAATGTTGTAATGTAATGCGTTACTTCTATACAACGTATTTATTTATATTTTTATGTATAATATCTTTATTTATTTGCAAGAATATAGTGTTTATTTTTAACCCTACTTTATTCGTGAGATGACGGATTTTGAAATTACTATTTTAACATTAAATAAATTCTAACGAAAACGTGGGTGCTCACAATTGATAAACCTCACCAAACTGTACTTTTTACATGTGGTGATAAACGTGCTTTATAAATTATTATAACGATGTTTTCTGCAATAATTCATATTGAATTTAAATTATCAGATAACCAATGAAACTAAGTCATAAACCTAAGTGACATATTTCGATTGTGACATTATTACAGCTAAAGATCTACCATCGTAAGTTGGCAGCCGGTCGAATTTGAAACTAAAATTGTCTATTAAGGATAAATTTGTTACAAATGCCAGTTAATTTTACAACATGTTTCTCGAATTATGGATTGCATAATATTTGTACAGAAATCTACTACCAATAAATAATTATAAATTACCATTTTTTTGTTAGTTATGGTGATATTCTCAATGTCATACTAGCGCCCTCGCTGAAATGCCAATTTATGATGGTAGATCTATAGTGCTTAATATTAATTCTGCGATTTAGCTATAAACTTGTTGACAACTGGTTTGGCTAGAAATAGGCCTGTTGACATCTGGGTCAGGCGGCTTACCTTATACCAACTGTTTTTCTCTCAGCTGAAATTCTGCGGATCAATAGTAGTTGCAATACCCAGTGGTCTCTCTATCTATCAATGGTAAGTGATAGATATTTTCAACACTGTACTAATCGAATGTAAACTCATAGACAATACGTGTCAAATCATAAACAGGTAATTATTTTACAGATATTGCACACATTTGTATAAAAAAAAATAAAAAAATATATACAATACTGATTTCGCTCATAACCTGAATGGGGGTTTTATATATTTTTACGAATAATGGCTATTAGCCATTCGTACAACCCAAGGATAGGAAAAATTTGACATATAACAGTACAGTATAATTAACACAACGATTTAGATTTTTAGGAAAAGCCGTACACTTACAAATTTTAAAATGGAATGAGGGAGAGGGTGTGAGGTATCAGCTTTATTAGGGGACCGTATTAGCGTCTAAGCGGCAGAAGAAGACATTCAAGTTGAAAATCATTGAATATAGAGATATTTAATAGGAACTCATTTGCAAGGTGAAAGCAAGTTGCATATGTTATTTATTTATTCAGATTTTCATATGCAGTACATTGAGAGAATTTGTTTCTATGTTTCCGTTGGCAAGCATTTCCTAATTATATTTTTACATTAAATCCTTTGATGCTCCTCCAATACCCGATGCTCCTACAATATTATGTGGATCATTCTTCATCATTTCATTGTTCATGAGTCATGCTATAAAGAAATACATTATTTGAAACAACCCTAGTACCATACTTCAAATTCAAGAAGAAAAAAAAATTGAACTCGAACGCACATCCGACGTTAATCGGGCGAACAGCTTTCAACCAATTAAACTAGTGGCGCAAATGCTATCCATATCGAGCTTTCTTAAGAAATATTCAATATTCCGTCAATATTGGTATCAATCTTTTGTAGGATTTAAATTAAACTATCCACAATACTTATTGACAAATCGTTTTTAAGATCTGGTTTTTTAGGTTTGACGTTAAGTATACGAGTACTATAACTTTTTCATTGGACATACATAATTATGAACAGAATCAGAAACATACCTAATAAAAATTGGGTTAAATATTTTCTGGGCTGTTTCAGAGGTGGTTTTAAATCATGTATTTTAAATGAAAAAAAATATATCAATCTTGTGTACTAATTATATAGTATTGAATAAAAGACAACTTAATTAAACGAAGAAGACCCGAAAAAATACCGGAGACTTGACCAGACGAATTCTGTTGCATTTTGGTATTTATAGCACTTCTTTTCCATATAATTATTACAGTGACCTCACAACAAAGGTTAAAAAATATAACGACATTTCTTATAATATAACATCACACTTAAACAGTAAGCGTATATTATGTAAGGTGATATATTTTTTATGATAATCTCACCAAAATTATCATAATGTAACGAAATATGCATAATGTACCCGTGCGACGAACGGTTAAGACCGCGTGGATAGTACATTAAGTTGAAACCGGTTACGCAATTCGACAGAAAATGCCTTAAAAGCATCCTAGCAAAATTTATTTTTAGAGTTAAAGGTTATTCCAGAACGCGAAAGTTCCCGGACCAAACGAAATGTTATTCAGATAAATGTTCCGACTGTTTGTCGAAGTCACGATGCAATTGTAAATTATTTTGTCCCGATAAAAGTTTTCAGCCGAATGCGGGAACTTTTCGGCCGTTCGTAATCTGCGAAACGTGATTTCAATAATTACGGCGGCACAGAAGAATGCGAAAAGAGATTAGGAAAACAAAAAGAAGTACGTGGGTAAGTAAAATAATTATCGGAATATTAGCTGTATCTATAATAATAATCTGTATACGTTCAAGTATTTACGAAGTACGGGAGCCGAAAGGATTAAAACAAGTTTCAAAAGAGCAATTAAAAAATAATCAACGAATTTGAGTGTTGAATTTTTTGCATCAATGCCATTGGTTTCTCTTTTGAGTCCAACACAATGTGGTGGAAAATAATTTGTTAAAAAGCTGCCGAATTTTGAAAAAAGCGTAAAACTGATTGTCATCATTTTAATTTGTGTTTTTTTGTATAATACGAATAAGCAGAAAACACAAACAATATCCGCTCTGTCAGAAGGAACATTTGTCCGTCAAGTTATATAAAGGTGTCGAAACTTGTTCGTGATGTTGAATTTATAAACTTAAAGATTTGTTGAGAATTATTCTAGGAAAAATAAAACCACCACTCTATAAGCATTATATAATTCGTTCTTGATCGAATTTTTCACCTATATTATACGAATAAAAATATTTGAAGCATTTGTAAACATACAGTTCTGTCAAAGAAAAACTCTATTGGCTGAACGAACAAAAAATAATATATTACGTATGTTGAAAGAAGACACTTATTAAATTTCGTAACCCGTATTATTAAAAGTTATCCAATGTGAAAACATGATAAATTCAAGTAATAGTTAAAATTGAAATTAAAATTCTAATTTTAGAAATTTTATTAAAATTTCGCTAAATGGTAGTTCCGTGCTTCGTGCTTCCTAGTTCAGTGCTTCAAATATCGTATCACATCATATAAAGTTCTACATTTTGATAGTGATACTTTACATCTGAAAACTGTGCTAAGCAGTTAGACATGTAAAATATACTATAAAAAACTAGATAATATGTTTCTCTGTGATTTTAATTTGATAACACATACATGGGCGCTCCAACACTTTACTCGACCGTATTACAAGGCCCTACGTTCGGTGTGAAGCATTAGCAGTTGTTTACGCCTGGGAATGTCTCTGGATCAGATATCCAAAACTCAAGTCGTCACGCACTGGAGTGTTCTTTGACTGAGTTTACAGTGAAATAATTTAATTTCCATAGAAGAGAGGAGCGAAGGGAACTAACAAAAATATATGATTCTAATTAATTAGATATATAATATTCAAAACGAAGCTAAAACAATGCGGACATTCAAAACAATGTAAAGAGACCTTCACGTTCGCAAAAAGACGCCGCAAATTTCTTAAACGCAATAAAGTTAGCATTTGTGGCGACCACGCCGGACGGCCCGGCCCGATGGGTCTAACAGCCGGTTCGACCGACTTGAGCAACTCTTCCCTTTCAGAACACATTCTCTTACATTCCCAGAGGGCGTGGTTAGCATCCTCCGCCACATGTAATACGATATTATTTAATATGGCAGTAGGTATATTGTCTATTTTACTAAATTTTAATAAAATTAAAAGATTGGTCAATTACAATTTCTAGTTGAAATCAGTGCATATGTGCCTGTAATTAGTGGAGGTTGCAAGGTTGGTGCAAGAAGTGGCCATATAACCAATCCGAAATGACAAAGCACATATCAAAAATAACAACAACATCTGAATTTAAACTATGACTCACGGCATGTTCTGCCACTGTTCCGGAAAAAGTACTGTGGATCGATTAATTTTATTGTATTAAATATAATTGATATGGTTTTTAAGAATTACATGGCCAATGAATTGAATAATAAAATAACTACCAAGGCACTAAAAATAATTCTCAAGAATATTCTGTAGGTCGAGTGTGAGTATTATTTAATTTGTAAATTTTTGTTGGAAACCAGGTCGTTTCATTTTATTCCTTGGGACGTTTATTGAGACGTAAAATTTTATTAAACCGTTTACAAGAGAAAACGCGCGGGAAAATGCAGTTAAACATTCCGAGATATCACTTAATATATTTATATTTTTTCTCAATAATAATTACACGGCTACGAGGGCAGTCCTGTGCAGCGGAATGGCGGATATTGCGTTCCACGGAAGATCCGCAATTAACTCAAAAAATAAATAAAAAAACGTCGAAATATCGGTAAAAGGCATGTTTTTTTAAAAAAAAAAGCTACGAATACGATGGCTAGATGGTAATAGTTTATTAAGTAATTAACTAACGTAATATGGCATATAAAGGTCAACCGTTTTCCTTAAATAAGTAGTAACTATTTTAAAAGGAACCAGGATGCTTATTAAAAGTATTCAGACGACAGGAAATATGTAATAGTATTTTTCGTGGTCATAGTTTGTTACAAATTAGAATAAATCCTAAAAATTAGTATCGCCG
Source organism: Rhyacophila brunnea (assembly GCF_057557595.1). Taxonomy (NCBI): domain Eukaryota; kingdom Metazoa; phylum Arthropoda; class Insecta; order Trichoptera; family Rhyacophilidae; genus Rhyacophila; species Rhyacophila brunnea. The sequence continues at coordinate 37,490,100 of NW_028232752.1, forward strand.
CGCCAGATAATCGGATAATGTAACCAATGGAGAATAGAATATATTATTATATAAGAATATTCGTGTATTTATAAGTAGTATAATAAAATTATCATATGTTTCAAACATTAAGGCATAAGCTTATTAAATAGCTGAAATTTAAAAAATATATAATACCCCCTTGACAAAACTCGCAGGGTATTAACCCGTCATTTAAAATCTCGATAAGTTGAATTTAATTAAATGTGATAAAAACAATAAAATTTAGAAGTTCATGAAATTCTGCTCTACTTTTCTGTCACGCTGGTGAATTTTTGCAGCTTGCTTCACTATATCAAGTACATTTTTCGTTGAAGATTTCAACATTTTAGTAGGTAATTAATTTTTTTACCTGTCTCTGAAAATTAGTGCTTATAATATAATAAATATTTTTTGCATCGATTTTTTTAGTTAAATTCAACTCATTCAATTGTTTGTAAATTGCATAATATATTCAAAACTCTGAAGGAGACACTCTGACCCGTATTATAAAACGTTGTTTGTGGTGAAATAGTGTCGTCTATACACAATTATTATTTTGCAATGTCATAGTCACTATTAATTTTCTGCAATATCGTAGTCAGAAGAAAATAGTTTCTTAAGAAACTGTGCACGCGTGGAACTATCCGCACGTTCAATCGTCCGGGAACGGCGCAGTAGACCTACTACCAAGTACGCGATGAAATTAGCCGTATAACCTGTTACATTTGAGCGATATTATTGATTCTATTAATTTGCTAGTCAAGACACGAACGTGAAAAAGCTCGATTCGTGCGATTTGCCGGACGCGTGGGCCTAAAGAGGAAGTCGGTATATTGAACCGGACACTTGCGCAGAGTGCCGCAGACCAGCGGCAGGCGCTGGACAATCTGCATTCGTCCACCGTGCCGAATCAAATTAACGCTTGACGTGTCGTCCTGAGACCTATGTCCCGGACCAGGCAATAGTCAGGGAGATTGTCGCAGCAAGACGCGGCATTAGGAAATGGTAAACTATATATTTAATACGTAGATAATAAAATTATGATTCATAATATTTTTCTAAATGATATTTTTTCACTTTGAAATACTATTAAGTGAGAGATGAAAGAAAAATAGGGATATAGCTTAGACTATAGATACATCTAGACGCCACCCAATGCATTGCTAAATGAAGCTGCGTGCCGTGCGATTGGTTTGTGGGCGAGCGAACGCATTCGTACACAAATGTTTGACACCATAGACCATTTCGCTAGTGCTCGCACTGGACGCTCAGAATTAAAATATATTTTTCATTTTTTTTACGTTATATAGTATTTTTAAGCGGCCAAACTTCAACCATTAGGTAAAAATATCCATAATTTAAGTTATTTTAAAGAAACACGGTCACTTGATATTAAAATATATAATAATATACAAATGAATTATCACGAACATGTATCAACTTACATATGACACGTAATACCATCTTCTTGCTTATCAGTACGGCTACCACATTTTAATACAACACACAGAACCATCTTTTCTACTTAATTAACAAAAATATTTACCACTGACTTTATGTTTAACACAAAAAATATCAATTTTAGCAACACGCGCTTGCAGGTTATCGACGCTTAGTTAAGCAAAAAACTAAGATTTGGCGGCTACGCCGACTACAAAATCTTCTACACATCTGTAAACCTTTTATCTTACTCTAGCGCGTGTCGCAGAGATTATAAGGGTGCCGAATACTTTCTCACTCGCACTTATGCATCGTTGTTGCTCAGGCCTTGGGATATATACATATTATGAGAAAGGGACAGCTGGTAAATCACTCAAATCGAATATAACGGAAAGAATAAATTTATATTACATAACCCTACACATAAAGTTAAGGATACTGATACATTTAGTAGTAGAAACATTTTGATTTATAAATTTTACTCGGTGTCTTAATAAATAGTTTTATAAGTGGTGAATACTGAACGCCCACGATGGCTGCGGGGCTTAAGCGTCGGCCTATAACGCCGTGGGTCCCAGGTTCGAATCCTGGGTCTGGTAAAGTACACATATTGTTTTTCAATTTTGTATGAGTCAGAGTATGGACCTAATAGGTTGAGCAAGTGGCTGACATCCATTTCTCGTAAAAAACAAAAAAAAATCTGTCAATACAAACCTCTACTCTGTGGAGGCCCATATGATCCTATTAGGATCGGACATGGTCGAAAAAAAAAAAGAATACTGAATAATGATAAAGTTTAGAAATGCTTAGAATTTAACAAATTTATTTATAACTATTAGACACCACCATAGTTTTTCCTAGCTATTTATAAAAAAATATGAACAGTTTATAGTTAAAAAATATAAAAAAAACTATTTAAATTAAACACAAGTGCATACACCTTCTATTGTTAAATAAAATATAGACCATTATATTAAGTAGATACGTAATCCACATTACTAAATAGATATCATATTGTCCCGTCTTGCTCACTAATACTTGCCATTGCCAACTGAATTCATCTGAGTAAACGAAACCGATATTGAATATTATTAAACTATTTTAGTGCAATATGTGTTAATATTTTTAATTAGTATGATGCATTTCAGTTGACATCATTCATTTAATAATAATAAACGTCGGTAATATAAAACAGTGGTCGCAGTAGTCTAAGAATATTGCAATTGTTATATTATATACCTACATCGATTAAACGAGAATGAAATTGATAGGGTGATTATTTCTTAGAAAACTAATACGAATCCTCAGCAAGCGGTCAAGATATACACCTGATTGTATTGCAATAAAATTACAAATGCATCGTCACCAATATAATTAAAAAGTATAATAACATTTCCGCTCCTAAGTGGAGAATATGACTCCTTGCTTATAAGCAAACACGCATTAAAAAAAACGATATATTATTTGGACAATTAATTTCTGTATAGATTTTATCCAAGTAAATACAGAACGATAATTAAATAATACGTACCTACGATACTAATAAATATAATTATATACTCGACTCCTTTCCTAGACTCGACGTAAAGCAAACTGCAAACTAGGTAACCTAGAGTGAGTACAAAATATGATTACATACCTGTGTCAGTAGGTTACAGTCACTGTGGCAATACGTCGTAGACCCCGTTTGTCCACGGCTCTACGGCGTAGATAGGCGAGAGATATCGCAGCAGTGTGAGACGCGGGACCCACGTACGAGCACCTCGCCTACGCCACGGGGCTAGGGACTTTTTAATAGGACGCCGAGAACGAAGCGTAGCAAGATTGAATTGTGGATTGGGAGCAGGTATGAATCTTTACGTACATATATAGTGATCGACGAACGCTTGCTTTCGTTTGAAGATATTATAAGTATCTCTTGAAGATAATAAAAATGTATTAAGAAAAGAATTATACTATGTATTATGAGCTAAAACGTATGATAGGATAATTTATAAAATCGTATGTCTAATAGAAATATTATTTTGTCAGACGAACTTAGTGGTATCGTACCACTACAAAATACAGTCATCATATGTGAAGTTAAGATTATTAACCCACGGATATCGATTTGTCTTAGGTCAGAATTGAGACTGCATCCACTATGTAAGACTTCCACTTGATTGATTCAGTGCGTTGATCACCATCCCTGGAGGCAAGCCATCGCCACCAGGCTCTTCAGATTCTCACGTCCATGACGAGCTATATACGAGAATATATCCGTAGACGTACAGAATGCTTTTTATAGATATTATGGAGAACCATTTTATTAAGATAACGAATAGGTAAACAGATTCAAGGAGTCACATGGTCCGTAAGTAAGATAAGATTTTTATCACGAAAACGTGTCCTCTATTAAAATTATTTTTGAGCAGTTTCTATTGTAAAACTATATATAAAACTAATTCCCATAATCAACTAGACCAGTATTTTTCAACATTTAGTTAGACACTCTTAATCTCTAATTAGGATTTCACGAAACACCAAAATTGTTAATTTTGCCAAAGTAAAGTTTTGCCTGAAATATTAACACACTTGTATTTATTGTAGTTTTCGAAATAAATTCGCGACGCATTAAAGTTATTCTTACGACACACTGATTGTGAACCACTGAACTAGACTATAGCAAAAATGTGAGCCAAGGCTCTTTCTATTCATTTTATGGGGGCAAAATATAAGTTCGACGAAACCTTACAAATCATACCCAGCAAAATGCGACACTCAACGTGTTGTGGGGAAGTGTTATTGAAAAATCGTAAAATAAGTCCATCGAAAAATTTTCAATCCAGGGGTAGGTATTCGATATATCAACCCTGTGGAAAATATATTATTTGATGTGTGACAGCCGGGGAAACCAAGTGTCGCGCTCGGGTTATAAATGGCTGGGAAATAACCTCACAATATATTATTATTATAACCCACATCTAAAGGTTTGATAAAAAGTATTTTGCATGTAACATACATTGGTACCTACCGTACTAAATTGAATCTCAGAATAGGAAAAGGTCATTTTGTACCTAAGTATATATTTAATATTTCACATTTTACCACGTTTTTATTAGCTCGTATTGTTTGTTCGGTACAGATTTTTTCTTGTGTCCAGTAAATTTTTTTTCTTGTTTGTCCAAGATGTGTCTTGGATGATTGAAGACTTTTAACTAACTTCCCGACTAGCTAGAAATTTTTAACTTTTAGAATATATCAGAACACGACGACAATGCATTCTTTTAATACTTTTAACCATTTTTAAGCAGAATTCAATTCATTTTCAGTTAATTCTGTTTTGTATGGAAAATTATTATTGTTGGTTGCTAAAGGGGTCCTAGCAACTAAATTATTAATATATACGTGCGTTACTATGGAAATCAATATGAAATGTCAAAATGACATTTCAGTATTCTCTATTTATTCAGTATTTATACCAAGTACAATAAAAAGTTTTTATTAATACATAGAGTTGTCAAGACAAGTATGATCCAACAGAAAATTTAAAAACGTGGTAAGTATAAAAAAAAGTTCTTTTTATCTTGTAATAATTTCAATACATTTTATAATCGGGTAAATATATTTAGATATATAAAAGCTCATACTATTCGAAGCGATTTTGAAGATCGTACGAATATCACGCTTTTGTTAATTCTCTGATACTTTCATTCAGATTTTTACCCACCTGGCAGACCTTTCACCCGATAGATACATATTAACAATTAAATAAAAATACATACTTGTATAGCAAATATTACCATCATAAGAGAGAAGAGAAATAAATAAAATAAAACATAACATAACCAACCTGATACTTGAAATTAGGGTTAAGTTAAAGATTAGAATAAAAATTATGAAGTGACTATTTACGATAAAAGGTACATCCACATACAACAAAATACGCATATATTATATTATGTGTAATTAATTACATACAACAGTATGTAGTGATCTATAATTTCCAAAAGCCGCCACGAGCATAATATGAAACAAAAAATTCCGATATTTTAACTTTTATTTTGTTTTAAGTGCAGGTTTGTCATTGTTTTACATTTTAAATATATTTTAATCTTCATTTAATATGGTCTACCATCCCAATCTCAATAAAATAATTTCGCAAATATTTATCTTATAATGTAAGAATTTCTGATTTCTGAGTCCCCATGTATGGATATTTTTTTCTTTTATGTGGCGTCATCTACACGAAGATTGGCCATTTTAAATACAGCCTGAAGATGCTAAAAGGCGGAAGCCACACTACTAAAATCCATCTTTATATAAAGTGTAAAGTAAATTAATGCCATACTTCATATCAGCAAAATATTGATAATATTAAATTCCAAAATATTACATTTTAATCGATAGTTATTTTGGTTACGAAGACGACACTCTGGTTTGTATTAATTAGATAGTGTCTATACTGGTGGCACAAGAAAATTAGTCAGGTATCGAAGTAACTACTAAATTTGTGGAATTCAGTATAACTAATATTACACTGTTGGAAAATGGAACTCAATACAAAGTAAATGCTTTATCAATAATTATTAATTAATAAGATTAGTATTCGATAAAGCGAACGCGTACCGTCCGTCAATATTATCAATTATATAAATATGATTTAGGGAAGTTAAGACTTTTTCAAAGTATAATTTTCTAAAAGCAGTACCTAAGTGTCTCTATGGAAATACTGAAACGAAAAAAAAAAAGTTACGTACTAACATATTCTTTTGCAAAATATGCCAAACGTGAGATCGTCGTAATTTATTTCGATTGAGACATTGACGTCAATTTAAGCAAAGAGAAACCATAAAGTCATAAAGAAGAAAAAGGTTGACCCACCACGGGCAAGAAGTTAAATAATTTTGACATTAGACTGGCATGAGGGTAAGGGGAGGTGGTGCGCTATTCGTCGGGACCCCAGAAAGTGGAAATTGAAAATTTATAGCGTTCAACTCTCCGAAGTCGTTACCAATATGTACAGTATGTCCTTTGCTTGCTTATTTGTAATAAGCGCATTTAAATTTTAAATGTCGTAACTTTTGTACTATTTTATAAACCTTAATCGTTAACCGATGCGGGCATCTTAGGCAGCATCGGTAAACATACGACAGATTATTTATTTTATTAATTTATTTATTAAGGAAACAAACAGTTACATTTTAAATACAAAAATATGTTTAAAAAATAATAGTGAAATTATATTGCAACCAACAAAGTTTCCATGTATAAATAATAACATAGTTAAGCCTAACAAGAATAAAAAGTGAGAAAGTAAGAAGAGCATAAATATAATGAAATTACATATGAAGAATGAGGAATTATAGACAAAAAAGGTTACATTATATAATATATACATATATTTTAAATTTGGTTAATATCCATTTTACAAGAGAGTAGAAATACATACTGTTTATATACTAAATTAACAAATTAATATATCTTAAAACATAAATAATTAATTATAAAGTAAAAAAAGGCAATGAATAATTTTCTGTGTTGTTTTACATTAAGCTATTTACTGGCAATATATTAAATAAACATTAAAATGTAAAAATAATCCAGATCTGCCTAGATAGGCGAATACGAGTGTTGGAAACTTTATTAATAATAAATACCTATAAGTGGGTGTATATATAATTATACTGTAAGAATACCGCTTTAATAATATAAATATATAGAGATGTCACGGAGAGTTGAAGCTTTCGAGATGCGTCTTTATAGACGCATCCTCAAAATTCTTTGGACTGACCGGGTGACAAATGTCGAAGTTCTCAATCGAATGGGAAAGGACCGATAAGTTCTGCGTAGTATCAAAACCAGGAAACTACAGTACCTCGGCCACATTATGAGAGGACAACGGTGTAGCATTCCCTAACTTGTCATCCAAGGAAAGATCAATGGTAAGCGTAGCAGAGGACGACGCCTCATTTTGTGGCTTAAGAACCCCCGTCATTAGTATGAGTGCAGCTCTACTGAACTGTTCCGGAAAGCAGATGACAAATCAAAGATCGCCTTGGTGGTAGCCCACCTCTACTAGGGGATGGCACAATCAGCAGACATACATATATAGTAAAATATATTTTTTTTTCCCGATCATGTCCGATCCTAATAGGATCATATGGGCCTCCACAGAGTAGAGGTTTGTATTAAGTAATATATATTAGCTTTAATAATATATTGTAACTATAATCGGTATAAGTAGGTACTTAAAAAAAATCAATAATAACTTATCTACTAACACATACATTATTATGAGGTATTTTGGTACCTTTTTAATGGAAAATATTATTTTTTATTAAATAAATATAATATAAGTATACATAAATAGTTTTAATAAAATTACACTAATTTGATAAGAATTTCAATAACTAGCGAATAATTGAACGAAACCGATTACGATTGTTTGTAGATCTCCCTGTACATTTCAAAGAGCACTCGTTGAAAATTGGCGGCCACTGGCGACTCAGCACGTGCGCATAATAAACTACGTGTCCATTATTCTCGAAGCCGTAACAGTGCCGCAATTTGACTTCTATTGAGATCCTGCGAGGAAACTGAAAGAACTCTCGTCACAGATACACATGTAAGTTAGCGGATCAGTACTTGTAATAGGTACTGTACTGTGTACTGGTAACTATTTACTAAATACTGACATGATTAAGAAAAAGAAAACTCACCAACCATATTTACTTTTTACGGACAAAAATTTTTATCTTTATTAAATTATGTAAAACAATCAGGTACCTACTCGGCTGAAAGAGCGAACGTATTGAGTTAAATACGAATACAAAACAGTTTCTTCTACATGTTTTCTTATACTATTTAGATTATAAGTTATATACATAATATTGGAGGTAATTAAAAACACGACAAAATATGTGACAAATCGTTTCACGACAAGCAGTCGGTTAAAAATTCGTGTTCATTGCTGGCGTATTTTGTGGCCTTCTTTGACGTTTTATAATAACATACTATGACATGACTGATTTCTTGATTAATCGTGATTGTTCATCTAAATTGTCAAGGCAATGTCATTGTATAACGATAAACTTAATTAACGTTTTTAATAGTAGTGACAGGCGTTTTCTTTCAGTGCAGCTTTGGTAAATAAATCTAGTGCTTTAAACGCGTTTGCATTGTATACTTCTGGATGCGTTTTGCAATTTTATGAGATTTCTCAGATACCTACATAATAATGAACCCATGCACAACAATGTGGGATACAGTATGAAGATTGCTACAAATGAATCTGTAATGTGAATTAACTTTCAAATAATTTAATCATTACTCTCAGTAAGTAACCGTATTTTTATATTATGTTCATATATTTAAGCACCACCTATATTCTATATCATCATGATCACGGGCCTGCTTCAATCCACTGCTGGATTAAGGCCTCCTCAAGCGCTTTATACTCTTCTCAAATATGTACTCTTTGCTGTCACGTCATTTCGAGGAACTATAACTCATTATATATGGAGAATAATATCTTCAAAGTATTTGGTTGCCACAAAATTGAGCATGTCATCTAAAAAAAGTACCTATATATTTCAATGACTGTTTTTGGCACCTACCCATCTATATTTAGATTGTATAAATATAAATCGCACTGATCGCTTATACGAAGTTAATTATAGAATAATTAACAATTCCTAGGCAATAAATAGATTAGCATTATTATTCAATGGACAATTGCACAAAACATGAAATTGAAGTGGCGCAAACAAGGTAGATTTAGAATATCAGATATTCGTTGAAATATTTCATCAATGGATAACCTTGCTATGGATATGGGTAAGATACTATACGCAGATAGGTCAGGTGAAAATCTCAAGTTTTAGAGTGGGTAAGGTGACGTATCACTTTTAGGCCACCGCAAAAAAACCTTCAACAAAAATGAATTTGAATTCTGAGAAAACTTTTCTTTACCTGCGACCTTGGGAGAAAAAAAGAATTTCTTTAACACTACAAGAAGACCCAACGGGTCACTGGAAATTCACAAAAAAAAGTTTTCAGGCGGCGCAAAAAAAGAAAAAAACACAATCGGGGATTTTTAAAAAAGAAATAAATACATACTTAGGAATGATAAAACCAATAAACTGGAAGAAATGTCTACGACCCTTTGTACCAAAATGTGATTTTGATTTTTCAGCGTGAAAATAAATATAATGCGAAAGATCTATCATATTTATTTTGAGAAATTCAGACACAATTTCCCACAACTTTTTATCGCACAAAAGGCTTTTTCAGTAAAAGTGAATTTAAAATACAAAGCAAAGAAGTAGCTACATAACGCTTTCAATAAAATATATTTTGGTAAGTGTAAATTTAATATTAGCATATTGTGAAATCTTTACTTTCATATTATTACTTAAAACTTACCGTTAGTTAACTTTCAGTCGCAGAACTTGCAGATATCGGCAAAAAGGTGTGAGTCATCAGAAAAAATGTAATAAGTTATGCTTATTTCATAACTTCTTATTTACATACAACTCGCCAAAGTAGGTAAAAAATATACCTACAGATTATACGTTAGTCAATTCCGCAATTCATTGGGTCTTTCTTCTGCACAACACATATGTACGAGATATGCACATTTTGCTAGATGCGGGGTTCGAAGTCACGACCCATTGATTTACAGTCAGATATTGCTAACACATACATTATGGATCATGGGTCAGATTTAACTGAAGTAAAGATCTCAAACGGAAATGGGCGAAGGACGGACAATCGCTGGACAAATCTAGTCATCCAGTGGTAACCAAGAGGTACAAAACGTCCGCACGGTAGATCTACAGGCCGCTGGATCGATGAAATGGTTAAGATCTGCGGACGTACATGGCAAAGCAACGCACATGACCGAGAGAAGTGGACTCAGCTTGGAGAGGTCTTCATTCAGCAGTGGAAATATTCAGTCTGATGGATGATGATGATGATGAATGATCTCATTAGATTCATCACTGACTTATGGATCGGAATATGAGCTTTAGAAAAAATGAATGTATAGCTAATGAGAAAATAAATGTCTTCTGAGCAATATCTGAAGCTGGGAAGTAGCGAAAACTGTTTACTCATGAACTGTACGTAGTGTACAGTGATCCATATAATATCATCTATCACGTGGAAGTATGGGGATTCCGTTCAGTAGGGCACGTCTCAAAAATGGAGGATAGGTACCTAACTCAATAAGCTACCCGCTAATTAAACGGAAAGACGAGAAGATGGCTAGAGAGAAGCTAAAATGGCTGGACTGTATAAAACAAGACAACGCATCTTTGGGACTCAGGCGAGGGGGCGCTTGCAGTAGGCAGTGGGGAAGTTGGAAGGTTAGTGGAGGCGGGTGATATTCAACAAATCAAATTCGAATCAAATTTTATATATTTTAGATATACTGAACTTTGCGAATTACTAATTCAAGACGTTTACAACATGACATTTAAAAACAAAATTAAAACAGTTTACCTATATAAAAAAAGAAAGATATGCAGCATTAAGTTGTTAAACAGTAGAAAGAGTAAATATAAATTAGATACAAGTATACTGAAAGAGCTACGTAAACTCTATTCTAAGAATTTATAAAACAATGCCCATCTACACTTATCCTCACGTAGGTGGAATATGTCAACATCCGAAGCGATTTGATTGAACAGGGTTATTGTCCTCCCAATTGGCATTACCAATAGCATATTAGTTCTGCACCTTGGGAGAATAAACTGATACTCTTGATTTCTAAGGTAGTTATCAAGGACACACAAGTCAATACTACCAAGAATAGCAGAATTTTTATTTACATCCCGTATAAGTCGGAAAAAATACGTGGTCAAATATAAATATCGGCTAGTGTTAAACTAGAGTATATAAACATACGAAATAGGAAGCAAGTTGGGTAAAGCTACGGATGGTATCCGTACAACTTCAAGTAAAGGAGTCTCAAAAAATTTTTTGAACTCGTTCTACAGTCTACCATAAGTTCGTATTTCAACTGATGCGAGACCCAAACAATCGACCCACTCTCAAGCCGGCTTCTAACTAAGGAGCTATAGATAATTTTTAATACCGTAATATCCGAAAAGCCCCGGGAAGTGCTCTAGTGAACGATAAATTATTGAAGTCCAGTTGGTTACGCCTGCCTCAATTTAATATATATAATCTATATCAAAATGGAGTTGACGACATTCGTCCAAGTTGGCAACACCCATGAAGAGTTATAAGTCATCAGCGAACAACAAAAACATAGCATTTAATGACCACTACTATATCATTTATAAAAATTGTGAACAACAATGGCCCCAAGTGTGAGCCCTGAGGGACACCAAAAAATGTTTGAAATATTCGTGACTGATATAGGCAGTACGATACATATTGTTGACGGTTCCTAAAAAAACTCCCGAATAACTTCAGAAATCGATCCAACAATCCAATAAGTTGGAGTTTTTCCATTAGGATGTCATGATCGATGTTGTCAAGTGCTTTCGAGAAGTCATTGTAAGAACAGTCAACCCGGTGGCCTCTATCCAGTGCCGATGACACATAATCGGTAAATACCATCGGGTTAGTTTATGTTGATCTCACGAACTTTTGCTAGTGCAGAGAGAACTGCTACCGACCAGTAATTCTACACTGAAGACTATATTATACTACTCTTATGGATTGGAGTAACCTTCGAAATCTTCCACGCTTCTGGAAAGATACCCGTCTCTGACCTTCGTTGAGCTGTAGTGGCGTTGATAGGTTTATAAAACAATTCATCACGATTTGAAAGAGAATTTATTCACTCTTAAACACTGCAGAGCTTTCAATAATTCTATTAAACTGTGTCTTCTGCCAACCTACAGGTGGACATGACTGGCGTACGTCTTGTACTTTTTTTATTTGACACACTATGTACTCACAGTAACAAATACTAGCTGTTTGGTAATACGGCTAGACAAGAAAATATATTTTAAAATTCTAAATGAGTTTATTATAAAGGAGGATATATATAGGATGTCCAGTGGTAGACCAAGAAAAATGAGCGAAATCCTGAAAAAGCTAAACTAAAAAATAATCTATTTTCTCGGCACATTTTGAAATGTGTCGTATACCTATATGAAAATCCGCCGAACACGTCGCCGCGTTCTTTTGACATCTGTATCCGCTATTGCTTCCTACCTCGCATTCGCCCATATTGATTTTTCTCACGCAGACTTTAAACTGGGTTTATGTATAGACACTTTCTATAAGAGACATGTATGTAGGCCATTATATAATAATTCCATATAAAAAATATTTCAAAGTCCGAACTACAAATCAAAATTAAATGAATTAATATGCATATATTAGAATACGTTCAATTTTAGGTTTTTAGTAAACTATATTACATTGCGAACCATTATTGGGTTGCCAATCATATTGTTTCTTATTTTTTTACTCGCTATGCCAAGTATGCAAAATATGTTTATACCACAGTGTGCTACCTACTTTTAGTTTCGTAGACCTCTCTTTAACCGATGGCCTGTATTTTATATATTGTTATGATGACGGGGAGTACTGTTTAAACGTCGTAATTTAGATACTTTTCCAGACGGCCTAAAGCGGCTACATTTAGGTAACAAAATAATATTTCTAATGCATTTATTACTCGAAATAAATTTGATCGTCATATTATATATTTTACAAATCTCATTTGGTGCTGTAGGTATATTATAAAAATAATCTTATCAATTATGATACAAAAAACTTGCTGAAATTATTATTTTTTAATTATAATAATTGGGCATAGGTACATACCTATTTTGATTTTAACAACTACCGTTTTGAAATCAAACTACCTGGTTTTGGGGCCAAATCTCTGTGTTCTGCCCCCCCCCCCTGGCATTACGTTGATTGTGTGAATAGTATTAGATTATTATTTCTAGTAACAAAAAAACGGGATACCTACGGTCTATTTTGGTTTATATGCTCCCTTTGAAATCAAAATTATTCTAGTTTATCCTTTATATTATTAACTTGGACATTGACTCTATAATAATTCAATGTTATTGTGAAAAGATATACATACGTTACAACTCACAACAGAGCTTATTGCCCAAGGCAATGTGGGTTATATTATAATAATATATACAGAGAGAAAAAAGAAAGATAAATACATTTTTGGGTTTCCTTCCCTTTGTAGTCAAAAATGTGTTACATCAGCAACATGTCGAAACTGACTTTAATACAGGTTACACTTTATAATATATATTATATGAAAATGAAGTAAGGATATCCATTTGGGTACATCAAGTATTCCTTTTGCGTACATCACAAAGGGGGAATAAACATATAAATGTCCTAAGCCTTTGAGAGTGGTAGGGCGGATGTATACTATGGCGATATGACTTGTACGGTTGGAAATACTCATATATAAATCGACTATTTGAAGGAATGTTATGAATAGTATGAGCACGCCGCCTTGACGCGTAAACATAATTTAAGAACAAACATTTAACACAATATCTTAGGTACGAGGGTGGGTCAATAATTCCTTAGAAAAAAGCATTAAAACAGGTTTTATTTTTGTATTTTTTTTTTATTTCTCAACATAATTTCCTTGGAGCTCAATACACTTGGTTAGACGTTTCTCAATTTTTTTTAAACCGTCAGAAAAATAAGTTTTCGGAAGGTCCTCAAAATAAGCATTTGTCCGATCGATGACTTCTTCATTTGAAAAAAAACGTTGTCCACTTAGCCATTTTTTTAAATTTGGGAAAAGGAAAAAGTCACTGGGGGCTAAATCTGGCGAATACGGTGGGTGGTCGACCAATTCGAACTTCAATTCTTCAATTTTAGCCATTGATCGTAAACATGTGTGAACACGGGCATTGTCCTGATGAAAGAGGATTTTTTTCCTGTTTAAATGAGGCCGTTTTTCTTCAATTTTGTTTTTTAGCTGGTCCAATAAAGATGCATAATAATCCCCTGTTATTGTTTTTCCTTTTTCCAAATAGTCAACGAAAATAATTCCACGTGCATCCCAAAATACAGTAGCCATAACCTTACCAGCTGATTTTACGGTTTTCGCCTTCTTTGGACATGGTTTGCCTTCACAATCCACTGCTTTGACTGTTCTTTCGTCTCGGGAGTATAGTGGTGTATCCATGTTTCATCTACAGTCACAAAGCGACGAAAAAAATCATCCGGATTGCGTTGCATGAGCGACAACAGGGCTTTAGAGGCCACCACCCTACTGCGTTTATTGTCGACTGTGAGCAAACGCGGCACCCATCTTGCAGAAATATTTTTCATGCCCAATTTGTCATGTAAAATAGAAATGACGCTACCTTTTGAGATCCCTGTAACCTCAATTATCTCACTCAACTGTAATCTTCGGTCACTTAACACCATATCGTGGATTTTATTGATCATTTCTGGTGTAGTCACCTCTACAGGACGTCCTGAGCGTGGTTCATCCTTTGTTGATGTACGACCACGTTTAAATTCATTTAACCAGTTATAAATAGTTGCAAGTGAAGGAGCAGATATGCCGTGAACTAAATCCAACTCATTTTTTATTTCCTTTGCTGTTAACCCTTTTATATTAAAATGTTTAATAACAACTCTAAACTCAATTTTCTTCATTTTCCATTTTTCCATTTTCCACAAGCAAATTTTTTTTTTAAATGTACGAGAAACACACAACAACCCGACCAATCTGATTAAAACTTCGCAGCATACTGAATCGGTAGTGCCGCTGCATGAAAACAAACCGCTTGCAGTACTAGTCGCGCCACCTGTCGGCTTTTCTAAGGACTTATTGACCCACCCTCGTAATACAATGATGTTTCCATAAATAAGGCGAATTTATTTAATACATTCTTGTACCTAACTAAAAATATATGAAAACCATTAATTACGCGAATCGTGAAAGTAAGAACCATTCCGCACATAGCTCTCATAAATTAAAAATAAACGTTATGATATTTAGTTTTTTTGGCGTTTTTGAAATAGATATTACTTTCTTTTTTTTTTTATAAATATAAACAACATTCGTTCTCAGGTAACCATATTATTTCTCGGAACAGCATTCACATACTTGAAGTACAATTTACTACACTTAATTATATTTCTTAAGTAACCGGGAAGATCTCAAGCAGTTGTGCAATTTATCAAGTAAATGGAAAATATCTTATGTCATCTCTATTATCTCGCAGGTTGTTCCGACAAAAAATACCAAATTATGTAACCTGGCTGAGTGCACAAATCGTACTGGACACAAGATTTTTTATAATTTCTTTTTAATAATAAAAAAATACCACTCATAGTATTGGATGCTGAAATTACTCCAAACTACCAAAAAAAGTAGCCTTCCATTGTGACTAAAGCTTTCGCAATGTAAGAGAATAATAAAAATTTAATGAATATAATATAAACAATATTCGTACAATGACAATGTTTCAACATGATTGTCGATTTTTTTTCAAAAAAAAAAAATCCTATTAGTTACATATTTCTCAGAAGTGTTTTCAAATTGTGTACGCTCAATAAAAAGAATGTTACATTCTTAAATCTTGTGAATTATTCGCTTGAATAAAAAAAATAACAAAAACGTTTCACCATTGTAAATGAATGGCAATTGTACATAGTATTTTTATCATTTATGCCTGGAACAGAATCTAAAATTTCAGCGTCGAATCGCACTCATACTATTGCATTTCGTAATTCTAATGTACCTCATTCATAATGACGAAATTGAAATAATAAATACACCCCAGACTTTTTGAAAGAGAGAAAATTGAAATCTCTGCGGCTACATTATTATGAAAAATCTGCGCATAAGTTGATACCTACTAGGGTTTACAAACCCGTTTGATTTCTTGATTTCTGTATCGAAATTGATGGGATCCCGGACTTTCGAGATTAGTTATAACACGTTTTTGACAAAGTGAGACTTTTTTGTGAATAAAATAAATAGGTATATAACTTGAATGAAATAATATCGCCAGCTCAATTAAATAATTACTAATGATTTCATATTATGATTGGTCAAACAACATGGACCTAATCATATGTTGTTCTAATCCATATTGTTTCTCTTTTTATGTACAATAATAGCAGCCATTCCATCATAATATGTAATAGAGAATGCAGGTTGATGATTGAATATTAGATGATTACTTTATTATTTTTGTTATTTTTTTGTACATACCAATAAAACATCTTACGAAAAAATCTGTATGATCGGGTACGTTCGCAATATTGGAGAGCAGATTTTCGCAGAAATATGCTGTAAATGCATGCTAATCACGAAATTAATTGAATATTTATATCGTTTGCTTGTCAGTGCATTAACAGGAAAATAACATTCCTGTAAAAGTCTTAAGGTCGTTTTATGTAAGGGTAGTGTAGTTATTTCAAGGTTGTTTAACATACATAATTTTGAAAACACTTCTGAGAAAATATATTATAACCAATAGATAAAATCTTTTTGAAAAAAGTAGGACACCCCGCAGGAATCGAACCTGCATCTTTCAGGTATCGGACCCACGCACATATTTTCTCAGAAGTGTTTTCAAAAGTATGTATGTTCATTAATTAGAATGTTACATTCTTAAATATTGTGAATTATTAGTTGAATAATAAAATTGTTAATTAAAAATTATTAGCAAGTTCAAGTAAGTTGAAAAAAAAAATCTTGGAGTGATACGTGACGTCGGTTAATAATTAAAGTAATACCTACTTTGATTTAAAATACAAAAGCTGATCGCCAATAGTAGCTCAATTTGGAAAGCGCTTCAGTAAATATTAAAAGCCATTAGTTAAAATGTATCGCAATTAAGTATGGCTCCTTTAGCATAGTGGTTAATGTGCGTGGGCACGATACCCGAGAGATGTAGGTTCGATTCCTGCCGGGTCTTACTTTTTTCAAAAAGATTTTTTCTATTGGTTATAATATATTATTCTCTCAGAAGTGTTTTCAAAATTATGTTTGTTCAATAATTACAATGTTACATTCTTAAATCTTGCAAATTATTCGTTGAATAAAAAAAAACAGTTAAAAGGTTGTTCGTATATCCGATCGGTAGGTCTTAAATTTATAATTTTGGATATCGCAATATATCTGCTAAGTAATTGATATATAAGAGTACATAATTTATTTAAAACGGCAAATATGGAAAATTAACATCTCACGAACTGAAAAAAAGTATAGTTTATACAATGTTTCCTTTAATAATTTGAGAAGTAGAGAGAGTTTTAGAAGAGAAATTTCATCAAGAATACTAATCCCGGAATTGGAAATCTGTCCGGGATTGCAATCCCTGGTATGAATATTATAAAAGCGGTCGTTTATCGTGAAACGTTCATTAAATTGCAGCAGCGAAAGCTGAATTTCTTTTATGGTGCGAGTGCGACGAAAGATCGGCAAAGCGGGCATTTGTACAGATGAGTGACCGAGATATGTCAAAGAAAAATTGCGGTAGGGAAGCAAATGCGACCCCGCAATTTGTGGGATGAAGTATGTGGGTGCCTAATTCGCGAAACGCATATTTACCCTTCGTTTTAAAATGAAAAGCATTTTTCATACATTTAAAAGCATCGGATAAAGCTGCCTACGCATAGATGTACCTACTTATGTAGATTATTTTTAATAATATAGAAAAACCATAAGTACCTACTTTAATACGATATTAATAATATGTATCACTAACAATAATTAATACATTTATTGTATACTTGTGTAGTAAATAGCTGGAGGTTGTGAATGCGAAGAATAGAACGAATATATAAATAATTACAAGATAAAAAGAACTTTTTATATACGTTTTGAAATTTTCTGTTGAATTATTATGCTCAATATGCTCAAACTTGTACTTGATATGAAGTAAATAAAAAACAAACAAACAAATATAGAATACTGAAATATCATTTTGACATTTCATTTTGATTTCATAGTAACACACATATATATTAATAATTTAGTTGCTAAGACCACCCCCTTAGAAACCAATAATAGTCTTTTACTTTTTACGGATTTTTCTGAAATAATTTTCCATACAAAACAGAATTACCTGAAAATGAATTCAATTCTGCTTAAAGATGGCTAAAAGTATTAAAAGAATGCATTGGCATCGTGTTCTGATGTATTCTAAAAGTTTCAAAACTATAGCTAGTCGGGAAGTTAGTTAAAAATCGATTGCAAGATTTGTACTGGACAAACAAGCACCGGACAAACAAGAATACGAGCTAATAAAAACGTTGTAAAAATAAATAGGTACGTACATGTGAACGATTTTTAACAAATCTCTGTTTATTATCGTTGTTGTGGGAAATATATTTATTTGAGTGCTTTAAAATCATCATACATAAAATTATATAGTCCGGGAAAATTGCAATATTTCATATCACACCTATTAAACGTGAATAATAAAAGGAATACTTATATAGTTAAAAGACATATAACTCCGTCATTTATTTTTTAAACTTTTTCAATGCAAATGTTAGACATGGTTTAAACATCTCGAAGTATTTGATAACAAAATGATTCGATTATATACTAAAATAATTACATCTTTTAATAGATTCTTATGTTATTTGTTTACTAAAATGTCGGTCACACAAAAAATAATCTCAAAATGGCGTGATTTTTTTGTGTTTTACCAGCTATTACGCTACAACATAAATATGAACATTATAAATATTTTTTCATACGGACGACAGTCTCTTACTAAAGCACGTAGGAATTTAAAACGACAAAATCATAAATTCAAAGATAATTGTCTCGCTAAACGCGCCTTGATATTAAAATTGAATTATTGCAAGTAATAAATTGAGAATTTCTAAAACATGAATGCGGACGTAGGGATGCTATAAAAATTTCTGATATTTTTGCGCCGACAAACTGTGTAATGCATCTGTAAATCTTCTATATTTAAATATATTATCGAAGTGAAATTTAATATGCGGAAAGTATGCATGTATCCATTAAATTTAATATCATAAGCTTTGGCTCACAACAAACTCAAAACAATAAATGAAGATCTGTCAGTGTTCAGTAACGAAGACTTCGTATTTAAGAATTATAATACAACGTTTCACTCGACTTACGAACATTCATTGAACAATAAACGTGCACTTGATACAAAAAATAGAAATCGATTTATCAGTGTGTATTTAAAACAGGCACAGCGCGAGCAGTCAGTGATACGTATATAATATATTATACTCAATGTAATCTATGAAGTATTTCGCGTACTTATTTAAAATGTATGAAAACCAGCGGTTTCATCTAGTACTAAAATATAAATACACATATCCGCAATTCCTAAGCTTTCGTACTGGCAACGGTTCAGCAATAGCGTCTTGTAAATAGAGATAGCTATATATACAAGCTAATATACTGAGATAGCAGTGATAAGGAGTAAAATAAATAAATCATAAATAAATTGGTTGGCTCATGGGATTATTTGCATTCTTTAAAGCAATTGATTTGTGATGCATATCAAATGTGTATATTAATTTTAACATACATAATTTAATATTGTCTGTGATGTTTTAAAGCTTTCCTATGTGTACCGCCTGTATTTATCAATTCTATAGTAAGTTGTACTATTGTAATTTTATCTACTTACCTTTCGTCAGAAGGTTACCTACCCACCTTTATCTTGACTGTACAAGATCTTTACACACTTACTGTTATTTCAGTTAAAAATCGTTTACCTTACTACAACATTCAGTATTGTCTTAACAGCCCCAATATTTTTCGTAAGATATAGGTATATAAGCATACTACTTATTATAGGCACTTAATCAAACAGTCTCGAGATGTAATATGTATTAAACGTGGGTGTCTGAATAATCATAAATAACTCTGAGGCAAAATTAGAAACGATAAAATATAAACAAATGTATTTAAATACCTGCGTAATAATAATTGCGAAATCACTCTGATAGATATCGTAATCTTTAGTTTATTCAAGCTTTCACATAGGGATATTTCAGTCGGATTATCTGAATATTGTATTATTTAGGGAGGTATTGATACATCAAACGGCAGGCTCTGACAAGCAGATAAGATGATTTAGGCAAACTATCGAAGGGATGAAGGGTGGATGCTGGGGGTGCAATGGGTGCATAGTATTTGGGTGGCATTGTAGGGAGCGCTGCTAGACGTTAAATATATAATTTGTGCCACTGTTTTGTATTGATTTAAACCACTAACTTCAATACCTAACATTTAAAATGATACCTACCTAAGCAATGTTATTGATTCCGTATATTATAGTCTGAAAGTTATTAACATTGAATCGTTGAGGTACATATTGAAAATATGATTATGAATTATATACGTTATTTCAGCGTAATCACTGTGGTTTCTACACATCACAAACAGTACACGCGAATAGGACATATTATGATTTTAGGTGGTACCGATCAAAATCTCGATATATAACAATTTCAACATCGAAATATAATCAAAATCTTAACTGTGAAAATCCCCACATGTCAGAATCCTGAAAATCGTGTCGGTTAAGTGAGGTCGGGTGAGATTTTGACACCAACTGCCACTATCATATAGCCAGCCATTCAAGACATGTAAATTAGTATCAAAAATAAATTTTGATGAATCTTCAAAATCAATCAACTTGTATGTACGTTTCAATGAAACCTAGAAGAAAAGTTACTTAATCTATTCAATAGATTTAAAGCTTACTTGGTTGTAATTCATTTATGATTTTTTAATGTGAATAATCCACACAAACAATGAATAGCATATTAGGAAAACCTAGCGTAACCTTATGTGTATCGAGCTTTCAGAACAGATTCTTGCAAATGATTAATTAATATGTTCTGCGGTAACAAGACCTTGTCAGTACCCAGGAGATAAGATGATAGATCGTACAGGATGCACTAATGCCACATCTTACGTGGATATACGACATTGAATCGTTATTGGTAATTTTAATATAACTAATCTTTAGTTTATATTGTTAATATAACTTGTCAATTTATAACCTAAATGTAATTCTTATTAATTTAAGTTTTATACTATGTATTTCATTTGAGTATTTTTTTGCGACCCCGGTTTGGCCTTTCGACATCTTCAGGCTATATGCGCACTGGCTAATGGAAATGCATACTGACACAAAACACAGTTAATTATTGTTTTTATAATCAATTAATACATAAAAGAACGTACACATGTTATTACTAAATAAAGAGACAAGTATAAATACTATTGTTAAAAATTTACAGTATATATTCAAAGGTATGACAGGAGCCCGCAGTCTCGCTAGAATGGATTCAGTTTTGCGTTCTTACCACATAGTGGTGGATTTTAATATAATTATAAAATAAATCTACATAATATTGATGATACGAATTCACTTCGGATGTGTATATAGTTCCTGTGGTAAGTATTTTTTTGTATTTAGAACATTGCAATAACAATAATACTTATTGTTTTTTTCAGTGAAGTGAGCCATTGGAATGGACAAGTGACTAACAACTATTTCTCGAAAATCACAAAAGGTTATGAAGAGACAAAGTATATTAACTAGTTAAGAGCCCTGGTAATGTATTTTGCCAGCGCGACTTTAAAATGTCGAAAAACCTACCGAAATGAATAGAAAACCAGAATTTAAAGTGGCAACTCTCTAAAATTAAAAAAATTGATTTCCAATTCAAATGGAATATATTTTGACAGTGCACCAATTGAAGTGAAAGTGATAAAAAATCAACAAAGTGGCGTTTAGATATGAAATTTTCATATAAGAGATTTTAGAATAATAATATGTGCAATAACAACATTGCCTGTCGAATAATATGCTGCCCTAAGGAAAAAAAATATTGCTGAAATTAAAAAAAAACTTATTTTTGAGCATGCATAAAGATTATGTTACTTATTGAATCTTGAAGTGGGTCTGAAAGACTTCTAATTAAACACTTATAACAGAGAGATAGTTGGTAGAAATATTGTAAACATGTTCATACATTTAAGTATTGAATGCATTGAATGAAAATGCTTTTAATGTTTGCAAACAGATCGATTTGGTTGTAATGGGTTCCCCCCGGTCGATAGTAATAATATTATAATTATAGGCGGCTCTCGTAGTGCAGTGCGTAAGGTGCTGGCCTTCCACCCGAGAGTTCTGGGTTCGATTCCCGGCGAGGAAACAATATTTATGTGTTTTTCTCAAAGCCTGGGTGTTAGTGATTGTTCAAAATTACTGACAACCACTTTGTACGAAAAAGCAAGGGTAGGTTTATTAATAATTCTAAAAAATATATATTATAATTAGAATACAAATATTGTATGTCTTAATTGAATTACCAGTAATTCTAAAATAATAACTATTTTTCACATACCAAAAAAACACAGACAAATACAGATGAGGCCTTCTATAAATTCAGATATGTCTTTATTTGGCAGTTGGTAGGTATATGCAGTTATAAAAATAAATGTCAAGACCAAGAAATACGTAGTCGATATTTAGGTTTTAGGACCGATTTTATAAAAAAAATCAGGTATGTAAGGCAGTGTCAGACAACATGTGAAAACGCAATTTGGAGTCTGTCAATAATTTTCACGTTCAAAATTCGAATGTGTTTCCGACGGGCAACACAAGCGCACGGTAGCAGGGAAATTCGACGCGCGAAAACTTTTCACGAAATATTTCCGCGAGTCATGCAAAAAAGTAAAAGTGGCATGACATAGACTGACGGCCGTACTAGGACGTCGATGGAATTTTCGAGGCCGCGTTTCCTATGATTAGTTATACGTGCCACGGTTCGCTAAATTACGTCAAAATATATGCTAAACTGAAGAAACTTACATAATATATTATATAACATCCGTACGCGCAAGACTTGTATAATCAATGGGAACCGTTATCATTAATACGCAAAGATTACTTTAATCATTAATGTACATGTTTGATCTTACGCAGTTTTTTGTAGTAACGACATAAGTTTAGAGTAATTAAGTATATATTCCACACATGAGGTTTTTTTTAGGCATACGCTTTATTGCCAAATATAGAGAAGGACGACAGCGATTTTTTGGGGCGCCGTTTTGTATGCTGTCCATATACTTCGAATATGGGCGGACATGGTCTAACAACAAAGCCTGACGAGTATTGTTTTTCCAGTATTCGATGCATGGCAGAGTTCTCCTGCGAATATCATCTGTAAGGGATCTTGGCATTATGTTTGACAGTAAACTGACGTTTAGTGGTCATATGGATACCATTTGTAAAAATGCGCTAAAAATGTTGGCCTTTACGGATGTTACGGTACTAAAAAATCTCTATAACTCATTAGTTAGAAGCAGACTTGAGAGTGGGTCTGTTGTTTGGGCCCCGCATCAGTTGAAGTATGGCCTTATGGTGGAGAAGGTTCTGAAGAAATTTTTGAGACTCCTTTTCTTTCGGCTGTATGGATATTATCCGTGGCTCTTTAGTCCGACTTTCTTTTAGGTATTCTTACATACAGTAGCTTAAAATTGAGAAGTGATCTTTATTTAGCTACATATTTTTTCCGACTTATACGCGGCGTAAATGGAAACTCTGCCATTCTTAGTGGTGTTGGCTTGTGTGTCTTTGATAATTATCTTAGGAATCGAGGGCACTCGTTGTTTGTTCTCCTAGGATGCAGAACTAACCTGCCATTAGTAATGCCAATTGGGAGGGCAATAACTATGTTTAATCAAACCGCTTCGGATATTGATATATTCTACTTACGTGAGGGTGAATTTAGGTGGACGTTGTTTGATATAATTTTTTTTTTTATTTGATTACTAATTGTATTATGAACTCACATTGCCCTGTATTTTTATTTGAAAAATTGCTAACACTTATTTTATGGCATGTCGTGAACTAATTTGTTATAATATTTGACACGAGCCTGAGCCCGAGTGAACAGATGATATTTTACAGCTTGGTTAAATGGATTGAAGAGGTAGCCCGAGGCGGAAGACAAAATTAAAAAGATCGAGGTTCCTACGGAGTGATAGGTTCTTCGTCAAATGTGGCATATAGGTCTAATTTTGTGTGCTCAAATGATGAGAAACCTCCGCACCAATGTTGTGGGGTTCATAACTTACTTCATAATAGCAAGTTCCAGCCATACACTACTTACCTGATTAGCATCTATGAATTCGTTAAATTTTCATTGGTTCAACCATCCCATGCAAACCTTGTGAAAATTGGTATTGCAGCATTGTAATAATGTGAAGTCAAATAATTCCAAACACGTTAAATATCGTCAAAATATAACTACGTTATACTGATATTCGACATTATCTGATATTTAATACAACAACAGATCAGTGGTGTAATAGTAGTATATTATTTACAGTGATATTATATATAGGTACCTAAATATATATTTTTTTTAAACTCTCATGAGAAAATATAGTCAATAGAAAAAAATATTTTTTGAAAAAGGTAAAACACCCGGCAGAAATCGAACTTGCATCTCTTGAGTATCGCGCCCTGTGCCTTAACAAGAGACGCAGATTCAATATCTGCCGGGTGTCTTACTTTTTTCAAAAAGATTTTTTCTGTTGGCTATATTTTCTCATGAGTGTTTTCAAAAATGATGTACAGGCGGACCTCGACTTACGAACGTTCGACTTTCGCACAATTCGCTATTTCGCCCATTTCAAAAAAATCGTTTTTTTAAAACGTCGCGCCGTGTGGTTAAGATATCCCCTTCTCGCTCGCTCACAAGCAAGTGCATTTCGTGCGTCACTTGCATCCTGCTCGCACCCGTCACTTTGCTTGTGAGCTAGCTAGGATAGGTTTAGTCTTGCGAAAAGTATATCAGTCTATGGTCTTGCGCAGGAGCGTATGCGGGCGTGTTATGTTGTGCGTTTTGCTAATTTTATTCATTTGAAATATTTCACCCTAAAAATTTATAAACATGAGTGAGAAACGGAAAAACTGCAGTGTTGATACGAACAAAAAGAAATCAAGGACTCAAACTTCTCACAATCGAGGCAAAGATGGAAATTATTAGACGTTCTGATAGCGGCGAATCTTTTGCTTCAATCGGACGTTCGTATGATAATAACAGGTCTACGATATGTTCAATTTTGAAAAATAAAAATAAAATTAAGGAATACGTTCAAAATTGTGGAGATATATCTTTAAAGGTTGTTTCCAAAAGACACGGCATAGTTATGGATGAAATGGAAAAATATATGTCATCATGGATCAACGACCAACATCAAAAAAATGTCCCTCTGAATATTTCAATTATTCAATCGAAGGCTCTTAGTTTGCACAAAGATTGGAAGGCTAGATTAAAAGAAGATTCTAACACGATTTTTCAAGCAAGTAACGGTTGGTTTATATTAAATTCACTGGAGAATCGGCTGATGCGGATAAAGATGCTGCAAAATAATTGCAAACCCCACTTAAACATGTCTCTTAAACATCTTATATTTACTTGATAAATAAATATTTCAAAATACACACAATTTTTTTTTTACTTCCCTCTACTCTCGAACATTCAACATTCGCACACCTTTTCAGGAACAAATTATGTGCGAAAGTCGAGGTCCTCCTGTATGTTTAATAATTAGAAAGGTACATTTTTAAAATCTTGTAAATTATTTGTTGACTAAAAGAAATAGTTAATTAAATAAAATATATAATGTAATTGAAAAAACAATATTTGGTTACATCCAGAACATAAAAATATATTATCTATTAAATACAAAAAAAAAATGAAAGACGTATATAACATAATCCCCAATCGAACAAAAAACGTATGCTTAATTAATTTGTTAAGATTTATCTACGTTTGAAAAAATACTTAAATGAAATAATATCAAGAAGTACAACGCCCTTGATACGAATGGACGAATTACATAAGAAAACAACATAAAACATGTGTTTGTTTGCTGTCATATAAAGTAAATACACCCGCACTTTTGTTGCCGCTTATCATTTTACAAATGACAAATTATGATATTTCTCAGTATAGGTGCCCAAAACTTTAAGTCATGAGAGAAAGTATAATAATTTGTTCGCGAGTTGAAAGCAAATATTTTCCAACAGTATTTCATATAATTTTATTGTTTGCGCTGTATTCATACCATTTATTTAACTTAAAAGACTTTATTTAATATGTCTTGTTTAAGACGTCTCACATTTTAAGACCATGATATTACTCCCAAGGAGCGTAATTAAGCGCTTCTTATTTTAATACAAAACTTAGACAATCTCAGAGTAAATGATAGCGAGTGTCAACACCAGTCGACGAAGTTAATCCACCGCATGTTGAAGGCATCGCAAAGTCTTTTCACGAACAACAGTTGGAGTGCGGAAATCATTTAAAGACTAACCTACAAAATAATATTCCAAAGGCGATCCTTATCCATCGTTATAAAATCCAAACTGACTAAATGGCAGTGAACCGGCCACGTTGGTCTGCTATTGCCTTTAAACCCGCTAGATCGACGAAATCATCAAGTTTGAAGACGTCTGTGGCAGCGAATAACATAGGACCGAGAAGAGGGAACAAAGCTAGTGGATACCTTGACCCAGGTCGCCAGGGCTTTTATATAATTTATAGAACTAAAAAATACATTCTTTTATGTATTCTTATACCTAAATACTACTGCATTTTTGATTTCATTGCTTTTAATTATTATTTATCGGTTTTGTATTAATGTTTATTGCGAAATTATATATTTGTTGTAAATTTAATTAAGTAGGTATTCGTAAGTACATGAAGATGTATTGTAGGGTGCTTGAAGCATACTATTATGATGGAAATGTATGTTTTTTTTACTCAATAAATACATAGAAACCATACACAATATATAATATATTCATTTCAGAATAAAACAATATAATGTTTCTAAGTTATATACGTACTTCTGAAATATGCTGCATACGCCCCATAACTTTCTACGTGTATCAATGCTCGACGAAATTTAATATGCCGGTAATCAAAAAGCAAAACTCACCCCTTCAGTATAATTTAAAACACCCCAAAATATCAAAACCATAGTAATAACTTCCCTTGTAATAATAATTATGATAGTCACAAGCTTCAATCATCACACGCAACATTTGCCTTACGACGGAATCACCATAAATTTTAGGGATTTACGACTCCGGGATTATAAGACTACCCATTGTTTGATTCCGGGATTCTGGGATAGAAGAAAACAAACACCTCACAGTTATTTGTTGTATTTTATTTTATATATATATTATATATTTATATAAGCGGTTTTCTGAAGACATACCAGACTAATTTACTTACCCGGTACAAATACAAATCGACAAAGTATGACTAAACAAATGCATATATCTCATCATACAAATTTTGTATTTTGTATGCGATACCACATTTTTGATTTGCCAAAATAGATTAATAAATACTAAACCTTTAATGCATTTTACTCCCTACTTCAATTATAGTTTGTCAATTTATGGCTACGGCCGTATGTTGTAGCTTAACCACTGGGAAATGCCAAAAGAAATGGCGTAGGATCTTTATCACACTTGAATGGTCGAAGACATAGCTTATAATTAGTATCTTTAGAATTATCTTCAAATGTGTTGATCTTGTCCATTTTTTGAATAATAAAATGCCTAATTCTTGTCAAATTTGGGATCACAGAGATTATCAATATATTTTTTTATCGTAAATATTTCATTATAATAATGTCGATATAAATTATACTGATGGTTTTATAAATGCGTTTAAAAATTAATAAATGTAAAAAATCTTAACACCACTGCACATTTATGTACAGAAATATAACTATATTCTAAAACATTAGAGCGAGAGGTTTAGAAGAATACTATTTTATGTAATAAAAATACTTTATGCAGTCATCAAATGTTTAAAATAAATATAAAGGATAATAAGGCTTCAAAAGTATATAAATAGATTATCTACAACGTTTAAGGTATGTCCAGGATCATGCTTTGAAAATAGAAAAAAGCTCCATTTTGACCCACGCTGAGCACGTCCGCCCTTTTGTCAATTTTAGGAATGCACTATATTTGTTGAACTAATATTTTTAAGAACAACCTCGTAGTACATGCATTTAAATATTTGAATGTACTGTTACATTGTACAGTATCGTATCTGTACCTAATTCGGTTTGGGGAACTAGTGGCCATATGATGGCATAATAAGAACTAGGTACTTGGGGTTGATAATTTTGTGTATATTTCATAATATACATTATATTTCAGTAAAGAAAACTATATATGCGCAGTCCATTCAATTTTGAATACAGTAGTCAACCGATTCCCCGTAATACCGGCATGAAAACCCTTATCCTAAATTCACGGCGATCCCTCCTCGCATATTACCGCCTTCCACGTAATGAAAACGGGAAAACTTGGTCGGGAGTTTCCCTCAGTAGAAGCTCTCCACCAGACTCCACGAAGAGAAACTTGGTAAACTCGCACAGTCAATAGTGTAGACGTGCTCACTCTTGGCCTGGTTTGGTTACACGGAGAGAGTAAATAAATAAGGAGCGAGCATTTCCAGATCCCGAGATCGCGTGTGATTTACTAACAGGTCAAGTTGTAAAGATGTTTCATAATGTACTTATGTATAATATAATTAAGGGTCAAGGAATGAATAGTGACAAACAAGGAGTGACTCATATTACTCTTTTTAGAGGTTATTTGTCGTTCATACTGTGCATATGACTTAGCGAGCGCAGTCTTCCAATCTTAACGGATGTTTCAGTGATATTTATGGCATACGCGATTTTTATGGTTGTTCATCTGAATATTCTAAATAATTATAGTTCAGTATGTTTGACACCCACGATAGCTGCGTGGCTTGAGCGTCGACCTATAGTGTCATGGGTCCCAGATTCGAATCCCGGGTCTGGCAAGTACACATATTGTTTTTCAGTGTGTGTGTCAGTCAGAGTATGGACCTAATAGGCTGAGCAAGTGGCTGACATCCATCCATTTCTCGTAATACAAACCTCCACTCTGAGGAGGCTCATATGATCTGATTAGGATCGGACGTTGTCGGAAAAAAAATGTTTGACTACTTTCTATGTAGGTGGTTACAATAAATGTTACCCATACAATTGTAACGGATGTCAGTTTCAGATTTTATATGGGAAATACCTGCACATTTAATAATTGGGGGAATTTACTGTTTGAATATAAAATTGATTTCAATAGAATGTTATCGGTTTTTAACGGATACGCGCGATGCCTACTAATAACAGTGTGAGATTTGTCAAAACTAAATATGTATTGCGAAATGACATGCAACTAATTTAAATGATAGTCTATTAGTATGTTATCAGGTTCACTTTCATTTATTACGATACCGCAAGGTTTCTTCAATGTCTTTGAAGGAAACCATTTTATACATCACCAAGGCACTGATAATAGTGATAATAATTAAATTGGTGTTTAACATGTCAGGTATCGTAAAAATTATGAATGTACGTTGCATGCGCATTAGGTAGATCTCGTACGCGTCTAAATGGGTTCATTTGAGCAATGTTGATGCAACGTGACTTTGATAATTAAGTAGGTAAGGAATCACCCTATTCGGGGAATAGTTTACCCCTTTGAAGTTTGTTTTAAGAATGTTAATAAATTGTGGTTCAGTTTTAAAACGATGCGTCGAATTAATGAGGATAATAAACAAACAGATATTGACATAAGCAGTATCTTATAAAAATAGAAATACATATTACATTATAAACTAATTGTTACCTTAAATCATCTGTAAGTTCGAGTCACACGTTAATTGTAGATAACAACATGTCACTTACCTAGAAACAAAAAAAAAAACTATTAAAAAAATATATAAAAATACGATGCCAGTGTGGAAATAATATTATATTTGATAAGTATAACAAACACTTAATTGTGATAGTTATGTTTTATTGTTCGTACTTATTAGTGGAAATAAGTAGGTGCGAAACTAACATATCAAATTATTATCTGTGTTAATCAGAGTCTGTTTTAATACCATCTTTCCCATAAAGTAATAATATTATTAATAATAAATGAGGTCCTGTATGTATGGAAAAACGTTTATGAACGTAACTATGTGTATTTTGAGATTATATTAGAAGGGGTAACATAGTGTGTTTATATTTTGACCAGCGGTGGCATCTGTTAGGTAGGTATGTAGTCGTCAGAGTGAAATGACTTTGTGAAATGGTGAAGTAGGAATCGAGAATTCTAAAAACACCCAATTATACTAGACACTATTTCTATCCTGTCTCTCAATGGAGAACAAAGTATTTTATTGAATCGTATTGTATGTAAATGAAGAGATATAATAGTATATCCATATTTGTTTATTATACAATTTACAACAGAATATGATAAAGATGTGAATCTTATTTAAAATGCGACATGGTTCGTTGGTAAACCAGATATTAGTAAAACAAAAATTGATGATGATTATGTATCCGCATAAAGGTAAAAATAATTCAAGCCTTTTTATAAAGTGTATTTCATGCTTGGTTCTTATTTACCACACATTACAAATTGGTTTGCGACACGTGGTTTGCTCACATGGTGAGCTTCATGAAGAATGGCTAACGAAATGTACGTTTATTAATTAATTGTATTTAATATATATAACTATAGGTACATATACATTCATTTTAAAATAACAATATGCCATGAGGCCCAATGACAGTAGTGTGTTTAGTACCTTTTATAAGTATAACAATCACAAACACCTAAGCTACGAGAAAATGACATAAATATATTGTGACATCACTAGGCCTCGAAACCGGAACTTCCGGTTGAAAGGTCAGCGCCTTACGCACTAGAAGGTTTAGGTTACTCAGATTTTCGAGAATTCGAAATTGATTTATTGATTTTTTGAGATTCTCAAAACATTTTTATTTATCTTAGGCGAGAAAAATATTTGTTATGATTTATTTGCGTCCCGGGCGGAGTAGTTTTCCCTCCAATTTGTTTCCAGCAAAACCCGATTTTTTTTCCTGTGGACACGGTTTTTTCCACCATTTTTTCCCTCCAGAATCAACAACTTTTTGTGACTTTTACTTGCAAATATTTTTTTGAGAGCCTCGGACATACCGAAAGAGTCACGGAATGAATGTATTTGTTCAAATAATTCGAATCTTTCGAGAAATGAGAATGTCAAAATTTCTGAAAAAATAATCTCTGGAATCATTTTTCCTATTTTTATGTATATCTATATCCCTCGTTACTGACGTTAAAATTATTGTCAATATTGGGCAGTGGGGACAGAAAAGAATATGGGAAAACAATAGTCGATAAAATGCGATGGTATAACTGAGTACAGCAAACAAACGCAACGTAGTGTTCACACAATTTATAAATTATCAAAAAGTACTGAATCTATTGGAAAGATTAGAAGCTTTTGTCATTTTTCATATTAAAATTTGTCCATCTAACCACGGAGTATGTACTGCTAGAGTGCCCATCTTTGAAATCGCTGGAGTGGGCTAATACCCACATCTCGCGTGTTTTTTTTCTTCAATATTTCATGATTCGGATAAAGAATTTAATTGGTTGGGAGAATGGCTGATAGCCATTCCTCGTATAGAAGTGTTCTTGGATAGCCTCCAATCTATAATGCCCAATATCTTAAATGCTCTGTCGGTAATTAATAGTATACAATTTTAAATATGTTGACGAAAGTGTTTTGTGCATTATTAGGTGGTATGGTGCTTAACTGAAATGAATTGTAAATATTTATAAGAGATTCTGCGGGTACTAAGTGGTAATTCATGACATTTACTTTTATAAGAAGGGTAATCACCTTGTATTCATCACAATATCTAGATATTTTCGTGAGCTTTTTAAAGTGAATTGTGAAAATAGATAAAGTAATATCCGATAACTCAACCCCTATTCAGTCCATGTACGCATATCGTAGATGCACTGATATTAAAGAAAACAGGTTTTATAATGTAATCTAAATTTAACCAAAGAGCTTTCCATATACTAGCATTGTAGAACACAACGATTCTTTTATTTGTATTTACGAAAAAATATAAAAGAAGTATAATGAGAGGACAAAAGTACAGTATTCCCCAACTTGTCATTCAAGGAAAGATCAATGGTAAGCGTAGCAGAGGACGGCACCGCATTTCGTGGCTTATGAACATCCGTGATAGGTACGAGTGCAGTTCCGGGTGCCAGAAGACAAAATCTAAGATCGCTTTGATGGTGGCCGACCTCCGCTAGGGGATGGCACAATAAGAAGAAGAATTATAATGACTAGGTATAAGGTAAATGTCTAAATTAATATTTTCAGTCAACTACCTAGTAACAAATAAAATGAAGAGTAACTCTCGTCAAGATTGTAGAAGCATAGCTACAGGCCACATAAATATAGAATTATATCCACGAGTGGGATGAACAGACACGTGTTCGAAATACGTCATCATTCGCGCAAAATTTTTGGCGGGAAAGTTCTCAAAGCAGGGGGTGGACGCCCCTTCCGAAAGTAAGCAAAGGGGATGCCAAAGTTTACATTAAAAGACAATGTCGCGCGAGACAGGCATTTCAAGTTGCGGCCGCGTACGTAAATTAGCGCACTCAATATTGTCTCTGAATTATTAATAGAAATATTGTCTGTGTGATTTTTGGCATGATATTTCGCGGCAACTATGACAATAAATAGTAAAAACGATGTTTCTAATAGATGAGCTATTCGAGTCTGTCCGATCATTGGTTGGTCCGCTCGGACATTGAGGCTCGATTGCAGTATATATGCCATAAGAAGTCAGATAGCTAAATCGGATAATACGTTGTCTCTGTCTTTTGGCCAATCTCGAGAAAAATGACAATGTGGAACATCGTGTACTAATTTGGATCGAGTAAAGTATTTGGCATCTAGAGATCTTGGCTTGACATTAGTAACAATATGGGTACCTAGGTGGCTACATACCTATATACATAATATTAGATTTGTATTAATTACTAAAATAAGAAAAAAGATCTCATCTGTTTCTATAGATTACATATTTACATTATAAATATATGACGTCACGTCCTAAGGGGGGTGGGTGTGATATTCTAATGTGATAATTGCTGACGAAATGAATAGAGAAGAAAATGACTTGATGTTATATAAATCAACAATTAATATATAAACTTTTTTATACCTACCATGTTCGGCGCTAAGAAAATTTAATGCTCAACCTATTGGGTCCATACTCTAGTTCCAAAAATAAATTGAAATAATTACAAGATAAAAATAACTTTTTATATACCGCGTTTTTAAATTTTTTGTTGAATCACATAAACTTGATAATTCTATGTACCTATTAATAAATACTTTTTTTGTACTTGATAGAAATACTGAATAAATATAGAATACTGAAATGTCATTTTGACATTTCATATTGATTTCCATAGTAACACACGTATATATTAATAATTTGGTTGCTAGGACTGGACACACAAGAAAACATGTGTACCTACTGGACAAAAAAGAATACGAGCTAATAAAAACGTGGTAAAATAGACAGACTTCGCAATTATTTTATACGACGCTATTAACGAGGGTTTTTCTTCTATAATCTATTAGGTTGTTGACCTCTGGCTCAGATGAAAGATGCCTCGTTCAAAGTGTAAATTTACATATAATTGTTTATTTGAACAACGCAGCAGAACACGGAGGGAAGAGTGACGTCACTAATTCTCATGAAAAATGGCCGAAGCAGACTCGGGTGACGTTTAAAATGCGGACAATATGTTTTGCTTACTTTACTGTTTTTTTCGTCACCGTCAGTTATGTGTGCGACATTTCTAATTTATTATTCAGCTAAGCATTCGCAATGAAAGCCCTTAAGGGATGACATGTCAAATTAAAATAGGAGAGAGAAAGTTCTTCTTCAAGATATTATGACGATGTTTAAGTTATCATTATGACGTATACATAATATACACATCATCTGTTTATTCCATAGTTTAGAGTAGTTTAGACCCACAGTTAATACTACGATGGGCAATGAAGCCACCATCTTTAAATTCAATGTTCGTTAAATGTAGATCTTCCAATAATGTAGAGTTTTTTTATTTATTTAAATACGTTCATACATAGGTGCAGTTTTATTTTTATTGTACGTCATAAACTCGTCTACGTTAGCTTTGATCACGCAAACAATATTGTTTGCAAAGTCATTAGCATGATTGTTTAGATTTTGAAGGTGTCGAGTAGGATTCAACAATTATTAGGTTTATTTGGAGTTGATTAAATAGAGATGTTAATATAGCCTTGTGTGCAAGAGTGTGTAATGCGCGTGTGTTGCGCCCGGAGGTCAGCGACGGACTGAGTAATGACTGAGTTGAAGTGGACGCTACATACGCTTATATTTCATTCGAAAAAAATAAAAGACAGCGTGTTTTTGCTTAAAATTTATTCAAATATTTTAATCCAACACATAGTTTCCAAGATTCAAGATACATGTGGTTTACTGAGCAGCCGCCAAAACAATGGTAAACTCATAGATAAGAAGTCATATTGAAATACCGTGAAGATAAGTTGTTAAGTGTATAGTCTTCAAAATAGGAGAACCACATATCACTTCTGAGAAAAATATAAATTTATACCTGTTGTCCAATTATTTTAGTATTAGTTTAGGTACCTAATCAAACAATATAAGTATGAGAAAAACAAATTAAACGTCATGATGTTAAGCTATAGTCGACCGTTCTGAATTTAGGTGTATAGCCATAAATAGTTGTCAATGTAAATGACTCAATTCAAGTAGAATGAACAATAATAGTTTCGTTACAAAAAAAAATATAATGGAGTTCTACTACGTAAACACCTATTTAATTAATAAACGCCATTTTAGAATGTTTGAATAATCCTTGACAATGTAAAAACTATGTAAAAGAATATGAGTTTATGAAAATATGTAGGACTAAGCTATTTGTATGTTCAAAATAATTTCTTATTATGCATTTAATTAATTACTCTCATCACGCTGAGAGCGATGAGGCGACGTCGGACCTGGCTCGACCACGTGCTGCAGATGCCAGAAGAGAATTTCAACATGCCTTGCCTGTTTTTCAAGCCACTCGGATTCTGACGTCCTGGAAGACCGTTAAATACTGTCTATAGAGTGTATACGGCGGAGATACGGGATGCTGGTTTGACATGGAGTGACGCAAGAAAACTGGCGAGCGACAGAGATTCTTGAAGGCGCCTCGTGGTGTCCATATACTCTAACTAGGGGGGGGGGGGGATATGGCCGAAGGAGAAATCAAAATACACATCCATTTCCCAGTCAATGAAATAGTATAAACAAAACATGGCACATTAATATAAGTAGTACTTATATTATAACTAGGGCCCGGATTTATATGCTAGTGCATGTTTTGTTAGGGTGTATGCGCAGATATGAGAGTTGCACAGAAATCTGTTTTGAAAGACACAGAATCCAAAAATAAAATTTTATTGTGCATATAAATGCATATTTAAGACGTTAGAGCATATTTGAGACATTAGTGCATATTACATAAATAAATGCATATTTTAGAGCTTTTGAATGTATAATTTTAGTTTTTTTTCAATTATTTTATCGAAATATAACTAAGTTAGGAAGGAAGATAGTTTAGATGCACTTGCATTTTTAATGCCATCTCCGAGCTGTGGATTTATCAGTGGAAAAAGTGAAGTCAACTCGGGCACTATTATTTAAAGTTTGCCCAAGTGGACGTTTAGAGTTAGTTTTCCGCATATAAACACAATACTGACAGATACCTATGCGGAAAATTTTTATGCCAGAGCATAATATTGAAAAAAATGATATAATCTTTTTTCGGGCAAAAAACAGAAAATAGTATTTAGGAATAGTTAAGTGTGTCGTTTTTGTTTTTAAGTTATGTTTGGTTTACATTGGATTTATTATTCAATTATTTGTAGATACTTGTGAAAAAACTATTTTGAAAATTGTAATTGGTTAACTTTATATTCTTTGTTTGTGTTTTTTGTTCTGATATCGTATTATGTTGAAAAATTATTAACTAGTTATTCGATTTTTTGTCAGTAATATTGGGTAAAGTGGGTATTTACAATTATTTCCCACAAAAAATGTCAATTTTTAACTGCATATTTCTTCGGTTTTAGTGCATATTTTATTGATTTTAAGTGCATACGTGCATGCATATAACTATGTTTTTTGTTGCATACAAATCCGGGCCCTAATTATAACATATTTGAAATGTTTAATGACTATGCAAATATATGATTAATATTTATATATATATATTTCCTTTATTGTGTTAACTGTCAATTCATGGTGGAAATGCATTGTAGTCAGATGAAAATGTCCCTCTGAGGCGGACGAAAGCGGTCCAGCGCATCTATTATATACACAAGACTGCTTTCGACCGCTACAGCAGCTATCTAGGAAAGGTTTGTATCGAAGTATCAGCACCTATTGTAACAATTTAATAAATTAGTTGTAATTGTTACAATAAGCGCTATGTTTTAACAGCACCTCTTTTGGCTGTGGTAAATTTTAGAGCGAGAGACAGTTTTGATTGTTTAGACTGTTTAGACGGCTAACCTATTGTAATTGTTACAAAAAGTGCATACTTTGATACAAACCTAACATAGATAGCTACCGTAGCGGCCGAAAGCAGTCTTGTGTACAGAATAGATGCGCAGATATAAATAAGAAAAGTTGAAAAAGTACCTACTATAAAAATTTGCGTTTTATTAAATTAAATTCTAATAATATTTACATATATATTATAATAAGTATGATATGACCCGGTGCTATGCAATGAGAATAAAATTCATACGAAAACCGCCGCAGGAAAAACATCAAATCACGCTTCAGCAAATACAACGATGACATAAATAAATCACAAATCTTGTAATTCAAAAAGCGTTTCTTTGCAGTGGCGCACTAAAAATTCCTCTCTTTTGGCGGAGGTGTTTTGAGATGGGAGCCGCTTTCGTCCAATGCCCCCCTCCACCGCCCAAACTCCGTCAAAAGTCTGTTTACAACTCTCCAGATATTTTGTGAACCATTTCATTTATCATGTACATTTCGTTTCATTTATCATCCTTCTTACTCCACCCCGCGAGTCACTGCTCGGCAACGTAATAATATTTGAGATAATCTGAATCAAAAGTGGCTATTCTATAAACCAGAATTAATTTATGCGTCTCACAATATTTAGAAATGGTAGCTAGCCCAGATACGAGTGGAATAGAACCCAACTGAAACTCTAGGACTCAAAGAAGAGATGCACTATTATGATCATTAATATGTTTTATTTATAAAATTGATCGATGAACGTATTATATCATAGTCTATCTGCTTGGGCAAGCTGGTAAGCATCGGATAGAAGATTCAGATATAGATACACATCTGTGAAACATATAAAGTTTTTAGAAATGCTTTTCGTTAAATTCAAGCAAGTTAATTTGCCATGTGTCATTGCCAAAAAGCATTGTATTATATTACACTTGTGGAGTGCAAAATACAAGGCGTTTTTAAGTCAGTACAGTATCTGGCAAATAAATCAGTGATATTTTACTACACATGAATCTGAAATGGGAAATTAATAGTCGATTCTTCTTCGATTAATAGTTCCCAGAAAATCACTATGTCAATACGAAGACAAAAGTCAGGCTATAGATTATTAAGAGAACGAGAATTATAAGTGTAGAGGAATTATTTAATATATTGCAGGATAATGACGCCGTCGCCAAAATAATCTCTCAAGTAAATGAGACCTGATATAGCCCACACATAAGACATAAAACAAACAAAATTCCAACGAGTCAAGAATAACTTTTCAAATTGGATGACTAAAATTAATGCGGACAGGTAGGTACCTGCCAGTACGTTGGCCTCTCCATATTTTCAAGCAGTAATGCAATGTTTTTGTCATTTCTGAATTACGATGAGTCGTTCTCTTGTAGCCTGGTGTGAATAGAAAATTATATAACCTTTTTGTCAGTGTTTTCTCCAGCCACTCGACATGTAGTACTGGCTGTTCAGCGGAAAGTTGAAAAGGGGGAAAACATTAAATTTACGCTCCGGCGACGTCATAGGTGACATGCGATGCGAATCAGAAAGCCACTGTTAAAAGCTAATACATTAACAAAAACTTTAGGGGTGCGGGCCACCCGTGAAGAGGGTTGTGAATGGTAATTAAGTGTGTATTGACAATTTCCTGCATGAAAATCAAGTATTGCGGTCGTAGAATAAGAGAATAATAAATATATTTTACAGTCCTAAGTGGACTAAGACCTCTTTTAGAAAGTTAAGATTGTTTTGATAGCAATTAATTACATTTAAGGAAAAGTTTTGAACACTGGTTATATAGTTTTACGTTATTATTTAGCATTTTGGTGGTATTCTTTAATATACTTTATAACCTAAATAGCCTAACTAAAACCCTAAATTTATGTAGATTATATTATCATCGTTAAAGTAAATTTAAAAAAAATCGAATTATTATATATGTATTAAATGACACTATGTAGATAGTTTAGAAAAAATGTACGCATTAGAAAAATCTTTCATACAAAATTGACCAAAATAGGATTCGAGCACATATTTCGATTGCCAAATGAATGCGATATTCACTAAGCTACTGATCCAAGTACCAATCTTACAGAGATAATAATTACGCTATCTAAGGCCCAAGCCACATGGTTCTGTAAATTCATGTAATCTTCTGAACCACGGCGCCATCTCACCTGATTTCAATTCGATCCAATTTACAGCGTAGGCTCTAAGGTGTTCTCAAAAATCGTCAAATTATAGGACTCAGTAAGGTTTTTAATGATTTTTCCAAACCTATGAATATTTGGTAACTAGTTCATTCAAAAAGTTATTTTCTTTTATTCATTAGCCGTTTACTCGAAACACTGCAATTATTTGCATGAATGTAGTAATATATCACACGTGAAGTAGCTTATACAATAAGAAAATTTACACACCGATCGTCAACGTGTAAACGCTCAACAGAAACAGCTGTATGAAACTATTTCAATAGAAAATTTGTACCATTGATACCACACTAATTCGATTCGCACAACGAGAAAATTCTATCTGAAATATTTGACAAAACTTATCTAAACTTGTGAGCTTTCCCAACACACGATGGAGAAAAAACGAAAACTATAGAATAGAAAAAAAATCAATAAGACGCAAGAAGAGAAACTGTCGTCTAGTTCTCGCAGGGCGACATCTTATAAATGTTTAACGAAATCCCATCAATATTCGAGGCGCGTTTCTATCTGGCCAAATACTAAATTGAATGGTGTCACCCCCTACTTACTGAGTCGCTTTATTTTCGAATTGAGACGGAAGAAAGGAAATAAATAAACGACTCATAAATGCTCATTTTCTTTGACAGCGCTGGGACATCTCATTTAGCGGATTTAAGTGAAAAAATGTATGAATTTGAAGGTCAAGAATAGTATAGGTATTATTACATACTCACCACCCTTATTTTTTTATTTCCGTTACATTATTAACCTGTATGTGCAAATACATTATTATATTACGTTATCGTACTAGTTTCACGATAATATGTCAGTATTTTAAAATAGAAATGTGGGGTTTGGCAACATGCAAAGATAAATATGTATTAATAAATATTTGTTTGGTTTAAATTAATTTAAAACACAATATGTAATATTTATTCCACGTAGTTTAACGATCAGGACCTTTTTTCCTGTTTCAAATGATCATCCGCAAGCGATGAAAATGTTATAATTGAAAAATTGCAGTTGATAATGCCCTTCTACTTCTTCTTTATCCGTCATATCCGTGATCGGACGTCGGCGATGATTTTGGCCATATCTTGTCCATCACTGTTCTGGACAGGGATGAAGTAGTGCTACACTCAAACCAGGCTGAGTTCTTGCGCCATGGCGTTGTTAGATACTTTGCCAGGGGTTCACTTTCGAAATTATTTCTTCGTTGTCCTCACCTCAACATCGCGTAAAAGGGTCAAGAAGGAAAATACATACTAACTTAACATTTTTGTTCCCAGGTTTAGGTCATGGCTACATAGTATTTTTCTCAGTCAAGCGAAAGCGTTTCTCTTGCTATGCTAATCAATTTTGTTTCATCCTATGCTGTCAGACTGCGTTACCGCACTAGTTCCAACAAATGAAAGAAGTTTGAAATATAAACGCCAGTTTGGGCAATATTATTAGTTTTTCTTATCATTATTTACTATTTGTTATGTTACTATGATTCTAGGAATAGTTGAAATATAAAGAAGATGAAGTTCCTAAAATACATAAATACGATGCTCGACAGGTTTGAATCCGTATAACCACTGGTATCGCATGTGCATTAACAAATTATGCTACGAGCCGCCTATCTAATTACGAAAATTAAAACTAATAGGTCATACATGAAATGCTTATCAAATTGCGTTATTATTGACTATTGGTTTTTGTGTATTAATTTAAGGTATAATAATTACCTTAATTACTAACCGACGCCAGGCTCTCGCCAAATATTTTAGTTATAACGTCTACTTGAACTAACTTAATGCACAGTTGGTGCGATACCAGTGGTTATACGTGTTCAAATCCGCCGAGCATCGTATATTTTTTCAAATATGATTTTTTCTAGTGGGTACCTACATTTCTGAGGTGTTTTCAAGTTATGTATATTCAATATTTATGGAATGTTACATTCTCAAAGTCTTGTGAATTATTCGTTGAATAAAAGAAATGGTTTATTAAAAATCTATTGTTGCCCTAACAACACATATGTACTTACATGTGATCAGTTGACAATGTAGCCCTGGGTGGACGAGTCCGTATATAATAAAATGTGAATTAAGAAGTATATTACACTATGTATTTTAAGTAGGCGTGCAGCTCCATCGAAATATTCTGGGTAGCAGACATTAATTAAAAATCGTCGAAAGAGAAGAAGGAAGAATATATTAAATGTAAAAAAAAAATATCCCAAGAAGTGTGCCAAAAAAGTATAAAAACTTTATTTGTAAATGAATATTATATTAATACACCTCATAAGGATTATTTTCATTTTCATTGTGTGTATACTGTATCCATTTTCAACATTAGTACATAATTTTGAAAACACTCATGAGAAAACATAGCCAATAGAAAAAATCTTTTTTGAAAAAAGTATGACACCCGGCAGGAATACATTTTATTGGAACACCGGTCAACCGTTTGTTTTTAAAATGTTTTGTTTACCAAGAATTGACCGTTAACAATAGCATTGTGATACAAAAATATATTAATTGGCTAAGATGCAAGCTGATTAATTATTGTGATTTCGGAACGTCTGATGGTATTTTCTTAATCAAGAAACCGTAAGATATGTGCATTCAAACATTCTGAAGAAATCACCCTTCGCCCCGAGTTACAAGATAAATTGCTGTGGAACGAAAGGCAAAATAAAACGGACCGGAATGTTCACCTCAACCCCTATGCGGGAACATATATTAAATTACCCCCTAATGAAACAAAGACCTTAGAACTTAGCCCGGTTTTATTAAACCCGTATGATGGCGGCTACTGGATTTCTCGTAATAAATTTATCACCGCAGAGCACGCAGAAAGCAGTGCGACAGTTACGTATTTTCGCGATTAGAGCGGCCGCCATTGCTGGGACAGAAGAAGAAAAAAAACAAACTTTTACGATGATCCGGTATAATATGGTAATAACATTTTATGAGTCCTTCCCTACGACGTGACAATAAGCAGACATGGACGATCTTCTATGCTGTTCCAGATTACGCTGGAAAAACAGAGCTATTTCAATAGTCATAGTGATACATATGCACAGATGTAGGTATAAGGTCTGCATTTCAGACAACAGAAAGAAAGTTTCATTGAAACGGAAAAAATCGCATTACTTCAAGACACATTTCATAGCGAACAAAATATCATTCTTTTGAAAGATATAATATTTCTGTAAATATTGGGAAATGGGAGGTACAAGACGTGGTAAAAGACGGACAGAAATGACGCGATCGTATGCTTTTCCTATCCTCCGATGCTGAAGCGTAAAAGGGTTCAGTAGTAGTAAATATTTTTTTAAATTTTCGTTCATTTAGGTTCATCAATCAAGTCAAACAAAAAATTCTAAAAAGTTTCCGTCGAAATATTAAGGTAATAAAACAGTTAACAGTATAATTTTTAGATCTAAAAGCTGAAAAAGTAAAAGAAACATTAAAATTTAAATATGTAGGTACCAGTAGCGAAGGTGGGGGTAGGCTGCTAAGATCCGTCATAAATAGTGCATATTAAACTTCGTTAGTCATACGTATTTGTTTTTATTGAATTAATACAACAATTTACAGATAGTATTAGTAAGTTTTTAAAAATCAATTAAGTCTTGGCTAAACTAAACCATAATAGATTTGGTATATTTTGAGCGATACGACAAAATTGTGCACAGTTTTTCATACATACTTATTTGTTTTCGTTGGATTAAAAATACATATTACACATATTGTAGGTTCATTTTTTAAATGCATTAAGCCCTGTCTAAACCAAACTATAATAGATACAACATATTATTATATCTATAAAATATCCATAGTTATGTATGATTTAATTGCATAATTTTAGATGTTTTAAAAACAGACGAGTATTTTTTGATTATTATCTATAATGGCTTGGTTTCACAGGGTTTAATTGAATTTTAAAAATTTTCCAACACCATCTGTAAATTGCAGTCTTATTTAAATGAAAACAAATACGTATGGCTAACAAAGTTTTGTGTGCACTATTTATGGCGGATCTTAACAGACTACATCCACCGTTCGCCACTGGTACCTACATATTCAAATTTTAATGTTTCTTTCACTTATCGCATAGTATTTTTATGAATGATGCTTCAATTTCAAAAGAAATTAAGTTATACAACATTTATTTAGGTACTAGTATACGAGTACATATAAAGTGAAGTTTATATAATTAAGTAGGGTTAATGAAAAACTATTTTGTCACCATAATGCTTGCATAATATCATAGCATCGTTATAAATTTACGCTGAGAGTAATTACTCGTAAATCTCGGGAGATAGCAGTCCGTCCGCCTTACGATGCAATACGTAAATCTACGTGAAACCGGAATGTGCACATAGTTAACAATGTTGCCTGGAAGACGATTACAAAGGAGATGCTTGTTACCACTGCGCGATAACACATCCTCGCTATACGTATTCCAAGGACGAAGTAACATCAGCGTTAAAAGTTAATGCCTAAATTTTTGCGACTAAATATTTATGCCAAATTTTGTAACGGTCCCGAGAAGAATTCTATGAATTTATCGATTTTAAGAAGCAAGTGTTTCTGGAAGTTCTTATTAAGTGGGATTCTTTGGGTTGGAAACAGTATTCGCAGTAACGTCCAACAAATCTAAAGCATTTTTCAAAACTATTTGTAATTTTCCGCGAAATGTTTTCATAGTAAATTAACAGCTGTATACAAAAACTAATCGAGGAATTACGTAACTCTATAAAAACAGTATATTGAGGAATATTGTAGTGAACATACATAATTTTGAAAACACTTCTGAAAAAATGTATTATTATAACCAATGGAAAAAATCTTTTTGAAAAAAGTAAGACACCCCGCAGGAATCGAATCTGCATAGCTCGGATATCGCGCCCACCGCGCATAGACCACTAGACTAAAGCTGTCATACTAATTACGACCAATTTTAACTATTGGCTCTTATAATCCTCTCTGAAGCGCTTCCCAAATTGAGTTACGATCGGCTATCGACTTTTGTATTTTAAATCAAAGTAGGTTGTTTAATTTTTAGGTTTAGGTTTAATTTAATAAAACGCATTTTTTTTGTAGTACTTATTCCACTTTTCATCAATAAATTAGGACCGGTTTCGTCCGCCGTAGAGGGACAATTTCAACTGAATACATTTTTTTTTAAATAATATTTATCAATCAGAATCCAAAGCGACAGAAATGATATAACAATAAATTATTGTTATATTATTTCTGTCGCTTTGGAGCTTTGAAGCTGAGAACGCAATGGATGTTTATTTCCCATTCGGTAAAAAAAAATCCTACGATTTTTTCTAAGACGCATGTGTCTGTTGTTGTACTAAATTATGTATGTATGTATGTTCAATAGCGAATATTATTAGTACGAAGTAGCGTAATTATTGGATA
The DNA here is from genome assembly GCF_057557595.1 of Rhyacophila brunnea. Lineage (NCBI taxonomy): Eukaryota > Metazoa > Arthropoda > Insecta > Trichoptera > Rhyacophilidae > Rhyacophila > Rhyacophila brunnea. The sequence goes on from NW_028232752.1 coordinate 37,534,667, forward strand.
ATATTTGCAAGGTTAAGGCTATACTTTAGCTGGGGCATAGTCTAGAACGATCGTGACTACGCGACGCGAAGATTGTGCAGACGACGCGTGCAGAATAAAACATAATTTGTCATAAAAATTCAATATACGTCCATCTAATGTTATGTTTATTGTTCTATTAGTAATAATAATAATACATTCATTGACATGTTTTCTTTTTCAAGTAAATGGGTAACGTTTTTCAGTCATCTTTGCACGATTTAAGAATTAATTCCCCCGTCGCCATCACAAAACAAATTGACATGTTCACAGCTCGACTATCGCTCTCCGATTTCCAGCGTGTCCGTAATTTCGTCGCACCTATGGTTGAAAATTATTTTCCGTTTCACTGAAGTATGCTCATAACGATTTAGTCGCATGCTGAGTGGTACAAGCTGTCGTTCTGCAAATAAAATACGTGCGTTTTTTGTTCAAGATTTTTATATGTTTGGTATATTTTTACGCTTTATATCTTAGGTATAGTCAGTAGTTTTAATAAAAATAATTGAACTTAACTTTGTTTCTTTCATATTAAAAATATATGTTCAATCAGTTGCATCCAATATCGATAACGCAAACTGCAGACTTTGATTCTAATTTAGCAAATCATATCGAGATAAATTATTATCAGTCATGAAAGAGAAAGCTATCGATACACTCGACACTAACAAGCCTCAATGATCTAATAGCTCGAAGCAAGAAACATGATCTAAGGACTTGTAAGAAAAAGATACAACGCCAATACAATATTTATTTAAATGCCAGATCACGGTAAAGCGTCAATTACATTGAGCTTTTTTACAAGCTGTTTGTTGGCGAACTTATAATCTGCCTGTAAAGTCGCCCAGTGTAATCATCGAACAAGCTAACAAGCAGGTTGTAAACACTCTACCGAGAAAAGTTGAAAGCCGGTCAACTTTACACGCTACACGCCGGCGTGTGGGCCAACTGCGTCTGCGCAGTAGAGCGCAGTAGCAACCTCCCGGTAAAAAAACGAACTACATTCTGTCAAAATAGTCGCTGGCTTGTGGCTTCTCAGCGAATGGAAAGTTTTGTGTGTAATCATCAAATCGCAGTAGCTGAATCGCCCGCTTTTAAATTCGCCAACAAACAGCTCGTAAAGAAGCTCAATGTAATTGACGCTTAAGTAATATGTTACTTTTTTCTTAACTTCTTCTTGACCTAAAGTATACTCCACTTAGATTAGTCTTTTGACTAGTTCAATTGTCAATGGCAGCCAATTTTCCGCGAAACAAATTGATTCTCACAATAGACGCGTTAATTGTTTTGTCAGCGGATTAATTCTTTAGAAAATTATATTTGTGGTTTGTCGCTCACAATGTTAACATGACTATTTTTGAGTTGAAAATAAAATAAATCTAGTGCAAATATAGTAAAAAACGTAAGTAAATCCAGTTTAAAGTTAAGCATGAGATTTTAAATGCTACATAATTATTATGAACATTTTGTAAATCAAGTAATATTTTCAAATGATTATTTATTCTTCTTACCTTCATTCACTATGTCCGATCTTAACAGGATCATATGGGCTTTCACAGAGTGGACGTTTGTATTAACATTATATTTTATAGTATTTTGATTTTACGATAATGAGTATTAGTCACTTTGGTCACCCTATTAGGTGGATCTCTGACTCCAGACAAAAATTAAAAAACAAAACGCGTATTTGCCGGACCAGGATTCAAATCTTGAACCCACGACATTATAAGCCGACGCGTAAGCCGCTCGGTCATCGTGGACGGTAATATGAATTATTATTATTACAAATATTGATACCTCATTGTTAATTCATGTTTAGTGATTGATGGTGGAAAAGTCAGGCCAAAATATTCGATATATATACGTGATATGAAGATTTTATACACATAACTCAATGGGATCAGTGTTAGGAATAAAATTCTTCGGTACGTATTTCATTACATATTTGACATCAGTGACAAATAGGTAACATACCTACATAAGTAAAACCACCTAATAACTATTTTTTTTACTTATAAGAAACTTGACTAGTGCTAATTTAATTTTAAACTGCTAGGTACTCAATTGATCTTAATTAACATCCGAATATATCGATGTCTGATTTCAAAATAGTAACGGCTGAAAAATTCTGGTAAGGTTTCTACTATTGTATAAATAGCTGATTATGACTTAATATTTTTTTTGAATTGTCGCTGTTTTTAAATTTGCATTCTTGGAAAATTTGACAAAATGTTCCACTTAGTCTTTGGCAAATAAATATGTATGGCTACATGGTAGTATCCTGATCCACGCATAAATATGTATGTGTTGATGTGATAACTGCTGCTAATATTTTTATATACATGTCACGTGAATTCCTTCAATTCCTAGCACCTAAATTAGAATATTTTTATATATAAAATTTATGTATAAAGTAGGTAGTTTTACGTGATTACGCGTTTTATATTTTTTTCTTTTTGTTTTATGAAATTATGTGAATTACCGAGTAGGTAGTAAGTACATTTATTGTGTTTTATTTTAATAATATATTGCCTTTCGACAAATAATTAATATTTATGATCATTAAAGTAATTTTGAAAATAAACTGTAGAAAAATAAGCCAATACAAATTAAATATGTACGAAAGAAGAAAAAAAAGAATTCATCCTCATCAAAATGACATAATAACTTTAGTGATTAATCCACGGTCGACCTGCCACAGATGAAACCGGGGAAAACTTTATCGATACAAAGAGCAACACAGCTCACGCGTTACAAATACACGCGGCATTGAAAAAGAAAAGAAAAATAAAGAGAAACAGAAAGCAAGATGCCAATTTATTTCGATTACCAACGATCCAATTGGCTCCTGGATTTACGAATCGGGCGTTTCTCCTCTTCGGATTGAGAACAGAGTTGCTGCAGGGATAAATCCCCCAATATCCGTCTGGCGTCTACAACAGATGTATACAGTATAGAAACCAACAAATTTCATATTGACTTCTTCGTGAGTTACCCGACTTTGATGCCACAAACTTAAATACGACGTAAAGATTGTTGGAAAAATGAAATCTACGAATAAATATTTTCATGAAATAAACTGCAGTAATTATGTAGGTATGTGTCAGAGGTGCTTTGATATCGAAGATACTTCTCTTTATAAGTGGGTTTTTCTATCAAAACCCTAATTTATTGTAGGCCGGGTGCCGTATGAAGGTTGAATAAAAATAATTTGGAGTATGTTTGTGAGCTAACCTGAATAATTTGTAGACTTTGCTGGAGCATGTATTTTTTTTTTCGACCATGTCCGATCCAAGTACGATCATAATATATTATAGGCCTCCACAGAGTGGAGGTTTATATTACCAGATTTAATTTTTACGAGAAATGGATATCAGCTATTTGCTCAACCTATTAGGTCCATACTCTGACTCATACACAAATAGAAAAACAATATGTGTACTTGCCAGACCCAGGATTCGAGCCTGAGACCCACGACGCTATAGGCCGACGCTTAAACTGGGCGGCCAACGTGGGTGTAATAATAAGTAGGTACCTAAAACAATAAGTATCACGTCTTCTGCTGTTCAACATGTATATGCATTATTATTCCTCGTCTCCTTTATCCAACAAATTAACATTTTCATGATGACATAAAGCATATTATACATATCATAACAGCTATGTATAATTTTTATAGAACATATGTATATACATAAATAATAGTACACCTGTACATCATTTACACATTGTTACAGTTTTTACAAAATTAATGTTATGCCGAGCGGCTAACGCATCGTCTTATAATGCCGTGGAACCTAGGTTCGAATCCTGGGTCTGAAAAATACACATATTGTTATTAAATGTGTGTCTGTAGCCAGATTATGGATCTAATAGATTGAGCAAGTGGTTAATATCCATTTCTCGTAAAAACAAAAAAAAACTGTTAATACAAACCTTCACTCTGTGGAGGCCCATATTATGATCTTCTTATGATAGGACATGGACATTTGGATGAATTAGGTGAAAATATTGGAATAGTAGGCATGTAACCTTTGTTATGAAACATTTTATCTACGATATTTCAGATATTTATGCTCGAAAGCTATATAAACAGTATATAGTATAGGTAAATCATTCTACAGTGGCACCATAGGCGATTCGCGCGTGTATTGAATTGCTTGCGACAATGCCTGTTTCAATGCTAGCAAACAATACCACTACAACTGCAAGGCGCATTTGCCGTACCCATGGTGCCACTGTAAAACGATTTACCTATACCTAAACCAAATTATATTTAGATTCTTAGGATGAATGATAAGGTAACACAAATAACTAACATATGGTAGAATTAACAAAGAAAAAATGTTTCGTAGGCATTAAAATGTAGTTCTGTCATGTCAACCACAGTTCAATTAATTAATTAACAAATCATGTATAACAACGCTGTCCAACTTCTTTTACGCCGCGGGCCATTTTTTCTTTAGCAAACATTTTGGGGCCAAAAAGGATAGGTAGATGCAAAAAAAAAAATGGCGGGACGCCTGTTGGACAGCGCTGATGTATAATATACTATTATAAGCGCCTTTCGTGGGGTAGGGTGGGACAGTCAGTAGTGGGTTTAAAGTCCCGGTCAAAATAACAAACTTATTCTTTTTACAATCAACATACATGTGTTTTGATACAGGCATGGTTTACTATAGGTTTAACAAATATTGATAAATTTATAATAAAAAAATGCCATTACTCCTTTCTGAAACAAGACGTTTACTTGTCTGGTGATCTTTCAAACCACCATAAAGGGAGCGTTCGTTGTCCGTGATTAAGCATACTTGATACAATTCACGCCACGTGATATATAACTCATAATCGAAAACAAGTTACATTGATAGAATATACGAAAATAAAAACTCCGATAAGCGAAAAATAACTCAAACTCCGGTAGTTACGACGTATTTAATTTTGAAATAGATATTTTGAATTATATCTGGATTTTAAAGCAACGCAACTGCGTCACATTCCGTACGCTCGACTATAAACAGCTGTCCAGTTGATGCTCTTTGATTAATGTCAGACCGAAGTTCGTAATAGAAATAAACTTCTAAGATTCCAGTGACGTTATCTTAAGAGAGGAGCTTCTAAAAGGATGGCCAAAGCTTTATGGAGAGGATGCATTTATACTTGGGCATCATTTCAGTATAAAAGTGTTCTCCCCGAGGAAAGTAATACTTCTTACCCTTATATGTACCTACTGAAGGGCAAAGGTATACTTTCTTATAAAGAAAGTAAGTAGGAACGGATAATAATTCGACTTTTATTTTAGGGTGATGCAAGTTTCGGTTGGTTGATGCAAATACTGGTTTTAAATAATAAGTCTCATTTCTTATTAGACCATGCCCGATCCTAATAAGATCATATTTTCAGTTTCAGTTTTTGGAATTTTTTTTACGAGAAATGGATGTCAGCCGCTTGCTCAACCTATTAGGTTTATACTCTGACACATACACAAATTGAAAAACAATATGTGTACTTGCCAGACCCAGGATTCGACCCTGGGACCCATGGCGCTATAGGCCGATGCAAAGTACCTATAACAATAAGTACCTATAAATTCTTTACATAGCATACAGCTTTACATAACACCACTGCGCATGGATGTACTCAAATATAACTATATTCTAAAACATTACATCGAGAGGTTTAAAAAAATACTATTTTATGTAATAAAAATACTTTATGCAGTCATCAAATGTTTAAAATAAATATAAAGGATAATAAGGCTTCAAAACCATACAAATAGATTATCTACAGCGTTTAAGGAATGTTCAGGCTAATGCTTTGAAAATACGATAATATATCCATTTTGACCTTCGTTGGGCATGTGGGCCCTTAAGCCGAAACGACATACATTTAACAACAAAAAAATACTTATTATATTAATATGTACCTATAGCTCGAAAAGTAGACAAGTGGTAGAAAACATCCGAAAGTTATACGGAAGAACTTAACAACGTACCGCAATGAATAGAATCAGTTTGGTGATATTGTCACGCAGCAGTATATTGATTCAGACTGATGATAATATACACACATTTGGATATAAAATATATAGGCATACGTGGTATAATATAGGACAACGCTGTCCAACTAGCGGCTCGCCAAAATGTTTTTACGGCCCGCGAGCTGTACAGCAAATTTTTCGTAAAACATTGGGGAGAGAATTACCCATCATACATTAAAATATGAAAACATTATAATACTAAATATTACATATACTTTTCCAAAACAAAGAAATATATCTACTGTTTAATTTTTCCAGCTTGAAAGAAACATAAATTTGTTGATGAGAATTAAAATATTGCGTTACAAATAAATAAATATGACTAATTAGTTTTATTTGTCGGTCAACATTTTGCCAATCGTCATCCCTTGTCGGCCCGATCGATCGAAAGTGGTACGAGCGTTCCCACCAAAAGTCTCGTATGGATTAATACCCAAAAATGAGAGTTTTTGGACTTGAATCATTTCTATGTTCGGAAGTACATATATCTGCGAGCGTGCCTTCTCTGACATGAAATACATAACATCAAAATATAGAAAAAGCTTGAAGGACTCCACCGTTGAAAATATAATTAGACTTGGCACAAAAAATGATGATATTGACATAAAAGAAATTGTTGCTCAACAAGTAAGACCACAATGCTCTTTTGAATTGACAATAACTGACTTTTCATTTACCCATCCTGTTTGGCCCCGAAATGTTTGCTTAAGAAAAAATGGCCCACGGCCGAAAAGAAGTTGGACAGTGCTGATATAGGACATAGGTAATATAATATGAAAATCAAAATTTGTCAACCAAAATAAATTTAAAAAAAAAACCTTCGGGCAGTGCGTTGATGAGTCATGAACAGCGTTTGCAACTCGTGTCTCATAATCACGTAAAAATGAAAAAAATAGATGAAATATCATACGTGTGCACACACACAATCATCAGTTACAAACAAATCCCAGGGAGTCACACAGGCACTGCAACCTGTGGTCGGCCATAATTCCCATTCCCCGTGCGTTCCTTCTCTGCCGGACTGACGAAATTACGTCATCCACTCATTTCCACACATGATATCTCCATGTCGAAATCGTCCCCGCGTTAAACAATAAACCTGTAACTTCTTGCTATTTTTCCTAAGTACCAATGGTCGTATCGTGGGGAAAACGTCAATGTTCACATGGATATAGCATTATTGAATACAGACATCTAGGTAAATAGATACCTACTTCGCAAGTTGGTACGAGTACTTGACTGACACGGGTAATAATGACACCTTAATCCTGATGCATGATAGCTCACTCAAAATGGAAGTTAACACGCCGCTATTTGGCACGGGAGAGGTACAAAGTATCGCTGGTCGGGAAACAAATGGCGTAGCATGACCGCCGCTTCGTCACGGAGCCACCGCAGCCATGGGGGGACTACCTTCCCAGCACCTCTACGCTCGCCTGTAATAGTAACAGTTTGTTAGATTATTGGTCTGGTATACTTGATCAAATAAAATAAGTTAACAATCGTAACGCTGGATTAAACCCATCGATTACTAATAATATCGATTACTAATAATTCCGATAAGTATTATACGTTCTTTAATTCCTCCAATATTCATTTTCCAGCAAAATTTCGTTAATGAATGATTCCGAATCAATCTTTTGAATCCCGTAGGGCGTAGGTAATTACTTTTAAATACTTTTGACGGGAAATAATTCTAATCTTAATTTTCGTAAGATGAACGAACCTCTAATAATTATTATCTGCGTGGTCGGTGCCTCGAATGTTTTTTACTTTCAGCTATTTCTTATCGTCGAGATTATAGAACACCAATTATTGCAAAATGCTGTTTAATTTATCAATTCACTGTCCGGATAACCTCATAGGCATCCACAGCGATGCGTTATGTTTAATATTGTCTTTTAATACGTTGTTCATGTAAATATTGTTACTATAGTACATAAATAACTATTTTCTTAATAAAATATTGCATTGCAAATTCAATTACATAAAGAACAGCTAAAATGAATGAATGATAATATATCTTAACACTTATTCAGTGTATTACTATCGAAGTTATTGCTCTGTTGTTGTATGACAATACTTTGCAACAGCTGATCAACAGCCCCACTGACGACTAAATAATATATGTGCCATATATTAAAAAACCATATATATAATTATACATATAAAACCACTATCCGTATTTTCAAAACTGAAATAATTTATCTAATCTCCAATAAGGCTGTCGATCACTGTTGTAAAGTGACCTGCCATTGTATCTACGGCGTTAAGCGATCAACTTAACGTATCTTACTGATGTTACGTAAACATTATATATGGATTTAAAAAAATCATATACGATAAGTTGCATGTGACCATAACACGGAAATACCACTAAAGAAATCTTTAGATTATGATGCAGGCAAAACGATACGATATTACTCAATGACATTAATATGGACGAAGCATTTAGAAAATAAAATGACACTCACTCTGTGTCGGGTCTGCCGGATGGCGAAATTCATATTTTAATATCGGTATCCTACGCTCAAATGAACATTCTGCTTGCAAGCGGTCTGGCGACACCGTTGGGTCTGCCCATACAAAATTTCTGACTGTCAGGTTTCGACTCCACCGTTATTATTGTGTTACAAAATGCCAATGTGCCTAGTTAAAAATTGTAAAAAAATCTACTAAACACTCCAAGAAAGATGGGATATCACTTTTCATGTGTTAGTATTATTTATTATTTATAAAATGCCATTTTAAGATATTGATGAATGTTTATTCAATGCAATTGAATGACATGAACCATTGGACAGTCAGTCGCCTGTGATTCGCTGGGCTCACTTGCGTCTAATCTCCGAGAAGTCGTAAGTAACCGAGAATCTGTTTCTAACGCAATGAGTCATGACACTAATACGCCATTACAATAAAGGTTATATTACTATAAAATCTCGAAGCTTGTATCGCATAATGGAAACGGATACGTCATATGGTCACGTGACTGACATCTACCTATACATCTGTGAATGACTTTCATGCACAATTTCTCGTGCGCGCCGGGTATGAAGTGAGTTGTCTATTTAATATGTCATTGATATTACTAGACATCGCCAATTTGATTAAATGGCAAGGGAATGAAAATGTCGCTCGGCGAGTGGGTAACTGCTGAATAAAAATATGATCATGAGGGCCGTCCTTAAATTCGCTGAATCAACGAACTAAATAAAAAAGTCTTCATCCATATTAGGAACTTTAAGATGTCTACGATATATCCTTTGAATAATATTACCGTAAGCGTTGTTTAATCAATACGGTAAAATAAGAATTTATAAAACTTCTCCGCAGGCCTCAAGACCAATAATGACATTTGGGACAGAGGCCAACGTGGACAGCCAAAACTAAATGGAAGTCGCGTTGCCGAGAAATATGCTTTTTGATAACATGGAATGAAGAAGGTTGGGGGAAGGGGTTGTTTGTTTTAATTTGTTTATAAAATACCAACAAATTTAATATAAACCACATCTTAACGATTAAAAAACGCATCTGTAGACTCTGTGTATATTTATAAGAAGGTTTGGTGATTTTTTTAAACATGTACCGTTAAAAAAAATCGGTTAGGTACATGTTCAAACACGCACGTTAATTAAAGAAGTTTGGTTTAGGAAGACATACTCAAGAGTTCAAGATGAATCTGAACCGATTTGCGAGATCGGTACTAGTTCCGAAATGATGAGACTAAAAGGCTTCTCATTCAAACAGTTGGGGTAGTTTTGACATCATTTTACTCCCTACTTCAATTATAGTTTGTCAATTTATGGCTACGGCCGTATGTTGTAGCTTAACTACTGGGGAATGCCACAAGAAATGGCGTATTTCAAAAAAACACTACCTTATTCTTAGGTCAATAATTATTATAAAGCAATCATTATTCGTACGATGTTTATCACACTTGAATGGTCAACGACATAGCTTATAATCAGTATCTTTAGAATTATTTTCAAATGTGTTAATCTTGCCCATTTTTTGAATAATGAAATGCCTAATTCTTGTCAAATTTGGGATCACAGAGATTATCAATATAATTTTTATCGTAAATATTTCACTATAATAATGTAGACATAAATTATACTGATGGTTTTATAAATGCGTTTAAAAATTAATAAATGTAAAAAATCTTAACACCACTGCACATTTATGTACTGAAATATGACTATATTCTAAAACATTAGAGCGAGAGGTTTAAAAGAATACTATTTTATGTAATAAAAATACTTTATGCAGTCATCAAATGTTTAAAATAAATATAAATGATAATTAGGCTTCAAAATTATATAAATAGATTATCTACAACGTTTAAGGTATGTCCAGGATCATGCTTTGAAAATAGAAAAAAGCTCCATTTTGACCCACGCTGAGCACGTCCGCTCTTAAGAATTTAGTATTGTAGAAGAGCCTTTATACTATAGCCAGCAAAGAAATTGTTAACAAGCCTTAAAAATAAGCTCTGATATTTACGTTATATGGCTGAAATAAAATAATCCGCCAGTCATAAGGATTCCTTAACACTAAAAGTAGGGTCATATCAATCACAGTGATGCGACGCTTTCATGCCACATGATGGATGGAGAGAACCAGTTGTTAATTACGCCTGTAACACTCACCAACTCTTTTTAGAAACATCTAAGGTACGCCCTTGGACTTGATGTGACGCAGATGCTTGTTACTACTGGGTAAGTCTATATAAAGACGTGGCGTAATGAACGTTAAGCGCTCTTCAAACTATAGGGAGAGTGTAACAAGAGCAACAGCTATTTGTTGTGCGCTAGATTGGATATTTTCGTTCGCCGACAAAGACAAAGGTGACAAAAACTATTGGAAAGTTGAGAAATTGATCCTCCAAGAAATCACGCATTGACCGATCATCCCATAGAGGGTCGAAATGATTTGAGAATACCTGTTAAGTCTCATCTAAGAGTTCTCCCATTAATGTCACGATCATCTTAGATAAGCAAATAGAGTTCGATTAGATCGCCCTGACATAGTTTTCTGGCAAAACAACCGTATCCGGTTACGAAATTGAGTCAATCTGGCTACCTCCATGCATTACATTATATTTGGGGAAAAAACTATACATTATTTGCATTTAAAAAAAACAGGCTGTAAGAGTTGCTATTTTCAAGGAACACAGTAGAAATTTATATATCAAGATTTGAAACTAACTACATACATATCTGACAATTTTTTTATCAGGTACAGAAAATGCAGAGTAGGTACATGCATGTACAGTAGTACCTCGATTATTCGGACTAATTAATTGGGATGAAGATAGTCCGGATAAAGAAAAATCCGGATAATCAAAAAAAAATCAGACAGGGAAAGACAAGTATATTCAGTATTAATATTTTTTTTGTCTAGATTTACATATAAGTATATACATACAAATATGTATAATAATTTTTTTTTATTAAATAATCGATTATCGATTTTTGCTCAAAGCTTAAAGCATTTCTACCGCGTTACTGGAACTTACTAATGGTCTTTTCAAAATTTTGTTCCATGATTTTTTCAAAGTTGACACATCTAAAGAATTCTAACTATCTGCTGCCATGTAGCAACAATCTTTTAAATTTATTTTTTCGTAGAAGCTATTTCTTCATTATTTTCGTCTGGTGGCAATAATCGTCGAAGCATATGTTTTCTATATAAACGTTTGAATGTTTCAATTACACCCTGATCTATCGGCTGTATTACCGACGTGACTCTTTCGTCTTTGTATGAACCACATAAAAATACACTCTTCAACTTCTGTATTTCCTGATTTTTTCAAAACTTTCCGCTCTGAGCTTCCATCTTCTGACATTAAATAATTAGTAAACTTCATAATAGTTTCACTTTGTTTTTTTATATCCGAGATAGTTGACGTTCTAACACCATACTTATTAGATAGATAACGTCCCGAATCACCGCGTTTCAAAGCATGGATAATATCCAATTAGTCTTTTAATGAAAATAATCCGGATAATCGAGGTTCTACTGTAGTTACAAATGACTTAATATATGAAGTACATAATATTTTAATATTTATTTCCGGCCATCTAAATAAATCGACTTTTCAAAAATAGCTTTCCTATTCTAATTATGAGAAAAATAAATAAATCTTTTAGGGATGCACGTGTGCAAGACTGGTTGGGCATTGGGGATTCACGATAGTTCTTACAAGAGAGAATAGAAACAGAATTTAAAAATCTAATAAAAAGCAGGGTTGGTCGATTCTGAAATGATTCGATAAAAATACAAAATCTCGCAAAATAATGCAGAAAATGCATTTTGTAATATAGTAATTTAAAGAGTTATTAACCAAATGTGAAGCTGCCTGTGATTTATCGGAGGGATGAATGAATTGTTATTCTTACCCCCGATGTTAAGTTTAAGTTCAGATGGTTGCTTGAGTGTGAATGTGACATAATATGTTCGGGCAGTGATGAATATAAACACGAGTTGGTATTTTCTTGGTTTTATATTATGGTAATAAAGTTTGGTAACACGGCCCTATGAAATACATTATAGTAATTCTAGTTTGAGTGTAAAGGTTTAAATTATACTTAAGAAATTATATATTAAAAGATACACGGAACAATGGCGCGTGTCGACTATATTATAGGAAGGCTCAATGACAACTGTCTTTTCGTTGCGTCATTATCCATGGTCTATAACTCTATACATGACCGTAGACAACAACATGACAGTTGTAGGGTAATACAACCTCTATAGATTATCTGGACCAGGTAAGGCCCCGTCTCAAATCCTGTTGGAACATTGAGAGGATGCATTTCCTCTATCCCCTTTCATGTTGATAATAATAACATGCTCTCTCAGATAGACGCTAACAAGACTTTCTCAAGAACATGACGTCCATTTTCCAGTGCTGTTTTATGTGTGAACGGTGCCTATGATCCAAACGTTAGGCAGTAGATATCGAATATAATTGAGAGTAAAAGTTACTTTTTGAGTTAACACAAAAAAAATGCATCAGAAAAAAAGAGTCTCGTCTCTATTCTGAAATATTCCCGATGTTGTTACAATTTAATATGCTAACCCTTAATGAAGAAAACAACACCGCCAAATATTTAAGTTTCCACAGGCTCCCACGCGAAAGTGTACACTTAAGAGATTGAACCGTTCGATTACGGTGAAACCTCAGCGATCCGGGACGCGTAATGCCAAAATATATTTCAGTCGGCACGACAACAGATTTTTTTCTGTTGAACTGATTTACATTTGGGCAGGCGTATTTCAATGTCGCACATAATGAGTATAATGCCAAAATATATATATACTTTAATATCAACTCTACAAAGTCGGACATTTGTGTTATCGTGGTTTCAAACAAATATCGCAAATCGAAAGAGAACACGTATAAATAAATTAATTTTAAAGTTTTAAAGTTTATACATTAAAAATAAGTATTTTAATTAATAGTCAGCATTTATTCGATTCTCTTCATCTTGATTCCATTTTACAAAATGATAATTATATTAAATTCTACGGGTGTTTTTAAGATGATAGCTATTTCGGTTACTTATAACAGTTATTAGTATTTTTTATTAATTAAAAACACTTATTATTAATATAGGTTACGCATTATGCTCATAAAAATACGCTACGAGTTACGTAAAAGTTATTTGGGGTCCATAGCAATATTCAAACCTCGAGTTATTGGGGAGCAGGCTATCATTTTGTTTACTATACTAGTGATAACACGATTTTATAATTCGTGTAACCTTTTTTGATTGACTATTGAAGCGAGTAGAAAATTCTAAAGTGCCAAAAATGTATGGGAACAGTAAGTACGAAATATGAATGCAATATCAATAATAGTATGTTTAACCAATGAAAAACAAATTTTATCAGTATGGAAAATTACATTTAAGTACGCTGAATTTTGACGTGAATTAATAAAGATTTTTCCCTATAAAGTTACACATACAACATAAAAAAAAAATTAAAAAGAGACAAAAATGAAGATTATGCAGTATACATAATTTGTTGGCATTACCTCCATTAGTTTCGGCGTTGAAATGCGATGCCCCTAATATTCTTTGGTTCAGTCACAAACACTCCGCTATCTCGCTGACTGATATAGTGATATATCTTGGCACAGCGCATTCAGGACATGCCCATCCAAAGCTACAGTGTCTCGGGACTTATTACTCATTCAAACAATTGAAGATTACTGTGCGAGAGAAATCCCCAGATGGGTGTATTCGCTGCGACGCAAACTTTGGCAACACTTTAATTAATGGCGAGAATAATATTGATTATGTTGCGGAGGCTGTCTTTGAAGCTTTGTAAATACACCGTTTATCAATGGAATGAAGACGTAATTATCAACAAATGAGTAATGATCAATGCCTGTGGAATCCAAGCACAATACAAGTGAGAAAGCATTATGCATGCGATTAACCTCGGCAATATGCGTAAGAATAAGAAAGAATGCATTTGAATTTTAATGATACGTAAAGGGCTGTAAAACCTGACTTATGCACTTAATCGATTTCTGCCTTATAATTTAGTGACTAGGTAAGTGTGTGTGCTTAAACCATTTTTAAAGTGTTATAATATTTTAAGCATAGTTAAATATGCTCTATCAAAGTTACGAATAACCGAGTTGAGAAAAACAGTAACGATATAACGGTTTTCAGGTGTGGGTGTGATGGTACAGAATAAATATTATTCGACTGTGTAGACCTCTATTATTCGGGTTGGACTACAATTATCAGTTTTTTGCGAATATAAGAAAAAAATATCAAAAATCATACCAGTGCTACACGAAATTGTTACAAAAATGTAAAATTTTGCAAGTAAGCTTTTTTTTTCAAGTAAGCTAAGTTAATGTTTTCTGTTGAATAAGTATGTAAATGTACCATTGTATGTAGTACTTTCATCGTCAATTAATAGTCCGAATTGACATACCACAGTCAACATTATAAATCACATTGCTATTGTAACGAAAAAACACCATCCACATAAATAGCCGAATAATATACGGAAGGATGATTCATGCTACGAATGGTATCGTCCGGGCCCAGACAACATCCGGTCAAAGATTATCATGAACATTTTGTATGAACTAGTTCACGCGACACCGGGCCGAGGCCGAGGCTCGTCCGGGCAGCAGCAGATTTAGCCTCTTCTCTTTCCTTTCTGTTACCAGTAGGTACCACGCGATCAGTTGGTTACCAGTCAGTCTTTGGCTGTCAGGAAAAGGGAAGACGAAAAATTGGTAGAATGACTGAGAAAATACCCAGTTATTTATGATACCTATTATACCTGATACCTATGATACCCACCCAAAATATTTGGATTCAAATTTCAATCCGCGATATGGAATATCACATCAGATCAGAATAAATGAAACAAATAAGCGTTTCCGATTCATTTTAACTCCAATAAAATATTGTGGACAATGAAACAATAACAACGACGGTCATGGACGAACTGTTTCGGTATAGGGTTTAGCTTTAGCATAAGATCGGCATACTATGATTAGTTTATAATATTAATACTATCGACCGAAGGTACTGGATGAAATTTGAATTTAAATTTTGTACTATTCCATTTGAGTCGTTTTTTTGCGAAACCCGGGTCGTAAAAAACAACTAAAATGGAATAGTACAAAACATAAATCCATTAGAAACTATGATTAGTTGGTAATACTGACACCCGGTGGCGTTGGCTCGACGTGTGCCACCCGTCGTAGCATGAATCACCACCACTATATTATGATTGTTACTAACATTCTTTCGTTTATTTTTGCTATACCATCGCCAAAATATGTTACTTAAGCGTCGATGAGCTACTTTACAAGCTGCTAGTCGGCGAGTTTAAAAGCGGGCGTGTCAGCTAGTGCGATTGTGATGATACACTAAACTTTCCACTCGCTCAGAAGCCAACAAGCTAGCGAGTTGAAACCGTCATTTTTGGTACTATTTGACAGGACGTATTGAGTAGTTCGTTTTTTTACCGACAGGTTCGCCACTATCGCTCTACTGCGCAGACGCAGATCGGCCCACACGCCAGTGAGTAGCGAGTAAAGTAGCCCGGCTTTCAACGTTTCTCGTTAGATTGTTGACAATATGCTTGTTAGCTAGTTCGATGATAGCACTGGGCGAGTTTATAAGCAGATTGTAAATTCGCTGGCTTATAGCTTGTAAAGTAGCTCAATGTCATCGACGCTTTAAACAGGTTTTTTTCAATGCCTAAAACAAGTTGGTATACAACAAACTGAACAATGGTAAGATCACAATTCGTAAGTTTCGCTACCATCGCGCGTTTTTTTTAAGAGAACTGGTTGTTACTTCTGTCGTTTTTGTTACCACGAAAATATGTAATGTACCTACATCAAGTCTGGTCCATACGATATTATATTACACTTAGTATTCGATGAGTCGTTAAAAAAACAATATATTTGATACTCACTAATTACACCCTCGGTTATACCTTTCTAACCCTCCCTATTAATCGACATTTAAAATCGTGTTTTCCGCCGACCCCGAAAACACCTGAGCTATTAATCTTTTAACAATTTAAAGAATAATGTGTTCGCTCCGGAAGAAATTTACAAGCAGCTTAGAAACATATCATGCTCAAGCGTCGCGCACCCGGGAAACTTTCAAATTGAACTATATAGCTAGTCATTGTGACCGTTTTACTCATACTCAAGCTTTCGCCGGTACACATACGCATTGAATTGACGTCTTAGTGGTGTGACGATATAACAATATGTGCATATAAGAATTAAATAGTTCGGGAAATAACAAGAGGTTGTTTTACGAACACATAGTACTACTGCACTGATGGAAATTCTAGAACGGTTTTAGTGTAATTTACTTGGCAGTCACAGAAAAAATAATTGAAACACGCAACCAGAACCTACGAATGGCACGCGATTTTTATGAGTGTTCATCTCAGTATTCTGTATTCTGGTCAACGTAGGATTGCTATGTAGACGCGGTCTGTCCTTTCACATGAATAATAGCAGACTATAGTATAGCAGGGGGGCTCCTCAGTTGATGGTTACTTAAACCCTGGCGGCTAAAATTATTAAACATGGAACATGATTTGCCAACTGATTCTCTGAATGCTGGTTGTTCAAATTCGAAAGAAAATTGATTAGTCAAAGTAATTACTTTTCTGAAAATTAAAATTTATGAATTCATATAGTAATGTTGGTGCCTAACTATGAATAAAGAAATTGAATCAATTTTGTCGTAGGAATTGAGGTTGCGGGGCGCGGATCACACGTCATTGCCGAAGCGCCGTTCGCGGCCGACTGAACGCCCGCGCTCTTTTCGTGATTTTACTTTCGTTTTCGTTACCACTGTGCCTGTGCGATGTTTTCGTAACGAATCCGCCCGGGTGGTCAAGACAAAAGCATGTTCCATGCTAAAAAAAAGTTTATGGGTTTATCTAGGCAATATCTACGCATTTAATGATTCATAAAATTTACTGTTTTATTTCATTTAAAGTTGGGTTGAAAGTTTGCATTAAGGAATCTGTAAGAGTAAACGACTCACAGCATTACTTTCGTATACATTAGAATCTGTCTTATATACAAGGATTTATTCACCGTTTATGATCATAATATTATATTCCATATGTGACACAACGAATATGACCATATAAATGGTAGAAACATCTTTGTTTTATTTTTCGCTATTTGAATTCCAAGAATCTTAGTAACACATTAGTCTTATCCCTTCTTGCTAGGTTGTGATAGCATGTCATATTTCTGAGAATACATTGTGAATTGGGTATTTACAGTTGATATAAAGAAGACAGAATAGAGGTTCAGATTTTTCCTAGAAATACCTGGCATATCACTGAGCTTTGTCCAATATTTTAATTTATAGTATCTTTTAACTTAAATTATATTTTTGTTTTAGTCAGTTGATTATATAGAAAGAGAACACTTATAAAATAATGATCATGAAAACAATTACTATTTTGAATCATTTCCTATTCTTGAAAAAGACACGAGTAAATAATACAAATATTCAAAGGTACAGTGTTTCTACTCACTATTTTACATTACTATTTCACGTTGGCAATTTAAAAATAATGAGTCGATCCCATATCGTTTTACTTTTAGCGCTTGTTAAAATGACTAAAAAGAATATATTTTTAAATTGGCAATATAATACTACAAGTTTAGTTTTATTGTTCTGACTTTGAAATGTCCGAAATTTTCCGTCTCAAGTCACAAAGATGAGGTACTACCTACTACCGGTTAGGTGTACATAAATATATATTATCAAAGATGTTGTCAAGGGAAACTAAGCTTAGCCCCGAGGGCAAGCTCCGCCTAGGTAATCTTCTGTATGAAAAGAAAAACTAAATTTCGCCAGAGGCATTAGGAAAATGAAAACATACTGGCGGCAAGAGTTGACAAATGGGAAATTCTTCGCGTAGTTTTTTCTTCTTTTTTCCTGTAGATGTCCGTACCCACGCGTGATTTCTTACATTTATATATAAACGTATATATATAACGCCAACTATTGTATACTCACTTACCCACGTTCCATATAAAAATATAAATATACGTAGATGAAGGTAATAGCAAAAGAACAACATAAAGTGTTGTGACTTTTTTGCCGTAATCATATCAAGAGGAGAAAAAGTAACAGAACTTTGGGGAAATCCCGAAATAATATACCTATTATTTCAACAACATCTGACAATGTTATATATACATATGGGTTTAATAATACTTTTCAACTAGACTGAAGCCTATAATACGTCTTATATTATATGGACAGTTGCGCGTACTAACGTTGTGACGCAGCATTTGAAAAATAAAAACGTTTCCGTAAGACACAAACAGTACTGCTACTATTGTTCATAAACTTGTGCGTCTGGTCATACAAATTTAACTTATTCGTAACCACATAAATAGAGTTGAATAAGGTTGAATATTGAAGCATCTACATCTGTCCACGTATTGTTTTATACAATACCTACATATTATTGTATTAATGTAGTTACAAAATGCACCCTACCTACATTGCAATAAGGGTGCATTGCAATGCATGCATATTGAAAATTCGCTTTTACGTATTTGACATTTACGTGTGAACTTCATCATGTACCTACTTAAGTGTCATGGTAAACGTGAATGCCCAATAATGAATTTATCCTGAAGGTGATGTACATCCAGGATGCGGGGCAGATACTGACTAATTTGTTAATTTTACGAATATTGTAATAAAACAATATAGATACCAGAAAAATACATTACTAATTTCAATCAACATTATTAAAGTTGATATATTTAAAATGGTGCCAGTAGTAAAAAAAGCATGATATGCATTTCAAAACTACTTGAAGCATAATTCAGAGAATTCCGATAACGGAAACGTTCTTGGATTACACGCCAAATTCGATTAAATAAAACACCTTGTTCTAATACATCCGATTTAAAATACTCGAAAGATGTGTACACGAATCCGAATCCGTGAATTTTTTTACTAAGATCTTTCTTATAAGTTTCTACATATCGGCTGTTAATGGTTATGGTTTTTAATAAAAATAATGCTACATTCTTAAACCTTGTATTAAATAAAACAAAATATAATTAACTTAAATAAATATGAACCTCTAATCGTCATAACAAGCATATTATGTTCGACAAAGTATTTTTGAATATCTGTTATAGGTACTGAATATCAAAGTGCCTAATAAAATCTAACAAGAAAAACCAATGCAATTAATAAAGACAGCTGATCCTCCCCTACAATCTCATTGGGGTTGTACTTTCTGAATACCCAAGGGGTGCTACGTGCATTCATGCAATGCCAAAATTTGTCACAGTCGTGAAGGGGCCATAATTTTAGTAAACTCCCCGTTTTCGGCAAAGTAATTTGGTTATGTTTATAGGTTTTTTCCCTGACAACCAAGTCGCCCTCCCATAAAGCACGAGTACATAGGGTATATTCCGTGTCTCCAGGGACCTGGCGTCCGTCGCGGGTCAGCTGGTTCGTACCGATGCGATCGGTCAGAGTATACACACAGTCTTGAAACTTCATCATTATGTCGTGAACGGCAAAGTTATAATATGTAAGGAAAGTCGAGAGAGCTGTGTACCGACTAGACACTTTGCAAGTTCTATGAACCTCGATGAATGAAGAGTTAAGTGCGATTATTCCGAGGCAATTGGAATTTGAAATACGTGGAAATACCGTAGTAGTTATATTATTAAATACCTACCCACTATAAATACTTTCAGCCAGTGCAATAAAATGTAAATTACTAATAAACAATAGAAACGAATAAAGTGTTGAGAACGTGATAAAATTAGGTAATGAGAAATATCACTAATATTAAATAAAAACAAATTAAGAATGTCAATCATAGGTAAACCGAATACATTAACTGGCACAAAGTGTAGAGGTGATGAGATACCCTTTAAAATTGCAACGTAGCGTGTATATATTCATGTAACATCACTGCATAGTGCATAGTGAGGGAAGGTTGATGTTTCCATTAAAGCACTAATATAATTTTTTTTTTTTTAAATGGTACGAAGAGTTGTTTATTTTATTTGAGTGGACTCTCAGAGCCTATTCTTTAGGTACAAGTAGCTGAATCCGTAAACCACGCATCGAGAGAAATTGCTGTCCAAGATTGAGATATAAGCGTACGTCCTTTTTGTCAACCAAATCTTCTGGAATGATTGTATTTTATTTAATAATATGTTGTATAATAAATGCAGTTAGAATAAACGTTATATCAGAATTTATAAACGATTACAGAATAGTTTTCCAAAAAGTTGGAACATTTTCGGAGCCGCATATAAAGACAGCGTGTGACGAGGAAGTTATGTCTTACACGTAAAAGTGGGCCAACTCAGTTGGTAAGTCAAATGTTTAAAGTTTTACCGATGAATAACATTCCCCACCTACCCAAAAAATAGATAAGTGAAAAATACAGTCTAAACACTAAACTTGGGTGGTTGGACTGTGCAGAAAGAAACGATACATATAATATGAGGTTAAAGTAGCGAGATGATCTAGCTGTAGACACATGGGAGTTAAAACGATTCTTGGGAGCGGCTAAAACTCGGATTTAGATGATAATAATAATATATAAATACCGTGTGTAAGTGTAAACCTAACTTAATAAAATGAAAAAATAAATAATAATCCAGATAAATGTATAGAATGGATAACGAGTAACACTCATAAACCTATTTGAGAGACTTTCAGAGGTTTGCAGAATATTTTTGTAGGTATATAGGTATCATAAAATGGCCGCTTTATAAAATAAGGCATCTCTTAAATATTAAAAAAATTAACTACGCGTACGTTCTTTTTATGAACAATTAAATTCCATTGTATAAGCACCAAATCGATGCCTATTTTCTCGAAAGTCTAAATTAAATCTGCGTCAAATTTTGACAAATCATTTTGAAATTTCGCTGAGAATAGTGAAGGTTGAGGGACAGAAAGCGAAATCGCGGCGCGGGTGGTTTTTACGATAAACGTCTTTCGAGCGTCCTCTCGAAAATAAATGATGTATTTCTATATCTGGCGTAAATATCTTAGAAAACTCTACAACATTTCTGTGCGCAGATGAGCATTAATGAAAAATACATTACACTGAATGGCAATACGTACATTCATATGATCATCAACAGCATGGGTCAATCCACTGATGAATGACGGTTCTCCATGCCCATTTTACTCTTGTCGATCCCAATTTTTCGCTGCCAAGTACCTCCATCAAACTTGATAAGCTCGTTAACCCGGAAGGTTTCAGGTTAGCCCTATGGCTGTTTACTGGTCTTTGACTACCAACGTATAACTACATTAAATTGTACAGCGGTTGCCAGGTAATTTGGCATTTTATCAGCTTAGTTTTTGGATTTCTCATATATTATAGGACCAGTTTCACAAACTACATATTAGTTTTATAACGACCAATAGCATACATTGATTGAACTCATGTACAATATAAGGTGACTTTTGAAGTTACTATTCAGGCGCCCAATGCGCCCCGTGCCAATTTGGTTCCGAGAGTAATCTTGTCATATATACCAATACTGCCCTGCTAAGTAAAAAGATAGTGTTCATTCACAATCACCTTCATACTACCATGGCTCTGTGGATATTTCTATATCGTTGTCATCACTTTTCCACCATACGAGAGAATGAAAAATATAACCATTTTTTTTAATTTTTTCAACATAAAATGTATTTTTTTATAAAAAATACATAGTTTTGAATACCTATACTAATCCAACAAAAATCGTCGTCGACTTATTAGGAGTTAAACTCACACCGTTTACTTTCCGGATGACAGCTTTTACCAATTTAGCTAACGTTCTTGTTTTCCAACTGTCATTCTTGGAATTAATTGATAATAATTTTAAATACCTTTCAAAATCACTTCTGTTTAAGGTATGAGTAATATTTCATTATTCCATCAATTATTAATTACGTAATGTTCAATATAATGCGTATTAGCTGATATCCCATCCCGCTTTCTATCATTAACGATTTTGAACGAAAACAGCTAAGTACATATTATATTATTAGTATCTATGTATGTAGATTTATCATCAAACAACTTTTTGTCAGAGCTCAAAGACGATCAGTGGAGATTTGAATTATATAACATGATATATCCACTGACATATTATGTAAATTACAGCGTTTCCCAAATATGTTTCGAAAAGGTTGCTGGTTTTTAAGTTATAATGTATAATACATAAATAAATAACAGATTGAAGAAGATCAACTAATTATATTTCAATCACAGTCTAAAATGTACTAAACGAAGCGGTCCAGATTAATTACTTTATTAAAAGTCGACCAAATGTGAAGGTACTCGTATTATGACTAATCACCACTCGACTCTGCTTTCGCATTCACATTCCAGTGGCATAACTAGGTGAAGTATTAAGTAGTCTTATTTTCTGGATCATTGACTTCGGTTAACAAACATTACGTGGTTATCAAAAAGTGCATAATCTTGGTAAAATATTCACAGAATTAAATGGAATATGTTTGCCATGCAAAGGGATAAAACCATTATTAATACGAGTGATAAAATATTTTCAATTTGTCGTAGGTTGACATTTTGGATCTCAAATGAGATGAAAAAATAAAATTCTTTATCAACCACTTATGGATTCTTTTAGTATAAAATATAAAACGGTTCAGTGTGGAAATTAATTTGAGAAACGCTGGTATAGTAAGTAGTGTGCGAACTATCTGACGTGTTGAGTAATTGATGATACGAACTAAAACCAAATGAAATTTCTCGTAGAGAAATAAAAATTGAATCTGTCCTAACTAATGTGCTTTTGAACGGCGGAATTTATTATGCATAGTAGCGAATTCATCTCTCGTCGGTTTTTAGGAAGTGAAGATATTTTGTAAAATAATATCATGTTTCAAAAACAGCCAAATATGATTTCTATTTCTAATGTAGGATGAAGGCACGAGTTGAATGCCGAAATAAAACAACAAATAGGTACATTGAGATGTATCTGTAGTCTAAGTAGGTACAAAGGTTTAATTATAAATGGAATATAATATAATTAAAAGTAAATTACTATTGGAACGTGGAATTCTACCAAGTAATTGTAGTCATGATTATATTAAGTTTAGTATGTATACATGTAATACGAGTATATGTGTAAGCAAAATTGTATTTATATCAATAATATAATAATTTAATTAAAAAATATATATTAATCACCTGCCAATGTTTGGCGCAAAGACATTGCATGTATTTTAATAAAAAAACAATATAGTTATTACGAAATATCCGCGTGATTAGTAACTGTATCGTATAGGTATATGTATATTTTTCAAATATAGGTTTATATTTTTGGTGATTGTTCCAAGTCATTTATAATATTATTTATTTCAAATAACCGTGTCGCGTAAGTTAACTCTTTCCAGCATCCAAAATGGTGTAATCTTCAAACTCTACTATCTGCGGTATTTCACATTCGGCCGAGAAATGGCTACCAACTTTGTAAGTTACATCAAGGTACTGATATTATCAAAATATTGGTGATTTTATAATATATATAGTTGGCTTTAGGCGTCATGTTCAATTCGATATTATCGAAAGGGTTATAATACAAGAGAGGGACATTTTCAGGTGATAATATCTCTGAACTGACGAAATCATACCTGATCAATATAAAAGTATGTGGACTATGGTATTACATACGATTTATCTAACTTAATTATTCAAAGACAAACCTAACAAATTAGTTATAGGTTAAAATTTACTGCTGAAATCGTAAATAAGTTTTCGAAAATCGCTCAGTCTCATCTCGGAAGTTATACGAAATTATGTAACAGCGCGACCTTAGGAATAAAATTCCCACCCTGTAGAAGAAACAATACGACAATAAATATTTCAGTATCAGTTTCACAAACGCAACCTTTTGCATAATTCATAGACGAACGGGGAGGCGGTGCGGGGTGGGGGTTATTCCATCTGAGGATCGAGAGATACAGAGAGAGAGGAGAGACACTGGCGTATAAACAATATCGAATTAATTCCGCCTTAGCCGCCATACAAAAGAATTACCCGGTGGAAGCTCACGTAAAAAGCTGCGGTCAACCTCTCGCCTATTCAAAAGCTCGCCCGAGCTTTCGCGCGTGGAATTTCGGAGGGTTTTTACTTGCGCTTGACTCAGTGGTTTTGGATCGGTGGGAAAATGAAGAATAAATCTACGCCATAGTGGGTATTAATAATACGAATGAAACAAGAATAGTCGTTAATAATTTAAGATACCAAATAATATGTGACTATGCACAATAATTTAAGCGATGCATCGATAATTCGAGATAACTTATAAAATCTACAAATGTACAAAAACAACATATATTTTATGACATGTGTTTCGGTAATGTGTTGAGTTCTATCATGTCTGATTGCTAAAAAATATTATTTGAGTATATGTACTACTTTTATAATAAAGGTATTTGTAAAAAATAAGTGATTAGTAATATGTTTGATAATAACGTGTCATTTCACCATTGGCCGCACTACACAAACTCGTGAATATGGTCAAATTAAGCATCTCAAGATCTCATCTCGGATCTAAAATAGATTATCTCACATCTACCTACAACGAACGGTCTTAGAAAGGGGGATGCACGTGGCTACCTTATATTTAACGTGATCCTTGAAAAGATTAACCGTGATGCAAAATAAGAAGCCGGGGGGCATAATATTCCATAAATCAATTCAACTATTTATATAATTATGTCGACTTTATTGATGCCATTGCCCGGTCCCCAGAAACCCTAAAACATACATTTATTTCCGAAAAGTCATTTGATGCAAACACAGGACACCGGATAAACGAAAGTAAAATAAAATACATGCCAGTTCTCCACAGTACAACAAATGATAAAAACAACCTTATCATTCGCGGCAATGCTTTTGAAACTGTGGATTCGTTTGTGTATCTACGGCACCTTGTGACAAAAAAACACTAGCAACGAATTAAATCCGAATCACCAACAGTTGCTATTTTGGTCTCCAAAGGCTTCTGAAGAACATGGCACCCTAAACGAAAACTAAGATAACCTTATATAAAACTCTCCTGCGCCCAGTATTAACGTATGAATCAGAATGCTGGCCACAGGATAAGAGAAATATAGATATCTTTGAAAGGAGAGTTTTGAGATGGGGCTATTCAAGAATATGATATTTGGAGGTCAAAGTAGGTATAATGAGAACCTGTACACACTTTATGGGAGTGAAAAGATCACATGGCACAGTGGTCGGCAAACTCATTAGTCAACAGAGCCAAATATCAACAGTTCAACAATTGAGATTTCTTTTGAGAGCCAAATTTCCTATGTAGGTACACCATTTATTAACTTAGTTAAAGATTTAAGCTTTATTTAAACTATAGGTAGGTACACTGATTAAACTTGATATCATACTTAATAATGATCGTATTTATTGATAAAAATTAAATTGTGAAGTATCCATAACATTAAATCATGACAATGACTGACAAACACTCGATGCGAATAATAGCCTTGCATCTCCTTGGAAAGTTTGGGTAAGTCAGGTTTATATGTTGATGTTTTTAATTTTAAGTCTTATTGATGTTTCCAGGTTCTCATCAATAAGACGACTTCTCAGTTTACTCTTGATTTCCTCTCTTAGAAATCTCTTTACTAACCACAAAACATGCAATATTAACATTGTTGGAAGATTGTATTCAGTAATTAAATACAGAACTTGACTCTTCCAAAGTTCCTCAACTGCTATCTTCCTTGCATCACCGACAGGATATTTAGTGCTAAATGACGCGTGTTTAGTTGTAAAGTGTCCCTCCAAATTTGACTTCTTGTTATGCGCCAATTTTTACCGACAAATAATACAGGTCGGTAGGCCACTTAGCTTTTGAATAAACGCGAAAGTCTCGATCCATTCAACTTTAAATTCACGGATTTCGTCATCCGTTTTTCTTTGTTTCTTCTTTGTAGCCATGTCAAATAGGGCAGAGGGCATTTGTGGCAGAGCCGCACTCAAGGGGCCAAAGAGCCGCATGTAGTTCGCGAGCCGCGGTTTGCCGACCACTGATCATGGCATATGAAAATGTGGAGACTGCGCTGGATTGGCCGCGTGTGTAGAATGCTGGATGATATACCAGCAAGGTGGGCTATGTACACAACAATGGAGGGCAAGAGAAGATTTGGACAGCCGAAATTGAGATGATTGGACTGCGCCACAGGAGATTAAAGAATGCTGGGTCAAAGCAACTGGAGAGTGTCGGCGCTGGAACGTCCAGGAAGTTTTTGTACAAGTACCGCCAAAGGTTGTAGTGCCATTAATAATGATGATCAACATTGTCTGCGGTCGATCCGCTGCTGGTTGACGATATCCCCAAGTTGATTACACAACTCCCAGACCGCAGGTTTGCGATGCAGCGTACTACTGCCGAATCTGTTCACATCGTCGTTCAAACATGGTTTAGCTCAAGCCTGTGACCGTTTAGTGTCTTTCGGATGACACGTATGCCAATATTTTACCAGCAAATCCCAGTATTATTAATAACTTATCGAGCGCGAATCCAGCAGATACAGGTTCTAGTCCCGTCGGGTGTCGAATTTTTTTTCTTCTACAAAACGATTTTTTATGGTGTGTATGTATATGCATGAGATCTTTTCAAAGTATGTATATACAAATATTATTATATGTGGTTATTCATATAAATAACGGGCCAATATGTATAAAAAAAATGGTAAGCGATGCAATACAATGTTTCTATGCGTCCTTGGCGAACTGACAAATAAAACAAAATTTGTTTTTCAGGTTAGTTCTCAATCAGCTTAGGTTCCAATTTAATATTATAAGAACAAATCATGTCTTCAACCTCTTTGCTTAAAAATATATATTGATACATATTTTTGAGCACAACTATCCATGAGTCCCAATGCCGGTAGTAGGTATAGTAATATAGGTGAAATAATAAAAAAAAATGTGATTTCACCGGGATCAAACCCGGAACTCCCGGATGAAAGGCCAGCGCCTTACGCACTGGACTGCGAGGCTGCATAGTCAAGTGTAAACGATAGTTTAAATACCTACATAATATACACCGAACACGGGTATATTTTTCACGAACATTAACAAATACAGGCATTTCGTCTGGCTCTATATACATCAATGTTTAATTATGGGACCTATATATAGGCACATTTAAATGTTTATCACTATTTACATAATTTTATATCTCTATTAAATAACAATATTAAAAAATTATACAAATCACGTTATTTAAAAGCAAATGAATTTCCCAGTCATTCGAAAACCTTTGGAGTTTTAATTTTCTGAACATAGTAAAATCTAATACTGTGAGTATTCCAATTTCCATATAACTATCATAAGGTTCATTGTTTGTGAAATGTAATATTTTCTCAATTTTTTGTAAGTTGTTACAATATTATGATTGTTAAGGGAAAGTGCGCGAGTATAATTATAATGTTTCTAAGCAAGAACGCCCCAAAACAATTAATTTTGATGACAAATCGGTAAATTGAAAGATTGATTTAAAAACTTTGAGCATTAGTCCCATGGCGTGCATAGTTACGCCCCTGCCCTTAATATATTCGCTCTACAGCTGAATGGAAATATCGGAAGTCCAGTGGAGAATTTCAAAAGCCCCTAGGCGAACCATGTATCATATGAAAATTACTCATAGTGTCAAAAAATAATAGGTATGCATACAAAAACGCTTCCGGCTAGGGTGTCCCACCAGCTCTTAGAGAAGGGTATGGAGTATTGTTCCGAGGACCGGAATCGTTCCACAAAAACCTTTCGCCATACAATGGATATTTTATAGTCTAATATACGAATCATGCACCCTATATATACAGATATAATATGTGAGGGTTTTTATTATAACCCATACGTGGAATTTACTGAGCAATTATTTACAATTTAAATTGTTACAACCCTTCCAGAGAGTGGGGCATATTAAGAATTTGGCGATGCTTTGAATTTAATTGAATGTTTTGTGTAGTCATACGTGCGTTATTCTACTGACCCTAGAAATTCTAAATGTCGTTAGGAATAATGTAATTGTTCTAAATTTAAATATATTTCAATTAAAATGTGTTACCATAATAGATTATCTACGGCTTCGTGCCATTCACTATAATGAGGATCTTGAATCTTTTCAAATATGTTAGTTCGTTTCATTTCAGCGATATCTGGATTCCGCGCTTCTGAAAGTAGGTACATGTACAGTCATCACCTGATCGGACCCGTGTGTAGATGTCCCTCTTCCGCGGCAACCCTTGATATCTTCACTGGCAATGAAACTTTCCATAGTATTGTGTTTTCTTTCTGGCTATGTGGCGAAAGAACTACAGACATAATTATTTGTACAAGAAAACACGGAATATACGTGAATTACTTAATATAACTAATTACAACAATATTCTATTGCGCTTTCTTATCATATAAAATTATCAGGTAGCACCATGTGAAAGTGACTTTTATTCTGACTTTCTTATTGATTTATTGTTGGGTTATGGGTTACTTATTGTTTTACTTTACAGCGCGGCTAAAAGGTCGGACTATAGCGTCGTGAGTCCCAGGTTCGAATCCTGGGTCTGGCAATCACACATATTGTTTTTCAATTTGTGTATGAGTCAGAGTATGGACCTAATAGGTTGAGCAATTGGCTGCCATCCATTTCTCGTAAATCTGTTAATACAAACCTCCACTCCGTGGAGGCCCATATGATCTTATTAGGATCGGACATGGTCGAATTAAATTATGTAATTGTTTTTTAAAGATTATCACTGAGTTAAAACTAATAATTACATCGATCTATCTGTAGCGTAAACTGACCTAATCAAACCTAGTTTATTACATATTTTTTAGAGATTTTTTTGGGATGGTCTGATAAACCCTGATCTAATTAAAATAAGTAATACCTAACCAACGATTTCCACGAAGGGATATTTTTTTAATTACCAGTGGCGTTTCTAAGAACCTCAATAATAAACACAGGGTATATAATATTATAATGTTACTTAGGAATGAAACAAATTTATTTAAATACCTATAAGAAGAGAAGCTAAGTGTCAATTGAGGTTTGATAGATAGATTTTTAAGCGCTTGAAGTCGATATAAATTTGATGTATACATAAAATAAACCTCAGACGAAAGTGACTGTCGATCGTAAAAAAATGGTATAGTGGTATTCAGCTCAGTGGATAGTATAAAATTGTTTTTCGATTAATACTTTCGATATTATTCAACTATTGGTGCGATTGTTAGAGTTTTCTATTCGGCTAGCATTAATGCTCTACCGACATGCGAGTGAATAGATGAATTAGTTCCATAAGCAATCATTGGATTTCTATAGCGCCACAAACAATAAATAAAACTTGCGAAATTATCGCATTACGACGGATAATTTGGTGGATAGAGTGGTCGTTAGTCGAACATAAAGAGCGTCGAACTCTTTACAGGGTTTTTCAATTAGGCCAAAAGCCCTGTCGGAATCGACAACGAATTTTTCATTTGCGTACTTCGCAACTAAAACTAGTCATTCTTCGGTTAAATACTATCGTAGGCGAGCCGTGAGGGGGTGCTGTAAGAAAATGCTCTGGCCGGGCTTTGGAAGTGACGTCAGGTCAGAGATTCATCTGGGGCTGGGAATGATTTATTACGGGGAAACCCCCGGCGTATATTATGTGAACTACGTATTTTATGATATAATAAATAAAAATGGGTTCGCCGATGCGGAGATTCGAGAGTCGTACTATAAAATTGGGTGATATGATAATATGTATATACTACGGTTTCCAATATCGGTATACTAGTGTCCCATACAATTTCTTGATCACGTTACCCCAGGATTGGAAATGTTTCAGGATTAGAGTTTCGACGGAGAGACGTGAGTTTGTCAAAAAATTGTAATTTAAAGAATACTCTCAATTTTACAAATACAAAATATTGATTTCTCAGAAACATCAAATTACAACATCTAAAAAAGATGCAAAATTAAAAAACTTCCTACATACTAAATTTATTGATTACCTAATTGAGAAAAACTCATACATAATAAATACCTGCATTTTTTTTTTTATGGAAATTTAATATAACGTATTTACTTATAACCAAGCGATTACGTTTGCTCTTATATTTTTTTCCAAAATGCCCAAGCATGACAAGAAAACTTTCAGACAGCTTTGCTGCAGAGAACTGATAATGCAATATTTCATATCAATCCAAACGAATACAATAAATATTAAAAAACATAAGTCACGATCATTCTCTGTTCAATGAATTGCTATCTCATCATTGTTTATATAAATACACGTAGCATCGCACGCAGAGAAACGTATTCATTACAATAAATTATATATACTCGTACTTTAAAAAAAAATTACGTCACAAAAAACTGCATGTGAAAAGTCTGTTTCCGTTTGTTAGGATATGACTAAAAAACCTATATTGATGAAATTGCAACCAACTGTATTCAATTAGTTTCCTTCGAACCTTCTTCTAAAAAAATAACATTTTGTTTATCAATTTGAAACCCTCGCTGATAATATTATATTCATCATGGTCGGTTTATTTCCAGGTATAAATGCAATAAACGTGGGCGCCCTTTTTTTCGAGATATGCAACTGGATAGACAACATTCGATAGAAGACGACGTCAAAATAAGAGGTAAAACGATCAGAATAGTTCATAAGATTTTATGTCTAGTTAAATACTTGTATACGATAGCTTGAGTAAATAATTTAGGATATTTTGAGTGATAGCGTGAATGTGCTTTATAATTATTGTACTTGGATATTATTTATTAATATCAACCCTTTAATATTAAATTGTAATTGAAATTATATTAATAAATATTGTCATGGTATAAGAGATTAAGAGTGATGGCGAAGTCAACGGGACCTCTACCGAAAAAACATAAATAGACTCAATTAAGTACAATCCGTTTTAAAGTATATCTCTTAATTTTATTTTTCCATTGCCCGAAATGCAATGTGACCATCGCACAAGCGAAAACACTCATTAGTTGATCGCATAAGTAATATCACAGTACGAAGTAAGTATAATATTTTTTTCTTTTTTCAGATGTTCAGATGACCAAGGTTTCGTTTAAATACAACTTTGTCCATTTTTTTAAAGAATACTAGGTGTATTTCTGATCTTTATTTAACTTATATACCTACCTACTTCAATTGTATTTAATAAAGTGAGTCAATATTCCGTAGAGAATAAAGTTGCATGTGAAAATTTATTATATTAGTAGTGCATGATAAAAATGCAGCGGCTGTAAGTAAATCAACACATATTTCATGGCTCTATGACAGCGTCTAATGGGATAGCTTTTACAGCTAAGATGGTGCATTTCCTCGCAGTTTTTCTTAATAAAAATCGCTCAAAAGCCCGCGAGCTTTACCGCCCTTGTGTTATGCGGGTGGTCAAGGCAGGCATACGTGGGCGCTTTCCATTAACCCTTCGAACGCCGCGAGCGTATATCTATATTCTACACGCCAAATAAGACAGACCAAATCAAGATTTTTTATTATTTTCTATAAGCACCAAGGTGCATGGTTGCTACATCAGTTCCGTGCAGCTTCGTTTCGAGACAAAAAGGTGTAGCACTAAAATCTATTCATTCTGACACGTTTATAGCGTCATGGAAGGCGGCCGTTAACAAATCGCGGTTGCATATATTTACGAAACTTACTTATAGCAATACGTGAATATACTTAAAAAGGTACCTACACATTTCACAA
The DNA here is from genome assembly GCF_057557595.1 of Rhyacophila brunnea. NCBI lineage: Eukaryota > Metazoa > Arthropoda > Insecta > Trichoptera > Rhyacophilidae > Rhyacophila > Rhyacophila brunnea. Next base: position 37,567,040 of record NW_028232752.1, read on the forward strand.
TATTTCAGCTTTATTTTTACACATTCAAGTTTGAAAAGAAGATATTATAAGTAGAATTAAGATAAAAATGAGAAAACAATTTAGATAAACATATGAAAACCAAGATACTCTAGAGCAAGACAGCTCTTGCATGATGCTATCTATTGTGCGGTTAACAAAATTTATCGACTATTACGATCGATGTATTCTTTTATAAATTATTTAATTTTTGTAGATGCACGAGTATTGAATACATATGTAAAAGTTTTTATTTGTTATTAATTGATGTTATCAATTTTTTAAGTATTTTCATTATCTGCATGTTATTTCGTGGCAATAATAACTTCAGCCTGTTTTTGTCTATAAAATATTATCTTATACACTATTTATAACTATTGCGTACTGTGTATTGTAGCGTACATAACAGATGTTATTAAGAATCTTTTTCTGATTCACTACATAAATAAATTTACAACGTGTCATTGATACGATTGTTATATAAGAAAAAAATAATCTATGCTGATTTTTGGCATAACATTTCAGAGAAAGGGTTAAATCGGAGAGAATGTGGAGGTGTCCACTGCTAACACCCGAGCCACGTTGCACCGTTGTATGCCACTGGCCGGAAGATGATTTATAGTCCGGGGAGTACCTGCCCCGCCCCCAGTAGCGTGCCTCGGAGTTCACGGTTTAATGAGGACGGACACAAAAAAATCAATTTGTTCCTGGAACAAAATATATACGTAATTGTCAAATGAATGGTATTTACAACAGACAATAGGCAATATTACCTCGCCTGACGAAGATGGTGCATTCCAGAACTTTACTTTTGTAATATTATAAAATGTAAAAATATACGGTCGTAAGCACTAAAGAATACCTTAGACGTACATAATCATTTATACATGTTTGTATGTATATGTTGTATGCAAGTGGATGATGGTATTTGATTATTTTTCGTAGATATGTTATGCCTACCACTACTTTGAGCAGTTGTACATTTATTATGTCCATCTATTTTTTGCTCCCCTGACAGTTAAGTAATTCCGCAATAGTAATTATGTACCGATATTGTATTATACCTAATGCAGCAATAATTGTTAATTTTAATATAAGAACTTCTGTTCATAATAATTATGTTATAATGATCTTGTGATGTATAAATTTGGTATATAGATGTTAATTAACTATATTCTGTGCCAGTGGTGCTTTTTTCTTTGATGAGTATTTAGGCTTAGTGCCTGATATCGAAAGGCGAAACTCGAGTCGCAAAAAATTACCATCGATAGTATTTATGCGAAAAAAATATGCGACAAACTTGGGGGAGTTATAATAATCCTCATATTATATCATAAAAGCTGTAATAAACATTTACTACTGATACAAGCAAAAAAAAACACTCTCTTCGAAATATAAAATTAATAATTCCTGAGTTTTTTAAATTAAATTTGCGTTAATTTCTATAATATAATGACTATGAATCAATGTATGTATTTCAATTACAAAACGAATAAATTAGTCTTACCAAAACTTTCGGCGCTGCCCTGTCACCTCTGCGCGCCGTAGCAGCGTAGACGCGAAGCGCGGGGACACCATTAAATTTAGTTTCGAATCTGCCACGAATTAAAATCCTACCACTTTAAGAGCACCCGCCGACAATACCTTCACGTTACATTAATTATCGACTATAAATCAGTCCGACTGTAGGAACGTCAGTATAATATTCCCAGAACAGCAAATAAAGAATTGAGTTGCGGTAGATTGGACCCGATAAGATTACTGAAGGTGGCCAAGACTCGTATTAGATTTTAGTGACGGTATTGATAATGATGAGCCCATAGAGATATAGATTTTCAAATTAAATATCTATTTTTCGTAGTGTCAAATTATAGAAAACTCAGTAAGGAGCTGACCTCAATAATAAATTCTGCATATCCGTTGACGCAAATGCCAGATAATAGCTGCCTCGATTATTTCAATAAAAATAATATTATTTTGATTGTATAAATAGCGAATAATAAGTCATCGGACATGTCAGTCGAATATACGTTTCCGGTCTGTTACTATCTCAATCTCCGTATCGTTCTGCACAACATCTCATTGTACCGAGATTCGGACCTCGGAACATTATCATAAGTATTGTAACAACTACTGTAACATACTATTGTACCAACGTTACGCCGCAAATAAAACTCGCTCCAACATCCATCGGAGCAACATCCAAATCGAACCCCACAAGCCTATTAATATGACAACAGTTATTTCATAATATATAGGCCCTTCTTATTATGTCGATATAGTTCGAATAAAATTTACAATTACATAACTATCTTAAGTAACATTTATCCACCATCGAGATCTGGAAACCAAATTTCTGTGAAAGGTTAATTTTATTGATGCATAAATCATTTACGACTAAGTTCTATATGGCGAATTTAAGAAAAGATATACGCAATGACTACTACACGAATTAAGTACAACGCAGCTGCGGTCATCTTTATGTGTGTAGTAAAATGAACGCAATTATTCCAAGTAAGAGCAAAATAATGAAGACACTGAGAAAAGTATAATCTGATAATTGTTAGGTATACAAGATTAATAATAAATATTTGTTTAAATAATTATGAGTTGCAATGCAGTATATACCTTATGCGCAATGCATTAAAGTCTGTCAGGGGTGACTAAAAGCCCATTAAGATCTTGGTAGAATATTAGGGATGCCGCCTAATAAATAATTATATCCGAATATTTGCTTAATGCGAAAAAACGCAAGCCTCCCTCGATATCTGCCATTCGCGGATTCGAAATGGCTAATTAACAGCTCCGTTCTGTATATTCAAACGCAATTAAAACGCCGCTAAGGAAACAGTTTAATATATTGTTTCGCCGCGGTAATGGGACTTTTAAGCGAGTCGACATTTTCGATACATCAGCAAGAAAGGTAGGCTTAATTAAGTGTATGGGAAGGAGCAAAAACTTCACTTAATTACATTCGGGGCAAACTTAATACACCGCACTAACTATTCAACTCAATTCCTACTTGGAAAGAAACTTCCAAGGCAGCGAATGGAGCAAATACCGTTTTGGAAGATAATAATGAATTTGCTGATGCAAAATACGGGTAAGTGTACTTACTTTGTTGGCCTACCTAAAAGGTTGATACGATAACGACTTCAATATGCAGATTCGCCTAAGGAGCCTAACCTACCAAAGTAATTATAATTTCATTATAATAGCACACAAAATAAATAACAATATAGCGACTATTTTTTTTCACCAAAAGGTAAACTGGGTTAACTATTCGAAAGTTTAAACATTTTCAGTCGAAACAGAAAAACGAAATTGTCTATTAAACTATTAAAAGTTAAACTATTTTTTTTATTCAACGAATAATTTACATGATTTAAGACTGTAACATTCTAATTATTGAACATACATAATTTTGAAAACGCTATATACGAACGAGAAAATATATTATGACCAATAGAAAAAATCTTTTTGAAAAAAGTAAGACGACAGGAATCGAATCTGCATCTCTCGTGTATCGCGCCCACTATTCTATAGAGCGTCACACTTTGTCAAATTGTGACAAATTTTAACTAATGGCTTTTAATACTCACTGAATCGCTTCCAAATTGAGCTAGGTACTATTGGCGATCGGTTTTTGTATTTTAAATCAAAGTAGGTACAAACCGATGTCATGGATCACTCCAAGATTTTTTTGTTGTAACTTACTTGAACTTGCTAATAATTTTTATTAAGCAACTATTATTTTTATTCAACAAATAATTCACAAGATTTAAGAATGTAACATTCTAATTTTTTTTTCAATTGGTTATAATATATTTTCTCAGTAGTGTTTTCAAAATTACGTATGTTTTATTAAAAAATAATTCTAGTACAAACTGAAAATAAACTTGACGTCATAATATATTGGATATCAACTTTTACAGAAAGAACCATACATAAAATATTTTAGAATCACTAGGTTTATAGGGGATAAACAACTCATAAATCAGTGGCATACGATTGAACGCGATGGCGATTGGTCAGCACTTCATGTGCGAACAATCGGTTTTCTTTGGGTAAGACGGTTAATTATGTGGTTATTGCCATTAGCTGCATTGTCAACATTTTGAAGAATGAGTAAGACCAAAAGCTTCTTCTTTTAAGATCCAGTCTCGAGTACCAAACATAGAAATCCGCCGCGACTGAGTAGTCGAGACAATACGTTAAAATTGGACAACTCTGATTACCATACGCGTTTGGAAAATGAAAAGGAACTTCCAGAGAGATTACATGCAGTTATTCAAAATCGGTTAATAATATACTAGCTGTCTGGAACTACCCTCTGTAGGAGTAAGCAAATATGGAGTGGTGTGTGACCTTCTATTTAGTAGTGAAAAATTATATTGGTATAGTGGAAACTTCTTCTTTCTAAAAACACTACACGCACGATAAATAAAGTCGAGTTCTAAATAAATCTATTGTAGGTAGTTGAATGAGTTTGTTGGGTACTTTTTCAAAATCTTTGGTTTTAAGATTCGTATCGATAATCAACACATTTACACATTTACATTTCATTTGTGTTGATTTTGTATCTTGGAGAATTGTCATATAAATGTTTTATCATACATTTACGACATACAATGTTATTATGCAGATGACATTAGATGCAGCATTTTTTTTTACCTCGTATAAAAATAACATTAGAATAATACATATTGAATATTAATACAATCGACCGAAGGTACTTGATGGAATTTGAATTCAAATTCTAATGGATTTAAGTTTTGTACTATTCTATTCGAGTCGTTTTTTGCGACCCGGGTTTCGCCTTTCGGCATCTTCAGACACTTTGTACACTCACCATAAGACCCCTTGAGTATAATATTTTTATTGTTTATTATTTAATAATTATCTATTATTAGGTTTTGACTATTTATTATACGCTTATCGAGTGTTTTGTTATTAATAAAGGGTTTTTTTACAAAATTTTATTGTGACCCTTGACATGATAGGTAGGTAATGGAGTTTTACCTACTTTATTGTATTGACTGGTTATATACGTTTGTGTTAATAGTATTCGTTGTCATTGTTTATTTGCCTTTTGGTGGGTGTACACAGTGCCTGAAGATGCTAAAAGGCAAAACCCGGGTCACAAAAAAAGACTCAAATGGAATAGTACAAAAATTAAATCCATATTGAATTTGGATTGGTTAAATATAGCTTTTATAAATTCGGAAAACAGCCAGAATAATTTTAATATCAACCAACAAATAGCCTACAGCCATTCCTTGTAATAAACAGTTAGGAAATTTCTTTGAAATATAACTAATATATACATAAAATCGTAGACCCAATAAAAAAATAATTTGTGTATATGTATTGGGGATAATAGTTCATAATTTAATACAATATAAAAACTATGATGATATGTGAGGTAAGCTGTTGCGGAATACTTGCTGCCACAATAGAGGCCGTGTGGTCTATATGGATTATCCCGTAACTAAGCTAACTTTTAGCTAATACACTAAGTTATTATAAAAACAATTCTAGAACTACTTAATATTCACTGAGTTATTTCACCTGGTTAACTAAGGAAATCAATATATTGAACTAACATTAATATAAACAAAAATAGCATAAGTATTAAGATACAATGTAATGCATATATTATATTCATTAGTCTATGCAATAATATTATGATTCTTGATAATTTATAAGTAACTTGGTTGAAAAAAAAAATTTACTTATTAAGTTTCATTGGTGTAACTTTGTATGTGTTTGAAGTGAAAATTTTCCTACGGTCGACTGCAATTCGCCGCGATACGAATCTACGAATCTGGAAATGTATGAATTCATTAATAAACGTACGGTATTATCGCACAATAAAATTGTTCTCCGTCTGGATCAATTCATTTATAATAAAAAAGTAATTATAGTTCATTCATTATTAACATGCCACCATATCGACTGTAGAAAGGGAAAATGAATTAACTCTCAGTTTTTTTTCCGAATAGGTTTTATTGGATAATGACATTGAATACGACTAAATATACGCTATGTCCAAAGAATGATAACTACAATGCCGAATAATTTTCGACATTGAGCATATTTTTTTTTTTTAAAAGTAAGTGAAATTGGAAAAAAATATTAACTATCATTTTTATTGGTTTTTTTTTATAACGGTTTCATGCCTCCTGTAAAATTTGATTTGTGTGGGTTAAGTCCTTTTTCTTTTTAACAGTCGATATTATGTTTGAATCCAGAGCAATCCTTTCATTGAGTTCTCTCTTTTTCCACACTAGAATAGGCAGCACAATATAACTATCAATCAATGTAAAAATATGAGATGTCTAAAATATTATAGAGTCCAAAAAGTACATGATAATTTTGATACGACTGGAGCATTTTGTAAAACAATGTGTAACAAACAGAAAATTAATAACTTCATACCTACTATCATTTTTATGATTATATAAGCAATTGCATTTATTTATTATATTATACGACACGATTAGTACCACCAAGGTAATTAATATCTGTAAAAAGTTCCTTCTAATTGCTATTTCGGTTACTCACCTGAGCGGTACTCATATGTCGGCCAACCGACTACCAATTTATACCACTATCCACACGGCAAACGGTCCCCAAGGACCTTAAGTATCAAAACCAAAACCAGGGTACAGAAAGTAATATAGTATTAAAATATACTTATTGTGTATATGTAATTAAAGAATAACTCGGTATCATTCTCTTTTACTGTATAATATTGAAATTTGTAGCCTACCCAAAGGTATCACATACAATCGACGATTACTATATTTCATGAGAATTTCTGTACAATTCCTAAATATTACATGTAAATACGTATGTATTATATAGCTACCTAATTATTTATACCATATTCTTAGGCGTATATGACGCCGCTCTCGTCTCCGCGCACCGTGTCGAAGAGGCAGTATAAGTAATTAAAATAATTACAACTGTCACATTGGCATATATATATATGATAAATCTGCAAATTGAGTTTGTCAAATAATATGTTATTACTTAGCTGTGCATACAAGAATGAAGAGGAAGTTCAAAATATATAGGGATTTAATTTACAGTTTTTGAAATAATATTATACATACATACATTATATTCTTTTATAATATATATTATAGGTACCACAACAGCCCATTATACCCAAGGACAGTTGTATAGTGAAACAGTAGTGTAGTTATAGATCTACCATCATAAATTGGCATTTCAGCGAGGGCGCTAGTATGACATTGAGAATGTTGCCATAACTAACAAAAAATGGTAATTTATAATTTTTTATTGGTAGTAGATTTCTGTACAAATATTATTAAAATAAAAAATTAACACAATCAAAATAAAAACGTGTTACTTTTTTTATAACCACGAGGAAGAAATGCATAGTTGGAAAAATCAGAAATTGGAAAATATAAAGTAGTATTGTGTATATTTTAGTCATGGAAAAAAATATAATAAAAAAAACGAAAATAAATTAAACTCCAAAGACAGTTAAATAGTATCAACATAAATGGAATTTTAAATGAAACACGATAACTATAAATTACACAAACAATGTAGAAATTATATAACTACTATAATGTTTCAATTCCAGATAGACTATCATCGGATTCTGAGTCACTCTCAGGACCATTTACGGTAAAAATAAAACCAGTCGAGGTCATATTATGGAATTCAAACTTGTAAATGTCAGTTTAATTAATACACTAAATTTCTTTATAAATCCGTTTACATACACAAATAATAAGTAAGTATTCATTTATATTGCTATCCGACATAGATTTTTATTTATATCATAACTTTGAATAAAACTAAAAAAACCAAGAAATTACTTGCGTTGTAATATAAATGCAACTTGGTAACACTGAAAATAAATCTTCAACTGTCATGGCGACTGGCCGTTGTATTCCATTATCGATATAAATAATCAATTCTTTTTGTCCTTTTTCATCATCGCAGAATTGCCATACTTTTAAAATGATGTCTCTGGCATTCCCACGAACTGTTTTAGAACTACTTGCCATTATGCACTATACTTATTTCTTCTGTATTTTCAATAACACAATATATATCCCGAATTCTGCACGCTGACGTTTCAAAATGTAAACATTTGACTCAGTCTGGAATAAATTTGACATAAAGCCCAATCAGTAAACACTACTTACTGCGAAGTTATTTTCGGCTTGCGCTTCGTCTGCGGAGAAATAATTCGTTGTTGATTATAATAAAATATAGCTTACTTTAAATACTTACCAAATAATTGGTGCTAAGAAGCTATCGAATAATGTCAAATATTGAAAGGTCACATTCGTTTATTAATAATCTAAAATGCTCTTTATGTTTTCAAATGTACAAACAATAAAAATCTTGCGAGCAAGAAAAACAGCGTACCTACCTAAATTAGCAACAAACACTCATTCGATTATAAAATACTATATCAAATATAAAATTATGTATTAGGTACATTCCTTATTAAAAAGGAAAAAGCCTTTTTTACTTGTTGATCTCTTTTTTTAATAGGTCGGTATATTTTATTTATCAACACTAAATATAATGTGTTTTTGATATTTTGACGCCATGAGAGCTAAATAAACGTAAGCGCAATCCATAATTCGAGAAACATGTTGTAAAATTAAATGGCATTTGTGACAAATTTATCCTCGATAGACAATTTTAGTTTCAAATTCGACCGGCTGCCAACTTACGATGGTAGATCATAGTCATGAAAGTGAAATAATCACAAACACCCGAAAATCACATAAATATATGGTTTGTGACCTCCGCGGGAATCGAACCCGGAGCCCCAGGATGCAAGGCACATCGGACTACGAGGGCCGCCGAGATGTATAATAATTATTAATGCAAACTCTTAATTTTTATTTTGAGAACAGCTGAAACGACGTCTCATCAATGGTTATAAAAGATGGCTTATTAAAATTATTGCGTGTAGAATAATATAAGTACTGGGTTTGGAAACAAAGTTTTGTTATTTTTCCCACATATTTTAATGTAGGTACTTATTGATTTTGACAGTTTTTTCTAAATATAACCCCACCACCTATAACTAAAGTAAAATACCTAAACAGTGAACGTTGTGTCTTGATCTGAACATCATGTTAGAATGGAGATGGTGTTTCGCCCCCTGTACACGACAGTGAGGTGTCATTTTTAAAACATCAATAACTCAACAAGTTTAGGTATGAAAAGTTTTGCAGTTAAACCAATGTAATGGAAACCACATATCATTTAATAATATTTAATTCGTTTCCGAAGTTGTTTCGTTCTATATTCATCTCAAATGAAGTTTTGTTACTTTTACACGACATGTGTCTCGTTTTCATTGTAAACTTTATCATATGCGAGTGCCGAGTACGCAAGATGTATGCTGCATCGTAGGCCAGACTGTCCGATTCTGGTTAACTGGCAAGCCAAAGCTTCGGTGGTTGAGCGGCTGAATCAGAAACCTGGCGAAGCTTATCATAAGCGGAGATGACATAAATTATAGCATGAGGCTAGGACCCGCCCTGGGCGGTTAAGTTACCATGATAGTGTAATGATGATTATTATTCAGTAGAGGGGTGTTGATGCCAATTATACACTATTTGTTGTTGTCAATATGTCAATATATATATATATATATATATGTGTCAATAATGAATAATAATATTACTTATTATTATAAATGCGTTCGTATGCGAACCGCCTAATTATAACAAACAGATTGAGTCTATGACGCTAATCTGGTGCGCACTAATTTATCTCTAAATGCCGGAAAAGCATCCCCCTGCTTAGTTTGAGCTACTTGCGTCGATGATGGAGCCTAATTAAAATTAATGAGTTACTTACCCTTTGTTGGCTACAATGAGAGGACAGGTCGTTTCCCTCGCGGAGGTATTAAAACTAATATAACTGCCTGTACCTAGACACAAACCTACTCGAAAATATAATACTGTAATAATATATATTCAAATTGAATTACGTACCCAGATACTTGTTATTTCATAATTATTTGCTAGATATTGGGCAAGACGAATAAAACTATTTTAGAAATTTTATTTTGAAAACAAATACGAATGGTTCCGATTGGCAATCGAATAAAGACCTAAAATAAGTTTTAAGTAAAACAAAAAAGAAGACCAATGATTGTTATGTTTAATAATAAATATAAACATGAAAATTCCAATAGATTTAAGTTTTGTACTATTCCATTTGAATCGTTTTTTGCGAACCGGGTCTCGCCTTTCGTCATCTTCAGGCACTATGTATGTACACTCAAGGCAAATATACACTTTATACATATTTGCCTTTTGCGCTCGGTCCCTGATAACAAAAAAACACAGAAATAGCGGTGTTACCAAAGATAGGTACTGAATCTTTTTTCAGATGGGTCTTCAGTTTCTATATAAAATCCACGGAAGCAAGTTTCAGTTTGACGTAATTTCCATTTTTGTGTGGAAGAAAAAATAAGACGGTAGAAAACATCAAGAGTTTGTATGAAAACTAGATTTCCCCTAATTTGCTTCAATTTCATTCTCTAGAAGAATAATTAATTACTTACTACAATATCTTTGGTTGCTACTTAAATTTAGACAAAAACAGACCAAAATATTGAAATATACCTAACATCTAGTAACTACACAAATTGAAGAATGAACCATTATTTTACAGATAAGTAGCATGTTAGATACTATACATAAATACGGGGTCGATAAAATAATCTTACCTTGATTTCAAAGCGACAGATGAAATGTGTTTGTTCAGCAAAATGATACTATGTTCGGAAAATAATGTGCCTTACCGAACAAACTTCAGTATATGATGCGTATTTGACCGATAATTTATGAATAATAATCTAACGAGGTCTGGGGAGAATAAAGGAGACTTAAAGTAAGATAATATAACGAACAATGCAAGAGATTTCAAGAATGTCTACAACTGGAGACAAACAGTAGAGGTATAATGAAACCAAAATTATTTTTAAGCGTATACTTGATCTTTTTAAATAAAATATGGATTCATTGTATTAACTGACAATAATTTGTGGTGGAAATGCATTGTATTATTAATTTAATATAACGCAATTTTTATCACATCTTCTTCCACTTTTATTTAATATCTGGACCGGTTTCGTCCGCCTCAGAGGGACATTTTCAATGAAAGTTTCACTTATTTACATAACAATATTGTTTTTACCACATTTAAAACATATTTCTATAAAATAAATCCTGAAAAAAATTGGACCGGGCGGGATTTGTCTAGGTGAGTATTATGATCCATCTATCTACAATTAATACTATCTGAGGTAAACAATGGTGTTTTAATAATATGTTTTTGATGCGATTACCATTGAATTTAGGCAATTTATGTAGACCTACATAGGAAATGATAAATCAACTAATAAATAAGTCAGCTTGAATAAGAAAGGAAAATAAACAATTCTATGATAATTGAGAAATAAAAGAGATAAAAAGTGTAAAAAAAAGAAATAAATTTAACGGAAACATTAAAAAGGTTAGGCGGGGTGAAAGTTTCCGCTGTTCGAATGGCATTATCCTGAAGATATCATCGACAGACATCACTCTTGCGGAGATAGCATCAGACTGACAGTCGTCATTCCGCCCCGCCACCCTCCAGGCCACGGCCCTCCCCCCGACGGGCGGCAGTCGCGCATCGGAAAAGTGCAAAGAGGAGAGCGAAAAAAAACGAAAAATCTTCGGAATTCCTTGCATTATCGAATTTTGTGGAGGCGACACCGCGGGCGGTGCAGGGCGCCGGCGCCCGACTCCCCACCCCTCTGGCCGCCCTCTACAATTCCGCCCTTCCCCGATCTCGCAGCGCCGTCAGTGGCCGCTCGTCTGCCGAGCCGACCCTACGCGAAGCGGGATGACAAGCCCTTAACGAACCGATCTCCGGATATTGTTTACACGTATTTCGTTACAACTACCCCGCGGGAATGTCGGTCGAATCTGTCAATTCAAGCACGACCTCGATACCCCGGGACCACAAGCAATAACAAATAAACAAAAAAAACAGTAATAAATATATTATATTAAAAAAAAACTTAACATATCCAATGAATTTGTTTACGTATTCTGTGAGAGTTGAGAGAGTGCGAAGTAATTTAATGAGCGGGTAATAGGGTCGGTTGCAATTCGAATTCGCGAGGATTGTTCGGCTCGCGAGCGTGAAATGCAAAATTTCCGGAGTCGTTAGCGAGGACGCGCGAGTACCTGCCGGCTCCGAGCGAAGACGTAGATAAAGTTAAAAGACAGCGAGAGTGGGGTAATCAGCGACTAACCAGGTGTCGGCTTAACGAGACGAGAGGAAAGCAGCTCGGACGGAACGGTGCGACATCAAAAGATTGTGCGTGCCAAATTAAAAGTGATTTTTGTTGTTCAAATATTTGCGCAGCAAAATGTTGGAAGGTACTAATTACAACAAAAAATCCTTTGACTTAATTATATCGTGTCATTAAATTTGTTAAAATGGGAAGAAAATAAGAATCCTCACCACATGCAGTAAAAGACAGTCGAGATGGACTGTCAAGAGTATTTAAATTATGTGCAACAATTGTTTTTTAATAAAATAGATATTTTTATAAATGTGGATTATTAAAGCTGATAAAAGATTCTGGGAATATTTTAGTTTAACTTTACGATAGTTTCGTGATGAACATAGTAGTGGAGCGGACGATCATGCAAAGCCTGTTTGCAGTCCGCTCGAGTCTAAAATCGCGAACGAAGATTATGATGTGATCGACCAGCCAAGGAAAAGATGGTATCCTCTCTGTCGGCGGCGTGTCTGTGCGCCGCGATCTTCCTCGGCATGTGCTCGGCCACCAGTCGCCCTTGCCCCGCGCCTTGCGCCTGCTCGGACATCGCCGTAGCCTGCCAGGGCTGCCCGACCGACTATCTGACAGTGGCCAATGACACCGAGCATCTGTACATCCGCGGCTGCAGGGACATTGAATACCTTCTGAGACTACGGCGTCATCGAGAGGACAGCGGGTTCTCCGATCGCTTCTCCATACGCAAGCTTGAGATCAGGGACAGCCTAATTGACACGGTGCCCGAGACATACCTAAACGATGACTATAGCATCCAAACTCTTATACTGACTAATAATTCTATAGCTAAGATAGATTCTGGACTAAAAGCGAGTAACTTGACATATCTTGACTTATCGCGGAATAATCTGAGCCATGTTGGAAACGGAATCTTTCGCTCGATGAACTATCTTCAATATCTGGACTTGAGCGCTAATGGAATAATTGAAGTGTCATCAGAGTGTTTTTCTGGTCTTGGAGAACTGTTGCATTTGGATTTATCGGTAAATAATTTGACACGTTTAGGAGACGGTGTTTTTCTACCTCTGTCATCATTGCAAAGATTAAATCTGAGTTCTAACAGATTAGAAGCGTTATCAGAGAGATCGTTTAGCAGTCTTCTTCCGTTACAACAGTTAGACGTATCGTACAATCGGCTGACAAGTGTTGCTCCAGGCGCGTTACAGTTTTTACCGAATCTCGCGCGGTTATTACTCGCAGATAACCCACACCTGAAGCCGGATGCGCAGATTTTTGTCGGCACGGGGCGCAGATTACGACAGGTGGATGCATCGCGTACCGGATTATCTCAAGTACCGGAGGCTCTAACGCACTCGGTGAGGTATTTGACACTAGCGGGAAACCGAATAGCGACTGTAAGATGCGGTGACCTTGACAGTTATCCTCTTCTCCGCATGCTCGATTTTGCTAATAATATAATCGGAGACATTGAAGACGACGCCCTGGGAAGGCTAGAAATGCTGACTCAATTATACCTGAACAGGAACGCATTACGAACACCCCCAAGAATGCTACCTGATAAATTAACATACTTGTCGTTAGACAGTAATTTAATAGGAAATTTGACTACAGTTGATTTTGCCGCTCTGTCATCACTACAGACTTTAATCCTTTCAAATAATTTGATATCTTACATACAAGAAAATGTTTTCATTCAATTGACTTCTTTGGAAATATTAGATCTATCAAATAACCCGTTGAAAGCATTGACTCCGAATACATTCAGCGGTCCGATATCTCTGAAAGACTTGCGAATAGCTTTCGTCGATATTTCACCTCCCGCAAGAGACATTTCGTTTCCCGTTCCCTATCCGGAGGGAATAGAAAACCTCTACTTAGAATTCAGCCCCGGTCTTGCGAGAGAGTTGATGGCTGATACCGCAGCGTTGGCGGCTATGACACGACTGCAGCACCTGGACATGCGGTACTCGAATATCACCAATATAAGGTCTGACCTCTTGCACTTTTTACCGCAATTGAAAATACTGAAACTTGAAGGTAATAAGCTGAACTGCAGTGACTTAAACTGGCTAGCTGAATGGATGAGAGAGAATTTGACGAATGACTATAGTCAAGTGAAATGTTTTACACCACCTATTTTATCAGGACATACTGTAATTAGTTTGCCGATATTAAAAAGTAAAAACATTTCTAAAAATATACATATTTTATATGGAAATATATCAAAATTACTTAACTCATCCGAAGAAAATAAAAGTGAAAATGGTAAAAAGACGATAAATTTAACTGGAATAAAAACTAACGATCGACCCGATATACATTCTGTTATTATGAAATCAGAAAACAATAATTTATTTTATAATGGAATTCAGACTAAATTTGAATCGATCGATACAGACAATGATAAATTGAACTTTGATAAAAATATAAATAACAATTCATATTTATCACACAATACAATAAAAAGTAATTCGAGCAATCAGAAAATATATACTATTTCCGAGAAAAATTTTAAGCAATTCAGCAAGGAAAATATGCCAAATAATTCAAAAATAATAAGCGATATTTTAGACGCGCATAGTCATTTAAATTCGAGAATTCTCAAGGATATCGAGTCTTTCAATAATATTGGCACATCCGAATCGAACATGGGAGAAATCGAAAATGAAAAACCAATTGTCAATAACCACGGGAAACTTGAGAAAACCGGTATACAAATAAATACCCCGGCGATGTATGCGGGCAGAAGTAAACTTATGGAAATATTTTCAGAAATGTCGCGAACGCCGATCGCTATTCAAAATGGAACGAGCGCAAAACAAAAAATGAATTTGACGACAGAAGAGAGTGTTTCACTGTGTAGCTCTTCCGGAAATTCAAATGGCACGGAAAACAAAACAAAATGCTCGCAACATCCGGCAATAGCGCCGATGCCGTCTGAGACGCGCGAGAATAAAAATACCAAACCGGAGAGTTTTATGTATCGGAAAAATGGAAACGATAAGTCAAACTCGAATGTAAAGTCTAAGAAATCCACCGGAGAACCTCTGCGCTATATATCAAACTCTACTGTTTTGTACGATGGCAATTACCGCTTAGAAATGGTCGCAGCCGAAATTACGAATCACACGACTAAGGGTGTTTCGGAAGTGGAATCAACACAATTGCGCGATTCAGCAAGCATACTAAAAGGCGTGGCTGTTCAGGAAACTCACTCGTATGTCAAAGAAGAAGCCTTAGTGCCCCTCTCTACCGATACTAAGAAAACAGTAAACAAAGCAATAGAATTGGAAGAAGCGCGGGCGGAGATAAGAGCGAGAATAGAAAATGGTAGTTCGAGCATCCTCTACGAAGGCAAACACAAAGAAGAGGCTTCGAGAAAAACTCAAAAAAGAGTCAATAATAAAAAGACTGGATTAGAAGAATCGCGAACAGTATTTAAAATCGTAACAGAAAACGACCCAACTAGCAACAAAGAGAACACCCAAGCGAAAGCGTTACCAAATAAAGACCGGAAGTCGGTCAATAAAGAAAAAGGATTAGTCGATATCAGACCTGAGATGAGAATAGGCAACGAAGCAAATTCGAGTAGGATATCTGAAACCAGTAAACCTAAAACCGCAATATTTGAAGACGTATCGGAGAGTCTAACTTCAGGTAATTTTGAAGAACGACAAGGAGAAAATGCTTCCGAGTACCAGACTTCAAGATTCCGAGCAGAAGGAAGCAGCGGGCCAAGTTTAGGGGCCCTTCTTGCCGTGAGTGGAGCAGTTTGCGCGGCTGTGGCAGGTGCCTGCCTCGTCCGCCGCCGGCCTAGGCCCAGCCCCAGTAGTGGTGCACCAGACATGATGGAAGTGCCGACAATCAGCGCCGTAGGCGAGCTCTGGTGACATTTAAGAACGGGGGAACACGTGGCTGACATCGAGTATGACTCCCTCACATAACAATAATGTAAGTATTTTTTTATAATTTATTTAGTAGTACATAGCTAAATACTATGTTCTCTATTTAAACACTCTTTTCAGTTGGAACCAAGTATATTTAATTTTATATAAATTAAAATAAGCTACCTAATTATATTAAGCATAATCTTTCTGTCGTAATCTTTTATAATATTTTATGTGTGTACTATAGCTACCTACACCATATTATATTACTAACGCACTGAAAATGTATTCAAATAATAATGTAATATTTATCTTTCTTTTCAAAAACAAGTTGAGAAACAGTAATATAAAGCAAGAAAATATGTTTGTTTTGATAAAGTGTATACAATGTTAACAATAAAATTATTCCTAAACATTGAGTATTGTTAAAAACGATCTGTTAAAATATCACATCTTTATTTTTTAAAGTTGGTTTATGTTAACATAATGATAAGTATTCATAAACTGCTTTTGATAAATTTGATGGTGTATTATTAATCTACGGTTATCAAAGTCAGGAATTTATGTTTTGAAATTTTAACTCGAGGGTATCTACAAGAGATAATCTCACTTTGAAAAGTTTGGTGTTATTGGAGCAAAATGGCAATATAAATTGTGTTTTTCAGTGTCGAGCCCTTCACAAATGCGCGCCGTTCGGGGAGCGCCTTCGCGCAAAATAATTCCCGAAAAATAAATGATGCGAAAACTGACAAAAGAAAAAAAAACTTTTTACGGTGATGGCCGAACAATGAACAATGTGATCAACCCACGCTCACTTTGAGACCGTGAATAGGTGTTAAAAATGTTGTGAATAAAATAATATAGAAAGATGTATATAAAAAAAAATATTATAGAAAATGAATGAAAGATTTGCTAATAATTATATTTTTTACAAGACGAAAATTTTTGTAGAATACTAGTTAAAATTATTTGTGTGATTTAATTTTTTTCGTTAATATTATTATTTTGTACAAAAAATGAATTTATTTTTTTTTCTCAGAAAGTATGTATGATGAATTATAAACAAAAAATGGTATTCAGTAAATGACAATAGGATTTATAAAAAAATAGTCTTGAAATTTGTGTTTTAAACAATATTGTATTGTATAGGAGTATTCTCATTCAAATCAAAACTACTTGGTCTTCCCAATTTCCCTACTATTAGAAATCACAGACTTTTCGGTGATAGCTAATCAAATAAAGCACAATACATAAGACGTAGTTTATTTTATATTCGTTCATTGGGAACTGATAAGAATAATAAAGTTATTGGAAAAAAATGTTTTGTAAATTAAATTAGCAGGGAATGATTTTATAAACTTTTTCTTGTAAAAATTGACTCGTTATATTGTGTAAATAAAATCATTTTCAGGGAACAAAGAACGGTTCCCTACAAATTGTAGCAATGATTAATAAATATATATTTATATGGAGATAAATGTATAATAATTACAAATTTGCCAAATAAAGTGTTAGATTTAAACTAATATAAAAATGTCTTTAAATACGAAACCTCCAAAAGTCCCTAAGCTTTTAACTTTAACGCTACGGTTTTTCACCTGAGCTTTAAAAGCGAGGGTATCTACCATAAATATTGGAGTTAAATACTTTCATACATTTTAGCCTGCTAATCGCCTTACATACCTTTAGCGTTCTAGAGATACTATTAGCTACGGTGGAAAACTGCGGCGCATAAAAGATGTTTTACACAATTACATTATATTATTATACTCATACCTTCATTCTATGCAGATTCCTCGCAATCTTAAGAAAGATGAACATAATTATATAAGTATAGATACAAATCAGCAGATTACAAAGTATATGTACTGCCTGCTGACATAATCAATAATTTCAACTCTGAAGATTAAAGGGGTGCAAGTGACTTATAAATATAAATTAATTAATTAATGGCAGTAGTTCAGCACATTCATAGTCATGCGTGAGAAAAGATTCACACATGTAACTAACTGCTTTGTAGATAAGTATGCATAACATATAACAAATACTCTCAGAAAAAGGGTTTGGCGAACACAAACTCTGATGTCGATTTACTCTATTTGGCCACATTTGCACTTAGATCCCTTCACTCCTCAGATCCTCAAAAAATTACATATAATAACTGGATCCAAGTAACGAGTACCTTAGTTCACTGACATTCATAGGTACTTGTTTTACCTGAAAAGAATTCGCACCATTATGGTCGCTAGTTGGCGTAAACGCGTATCTTAAAATGAGCGTTAAAATGAACGTTGACTTTTTAGCTACATAATTTTTAATGACCATAGAAATAGTGGTTTCTTACGATCATTTTACTATTAAAAACACGTTTTCAATAAGACACGATTGCCTGGATTCATTTATTATGACCACTGATATAGCTGTACTTGTCAGCTACACTTAAAGTCTAGGTTATATACAATAATAAATGTTATTGAGTTTATTTATAATAAAATCAATATATTACGAGGGCTGTCCAAGAATTAAAGACCTTTATTATTTTAAAAATCAGGAAAAAAATATTTTTCCAAAAAAATTGTACGATATTTGACGTAGTCCCCGTTACGATCGATGCACTTGGTGAGCCGTGGTACTAGATTTTCGATTCCCTAGTAGAACTCCGGCCCCGCTGACCTCAAAAATGTTCTCATCTCTTCATCCACGTCCTCGTCGGTCGTTTTCCGGCCAAATGTTGCTTTGGGTGAAGAAAATAACTCGGCGCCAGGTCGGGCTTATGAGCAGGATGACGGAGGACATCCCATTTGAATGAGTCCAAAAGCTACAAAAAGACCTAAGCGCTTTTCACACGATTTTGTTTGTGAGTTTCCGTCAGCATTTTGGGCACCCAACGAGCACACCTTTGCATACCTCAATTTTCTCCTCAAAATCGTTTGTATGGTAGACTTACTGACGTCTGGGATCAAAATTGCGAGCTCGCGGACTGTCAGACGGCGATCGTCACGAACTTTATCATTGATTTTCTTCAACAAAACGTCACCAGTTCAGGACTTCCTTCCTCTCCCCTCCACATCATGAATACTCGTTCTACCACTCAAAAAGTCTATACACCACTTCCTGACATTCCGCTGGTTCATCACATTACCATAATTTGATGTGAGACGACGGTGGATTTCAACAGTGTGGACTACCCCCTGGTCGAGAAACCGAATGATTGAACGCACCTCGCATTTGGCAGGATTCGACAGCGGAGCGTCCATCTCAAACAGACGTAAAGGTCATACTGAAGCAGCTACCGAGCCGGCTCACCACTCGCTCTGGAGAGGAAAGTCTACGCTACACGCCAGTGCTGCCATCTTTTGAGAAATAACATCCGCGTCGCCAAAAATGAATAAAGGTCTTTAATTCTTGGACAACCCTCGTATATGCCTACACAATTTAATCAATCATAAAAATATAATATACCTACCTCAGATATTACATAGTAAAATGATAATATAAATTATATTTAGTTCTGAGCCATTATCGAGACTACAACAATAAACCGTTCGCCCATTCATTTATTACCTATCCTGTTATTATTTTCTGTGAATATATCAAAATCTCATTATCCATATTTCGCCTTTATTAAATTGATTATAAATTTTCATATTAATATTACAGTCAAGTGGTCATATTTGATAATTTTCTTCGCCTAATGAGTTTGATTTTATTATTTATAATAGGAAGGCACGTATTCACTGAAACCATATTAAATAACATTTACGAAACTATACCTATTGTTTAAAATTGATATGGTTTCCATTTTTCAAATCTTCATTGTTTTAACATTTTTTTTTTAATCTGAAAAATACCGATTTTTATAAAAATAAAATGATTATAACTTGATTTTATTTTTATTTATATCAAATCTAAAGATATAAATCATCTATAGATATAAATAAAAAGATTTCAAGTTACATTCATTCATGTTTTATGGAAAAACTGATGTATTTAAAATTGAAACAAGATACTTACTCTAAACTATATTTTTTTTAAATCGTTTTGTTGTCTTCTAAAGAACATATCAAACTACTACAAAAAATATGTTGTAGGTATCTACCTACTAAGAAAAAAGTCTTTTTTTTTCTAAATTATGTTTATTTTTAGAGTTAAATTATTTTAATGTTTTTATTATTGTTTTTTATTAAATTTATGTTTTCAAATTGCTGCGCAGATGCATTACGATCACCGTTAAATGAGTCGCTTAGAATCATAACTCACATATTGCAATTTTGTCGTTTTTTAGTTAAATATGCCAAGTGATTCTAAATGAAGTATTCTATATACCGAAAAATAGTTGAGTATTAAAAGTCAATTTAAACCATGTGAAAAAAGTTGTCAAAGTTCATTGTTGGTGTAATATGTCGTATATTTCAAAGAATAGAGTTTTGTCACCAACGCCTTCCTAACCAATCGGGGAGCTCTATTTCTCATAGTATGCTGTATGTCTGCAACGTTAGGAGTATTAGGTATATATATTAAAAAAAAAAAAAAAAGTTATTCGACTCTCTCACTCATTAATATTCTAGTGAGTTCAATACTGTTCTTCTAATTACAAAAAATAGTGCTCTGTTGGTTTTTAGCGATTATCTCAAAACTTGATTTTTGGAATATGTGAGTTATGATTCTAAGCGACTCAAATGTAAGAGTTTATTTTTTATTTTTGTAGTCTTAATAATGTTGTTTGGATTAAAATAGATATTTACTAATAACATAGTCTGTAGGTATATTTTAATACTTATAATTTATATTATCATTTTATAAAATGAAATTCGATCAATTAAATTCTAATTAATTTGCAAAATGGCCATTGTAAAAGATTACGATATTAAAATATTTTCTCATGTCATAGGCAGACAATTGAGTTAGTTTGGGTTTATAGGACTTATAAAGTTTATGGATATATTATGGAGACGTGGTATCTTATATGTTACCTAATCATTAGTATAAAAGTACCTACATAAAACAAATTGTCTTTTTAACAACTTTTTGAAAATATAATTTAAATTATGGAACAAAACAAACTCAAAAGTATTATTAATTATTATAGAATTATGAAATATTAACAATCAAAGTATAGATATACCTATTACGATTGTGAACTACCAATATATTGCATTGTTTTATGAAACGACGTATTTCATGCTACCTAGTGACGGGTGCATCGTGTTCCAAAAGATCATAAACTATGTATGGCCGAAAGATTAAAAATATATGCTGGCGTCAATCTCATAAGCACCGAATATACATAAAAATGAGAAGGTTTTTTTCTTCTTCGTGTAAAATATATTTTTATGAAGATATTAGCAGTTCATGGTCGTATATTGAATTATGATTCATTATCTATTGCACCTAATAATCGATTTAGAGTATTGACAATCAAAGTTTATTACCGCCCCGGAATTATATTTAAATACATCGTCAATTAAGGGGGGACATGCTCGTCGAAGGTCAAAATTGAGTTTTTATTGTATATTCAAACCATGATCCTGGACACTCCTTAAATGTTGTAGATGATCTATTTATATAATTTTAAAGCCTTATTATCCTTTATAGTTATTTTAAACATTTGATGACTGCATAAAGTATTTTTGATACATAAAATAGTATTCTTTTAAACCTCTCGCTCTAATGTTTTAGAATATAGTCATATTTCGGTACATAACTGTGCAGTGGTGTTAAGATTTTTTACATTTATTAATTTTTAAACGCATTTATAAAACCATTAGTATAATTTATTACGAGATAATTTTTGTAAAATATTCACGATAAAAAAATATTTTGATAATCTCTGTGATCCCAAATTTGACAAGAATTAGGCATTTTATTATTCAAAAAATCGGCAAGATTAACACATTTGAAGATAAATCTAAAGATACTTATTATAAGCTATGTCTTTGACCATTCAAGTGCGATAAAAATCCTATGAATAATGATTGCTTTATAATAATTATTGACCTAAGAATAAGGTAGTGTTTTTTTGAAATACGCCATTTCTTTTGTCATTCCCTAGTAGTTAAGCTACAACATACGGCCGTAGCCATAAAATGACAAACTATAATTAAAGTAGGGAGTATAATTATGTTAACGCGCGTGTTTGAACATGTACTTAACCGAATTTTTTTTTATTTTTTTTTAAACGGTACATGTTCAAACACGCGCGTCAATATCATTTTACTCCCTACTTCAATTATAGTTTGTCAATTTATTGCTACGGCCGTATGATGTAGCCTAACCACTGGGGAATGACAAAAGAAATGGCGTATTTCAAAAAAACACCACCTTATTCTTAGGTCAATAATTATTATAAAGCAATCATTATTCATAAGATTTTTATCACACTTGAATGGTCAAAGACATAGCTTATAATAAATATCTTTAGAATCATCTTGAAATGTGTTAATCTTGCCGATTTTTTAAATAATAAAATGCCTAATTCTTGTCAAATTTGGGATCACAGAGATTATCAATATAATTTTTTATCGTGAATATTTTACAAAAATTATCTCGTAATAAATTATGCTAATGGTTTTATAAATGCGTTTAAAAATTAATAAATGTAAAAAATCTTAACACCACTGCACAGTTCTGTACCGAAATATGACTATATTCTAAAACATTAGAGCGAGAGGTTTAAAAGAATACTATTTTATGTAACAAAAATACTTCATGCAGTCATCAAATGTTTAAAATAATTATAAAGGATAATAAGGCTTCAAAATTATATAAATAGATCATCTACAACGTTTAAGGAGTGTCCAGGATCATGGTTTGAATATACAATAAAAACTCAATTTTGACCTTCGACGAGCATGTCCCCCCTTAATTTCGAATCAATCTACAATAAACGATGTGTCACAATATAATTGTGTAATGAATTAATATTATTTGTGAGGTGCCCACTAAACATTGATTGGTAATACACAATACACAGGTGCCTACTAGGTATATGAATAATTCGACAATTCAAGATGCAGGAATCCTGGAGACGAGACAGGTATACTAACTATCTCAAAAAAGCTTAAACAAAAACAGACATACGCAGATATGATTGATACAAATTAATAAATTATAATACTAATTATACAGATTTACATAAATACGCACAAGCGTTATTTGAATATATAAGCATTTATTGCACGCTCAACAAGTCAACTGGTGACAAAACTTTCTTATATATAGGATGGAGCCTAAAAGTATGAAAGTGATGGCCAAAAGGACCACTGGTACCAATGATTAGATTATTAGCTACAGGCCAATCTCGCAATTTATCAAACGGCCGAATTCAAACATAAAATGACGATGCCTTCTCAAAGTTCTGCGTGCCCGAATGATGCTTTTTATTAATAAAATTCTTTTACTCGTGAAACTATTCAGCTTAAAAATAGTACATTGAATCACATCTGCGTAAAAAGAAAATTATACATTTTGGGACAACAGAAGTTGGAAATACTTTTTCCTTTTCGAACTGTCCAAAAAGTTTATTACTACAGTAAATATGCCGTTCTTACAGATAATTACTCCATTAAAATTGAAGGCAATTACATATTTTTTTAAAGATAATAAACATTTTAGTATATTTAATAAAACACAAGTTAATTACAAGTTGATAATAAATAGTATCGATTGAGGGCACCTTTTTTTAATTTTAATTGTTTTTCAATCTAATTGATTTTAGTTGTGTACTTTACCATTTGTAAAACCCGAGTCCCAAAAAATAACTGATATAAATACAGAATTTAAATCAATAATAATTATTATAAGCGGTTTAATTTGAGTTCCCAACGGAAACAATTTATACATTAACATATATTTAATCATAATATATTTTATGATGTTTTATGATTTTTAATATCGGAATTTTAAAAACATGGTTATTTATAATTTATATCTTAGAACTACCGAACACAACAATAGTATTACAATTTAAATGCTTTATAGAGATAGGGGAAGAGCTACAATTATTGGCCACTTAAGGATTTTTTCAACTTTGTTAATTTTTTGTGGACAGATATCATTAGGAAGGTGAAATAAAAAAATATTATTTGTTAAATTGTTTATTTGTTTATAATAATCAATTATCAGAACATTTAAAAAACTATATTTTACATCATAAAAAAAATAATCAAAAAAAAAAGGCAGAAATCTACAATTATTGGCCACTTTTTTCAATTATTGGTCACCAAAAGATGCAATTATTGGCCACCCCGAAATCGCTGTAGGTAATAACTAGGGATTCCAATCCCGGGATCCCGAATCCCGGGATCCCGGGATCCCGAGCTATTTTCGATACTTATGAATCCCGGGATTGATAAACATAATCCCGGGATTTCAGGATTGATTTTTTATCAATTTTTATGGAAAATAAAATAAAAGCGAAAATATAACATAAAAAATACTTGTAATAAAAAGTAACTACATTATAAATAAACTGAGTTTGAATGAAGTTTGATTTATACCCATGTGTAGGTTGCCGATTCATTTTATTTTTTCACGTGAATTATTAAAAATGGAAAGATTGGAAAAAACAATGCTTTGCACTTTTAACAAAGTAATTCCACCATGATATCATACGTTTTACGGCAGTTTCATATTTGTCTGACTAATTAGATTTATGAAGCGGAAAGGCCATAAGTACGCCATGATTATTTGCTTTAATATTTTAAATCTCGCTAATCCATTCATTAAGTCTTTACTATCAGAAACAGGAATCTCCTATTAAATTCACATTATTATTTAAATCACAATATTATTTACTCCGTTAAACTTGTGTATTTCCAAGATTGAACGTATACAATATTAACATTAAATGTCTTAAATTGTATAAATTATACTAGATTTATTTTTGATCGATTTTATCAATGATATTTGTAATTATAAAAATTTTATATTAACAATGGAAGAAATGCCAATCCCGGGACCAGTCCCGGGATTGTCAAATTGTAATCCCGAAATCCCGGGATCAGATTTTGGCTCGGGATTGGATTCCCTAGTATTAGTTAGTATTATATAATTATATAGTATTATATTAGTAATAACATTATTTAAACAAAAATTAAAAAACAGTTTATGTAATATTATGATCACACATTATTATTAAGTGTTCAATCAAGTACTTAATGCAACTCTTTCGTCATTTTATTAGACATACGTAACATATTACTTAAAAATACAAAGAACACATTCACATTGAGTTACAGTGAGATAGGCATATTTAATTAAATACGTAGAGCTTGTTGGAAATTGATTTCAAAAATTCAAAAGAAATCTTATACCTAGCTAATAGAAGTTAACAAACATCTTGACGTAGCATGAAGGATCAATGAGAATCATTTAAGTTTTCTCACAGTCGGAACAGCATACAAAACTTTTCAGTAGAGGATTTTTGCGGAAGGAATTTTAGTGAGCTTCTTGGTATTTCAAATCTTCTTATTACTGAACGCAAAGACTCTTCACTGTGGTCTTTCATATACTCTATTGCTTCTTTTATTCTTCAGTTCTTGACTATATTTCATTCGTTAATTTTGATGCATTTTTATTCTGGAACAATCAAGAAAAAAGTTTCTATTATCGGCCATCAAAACTACAATTATGGGCCAGGTGGCCAACATTTATCTACGAATGTTGGAGAAATATAATAAAAACAAAGATGATTAATAATACTGTTAAAACACTATTCAACTAATAAAAATAAATGTAATACTTTACTAATTAGTCACATATTCTATTATTAGCAAGGCCGGCCGATAAAGGAAAATCGACATATTTTGGAATCAGTTATTGGCCACCATCATAATATACCTACCCACCTATTTTTTCCAAAATATATGTCTAATGATATATACATAAATCAAATGCATATATACTTGTCAATTGGATTAGCATTTTGTATATTAAATGTTTAACATACCTTTTAACAGAAGTCATGTCCTTGTACAATTTACAACAAATCGCACTTATTTCACGGTTTCGCTCGAACTGTCAGATACAAATGCGGTTTTGAGGTTGTTTTATAATGCTAAAAGTAACAATTATCTGTTTTACCAACGAAGGAACAATTGACGAGATTTTTAATAACTTAACAGATGGCAATGTTGATTTAATATCTTAAAAAACTAGATTTTATCTGCAAGTGGCCAATAATTGAAGCTGGCCCATAATAGTAGCTCTTACTCTATACTTAATGGAAATTGAAATTTAAGCGTGTTTCGCATTTCGCCATCTTGATATTACATAATATATATATGTAATATATATTTATTTACAGCCTCAAGCCGAAGTCAAAACCTGGGTATTCAATATATTATACCTCACTTTATTTATTGGTTTTTTAAATTTGTGTATGTAGATATCGAGTTAAACATTCTGGTTTTGTTTGCGCCTGCTTAGCTTTATGGTGCTAATTTTATTTTGGATTCGTATTTCTTCAACAGCGCCTTGAGTACATTTGTGTCATTTTGTAGAATAAAACAGTAAATATTACATTAACATTATATATTTTTAATAAGCCATTTCTTTTATTCGAATGAATAATTCACAAGATTTTGAGAATACAACATTCCATATATTGAACATAATATATAACTTGAAAACACCTCAGATACCCACTAGAAAAAAATATATATGAAAAAAAGACGAAACTCGACGGGATTTGTACCCGTATAACCATTGGTGTCGCGACAATCTGTGCATTAAACAAATGATGGTATTTGTCCAGCGGTTGTCCATTCACCAAGCGAAACCAGCACATTGTACTATTTTCTGCTTCTTTAGCCATTGGCTTTTGTTGTGGTCTTTCTGTATCCGAGGTTATATTTTTTAACTTAATTAAAACTTGTATAAACATGAAATAACTCGAGGAGAAAAAAATACTTTTGATATTTGATAAAGCAACGACTAAAATGTTATTTTGATCTATGTTTATTACGTTAATACTATGCTATCAGTATTTCAGTAGGAAAAAATATGTTTTTTCTTTAAAATTTTCTAAATTCTTCAAATTAGCATTTTATTTAAAACGACTACTTAACCTTAACCTTAACACTAGCCTATTCTATGTAGACCATTACTTTTTATGTAGGTAATAAATAATCAATTGTGATGAGCGTCCCATGATGAATTTATGAAAATTGTCATAGGTACTATGAAATAGCAAATAGATTTAAATGTTGTGTCAAAAAATACTTAACAGGTACGTACGTACATAAATTCTAAAAGTATCTATCAAAATGGAAAAAAAAAAGTTCAGCTCAAATTGATTTTACTATCTTTCAAAGTGTGGTATTTCAACATATTTGCTTATTGAACATACATAATTCTGCGAACACTCATGATAAAATATAGCCAAAAGAAAAAATCTTTTTTCGAAAAAAGTAAGACACCCCGCAGGAATCGAACCCGCGTCTCTTGGGTATCTATGCTACGACTTCCATGCTTAATTGCCACAAATTTTAAATATTTGCTTTTTTAATAAGCGCTCTCCAAATTTAGTTACCTACAGTAAGCGATCGATTTTTGTATTCGCAGGTATGAGCAGGTATTAAAAAGGCCAATAGTTAAAATTTGTCGCAATTAAATATGGCAGTCGTAGCATAGTGTTTATGTACAGGGCGCGATACCCAAGAGACGCAGGTTGGATTCCTGTCGGGTGTCTTACTTTTTTCGAAAAAAAGATTTTTTCTATTGGCTATATTTTCTCATGAGTGTTTTCAGAATTATGCATGTTCAATAATTAGAATGGTGAATTTTTAAATCTTGTATATTATTCGTTGAATAAAAGAAATAGTTAATTAATATTTACTTATGACAAAAAAGGTTGAAAGCTTCTGATCGAAAACAAACATGAAATAATTCAACCTTTTTCATAATTTATCCAAACCATATTACACAGCCAGGTACTACAATATTATATAAGTGAGAACCTCCGAGCCAGCCTCAGCGCAGAATACGCCTTATGAATAATACCTCCATATGAAGGGTTATACGTTACGCTTCAATACGAGTTCATACGTAGCGAATGGGGGTGTGTGGATCCGACCTAGTTCGTATAATGATCCGAATCCGGAGATCAATTATTCACATGGACTGATTGCCGTCATGATAATATAATATACCATTACGCATGATTCATAATGCAGGCGGTTTCCCGAAATGAGTACGCCGCAACATACAGCAGGGATTTTATATCGAAATATGCCTACCTACGTACACATTAGGGATTGTAGTTCCGGTCAAAATTCCGGAAATATATACAATATGTACTTAAACGTTCTCCTAAGAATAATAATCATAGAAATTAATATTAGCTATCGTAAATGAAAATTTAATTCTTTTGTGAATATTTCAAATTACAAATTAAAGATGTTCACAACACGCCATGAAACATAACACAAAGAAAATATGTAACAGTGAGATTAAATACCCATTTTCCGTAGTGTCCAATTATGGCAACTCAGTAGATAGCTGATTGTAATGATTGTTTACGAGATATCCATTTTTCCACATCGTCAGCTATATCCGATGACGCAAACTCCATATAAGAAGCTGGCTCAATTATAATAATTATTTCCTAAATATTATTTTAATTGTGAGTACATACGTCAATAAATAGCGGATCATAATTCATTGGATATGTCACTCGAATAAAGTTCCCGGTCTGGTAGTATCTCGGTCTCGGAATCGCTCCGCACAACATCTCATTCTACCAAGACTCGGAACAATATCATATTGACTATTAAGTATTGTAACATTACTACTGTAACATACTCTTGTACCGACTGTTTACGCTTCCGACTTACCGACTTCTCATCTCTCCTTCTGACGACCTCTTCATCCGTCACACCATGAAACCCACAGTGATGACTCCCACAAATATAAAAAAATCACCATGATTAAAAAATGAATACAAAAAATAATGCATATAAACAAGGTTATCAAGAGAGCTAACTTTACGAGACCCTACTTTAAGTGTGACCGCAATTAATACCTCTATGAACGAATTTGAAAACTTTTGCTTCACATGGGATCTAAAATCTATATTTTTTCATTATTTTCGTGGTGGGGCAAAAATTAATATGGAAGTTATTAGGTATACTTATTCAAATGTTGTACATATTATGTTTCAGCCATATTTTAGAATTTTTATTATTATAACTGCAATTAAAAGTGTGAAAACGACAACTAATGGACCAATGGAATTGTACAGAGGTATCCAAAGGGAATTAAATTACCACAGGTGCGCCCTAAACACCCCAGGATCGGTGCAGCGAAGAACTATGAACCGAGGTGATTTAAATAAGCTAGGAGAGATCTTCATCTAACATTGGATCTGTTATGTATCCATAACTCCCCTCTCTATGATATCTCTCAAATGACAATAAATTGTATTATTAATTTAATTTAATAAGATTGTCTTTTGTTTAATTCACCGAGACCCTAAGTTACTAATTCTGTACCATTGTTAAGAATATTCAATCGGTGTGATTTCGACTATTGCAATGTACCTACTCAATATTATATTATTGATCAACTCCAATTTGTCCACCCTATCTAGTTGTGTTACTACACACATTTAAACCCTTGTACGTGAACTAAGCGTCACTAATATTACTTACTTACCATTTCATACTTATACTATTGTAAATGATTCTGAAATCATTCAACTCGGACCGTTCAACTTGTTCAAACTTACCTCAGCTCTACTCCGCGAGTTGTTTCACTGCGAATCGAACTCTCCAGAGTTATTTCCCTTTTATTTATAACATATTGTAATTGTACTCTCAGACCATGACGAATAAACATTCATCGGGTCTTATTACTGACATACACCTTCCACTGGACCACGTGAAGGATTGTGGCTTCTTGGTAATGATTTCCGTTGCCGAAAAAATAACAGACCGACCCCAGCTGATGATGATTTATTTAGCAACAACATTGGTATGCACATTGAACAAACTTTTTTTTTATTCAGACGTCCGAATGCACTCAATCCCAGCATTTAAATTGCACTTGGTGTCCTTAGATAGGTATATCATTTTCTTCGATTTATCCGAGTTTAATTACAATTACAGTCGAACTTGGTTATAACGAGGAAGATGGGACCGACTGAATTTGCTCGTTATAAGCATTACTCGTTATATCGTTATATAACATCTTTCACGCCACGTTCTATTTTAGTCACCATAAAAAATCTGAAAACCATCGTAAAAATCCCCGAAACAAAAGTAGTTGTTTATTGTAATGAAGTGCTGAGCCGCCGGCGCTGGTAGGTGCCTTCTGACTACACAAAGCTTGGATTTTTCAATGTTGTCGGCGAAAACACCAATTAGGTACTTAGCCACTTAACTAGTGTCATAAACATAATCCGATTCCGGCGGCATCGGTCTAGTTACTTGTTCGGTCGGATTTTATTGCTTAGGGTCGAAAATGTTGTTTTTAAACGATTGAGACATAAACAGTTTTGCTCCGAATACCCGAGAAGTAGCTCGTTATAAAAGTGAATAATATTAATGTATGGATAAAACCATAAACTAAAATGTCAACGAATGTTTCCTCATTACATCCGAGATCTCACTATTTCCTTGATCGTAATAACCAAGTTCGACTGTATGTGAAATACTGAATAACGTATCTATTATATGACAACGGTTGGAGCTTAATTGTCGTTTCGTAATTATTTATTGTAAATGTTTTTATATTTATGTTGTATCAAACGTAATTTTTCACACGGTCATAATATCTGAATGCGTGACTCCGTCTAATACTTATATAATGTGCCTACTTTAAGTAATAATTAATTTTAAATGACATTATTTTAAGCCCTAACTTCCCAGACCATTGTCAGGTCCCGACTCGCATCGATTCGAATCGATAAAATATTCATCGAGGAAATGGATGCGGGAGTTTCGACCCAGGCTCTGCTGCCGCAGTTATTCGGTGCGAGTGCCGCCAGCTCTCCCGCCCTGACTAATTGTGTATTGATACGCCTGCGGATACCAGTTGCCTTTGTACTCGTTACTACACTCCACCACAGTTCTCTAGTGATGCTTTCAAACGATATTGATCACTGATTGATAAACGAAAGTTCGCAAAGCATTGCTGATCTCCATTATAGATATTCATATAAATGCGGATTTCAATACCGGCATTATTGTAAACTTTTACTAGTTTTGGTACGGGTATTTGAACCCGTTGATCGAAAAAGGATATTATTGTGTTTTAATACCTTATATACTTACTAAACACGGGTAAGGATTATGTAATACCTAAGAATAATGCACCTTTAATGACTAATCCAATTTAGTTTACGCTCTCCATAGTCCATTATTGATTAATGTTTGAATAATCTTCGTTACATCTACACAAATATGTATATATTGCAATACGATGATGTTTGTATATTTTAATCGGAAAACTGGATTTAAGCGAATCGCAGGTCTTTTAAATAACATATTTAATTATTGTCGACAATTTTTTTTTTTTTGCAAATCGCCTCTATTTGATTCAAATCTCTTCTCATCGATATTACTAATTTTTTGACAATTTAATATTAGTAATTTATATTGCGATACAATATACATCAATATATTTTTTTAATATTCGCCCTGTTCTACTACTGCAATTTTAGCGGAATGGCTGTATTAAGACAGGTTTTTTGTGTGTGTATTTATTTAGATAACTATTCTGTTGTACATGAATACATACATGTTATACACTGTGTTCCTTAGCGATGATGCCCACAGAACGCGTCGGGCGCGCGAAGTCCGCGTATGCAGTGTTTATTCATAACCATAATCACACGTCTCTTCCAGCGCATTACCCTTCACCTATGTTATAAGCGGCCCAAGCAGCAGAAAATAAATATTATTACAGCGCCTCTCATAACAAAGCAATAAAAATATTATATTATTTCGGGGCTTGTAATTAAAATTTACGATGACATTATTCAACCAGCGATAAACTGAACACGCAATAAAATAAAACAATGACTTCTCTGTAATTAAATAATTGCTTTCCGCCCGTCGATCGACTATGCCTCGCGCAGCGTGTTTTTACTCGTTGTGTTCAATGAATGGACTCCATTGTATTTTCTTTCATTCGTATCGCCGAGAAGCGGTGATTCGCGAAAAAACGATGATTCATGCGGCGCGCGCGTAAAATGCGTCGTCAAAATCCAGTGGGCGCTGGCGTATTTGATTACGTTGTATTTTCGTTGATTTACGCGCCACTTGTAGAAATTTTGCGCGAGCGCCGCACTCGCTGCGTCAATGGGCTTTATGCCTTACAGCCAATCCAGTCATGAAATTGATTGACCATGCATAATAATATCTGTACCTCAGAGGCAGACGGATGCCAATGCCAAATACCCAATTGTTCAGGAGAGCCAAGAAACAATTTTTATTTTAAACGAATACTCATAACTGATACTCATAACTGATACTCATAAATGAATGATCATTATTTTTTGTATTCTAATTCAATTAAAGTACTTCTGTGGGTCTATTCTATGCTTATCGACCGCTAAAGTGATAAAGTGAAAAATATTATCAAACTTAGGGTAGGTTTGTATCAAAATATTAGCACTTATTGTAACAATTACACGAAGCCGGTTTTTATTGTTGCAATAAGTGCTATATTTTAACAGCACCTATCTTGCTGCTGTTAAAATATCGCACTTATTGCAACAATAAAAACCGGCTTCGTGTAATTGTTACAATAAGTGCTAATATTTTGATACAAACCTACCCTAAGTTTGATAATATTTATCAATTTAGTGTTCGATAAGTATAGAATAGACCCACTGGAATATCTAAGAAATGAATAAATATAATACAATCTTATATCTAAAAAAAAAAAAAAACGTAGTGTGGATTTGCATCCTTCTGCCTCTAAAGATATTTTGTTAATGTGGATTTGTATCTTATTTACCTAGCCAAAATAAAACAATTTATAAGTTAAAAAAAAATATAGGTATAAATATAACAAAGCAAAACACATTTTAAAATTTATTATGTCATCATCATCATCACCAGCCTGAACCTATTCACTGCTGGATGAAGGCCTCGCTAATCTCCAAGCTGATTCCACTTCTCTCGTTCCTGTGCGTTGCGTTTCCAAGTTTTTCCGCAGAACTTTATCATTCCATCGATCCAGCGGCCTCTAAGTCTACCTTCCGGATGTTTAGTACCTCTTGGATACCACAGGATGACTAAATTTGTCCAACGATTGTCCTTTCTTCGAGCTATGTGTCCAACCCATTTCCATTTGAGGTTTTTAGCAAACTGTATCACATCATTAATCCTTGTCTGTTCCCTTATCCACTCATTCCTCTTTTTGTCCTTTTGCGTTATGCCCAGCATGCACCTTTCCATACTACGTTGTGCTACTCTAAGTTTCTGGATCTCTCTTTTACTTAGGGTCAATGTTTCACACGCATGCGATTACGGGAAGTACACACTGGTTGAACACTTTGCACTTTAGGCACAGAGGGAGGTCATTTTTGAAGAAATTATTCAGGCGGCAAAAATCACTCCAACCTAGCTTTACTCTGCGAACAATTTCATCAAATATACATCCATCTATAGACACTTGTTGTGCCAGATAGATGTAGTTTTTCACCTGTTCGAGCTGGATGCCATTGATGAGGATCTCTTTTTGGCCCGCAAAGCAGTTGAACATGACTTTATTCTTTGATACATTTATTTTCAAGCCTACTTTGTTGCTTACTCCAGCGAGTTCCTGCATTTTGCTTTGAAGGTCTTCTGAGTCTTGCAAACTACTATTTATTGTCATCGGCAAAGCGCAGATGATTCACGTATTCTTCATTTATGTGGACCCGTGTCATTCCAGACAAGTTGCCGAAATAAGTCTTCAAGTGTAGCTGTAAATAGTTTAGGTGAGATTGTATCACCTTGTCAGACTCCTTTGCTGATAGGAAATGCGCGATGGTTTATGGAGATGTTGTTGCGCTACTGTATATATTATTGAACATATTTATATAGCGCCCGGGGATTCCTTGATTTCTGAGTGCATCGAGTATTGAAAATTTCTTTATGGAATCGAACGCTTTCTCATAGTCTATAAAACCCATGGATAGCGGCAGCTTGTATTCCTGTTACCGCTCTGATTTCTCTGATGACTTGGATATGGTCCATAGTGTTGTATCCTCTTCTAAAGCTCGTTCTCCTGGCTGGTTCTCGTCTAGTACATATTGCATACGGTTTGAGAGAATTTTATCTTAGTAGATTATTGGATTTGCATCCTTCTGCTTCTAAGGTAGGTATGGCATTTGCATCTTTATGCTATGCATATCTTGGACTAGGACTTCCATCTCTCTGCCTCTAATAAATAAAGCCTTTAGCATGACGATTCTTAAAAAAACTCATTTTCCCCAAAAATGGAGTTGCATCCGTCTGCCTCTGAGGTACAGAATATATAAACAGCGTTTGGTAAATATTACTACGTCGTAATTAGGGAATCCAATCCCGAGCCAAAATTCTGATCCCGGGATTTCGGGATTACAATTTGACAATCCCGGGATCCCGGAACTGGTCCCGGGATTGGCATTTTTTTCCATTGTTAATATACAATTTATATATTTACACAAAACATTAACAACATCGGTCAAAAATAAATCTAGTATAATTTATAATATTTAAGACATTTGAATACGTGTATTAATTAAGGCGCTAAGTACCAAAATAATAAAAACTGACATTTTTATAAAAAAATGTTCTACATACCAACGCCAATAACTTCAACTATAGTCTAAGTGCCTCAAGCAAGTTAAAAAAATACAGCAAAATAATTAAACCTGTCGACGTTGTAAGTCCGTTGGCGTGTTTTATTTATAATGGTGTAAGTGGCACTGCAGTGGTCAACGGCATTCAATATAAAATAGCTGAAGATGGTGTATTGACAATTGCGAGTTCTTAATACCTAAAATTATAGAAGCTGCCGTGATTGCTTCACACTGTAAAACTACAATTTTCAAAAGGTCCGCTTCATGAAATTTTACTGCAATGACTCGGTATTTTGTAACTACAGGCAATACTACTTTTTGGTACTTAGAGCCTTATTTAATACACGTATTCATTTATTGTTAATATTGTATATCTACGTTCAATCTTGCAAATGCATAAGTTTAATAGAAAATACTATTAAATACATATATATATATATAAATAATAATGTGAATTTAATACGAGATTGCTGTTTCTGATAGTAAAGACTTAACGAATGGATTAGCGAGATTTAGCAAAAGCAAATAATCATGGCGTACTTATGGCCTTTCCGCTTCATAAATCTAATTAGTCAGCCAAATATGAAATTGCCGTAAAACGTATGAGATCACGGTGGAATTACTTTGTTAAAAGTGCGAAGCATTGTTTTTTTCCAAGCGTTATCATTTTTAATAATTTATGTGAAAAAATAAAATGAATCGACAACTTACACATGGGTATAAATCAAACTTCATTCAAACACAGTTTATTTCTAATGTAGTTATTTTTTATTAAAAGTATTTTTTCTGTTATATTTTCGCTTTTATTTTATGTTCCATAAAAATTGATAAAAAAATCAATCCCGAAATCCCGGGATTATGTTTATCAATCCCGGGATTCATAGGTATCGAAAATAGCTCGGGATCCCGGGATCCCGGGATTCGGGATCTCGGGATTGGAATCCCTAGTCGTAATAATGTACATATTATGAATATACTTTGCAATATTTGAAAAAACATATAACCGGTTAACTGTGTAAAAATGTAGTGCATATGATGTAAGTAAACTATTAAGAAGATATTTAGTGTTGCTTTTATATACTTACGTACCGTTTACATAATATATTATACCTATTTAGTTGTATAAAAAAAACTTAAATATCGGTATTCGATAGGATTGAAACCGTCTCTAGAAACCCCTATATTATGTAAGTGGTAGGTATTAACTGTACTATTAGCATTATTATTAGACGTATATATAGGTGAGTATGAGGGGAGCGCAATTATAATCTAAAATTAGGTGCTTCACAAAGATCAATTGAGAAAATTTTCATTATATTCCGAGGAATTAGGGGTATATATTATTATCTTAGATGGAAATCTCACAAAGGTACTGAAATTTAGGTAATAATTACTAATTTTGGGATAGATAACTATGATAAGTATAGTATTTCGTGCTCGAATTCAAGTTTTACCCTAACCTACTAAGTAAATCTAATATTTTGCCTACACTATTTTCTTTTCTTCGATTTTCACTCACAATAAGATTATCAATATTATTGTATAATCATAATGTATGGTATAGAATCGTGGACTGTGAGAAAAAGAGAACATAGACTGTAGAGCAATCAATTGTTTTGAAATTTTATGTGGACGCCAAATATTTTAAATGACTCAGAATTAGTATAACCTTGGATCAGTTATGTAGTCGTATAATAAATCTAACCCTGGCATCAAATCCGAATCTTACTCCGACTCTCGGGTCACATTGACTTCGAATACGATTTTAAGAATTAAACAAAAATATATACACTTATCAAATTAGTACCTACACGTCGATTAAATGTAATAGAATGAATTTCAGCCATGAAGGCGAATAAATAGTATGTACGTGTATGGTTATAACTTATGGCTTCTGATTTGGTGATATTTCCTCTAAGATACTGAAGTTTGCAAAATTTAGACCAGTGTGAAGACTAAACGAAAAGTGTATCTAGTGAAATCGAATCGTCAAACGGTTTCGAGCTTTTCAAGTATTTTAATTTTTGCGAATGCTGTCATGAAAAAATATAGAGATGTTATTGACATTATGTCTTATATTGTAAAACTACTTCTGAAAGAATAAATTTAAAAACAAGTGAAGACTACTTAAATAATTGTACTAAAGTGACCTTCGAAAATCAAGTCAGTCAGTGCGGTGCAGTGGCAGTGATTTTAAGAATCCATTTCTGACGACTGAACAATAATATCTGGAGAAACTGCGATTTTGGTTGGTTTTCACCGAACTCTAAGCATGATAATACTTTATGTGGCTGAAATGATCAAGTAAAGTAGCTGATCGGTGGTAAATTCACCTTACCCTGAGAGTGGCGAAAGACGGTGGGCATTTCATGGTATTTTACAATGGTCACGACTCTCGGGGATGGAAACAAAAGTAGTGTATTTGCAAAAATATGCATAGGTACATCCAATTGAATATTTAGTCTAATAGAAATCGTTTGCTAAATGCCAATCATTTCTCAAAAATAAGCTCGATGATATTTTGTTGTCTCTCAGGAAACGGCGATCGGTGGGAGAATGCCAATTGTTAATGACAGTTCTATTTTTGATCAAATAATATATTACGGACTAATCCAAAAAGGGCACGAATTGAGAAGGGTTTGACAGCAAAATCGTCAGCACTAAACAAACGCGAGAAATCGAATGATGATGCATAATACTCAGCATATCGACGTTGCTAATTCAAAACGGCGTAAGGGACATTTTGTTGAAAACGAATAATTTACGGTGTTGGATTATTATAATCTCATTTTCTGCGCCATAAAAGGGTTTTAGCGAAAGAGTTATTCCATTACTATGTTAAATTTTTTGTTGATAATGAAAAATATATCGACGAAACCTTTTTTTATTTTGCTCACCTGTATGTTTCAAATTGTATTGTCCCTAACGCCCTTTTGCATTAAGAACCTCTATATATTTTCTTCACGCTTGTGTGGCACTTCAGTGGTGCACATTGAATTATTTAAAACATAATATGCTCTCAGCTTTACTCGGAACGTTGGGGGATCTAACCTTCATCGTTTAAAAAGATTAATCGTTTATTTGGCGGAAATTCGTAATGATGGCTAACTTTTATAAACTCGTACTTATTAAAATTAAATATTACAAGCAATTACATATTATATTTCTTATATTTTGACTCTATGGTCTATAAAAAAGTATATTTAGACACAACTAGTATTTATTATGGAATATTAAATAAAAATAAATAAAACACAAATACACCAGTAAATAAAAAAAGTCTAAGATACGTTTTAAATATAAACCAATGATGAGCATATTGGTAATATCCACGACATGAAGGTTTTTTATGAATAATAAAATGAGGCTGCAGAATTTTTATTCAATTAATAATAATTATTTAACGGTTTTTCTAGCGACAGTAATGCGATTCACGAAAACTCATTATAAATAAATAGGTGTGCATGACGTAATTATCAATCAGAAATAAAACATTCTGGATAGAGTTAACATGTGTGTCTCTGCTAACTTTAACAAGGAACATCGATAGTTTGTTATCCTAAACGACCTAAATTGTACAACTAACTCATGAACTGAACGACTATATTATTTAACTAAACTGACTACTTACATGAGAGGGTGTTCTTACAAAAGTCTTAAAAAAAGTTGTCAAGGTTATCTGGTAAAATTATTTATATACCTACTCATTATGTATACAATTTCATATGTACTTACATAATTTAATGTAAGTAATTATGTTTCATGTTTTGAATGTCTTAAATTTTCAAATCGCAATACAACTTTCGGAGTTTTCATATTATATAATATTCTGACGGTATTCAAACCTGCGTTTACCCGAAACATAAACGCGGGTTCGAGTCTTGTTGGACGTCACATTTTTTTTCAAAAAAGATTTTTTTCTACTGGTTATCTACTTACATAATATATCTCTGAGTTGTTGTCAAATTATGAATGTTCAATAGATAATGTAACATTCTTAAATCTTGTAATTTGTTCATTAAAAAAACAGTTTAATAAATGAATACAATGAGTAACATTAAGTAGTAAATGTCTCATATAGACGATAGAGGTCACTGAAACGAAAGTTGTAGTTATTGTAAAGTGTGAATTTTCCAGAATATTTGCACCTTCGGATAATATGCCTCCTGCGATTAGAATATTACGTCATACCTCTTTCTCATCAAAGTAAGGCCGTAGTGAGAGCAAATATAAGTCTACAGAATTTACTTGTATTGATATTTTGAGTGTTATTGAAATGTAGGTAGGTAATAGGTATACCGAAAAACAACATTTATTACATATAATTATCAATGCAATTAAATTCTTATTAAATAATCCACCAAGACAAGAGGAACAGAGTTTTAGGGGTGCTTGTGTAAATATTTGATACTGAACAATCGTTAATTGTGTCACAAAAACAAGCCGCGCGAATAATATATGAGCTGTATCGTTGGGTCAATGATAAATTATAAATACTTGCTTAGCTAAGTTCTTAGGACATTCGAAACTTGGGTCAGTTATCTGATACGATAATAGCCGAAAGCTCAGAGGGCTTATCGAGCTCATTATGAAGTACATGGTCTCTCTGTTTTGCTTAAGGGCTTTCGTTGGTCAATATGCTAGGTACGAGTATCTTCGATAACTACCAATATTATGCAGTATATTATTATTATATAATTTGATTAATACAACATTAGAACCTTCACCTTGTACTAAATACATTATTTTTAGATAATTAGTTTGAATAGACAAGAAAATTCATTGTTCGCGCAAGTCTATCAGCTAGGTAAGTCGCGCATCGGTATGAAAACATATTATTCTTATGCATGGATTATCTATGCGTCAAATGGTATGTGTTAATATTTCTAAGCATATCGTCATCCGACTGAATGAATTCACTGTTGGATGAATTTCTCTCCAAGCTGATTCCATAGCTCTCGGTGGGTTACATTGCCACGTATTCCGCATAACGTAACAATCTCGTCGATCCAGCGGCCTCTAGGTTTATCTTTCAGACGTTTTCTACTCCATGAGAACCCCTGGATAAACTAGACGTGTCCAGCGAGTATATGTTTTTTGAACTATGAGTCCTGCTCGTTTTGATTTTTCAAACATCCATGTCTGTTCCTTTTGACCTCCCTCGTTATGCACAGCATACACCTTTTTATACAACAATCTATTAGCGTTCTAACGACGCTCCATATTTGATTCCGTTAAAAATGATATCTTTTAATTAGAACATGAAATTCGTCATTGATACGTTTATTTTTAAATCTGCTCTGCAATTTATTTCTATTGGTTCTTGCATTTTGTGACATCTTTGGACTCTGGCGAGAAAACTACTATGTCATAGGTCGGCTATATACATTTAACTCAGATACTATCCGTTTATGGAAATTCTATTGTCATTTCAAATAGTTTGGGAGAGATTGTATGTAACGAGACAGATAACTTGGCTTAATGGGCGATGGCTAATGGAGATTGACAAATGGTGTTGCATTGCTGAATATTTTTCTTATCAATTAAAATATTTATACAGCGCCCGGGAACAAAGAATTATAATATGTATCCAGTAGTCAGAAGATTTATAGAAAGGGATTTCTTGGAGTCTGCGAGTTTTGATGATACGGGCTAGTATGGTATTGAAAGATGTTGCTAAATGTTTCTAAACATAATATATTTCAAAACATAATTCACTAAACGGGTTGTTTCACTTATACATAGACAGCGACTAAAATGACAGATCATATGAAGATGTTAAACGAGTCACCATCGCTTAGTGAATCAACAAACAATTAACATCACAAAATATATACAATATAGAATATGATACATTCAAATTGTAAACATAATATTGCAAATAAAAGCTTTTCTTAGCACATTTCAGAGATATTCGATACCTACTTTAGAAAACGGCGCCTAAATATATGAACGTGGAAATAAAAAAATAATTACATCAGCTACAAATGATTTTGCGTTGTAGATATACATTTAGAATACTGTCGACTACATAAGTGGTTTATTTACCACTGGTCCACAACGGACGCTATTATTAATACTATAATAATACTATATATAATACTACCGTGAAAATAAAATCATACCAAGAAAACTCTCTTAATTATTAATAGATCAATCTTAATAATATTATTAAAATCACACATAGCAATGAAGTTTAACGGTGAATCTCTGTTTACCGAATACAATATCGGATCAATAAAAACATGAGCCCTGGTACCTACAATTTTCCAACTAAATCTATTCTAAATAACATGGCTCCCTCGAGGGTCGTGAAAACACTTCCGGCAGTCGGATTTTGAGCCTCGAGGCCATCTGCGATGCGAAATTCGTTAATAAAACCATTTTGCTAAATAGGAATTCGATTGTATAATACGATCATGCAAATGCCCCTTCAAACAACACTACAGGCTTAAGTGGGGCAGATTCCCAAAATTCTATCAACATTTTATTAAAATGCAAAGTGTTCCACGTTTTTTTGTTGTATTTTATATATAATTCAGGACGAGAGAAGGATACATCTCAACACATTAAATCATTAATTTCTTTTAATATAATATAATAATGGGATGTCACCTTTTATGGTACTATTTAGGCGTCTAAAAGTACTCGAGGTCAATTTGGCGTCGAAATTTTTACTAAAGATTCATTGGCAAAAGTTGGGATCAACGCGAAAAAAACTAAACGATTTTGTAGTTTAATTCACTAGATATGAAAGCTTAAAGTTTACAATACAATATCGAGAATTGAATATATAGACATTTACTTCATTTTATATTCCTTTGATAATCGGTAACCTTGGTAACGGGTCAACAAAGTTCTTTGAACACATTATTCGGTGTCAAAAATATATCAATGAGAATTCAGAATTCGCAGATAATACCTCAGTATAATAACAAAAGTACTAAAAAGCCAAGATATTAAACGAATGCAAGGCGATTTTCTGATATGACATTGGAGAAATTGATAATATAACATTGTGATCGGCTTGATTACGGCTTAGTGGTAATTTTCGTCAAAATATTTCCATTCCAAGAGAGAACATGATTGATACGATAAAGTATGTAATAAGATAATCTCGAATTGTTTTTAAATTAGGTTGTTATTAAAAAGCGATGTTGGGTTTACCAATTTGATGAGTTGGAAAATATGACCATCTACGGCCATAGTGACAAGAATCATTTTCTCGTCAGTTCACATTTGTAATATTCCGAATCTGGATGTTGCCTTAACAGGTTTAGGAATAATAAAAAATAATACACGCTCTTCGGATAATGTCCGTACATATAAAGGAATGTATGTATTGACTTTGTCGAAAATTGCCCACTTTAATACATATTTAACCAACAATGGAGGCGGGATGTTTTTGGAAAATAGAATATATCAAAGGTTCACAGCGTCTACTACGTCAGCGGAGCACTACTACAGGTTGATACCTATTATCGCTGTACCAATAAAAATTTTGAGATGACCATGCATAGCCCGATTGACAAACTCGAGTCATTTATAATGAGTGAACAGCATGGGTTTAGAACAAGGCGATCAACGGAAACTTACTTAATGGTTTTTATCAAGAATGAGTTTGTTCTCATGATGATATTGATTATAAGTGATTTTCCTGTAGCTTCAAGCGGCTTTTCTCGATTTTCATTGCATTCGCCTTAACAATGAGTAATGTCAATCGTTATTATATGTGGCAAGAAATAACTTACGTGGCCAATACTAACTATCCCGACAGTTAATTTTTTGGCGT
This sequence comes from Rhyacophila brunnea, assembly GCF_057557595.1. NCBI lineage: Eukaryota > Metazoa > Arthropoda > Insecta > Trichoptera > Rhyacophilidae > Rhyacophila > Rhyacophila brunnea. The sequence continues at coordinate 37,609,828 of NW_028232752.1, forward strand.
AATACAATAAGCAGATAAACCTCCTGGCAAAATTCCAAACAAGATCGTCTCTGTCAAAGGCTGAAATATTTAATGAAAGTGGAAAAGAATATATTCTAACCAAGAAAACGCAAATTCAGAACCTATAGCCTTGAGAATTAATAACTAACAACACATTTATTATTTTGTTTTTTGTAGTAGCAGTATGGAACAATAAAAACACACAAACACCAAGGAAAACCCCCAGGCGACGCTGGGTACAAATGCAAGTATATTGATATATATCCGTCAATTGACATTTCATAGTTGGATCTGCAATACAGATATGCAATGCACCTTACAAATTATGAATTTGAAAATTATGGCGAATTATGAATCTGCCTTACCAGTTTTTAGTGATGTACATGCGCTCATTTTTCGTAATAAAGTTTTCGCATTTTTAACATAAATAAACTACTGCACAAATTCTATAATGTAGAAAATATACTAGTAAAATATAAATCTCAGTTAAATTAAATTAATTGTTAGTATAGCTCAAGGTAATATTATGTGGACGCTGCTTATTCAGCTATTAGTAGGTCTATATGGAATAGTTAAAATGTAAATATTTAGATTAATGTTGGTCCTGTTCTATGTTGGCTGCAATTTAATCTTGCTGTTATACAAATGCGCTTTATTATCTCTTGTAAGCCAGATGAAGAGCCGCTGAAATAAAATACTATACAAGAGTGTGGCCCTAATGGTACATTGATACCCGGCACTTGGGACCACGGGAGGCTTTGAACATAATATCAAAAATAGATGTGTTTCGTATAGCACATACGTACATAATGCCATAATGCGGTGTACGAAAGTGCCATATCGCAATACCACAGAATAATGCTTAGACAGCAGATGCGGGGTTTTGAATTCATTATTGTAACGCCAGGCAGTAGACACTTCGGTGGGCTTAGCTAAATAATCTCTCACGCGGAACTATTATAAATGTAAACTGTGCGAAGCTCTGTTTGTCCGAAAGCATTTAATCAAGTGCAAGTTGGCCGAAAATAATTGAATCGATTGAAAACATCCAGAAAAATCAGCACTCATCTTTATTTCAACTGGGTAATTTGTACGAATTTAGAAATAATACGTGGTATTTATTAGAATATGGTTATAAAACATACTACCCATATACAACTTCCTCCATAGCATTTAATAATAATTAGGACCGGTTTTATCCGCTTCAAATGACATTCCCAACTGATACAAAAATCTGAAAGTTATGTATACTAAAAAAAATATATATTTGATAGTTAATGCCATTATAGTTAAGATTATTTGAATATTATATAGAACAGCATTGGAATGGATTATTTGATACAGCATGTAAAACATCTGAAAAGCCAGTATTCCGAGGAACCTATTTGTTTGCGGTATGTCCACTTTAACATTAAAATTATCAAAAAAAATAGTAAGTATTAGATGTCATATAAAAGATAAACAGAACGTAAAAATAAATTTTATTATCATTGAATAGATCCGTGTTTTCATAATATACGAATTTAATACGTTACCACATATTGGTAACATAATAATATAAAATATACATACTCTGATATTTCCAAAGTGTTGTTATTGTAAGATTTGTTTTCAAAAACATGTCGTGTTTTTTCGTAATGCAGATTTCAAATGTGGACGTAAGGGGAGCATTTGCACCGCAGTGTAGAAAAACAATTCGAGATAACATCTCTCTGCCAAATAATATCAAGCTCTGAATTTTCTCCCTTCGCTTTCCATATAAACGATCGCAGTAGAAAAAAGGCTATTGCAAAAATAATAACCTATCTAAACAAGGATCCCACGGGGCCAACCTACCAAGATGCTCATTTAGATTCGTGAAATCTGGGCAAACTTATTTAAATTCATAAATTCCAAAAAATACATGCACAAGCAAAACAGAATAGTAATTACTTTTAATTAACAAAATGTAATTTAATTACGCAAAAAATGCTGTGCATGTTTGAAAATTACTGAAAGGTTGAAATGCAAGTTTGCCATAAGTCCGGAATTTGTCCAGATTGTGTTTTATTTTTCTGAACCTTTAAATATTGTTTATTTAATTTTCTGCAAAGCAACGTTAACGTGTTAAAAGGGAAATGTCCACATGTCGACGGAGATTTCAAAGAAAATATATCCCGATTTGTGGTATAGCATTGCGGTATCACGTCGTAAAACAACTTCAACGTGTCAAAAATAATTATGAATGAAACACAACCATGTGACAGGTCAATAAAAAAAATGTGTCTCACTCAAGACTTGTTAATATTATAATAATAATTTCTTTAATTGTATTCTAACAAGAGTAACGCCAAATATCGCGCATCAATTGTGCGGAGCTTAGCCCACTAATCCGAAAATAACAAATACTTAATATTATGTAAAAAGTGAAATTTATTGAATATTGAATAATTGCGAATTGGAAGTATTATTTTTAATGTAATTATTCCATATTGTATTGATTCATTTGGTTCTGAATAACATACTTTTCTCCCCATACACAAACACCCAGAAAGGCACAAGCGTAAACACAACCATGTCGACTGGTAAAAAAATATTGTAATTGATATATCGAATGGAGTCAGCATTTGTTCGACAATGGTCAACGGTAGGTTGTTGTAATATCGTTGTATCTCTTTATATTCACATTCACGACATATGAAATTGGTTTAACTGCTCGCACTGTAAACATGATGTGTAGTATGAAATTAAAATAATATCGTAAATACGTGAAAAACAATGTCTTTATTCGTTGGATAGATTATGATGATTGATTACAGAATTAACTAAATCAAGATTACATTTGAAAATAAAACAATTCAAATTTATTTAGAAAATTAATATTATCAGCCCAGGGTACTTCATTGAATTTGAATTTAAATTCTAATTGATTTACGTTTTGTACTATTCCATTTGAATCGGTTTTTGCGACCCGGGTTTCACCTTTAGGCATCTTCAACCACTATGCGCACTCACCAACGGTAAATGCAGATTGATAACAAATACAATTCTAGCTAATATAATAAATTAATACAATAAAATAAAATAAGGTTACCTCCTAAATAAAGGATAAAGTATAAATTAATTTTTTTGAATATTTGAAATGTTTGTAAAAACCCGTCGTGGTTACAATAAATACTATGCATTAAATTGTCATTACTCGTAAACAATGTAACTAGGCAATGTATTGAAAAATAGCGAATCAGAAATGCCAATAAAGAATAAATATAAAAATTATAAAGTAGGTACATAAAAGTACGCCGACTGAGTTAAGTAGCCTATATTAGAAATTTATAAACTCAATCGCACGTAGGTGGAATATATCAATATCCGAAGCGATTAGCAGGTTAGTTCTGCATCTTGAGAGAACAAACAACTGATGTTCCCTATGTGTAAGGTAATTATCTGGAACACACAGGTAATACCAATAATGACAGAGTTCTCATTTACACCACTTTACATACGAAAAAGAAAGGGCATGCGTATTAATAATTAAAAAAAAAACTAAAGCACGATGCATAGGTAGGTGCCTACTTACAGTTTATTCCACTTAATTTAATAAATATCAGGACCGGTTTCATCCGATTAACGAGACGTTTTTAATTTTAAGTTAAGTATGTATGTTATAAATATATTGATGTTCTATGAGAGTACCTATAGGCGAAAATCGTACAAAGGACAAAGTGAGACTTGGTATAGGATACATACAAATCAATAGTATACTCACGGATATAAGCATATATGTTCTAAGGATTTCAGCCAATGACGATGGTCATAGTAAGCCTAAATAAGATTAGGGTACATAAACAACCGACATTATTATTATTAAAAATAAAACAAAAAATATGTAACACGAAAACACAGTGGCATTCAATAAAGCGCCACGTATCTCTAAATAGAAATAAAAGTCTAAAAGACAAATCCGCGCAAACACAAACATCAGAATAGCGAGGATTTACCCGTGGCTCTGTGTTCCATATATCTCTCACCAGTGGACGATGCCTGCTTTGGCGCTGCAAAACGGATTGAGTAGGAGATACGATCTACACTTCAATCATGCCTGCTACGCCAGAGCTACGATTTCGCTACGCCAGTGTGCCGGTACCCGCCCGCTTTCATACAATATTAAAGTTCCCATATACCCAGTCCTCACGCTGTGAGGGTTAACGTCTAATAGTATGGTTCAGCGTGCGATAGTTGAGAGATCATTGATTGATGAGATTGCTTTAACAAGATTAAAATGTACGTAGGTTCTTATAAATTCAAAAGATATTCAGTCCCTTTTCGTAGTTTCAAAAAAAGCGCTGTGACCTTTATGTGTTCAATATACGTTAGAATTTATAATTTAATATTCTATTAATTATAATAATAATTATAATTAATAGAATTTAATTAATAATTGACAGCTAGAAATATTTGAATCTATGTAATTAATCGTGGGATTTGTATCTTTTGAAACTATAAAACTCATGTATTCGTACAGAAAATCGCCAAGGTGTGCGATCCTAAACTCCCACCGATAAGAAAATGTACTGGAATCTTGGGATATTGTGATTTAACCCTTCATATTTTAATAATATATGGTGGCATAATATTGTCAACTTTTTCATTGTTTGCGATGTTGAAGATTGTATTACCAGTTTTTAGAAGCAATAGTTGTTAGCCATTCGACCAACCCATACGGTTCGTACACTGGGTCAAATATACATTGAAAAACAATACGACTTTTTTGACTAGCCGCGAATTGGAATTCGCGGCTTACGGCTTCATATTTATACAAAAAGGGCCGCCGCTCTACACAGTAGATCAATGTGGGTGCCAAATCATAGTAGGTATGTATTTACTTTTTTGATCTAGATTTCCAGGATCAACAAATATTCTCTCTACTCAAATATAAGAATACCTAAATGGATTGATTATCATTTTACAGAATTCTGTAAATCTTCTAAATATTTACCAATCGCGGGGTCCGGAGATATCCTGTCTGGGATTAAAATCCCTAGTAACAACTCTGGCAAGTAAAGTAGGTAATGGTAATGAGTAAAGGGCGCTAGAAGAGTAAAGGTCAATAGTCAGACGGTTATCAAGAAACAGACTGACAAATGATGCTGCTAAAAATGTCATGAATAATTTATAAATATACCAGTTTCAGTTATCAAAATATGAAGATCTACTAATTTATCAAGTGGAAGTAAATTAAGTAATTAAAATATTATCCAATATTTATGTAGCAGATTACGTAATGAATAATTAATTATTAACAACATGGATTATCACAAAGACTTTAACTTATTAAACATAGTTTTAACTCGTGGGCCTGTTTACCGATGATTTCGGAGGGATATACACAATGACATTAATATGGACGAAGCATCTGGAAAAAAATGACACTCACTTTTTTGTCGGGTCTGCCGAATGGCATAATCTGTTCTAACTCCATTACAATAAAGGTGATATTGCGATAAATTCCCGATGCTTTTTGTCGGATCTGCCGAATGGTTCGGTTCGAACGGGTCCGCTCAAATGAACATTGACACTAGAAACACTGTTCTAACGCCATCACAATAAAGGTGATAGTGCTATAAATTCCCGATGTGTGATATCGTATAATGGAAACTGCGTGACGCCAACCTATCCATGTGCGAATGTCGCTATGCGCGAATTTACTTGCTAGCCACTGTATTGAGTGCGTTTTTCATTAATAATGTCATTGTATATACAGTATATTTTATAATTCACTTATCAACCGTCCGAATAGGCTTAATATCAGAACACATTTAAATATTAGTAAACTAGTAGTAACTAGTATAGAAAAATTATATTATGTGGGAACTCGAGTTAGGCAGAATATAAAATTTAAATTCACTGATATTTTTTTTTGATGTTAAAATACTACGCTGTATGGAAGCTGATTGATATGAATGTAGATTAGTAGACATATTATAGACATCACTCATCATCTGTGAATATAACGATAACGTAAGTATGTATCAATTTATTATTATGGTCGCGTTAAGCGTATATATAAACTTAGTTTAACGTGTGCAATAGTGTGCAATTTATTCTCAAAATGTCCCATTATATTGATCAATTAAAAGTTTCTTTTTTCAACTAAAATCAAATAAAAAATTGAATCGTTAAGAAGTTATAGACTTATTCTTGATTATTCTTTAATAGCACGAGTCAAAGTTACCCCACAACTAAACTGACCTTTCTTCGTGATAGTCCACATTTTTACGTTAACAGCACAGCCAAGGAAGAAATACGTAATATTTATATTTAAGGAATCGTTCAAAGAAATAAATAATCTTTGTAATGGAAATCACACTTCACCATTTATATGGGCCAAGATTTGGTCTCCTCTTGGTTTATTGGTATTTTAATTATTTTTCGTCACAGAACCATAAAAATTCTTTTCAAATGAAGCAGAATAATTGTGTAGTAGGTACTTCTATAATCCCGCAAAAAAAACGATATATCTACAAACATTAGTCATCAAAAAATAATATTATCATCATTATTTTCATTGTCAGATTTTCAGTATCTTTTAATATTGTTATTCAATTGTTTTTATTTGTTAAAAGTCATACAAATTTCCTATCACACAATTAGAATTACACCCATACTATCACAGAGTTAGCTCGTATCGCGGATTAAGGGGGAGAGGCACGCCAGCAGAGAACATAGCGGAAAAATTCGAAGCTTGCAATTTGAGATTTTTTTGTTGATAATTTACAATTTCAACTGTATAAATTAATTAATATGTATCTGAAAACATTAAAAAGATTTTTAATTTTACTTTTACTTTAAAGATAAACTTACAATTGTAAAAAAAATGTAATAAAATTTGAATTCGTTAAGTTTTCAGTTTTTTGTCGTTTAGATTTTTGACTAATATTCATCGTTTCAATATTTTTTATATTTATTTTAAAAAACATCGATATCGATCGAAACAAGATTATCGATAAAAATATAAATGTGTATAACTTGATTTTTTTATATTTATATCAAATTGATCTTCAATATTGGGACCATACCTAAAATAAAATTTGATATAAATAAAAAGGATTTCAAGCTATACACATTTATATTTTTATAAAAATCGATGTTTTTTAAAATAAATATAAAAAATATTAAAACGATGAATTAGTCAAAAATCTAAACGACAAAAAATTAAAAACTTAATAAACTAAATTTTAATAATAAATATGACCATAAAATATAATGTAATAATAAGATGTGACCCTGCAACGAATTCACATTTTATTACATTTTTATACAATTGTAAGTTTATCTTTAAATTAAAAAAAATAATAAAAATCTTTTTAATGTTTTCAGATACATATTTATTAATTAATACAGTTGAAATTGTAAATTATCTAAAAAAAAATCTCAAATTGCAAGCTTCGTATTTTTCCGCTAGGTTCTCTGTTGGCATGCCTCTCCCCCTTAAGCTCAATATTTGCCACTATTTTCACATTTCAATAATTATTTTGCTAAATACATTTGAAACTTAATTCTTATCTGTGTCAATAATATATTTCTTTATTATCATGATTGTTATCAAAGATGTACAAAAAAACTACAATATTTCTCCTATTGAAAACGCCCAAAAAATTTAGTATCACAAAAATGCTTAGTCTACCCTATATACATGAGCGAACATTATAAATCATACGTAAGTATAGGAAGTTTACATCCTGTCAGTGGAGATTGTAAAGATCAATCAAAACGCATTGAGATAATATAGTTAAACCATCAACAGTATTAAATAAAAAAGGCTAAAACAGGTTATAAAAAATTATACAAGATTATAGAAACGTTAGTACAAGGAACTACACCGAAAACAGTGAGTATTCCCTATATCCAATAATGTATAAAGCAACGTCGATCTCAACTCTTTCTTAGGCTAGTAGAATTTATAGTATTTTTTTTAATATGATTATTATTACATACTGCACGTCCAATTACGCGATAGTTATGCACCTTAAGAGAATAAATAACTCATTTTCGGATACCTAGCTTCAGAGACATACACATCAATACTAGAAATAACAGCAGACTATTATACCTCACATAATTTCTAAAAGTCTTAAATAAAAGTATGTTAGCTTGCGAGAGAAAAAGTCTAAAGAAAATTTAAAACAAAAGCTGTGCTCTCCACCATCAACCTATGAAGGGCTCAAATAATCGACTCACTTCAATCCTGATTCGACTAAATCATTTTTAAGAAGGCACTTCTACGTGAATAAAAATATATCGACTCATTTTTACTTATGGTCTAGCTAGTCTAGTATAAATTATTGGGTACCTATTACTTCGTGTATATTTTTGAGGATTACATAAACACCCACTGATACTACAATAGTTGATGAATATTGTTTTTAAATGCGACCGAGATTAACAAAAAGGGCCAAGGGTATAATAAAATACAAAAAGTGTATTTTCAATCAATGTTTTCACTAAAATCGTTAGGTGGTAATTCGTTCTCTTTCCCTAAAAAAGAAAATATAATTACGCAGCGTGTTTACTTGAAAAAATTCAAAAATATCTCTGTTCTTTGATAAAAAGTATAAAATTAGACCAATTAGAAAAATGTATATTTCTCAGTAAGCAAGCATCTGGAGAGTCTGCAAATATATCTCGAAACTCAATTTATTATATAAAGATACCGAATATAAACACCTCAAATTATGAATTTTTTGCAAAAGAAAAAACAAACAAGTGGATTTAGTAAAATGAAAAAAAATGTATTCTAAGGAAATTTAAATATAAACTAAATATTTGAGAAATAATTTAAAATTGAAAAAAATTCTCATGTTTCCTTAAATTTAAAGTGAAATGTACAGCGGGTACGAAAGACGGAATTATTATTAAGATGTTAACAAAGTGAGAACTTTTTTTGGGTTCCCAATCAAATATAAATATCGTACCTAATAAATTAATAATGAAAGAACAAATTTAATATTTATGAATTACCCTTTATATCTCATATTTAATAATTGCACAGTTCGAAAAACAAAAGTGGTAAAGCATAAACCCATACCATGCCAGCGAGATTACGTCAGCTTGATGGATGGTAGAAAATCCTCGGTGAACACAGTGACAATGGTATGCTAGATACGCACTTATCCACTCACTAAGCATGCAATACGCACAAGTACCAAAAATATGTTTGCACGTGAGTTGCGCGCCTACAGCTGTTGGTCGTATAATTAGATAGGAGTTACTTACTCCAGATAATAGTTATATTGTGATAAACACCGATGGCAATTTGATCGAAGACACTTAAATCGTCAATAACTGTCATGACCTTTTTAATAGACAAATTTTATTAATATCATTGTTAAGGTAAACTGAATAATTATCTACACTAAAATTAAGTAGCCAAACAGCAAGCCTTTTGGTTTTATGTTAATATTTGACTCTTAAGTACGATCCAGTTTCATTCCCATATTCAAAAACAAAAGATTGTGACCCAGTTTACGTTAATTTTTACACTTAATATTACACTTTACTTATAGATTTTTCTATTCATTATCATGAAATTCATGTATTCTGTATTTACATATTCAATAGGTCTGTTTAAGCAGTCAAGAATCACAATAAATTAACCTTGTGTGTATTTTGATATCCTTTTTATACTTAATTAATTAATATCATTATTAATTGCTATTTAAATGATACCTGAATATATAGTATAATATTATATACTTTTTTTTTTTTTTTTGTTTTTTTCTTTAAATTTTCTTTAATTGTTTCTAAAATTATGATTATTATTTATGACATTCTCATATAACTTGTTACATGTACTTAGGTACTACATTTAATGTTTGAGTATCTTTGGTTATAATGTAAGACCATATTAACCCCCCTTCCCTACTTCCTCAGTCCGCACACAGGAGTAGATAAATATTATAACAGGTGGGGAAAAATTTTGTAGTTAACCCACAAGTTTCATAATGTATACGAAGCTGTGCCAAACAGAACCGTTACAGTGGCGTTCTCAGCGGGGAGTCGTTGGATAAAACGCCTGTAAATCATGCGTATGTACTGGAACAATTTATACCGCAGTTATTGTAATAAATATTATTTTTTGATACGCCATGTGTTGTAATGTTTCTATTTCGCGGGAATTAATAAAAAAATATCATAGATAAACCAAATTTTTCCTTTTTGAAAAAAATATATGTAACTATGCGTTATATTGATACGCTCACGTTGTCTACTCGTGAAAGTACGTTATTTTTACATAGGTACTATAAACCTTTTATTATGTTTCTAGTTGGGTTAGGTTAGTAAGTAACTTGGTTGCATTATGTTAAAACAGAAGTTCTCAACCTATTACCGACAAATGGGGTGAATAGCAACATTTTCCGGATTTGTCGACTAAGCTAGTTCATATATTCAAACAAATAATTACTTGTAACTTAACTAAAACTTGGATCTTGGTCCAGCCATAGTGTTTAGCAAAGAATATACAAAACATTCTGAGCGTGGCCATTTTTTTTATTTTTTAAGTTGTTGTTGCTGTTCACCCCGCAAGATGGGGTGAACAGAAACAGCCATTGAAAAAACATCTGTGTTTCTATTCCTTAAGTTGTGGGGTGAACATATTCAATCCTAGACTATTCTAGAATCCAACCTAAACACATTATTTCACTAATTTACGAAATAACTAGAATATATTTTTAATTAAATAAGTCAAATAATTTCATACTTAGATTAAAAGTTTCTTCAGTGTCAAAATAACATGTGCGCCATCAACAAATGATAAGGGAGCTGTCAAGCGTGGAAATGTTGCCAAGATAGAACAACCACGTGATTATATTTATTTCAAGTGTCACCAACAAAACAAAATAAAAATCGGCTAATTTTTTATTTCGGCGCGCTGTCTGGTGCGTTCAAAATTATTTCGAAGTTTTGTTTCAACTAACCCCATTGTTGCTATTCACCTCATTTGACGGTACCTACATGACCTAAAAAATGGAATGGCAGGAAATTCGTTTTTCAATGAAACAAAATAAATTAAGTTGCTTGTTCAATCGTTTGTCGACGATATATTAATATCCAACCAACCAACACAAAAAATCAATTGCAATATTGATAACTGCAAATAGAGTTTAATGGTTATATTTATTGATAGGTTTTTCTTTTTTTCTATAATATGTTTTGACGAATACCGGTATTCCATATAAATACCGAAACACCGGTATTTATATTATATTCATTCGGTATTGCAATCCCTAGTCTATACTACCTTCAATTCCAACATCTTCATATTTAAAAAGATTGCTATAGTTATGATTTCACAGTTAACTGTTCATAGACTGTCTAACATGTCTGATTGATCACTTTAAATGTGAGGATATTTTCGTGATGTCAAAGCTTTTTTTACCGATATGATTTTGGTCAAATTGTTTGTGCACTTAATTGCAATCATAATAAAAACTGCAAAATTTCAAATGACTTGTAAATGAAACCGTTGTGACATGCTCTGTATATCACTGTCTATTTGAGATATCGTGATTGCCAAGCCAACAATCATAAGTGGTAATTTAAAACTTTACAGAACAGTAATTATTTCACTTCCAAAAGTTAAAACTAACTCGCCATAAGTAAAATTAGAATTGCATTGGACATCGTCCTATCAATATCTTCGATTATTGCCTGTTTAAGATAAGTTAGTTAGTTAGACGTAGTTGAAAGTAATGTTTCTTAACTTTTTTACACCCGCGGACCACTAAAAAATCAAAAAATGTGTGGCGGACCATCAACATTGGAATAAAATAATAAATAATTATATTTACATTATTTTTGAAAAATTGTCGAAATATAATACAACCTAACTTCAAATGTAGGGTTTCTAGGTAAACCCCCGTCCTTCTATGAAACGATTTATGACTATATACGTCATAGTGTCATTTATTCCCGAAATGACTTGTTAATTCATTGTGAAACCTTGTAGGTGCACAAGTTCTGAAAGATATTTATTACTTGAAGTTTAATATAAGCTTTTAAAAATGGATACTAATTATTTTTGAACTGCAGAAAATTTTTGCGGCCCACCCGAAAATCTTCGCGGACCACCGGTTAAGAAACTATGGTTTAAAGTATATGTGAAAACAAGGAAGTCACTCGGTAGACTTAATACTATCCGATGTATGCAGGTTCACTGAATGAATACAATATGACCTCCTTTAATTAACGTCTTGTAATTCTTTGAATATTGTGAATTATTGTTTTATATTCATAGCTAATTAAAGAAATAGCTATGATTAAATTAATTAAATATATATTTATGCACGTCCCTGATTATAAATCAAACAATAACACATCCCAGTTTTAATCTCTCAAAGCACAATTGTTAACTAAACGTATATGTTGTACTTGAGACAGGGAAGTACTTTATACCTAAACCGATTGCTGAGAATTTCAAGGTTCAACCTAAATATAGTCACAATTTATTATTATAATAAGAAAAAATATAATATACAAGGCTTTGAAAGTGAAATTTTGACAAGTGAGTTACGATTATAATTGAGTAATAATATTACAGCTTCTCAGCCTTTTCAGGCGACGTGGCACTCAATTTCACATATTATATTAGATAAATTGAAATGTTCCATATCACTTAAGTCTTAAATATTTAAGTATCCACCTACTATATGTAAACGAAATAATACAGACCGTGCCACAGTATAATATGTATATATTGTTATGTTATTATAAAAGAAAGAAAACTAAAAAAAATCGGTGTGTGTACTTATCTACGCGCGTTAGAAGTTATACTTCTTTGGCGTAACAAAACATAAATAAAACTTGTGATAAACTAGATTTTTCGACTAGCTCTTAATTATCTTGTTAAATTACACACTCAAGAAAAAGCTTATTGGAACGCAGTCGGTTTATTTCTATACACTTTAACTTATATTACTAAATTATATAATTATTTCTCTTTTTTTTTATTTTTAAGTAACAACTGCCACTATGACGTTTAATAGTTTATTTACGTAAGGAATTGCAAATGGCCGACAATAATAAATTCGCTGCCTAGCAACGGAACAATTCTAAACTATAATTATTATACTGTATAATCGTCACGATTGCAGTGTCATTATGTGGCGTAATGGTTGTGCGTTCGGCTGATAACCGAACAATCGTTGGTTCGAATCCAATCGAGTGTTTTTTGTGTGAAAAAATAAATTATGTGATACATGTCACACGCCAAAAATACACTCTGATCTAATTTTCCAAACGCGCATAAAGAAGTATAACTTCAAAAATAATTTCAGTACTTGTAGGTACTTACACATTTAATTATTATTGATTTCATTGACTGAAAACGTACCTGTCTGGAAGCGTCCTAGGTAGAACCTCTATAAACCTATCAGTTAACATGCCTACTTTCAAACCATGAACTGGTGTGTAATTTAGTAACATATAATATACTGAGCACGGAAACGTTGAGATTAGAAAGATTATGAATGGATCATAGGTTACGGGCCACTCTTTTATTGGCATTGTCTTCAAGGGTGTGCGGGATTGAATCTCACGCTGAACATCTTATCTTATAAGGCCGCTACCGTTGTCTTTGAAATACGATGGAATTATATTCACAAGAATATTACCAGAGAGAGAATTGAAAGATATATGTATTTACAAACCACCTTTAAATTAAATTACCTTTACACAATATAAAAAAAACATTTAGGGTAGGTAAAACTAACCATGCGTGGACGAAGGTGACATGTGGTGCTCTTAACAATGAATTGGCATTTGCATAATAAACAAAATATAATCTGAATAATACGCTCTACCTCAGAATAATGACGAGTACCGTTTCGCACCTTGGTGCAAGACCAGCAAGCTTTTCACATATTTGATATAACTTTTGTATTACGTTCATGGTGTAAATATACGATCCAATGTTTATCGTTTCAACGTCAAGGCGAAAGAGACCAAAAATCACGACTCCGTCACGTATATGGTTCAAGTTGGACGGAAGACACTCGATCCAGGCCCGCCAATATCAATCACATTCGCCCTATTATTAATTTATTAAATACTAATATCTCTTTTTGTATTTTTGCTTTGTGACAATGCTTTGTGCTGCGGAATGTGCAAAAAGAGAGGGGCAGATCTCAAATGAAAAATGTAGTAACCAAGTGAAGAAAACCTCTCGTAAGCCCGGAGTATTTGCCACAAGGCTTGCAGAAGATAGGGAGCGATGTAGAAAGTAGATCCAGAATTCAGCGGTATTCTAGAGTTATTTTAAATTGATTTATTTTCAATTTATTTATTTTTTAACATATTGTGGTGTGGACATTATAAATTATTATTCACATGAAACATTATTATAAAAATAAAGAAAAAGAAAAGTAATAAAAAAAATGAAAATATAAAAAGAAAACATAATATAAACATACAAAAGCAGTGAAAATACAATTATACATCTATAGAAGTTCAAAGAAATACACCGAGTTTGCCAAGGAGACCCAATTTTAATAATCTTTTAAGTAGCGTCCACCTAAACTCACCCTCACGCAAGTGGAATATATCAATATCCTAAGCAATTTGATTGAACATAGTTATCGCCCTCCTAATTGGCATTACCAGTGGCAGGTTAGTTTTGTACCTAGGGAGAATAAACAACTGATGCTCCCTATTTCTAAGGTAGTTATCAGGGACACACCGGTCAACACTGCCCAGAATGGCAGAGTTCTCATTTATAACTCGTATAAGTCGAAAAAAAATACGTAGCTAAATAAAGATCTCTTCTCTATTGCAGACTGCAGTATATAAGCATACCTAGAAGAGAAAGTCAGTTGGATAAAGCCCCGGATAGTATCCATACAACCTCAAGTAAAGGATTCTCAATAATTTATTATGAACCCTCTCGACCATAAGGCCATACTTCAACTTATGCGGTGCCCAAACAATAGACCCACTCGCAAGCCTGCTTCGAACTAAAGAATTAAACAAAAGTTTTAATACCGGGACGCATGACGAAGCCCAACATCTTAATCAAAATCTTCAATCACAAGGATTACCACAAGAAAGAATATACAATTCATGTTCAACTCAATGTTGGCTAGTAACTTACGTACTAAGCCGACGATATGACGTACTTGTGTACATTAAAATGAAGAGACAAGATGTAACCATGTTAAATACCGCAGATTTTTACAAACATACAGAGTGAAAGTATTACACTATCTACACAAGGCAATTAATTGCATTAGTGGTCGTACAGCAATAAGAGTAACATAATACACTGGCAAACTTTCGTGTGTTTTCAAGACTCGTAGGTTTTGATAATTAACAGGGATGATGATTTGCCTAATAGTACTAACACACGCCCGAACAAACACCTAATTCCTATTATGACGTTCATAAAACGCCTTACAACTGTCATAACGGGCTACGGCGTAGAGCTTCGTCGCAGAGGCTACGCTGTAGAGGCCACGCACTCAGAAACATTTCATATACCTACATATGAGAAGCGGTCAGAGGCAATCGTGTACCGGAATACTAATTTCGGGTGACATGGATCCAACGCAGATTAAACAGACTCTATGTTAATTTTAAACTGGGTCCTTACATTAGCGATAATAACCCAATTCTGTATACTTAGATAAATATTATGTCATAAATAATTTATATTCTATCACATTTTTTGGTTATGCAGATTAGCGTAGATTTACAGAAGAAATCTAATTCATACATAATAAAAAACACATGTCATGTATCTGTAACTCCCCTCTCTAGGATGTCTTTCCAATGACAATAAATTGTCTTCTGTTGAATTCATCGACACCCTTAGTAACTAATTATGTACTAGTGTTAAGAATATTCGATAGGTGATTTCGACTATTGCAATGTACCTACTCAATACTAAATTATTGATCAATCCCAATTTATCCACCCTATCTAGCTGTGTTACTACACACATATTATAAACCCTTGTACATGAACCAAGCGTCACTAATATTACTTACTTACTATTTCATATTTATAATATTGTAAATGATACTGATATCATTCAACTCGGACCATTCAACTTGTTCAAATTTAACTCAGCTCTGCTCACCGAGTTGTTTCACTGCTGATTAAGCTCTCTTGAGTTCTTTCACTTATATTTATACACCATGTAATTGTAAATTGAGAATTATTGACGAATAAATATCTCTGAAGATTATCATCCATCGAGTCTTATTACTGACATACACCTTCCACTGGACCACGTGAAGGATCGGGGCCCGTTGGTTAGGATTTCCGTTGCCGAGAACATAGCACACATATCAGAAATATACCAATATATATATATATATATATATATGTTTTTATAATATAAATGAATTTTAAATATTTCATAAGACTATTATTATTGTTAAATCTCCCAGAGGCAGTTATTCCATTTAAGGTGTATTTTAGAGTCATTGAAATCGTCACCTTTTTATGTTCACCAAATTCACCAAATTATTATATTAACTGAATACAAATCAAACACTATTTTAATCAAAGAATCTAAGTCAATTTTATAGAACCTCATCTAAACTTGATAGTTAGATATGTTAATCAATAGATGTCTTTATTTTTAGAGACAAATAATTTTGGACACTTCAGAAATACATTTAAAAAAAATAATCAACTGGGATTTGAAAACACATTTTCATTACCCGAGAGGGTATTCTCACCCAATTAAAATAGTGATCTAACCTCTATAGTCTAAGGATCTAACTGTTTATATTGCAAATAAGTCAAATTCCGTACTGAAATTACTACCCGCTTCAATCATTTTAATTGCATTATATTCTAACATTATTTTAAGATAGAGTTAGGAGTAAATTTTAATTCACAAAATAATTTAATTTTGTCTTTTTTTTTCTTTTAAAGACTACAACATGCCACAAGTCTCAATAACAGTAGTATTATTATTACAGAAGTATAGTAGTCGTGAAACAATCACAGAAACACTCAGGTTCGATAAAAGTGAATATATTTCTGAAAGAATAACCGAAATCAATGTTGATATGTAATAACATACATGGCATAAAAAAGAGAAGTTTTATTGATTTTTTTGCAAAGGTTGCAAAAATCTAAGATATTTTTGAAGAAGTATAAATAATTCAAACGCATTGCCTGATAATTTATGAAGTGACTTACTTTATTAAAATAATATGTTTACTTTGCCAAAGTTATACTAATGGAAACAAGTTACACTAGAGTACTTACATTGATTGTTGTAAAATCGTTATAAATTACACATTGATCGAAGTTTAGTAGCTGGGGATAGTGCATTGTTTTTGCATATGTTCGATTTAAACATATTCGATTCCAATGAATCAAGCAGCGCGTGGTTATGTATACCAATTATAACTTTCAGAGAGAACAAAGTCTGGTATATGCAGTGCCGCCAACAATGAATGAGTTAGAAGTGAAACAAAACGATGCTGACATTTAACTTAGTACAGCCATAATACACGTAGACACCCGACCCTAATAAACTCGACTTGAAAACCAGTCATATAGATCATTATTTACAAAAATATTACATTTAGTGTTATACAATACTAGCGACCGATTACATTTAAATTCTATTTTATTAAAGTTTTATACTGATGACGTAATAGTATAATATAACTTTTATTAATTATTGTAATTTGTATTGTACTCAATCAACAATCTCATCTATACAAAATCATTTAAAAGTGGTCAGAAGCATCGGTTTCGTTAGTTTAGTGAGACATTGGCAACTGGTACGTACCTACATGTTTGCAGTTATTTATAAAAACAGTTTCATGGAGGCAAATGCTTCAGCATTGTCTGAAGCTTGTTTCTTAATCCCATAATTCCTTTTTTTACTGTAATTAATTAATATTTCGTAAAATGATCATTTTTACAATAAATGTTTAATCCGTAAGTAATCCCCCGAAAAGGGAGGCTTTGCTTTGCATATGCACTAATTTCTAGTATGTGCTACTTGCCATTTTGGAAACCATCGACTGATGTTTAATGTTCAGCTATTTTTTTAATAGTGCATGAGATACACCGTGAATTGACAAGTGTCTTAATATAATCATTACACAAATAAAATCAGAATCAGTTTTTTACATTCTTCCCTACTATATAGCTAGATTAACCGTAGCAGATATGATAAAAATATTTTATACTATATATTTACATGTATTTCTTAATTTTCAGTCATTGAGATATAGCTGAAAAACTAAAAATCACATAACATTTTCCAAGATGACGGCTGAAGCACAGCATGTACGGCTGTTGACTTTCGGTATGTTGTTACTGGTCATAAGCACTAAATATATGCAATATCTCCCTTTTAGGAGAATTGTGTACAGGGAAGGGTTATTCTGACCTCATATGACTAGACTATTAATACTCTAAGATTAAGCAAACCTACTAACTAAGATTTTTGGAAACGCGAACCGATGACTTCCATAGTCTGAACAAAATCTACGTATAAGTGGGAAATATACAACATTTGGCATGCGCATAAACTTAAAAACAAATCCATGTGTGCTACAAGCAGTGCAGCGGTGCTATATGCACTGCGGAACTGCAGCACCCCCAAGCAAATTGAGAAAAATGTAATATCATGATATACATTAATTTATGTATACTTATTACCTATATGAAAATATCAATATTATTTAAGCGTGAATTAAGCTCGCCCGCGCACCGATACATCCAGTAATTATCATACACCGCGGTACTGCAGCACCGTTTTCAAACGAATATGCTCGAATTGGCGAAGGACGGGTGCGGGGAGCGGGGCACGCAGCTGGGAGTTTGATCGGTACTGCCGGCCCGACAGTATTTTGCAGTTTCTGCATTCGTACGTGAGCACGCGCGCGATAGCGGAGGAAATAAATATAGCTCTAATGATTTATTAACATTGTTAAAATTTATTTCTGCAAACAATTTATATTTAATTTTGATGTCGATAGTGAAATATAATCCAAATAAACATTTATTTTTATTTTCAATCAACCGCAGCACCCCCAGATATCTTATCCACGAGCCGCCACTGGCTACAAGTAAAATGAAATGTACTTGAATATTTAAGATATGTAGGTACAGGGTATATTTGTCTTATATCTTCTTAGTTCTTATAGATAGATATGAGGTGCGCGTAACACATTATTTATGGTCTCAATATAAAATATTCGCATATTATTATTAGATAATTTACAAATTTACTAAGCTGTGCTGTATATAATTTTTGTAGAAGAACCGCGCCAAACAAAGGCAGTGTGTATAAATTTGATGCTACAATAGAGATTTTCAAACATTAATATGAAAAGAGAATTTTTCGGAAGTACAATAGGTTTATTAATATTTTTCAATGATCATAACTTATCATCATCTGGACTTTAGTTAAGAATGTCTTCAACCCCAATTATTAGTCAATAATATTTGACATTCCACTGTACGTCATAGTCGTAAAAATCAGTGTATAGTACTTAGTAATCTTACTCTTGAGACTGATTCGGACTAGATAATATGATAAAATAAGAAAATCTATAATACGACATTTGTCAAAACCAAAATTAATTAATAAACAATTAAATCTTATTACACTACTTTATCGCCGCGCCCAGAAACAGCTTATAATCGAGTTTACCGATGTAATATGGCCATCGCACAGCCAGACGCTGAATGATTAAAGGCGTCGGCCGGTTAGACGGTCGCCCCATTATTATTTGGGCCCTTCCGCAGAATTTAAGGGTCAATTATTTAGTGTTTAACCCGCGCCCCCATGTTCTACGACCCCTCACTTCAAACTCAACTCATCGAGTACCTACGGTAGGTACACATACTAAATAATTTGAATTTTCGAGAAATCAATGTATGTATATTTACTACTTCAGGTGCCTGTGTAGCAGAGCGTTTGAAGAAAAATGGAATTATGAAATATAAGTACATATAAATAACTTTTTTAGTAGGGACCTACTAATTTCACCCAATTACGTATTCCCTAACCTTTAAACATAAAATAAGATAAAGGTCAAGTTATGTTCTCTGATCGAAGGCCGATATTAATAAGCAATCGTCAAAAAATACTAACAACTATGCGTCCGTGGTTATACCTTGAATACCGTTAATATTGACGACCATCTTTTATGATTTTGGATTAAAGCAATCTACCTGGATTCATAGATGGCGTCAGGATCCCTTGAAATTTTAATTTTAACGTAGGTACTACGTGGATATGTTCAATAACAAATGCTAGATTAATAAAATCTCTCACGATAGCAATTGAATAACAAAAACAAAACAAACATTACAATAATGTTAAAAATAAAATAGTATCAAAGTTCAGTAATAGGTATAAAAATAGTTATTAAATGTCATTAAATCATCAATTTAAAACTTTATTTTATTAAAAAAATAAGTTCATGCTTTCATTTTATGTAACTGCGAGCATATTCTTACAACACAAGTTATTTATGTTGAAAGTTGAGCATATTATAGACAACCAAATGTTAACAAATAAAATATTGGAATGACTTTCTATAATAAGAGCATAAGAGGGCAGTAACCACGTCAGAAGGTTATGAAAAATAAAGGTGGCTTTAATTGAGCAGTATATAGAATATAATGATATCAACAATATTATGGACGTTATGTTTAAGTAGCTAATAACTTTCTCCATTGTGTGTCATCCGTCAAGCCGATCTTCACTCTACCTCCGGAACGGTTCTTAAAATTCTCAAGTTATGAAATATGAATATCGGCAATGCTGACCTTCGGCAACAGACGTTTCAACGAAAAGATGTTACACATTCACTAAAGTAGCATATAAGGGGAATTCAAACATTAGTATCTGTTGTATATTATAATTCGTCAAATGAAAAATATTAATGAGATTAGGTACCTACCCTCGCGGACAAGGCGGACCAAGAAGAATAATTAACTACATCACGTTATGTGTGTACAAATTTTGTAATAATATCATTTCACAATCATTTACTATGTATAGTAAGTATACGAATAATTAACTACATCACGTTATGTGTGTACAAATTTTGTAATAATATCATTTCACAATCATTTACTATGTATAGTAAGTATACGTATATATGAAAATAGTATAAGTCTTATTCTTGTTCTCATTCCATGTCCATGCATTATTTGGGAACATATTATGCACCGCGTAAAAGACCCCAAGTCTGTTCGGCCGCAATTAAAATCAAAAATATAAACATGTAAATCGTAAGTAGAAAGTAATCAAGTATTTAAATAAATTCCGTAAATTGATTTTTTTATGTCATTGTGTATTTCTATTTCGATTGTCTTAAAAATGACATGATAATCGAAAAAAGCATCGACTAAGAATATTGATCGTCATTCAATTACATATATTTTTATAGCATTGTCCATTTAAATATTTACAACTTTCGACAGAGTAATCTCCACCCTCGCAGAACAGAGGCCACACACAAAACGAGTCTTTCAGCATTCATGGCCAAAGATTGAAGTGTGTCCTCCGTGCCGCGTGGGAGGGTAGGTAACTAGCGACGACCCCGTGAAGCCTCGTCCATCCCCTAATGGCGGTGCGGACGTGTTTTTGTGCGAAATAATAATGCGAGAGTTTAACACGGATAATGAACTTGCTCGTTTGGAGTTACCGACCTGAACGATATGTATTGTGGGATACGTACATTCAGCGTAAATTGCGAGCATAATACTTGCTGTCTATGGGAATTTGGGCGACAGGTAATACACGGAAATATATTGGGTTAATGAAGATAGACAAGACTTCCCACATAAGATTGCAAGTACATAACGTAGCCCCAAGTGGAGTTGTGAACACAACGCCTTTCGGTCCCACGGTCGGATCAGAATAACTATTTTTTACACAGCAAAATTTGTATCATAAAAAACAAAACTTGTGATAAACTAGATTCTTTGACTAGCTCTTAATTATCTTGTTAAATTACACACTCAAGAAAAATGACCACTTGTTGGAACGACGTTGGCTTATTTCTATACACGTTAACATATATTACTAACTTATATAATTGTTTCTCGTTGTTTTTATTTTTAAAGTACCAATTGTCACTCTGACGTTTAATAGTTTGCTTACGTAAGGAATTGCAAATGGCCGACAATAATAAATTTGCTGCCTAGGCAACGGAACAATTGTAAACTATAATATTATACTGTATAATCGTCACGATTGCAGTATCATACTGTGTCGTAAAGGTAGTGCGTTCGACTGATAACCGAACAATCGGTGGTTCGAATCCAAGCAGTGCGTTTTTTTTTTCGTGTGAAAAAATAAATTATGTGTTACATGTCACACGCCAAAAATACACTCAGATCTGATTTCCCAGACGCGCCAAAAGAAGTATAACTTCAAAAACCCTCACCTTAACTTCTAAAGAGGTCCCACTTTTAAAAATAATGTTTAAAATTATTGGTTTATTTCACTGCTTTGCTTTGAAATACAATATTACAGTAATGTTTATAATCTGTTTTCTCTGATAATGAGTGATATCAGACCCGAGATTTTCGTGGAATATGATATTATGTGAATTCCGTAACTGAAATGATAAACACATTGCGTAAAGTCGCGTCAAACACACTAACAAAAATTAAGACTTTAGCAACATCGTTAAACATAACTCGTATTATAAGAAGGCTTTAATTGATTGAATTAGAAACACTACTTTCATTCACGAGGAATGATTGTTACCTATTGGGTATTTTTACGGAATCAACTATACACTGAAAAAGACCCACGTGTATTTTACAGTCGCGAAATCGAACCCACAACTACCGGGTTCAGAAACGGGCGATCGATGAACCAATTATGCCACAGTTAGGTTGGCGCCTTTATTTATTCACTTTGTAGAATTCGATTTTACAAAATGATAATATAAATTATAATAATATATACACTGGCAATAAACAATGAAAAAAATATGTACAATTTACATCAATAATGTGAATGTGTCCTGTAAAGATCGAGTTTTTATACTAAAGATTGAAAAAAATACCAATATGCTACGTTAATTGTTTTATTTATCTGCGGAGATAAGATTTCCCAATTGAAATTTCCAGTTTCTGTATTATAGAATCTCAGCGTCTTCTGTAATATTTTCATCCGGAGCCCGAGTGCATTATTAAATATTTCAAAATATTTTTCCGCAAGCTCCCACGTGCCTATTAAAACTTCCTCGTCGAATGAAAGGTCGGGTAGTTTATCTTGTTAATAGCACCATCTTAACCTCAGACCGAGCGATATTTCTTCATAAATATTATTAATTTTCACACTGCGATATGTTAACTTAAAATATTGCAACAATCCTACTGCGACCAAGGCAACGCAGTATCAGAATTTTATTTAATTACCTACTATTTATTTTATGCATACGCGAAACGATGGCTCTGGGAAAACTATTATATTTTTATCGTGTATAATTAACGTTTTCGCCTGATATCGGTTACCTAGATCAACTTATAATTTAATAATATGTATATTATTATAATGAGATGATGTGGCGTCCTATGTTTATTATACCCTTAGTATTTTCACTGGTTTTGTATGTTTATATTAAGATTTCTATTTATATTTTTCATTTTTATCCCTTTTGTTTTTCTTTCTTCTTTATAATAATGTTCTATGCCATGTTGTGAACGTCTTGACCTTATAATTTGTTTGCTCCTGTATTGCTCCAGCGCGCAGACGCTTTTCCGCTGCTTCGCCTTCCCGAAGGCCACCCAAAACCACCAGTCTCTCCAGGTTGTCTGGTCCGCGCCGGACAATATGTCCAAAAAACTGCAGAAATCATTTATCTCGACATATTGTCGAGAGCCGTTCCTTTATCTGTCTCTGGATGATTGACTGCTTCGTGCTGTGCTCCGTCCAATAAATACGAAGCATTCGGCGCCAACACCACATCTCAAAGACATCAATTTCCTTCCGCTCTCTTGCCTTCAGGGTCCATGACTCGACTCCGTATATCAATATAGAGAATACTAATGTTTACACAAGCATCATTTTAGTTTGATGAACAATACAAATAGCAATAAATTTAATATCCTTTATTAAATATAGACGGTTCTCAATAGATGTATGTTCGAGTTCTATTCGGTCCTAGATATTCTGAAAGTTTTTTTAATGTGTGATTCTAAAGAAAATAATGTAAATGCGTCATTTATTATAATTCGTTTATTTTGTAAACTTTATAGCATATAAGAACTGTAATATGATCGAGAACCGAGGTAGATTTTGAAGAAGTTGTATGCACATCTTTATTTTACTACACATTGTATAAATGAGAATTCTTGCCATTATTGAAATGTGTCCCTTATAACTAGGGAGTCAGGAGCGTCAGTTGTGTTGTGCATTAACCCAAAATTATGAATATAACATGCCATTGGTGATACCATTTGGGTGAGCAATATCTATGTACACATATTGTTTAGGATATCGATATAATCCACTTCAATAATACATAATTATACACAAATTTATATGTCATTATGTGCAAACATATTTAGAGTCCTCCAATCTTATATGTTTACCTATATATTATTGAATAATTCTAGACATCTACAATTAATTATTTATACCAAAATAGTTTTGGGCGGTAAATACATAGCGATGACCGATACCGGGAAGCTTCTATAAATCTTGCAAAACCCTGATTCGGAAATGCCGCCAAACAGTAAATACAAAATGGCTCAATTCCAGAAAATTTTGAAATACGTGTTTAATTTACTGCCATCGAGGGACATTGTTCAACCAACTCTCAAAACCGGCGCACGTATTTTGTCGACTGCAAAAATATAAAGGGAGACATTAATATTTCTACAAATAACAATGATCATAATTATTACTTTTCTTATGAACATCGCAACGTTGAATTACTCACTGGGTCAGTTTGTCCTACTTCTCCGGATTAAAAAAAAAGTTTATGAACGTCGAAATAGTAATAGATTAAAAAGAGAGTTTTCCTTGGTTTCTAAATATTTGTATTTTATTTATTCACAACATACCTTATCACAAATCACCACTTCGAATAATTTCAAAACGTCAAGTAAATGTCAAGTATTGTTAAAATTTAATAAACAACTAAGAGATGGAATTTATTAATCTGCTTTTTGTTTTGTTTGATTGACAAGTTGAGTTTTCCAGTCACTAATTACTGGTAAAACTCATTTAGTACGAATAAGCTTTGTTTAGCAAACATTTTAAAGATTTCTCTAATACAGATACACGTAGGTAGTGTTAATAGTAGTTAAATTTTCATTTTTAAAAAATCGATAAATGAACAACTACGAACCATTTTGGAAAATTATCAGAGCGTACAAACAGTGGTGTAGCAGTGTGGCGGATACGTGTAATTTAGTGTACGAGAATAAAATACACCAGATACACAAATTTAATACAATTTATTTATTGGTGAACATAATATGTTGTCGATTTATGTTCAACCTATATAGTATTTTATTTGCTTTGTGCATTTGGCAGAGTGCTGAAGATCCAACCAGTTGGAGATCAAACCTTACTGGCACAGTAGGACTAATGGTTCCTTACGGTAAACGGCAAAAAAACTTTACATGATTTAGATTCACGGGGTGGAGTGGTAGGTTATTGATAATGGGTACCTACTTTATTTATGGTCGAATCTGACCAAACACATTTAATTAGAAACTAATTTACATATTCGACAAAGCATTGTGAATATGATAATTAATTATAGACGGTTATGAAATTGATTTTTAACTCATTGAAAGAGGTTCAAGATTACAACACACCTCTGTATCCCGAAAAAAACAGGCCTGGAGAAGTAACATTTGAAATTGGATGCTCGATAGCTCGGTCATAAGATGACTGATTCTTTCTCTGGTATAATAATGCGAAATCGCCAATGTTGGCCGCTTTCCATGGAGCGCCTTGCTAAAAGGCAACATTTTTAAATTAAATAAAACTGGCTGTATTTTGGTCAGTAAATCACGATTACCAAAATATACCGGTTCACGCGTCTTACCGATATATTATTATGATGATAGTATTACTGAGGCAATATTATAATATGACAAATCGATTTGGCAAGAGTCAGAAATTCATTCTCACACGGAGCTCTAAAATCTTTAGAGGTATAGAATCACATAGTACACTAGTTGACTGATGTAACCATCATTTTATACAGATATGTATTGTGTTTTTTTGTCAGCAATTAATAGCGTGCCGCGTAGTGTTGTTACCAATATATACAAAACGCGACGATATTTCCGTTTCAGAAAATCTGCTTAGCATAGCCGGATATGCGTGCAGGAGCGGCAAATAAACCGAGGACCACAAGGTTGAGATATGCTAAAAGGAAATCTGCAATTCGAAATTACTAGTACCTAACTTAAGCATTGTTCTATGAAACCTCTTTTAACGTTTTACTTTCTTATGTCGACGGTGTGTGGCACAGGATGTTTTATGTCCAGTTTTATTTATTTTGTGATAAACCATCGTGACAGATTCTAATGAATTAAAAATCGAATGTTAAATAAACAATTCATGTAGGTATTTGCAGAAGGCTATATCTTCACGGTTACCCTATTTGAATGGTAAATAATATAACAATATAATGGTACGATACAGACATACGTTTTCTGTATAATATATATATTTCAATCAGAGCTGGACATACAATATTTGTGCACCAATCCATTAATAGCAAAGTTCTATCCGCATATAAGAGAATATTCTTCCTTTGTACCTCTCAGTAATCCATTACAAATTCATGAATATGAATAGTAAGTAATAAATCTCTACAGAAGCATTTGTATTTTCCACAAAATATTTACAGAATGTGTAATTGAGCGCTACAACATCACTACATCACTGAATATGCACATCCATTTTGCCGTCAATAAACATTCATGCATGTAAATTATTTGTTTGGAATTCGAATACTATAGGGGTTCGTTAATGAATGTGCAATATCGATCCATCTCTCTCTCTTCCACCAACAAAGGACCTAAGTTCATCCCGACGACGATAAAAGGGCGAATTTATATCTACATGTATACTATTATCGAACTTCACTTAATGGGATGTGCCAAGTGCGGTTGGCGGAGATTTATTGGTTTAGGTCGCAAATATTTAATTGAAGGACCTCTTTCGGGCAGGCTTTTGAAATATTACAATTTGTTTTAAAAGCTTTCGACTTGAGAACGGGGTAGCATTATAACGTATGTACCAACATAAATTACTTACTGTGACATAATTACATTATCTAATTGTTTGTAGAAGTTTCCTCTAACCCACATAATTTTGATATAACTGAAACGATGAACATGTATTGGAGAACATAATTGCATCATATGAGATATATATTTTTAAACGTACCTAGTAAAAATATGCACATAGGGATTTAAAAAAAACTATATTCGTGTACTCTTTTTATCTTTCGTTAAATTCTCGGAAGACATTCCCAATAATATGTATATATTATGGAATTGATTGTATAAAATACAGTTTCCAAAAGCTACAACGTATTGTAAAGGTCATTTTAAACTATAAACAAACCAACCTAAGTAAAATTAAAGTTTTATATTTACTCGGCGCAAAAAAAAAAACGCAAATGGAAAATATTTATTAAATGTCATAGACAGAAAGTTTGTTGCAATGAAAAGCTTTACAGCAACTTTGAATGTCGGAAAGCTTTTATTAAACTTAAGCATTCCGAAACGACTTACTCTGAATAAGATGTCAACTATTTAAAATATATTAAAATATTGCAAATAAGGGTCATTTTGTTTATCCGTAGTTTACATGGCACAGTAAATTCACTGGACAGCACTTCACACAAAAGCTGTTTAAAATTTTGTCATAAATATTTACTTAAACTAATCATGTAGTGAGACGTTCTACTCATACGTATCCATTGCATTGATTGTGGATTAGTGATTGATATACCTACAACAGTAAGTACATATGGACAACCGAATAGAATCCACTCCTGCACTCAGTGTTAACATACATGATATGTATCAGAATATTGGGCACTCAGCAAACATGATGAAAGATATATGAACATCTTCAAAAAGAAATCTTGAACAGAATGTTTGGGCTGTTGACGAAAATATCATTGGAGGTCCACGTGCGTGAGAAGTTCTACGCATTTTATGGATGATAAAATATAAAATATGAAAATGCACAGAAAGCTCTCGATTGAGTGAATAAAGTACCATAGACGTTACCAACAGAACCCACCCACGCACTAACCAACGTAGTCTGTAGAGGTTTACTCAACTCTACAACTGACGTATTATTGTCCGTGCTCAGTTATATAGCATAGACAATAATTATACGAACAGAAAATTAAAGTCGATAAAACAGTTGCATTTTGGCCTTTCAACAATGTATTTAATTTTTGAGCGCAACTCCGCGTAACATACAACCTAAATCCAAATTATAATGTAAACCTTTCAACTCAGCATAAAACCAATGAGATAGTCCTTTATTAGTGCCGTGTTTATCCAAGTTTTATACTACAGTATAACACCATGAAAATACCAACACCGTGTATTATTCAACTATGTCCCGAATATACCATGTCACACATTACACACCAAGCATCCTTCTACGATACGAACAATAACATCGGGGACTAATAAGCATCTTACACCTGGTATAATACGGGCATATTAAGAGGCGCAAATAGGTGACGTAATGTGTCAATTTTTTTTTTAAAACATGTGGGAATGTGGGTGTGCGTTTTCTTTGTTAAATTATTCAAAATGATCATCGGAAGGAGGAGCAAACACTGGTACAAAACAGAAATCCAAGTGACGTAACTCTCTATTGTGTAGACGCTAATCGTAATCCGAATGTTTCAGATCTCAGGTGACAGAAAATATTATTGGGCGTCAGGTCTTATATGCATATAATGATTGAACAAATTATTATATAAGTGGGTATTTAAAACTATCCCTGACAGTTCACTTTGAAATAAGGTCAAAGATTATTCGCGCTCGATGTGAGTAAAAAATGAATAGCAACAGCTGATACAACCGTAAAGATAAATTGAAGCTTTTCAAGGATTTCCCAAATAAGACGTGCGGAGTGTTATCGATTTCTGTAACAAAAAAACCCAACAGATGTGACTCGAATGATTTGCTAACTCGAAATCTATGTATGTATGCTCATTGCTTATTCTATTATGTATGCCAGCAAGACGTGAGAAGAAAGATTCTCCCAGATAGATAAAGCTACGAGTTACACGTAGATGTAAACACGGATTTACATGACATATATCATTGCAACCAAATGTATCTATTCATTCAGAATATACATGATTTAAAAAAACCTTAGAAACGTCATTTTAAAAAGTCCGCCGAGTGTGACTTCGCAGTCCGGAACCTGCGCTTAATCAAATTGAACTATAGATAAATGCTTAATCGCGTTGACATTATCTTCTGAGGTTTTATCAAATTTCGATAATATTCTGTTAATGTGTCAACGTCAATATATACATTCTAATTGAATTAAGTTGTGTACTATATTCTATTTGAGTCAAACAATGGAATATAACATAACTTAAATCAATCAAACTCTATCGAGTACCTTTAACCGACAGTATAATGCAGTTCAAGCACGAAAATGATGATGAATAAATCAATATATGAATACAATAATGAGCGTTCGTGTTATTCAATATCTGTTCTTCGTTAGTTTAGTGAATATTTCGTTTCAATAAGAGCATATTCAAAAAGCTCACTGGAACTGGATATTCACCCTATATTCATCGCTGTTATTATTTAAAACCTACCTGCAATTTACTGGCCTATTATATTCACTAATTTAGCGGTTAACTCGCGGGAATTTTAGTTAATCTTCGGAAATATCCGCCACGGTAGTCGCTAATGGAGTTTTAATGCATTCGTAATGATCTGATTTCAATTTATTATAACTGAACATCTAGTGTGTGTTACCTACACATTATACTTTATGTGTATGGAAAATTTCGGTACATAATCCACAGAATAATGGAAACGTGTACAATACTCCATATCCATTATAATAATATGCATCGAATTCACTACTGTCGGCAATGCTGTACGAACAAAACGACATTTTTTGATCTCAATGCTATACGGCCACATCTTTTCGGTACGAAAGATCGCGTTGAACTGTGATACGGCGAAATGTAATACGTACAATTTAAATGTACCCAGTAACTAATGGGTTTAAAAAGTACGTAGCATACGTACATTTTTTCAATTATCTTTTATGTGGTGTGTGATGGTAGAAAGACATTGTGTTCATTAAAATAAAACACAACATAATATAGTACTAATTCAATTTAGTTTATTAATAATCAGGACCGGTTGCGTTATTTAAATTCATGATTTCATCAGTGGACGATATCCCTTAAAAGCGGTCGAAACTGGTCTTAATTATTATGAAACTAAGAGGAATAAACCGAATAAATACTAGGTATACATTGTGTTTTCTATTCATTTATTTCAAATCCTCTTACGGTACTTGGTTCAACTCGCATTGTATAACCATTGAAAAAATACACAATCTCACACGACGCAGCCTAACGCTAAAATGTGTGTAGCTGACAATTGATAATACTTTTACTGTGCTGATTATATTTAAGATTTTCTATTACTTGATCTCTCGCAAATGAACATAACCCGACTAACGTTAAGATTTGTACGGCAAATACACCAGCAAACGGGTACTAATGTTTCTAAAACAGTTCACAAACAACCACATATTCTTGAATAGTGTAATACGCTGCATAGGATAGGGTTAACATTTTAAATAAGCATGTCTGTTGATTCCTCGCTTCACTCTGTAAACACACAACTACATAATACATAGGTAAAGAGTTTTCGGAACAATTAAATATTAAATTGGTTGAACCTCCGGAGGTACTTATTATTCGATGGAATTTCACAAAACAACATTTCAATGCGTAGAAACGTCTGCGCGGGGAAAATGAATAAATTTTATGGCTTACTGGAGACACGATTTCATTATTTTCTTATTTCTACATGAGAGAAATACCATCGCAATGTAAATTAAGTTAATGGTTTTTAAATAAAGTATTTTTGTTAATTCTACTAATATCTACTGTAATATTAACACAAAAAACTTTCTTTAAAAGCCATTATAGTGGAGTTCTACCACGTAAACGCAAATCCAATTAATACATTAAGTAGGACTTATAATTGGTTTGAATATTATTCTATTCCTAAACAGCCTTATTATTTTATCACAATTTTATTATTTTATGTATTTAAGTGTTTCATTTACTTCCCACTCCACACGATGTTCCCATCAATTCCCAACCCCATTACTTAATTTTCTACTTAAGTAGATGTGGACAATAAAATTTGACTGACAGCAGATTTTCAAATGTAGGTAGAGAAAGTAGTTCGTTTTTCAAAACATACTTTATTTATCTGTTTGTAAATAATGAAAAAAAGAGTCATTTACGAATTGCACTATTTTTAACACGCCATGAGGGATGAGAATAATGTAGTTAGTAATATATGTGAAACAATCACAAACACTCAGACTTCACATGAAATCGCATAGATATAATATTGTGACCTCGCCGGAATCGAACCTGGAGCCTCCGGATAAAAGGACAGTGCCTTACATACGGGAATCCGAGGGCCGCCTAATTATCCACGTTGGCATAGCATGTAAAACGGCTATCATTGATACACAGCAGTTTCGAACCAACAGCTGATCAAAAAAATGTATGTTGTTTTTTAATGAGCTTTTTATTCAGTGCAAGTATCCAATGGGTTGTGCGAATGGCTTACAACTACCTATTCCATGTAAAAACAAAACTCTTAATGCAAACCTTCAAGGCCCCATAAGTTCGGATTAGTATGGAACATGATTGTTTTACTTTTCAATGCTTTATTTATACAATGCCGCCGAGCGATATTGACATACGATATAGTGCGCGCTATTTATAAGTCTATTATACTAATATATCCGAGAGTATTCCTTAGAATATGGCGGCTTGTTTTTTCAGGTTTCATATCGGCTAACAAATTGGGCATAGGGGATGACTCAAAATAAATACCGAACAAAAAATTACTTAATATGTATTTAAGAATGTAACATTTTTTAAATTGAAAATACGTTATTTCTGAAACGGCAATTATAATCAACGAATAAATAAATGGCTGAGAATATTCACCCGAAAAGTAAAAAAAATAGGTATTCAAATCTATTTCCGTCTAAAGTTTTTTTAATATGAAGGTATAAGTATTCCTAAGCTTTTTCAATATATAACATTTTTTTTATATTAAATTTATACAGAGGAAAACTTTTATTTCCAAATTGATAACAATTATTGATAAGAAGCGATTATAAGCGTCGAGGATAAAAATCATTCTTGCATAAAATCGATGGCACAAAGCAAACTAGCATCCGGAAGACAATGGGTATAATGTCAAAGAGGAATGGGACATAAATCGTCCAAGAGTAAAAGAAAGCGACTCTCTTGTCTCAGAGGAATCGAGGATAAAGCACATTCAACGCTTTACAGCCCCTTTGTTGGAAGAGCCAGAAAGTTCATTTTGTAAATCGAGCGATGCAACGGAAAGTAACTCGACATTATTGAATTTTTTGAGAGATCATTTTGGAATTATTGAGACGACATGATACTCGTAATATGTAGGTATGTATTAGATAAAAATAACCGGAGTAAAATAGCCTTACGATTATTATTAATGATCGATACTGTTAACTCTAATATAAAAATATAAAACAATTACACACAGAGCATAATATGAATATGTTTGAATATTGTTTGAGCATAATGGTAAATGTTATACATTAAAACATTATACATATTGTCAATAATAATAATTAAGTCCTCATAGGGTCCGTTTACAGGGGTTCACGGGAGGTCGATAAAAAAGTATGGTGTATAACAGCGATTTCCAAACTGGGAGGCGCGAAAATTTTAACACAAATGTAGCCACAGGTTTGCAGCTTGCAAATGCATAGTTTATAAAGAGCCTGGGGACCCGGGCATAACAGACATCTCAAATGTACTATAAAATAGTTAAAAAAAAATCGGCTGCGGCGCTACTTTATTTGAAGACTATTAAATACTTTAAATATATGGTTGTATGTTGTAATGTGATGTGATACCTATATGATGATTGCTATATGTACTTAAATAATAACTCCCGTGTATAATTTAGGAAACACTACTTTCGAGCACCACACTGACCTTAACCTCAGCGATAGGTAGGTGGGCCCGCCAAAGATCCTGATGACCTTGGGGCCAGCTTCAGGATGTGGGGCCCATGATATAATCCATTTGTCAATGAACGATGATGAATTTGGATTGACTACTGTTAAAAAGGAAAAAATTGATAGAATTATCATGCAATAATTCAATGAAACAAAAACCCTAGTTCAATTTCGATTGAATCAAAGTGAAGAATAATATAATTTGTCAAGAAAAGCAATGCAAGTTGTAAGTAAAGTACCTACTGCTACCATTCGTAACATATTTATGCGAAACGGGATTTTCTACATTAGCTGCAATGAAATCCAAATATCGGCCGCGTTTAGTAGAAAAAGAGCACTATGTGCTAATAAACGAGCACATCCATCGCATGAAAAACACATCAATTTAAAAATGAATATAATAAAAGTAGTAAAATCTTGTTTATTTTTATAATTAAGTTTTTTTTCGTTGTTGTAAATTAAGTAGTACATTTTTGGCTATTTAAAAAGGTGTCTGTATTAATTAATGAAATAAAGGGTGGAGAGGCGCCAAGGAGTCGTAGTAACATAAAGTTTGGAAACCACTGGTGTATAGTATAGCAAAGTTTTAGGTAAATATGCTTACGTAATATTTATAACATAATATATAAACAGTAACGAACAATCGTGTCAATCAAGTCTTAAGGAATATATGTGATCATAATATTTAGTAAAATATTTTTGAGGATGCTCCACATCCACAGCATCTATGGACCGCACGCCACAGATACATAATATTAATCTCCATTTATGCGGATTAACATTGTATAAAATTATAACTACATTGCATGCTTTCCATTGCCTGTTAAATTGCATAGGTACTCGTACATTACCTACGGTATACATTTATGTTATTTATAGCGCATTGCATAAAAGTGATGTAATGTTACAATCTAAATCAAATAAATATAATATTTTTTTACTATTTTATGTTACAGAAGTATAACAAAAGAACTCCATAAAAATACGCATAATAACGATATGTTTTCGTTTTAAATAATGTAAAAGTAGATATTATTAGCCTAGATTCAAGCAAACTTAAAATAACTAATGTTAAATACATGACAATTAAAATATAGAATATCTATATCAATTTTACATCACTCTTATATCAATCTACTTTATTTTTAATCGGTTCTCAATCCTATGCGGATATGGCCCGCCCCACGAAGAGGTTTCTCAACAGATTTTTGTTTTACGAGAAATGGATGTTCGTCACTTGCTCAACCTATAAGGTCCACACTCTGGGTTCAAAGATACATTCCGAAAAAAAATGTGAATTTTTGCCACACCCGGGAATCGAACCCGGGACTCACGTAGTTGCAATCCTGACGCGTAACCGCTCGGCCATCCATGGCGTTTTACATCTACTGCGATCCGTTAATCTACGTGAAATTTTATCATTACTACTTAATAAAATCAAATAACAATCTTGAATATTATTATTTTTCATAACGTTAAAATAATACAGTAAAGTTAACAAACCGCCTACGCTAGAACTTTAATTAAACAATGATGGAAAACCATTCCAGGAACAGAACATTGATATTTAAATAAATATTGCGATGTTTATCCATGTTTAAACTAAATAATATAATAAAATAAATCTCCAACATGGCAAAACATTTAAATAGCTTAAACCACTCGATGTTGAAATTGTTTACCAATATAGTGGATACAATAATTATATTTCGACATAAATTCGTTAAATAAATGAAAATTTTGAGTTATAATCATTGTAAGTAGTAAGTCACTCTCGTTCCATTATTTTTCTTTAGAAAAGTTATATTTATAATCACGTCTTAAATCAACACTGATATTTTAGAGAGTTACTTTTTCCATTTTATAGTAAATACTAGCTGACCCGGCGAACTTCGTACCGCCTCACAATCAATAATCTTGTATTAACTTATTAGCTGAATTAAATTCAGTTTTTCATTAAGTTAAAATGAATACTCAAAATGAATTAAGTTCAATAAATGTGCAAAAATCAAATCAAAATGAAATAGATTACATAGTTTTGGTTGGTTCAGATTTCGAAGCATGATGACTACCGAGCCAACCTTCAGTTGTAAATTGTGCGGTGGCAAGCCAGGCAGATCCAATGAGTTTAAAAATTCACTTTATATTATTAGTTGGTTGCTTCGTCTTCGTTTATTACACAGTCGATACATTTGACGGAATGCAGTTGACCAACGATTTGATTTTGAATTGTGAAGTTTAAGTGATCCACATATTTGTTCTTTGCCGCAAGAATTGCTCGTTCACTCAACCAATTGTGATTTTTGTGGTTAGCAATGATGTTCGGGAACACTTTGTTGATGAGGTCGTCCTTCGCTGAGACGAAATTGCAAAAATTCAGCGAAACGAAATCAATCCGTTCGATTCGTCGACAGGAACACGGCCGTTACCGATAGTCAGCAATTGCTTAAAGAAATCTTCGGCAGATGGATCGTTTAGCAATGCAACTCGCATATTTGTCGTCAGCTGAAGTATTTTCACGTAGAGCCACAGAGTCTATGATTTGAGGCAAGCGTTTATTTCATCGGCAGCGATAAATCTTGGACTGACTGGTAGTGTTTAGCGGAAATCGCCAGATAGTAGAATCATTGCGCCTCCAAAACATCTTGAGTAATTGCGTAGATCTTTCATAGTTCGATTGAGTGCTGCCAATGCGTTTGTGCGCCATTGTGCATTCATCCCAGGTGATGATTTTACTTGCTACCAAAACTTTGGCCATTGCTGAGTGTTCCGCAATATTGCATGTCGGTTTTTCAATCATTTGAAGGTTTAACGGCAATTTCAACGCTGAATGAGCCGTTCGGTATCCTTCTAGCAACGTGGCCGCTATCCCAGAAGAAGCAACTGCTACAGCAATTTCAAATCTCGCACGAACAGTGGCCAAAATCAATGACATAAGGAATGTCTTCCCAGTTCCACCGGGCCCATCGAGGAAAAATAAGCCACCATTTCCATCATCAATTGCCTTCATTATCGTATCGTACACTTCCTTCTGTTGGGGGTTCAACATTGGTACATTCGTTCGAACTGATTGGTTCAATGCATCTCAATCATATTCACGTTCACGTTCCAATTCTCGATTGAAAGCGTCATTCATTCCACGATGTGGCGTTGGCATTCCTAACTTGACTAACACACTGCCGCACATGAGGTAACACATGTCTTCGATCAAAAGCAAAGCCTGGTTATGTATCTCATTCACCTAGAGATCGGGATTCCCTGAACTGACACAAATTCGATGCAAAATGTCTTCTGACATGTCATCCTTGTACTTGTTCCACAGTCCAGGTGGATTTGATGGGTAGCATGTCGAAATAATGATAGCAAATAATGTGCGTATCTGACTTGGAGATGCAGAAACAATTGCTTCAGCGATTGTCATGTCCCAATGAGTATCGTTTTCAAGCAAATTTAGCTGTTGACATACAGCACGAAATGTTGGGCACACTACACCATTGACAGTTCGAAGTGGTTCAAATGATGTCGGCCCACGAAAATTTACCAGCAACAACCACAAGCTCGTCATTCTTCGGATGAACTGTGTCAATGCGAGCAATAGCATCAGTAGAATGCACATCCGGATGATCAGGAACCGCATCGCCTTGCTTTCGACGTTGAAATTGTTTCGATGAAGCGTTCCGAGTGTAATAACGTGGCATCTCAGAGTAGAGCAACATTTGTGCAAACGGATCGCTTTGGCAAATCGAAAAGAAACTGGTAAATGTTGTGGCTGGAGATGTTTCAGCACGTTGAGCAACATTCGATGCGTTGAAATAAACTCATTGACCATTCTCCAGATGCACCGCCAAATGTACAGCAGTGGGATGACGTTGATGAATGGGAAATGAGAAAAGACGCCAAATCGACCAACTTGATGGTGCGTGTTTTCATCGTTGGTATTGGGAGTTTGAACGCCAAAAACCACAATATCGCTGCCTTTGGTGACATATTTGATGGACTTCACTGAATAGCAAAACTCCACGTTGCAATGCACCTTGAATGTTTTGGAAAGAAGTGGCGAATACGGAACAATCCAAGTGTTGTCGACAACGATATCGTTTCCCGTCATTTTCGTTGTGATAGTTCTACCGTTATCATCGCGTGATCGTCGCCGATACAGTGGATAACCATCGTTGGCAGTGATAGTCTCCGCCGTCAAATTTCGTGGATAATGCTTGGAACACTTGCCGTTGACCATGCACGATAATTGTGAGTTGATGGCGCCACACGGTCCGTGAATCATGTTAGTAATTACAACATCATGCAGGTCTGGATCGGCTTCGGGATCAGGAATCTCGGCACATATGATGTCATCTATTTGGTCTGGTCGAATTCTTTCGACTAACCAAATAAGAATGTGTGCATGCGGCAAGCTTCGTTTTTGTCATTCAATCGAATACATCCAGCATCGAGTATCCCCAACGACGCGATGCTTAACAATGTAGTTCATCAGCGACAGGATTTTTTGTTTGAAGACACGTGCGGTGATGTCGTGTCGATCACTTGATGTTTGTCCGGGGAGTAGCAGTTTATCAATTTCTATCCATTTCGGATTGTACGTAAGTCGTAAAGGTGATGAATAGATCTGGACGACCGTAATGACGAACATAATATGTCATTGCATCTTGCGCATATTCATGCATATGACGCGGGCTGCCAATATACATCGCCGGTACAATAGTCAATCGACCAACATTAGCTGCATCTCCTTCGGTGCTGAATGCATCGCGTAAATGAATATACTCCTCCGAACGCAGTTTATTATTTTTTGTATACGGATATATTAGTTGTATACGGATTTAATTTTTTTGTGATTTTCTTACTTTTCCAATGCGCGAGGAAACTTCTCGAGGCCGAGACGAACAAAAAAAATGATAAATGAAAAAAGATCAGTTCTCGAGATATCAAAAAAGCCGTTCTATACGAAATGTATGAGAAAATGAATTTTCTTCATAATTTTTTTCCGTATTTTTTTCCGATGTTTTTATAGTTATTCTGCTATTCGGGGCGGAGACAATTCCAACAAATCAAAGATCATAAAAATCGGTCCAGCCGTTCTTGAGTTATAAATGGTGTAACTAACCCGACTTTGTTTTATATATATAGACTTACCATATTATATTATATTGAAATTTATCAGTAAAATAATTTTCTTTTAAAAAAAAGCTTTATTATTGATAGCTCATTTTTGTTATGATGGTAGCTAGCAGTGGCGAAGGGTGGAGGTAGGCTGTTAATATCCGACACAAATAGTGCACACTAAATTTTGTCAGTCATGTTTATTCATTTTCATTGAACTATGACTACAATGTTTAGATAGTGTTTGTTAGTTTTTAAAATTCAATTAAACTTTGCCTAATCCAAGCCATAGTAGGTACATAATAGTCAAAAAATATTCATTTATCTATAAAATATCTAAAATTATGCAATTAAATCATACATAACTCTAAATATTTCATAGATATAATAATATTTTTATCTATTATAGTTTGGTTTAGGCAGGGCTTAATGAATTTAAAAAATGTATTAAAAATATGTATAATATTCTTAATCCAACGAAAACAAATAAGTATAAAGGAAAAAGTGTGCACAACTTTATGGTTTCGCCCAAAGTATACCAAAAATATTATTATTTGGCTTAGGCAGGGTTTATTTGATTTTAAAAACTAACCGACACCATCTGTAAATTATTGGAGTCTTAGTTCAATAAAAACAAATACTAATGACTGACAAAGTTTAATGTGCAATATTTATGTCGGATCTTAAGAGCCTACCTCCACCCTTCGCCACTGGTAGTTAGGCTGGAATGGTTTTCTTCCAAAGGAACAAACAAAAGTAGGCGTTGTAATCGAGTTTTGGACATAAAGCTCCAAGAACATATACCTACCACCCGGACAAATCTAGTCGTCGAGTGATACCCAAGTAATCGAAAACGTTCAAATGGTAGACTTGACAGTCGTTGGTTCAACGAGATAAGTTCTGCTGAAGTAGTATATAGCAACACAACGCACAGGACCGCGATAATTGGGATCTGATCGCAGTGGTATTCATCCAGCACTGGCAATCGATTAAGGTTGAAAATGACGAATTTAATAAAATTAACCAATATTGAACATACCGTAATTGTTTGCGATGTCTCGCATTACAAAGTGTTAAATATTCAAATATGACAATAGAATCAAAACCATCCCTTATTATGTCTCTGCCGTCATTCTTAAATAGTCATTAAATATAATAACAATTTACATAATAGTCGCATACAATCCAAGTCTCATCTTTTTTCATGTTTTCTATACCACCATACATTTCATTTTCAAGTTGTCACTAACGTTACTCGTAAATCTAGGGTCTTCAAAACGTGTCAATGCATGACAGATTTGGTGTTTCGTGGTTGGTGACTTTCGTCGAGCTTTCTGGCCTCGCCTATAAAAGAGATGTAGGTATCTGAATGTCAATGACTGAAATAGCATTCGACTCAATACGGAATATCTCAATATATCGAAATATCGGAATCCCAGTTATACTTGCCCAGAACCAGTTAAGCGAAAGTACTTATGTATCAACACAATACACATATTTTGAATAAGCTTAAATAATATGCATATATATAAATAATATCCAACGGTGGATTGATCCAGGCAGATGTTAATACAACAGAATAAGGTTGCCTTGCCGGTTAATCACAATGAAAACATTAACCGTATAAGAATCAATTAATGGTAAAACTGGTAGCAAAGTAAACATTCGTGCGAGTTTCCTCTCTACGCTTTTCTTATTTGAAGAAATTTCAAACAGACACTATTATACGTGCAACTCGGTTAAATAAGACGAGCGGGTATAAGGAGATATATAATACTTCTGGAATGGGGCGTGTAATCTGGAGTAGTTTTAGTTTTGTTTCATTTGGTTTTCGGAGATTGCCTGAATGACGGAACGGTAGTTAGTTACTGAGGGATTGTATTACAAATTACAACACGCCACAATTACCTACATCACAAGTGTGAACAATCTAATTAAATGACACATGGAAAGATCGTTGAGGATGTGGGGTCTTGCAGGCTTCAACGAGTTAGTTAGATCGACAGAAAAGCCTTAAAAACATGCCCACAATAAAAATCCTGGAGAAAAACTTGGCCCGAATGAGATTCAGACACACATTTTCATTTTAACTAGACTACTGACTCAAGCGTATGTTTCCTAATAACTGATGCTCTTCGAATTCCACCCAAAAAAAATAGTAACCGTATTTGAAATTTAAATCTACGTAATATTAATACTGACCAAATTAAGTAATACTAATTTAGCTTATATACAATTTAACATTCTTAAATCTTTCAGTATTAAATACTAATTTAGTTTTGCGATTGTTGCATTTGCTGTTTAGTTAAATAATAGATTGTACTTATTCTTAGAGTCAATTTACACTATGCATATACACATCGATCAAAAGATGCGAGTTGAATTCCACTCGGTCCATGATTTTTTCTAGGATTTCTTTAT
This sequence comes from Rhyacophila brunnea, assembly GCF_057557595.1. Taxonomy (NCBI): domain Eukaryota; kingdom Metazoa; phylum Arthropoda; class Insecta; order Trichoptera; family Rhyacophilidae; genus Rhyacophila; species Rhyacophila brunnea. Next base: position 37,650,665 of record NW_028232752.1, read on the forward strand.
TAGCACTTTTAGAAATTGTGTTCAAAAACAGAATACTATCGATTGAGTCATATTGATCTATATTTTATATTATACAAAACTTAAATCAAATATAATTTATGCATTTTCAATCAAAATAATTGTACTGCATTATTAAATCTTGTGGTTATTCAATATTATATGGTCCAAGTTACCAAGCATTTTTTACCATGTTCGGCTGATATGAGTTATTAACACATTTTATTGAATACGGAAAAAAATATTTTTTAAATATTCTACTAATCAATTTATACGAAGAAACACGCAGAAAATCCCAATAAACACTATAAACGGGAAAGATTCCGGACATGGGTGGAAATTACGAATGATCAACCTTATTGGAATGCATTGTACCTACCCACAGTACATCAGTAATAATACGTGAACACCTGTGATCACGTTAGCAAAATAGGACAACAATGGTGTATACAAGAACGCGGAATTGTATCACCCTTGCTTCATTCATTAGTAAATCACTCACTATAAGATACGTAACATGACTGAATTCAATCCGAGGTGACAACGTTCGAGTTAATAGTAAAAAATGGGAGAGAGCTTTTAGTCTAATTCCAATCCCTGTGTAAGTAAAATAATTTATGTGCCGTATTAGCAAATGTATTATATTTTATGTTATGCCCACGACATATACATCGTCACCTCAATAGGTACTACAATTAAATAACTCCCATTTGGCCATTGTTGGGAAAATAAAATTTAAACTTTACTTGATTAACATAAATCTAGGCTATAACTATTATTTAAATTAAAAATTGAAAATTATGCTTGTCTAATTGGAAACAATTAAATAATGTTCAATTGTATGAAAAAATATTGTGGATATATTATTTTATTTGTTTAATGCATATATTGTTTTAAAGTTGTCTAATAATTTCAAACACAAAATTAATACAGTTCCCATCAACTTCTGACTTACCTAATGTTATCATTTTATAGAGAAGGAAATGTAGAATCATATTGAATAGCTATCTCAAAAATAGTGAAAAACAATTTATCGAGTTGTAGTATTGAGGTAACAACATAATTTTATTTGCGGACGATGATGCAATAACAATAATTCATGAACGTTTGTTTAATCTATTTTTGTTTCAATTAGAACATTTTTTATACTTACAAGATTAAGGCTATACCTCAGTTGAGGCATGGTCTAAAAAGATCGTGGCTAGGCGATGCGCGGATTGTGCAAATGACGCGTGCCGAACAAAATATAATTTGTCATTTAATCCAACATGCGTCCATTTAATGTTCTGTTTATTGTTCTATTAGTAACAATAATAATATATTCATTGACATGTTTTCTTTTTCAAGCAAATGGGTAACGTTTTTTAGTCATCTTTACACGATTTAAGAATTAATACCCCCGTCGCCATCACGAAACAAATTGACGTGTTCACAGCTCTTCGTTCGCTCTTCGATTGCCAGCGAGTCCAAAATTTCGTTTCACTTATAGTTGAAAATTATTTGCCGTTTCACTGAAGTAGGTATCGTCTTAAAGTTTCAAATTAATATCAGAAATGCGTTTAAGGGATATGTTGATCAGAGATCTATCGGCGATTGAAAACATGAATTCCAACGCAAAGCAGGAAAATCTGATATCATTATAAAAGCATATTTCACCATAAAAAAATGTTTATACATTATTTCAGCATTATATTATATTGAATGGTAAATCATACGATATAATAATTTATGAGATCATAATAAGCGCAATAATCATAGAACAAGGGTATTATGATTAAAATATAAATTACAAAATGCAGTAGCAAATTTTAACAATTAAATCAACTGTATAATACGCGAAATGGTAATTCAAAACAGTGTAATAGCCACGACTATACGATGTATCTACCGACATGCGGCTTTATTTTAAATTTTTGAACGAAGTTGTATAGATTAATAGTATTTTATAAAATAATAATATGAGATCATTCTGTGTATGTTTCATATGGCGAAAAAAATAGGGCACCATAATGACATATATAATAGAATTCTTACAAAGTTCGCGGATCGTACAGGTTTAACTCCAAATTTACCAACAATTCTTCATGTGTATCCAATTAGCCAGCACCACCTGCCATAAGAACTCATCTAGTATTTGCAGAAAAAGTGTTTGGTGGTAATTTCCCGGCATTCCACCCCCTGTCCATCGCATTTTATGCGACCGGCAAGTGTCGGACGAGTGGAAACGGGTATACATAGGTACCCATTCACCACCTATCTACGGCCCAAAGGAGAGGCCGGTCGTAAATTTTATTGAGAGGAGTCAGGTCGGCGAAATAAATAAAACAAATGGTGGACAGTTCAGAAGTGTTCCAGCAACGCCCCGTGAAAGTTTAACGAGTGATTTTTCTTCTGCGGCCGGGAGCGGATTAACGTCGCTGGTACACGAGTCAGTGAAATGGTATGCCAATACCGAGTACCTGGCTTACCAGTGTCCAGTACATAAAGTCACACTCTAGCATTGATATATTTGCAATCGTCATTCATGAAGATTCAAATCATCTATTTTTACTGTTCACTGTTCGTGTACATCGTGAACAGTAATATCACCAGAGCGTGTAACAAACTACTACCATAAAATTAAAAATAAAATAATGAAAATTCAACTAAAGATTTCAATCAGAAAAGATTAAATTTGAGACAATCCGTGGAAGCTATACATATAACGTATCCAAAAAATGTAAACTCCTGGTAAGCAGTTGATAACAACTTTTGAGATCGTTTAAATTATATCATATGTGTCTGTAGAGATTTTACCCAACTCTACAAACGGCCACACTATTGTCTATGCTCATGTTTGGGGCATAGACAGTAAGTGAAGCAGAAACACCAATCTGACAGTTCTCTAGTAACCGCTTTCCTGTGTAGAGATTACAAGGGCGCTCCGGTACTCCACTAAAATATCAAGTTAAAAGTTGCATGTAAACCCTAGTGATTTAATATAATTCAACCCTATGTTATTTACCGAGTATAACCAAACAAGTTAATTGTGCGCCATAATTATAAACGATACAAAACGCCAACGACTGAGTATCAGCAACGAATGAGCAATCCATCTGATAAACTAATAACGGATGTAGTTGTAACACCAAACAACAACCAACATCCCTTATAAGTCATGTTATGAGGTTATATTGTAGATTAAATAAACGTTAGTGCAAATTCAATAATCTTAAGTAGGTAGGTACGCGATTATCGTAAAACTATATTTTTAATCTGCACGATTGTCCAGCATGACAACACATGGCATGCCTCAATCTAAACCTAAAGCCTCTAAGTGTTCATATTACTATATTCACTGTGATCAATTTCGACACAGCAAATATAACATAAGTAGAAACTCACATAGTTTGCAATTTTAAAAGACCGGAATCATCTGCAATTTTCAATAGCTTCAATTCACTATGTAACCTGATAAAGTCACTGCGAAATGCAATACACCTATGGCATGCTTGTAAGCAGCTTCTCAGTCGATTAGGCCAAGTTACTAGCATGCATACCTAGAGCTTAACGGCAAGCTATTGAGGCAAATTGAGGCGTGCGAAGTAACAGCAACAATGAACAGCCGGGTAAAGAAAGACTCCGAATATATCGGAGAGGGCCATTTGTAATGTTGCCACTTCTGATTGGAGTGTACTCGTAGTACATTTATCATACCCTCTAGATGCCTTGTGTATACTAACATATTATTGAATAAAGGTATTTGTATTTATTATAATAATTGGGTCATTTCAAACTTTACCTAATTAGCGTACCTAAGTGGATAAAAAAAACAAACTGAAGCATACCTGACAAATGACTTGATATAAATATTTGTTTTATAAAAAAAGTCACCGTTACGAAATGTACATTAGATACAAGTTAACGTTTTTTAGATGATTAAATATTTGATTGTGTAATTTCCAATCGAAGGTCAAGACACCACAGGCATATTTAACCATATATCCTGCTAATCGAAAAAATTCAGAAGATAAAAAACGAACCACGGCTACTTTCTTTACCACGTATAACCGTTGATCCTTGGTTGCAAAATTAGTTGGGAAATTCTATACTATTTTTTACTCTCGTAATGTGGCTGGGGTAGGTATTATCATTTCTAAATATAATACTACGCATAACTTCTCGGTCCTTACCAATTCGTTTGAGGACAACAGCCTAGAAAATTGAATGATACGTCCATGAAGCCACATCTCGAAATCCTTAACTCTCTTTGATATTTCCATGTTTAGTGTCGATACATCCATGCAATAGAAAAGCATCGAAATATATGGCAGCAATCCATACATAGTATCAGGTGTAGGTTGAGGTCTTCTTTGCTAAGGAGGCGTATAGTTGTGATCAATTTTCTGATCCATAATATCACTTCATGTTTCCACTTCATTTTCACTTCCCTAAATAATTATATTTGGTCAATCTGCTAAATTCATATGTGTACCTTCTTAATAAATGTTTATTGTGATATTCCATCAATCGATCGCCGTGAACAATTGGTAGGCCGAGTAGACATTTTCATTAAAAAAAAGTATTGAGATGCAGTGGTCAATATTTATTTTTGTAAAAATCAAGAAATCGGCAAACTTTAAATAACAAAAACATTGTTCACAATGATTAGAAATAGGTATGATTTACATAATGAAAATGACCACATTTAATTAAGAAAACAATATATATGTACCTACATAAATTTCTTTCACGCCCACGATGGCCGAGCGGCTTAACCGTCAGCCTATAACGTCGTGGGTCCTATATTCGAATTCTGGTTCTGGCAAATACACATACTTATTGTTTTTCAATTTGTGTTTGATTCAGGGTATGGACCTAATATGTTGGGCAATTGGCTAACATCCATTTCTCGTAAAAAAATCTTTAAATACAAACCTAAAGCCCATAATATGATCTTACTAGGATCGGACATGCTCAAAAATAATATTTTAAAATCCATTGAATCACAGGTGATCTTTTTGCATGAAATAAATAACTATTTACAATGCAATTTCGTATCCAGGGAACTCAGAATAATCTGTTCTGTGTTCGTATCGATAACCCAAAAACAATATTTTTGAAAAAGTGAATAGACATGCACTTAGAATGCGAATTGCGTGATTGGATAATTTCTCTGCGCGGACATATATCGGGATTAAAATACGCAAATCAGTTTTAATGAAAATGGTGTGCTCTAATAGCCCGTGACCGTGTCCACCTATTTCGAATACAAAATCCCTCCACTGGTTTGTCCATACATTGTTGACGGATCACCGGGCCCTGGAGGCATTTTACATCTTCTTAGGGCAGTTTTGAGTGCCCTTCTAGCACTCCTAACTAAATTTCGCAATTTTGTAAACTTCGTTTCCACCACAGTATCAAATTTGGTGGTCTTGCGGTGGTTCTGCCGAATTTGAATTATACAGTTTCTTTAACCATTTTTCTGAACGGGAAGAAAACCTGTCCAGCCAAATTCACGGTCGAAGTCCTCCCAATTGGCTGACCCATGACGCTGAAGAGATTCGCTCATCGATTGAGCAGAGGGTATGAGACCCTTCAGTACTTCGAGATTAGAAGTAATCAGACGGTGGTCGCCAACTAACACGACCGGATGGACTGGCAATGCGGTTGAATACGCCTTTAGAGACCAAAGTGAAGTAGTGGTTAAGAAGTTGGTAGGACGTGCTGGGTCATTCATTCATCACTGTTAGATTATGAGTTACAATGAGTTTTTCAAGAAACGGTGAGTTCTCACGGTCCCGTCTGGGCCCTTCTAGAGCCTAAAGACATGACTGGACGTTGAAGTCGAGCCCAAAATTAACTGTCGGCATTTAGAATTCGTTCCAGCTGCTCAATGCACTTCAGGGTCGCGGATATATAAGATAATTAATATTTACGGATCCAGGAACGTGGTAACGGAAGTCTAATGACAAAGAAAATTGGAGTGAGCAACGAGAGGCTTTCATCCATCAGTGGATCGAAAGTAACTGAAATTAATGAATTTTAAATATATTAAAATAAGTAGAAATGTTGCTTAATAACTCAGACCTATTAAATATCTCCACATTAGTGATCTTATTCATCCACCATATTCATAGAATCCGTCGTTATGGCCATACTGTGGAAGCTTCATTAAAACTAAGCATATTTCAAGATCCGAACAATGTATTAACACATGAAACACACCTGCGATCGTAAATTTTATGATAAAACCATACTATAAACAAACACTGTCGTTCCAATAGTACATTGTATCGGTCGCTGAAATACCATAAACAATTTACATTATCATCCCGCTTTACTGAATGCCTTTCTAAACCAAATCATATGGCCGAAATCATGTGGGCCGTCATAGTAATTAACTAATGAATGGCGCATGTCCATTGGCCAGTATCTAAGCATGGCAACATGATAGTCTGTAATTATCGAATAGATATTTTGGTGTAACAGCTCGTACATTGTGGTGTCAGCCTTTCACTCGTGTTATGTTACACAATATGAAATTGAGCGTATCATCCAAATTTGAGATCGAATACTGACATTTTAATAAAAATATCTCATGATTAATTGTAGTTTTTTCTCTTATCAATTTGACAAAGTTACGTTGCATAAGAATTGTAGGGCAACGTTCCCTACGCGTGTAGAACCGTATATAAATTAAGAAAAAAAACACAACAAATTTAATATAATATGTTTGATGACACCAATTAATGACAAAATCAATTTATTTCCGATGGGAAAAATTATTGTTACCGCAAACCGTACATAGCATGTGGATTGTTCGACCCGGTTATGTCTTCATTGTGCTAACCAAAATATAAAAATGATAGCCATATGTTAACGGAATCTACATTTCGCTACGGCTGTCATTCACAATATGATACTAACTTACTAACAACATCTTCAGGAAATGTATTAAAATGAGTACAGCAAGGCTAACGTTATTCAAATCGGTCCAGCCTGGTTTTCACAACTTTAACGCATTGAATCCAAAAATGTGATGTCATACGGCATGCGCAACGATCTTTCCACTCAGTCAGCTTGAACACTTTCTGCTCTTATATTCTCCAATGAGTCTTTTTTTATATAACTTTGGTAAAAGCATACTTGAGTGCGTGGGAACTTGGGTAGTTGATTTTAAGGCATTTACAGGCTTAAAAAAGTGTAGACGCCTCTCGTCACATACTGCGATTCATAATATTGAGACCGAGATCAATTGAGACCGAAAGCTGTACAGTACGGGTTCCATAGTGGGTTATATTAAATAATCGTTTAATGAATCTTAAAAGATCCGCGATGATGGTAGCTATACGACAATTTATTTCGTTGATACTTGAGTGGTTAGAGCAGGTAATGAGTTTGAAATCTTCTAAACAAACCCAAGCAATTAGCTAGCTCTAATAAACTGAGATTACGTGCGAATTTGGTAGGTAGCTTATCGGAGGTTATCGTTGATGTTGATGTTGCCCCGATGTTAAGATTATCTTGTTTAGAAGGTTGCGTTGAGTGTGCGTGATATGGTAAATTCGGGTAGTGAGGAATAATACACAGTGGTGGTATTTTCATGGTTTTATATTGTAAATAATAAGAATGGATAAACACGGCACTAATACAGGACTATCAAATTAGTTTTTATATTGAGTTTGAAGGTTTACATTATGATTTGAATTTAGGTTGAACGTTAAGCGGAGCTGGGCGCGTAAATTGACTACACTGTTGAAAGGCCGAAATGCAACTGATTTATTGACTGTCGTTTCCTGTTCGTATTTTTGTTTATGCTCTATAAATGAGCATGGACAATAATGCGTGAGTTGTAGGGTTGAGTAAACATCTACAGGCTCACGACTATATTTTTATATAGAAATTTGAGCACAACAATAAACAAGTTGGAAACCCCTGATATACAGGGACGCAGTAGGTATATATATTGTGAAAACCAGATGAAAAGGAGTATGCTCACACCGATCGAGAATTTAGCATTCGCGAAACGTAATTTTAAATGAATCCATTTATCAATCGGAGTGCTTTGGTTAAATTTTATAAATTGAAAAATGTTTGCACGCGTTAAATATTTACAGTTTGACAATAAAATACCTTGACGGTTTTAATATAAATAGAGCAGTTAAGGGTAAAAGTATTCAATCATTTATTTGTCGCAATACATTCGGATGCCATGCGGTTTTTATTTGATTTGTGTACCTAATAAAAATGAATTGGACAATATCAACAATAAACCTTATTACGAAAAATGAGAAGAGTATTTTAGTAACAAATGAGATGGATTACTCAATTATCGGAGTAAGAGAAATAATTCATAATATAAATTCAAAATTTACCATCATAAATGTAAAATTATTTTACTTCTTATCGTGTCATCCCGTAGCGGAAGGTCGACCACCATCAAGACGATCTTAGCCTTATCATTACTCGCAACACTTTGGTGGAGCTACACGGAGTTTCTTAAGCCATGAAATGCAACGTCGGCCTCTGCTACGCTTACCGTTGATCTTTCCTTGGATGACAAGTCGGGGACTGCTGTACTATTGTCCTCTCATAATGTGGCCAAGATACTGTAGTTTTTTGGATTTGATACTACGCATAGCTTCTCAATCCTTTCCCACACGATCGAGAACTTCAATATTTGTCACCCGGTCAATCCAAGGAATTTTGAGAATCCGTCTATACGGCCACATCTCGAAAGCTTCAACTCTCCGTGGCATCTCTTGGTTTAGCATCTATACTTCCATACCATAGAAAAGAATTTAGAGAACATTAAAACGTAACATAAATGCAGTCTCAGACCTAAGTTAAGGTCCCGGTTGTTAAGGAGGCGTCTCATTTTTAAAAAGACAATCCTTGCGATCTCAATTCTAGTTTTATTTCCTGAGACTGCTCCCAATTCGCATTGACCCATATTCCTAAATATTTGTAACGGGTCATACATTCAATTGTTTCGCTGATAATAACTAAACTTGTGTTGGTGTTTGGTGTTACTATTTTTTGATATTAATAGAAATAATGTTGATTTCTTGAGACTCATTTTTAAACCACAAGAATTGCTGACCTCATTAACCCTTTCTACCAATTGATGCAAACTATTTAATCCATCAGCAATCACCATCGTCGTCATCATACCGCATATTGTTAATAGGTTTCTCATTAAACACAGTGCCTGCCGATTCACCTTGTAAGGCCTCCTTGAAAATAGCTTCTGAGTATAGGTTAAATAGCACATGTAACAATGTAGGTACACCCCTGTCGTAACACGGCGACGATTTTTCATCTCTCCACTTATTTCGTTTTCGATCCTAATATTTTCTGTTTGTTTTTCAATATATGTTAGCTATCAGTTCAATGTATCTTGCATCGATGCCTTTCTCGTGTAAGAGTTCGAGAAGTTTTGGATGCTTAACACTATAGAATGCTTTCTCGTAATCGATGAAATACATATATACATCAACATAAACATTGGGTTGTTGAGATAATTAAGCGGCTTTATCTGTTGCCAACTCCATATATATGGCGACAAATAACAACATTTTTTTATTGATTGTCAGAGATTTAATGAAAAGTTAGAGCCGTTGTACAGATCGATGTCAACTTGACTCAAGCCACTGCTTAACAGGACGGAAAAATCTTTCGTGATTGAATGAAATTGATGTTATAAGCAAATTGACCATATTATAAATACTTTTACAGATAAAAAAATGTAGGTACTACTATAAATGGGACTAATATTATAAATGCAATTATAATGTGAATGACTTTGAAAGATAAGAAATCCAGCAAGCTCATTTGCATCTGAAAGACTGCCAACATGCTGGAATGAATTGATTGGTGAAAGTGGATATGAGCGTAACCATCGAAAGGAAGGACAATTGGACTAAATTATTGATAACGGTATGACGTCGATCAACAAAATGGGTAAACGACGGCCATATCGCGGCAGCGGAGCAGAGAGTAATGGTTGAGATTGGGAAAGACGTAAGGTGAGGTGTGGGGGGAGGGTGTGAAGTGGACTAAAAAAGTCGAATATATAAATAATTGAATGTAAGTATCTCTCATTTTGTACGAAATAGTAAGGGCATGGTTATTACAAAAATCTTCATAAAAACGCTAAATTCGGGTAGCAAACAATGATTAAAATGATAAAGTACAAAGCTTTAATCAATAAGAATATACAAACTACTCATGCGGCTTTACAGTGAACACTCACGTGTTGTTTTCGCAGAGCTCGGTCAAAAAAGGTTTACGGCTTCCTTTTTTTTCAGGAAGACCATGATACTTTCTGAACGGTACGTACCTATCGACACTTATGAGGATTTTATGAAACTAGTATGTAGATACTAAAACAAAAGCGCGGGAAAGATGAGTTTTAAAAAATAACGGATCTGTCATTTCAAATTAATTCTCAACCACATAATAATACATTATACTGCTTACTCTTACATTATTAACTTCGTCACAGTATGTACATACCATAATAATACATAATGTTTTAGTAATTATTTTTATTTCTAGTATATAAGAACGGTCATACTATAAAAGTGTAAACGATGCAGCTATGTAATACATAATATTTATGTAATTTTAATTGTCAGTACTAGAGGTTTATGTTTATGGTAACTCAAATAATACCCACATTTATAAGACAGTTGTTTCTTGATTTCAAAAAAGACGTGCTTGTGATTCTGGGGGTTTATTGATTCCGTTGCACACCTTGCAGACAAATCGCCATACCTTATTTTCCACAGCGTTACATCAAATCCCCTGTCACGGCGCGAAGTTGCCAAGACATTCCGATCATTTATTCACAGCTCATTTCTCGACTTGGAAAAATGTTGCCGCAGAGTGAGCAGTTTCCTACGCCGGTGGTTTACAAAGCGGTGTGCTTTGGCGCTACAAAAACGGTAAAAGTGCGAAAACAAATAAACGAAAGTTGAACGCATATTATTATGTATACGAGAAAGTAATATCATTATTATCACATTACCCGAACTTACTGACAAAATGAATGCAAAGAATTACGCGAGAAGATAGTACCTAAGCATGCGCAAATAAATCGTAATTTTGATGGAGGTACTTATATATATTTTTTTATTAACAATTTTTTTTATACGACGAACAATTCACAAGATTTAAGAATGTAACATTCTAATTATTGAATATACATAATTTGAAAATTCATCACCACTGGTTCATAATCATAAATCCTTGACCTCAGTAATGAGAAAAAATAATAACATATCCAGCCACCATGGAGCAGATGATAACACGCTTGATTGCTGATTGCTGATTGGTGGTGTCACTTCAAATTCCACAGATGATTTAAATTCAATCGATATGCGTTTGGGTTCATTACATTAACGAAGTCTTAGAACGAAGTCGAAGATTAATATTGCTTTTCTTCTAAATGTCATGTTGTGAACGTCTTAAATTAATAATTTGTAATGTTCACTATAACATCCACGATAGCCGCACGGCTTAAGCATCGGCCTATAGCGTCGTGGGTTCCAGGTTCGAATCCTGGGTCTGACAAGTATACTTACATAATATTGTTTTTCAATGTGTGTATGAGTCAGAGTATGGACCTAATAGGTTGAGGAAGTGGCTGACATCCATTTCTAGTAAAAACAAAATCGGTTAACACAAACCTCTACTCTGTATAATTTTATAAGGATCGGACGTGGTCGAATATGTAAAAATAAATAAAATTTGAATTGAATTGAATTTGAATTGAGAATCCAATTTGGTTTAGCGGAGTCTATGATCTACCAGGTTTGGAGACCACTGTCGTATACGAGGGCCGGGGGCAAGTAACGGCCCTCCAGCCAGGTGTAAACAACAGTTTGGCATAAAATATTCAGACGTCCGGAGCCGGGGTACGGGGTAATGGCGCGCATTTCCGGCGCAGGGCAGGCGCAATCGTCCGAGACAAAGTTACGTCGTGGGTTAAGACGGCGCCGCGACATTTTTTACTGCGAATTTACAGCGATTGTACGTTATTGTGTTTTACAGGCGATGGGCATTTGTTTAGTCTTCCGTTCGGGGTTTCGGGATCGTCGCTGTATATATCGTCTACGTGGCTTGAATCAACACGATGAAAATACGGTATCTTCTCGGAACAAGATAATAAAACAGAATTATTGAGTCATAAAATTTTCCTGATCCATTAAAGATGTTTGTACATGTCAAATAAACTACATACGCTTCGATACTCCGAAAATATTTATAAATACATAAAATAAATACGATCATTTATAATATCGTCACATGTTATTATTAGTAGCGATTATCTAAGAGCAATTAGCTTAATTAATATGAAGCATTACTACCCAATGCCCAAAACATTCATACACTTCGTCAGCTGAATCCAGAACTATTCTAACTCGAATTTGAAATATTTTTCAGAAGAGTTTTTTGAAACAGCCTACTTCAGTTATTTATTATTTAAATATATAAACAAGTGTATGCACCAGGGAACTCAGAAATAAAGGGAACTGAAATACATAACGGCTAAGGCGATAGCAGGTAACCGACTCGAGTAAGGAAGAATCCGGGTTAAATGCATAATGCGTGCTTCATTTTCGTAGGACACTCACACATTCAAAACCCGGCATCAACATGCGGCGTATTGAATATAGCCTATCGGTATTATATTTATTATCTCTTCTGTGGTATGCACCATCGTATTCATCAATAATCTTACTAAAAGATAATGTGTACATTTATCCATAAAAATAATAAATAATTTCAGTAAGTTGTCTCAAAAAAACTCTCTCCTCTAAAATTTCAAATGTAAATTAGAATAGTTCTGCATTCAGCTGACGACTTACTTACACGACAATGCATGCGCAATTCTTTTATTTTGATTAAATTGAAATTTTTATTTGAATTGTTTCAATATGTATCTAAATTTCAGCTTATCAAACACTAATCTTTGTCTATTGTATATTTACATAAGTATCAAATTTAAAATAATGTTGTAGGGTAATTCAGTAAGAACCGAACCGAAGACGAAGAACCGAACTACCTACAAGCTAACACAATTAATAGAATAATTGTATAATTGACAACACATAAATTAAATTTTTCTTCACTTTCTCTCTTATGGAAAAAGAATTTCATGGTTTCCTGGTATTCGTCTACCCCATGACTAGGGATTCCAATCTCGGGATCCCGAATCCCGAGATTCCGGGATCCCGAGCTATTTTGGATACCTATAAATCCCGGGATTGATAAACCTATTCCCGAAACTTTCGGGATTGATTTTTTTATCATTTTTTATGGAAAATAAAATGAAAACGAAAACATAACAGAAAAAATACTTTTAATAACAAATAACTACATTAGAAATAAACTAAGTTTGAATGAAGTTTCATTTATACCCATGTGTAAGTTGCCGATTCATTTTATTTTTTCACATGAATTAATAAAAATGAGAAAGATTGGAAAAAAACAATACTTCGCACCATTAACAAAGTAATTCCACCATGATCTCATACGTTTTACAGCAGTTTCATATTTAGCTGACTAATTAGATTTATGAAGCGGAAAGGCCATAAGTAGGTACACCATGATTTGCTTACTATTTTAAATCTCGCTAACCCATTCATTAAGTCTTTACTATCAAAAACAGCAATCACATATTAAATTCACATTATTATTTATATTACAATATTATTTACTCCATTAAACTTATATATTTCCAAGATTGAACGTATACAATATTAACAATAAATGTCTTAAATAGTATAAATTATACTAGATTTATTTTTGATCGATTTTATCAATGTTATTTGTAAATATAATTTTTTATATAAACAATGGAGAAAAATGCCAATTTCGGGACCAGTCCCGGGATCCCGGGATTGTCAAATCGTAATCCCGAAATCCCGGGATCAGAATTTTGGCTCGGGATTGGATTCCCTACCTATGACAACAATAACGTAAATTAATAGAATCCAATAACGACAGTAGAACTATTCCAGATAGAATTAATGAAAATGAATGAAATAAAAAACGTTCAAAAACAGACTTATTAATAAACCAAAGAAAATATCACATATTCAGTAACTGGCCCAAAAATTTGTTCTCATAGCTCAGACGAATAGGTAATGAATAAAAAATAATTAAAATTATAGATTCTATGATTTTTTTTTTAAACCAGGCACTAAAATATTTTTACATGGAAATGCTTTTCATTTGTTATTCTATTATTCCTCTCGGCTTTTACCGCCCGCCAGACATAAATACCACATAGAGTAAATAAAACAGGATAATTCAGAGCAACTGGTGCAGCATAAAGGGACAATATTTTGTTGGCATCGTTTGAATTGCATATTTTTTATTGTTTCCCTGCGAATGAAGCTCTCGGACAGATACGTAAAGGCAGAAGAACTTAACCTTTTAGCCATGTCATTAACAATAATACACAATACGTTTTATCTGTAAATAATAAGAAATAGATAATATTTAAATATTTTTTCATTGAAGAATAAAATAAAAAAATATCAAATGAAATGTCGTAAAAATAAACATTTGGAAAAGTCCATATGCCATATTATATGGAACCAATTTATTAAAGTTGTAATATTTAGTCAAATTATAAAAGATTGTAGTCATTAGTAACGGAATTAGAAAATGTATCAAATGAGTAGTTATTAGAAAATACTTGCTCGGACACTACGGTAGCTCAATTGTGAATCAGTCGCTCAGCATGCGATGGATGTGTGTAATCTGAATACATTGCTACGTAAAAATTCACGTAAGTTTTCATCCTTCATCACTTCTACGTAAGTTTCATCCAATAGATTGACACAGCCGCGTTACCTTCTTTTTCATGGCTCCTCGCCTCCATAGAGGTGGGTTGTCAAAATTTTGGAAGCGGCGGCTTTGAACAACAACTCACTGCTGTATTGGTATCAGTCTAAGAAATTAATTTGGTTTTCGCTGTATTATTATGTGCAGGTGTTCGCACACAAATTTGTTAGTGTATAATGTGTACAAAAACAAACACTAGGTACACACATTGCAGTAACGGTGTTTATTTCAAATTCACGTTAATATCTTTGACATATTCTTCTAACGTGTTCACTCTAATATTACGATCTACTATATGAGGTAGTGTCCAAGTATCTCTTCTCAGTTTCTTTTCACTGATTTGATAGCTAAATTCTGTGTACCTAACTAAAACTCTCCAGGTCTCAAGGTCCTCCGCTTCTCTCAGAGCAAAATTAAGGATGCTCCAGTGACATCAATCACTTGGTCGCTTCAGCACAACGGTGCCCTACTTCTGTTTCACCTTCCCGACGGTTACTTCAAACCACCAAGTTCTGCAAACTCTCAGGTCCACAACAACAATTTCAGAATGATGCGTCTTTGTTGAGACCCATTTCTTTAATTCGAGACTCAGGATGGGTGATTGGTTCGTCCTGTGCCCTATCTAAGAAAAATAGTAGTAATTTAACTAAAGGTTTTCTAGGCTATTTCCGTGGAATAGAGTTATCATCTGCATAGCGAATGGTATGTTTAAAAATAATTAGATACTTCAAAAGTTAATACCATATAACCCGACAGTATCGTCTTAGTTTGTCAATAATTGAGCACTCAAGACTATCTCCTTAACGACCACTGCAGTACAGTCTAGTAAACTGCATTACCGACGCAAGCTATAGACCGACCGACGGCACTAAACATTGGTTTGCCTAAGCCCGGCGCAGTAAAGTCGCGCCGTTTGCCAGGCTTTTACTGCTCGCCCATGAATATTCCGACCTTTTTTTCATTAGGGTAACATTTGAAACAGTGACCGGAGCGGATACTGAATCTAGATAATTAACAGGAAAAGCGGAAAAATTTAACAGTTGTCGGATTTTTACGTGCACTTAACCAGGGAGGAAATATTACCATTTAGAAAGAAGTAAAAGCGAGTCACTCTAACACTGCATGTGACCTTTCACAATTATTGCAGTAGATTAAAAAAATAATTGTATACCTACACTTAGCAGAAATATAAGATTTTTGAAATAGAGAAAGATAACCAAAATATATTCACCTGGTTAACCAAAGATATCCATGCTGAGTCGCGAACTAGAAGCTGCACGAGAGAGTAGTGTTTATGATTCCACATTAAATTATTTATATATTTTTACAAACGCCTTCGATATATCCGTCACGAAATATAATAAAGCCATTGAATCGATGGTAAAATAAACAAACCTAAAAGAATTATGGACATACGTGTCAATTTTGTACAGTACTTATTACAGTGAAATCCCCGATTCTACAGTTTTCAAGGGACCCTATTAAACGATAAATGAGAGATAAATAAATTATTTTAAAAAAAACTGGTTTTTCTTCCGTTTTCCGTTTTCAATTATTTTCAAAACCGTTTTCAATTATTTTCAGTTTATCATGTAGAGTTCTAGTTTTCTTCATGGGGGGCATTTTAGTTGCGACTTATAAAAATTAGCGATACGAGATGCGAGGCAAGCCTGAGCGCCGATCGACATGTGCAAACAAAACGACGCGACTGAATGGTTAGTATGTATAAACAATTATACGAAATGAATAATATTCAACAAAAACGGTCAATCGGGATAATATTTGTGACGGGACCATAATGTTTAGACGATAGATCGATGAAAACGATAAATCGGGGAATGGTTTATGCTCGATTATTTAACATTATTCTTATGGGTGTTTGGCGGGACTTTCAAAAATGAACGATCCGTGTGGGAAAACGATTAATGCGAGAACGGTAGATCGGGCTTCCACTATATTCATATTCCAGGAGATGCGCTGTGATTTACAGTATTAATTTATTTTTCGCTAAGAAGTCCACTAAAAGAATATGATTACCCTGATTAGTGTCGTCTCATCAATTCTCAGCACACATATCCTCAAGTTAGCATGGTGTTCATGAGGGTTTTGTAAATATTTAGGTATTTCTGTCTTCTTAGTGAAGAGTCTTGATACGAAAACATTAGTAGTATTGTAACATCTTCGCTGATGTCAGTTTGACAAGTGATGTGCGATATTCCAGATATCATATAAATTTTCAAATTATGATGCCATCGACGAGTTCGAAGGAGTCTTACTCGTGCGCATGTATTTTGTCTTAGGTTGATTAACCTGAAGTTGCATTAAAATATGCCAAACAAAAATTATTTACTAACATTTTTTTCATAAAAAAAATCATTAAAACACAATATGTATTACGTTATTAAATATGCGTGATAAATTACTTCGTTCGGTGATTCTTTCCGACTGTAGAAAATACATTGAAATTCGTTTTCAAAATCCACTGCCTGAGTTCGGGAATATTGCATAATACACGGCCATACCTGCGAGCCTAATGGTTAGGATGTGGGGTTGACTGGTTTCCGCAGAAAGGTGAAAGCAGGCAAAACGAAAAATAACCTGAGGTTATTCGTCTGACAAATACAAAAAGCACCAAACGCAAAGAGTGCTTTATCGATCGCTTGATAAATATTTGTACGAATTTCAATGTTTATTTACGTTTTTCTTCCCTCAACGATTCGAATGCTGTCATGCCCTACGGTTTGACTTTGGTGACAATTATTACCACCGACAAACGCTTTTAAATGCGTGTAACCATAAAGAAAAGTTATCAACCTAATTAAGCAGATCATGCTTTAAATTATTATTATGATTGGTGACATTAATCGTTTGACAAGTTGAGAGCAGCTTTTTTTGTTTCGTTCTAGATTTATATCTAGTGGTTACATGTAAATTGTACGTAAAACATTTCACCGTGGCACAGTTCACCGTGAGCTTTCTTATCGGAAATAGATGACGTATACTATATGGTCTCCAATTTTATAAGATTCAATATGAACATTAATTCAATTTTCATAGTTCATTTTGGCAAAATTCATGAATGAAAACCTAACTTAACAAATAATCCAGTAAATCGGCTATTATATATATATATAAGTGTAAACCGTGTTTTATTTCGACATGAATTTTATCTCAGTACTATAAGACCCAAAGAGGTTGGACGGTCTTTAATATACGGCAATATATGTCCGATACAACATTTCACGGTGAAGTGTGATACGGCGAACTGCATGTACAAGTCTCTGCACACGACTTTCGTGGGTAGAAATTTCCAACGTTATGATATGATAAATGTTGTCAATTAAGACCAAAACACCAAGTTAAAAAGGCTGCCATCTAAAAACAAATAACATGAACTACGTAAATATATAACATAGGTATACATTAAACTATTATTATCTACAAACTTTTTTTTAGGTCTGACTTAAAAACTGAATTACACGAGTAGAATGTAGAAAAAATAAAACTATTCTATAACACGAAAGATAGTTATTAAAAAGAATATGATATTCACCAAAAATCCATATAATAATAGGTATGCTAGAATCAGACTATTGAAACTTGAAACAAAACCTCTTGTCAGTGTCTGTAGTCCGCATTCAAACAATATGTTGAAGAAGCAATAACAAAGACTTTAAAATGATTCGCGGATCTTTATTTCTGTCTCTCTCTCTCTCTACCCTGAGAAAGAGATCAAACTTTCAAGAGATGAAATGCGATGAATTTTCGAGAAAACAAAATCACATTTTTTAATAAGTTTGATCGTATATAATATTTTTTATTAAGATTATTTTAACATTAAATCATTTATTTATTAACCTGCCTTACACCAAGGATTACAATTAATTAAAATTAATTATATAATAGTGGAGACCGACAAAATAATTAATATAAGAAGTAATAAAAAAATCTTGAATACATCTTTATAGTACTTCTCATATTTTATGTCTCTAAATAAATGTAAAAAAACACATGGTTTCCACATTCTCAATCTAAGAAGAGGGACATTGCTATACTCCCATACGGTATCCAATTAACTTCTGCAGCTTATTATTCAGATGAAGATATCTGATAAGAGAAGCCACTACTGAAGAAAAACTCTCTGGTTCAACAACTCGGTAACTGGGAACAGACAGGAAAAAACTAGCCAAAATTATCGCCGACGCACGATAACGGATATGGCATTATGCCAATTGGGAGAGCGATAACTATGTTCAATCAAATTGCTTCGGATATTGATAGATTCCACTTACATGAGATGAGTTTGGGTGAACGTCGTTTTACGAGTTT
Source organism: Rhyacophila brunnea (assembly GCF_057557595.1). Classification (NCBI taxonomy): domain Eukaryota; kingdom Metazoa; phylum Arthropoda; class Insecta; order Trichoptera; family Rhyacophilidae; genus Rhyacophila; species Rhyacophila brunnea. The sequence continues at coordinate 37,669,835 of NW_028232752.1, forward strand.
TTAAGATAGGGTCTATCTACCTAGTTCACTCGGTGTGCTTTCATGTAGGTATTTATTATTTTATTTTATTTTTTACTCATATTACCCTGTATTTTAATTTCAATATTGTAAACACTTATTTTTTTTATGTCATGTCGTGAACGCTTTTAATTTATAATTTGTTATGATAAATAAATAATTTGAATTTAAATATAAAGATGAAGTTATTTCATATATATCTAAATTAAATGAACCTACTAAGGATGACTATATAACTAAAATAACTGAGGAAACTCGTATAGGTAAGTATATAGATATGGGGCTCTATCTCATATTTCAGATATCTTACAGGAGATGACACCTATGGCGGAATGAAATTTAATAATCAAAATGCCATCGAAAAATCTCACCTCACTCCAAAGCCCGGTATCCCAAAAATACAGCCAGGAAAAGCGGACGCCGCCTTAGTTGGAGAACTTAATGAAGCTAAGCGACCCAAGCTGCGATGAATGTAAAGGTAGGTGTAGGTATCAACGCACTCTATAAATGTAAACACTATCGACTTATGTTGCTTTGTAGAAATTGAATGTTATTACTGAAAAGTTAGTGACTCGGGTTTCGAATTTAAGCATCTTCAGTACCATCAAATCAATAATAAGTAACTCCACATGTTCTTGCTGTATAACATAGTGTAGACTGTTGCTGATTAAAATGGCTATTTAAAAGAAATGATAATTTTTTATTAACTATAGGTACTGAAAAATAAACAAAATTGAAGAATATATTTTCTATGAATATCCATTATCGGAAGCCGGCCATCATTTTGGCCATCTATTTTGAAATAGTCTGCTGCAGTACCTACTGGGTTCATAAATAGTCTCTGAGATTCTTTAGCTAGGTTCAACCAGGCCCTCACTAACCGGAAAGCTACCTTTGAAATTATTCGAATTTGAAATAGAATGCATAACTCTACGCCTCTTGTACAATAAATATATATTCAATTATGAATTATTATATTTTTTCATTCAATACTACGATAAAATATAATCAATACAAAGACCTTAAAAACATAAATATCTACTAGACTTTTTTTATGACAGATTAGACAGATAAGGCTTAATAGATAAAGAGCACCCAAAGAGCCGACCGGCTAACGCGTCAGCTTATAATGTCGTGGGTTCCAGGTTTGAATCCCGGGTCTGGCAGATACACATATTGTTTTTTAATGTGTGTGGGGAGTCAAAGTATTGACCTTATGGGTTGAGCAAGGGGATCTGGATAAAAATTTGTTAGTAAAAACTTCCACCTCGTGGAGGCCTATATGATCTTCTTAGGATCGGACATGGTCAAAAAAAAGAAGAAGAAAATAGCAAGATCACCTGTGAAAGATAGGATTTCAAATCCCACTAGATCCCACTTTTTTGTCGAATACACATTTTTTTCATTTCTTTTTAATTGTGTATTTAAATTCAATTAGTTTCGTCGCTTCTCTTATCCGCATCGCTCCACTGCGTACACATTTCTAACGATGCTATGGGGTTCGAATTAAAGGAAATAGAATGCCGAGCATTTCCGAAGCATCCCAAAAGGTGACCGTATTAAGTGTCCGGCGCACGGTTCAGGTGTACACGCTGATAATGAATAATTTATAATTTAAGCCCGTTAAAAGCAGTCGGGAGCGTCCCTTCTAATTAATATTGACGAAATGGACAGAGCCCCCCACGTTTTGCAGGCTTTTAAAGGCTTAGGGCCGATAATAATAAGCACGCACCCGATGTGAAATTTACGACCGGCATACTAAGCGAACTCCGCGTATTTTCATATATTTCAATTCGCACAAATAAATACCGTAATGAAATATTCTGCTAGATTGAGAAGGTTGCTCATTTTAATGCTGCATTGAAGGTAATATCTAAAGAGCGTAATATCCAAAGGGTTTGGACTTTAACTAGAGAGAATCCTATTAGTCATACATTTGAATATGTACTTCCACATCGTTGTTAGTTTTGCTTCTATGAATCAAGTCAGTATTTGCATTACTTTAATTTTAATTGCAAATGTGTTAGATGTTAGGTACTGGGAAAATTCGAATCTCAAATAGCGTAGCTATTAGAAAATATCAGCAAGGTACACCTAAATACGTACATATGTACGAATCCCACTCGGTCAAAGATTGTTTCAATTGGTATCCAATTAATACTTATTGTTTATCGAAGAATGATACATCTTTAAATCTCCACAATCAATGCCAACCTTTTAATTACCACTCAATTACCACATTTAAATAACACATTAATTATATCTAATGGCCAATTACTCCAAACGCGCCAGTCGCGGTGTTAGCACTAAATGAGTTAACTCAAAACTCTAACTCTAACTCTAAAGGCATTAAAATATACAGTATGGTAAGGTAGGTACTATTATAAAAATCATTTGAACCGAACAGGATTCGATCACACATCTTTCGCTAGCCGTCGACTTAACTACCGACCCAACAATCTTGCACCTAATAACTAAGTGATCTGAGTTTTTTTTTAATCTAGAATAATAGCAAGCATCTCATACACCACAGGTATGCAACAACATTACTAACTTGATCCATAGATGTCAATGGAATTAGTCTCAATTTTACCATCCTTATCATCTTTCTAACCTATCCTGGGTAGGGAATCCAATCCCGAGCCAAAATTCTGATGCCGGGATTTCGGGATTACAATTCAACAATCCCGGGATTGCCATTTTTTCCAATGTTAATAAAAAAAAATTATATTTACAAATAACATTGCTAAAATCGGTCAAAAATAAATCTAGTATAATTTATACTGTTTAAGACATTTATTGTATATCTAGGTTCAATCTTGGAAATACATAAATTTAATGGAATAAATAATATTGTAATATAAATAATAATGTGAATTTAATATGAGATTGCTGTTTCTGATAGTAAAGACTTAATGAATGGATTAGCGAGATTTAAAATAGTAAAGCAAATAATCATGGTGTACTTATGGCGTTTCCGCTTCATAAATCTAATTAGTCAGCCAAATATGAAACTGCCGTAAAACGTATGAGATCATGGTGGAATTACTTTGTTAGTAGTGCGAAGCATTGTTTTTTTCTAATCTTTCTCATTTTTATTAATTCATGTGAAAAAATAAAATGAATCGGCAACTTACACATAGGTATAAATCAAACTTCATTCAAACTCAGTTTATTTCTAATGTAGTTATTTGTTCTTAGAAGTATTTTTTCTGTTATATTTTCGTTTTTATTTTATGTTCCATTAAAATTGATTAAAAAGTCAATCCCGAAAGTTTCGGGATTATGTTTATCAATCCCGGGATTGATAGATATCGAAAATAGCTCGGGATCCCGGGATCCTGGAATTCGGGATCCTGGGATTGGAATCCCTAATCCTGGGGTAGTATTGATAATATTGATGCAATGGGCAAAGATTTCCCTTGGCTTATATATATATTTATTTTTTTCATTTGAGAGCTTGTTTTAGGGTGTGATTTTGAAAGCTTCAAATTTGTATAATTTAACAACACATATCCTATTATGGAGTTTTCAATCTGCCATATATATTCGTCACGCAGGCAAGACATACTTATCGCCGCTAGGAATACGGAAGGAATGTACAGTAATTGTTTTGTGAAGGGTGAAATGACACCTAATGCGGACGATGGTGTGAGAGTACGCTTTCATGGTCCGTAGAATTGATTGGATTTGCCAATATTTCTCTCTACCGGACGTGTATTTTACATTAGACTTATACTATATTTATAAAATAAAATAAAATCAACTGGGAGAGAGAAGTATTTAATCCATTGTTGTATCTAATATATTATTGGAGATATTTCAGACACATAATATGATGTTTTATCAGCTAGTGTAAAAGTGACTTGTAGCTAAATTTCAAACATATCAAACAGTGTCATATTTTTTCCATTTTTTCCATTACGAACTAATTAATGGTGAGCCTTATCAAGTTATCACAGTATAATCTATAAAAAGAAGTAAGTATACAAATATATCGATCTGCCTTTTTTATTAGTATATTTTAGTGGGTATAATTTAAACATTTCCTGGTAATATTTTTACAATATTTTGGTGGAAATTTAATAAATTTATAGTAGATACCGTATGTCCACCGTATTAATTTCACCGGCAAACGACTCTTGTCAAGCAATCCAATATGAATAGGGTACAACAGGTTTAAATCGCTAGCAAAATAGAGCAACGGATAGGATGACTGACGTATCTAAGGTGGAGAGAATTGTTAAAGGAAGCCAGGCACCGCTTAGGGTAGTCGCCTTCCTGACGATAACAATGTAGTACCTACTATATATTTTATTTTATCTAAAAAAAAACGAGACAATATAGAAAATATGCATGATTTAACAAATTATTACAAAACAGTGTGAAAAAATAAACAAAGGTGTAATATACAAGTAGGTACAAGAAAATAGAGCAAGTCAACAAAATTAACCAACATTAATCATTTATCATCACCATCTATCTACCTAAGCTCACAAATAAAATTTATTGATATCCATAGCAGATTGGTGCATCAGAGCTATTGCTTTCCCAATTGGCATTACCAAAGGCTAGTTACCAATGGCTAGAATACTAAATAACTGATGCTAAGTAGGTATTTATAATTGTCATGATGTATGTCAATAATGCACGCCCAAGAGAGAGTTAGTTGGATAACGGCACGAATAGATCAATGTAGTAGTCAAATAAAGAAGTCAAGTACTTCAATTGATGTGGCACCAAGCAATGGACTCAATCTCAAGCCAGTTTCGAATTAATGCTATTATAACGTAAATACAACTTTTGCGATGAGGAGGAAGGAGTTGTAGATGGAGAGTCATCAGGAGGAGAGATGAGAAGTCAAGATTTGGTGGTTGCTTCGATGGATCGAGGAACGAGTTTTATTTGCAGCGTAAACGGTCGGTGCAATGTATGTTACAAGAACGTTATGTTACAATACTTATGATACTGTTCCGAGGTCCGAGCTCGGTGGAACAAAATGCTGTGCGGATCAACTTACACTAAGCTTACTAATCGGATGGAGATTATGATTGATACTAATAGGTATTTAGACTGACTAACTCATCAACCATGGCCTGCTAATTATATGCATGAACATTCGGTAAATTGCGAGTCATTGTTGATGAAGTTTGCAATTGAGAAATCTGCTGGCCTCTCTGCATTATAGCACTTCGATGTCACTCGTGTAGAATATGCTGACTGTAGATGCGACTATTATGCGATAAATGATTTTCTAATTCGTACACAGTCGAAATAATGCTGACAAGGCCCGAAGTCATTGACCACAACACAACTTTTGACTTGGACAGTGGATGGACTAATTACGAATTAATCATATTATAGTTTATTTTGTTACTGCTGTTTAAATCTAGGCTGCTAATAATATTAGAGATGGGGAGGCGTTCAACCGGCAGCCAGACGAGGGTCATACGTAATCTTCAACCGCCCCAAACGTTTATCTCTAGCTACAACACGTCAGCGAATTTCAGTCTAATTGTTTAATTCATTCGCGTTGAGTGTATCTCCCTTGAAATTAATTTACTGCCCATTTGTTCTCGCTAAAATAATGTGGAGTCACATTGTAAGGAGTGTTGTACGATTAAGTGCCTTCCGACAAAAAGTCGTCCGAATAATACCGAATTAACAATATAATATCATTATATCGAAATAACAACCTTTCACACGCCAAACACAACCACGGGTTTGGAGAGTTCTTCTTATGACACTTATAGCACAATTTGTTAATTTCGTCACTATTTTGTTATAACACGGTACACAACTTACTGAAAGAGCGTAGAGACGTAGCGGTAATTACGCGGTACTCGTAGCACGCGTATGTTATGGCTAACAGTGAAACGTTTCAATGCAGTTATCTTTTGCAAATAACAATAAATTACATTGTTTGGTTTCATTTTACTTTTTAGCAATTAACGCATTTCAGTTATTATAAATTAACACCATAGTTAACTCAAAGAAAGCCGATTTCAAAAAATACTAGTTCTTGTCAAAAAATACAGTTTGTTTCTAGACATTTGGAGTAGACATTTGGACTGTGGAGACCATAGATGTATTAAAAGTAGTGGAGACCCTCTTCTTTGATGACGGTGGTAGAGATCGATCGTCCGCTGATAGACATAACGGGTGAGTAACACTGAGACGAGTTGTGACAGCGAATAATAATTGAAATACAAAGAGTGTGAGACCATGTACACTTAAGGTGTCTAGGGAACTTCAGAAAATATTTTACATACCTGCCTAATGGAGGACAATTCTAGGTTCCTTTTGTTATTTGACATACTAGTATTAATTAAAATACACTTCTTATAAAATATAATATAACAACAATATGACAGCGGATCACAGTCAAAGCTTCATAAAATTATTTTGTTTTATATTATAAAATAATATAAAACAAAATATAGATACTTATTTAAAATAATCTCACTAATACAAAAAAAGTATACGAAACCAAACGTTGACGTACATATACCGAAAATGATGTAGAATATTATGTTTTTATATTATATTTATGGTGAAAACATATTTCTTTAAAGAATAGAGACATTAATTAGGTATCGTAATATGAATAAATTCCGACATAAATAAAAAAAATTACAACATAATGAATATACCTCGCTCATTATGTTGTAATTTTATACGCATACGAATGTATTCATAGCGGATTATTATTTATAGTATTAATACTATCGAACGAAGGTACTTGATGAAAATTGTATTTAAATTCTAATGGATTTAAGTTTTTTACTATTCCATTTGAGTCGTTTTCTGCGACCCGAGTTTCGCTTTTCGGTTTCTTCAGACAATATGTAAATATTTTTTTATTGTGATCCTTGACTTATATGTATGTAGGTGATAAGGTTTTTACCTACTTCATTGTATTAATTGTTATGTAAGTTAGGGTTAATTGTGTTCGTTGTCAGTGTATATTTGTCTTTTGATGAGTGTACACTGTACAGCAGCGATTTCCAAACAGGGAGGCGCGAAAAGTTTAACACAAATAAATGTAGCCACAGGTTTGCAGTTTGCAACTGCATAGTTTATAAAACGGCCGCTAGTTATAAACTACATAAAAAACAGTCATATAAAAGGTTTTTTGAAAACCTGTCTGAAGAAATGGAGACTAATTTTATAATACCTCACTTTTATACTATTGTGAAGTGCGCTATCTATCTCGTGAAAAAATGATATAAAAGGGTCAAAATCATAATGTTGAAATTTGAGGCAAATTTTTTTACAAACGATAACTTGTTAAACCTATTTGGTTGTAATTGAAAAAATAATTGAATGAGTAAATTAATACACGGACCACTAATGCATTGATTGGTTTAAAAAGACAAAGTGAAGGCACACATAAAAAATTGGAGCTTTGGAAGTCAAAATTACAAAAAAAAAATCGTCATGTTTTTACTTTTAAATGATATCTGCGCCAGATATATTGAAGCAAACAAAAATCTATTTAAGTTTGCTAATGCACTTTTCAAATTATTTATTTTACAAATTTACTCTAATAGTAAAAAAAATCGCCTGCAGCGCTACTTTTGCAGGACTATGAAATATTTCAAATATGTAGTTGTGCGTTTGATGTGATACCTATATGATGATTGATAATTATACTTAAATGATAACTCCCACGTATAATCTAGGAAACACTACATTAAAGCACCACACTGCCCTTAACCTCAGAGATAGGTAGGTGGGCCCGCCAAAGATCCTGGTCTGGGGGCCCGCTTCAGGATGTGGGGCCTATGATAGAATCCATATATCAATGAACAATGATGATTTTGGATTGACTACTATTGAAATCTTTTTTGCACGTCCATCGCATGAAAAACAAATTAATTTAAAAATGAATATAAGTAGTAAAACCTTGTTTATTTTTAACTTTTGTTAAGTTTTTTTTCATTTTTGTATTAGTACCTACCTACATTTCCACTGCTGTACGGCGTCTGAAGATGCCGAGAGCCGAAACCCGGGTCTCAAAAAACGACTCAAATGGAATAGTACAAAATTAAAAGTTTAATTATGTTTAGTCAATAGATTAAATAATCAAAGTGAATACAATAATATTTATCGAAATGCAAATAATATTCAGAGAGTAATGACGCGGCGCATTCCACAAAATATTGAACAGGGCACTTGCATAATATGAACCCAAATTAAATAATATTCAACGCAAATGTTTGCACAACGCCAACCATCGAATGATTTAATTTCCCCAAATAACGTCATTAACATAATCTAAAAACGCACGCGATGTTGCTATTATGTCGTGTTTAAACACCTCGGGGGAGATAATGTATTAATTTTGAACATAAACGTACACCGATTCAAGAAAATAATACTATACCTTTGTGATTTAATCAATCGTGCAACAAAGCTAAGTATTTGTAATCAAATCATTTTTTATTGAAGACTGACTGTACCCACTTATTTTTAGAAATTATTGTCACGTTTGAAACCTGATCCGGTAGCTAAATTGATATATTTCTCGTTCCCTTCGGATTGCGTTGCATATCAAACCAACGAGTTTGTTTTTCAGTATGGTTTTCTAATATGCATTTTTTGACAAAGCCTACCAAGTATACGGCAGAAGCAGAATCTGAATCCGAATCCTAAATCCAGCATACAGCTGCGATATGACTCGTTGCCGTAATGCAGCATCGTCAGAATGCAAGCATTGACCAAGTATTGAGTTCTGACCGAATGTCTGAGAAATAATTTTATAATATCCATAGATGTTGCTAGTTTCTTTTATGATGCTAACTGTCAGTTGGTGGAAACACATTTTATTAATAAAAATAAAACACATAATGCATGTAGTAGGTACTAATTCTACTTAGTTCAATAATAATCAGGACCGGTTTCATCTTCTTCAATGGGACTGGTGATCCAGTTGAAAATATCCATTGAAGTGGACGAAATCGGTCCAGATTATTATTAAACTCTGTGGAATTAGTACTAACTACATATTGCTGTTTTATTGTGATTAATAAATTTTGCTAGTTTCTCATTTTTAAAATCATTACTGGCGTATAAAATATTAGATCAATACACCTAAAGTCTACAACTCTACACTATATTACTATTCTTTCTTTACAAAGCTTTTATTTGTTGTGGCGTTAACAATTAGTGTTTAAATTATTTTTACAAGACAAGGTAAACATTTATTTGTCTTATATTACCGACTATTTGCCATTGTTTACTACATACGTCTGATAAACGCCAGTCTACGTACTAAAAATAAGATGTGAAAGGAAAATGTAGATTTTTGTTTAAACTATAATTTCAATATATTTTTGTGATTATCTTCAAATAAAATTTCATGGAGGTAACCGAATATGAAATCAATATAGACTTATCACCCTTTTCCCTTCTTCATAGAAGGAAGGTGTTGAATTTGGCATATCAATGCTTATTGAAGGTAATCGCTGCCATGTTCTGAAACGCACTCTAAAAGCGAGAAGAGAAACCAATAATGGAGGATAGACGACTTTATAAGTTCTGCGCGAAATCGAAATTCGTGATGTCATAAATAAATTCGAACAATACAAGTACAATGGCGATAGCAATGGCAAACAATGGAGCGGAGGGTAAAATATTATTTTATACTATTAAACGAAGAGAGGCGGTGGCCACCGTTTCGTGAGACCCTAAGGAATCTCACCTGGACAATTCATCGGCAACTATTTTCAAATTTTGTAAAACGCATTATACTATAACGCAGAGGTTTTCAAACACTTTATTTCACGGCGCCTTAAATATTATTCCCGTAAAATAAATAGTACGTATTATGTGGAGGTTTTGTTGTTTTTTTTTGTTCTCTAACAATTTTTATTTCCAAAGCTGCTAACAATCGCATATATAAGCTTTTTTAGGTTTTCTGAAAGATGTCAAAAAAAATTAAAGATGATAAAATTTTCATATATCTTTAAGAACACACCCACTGAAGTACATATACGCATCTACTATTGTAATTATGTATCAGCAGTGCACTGAGTTAAGATTGTCTGGGATTATCACTTTTCGAACAGCCTGCTTTTGCGCACATTTTTAATAGGCACCACTGCTGTAAGGGACATTTTGGATAAAAGCCGCTAGTTGTTTATTGGGTTATATTGTATGGAATGTCGTCTTCCTTGTCCCCAAATTGCTCGAGCAAGAAGTATTCGATGAAGTTACAAATAGTTGGTAGTGAAGAAAATAGTTTTCTAAATAAGTAATTAAAAAAATGACAAAATATTTCAAATTGCTTTAATGTACCTAATGTTGCAAATTGTCAGCCTTTGTGGCTTAGTAAGTTTAATGCATATTATATATATTTTTTAGAATTATTAATAACCATGTCCTTGCTTTTTCGTACAAGGTGGTTGTTAGTAATTTTGAACAATCACAAACACCCAGGCTTTGAGAAAAACACATAAATATGGTGTGTCCCGACGGAATCGAACCCAGGAACTCTCGGGTGGAAGGCAAGCGCCTTACGCACTACACCACGAGAGCCACCGCATATTATATATTATATTATTCTGAAATAAGGCCTAGACGGTGTTTTATGACAATATTTAAATTGAGCTTTAAATAAGGATAAGTAGGTATGCAGATTAAAAAGAATACAATATTCATCAATTTCCCTCGATCCCGTCTTCTATCGAAGGTTGGCGATTAAGCATCCCACTATCACTAATCAGTCGAATCTAATTACCGATGCCTGACACATCTCTCTTCCCATGCCTTTGCTGCCCTATATCTTGCACTGTATTATTAAATGGAATAAATCTATTACAGATAATATGGTCAAAGTATGAGGCTTTCCTGTTTTTATTGTCATGACTATGAATAAACGATTTGTCCTACTTTAATATATTATTCTAGAATCTAGATAACTGAAAGTCACCGGTGTGTAGGTACATGTGTAATCCAATAATATAATACGATTAAGAATAAATCGCTCGTAAAACTGAAAAAAATGGGAGAAAAGCTAAAAAAGCTCTTGGCATTGATTTTGGACTGAAATTTTTTTGAATGGGAAAGCCGATTGGATCAGGGTGAAGAATTGAAAGGGCGATCGAAAAAGCTCTCGGTTTACATTTTGAAGGGACTTTTTTTATAAACACTGGGTGCGGTGCGGCCCTTGCGTGATTTTGCCCGATATATCTAACTACGCACGGGGCAGTATATGAATACGTATCTTAATTATGAAACAAATCAATTATGAACGATCATAATAAAAGCAAAAATTATATTTGTACGATCTTCAACATGTTATTAGATTACAATATACAAACGGCAATGCCTAGTTCAGACTAAGAGACACGTGTGCGTGAACAAATGCACATTATGAGAACCGTTCGAAAATTGTATAGAAACGTGTAACGAACTTTATTATGGAACCATTTAAAATATTTGGATAAGATAATTATAATTTAAATAAATTTGAATTGGTATTATAGCTTCTATATAAATGCCTAGTATTTTGCTGTCTGAGTACACGCCATTATTTTTCCAATCAGTGTCTTAATAATTATTTACTTACTTAGCATTTAATTTTATTACTGAGATCTTGATTATTTCAATACTGAGTATTATAATTTCTACAAGGCATGCTCACTTTTCACTCTCTTGAATCTCATAGGTCACTTCTGCTCTCAAGACATTTTTTGCCTGTTATCACGAGGGATGGTTTCCAAACCTGGCGTCCTAAAGAATTTAAATTTATATACGCCTGTCAATTACCTACGTGGTCGCAGCAATGATCTATTCTGATCAAGCCTATCAGGCACGCTTGCCGAGGGCAATGGCTGCAAGACTAGTCAACGCACTCCCCAAAAACATAGACTTTATCAGTGATGTGATGCGTTTTTGTTTTTGAAACTATACTGTATAAAATTGTTTGTTTTTTATATGTTCTTCTTCTCTCTTGTGAGGGTAATATTTCTTATAATGTAAATATCATGTTATAAACTTCTGAATTTTGATTTTTTAAGTCCATGTTTTGTTTTCTTAAATAAATAAGTAATATTATTAAACATATACATAGAAACATTACATTCTAAAAAAATCACTAACTTTCTACCATAGTATCCACAATAATCCCCCTAACGTGAGACCCTGGTTATATACCCCAAAAAATATGTCGAAGAGACAATGATTATAACAATCGCATAAACTTAAACCGACACCACTATCTGTATGGCGAATTGTCAAGCAACGGACAAAGTTTCGGGTAAATCGTGGGGCGAATATTGCAGAGCGAACGACCATCGCATTGTGATAAGTTTTCAATGGCAGTCTATACTCGAACAATAGGTCAGCTTAAGGAGGGGGTGGTAGAGTGTCTACTGTCTATGGCCGCGATATTAATAATGATCGCAACCGGGAAAAGCTCAAGTCTAAGGCCAAAGTGAGGGAGCTTAAAGCTAGACGTAATTTTATTAAAAGCTCGCGGGATGGAGCTATAGAAATGTAATCATCTTTCAACAGGTGAACGGTTTAATGTAATAAGTTACATGGATCTAATTCTTTGTACAGGAATTGATTGTTACGAGTATATAAATGAATACAAAGAAACTCAACATAATAATAGAATCAATGAAGTCTTATCTATGCTTATATACATACGCTAAAAGATTTTGTAGAACACACGCAATTCACGAGTAAACACCACTTTAGTTGGTTATATGATACCTTCACGTTCCTTCGTTATAAACATATTCAAAGACATCGCTTCTTAACAATCGCCATTTCTGTACCAATCTATATTTTTCCGCAGCTTTGTAGCCATAAATTATTTCCAAGTCGCTTACTATATTTTAAAATTTAATATCCAACTATTTGGCTTAAATAATCAAATTAAATCGCTGTGCATAGCAAGAACTTGAAATAGTTGTTATTGGTGGGAGGGGGCTCACAAAATAGATTTCTCCGTATCTACCATTTACTATGCACTTATCAATGGTATCTTATCTAATGAGTAATCACAACATTTTAATTTGCTAATAGATTATAGATAGCATATAGCATTGTTAATAATTTTGTAAAACCTTTTTATACGTTTAATATAATTGCTTAAAAAATCATGAATCCAATCAAAAATAAATTAAGTAATGGAATCTTGTGGTCACCGCAAAGTTACTTAGTATTTCATGGGTTTTCAGTTACAAAACGTGAACTTAAGCTTCGAATTAGAATACAGCACTATAAAAAAACATGTCTACAAAAAAATCAATCCAAGAAAAATCAATTTAAAAATCATTTCAATTAAACGGTAATTATAGAAAATTGAATTTGTTTCTGACATTTTGGATTTAGGGGCTCCTAGGTCAATTTTAAATGCATTATTATTATATAAATCATTCTTTGACATTTGTGATCATCTTGACAATTTATTATACTTCGTCTTCATTTATATGTGTTTTTTTAATAAATTATATGTATTAGGGCTATTAGGCGATAGAATTACAATTAATATATTGCAATTAGTGATATAGCTACAATATATTTTAATTTACTGCTTCTATATGGATTGACTATAGGAATATTATCAACAGAATGCAAAACCAAAGCATGCAACTAGTTAAGTGATTCTGATCACAATTATTATACTAAAAAATAGCCTGAGTAAAGTAAAAATAAATAGCTTCGATCTTAATCGGAGCATATAATAATTCGATATGGACGTACTGTTACTAGTTCAACGTAGACATTATGTTATTTAAATATTGTACTACATTCTGGTTAATCTTAAAGCCATAAATTACCGAAAATGTGTGCAAAACATTTCAAGACAATATTATCATTTCTTGTTTGGAGAGTAAATATTTCATTTTGTTGGTCGTTTAAAAAGAGATTATAATATCACAGGCAGAAGCAACTCGGGAATAAATAATATGTGAAGAAGAAGAGGGAAGAGGAAACAAAATAACAAGGTCGGTATTTACTGACTGAAGAAGTCAGTTAACGCAGACTTGGCATCTCTCCCAGTTACTTCCATTTCGCGTCTTCCACTTCCGAAAGAATTGCGAAAAGCCAGGCGCAAGTATTCCGCCTGAAATGTCGTAGGCAATTTTTAAAGGCGATACCATCTCGCAATTTTCTTTTTTTGACTGTAAATAATACTTCGATACTATCGCAGAGGAGATGGATAATACTAGACACATTAAGTATGCACTTTTGTGAGCATAATCCTAAATTTAGATCATAAAATATTTATAATTAAATTGAACAATATATTAATTACACACACGACCGACAGCAATATTTATGGAGTACATACATATGATAATGCTATGGATCAGGGTTTGCGAACCTTTTTACGTAGGCGTGCCAAAAATTCCCAAATATTATTTTTCAACTGTCTGACATGCCGAGCAGTTATGAGGCAAAATAGTTTTGAAAAAATATATTTAAAAAATGGTGATGTTCTAGATACCACTCACAGAACATAGCACACATACAAATTTATCACTTTTTTTCTATTATAAGCTATATTTCACGTTATATATTTTGGTCTACCAATTTTTAAATTGTCTTTTAATGTATTAATTAGCTTGATGATTTACACACAAATTGCCACCATAATTCCTCCGATCAGATTATCTCAGAGGCATTATCTCGCTACATTGGTCTCAAGTATTGTAAAGCGATTAACGTTAGAGGTTCGCGGCGCGACCGCTCTATGCTTATATAAATAAAACGTATAAATAAATAAATTAACGTAATGCTTATTCTTGAAGAGTATTTGCCTGCATTTTTTTTTTTACAATGCTGTCATTAATTATTTCATATATCATATTATACATATTTCTCTTCAAACGTGTGCCATAGAAAATCATCTCGCATGCCACTGGTGGCACGCGTGCCATAGGTTCGCCATCACTGCTATAGATATAAATTCATGCATACACGCGAGTATCTCATTCAATAAATTGGGTTACTATGCTTTCAACCTTGTAAGAGCGTGCCCGTGAGCGAAATATTGATAAACATTTTTTAGCATGGAACATGCCTTTGTTTTGACCTCTCGGGCGGATTCGTTACGAAAAATCCCACAGGCGCAGCGGTAACTAAAAATAATGTCACAAGAGTATCGCGGCGCGGGCCGCGAGAGACTACAGTTCAGTCGGCCGCGAACGGCGCTTCGGGAATGACGAGTAAACCCTTTCGAATTTGGATAACCAGCATTCAGAGAATCAGTAGGCAAAGCATGTTCCATGTTTAATAATTTTAGCCGTTAGGGTTTAAGTAACCATCATCTGAGGGTCCCAGGGGGAGCGGAGCTTCCTGCGAGTCGCAATAATCTGAGGTGCACAGGGGGGCTAACCCCCCCCCCCCGCGAGTGCCGAGTTTTTTTTTAATTTAATGAAATAATAATAATTGATTTATTGTTACATTGTACTTTTCTGTTTGAGTATTTTGCGACCCGGGTTTCGCCTTTCGCCATCTTCACGCACTATGCATTAACCAATGACAGATGCATGACTGATAACTTGTCTTAATCGTTGAATATTGCATTTTAATTTAAATACTTAATACCATTTATACTTTGTAAACCGTTCGGTATCAAATTATAATTTATTTATACGGCAATCAATTGAAAATGTCCTTATAATAAGATAAAACCAATAATGAATAACTATATGGATTTCTACAATTACCTACTATCTAAAATAATTGTCACCATCGCTTACACTAAAATTACGGCTTCACATTTGCACATACAAAACTAATCTCAAGAACCTAATACCTGGTAGCTGGACTCTGTAAACCTATAAATCAACATTCATCATAATTATCAAGTGGAACTCTCCTGTTATTTTTATCATCTCGTCTAAAACAAGTTAGTTAGTTTCTCTAAAGCTACTTGCTACTCATAAAATACATACGTTAACTGATGCTATGTTGTGTCAGCCTCTCATATGGAACCATAACATGAGTTAATTTTAGTAGGTATAAGTAATATTAAGTATCATTGGTCGATAGTATTAATATAATAATTATTGGACTGTTATTTATATGGACCACATAGTAATGGATTTATTATAATTAAGAAATACGTATAGGTACGTAATAGTTACAATGATACGCATTGACACGGGATGCCTGATGAGTTTCTGTGGTAAGAATTTAGGATGGCAACATGGCTTTTGCTTTTCAGTATAATATCAGTATAATATGAATTTTAAGAGGATAAAAAGAGGATAACATTTATATTCTTGCAGTAAAAATATTAGATACGTTTCATTTTTACAGTGGAACAAGAAAAAACAATAAAGTGGCGCTTAGATACAAAATTAGTGTCTTTTCCAAAATCTTTGAGGGCAATATTACGATGATTCGTTGTTTTGAGAAATGCGCTACCTACCTGATTTTAATATTGACAAGGAAATTCTTCGTAGTAAACACTACAGTGATTAATTACCCAACAAAAGCTTGTCAGTGGTTGCTTAAATTACTTGAATAAAAGTAAAACGTAAAAATAAAATAAGAATTTACGGTTTACTCTAGGTTGACTAATATATTATTATATAGTAAACAGGTACAATTACTTGAAGCTACTGATATTTGATATTATCTTGAATTGTTATTCACTATCGTCATCCTCAGTCTGAATCAATCCACTGTTGGATGAAGGTCACTCTAACCTGATTCCATTCTTTTCAGACCTGTACATTGCATTGCAACGCACTTCAGCAAAACTTAATAACTGTATCGGTCTCAACGTCTACGTTTAACTATATTACATCGCATGGACTGGGCTTTTCCTTATTCAGTTATTCCGCTTTTTGTCTTTATACATTATGCCCATCATGCACTTATCCATATCACGCAGTGCAACTCTATGTTTTTGGAAATATCGTTTATAGGTACACACTGGTTGAATACTTAGTGATTTAGGCACAACGTCACTATTGAAATACTGCAGTCCAACATTGTTCTGCGAATAATTTCATGAAATACATATTTTTCATAGACACTTCTTCTCCTAAAAAATAGTATTCTCAACCGTGTAAAGTTAAGCTTTTTCTGCGTGTAAATGGTAGTCCGGCAATTATATTAAAAGAGAGCTAATGTTTTGTTACGAAAGTACTGAAACATCTCTCCATTAAAAATTAACTTAAAAAGATATTTATTACCTCAAAAGTACACAAACATAATACTAAGCAAATCTTATCTCATTAGAGAAAATGTAGCGCAGAATGGAGACGCGGAGCAGGAAAAATAATGCAACGATATGGCAACACGGGTATTTTATTAATTCCATTCTCGTCCCACGAACTAGCCTCCTTCGGTCTATAGAACAAAACAGAATTAGGAAAATTTACCCAAAAACAATTCGGCATTGAAAAGGTTGAATAAATACTTTGAAAGTAGACACAACTTTATGGTAACTAATTACAATAATGGTCTTAGCACTCGTAACTGTCAAAATTCTTTGACAAAATGACATTGTTTTACTTAATAATATTAAAGAAAAGAAACAGTAATTATAATATTAATACCATTATCATTTTACATAATGGAATTCTAACAAATAAGTGATAACTCGATTAATACAATTTATAGTATCAAATTCAGAATAATACTGAGCACCACCGCATCTATTATATACACAAGACTGCTTTCGGCCGCTACGGCAGCTATCTGGGGTAGATTTTTATCGAAGTATTAGCACTTATTGTGTTACAATTACAATACGTTAGTTGTAATTGTTACAATAAATGCTATGTTTTCACAGCACCTGTTTTGGCGGTGGTAAATTTTAGAGCGAGATAGACAGTTTTGACGGCTAACTTATTGTACACACATAATATAACAGACAGATAATTGGGATGTAATTCCTCTCCCGCATAAACAATGGTTAAAGAAATTTCACATCTTAAAGTTTACTCTTAAACACCTCGTTATGATAAAACATCTTACTTGGGCTGAAATTTGCCAGATAGGTGTTCACAGACTACGACCATTTTGTTTATTTTCTACTAGCTACGTCGCAAAATACGAATTAAAATATGTAAACCACGACAGCCGGCATACTGCGAGCGATACTGAAGATCTCACCAATTAGTAGGTTCGACCACTTTCTTCCTTTAATTTTATTAATTTCCTATTTTCTATTTCGCTCTTATTTTACGAGCCGTTTTAAAAATAAATTCATTACGGACGCTTGAGTTCATGGTAACCTAAGTTCTGGGCAGCTACTGTGAAACATTCCCGGATTTAAATAATAACAGCAGCTTTATCACCTTTTGTGCTTCCGGGTACGCCCGATTAATTTGGGGATGGTAAATGAGGGGATGGTTGGTGGGAAATATGTATTCTATACATTTTAGCTAACAATACCCAACATAATATTATCTATTGATAATCATCTCGTCAATGAGCCCAAAACATCGAAAAAGATGGACAATTAAGAACACACGATTAACAGGCCAAATACAAAAACTATTGTAATTAGTTTTAATATTATTAAATATAAATATATAATATGACGATTTGTCAGCAGACATTGGAAAAACCCAGGCGCATAAAGCTCTCCGTTTATTTACGACCATGTCATTCTTGTATTCGTAAAAATAATGTCGGCGTTCTAAGAGAGAAAGAGAGAAAGCTCTTTCGAGTTTCTACAGTTCGACCAAATTACCTCCGCTAGTTTGAATGTACGTCAAACAACTTCGCGAAACTCTAGACGGGGCCCCTAGAAGATGGAGGGCCTTTTGCGTAATTATTTATCTCATTTCGGAGTGTCGTAATATTATAAGATACTCTAACCTAATTTTGGAAAATGTAGGGCAATGGCACTGTAAGTAATGGTGTCCCATCTGCCTTTTCCACCCTCGTCTGAGGGGTCATATGCATGCAAACTTCCGGTTCATCATGATGTAATTTAATGTATCGCGACACTATTACAGACATCCGTAACAGAAGAGATAATAATCACAGCGATACTAGTAACATTAAAATGTATAAAATTCGAGCGGAAAAATGCCTATCTAACATTATTTCTGTAAAATGACTTATTTATTGGATACACACCCTTGGAAATATAATCACAATTTATTGTATTATGAAACAAAATATTTAACCCTCTAAATATCTACATTTATATAATTGTACGTGTTTTTCCATATAAATCAAACTTTCCACGCATTGTTCAATTCTAGGGATTAATTCTTTTCTTTTTAATATCGTTCATTTATTGACATTTTACATACCTTTGTATTTTCTCTAAATATATATTTTGATCAAATTGTAATATTTCGTTTTTATTCAATATATTTTTTTAATGATTATATTATGACTATTGTGTGCAGATGAATAGTGTGCTTATCGCGTTTATAGTTAACATCTATTATTTTGTTTATAATTTGTGTGTGCCAGTTGAAAACAACACCTAACTTTCTACCTACTACCCACTACGTATTCACAAAATATCGGGATTATACAGTGGCGTAATGAACGAATAGCTCTTATCAAAATTATGTAGTCAGCAAACTTAACCATTTAAAAATAAACGGATATATTTATATTGAAAACCTTTACTTTTCTTTAAATAAAATATTATTTATAATATTTTAGTAGGTATTTTTTGGTTTATTATTTTTAATTAAATAAAACACCACTTTATAGTACTTATTCCACTTTTCAATTAAATTTTGTACCGGTTTCGTCCTCTTCAAGGGGACATTATCAACTGAAGAGAACGAAACCGGTACAAAATTTAATTAAAAAGTGGAACAAGTACTATAAAAGTGTGTTTTACTTAATTAAAAATAATTTATCAAATAATACAATGCAGTTCCACCATGAATTGACAGTTAACACTATAAAAGATATTTTAGTAGGTGTGTGTGTATTAACATTTTTACGATAAGCTGATCGCAATTTTCCGCGAAAATGAATAGGTTGAAGTGGATTTATTGGCACGCCGCCTTGCTACCTAATAATCTCCAGTGAGCTAACAAAAATATACGCACATATTCCACAGAGAAAGAAAGAAATCTTTTAAAAATTATAGCTATGAAAGGTGGCTTCAATGTTAGGGATAACACACATAAAGCAGTGGCGAATAATGCCTGTCGGAGGGGGATGAGAATCTGAAAAAAACTTCACACTTGTCCTACTTAAGTTGAAATTTGTTAATTACGTACAAGCTTTATGATAAAATCAATGATTGGTTGTTTCAACTCATCGAGTGACGAATTCAGTCATATCACGTTAGCGACCTATATCACATCACATCCGGTACTTTTGTCCACTTCCCTATCTATCTGTATCTTTTATAGTATATAAGTATTACTATTATGCACAACATGTACGTTGAACTTATTTTAATTGTTGGTTATTTCTTAGATTTACGATCCATGTTGCACATGCATACGTTATCACCAGCCCGGCGGTTAAATTCACTGGGAGGTCATATTTGAAAATTCTATCAATTGTTAGTATTATTTTGTTATTTTGCTCAATTCAAAACAAATAACTACACAGTTTCATACAAACCATACATAATAACTTGATAACTGCCAATTATAAATAGCTTGGCAGTTACCACCTTTTGGTATTTACTATGAATTGCCACCGAGTAAACGCTGAATTTCTTGAAAATATTAATAAACGTAGTTTTTTTTTAATTCCCTGATTCCTGCTTAACTACATATATCTACCAATTATTTTTTATACCTTATTTTTTTATTCTTCGCCCACTGTACCTATAATATTCATACGATTATTAATAACTGTAAAAACTGATTTAATAATGCTTCCTATCTCCATTCGTTATAACAGGGTGGTCAACTCGTGGTCAACGTTCCAGCTTTCATGGTGGGCGGTAGGGGTTTTAAAAGCATTTTCATTCATAAAATTCCCCGTGACAATTTAAATTTCAGAAAATATACTATTTGTATCGCCCTCGCATAAGTTTAGTTCACGTTACGTAAGTGAATTATATATAGTCATTAATAATTTTATTAATTATATGTAATTTCATCAGACTTCAAATGCTTCTATGTATTATACAAAGTATAAATAAAAAGATAGATTTAACTACAGTAAGTTGTTTTATAAAGATTTATAAGTAAAGTTACATAACTACTTTATATATCACCATTATTGTGGAACCGGTGGGCGGTTAGAAAATTGTACTACTAAAAGAGATAAAAGTGGGCGGTAGGTATAAAAAGGTTGACTACCCCTGCGTTATAGGGACCGTTATAGTGGCGGTTTTCGATTAAGCAGAAAAGACGGTCACTTCATCGGAAAATAGCAAAATCTTTTAACGATGCATGTTTTCCATAATCACAGAAAATCTTGGATATATAACTAATGCAGTATTTTTATCAGTCAATGACATGATATAGCAGAAAGAAAATCGATAAGGGAGTTCCAAACCTGGGGCCTCAACGAACCTAAAACGGTTACTGAGACCGACATTTATTCATATTATGTTGTATTTTATATTCACTAATATCATGTTCGCTAATCTTGATAGAAGTTCAGGGTTGTCTGTTTCTCAACCTGACAGTCTAATAAATTACGCCTACGTCAATCGTAACATAGTACACTGCAAAAACTAAAACGATAAAACAATGCAGCAGTAGTTCACAAACATACCTAGATACCCAATATAAATTCCATCAAAGTTGCCTCCTGTGCATGTAAACGGAGAAAAATACGTATTGCAATATTTTACGAGGAGTTTTGTGAAGCCTCGGCTTGTTGTGTGCTCCAAAGTTACCAGCAACACAAATGCATAATATTCTACCTCGAGATGTTTACGTTCTGTTTATCTTTTCACTGTGTAGTATATTATTACAATGCAGTAATTCAATCCGCGTAGAACATTGCAAGCAATAATATTGTACATAATGTGATTGACGACAGAACTTCAAAAAGATTTCAAAAGCAGTAAGAATAAATAATAAATTTATACAATTTCATAAAGTTTCGGTTTTAGTGGCCCGGGTGTCTCTTTCATAATAATTATGCGAAAATATAAACCTTAATAGCAATAAACAAAAAGAATTGACAAATTTAATATTCCATAATAATTTTAGTACCTACATGTGTTTGAAATATTGTTTTTATAGAAGAGATAATATTGCCAACAATTCAAACAAAATCTGCTGGCTGGTTTAATTTAAAAAAATCACAGAAGTGTTAAAAATGTATGAGTATGGCATACATAAAACTTCTCTCGGGACAGAGTGCATTCTGCAAGAGCTGGTTGGGACAACTGGGCGCCAGAATAATTGGACGCCGCAGTGTCGAATGAAATAAATAGACGTCCGTTACGATTTTATACAGAAAATAGACGAGGTATTTTAATCAGTTTCTATCTATTACAAAGTAGTTTTAATTCATTTTTCTCTTAACATGTTTTTTTATTGCGGATTGAGAATTATCATGCCTGAGGCTTTATATAAAAATAAAACGAACTCTCATCTCGTTGGAACTTAAACATATTATGTAGGTACAATTAAATCATTATTTACGTGTGCATATTTACATTTTCACCAAGTATTAAATAATAATATTAAATATATATATTTTAAAAATTCTACCTATAATTTACGAACGTCTATTTATTTTCGATTTTGCGCATTGCGAATTGCGTGGAGCCCAGTTGCCCCGGCATCGAGTTGTCCTGGACCCTGCAGAAATGCGCATGGTCCCTTCAGCACTTATCCTGTGCGTCGCCTTCCAGAAAACTACCAAAAATCACCAGTCGCTCCAGATTATACGGTCCATGAAGAGCAATATGTCGGAAATATAGTAGAATGCGTATTAGACATTGACAACTATTATTTTGTATCGAGTTTCTGGATGATTGATTGGTTCGTGCTTCTTCCAATGACTTCGAACAATTCGACGTCTACATTTAAAATACACCAATTAAATTGCGTTATCTTAACTTCGTGACTCGTGATGTACCTTACACTTTACAAAAATATGTTGAACACTAATGTTTTTACAAGTATCATTTTCGTTAAAATTTTCTTTTGCAGTACTTGGCCATTAGATACGAGTATAATGAACAAGTTATTTAAATGTGGTAATTAAAAGTTCAGCAGTGATTGTCGAAATTCCGCGATCTTTTCTTATTATTATAGTAGTACTAGTATGCGTATAATCGCTATTTGCAAAACCAAGTTATAACATTGATGTTAACATCTAAGCTCAGACTCAGTAGGTAGACAATTGCGTATGATGTACCTATGATGTAGGTACCTAGTATGTGATCGCCTTCCATCAAGTACATATGTCATGATTGCAGAAGAGTGTTTATCGTATGAAAATATATTTTATAGAATTGTATCACTTATACCAGGGGAAGGCAAACTGCGGCCCGCCGGGTATTTTTTTGCGGCCCGCCATCATTAATTGTACTTTTGATTACGAATAACTTTTTTTATAATTTTTTTAAAAAATATTGACAATAGATTAAAATTTGAAGAATTTGTTGTTTCGTAAATGTATTATCTCAGTATATCTTCCTTGCGTCTCGTCTCGCACTGTGTAAGCACTATTTTCTACGTTGAACATCGATTTCAATAGATATTGATAGTGTACCGACAGAGCTACAACTTGAGATTATTGATCTGTAGTGTGACACTGATTTAAGAGAATTGCATCGTCGTGAAGAAATCTCCAAATTTTACGATGCCCTTAATTCAGACAAATTCGACCAACTTAAAGATTATGCAAGAAAAATGTTCGTTATTTTTGGATCAATCTATATATGTGAACAAACATTTTCGATCATGAACCTCAATAAAAATTCTTTACGATCAAATATCTCCGATGCCCATTTACACGCAGTTTTGAGAATATCAACTACAAAATTAGCACCTGAATTAAAAAAAAATGTTCAACAGTTTCATTCTTCTCATTAAATTTTTTTAATGTTTATTTTTCGTGATAATAAATAGTGTATATCTAAAAATGGTATTTTACTTGCGGCCCGCCGCTCATTTTGAATTCTTGAATTTGGCCTTCCATCCAAAAAGTTTGCCCCCCCTGACTTATACAAAGCTCACAATTATTAATTTGGATATGTAATTATTATAACTTTCACTACACTGAGTATGTGTTTGTCCAGACAATATATGAAAACGATTGTGGGTACAATTGAAATCTCGCTTAGTAAGAAAGGGTCAACACATAATTACAATACTATGTTGGCTTGGATGACTCTATATATAAATTATTATAAAAATACGTTTAATTGTTATATATGAAAATAATATATTTCTAAAAATATGAGTAATTATGTTGTGTGGATTTAGTCTAGACTGTTCGCAGGTGTAATAATATAAGGTAACCTACATTATGTCATATTTAATTGGATTTATTTATCCCATTTCAAATAAAATAATAATATTTGAAAGAGTCTTATCCACTATAATTACATTAGTGCATAAAATGATTAAAATAAGTTAGGTATTCGTACGTAATTAAAACATGAAATTTTACGTCGTAAACAATCAGTACCTATACAATTGAAAAACCGCTATGTAACTATATTATTTCATAAATTAGCAATGAAAAACATACGTCTGATATTAAAAAGGTGCAAAATTCTACCAAGAAATATTAGAAATAGAGCACAGTTGCAGAGCCTACCTATGCTGAGTGATCAACGTAGCTTTCTTAATTAATAGCCCATTGCTATATCCTATGACTTATAAATGACGGTTTACATGCGAGACTACAAGATCAATGGTATTGGTATACAACATTTATATAATATAGATATATATATATTATGTATGAGGATGTATGGATGCGGATGTAGGTATGTATACGTGTGTATATAAATATATACATATATTAGGTGGGTTTATTTGTAGATTTGTTATATTTTAAAAATAATATTATAAAATAAAAATAATAAAAAAGTAGGTATCATGTAAGAATATTAATTGTTTTACTAATAACTTTCAAAGACTGATATCATAGATTTATATCTCATTAGTTAACTCCATTAGTTACCATTGTTCCCAGAACGGACGATTTTACACCTCTTGAGTGTAGTAGTTTTATTGTTTATAATTACTAAATGATCTATTATTAGGTTTTGACGAATTTTTATACCCTTATCGAGTGTATTATTATTGATAAGGTACGGGGTTTTTTTTTACAAACACTTCAACTATTCAAAATTTGTTTGCTATATTTTTTTATTGTGATCCTTGACTTCATAGGTAGGTGATAGATTTTTTAACTACTTTATTGTATTGATTTGTTATATAAGTTAGAATTCTGATGAATTCAAGCTCTGTACTATTCCATTTAAGTCAGTTTTTGCGACCCGGGTTTCGCCTTTCGGCATCTTCTGGCGTCGTGTACACTCACTAAAGGTAAACACACACTGACAGCGAACACTCTTAACTCTACTTTATATAGTAAATCAATACAATAAAGTAGGTAAAAACTCCATTACCTCCCTATCTAGTCAGAGGTCACAAAAAATACAATTAACAAATTATGAATAGTTGAAGTGTCAGTAAATTTAAATTCATACCGTCGGTCAACAGTATTAATATTAATAATATAAGTTAGAGTTAATAGTATTCGGTGTTTCCTTTGCTGAGTTTACACAGTGCCTGAAAATGCCGAAAGGCGAAACCCGGATCTCAAAAAACGACTCAAATGGAATAGTACAAAACTTAAATCCATTAGAATTATGTATATTAACGAAAAAATACTGCACTCTGTGAATAAAGAGAATTTACAAAAAAGTTATAATTTGTAAGATGTAATCAAAGTGGTATCCAGTATCTACATATTCACAAATAAGCCGGTTTACCAACTATCCCGTTGTAGAGCTTAAAATAGGAAGAATGAAATAAAAATGTAATAAGCACCTGCGTCATGACCCAGAAGAAATCTCATTTAAAAAAACGCAGTTTAAAACAAAAACAAAGTGTTATAAAGCGATCCTTCTGATAAATAAGTACAAGAGATCGTATAATAACCCATTTCATTAAAAGCACACGCGGGGTTGAGATAAGAGGCTCTTTCCTCCGAGGCCTGCGGAGAAAACGCGAAGCTTGTTGGGAGGAAATAGCCGAGTTTCAAATGTCTGGTCCACACCGTAAATTTCAAATTCATTACAAAGTTTCAACGTATCTCTACTTACTGCCATACTGGCTCAGAGCGGAGTACAATCGAGCCTGTAGATTGTAGAACAAGCAAGCGTACGGCGCCGTTTCTCAAACGGAATTGCTAGAAGAGGAAAGTTTTAAAACAAGGACATCATTAAAAACTCGAAATAGTTGACATTTTGGCGTCGCGTTAATTTAATACTAGGTCAACTCAAAATTTTATTAAAGCTGTTTTTGTTTCAAAATAAATGTATATACTCATCGTGAAACTTATATTTTTACTACCAACATCTCCTTTAGCACTCGATGTTTTCACGGTAGGTTTATATGCAACAACTCTCAACAATATGCGAATGAAAAAATAAAAAAAATAAAGCTATTAGGATGACGGCCTCTACAGAGATACAAATATACAATTGATAGAAGACTTCTTATTGTCTTCATATAAAAAGAAATCATTAAAATGGCTTCTTCTACAAAAAATAGAAAATGAATTAAGTTATATGTCCAAAACCTGGGATTGAAAACTAACTTTGGTAATTAAAATTGTTATTCGTCTTGTACAATCTTATTAATGGGAAATTCATTCACTCGTATGAAAGCAGGGTGTAGGCGACACCAAATATATTTTTTTAATATTGGAAGTTCATAGGGCGCGATATTCAACGTGGCGATCAAAATGACTGAAGTGTAAAAATTATAATGAAATATGTATGCTTCATTCTTCTTCTTTCGACCATGTCCGATCCTAATAGGATCATATGGATCTCCACAGAGTGGTGGTTTGTATTGATTTATTAGTATTTATTTATTATTTTTCGCAGATGTATTTTACGACAATCATGCATTTTTTATATATTTTAAGTCTCGGAGAATCTCCCACCCGGAGTCAGTCTCGGGTACCATACATGGAAAGCCCTAAACAGACTGAGAACCATGGTAGGGCGCACCCGAGACAACATGGTGAAGTGGGAGTTCTCCGATGACAAACCTCCAAGTGCGGTGAAATGCAAAGCACGGAGCACCTATTTTCATGCAAGGCTTGCCCAGTAAGCTGCAGTTTCGACGAGATCCTACAAGCCGAGAAAAATGGTGTCGCCTTTGCCAACTTCTGGAGCGACATATTGTAGTTATTGAAGACCCGACACGACGACGAAGAAGAAGAAGAAGATATTTTAAGTAAGTATAGCTCGTAGTAAGAAGGTATAGTAAATAAGATCATTTCAGAGCGGGCATTTTTACACAAATACTACATTATTTAAAAATGTTTGTTTTAATTGAAATAGCATTTCTATATTTACAGATAATCAAAAAACAGGTTCTTCCATATATACTATGGTCATATCCGGAACTTCTTACGTGAGAGAAATACACGCTAGTGCTATGTAAAGATTCCTGTGACGTAACGCTAGAGGGTTTGTGGTAGGCACCTATATTGTAATAATATGCTGTCATAGTGAAAAATCCCTTTCGCAAGTTGCTTGGTGAGAAGACGCCTTCCACGTTAGCTCTGAGCACCAGAAGTTGACAAAGAGCAGTTTTGATATTCCCCACTCTTCTAATGATACTTCCTGATTCGTGAATGAAAAAAATAACCGCGGTAACCGATCGTGTTAGCATGATTCACTAAATTACCTAGGTATTTGTGGTTTCTTCTAAATGCAACATCAATTAATTTTAATAAATTATTATTTACATTAATTTAATTGATTTATTTTCGTATTATTATGTTATTAACTCATTCTCTGCTGACTATATAATGAGATTTTAATTAGCACCTTTAAAATGCACGTTAATTACATCGATCGGCCGCCTGGTCATTACGCGCATGTGCGTCTTCAGCGTCCAAAGTATTAGTTAACCCAAAAACGAAACAATAATATAAAATTAACTTTTTTTTTATTCAACGAATAATTCAGAAGATTTAAGAATGTAACCAATAGAAAAAAATATTTTTGATAAAAGTAAGACTTTAGAAAGTATTTAAAATACCTCCTTAAATTTAAAATACAAAAACCGACAGCCAATCGTAGCTCAATTCGGAAAGTACGTCAGAGTATTATAAGAGGCAATAGTTAAAATAAGTCGTAATTAGTATGGCAGCTTTAGCATAGTGGTATATGTCTGGTCTATATCTACGCGGCGGGCGTGATACCCGAGAGATGCAGGTTCGATTCCTGCGGGGTGTCTTACTTTTTTCAAAAAGATTTATTCTATTGGTTATAATACATTTTCTCAGAAGTGTTTTCAAAATTATTTATTTGTTCAATAATATAAAATATTGATAGATACTATATCACCATGGAATCAAAATAGATTTAGAACTAACATATAATAATAAATTTTAACGATTGTAGATGCTATTATAAAATAATTTATTACATGCGTCATGTTTAATATATTTGAGGATCGGTTACCTAAAATATCGGCGTCGGCTTTCGGCAGTATGGCGTCCCGGCGCATCCTCATAAGCCCGAGAAGGCCTCCGGATAAAAGAATCAAAGAATAGGCATTTCGACTGGGTCCTTGATCCAGGACATAAATTTCCGAAAAGCGATTCAACTATCTTCGAATGCCCCCTTCTCTCCCGGATTAAATTACGCGATCAAACAATATTTATGCGCCCAACTTCGATTAAAGCATTCTCTATTATATTGGGATTGCGCGCAAGCTGCGTCACGCGGACCAAAATAAACCTTTTATGATGTTATATAGAAATACCACATACTGTACAGAAACATGTACAGTGTGTGGTATTTAAGAGCATACATAAGTGATACGGCAAATAATTTTCAATAATAGGTGGGACGAAATTTCGCACTCGTCAGCAATCGGAGAGCGGTAGTCGAGGTGTGAGCACGTCAATTTGTTTTGTGATGGTATCGGAGGAATATATTCTTATATCGTGTTAAGATGACCAAAAAACGTAACACATGTACTCGAAAAAGAAATCATGTCAATGAATATATTATTATTATTAGATACTAATATAACAATAAACATAACATTAAAAGGACGCATGTTGAATTTTTATAACAAATTATGTTTTGTTCGGCACGCGTCATCTTCACAATCCGCTCGTCGCATAGTCACGATCTTTTTAAACCATGCCTCAGCTGAAGTAGCCTTAATATAATTTAAACTCTCTTAAAAGTAACAATTTAAAATGTCACATTTACAGTAGTTTCTATAATATGGATCTTGTCCAGCAGTTTATTTGGGTCAAATCGATTGTAAGCTTTATTAAATACCAGGTATAAAGAGCACGGAAATCAAGGTTTCGTGAAAATGAAGTAAAGCACATTCAGAGTTCGGACATATTGTAGATCCAATTCAAGGTCCTATAATAGTGCTTCTGTGTGTCAACGTTCATCAATGTAAGATTACGGACAAATTATAAATAAATAAATACATTCTGCAGTTGTAACTTAATTAATCTAGCTGTCAATACGTGGAATAGCCCTCGCTTAACCGTTTAAATACCTATGCAAAAATATATAAGTCCATGTAATTAAATCTTTCTAGTGTAATATAAGAATACAAAATAAAATCAAACAATACATAAATAAACTACTTACGCCACTTCTTCTGAAGAGACGAAACAGAGAGTACGTTCTCTCCAACACGATATGAGAATCGGGAACATTCCCTTTAAGATTAGTTATATTCAGATCGTTCTGAGGGTGGGTTTATAACACAAAACGATTGTCTACCACGTAAACGCCAATTATATTTATAAAGAAACTTTTTTAAATACTTATTTTAAAACAAACAGTAGGTAACTAAACATGTTCGATCCTAATCGGAGAATATGGACATAGGTACATAGTGCAGGTTATATGAACAGACCTTTTTTACGAAGAATGGTTGCTATTAATTTACCATAGGCTTGTACTGGATCAAACACACATTTAAAATGGAACATGCATGTTTGTGAGCAGGCGCAGCATCAACCCCGTGAACGACGGCTTTAGAGACGTACCAATCAGGCGACCATGGGTTAAATTAAATAACTATAAATTAGGAGAAACAGTCTAAAGTTTCCTCATGAATGGGGGCGTTACAGCCGAAGTAGCTATTGACTAAATAATAAATTGTCCAATTGAATGGTTATTTTTAATACTATATTCCTTGTTACGTATTCCGTGAAAGCTTGAAGACTCCTGTATCCACACTTGCTATAACAGGGGGGAAAGTTTATTATTCCAGTTCAGGCTTCATATATTTTCAATATGCGAATCCTGTTATTCCCGATCTAAGTTTAGTGACTTTTATTGAGTGAGTTTTTGCAATAAATTTGTATCGGTGTGACACATAAAGCAACAAAGAAACGAACACGAACCAACAACATATTTTGCAAAAACTTATCATTCAAAAAAAGCTCATATATCTGAATACCGAAAAATACGTTAGAAAAATAATACGTAATAAATCATAACAGACAGTAATAAATATCACAGCAAAGAATAAGTTATTATTTAGAATAATAAACAGAACTATACCTTTTTTAAAAAAATCTTAGATGCATTAGAACACAAATGTATCCGGGTGAGTGCTCTAACCATTTCGGTATCGATCTGCTTTCTTCTTACGGATTATTGATAAAGTTTAAGGGCCCACATGCGCCACGTAGGTCAAAATGGAGATTTTATGGTATTTTCAGAGCATAAGCCTGGACATTCCTTAAACGTTGTAGATAATCTCTATATATATAAAAATCTCGTGTCACGATGTTTGTGGTCGAACTCCTCCGAAATGGCTCGACCGATTCTTATGAATTTTTTTATGTATATTTTTTAGGTATGAGAATAGGTCAACAAGTATATTTCATACCGCTAAATGATTAGGGTATCTCTATCCAGAAAAATTTTCTTTTATTTTTTTGACAATTTTTTTTTTGTATTTTTTTATTATTTGGCATAAAAAAATACCTATAACCTCAAATTTTCATTTTCCTACCCCCATCCTCCCATTTTTTAATCGCGATTTTATTATTTTTGTATGAACAAATTTAACCGTCATTCGTATTTCAAACAGAACGAAATTGTTTATGTTGTTGAATGACAGATGGCACTACGTCCGAGAAGAATTCAAGAGAAGCGTCGCGTCATTTTGACATTTCATTCGGCAAATCACAACGCAGTGCGTGCAAAATTTTGTACGATTTATTTTAATTTATCTATTTTTATGTGCGTGTATTACAGTGCACAATGCCAGTAAGACGCAAGGGGGGCCATTTGGGCCGTCGAACGAATAAAGCAACAAAGATGCGAAATAGTAGAGTAGAAAGAACAGACGAACAAATCCAACAAGATAACAAAAACGTGCGTGTACGCATGTCGCAATTGCGTGCATCTCAATCACAAGAGGCACGAGCTAAACGAAATCAACAACGACAATTGGAATGGAGCCAAGCGCGCCGGTTCGTAGTTAACACACGCAGAGCAAATGACCGACAACGCCAACAAGTACATCGAACATTTACATCCGCTTCGTTCCTTCTTCTCGCATTCGAGTACAAGCCAGATATTGAATATTCCGCTCATCCAAAAGTGCTGATTGGTGCTATGGACAAAGAATGTCCCCATTGTCATGCGCTCAAATTCAAACATGAGTCAGCCGGGATGTGTTGCGCATCAGGAAAAGTGTAACTACCAGAAATTGAGATACCACCAGAACCATTGAACAGCTTGCTCATTGGCACGGTTCCAGATTCAAACCTGTTCCTGAAGTCCATTCGCACATTCAATTCATGCTTCCAAATGGAAACGGAAATAGTTCACAATACTGCGGCAAATGGTCAACAATTCCATTCTACGTTCAAAATCAAAGGTCAAGTATACCACAAAGTAGGCTCATTGCTGCTTATGCCAAACGAACCACATACATTTTTACAAATCTACTTCATGGGCGCGGCGGTGAGGACATCAATCATGTGGATGCACGTTGCGGCTACAATAGCCTCAATTCGCCTAATGCCAGGCGCATCGTCGGCGAACTGGACGCCCTGTTGAATGAGCACAATGAATTATTGAAATTCTTCAAAGCACACATGCACGAATTGCAAAGTAACAATCACGCTATTGTCATCAATCCTGATAAAACACCAGCTAGAGAGCACGTACGTCGATTCAATGCGACTGTTGTTGACGACATTGCTGGAATCATGGTTGGCGACCGCACATCGACGCGAGAAATCGTGATTCGAAGAAGAAACAATAATCTGGAGTTCATCGCTGACACACACCGTTCATACGACGCTCTCCAATATCCGCTAATTTTCTGGAAGGGACAAGACGGATATTGCATAAACATTAAACAACGAGATCCTGTCACAGGTATTTCATTCATTATGAACATCATTACTCATTTTGAATTGAGAAAATGAATGGTTGATGTTTTTTTGTTTTTATCGTCGGTCATCGTCTACAGTGCTCTATTCCTCTTTCTGTCATAGATCCCATCCCCACACACTTACGATACATTCGTTACTTTTTATTTAACAACCAAAATATTCACTAAAAATAATTTATATGGCAGAACAACGTTTGCCTGGTCAGCTAGTCTATTTATATAATTTTGAAGCCTTATTATCCATTATATTTATTTTAAACATTTGATGACTAGGTACATAAAGTATTTTTATTGCATAAAATAGTATTCTTTTAAACCTCTCGATCTAATGTTTTAGAATAGTCATATTTTAGTACATCATGTAAAGTGGTGACTTTTTAATTTATTAATTTTTAACTGCATTTATAAAACCGTTAGTAAAATTGTTGTTAACATTAAATAGTGAAATATTTACGATAAAAAATTATATCTATAATCTCTGTGATCCCAAATTTGACAAGAATTAGGCATTTTATTATTCAAAAAATGGGCACGATTAACACATTTGAAGATAATTCTAAAGAAACTGACTATACCTAAGCTATGTCTTTGACCATTCAAATGTGATAAAACATCCTACGTATAATGATTGTTTTAACTTAACCACTGGGGAAATGCCAATAGAAATGGCGTATTTCAAAAAAACACTACCTTATTCGTAGGTCAATAATTACTATAAAACAATCATAGAACGACATAAGTACGGGTATTTGAATCTCACAAGGTTCAGGTTTTATTGTACATTTTTTATTTAATTTTGTAACAAGTATGTTTCTGAAGGCTTTCTAAGTTGATTATTTTCAATAAACAATCCTATATTCGTAGATCTTGTCTAATACATTCAGCCTGGAATAAAAAAAATGTGGGACGTGGTCATCACTCATATATTATTATATTTCTGTACCTACCTGTCGGTGTTATGTATTCCAGCAGGTGATTACTTGGATTTTCTCACGAAAGTATTTTTCATTAAATAAAGATTTTCTAGTAGGATTTATTATGTTGTAAAGGTAATGTATTATGATTGATCTGTTGATTCACTAGATATTTGCTTAAACATTGCGCATTATTACCGTGGGTATACAAAGAATAGCTGAGCGTGTAGCTTCGGGTAGATACATATTATAGTCAATATAGTTGATAAAACCCCTATGTACATTTCGTCTCTGTTCTGGCAGAACACACTAACTGGAGAATACTAATTTTGAGTAATTTGACTTTGAAGTTGTTAAAATGTTTGAAATGGTCTATCATGTGAGTTTATTAAATAATCGTAAAAAGGATGACTTCAAAATAAAGACTGTTTATTTATTAAGAAGGTTTCCAGACGGTAAAGTTTGAAATAAGGAACATTTTGGTATAACTAACGCAATATGTCATTTTTTCGAATTAGTGTCTTCTGCCAGAACAGTGACGATTTGTTATTAGTCCGAAAATTTGATTAATGCTATTGTTTCTTGGTTAGGTGAATATTAATTGGATTGGCGTTTACAGGGTAAAGGGCTCCATTATAATGGTTTTAAAACAATTTTAATTAAATGAGAATTAAAATTCTAATGTATTTAAGTTTTGTACTATTCCGTTTGAGTCGTTTAATGCGAGTCGGGTTTCGCCTTTCGGCATCTTCAAGCACTGCGTACAGTGTGTAAACTCACCAAAAGGAAAACAAACACTGACAACGAATACTATTAACTCTAACTTATATAACCAATCAATACAATAATGTAGGTAAACATTTATCACCTACCTATTTAGATTTAGTCAAGAGTCACATGAAAAAAATATAATAAACAAATTATGAATAGTTGAAGTGTTTGTAAAAAACCTCTTACCTTATCAATAATAATACACTGGATAAGCATATTATAATAAATCGTCAAAACCTAATAATAGATCATTAGTAATCATAAACAATAAAAATACTACACTCAAGAGGTGTAAAATCGTCCATTCTAGGAACAATGGTAACGTATTGGAAATTAATGGAGTTAACTAATTAGATACACATATAAAATAATTATAGTATTAATAAATTATAAATGAGAATTAGCAAAATTAACTTTGTTTGAAAAGCTATTTCTGCTAGATAACTTCCTGATAACTTTGTGTGATGAATTTTGGTCTGATGTCATTTTCCTTTATGCGATTGTATGCTATTACGACCAAAGAAGTTTTATAACATTTATATTGTTTCCAGCCGTTATCAATTGGCTATTTCCAGTGATATCGATTGAAAGTGAAGATCGAATTAAAGACTTTGTAAGAATGTATCATAGTGAAAATCGATATAACATTGTGAAATCGATCAAATGACAAATGTAACGACAGAACCATCAAGATGCCTCCGCACCTTTGTCGTGACTTTGAGTGTTGGGATTATGGCTTGGACCCGTTACTGACATAGACTGAAATACAAAATCTTGACGAAAGGTTTACAAACTTTGTATACCAACAAAAAGAAAGAAAAACTACACGAAGCTTTTGTATATTGGGCGCAGCCAATACGGTCGAAATGGCGTTACGCAGTTGTTTAATATTACTTTGCAAAGTGTTTGAAAGGAAGTGCGTCGGATGAGATCTGCAGAAAACATAATATGAAGTTTCGCCTCTAAATAAAGTCACGTAGGACGGCAGGATGAAAGAAGGAAGGTGGCGGATACGTTGAATACTATCATCAGCGATATTACTACAGAAAACCCAATTCGATTAAATTCGACTGGTAGACAAAATTTTGAGTGAGCAAAGCTGTTTGCCAGACTCCGTTAGCACATGAACTCAATTGGCCACGCAGACTTGATATCAACTGAGGCCGACTTTGAGGCATTTTAGAAATTTGCAGCGTCATCTGCAGAGCTGGTTAATCGGGTTGATCCCGATTCCTCCGTAGAATCAACATCGCATTCAAATCTTGATATTCAATACGCGGATACAGAGATCACTGAATGTTCTGTGTGTGTTAAATTTTTTCGATAAACAGCGCAGTGCACGGTCTCAACGTAAAATATTTCTTACAGACACAATTTAAACGCCATGGAAGGCGGCCCTGCATATTCACTGCTATACATACACGACAGGTGGATATGGGAATCCTAGAATAGTGGTAGGCAAGATTTCATTAAAATGTCGTCGTAAATTTTTGGGTTTCCACCGTGTGTTTACCTTCCTTATTTACTCGACGTTTTGGGCTCGTTGCAGAGGCCATTATCAAGAGATGATATGTTTTATGATGAAAATGTAGTGTAGGTATGTGAATGTAAACGTTACTCTAAGAATCTCAAAACGAATCCGATTAGCTAAGAGCAAACGTTGCTCAGAGTAATCTGTCAATCGTTACGACCAGGTGTACCGGCTCGAATATTGGATTTTGCTGATAGTGCCGGAAGCCATGACGTTTTTAACCGTAATCCATCATCCCTATTAATATTTTCAGGGTTTCTATGGATTTCAATGGCCCGTAACGTCGAGTAAAGAAGGAAGAAGGACACACGGTGGAAACCCAAAAATCTACTACGATAAAAAACAACCGTGAAAGCCTCAAACTTCATTAAAATGATTGACGGATTTATAAAAAGCAAAAATATTGATTAGTCGAGATGGTTGTTGAATTCAGACGAACCTTGAACACTTTTAATGAACGAGAAGAGCATACATTATAGATCTGACATTTTTTTGATATAATAAAACATTAAGAGATCTCCACTACTTTCTATCCGAAGAGTCATTTTTCTAACTGGATACTTTAATTGAAGAATATCCTGCCTCTTATTCTGTGCCTAATATATTATTGGATATACCTATCTTTGCCGGTCCATGTTATTTATACGATGCATATGACATAACCATTCTTTCAAACGATTGATGGACCTGCATGTTATGATTTATTGTATGTACCTCGGTACAGACTGTATAGTTTAATCATATCGAGTCTTCAATGGCTACAGCGTTCGCTTCAGAAATGAACAGCAACAGCAATATTTTCCTCAATTTCTAGTATCTCGTTGAAATTGCATTTTAGTGAGCATTCATTGCATATCGTTTCAAATGGGAATACGGTTTCATTCTGTATCATGCGATTGACGTGCCTGAGACGTATGGCGCCTGATAGTCTGTATTCTTGTGCCGCAATCACACGGAAACCATTGCGGCGATTGAATCTCTCTTATCGTACAGCGATTCATTAGAAAGTGTTACTCTCTGTAGGTATGGCATGAAAACGGCGAAGAATGTGTTCCTTAACTGAAGAAAATGTTATGACCGAATCTTTCTTATCGTACAGCGATTCATTAGAAAGTGTTACTCTCTGTAGTTATAGCATGAAAACGGCGAAGGATGTGTTCCTTAAATGAAGAAAATGTTATGACCATGCATGTACTCCTATGCTCCGATACTAGAGCGCGACAAAATGGAGAAGTAAATTTAATGATTTCCCATAGCACTGGCGCAGAGCATTTTAAATTATATCCCATGCGTTGTGCGGTATGTGGAAAAATACGATGTGTAATTCAGGAGGTTTATTAAGGAATATTATGATCTGAAGAAGAAAAGGGGTGAAGCGATTGATGCGTAAAATAAAGAATTGAATCATCCCTAAAAATGTTACCGAGAATAAATTCTCCATCCAATTTTCTGTCCCAACGACCAGACTCGTATCTTATGGTGTAATTCGGCCATGTCTTGCCAGTTTTACCACACACGGGGACTGTTCGGGCATCACATCACGGATGGAAACAAAGTTTCTAGTAAATCTCAATAGACGAACTAGGTCAAATAAAAAGGTTGGACCGCGGTTGCTGAACAAATACATCGCACCGGCCCATGGACGTGCGTAGATTTGCTTTCAAATATAAAGGTAATTAACAAAATACATATGTACAGTCTAATTAGTAGTACCAACAGTAGTGGAGGAGACACATAGTATTAAGGCTTATATGCCGTGTTAAAAACGACCCACCATATTATAAATCCAAACCAATCGCAGTTTTTAATCATAAGTTTGTGCTGGGATAAATATTCATAGAATGCATTAATTGCAAGCGTAGAGTTTTTTTTTGGTACCTTGTGGTAATTTTAGTGTTTTATATATAACTAGGTACTCAAATAAGTATAATCAGCAGCCACTATTCCACCAAGCTGAACAAGTCAAATTTATGGATGGTTTAATATTATTACGATACAATAGGTATTAAAATGTGTAACTTCTTTCATTTTATCAATAATAATCAAAGGTAGGTAAGTATATATTTTTTTCAATTATCGCCAAAAAACTCGCAAAACGTAAGTCGGTAGGTACTATATAATATTGTTTTTAGATATTCGCAATCAAAAATGCGCATTTATAATATTTTGGAGAATTTTTTTGGATTCCTACCGTAAATTAATATTATGAAACATAATATTCAACTAAAATGCAATTATAATTATCACTGTGATGACATAATGTGACAGAGAAGTGTGAATGTATTAATATTCATATGAGAGATTACCTTGATTGTTCAAGTAAATAATAATACATTCGCACTTCACTGTCACTTTATCTGTACCTGAGTAAACGGAAGAAAAGTTCATTCCGTGTTACACATAGGCAGCAAAACAAAATAAAAGGCGGCCTGAAGAGGAACGGACGAAAACGAACAAAGCAAGTTCCATCATCATAAATAAAAATTAAGCGAAAAAGGTTATACACATGACCGAAAAGGGTCAGGTGATGGAACATTTGCCAAAGTGAGGATTTCAATGGAGATTTTTTCATAGGTACCTATATGTACTATGAATTTTTAAAAAGCACGCTACAAAGATACGAGAACAAAATAATGTGGCGGCGTGTATTGTTAATTTATAATGAAAAGGTGAAGGACTTCACAGGGATTTTTTAATATCACGCATGACATTACTAAGAAACCGTTTTTGTACAAGCATAATGGAACGCGTGTTAGTAGAATGTGACATCAACACACCATTCATCATTTTTGTCAAAACAAACGAGTCAATCCATCCAACACATAATTTTGTTAAATTATTATTTTATTATTTAATCGTGAATAGACAAGATTTAAGAATTTTTAATTTTTCTTATTGAAAATACACACTTTTGAAATAGGTAGGTGCGTCAGAAAACATACGCATTAGAAAAAATATTAGACAAAGTGGGACTAAACCGCACAAATGTTCACTGTCCGAGTGAACGCTCTAGCCATAGAGGTATCACCCTGCCTATGATTAATGCAAATTAAATTTAATATCTAAGTACGCTGAA
This sequence comes from Rhyacophila brunnea, assembly GCF_057557595.1. Lineage (NCBI taxonomy): Eukaryota > Metazoa > Arthropoda > Insecta > Trichoptera > Rhyacophilidae > Rhyacophila > Rhyacophila brunnea. The sequence continues at coordinate 37,708,646 of NW_028232752.1, forward strand.
ACATGGTTTTTAATACTGTTAATAATATTTAATTTTATAGGCACCCAAAAGAGTTTTTTACTTGTCCCCAAGACATGTTATTTTATTTGTACATAAGTATATTTATTTTTACATATAGTAAACATAACAAATTATTAATTTAAGACGTTCACAACATGATATTTAGAAACAAAGAAATATTCTTAAAACAGTAGGTAGATATTATATAAAAAAGAAATATATCAGTACTTATTAAATTATTAAACAGTAGAAAAATGTAAATACAAAAAAAAAGATACAAGGAAGTACACCGAATGAGTTAAGCACACCCTATTTTAAGAATTTATAAAACAACGTCCACCTATAAATACTCATCCACCATCAACATCCGAAGTGATTTGGCTGAACAGAGTTATTGCCCTCCCAATTGGCAACACATTCAGAAACACTGCTTTAAAAGACACCCAAAACAAAGATTTATTAGTTATTTTATCGACATGATCTATGCCTTCAAGCAGTTTAGTTTAGAACAGGATCATGTGAACGTCGTAATGATTTTAATTTAAATATGTACATATATGCAACATTTTATTTATTTATTTTTAAAAAAAAGACACGTTGAGGACATAACAAATTATTAATTCAAGACGTCCACAACATGACATTTAGAATAGAAAGTGGAAAGTGGAAAGGGGGTATGTAGCTGCAGAATAATAAGCGATCAGATATCTATTGTTTATAAAAATATCAAGTTACTTTGCAGTAAAATATTCCCAAGCCATTTCCAGTAAACAACTCAAGCTAGACCAGCAAGTCGATTAGGCGAAATAAGAGATGGTGTATTATTACATATCACAGCACTTTATACCAGTACGGTGTATGAGCTGAGTAAACATTTCCGATAGTATTTGCTTACAACTGTAATAACCTAATAACAAATAATATTTCTTTTCGATATTCAATTTAAAACGCTGATTCTATATTTAGTTTAATATGATTATGTAACAGAATTTAATGTTAATGTACTAACTTTTATTGTATAAATAACGAAGAACAATTTATCTCAATGTCACTCAAATCAAGTACGTAGCTCGTAACTATCATTGTATAATACGCTGCTAATAAATCTCACCCTGCTACATTGAAGACTTCGTCATTATCATCATCCTCTACCTACACATCGAACACCACACACCGAGTGACCCCCAACAGAAAGTAGAAAAAACAAAGCAAAAAAATATTTTATAGAAAAGAAATAATAAAAAAACAATAATTAAAAAAAATACAAATTAAACAATAAAATAGAATTTTAAAAACAGAATACATAATGCATCGATAAAAATTTCTACATCCCTAGGGATTGCATTGACCAGCCGCACAACCCTCATTATTGGTGCCTGGTGAACCTGACATGAGGAAACAGCTTTCATCCAAAATAGTTCATGGCTCCAACCACGTATGTAATTGACGGGCGCAAAAATTTACCAGAATATCGGGATTGGAAACTATACCACGATAAAACAGGGAAAAATGCTTTAAGAGCAGAAGTGGCCTACGAGCTTCAAGGGAATGAAAAGTGAGCATACCTTGAAGAATGTTAGTCGGAAAATACTCATACTACATGTATAACAAATTAAAGTGCTAAAGATGTATTGATATTAATATTTGTGTAACTAAAGCCGTTTTTTACTTGCACTCTTTACAATGATCACAACATAAAAGCAACCACTTCGGTTCAAGAACTTCGATGTCCGGATATATCCGAGAGATAAAGTTACAACACCGCGATAACTTCTGTTACTTGACATACAAACAGAAACATACCTACAACTTAGAATAAACAATCAACTTAAAATTCCAACATTACTACAAATAGTACTCGGTACGGGTCCTCCGGCAAATAATACTAAGCCAAATTCAATTGCGGCGGGAGAAGTTTTAAAGTTTCAAAACCGCGAATACCAATTAATTAGTACGAACTACTGCGACGGAGTACTGGGTGGTCTTCGCTGGCATACAAAACTTGGATTTTGAATAATAAACTGAGAACAATAATGTAGATACAATACCTATTCGAATAAGAAATAATTGAATTTGGAATGTCGCAATGCAGTTGTTCGGAAATCTACATTAGTTAGGTACTCAAAGAGTTTGAACATGATTTTCCCTCCAGTAGCCACCACATTTCAACCGTTGTAAGGGCGTATATCAAGATATAATGAATGCTAGGCGCCACTAAAAGTTTTGCTGAAAGTATGCCAAGAGCAACAACCTAAGACCTCGGTTCGCGTGAATTAGATTTCAGTGATTCCTATTTTGACTTATGCCTTGCTTACACCTAACGAGCACAGTGGCGAGACAGTGTTCTCGGCCGAGTGCTCGGTTGGTATAAACATACTACCGAGCGGTCGGCCGAGCGTTCAGCCTAGTAGGATGGCGAGACAGTCACTCGGACCCTTTTCTATTTACTAGACCGAAAGCCTGACCCCCCACCCTACCGACACTGACTGGCTGGCCCGCTCGACATGTTTAAACAGACACTCGCCACTCGTACCTTTGTATCATTGGAGTAATATTTTTTAACAATTTATTGAAACGTTCTACATCCTATCAGAAGCGCTCTAAATTCATCATGGTGTTCTAACTCCAATTCACTAAAAAGAGTGTATGTTGCACCACGATCTGGTCTCCTTAAAATCCACTGTCTTGTCCAAATACGTTTATCTTCATCGCGCAATAATTCATTCAATTCTTCTATCAGTAGTGGTATGAGCAGCTTAGTATATTTTTTAATGTACGTTTTACGATCCATGTTTCGGTACTCAAAACTAATCTGCTTTTTGATCTTAAGTGAACTGACTCGCAACAAAAGGCGAAAAGAGAAAAATACGTACTTATATTATACACTCTCTCGGTCTAGTGACATTTTGCTGTCTCACCACTGTACTCGTTACGTGTAATCAAGGGATTAATCTATTACGATGGTCAAGTCTTGACGGGATGAGACCTTTTTACTAGCCGTGAGAGTGAGACACAGCAAACATTTTAGAAGCTGAGAAATATTCCTTCGCAGAATCAAATCGTAATGGCCAACCGTTCCAACCGGTTGTACTGACTTGAGAAGCAGAGGAAATCTTATGTGTTTAAGTATTACAAGGTGTATGATAATTCTGCAACATGTTTAATGTGGCTGAATCGGTAGCATTAAAAAATACATTAGGTATGTATGTTGGCGCAGCATTGCTCATTCTGACGTATCTTTAATATACGTATGATGCTTACATCAGATTTTTGTGACTGTTTATCTAAATACTATGAAATATGATCGTTCGTAGTATTTGGTTCTCTTCTATGTACGAGTATGTACAATAATTGGCGCAGTTTTACTTTTCAAAGGCTAATTTGAACATACATAACTTGAAAACAGTTCAGATACATACCGAATAGAAAAAATCAAATTTGAAAAAAATACGAACCTCGATGGGACGTATTTTTTTCAAATTTGATTTTTTCTGGTGGGTATGTATCTGAACTGTTTTCAAGTTATGTATGTTCAATATTTGGAATGTTATATTTTCAAAATCTTGTGAATCATTTGAATAAAAGAAATAATTTATTAAAAAAGGCTAATTTTCATTATTATGTAAATATTTTGGATTCAGTACAAGACAACCTTATATACCTTTTAATACATTTCAATTCCACCCATTTTCTACAAATTAAAATGTCACGGTTTATCTACAGTAGTAAGAAAAAATTTGCATTAGAAATTGCAATTGACTAACAATTTTGGAGAAATAGCGACATTTTATAATATACTTTATATATCTTGCCTTGCCATGACCTAGGTTGACTGAATAGGTTGAACAACACAGAGACCCTCCAAAACCAATGATACTCAACCTTTTTTTCTTCGGACCAAATACATATATTTGTAAAGTAATGCGGGCCGCATCACTACTGGTGTGACGAAAAAAATCATGAAAGCCCCCCTTTTTTACAAAACATTTTTGAGATCTTAAAAATTATGCGTGTTTTTTTAAATTAATCGTGTGCAATAGCAACACTCTTATACCAGATCTGATGTGGACCATAATGACAATCCTCTTCGGGTGTCACTATCTGTACGTCAAAGTCGAAACGAATCTCAAGATATACGAAATTCCTGATAATAAATGTGTTTCGGGCCGCACATAAAAGCTTAAAGGGTCGCAGGTTGAGTATCGCTGCTCCAAACCAATCCGCCCCGGAAAACACTCGGTCTTCATCAAGCGTAAATTTAATGTTTAACAATTGGCTTACATCCATTTCCATTCCATAACTAAAATCTATTAAGAAACATGGTCGTTGGGCTGCCAAGATCCACACCGGATTATAGAGCGAATAAAAAAAACATATTTATTTATTTATAATCGGCGCAGGCACCTAAAAGAGAAATAATTATATTAAATAAAACACAACACACAGAACAAAATGTTGCAGATTGGTAAAGGTAACCAAATACAATGTATCATTAGAACAGAAATAAAAACGAAAAAGTACAAATAATAGCATATAAAATTACGAAAAATAAGATGAATAGGTATGTACATATGTTTTTTATCATGATATAATAATACATAATGTATTATTATTATTTCAATGTTCATTCTTTGGAATTCAATAAACAATAATACAATATAACAATATGGCAGTGGCGAAGGGTGGAGGTAGGCTGTTAAGATCCGACATAAATAGTGCACACTACAAATTGTCAGTCATACGTATTATTGTTTTCATTGAATTAAGACTACAATTGACGAATGGTGTTGGTTAGTTTTTTAAAAATCAATCAAACCCTGCAAGAACCTAGATATAATAGATAATAGTAAAAAAATACTCGTCTATCTATGAAATATTTAAAACTATGCCATTAAATCATACATAATTTTGGATATTTTTTAGATAGAAGAATATTTTTTATCGATTCTGGTTTGGTATAGGCAAGACTTAATGAATTCAAAAAAAAACTAACCAATAACATGTTCAATATGTATTCTTAATTCAATGAAAACAAATGTACAAATGAAACATGTGGACTATTTTGTCGGATCACTCGTAACATACCATAACTATTATGGTTCGCTTTAGGCAGGGTTTAATTGATTTTTAAAAACTAACCAACACCATCTGTAAATTGTAGCTTGGTATAATAAAAACAAATGTAGTTTTATGTGCACTATTTATATCGGATCTTGACAGCCTACTCCCACCCTTCGCCACTGTAATATGGTAAATACCAAATTACTGATAGGCACATTTTATGAATTATATTTACAAACAATTAAGGGGGGACATGCTCGTCGAAGGTCAAAATTGAGTTTTTATTGTATTTTCAAACCATGATCCTGGACACTCCTTAAACGTTGTAGATAATCTATTTATATAATTTTAAAGCCTTATTATCCTTTATAGTTATTTTAAATATTTGATGACTGCATGAAGTATTTTTGTTACATAAAATAGTATTCTTTTAAACCTCTCGCTCTAATGTTTTAGAATATAGTCATATTTCGGTACAGAACTGTGCAGTGGTGTTAGGATTTTTTACATTTATTAATTTTTAAACGCATTTATAAAACGATTAGTATAATTTATTACGAGATAATTTTTGTAAAATATTCACGATAAAAAATTATTTTGATAATCTCTGTGATCCCAAATTTGACAAGAATTAGGCATTTTATTATTCAAAAAATCGGCAAGATTAACACATTTGAAGATGATTCTAAAGATACTTATTATAAGCTATGTCTTTGACCATTCAAGTGTGATAAAAATCTTATGAATAATGATTGCTTTATAATAATTATTGACCTAAGAATAAGGTAGTGTTTTTTTGAAATACGCCATTTCTTTTGTCATTCCCTAGTAGTTAAGCTACAACATACGGCCGTAGCCATAAAATGACAAACTATAATTAAAGTAGGGAGTAAAATGATGTTAACGCGCGTGTTTGAACATGTACCTAACCGAATTTTTTTTAATTTTTTTTTAAACGGTACATGTTCAAACACGCGCGTTAACATCATTTTACTCCCTACTTCAATTATAGTTTGTCAATTTATGGCTACGGCCGTATGTTGTAGCCTAACCACTGGGGAATGACAAAAGAAATGGCGTATTTCAAAAAAACACTACCTTATTATTAGGTCAATAATTATTATAAAGCAATCATTATTCATAAGATGTTTATCACACTTGAATGGTCAAAGACATAGCTTATAATAAATATCTTAAGAATCAGCTTGAAATGTGTTAATCTTGCCGATTTTTTGAATAATAAAATGCCTAATTCTTGTCAAATTCGGGATCACAGAGATTATCAATATAATTTTTTATCGTGAATATTTTACAAAAATTATCTCGTAATAAATTATGCTAATGGTTTTATAAATGCGTTTAAAAATTAATACATGTAAAAAATTTTAACACCACTGCACAGTTATGTACCGAAATATGACTATATTCTAAAACATTAGAGCGAGAGGTTTAAAAGAATACTATTTTATGTAACAAAAATACTTTATGCAGTCATCAAATGTTTAAAATAACTATAAAGGATAATAAGGCTTCAAAATTATATAAATAGATTATCTACAACGTTTAAGGAGTGTCCAGGATCATGGTTTGAAAATACAATAAAAACTCAATTTTGACCTTCGACGAGCATGTCCCCCCTTAAATACTGAATCTCATTACATATAAGAGAGAGCTATTTTATTTTTGATAGAACATCCTTTGTTTCCTGGTGGTTTTAGCTATACAGCCTCCGAGAGTAATCACCACAACGACAGCTGTAAGTCAAACCAATCCCGTACCTATTCAGCGCAACGGAAATTGAAATATCTCATTTTGACAGGAAATAATAATGTATCTAATGCATTTCACATGCAGCGCGCGTGCAAGCGGGCGGAAATACAGTTGAATAAATCTATGCAAATACGTAGGTAGGTTCACCTGTGGAAAACTAGATCACGAATAAATATTGCAAACATTAAAACATCACGAGAGAGCAGAACGTCATGCTTGTTTCATTGTTAGATGGTAGATTATAGTATTATAAAATCCATTATTACATAGCATATATCGTAAGCCGAAATATGTATGTGGAAGAGGGTAGTCACTTACAAGGTGGTTCGACTAATAGTGAATAGCACTACTGTGCCTATGCAGATGGCGGATAGAGTTTCACTACTATCAAGTAATATTGACCTAATGTCTTGCCGCTAACACAAATCCATATATAAAATAATACAAAGATACTTCTACTGTGTACAAATAATTAACCCGGGGTTCTCTATTAGGAGAGAGAGTAGCCAAGAAATCTAAATTAAAAGAAGAATTGTGCTAGGTAAAAAAATGTAGCTTCAGTCTAATGAAGGTAAATTAAATTTCAATAATTAATTTGACCGTACAATATATATATAATAATAAGATGGGGTCCGGCAACAAATTCACATTTTATTACAATTTTTACAATTGTAAGTATATCTTTGACTTAAAATTAAAAATATTTTTGTATGTGACGTGATTGAACCCATAGAATTATTTTTCTTTATTACCGCATAATTATTTATTATTTGAATAAAGCGGCATTCATCGACACTAAATATATGCGGAGATTTTAGGCTTTGCCTTATAAGCTTATAGATTCGTATGAACAAAACCATACCACCCTGACGTCACGTGACACGCAGTTCATACAAAAAGAACGCCAAAATTATCTCGAATGAATCGATATTTCAATACTCGCTAGAGAACACGTGGCGCTGCTTTGTCACTAATTTTTTATTTATTCAAAATTCTAACGATAGATAGCTTTCATTTTTTTTTTAAATATTAATTAATTATTATTCTAACGATAGATTGGTTCCCGCACATTTTTTAATTATTTAAATATTTTCTATCTATTTTTCTTAGAATGCAGGCTTCAAATAATAGCCTACTATGGAGTCTTAGCCACTGGTACCTATTGATACTGTTTTTTTTTTTAATATGTACCTACACTATGGTAATATTATTTATTACATTATGGTAATAATAGTAGAGAAGTGCTTTGGTTTCCATTAAAAAAATACTTAATTCGAAATAATAAAGAATAATCTGCACTAATAATAAACTCCGACTAAGCCACATTAATTTTCACCCTCGCAAGAGAAACGCGATTTTATTTTTTTGGCGAAAATATTAATGAAACAGAACAATAGCCGAGCATTGCTTTTAAATTTGAAAAATATGATGATTTATACGCGAAATAAAAGAAAATAATATTATTCTGAGTAATGGTAACTTGGAAGCCTCTAATCCATCTTAATTTGAAGGCGGTAATGTGCTTAAAAAATAAACAGCTAATATTTTCTGATCCGCGATTTTAGATTTTTTTTCTAAAAAAGTCTCTTTCGCATAGTACATATTCCGTAATTGACTAAAGGTGAGTATTGACAATCTTGGCAATATCTGGCGAACAAAACTTGCTACGGTTTACGTAAATACTTTGATCGAGATTCCTTTCAAATGGAACTATAATAAAGCCCAACAAAACCCCCATAGAGGCAATATTGACATATGGATAAGAGTGCCGGCCTTACAAAAAAGAAATGAAACTAAAAATCTTTGAAAGGAAGATACTGGGTTTTCTGAACCGCATGCGAAGAGGATGACACACGACTCATACGCGCTGTGGGTACACACTATGATCTCCCTATCTCCACACACGTGAAAGAGTTCCGTTGGGTAGCCTGTATCTCGAGAACGGAAAACACCCAACTCCTGGAGTTAATGTAGAATATATGGAGTTAATTAAGTCAATGTCATTAATCCTAAACAATGATGATTTTTTCTTTGTATGGACACGAACTATAATGTTTTTGTCGTTTCATTTTTTAAATAATATGGGGTGGCTTAAATTTATAGGTGCAATAATTTTAGATTAGACATGAATTCGATAATATTAACGTTGTAATAAAAAAAATATTACTCAAATGGGATTCACGAATATACCTATGTTGTGGTTCCACTGTATAACCTCCATTTATGACTCAGGATCTTGATGGCAGACACATGTCTTCTATTTGAGCTATCGTCTGATGTAAAAAAATACTGTTGTCTTCATCAAAGTTTTCATGGTGGTATTTGCGTTTGGTATCTTTCTGAAATGGTATCAACGTAAACGGAATCCAGGAACCAATCTCGTGCTGGTCTTAGATATAGCTTATTTCTCTTGAATTATTTAATAAACCGTACCTCCCGATATAACAATGTCATCATCCGTTCGAGAAAACTTTAGTTGTCTATTTGTTAAAATTAAATCTTCGACTTTCTTGAACTTTTTTTCGGACGTTGCTTCCACAGATCGACCAGTGTGAACGTTATCTTCAGCGGACTCTCTACCCGACCCGATTTAAACTTCTTAATATCTGACTGTATAGTATTGGAGGAACTTCACACAGTACGCTCATGCTAAGACCATTGTTTTATATCGAACTTTGAATTTTAGAATAGCACCGAGCTGAAACCGTGCATATTTTATCCCAAGACAAACGCCAACATGGACGGGTTTGTTTCAATTTGTTCATTATTATCACTACTAAGGTAATAAACTTTTAGTTTGATATGATGAAAAAGATAAAGGTTGTACATTGTATTATGACTCGTCTTTCGTACATCGTTCACAACACAGGCCACGCTGTAGGAGGTGGCAGTTGGGGGGGAAAGGTCGGCTGTATAAACAACGTAATTAAAAGTAATATAATCTCAAAAAAGGAAAATTCAAACGTACAAAAATGGAATATTAATATCCTGGAAAACGTCGATGGATTTCTGTTTTTTTTTTTGCAAATTACACGAAAACCAAATGAAATAAATTACACGATAGGTAAAAATCATAATTATCGTTGTCACATCTTTATATAAAAAAGCATACATACTTATAAAATATGTTTTTTTTAATTAACTTTTGGTACCGTATGGCGTATGGAAATGAAAGCTTTAATATAAAACAGAATTAGGTACAGTACGCCTTATCAGTTAAAGTGGGCTAGCAACTTTAAAAAGAAACCGCATAAAAAACAATTGTTTAAATTATGTACCCATGAGGATTATTTAGGTATGTGTACTTATTTGTATTTATTCTGGAATAAATGGGTCAACTGGGATTCAGGACTATGGTTATCTTTATACGGCGTGAAGTTGGCAGATAGGTACCTACCACAAATTGAAAAGCGCATATCAACAGCACATAATTTGTTTGTGTAAAATGTACTTAATTATCGTACAGTGAACTAAGAAAGCTTTTAGTATTAAAATTGAAGTAGGTGTACCATCTAGCGCACAATTGTATACACAGTGCGCCCGATGTATCAGCAAGACTACGGATACATTTTAAATGTATATCCACCATACATACTTCATTGTTATACATTGGGACTATTTATTTACGCTGTGCATCATTGTCTATTTATCATAAGTTAGGCATATTTGATACTCTTTATTCATTTTTTTTAAATCTACGACATATTGTGTGTTAAGTCGACACTGATGTAATGCGAAAACAAAATGCTCAATATATTATTACGATGACGTGTCTACGATATTTATTATGTTGAAAATATTTGAAAATTTTCATTTAACATATTATAATTCTGCGATCATTATCATTTTTTACCTATTGATTCAAAGAGCAATGGGTACCTACTGTGTACAGAAAAACTGTCAATGCTCAATGTTTTAACCAAAATACCAGCATGGAAGATAGAGGCATCGAAAATAGCAATCGACCAAAAACCAACGTGTAGAATTTGATTGACTTGTATTAATTGTAAAATGAAATTTGTACAAGTACATGTTCAGCGTTCAGAAATAATAGAATAAATGCAATTTATTTTTACGCTGAACTCTCCCCGACTGCAAATGGGAAATTTTAAAAACGGTATTTAAATATACCTACACCCGGCCGGGGGTAGTATCAGAGTCGGCAGTCACAGCTCACCGAATTCGAATTACCCTCGGCCAAATAGCACCGAGGCCTACCACCAAAGCAATGGCGTCCAACATATTAGTGCATGAATAAAATTAACTAATTGACTCTCACAGCTATGATCACAATGGCTACGGGCACTTTTAATTGATTTTGTAATTGACGTGTTATTTGCATTTGAAAGGCGATTAGCAAAAACACAAATCTGTATCAGGCATTGGTGCATATTATATTTATTTCACCGATTGAATAGGCAAGAAGCTAATATAAATAGACGCATGTTATGTGGACTGAAACACTTACACGGAGTAAATTTGACAGAAACCATAAACTGCTTCATAGAGGACAGAAAAACATTCAAAACGCACAGATTTTTTAATCACCTGCGAAATTGTACGAAATAAATAGTAGTAGGTATTTATTTATACGGGTGATTAGTATGACACTTCAAAGGGCTAATGCAGCATGGTTACACTATGCTACAAGGTGGTTGAGGGAGGTATATTACATGTTGGGGGATAGATCCCTAGTGTGGATTTTTAATATTGGAAAAATAAAATATTATAAAAATATATTGTAATTTACTGAAATTTAATTGAACATTCATCATTTAGGAATAATAAAAATAGTAATTGAAATTTAATTTTTAAATCATATTATTAAGAATATAAATCAACTAAATGATATAATAATAAAATGTATGACAATTAAAAAACAATTTTAAAATAACAATTAATTATTGAAGACATGAAAACTTATTGAATATGTTCAAAATGTACATGAGGGGATGAGCGAGACGTAGCGATGGTTCGAGAGAAGAAAGGTGTCACCTATGCTACGATGCTGGAACGTAACAGGTTGCAGTAAGTAACTATTTGAAGTGTTATTATCAAACAGAGAATATTGTATTCAATTAGTTGTAATGGCTACAATAATTAACATAAATCTTTACATTGATTCCTATTAATAAATTAATTATTTTTTCTTATTAGATTTAAATTCCTTGTTAAGAGGACGCAACCAGTCCTGTCGTTGTTTAATTATATTATTTAATAATCTTTATTAATCGATATAATAATTTTCCATCAAGAATTTCCAGTTAACTAAATTAATGTGTTATTATTGTTATAAGCAAGCCTAAGTTTTTTTCATTATCATTTGGATTAGTTTCATGATGCTGTAAGTACTTATCTACGCTTGTTTTTTTTGTTAACCAAGCGTTTTTATTGTCATGTCGACTGTTCGTCGCAATATTCCGGGATATTTTACAATATTAATGTCAGCAAATTTAAGACGAAATTCAAGGAAGGGGCGGGCGGTTCATTTCCTCGATTGGGGCGCCATTGCGCGGATGACAGGAGAGAGCGGCGTCAAATTTTATTTGGGTCGCACAACGTTTCAATTAAATTATTTTTCCGTCCGAGTAAATAATTTGAATTGAACACACCCGCCGGACCGAAAACGTCAGACGAACTATTCAACGCGATTAATCCACGGTGGCAATATAATTGGACGTCCATGGCCCGCTTGATTATTCGCGAGCCCCAAAATATTGAAGTTAATTACAGCTCGCTGTGATTATTTTCGGAAATAAAGACCAATAATCACATTACCAAACAGTTTATTGTATAGTAGAGAACTGTGTATATCTATTATATAAATAAACTTACTGACTAGGGATTCTGGGATCGCGCTCGATGTGTTGATTGTGGTCCTGGGCTTGAAAATGCTAAATACCGAGATGAACGCATATTTCGAGAACTGAAAAACAAACTAGTGAACGAGTGATAATTTCTAAATTGTACGTATATATATAGAACTGCATCTTTTTATTTGTATATTTGTTATAGAATAATGTCAACAATATGTTAAAATGAGACGATTGTATTAATTTTTCTTCTTCTTGTGCATACCATAATTCAGAGGACGGCCAGCATCGGGGTGACCTTCTTTTTACCATCTACAACAGGAAAAATTGCGTGGACAGAGCAGCAGTCGTACCAATTGCGGATGTTTGTAAACCACATAATGTTATTTTAGCTGCATTTATGTTTTCAGTTATATTGATAAACCTATAAAAATGGCTTTTGGTTCGACTCCGTGCTACGGATGCTACAAGAGACTCCACTACGTTTTTTGAAACCATTAAGATTTCAGCGTTCCGGATGAGCATTAAATACCTCACAGGATGTATGCAACCAGAGGTTCAAGATGCTAACATGATTTGCGAAGACACAAGAAGACTGCGTCGTATCCACAATATTTAAGGAGCTTGTGGTGGTATAAGAAAATTCCTACTCGATTACAATAAAAAAATGTCTTGATTATTATTAAAAGTATAATATTATTTACTTTGGTGGGTGCATATGCTGAAGATTATGTTTTTCCTAAATTGAACAATCTCAGAATTCTAAATTCTATTCAGAATTTCAATTCCAATTACCTACGTCATCATGTCGCCAATGAACAATTTTAGTTTTATAATAAGCAGCCCACAAATTACTTTTCAATACATACACACTAGTTATAGTCCAGGTGCAGAGAAAACTCGAGTATATCCGTCTACACCACAGACTTTGCGTCGTTGTTGGGTTCGTGGATACCGCGCAACAATTTCAGTCAAATGTGCCAAACACTCTTTTCATGTTTTGGTCATGCACCATATTTTTTAGCCATACATGATATCTAGTCATTCGTGATATGTTATCAGGTTGAAATCGAAGACGACGAGGCGTACGCACGGTGCCTTTGATATACAAAGTTCAAGTTACGGAGCTGAGGTTTATAAAATCAATGGTATATTTAACCAAAAACTGAATTATGGTGGTATTTATAGATTGACTACGGTATACAACGATGTTAACCCAACATCGTCTATCGGTATCTAATTATTTACAACCAATCAGCTGTAATACTATATACCTTGACATATACAAGGTCTAATCAAATTCAATTTAATAATAACCAATATTAGTATTTCCAATATTAAACATTTAATTTCTAATACGTAACACAAATCACTAGGTAACCAATTCAGAATAGTTACTTACTCCCCAAACAGGGCTTACAAATGGTTAAAACGTAAGCCGAAACATCAGTCTATTGGCCATATAAAACAACTAAAACTGGTTTATTCTAATCATTAAGGACGGAATTCGTATACTTATAGTGAATTTCTCAAACACAAATAATATTGAAATTGTATTTTGAACGGTTGACTTCAAAAAGGAGGACTCTGACGAATAAGACATAACTGTATAACGTTTAAAATCTACCCAAGTTCTCTATAAATGCAACGACTCCAATGATGAGAACATGTGCACTGTATGCGAACGGGTTCCGCTCCACTCACGGGTTTCCAAAATAATCCTTACCATATTTGGTATTAGGTGTGAAGACTACTGGTTCGCTGGATTGGTATGACTAAAGGAGGCTGCTTAGGAACCCCTTGCCGTGAGACACTAAACGGAGACTGATGATGATCGAGCACAATAGGATATGAGGATAACTTTGGTGGTTAAAACCCATTCACTGCGGACCTTTTAATTACTATTTAATTACCACATTTAAATAACATGCTAATTATATCTAATGGCCACCTGTTGGACGCAGTGTAAAAAATGTATCAGGCACCGGGCACAGTAGAGACAATCCCCAAAAATTTATGAAATTCATTAAGACTGATCGAATATTAAGTTACACAGATATCTTAATAGATATTCCAAAGATTGATTAATACGTTTTTTAATACAAAGAAAACAAAAAACCGATTATAACCGTGTTTACCCGGTTAATTGCAAGTTCCTCGTGAATCTATATCCAACCCTTATTATAAATACGAAGCCTTTTAATATAATGTGAAAGTGTAATGATAATGAAAATATATCATTACACGACGGTTTATAATATTCGTCTAAAGGACAGGTTTTCGAAGTACGGGACTCGGTGCTCAGGGACGTTGCAGAGTATTTAAAATGATTATTATAAGTCCAGAATCTCTTAAATCAATGAGCATGATCACAATGATAGTATCGTATATTTCGGTGGCTGTTTTATTCAAGCAATAACATCATTTCAAATACCACATTCCCTTATGATAAAACTACGAGTTCAAATCAGATATGTCTTAATTTCCCTTCTTGTCGGCGAAAATAAACAAGTTTAAAAGTCACCGATCTAAGGTTTCACGATTGATAGATATAGGTATGTTTATAGTAAATAGAAACTAGCGTTATACGAAATCGACTGTAAATAAACATATTATTACACTTGAACTTTAGATGTCGACCCCATAAAGCGTTAATTAACACGAAATTCATTCACAATAGGTGGGTAATAATTAAACCAGGAATCTGTCTTTGTTATGGATATTATATTATTAATCAATATTTACATCATAGACGCCTATCGTTTTGAAAATTTAGCAAATATAAAATGATTCATAGTAACAAGTACGTTGACTAACGAGATGAGTTAATTAAGGTTTCAGATATTATCTCTTTTATTAAAATGAAAGCTCACAATTTACAGTAGGTTCGGAAATAAGCTTATATTAAACAAGTTTAGTGGGAATACAAAAATGGTGATAATAAATAGGTATCTTTTTTCTTATACCTAAAAAATCAATGACTAATACGTGGACACAGCATTACCGAAAAATACGAAAACTCAATATTTAAGGAGAATAATATGCTCGTTTGTTCACTGTTCTGATAAAAATATATATTTCCAATAATTATTAAAATTATTTGCTTTATTCAATGAATAATTCACAGGATTTGAGAATGGAATATTTTTATTGTATTATAACGAACTGATACCTGCCTTTTAGCCACTTCTGTACACTTTATTGCGCCAATTTTTACTAGTAAAAACACATGAAGTCAACATACATCCGGATTCTTTGGTCCCCATTCAACGCAATGCATTGTATGAATGGATATAAACAAGTCCGTTAATACAACCCGCACTTTGTTGCGGCCTTCATGCTCCACTTGAGAGCAAAATTGGTAATTTACTATTTCATGTAACTAGTTAATAACATGGTTTTCAGAAAAGTTGTTTTTTCTGCTGTTTATTATCGATGATTATTATAGATGAATGCATATAACTTATATGTCCAGTTTTGTATGTTTTAAGAAAATCGAAATGATTCGAATCAATAACAATAGTATGCGAAATGAAGATATTATTATGTAAGTATTAGAATGTCTCATATATTCTCAGAGGTACTATTTTTAGACCTAAAATATTTTACAAATGTATGATGCACACAGGCTCTATGTGTATAATTACCAACATATTATTATTAAAAACTGCATATAAGTACAATGTGTGTTCACGGACTCACCATTATTGAAGTTGCTAAGATAGATTTAAATTGGATTTAATACACGTTACAAGGACTAACTGATCAACGTAGACATTTTCATTTATAGTCGTATATTTCTATGACACCCTGTACAACAAAAGAAAATCTCATCATAGAATTATCAAAATACAAAGCATTAGAGATTATTTATTGTCACGGCACAAAACAATGGTTTTTAATTTATACCGATCGTTAATCCCCGACGCGGTTTGTTACAATAGCCGGAAAGAAGCATTTAAATGTAAATTAAAGAAAGAAAAATCTTTTCGGTGTAAAAAATAACGTTTCATTAGACGATCGAAAAGTTATGAGAAGACATCAAAGGCGACGTTTTATTGACTCTGTGTTGGGCACAATGGGAATAAAGTGAGCATTTCTCACTTAGCCAGATGAGATCGAAAAGCGACTTGAAATCTTTCACCAACTTCTAAACTGTGTAACGCACAACGTTGTGAATAGTCGTTATTGTGACATAAATACAATGTAGTCATTTTAGTTTCCAGCTAGACTAATATTTAGACTTAAAAACGCTTGCATGCTACCTATGCAAATGCATGGCTGTGAGATTTGGCATCTGATCAATAGCGTGTAGTCACTGGTACGACGATGTCATACACTTTAGTTGTTGAAAAAGCATATGCTGTGGACGGGTCATGTAAGTATGTACTTACAATGCTGTCCGAGTACCCACGACATGTACATGTATGGCACAATATATATCTCTAGATGCAATCTTCTAGCAATGCTAAAAAGAGATCTACATATTGTGAAGAAGTGCGGGACGTGACCCTGGACTGACAGAAATGGCGCGTCATTTTATGCTTGCCTTATTATCCGATGAAGTTGCGTGACAGGGCGAAGAAAATAAGTAACTAAATATAAAATATTGTATAGGCACATATCGTGGACTTAAAATGAAAAAGTAGTTAAGTCTTATGGTTAAGTATTACGTAAGTCGATATTTTTCAAATTTGACTCGATGGTGCAGAATTAAAATCAATCATAATATACCTGAAAGTTTTGTATAAATAGGTACTAGTTAGAGCCTGTGCACATTCTTAGAATCCTTTAACCGATTAAGTAAACAGTCCATGGTCAATCACCCTAATCTTCAACACACACTCACTGCTTATATATAGGGTTATCAAATTAGCACTTTAGATTTGTCAAAAATCATAGCCACCATTTTATTCTGATTCCTACCAAAATTTACATTTTATGTTCAGTATTGTTTGGTAAATTATCATGAAAAGGTACACAGTTGTACCTACAGGGTAAACAAATTGTTAAAATTTATTTCAACAATAATGAATCTATTGGTGCTACGTTTCGGGCATTAGATGAAATTTATGGTCGAAATAATTAGAGCTTACTATTCGTAATTTAATTGGGAAATTCGAGTCAAATAGTAACGTGTGTGATGGTAAGAATCCAACCCGTCAAAAACGTAAGCGTACAGCTGAAAATATTGATGTTGTCAATCAAAGTATGGAAGAAAATCTAGAACAATCAATTACATGTTGTTCTCAAGAACTTTGACATTGTTATAAATGTAATATTCTTCATAAAATTGTCATTTGAAGACGTATAAAATACAGTTTCACAAAAACTTTGACCGAATGACCGTTTTAGTGCATCGAAATTTTTCTGAGTGGGCTTTAGAGCAACTTCAAACCGATCCATTATTTCATGAAAAAATCACTTTACCGGTGAAAATAAGCACAATTATTTTCGCATCCGCAAAAATTAGCAGTTTGGTGTGGTTTATGGTTTTCGGGTGTTATTAAACCGTATTCTTTTGAAAATGAAAATGGTAAACCAGTTACTGTCAATGAATAACGCTACATACACATGATTAGGTACTTATTTTTTTCTAGCATGAATTAGATGGTTTTGATCTGGACAATATGTGGTTCCAACAAAATGGTGCAACGTACCGTTTGTAAATGAATCTACGCAGAGGTACGGTTTTATTTTTCATCACTATCTTTGGACGGACAAGAAATGCAGTGTCTTAATAACAACATTTTATCAAAAACAGATAAAAGTTATTCTGTATTTTTCACAAGATATTCTGTGGCATAATTCTTTCCCATTCAATTTATATTTCGCAACTTTATGCGGCGCCTAAATAAATATTCGCCATTTCATTTAAAATGTTTTAAAAGGGGGCCCGGCAGGCGGATGATATGAAAAAACTCTCGACAGCCGAAAACTCAAAAGTTGGCAGCGCGCGGGGCGTTTTCAGTTCAATTTAGACAAAAGCATTCCAATTTTAAATATTCAAATATTGTAGCGAACAGAGAGGGAGGGGGGTAGCTCTAATTTTTGATCATTGAAAAATTAAACAAGGCGGGCGGAACACTGAATTAAAGCTGGAGCTCGGATGTAGTCATCATCATCTTCAGTCTGCATTATCCACACCTGGGTGAAAGTCTTACCAAAGTAATTCTATTCCTTTTACACAGTACCTATACCCACGAGGCATGTATTTCTCTGTTTTTAAATTTTATATATTTTGATTGACTATGGTCTGGAGACCGCGGTGGAATAGTGAACTGAATGTCGGAACCGCACCATATTCCGACCATGTCCGATCCTGATAGGATCATATGGGCCTCCACAAAGTGGAGGTTTGCATTGACAGATTTTTGTTTTTTTTACGAGAAATGGATGTCAGCCACTTGCTCAACCTATTAGGTCCATACCCTGACACACACAAATTGAAAAACAATATGTGTACTTGCCAGACCCAGGATTCGAACCTGGGACCCACGGCTTTATAGTCCAACGCTTATGCCGCGCGGCCACCGTATTCATATACTTAGTATTGTTTTAATATTTATATCTAAATCCAGAGCATCTAAAAAAAATCGTTGTTAACTATTAAATTTCATATTAACTTCTGCTCTGTAGAGGTCTATAATTTCTGCCTTGGAATGAAAATAATAATGTGCATTTCTCAACATATTTCCGTATGTGCGTATATGCCATCCAGTATTATTTGTCTGTTTATTCTAAGAAAAAATAATATATAATGACAATTGAATTTATGTGAAAGCAACCTATTTTACATAAGGTTTTTTTTCAGAAATTAGTATACCTACTATTTACTGATGGTATACTTGATGTATGTATATTTTATTTATATTCAAACGTATATAAAATCTTACATAATCTAAATTAGCATTTTTCCCAATATTGAAGCCTCAAATGCGAACGGGTTATTTCTTGATATGACAGATGAACAGAACAAATGAAAATAACATTGCTGTCGTTCGCATTACTAAAAAATAATTATTAATTAAATTATACATGCATATTATATTTTGAGGTGGTTCTTTAAAATAATAGGTACCTACGTAACATTTTGCAAAGCATGAATTTTTTTAGGTTTTAGAAGGCATTCATTAATATTATTCATTATATAAATAACACATTTACATACGAAAGACATTTTCTTTGGCAGTGGTTAAAAAATGGTATGGGATTAGTTACCAAATTTATATGGGAACTTTGCTGTTTTACTTACATAAGGTACGTTCCTAAAGTATAGATATCCGCATAAAGATTCTAAAAATTAACAAAAATTTAGATATGTTTTCGTACATCCTTGGATGTGCTCTCCACCTAGTAAGTGTATATTACAATATAGCGTCGTTTCTGTTATCCAGGTTTCGCCTTTTGGCATCTATTACGAGTCGTTTTTCTTGGATAACCGATCATTTCAAATTATTAGTTTTTGGTTTTCATAAAATGACATAAAACATATAAATAAAAGAAGTAAGTGAAATGAGATTGATTAATCGCACCAATATTGGTACACACAAACAAAATGGCACAATAAAAAATAAAAATTATATTAAGCACAAGAAACCACACTACGTAAAAAATATGTATTATTCACCACAGTTTAGATAGAACATAGAATAGTATAATATGTACTTTAATTTCTCATTATTGGTATTGTACTGGATATTTTAATGCTTTTTGAGTATCTATTCAAAATCATCACTTTCCGAAGACATTGCATAATCTCTTTATTTATCATTGAATTTGTGTAGGTACTTTAGTATGCTTACCGCCATTGTGGTGAGACAATATGTATACTAATCCCTAATAATTATTTATGTATTGTATTATTACTAGGCAAAGTTGAAAAGTGATATTCAACTAAAATTCAATAAACAAAACACTACACTATATCTTCACGCTTTTCACGCAGGATCGATAGTAGGTAATCCTTGTTACAACATACTACTAGTAATATTAAAAAAAAAATGAGAATATCAACCTTCAGACTTATCAGGATCTAAAAAAATCTTGAACGAATAGTACCTACCTACTCATTGATCATTGAACCAATAATTACGACAATGGGTAATCGCAGAATATGTTGAATAAAAATTAAAACGTATTCTAATTGCAAACCCATCGTAAGATATTTTTTTCGACCATGTCCGATCCTAATCAGATCATATGGGCCTCGCCTCTACGGAGTGGAGGTTTGTATTAACAGATTTTGTTTTTACGAGAAATGGATGTCAGCCACTTGCTCAACCTATGAGGTCCATACTCTGACCCATACACAAATTGAAAAACAATATAATATGTACTTGTCAGACCCAGGATTCGAGCCTGGAACCGACGACGCTATATGCCGACGCTTAAGCCACGCGGTAATTGTGGGTTTTTAATTTGCAATACGCATGAATAAATTTAAAAAATTGAATATATACTACATAAGATACAAAACTACCTAAAATGCTCCTTTCCAATGGACCAGAAGGGAAAGGGGGAGTCTTCATACTTCTGACTTCATAACTTCTGAGATGCTTGAACTGAGTATAAAGATACACCATCCATGAGGCATAGCAATATTAAGGCATAATATGCCTTGTGCAGTGGAAGTAGCTTATTTCCTGAGGGCGGCAGTTACCCATATTCGGTTATAGTATTGTATTATTAAGAAAGCCGCTTTTTTGGCGTTAATGCCTAATCGAAACCAATATACACCAAACACAACCAAAAATTTGTAAAATTATGCAATCAAATCATACATAACTTTTTGGATATTTTATAGATATGTAGAATAATATTTTTTATCTATTATAGTTTGTACCACCATCTGTAAATTGTAGTCTTGGTTCAATAAAAACAAATACGTGTGACTAACAAAGTTTAACGTCCACAATTTATGACGAATCTTAACAGCCTACCTCCACCCTTTGCTACTAATACAAACTGTTAACGGAAAACTGTGATGAAAAATATTGTTAACGTACCTACAGCTGGAAGGCGTCACAGTGTGAAAACGAAATCGGGTCCGAAAAAACAATCAAGTGACTACCTTGCCGGAACGCAGGGTGCAGAACGAGGGGGTTGAAATAAACGGGGCTGACAGTGAGCCGTGAGGTGCGGCGTCATGTCACCCGTCGCGGCTGACGCGCCGTTAAAGTACGTCGAATGATTTTCGCATTCAAATTTATTCCCCGAGGTAATTTTATTATGCGGCAACCTTCCGACCAAATTGTCTTCTCCACGATGGATCTGTAGAGTAGAGCGAGAGGTATACGCGCGGCAGGGAGCGAGACGGAATTTGTTTTCGCCCAGAGGAGAAACAATACCAGAGGCTAATTAGAATATAGGTCACGTTAAAAATATTACATATTAGTTAACAGTGCATCTTAACTGCATTCATGTTCTACTTATATTTACGTTTCTCATATTTGATGAAAGCCTTATAATTAATTATCATCAGGTTGTGCCTGTATAGACGCATCCTCAAAATTCTTTGGACTGACCGGGTGACAAATGTTGAAGTTCTCAATCGAATGGGGAAGGACCGAGAAGTTGTCATTCAAGGAAATATCAATGGTAAGCGTACCAGACAACGGCGCCGCATTACGTGCCTTAAGAACCTCTGTGATAGGTACGAGTGCAGCTCCACTGAACTGTTCCTGGTAGCAGACGACAAATCTAAGATCGCCTTGATGGTGGCCAACCTCCGCTAGGGGATGGCACAATAAGAAGAAGAAAGGTAAGTGCATTCATGAACGTTTAGTAAATAGTGTCACCTGGAAACGGGAATGGGAAATGGGAAATGGTAAATAGTGTCGCCGCCATATGGACGCCAGGACAACTGGGCGTCATCGTGACATTAGAACCTTAACTGGAGTAATATTGCACAATAATAAATGAAAATGAACACGTATTTTCAAGATGCTCAATATATTTCAACTAACGCATGGTGACAAACAATCAACAACATTTAACATTATCAAATATACGAAGATAACCATCGTCCAGTTGTAGTACCGTCCAGATAGCATCTTCCAGTCAGCGACATCCAAAAATGACCTTACTAGTGTTACTCGCATACCAACGCGTAACAAAGGCATGAAAACTAATTCATTATTCAACATCCCCATTGAAATTATAATTTATAATATGTCAACACCGAGAGAACCCCAAAATGATCGTTAACAAAATAACATGTCCGCGTTGGTAGCACACGCGAAAGAAATGAAACTTTTTGTATTACCTACTCTCCATTCTCGCACATAATGTCGTTCACTTTTATTCTTGCTATCTATAGTGTTCCAACTGTCTATTATAAACATTTATTTCAATTACGATAATATATGATAAATATAATTGACTGATTTACACAAATACGTATTATAATATACAGATGGCTCTAACAATAAGCCTTCAATTCTGACATATATGAGCCTATTTGAGCATAAGCACCTGCGAATTTTCCAATATTTATTTAAATAAGATATTATGTACCAACTTATAAATGTTGCTTATGCAAGTGTTGTGTTTCACTTTAAAAATAAATGAAACAGCTAGATTATACCCACTGGGAATACAGTTACTTTTCCATTTACTGTAAATACTTACCCTGCCGTTTATAATACTTGCCAAACTCTACTAACCGAAAAAATACACGCCTTTGATAAAACACTCGTTCGCGGGAGGCTAAAAAAGTATTTACCCAAAACTTTTTATCGTTATTTTCTCCAGAATCTCAGGTGGGTTAGACGGAGTTGTTAATAACGCCAATTTCTTTGCCGCCCGTCTCTGTTTTCGATTCGAATAAGGTGATTATCATTGGGGAACGCGTCGACTTGTTAAATTTTTGCGAAATCGTCGGAATAGAATATTATTCTGCGAATATTTACCGAGCGTTTCAGAAAAAAAGTATAGCTGGTTTGGCGTTTAATGATCGAGAAACTTTTATCTGTGGTAGATGAAAAAATGATTTACTTGAATACTTCTCGCCTACAATTTCATTTTATTTTGTTAAATTTTTTCGCAATAGCTGTGGGATATTTAAAATATCATTATTAGGAATCGACTATTTTTAAACCCTTATGCGCGAATCCAATTGGACATAGTTATGCAGAAAGTAGCCAGTCCACCAAAAATAAAAAAATGAGATATGATATAGATCAGATGCGAGAAGATTTTCTCTACGTTCTGCTGAAAATAGCCAAGCCGCAAAATAATATTCTTGAAATAAAATACTATTTAAAATTTTACATACATTTTTAATATCATGTTGTTGTTAAAGTGCCATTATCTCAGCTTGACATTATTGTGGACTGGCTAGATTCTGCACAACTACGTTTAATTGAAGTGCATGTATGGTGCATGTCGCCTACTGACACGCTGTCGAGGCGACAAATTTAGTCTACGGTTTCGTCTTTTTGCAGAATATTTTGAACCATCACCATCTCCGTAAATTCACTGAAGAATGACACTGATGAAGAGTGCCTACTATAATGTATTAGTAATTTGAATTATTATTAATTATTCATGCTAATTTCAATTAATTTTAACAGTTTCTACGTTAGTGATTTCGGCAGATTTTGCCAACTGACAATGTTCGTTTAAAGGTTCAAAATGTCCTACGGGATGGGCGCATCTGTCTGATAATATTTTAAACACCAAGAACAACGACATTACACACTTTTTTCCCGTAGCGGCAGCTTACTGTGACGTCACCTCAATGGTTCCACCTGGTTCGCACTTTAGCCACTTTCAATATTCTTCACATCGTGTTCAATCATAAACTGACTTAAGTCTTCTATTACGCACAGTTGCATATTAACCTTACCTTTTCCACGAAATGAATACGTTCCTTGGGTTTATCATACGTTGCTCCTGTCCCACTTAAAGACATCGCAACAATTATTAGACTTAGGTACATATTTCACTTATGGATACACTGCGGAGGTTACGTTAAATCCCAATAATATAATGATAGATAGGAAATTTTAAATTGGCAAGGCAACGTTGCATTCCGCAATAAAGATATTGATTTTTTTGAAGTTATACTTCTTTTTGCGCGTTTGGGAAATCAGATCAGAGTGTATTTTTGGCGTGTGACATGTAACACATAATTTATTTTTTCACACAAAAAAAAACGCACTCGATTGGATTCGAACCACCGATTGTTCGGTTTTCAGCCGAACGCGCTACCTTTACGCCACAGTATGATACTGAAATCGTGACGATTATACAGTATAATATTAAAGTTTAGAATTGTTTCGTTGCCTAGGCAGCGAATTTATTATTGTCGGCCATTTGCAATTCCTTACGTAAACAAACGGTTAAACGTCAGAGGTGTATAGAAATAAACCAACGGCGTTCTAATAAGCGGTCCTTTTTCTTGAGTGTGTAATTTAACAAGATAATTAAGAGCTAGTCAAAGAATCTAGTTTATCAAAAGTTTTTTTTTTGTTTTGTTACGCCAAAGAAGTATAACTTCGCGTACATAAGTAGGTACACACACTGATTTGTTATTGAAGGTATCCCCTACCCGTGAAACCTTCGAAATGGATTGTTCACCATGGGAGCTTATGGCAATATTTATACAACAATCCCTCTAGTGGCTAGTCCAGCCTTACGCCATAGGAATCTTTCCATGGCACTAGCTTGCCTATTATTCACGAAAGAATTAGCCACAATTATATTTCACATATTTCTGTGAAAGATTTTGACTATTTTCGAAAAACGGTAAACAAATTGGAACCATGTTGCCTTTGTTTCCAATAAGTTCATAAATGAATGTGTACTTGAATTAACCAAGTGTGCCAGCCTAGCACAAGTCCATTTTTTCTTCTGGGAGCATATGAAGTGCATGGCAGATAACCTGGTCGGTTTCTCTGGGATATGAAATATGAATAATATGGCATAAACAAGAATGGAACATTTTTGAAAACAAATAATAAGGATGCGTGACATAAAAGGAAGTTGGACTTGGAAGTACGATCATTTACATAATCTCTGAATAAGCGAATACAATAATTACAATACTAAAATCACTTACCCATTTCTTCAGCTCCAATTTGTGCCATGAAGATGATTTTCATGATGGAAAACTCCTCGTCAGGCGCCATCTGGTTACTTCCGAAGACGTCATTCTCGGGCCAGACATCCCTAGCAAGTACAAAAACAAAATCATTTTTTTTTAACTATTTGAACATTCCATAATATGTATTCAATATCTCGATAGGCCATATACAAAAGTAGCTACTACTTGACAAAACATAAATAACTTGGAATGGAAGACACTATGGTAGATATACCTATATTTATATAAGTATACCTATATATAATTTAAAACCCTAATATTTTTTATATATATTATAATGCATGTTAATGTGTGTTTATAATGAAATGGAAGACTATGAAAGATAGAGCAGGGCCGTTTCTAAAATCGATGAAGGGCATATAATATATAGGTATATCCATATCCTTTTTTCGGACATTGTACCTATGGTAAGAACCCTAACTCATACTTTCATTATTATCAAACTTCAAAACAGGCAGCTAAACATAGGCTGTCCTCGAGAGGCGTAGAACGTGGCAATATACCGAGAATTTGTTGCCTTTACGACTACTGGAAAATGATAGGGTGAAGTAGTAGTACCTACCTACTTAAAAGCAAAAGAAACCCCGAATAATTTGAAATCAAACCAACGGTTTTATTTACCAAATATATATCCGTGAATAGGAGACCTATTAGAAAATCAATTACATGGCCTAAATTGAAAAGGTTTGAATCCTGTTTTTGAAAATGACGGCTCCCTAATTAGAAATATGCCATGTTGGTTGCGTAATGCCCTCAATCCCAGTGTGGTCACGGGAAGAAATATTATTAATTGGGACTGAACAATATTTTGCCAATTTGGGCCCGTCAATCTTATCGGGTAAATAATAATGAATTTCAAAGCTACGGATTAGCCATGGGATTAAAAACGGATTGAAAATATTTGTCAACGAATTTAAAAAATAGTTGTTCTTATCCATGGATTAAAAAAATATAAAATTTGAAAATGGATTAATTTTATTCACTATCACTATTATATGCTTTCTCCACTACCTCTCATATTTCAATACACGTTCAGACTTATACCGTGGCGTAACTAATGAGAAACGCCTAAGTTTTACCGAGAGTGCTCCAGGAACTCTCTAAAGCCCTGGTTGTAAGATCATCAGAAGATAATTCGCTTGAAGCGGAATTTAATGAAAAAAGTATTTCATAATATTCGATAAGGCAATAGCAAGAATATTCGTCTATTGCAAAAGCAGCATTGGTATTCCATATTTTTTTGCGACAACATAGGTACATATACGGAACAGCATATATTATTCATTATCGGTGTCACTCATAAAAAATAAACACAGGTCATGCCTTTCAACGGAGACTTGGGAAGATTCCCTGTGAATTACCATTTCTAATATTTAACTTAAGCTGATATTGACGTGTTATGTAAAAACACGCAATCGCATCACTCTCATAAAATTGTTTTTGTATGTTTCACGTATAGTATTTTTTTCTTATTTATGTATAAGTATAGTAATATTTCATACCAAATAAAGCTTTTGGTAACTAAAATAATTTATTTATCGAGAGGGGCCGGAAATTATTTTTTTCAGATTTTGGGGGCGGTGGTATGAAAAAGTTTGGGAAGTACTTGCTGACTAGAAAAGAAACCGTGTCTCTCACCGTATGTTATCTACCGCAAACAAAATTAAATGGCAATTAGTAACTAACACTCGTGGAAATCAATTCGCACTAGCAAGACTAGCCTATCGGCATTTTTGAAGGGAGAGACTTGCGTATATAGCGTTCGTATTCATAATAGTGCAGGATCCCATAGACTTTTCGTATACATAATATGCGGAATGCATTCTGACAATTGGAATAGGTTTTCGGGGTCACAAAGATATATAATGTCGATGTTGCCAGGCGATATTAGTGGTCAATTTTTTTTATTGAGGTTTTAATTTTTTTTCTTATAACCCACCAAAAATTGTTCTGTGTTCTTCAATAAAACCAAGACCGAATCAGAGATTGATTGAAAATGCAATAATTGCACCATGCCATCGGCATGGTCGTAGAACGGTTCGTCCCATTTGAAAAAATAAAAATAGCGGGTAGTGCAATGTGTTCAAAATTATCGATTCTTAGGATCCTCCTAGGCTTAAATTATTTTATTTAGGTAATATTTTTGTATAGAATCACTCAGATTGGTTTCCTTACCATATATATGCAAATGACATTAGTTTTACTATAATGGTCAATCCAGAAACAGTGTAGGTTGCACATATAAGTAGGTGAATAAATGAAATAACGATAACCGCTAACCACACTAAGTGCACTTTATTAAAAAAAAGAAACAAGTCAAGTGTTCAAACTGCTTTATATATCATGATCACAGTTTTTACAAACACTACTTACAGATTTGCACAATGATATAGATGTCAAAGCCGATTTCTTATAGCTACATGATAATGTACGGCAGTTAGAATTACATTTGCATGGTTTAACTAAATAATTTGTTGGAGGTTCATTCGTCATTTGTCTTGGATACAAATTATTTTCTCGTAACTCATAGCCAAGTTGTAGGAAATCAACAGGCTCAAATAGTGGATCAGATGAGCTTTTCCATAAATAAACTAGTGCTGAAGCCCTTAAACAATGTAAATACTTATATTTAAATTCTTAATAATATGTAAGCCTTGGAGACTGTCTCTTAGATGTGGTGGATTAATTGCAAATATTCTTTTGTCAGCCCTCAAAACAAATTACAATCAATTAAAATAATTTAAGCCAAAGAGGATTCTAAGAATCGATAATTTTGAACACATTGCACTACCCGCTATTTTTATTTTTTCAAATGGGACGAACCGTTCTACGACCATGCCGCTGGCATGGTACAATTATTGCATTTTCAATCAATCCCTGATTCGGTCTTGGTTTTATTGAAGAACACAGAATAATTTTTGGTGGGTTATAAGAAAAAAAATTAAAACCTCAATAAAAAAAAATTACCACTAATATCGCCTGGCAACATCGACATTATATATCTTTGTGACCCCAAAAACCTATTCCAATTGTCAGAATGCGTTCCGCATATTATGTATACGAAAAGTCTATGGGATCCTGCACTATAATGTTCGATGCGTTATCTAACAACAGTAGAGCAGCCTATGTCCGGATAATCGTCAAAGATTATAGCTTGAGAAAAATTTAAACAACACAATACAATTGACAATAGTGTTATGAAAAAAGCATAAAGCTTTGCCAGCGACTTTCGCAAAGGACTCTTCAACAAATTGATTCAGAGAAAAAACTCATCGAACACAATTCGATTTTTTTTCTACGCCAAAGAGGCAATCGAATACAAAAGCGAATGTATTTTATGACGTACGTAAACGCGTGACTTTTTGTGCACTTCAACTTTTTCGCCGAAATCCAATTAAAATAATAAATAAAAATACAACATGTCGTTTGACGTAAAATGAAGTACATATACATAATATATATATATATATATATATATATATAATATATTAGTGGCGCAAACTCTTTAAACAATTATTAGGCGTTTACCTTAATATTGGATACTCGATAGCAAACGATTATTTAATGCTCAATGTTTACATTAACTTGTAAATATTTAATCAACCACTAAGTAATAAGTGGTTGAAAAATAATATTTATTTGTGAGACATCTCTGTGTGATCGCGTATGAAACCGCAAGTCGCAGATTCGACTCTGCAATTGGTCAAATAAAAGTGTACGCTGTCTTTTAAGTATAGATATTAACTCTCTGCAACTTGAATTCCGGTAAATATGACTGCCCTAGCACCTTTTCAGTTACCCATAGCATACCTCATTCTAACTAATCTCAAAATAGGTATAGGGATAAGCAAGTACAAAAGGACGCAAGATTGGTTCTTTAGCACCGACTGCAACGCTCCGCAGAAGAGAAGGGCTTTGTTTTCTTTGGATTCGGTCACTTTAACATTGGCGGCACAGATGGACGGATCTCTTTAAAAACAGTTAACCTTGACGGTCGCCGCTCGGGCGGTTGCTAACCTTAGATTCAGTATTACAAGTAGCTTTATTTGAACTTTTTATATATAGAATCAGTGTATATCTACGGACGAACAGATGAGTATCCATATATAATATAATATTGTATATTATACAATATATATCTACAGTATTTAATCATGTACATATTTAGATCACACTTGGCGCCCCAATTATTAATAAATTATACACCTACAAGACTTGTTTATTTAACATCTTTTACATTCTACTTAAATCCATTTGTACATATTCTATAGATTCAAGTTTCACTGTTAATCATATCCATTGATCAATTCAATAATCATGCAATACTTTTACTTCTCTACCAACTCTTTTAATCTCCTCTTTTTAACTATTACACAATATTAATTATCACCGATATAATATAGAAATAGAGCACAAAATATTAATGAAGTTAATATGAGATTAGTAAAAGGGGTTAATATGTTTCTCCCGATCGGTGCTTAACACTGTAGTTATAACCTATTACGAACGCCATAAATCTTCTTATCGCAATAGCAACAAATCCTAACTAACATAAAAAAGATGCAAAAACTTTCCG
The DNA here is from genome assembly GCF_057557595.1 of Rhyacophila brunnea. Classification (NCBI taxonomy): domain Eukaryota; kingdom Metazoa; phylum Arthropoda; class Insecta; order Trichoptera; family Rhyacophilidae; genus Rhyacophila; species Rhyacophila brunnea. The sequence continues at coordinate 37,738,977 of NW_028232752.1, forward strand.
AACACGATCATATTTTAATGATAGAGTTTTCCGAATAAACGAAACCAAGAGAAAATGTGAGGAAAACCTAAAGTTAATAATAAAAAAACACACACAATCTGATATAAGGTTTTTTCGCTGACGCTGCGAAATCATCCCATGCCGACCAGTCGATAAATTACTAGAGAAAAAGCCAACTGAGCAAAAGTTATTCAAACGCTCGTGGCTAGGGCGAAAATTGGACTTCTCTTCTGACCGCTGTTTTGTCGGTATTTTATTTCGAAACAGAAAAAAATCACGACTTATCCAAATTATGAAAAACATTCTGTCGTAGTGTGCCAAAATAAACTGGTTTTGTGTTCGCGGAAAGATCGAAACATCTCAATTAACGTGAATATTAAATTTGCTAAAACATTAGTTATATTTAATATAATCTAATATATCTAATATATAAAAATTAATATTTGTGTGTTTGTTTGTTCGTATTTAATGTGCAGCCATACCGTTCATCCGATTGCGATAAAACTTTGTAAACTTATTGCTTGCACTTGCGGGAAGAGTGGCTATACTAATATATAAAAATGAATGTCTGTCTGTCTGTCTGTCTGTGTGTCTGTCCCGTATGCGTTCCTATACCATTCATCCGATTGCAATGAAATTTTGGTAAGTGGTTGTATGCATGCATACCCATAAAGGTTTCTGAATTAGAAAAATCATCATCTTCTTCTTCTTCTTCATTGTATTTTCTTTTATTCGTATGGTTCCTATACCATTCATCCGATTGCAATGAAATTTTGGTAAGTGGTTGTATGCACACCCATAAAGGTTTCTGAATTAGAAAAATCATCATCTTCTTCTTCTTCTTCATTCTATCTTCTTTTATTCGTATGCGTTCCTATACCATTCATCCGATTGCAATGAAATTTTGGCAAGTGGTTGTATGCACACCCATGAAGGTTTCTAAATTAGAAAAATCATCATCTTCTTCTTCTTCTTCATTCTATCTTCTTTTATTCGTATGGTCCCTATACCATTCATCCGATTGCGATGAAACCTTCATCAGTTGTTGTGGTAACACCCGCAATGGTTTTTGAATTAGTACAACCATCTTCTTCTTCTTCTTCTATTCTATATTCTTCTATTCGTATGCGTTCCTATTCCATTCGTCCGATTGCAATAAAATTTTCGTCAGTAATTGTGCCAACACCCGCAAAGGTTTCTGAATTAGTACAACTATCTTCTTCTTCTTCTTCTTCTTCATTCTATCTTCTTTTATTCGTATGGTCCCTATACCATTCATCCGATTGCAATGAAACCTTCATCAGTTGTTGTGGTAACACCCGCAATGGTTTTTTAATTAGTACAACCATCTTCTTCTTCTTCTATTCTATATTCTTCTATTCGTATGCGTTCCTATTCCATTCATCCGATTGCAATAAAATTTTCGTTAGTAATTGTGCCTACACCCGCGAAGGTTTCTGAATTAGTACAACCATCTTCTTCTTCTTCTTCATTCTATCTTCTTTTATTCGTATGGTCCCTATACCATTTATCCGATTGCGATGAAACCTTCGTCAGTTGTTGTGGTAATACCCGCAATGGTTTTTGAATTAGTACAACTATCTTCTTCTTCTTCTTCTTCTATTCTATATTCTTCTATTCGTATGCGTTTCTATTCCATTCATCCGATTGCAACAAATTTTTCGTCAGTAATTGTGCCAACACCCGCGAAGGTTTCTGAATTGGTACAACCATCTTCTTCTTCTATTCTATCTTCTATTCGTATGCGTTCCTATACCATTCATCCGATTGCAATGAAATTTTGATCAACTGTTGTGCTCACGCCGCAAAGGTCTCTGAATTGTTACAACTATTTTCTTTTTCTTCTATTCTATCTTCTTCTATTTGTATGCGTTCTTATACCATTCATCCGATTGCGATGAAATTTTGACCAGTTGTTGTGAGCACGCCCGCGAAGAGTTCTGAATTAGTACAACCATCTTCTTCTTCTTCTATTCGTATGCGTTCCTATACCATTCATCCGATTGCAATGAAACTTTGGTGAGTTGTTGTGCCCTTGCCCGCAAAGGTTTCTGAATTACTATAATCATCTTTTTCTTCTTCTATTTGTATGCGTTCTTATGCCATTCATCCGATTGTGATGAAATTTTGACCAGTTGTTGTGCGCAAGCCCGCGAAGGTTTTTGAATTAGTACAACCATCTTCTTCTTCTTCTATTCGTATGCGTTCCTATACCATTAATCCGATTGCAATGAAACTTTGGTGAGTTGTCATGCGCATGCCCACGAAGGTTTCTGAATTAGAAAATCATCTTCTTCTACTATTCGTATGCGTTCCTATACCATTCATCCGATTGCGATGAAACTTTTGTCAGTTGTGTGCGGTTTCTAAATTATTATTATATAACATACAAAGTTTGTTGTTTGTTTGTTCCATCCAATTTTGATTTTTTTTTTACTACATATTTATAACATTAATAACGTTTTCATATTTTGGATTCGATTTTAATTTAGTGTTCTTATGTTTGACCTTTACTCCTATTATAATTATTTTCATATTGCCATATTGTATTACACAGATATTTTAATATTAAAGAAATAATTACCTCTTATTATTTTTCAAATATCTAAGATAAATATAACCACGAAGCGACCCCGTGCGAAGCCGGGTACTTCAGCTAGTAAAAAATAATATTTGTTTGTGGGTTTGTTTGTTTGTTTGTTCGTTTTGAATGCACTGCCATACCGTTCATCCGATTGCGATAAAACTTTGTCAACTTATTGCTTGCACTTTCGCGAAGAGTATAGGCTATACTAATATATAAAAATGAATGTCTGTCTGTCTGTATGTCTGTCTGTCTGTGTGTCTGTCCCGTATGCGTTCCTATACCATTCATCCGATTGCGATAAAATTTTGGTAAGTGGTTGTATGCATACCCATGAAGGTTTCTGAATTAGAAAAATCATCATCATCTTCTTCTTCTTCATTCTATTTTCTTTTATTCGTATGGTTCCTATACCATTCATCCGATTGCGATGAAATTTTGGTAAGTGGTTGTATGCACACACATGAAGGTTTCTAAATTAGAAAAATCATTATTTTCTTCTTCTTCTTTATTCTATCTTCTTTTATTCGTATTGTTCCTATACCATTCATTCGATTGCGATGAAACTTTCATCGGTTGTTGTGGTAACACCCGTAAAGGTTTCTGAATTAGTACAACCATCTTCTTCTTTTTCTTCATTCTATCTTCTTTTATTCGTATGGTTCCTATATCATTCATCCGATTGCTATGAAACCTTCATAAGTTGTTGTGGTAACACCCGTAAAGGTTTCTGAATTAGTACAACCATCTTCTTCTTCTTCTTCTTCTTCATTATATCTTCTTTTATTCGTATGGTCCCTATATCATTCATCCGATTCCGATCGTCAGTGGTTGTGCCAACACCCGCGAAGGTTTCTGAATTTGTACAACCATCTTCTTCTTCTTCTTTATTATATATGTATTCTTTTATTCGTATGGTTCCTATATCATTCATCCGATTGCGATGAAACCTTCATCAGTTTTTGTGGTAACACCCGTAAAGGTTTCTGAATTAGTACAACCATCTTCTTCTTCTTCTTCTTCTTCATTATTTCTTCTTTTATTCGTATGGTCCCTATATCATTCATCCGATTGCGATGAAACTTTCGTCAGTGGTTGTGCCAACACCCGCAAAGGTTTATGAATTTGTACAAACATTTTCTTCGTCTTCTTCATTATATCTTCTTTTATTCGTATGGTTCCTATACCATTCATCCGATTGCGATGAAACCTTCGTCAGTTGTTGTGATAACACCCGCAAAGGTTTCTGAATTAGTACGACCATCTTCTTCTTCTATTCTATATTCTTCTATTTGTATGAGTTCCTATTCCATTCATCCGATTGCGATGAAACCTTTATCAGTTTTTGTGGTAACACCCGTAAAGGTTTCTGAATTAGTACAACCATCTTCTTCTTCTTCTTCATTATTTCTTCTTTTATTCGTATGGTCCCTATATCATTCATCCGATTGCGATGAAACTTTCGTCAGTAATTGTGCCAACACCCGCGAAGGTTTCTGAATTAGTACAACCATCTTCTTCTTATATTCTATCTTCTTCTATTCGTATGCGTTCCTATACCATTCATCTGATTGCAATGAAATTTTGATCAAGTGTTGTGCTCACGCCCGCAAAGGTTAATGAATTGATAAAACTATTTTCTTCATCTTTTTCTTCAATTCTATCTTCTTCTATTCGTGTGCGTTCTTATACTATTCATCCGATTGCGATGACATTTTGACCAGTTGTTGTGCGCACGCCCGCAAAGGTTTTTGAATTAGTACAACCATCTTCTTCTTCTTCTATTCGTATGCGTTCCTATACCATTCATCCGATTGCAATGAAATTTTGATCAAGTATTGTGCTCACGACCGCCAAGGTTTCTGAATTGAGGCAACCATTTCTTCTTCTTTTTCATCTATTCTATCTTCTTCTATTCGTATGCGTTCCTATACCATTCATCTGATTGCGATGAAATTTTTGTAAGTTGTTGTGCGCACACCTGCAAAGGTTTCTAAATTAGTATTATATAAAATACAAAGTTCGTTTAATCCAATTTTGGTTTGTTAGTGCATATTAATAACATTAATAACGTTTGCGTATTTTGGATTCGATTTTAATTTAGTGTTCTTTTGTTTGACCTTTACTCATATTAGAATTATTTTCATATTGATATATTGTATTACACAGATATTTTAATATTAAAAAAATAATTATCTCTTATTATTTTTTAAATATCTAAGATAAATATAACCACGAAGCGACCCTGTGCGAAGCCGGGTACTTCAGCTAGTAATATATAAAAATATAGCGAATAAACACATAGATATAATATGTTGTGAATGATTTCATAGTATCGCTAGGTTTTTGTTAACTATTTTTTTATTAAACGAATAATTCACAAGATTTAAGAATGTAACATTCTTTTATTTGAAAATACTTGGCCACTGCAATCATAATATATCTATCTTTGAAATCGGTTTGCCCATGTAGCGATGCACCTATGTTATTAGCTTAATCCTCATTACCTCAATTATCGTCACTCGTAGAAACCAGATCGCAATAGCCGATCGGCCCAATTGAAGGTTGGGCACTTTTGAGTAACTCTTTCCTTTTAATTACCGGCATCGAAAGTCCCTGTTGACTATAGAGGGGCATAGCAAACGTGCCCAGGGCGATTCAATTAAAAAACTAAGCCGCCATTGCCGACGAGCAAGGCAAAACTTGCAACAGTATGATTATTTAGAATCTTGGTTCCCGCAATGAGAAATCCCACAATGGTAGCCGCTAATTGGATTAGTTCATAAAAGTTTAGCGTCGTTGTGCTGGCAACACTCGCTGATTCGGAAATAAGGCGGGAAAACTGCCACAACTAGGATATTTTAATTTTATATCTGTATGTGTCAATGTGTGTATATGTGTGGGCGATTTTGTGAAGAACAAAGCACGGGTTATATGATCTGAGATTCCATTTTGAAGTTCATTTGAAAAATCGAAACATTGGTCAGCAGTTTTAATACTTTCTATATACTCGATATATCACAAATCAAAATTATTATTTAAAGCTATTTAAATCTCAAATTAACACACTGGTATACGTATGAGTTTTAACAAAAAATAATTAATGGATTTTTCCTCACGAAATATAAGCTGAAAACACGACACTAGTACCTATTTAAAATTAGCGGAAATCAGACAAAACAACGAAAGGTGGTGTGACATTTCTATTTGCATAAATAATTAATTAAGACATTTATTGTACCTACTATGACTTTACTATATTTATATTTACTAGCAGAAACAGCTATCTTGCTGGGTCATGCGCACAGCTTAGTGTATTAACGACATTGTAGTGGATTTTAATATAACTGTGAAGTAAATCTAAAAAAATATATGCGTTGATGGCGGGGTAGTTTTCCCTGTGGATTGGACTTTCACTGACCTCGAACAGTTTGGCATTTCCCTGATTTGTCACTTTAACGATTTACCAGTCGATACTACGAATGTAAGTTTGAGGTATTAATTTAGGTAAAAGAAAAAGGTTACCCATGTAAAAGATAATTTAAAACATTGTATTATTTCATTTTCCTCAGTAAGGATACCTACTGAGGGCCTCAGTGGTAAGTATTAATTATTTTTTATACAATATTGAGTACACACAATTATTTTAGTGTAAATAGCATATATCATAGAAAACACATAGAGAAGACAGAATAAATAATAGGGACCCAAATAGACAATATTTTGGTTAGGCTTAGCTTGTTTTCTCACATGTTGTCTTGGCAACACTGGCTTTGTAAACTAACCGCCACAATTAAATATTTTAATTAATCATATAATAATATGTAACTATGTATGTATCAGTGTGCTTGTATTTCTCAGTGTGCTTGTATTTCTCAGTATGTGTGAAAATGCGAGTGCTCGTATGTGTGTATAATTGTACGGAGAATAGTGTCAGGTGGCGGCCATATCGTACAATCGTACAACCGTACCTCTCCATAGGTACGAATCTCTACGTACGTAATAAAGTTAATAGGTGTTAAACCTTATGCTGCGGAGCGTGCAATAGGACCATTATCGACGAGGGCGCAGGCCTAATCCTATGGGGCCATTTTGTTCGACAAATTTTGTCTCTCTTTGCCAAAAACGAGAACATTTTATTAAATCAGCGCTTCCCAAATTGCTCGCCATTAAATTAGGTTTGTCAGGACGTAGCAAAAGTGTTTTTCATGCCTACCGATGAAGTAATTTGGTTTTAAATAATCATCTTTATTTATTATGTCTTCTCATCTATTTCAAAGGTATAATAATCTTGCATTTTTCTTTTAACTAGTACACAAGATTTCTGTAAATATGAGTATATGTATATTCAATATGCATCAAGTTTATTATACCCTCACTCCATAGCTATATTTATTGAGGAATAACACGCATAGAAGTTATTGGGTGTACGAGAATAGCCAGAAAATTGCCAAAGTACACAATTTGTATAAAAATAACGACAGCTCATTCTTTCGATCAATTGAAAATACAAACAGATAATATTAAAATATATAAGATACAAAACGGTTGGATTTAGGCGCGAACCTCTCTAATCAGACTTTACATTTATGCGTTTGCCAGATGAAAATTTAAAAAAAAACAGGTAAGTAGGTAAGTATGTATATATATAGGTTGCAGAATAAATATAAAAATACATTATTTTACTTTGATGAAAATTGAATAAGTAGCCTTTAAAGCATAGGTACATATTGTTTAATATCACAAATATATTTTTATTTAAGCCACGTCAAATATTTCCCTAACATACATATATAACATACCTACATATAGATGGGCTGGACACATAGCTCGAAGAAGAGACAATCGTTGGACGAATTTAGTCATCCAGTGGTATCCAAGAGGTACAAAACGTCCGCAAGGAAGACCTAGAAGCCGCTGGATCGATGAAATGATAAAGTCCTCCGGAAGTACGTGGCAACGTAACGCACAGGACCGAGAGAAGAAGAATCAGCTTAGAGAGGCATTCATCTAGCAGTAGATAGATTCATGCTGATGATGATGATGACATCATATATTTTTATTTTTTCCCACAAAAATATCACTGGACCTACTGAAATCGCAGTAGACATTGCAACACTGCCCACGCGATCGCATGCGTGCACGATTGCACGTAGATTAGTGCACCTCGACCCGCATCTCACTTCTTCACTTGGTACCCAATTATTGTCTTGTTATTGTCTCTTGTAACTTCGTAACATCGAGATACTGAATTTGTGTTAGCAATGTTGCCTATAACCTGTGAATTTCATCAATAATGGTATACCAAATATTTTTTTTCTGTATAACGGACCGGACAGAAAAACACACAAACTAATGTGTATATACACATAGTGCTGAGATGAAATCGCAGACAATTTAATTTTATTGTTAGTAAAGACAGTTAACAAAATAGAATGCAATAGCCAAAAAAATATTCAAGATAAAAAATACGGAGAAGAAATTTATGTAGGTACCTACCTAGGTAACATTAATATAATTATTATAATAATATATTAGAATACAGTGGAAGCAATAGATAAAATCGAATACTTAACAATAAATAGTATAAAAATTCTGCCAAATGCGAATCATATATGGTGCCCGAAGACGCCAAAAGACGAAAAACGCGTCACTAAAACAATTGAAATATAATAGTAGGTACATAAAACTTAAATCGATTATTTTTTTATTACAATTCCATCAACCTGAGTGTCTCTAGTCGATGATTTAATTAGTAATTATAAACATGAACAAATAAAATTAAATATTTTTTTAAATACTTACATCTTACTATAAAATTGGTGAACCACATGACAGCGTTATGAATCACACCATATCTATATCTTATATTATATAGAGTGACAACATATGCTAGAAACCGCAGATAGGAAAATCGAGAGATATCGATGAGAACATAAAAATGGTACTTACCTACTTATATAAATACATGTTGGTAATAATAGAAGGATTGTAAATATGGCAATATTGTATTACAATTAGGTATTCAGTTTGAGATGCTCTGTTATATGGAGTACTTCTTAGTATGACATATAAGTCGATAAAAGAAAACAACATTTCCATCGAGTGAATATTGAGACAAATAAACTTATTTTATGTTGTAAATTGATGAAATAAACTGAGTGGGATGATACACTTTTTAGCAAATTCTAGAAAAATATAGAGAGGCTGAAAACCACATCATATGGAAAAATGGGTCGCATGTAATATATTCTTAGAGATCTTTCAATGTTTTATTTTATGATATCCAAATCATAGTTATGGTAGGTACTTAAGTCATGGTAGTTTCCCGCCAAGTTCTGCCAGCTAGGTCTAATAGACGACTTGACTGCTTATAAGATGAATCGCAGGATGGCAGGATTCAAGCACATTCTTTGAGAGTGTCCCCATATTGTGTTGATTGAAATGGTATGTCCGAAATGCAGTTAGATTAATTACAAAAATTTGCCATATTGAGTAATGAAGATAGATGGCAAAAAAATAGATTATCTCAAAATTCCAAGTGTCTAGAAACTAGCATTTTTTAAATATATTGTTTACATATTATATGTTATACATTGTTTTTACAAAAACAAAGATCGAAGAAGAAAAAAATCCGAAAATAATAAAAAAAATGTACTTATATAGAAAAGAAATCTAGTCATCACTTTGTTGGTAACATTTATATATTTATTTTATAAGATAATATAAGGTAGAAAAGACCGGCATGTTGATTTTGAAACAAATTTGGTATAATATTCGAGCTCTATGGTGAGAAAATTCAAGCTGTTTGCGGTGAGAAAAACGCTAGATTTAAAGCCATACGTTAGATGCGACGCTGAGTTAGACCGATCACCTATTACAACCTGATTTAAAAGTGACAATTGTTTAGATTTTAGTACATTTTCGGCGTCATAATACGAGACGGAAGGTTTCTTCTCAATAGGAATATTACACTTGGTGTATTCATTTACCACCACGATTGTCTGAAGTTTTTCCTAAGAGGTACCTATCCATCGTCAAGGTACACGCCCGAAAAAGTATGAAAATGTACTGCGTTTTGGAAGGAGAGCATATGTTATAAATAAGACTGTAACGACACGTAACTACATATTATTAATACTTATTAATACGACGGCATAGGTCGTATCGATCAATATGTTGACCGACGACGAATAATAAAATTATTATTAAACTACGCTTACTTGGTGGAAAATGAATTTAAATTATACCTTATTGGTTGGTCTCTGGTACTTTTTATTTTATGGCGGCAGTACGTATAGATAGAGTCTGTCTTCTATAAACTGGCGTGCCGGTTCCCCCCCACCCTTTACCGTCCATCTCGTTCCCACCCATTGAAAACTTGAACAGTTGAACGCGACGGCACAATGCTTACCGTGTGACGTGTACGCCAGTTTATAGAATACAGAGATACTAATCTACCAGTGGCGTACGATCCATAGATACAGTAGATGTGGAGATCCCCAGAAAAAATCGCGATGTAATAATATTATGTGTGTCCGTCCGACCTGGTCGCCACAAAGGCCAATTTTATTGCATTTAGAAAATTTGCGCCGTCATACTGCCAACGTGAAGATCTCTTCACTTAGAATGTTCATCAGTTTTGTATTAGCTTTAATTTGTTCCTTACTACAATTTTTAATACTGCCTTTATGTGCTTAACTGAAAGTCATGTAAATTCAGTCAAAGTACATTTGAGTGCATGGCGACCTTAGTCTTGGGTAACTGCTCCTGAGAGATTCCCAGTCATAGATGCTTCACATCCAAACGTAGGGTCCCGTGATATGCCCGATTAAGACCGGGTGTGGTGCGGGGCGGTGTGTTTTGGTGGGGCCATTAACTTCAATGTGCATCGAATGATAATGTGGACATAACTTTACTTCTTCTAAAGGTTATAAATTACTGGTATCACGTAATTATTTAAATATATACCTAAATGAGAATTATTACCAGGCTGCAACATCACACACCGCATCACTTCATCAGCTTCCCGCCAAGATTATAAAACCCTAAGTAAATGTACCATGCACCTACATAATATATTATGATATTATGTTCAGAAGCATCCATACAAGGAAAAATCGTCACACGCTGCAGCTACCTACCTGTACATACACATAATATGAATCGTTAAAAACCTTGAAGAAATCATTCACTTCTTCGAACATTTGACCTCTAATGCAATCGAGATAACTTCATTGTCTGCAAAAGAAAAGAAACAATTTATTCCAATTTTCTGTCTGACGAAATCTGAAGTGTTCATTAGGGCGACCATAAGTTACATACATTAATTTTAATATCTCGGCCGAAAATTTTCTCCTCTAATATAATTAGCTGAAACTTCGCGAGGTGCAAACTGAAATTAATAGCCTCAGGTATTAAATATCATACATATGAAATAAATATCAGAAATTGCTTGAGGAAAAACAATTATTATAATAATTATATTTATAATAATTATTATAGTAATATATAATTACATAGTATTAATTTGCATCTGAGAGCCAGACTACTTTATTTCGACAAAGTACACTTTCAGGAAAACGCAATTATGATTTGTCATGCCGTTAATGTTAATGTAATAACGCTGTATTGTTTTAATAATATCGGATTTTGCCTGATAGATAATATGATAATTAATGTACACATCCTGCACATGACTCATTTTCGGTAAAATTTATTTCAAAAAGTCAAATTATGCATATTTAGAGGCTGTCCGAGAGAAGTGGAGAGGCCTTGATCGAGGCTAATGACGATCATTGCATAACAGAGGATTCGTTCCGATGAGATTTGAACTAAACAGTAGAATAGGGCGAACTGTAGAAACAAGAGATTAATTTTAGGAAACAGAAAATATCGAAGTAATATAATATTATAAATAAAGTAGTTTTAATTTACAAGTAGTAAATAATTAATATAATTTAATCCATGTTACGTAGGTAAATAACTAAAATTTATTTAAGTACTCGTAGTGATACTTCCTAAATTTATTGTTCACTTTAAATCATGGGTGGCCAACACGCGGCCCGCGGGCCGCATGCGGCCCACTGGGTGTCAACTTGTGGCCCGTGGAGCAGTGAGAAAAAAAAAATATCAAATGCTGCCGCTAGATGTGCTAATTTCGCAAATTATTATGATTTTAAAAATCACCGTGTGCTTTTTGCTGCATTTGCAACGCCATTCTCCGTAGACGTGAATTTATTACCGGAGATATTCCATGAGGTTGGCTTGGAAGAGTTTTACAAAACATATTTGGACAAGGAGAAATATCCTGCATTTTACAAACATGATCTAATGATGACTTCGCTATTTGGAAACACCTACACGTGTGAACAGCTTTTTAGTCGGATGAAGCATATCAAATCCTGAGTGAGAATACGAATCACTTACGTGCATTTGGAAAACTGTTTGCATGTAGGAACAACCTCACTCGATATCGATATTGATGCACTTAGTTCTGCCACACAAAATCAAACTTCCCATTAAAATTTATTATTTTTATATTATTTTGTTTATTTTTTATTATTTAAAAAAGTCTAATCTAATAAATATGTCGGATTCTCATTTTTGTTTTATTTAATTAATATATAATATATATTTCTTGTTTGTTTTGTATAATAAAAACAATCGGGTGTGCGGCCCGGTAGGAAGTCTCATTTTTAGAATCTGGCCCGGCTGCTGAAAAGGTTGGCCACCCATGCTTTAAATCATTTAGGGAGTATTAGCAGAATAGCATCTTAATCTCAACTTAAGGGTAGGTCAAAATGGAGCTTTTATTGCATTTTCAAAGCATAATCCTGGACATTCCTTAAACGTTGTAGATAATCTATTTATATAATTTTGAAGCCTTATTATCCTTTATATTTATTTTAAACATTTTATGACTGCATAAAGTATCTTTTTTACATAACATAGTATTCTTTTAAACCTCTCGCTCTAATGTTTTAGAATATAGTCATATTTCAGTACATGTATGTGCAGTGGTGTTAAGATTTTTTACATGTATTAATTTTTAAACGCATTTATAAAACCATTAGTATAATTTATGTCGACATTATTATAGTGAAATATTTACGATAAAAAATTATATTGATAATCTCTGTGATCCCAAATTTGACAAGAATTAGGCATTTTATTATTCAAAAAATGGGCAAGATTAACACATTTGAAGATAATACTAAAAACTAATTATAAGCTATGTTTTTGACCATTCAAGTGTGATAAACATCCTACGAATAATGATTGCTTTATAATAATTATTGACCTATGAATAAGGTAGTGTTTTTTTGAAATACGCCATTTCTTTTGGCATTCCCCAGTGGTTAAGCTACAACATACGGCCGTAGCCATAAATTGACAAACTGTAATTGAAGTAGGGAGTAAAATGATGTTAACGCGCGTGTTTGAACATGTCCCGTTTAAAAAAAAATTCGGTTAGGTTAGGTTCATTAAAACATTAAATGAAAAATAATTATAATAAACTTGTTATTTATAATAAAATGTGCGTTCGTCATTTCATACATTCACACGTTTATCTTATAACCTACGTTCCCTCTAATTTTTCTATTGTGTGTGCGGATTTGAGCAGTGGCGTAACTAGGGTTAGTGTCACCCGTCCCCGGTGCGGTAAATTTACACCCCCCCCCCCCCCACAACACACACATAAAATTTTTCATTAAAACTTATATTTTTAAGGTAATTATTAATTTCAGTGATTTTATATAATAATAACATTTACAACGATATATTAAATACCAAACTTACAAAAAGTTTTTTTTATATTAAATGTATAATATTTGTATGTTGGGTTGTTTTTGTTCAATAAAAACATTTATAAAAAAGTGTTTCTTTTCACCCTGACGAATGGGGTGATGCAACAAATATTTTTCTTATTTATAATATTGTTCATGTGATGGTTTCGTGCATTCGAGTAAAACTAAAATCTGCTTAAGGAAACATTCTTTTACAATATTTTTTTGTGAGGACTGTGCGAGGGATGAAAACATGTGTGCGGACACATTTTGGTAGATGTGCGCGCACACCTTACAGGGAACATGCATATAACGGGTGTTTTTGTTTTTTGTTTTGTTAAGACAGAACTTACGAAAGGGTTAACTGTCAAACCTAGTTGTGATACAACACTCACTTTTTGACATCCAGGCAAATGATCATGACTAGTCACGCTAGGACAACGTTTCCAAATTATATAAGTTTAGTTTGAAAATCAGTCGTCGACTTCGTGATTTTTATGGCGCATCTCGAATGTACTGGATATATTTTTAAATAGTTCAAAATTTTAATGTGTTTCTTTTGTATTTTAAATTCCACCTAAAAATGGAAATCACATGTACTAACTATTTTTCTGTAATCTGAGTTGATAGCATTCATCCAGCAAGTAACATTACCGAGGCATTACGCTACTCAGTGTTCCGGGAAAGATTTTGGCAAACATCATTTTGATGAGAATAAGGGACCCAATAATGCACGTCCTCAGGAAAAACCAAGCCGGGTTTCTACCTGGTCGAGCGTGTGCAGACCAAATCCACAACCTTCGATGTCTTCTCCAGCAGAGCCATGAGTTGAACAGTCCGATGGCCTGCTGTTTTGTGGATTATGAGAAGGCTTTCGACAGTCCGCACCGCCCCTCCCTCTGGATGATACTGGGAGCATACGGGATCCCTCCCAAGATCATTGCCATAATCAAAAGCCTGCACGAGAATAGCGAATGCTGTGTCAGAATTGGAGACACTGTCACGGAATGGTTCGGGGTCACGACCGGAGTCAGACAGGGTTGTGTCCTTGCACCGTTTCTCTTTATCATTCTCTTTGACTTCATACTACGGAAGTCAATACCACCCGACCGAGGCATACCTGTTACCCCCACGGTGAAGCTATGCGACCTGGAATACGCCGATGATGCTGTCCTATTCGACAACTCAATCGAGGGCATTCAAGAGACAATCGACAGGTTGCATAACAACTCCTCTCGCGTTGGTTTGAAAATCAACGCGAAGAAAACCAACGTCTTGTGCAATAGCACCTGTCCTGATCCAGATTTCCCTCTGATTAGCGATGGACAGAGCATCGAGAGCGTCGACAGCTTCAAGTACCTGGGGGTACACATCACGGGAGATGGCATTTTGCAGAAAGAGCTCGCTATCCGAATGGGAATGGCTGGAGCAACATTCAACTCGATGCGAAATGTCTGGGACTCACGATTGTACTCGGTCAAAACCAAATGCCGCCTATTCGACGCTTGCATTCTGACGGTGCTGCTTTACGGTAGCGAATCATGGCACCTTACGAAGGCTCAGAGCAACCGTATACTGAGCTTCGAAAACAGATGTTTGCGACGAATACTGGGTGTGCGGTGGGTGGTATGACTTTAGGAGCAACGAGGAGATAAGAGAACGTACCAAGCAGCCTCTCATCACGCTGAAAGTGAAGAGGCGACGTTGGACCTGGCTCGGCCACGTGCTGCGGATGCCAGAAGAGAACTTTAACCTGGCTTGCCTGTTCTTCAAGCCGACCGGATTCCGGCGTCCTGGAAGGCCGCTAAATACAATCTACAGAGTGTATACGGCGGAGCTACGGGATGCTGGTTTGACCTGGAACGAAGCAAGAAGACTGGCGAGCGACAGGGATTCTTGGAGGCGCCGCGTGGTGTCCATATGCTCCAGTTAAGGGGCGGATATGGGCAAAGAAGAAGAAGAAGTTCGAATTCCAATCATTTTTTTTAATCTGGGATTTTTAATATGTGTGTTTCAAAGCTTTTCAAAATGATATTACCTATATACTTTACGTCAAGAAGCATTGTTTTCTTTATTTACGTAGACTTTTAAATTTATACAAAAAGCGCTCTGCGTAAATCACACCTTGCCAGAAATACCAACTTGTTTTAATTTGACAATCAGAGCGGGAATTTTCAGCGAAATTTATTAAAAATACACGGGATCCCGGTATATTTTTCTGTCATAGACAATGTGGGCCGTAATAAAACCCATAAGTCACGAGCAGAACGCGAATAATTTATGTCAAGCTGCCGCCCAAGGAAAAGTTTGTTAAGAATCCAGGTAAACAACGCTAAAACTGTCAAGGCAGGTTAAAACTCTTAACAAGAAAGGGAAAAAAAGGTTTTCTCTTTCAAAATTAGATTCCGAACCTTGAAATTTCATCTCGCCAGCTGAGATAATTCGTTTAAAAAAGCAAACATCATTATTTATGAGAGAAGCTAAGTTGATTTAAAAACAAAAAGTTTAAATTAAGTTGACTAACATACCTGGAATGTCAGATTTTTTTCTTAGCGGCGAAATTATTATTTGATCAAAGGGATATTATCAAAAGATTTTAAATTATTACAAAGCGAACAACTCGAATAAATAATACGTAAGAAAGAAAAGCATTCGTTTCTCGACAACACTCCGTCTATTTTCTACCAGACCCGACGATGTACCTACTGAGTTATTATTAAATTTACCAACAGGGACTAATAAAAATACATCAGTTTTCGTACATTGTACGAGTACCTACCCACTCGAGATTTTCATACCATAAAATCGACAAACTATATTATATAGCGTAGGTACGGTTGAAGATCACAATTATGTTAAGTAATGTTTTTGTTTTACTTGATTACGAATAATAATGATCATAGTATAAAGTTGTACTACTTTACTTACTGGTCAAACACAAAAATAATCTGTTTTGTGTGTCTACTAGTGTAACGCTAAGACGAAATGACACTACAGACACCCGACATTACACGACTGAAAATACACCTACTTTAGTGAATAGTTCTTCGAATACATCATAAGATTTAAACTATTTATCTTTAGTTTCATACGATATTTATTTAAACAAGACAGTAAGCGAACTTTGCAATAAAAAAAATCACCACGATTGCGGCGGATTAGGAGATAAATAGTTTCCTTTGTAGGTGGTACCTATGGCAATGGGCCCGAAGCACTCAGCCGCGCAACTTCTAAAAGAAACTGCATTTTACTGTCAAGAGATATTTTCTTCGTGCATTTTTTCTTCTTTCCCGGTTAAGGCATTGAGCGGGGAAAGTTCTACACAAATTATAGAGTAATTGGAAAAAGCGAAAGAAATTCTTTAAATTGTGACATAAATTTAATTAAAATAGATGACATTTATATTACAAATACAATTTCTCGATATTGAACGTCAGTAATTATTGCTAATTTAAAAAATACAAAAAACACGGTACATAATATAACTATTGAATCAAAATATTACTAATGTATCATTAATTACTTTGGAGACGTCTAATTGCAAAATCACCTTATATTATTTTACATAGATAGTTTTATTAAATGGTATTCACCACGTGTGAGAAAAAGACTACTGAGATAAAAACTCAAAGTTACAATAGAGTAGGGAGGGTCTAGGACGATTTGGCACCGGGACAACTGGACGCCACGGAATTCGAAAATAAATAGACGTTAGGTACTTATAGGTACTTTAAAAAAATATTTAATATTATTATTTATATTTAAATGATTATATATAGTTGGCGAGAATGTAAATATGCAGACGTAAATAATGATTTAATCGTGCATATGTTTAAGTTCCAACGAAAAAAGAGTTTTTTATTTTATATAAAGCCTTAGGCATGGTAATTCTCAATCCGCAATAAAGAATACATTATGTTAAGAGTAAAATGAATTAAAACTACTAAATAGTAGATAGAAACTGATTAAAATACCTTGTCTACGTTCTGTATACGTGTCTACGACAGTGCGGCGTCCAATTGTCCGGTGTCCAGTCGTCCCATTCCCAGTAGGGAAGGTAGGAATTTTTAAGGGGAAAATCGTGGTAAGCGAAGCAAAGGAGTAATTATTATTTTAAATGTTGTTGATCAATATTATGTAATGTGGTTATAATTTGTATTTATTCATAAGAGTTCAATAAAATTTACGATATACCTACCTAATATGATTAGAAATATTCGCCAAAAAATTTAAAAAAAAAAATCCAAATCTTATTTCAAACTCTGATCTTATTTTAAATCATATAATAATTCCACTACGAAAGCATTCAAATTCAATACAAATTAGATACCTACCTACGTTTTTAATACAATTGTATTGGCAAGCTTTTTTATTCATTCCATTCAATGAAAAAAACAAAATAAGTATATAATAATTTGAATTACTGCTTCAAGATTCGAGACACGTGTATAAATAAAATTAGAATACAGGTAAATGCCTAAATAACATGTTATTGAGATTTCTCTACCTATAAATTTTAACCTTCGGAAATGTATATTTCCATGTTAATTAATTAATATGCAAATATTGATATATTTAATTAATAAGACTGCAATGGTAAATATCTTTCATAGCTTACTGTCAAAGATGTTCACAGGCAAAACATCTCAGTTGTATTTTGTTTCCGTCGGAAATTGAAATTCAAATGATTAATTTCATCACTTCGATGGAATCGGTAGTCACTATTGACATTTATGAATTATCTAATAACTTATCCATCATAATAAGGGTCATGTGAGATAACATCGTATTGATGTCAACATTATTTTGAACTGTCAGTCTAAATTCTAAATCTATTGTTATTATCATTATATAGGTACACATATTATATTTTTGATCGGATTAATTTAAACTACTTTTTCGACTAATTACATTATAAAAAAAGCAGGTAACTAGGTATTATAATTATTTGAATTAGTTTCTTTTGTGAACCTTTAAATGGCTTTCACTTTTTTTTTAAATTAGGAAATAAACGGTAATATAAACTCGATATAAATATGTCACCGACATAATATTATGTGGGTTTTATTTTTTGGTTAGTGCATTAATGTTGACTAAATATGATATACAATCGTGGTATTTTTTTTTTAATTTATCAAGGAATGGACATTCTACGTGGATTCGATTGGCGAAGGTTTCTGATCAGTAGCATCAGTAACAAAAAGTAATAGTTTTTGGGAGAACGTTGAACGCGGAGACCATATTATTTGAATGAATAGTCGCCGCATTAGCATCTGCCTATTGAACGTGACGTCTCATAGAATACGGAAAACAATCGAAAAGGATATTGTCAATTTAGTGTAAAGACATATATTTACATACATTCATACATGTACCTAGTCATATATAGCTGAAATTAAATTAATATAAGATTAATAAAAGTAATATGTTTCAATATCATTTAGAATCCCAAAAAGAAATCAATATAAGTAAACTGCTCAACTGGAAACTTGGAATATTCTTAACTACTCCAGTAAAGTTTATTTGAATTCTCTTAAACCAAAGGGGGTTTATTTATAAGCAATGCTTACTTCGAAAAGGTCTACCCTTGAATATGAGAGAATGGCAAACTCAATATCCAATGAGTCGAATATTTTACCGACCCTAGATTTCCTCACAAAACATGAGTTATGTTACATAATTTTGTATTTAATCGAAAGTCGAATAACCGTGAAATCAGTTTTTTTTTACCAAAATAATTATCCCCAATGACCCATCAGAAAACTCGAATTCCTTACCGGCTTTATAGAAATGATATATATTATGCACTACTTCATTCATAAGTATTTCTTAGCTGAAGACTTGGAAGAAGAGCACATAATTATTCTCTTCATAGCTTAACTCTAGCATATTGAATAAGACACTGAGAACTAACCTTTGTTTAAAATAGGCATGTCCAACTTCATGTAGATTATGATCTATTATCTAGTATCCATAACTGGCAGTGATTTACCACACTCTCCCGTTGTAATTCTTCGACTTGAACAAACGTGTTATTAACTTATTTTGGCTGAGGATACTGAAGCGTTACAAATTAAACGGCATTTGTTTTCACTATAACAAAGAAATACTCAATTTTTCATCAGTCATTTTGGTCTTTTCGGCACTCATTGCATAATTACTTCGTGATTTAACCTGGTCGCCAGAGGGGAGGACTGGTAATGTCGAGGGAAAACGGTATTTAGACTACAAATCTACCTTGGGAAAACGATACCATCTTGGTAAAATGGTCGCCAAAACGGGTTTTTTGGTAATAGTGTCTTAACCTTAATTTTCAACGGAAATTTTATTGTAGCATGGTTTAGATTTTAGAATACGAAAAAAAAATGATGAGTCGAGAAGAATTATTGTATCAAGCACAAAATGTAAATTTAAATTCATAAGTCACATGTTATGAATCGCATACTAGGCTTGGGTTCTGAATAACTTAAAGGAGACAGGATAGAAGTCGGAATACATTTACTTCATTAACTTTGTGATTGTGGTGGTATTTATAGAAACACCTACAAACACTTCAAAATAAAATTAGGCGAGAGATTTAGTAATCAACATTGAATTCGGATTAACAGGTATAAAAACGCTAGATAGAGGCAATTAAAAGGACTTTAATTTATTGTTGTCACCGGCAAAAGTATGTGTCGTTTTTTTTAATTTGTGTTTCATTCAAAGTAAGGACATGATTCATTGGGCGAATAACTAACAACTACTCGTAAAAAGTCGTATATAACCTCAACCCAATGGCGGCTCGCATGTTTTCCTGGAAAGAGAAAATGGTAATTGACTTTACCAAATTCGATGTTCTCTTGGAGAGAACCGATTCGAAGCTCTACGATAATAATGTTGTTCAGAGCATTGTATGCATTGCAGTGCAATGGTACACAGATCAGAGCTGCGACTGAGCGACTTGTAGATGTCTTTGAGAGCGTTGGTGAACTGAGATGTCTCCTGGCATTGGGAAGGTGAGTTTGGTAAAATAATGAAGTTTTTTATATAATTGGAGGGAGGATAGTGAACAAAAGTATAGTAAATAAAAAAAATGCGCTTAGGTGGGTACATTATGCATCCAAACACCTTGGAATTTGAAGAGCGAAGTAGGACGCACCGTCGAGCGCCGCTGCTAAAACGCCGGTCAATGACCGACGCCACTACAACTCTATTCTATAAGGAACCTAATACGTTGCTACAAACATCAAATACTCAAATTACATTGGCAGATTGTATCTGGCCCGATCGTCTGCCACGATTGCCAAAATCCATTATCTGTAGTTTTCCGGGATCGTGAACGATCGTGAGCAAATTGGAACCAATCCTATTTCCGTCTGCCACGATTCACGAAGATTCGAGCGAAGATTACCGAGAACGTACGAAAATATCCGAAGCTACCACCCGCTTGCGAGGTTCGGTTTGAAAGCTGAGTTTTGACGTAAAATTGCAAATTGTAAAATTACAGTGTGGCCACTAATCTAACGAAGAAATAGGATTCAATAGAAATTCGGTCAACCTATATTTTTAATAATAGTATCGCTATGTTATTTTAAACCAATCAAAAGTAAGGACTAAAGCGATCAAATCGCTGCATGTAATTGCTTAACGCTTTCGCTGCTGAATAGATAATGAGATTTTAATTGCCCCCTTTAAAATGCACGTTAATTACATCGATCGGCCGCCTGGTCATTACGCGCCGTGTGCGTCTTCCGCGTCCAAAGTATTAAAGATGTTGGTCACAACGGTCGGCGTGGATCGTTGGATCTAGTTGGATCTGCGCGTCTGCCAATGTAATTAAGCCTTTACAATGTTCTCCAGCAGGTAATGGTAAATACTTGTTTAGTTATCGTTTCCATTTAACTACAAAAAATGCTTTCACTACAATTGTTTTTAAAAATAATTTATAATGTAAATGCCACAAATAATCAGCATTGTTTTGCTACGAATTGTATTTCAAGAAACTACCAGTAGCTTATAGTTCATTATTGGCCCGATAATCCTATCTAAATTTATATGGAAACCGTAAACCCCATGATTTGAAAATTGTAAGAAAACTCCATCCAAAAATAAAATGATTTTATTCAGAAACAAATACATGAGAACGTTGGAAAATACCCCGGTGCTCCCACGAACTGCAACTGTGGCACTAAATAAACCATGGCCTATTTGTTTGCCGTGTCTTGTTGCCGACATGTTTGAAAAAAGAAACAATTGACATGGCCATGGCATTGGATCACCAGAAAAGTTCCTCAGGAACATTATAGAAAATGTCTTATATTGCGATGCTGTCAATGAAGCTGTAATCCCAATGAGTAAGTTCGTTGATTCAGGTCCTACTGGCATGGTAAAAATCTTTTTTTTTTTTCATAATTTATCTATGGCATACACCCTAATTAAAACAGTAAACAATTGTCTTTGTTGCAATAAATAAAGTATCAGGTTGAATTTTGGAATACATGTGAATTGAGAATATGTAATAACAATTTGTCATAAATAAATTGTGGATATGTGTTAATATTGGGCACCTAGGTGGTTTTTGAAACTTTATTTTTCTGTATAAAATTGTATGTTTTTTGTTTTCAAAAATTTTATTTTTCTGTATTAAATTGTACTTAAGTATGTTTTGATTTTACTTTATTTTTTGTTATTATTATTGTTATTATTTATATATTTTTTTCTATATTCTCTTCTCTGTTGTGAGGGTAATATTTGACTTATAATGTAAATCTCATGTTGTGTACGTCTTGAATTTAGATTTGTTATGTCCACAATGTTTTGTAAATAAATAAATGAAACTTCTATATAGATAATCAGCATGATTGAGAAGCTATTGCGTAGCCCGTCCACGACTCAAACCCTGCAACTGCAGATTTCCTTGATCCACGAATGACACTCCATAAGCGTACCAAATTTCTACTTTATTTGTAGGATCATGATGAATTTTTGATGTTCTCACCGGCTTAAATAAATAGAACGAAAAAATAAACAATCGTCTAAAGAAAATCTGTACTTGAGAGCTAGACAGCTTTTTGTTTGAGAAGATTTTCGGGAAAACGTAATTTAAGATTGTTCATGCCATTAATGTTAATATAATTACGGCTGTATTGTTTTAAAATCTTCGGGTTTGTGTTATGAATAGACTCAAAGTGTGAATTGGTACTGACGAATATGATAATTTAGGTAGATACAAAATCTAGACACCTTAACTCGTTTTCGGCTAAATTGGACTTTTTAGCTTTGTGGCACTTAGATACCAGTAGCGAAGGTTCCATACTAGGCGATTATTTAATGCCTACCTTCTAAGAAAAGTATGTCTTCAAGTATTAAATTTATATTTAAACAAATAAATAAAATGTGCAAAATCTAAAAATATTGAGGGTCATCTATCGTAAGCATTTGAATTAAGAATGCCGACTATTTAATTTAGTCAAGTTTAGAATCAAAAACAAATGATAAGCGTCATCTGTTTTCAACTGAATGACTGAAATCTGAACGTGATAATCCAAAACCAATTTTCTATAGCTGTGACGTCACATCTCTTCAGGCAAGTCTACAAATTTGGTCTGGATTTATAAACGCCTGTGTCTGCTTATAGGCCAGCGCCAGACTACGCGGAAATTCCGTCGCGGAGGATGCGCGACGGAACGCCAATACATTTTATTACATATAATTTGCCGTCATCGGGCACATTACGCGGAAGATCGGTTGTCCGTCAGCGGTCCGCTCAACATCGGCGTTTGCTCCGTCCTCCGCGAACCGATCTTCCGTTAGCGTCAGATCGCCAACGTTGCATTGTACGTTACATAATGCAACGCGGCACATTCGGCGGATACAGTGTTGCCATGTCTACTGAAATTTCAGTAGATCTACTGATATTTTTTGATATTTTTGGCAATATACTGAATCTACTGATATTTTATGAAATCTACTGATATTTCTTCATTCCACAAAATTCCCACCATCCGGGAAAAAAACGAGTCGTCTTTGAAAATTTGGGAACCTGCGGCGCGCGGTGAAATATTTTTTCTAAAAGCCGACTATTAAAATCTGGGAACCTGCGGCCCGCGGCGAAATTTTTTTCCTAAAACAGAAATCTACTGATATTTTGTCGAATCTACTGAATTTTTTTTACATATTCTACTGAAATTAAAAATTTTGACTTGGCAATACTGGGCGGATAGTCGGCGTCGCGTGTGCAAGTAAATAAGCTTTGGCAGTCGACTAATAATCTGCCACGGAATATTGAATGTGGCTGCAATGTTTAGTAACGGATTTACCGCGACGTAATTTCAGCGACAGAGCTTCCGTCTAGTGTAGGCCTAGCCATACTCTTTATGTAAATGTTTATTGTCGATTGTTGCCACTTTAAGCAAATAATAAATGTATAAGATATTTAAAAAAATAATTTCTATGGGATTCAATTACATGTAAATATTGATTGTTGTTAAAAATAAAAAATAATTAATCTCGTGATTTTTATCTATCAGTTAGTTGAATCATAGATTAAGATAATTTATTCAGTCAGTTATGTCAGTTGAGATCTAATAAGTCATAAGTCAGTGTTTTAAATATAAAAGTATTTCAAAATGCTTAGTTTTACGGGAAAAATTATAAACTGTTGTGGAACAGATACACAACAACGGACTTTTTCAAAGATGACAAAATATGTTACGTTTATAAATGTATAGGATAATACATAATTCAAACGGATTGCCTAATTTTATATCGTCAGTAAGTTTTTGAAATTTCATCGATTTAGTGTGTCGTTGTCATTAGTGTGTAACCTATTCATCAGTAGTAATATCGGATTATCTTCTTATTTTCCGTAAGTATTTACCTGACAAGTGTGCTCTCTCCACACCCTACCTCTTTCCAAAAGTCACCCTTTGCCACTGTTAGATACAGTAATAAATTTGTTAGGATATCACCCCACTACTTAGGATTTATTTAACTTAAAATTGCTACAGTTATTTATTTAGATGTCCCACCCCACAATCCATATAAGCGTACGAATACGCATCACGTAAACCTTTCGAAGTCGTAAATAAAGGCGATAAAAATACCAATGTTAAAAACAAACTTTTATTCCCGGATAGTCGTATTGTATCTCCACGAAGCCAAACTAGATGTGACTTATCGTCGGGGGACGAGCGACTAGTCACCTCTCGGATGTTTCCGGTCGATCTTTGGATACCCCCCAGAGGCCGAAGCCGACGCTGCACCGCCAATTGCTATGCAAATGAGGTTAGCCGGGCCGCTGCTGTTCTGTGACGCGGCCGGCTGACTATGCAAATCTCACGTAGGTAAGCAATAGGTACCTACTCGACAGTTTCACTTCTACGAGGGCTGCGATGGATTAACAACCTTGGGATTTGGCGATTGTTCTTTTTTTGCTCTGGTACCTGGAACGCACAGGCTCTCAGTGGGGAAGGGAGGAAGTAGGCTGTTGAGATCTGACATAAATAATGCACATTAAACTTTGTTAGTCAAACGTATTTGTTTTCATTGAACTTAAACTACAATTTACAGATGACATTGATTGGTTTTTAAAGATCAATTAAATCCTGTCTAAACCAAATCATAACAGTTTTGGTATACTTTGGGCGATCCGACAAAATTGTGTACACTTTTTCATTCATACTTATTTATTTTTGTTGTTTTAGGAATAGGTACATATTACACATGTTGTTTGTTAATTTGTCTAAATCCATTATAGCCATGCCTAAACTATACTACAATTGATAAACAATAATATTATATTTATAAAATACCCAAAGTTAGGTATATAAGTATGATTTAATTGCATAATTTTGAATATTTTATAGATTATACGAGTATTTTTTGACCATTATCTGTTATCGCTTGGTTTTCAAAGGGTTTAATTGAAATTTAAAAACTAACCAACACCATTTGTAAATTGTAGTCTTAGTTCAATGAAAACAAATATGTATGACTTACAAAGTTTAGTGTGCACTATTTATGGCGGATCTTAACTGCCTACCTCCACCTTTCGCCACTGCAGTGGATCTATACTTTTTAATTTTTTTTATAATATTATTTATTTTTCATTAATTACTTTTTTTAATCAACGAATAATTCACAAGATTTAAGAATGCAACATTCTAATTGTTAAACATGCATAAATAAAATACAAAAGCCGATAGCCATTAGTAGCTCAATTTGGAAAGCCCTTCAGAGAGTACTACAAGAGCCATTAGTTAAAATTTGTCGTAATTAAGTACGGTACCTTTAGCAAGTAGTCTCTGCCAGCGAATGCCGCAAACTAATGAGATTTTTTTCACACACAAAAATCTTGCCTTATAACTCAAAATTCGTCCGATTTTAAGCACATTCATCGACGGGTACCTTCATACTTTGGGTTAACTTTCAATGGAGAAATAAAAAATCACGGATTCAGGTTTCGTTTTGAGGTTAATGAGTTTCAAACGTCAGAAATTACCACGTGGTAATATGTTTTAATGCAGGGAATTACATTTAAAAAAATATATTGATTATTATCAATAAGATTTGATCCTCATAGTAGAGTATACGTTTTATAACACTTTTTTGCATTCTTCACTATACTGATACGCCTCTTTGCCTGATGAGCTCGCATAAAATTAGATGATATTTACTTGTATCTATTAATAAATATGTAGTAATAAATAGACAGATAATATATGTTAAAAAATATTTTTAGAATGCATATATTAGATACATCATTTTCACCCTAGAGCCGGAATGCAAAGTAATGAAGCATATACTTTAGGTAAAAAAAAAATGTACATATTCCATCCTTGGTTAAAAAGGTTAGCAACGTGCGGTTTACTCATCGCAGGGCCAGTGTTTGCACCTTATTGTGTTGGCAGAGTATGAAAATTTTAATTGAGACAAAGTTTGTCCATAGAAAATGCATAAACCGAGTCGAGGATGCACATAGCGAGCTGACGTCATTAACTGCCAATCCTAAAAGTGCATGCAAGCGGGATTATATCCAGGTTGCTAAGCCAGAAGGGCGCAAAGAGACATTTCACTAAAAAGTAGTTATTTCTGTGATTATATTGTTTAGAAAGTCAAATTTAGGGTCGCAAAATTGCGTTAAATACAGTTATTCTGTGACAACTATTTTTGGTGGGGTAGCTAGTGAAAATATATGAACACACCAGTCGCAGATTCCATATTAGGCAAGGTAAAAATACCAACAGAGTCATGAAGCTCTACGTAGGTATTAAATGTAGGTACAAGTGGGGGCAACAGGGCTCTAATTTGGGGGCCAGGGCTTAGGGGGGCCCGGCATGGAGGATCGATCCCATACACGTATGCCAGTGGTTTCCAAACTTTATGTCACTATGTCTCCCTTTAAAAAAAAATACAATCTTGGCGCCTCCCCCCTTTATTTCATTAAATAATACAGACACCTTTTTAAATATCATCATATATATCAAAAATTATCATTGAAGTATATCAATCATCATATAGGGGTCACATCAAATTGCAACGCATAACCACATATTTAAAATATTTAATATCCCCGATACAAAGTTAATTAAAAATTAATAAAATACCGTGAAAAGTGCATTAGCAAACTAACCAAAAACTCAGTAAATAGATTTTTGTTTGCTTCAATGTATCTGGCGCACAAATCATTTAAAAGTGGAAACGTGGCGAACTTATTTTTTTTTGTAATTTTGATTTCTAAAGCTCCAACATTTTATGAATGTCTTCACTTCGTCTTTTTAAAACAGTGAATGCATTAAAAGTGGAAACGTGGCGAACTTATTTTTTTTGTAATTTTGATTTCTAAAGCTCCAACATTTTATGAATGTCTTCACTTCGCCTTTTTAAAACCGTGAATGCATTAATGGTCGTTGCATTGATTTATTCACCCATTTTTTTTTTTAAATTTCAACCAAATAGACAAGTTTAAAAACAAAATTATCGTTCCTAAACAAATTTTCCTCAAATTTCAACATTATGATTTGACCTTTTTATTTAATTTTTTCACGAGATAGCCAGCGCGCTTCACAAGATACTATAGAAGTGAGGTATTATAACATTAGTCTCCATATTTTCAGACAGGTTTGCAACAACCTTTTATAGGACTGTTTTATGTAGTTTATATCTAGCGGCCGCTTTATAAAATAAGCATTTGCAAACTGCAAACCTGTGGCTACATTAATTGTGTGAAACTTTTCGCGCCTCCCTTCGCAACACTCCGCGCCTCCCAGTTTGGAAATCGCTGACGTAAGCAAAAAAAATACACACCATAAAAATTGTCTCTAATGGTAAAAAAAGTAGTCTGCGGTGCTATTTTCTTTAATAATTATTAACATTAAAAAATATGTGGCTGTGTGATATAATTTGATGATTGATATAATTAAATGATAATTCACGTGTAAAATTTTATTTTATAATTAATTTAAGTGTTTCCTGACTGTGAAAATGGCTTTTTTATACAATATGGCGAAGGGGTGCATGTTACTTGGTTATCACAAAATGAGGTCGCAATCAGTACTTCATAATATTATCCTGAACGCCGACAGCTCAATAAATCATCCGGATCCGGAAATCGCTAAAAATCCACGGAATACCCTTAACCCTGGGATTCCGTGGAAACCACTTGGGGAACACAACTGTAGAAAATCACGCTGTTCATAACCTTAGCAATAGATAGGGAAGCCCGCCATAGATCCTGTCCTGGGGGCCCACTTCAGGATGTTGGGCCATGATTCACAAACACATATAATATATACCTACTGTATCCAAGTCTATTGAAGCCTCCACTAACACATGCAAACAAAGGCTCGGTATAATTAAATTTTTTTGGATTAACTTTAATGGTGTTTGTCCTAGTGATCTTAGAACCGTGTATTTTATTACTATAAGAAACGAATAATGCTTCAACGCCTACATACCTTTGCACACATTTTGCACAGAACAGACTAAGTTCGAGTGCCCTACCAGACAAGAAGCCAAGTAACAAAACCGTAGAATTTTTATTGCAAGTTCAATTATCTGTGGCCAACAATTTTTTCGTAAAATATGTATTTTACTGCATATTGTCTTTTGTATTTAGTTAAATCTATTATAAAAAGGTTGCATCAGTAAATTACTGAAAATGAAACTAAATAAATTAAATACCAATTTTAATTAAATTACTCTTTTATAAAATTGCAAATAGTCACTTAGACCTTTTAGCTCAGCAAACTCGATTTCGTATTTTTTAAATCTTCCCCTTTCTGTGCCATCTTCTTAGCGAGGAGTAAAGCAATATTCCTACTTATGTTTATCTCGCCAGGTTTCACCGATGGACTTCTTAAAATGTAACTAAATAATGACTTTACTTTACGTCTAGTAAAAACGTTATCATTTTCCCACAATTATTGCATTTATATTGATTGAAATGAACTGTGAATATAGTCATATCCTTTTAGCATGTATTCGATTGTATCGATCGTGTATTGTATCGACGCTATTTTGACTTATTTTGTCGATTGTGGAAGAAACCGAATTCATCCATGTATAAATAATTTTGAAAATACCTATATAATAATTCTTTACTGAAAATAGTAAGACACCCCGCAGGAATCGAACCTGCATCTCTCGGGTTTCGCGCAAAATTATGTAGGTATGTTCAATAATTAGAATGTTACATTCTTAAATCTTGTGAATTATTCGTTGAATAAAAAAAATAGTTCATCCATATACTTATATTATTATCATTTAGTGTTTGTATACCTATCATTAAAAAAAATCTGAGTAAATTTGTCTGATATAAATGAATAAATCTGAGTAAACTAAATACTTTTACGATTTAATAAATTATGTAAGGTGTAACGAAAAGCAAAACTGAGAAGTAATAAATTATTGTCAATCACCTTTGCTTTTAGCGTCATGTCAATGATGTAATAAAAAAGAATTGACGCGGAAGTTATTAAGAGGAATTATCATTTGTTTTTTTTTCGGAAAAAAATATTTGTATACTGTGTTCCGTCCCGTTTACCAGTCTCTCCCCTCTCGACGTAGACATTTTCAATATCTTAATACCGCTTGACAGACAGTGAAAAGGCAAATTTTACAACGAAACTACATTCTAAGGGAGAAGAAAATGTGGGATGTGATACAACACAAGTAAGCCATGGAAAAATGTTTAAAAACAAAATGGCTCCACGCTAAGGGAAATGATTATATTATTATGTTCTTACTGAATAAGCTAGATGACAATTTTGTACATTAAAAAAAATGATAAATCTGTCGTACTTCATCCACTATCACATAATATATATTATGAAATTGTGACTTATGTGTGACTGTGTTATTAAAAATGAAATCCTAGAGCATTTTTTTTGAAAAACCCTACAATTTAATTTTAATATTTTGAAATAAGCACTATTGCCGACAGTAAATCCATGCACGTGTACAGGCGCTATAAGTTTAATATATCCTCCAGTCGGACTCACAACATCCAGTGGCGTCCCGCATCCTCAGATTTTAAATAGATAAGAAGATACATTTACATCAGTATGTTTCCGTTTCCCACAATGCGAAGAGGCATTGTTTTTGTCGCGGCGGCTTTTTATCGGAGTATTTTCCACCACCAAGCACGTCAATCACTCCCCCATACTCCACTAATGGAAAAACGCTGTCTTATACATTTGTATCAGTGAACAAAAATTATTTACGCCTTGGCGATTATTTGGGTTCCGTACAGATTTGCATGAATAAAAAGCAGGCATTTGAATTTGAATTAGAATTAGGCACACCGTGCAATTTCCTTTCGGTGTTCCGATTTTCTACTCACAAATAATATCGTTCAATATAAGCTTCATTACAACATATTTGACCTAATAACTAGGCACGGATCCCGGCCTCCTCCAGTAGTAGATTCCACGTTAGACCAGAGTAAATCGTGCTTAATGTTTCGTCCTAGCCTGTTTTTACATCCCATATATCGCATATATCTATACATAATATATATTTGTTTTGAATCTGATAAGCTTTATTGGAGAGGAACCCTGTTGAACACACATATATTATGTAAATTTACAATAATATAGTTCTGTTTTATCATAATTTTTTTTTCAATAATATCCATTAACCCTTCACCCCCACCCATTGTAATTAACATTACAAAAGGTTGGCTATTCGCTAGGTCCTAGGACCAGAATAAGCATTACGTTTAATGCAAATAATATATAATTGCATATGTCGGTCCTTAAACTTTATGCGTCACGTATAACATTATCGCACTAACCTCAGGTGGCGGGGGATGCAGCGCCGCTAATCTCTAATTTAGATCGATTTACAATGTTTGAGACCACTGTAGCGAAAGAATGCCCCATCTGATCAGAGCAATTATGGTGTCAATTAGTGCGTAAAGAACCTAACTAATTTATACATTGACAAACAATTTCATTTCTAGCAACAAAAAATAGCTGCATCAAATAAGAAGCAAAAACCCTATGGAGCTAGTACTAGTAATTCTGGCAGACAGTTTTAAAATTGGTGCATCAAAATGTATGGCATAATTGAAAAAAGCGATACAGCTATATGTGTGCTATGTTTTGTGAATGGTGTCTAGAACATCAATATTTTTAGAATAGAATAGACGCCACGCCAGACAGTTGAAAAATAATATTTGGGAATTTTTGGCACGCGATCGTAAAAAGGTTTGCCAACCCTTGTCCTAGGAGGATGCAAGAACTTAATCTGAGAAGACAATACTTAAGAAACGATTACTTCGAACTGGAGAAGAACTAAACTCAGCGAAAGTTCCAATTATATTTCGTATACCTACTCAAATATATTGAAATTCAATGATAACAAATATACAAATTACAGTTTGGGGAAAGTACTGGTCGATGGAAATTCCACTCGACTTCAAGGTTTTCTGCCATGTATGTATTGGCCTGATGGCTACGACCATTTTTTCTTCATAATAAGTTGCTACGAAATTCCGGTGGCTTCTTGAAATTTCAAAATTATCAAAAGTAAACGTAAATAATGAGAAACCACACCAGAGGTACCTCGGATACCATATTTACACATAAAAATGACATGAAGAGATAACAAGAATGTAGCCAACTTACTGTTGCTATGGGATTTTGAGCGCCCATAACGTTATGTTAGTAATATATAATAATAGTACCTACGTAGGAGGTATATCCCAAGATTCTTTTTCATGTAATTTAAAGCTGCAGCAAGAACGTGAAATAGGTAGTTAATTTTGAGTTTATTAAAAGTGCATAAAATAAACCCTCCATAGTTTCAACAACAACTAAGATTTCGTAAAGTTCCGCGTGGAAAAGAATTAGTCTAAAAAGAGTAGGTAGGTACGTATTTTTAACACAGAACTTAAATAAGTTTTCGTGATGATAATAAACATGTTTATACACTGCAAGTTTCTCAGCTTTAAGGATTTTTCTATAACCGGTAAATTCTATAAAAAATGACGAAATTTAATCATTTATGCAACGTAATTAAGTATGCCAAACCCCTTACCCCTTAAATAGTGATGGGCCAGACACATAACTCGCAGGCAGGATTGCCGCCGGACGAATGTAAAAATGTAGTGGATACATATTAATATTAAAACCCATTTGCTGCGGACCTTTTGATTAATATTTAATTACCACATTTAAATAACATGATAATAATATCTAATGGCTACCTGATGGGCAACGCACCAGTTGCGTTGGAATGGGTAGGTATTTTATTTTATTCTAAAAGTGTTGAACGAAAACATTACATAATGATTAAAATTGTATTTATATTATTAGAATATTCGAAATATTATTTATGTACCTATATTGTGGGTGAATACACCACATTTCTTAATAACCAGTAAGTTAGTAATAAATACGCTCGCTATCGTATTTCAAAGTACAGGAACTGATAAAAGTTGTCAAAGCAGTTTAAATTAACAATACCTACCCGAATTAATAGAAGAAATTCTGGAATCTGGAATGTGAGGCGGAACTAAGGCAAAATGTCAATAGACAACCCCCGCCCTTAAGTATTCCATTTGGAAATGTTCCCTCGGTTACTTTACGATAAAACTACCCTAACAAAGGCTATTATTGAATCATAGGAGTGGTATACTAACGGTAAAATACAGGCTGTTTGCCAAGTACATTTTTTAATACAAAACAGTATGTAGGTGTCTATATAATTCGTAAAAATATATGCATTCAAAATTACTTAAGTATATAAGTACAAAGAAGTTCAGCAAAACAAAAATACGGCTGTACAAAACTCTCATGAGACCGACGCCACGCTGACACACGGGGCAAATACATGGCCGCTGTGCTCCAGTGATTTGTCAGAAACTGGTGGTATTTGAACGCGGGTATTCTAAAACATACTTGGGCCAATCTGTGAAGATGGAGTATTATTTAATCACTAACTATACAGTTTTTCCGATGAGCTATATATCGTATTTAAAATATATATATATATATCGTATTTTTTAAAGGTATGACGACGAGCGCCATCGATAATAACAATGAAGTTTACTGAGTGAGCAAAATAGAGATTATTTTAAGAATTTATAAAACAACGTCCACTTTAAGTCACCTTACTCGAATGGAATATTATGGTTTAACACATTTATTGACCGCCCAATTAGCATCACACGTATGGCAGGATAATTTTGCATCTATTATTTCATACTTTTAAGTTCTTAAATAATTATCAGGGAAAGGCAGATTAACACAACTAATAATGAAAGGGTTGTCATATGTAAAACAAGAACAGGGTGGCCGCAAACGTCGACATCAAATTTATGGAAACAATTTTGAGTATAATAAAAAAAAGAGTATTTCTTTTTAAAACATGTTATTTCGCTTTTTTAATAGTATTCCGTAAACAGCTGCCTCTAAAAGCTATGCAATATTGGATGATGTTCTATAACATTTCAGTCGATGGATACGCGATGGAACAATTCTATCATAACATCTATTGCTTGCTATGCTGTGGATGATATCATGGAATCTGCTGACACCACATGTTTTTCATTTTCATTTCTTACCTAGTAAACAGTTTTAAATCATACCGAAGTATTTTTTTAAAGATTATCTTTTCTACTGCAATATGTAAGAATTCCAAAAAAAATTCTCACTACTCTACTATACCAATATAATGACAGGTATTTCAAATGGTAGGATTTTGCAATAGGGTGATAACTGATGTTAGCAAGTAATACGTATTCAACTCAAGTGTACACAATTTATTGATTTGAGTTATTGCATTTTATTTATCAGTGGATACTTAATTTAATCAATAAAATTGTGACATAGACTATAATTTAATAAATACAATAAAATCGTTTATTTGTAAAGTGTCTATTTGTGATTTCTAAATATTTTTATTTTGGTCGACGTTTTGACTACCTACTTCCAATATCCATAACAATGAATTTTATGTCTATCAATTTTTTTCCGTTTTAGTTCAAAAACTGCTAGACCATAAACTTGCACAAAATACTGGTACTATTTCATTTCGAAATCTCCAAAGGTTCCAAAATGACAAGATCAAACTTTATTTTTAACGATTTCAATTTTATGTCAAATTACTATATTTTATAGTACATCCATCTAAATACATTAATTGAAAAGGATGTTAAACTTTGTAATCAGTCTGTACAAGAGTGCTTTTTTAATAGAATGGGAAAACAACTACATCACTAAAAAGAAATTTATCGGTCATAAAAATATGCAATAAAGTTGAAAAGAAAAAAGTTACAGCTTTTAAAAACTCTCGAAAAGTTAATAGAATTTTCCGAGTTTCCTTCGTCTTAAATCAAAATCCAATAAAATGCTAATTATTACCTAACCGAAAAGGAGAGACTGAAATGAATTATTTTTTAATTTCCGAAAATACAGTTTCTTTTAAATAAAAAATACAATATTTTTTATTCTTTATATATTTTCGAATAATTGTTGGTAGGCTCCTAATTAAATTTTTCGATGCGCGAATACCAAATATGTATGTTTGTTGGATTGCTTGGTGAGAAAAAAACCATCGGACAACCGAGACTTCACTGGGGAAATGATGTAAGAAAAAATGCTAAGGGAATGCCTACTGGTCAGGGCTCAAAATGGACAGGAACGCACCGGAGCGCCGTTCTGGTTCGTGAAATCAGTAAAATTATCGCTCCGTCTCGTGGAAAAAATATGTTGACCATCTGAGCTAGATAGGCCATATAATAGAAAATCTAACACACCTATTTTTATAAAATACACATAATATTTGACACAGCTAATTATGTAAATATCTTCAGAAAATTGTCGAGCGCTCCGGTTCGTAAACTTTTCCATTTCGAACACTGCTACTGGTACTGATGACCAGGTAGACAAGAGTAGCGAAAAACCAAATACCGTTGAGACGAAAAAATGGGAAGGCCATAGCTCAATTTAGGTTTTAGGAGCATTGGAAAGGGTAGTTTATAATAAAAATATATTTTACAAGGAACATTAGTCAGTCATTCACCTAACCCAGGGGTCGGCAAACCGCGGCTCTTTGGGTATTGGCGTGCGGCTCTTTTTTGCCAAATTCCCAATTCACAATCTTTACAAAAACTTTTGCAAAATTCAAAATTTTTATTTTTTGTGTCCAATTATGAACACTTATTATATTATATAATGACATTATCGCGAGCCTAATTTTTCCTCAGTGATGATTGACGCAAAAATGTATGATTGTTTGTTTACATTATGTCTCTTATTTTGAATGCAAAAAGGTCACATACAACACATACAGTGCAAAATATTCCTAAATAATTTAACATTTTTCGCTAAGATTTTTATTAACAAATAAAACAGAAAAATGTAAACAGAGTTCGAAAATATTATAAGTAACTGATAATAATAATGCTTTCATTACCACTGATTATTTTAGGATAGCAATATTAAATATGAGGGAATATAATTATTATGTGAAGATTCAAAGAATTTAAAAATAGTAATCAAACCCTAGCATTTGTTTTAAATCCGCCCATTGTAAAAGTCGACAAATTAAATTTGTCTATATTTGATATTGACAGGAGCACTTTTGAAACACAATTTTATTGGTGGATTTAACATGCAAAGAGTTATGGAACTCGAAATTTGTAGGTCTTGCCACCAAAATTGAAGAGTTGGTGAGAGAAAAATGCAATTTAATTTCACAACACAAGTGGAGCACTCTAAAAGATCTACATAAGGTACCTAGATACAATGATTTTTAATACATGGAATAGCTTTCCGAACTCATATGACCAGTTGAAACAAATTGCATTTGCTATTTTTACTATATTCGACTCTACTTAATAATATGTATGTGAATAGTCATTTTCAAACATGAAAAATATAAAAGCATTTAGAAAAGCCAAATAACCGACGAGAATTTGGAGACTCGCCTAAAATTAAAAACTGCAAGTTACATACCAAACATACAGAAACTCTCCAAAGAAATGCAAGGAAGGTCATTGTTTACATTACTTTTAATGAATGCGTGAAAATTGTATTTATAATTTCAACAATAAAAACATATATTAACGTTAGTTTTATTCTGGAAATCTTCTTCACTTAACGGCCCACATGCTCGTCGTAGGTCAAAATTGAGTTTTTATTGTATTTTCAAACCATGATCCTGGACACTCCTTAAACGTTGTAGATAATCTATTTATATAATTTTGAAGCCTTAATATCCTTTATAAATATTTTAAACATTTGATGACTGCATAAAGTATTTTTGTTACATAAAATAGTATTCTTTTAAACCTCTCGCTCTAATGTTTTAGAATATAGTCATATTTCGGTACATGAATGTGCAGTGGTGTTAAGATTTTTTACATTTATTAATTTTTAATCGCATTTATAAAACCATTAGTATAATTTATGACGAGATAATTTTAGTAAAATATTTACAATAAAAAATTATATTGATAATCTCTGTGATCCCAAATTTGACAAGAATTAGGCATTTTATTATTCAAAAAATCGGCAAGATTAACACATTTGAAGATGATTCTAAAGATACTTATTATAAGCTATGTCTTTGATCATTCAAGTGTGATAAACATCTTATGAATAATGATTGCTTTATAATAATTATTGACCTAAGAATAAGGTAGTGTTTTTTTGAAATACGCCATTTCTTGTCATTCCCCAGTGGTTAAATTACAACAGACGGCCGTAGCCATAAATTGACAAACTATAATTGAAGTAGGGAGTAAAATGATATTGACGCGTGTGTTTGAACATGTACCGTTTAAAAAAAATAAAAAAAAAATCGGTTAGGTACATATTCAAACACGCGCGTTAACATAATTTTACTCCCTACTTTAATTATAGTTTGTCAATTTATGGCTACGGCCGTATGTTGTAGCTTAACCACTGGGGAATGCCAAAAGAAATGGCGTATTTCTAAAAAACACTACCTTATTCTTAGGCCAATAATTATTATAAAGCAATCATTATTCGTAGGATATATATCTCACTTGAATGGTCAAAGACATAGCTTATAATGAGTATCTTTAGAATTATCTTCAAATATGTTGATCTTGCCGATTTTTTGAATAATAAAATGCCTAATTCTTGTCAAATTTGGGATCACAGAGATTATCAATATAATTTCTTATCGTGAATATTTTACTAAAATTATCTCGTCATAAATTATACTAATGGTTTTATAAATGCGTTTAAAAATTAATAAATGTAAAAAAATTTAACACCACTGCACATTCATGTACCGAAATATGACTTTATTCTAAAACATTAGAGCGAGAGGTT
Source organism: Rhyacophila brunnea (assembly GCF_057557595.1). Taxonomy (NCBI): domain Eukaryota; kingdom Metazoa; phylum Arthropoda; class Insecta; order Trichoptera; family Rhyacophilidae; genus Rhyacophila; species Rhyacophila brunnea. The sequence goes on from NW_028232752.1 coordinate 37,776,167, forward strand.
TAAAAGAATACTATTTTATGTAACAAAAATACTTTATCCAGTCATCAAATGTTTAAAATAAATATAAAGGATAATAAAGCTTCAAAATTATATAAATAGATTATCTACACGTTTAAGGAGTGTCCAGGATCATGGTTTGAAAATACAATAAAAACTCAATTTTGACCTATGACGAGCATGTCCCCCCTTAATAAATAAACAATTATAAAATGTAATTAATTCATTTAAATAAATCGTATTTATAAAAATATATATTTATGGCTCTCGAAAATCTTTTTAACTGTTGTGCTACTCATATTTGGTTCCTTTAGTTGAAGAGTTTGCCGACCCCTGACCTAACCTATCGGTACCTTGCACTAGATGAAACACACATTGACAAAAAACATTTTTCTCAGCCATGATAAATCAAACTTGCGCTCCATGACTTCAGAGATCGCTGTTCTATCGGCTAAGCCACCGTAATTGTTTTGTGAAATTATGGAATAGGTACCTAATTACAAACAAAATAAAAATATACGTACCTATAAATATTTTATATCACTACACTTAGGTGAAAGTTTGTTTGTTCCAAATCTATATTCATAAAAAATAAATTGAATCATTACAGGCTAGCTACCTACAGCAGTACTTCTCAAACTGGAAGGTGCAGCCCTTTAGGGGGCGCGCTGGAGCTCCTGCCAGGGAGCCGCGAAACATTCCAGTATTTGAAAACGAGATCACTGGACGATACCTGATACAAATTAGTCAAAATCTCAAGGCCTGTAATAAATTTGAAGACAAGTTTTTTTATTTTTTATTTTTATAATAATAATTAATGGTAAATAAAGTAGATACTGTTGGTCACTAGAGACTAAAATTTTTGGGGGCCTTGGATTTTTTTTCTGATTTCGGGGGCCGTGGTATGAAAAAGTTGGAGAAGCAGTGATCTACATTACATAAATATGTAGGTAAATAAAACAAAATATTGACATGTTATGAATATGCGGAATTTACTTATAAATGTCTCGCTGTAAATCCAATATCAAACTTAATTCAACAGATAGTAGTCACATTAATATCCAATTTATATGTATAGAGAGAAATAAAATACATACCTTGCAGCTCGAATCAAGCCAATAGCATCTTCGAAGCGATGTTCGCTCAAAAGTTTCTGGATTTTCCTCATACAGTCTCCCCTAGCAGAAAGAAAAAAACAAGAGGGTGTCAATTCAACTGGGAGATATAAAAAATCCAATTCATGGATACGTCAAATAAACATGCTAGGTATACTGTGCACATAAGGAATAGTAGAAAATGCCTTTTATACAGAGTGGTAAATATTTTTGACCTTGGACATTTTGGAAAATATATTATATTCTCTACACATGGATGTATAAAGAAAACCAACAAAGATACATAAGTATGTAGTACTATATTTTGGACACAAGAATAAAGGAAAAATGCTTTCTAACAGATAATATCCGATTCATTACAACTAGTACATATTATATCTATACTAGTAATATCAGAATTTCAGCAGCTTCTTTAATTCATAATTAAACTCAGTAAAATCACTTCTTGTCAATTGTTTTCAAAATTGCCAAAATTCAAACACATCACAATCGAGAAATATTTCAATACACTCTTGGATACCCTGTATCATCCAAGAAGAATGTTTTCTTCATACACCATCTTATCAATATGCATAATCAAAATGCTTCACTGATACTGAATAGATAAAGGGAGGATTTTTAAATAGCTTACCGAACTTTAATAGCTGATGTCAGTCTGTAACATAGAAATAATGCAAAAGCAAACATCTCTCAACACATTTTATGTACTAAATTTGAACTAGGTATAATTATACTTAATTTATTAAATGCTAATGTTTGTAATCGTAAATTTATGCTTTTTTAGTTGTATGCACATGCAATTTAGGTGCATGCCAGAAACATGAGAAGTTACCAAAAATGGTCCTCGTTGAGAACGTAGGAGGAAGGAAGCCATCAGTAGACCACGGATGCTGGAAGGAAGGGGTGAAGAGAGATGAAAGAGCCTTACTCAGCGTTGAAGACTGGAGAGATGCCGCAGAAGGTCGCACTTATTGGAGGAAAGCACAAGTGGAGGCCAAGGCTCGAATTGAACTGTTATGCTAGTAGAAGAAAATGATGACAGTGAATATTTTCTATTTATCGCCATGGTTACCATGACAGATTCGGATCAAGATCATCGCCACAGGTGCCAGCCACCTACTCTGAAAAATTATACATAATGGAATTGAATACTTCCTACTTCTGTTCCTCAATGGCGACATCTGACGCAGCATCAAACGGAAGGAAGTCAGTGGAAATTTCTGCATCGCTCTGAAGTACAGCCGACAGCTCATTGGCCACTTCATCCCATTGGGTTTCTTTGTCGATCACAACGGGAGTGGCAAATTTGATTGCTTTATCTTTCTTTTTGTCTGTGAAGAGAAGAAAAAACTGGTGTTATCACTCATTGATAAAAAAAATTGAAAGACGGTTGTGGTAAGTAGATACCTACTCTTTTCACTATATTACATTTTCAATCACCAGTTGAGCATATAGAGCTCCGCAGAGCGGACATTATCTTAGTAAAAAAATTACGATGACTGGGTGCTAGCCATTTACCCAATCTATCAAATCCTTGCATTTAATCAAACACACGTTGGAAAAACACTTGATGATTTTGCTAGACATAGGATTCAATCTCGCAACTCATAGTTTTCGAGGCGGATGATCCTGCAATATTCTATAGTAGATGAGTAATTGTTATATTAAAAGAAGCCATCATTTCCTTACTTGATTTCTTCTTAAGCTTATTCCTTGATTTCTTCTGGACGACGAGACCATGTCTGTTACAGAATTGTTCAAGCATTTTCAAAAACACGTGGACAGTTTCAATCAAATCTTTTAAGTAAGCTCTAAAAAAAAGATGAACACATTAAATTTATTTATATTTATTAAAATTAACATAAAGTGAAATATATAAAATGACATTAAAAGAAAAATGTACAAACCCACCATTTATATTTGACTTCGCATCGCCAACTTTACTCTCGCTTAACGGAAAAAATATTCTTTAATTCAATGCATGGAATAAAAACAGAGATACAAACATATTGTTTAATATGAAAATTAGGCGATTGGCAAGATAACGGCGAATCCGACATTTTAGATACACGGACAACTTTTTAGCAAAAAAAATATGCATCAAACGAGAGTTAGGTTTGCATGATTATAATTATGTTTGTAATCATTCGCGATCACTCTATAATATTTTTTTTAAATACATAGAATTTATTATCTATACATACATACCTTGGCATTTTTGCTTCATCGAAGTTGAGAATCAATTGCAAAATAAATTCCCTGTATTCGAGAACATAAAATATATTGCTCTTGATAACTTTTGAAGAGTCTTGCACACTAGTATCGCTGCATCTATCCATTGCCATCATGGTCTGAAGAAGCTCGTGGTATGCCTTCAGGGATAAATGGAGCCTCTTCACCCAGAGTGAGATGTTCGTTTTATCCATCATGATCATCTCAACGCACTTATCCATTTGTTGCTGGACGTAATGAAATGTTGACACGGACATAGTTTCGCTAAAAATATTTAAAAAAAACATGTCTTCTTAGTTCGGCTGTATGGTAGAGTATTATTAATTTAATTTAATAAAATGCATTTTTTTTTATACTTATCTAATTCCACTTTTAATAAATAAATCTATAATCTATAAAGTATATTTATTTAATCTATAAAGTACATTTTAGTATTATGTATGTATGACGATTTTTGTGATTGTTCATCGAAATATTCCAATTAATGAAGGTTCATTGTGGCATCGTTTGCAAGGCTTTTTTATTAAAGTGCGGCCTTGGCAAATAAGCTTAGAAAGCTCATAAGTATGATATTTGCTCCAAATGAATTTGCAATATGAAATGACTTGTATTTAATTTAATCAGTTCTTTGTAATCCAAATTTTCTCACCAGAGGAGCATATTATAAGCTTCTACTTCATGAGGGTTAATTTAACAGACTTTTTCATGAGCAATGGTAGTTAGTTATTCGTCAATTTATTGATTCCTTGCAGTGTGTCAAACAAAAGATTTTGTAAAAAAAATCAGCTTCAATTTCAAATATTTTGACTTTTACTCTATCATCTTGGTTTATAATATAATGTTGAATAAGCTTTGCATTTTATTTAGAAATATACTGATATTAAATTGACTATTCTTTTAATTCAACGAATAATTCACAAGACTTAAGAATGTAACATTCTAGTTATTGAACATACATTATTTTGAAAACACTTCTGAGAAAATAATATATTATAACCAATAGAAAAAATCTTAGGAAAAAAGGAATCAAACCTGCATCTCTCGGGTATCGCACCCACAGACAGTCTACTATGCTAAAGGAGGCATACTTAATTACAACACATTTTAACTATTGACCTTTTTAATACTCATTTCGATTCCTGCGGGGTGGGGTGTCTTACTTTTTTCAAAAAGATTTTTTCTGTTGGTTATAATATATTTTCTCAGAAGTGTTTTCAAAATTACGTAAGTATACTGATATTAATTTATGAAATATTTCTTTCAGTAGACATTAAACAAACTCAATAGTGTATGGCACATAAATAATTTAATGTCCCCACAGGAGAGACAGAGTGCAGTAATTAAAGTCCTCTTTGATATTAATATGAGTTGGAAGGTAACTGGAAAATGTTTTCCCGGCTTCAGATATAAGAAACTAGTTAAGCTTTTGCAAACTTTTGCTACAACACTTGGGAGCTACGAGTATTAGCACAACTAAATATAATTAATTGCAAAACTGAAATGTGTACTCAACAGCGCAGTTAAATGCTTGTATGGGATTTTATTCTTTATAGTAATATGACTCAGTGCACTTTATATATTGTAGGTTCGTATATTGCTCTTTTTATCTGTTACTATATTTTATTCCACATGAGTGAGAGTGAGTTGAAAATATATAAAGGATTCAAAATAAATTATAAGATGGTGCCAATAATGACAGTCAGAGAAAGCATTACTTTACAGTTAGAATGGCATGAATGTTTTTCTATTATTTTTATTTACACCGATTGGAGCTTCGCTATCATGACTGCCAAACCGATAATTCGATATAAATAAAAAGGACAAATAATTTTCATTTTTAAAGTTTTAGAAAAATTAATGTTATTTAATTTCAATAAACATACTTTAAAAGTTTAAAACTACGAATTATTTTTAGAAAATCGACATAAAATAATATTATTATTAAAGCACATTTTAATAATAAAAATTATTAATTAATAATTTGAAACAAAAAATATTTTTTTTTTAGTACATCATTATTGTACACTTTTGAAAGAACAAAAAAATATTTTTCATTTTAATGGTTGTACTTATTGATTATTTAAAATAAGTAGATACCCGCTTGAAAACAAAATGTTAGAAAATGTTAATTGTCAATAAAATGTATATAATTGTAACTTTCATATTCTATCGCTAGATGAATACGTTTGCCTTAATTCAATAATAATGAATTTCTAATATATTTCTTTTAAATATGAGAGACTGTTAAATATTTTATTTCATAAATAAGAAACTGGCAAGGAGAAAACTTGGAAATAGTAACAGCTAATGAAGGCAAAAAATAATTAAAAGGATAGAAGTTATTCTGGGAATAAATAAAGATGTAAATGAAGTCTTCAAGTATATTTAAAAAGTATTTGAAACTTTTCGAAAAAAAAAACTCTGAATAAAAAAACAATTAGAATGTTTCGAGAACAATAGGGAAAGAGAGAGAAAGAGAAAGAGTGATATTTTAATTCAAATAAACATCAAGAAATTAAGTTTGCTAAATTAACTTCTCTTTGATTTAGTTCTCGGGTTTTCTCTTTAATTTTATTTCGGCAGAAAAAAAAGATTATATATTCACCAGGGGGCTTTCTATTATAGGGGTGTCATAAATTATTTGAATGGTAGAACACTATTTAATCAATCCGGCGGTCTTTTGGTCCCTCTTCGAGTTTTTTAATATCTCTTGGGTAACATTAGATGATGAGATTACGCGGCAACAAAAGACTGACGACAGTGGAAACATCATAAAGGGGCCTTCATCCAGCAGCGGATCAAAATTGGCTGAGATGATGGTGATAATAATAACATTATTTAATGTAAATACCTAATACAGATAATGGTCATTAAATTATTTGAGGTTAGGTAACTGAAAATTAATAAATTATGTTTTTAATTCATTAAACAAAGTCAATGAGGATTAAAGAATTTTATTTTAAAAATATTTATTTATATATACCTACCTACATATTATTATATATTCTTTTCAACACTATAACAGGCAATGAGGGCCAATGACAGTAGTGTAGTGAAACAGTAGTGTATTTAACTTTTACTACTCACAAATTTACATAGGTAAGAGTCTACCGAATCGATGAAATTATCATGTTAAACGAAAGTACATGGCAATGAAAGACCAAGGACCGAGATGAGTGGAGATAGGAGAGGGTGATGATTATATTATGGAATAAAGTTTTGTTTTAATTTTTGAACTTACCTCACAAGTTTAACTTGAAAATTATAATTCCTGTTGAATTCCATAAAAAACTTCATTGTCCACATGTAGTAGGTTTCATCATTCTTTTGAGCTTTTGATCTTACAAGGACGTCTCGTACATAGTACATTAACGTATTATAGCTCCCATTTAAAAATATGATACAGAATTCTTTGAGACACAGCCTGTAAAAATAGGGAAATTTATAATATTTCTAGAGATAAAAAAAAAAATATTTTGCAAGGGTTCTTCAAGTTCAAAAGTTTGGGAGCCATTAGATTAGCTGAGTTATTAGATTTTAGTGATTGGCTAATGATTTATAATAATATGAAGGCACAACGATTATGTTGTTAATTTTAAATAAATTTAATAACACAGAAAATGTACAGATGTTGAGTCTATATTCTATAAGCTGGCGTTCACGTCACATTGTTCGCGGACGGAGAGCATTGTGCCATCGCGTTTGACTGTTGCAAGTTTTTAATGGGAGGGAACAAGAAGGAATGCAGTGCTGAATGCTGAAGCGCGGGGGGGGGGGGAGGACCGCACGCCAGCTTATAGAAGACAGACAATAGTGATAGGGTTACATAATATCATCAATACCTAAATTCAATTATTCAGGAATGTGTTATATATGTATATAATTATAGAATGGCATATAATTGAATTGCTTATCAGAATGCCCTAGTCATTGCCAGCATTCATAGTGGGACATTCCATTACAAAAAATTACCTGATAGCAAACGCCGATCTCCGTTCCACGGTGGCCACATCATCAGCTGGTCTCTTGTTTTTAGGTTTTTTTGTTCTATCCTTATTCATATCAAAATCAAGGCTGGTGACTTTTGATAGAGGCTTGTGGCATATAAGACTGTTATCCGAAATCGACTTCATGTTTTGAACTACGTAGGTACCACCAAAGCGTGAATGCCTGAAAATCATTTCAACTAAATTATTGATTTAAAAATTACACATTAGTTGGGGGTAAAATGTAAAGTATACTGTATTATGTCTTTTTCAGTATGCAAAAATCAGGTATATACCATGTTGAAAATGATACCATTGATTTTAAGATGACAGTTTCAGAATGTGACAAAATGATCATTCCCGTCAACCAAACAGCTCAGTATCTTGATTTAATGGAAGCGGCTACTGAAACTAAACTTATAAAATATATGGAGGTTCTCACAGGTCTAGTATATATCATACATTAACTCTTATAAAAACAGTTTGTTCCAATAAAATTATTATAAAAACATACCTTTTTCTGCCTGCGCTGATACTTTTTGATAAATGTTATTTAAATAAAATTTATTACAGTCGAGCTCGGTTATTACAATCACGGATATAGCGCGATCTCGGATGTAACGAGGAATCATTCGTTCACATTTTAGTTTATGATTTTCTCCATACATTTATTCACTTTGCTAACGAGCTCCTTATCGGATATACTGAGCTAAAACATCGTCAAAAATTTTCTTAAAACTGTTAATGTGTCGATTGTTTAAAAACATTTCGACCCTAAGCAATAAAATCTGACTGGACAGGATGCCGCCGGGGTCTGGTTAAGGCCATGCATTAGTTGAGGCACGGTCTAAAAAGATCGTTGCTAGGCGATGTGCGGATTGCGGGTCGCGGGTGAAAATGACGCCTGTCAAACGAAATATTATTTCTCATATAAATCCAACATACGTCCATTTTATGTTCTGTTTATTATTCTATTAGTATCAATAATAATATATTCATTGACATGTTTGCTTTTTAAAGTAAATGGGTAAAGTTTTTAGTCATCTTTACACGATTTTAGAATTAATTGGCCCGTCGCCATCACGCAGCAAAGTGACGTGCGTCCGACTCCACGTTCTCTCAATGAATGCGAAGCAAGTACAAATTTTCGTCGCGCGTACAGTTGAACATTATTTGGCGTTTCACTGATGCGTCACCTTAAGTGTCTAAGTATCTACCTAATTGGTTGTTTCGCTGACAATATTGAAAAAGTATCCACGCATATGGTTGAAATTCCATGTAAAAAATCTAAGGTTTGTGAAGTCGGTAGGTACCTATCAGCGTTCATTACAATAAACAACTTCTTTTGTAGTTTATGAATGCCATGCTTGTTTCGGGGAAAAATTCTTGTTTGAATTGCGACTTTTTGTGTTATGTGACCGCTCATTTAAAAATACCTATTCTCTGATATAACAAGTAACGCTTATAATGAGCAAATTCAGTTGGTCCCATCTTCCTCGTAATAACCAACTTCGACTGTATATTGAAGTAAACACACCTATTTGCTGTATAATTCCTGACTTTATCAAACTTTTTCTTTGTCTCATGGGATCTAATTTGCAGGAGTTCCTGTTCATCCCTCAGCTTTTCATCCATACTCCGTTGCAGAGCGGCATCAGCCAGACTTGTCGGGTTCTGCTCCCTCAGAGCCAATGAAATTATCTCAACAATGTGCATGAAGTACTGCCTCTCGTTTTCTGACGACATGCACAGTATGATGTCGAGCAAGCGAGACTGATTGAGGGCCCATAATACCTGAAATAAGAATACCTTACATCAACTATTTTGTTTCCATATCCGCTCTAGATGGAGCATTTGGCCGCTATAGCTGTGATGATCATGATAACGATGATGATAATATTAATTGACAGTATTATTCCAATTGTTTTTAAATATTTTCTTTGATAATTGATTTCATTGTTATACGATTCATGACTTTGTGATGACAGTATTGTCATAAATTTTGTAAAAAAATATTGTAATTTGCATATTAGTTCACCTGGTCATGGACACTAGCATCATTATCGGGTCTTTTAGCATCATTGTCATCAGCTGGGACATGAAGAATATTTCGCACCAACACCAAGATCCGCTCGATCACAAGACCAGTATCATCGTCCCTTTCACTGGCATCCTAAAAGAAATAAATACTTTTCAGAAGGAGAATCTAATTGAAGTAAGTTTAAAAGTACAAACCAACTGAAACTGAAATCACAAGTCAATGGCTATGAAAGTATAAAAAACCCAAAAATGGTAGGTTAAAAAATAGTTCATCGTAATATGTAGTGTTGTATGTTATGTTAGGTTAAGTACTACCTACTTAATTAATTAATCTATAGTAAATTTCTTGTTAATTACAATTTCCACCCCCAAGCTGTGAGTTGCAAGTTCGATCCTACGGCTGGATAGAATGTGTGTTTCATTCAATGCAATGTCCCAATAGGTTAAGCGAATGGCTAACAACCATTTCTCGTCAAAACTCTATTAACACAAACTTTACTCCGTTGAGTCATTCACTGTTTAGTGGTCACAAGGTAATTTTCTTTTACTTTAATATAAATCCGGAGGGACCGGGTTCTAATCCTACCATGTCCTTTTTAAATCTATTTGTTTATCTGGATCTGATACATACATATATTTTAAATGCTCTCTTTACTTCAATATCCTCACCCTCTTATTAAGGGATAACTGAATGGTCTACAATTCATCCTCGTAAAAAATGTTTCACCCAGCCTGGACTTTTGTTTAGTAATTTAGACAGTAGTTACCTAGTTATTATGACCATTTACTTAATTAGCTTCTATTAAAATCTGGTAGTATACGATAAAATAGTACATTTGAGTCAAATGCAGTTAATACTGCTTTGAAAAGTGTTAATTAGTGTCTTGACAGCTTGAATATGGAAAAGATTATGCAGTGTAAATACAGTGGGAGTTTGGATTAGAAACTAAAGCAGACGAGCCAATGAAATTTCAGCAATTAAGTTAAGTAAAACAGTATATTTACTTATGAGACTAACTTTATAGTGCTTAAAATTATATTATGAATACGAAAGAGCCACAGGTATATTATGTGGAAATTCTATTAAGAATACTATGCTTCTGTAGCCCAGAACCGTACAACAGTAAGAGCTTGGCAGTTCTATGTGAATATTTATACTCGTTGAATATAAATTCATTCCAATCAGTTTGCAAAATACAAAGCAACTTTGGAGCAAAACAATACAACAGAAACTAGAATTTCGAAATAATAAGACCATATGCAAATGTAATATGCTGGCGAAGCTTAAACAAACATAAATATGGAATGTTGGAAAACAGTTAACTGTAATAATTTACAGTTAAACATTTAAGAAAATCTAAATTTACATACATATATTATTTAGGTCAGGTATTGCTAAAGATAGGTCTAAATAAATTAGGAAGCAGTATAATATACTATTTTATCAGCATTCGCTCCACCTATCAAGTCCATGCTCTGGAATCAAATGCATTAAGAAAACACAGATTAAGCCGCTAATCGAACCCATAATCCATGAATTTAGAGGCTAGCAGACTGTCTTGTAGACTTTATTGGATAATAATGTACTTGATGATAATTTTAAATATATTACGGTTTCCAAAATCTTTGTAAGTCGATTCGCTAGGACAGCCCAGATATCAGGGCCAGTGAAGGAGTTTCCTTTGTATGCAGCCATGTGAGCTGAGAGTTGTAAGTAACATCTCCGACCTGCTTTCTCCGTCGGTATTTCTTCACGGTACAGAAGCAGTGGTGGGTTTGTCAGGTTTACGACGAGCCTAAAAGTAAGTAAATATTTCAATTTATTATTACATTAACATTCCTCAAATATACATTTTTTTTTCCGACCATGTCCGATCCTAATAGGATCATATGGGCCTCCACAGAGTAGAGGTTTGTATTAACAGATTTTGTTTTTTTTACGAGAAATGGATGTCAGCCACTTGCTCAACCTATTAGGTCCATACCCTGACTCACACACAAATTGAAAAACAATATGTGCACTTGCCAGACCCAGGATTCGTACCTGAGACCCACAGCATGGTAGTCCAACGCTTAAGCCGCGCGGCCACCGTGGGTGTTACATACCTAGTATGTATCCCAGGATAATTTTAAATCAGACATTTTTGATGAAGACTGGTGCCTAGGTAATATCTATTTAAGAGATTTCACAAATGACTCCATTTCTGCAGTGCAGTATGCAGTATATCAGTTTACAATCCTCAGTAACGTGGGACAAGGAAATATTTTGATTACACTGATTTATTAGTTTAATGGCTTTCTTCAAAAATTACCTTTTAGTACACTTTACCTACATACACGTACTTTCATGGTAAATTACCATTTTCACTCATAAGCATTGCACTTGGGTCTCCAATTGTAGAATTACATCAACTGACCCTTTTTTTACAAGAAATGGTTAGGGGGTCGTCCCCTTCAGTCACAAAATATTGTACCTCCCTATCTAAATTACGTGAATTTCTTGGATGCCCCTTATTTGTCAGCATTTTTTAAATAATTATTGATTTCAGTTTACCTAAATGTCATCTTGGAATATTCTCTCTAGTCTTGGATGTATGACATTTACTACAACCACCATGATCATCGGTCACAGACCCTCTCCACGCCATTAAGACATGACAACATATATATGGACGACCCCTTATCAACCATACAACCTAAGTCATGGTGTCATTGCTTTACACACATTCAAAAAGGGGTATGTAAATTTCACCAAATATGGGATTTGAATCCAAGATCAATGGATTCAAAACATCATTATACACAAATATATAAAAAAAAAAATGATACCAACATTATGTACTAAAGAACTAAAGATAATCTATAGATATCTTTAGTACATAATGAAACTTGCTTTAGGTATATGGAATAAATAGTTTATATATTATAATATAACATTTTTTACCTGAGAGTAACGTCAAAGAGCTCAGAATTATCCGAATGGTGTATCAAAATGGGCAAAAGATCAGTTTCCAAAACCTTAGTCTGCCCCAAATGCCTTCTTATCTCATGATCTTCGTCGTCACGCCTCAAGTAACGAATGAGATCTTTGACTGTATCCAATGTGAAGTCGTCAATTAGATACTTCCCGGTTCTTTTATCCAGCGACCCCAATGCATTGCACGTAGCCGCTAACTCCGCCGAAAGTAATGTTGACATCTTTTCACTTTATTTAACAACTTTCAAAGAATCTATCCACTTAAAACTATACACAAACTACATTCAGTATTTATTTCAGAGAGTTAAAAACACGTTTCACACGTCGTAATGTGCAATATCTCCGTAACTAAAATTATACTTCGAAAAGTAAACAAATTGTTTTAGGTTACATATCTAATAGTATTATTTACTTAAACAACGCGACAGAAAAGTTTATTAGGTCTTAACTTAACACAAGTTTAATAATTTTAGAGAGCTTTAACTGTTTAAAATTGATAACAACAGATTCTTTATTATTTTAGCACAGTTTTTAACTATAACCAAAAAATTAAGTTGAACTGACAACCGCTGTCAGATTTGGCGCGGGAAACTTTCTGTGGCAGACGGCTCACGGCAGTGTTGCTACTTTAATGAAACTTCACAATTATGTAGCAGCTTATTATTTTTTAAATATTTGCCTACTCAGCTCTATGGCCTATTCGGAATACCTATGTATAAATATGTACATTATTCCTCTATTGAATTTTAAATAAATTGTTGTAACTAATATTATTTATTATTCCCTGATATGTCAGATTATATAATATATTTTTGGGTTATATTGTATTTTTGCAATTTGAAATATTTCTTTGAGAATTTACTCATTTTAAAGTGTTAATACGTGGGTATCTAGGTATAATCATTTAAGAATTGTTTTTAATATAATGTCAGAGATAACCTTAAGGTTCAAATAGACGTATTTAATATACGTATTTAATAAATAGACGCACCCTGGTCAACTACTGAAATGGTATTAAAAAAAGTTTGAGTAGTTGACCCCCCACAAACTTGCTTCCTTGTAAATATAACTTAAAAATTACAAATGATATCAATACTTCAATATTATGACTGCCCGTAATGCATTAACTTGATATTATGAAGTTAGTCAAAAACATTAAATTGCCATATGCTTACATCCACTGATATCCTTAAGGTGACGCATCAGTGAAACGGAAAATAATTTTGAACTGTAGGCGCGACGAAATTTTGGACTCGCTCGCATTCACTGAGAGAATGTCGAGTTAGAAGCACGTCACTTTGCTTCGTAATGGCGACGGGCCAATTAATCCTTAAATCGTGTAAAGATGACTAAAAACGTTACCCATTTACTTTAAAAAGAAAACATGTCAATGAATATATTATCATTGTTACTAATAGAACAATAAACAGAACATAAAATGGACGTATGTTGGATTTATATGACAAATAATATTTCGTTTGACAGGCGTCATTTCCACCCGCGACCCGCAATCCGCGCATCCCCTAGCAACGATCTTTTTAGACCGTGCCTCAACTGATGTACGGCCTTAAGAATTTACTTAAGAAATTAAAAATAAAATGCTTACGGCGTGATGTGTTGTTTTCAAATAGCTGCTATGACGCTCCTATAACATATGGTGATGTGTTAGTTCCTCAATCCGACCACAGATGGCTTCACTTGTCTCAACTTTACAATTTAGAGCAATCCCGTGTCTATGTTTCTTATTTTGGGCATTTTATTGAAAAAAGGTCAACTACTGGTACATAGTCAATTACTGGTACATTTACCTTACTGTTTGGGAGCGGAACGCACAATCTAAGATTTCGTTCCTAAGGATAAGTCGCCGAAAAGCATGACTTAACTATAGACAATCCTGAGTATAGAGTTAAGGAATCCTTAACCATAGACTACTTTTGTTATGAACACGCCCCCTTCTGTATTACCATTTACCACTGACAGCTGCTGTCAAAATAAATTCGCATGTCTATAACACAGTCCATACACTCAAATTCATTTGACAATGTATCTCAATATGGATATTGATAGTGTTAATTCGTTTGGCATGTACTTGCAGAATATTATTTTATTTTTATACGCCAGCCCGCAGAAATACAAAATACCAGATGAAGAATGACACTTGATGCTAGTGTTACCATGTTAAAAAAAAATCTTGTGGTGCCTGTGGAATCACGTATAATGACTTATAATGGAAACATAAGAGTATTATAATTAAATAGTAATATGTATTTATAGTTATTGCATTTATAAAATGCAGTTGTCATATTTTTGTCATCGTTTAACAATTATAAAATAATTTACCTAATTTACCTAACGAGAATTTTTAAATATAGTATTATTTTCAATAACCTTAGTGCTTCTGCATAGTGTTTTCTGCTAAGGAAATTTTAGTTATGACAAATGTTTCTGCATTCCGCTCTGGGTCAATAATGGCTTTCGCCAGTCTGTCTCGCTCAAAGTGATTGGACTCCTCCCACAGAGGTAGCACACAACTGTCAGTGCGTACTCGTTTTGTGAGACAAAGTTTTATCTCTCTGATATTAGGTACACTTTGCTGCAAATGGACCATACTCGGACATAAAAACGCCCCACTGAGTATTTTTTTTATCAACACTTCAGCTTACAACCAATTTATGATAAACGTATTTTCATTATAAAAAGTTCCCGCAATAAAAACTTTATTAGGAATCAGAGTAAGAAAGAATAATGCAAATGGAAGTAAGTATTTTATTTTTAATAACAAAAAGACAATATTGTGAAAAATTAAACACACATCAGTTAATAGCAAATGGTTAAATATTAGAATAAGAAATAAGGTCGTGTTTTTATATATTGTTCTATATAAAATAACATAGCAGTATTGTTTACATAAAACTGTTAAATAAAAAACACAAAAAATTACAAACAAAACAAAAGTTTATTATATTACCTACTTATTTACACTCATGTGTATTTTGAAAATATTTTATGAAATAAAAATATAACATGGGTTCGTTTCTGACATATTGTGTATAAAATTACTTGTTTATATAAACATATTAGATACAAAATATCATTTCATTAAACTATAGTAAAAATGTATAAAATGCACAAAGTGTTAACCGCACTTGAAGTACATTCATATAAAATATCGATGGTATTGAAGACTCTTTCAGCCGGATTATGTATCCACCTCTGATGAAATCATTTTCCAAGAAATGCTTCCCACACAGTAATGAATATTGACATGGCACCCAGTCCACCCACCCGACTGCGTCAATCCACAATGTCCGAAGAACTTCATTTTTCGGAAATCTGAAATAATTTAATTTATATAACATTATAAAATTGCTACATATACTCCATTACATACTTCATATAAATACATTTTTTTTGTTATTCCGGTTCTGGTATTCTTAAAAATATATTTTACTCTGAAATGAAATATAAAATTTATGTAAATAATGATTGTCATTAACTAGCTGCTAGTTAATAACAGTCATTATTTACATAGCTAGCACTACAGTTTTTACTTTGAAAAACACATCGTGTATTTTGGGTTCAAAATAATATTATGCATACGGCCCTGGATTTTTCGCAATCGTTTTTTTGACGTTTGATGTAAAAGTTGTGAATTGTTATTGTAAAAGATCTTTTAGGAAAAACTATCAATGCATAAATAATTAATAGTATGCATATTTTTTTTCCGAAATGCTGTTACTCATTTGTATTCTTCCATTAATAAACACTTTTTTCACCGAATAATAACGTATAAACGTCAATAAACGTAAAGAAAAATGTAATATAATTATTATAAATACCTGTAAAAAGATACGCCGGCATTTCTCCTGGCTTTGCATCCTATTGCACTGCAAGAGACCATGTTTTTTTTACTTCAAAGGTCTTACTTCTTTCAAGATCGAGAGAATAACAATATTATATCCGCCATGTTGTTTTACGACACGAACTTGAAGTAGCAGCTCCAGAATACCAACTGTCTTTATCTGATTCGTATTTTTTAGTACATAAATGATGGCATGTTCCCTCTCCAGTCTTTAATCTCTTAGGTCTCACTAGATCTTGTAGACAGCTTTTCGTCATAATGATATGGTGTTGGATTTTAATAAAATTGTGAAGTTATAGTTTTGCCTTTGGGATGGATTTTTGGGAACTCCATTCTGATACAACGGACGTGTATCTATATACAATTCCATTAGGTATAATTCTTAAATCCTGACATCCATCCCCACAAATAAAAGGAGTTATAATAGCAGAACACTAAGTAATCCCCGTCTAGGTGGAGCTAATACGACAGAAGATGCGGGAGAATATTTAAGATTCTCATATTTTCAGTTTTTTTCCGTGAACCGGCTTACAGTAACATTATATAGGTTAGTTTAGCTTTAGATAATCTTTTTCTCGTAATATTTTCTTTATAATATTATGTATGTATAATATATTATTGAGTCAATAATACTGACTGATAATTTTTTTATTTGAAAATATGAAATAAATGACATTTTGATATTTATTTTGATGTGAAGAATGGACAAATACTAATATTAATACTATGAAGATTTAAAATAAAAAAGATCACATACGTTAAATGTATTATTTTGAGAAAAACACTTTAAAATACACAACTTGTAATTAAGTTACATGTCACCAGAGCAGTGACTCCCAACCTCTTCTTCGGTACCCGTGGGTTCCGCGAGTATTTTTTTTGAAAAACCGCATAATTTTTTTTTTTTTTTTTTTAAATAATTGTGTTTTTCTAATGTTGCTTCATTATAAATAGTTATTGTGCTAAACGTAAGTATAAATTGAAGTAGGTACCTATCTAGCGAGACTTAAACCATGTAAAGGAAATTTTGTGCCAACAATATTGATGAAGAAATAAAATTTGAGAATTGAATGGTCAGTAATAATATTGTCGCCACCTGTACACTATGTTGGCACTGTTTTATTCAAGTAAAAGAATTTAAACGGGTTGGCCCAATAATTCCTCTTAGCAAGGCATGTGGACTCAAGCCATTCATAAATTGGTGAAACTATCTGGGGCACTGAAAGTTTGCTTTATTATTCAGATCACAAACGGACACTAAGATACAATAATTATAACATTAAAGTCACGCGCATTCGAAAACCACTTATGATACGAACTATATATATATAATATATGAGCTACTGGATACGACAACTCGCAATAACTCGTAGGTGAATACCCTTAGTTATAATCTGCAGGCAAGATGTTTATCACTATACTCAAAGTGCGGAGTGTCTGAGTATGCAGAAACATTTTAATTCATGGCATAATACATACGAAGAAGTTTGTTATAATGTATTTACTCTTCTACAAGGAAATTTATTTTTAAAATTAGGTTAACTCCTACTTACTCACCAAAATGTTAATCACTAGACGTAGACTTATACCTCCTCGATTACACAATGACTGAAGTGGAAAATATAACGCGTTTCAAAAGGGTTAACCTTGTACCTGTGTAAAATGTCAACCGACTCAATTCTTATACCGGAGAGTAAATAATTATTTGGAGTAAAATAATACTGGGTGCCTTTGTTACTAGTTATCATACAGTGGCGTACTTGTTTTATTGTGTCTACACTCTATCTACCACGCAAATCAGATGATTTAAAGTTATAGGTTTTGTCACTCGCGTGGATCACCTCAAGTCTGCATACTTTTATTCCGACGATTGGGATTCCTTGATGTATTAAAATGTACAAAAAAACACTAAATATACACAGTCATTAATTTTACCGCGTACACCATTTAGAAAACGATACTGTAGAGCAGGGGGGGGCAAACTGCGGCCCGCGGGCCGCATGTGGCCCGCCGGGTATTTTTTTGCGGCCCGCCATCATTAATTGTACTTCTGATTACGAATAACTTTTTTATATTCTTTTAAAAAATATTGACAATAGATAACAATTTGAAGAATTTTTGCTGTTTCGTAAAAATGTATTATCTCAGTACGTCTTTCTTGCGTCTCGTCTCACACTATGTAACCACTATTTTCTACGTTGAACATCGTGACACATTTAAATACTGTTAACTCTGCGTTGCAAGGAAAAAAATATAATGCCTAAGATAAGGTAAAAAGTTTGAATGGATTTCAATTACAACTCAAGTTATTCCTTCGACAAATATGAAATAACAACGCGGACCACTTTCCAACTTTGAAGTTGCTGAATATACCAGAATATAAATTTGAAGAATATGGTAAAATTATTAAAGCCCTGAATGACGATGTTTCACAAAGATTTGGTGACTTCCGAAAAATTGAGACAAGTTTAGCAATAGTACGCGATCCATTTTCAATAGATATTGATAGTGTACCGACAGAGCTACAACTTGAGATTATTGATCTGCAGTGTGACACTGATTTAAGAGAATTGCATTGTCGTGAAGAAATCTCCAAATTTTACAATGCCCTTAATTCAGACAAATTCGACCAACTTGAAGATTATGCAAGAAAAATGTTCGTTATTTTTGGATCAACCTATATATGTGAACAAACATTTTCGATCATGAACCTCAATAAAAATTCTTTACGGTGAAATATCCCCGATGCCCATTTACAAGCAGTTTTGAGAAAATCAACTACAAAATTAACACCTGAATTTAAAAAATGTACACCACTTCATTCTTCTCAATAATTTTTTTTAATGTTTATTTTTCGTGATAATAAATAGTGTATATCTAAAAATGGTATTTTGCTTGCGGCCCGCCGCTCATTTCGAATTCTTGAATTTGGCCCTCCATCCAAAAAGTTTGCCCCCCCCTGCTGTAGAGCGTCACACTGCCTTTATCTTTAGCGGTAGGTAGTAGAACCCGCCAAAGATCCTAGCCTGGGGGCCGCTTCAGGATGTGGGTGTCATGACCTAAACATACACAAAAATAAGATAATTATTTTTCAATATAAGACATTAATGTACAGTGTTTAACCATTATAATTTACTGTCAAAAATATGATTAATTTACTCGTGTGTTGATATTATGTTACGTAGTAGCAGAGCATAGGGAAATCCGATGACTTTACGTCCATGAGCTTTTGGCTCGCCAATCTACCTACTAGAACTAGCACTAGATCATGATTAATCATTAATGAAAAAAATAAATGTCCATCGACAAAAGTCAACAACGTCTCACATCGACTTAACGCAACATCTAAAAAGTATAAAAGAGCTCTCGTAGGCGACCTTGCTCATACGTAAGTACCAGTGGCGTGCGGTCCATACATGCACTAGGTATATGGTGAATTCCAAGATATTTTGTAAATAGCTACGTAGCAATATTATTTAGATATTTATGATGCCATTATACGGTAAATTTGACCTAACTTGATTGATTCTATAGGTATTATTATTATTAAATAAATATCCTAGAGCGGAATGCACAATCTAAGATTTCGTTCCTAAGGATAAGTCGCCGAAAAGGATGACTTAACTATAGACAATCCTGAGTATAGAGTTAAGGAATCCTTAACCATAGACTACTTTTGTTATGAACACGTCCCCTTCTGTATTACCATTTACCACTGACAGCTGCTGTCAAAATAAATTCGCATGTCTATAACACAGTCCATACACTCAAATTCATTTGACAATGTATCTCAATATGGATATTGATAGTGTTAATTCGTTTGGCATGTACTTGTAGAATATTATTTTATTTTTATACGCCAGCCCGCAGAAATACAAAATACCAGATGAAGAATGACACTTGATGCTAGTGTTACCATGTTAAAAAAAAATCTTGTGATGCCTGTGGAATCACGTATAATGACTTATAACGGAAACATAAGAGTATTATAATTAAATATTAATATGTATTTATAGTTATTGCATTTATAAAATGCAGTTGTCATATTTTTGTTATCGTTTAACGATTATAAAATAATTTACCTAATTTACCTAACGAGAATTTTTAAATATGGTATTATTTTCAATAAAAATGATCTTAACTAAGGACAGTGTTTCTGCATAGTGTTTTCTGCTAAGGAAATTTTAGTTATGACAAATGTTTCTGCATTCCGCTCCTAGAATATAATATAAGAGCTACCACATTACGACTGTATACACCAAGCCACTAGTGGCACGCGAGATGATTTTGCATGGCACGCGAATGTTTTATTTTGAAGAGAGAAAAAAATACATATAAAAATATACAAAAGAGTTTTACAAACAAATATATACCTACATAATATTAAAAAATAATGACGATAAAGCCAAGCATATTTTCTTCGGTTTTTATATTAATTTTTCGAATAATATTTACCAATCGATGCGCAAACGGAAACGACGAATTAATGTAACGCGTGTTTGAACATGTACCTAACCGAAAAAAATCTGTTTTTTAAACGGTACATGTTCAAACACGCGCGTTATCATGATCTTACTCCTTACTTCAGTTTTAGTTTGTCAATTTATAGCTACGGCCGTATGTTGTAGCTTAACCACTGGGGAATGCCAAAAGAAATGGCGTATTTCAAAAAAAAAACTACCTTATTCTTAGGTCTATAATAATTATTATAAAGTAGTAGTATATATATAGTCAATAATTATTATAAAGCAATCATTATTCGTAGGATGTTTATCACACTTGAATGGTCAAAGATATAGCTTATAATTAGTATCTTTAGAATTATCTTCAAATGTGTTAATCTTGCCCATTTTTTGAATAATAAAATGCCTAATTCTTGTCAAATTTGGGATCACAGATTTTATCAATATAATTTTTTATCGTAAATATTTCACTATAATAATCGACATAAATTATACTGATGGTTTTATAAATGCGTTTAAAAATTAATAAATGTAAAAAATCTTAACAGTGGTGGTGGTGGCACATTTATGTACTGAAATATGACTATATTCTAAAACATTAGAGCGAGAGGTTTAAAAGAATACTATTAATGTAATAAAAATACTTTATGCAGTCATAAAATATTTAAAATAAATATAAAGGATAATAAGGCTTCAAAATTACATAAAGAGATTATCTACAACGTTTAAGGAATGTCCAGGATCATACTTTGAAAATAGAATAAAAGCTCCATTTTGACCCACGCTGAGCACGTCCGCCCTTAAGGGGGAGAGGCATGCCAGCAGAGGCACCTAGAGGAAAAATACGAAGCTTGCAATTTGAGACATTTTTTTGATAATGTACAATTTCAACTGTATTAATTAATAAATATGTAGGTATCTGAAAACATTAAAAAGATTGTTTTTAAGTCAAAGATAAACTTACAATAAATTGTAAAAAAATGTTATAAAAACTGTGAATTTGTCACAGGACCACTTCTTATTATTACGTCACTATATTTTATGGTGATATTTGTTATTTAAATTTAATTCATAGTTTTAATACATTTTATATTTATTTAAAAAAACATTATAACCATACCTAAAATAAAATTTTATATAAACGCTCGGCACGTCAGATAAGCGAAAAATAATATTTGAAAAATTTTGGCACGCGTACGGAAAAAGGTTCGCAAACCCTGGTATACACCATATAATTAATTTTATTGTATGCCAATGTTATAATAGTTATAAAATAAAAATTAGTAATACGTTGAAAATAATTGTTTTACTTTATTATTATATATTTTCAACAGCATCACTAAGTACCTACCTAGGTATATAAATAAAATTTTGTATACATAAATTATTATGATTACAGTCATTATGAATGTGGTTATAAAACGATTTCTATATGTATATTACAATAGGGATGTTTATTGCAAATCTCTTTATCCTAACCGTTTGAGTTTTCACCTGCTAGAATTTTTATGAGGATTTTCGTAAACTATTTGCTCGTCCCTTATTGGTAGAGAGGGAATGGATAATGGAACGAAGCAATGGTAGAATATAAAAAAACGTCCATTCTCTGGATTTTGACAGATTTTATATTGATTCGAACTCGGAGAATTCGGATCCATGGATCACGCTACCAACTAAACTAAATCAAACCAGGCGGCTCCCTATCCCAATTGTTCAATTTAATAAATAGGACAATATAATACCTACTACCCTAGGAATTAGGAATATACATATATAATATTATGCTTTTCAGTAAACATTATGTATTAATGTTTGTTATTGTTATTGAGTATTTTAATGTAGATAATGAGTATCCTCGAAGTTTTCCGCTTTTTGCCTTATGAAATGTGAACTATGACTTCTTATCAGTGAAGTCTGTATAGTTGAATAAAATAAAAAGCGATTTTATTTTAAATAAAAATGTTTCATAATAAATCGCTATAACTCGGGGGGGGGGGGCATTTTAATATTGAACGGCTACATTGTCGCATTTCACAATCCACATTATAATAATTGTAATAGTCTAACAAGGTTTGTTAACTAACGTTAAAAATATATTGTGTTTAGAACCAATTGATACACAATTTGTATTGCCTATTATATTAGGGCGACTTATTTCCGTAATTATTTGTTTTGGCATAGCAATATAAAAAATGTGTTTTTTAAAACTGCACTACGTAGCGTTTAAATGATGTGTGATCGTTTTTTATATTATGAAAAAATTTGAATATATGATAACAACGGGGAGGTTTGCAGTTTCAGATGATGATCTTGATGGGAATCCGTCATTTTTTTATCTTAATGGTCATTAGGATAATATAGATTTGCACCAATAAGTGGTCGGAACATAGTCGACTATTTATATACGTCGGAAGGCAAAAGAACACAATTTGCGTATGTTGCCGAAGGCGTGAGAATTTATCATATTTTTCATATTTCAATATTTCTTTCCCCCATATAAAAACTTTATAATATTAAAATTGTCGTTTAAAGTTGCATTATAACAAAATTATTAACATATTATGATTATGTGGTGTCTAAATAGCATTTATGACTTACTGATGCTATGTTTCTCGCTGTCGGTAGAGGATAGAGGCTAAGATCGAGAAAACTCGCCTCAATAATAACATTCTCGAGAAATAATCATTAAAGGTGAATATTGAAATTCGAGGAATAAATTTTCTAAATTTTCGAAAGATAATTTTTTAGATGAAAAAATATTTTTCAAGAATTCCCGAGAAATCAATCAAAATGAAAAAGTCGAGAAATCACAAGTCGGGGATTTTTTCATACGTTACTTTTTTAAATATGTTCATTTTAAGTATAAAAAAATGAAAGCATAGATATTATTAATAATAAAGATATTTGTTTAGCAATATTTTACTTTTAATATTTTACTTAAATGGGCTCACCCAATGGTCTATAAGGCCGCAGGTTTCCCAACCCTATCTTAACTAATAAGACGTGTAGATTCTGAAGGTATACTTTTTCGAATATGCCTAATATAACTTTCACAAGAAATGAAAACACCCAATGCGCACTGAAACAAAAGATGCGGAGTCGGTGAATAATATTGAACAGGTATAGTGAGAAAAAATATCGTAACCGAAACCATTGTGAGTTTAATTTAATACCAGGAAAGCAAAATGTGAAAAAAATCGATTTGGTTTGTTAACCCTTTCACTGGGACGTCATTTTATAAACCCTCGTTGAGAACGACATCAAAAGGACTTCGCAAGCACACGCTCATTTAATGCAAATAACCAAACGATGGTTCAACCGTTTTAGTTCAATGTTTGATCGGGTTAATTAGCAAATTATTCGCTGATTCGATCAAAGCCAACGCTTAATGCATATATTTTATATACCTACATATAAAGTCATGTGAGTATATATAACTACCTGTTATATAACTGACTTCATTGTCAGTTTTTTTGATAGTCAATAAAATATGCCAAAGGTCTTTGCTTGGTTTTTTTATTTATAGCCTTATTTTCAGCACGGCTTTGGAAATATTTGAGTCTCTGCAGATAAAAAATGGCTGTCTACAAATAGAATAACCCAAAAGAATGTTTTTTTTAATGATAATATGGAAATAACAAATACGTACTACTGCATTCAATCGGATTTTAAGAAAATTCTGTTTTTGAAAGAGAGAAGAGAAATAGAAAATAAACTTCTTTTTTAAATCCGTTCCCGGCGCAATACTTTTGAAATCGAACTTGGTCAAGTCCATTTCAACAAAGGTGGCATCCAAGATGGAGTCAAGTCTGAATGGTTCATTTAATTTAAAACAATGTTCTAGGATCTAGTAGACAATTTTCCATTCATCTAAATAAATATTATAAATATTTGCTTTATTTTAGATAACCTTAGGAAATTCCATGTAAGTTGTATTCAAATATTGTCAAATCCAACTGGTAAAACTCCAATTGAGTATAATATGCAGCCAAAGCATTAATTGGCCTCCCTTGCTTCTAAATAGTTGAAAGTGGAAAATCTCCAGTAAGCAGTGGCGCACCCAGGATTTAATATTGGGGGGGGGGCAAGGAGGAGAATGTAAATTAGTCCCATAGGCTCTTTTCCTTCTTCACAGCCTAATTTCTCGTTTATCGATCTTTTGTCTATTGCAATCGGTGTACCTATACCATGGTCCCCACATCTAGAAACGGGCCCTCAGGCTAGGATATTTAGCGGGCCCTCTACCTACCGCTAAGATAAAAAGCAGTGTGAAACACTACATTAACGTTTTTCAAATTGTGTTTTAGTTTAAATTAAAACTTAATTATACAATTAAATTACTTATACAGTGAATTATTGGCGATTTTTAATACATTTACTTTAATAATGGAGCTGTCGAGTATCGACACATAATAATCAAAAAATATATTGCACAATTATATAAGTAATTAAAAGTGTTCGACTTTTTTACTATTAAAGCTAATTTATGATGTGTGTTTATCTCACTTATCTGGTCAACCCGACTAGCCGGGCCCCCCACAGCCCGGGCCCCAAGGCTAGAGCTCTGTCAGCCCTCCACAGTAATGACCTACACCACTCCGGAATTCGGGTGGACACCAAGAATTTTTTGACAGTTCCATTAGGGATTGGGTTTCTAAAAAAACCTGACATTAGTGTATCGAAATTGCTGTGTTAGAAATTAAGATCTAAGAAAATTTTCTAAAAAGGGTGCCGGAGAATTATTACAAATCTTTTTTTTGCCGTGTTTTTATTTGTCTAAGCCCAAAGGTATAGTTTATTGGCTTTCAATTTCAATGTTTAAAATCATCCTGATAATTTTCATGTTTGGGGGGTGCCATAAGATCCTGCAGGTAGATTGTTTATGAAGAAATGTCAATGTCTTCTAAAATTTTCACCTATCTTAAAATAATATTCATATCGCATATTTTGAAAAAAATGTATCAGGCTCGCATAGAACCCTGCAGGTAGATTGTTTTTGAAAAAATGGCAATGTCTTCTAAAATTTTCACCTATCTTAAAATAATATTCATATCGCATATTTTGAAAAAAAAGTATCAGGCTCGCATATAACCCTGCAGGTAGACTGTTTTTTTAAAAAATGGCAATGTCTTCTAAAATTTTCACCTATCTTAAAATAATATTCATATCGTATATTTTGAAAAAAATGTATCAGGCTCGCATAGAACGCTGCAGGTAGATTGTTTTTAAAAAAATGGCAATGTCTTCTAAAATTTTCAACTATCTTAAAATAATATTCATATCGCATATTTTGAAAAAAATGTATCAGGCTCGCAAAGAACCCTGCAGGTAGATTGTTTTTAAAAAAATGGCAATGTCTTCTAAAATTTTCACCTATCTTAAAATAATATTCATATCGCATATTTTGAAAAAAAAGTATCAGGCTCGCATATAACCCTGCAGGTAGACTGTTTTTAGAAAAATGCCAATGTCTTCTAAAATTTTCACCTATCTTAAAATAATATTCATATCGCATATTTTGAAAAAAATGTATCAGGCTCGCATAGAACCCTGCAGGTAGATTGTTTTTAGAAAAATGGCAATGTCTTCTAAAATTTTCACCTATCTTAAAATAATATTCATATCGCATATTTTGAAAAAAATGTATCAGGCTCGCATAGAACCCTGCAGGTAGATTGTTTAAAAAAAATAAAAATTTCTCTTAGAATTTTCACCTAGCTTAAAATAATATACATATCGCATTTTTTTAAAAAAATGTATTAGGCTCGCATAAGATCCTGCAGGTAGATTGTTTATGTAGAAATGACAATGCCTTCTACAATTTTCACCTATTTATTACTACGCTAAAAATAATATTGATATTCCATATTTAAAAAAAAATGTATTAGGCTTTCATAATATAGATAAGGTAGATTGTTTGTGAACGAAATATAAAATCATCATAATGTTCTATTTTTCAAATATTATCGATGCACTGGAAAAAATGGATTAGGCACTCATAAACTTATGTAGGTATATATTGCTTTATAATCAATTAAAGACAATTCGTTTTTGATTATTGTTTAATAGTTACCATGGTAATTTCTTTTAGAATTTTCGCATTCTTACTAAATTTAAATAATGAATAAAGATATTTTCATACTAGGCGAATGTATTAGGTTCTTATAAAATCCCTGTATAGTGTAGGTAGTAGATGATGGTTTATGAAATACAAAAGTAGGTGTCATGATACTATTTACTTTAGTCTACATTCTTATAAAAGCACTGGAAAATGTCTAGGCACTCATACAACCCAGGCGATGCTGTTTTTTGAAGTTATACTTATATTGGCGCGTTTAGGAAAACAGATCAGAGTGTATTTTTTGCGTGTGACCAGTTGCGATGTAACACATAATTTTTATAATTTATAATGCATTCTGGTTGCGTAATACTTTGAAATATAGATAGTTCGATGAACCAAAGAAAAACTTTTATTTATTTTGTGAATCTGATTCTAAATCACCACACCAGAGCTAGCCGAAGAATCTAGGTTATTACAAGTTTTGTTTTTGTTTAGACGCCAAAGAAGAATAACTTCTAACGCGCGTACATAAGTACACACACCGATTTATGCAATATTTTTGTTTGTTTGAAACTAAATACTGTAATCTAAGCTCAAATTTTGTGGTGTGAATACGCAAAATAGATGCGATATGGTTGTCTGTTAATTTTGATCTTAAGTTTGATTTATTAATGCTCATTGTAGAAAATGTTTTTTCACAAATATAGGTACTTCCAAATAAAGAAGCGTTTTTAACTATATTTGGATATACCTCCTTAGTAAGTAAGTAAAAGTCCTTTGTAGAATTCAATTAAAATCTTATCATGATATATATACATACTACGAAACGGCCACAGGGTCGCTCTAAAATCCGCTGGATTGACGAACTGGTAAAGTTCGGCGGAAATACGTGGCAGCGAAAGACACAGGACCGAGAGAGTTTGAAGAAGCTTGGGGAGGCCTTCATCAAGCAGTGGATTGACTCCGGCCGATGATGATACATAGTTCATATCACAGAATAGATTAATAAATATCATTCCGATAGTCTATTCCCCAATACATTACATTTTGAAGCAGGTTTTTGAATGTGTGAGTGAATGCGAAAATGAACCAAACATTATAGACGTGCAATAGTGTGTGATGCAACCTTCAATACACCAATATTGAATGAGCGTCAATGCATACACCGAGAGCAATTGTCAGTATTTGACGTGTGGCATTCTTGACACGTCGTGTTTAATTTTATCACATATTCTTCCACACTCGCGATCGGTTGCCTGTTACTCCACACCAGCACCGTCTTTAGATTAATAAAGCCTGAGCATATCTTTTTGCACAAGCAACGAGCGGTCCACTGTTTAGTTGTCAAAATCAGATCCCAGATTGCTTGACATATTGATTCGCCCTTTCTCGTTTCAAATTGAATTATACAATCAAAATATATTAACTATCAGTGTTATTTATAAATAATATGCATTCCTGTTATTCCTCACCAGGTCAAAGTCAGACTAGTATTTCACACAAAAACCGTTGGTAATATCGATTTCCAAAAAATATGTAGCATTGATCTATGCATTACATTTGTAGAAGGTGTGTTAATGCTAGTGTATTATTTATCATGTAACTTATCTATTCAAATCAAACCATTCCCTGTGTGAACACGACAGACGCGTCAGTATGAGCACTCTATAGAACAATGACAGGTCATCCATAGACAACAACGAGAGGGGCGGAAAAAGTAGGACCAGTCGTTGTGAATGTATCGGCTTTCTACTTTAGTCGCAAATGTCCACACTCAAGAGTTCCCTGATAGAGTATATGCTTCATAACTTTGCACTCCAGCTCTAGGATGAAAATGATTTTAAATATTCTAAAATTTTTTTTTACATGTATTGTTTGTCTATTTATTTATTAGTAAATAATATATTATATTAATACAAGTAAATATCATTTGATCTAATTTTATGCGAGGTAATTACGCAATGAGGCTTATCAGTATAGTAAAGAGTGCAAAAAAGTGCAAAGTTATAAAACGTTTACTCTGGCAACCCTTCGATATGCAGTATTAACTAAATTAGCCGTACAATTTTAGAATATTAATGGAAGAGGTTGCATTATTTTATTCTGCTTTAGGGCGGCACTTTACCTAAAGACGTCACTGTGTCTATGTGCTTGGTCAAACGGAATCTTTGATGGAATCTACTATTGTTATTGAATATATATACAATTATAGTTGATTACAGTGGCGCACCCAGGATTTATTATTGGGGGGGGGGGCGAAGGAGGAGAATGGAAATTAGTCCCATAGGCTCCTTTTCTTCTTCATATAAATATTTTTATATAATTTCACAATACACGGCGATATATTTGTACAGTTTCTCCTAGTTTTTATTAAATTTGAGGCATAGTGGCGGTAACCGTTGAGCGACTGGCGGATTGGAAGTGAACAGCGACCATGCTGGACATGTGTACCTAGTATGCTGAAACATTGCTTAAATAATATCGGCTGTGCTACCCGCTTGGTCTAGAGCAGTGTTTCCCAAAGTGTGGTACGCATACCCCCTGGGGTACGGGAAGAGTTTGGTGGGGGTACGTGCTGCACCGGGTTATGGCTACGCCTGGTGCAACAAGCATTAATACAACATCCATGCTAGGTTTATCGCATGCGGAAGAAGAGCAATTGTTGGAATTACTAGCTTCAGACGGATTCTTGCAAAATAAATATAAGGAGTGTACTTAAACATCATTTAGGTTGCAAATGCAACATGTGTATCCAGTTTTAACAGAGAAATTCCTGAAATACATTGCCTTTTTCAACTTCATATCTATGTGAAGTTGCTTTTTCAGCATTTGTAGACATTAAGTCAAAAAAAGGAACAGCCTTTGGGTGTGGAACCGCATCTCAGATTAAAATTAATAACCAGGGAACCAAATTATGATGATCTATCGTTTCAACATAAATAATTTCATCCTTCTCATGGTTTATAATGAATGTTATTTTTTTATAGTATAACTTTGATTTATATTTTATTATGAATGAATTTTATTTTTCGTTTATTATTATTTTGTTTATGTACTACAAAAGGAATATATTTTGATTGTTATTAAAGTACTTATATGCATTTTTCTTTGACGAGGAGTACTCAGTGTTACGAAAATTATAGAAGGGGTACACAGATGTCGTAAGTTTGGGGAACACTGGTCTAGAGAGCTACAATATTTATGCCGAATTCCACCGAAAAAAATGTTCTTTTGATTTACACCACCGCCGTAGTGGGTGTAGTCGTTCTTTTCGCCGAATGTTTATCGCAGATTTTTGGTTTTTTAATATTGAGGTTTCAACATATTAATTGAAAATGGACAAAAAAGTATTATTGCTTTTAAATTATACACAACCTACTCAATACAACACAGCCTAATATCTCGTTTATCGGTCTTTTGTCTATTGCACTCGGTGTACCTACACCATGGCCCCCACATCCTGAAACGGGCCCTCAGGCTAGGGCAGTGGTCGGCAAACTGCGGCTCTTTGGCCCCTTGAGCTCTCTCCCCCAGATGCTCTCTGCCATATTTGATATGGCTACAAAGAAGAAGCAAAGAAAATGGAAGAGGATAACCGTAAATGTAATGTTGAATAGACCGAGACTTCGCGTTTATTCAAAACTTAAATGGCTTACCGACCTTTATTTATGTGTCGGGAAAAATTATCGCATTCAAATTTAGAGAGATACTACAACTAAAAACTCGTAATTTTGCGCTAAATATTCTGTCGATGATGCAAGGAAGAAAGCAGCTGAGGAGAAGAGTCAAGAAAAATAAAGTTCTGTATTTAATTAGGTACTGAATAAAATCTTTCAACAATGTTAATATTGCAAGTTTTGTGATTAGTAAAAAGATTTCCAATTGAAAAATCGATTTATTGATGAGAACCTGGAATCGTGCTTAAAATTAAATCAACAACATACGAACCTGACTTACCCAAACTTTACAAGGAGATGCAAGGCCATTATTCACATTGAGTTTGTCAGTCATTGTCATGATTCAATTTTATGGATACCTGACTTACAATTTAATTTTTATTAATAAATAAGATCATTATTACGTATGATATTCAGTTTTATTCAGTGTACCTCCATATAATTTAATTAGGACTTAAAACTTTAACTAAAGTTTATTAAGTAAATTAGCAGTGTACCTACTTACTACCTACGCATATAATTTCAGTTTAAGAAATTTGGCTCTCAAAAGAAATCTCAATCGTTGTACTGTTGATATTTAGCTCTATTGACTAATGAGTTTGCCGACCACTGGGCTAGGATATTTGACGGGCCCCCTATCCACCGCTTAGATTAAAGACAGTGTAAAACACTACATTAACGTTTTTTAAATTGTGTTTTACTTCAAATTGAGGGTACTTATACAGTGAATTATTGGCGATTTTCAATACATCTACTTTAATAATGGAGCTGTCGAGTATCGACACATAATAATCTGAAAATATATTGGACAATTATATAATTTAAAATGTTGTGATAATGTGTGTTTATCTCACTTATCTGGTCAACCCGACACGCCGGCCCCCCACAGCCCGGGCCCCCAGGCTAGAGCCCTGTCAACCCTCTCCAGCCATCACCTATACCACTCCAGAATTCGGGTGGACACCGAGAATTTCATTAGGGAACGGGTTTCTAAAAAAACCTGACATCAGTGTTTCGAAATTTTTGTGTTAGAAATTAAAATCTAAGAAATTTTACTAAAAAGGGTGCTGGAGAATTACAAATCATTTTTTGCCGTGTTGTTTGTCTAAGCCCAAGGTATAGTTTATTCGCTTTCGATTTCAATGTGTAAAATCATTCTGATGATTTTCATATTTTGGGGGGGGGGGCAAGGCCCCCTGCCCCCCCCCCCCCTCTGGGTGCGCTACTGCCAGTAAGTAATATATTCTGGGGTAAGTGAAGACTTTTGCTCTTCGAGTTCATGCCACAGAAGACAACTATGACAGAATAAGCGATTTACGGGAGTCTTATCAAGGAAAAACTCATGGAAACCTCATTTCAAGCATGATGCGCCTTCACGATAACGCTCCAGTGCACATATCTAGGAATACGCAGAATGCCATTCAAGGATTTTGAATTGCAGCAGATAAACCACTCCCTAGCAGTTATTCCTGGTACACCTGGCTACTCTGCTTTTTAAGCGATAAGGTTATCAAGATAAGAATGAGAGCCTGGTTTTTAGAACAATATTTTTTTTCAAACTAGGTAACGTTATTGCAGGACTAGTGAATAGATTGCATTTAGCTGTCAAGGGACTAAATGAAAAATAAACTTTTTATAAGTATGTCATAGGTTAACCGCTGAGATTTATAAAATGTAATGAACGTCCTACTATATATATTATGTTTTTTGCTGTCTATTAATTGTACTAGTAGTTTTAGCGAAATACCTTTCGGTAGTGAATGCTTCTCCAACCTGTATGTCGCACTTTAATTGTTAGAACAGTACATCGTTAGTAGAGATGCGTCACCTTTGATTGTCTTCAACCACTTTTATTTTCAAATATAGGCTTCTCATGGTTTCCTCGTTAAACGTTTCTGAGACTCCAGGTTCACGATTACAACATATTTAAAAAAATATATGGATGCTCTCTCCTTTTCTTGGACGAAAGAAAGAACACAGCTAAGGATTTTTTTTTATCTTAGTGTCGTTCTGAAGATGAATGGTGTACTACACCGGATATATTATAGCGACATAATAATATGAAAGATGCAATTTATTATAATACTATTAATTTACGTAAATATAATTAACGTGTTTTATGTTAATAAATATAATAATATATAACAAATAATATTTAAATATAAAAAGAATCAAAAAGGTTTGAAAAAATATGTGTTAAAGATTTTTGCCCTATCATTGACATTTATGATTATTTATGTTTTTTACAGTTTATTAAATAAACAGAATTCTTACCTGATAAGCATTGTTTGTACCTACTTTGATTTACGTAATTCTGAGATTGTCGTATTTCTCTGAGTTGACCTCCCTCCCTCATTCATATAATATTATGTTCTAGGAAATGTTCACCCATTGTCAAGATGAAGGGTGATATGGCGTAGTGCGCCTACCTTATGTCGTGTTAATATAATGTTAATAAATTTGCCAGGTCTGAGGTTACTGCCTCCAACGCAAGGGCAAGAATCGCAATAAAACCCTATGGAGCTGTGCGAAACTTTTATGTGTTTAGGAATATTTTGTAGCGTGCATCTATCATGCGAAACAAAATGTTTTCCTCTTTGTCTAGGAGCATTAATTTAACGTATTATTTGGGAAGCACGTTGGTTCTCAAATAACGTGTCCGGAAAATTGTACGTATGCAGTTCACCGTATCCCAGCTCACTGTGATTTGTTGTATCGGAAACATGTTGTCGTATAGTATTGATATCAAGATCAAATTAATGTCTAAATAAAAACACTTTAAAATACGTAATAAAAAGCCACTAGAATACAAGGAGAAATCATTTGAAAATAGATAGGTAAGTACCTAAATATAATTTTATATAATACGTAAATTTACATGTAGCCCTCAAATAAGAAAACAAATAATCGCGTGGGATAAGTTTTAGTAAGTCAGCTGCCATCGCTTTGTTTATAGTAATAATAAATTAAATCAGGGGTATTCAACCTGGTCCCTACCGCCCACTAGTGGGCGTTCCAGCTGTCATGGTGGGCGGTAGGTAGGGGTTTCAAAAACATTATCATTATATTTTCATAAAATACCCCGTGACTCTATGTATGCAAAGTATAAATAAAAAGATAGATTTAAATAATTGTTTTATAAAGATTTATTCTGCCAAACTTAGCGAAAGTCTGACATAAAGTATTTGGTAAACACCCACGGCTTATCCGTCAGACTATAGCGTCGTGGGTCCTAGGCTCGAATCCTGGTTCTATCAAGTACACATATTGTTTTCCAATTTGTGTATGAGTCAGAGTGTGGACCTTATAAGTTGAGCAAATGGCTGACATTCATTTCTTTTACAAACAAAAATTTAAATAACATGTTAATTATATCTAATGCTCAACTACTCCAAACGCGCCAGTCGCGGTGTTAGCACTAAATGAGTTGATACAAACCTCCACTCCGTGGAAGCCCATATGAACTTATTAAGATCCGACATGGTCATTCAATGGCTAGCATTTACTACTTAATCTTATTATTTTTCTAATGTTATGTAGCATCCTGAACATAATATTATATAAATGAATACCATGTCACACTGTACGTACAGTGTATACGGCTCCAATCTGAACTACAAGATGGCAGTATATAAATTAATATAACTGAACCAGGTAATAAACAACTAACTCCATTGATAACATTATTATATAATTATTCATAAATAGTCCTGATGTAAAAATAAATTCGTATATAGTGAAAAATTCAACGGAATGTTTTCCAGAATCAAATCCGCTCTAGCTTTATAACACAAATTGTATAATGCAATGTGATTTAGTATGCCAAAATCTATTCAAGTCATCGTTTCAAGACGATCTATCCTATTTTCAGATATTACGCAAGTCGAAATCGTGTATGATTTCACTTCCATTTGTCTGCCGAACGACCAATTACCAATGTACCGACCTAAGAACAATGTTTTTTTGAAAATACCACTACCATTGTTGCCTCCCGATTGAACCAATGTTTCCTCTAAGCTCTAATGCCGGGTCCACATTGGCAACATGTCGCCGGCAACCTCGTTAAATTTTACGATAATTATCATACTTACCCGGCATAAGGCACCTATAAAAAATGTCCGCATAAACGTTTCCAATCTGCACACGGAAATTATGTTGAATATACTTAGTATGCGACACCAGATCGCACCAAATCAGGTAAAAATATTGAACAGTTTACATAAAAAAATAACTGCATTCTTAAGGATGTACGAGTACCTACGTTTTTTGAAGCACTATAATTTAATGAGTTTATTTATGTACGTAAAAATTGAGAATATATTTTTTTAATTTACTCCTTGTATGATTTTATGATACACAATAGAAAATTCAGAGGGCACGTTGCTTCGTACAGCCACACTTTCAACATGTCCTTCTTTATAGAGCTTTCGTACATAAAATAATATGTTTTCTTGTGATGAAAATTGTGAAAAATTAATCTGACTCATCCACAAATTGATATTTTTAGAGGACAGTGAAACGACAAAGTTTGAAAACTTCCGTTTAAACAGTAGTAAACTATTATAACAACTTTCCCTTTCTCTTGATGATGTAAGCCGCTACTAGTAGGCCTTTACAAGTTCACGAATACACTATATACATATTTGCCACATTATAACATATAGGTAAACAAAGTTACCCACAAGCTAGTTATTTATCTAGGTGTTTTCAGTAAAGACCGGACCTTTTAACCTATTTTCACCCAATGAATTAGGTTGACATCGGAGTAAATTTGAAGAAGGAACATAATAAATGCACTTACATAACTCAGGATACAGTTAATGAAATACAGATAATGTACATATTTCTTTTTCTAATCACGTTAATGATGTTGGATTTTGATGAAAATGAATTGTTGTAATAATTAAATTAAAAAAAAATGCATAATACAAGGATTATATAATAAAAATTAATAATTACACCTATTTTAATACGATCAGAACCGATTTCGTGCTAATTTCATTTTCGTTTCGTTTTCTGTTTTTCGCAGTCTCATCAGGATGAAAATGACCATGGCATTTAATAACAAGAATGATGATTTAGGTTCGGTCACATATTTACTGCATATTTTAATATCTCCAAAATTACAAGTCAATTGCAAATTCTAATGAAAAGTTTAACTCAAAATCTAAATAGTAGGTACATATTATATAATATTGAAATGTATTAATTAATTTAATATTGAATATATAATCCGCATGGAACTATACGTACATAGTTTCTTTTCAATATTGAAATAAACAAAAAAAGGTAGCGGTACCAAGAACAATACAATAATAATTATATAAATTCATTCGTTTTATTTATAAAAAATATCACAAACATTTTGTAGACGATGATTTTATAGTAGCACAAAATATTAACGACTCAGAATGTTTCTAACATTAATATAATTAGGTTCCTTAGAGGCAAAAAATTTGGCGACCACTGGCTTAGCGTCAGCGACCATGAAGGGTGAAATATATAGCTGGTAATAAAATGTGCAGTTTTTGTTCCGGACGAATGACGAAATAGCTTGTTTATGTTGCCGTCATCTAAACCTCATTTTCTTTTCAAACATTGCAGTAGGGTCAAGATCATGAATAAAATAATTTATGGAAACACGTATATTTTTCTTGTTTTTGTTGTCTTTTGCGACATAGAACTACACCACTCACGTATGTATATCGCACCCCCAGTAAAATACTGTAGTAATCCAGAAAATGGCATTTTGCAGGAGAGCCATTTGAAGTTTCAAATATTCTTTGTAAATACAGGAAAAGTCTGAATGTAAAAATTATTCCTCATTTTTATGGAAAAACATGATCTATTTTCAACTGTATTCATCATTTTTCTCTAAAACATATACAAATAAAGATATTTGAATATTTCTGAGTTACGACAGTATTTTATTAGGATATTTGAAAATTTCATGGCAAAATTTGAATCAACTCAATATTTTCTATGTAAATTTCCCTACCATCACTAATCACACTAATCACACATCAACTAATTTGTTGGGCACTGTAAAGGAAGGTTTTCAAAATATTAAGTTATGGTACAATCTTTAAAGATTTATTGAAAAAAAACAAGAAAAATACAATTATTAGTTCAAAACAACAAAAAAATACTTAATTATTTTATTTAATGGGCAAATAAAATTTCTAGATACGATTTTTAATTTTTAAACATCACTTGGAAGAGAAGCAACAAAATCATGATAAAATTCACGATGTTTAGCATTTCAGAGAGAAAGCAAATCCTTCTTTTTAATTGTCGTTATTTTTGGCCGCTCTTCATATGCTTTGGATGAATCGAGACCATCCATCGGTAACGGTTTACCTATTTTCCATTGACGAACATTCAATTTACTACATTCTTCATGATAACTTGTTTTAAAAAAATAATGTATGGATAGTCTCTGTCTACTTTTATAACTTTAATCTTCTGCCACAAAATTTTTTCTCCATTTTCATCCGTGTTGTAATTTTTACCGATTTCATCTGCTAGTTTTTTCTTGTTGTGAAAATTATTTGTTGTCATGGGTTTAACAATGTATGGTTGTCCTGTTTTATAACTTGTTTGTACAATGGTAATCATTTGGCCGGGCACAAATATTGGTCCACTTTTTAGAGCCCTAGTCTTCTGCTGCTCAATTGTAGAATGGACAATATCGCCTTCATTTTGGGTATGCCCGATGACCAAAAACTTATGAGAGATCGTTTTATTTTTTTGTGAATTCCTGATGGCATATAAATACATTGCAGCAATGTATTTATTTTTATTCTACCCGGCACAATTGTCTCTGTAAAAAATAAAATGCTCAATGTGATGATATTTTTCACATGCAATGTAATCGAGTACACAGCTACCAATTTCATTGGATCTTCATGCAGCTTGACTCTCATCCCACATGTATCAGTTTGCAATATTTTCAGTGATATTATAGACTGTAAGATTGTACATTGCCGACTTTCGTTTATAATAGAAAGTTGACACATTTCCGCAAGGAAGCGGTAAAACAGCCTGCAAATCATATACAGCTACATTAATGACGCTGTTTTGGCCATTAGTTAGGGACTCTGCTACGTCTTTGGTCTTTTCATCCCTTGCCTCTTTTTTTCCAGGTTGATGTGTCTCATACTTTTCTTGAAGCTGTTCTTTTTCTTCTGGTGAACAATTATTGTATGGGTCGCATTCAACCCACAAATCTTTTTTAGGCTTAAAGAAGCCAATATTAAATTCGTCATTAAATATGGATGTGTATAATAGTGTTCTTTTCCAAATGGCATATTGCTGTCAGCTTGTTGTTTTTTGTATAACCGATACATTTCAGCAATTGTTAATTTACCATCTAAATACAATCTAGATGTCTGTGCACGCAAATAATGTTACTCGATCACTGGAAAGACTTAATGTGAGTTCTTATATCATTTTTTAAATCATCTTCAATTTTTTTGTGATTGCCATGGTGACCTCTTTGTTCTGGAATTGGCGTTCCGAAAAGAAGATCCCTTGTTTTCCACACAGTGGAGCAGTACCTTTCACTCACCCCAAATGTGTTGATAAAGTATTTTTTGCATACTTCTTGTATTTTACTTCCATTTAATTGAAGTTGATAACAAACATTGTTGCCTCTGCTGCTTCCAGTTTTTTTGTTTGAATACTTTGGAACAATAATATCCATGCAACTAGTGAGAAAATTACGATGTATCTCAAGATCTTACTGTAGTAACAGAGTTACAACAGTATTTTTTTGAAAAATATTGTTTTAGTTTTTTAGAAAGCTTCTTGTAAAATACTGTCGTAACTTAGTTACAACACTATTTTATTATCGATTTAACAGTTTTCGGAAAGTAATGTACTGTATTAAATGCTTTCTCTCTGACAATATTTGAGTTTGAGATATGACAATATTTTATTAAAATAGCAAAAAAAAATACGAATCTAACCACATCCATAACTCGAAAACGCCGATTTCAGACTTACGACAGTATCTTACTGGGGGTGCGATATATAAATACCAGTCAGTTCGTAAATGAAATTATTATCGAATATAGATCTAAAGACATTATATATTTTTCCTTGATGAAAAAGTACATACTCGTACCATATTATTATATCCGATTTGCATAATATTTTGATTAAATTTATAATTTGATCACTTCGTATTAAATTAACTATTATTTAAGTGTCATGAATATGAGTTACACTCAGATCCACATATTTTATTTGCTTAGGACTTTTTTCGTAAATCTTTCATCAATGCTGTTTGTAAAACTTTATATTTAGTTTACGTCAGTGTGATGAATTTATTCGCAAAGCTTGCATTTACGAATGAATAGGCCCTCAGATGTTATTTAGCTTGGAGAGCAGTCTGTAAATTCCGAACAAACCTCTTGGGTTAAAATATATGATACAGCAAACTGGTATGTAAGTAATTAATCAGGCGGGTGCATTTCGATTCAATTACATACGTATGTACACAAAGCTTTATTCTCCTAAGTGTTTCATTTAACATTATTTATTAACTACATAGAGAAACAAACGACTCCCATTTAATTTTAAACATCCAAATTTAGCGTCTAGGAATGATTGTATTAGTAGTTCAGAATAGTATTGTTTGTATTGGGTGCTTTTTATTCCTAAATAAGGAATATAGCTCCTATTCACACTATTATTACTAATTATTTTCCTTTTGACAGATTCTCAAGCGAGTATTTTCCGAAAATTTTTCTTCAGGGCATGCTAGCCTTTCATTCTTTTTAGTTACTTCTGCTCTCAAAGCATTTTTTCCTGCTCTCACGTGGTATAGTTTCCAATCCCGATATACTAGAAAATTTGAATTTTTATGCATCTGTCACATTCGTGGTCGCAGCAGTCATGACTTATTTTGGGTGAAAGCTGTTTTCTCATTTCAGGCTCACCAGGCACCAATAGCGAGGGCTGTGCGGCTGGTCAATGATGTAGAGCAATAGAGATGTAGATATTTTTAGCGATGCATTATGTATTCTGTTTTTAAAATTCTATTTCATTGTTTAATTTATATTGGCTTTTGAATTATTTTATTTCTTTTCTATAAAATAATTTTTTGCTTTTTTTTCTCCACCTTGTTTTTTATCGAATTGATTTACTTATTCTAAATGTCATCTTGTGAACGTCCTGAATTAATATTTTGTTATGTGTTCAACATGTCTTTTTTAAAAATAAATAAAGAAAATAAAATCTAGTGGATTAGAACGTACG
The DNA here is from genome assembly GCF_057557595.1 of Rhyacophila brunnea. NCBI lineage: Eukaryota > Metazoa > Arthropoda > Insecta > Trichoptera > Rhyacophilidae > Rhyacophila > Rhyacophila brunnea. Next base: position 37,815,841 of record NW_028232752.1, read on the forward strand.
TCTTACGTACCAATCATGCAAATATTTTGTAATATATATATCGTAGGATGTTTCGAATTATGTTAGAAAATAGCTACCATTTTCAAATTAGGCCATTGTCAAATTTTTAGACGGAATAGAGACGTCGCTCCAAATTTGTATTTAAAATGTTAATAAACTATTTTCTCCATGCCACATAATGTTAAAAACATGTTTTTATTAAAATCCATAAATGACTTGTAAAACCATGCAATAATAACGGTGTTTTATAAGTTCGTTTAATAGTTATTTCAAATTATATTCGTTATATTAATTTTCACACCTCTGCATATATAAGTAGATAGAAAAGTTTTATGTGCAACTTCTAGTTTAAAATTATAAGCTTTGTTTATAAACTTCATCTTTATTAACATTAAATCCGTTGGTGCAATCCTCCGAAAGCAAGCGGCGCAGCGGTAGGTGAGTAAGTAATATATTTACAGCGCTGCGCTGAACAAGTTACGAGTGGCGAGGTACTCCGCCAAGGCTTGGAATACGAGGAGATAATACATTTGATGTTTTAACTATTTGGAACCCATTTCCTAATTATTGTGTTAACACTTCTAAGTCAACATGATGCTTCCAACTACCACCTAAACTAAATGTTCCTTTATATTCGTGAATCCCTTAAATAATTCTACTAGCAGTAGTAGCTTCAATGGGACATTTTCAACTAGTCCTGTCCATTAAAATAACGGAACTAGTACTAAATTCGTTTTTATTTCAATAAAATTAAAACAATGCATTTCCAACAAGAATTTACAGTTACCACCATAAAAGAAAGAAATTTTACTCGATTAACAGTAATTGTCTTAACTTATGTATTCCTGCTATGTTCAATTAGAATATGTGAAGTTGTATACGTCAACATAAATGTTACATATGTAGATAATGTCGAAAAATGTACTTACCTGTATAATACATACTGGGATATGTAATAATAAATAACATAATAAAAATTAACACTCGTGCATTCTGTACTAAGGAGGCCATTTTGGAAAGTGGCAAACAATTGTTAGCTTTTAATTGAAAGCTGAAGAACATATTTTCATCATATCTGCAACGGTTATTAAGCTTTATGGGGTAGGTAGGAAGGTAAAATAGAGATTTTGAAATTATGAGTACTAAGATACACATTATTTCACTGTGCCTCATCGGGTGCTGTTTTCCAAGATAGTGGCAGTAGCACTTAATGGAAACTAGTATTATGAATGTGCAAAACCTCCTCTTTATGGGGATTTCATACTGGTAAATATTTTCCCTGTATGTTCCAGCTCACTTAGGAATATTAGGGAAAGGGTAAAAGGAGGAAAGGAAAAAATTACAGCCATGCATACTTTTAAATTTATGATATAGCTTGGGTTAAGCCCAGAATCTTCCTCGTGACATGGCCGCTAAATAGCGGAGAGATGTCAAATACAGTAATGTTATCATACAATTTAATAACTACTAACTTAACTGAAGTTTGGTTCCAATGCGTTAAGTAACTTTTCAAACTTTCCGCATGATTCTTGTTCACAATATCCAGCATGTTTGATAGAGTTTACTGAACCATACTAAGGATGATACTTTCCACAAATCACAACAAAAGACTGCATCATGTGGAGTGTAGACCAGCGACTTTCAATTTTTTTTTTTTTGTAACCGGAACCCTTGGAGTATTTTGTAAAATCTCGTGGAACCCCTACCTGAATGGTGCTTTCTGTGATTCAGAACAATAAATTATAAAAAAAGATATCGTGTAAATCAGTAATCAGTGACGTATTATCTAATCAAAGTGCCACTCAGAACCAGATATCAATAAAATTGTGATTTCATTACCTTCTGCATTTTGTCATTTTTTGAAAGGCTATCTTAAATGGATACCTACATGGCATGCAAATAAATTCATTATAATATTGGTATACATATTAAAAAATATGACATGTAAAGAAATTTAGCTAAAATGGTCATCTCCATGGAATATACAAAGAATGTACAAAAATTGTATTATTCACATTCTTTGCATAATTCACCGCCTTCTTAGAAAGTGCCGCTTCAATATAGACTATGTTTAACCTTTCTTTGATGCGATTTACAGTGCGTATAATAGATTTTTGTTGAAATCGTAAATAGGCAGTAATAAATTTGATTTTTCAAAATCTCAGCAATAAAAAGTATTTGATACTATAACCCAAATATTTTTTTTAGTTTTGGCGCTAACCGCAAACCTAACCTAACCCAAGTAATGTAAGCGGTAAGCTTGTATTTGGCTTGAATTTCAGAGACTGGATAAAATTAAAATTCTGCTAATTTCCTTGTCCTCTCTCAAAAAATAAATAAATATTGTTCGTAATTATTTTACATTGTGGATGTCGCATATACCGAATATGAACCTATACAACGAAGATATAACAATTTTTATTAGGATTTATGGTAAGCCATTTGTTAAACACATTATTATATTTAGCCTATTCAACAGAGTGAACTATAGATCAGAAATTTAGCAAGTCAACCATTGTCATTCAATGTGTTAATATGATATATTATAATACGTTTATAATTGATTTACATTTCATATTATGCTCGTACTTTTTGTTTATTAAATCTTCACTCAATTCAACTATTGAATCAGAAAGCGTTTATTTGATACAACGTAGAGACTTAGAGATGGTTTGGAGAACTGATAGCTCGCAATACATCGGCAATACACGCATAGCGACACCAGCACCGACCCGTGCCTCATGTTAGAGTTGTATATAATATATTTAATTAAGCTCTACAAAAGATTCACACTATTTTTTAATTTAATAAATAGAATTCAACAGTTTTTATGAAAAATACATTTAGGACAACTTCAGAAACATACCTTTCGAATATCGATCCCATTCGATACACTTTTTTTCTGTGATAATAAGTACGTTTTTGAGATTGTTAATTTAATTCGACAAATTACTTTTTCTGTTGATATCTATTTCTGCTGTCACACCATTATCAAGGCTTAAAATTTGTTGAAATATACATTAATTGTATTAGCAAAGATTTATTTTCACTGATTTGATTGGTTAATTTCATATGTTATTAAAATATATTAATATACAATTTCGTAGACTCGCCTAATCTGAGTGCGTTTAGTATTATTTTCTTATAATAACTGCTTAAATGGCTCAAAATAAAAACAGCAGAAATTTAATAATTAATATAATATAATACCTACGTTACATTTTGTGGGTACATCTTACAGCCAACTAAGTGGCTCTTGCAGTCTCGGCCATATGTGCAACAGTGCAAGTCACATTTTTCACTTGAGGGTGGCTTAACTGTCAGCCACCCCTCACGGGTGCTGCGATCGTTTTTCACCACCCACAATTTTTAACAGCACCCTTTTGCATTACTGGATAGGATATTGGCTCTTGCAATAAATCATAGATGTCAAATATATTGTATTACGCCTTAATTTATCAATATCAACATACTCAGCACCAGTGACTGTTTAACATATGTGGATACTTCATACGCTGACTGATATTGAAATACCATACGATAATATAAATTAAGCCAATCAATTCTGGGTAAATGGATAGAAATATCTTTTTATTTATTATATAAATTTGTTTACACAGATTGACGTAAAAACGTATAATATGTTTCAAATGCTATTATTTAAAAATCGTATTTTATCAGAGGTTTCAAATCCCTGTTGTCCTTAACTTGTGCGGATAAGTCTACATACATTTTTTGATAACTAATAGAGTTGTTCTGCAATGATTTTTTCACAATGAATGATCTCTCAATATGAAAAATATGCATATGTCTAAGAATTTTGAACTTTATGGCAAACCTGCGCTTTATGAAACAATAACACTTTTCATAAAAGCCCAATGCGGGTTTTAAAAACCTTCAAGAAATATTTTGACTCGTCATTTCTGTCTCCCGGAAAGTCCACCCAGTGCCTTGGCTTTAAAGATCATTCACCTAATTGATAAATACCTACGATATTCTTTTCAATTACCTAATAAAACCTCCAAGGTATTGTTTATTCCGATATTAAATACAAGGCAGAGTTCTTTAGGGAATATCATCTGTAAAGGATCTTGGCACTACATTTGACAGTTAACTGTCATTTAGTGGCCATTATAGTTATCATTTATAAAAAAGCTCTATAAATGTTGGGTTACGTCTTATATAGTTCCCGGGTCTTTACAGACTTCATACCTACTACGGCGATATTAGATATTTATAATTTTATTTTATCATCACATTAACAGACGTATAACCCCCGTTTCAGACGGGACACCGGTGTCGCGCTCGTATATAATAATGAGGCCTTTGTATTCTAATAAAGGGGCCTTTGTATTATGTTTATGAACGCTCAGAGCTAATGAGTCGACGCATAATTTCGCGATATTAATTAGAACATAAAACTGGCTGCGGTCATAAAAACACGTGTATCGGCGGCTTGAGAATGTAGCGGCTCAAAAAGTGACTCATTAGCTCGGGGCGTTCATAAACATAATACAAAGGCTCTTTTATTCGAATACAAAGGCATCCTTATTATATACGAGCGCGACACCGGTGTCCCGTCTGAAACGGGCCTAATACGTAGATAATGATGAACACAAATTGCAAGGAAATGTCATAAAATTAGTAGTGAGTTTTAAAAAATATTGAAAGTGGGTTTTGAAAAATTTCCAGAGTAGGTTTTGCGACTTCAATTCCGTAGTTCAATACAAGTGTGAGAGCAGGTATATTGTTAGGGGACCGCATCCTACGGCAAAACGGGTTCAACAAAAATAAGACTTATTCGAGGCTGTATGTATCGACTAACTTTTTCTAAGGTATGCTTACATAGGTATCGTAGTCTTAAAGGTAGAACGGATCTATATTTGGCTTCATACTTTTTACAACATATACGCTGTGTAAATTATAAGACTGCCATTCTTGTTACTATTGCCCTAGGTACCCTATAAATTTGAAACCTCAGGTTGTTCTCCCAAGTTACATAATTAACTTGTTATAGGTACTGCCAATTGGACGAGAAATAGCCACCAATCTAAGCTAAATCGCTTCGGATACTGATATACGTATTTCATCTGCGTGGGGATGAGTTTAGGCAGACGCTGTTTTGTTAATTCTTAAAATAAGGTAGGTATACTAAGTTCGTTCGGTATAGTCTAAAGCCGCATTTAGACCAAGCGAGCGAATGTTCGTTCTTCCCCCACTCCAGCGAAATTCTCTTGACGTAAACGTTTTTTATTGAGCTAGCATAAGAATTTCGCTGGAGTGGGGGAAGAACAAACATTCGCTCGCTTGGTCTAAATGCGGCTTAATACTCAGTCCATTTATTTGTCTTTTCACAGTACGTTGTGAACGTCTTGAATGTTTAATTTGTAAAGTTTCTTATATGTAAATAATTAATTTTAATAACCTATATATTCTTACCTACTTATTAAAAAAATACGTAATTTTGATAAATCTCGAAAACATACATTGAAAAAAGGGTTGGACCGAGTGGAACTCGTTTCTAAGGCTTTTCAACGATAATAATATGTATTTTTATATAATGAAGAATCGAACCTTCTTAAATATTGTGTATAATTCACTATTGAATAAAAAATAATAATGCAAAGTTCTTCCTGGCCAAATGAGTAAGTATAAATCTAGTTGTAAAGACTGTTCAATATATTATTTTCGTATTATAAAAAAGCGAGTTCAAAGTTATTTATTCTATAATAACACTATACAAATTCCTGTTAAACAGTCATTTTATTCAACAGTTTTCCGTCCTGCAGTTTTGCCATTAAGGATCCAAGTGACAACCTCCCTAGAGCTAAGAAGACTATTTCATCTAAAATACAAAATTTTGACACGTTCGTGTCCACCTATAAGCTACACATCTTATTTTTAGAGCAATAAAATTATTTGTAATTATGCAACACACAAGAAGTTATCTTTTAATTTATTTTTAATTTAATCATAGTAATGTATACACTTAATTTTGAGAGATTTTAATCTTCCTTACTGGAATCACTGTATAAAATGAAGCCGCATACAGCACAGCAAATGACATTGCCATCTGTTACGCCTCCAAAACATTAAAAAGCTGAAGCTAAAGTTGCAGCGGAAAAAAAGTTGACATTATTAAAACTTCTATTCTGGTGCAGTTAAACATCTGTCAGGCAAGAACCTAAAGGCATTTTATCCATGTCGTTTACTTTATGGAACATTTTTCAAGCAACTTATAGACGAGCTTTTGATGTTCATATAGTTAGCAAAGCCGGCTTACTTATGACATCGCTGATATAATAAATAATAATTAAAAAAAATCAGTGTGTACTTATGTACGCGCGTTAGAAGTTATACTTCTTTGGCGTAACAAAACAAAAACAAAACTTGTGATAAACTAAATTCTTTGACTAGCTCTTAATTATCTTATTAAATTACACACTCAAGAAAAAGGACCGTTTACTGGATCGCCGTTGGTTTATTTCTGTACACTGTAACTTATATTAATAAATTATATAATGTTTTCAATGTACCAAATGTCAATCTGACGTTTAATCGTTTGTTTACGTAAGGAATTTCAAATGGCAGACAATAATAAATTCGTTTCCTAGGCAACGGAACAATTCTTAGCACATATAATAATAAATTCGCTGCCTAGGCAACGGAATAAACTATAATATTATACTGTATAATCGTCACGATTGCATTATCATACTGTGGCGTAAAGGCAGTGCGTTCGGCTGATAACCGAACAACCGTGGTTAGAATCCAATCGAGTGCGATTTTTTTCGTGTGAAAAAATAAATTATGTGTTACATGTCACACGCCAAAAATACACTCTAATCTGATTTTCCAAACGCGCCTAAAGAAGTATTAACTTCAAAAAGAGAATTCTCATAGCACAGCTTTGTCAACATTTACTTTCTATTTCTTAGTTTGAGAGTCTTAACAGCTATGAAAGTAGGTATGTATTCAGTTTTCTGATAACATTTTAATTTAGAGTTTAACCAGATTTAACATTATTAAAAGGTAAACCGTTTAATAATGTTGAATACCGTAACTTAACATCAATACTGTAATAATATGTATCATAGAATAACACATCGATATCGAGGAACGGTGGCTAGTTTATTGTGCGTTTGATAAAAACATAAAATAGAATTGATACGTAATAGAAAACGTACGAAATTTCGTACAAAACCCTGTTGCAAGTTCTATTGAACTTGGCAATGCAACGCATAGGCCTGAGAGGATTGTAATCAACTTGGATTGATCTTTATCCATCAGTGTATTACTACAGTCTGACGATGATACGCATAACTTCCTTATAAATTTTTTTTTTTATGTAAAACATCTTATATTTTACTTTTAGACAATATGACATCCTTAAATATAATTATTTGCAATTTTTTTAACCACCCTGCATTTTTCCAATGTTCCTCTTTAATAATATGCAGAATATTTAAATCCGAGCATCTTCATCTCCTCTCATAAAGGCACCATTCTCTATGAATGGCAAGGACCTGTTGACAGCGTTCATGCACCTGTTGAAAAAGATGAATAAACGCATCATGTTTTAGAAAATCTTAATTTGCAGTAAAACTGAAATAGCTCGCACATGGATTATGAAACATTACCGGTTTAGTGGCGTATTTTCACATTTCAACGGTATTATAGTCAGATAACGATAACACAAATAATAAATAATTTAAAGTTTGTATAATCATTAAATTTATATGGCCCAGATTCTCTATTTTTGCCATTATATTATATCAAATGTATATTATTTAATAAAGATATTTGGACTTTTAAAAATGACAACCTCTTTCGATCTCAAAAAGCATAATTATCATGTAACTAAGTCAAGCATAGGCTAACTGAATGACATCTATGCATCTGGCCTATTACTATGATACTATGTAGTTAATATTGAGGTTAAAGCTATCATTATATAGTATTTTATTAAAAAAATATATAATTTTGAAATTATCAGAAAACATGAATATTAGAAAAAATCTTAAATAAAAGGGTAATTCCAAGTGGGAGTCGAGCATCACATCTTCACTATCCAGGTGGCAGTTCTATGGTGATTCATGTGAATTAAATCTTACATATTTATATAATATACGCCTATTGAGTATTACTTTTCGGGAAGTTGGAGCAGTCGGCTTTTCAATTAAATCAAGGTAATTAATTATATTACTAACACGATTTCTAGGTTGTTAAAACACAATTATTTTTGTCTATTGTTTCTTTATTTCTACATATTGTGAACAATTATTAATTAAATATATTTTTTTTTACTCCAGGTATAAGAATGTATGAAAGAACTCTTCTTATTGAAAATACATATCAATGTTCGATTTCAACTTCTATTTCAAAGTTTTTTAATATGTATGTTTTCTGGGGTATTTCAATATTATGTATTTTCAACAAGAAGAAATTAATTAACATTTCAAAAAACCGGTGTTAAAATCCCTAGATCGGTGCAGCATGGACAGAGTGCCTCGGGTAATATTTTGCACGCTTGTGCGGCGATGAAAATTTATTTTCATGCTTTGCTTTATGTATATTTTCACCTGCACCTAACTTTTCATGTACATATCCTGAGGCTTCTGCACAATTTTCTTTCACAAATATTAACAAGTAATTTTGCACCCTTCTAGATTTGTTATGTTAATTTTAAAGGAATATTATTAATAATTATAACGTTTTTATGTAAATATGTACATATATTATGATTTGCATCTTCGTATTTACGTTTAGCGTTTACTTGGTGCTTCGGTGGCTATAATTCACAAAATGCATGACCCATTAATAAATAAAATAAGCTTGAGAATATTGTATTTATTTTTACTATTATAATTGGCACAAACGATAATTAACTATACCTACCTGATCTCACTTCTGTCTGTCGCAAGCTTTATGTATTTATTTCTTCACAGTTCAACCATCTCAGTTTTGGTCTCTTAACCTTACTTTTCTAGTCCGGCTCAGTGAATTATTGAAGTCTATTTTATGATTGGGCATATTATTTTTATCTTTGATATAATAATAATTATAGTCTGCCTAACGGATACACCCCACTTTTACAAGTGAGATGATTTAGAAGATCGATATACCTGAAGCGTGTATAATTTAAGGTTGTATTTTTCGTTATAATGTTATTTTAGGCGAATATAGTTTCGAATACCGTTTTCATTATTCATTTCAAAGAAGTCCAGCATCCACTATTTTTTCTAATTGCATTTTATTCAGATTCATGGGGTTACCATTGATCTTCTGAGAGTGTTGTCGAGGTGATACAATTTTTTTTACCAGTATGCTAGTTTTTAACCAAATAACAAGTGTCTCAATAATCGAATCGCCATACCCGACCCGAGTAAGTAGTAGAATGATAGTGATTGGTAACTAAATTAATACCTATATTGAATGTTCGATGTTTAAAGACTTTTTCTAAAAAATATTAAAGGTTTTCCTGCCAGTTTTTATGTTTTTCTTGCGAAGGATAGATAGAAACTAAGCGTTATCCGGTGAAAATAATCACAGAGCAGTCCGGAGAGATTGCGCTCGCGATTTTCCTATTGTCCCACTCCATGTAGAGATAAACCGAAAGTCTGATCCACGCAAGCCGACAGCGCGAAAGCTGTTAAGAGGATTGCTGCTTTTGAACTAGGGCTGGCCGATATGTATTATTGGTGGATACTATCAATAATGGTACGGCTTAAAGCTACGCTTTTCAGTCCATTAACGGTCGTATTTATTTATACAAGCATTGCACAATCCAGTCAAATATTATTCAGTTTTATGAGTACATTACAAATATGTCTGTAAAATGCTTTTCATCCAATTACAGATATAATATAATAATACAAATAAAATATTTATTTGTGCTAACCGGATTTTGTCATCTTCTTAGAAGAACACGAAATACTACCCACATGTTGCATGCGTTATAGCTACAGGAGTTGGCGCTGGCCCCAATTATTGTCAAAATGCTTTATCTAAGGAACAGACATCTTGGCACTATACAGCGAAACGTAGATATTGTTCCTCCGTTGTATTGTATCCTCCGGGAATGTCCTGGGAAAGGAAATAGGTGCGTAAATTGGTTCAACCAGCTGTTCGGCTCATCAGACCATCCGACCTGGTCGCCACAAAGCTAATATTGTTGCATGTATAAAATTAGCGGCGGCATATTGTCAACCTGAAAAGCTCTTGACTTAGATTGTTCGGCAGTTTTGTATGTATTATCTTGTATTATTAACATGTATTATCAAATGTTGCCTCTTTGTGGTTTTCTTTCCAATGGGAACTTTCAATTTAGTCATGTAAATTCAGTCAAAGCACATTTGAGTGCATGGCAACCTAAGTTTTGGATAACTGTCATAAAAATGTGATAACAATCAAAAACATACTAATGTTTTAGACCAAATATAGGGTCCCGTAATTCGCCCGATTAAGACCGGGTCCACAAACCTTCGTTGTGTCGATAAATTTCATGTGATAGACTCGTTGAAGGTGCTGGATTTCGCGAGTTAATCATGGCGTGATCTTTTCCAGCTAGTATCAATTCATTGCTAGGTGAATGCCTCCTATAGCTATTTCTCGGTTCCTAGTTATTCACGATAACATTATTCTGTCAAACTTTATGAATTTCTCAATCTATCAGTTCTTAGGGTTGTTTTGTTGTTGCTTAGTACCCCTTGTATACCAATTTATAACTGTATTTGACAAGCGATTGTTCGTTCGATATGTCGGGTTCATTAATATTTTGATACCTTGCATGATATTAGGTATATCATTGTCCATTATTTATTGTTTAATTTATAATTTTTCCACGTTGTCTGTATTATAATTCGTAATATGGATTTCTCTTATTTTAAGAGTCTTAAATATTCACATAAATACAATATCACATACAGCACTATATTTATTTTAACGATTAAAAATAATTTTGAGAAATAATTAAAAAGGAGTGGGTTTTTAGAAACGACAGTAATACATATAAGTAGTCCTGCTCCAAATTTGCCATTTGGTAGACGCGCGATTTCCCAAAAGAGCGAATAAAACTTTCCCCGAAGCTTTGTGGCCGCGTGCTTATTAACCCATTCCCGCCAAACTTTTCATTCCGTCTTATAATAATAATTTAGCAATATGGCGCGCGAGATAAAATTGCTTCGAGTCCGAAGTATCGTAAAAAGTGGCACCGGGAGTGTAAATAATCGAAACAGTTGGCGTGTTCGCCTGAAATTTTTGTATGGATAGGGTTAGCACACGTCACGTATATTCCTTTTATTTTTTACATCATATAATGTGTATGAATGAATACTGATAGTAGTTTCGACTTAGCAACCTTTATAATATTATAGAAGGATCGAGGAATCTCAATAATTCATCATACGAAAATAATGAAGCAATTGTTCTTAAAACATTGGTAATCCTAGCTTTCAGCGTTATACCATATACCTATAGGGCAAGAGTATACAATCTGCATTCTGAAATTCACCAATTCTCAAATTGTATATTTAAATTCTTTTGTTATATTTTTCAAGATGATCTACTATGAACCTGTTAAATAATTAATTTAAGGTCGTTGCGTTAATAACAAGTCTAGAAGGGTACTACGAATAAAGTTTTAAAGAAATATTTTTTTACTATATAGTAACTACCTTTAACAGTGTATAGAAAATAGACGTTTTTGTCGAGAAAGAGGAAAATACGAACCCAACAACATTAAATAAACAACATATAATAAATTATATTATAGGCAGGATAAAGCATGGCAATTGAAGTATATAAAATGTGATCTTGATGTCAAATATGTAAAAAAATTCGGACAGTGTAGAGCGAACCAATAAGCTGCCCACAATGAAGTAAACATAAAAGTTAGCTAATAAATCGTGTAAACTTATATATTAATAATTTTATTATAATGAATACGTCACTGATTTTATCGTTCTTAATGTTAGTCTTGTTAAATATGCAGAGAATACACACTAGTATCTAAACATATCGTAAGTGGTTTCCACGGCTTATAGACTTTTCTTCTATAACTCTTCAACTTTGAAAGTAAAGTTATTAAAAGTGACATGTCTCAATAATAAATCGCAGAATCTAAATATTATAAATTTTCTTGAATTAAGTTACGCAGGTTCTAGAATATTTTACATAATATATGTTGTGCATTTCATGTAGTTCATATTATTAGTATTATTTATAAAACAAATAGCAAATAACAACGAAGAAATATTATTTAACGGTCTAACCTATGTATTGTTACGTTGCCAAAGCGACATTTATACTTTTAAACGTACTGTGTCACAATAGACCTAGAAACTATGTTATTAGGGTAACTTCACTGCCATCCACAAGACACAATACAATTTATGATAACAGTAAGAGAAACTTTAAAGCAGAAATCGTATAATTTATACCATCTACGATATATTATATATTTTACAATACATGGAGATTCCTCGATTCACTTGCAAGTGATGATACCATTTGGTGCTGTTTGTTTGGATAAAAGTAAATCTGATGGTGACTAAAGAATCTGGTGAAAAAAAAAATCATTCAACTATACATATATATATATACAAAATTTTATGTGTCCTGATTAGTAAAAAAAATATCATGGTCACCCTAGCAATGGATAATTCGGTGGAGATTATGCAAATTTTTAGATTAAACCATAAAACTGCGGAAAAGGTAGTATTTAATATTTTATAACTGCTGTTTCATGGCCACGTTCTGTGGATGGAATAATTTATTATTTAATTTACCAGTTAAACTATTTAAAGATCCTTTTAATGGAAAATGCCATTGAGATAGTGTTAGTATCAATAAACTGGTGAATTATGATTTTTTTAGTATAAGTGCTAGTGTGATAATAAATAAACATTACCTAATTATCTTGGTCACTGAGTTCGTACTTAAGTCGGTGGATTAACTAGTAAATAAGTAGCCCAGCAAGCGTTAAAAATGTGTGTTTGAATCCTACTATGGCCATCAATTTTACGTATGGTTTTTCAAAATTATGTATGTTACTGAGAGTACATATTTCAAAATATGTATTTTTAATATAACAGACTACTTACATTCTTAAGCCGTATGCACCTAAGTATATTATTTAGTCTTAAATAAAAAACAATCACTATTAAAAGTCTCTAACAGAGACAAAGAGAAATAAAAACTTTATAGAGATTCGGGAAGAGGTTTTACATAAATAAGATTTTTTTCGATGGCGCTACACTTCAATTTGAGGGTTTGAATTATAAATCACTTGCTTCCAGTTTGCACAATCAGCTGCGGCCCTCCAGTAAAGAAAAAATATGTATTTATTACAAATTACATTTATATATTTATTAATATCAGAAAAATAATAGTATATAGACTGGGATATAATAAATAATAATAATAATTATATGACAATTAATGAAAGGCCACAATAGTGATTGATGACTACATACGAAATCTCAAAAACTCATTGACCAAAGAAAATTGAAAAATTGGTGACTTTAAATTGGATAAGTATCTAATTTATAAAAGGCAAAAACGATATTTATTTATTTCAGAAAACAAAACGTTTTAGACATAATAAGTCTAAATTCAAGACGTGCACCCACATGAGATTTACATTAAAGAGAGAAAAAGAGAATATTATATATAATAATGATACTAAAAAATAAAAATATACTATGTACAATTTTATACAGAAAAATAAAATTTCGAATACAAAATACATAACACGTCACCAAAAATGTCTACGACTTTGGAGAGCGCATTGACTAGTCTCGCTAATGGTGCCTGATAGGCTTGACACGATGAAACGGTTCCGATCCAGAATAAATCATCGCTGCAACCACGTAGGTAATTGACAGGTGCATTTAATTTCAATTTCATTAAGACACCAGGATTGGAAATGATCTCTCCCGATAACAGGCGAAAGTGTTTCAAGAGCAGAAGAGACCTCCGAGATTCAATAGAGTGAAAAGTAAGCATGCCTTGCAGAAAGACAGTCGGAAAATAATCATTTGACGAATAATTATCGAAAAGAAAATAGTTATATGTCTTAAAATAAAGATATCGAAGAAATTTCTTTTGGACGCGGTATAGGAAACCTCATAAGGACACTAGATAATCGACCCATATTCAAGAATGCTACGCACCAATGAGACGCAGAGTGTACGTAAAACATTTGGATTCTTGAATGGCTTGGATTGTCGCATGATGAATCCTAGAAGCTTACTCGCACGTACAGCCGTAGAAGTTATATGCGAGTGAAAAGATAATGAAGAATCAACAATTATCCCAAGATCTTTCACCTCAGATTGACGCTTTAATATACTTTTGACATAATATAATTATATGTAATCGGGGTTCTTGACCTATAAAATGTAATACAGAAACATTTTCAACGAGCCCGAAACGTCGAGTAAAGAAGGAAGAAGGACACACGGTGGAAACCCAAAAATCTACTACGATAGTATACATCCGATCAAATCACACGAATATTAAGCTAGTTTTGTGTTGATCTTTATCAGAGTTTTGGACTCAGTATTCTAGTTCATATTTTATGTGACTGAACGTGTAATCTGGGCAGACATGATCCTAAAATTATTGGTGTTGGTATGGTAAATATCGAAATACATGGAGGTGTATAATATTTAGTACTATTAGTTAATTATTTTTTTCTTTGCTACTCGCAATAACGATGTATCACTAGGGCTTAGATTTGCAAATCATTTTACAGATTTAAATTTTACGACGATATGTTGTTAACTAATCGTTCAATCCGTAATATTGAATATAATTAGCCACAAATGATTTTTTTGTATTCAAAGACAATAAGTAACACATTCATGGAAAAACAATTCTCACTCAACAGAATACAGGTATTTCATAACTTCAATAAATTTATCAGTACATGGTGACGTATTTATAATTAAAATAAATGCAATATACATATTAATTTAATATTTATTCTACATAATTTTACTGGTTGACTACCGATTCCGATATCTACAATAATACTTCCTTATTATTATGTGAAAGAGTTATTATATTTTGAAGTCGATTAGTCTTCAGGAGCTTTAAAAAATATGATGATTACGAATACTCTCAATAAAATCACAATAATATAACCTAATATTGCACCAATTTGTGGCCTCCAAAACTTCCTTTTATGATATAAAAATAATTTTTGTCATTTCTAAGCAACTTGTTTTTAAAAAAAATCCAAGAGATAATATGACAACATTCACGTGGAATCAAAATCTGAGACTCATAATGAGGATTGCCAAGGATGGTGATGCTCCATTTAAGAGCATGCCTTGCTTTTGGGCGGCAAACTAAGGAGAGTAGATTACGTGGAGTTGATATTTTTTCGCCAGTCGCGCTAATACATTATACGTGTTTGTAGATTTGTACATTCGAGTTTTATAGTCTTTCTGTATGGCTATGTTCATGATCAAATAATATTATGTAGTAATAATTAACAAAACCATAAAATTTAGTATAGTGTATCTTCGTTTTGAGTCACTTTAATGTCAGCATTTTATCTAGATATGTATGTCATCGGATAGTTTTGTATATTTTGTTTCCATGATCTGAGAAATTGCATGGTGAACAATATGCTCTTCTATCATACTTAATTTGCACCGTAAAATGAAAAATATTTTATGCAATATCTTTCCAGCAAAACTTAACATGTTGAACTATTAAATTGATTGATGTATTTTTTTTAATTTGCCAAAAACTACCTACGTAGAATAAGAATAAGCAGGTAAATACAGTATTAATTTATTTACCAAAAGATTGGTATTATAGAGTTCTCTCATGTGTTTTAGTTCGTTTCCGCCATTTTGTGAGACTTTCGAATATTTACCATTGGTAGACTGCAATTGATTGGTTGATAAACTCACCTCGATTTCGATTTTATTTCCGTTGCAGGGTTTCCACAGATAGCTCCCATTTAGAGCTTATAGAGTGGGTAATCTGAAGCAGGGTTACCAAAAATTAACATTAACGTAGCGTGGGTGCATCGAGCACATATAACATATACAACATAGGTAATATAATATTATGGATATTACGAGAGTGTTTCAAATAAGCGTTCATTTTTCGAAGCCCAATCAGATCCCAGCGTCATATTAAGCCACTAAATAGCAGCTACGTTGTCTACATGGCGGAGCTACAGGAAATGATATGACTCAGGAAAATGCAGGAATAGCGATATGGATTCTTAGAAGCATCGTGTGGTGTCCATATGCTACACTTAATAAATATACAACGAAGACTAAGGTACGTCGGTTAGTGTTCATAATAATATAATTGTTGCTGTTTTCAGGTGGAAAAAACAAGGGCTACCAAATAAGACAGATGAGAATATTTGTTAAAAGACAGTGACGTATGGCCAATACCAATGACCAATGGCGTATGTCCATAGATGACGCAGATGAGAAACATCCGTATAAATCGAAGATTGAAAACTGTGTAATAATACAATGTTTTATTTGTACAATAAATTGTTTGTTGAATTCTTCTTAACTTTAATTCTTCTGAAAATTATAAAAGTAGTATTTTTAATAGTAAGTGAATAATAATGATAAAAAATGTTGCTAATTATACATATTATATCATTTTTTTTCCCAACAGAATCTCTATAAGCAAAAGTCAACGCATGCTACTTTTGTTGAAACGTTTTGCGAAGGTCTCTTACTTACATTTTGTTATTTGCGACACAATTTTTCACATAAATAATACTTCTCTGTATAAAAAAGTTCTTTTGAACTTATTGTAATATTAATTCGAGGCATTTTGAATTGCTGCAATATCACGACATAATATGCGCGAAGGTCGTTACATATGCATCAGCAATGTGACAATTTAACATTTTAATAATACTCAGGATATTCAGAATATATTTTGCAACCTCACTTTCATAAATTAAATGACTAGTAAAATATAAACTTTTTCAGAATTATCTACAAGACATGGTTTAGAAACACGATTTTCCAAAACGTGCCGAATATCAAATATGACATATTCAATTCAATTTCAACTCAATGTATTTATTTTTGCATATTGTAGACATTACAAATTATAAGTTTAAGACGTTCACAGCATGATATGAAACATTACTATGAAGAAGAAAGGAAAACAAAAGTATTAAATGGGGTAAAAATGAAAATATAAAAAAAGAACATACCTACTATTATAAACATAAAACAGCAGTGAAAATACAATTATACATAATATATTATATAAGTTCAAAGAAGTACACCGAGTGTGCTAAGGAGACCCTATTTTAAGAATTTATAAAATACCGTCCACAACAACTCACCCTCACGCAAGTGGAATATACATACCAATACCCGAAGCAATTTGGTTGAACATAGTTATAACATATTATATATTATAAACATATTATACATATTATAGACATACCCAAAACAAAATGATGCGAACCCTAGAAATAATGACACATAGATCACGTAAAGAATAGACGATTTCGAAATGCATCTAATGAATACACTGACTTACCGTCATCCTGCCAGCAAATCACTAGAAAGGTAGCCATAAGGTTTCGGCCATATAGGCATGTGCTTCGCTAGTGCTGAGCTAGGTGCTATGCTTGTCTACTAAAAACACTACTGCCACATTGTATGCTACGTGCTTAGGTACAAATTTATTTGACATTTGGGTGCGCTCAAGTCAACAACAATATGTCACTCTCAAAACTAACCAGAAAGCTACTTTTCACAGAGAATTTAAGTTTAAAATGTCGAAAGTCGCAAATTCAAACTTGTTGGGTGCATAATGTCAATTCATCCCATGCCTCATTATTCATAACCTCAAAATAACGGTGTTTGACGTTGTCATACTGAATAAACATCCGCCATCTTCCAAAATCCATAAACAATGGCAAAATCACTAGGTGACACAATAAAAATAACCAACACGTTTGTTCGCCGGGAGACTCACGAGGTGACTCATAATCACGTAGCGAGGCGCGAAGCGTGCAGTGTGGCCATTGCGATAGAATATTGTGTGTTCGTTCGCTAGGATATGTCACCTAGCACGTAGCCACCACGCAAAGCACCTACCTATGTGGCCTTAGTCTTACTGAATTTAGCAAAGATCTTAATAAAACAGGCCAAACGGTCTGCCATAATAATAAGAAAAATCTTTCAAATATTTTAGCTGGATATTAGTCTTAATATGTTTGTTAACCCTGATTCAATTCCGCCATACGCAATGTTGTAAAGGTAGATGGGCGGCGTATCTAATCCATCAGCGCCCTGCCGCCCTTCGATCCAGCTCATCCGCCTACCTCGCCTCGCAAACACATCATTGCGCTTGAAAAATGACTGAATCGAGAAGATGAGAGGGCGGTTTTGGATGCCTCTATCAAACGGCACTAGTGTACATGCGATTTGAATTATACGGACGCCGCCTGAATAACTAAGGCGCTTCGCTTTTATTTATATCGACGCCTTCTCTGTGCTTGTTGTTTTTATTTCTATGGAATCTATCTAGGCTAAAAATGTTATTTTTATAACAAACTTTCATGTAATTACATCTCAGGTAATCAGAAATAATTCTGATAAGTTTATTATCAAACTCTTCAGCAGAATTATTTCATTTATGAAGAATTAAGGTTACAGTTCTGTAATAGCATTTTATCTAAAAAAAAATAATAACTTATCTTTACTTGAATTGGTATGTACGATTTTTTTATACGTACATATTTTTGACTTGCTTGCAGCCCTCTTAGAATTCACGGCACCCGGGGCTTACACCAATGGAAAACCTTTCATATTCTTGATTAAGTTTGTCCATCTATAAGGACTTCGTATTCTATATTTCTTCTTCTGCCATACCCGCCCTTTAGTTGGAGCATATGGACACCACGTGACGCCTCCAAGAATCCCTGTCGCTAGCCAGCCTTCTTGCGTCGTTCCAGGTTATACCAGAATCCCGCAGCTCCACCGTATACAATCTATAGATAGTATTTAGCGACCCTTCAGGACGCCGGAATCCGGTTGGGTTGAAGAATATATAAGCCAGGTGTAAGTTCTCCTCTGGCATCCGCAGCACGTGGCTGAGCCACGGTCAACGTCGCTTATTCACTCTCAGCGTAATGAGAAGCTGCTTGGTGCGTTCTCTTATCATTCGACATTTGATCTGTTTAAATACTATTATGATTAAAAGTTTTTCCAAGCGTTCATCATTCCTGCGGGGTATAATAGGTACCTACCACAGATTAGTGAGATTGACTCATGCAAGCAAACCATGTACATTCTGTCTAGAATGTGCAGTTCGCTGATAATGATAAAAAAATTACAAGATAAAAAGAACTTTATATTATATACTTACAACGTTTTTAAATTTTCTGTTGAATCATATAAACTTGACTTGCTAGCTTAAACAATCAAAAATATTGTACTTGATAGAAATAATACTGAAATGTAATTTTGATTTCCATAGTAACGTATATATATATTAATAATTTAGTTGCTAGGACCCCAGACCCCTAGCAACCGATAATAGTGGATTGGATTACGGATTTCTTCCGAAATACCTTTTCACACAAAACAGAATTCACCGAAAATGAATTCAATTCTACTTAAAGATGGCTAAAAGTATTTTAAAAAAATGCATTGGCATCGTGTTCTGATATATTCTAAAAGTTTCAAATGTCTAGTTAGTCGGGAAGTTAGTTAAAAATCGATTGCAAGATTTGTACCGAAAAAAAAAACCACCGGACAAATAAGAATACGATCAAATAAAAACGTTTTAATAGATCTGCAATTATTGAATTATATTTGTCACAATATTATTCTTCTTCTTATTGTGACATTCCCTAGCGGAGGTCGGCCACCATCAATGCGATCTTAGCTTTGTCATGATTTTATTATTTGAATGCCTTAATATTAATGAAAATACAGCGTATCTACTAAATAAACTCATAATAAGGTACTGCTAACTAATAATTTAATTTGGAATTATTAAAAACGTCCAAACATTATATTCAATCAATAGGTGCGTAATTACTGAGCGAGCAGCCTGGCGGGATCGCGAGCCAGCTCGCCATAGATAATATACGTAAAAGCCTCGCGAGGCAAAATGCTCAGTCATTCAGTACGCAACTCGCCCGAGCATTGCCGCGACCCGATCCAATCGTTGTCGGTTTATCGGTGCTTAAAGGTGCTGTACGCGGCTGCCTCGTGTGACGTTAATTTTGTTGGGAGCTGCCTCGCGAAGCTATTTTTGCAAAGCAAATGCCAGAGGCTGCTCACTCAATCAGTATGCGCCTAATAATGAAATAATTTGCAATGACTTCTCTATATCGATATTAATTAACGATACATTAGTAAATTAATGGAGTTTATTACATTTAAAAATATAATTATAATTTATTACCTAACTAATATTATTACTACTTAAATTGTATTTGACGGAATTTGATTAATTTTGTCGTAATGATAATATATTATGTTGCTCAAAGTTTTCTCCTATCCGAGAACTCTAATTTTATAATGAATTATTTTTGTTTACTATCTAATAACAGTAATCATCAGTCACTATTATGCTTCAGTATTTTTTTATTATTTGGTTTATCCTCTTTTAGTATTTTTTAGTATAAAGGTATTTTTTTAGTGCATTTATGATTTATAAATGGCTTATTTAATATGAAATATGCAGCCCAGTCTAGTATCAAAAGATATACGATAACATTACACTATTATAATTCTATACTGATTTACTCCTTCGTTTATGTAATTTCTCAATGTAATAAGTAAGGCAATGATATTATGTACTATTGATATTTTTCAATGTAATTACTTTATTTGATGGAGCAAGGAAAATGTGCTAAAATACAAAGTAAAAATCCTGTTGCACCTTTAAGTAGAGAAGATCATAAATCAACGTCTACGAAGAACGCTGTAAATAACTCAAGTTTCTAAAGGTAAGATTTAATGAGTAATTTGCCAGCAAAAAGGTGTAAGTATAAATTACTCCGCGTTTGTTTTTTTTCTTTTTTCTTACTGCATTTTGGAGTATTCCGACTTTGTCTTGCTTTTTTAGATTGATATTAGAAACATTATAATATACTTAATTACAATTAATCTACGTAGTTTTTTTCTTTCTTTATTTGGAAGCAATTGAGCTCTTCTCTGAATGGAAGGCTATTCTGCTTTACAATGGTTTACAAAAGTATACATACATTTTTTTAACGACAGGAATAAATAGTTACATTATTAATGATACAGAATTACATTTTTGTTACATTATACACTAGACATTTACGTTACATTTTTGGAGAAATTCATGTACAATTTTCATAACTGAAATATTTGGTTTTGCCAGGAACGAACGAAAAGGAGGGTATAACCTGCATTTTCCCAACATATTCAATAACACTTCTCTCTCCAGGTCATAGGCATCACATTGCCAGACAATGTGGTTAAGATCTTGAGTGGGATGTCCACACTGACACTGAGGGCTATCTACCACTTTAATTTTGTACAATGATTCGTTGAGACTGTAATGCCCTGTCCTGCTTCTAGCTATTGTCACTATTACATCTCGCTTTATTTTACAATGTTTACTAAACCAAGTTTTAGGAGATCTACTATAAAAGTTTTGATAGTAGTGTGTTCCTTTTTCTTTCCCAAGATTTTCTCCTCCTCTGGCGTACGTCCTGTCTCGCCGAAGCACCATAAAACCTGGGAAGCTAATAACTATGTGAGAAATAGTGTCGTTTAACCATGTTTCCACGCCTATAAAAATATCAATTTCATCTAGCATCACTCTAAGCTCCTCTAGTCTATTAAGAATACTTCTTGTATTCCAGAAAACAATACGTATATCAGATTGAATAAATTGGTTAACTTTGTTGCTGGAATTATGCATTATGTTATTGTTCCTCTTGTCCTTCCAACGAACTAATATCTTCACTGGAAACTTTTAATTGTGGATTACCGAGTCTTTTCTTGATCCTTGTTATGCGAATTTTAATGCTACGTTCTTTTAAATGACTATAGATTTCTGTTAGCATGTTATTAAGAGCTTCTATATCAGTAGTAAATTCATTAGCAATCATTTCGGTATTGGGATTTCCATGTGTTTTCACAAGGAAACTGAGTAATGTTTCATAATCGATGGGAAATCTATGACGATTACTTTCAACATGTTCCTTGGCAGGTAACAAAAGTTCATTTGTATCCTCAGTGGATACTTTTTTCGATTTTTTTGGTGTCTGTTGGAGTGCAGGAATGCGTGTGATTGCATTCCTTTTCACTGTATCTTCAAATTCAAATTCTACACTGCTGATATCAGTTGGACTGGTCAACGGCCTTTTTGAACCGATTGGCGTATCCTTGTTGATAATAGAGTTGTCCGACTCTATATCTGCGGCTAGTTCATCCTCCTGGAGTGTATTTTCTCTCTCTAACGAAAGAGAGGTTAACACCTTTGGAACATTGAGAGATTCAGGCAATTGTACAGTGTGAGGTTCATTATTTCCAGTTGTTTTACAATATTTGGCCAGATGGCCCTCTTCTTTGCAAATAAAGCATGTCAATTTTTCGGTGGAGACGTAAATCCAGTACAGGGTATTATCAAAATTTATTTGCATTGACTCTGGCAGTTTTATGGTGTCTTCTGGGTTTACATAAACCTGTCTCCGGAAACTTAAAATATGTGCATAACCCGGTTCGTTAATACCAGCTCTGATGCTTGTGATACGTGAGGTAGTTTTTATCTTTAAGTCATTGAGTTTTGATTCCAAAACGCTGTGTGGGATTATAGGACATACGTTTGATATTATTATCCTCTTTGATTTGGTGATCAGCGGCCTGATTTCTAGTATGTGGTTTCCAATTTTAACTGTTTCTTTATTTTCTGTTAATTTGTCTGCTTGTTCTTCACTACTCAAGTATATACATATTCTTCCCTGGGAAATCCTAGATACATATCTTATATTACATGGACCTACCTTATTCCCGATCGATAGCGTGTATTCTCGTATAGAGATGCCATCGATAGCATCTAGAACGATGGCTTGCTCCTTCTTCGGAAACTGCATTTTTTGAGCAACTGATGCATATGACATTGTTTGTTGGGTTTCTTTTTGGTGATCCATTGCTGGCAACGTTGTATTTTTTTGATTTTTAATAAGCGCCCCTGTAGTCAGAGACAATTAAATGTAAACAACTTTGTAACAATAATTTATTGTTACGCCGCACGCACAACTGGTTATTATTAATTTGTAAACACTCACTATCTCCTTATTGGAGACGTCCTACTGTCGTCGATCACACGGAACAACTGCTACTTAGTTTTCCAAATTATAAACACTACATACTATATATATACTTTCTTGAATTGAAATATTATTAAATTGTGTTGACTATTAATTGTAAAACTTTCAGGGTGTACAATATTTTTGAAAGTATAAAAATTTAAAAAAAGTACCTGGGATTCTACGCTAATGTTATAATGCATTGAAGCGATACTTGAAATGTCATAATCATCATCAGCCGAAGTCAATCCACTGCTGGATGAAGACCTCTCCAAGCTTCTTCCAACTCTCTTGGTCCTGTGTCGTTCGCTGCTACGTATTTCCGCTGAACTTTACCAGTTCGTCAATCCAGCGGCTTTTAGGGCGACCCTGTGGCCGTTTCGTCCCCCTTGGGTACCACTGGATGACGGCATTTGTCCAGTGGCTATCCTTTCGGTGAGCAATGTGCCCCGTCTATCTCCATTTCAGCTGTTTGGCAACGTCTATTACATAGCGTACTCCTGTCTGCTACCTAACCCATTCGTTTCTCTTACGGTCCTTTCGCGTGATGCCCAACATATACCTCGCCATGTCTCGCTGTGCGACTCTTAGCCTTTGGACATCTCTCGTGTTGAGGGTCCACGTCTCGCAACCATACGTGAGCACGGGTAGCACAAATTGGTCGAACACCCTACGCTTAAGACACCATGGTAGGTCACTCTTGAAGATACTATTCAGACGTCTGAAAGCACTCCATCCAGCTTTTTTCTTCGAGCAATTTCATCGTGCATGCTTCCGTCTATGGACACCTGCTGTCCGAGATAGACGTAGCTGCTGACTTGCCCGAGTTGGGTGCCATTAATACAGACAATCGCAGGGTCCGAAAAACAGTTCCTCATCACTTTCGTCTTTGAGACGTTTATCTTTAGGCCGATCGTTTGACTGACATCCGCGAGTTCTTGCATTCTACCTTGGAGGTCTTTAGGGTCTTGTAAAAGTATAACAATATCATCTGCAAAGCGCAGGTGACTGAGGTGCTCCCCATTAATTGGAAATTAATACATTACTTGAAATGTATTTTGTATAAAATACTCATAAGATAAGTTGCCTTGTGTGGCTTGCAAACGATCACCAGGATTCATGATCAAAAACAAGGAAATCTGGATGGGCAATGAGCAATGCGTGCTACGTGGCATATTCGGACGTATCAATGAAACCCAGTCGTGTTGGAGATGGAGATAAAATAACGAGGTTTACGATGTATGCATAAGCCCGTCGGTAAATTGTGCAATGATTCAAATTGCGCGGCGTATATAAGGTATACTCGAATAACATCTTCTTGGCTACATGTTAAAACTATGAGCTACAAGCTCCTCGCATTTTTAACCGCAATTCCATTAGAAACTAACAAGCTCCTCCCATTTAGTCAACAACAACGCCTTCCGGCTTTTGCCTAAATCTTGCTGTTGCAGAGTAGACAAGTCACGCATGACAAATGAACTAATATTCGGCAATCTTGAATGACCTCGTACATGACGGAAGAAATCGGTCGCGATAGATTTAATGATTTTGGCCGTCTTAAACAAGGGGGAAGTGGATTTTGACAAACATGGATGCAAGCAGTTACCAGATGGGGGCCAGAGATCCATATAAGATTGTAGCATTAGAAAGAAAAAGAAAACAAACAATAGCTGGATATTCACTGTTAATGATACCTAAAAGTTACAGATATTAATTTGCGTCTGGTGACGTCACTACAATTATGCTATTTATAACCCATGTCAAAATCCTACGCCTGCGACGGGTAGGATTTTTTGGATGATTAAGAACCGGTTGACATTAAATTTTGTGAACTAGAAGGCGTAGTACGAGAATACGATTACTTCAGAAAGACTGGTGGCTGTTGGGAATAATCGATTGGAGAACAAAGGAAGATGGTCGAGTTAATTGGTCTGTTTTAGATGGCCAGGTCCACCCTGGACTGTAACGCCAATAAATTAAAAAATCACAACAGCTGCAACCAAAAATGAAAAAAAAAAACATGAATCAGTACGCCTTAATATTGTCGTTAAAATAAACAGCTCATTATAAAATTATATGAAATATCGATAGTTGCACTTTTATAGTGGACTATAATTTGAAGATACTGGTGGATTGCGGATCTAGGCGAGGGGGTTAAAACAGGATGCCAGATACTGACCTTTTATGTTGAGAGGGCTGGCGTGCGCTGGTTCGGTCTTCACGCACTCACGCACTAGTAAATGGACGGTTCGGAATCTCACTGTCACGGCTTACTTGGGATTTGGGATATATTATGACAAGCTTAGGATGGATGATAGACGCGACCTTCGCTTAAACCATATCAGATTTGGCGCAACGAAGGTTGAACAGATGAGTCACTCTGTGGTTAACGCGGCCTCGTTCGGATCGTTTCAGATAGCTTTAACAAGCTAAGGCGCGTCGGGTGTCTTAAAGTAACTAATTTAACTTGCAATCACGGTCGACTCATGACCCGTAACTGTTGACTTGCAACAATATCTGAAGATTTGAGGTAGGTGGGAAGAAAGGAAATAGTGCCACCATAATTGGCCCAACCAATTGATTTTACGTAACCGGCGCCATAGGGTTGTTACATTTGTAAATGACCTTTTTTTACCGATACAAAGCATATAAACATTCATAGTTCAGATATTATCTAGAGGGCTGGTTATTAGCCATCCATTAACCATATCGACTTAATAAAAAACACATACATTAATATAACAGGCAAGTCGATACAATTGTGAAGTTTAAACTCGCCTAAAATACCAGAGACGAGCATGACGTAACCTTTGATATGTAACCAATACCATACCAACCATAGCACTCACCCTGACGCGGAATTAGCATCTTATACTTTTACTTTGAATTTGAATAGGCACTGTCATTTCCCTCCATTTTCGAAAGTGAAAACACTCTGTCACTTTGCTTCGTTGTATAGATTTTCGTCTGGATTTAGGACTTGGAGGTGGACAAATAACACACCGGAATTGTGGTGGAAACGGCAAGGTATATTTACGTTAATATTCTAAATGGTTACATTTTTATACAAATTCTTTTCAATTTAATTTAGACGGATAGCGAGGTTAACACTGCTGCTAACTGATGTCAAACTGACTGACTGCTGTCAAAAATGCTTCTCCCGCTAAAACAAATGACCGCTTGCGAGCGTTATAAATGCGACGTTGCCGTTCGTATTTTTTTTAACAGCATTCAGACAATGTTGCCGGTCGGATATTTAACATTATTTAATTATTTTCGCAATCACCCCTTACTATTTGTTGATTTGATATCGATTAGGGCCTCTCCAGATTCACAGAGACATCCCCAAATGGGGACCATTCGGGGGTGTAACAGCACCTACTACTAGTTATGTGAAATTCATAACAATTATGTTGTTATATTATATAATTTTTGAATATCTAAAAGTGTCTAGTTACTCCTTTTATTTTCACTCCTTAAGAATATAAATGGATGGATTATAACCGATATCTTTAAAATAATATTCAAGATACATTTCATATTATTATTGTAATTGTAACTATGTACATACCTAAAACAGTGGTGTGCGGTCTATATATATATACTATTGTTTCGGAGTATCTCCAGTAATAATCAACTAGAAAGCATTTATTCTGAAATCTTTAAAAAAAATTTACCGCAGTACGTTTTTCCTATTATTTAAAGCAAAGGTGACCACACGTCATATACATGCATGGTCCTTAAACTAAATGTTGAAATACAAATTTAACAATGTACTTTTACCAGTGGCATGTCATGCGTTGCTTAGGATCTGCACACTGTAAAGGACGGCAAATGAAGGAGCAATTGAGAATATTATTACAACTTTTGAGTGCAGTGGCGGTATTCCGCAAAGTTTATCGCACGGGTAATATTTTCACAGAGGGCCTTCAAACCTGTCAACTACTCATAACTTTACGTGGTTACCTAAATACACCGATGTTTATGAGTAAGTTTCGTAAAAATACTCCAATCATCAGTAGATGATGTGTACTTATGTGACTTTAATTTTTTTTAGTTGTACTTGTCTATTTAAGATAGCCGAAAATAAGTAGGTACATAGGTATCCAACAATTTGAGACTAAAAATGAAAGGGGTACGCATTCTCAGTCTGATTTAGGGCGGCATATTGCCTAGGGACGTCACTGACTTTTACTATTTATTCTTGTCTTGATTTTTCTCAAATCGCATGTGACAACGATAATTTACATATGAATTACTAAATCATTTTTATTCATATTATTAAAAATACAACCTGGCTTATAAAATAAAAGCTTTTCTTTACGAGAAACCCGTAATTGTCAGTTACACCAAAGCTCAGACTTGACCCTTAGTGAGTACTTATACATATATTTTTTGAAAACTCTAGATTCCTGCTTCATATTGTACGAATTAAAACCAAGCCTTTCCGATAATCGAAGAGAAGTCGTTTCAATGACGAAAGAAAATTTGTTACAAAAGCTCATGGAGGCAGCCAAACAATATATTATAAAATATTATATGACGCAAACATATAATCATGTTGTATATGTTTATTAAATTAGCAATTCAATTTAGAAGTACAGAAAAGACGTATCGTTAAAACTAAGGAAGGCTTTACGATTTGATAGTTGACGTGTTTGTAATATAGTAGAGCAGAGGCCTAAATCAAATTTTAAAAATAGCTTTGCCTTGAAGAGAGCAAAAAGCCGAGCCGTTTGACTTGTCTAGTCATCTTTGCTTCGTAACAGCTGCAAAAGCAATATCTCCTTTGTTCACTTCCACAAGTTGCCTTCCCCTTGCCGCCCCACCTGAATTCGGTCCGTAACGATTTACGGTTATAGCCATGTAAATAAAATGCTAAATTATTCAAAAGGCGCAAGATTTGAAAGTATAATAACATTTTTCTCTCTTTTTATTCTCGTGCGGGAGGAGGAACATCGCCTGTCGTTTTTATATTAAGACTTTCTCTCGGCGGCAACTTTTTTATTGGAAACATCCCAATCTGGATTAAAAAGAACTTTACAAGGCAGATTCCCCTACACTTTATTATGCAGTATATATTAATTTTAAATATCCGCCTTATCTACAAGTGAATCCGGACGCAAGCTTTTATTTATAATTTACAGAAAAGATGTTTTTACATAAAACGTAGTGTCATTTATCGCAACGTATTTTAAAATATAATGAACTAAGTGACAGAAGGAAAAGTTCTTCTCGACTGCTACGGTTTGTATTAATTCATTCAGTAATGTTGCGGCAGAATGTAGAAGACTGTAAAGAAGTACGTGCTGAAACAAAACCAGGAGTAATAACATTTCCCAAAATATGCCTAATCTGCAATACAAAAAGTTATCACATACATTGTATTGAATATGTATGTTTTTGAGGTATTTTAGAATTATGCAGAAAAGTTCCCGTTGCGAACGTTTCAGTAGACGATAGGTAACTGAGTCGTGCGAAAGAATGAATCCAAAATGAAATTTCACGATTGGCATGTGTCGTCGAACCTGATTGGATCTGCGAGGTTGCCAGTGTAATTTGAATTTTATAAATCGTACTTGCGATAGTTTAGAGTGGTTAAGACCTTCGATGTCTTCTCCAGCAGAGCCATGAGCTGAACAGTCCGATGGCTTGCTGCTTTGTGGATTATGAGAAGGCTTTCGACAGTCCGCACCGCACCTCCCTCTGGATGTTACTGGGAGCATACGGGATCCCTACCAAGATCATTGCCATAATCAAAAGCCTGCACGAGAATAGCGAATTCTGTGTCAGAATTAGAGACACTGTCACGGAATGGTTCGGGGTCACGACCGGAGTCAGACAGGGTTGTGTCCTTGCACCGTTTCTCTTTATCATTCTCTTTGACTTCATACGGAAGTTAGCATACCTGTTACCCCCACGGTGAAGCTGTGCGACCTGGAATACGCCGATGATGCTGTCCTATTCGACAACTCAATCGAGGGCATTCAAGAGACAATCGACAGGTTGCATAACAACTCCTGTCGCATTGGTTTGAAAGTCAACGCGAAGAAAACAAACGTCTTGTGCAATAGCACCTGTCATGATCCAGATTTCCCTCTGATTAGCGATGGACAAAACATCGAGAGCGTCGACAGCTTCAAGTACCTGGGGGGAAACATCACGGGAGATGGCATTTTGCAGAAAGAGCTCGCTATCCGAATGGGAATGGCTGGAGCAACATTCAACTCGATGCGAAATGTCTGGGACTCACGATTGTACTCGGTCAAAACCAAATGCCGCCTATTCGACGCTTTCATTCTGACAGTGCTGCTTTACCGTAGCGAATCATGGCACCTTACGAAGGCTCAGAGCAACCGTATACTGAGCTTCGAAAACAGATGTTTGCGACGAATACTAGGTGTGCGGTGGTATGACTTTAGGAGCAACGAGGAGATAAGAGAACGTACCAAGCAGCCTCTCATCACGCTGAAAGTGAAGAGGCAACGTTGGACCTGGCTCGGCCACGTGCTGCGGATGCCAGAAGAGAAGAGTGTATACGGCGGAGCTACGGGATGCTGGTTTGACCTGGAACGAAGCAAGAAGACTGGCGAGCGACAGGGATTCTTGGAGGCGCCCGTGGTGTCCATATGCTCCAGCTAAGGGGCGGATATGGCCAAAGAAGAAGAAGAAGATTTCTACACATTCACACAATGGAAGAAGATTTAATCCCTACGGATGCCTCTTATAAACACATTGGATGACGGCAGCATATATGATTGAAGCTTACAATTTGTTGGGCTATTTTGATTTGGTAGTAGCCCGATAATTCATATGTGAGTTACTCAGTCCAAATACTCAAGGCGTCAGACTTCTCCAAATTTGGTGTTTCCTATTGTTGCATGAGGTTACATCGCTACATGTAAATTGTACGTAAAACAATTCACCGTGGCACAGTTTGCCCAGAGCTTTCTATCGGAAAGAGATAACTGTATAATATACGGTCTCTAATTTTATTAGATTCAATATTAACATTAATTCAATTTTCATGGCTGATTTTGGCAATATTCATGAATTCAAGATTGAAAACCTAACCTAACCTAACTTAACAAATAATCCAGTATATCGGCTATTTTGCTGCTGGCTTCCAAACCGACAAGAACCGTGTTTTATTTAGACATGAATTTTATGTCAGTACTATGACCCAAAGTGGTTGGACGATCTTTAATATACGGCCATATATTTCCGATACAACATTTCACGGTGAAGTGTGATACGGCGAAATACATACGTACAAGTTTCCGGGCACGGTTGCATGATATGGTTATAAGCCATTCACTAAACTTATTGGAACTAGAGCTAAATAGGTACACATGAAAGAATAGAACATGGAAATTTGTCAAGTGTGACATTTGATACTGCGATCCATGGATATATACATATATATTTATTCATATAATTATATATGATATACTCTGCGACTACTCTACCAACGGCATCTTAAGTATAACTTGATTAGTATTGGCAATCGAAGATATTGTTATTATACACATAATCATTTGATTTAGGTACATTATACAATAAAGGCTCTCGGCTGTGACGTTTTTATACGTACTTCTATGTAGTAGACATGAAATTTCACCCCCAAAGTTCTTAATTTTATTAAAGTTAATTTTCTATCATTATTTTTTCTCGGTTATCGGCTATCTATTATTATCATATTTTTTTATTAACGCCTATCAACAAGAATAATCACAAAAGTATACAATATTAATGAATATAAGATATAAATAATTACAAGATAAAAAGAACTTTTTGTATACCACGTTTTTAAATTTTCTGTTGAATTATATACACTTGACAATAAAATTCTATGTATTAATAATTTAGGATAAATAAAGCAATTGTCAACAAATCATTTTATTGCTATTTTGCAACAAACAAACAAATATAGAATACTGAAATGTCATTTTGATTTCTATAGTAACGCACGTATATATTAATTATTTAGTTGCTAGGACCACCCCCTTAACAACCAATAATAGTGGATTGAATTACGGATTACTTCCGAAATAACTTTTCATACAAAACGGAATTAACTGAAAATGAATTCAATTCTACTTAAAGATGGCTAAAAGTATTAAAAGAATGCATTGGCATCGTGTTCTGATATATTCTAAAAGTTTCAAATGTTTAGCTAGATAAACAACTATCGGACAAACAAGAATACAAGCTAAGAAAAACGTGGTAAAATAGACAAGGTGTAACAGGTGGACACAGAATACACAATAGAAACAAATATTCAAAAAGCATATACCTACAGTTCTTAAAAATCGCTTACGGTAAAGGTAGATTAAACAATGGGTATGAGAAGAAAACTTTCAAATGCAATAAAAATCATAAAACTTCTTTGAACATGCATAATATCTACTGAACAGATTATGTCACCGCCGTAGAATATTAATTTTTATTCGTATGAAATGTGTTACAGCTGTATTATTCGTATTCCACTTATTTCCACTCTTACTCCACCTATTACTTCCCGCGCCTCGTCGCTTCCACTGCAAAACCCGCACTTTCTTAGGTACACTGGCAATAAATACCTGCCATGCAGCTATAACTACTGGGGTGCTCACCTACGAATCGCTCCAACATGTCGTAGCAAAATATGGCTATTGTGATAATTACCTAACTACTGTTAGTGCCCGTTGGTGTCGTCTGCGCCTTACTGTCTTATTTTCAGATATGTAGCATGGCAATAATAAAAATATTTACATCTCTACAGTAAGTAATATGTCTTCTTTCATTATCTTATTAAATAATGTTAATACATTACAAAGAAAAATACGAAAAAAAAATAACTATATAGAAATAGGAGACTTTGCAACATGTATAAGATGAATACGACGAAATCTTTAAGAGGTACATTTTCTCCATAATTTGGTAAATTGACTTGCAATAAAATAAGTGTGCAACAAATATCTTGCACGCCTCCACATTGCCGTATATAATCCTTATATGAAATATTATATTAGAATTCATCACATTGAATGGGAGCCTAGGCATCTCTTTCATTTTATTTCGCCCGAAGTATTACTACCCAAAATTTTAATTAAACCATTAGACTCAAACGAAAAAGAGTTGAAGACTTTTTTATTCAAAAACTTAAAAACGATACGACATTTTAAGTTAGGTGAATATTATTATGCCGCAAATAAATTTCAATCTATTTATGCAATATCCACTGGAAACTTATGACACTTTTTAAGTGAGCCACGAAACTTTGCACGAGAGACAAAAATCGCAAAAGCCAACTTTTCCGGACTTTTCCGAGGGGTTGGGAAATGCCTATAAACTTTTCTAGAGAAAACGTAAGGAAATATTATATAGTTGAGCCCATTAAAAGCTTTTCCTGAAAATATTGAGTCGATCAAAACAGCGTAGGTACCTACCCACCTACTTTTCGGCCGAAATCATAAATTTTCACAAGTGCGTACCTACGCCAACAACGTTCACGAAAATATCTTCATAACTTTGCTAATAATATCATAATAATAATATATTTCTATTAAGTTTTATAATATTGATTGAGCTTTTTATTTTATGTAGGTTTTTGATTTATTCTTATTCTTTTGGTACTGTCTTCTACGACCAAATTATAACACATCTTCCTTCCCTGGACCAGCCGTATCCTATCACCAATGTCTAGGATATTTAACCACTTAGGATCTCATTTTAGCGGAATCTAGTGGTGTAAATTATTAAATTGATTGTAATATATTATAATTATTATTCTAAGGGAGATACTCCAATTCTTCTGTCATTACGTATTTCAAGTTCAATTTCAATTTATTTTATAACATACTGTGGACATTACAAATTATAAGTTTAAGACGTTCACAACATGAAATGAAACATTATAAAGAAGAAAAGTAATAAAAACGATAAAAATGAAAATATAAAATAGAACACAATATAAACATACGAAAGCAGTGAAAATACAATTATACATCTATAGAAGTTCAAAGAAGGAGACCCTATTTTAAGAAATCATAAAATAGCGTCCACGTAAACTCATCTCACGCAAGTGTATTAACACTATATTAACACCCGAAGCAATTTAGTTAAATATAGTTATCACCCTCCCAATTGGCATTACCAGTGGCAGGTTGGTTCTGCACATTGAGAGGAAAAACAACTGATGCTCTCTATTTTAAAGATATTTATCAGGGACACACAGGTCAACACTGCTAGTTGCGCTGCACTATAGTTTTTTTGGTGTTGTTTTTCAAAATAATATGTTACCTAATACACCGGCAACTTGGAAGTTTTACTATTAATTAGTACACCAACCCCTCAAGTTGATCACCGAAATGTGGCTCTCTGTTTACTAATTATATAAAAAACGGATAAAATATTGGTGTCATGCCTTATTTATGCATAAAGCCTGCTAATGGCCCCATAATGGAGTTATTAAATGGAGTAGAATGGTACACTACCGTTCTTAATTATTAAGAGCAATTCAAAACAGTGCTTTAATTTATACTTTGTACTTTATATACGAAAAGTTTACTGCATCATGGTAGACCGGTAAATGTGCATATTGCTTTTAACTGTAACTGAAATAAATTCTCGCGAATGGCGTTACCTTTATTAGAGCGGAACTTACCGCTAGCGTTATTTTATCGCTGCCGGTTAGAATTGCGAATTGCGATAACCATGAAAATGCAATTGTGTATTTATTGACGGTGTAAAATAATGCTATACAGGTTTATATCGGCGTTGTGCCGCTTGTTTTGCTTACAAATTAATTTGCTTGTTTAACTATTTACGAATGAAATATTAACCTTATTTATTAGTAGTATAAAACAGTATTGAATAAAATATGCAACCCCATTTTAAACTTGTTTTTAACTAAGGGAAATATTTTAATGCATCTTTTAAGTTTTCGAACAGAAATTCATTTCTGCCGTATATGCATATCAACATCACATATTTAGATTTGTGGTGTTCGATGTGGGTCATCAATGTGGGGTTCGATTTGAGTTACCACTATGGTAGTCGTCGACCTGTCGTAGGTCATGGTGTTGAGGATGATTTTGAAGTCGAATTTGGATGCAGAAGCGAGGTATTTGCGGCGTAATGGTCGGTACAGTAGTTATGTAACAACACTAAACTTATGATACAGATCCGAGGTCCGGATCTCGGTACAATGAAATGTTGTGCGGGACGATACAACGATAGTAACAGACCGGAATCGTATATTCGCGTAACATTTCCGATGATTTATTGTTCGCTATTTATACAATCAAAATAATATTATTTTTATTGAAATAATCGAGTCAGCTATTATCTGGCATTTACGTCAATGGATGACTGTTCGACTCTGTTGAGGTCAGCTCCTTACCGAGTTTGCTATAATTTGACACTACGAAAAATAGATATTTAATTTGTAATACTATATATTATTAAATTTTGAATCTCATAACAAGACTTTCATCCCTGTGTACTTTATATTAACCATAGCTGTGTAAAGTGTCAACACCGGAAGAAATCCAAATTGCCCGTTTACATCTTTATATACCTATACAAACTTGTACATTGCGTCGTAGTTTTCTGATCCTTCGAGCCCGAGAAAATCGCTCTACTGACTGATCTGAAAAATATTTGTTTATTCTAACATGTAGATTCATCAAGCGCTCTATTTTTAGAGCGTATTTTTTTTTAAAATAATTGTTATCTTATTATTATTTAGTAATAATAACGGTTAACTTGAGTGTGCTCTTTGACTTAGTAAACATTTCACATACAAGTTATATTATCAATTTAATACACCAATTTCTCAAGTTCAAACTCTCGACAGGGGCTCTCGTGATGTAGTAGTAAACAAGTAAGCGGTAAGAATAATAGGGGTGAAGGTAACTAGACTTCTTCATAATTTTATGATTTTGTTTATTACACTGCAATCAATTTTTTTTTTACTGTATTATCTCATATCAATAATGTTACTTTTATAGAAAATACATCATTTTGAAAAACCCGTGTAACATAATATAATGTTTGACATTTCCAAGGTTCTTCATTTCAGCTTCAGTTGTTGCAGCAAAATCCAATATCTGATCCGGTATCTCTGGTCGTTCGAGCTTCTAATGTCTTTACGGATTGTATTATGACAAACACTTTTATTTGCTTCATTATCCATTTATTTCTTTTTTGTTGGAATATGAAAAACGAATATTTTCAAGTCTATTTTGTTTTTGTCACATTCACAAACTGAATAACGGTACAATAAATAATGACAATGTTTTATAATATTATTACAATCGCTTCAGACTTCATTTAATCGTTTGCTTACAAAAAAGTGAAGTTTCTTTGATACAATTCCATTACGTAGTATTAAAACAAATTTACACAGATTAGTCATTGTTACGGCATATAATATTACAATATGCTATATGTGCAAAGCCTCGGGTTCGTTTTGATGTGTATTTTAAAATGAAACCCGTGTTTAAATAAAATGTCACATGTCGGATTCTGTGAGAGGAATCATTTCGTTCGTACAACCGACATTATTAAAAAACCACTGCGGCCACAGTCAATATAAGTACAGAGCTCTCGCGTTATTAAAACGATATGCTACATGCTTATTTGCCTGATCCTTTTTACGAAACAGTATGGAAAATAATGCCTTTCAAAATAATTCATGTTAACAATTTTATTGTGTAATATTATAATTTTTTTCTGTCCACTTAGTATTATATGACTGCTGCCGACCTTCACCCGCTTGTGCTAAAAGTGGTACGTTAAAAAAAAATCCATTTATTTTTATTGATATTTCAAGGCGGCGGGAGGGTGATAAAAAATCTAATAAGTGCCATTGGCTTTCGCATTTACCCCGGCCAGTATTTATAGCTTTTAGTCGCTTCATCTGTGAACCCTCACACTTTCCCCATACCCAGATTCTTCGCACTTTAAGTATAGCGGTGAAGACCCGGCCTGCAGCTATACAGTTATTACTACAGGTGCTCATCTACGAATTATTGCGACATATCCTGCGCGCTGACGCTCTTCCTGTGCTTTGTCTTTCCTGGAGGCTCCCCAAAAGCACCAGGTTATCTCTACAGTATGTCTGCGACGCATTCCGTATTTGCATTTGGGATAAATTATTCGACGCGGGCCGGATTACCTGGATTTCAACTACCACGATAAAAATGGAAAAAAACTCTAATTTCAAATGTTTATCCGGTTTTGATGCATTGATTGATTTTGCACACTCAAATTGTGAAAAAGACGTATCGTATAAATATTTTGATACATTCTGATGAAACGACTCATCTGTTTCCCGGAAAATGGGTAATTGATACATTATCATTACCTTCCTTAATAAACCATTTCTTTTATTCAATGAATAATTCACAAGATTTTGAGAATGTAACATTCCATATTTATTGAACATACAAAACTTGAAAGCACCTCAAAAAACCCACTAAAAAAAATCATATTTGAAAAAATTACGAAACTAGACGGGATTTGAACTCGTTTAACCATTATTGGTGTCGCACCAATCCGTGCATTAACCAATTATGCTACGAGCCTCCTATCTAATTACGACAATTTAAACTAATGGGTCATAAATACATGAAATGCTTATCAAATTGACTCTCGATTTTTGTGTATTAAATCAAGGAATATTAATTATTTTAATTACTAACTGACGCCCGGCTCTTGCCAACTATTTTAGTTATAACGTCTACTTGAACTTTTTTTAATAAACCATTTATTTTATTCAATGAATAATTAAAAAGTTTTTGAGAATGTAAGATTCCATTGAACATACATAGGTAATTTAAAAACACCTCAGATATAATATACCCACTAGAAAAAATCATATTTGAAAAAAATACGAAACTCGTCGGGATTTGAATCCGTATAACCATTGGTGTTACGACAATCTGTGTGTTAACCAATTCTGCTACGAGTTTCCTATCTAATTACGACAATTTAAACTAATAGGTCATACATAACTTCTTAAAACATTTTTTTTGGCATGAATCGAGTATCCCAAAAATACCTAGATATATATTACGATAACACTGTGGTATGTATTACTAGTATTATTGTAAAGCTGTATGATTCATAGCAATATCATATGTGTTTATGTTAAATAAATTAACCATATTATTTGTATTTCAAAGATTCAGTGGGTACATTTCTCGAGATTTGGAGTAAATCCCCAGGCTTAAGCATTTAAAGCCACGGCAGTACACACACTCGACTCCTGATTATTTAGTTAGCGTTCTATTATACTGTTTATACGCAAATATTATATATTATATATTATATCGTACTGAATGTGACTCAATAATAATATTTGGTTTGATACAAAATTTAAGCCTGTGCTGGTATAATATTACTATTTGTAATTTGTTAGGATTCTGAAACGTTACAATATTGTTGTGTGATTTTGAAGCGACTTATAATCATTACGTATTATTACAGTTTGTTGTTAAATATTTATAATGTACGATACCTAATTATACATAAATAACAATATGACAAAATCCTTTTATGTAATAGTATTATTTAATATATCTAATTATTACTGTTAATATATTGACAGAATCTACTAACTATCTACACGATTAAATTAAGGCGTTAGACAACGGAGCTTTTTTAAAAGTTTGAAATTCTTAATTCAATGCTGAATTGAAATGCTGTTTCGATCTCTAGAGTTTATTATCCA
This sequence comes from Rhyacophila brunnea, assembly GCF_057557595.1. NCBI lineage: Eukaryota > Metazoa > Arthropoda > Insecta > Trichoptera > Rhyacophilidae > Rhyacophila > Rhyacophila brunnea. The sequence goes on from NW_028232752.1 coordinate 37,853,880, forward strand.
GTTTCGTGTGAACAAATGAGACCGATTTCACATTGATTTTCAGAGATCAGACTTTAAAATGAATTCCTCAGTGCCAAAGATTCATTCCCTTTATAATAGTGCATCTATTGAAATGTTCAATACTTATGTTCAGACAATCAAGCAATTCCTTTTATCTCATATCTATATATTATGTTGTTATTATACTTTTACTGTTTTTTTTTTCAAATATTGATCTGGTTCCTATATTTTCCTCTACGTATCACGAGTTCATTTTTTTTTCTCAATCATAACTAAAACTGTATAATTTATTATTTGAGATGGTTTGCTGCTTATCCGTTTGAATTAATTTCATCTGCTATAATAGTGGGACACTTTTTAATAGTAATTTCACACATTTAATAGATTTTTTCATTATTCAAACTATTATACAGAGCTTGTACTATATAAATATACCTATTTACCATGCCGTGAACTTATTTATATAGGTAAGTTAGTTGTAATATAACTACTTGTTTTAAGAGTTGATTTTCAAACCTAACAAATAAAAAAATATTTACCAAAAAAAATCAAGTAGGTACAAACCTACCTATGTTAATTAATATAATCTATAAATACATTAAAAAATCGGCCAAAAGTCGGTGTAAAATGCTTTTTATATATATTTGTTATTATAATGAAAACATTTCCATCGAAAACCGTGAAAATGTAAAATTCTAAATATGAAAAAAAATATTTTTACCTCTCGAATGTCAAACACATTCATGTCATTCTTATAATACTGATAGGAAAAGACGATATATACGTTATTACCATTTTTAGTCCATGATTTCCAATATAACTCATTTCATCTAATGCACTTTTCCGTTACGTTGCTGCCTGCATACACTGACGACTAACTAGGGTTGGCTTTAAAATTATATAATTTATTTATATATTTCTTGAAACATAATAACATAATAATATTGGTTTGTTTAAAGTAATTTCATATAGCTTTATGTTTATGTTTAGCTACAAATATATGTTGAAATTAAACGAGATATAAACTAATATAAAAGAAGTATAAATGAAAATGTATTATTATTATAGTAAAATTTCCTTATACAAAGAATCAACCGTAAACACTATATAAAAAAATATATGTTCGAAATTATAATCATAGCGGCATAAAATGAACCACAGGTTTCCAACCCTTTTCAAGTCGCGACCCCCACTCTCTCATTTGAATAAAAAGGCGTTTTTATTAATGTGACATATACATATAAAACAATCATAAACGAATAATGCGACGGATTATCAATAATCACATTAACCCGCACATTAGTTTTTTTCTAAATAAATTTAGTCACGGGTCTGTTTTTTGTTGTACAATATACAGAACATCTTAACAGCATTAATTTATAGTGTAAAAATTTTCCGCATGCGAAAAAAACCTTGCTTCAACGTCAAATTCTTTTAAGATGATAGCAAAATTTTACCATGGGAAGCCACAAGTTCTGTTCTATTTCATATTCTATAAATAAATTTGGCTGCCCTGTATATTTAACTGGTGATGACGAACTATTTGACAATATTTTCTTATAAGCTAATTTTTATACAGATACTACTTACAGGTTTCTCAGCCAGCCGGTGAGCCAAATGATAAATAGCTTTCAATTCTTAGTTTGAGAAGATTAGGTCAAACTGGATGCTACTTGTATGCAAAAACAGTAGCTAGGTATGTCCGCTTTTTAAAAACGTATGACAATTTCATAAAATTAATGGCAATCACCTAAAATACAATAAAAATATTGGAAAACTATGTTTAAAGTTGGTTAAAAATTTGTCGCTGATGATAATATTATGTATTCCTAGTATGCAACCACCTGCCGGTATATTACCGTTTTACTTGTTCTATCAATAAGAACTCGATTTGATTGTTAATGAACTAACACACGATGGAAAATTACTAAGAAAATAATAACCGTGATAGGTAATATAAATATACATATACAATAATGCAAGCTTCAAATGACAATGGGTTGGACACGTTGTTTCTGAAATTGACAGCCTCTGAAGAAAACACAGGTATTCAACTTCACGGGGCATTAAAAAACCACAAGGCTGCCTTGAAATCAGCTGAGTCGACGAGATGAATAAAGGAAGCTAAAGGAGACCTCTATACAGTAGTGGATGTGTCCCGGGCGATAATGACAGTGGTGGTATATAGGTACCGTAGAATCCCAGCAAAATCAAAATTGAAGTTGTATGGTTGCAGTATTAAGATGACGAAATAGCAGTGGCGAAGGGTGGATGTAGGCTTTTCAGATCCGCCATAAATAGTGCACAATAAACTTTGTCAGTCGAACGTATATGCTTTCATTGAAATAAGACCACATTTTACAGATGGTGTTGATTAGTTTTTAAAATTCAATTAAACCCTGTGAAACCAAGTCATAATTGATAATAATATTGTCAAAAAATACTCGTCTATCCATAAAATATCTAAAATGATGCAATTATATTGTACATACTTTATAATTTTATATATACAATAATATTTTTTATCTATTATAGTTTGGAGGCAGAGCTTAATGAATTTAAAAAAATGAACTAACAATATGTGTAATATTATGCATTCTTAATCCAACGAAAATAAATAAGTATGAATGGAAAAGTGTGCACAATTTTATCGTATTTTAGTTTAGGCAGGGTTTAATTGATTTTTAAAAACTAACCGATACTATCTGTAAACTGTAGTGATAGTTCAATAAAAACAAATACGTACGACTAACAAAGTTTAATGTGCACTTTTCATGGTGGATCTTAACAGCCTACCTCCATCCTTCGCTACAATATACCAAATAAAGGTAACATAATAAATACAACCCTAGGTATTGATCATGCACCATATTACAAATTTCGCTGATGTGTGATACTTATCGATACCCTTTGGCGTTGATGTATCACCGAGACAGACACGGCGCTCTAAAGCCGACGCGGTATCAGATCAGTCCGTGCGCGCATCAACCAGCCCTGTGACTGTTGACCGATGTGTATTCCATATCGAATAAATCTCCCCAATGGATCCGACCTATCTTGCACACGTGCATAGCATTTACGTGTCATAGTTAGATCCCGGACGGTCTTGTTTACGGGTATATAGCTGATGTCTGTCGGTGACGAAGAGTGCCTGATGGACGGAGGTAAGGAATAGTGCATTCATGGAGGGTCAATCTTACGGGACGTGAATAGATTATAAATAATTACAAAGAACTTTTCATATGCCACATTTTTAATTCTATTGAATCATATAAACTTGACAATTCTATGTATTAATAAAATACTTTTTTTGTACTTGATAGAAATACTGAATAAATATAGAATACTGAAACGTCATTTTGACTTTACATATTGATTTCCATAGTAACTCATGTATATATTAATAATTTTTAGTTGGTAGGACCACCTTAGCAACCAATAATAGTATTTTACTTTTTATGGATTTATTCCGAAATAACTTTCCATACAAAACAGAATTAACTGAAAATGAATTCAATTCTGCTTAAATATGGTTAAAAGTATTAAAAGAATGCTTTGTCATCGTGTTCTGATATATTTTAAAAGTTTCAAATGTCTAGCTAGTCGGGAATTTAGTTAAAAATCGATTGCAAGATTTGGACAAACAAGAAAAAATTTGTACTGGACAAACAAGAATACGAGCTAATAAAAACGTGGTAAAATAGCATTAGATTCTTATTCGTGATTATGTAGGTATACACTAATGATAATAACGTACAAACTAGTTCAAATCATATTAAAAACCTCACTGACTAGAGTGACTATATCAAATTGAATGATGGTTTTTTTGTGTAACTTTCTGTATTTTCAAAATAATTGTAAATAACAAAATAAATAGTTCTGTGGGTCTATTCTATGCTTATCGACCGCTAAAGTGATAAAGTGAAAAATATTATCAAACTTAGGGTAGGTTTGTATCAAAATATTAGCACTTATTGTAACAATTACACGAAGCCGGTTTTTATTGTTGCAATAAGTGCTATATTTTAACAGCACCTATCTTGCTGCTGTTAAAATATCGCACTTATTGCAACAATAAAAACCGGCTTCGTGTAATTGTTACAATAAGTGCTAATATTTTGATACAAACCTACCCTAAGTTTGATACTATTTATCAATTTAGTGTTCGATAAGTATAGAATAGACCCACTGTTTCCTATATTACTATTGCAAGTCTTTGATAATCATTTTACTGCCTGACAGCTGATGATATATTTTTTTCAATTATATTTTTTATGACTTACCCACCAACAATCGTCGGAAAAAAGCTTGTTCGATCACCCTCGTGTCACATGCAGCGAATATATTCACTGGATGTGAAACGGTTGATATTATATTATATCGCTTGAGATAAATACTTACGCCATTTTATAATTAATAACTAATTTACCTTATTTATGTTACTTGATATTATTGTATTATATATCTACTAATAATTTATTTTTACATGTATACAATCGCTTACGAAAACTAACATGACATCTTGACTGTAATTATTTCATAACGCTCTATGTAAAGTATTGTAATGGATGAAAATCGGAGTTATGTATACTGAAATCATTTTATGGCGGCAGCATGGATAATGCAAAGGTAATTTGCAGTTGTATTGATACTAACTGTTTACTAAAATGCCTCTTTTAATTCTAACAAACAATACCATTACAACTGCGAATCGCCTTTTCCGCACCCATGGTACTATCGTTTATTAAAGGGCCTTGTGATGCCACTTATGCCTGTATTCAATTGAGAAATATTATGTACTTAATAGCTTAGAATAATTGAACATCATGATCCACGTGATTTTTTATTTTGCACGCCGACTCTCCTTGTTGTATAACAGCAGTAAGGTAACATTTACATAAATCGTTATCACAAAAGGACACGATTAAGGTTTCATAACGTAAACGTTTAATTATGTAAATTATGTAAACAACACTGTTCTAGAGTATTATTATATAAAAAAATAAATGGATATATTAGCTTCTAAATAGAATATATTTTCATGTACATATGTAATATAATATATAGTTGATATTATAACAACAAATCTACTTTTAACGATAAGTATGACACAGAGATACGGACGCAAAGCCAGGAGATGTCACGGAGACTTATGACTGTATAGATGCATTCTAAAAAATCCTTGGTCTCCCAGTGCAATAAAATGTTCACACGTCCTCAAGTGAATAGGAAAGCACTTGCACCAGACAACTACAGTACCTCGACCACATTATGAGAGGATAAAAGTACACCAGTCCACAACTCGTCATCTAAAGAAAGATTAACGGTAAATGTAGCAAAGGGCGTTGCATATTGTCGCGTAAGAACCTACGTGATTGATACTACTGCACCTCCAAAAAACTAAGAGGCAGAGCAAAGACCACCTTGATGGTGGCCAACCTTCAATAAAGGATGTCATGAGAAGAAGAAGAAATTGTTAACTACTCGCCCGCCCACTGGGTATAATATCTTTGGATCTGTATACATGCATACATAATAATATACGTATAAACAAAGTTTTCCCAAATAATCTATAAGTTTTACAATTAGTTATATCTCACAGGTTTTATTAACCTTCAATAAATATTTGAAAAAAAATGTTTTTTTTTTAAAATATATTTTTATGATAAACAATACCTACCGATTGTAAAACTTCAGAGGAGTAGTAGTGGGTTTGTTGTTTATATCGCTGGAGTAATATTTCATAAGAATTTGACAGATTTATCGCTCACTAGGTACTTCAATTGACCTTTGTATCTATGATAAATCTTTTTTAATGCAAATAATCCATAAATCTTACAGATTTTTTTGCGCATTTCTCTCTCCATTAAAAAATAGCTTTGGTATCCGGATTCATTACTAATGATTCTTTCTTCTGTAGAAATATTTCTGTTATTTTTTACCATATACAATGAATTAAATTTAAGAAAATAAAATTAAGAAAATAACTGATTTTTTTATTGTATACCAACACTCGTATAGCCCCCCACACAATTTAGAATTTAAATTCAAATTCCATCAAGTATCCTTGGTCGATGTTATTAATGTTGTAATAATTTGATGTGGATACTCTTTGGATGTTATATCTATTAAAAGAAGTTATAAAAATCCCTGTTCTATTTAGTGATTTCTTTATTATCGGTATTCAATTTATTTATTGAATAATTTCATTAAAAATTCATTAAAATTCACTGTAGATCCTACAGGTTGTCAAGAAACAAAAAAATCCGTTTATATACCTATTATTGTAGTCCTATTATTGTAGTCCTATTATTGATATACGTGGACAATATAAATGGAGAATACCTGAGTCATCTGCGCTTTGCCGATGACATAGTAATTTTCTCGCAAGACTCAGAAGACCTCCAAAGCAGAATGCAGGAACTCGCTGAAGTAAGCAACAAAGTAGGTTTGAAAATAAATGTTACAAAGACGAAAGTCATGTTCAACTGCTTTGCAGGCCAAAAAGAGATCCTCATCAATGGCACTCAGCTCGAACAGGTGAAAAGCTACATCTATCTGGGACAACAAGTATCTATAGATGGATGTATATTTGATGAAATTGTTCGCAGAGTAAAGCTAGGCTGGAGTGCTTTTGGCCGCCTGAATAATGTCTTCAAAAGTGACCTTCCACTGTGCCTAAAGCGCAAAGTGTTCAACCAGTGTGTGCTTCCCGTGATGACATATGCGTGTGAAACATGGACCCTAAGTAAAAGAGAGATCCAGAAACTTAGAGTAGCACAACGTGGTATGGAGAGGTGCATGCTGGGTATAACGCGAAAGGACAAAAAGAGGAATGAGTGGATAAGAAAGCAGACAAGGGTTTGCGATGTAATAGAGTTTATTAAAAGCCTTAAATGGAGATGGGCTGGACACATAGCTCGAAGAAGAGACAATCGTTGGACAAATCTAGTCATCCAGTGGTATCCAAGAAGTACAAAACGTCCACAAGGTAGACCTAGAGGCCGCTGGATCGATGAAATGATAAAGTTCTGCGGAAGTACGTGGCAACGCAATGCACAGGACCGAGAGAAGTGGAAGCAACTTGAAGAGGCCTTCATCCAGCAGTGGATAGATTCAGGCTGATGATGATGATGATGATAACATATTATTGCGAAAGATGGTTGGAAATTACCTTGGTGACGTTGCTACAACCATGAGGGCTATAAGCTATTTGATGACCTTCGAATCTTTAAATTTTCCAAAAATCTGCGATGAGCCTACCACGTGACAAATATATTGGTTATAAAATACTATCAAAACGCTTCACGTTTAACGGACCATTAGAAGCATAAACAACTGAAGATGCAGCACAAAAGACCTATAGGAAGACCAGATGCGAGATGCCGATTAGAATCCTAATCATAAACCTTATTGAGAATTCTAGATTCATGGCATCTAACATCGTAACCTGCCCTTCTGTGGCTTCTTGCCTTTAACATCTTGCTAACTGTTTTAGGATTGAATTATCTCAGCGTTACTATAGTGCAATTATGGTTTTTTGTTATTAGTACAAATTTCTCATTACTTATATTTTAGAATACGTGGTCTTTTATTGTTTATTTGTCAGGTTCCAGGTCTCAAATCCATACAAAGTATTTATTTCATCATTAAGTAATATACTCTTAAGACACTCGTTAGCCTGATGGTAAGCACCGGATCCATATCCAAACGACGGTTGTGAATTACTTTAATTTTATAATAAAGTAAATTCATAAATTAATTTTGTTTACTGTTAATATATTCGTTATTGTCGGACAGGTCTTGAGAGAAAATCCATTTGATTTAATAAATCCTATTCAAAACAGTTTGCTATAATTAAATTAAATGTAAACTTTTTTGAGTTTCAATCATCGAAAATACCTATTATGAATGAGGGAAGCTCAAATTGACTTTAATTTTTTTCTATATTAGTATGGAATATTAAAGAATTAGACACTAACATTTTTGTATCGCTAGATTTAAAAATCAGCCAAGTCCATAATAGATGAATAGGAGAAAAACAGCTTTTTGTTTTCTCAAATACACAGTCACAAGGGTGAAAATTTATATTATTTCAAGTATAGAATATTTAAAATGAATAAATTCCACATTTTGATAATGCAGAAATGTTAGAAAGCAATAGTTCTTCAGCAATTCACAAAAAAGTCAAAAATACGTAAAGGTGGACTTGGCTGATTTTGAAATGTAGCGACACATTGTAGGAAATGATCTTGGCCAAGTACTGGGTTCCTGGAACTCTTTCCGCCATTTCAATATTTATTAGTATTAATTAATAGTAAATTCACGGAAACTTAACTGCTGCGGATTAGACTTCTGCGAATAATTTACCACAGACAAAAAACGTAGTTCATTATCTTATATTTGAATTCCAATATTCGTTTTCCATTTCTTCATTTACTTTGTAGTTATGTACTGCATTTTCATGAATTGAAAAAAATGCAATGATCTTATAATGTCAAAGTCATGGTGTTAACTTTCATTTTTTGGTTAAAATACACGGCATTAATTTAAATAAAACAATATTATGAAGAAATAACTGGACATAATTTAATAATCATTAGGACCTGGTTTCATTCACTTATTTTCTTAACTATTGAGAATGACCCATTGAAGTGAATGATACCAGTATATTAGTTTTTAATTTTAAGTAATGGTAATGTATATTTTTTCCTTACCTCAATGAGTGGGTTATAATATTTGTAAAAACTTTTGAATCTGTCTGCGCGTGTAATCGTCCGCCGCGTTCAGTGACTTATTGTCAAACTGGTTCCTCAAGGATATGACAGTTGACTACAAACGGCTCTACTTAATTATTATAGAAAATCCATATCTACCTATATTTTTACATCGTACATACCGATCGATAAATTATTACTTGAAGACATTAATAATATAAGTATAAAAAGAAGTATTATTAACATTTCGAAAAATGAAAATTTAGGTTGATTTTGAACATGGCAAGAGAATATCGGAGTATAACGCCGCACAGTGGCCTAACGGAATTACCTAACGGTGAATTTCAATTAAAACCTTTTTCCTAATCCAGTAGACAAAGAGTAGCATAATCCTCAATTCTCAGCCAGCCAATATACCCTAAAGTTGGAGCGCCTGGAAAGGTAAACCGAAATTTTGTGTACATACGATTATCATTTGGGTGAATTTGGAAATTCTCCTTTAAACAGTCAATTCCGACGGACAAAGATAACAAAGAAACTTTAAATATCGCCAATAATCTTTCACTCAAAAAGGTATTTGACAGGGATTAGCATAAAATTAAATTAGCGGATACTTTGCAAACTAAAAGTTTTGTTTTAATTTGTATGGATTAAGATTAAATTATTGAAAGCCCCTTCTTCAAACAAGTACATAATAATATTATATAAGCACTCTATATAAATATTTATTACGCTGTTAAAACCAAATCTCTTAAAATGATATATCTAAAAGAACATAACTTATATATTAATTTTATATTAACAATAGGTAGCCCAAAACTACATCACTGTCAACATACATAACTTGAATAAAGTATGAAATTACAGTATACACTTTACAGAATAATACAGCAAATTCCTACAATTAAATCAAATTATTTGGTAAAAAATCAATAAAATGATATAGCTGATTAGTTACATTAAATTATTTACCAAAATCAATTCACTAGTTGTTTCGATTATTCATTTTTCTCACACTTAAATCCAGCAGATTTTGCACGTTTTGAACGTATTGAATACCTACTAACCGCAACTACCACGAAACTAGTATTTATGTAGAGATTGTCCTCTTTTATCATTTTATAATTTCATATTACATATGCGTTATATTGTTCTCCTTAATCTTCATTAAAATAGAGCACAATATAATGTCAAGAAGTGACTATTTACATTATTGATATGCTTTTTATTTAATAATATATTTTATATTCTTGTGAAAATGCCTCTCATTTTATCATATTATATTAAAGTATAAGTAAAAGTTACGTTATCTACAACGTTTTTATTTACCAGGCATTGTTATTAAATTTTCACCCAATACATCTAAACCATATACATATTGAAAAAATGGAATTATAAAATGTGCCAGCACAACGTCGAAAATTTCACTAAGTACCAATTACTCTAAGTAATTATTACATTTAATTAAATTGGGTCCCAATTTTTAATTATTTTGTGCATCATAAAGCTGTTGATATTTCTTCACTTGTTAAATCTGTTTTTTTTTTCAAAGTAACATATATTTCATGCACGGAGAATCATACTACGAGTATAACATTCGATTTTCCTCGAGTAATTTGAAGAAAATCCTAGAATCGCTGGGCAAAGTTTATATGGCTTTTGGTTTAAATGTAAGCCCTCGCCACTTGAGCGGTTTAGGAGTTTAAATCCAAAATAATTTACGAGTTCACCGCGAAGGCTGTATGGACTCAACCAAGTACTGTAGTAAGCATTTGCTACATAGAGGTTAGTACTTCGCCAACCGTCGCACTACCCATATACTCTTTGTTACTGAAAACTAGTCACACAAATGAGAACAGATGATTTTTAAATGATTGATATAAGTATATATAATATTGAAACAAAATAAAGAGAACTTTATTATATATATCTCTCAAAAGTATGGCAACATAAAACATAATATCAAACAAACTGAGAAAATATATTATTACCAATAGAACAAATCTATAAAAAAAAAGTAAGACACCGCATCTCTCAGGTTTCGCGTCCATGCACATATACCACTTTGCTAAAGGCACCATACTTAATTGCGACAAATTTTAACTAATGGCTCTTAATACTCTTTGATGCGCTTTCCAATGATCCATAATTATAATGTTACATTCTTAATTCTTCTGAATAATTCGTTGCATATAAAAATAGTTAATTAAAAATAATATCAAGCAATTGCATAAAAATGAGCACATATGAAAAAATGTTGATATTCTTGTTTTACGTAGTTTTAAAAGAGTCGAACAGAATTATAGTAAGCGGTGATTTGAAATAGGTACCTGTTAAAATACATGTACAATTTTTAAGTATTATGACATCAAAAATAAAATATTCATACCACCCAGCATAGCGTAAGCACAGTAATCAATATTCACTCATCCCTATACACTTAGCGCAAAGGGTTAGGCAGTACTGTAAACAATGGCAAATAGAATGTACCCTGGGACATGCATGCATGATAGATGGCCCAGGGTCTAAGGGTAAGTTGCTTACTAGACGCAGTACACGCAGATAAGAGACCAAAGCAAACATCCACAGGGCTTCATCTCTCTGGATAGTGGTGGAAAGGGTATTGTCGTAACGGCGTGGTAAGAAGGATTGTCATATGTTTTAAAATGGATATAATTTGTTGTAAGTAATCTAAACTCTTAATCACAATACCAGAATGACATAACTAAGGGATGTGTAATATTGTGTAGAGTTAACGTAAACAAAATTTTATTGTACCCTTGAATCATTGAGAAAATTAGGTAATACGTGTAGATTTTATATTAAGAATATTATGAAAAATATCAGTACCTACATAAAGGTTTACTTCGCTTACTCGTATGCAGTGTAAATGATGCCATACAAATACATACATACCCAGGGAAATAAAATCACAGACCAAAACTTAGTTTGTTCAATAATTAGAATGTTACATTCTTAAATCTTGTGAATTATTCGTTGAACAAAAAAAATAGTTAATAGAATCAATTGAATAAATCTTGTATATTTTTTTTTTATTATTTATATCCGTATGTCGTTTTTGATATTTTAATTATACTTGTATAGTCTGAAATCGAAAGTCTGTAAATACATGGTTCCCATTATTTTTGTTTATTACGATGATTTTTGCTACCATACCATTAATAAAATATGTATTTGATGGATGACAGTTAGTTGTATAAGCCAAAAATGTATGTTTTCATTTAATTATTTAATAATATGTGCAATTAATGTGATATCTAGTATAAAATATTGTACGTAAACATTGCTGTATGTAGTTATTACTTAACACAATCACTGCTAACCCTTTAATTACCACATTTAAATAACACGTTAATTATATCTAATGGCCAACTGCTCCAAACGCGCCAGTCGCGGTGTTAGCACTAAATGAGTCTAAAATATTAACTATGTCTTGTATAAGTTTGATAAGATTTTTGTAATTATTCTGTACAATATGTTATTTATGTTCATTCATTTCATATAAATATACTAGAAAATCCAATTATGCGCCCTTTTATCAATATCTAGAAAGGATGTTCCTACCTAATTGTGTATAAAAGTGTAAATTAAATGCGTAGGTATGTTAATTTAAAAAACGTGTTAAAATACCAATATTTCTAATACTGATATATTTCGTTTGAAACCTTTCTATTGAAAAGTAGACATCGATATAGTACGGCTGAGTATTTCTTTCGTAAAGCTATTTATTATCAACAATTTGCACGTGCTCTCAAACATCCAAAACCCTGCTTCAAAATGTAGAGTTTAGAGGATTGTCTGTGCGACTTTATTTATCAATCTGTCCTGTGGATATCCCGTATAAAAAATTTACTACGTTATATATAAGTATCTTATAACAGAACAGAGGTACATTATTTAACAAAGTAAGTATCGTAATACCAAAACAAGAGACATTAACAAGAATATCGAGTTCTAAGTACATACATACCCGTAGACATTTTCATCTTTTATCTAGCAATTCGATCTCTACTAAAATTCTAGCTCGTTATTGTAAGTCCCTTATTAAATAAATGATGTAAAGGATTTGCAACGAATATTTATGAGAGAATACTTTGGATTTAAATAATGTACTGAACAACTTACTTCACTATAACTTCACTCATCAATAAGTAGAGGTACGATAATCGCGGGAAGAAGTATAAAATAATGACTAAATTAGTCATGGATTTCCATCTCTTTACTCTTTGCTCTTTGGAGATTTCTTATAGTAAGTTATGGATGCGCTGCATATTGTGTGTTTTTTACCGAAATCAACAATCGAGATATAATGAGTATCAAATATACAATTATTTGTACATAAAATTAAAACTTAAATTCAAGATGAATTAATACTATTTTATGAAATAATTACATATAATATAATATATCATTGAAAATATTCTTTATCACTTTATTATTTCTCCAGTTTTAAATTCATTTGAATATCCAACAAATGTCTTTTAATGACTTTTGATTCATCATTAAAGTTTACTATATGTAGGTATATACCTATACCTACTATAATAGCTTATATACCTGAGTAAAAAATAAGGAAAGTAATAAGTGTTCTTTTATTGTTTTAAATAGATACTATATTATAATATTATTTGAGGGGTTTATTTTCAAATTAAACTTATTCCACTACTTGACGAAAATGAGTTATGAATGCCAGAATTTAAAGGATAATATTTTGAACAAGTATTTTTTGTATTAAAGAACTTAATAGCATTCAATCCAGTAGACAAATCAACTTCAAAATCGGTGTTAGTTACAAAAGTAACGTATTCCAATCTAAAAAACATATGTACTCGTACCTAACACCAACACCGTAAAAATTTGTTAAAGTGGAAAAATTTACTTTGAAAATACACGCCTCATATTATTAATTGGGAAATAATTTGCTTTGCATAACTTCAATGATTTACAAGAAATGAAAATATCTAATATATAAAAATCAATATTTGCTTGTTTGTTTGTTTGTTTGTTCGTATTTTATGCCCTGCCATACCGTTCATCCGATTGCGATAAAACTTTGTCAACTTATTGCTTGCACTTTCGCGAAGAGTATAGGCTATATCTTATATATAAAAATGAATGTCTGCCTGTCTGTTTGTCTGTCTGTCTGTCTGTCTGCCTGTTTATCCCGTATGCGTTCCTATACCATTCATCCGATTGTGATGAAATTTTGGTAAGTGGTTGTATGCACACCCGCAAAGGTTTCTGAGTTAGAAAAATCTTCTTCTTCTTCATTCTATTTTCTTTTATTTGTATGGTTTCTATACCATTCATCCGATTGCGACAAAACTTTCGTCAGTTGTTGTACGTATACCCGCAAAGGTTTCTGTATTAGAAAAACCATCTTCTTCATTATAAACCACAACCAACAGCCAACAGCAACAGCGTGCCAACAGCCGCGAAGGTTTCTGAATTAGTACAACCATCTTCTTCTTCTTCTTCATTATATCTTCTTTTATTCGTATGGTTCCTTTACCATTCATCCGATTGCGATGAAACCTTCAACCTAGTACAACCATCTTCTTCTTCTATTCTATATTCTTCTATTCGTATGCGTTCCTATTCCATTCATCGGATTGCAATAAAACTTTCGTCAGTAATTGTGCCAACACCCGCTTAGGTTCCTGAATTGGTACAACCATCTTATTCTTCTATTCGTATGCGGTTCTATACCATTCATCCGATTGAAATGAAATTTTGATCAAGTATTGTGCTCACGCCCGCAAAGGTATCTGAATTGATAAAACCATTTTCTTCTTCTTTTTCTTCTATTCTATCTTCTTCTATTCGTATGCGTTCTTATACTATTCATCCGATTGCGATGAAATTTTGACCAGTTGTTGTGCGCACGCCCGCGAATGTTTCTAAATTAGTACAACCATCTTCTTCTTCTTCTATTCGTATGCGTTCCTATACCATTCATCCGATTGCGATGAAGCTTTTGTCAGTTGTCGTGGGCACACCTGCGAAGGTTTTTTAATAGTATTATATAAAATACAAAGTTTGTTTGTTCCATCTAATTTAGATTGTTTTTTTACTACATATAAATAACATTAATAACGTTTGCATATTTTTACATGCATAGTTTGCGATTTTAATTTAGTGTCTTTTGTTTGACCTTTACTCCTATTAGAATTATTTTCACGTTGCCATATTGTATTACACAGATATTTTAATATTAAAAAAATAATTACCCCTTATTATTTTTTAAATATCTAAGATAAATATAACAACGAAGCGACCCTGTGCGAAGCCGGGTACTTCAGCTAGTAATTGATATTAATTATATTTTCATTTCTTGTAAAATGGAATTCTACCAAG
The DNA here is from genome assembly GCF_057557595.1 of Rhyacophila brunnea. Classification (NCBI taxonomy): domain Eukaryota; kingdom Metazoa; phylum Arthropoda; class Insecta; order Trichoptera; family Rhyacophilidae; genus Rhyacophila; species Rhyacophila brunnea. Next base: position 37,868,975 of record NW_028232752.1, read on the forward strand.
TAAATGCTAACTTAATTAATCAATTATTTACAATAAAATATATTCAAACAACAGGAAAGTGACACTAACACAAAAAAATCTTAATTATATTATGCTGGGCTTTCAATTTAGATAATTATTTTTTATTGCGAGGAAGTATTTTGAGATTTATGCTTAAATATAGATGAGAGATGATTTTCTGAATATCTTTGACCGAATCCGCAAGGATGGAATCTGGACATGTCGCTATAAGCTCTATAATATTTTTAATGAGCATGATTTTGTCAGATTTATCAATGACCAGCATCTACAGTAGACTGGCTACATGACACAAGGATGAACAAGCACTTACAAATTATACAAACGTTTAATGGTCCAGAAGGTACCTAAACGAACTGTGGGAAGACCACGATGCGGATGGCGTAATATTTTACAGAGATACTTTCAAGCACTAGAAGTTATCAACTGGAGAAAGAAAGTAGAGGACTGGGCTGAGTGAAAGAATCTGCTCCGAAGATCCCAAATCCGACCAAGGTTAATTAATTAGAAAGGTACCTATTCAAAAAAATCAGTGTGTGTACTTATGTATGTACGCGCGTATTAAATATTAATAGATGGTGTTAACGGTCACATTTCCTTCGTAATTAGAATAATGACATCGTCTTAACTGGTTCTAGTAGGTCATGTGGAATACAGCGGCAAACACATTTTGAAAATACCGTATATACTGGATTATTTGTTGGTTTGAGTTAGTTTAGGTTAGGTTAGAATAGGTTAGGTTAGAATAGGTTAGGTTTGGTTAGGTTAACCTTATAAATAATCCAGTATATCGGCTATTTTCAAAATGTGTTTGCTGCTGTATTCCACATAACCGACTTGTACCTCGTTGGTTCGAATCCAATCGAGTGTGTTTTTTTGTGTGAAAAATAAATTATGTGTTACATGTCACACGCTAAATATACACTCTGATCTAATTTTCCAAACGCGCTTAAAGAAGTGTAACTTCAAAAATTAAATAGTGATTAAAATAATTATATAAAGTTGCTATCTACTTGCTGGATATTGATGATAAATGTTTTGTACTATTTCATTAGGATCGATTTTTATCTGTCTTCTATAATAACACTGGACAAATGTATTTTTCCTTGTACTAGCTTATCGGAGATCAGCAAACATTAGATAAATCTTCATGTTATCGCCTACTGCCCTGGACAGTTTGCTAGAACTGTAAAAGTATCAAACGCGATGAATCTTAAACCACAAAATAAGTAGATACGTATACCATTGATCTTTCATTGGGAATGCCTGAGAAAGTTTGTACTTTTCCCTTTCTATAGCCTGATCAAGGCTCTGCAGTTTTATTGTTTTGGCGATACGTAAAACTTTTCGTCCCTTTCTAACTCATTTGAAGACATCAATATTAATATTTCTTTCACTTCAAAGGTTTGGAAGGTCTCAACTATATGTGATGTTTATTTACATTGTGCCCACAACTTTATGCAAAACCAAACGTAGTGTTACTTCTATAAATTCAACAGCTTTCGCAAAATTATTTGGTTACTAAATTGAATTTTATTTGTCTTGTATAAGTGATAACTCTTTTGTAATTATTAATAATGTCATTTTTTATATTTGAATATACACTGCAGATAGTTATACTTGTGTTTATAAATTGCACCACAAGATGTCTCTAGTAACTATCATTCTAACCTAAAATATAAATAAAATATAATTTGTTTATTACCAAACATACAATAGCTTTTATCTGAAAGCATTTTGGTTTATCTAAAAAACAACGATAAGTGTTGGGATAATTTAATACTAGACTACGTTCCATGGAGTGATTCTTGTTGTTTTAAAGTTTTGAGTAAAATTATGGTCATACAATAATTTTGAATGATAATAAAATACATTTTAGATATAAATCATCGATATATATTAGAATATTGCTGTTGACGAAACATGTGAGATTATTTATGCATATTTATCAGGTTTGAATCTAAGGATTTTTTTGGGCTCCGCAATAATAGTAAATGTATGCTTGAGACTGGAGAGGCTTAATAAAAAATGAAAATTCTTTACTAAGACTAGGTATATGAATACTATCCGTGGTTTTATCTTACTGACTTTTTCTGAGGTAAGCCTGCATACTAACTGTAGTTTAAAAGTTAGAAAGAATCTGCATTTTGCTATTTATTTTTTCCAACTAAAGCGTTATATAAATGAGAATTTGTCTTGGTAGTGATAATTGCATGAGGGTGACATTCAGTGAAGTTGTTTTATAAATTCAAATATTACAAACCATATCCTCTGGGAATGTCCGAGAATGTGCTCCGAAAGGGAAAAGTTACTCGAATCGGTTCAACCAGCTGTTGGGCCCATTGGGCCGTCTGACCTTGTCGCCATAAAGGCCAAATATCGTGCATTTAAACAAATTGCGGCGTCTTACTGCGGGCGTGAAGATCTCTTCTCATAATGTTTGCTGTCCATATGATTAGCTTCGTTTTTTGTTATATTTATTAAATTCCTTTCTTTTTTGTTAATTTCATTCTGTCTTTTCTCTTACCGGAACTATGCACTACAGTAAAATCAGTAAACTCAGTCAAAGCTTACTTGAGAGTGTGGTGACCTCACTCTTGGGTAACTGCTCCTGGGATATTACCAGGCGTAAACAACTGTACAGATGCTTCACATCAAACGTAGTGCCTCGTGATACGCTCGATTAAGGCCGAGTGTGGTGCGGGGCGGCTTTGTGTTGTTTTATAAATTCTTAAAATAAGGTATAGGGTATAGTTAGCTCCAGTTACGCACTCAGGATTTAATATTGGGGGGGGCTCCCCAGCCATGACCTACACCACTCCGGAATTCGGGTGGACACCGAGAATTTTTTGACAGCTCCATTAGAGATTGGGTTTCTAAAAAAACCCGACATTAGTGTTTCGAAATTTTTGTGTTAGAAATTAAAATCTAAGATTTTTTTTTAAAAAGGGTGCTGGAGAATAATTACAAATCATTTTTTCGCCGTGTTTTTATTTGTCTAAGCCCAAAGGTATAGTTTATTGCCATTTCAATGTTTAAAATCATTCTGATAATTTTCATGTTTAGGGGGTGCCAGGACCCCTTGCCCCCTCCTGGGTGCGCCACTGGTTAGCTCACTCGGTGTACTAATACAATAATATTATATAAGCCATACGATTGCGTTGCCTAATAAAACATGAATTAACTACATAATTTAATGAAGAGCATACTTTTAGTTGATTGTAAATTAATTCTTTATAGGAATAGTGTTTTGCAATGCATTTACAATATGCAGTTTATATCTAGCTAGAGGCTATGTGTAAGTTACAAGAATAGTTAGATGAAACGGTGTCTACCTTACACTGAACGAAGGATTCTTAATTATTCACATGGACTAACTAGAAAGACGTGTTCTATCCAAATTGAGTGTTGCCAGGCCAGAATATATAATCAATTGTAATGATCGCGACCTCTAGGGACTGGTATCGGTCTCGTGCCATGAATGTCACGATATAAAGTGCTAACAAAATGTGATACAGCTATGTAGCATAGTTGTAATAGAAAAAAAACAATACAATAATAAATAACATATCACGGAAATTCTGAAAATAATATATTCTATTTGACATTTAAAATATTGATATTTTGCACTGATAAGTCCAACGTTGCCCGTATATTACAATCATTGGTCATATGTTGTAAAAAATACAACATTTTCCTCCTGTTTTAGAGAGAACAAATTTGTTTTATCACAACAGTCACGACCTATATTTGTAATTTATTATTTAATAATAATATCGCATATAATATAGTGCAATATATTAGAGATAAAAAGTATCTATCTGCATCATTGTTCGTCTAAGGCTAACCAATGTTATACATAAATAAGTGCAATTATTGGTCGTATGTATGTGAACTATGAACAGCTTAAAACTTTGTGTAGAAATATAATATAGCCGATGTCAAGAAATATATTAATTCACTAACTACTAAATAATTCGAAATATGTGCAAAGTTCGCAGCAGTTAGTCTTATTCAAATTTAGAACACATTTTTATTTTAGACGTAGGTAACTAATTCAAATGGGAGTCTGGAAACTTTAAATAGTTAGTAAAGTCTCTACGCAAGTATGGGCATTCGAAAAATACGTATCAATTTGCCTTTCATGGCCCATTTCTACATTAGTGTCTGAACAAACCATACTAGACAAGTGAAACAAACTTTTAACGCGTCGGCTCTCAACACTCGAGAGACCGCCGAACGGGAGTCGGCTGGATATTAAATTCAAATCATTTCACGCATGGACGGAGATCACGAGGAATTAAACTTTACACATACTAATGGAAATTTGTATACGATGGGGAAAATTGTGTCTTCGTTAATTTATTATCGTGGGCGTTTTGGCAAAGCAAAATTTGCGGTCTATATCAGTACATTTAAGGAAAGATATTATTAAATTATTATTTTACTTTTCCTTATAATATTTGGTTACAGTACCTATGTTAGAAGATTAGTTTCCAGTATGTCAGATAGTTAAAAGGTGTCATTATAATATTAATTAAAATTAAACACAACATAATAAATATTATGTATACCTACTAGTTATTATAGCTAGGGCCGTCATATCGATAGAAAAAGTATTGACTCCTGGTACCGGTATCGTATCATAAGAAAAATATCGAAACATATATGATCATAATAATAATATTCACTATTATAATATTAATATAGATATTTTGTTTTTTGATTAATTTATTTTTCCCTTTCATTTAATGATTGTGTAATTACGCAATCAAAGCAAGCCCGTCAAATGCAACAATTCCTTTTCTGCCATTTTTTCCCGTTTAATGTTCAATGGAATGATTGTAGTAATAGTTATTTCAAAACATTACTGATTTTTTTATGCTTGCACCCAATAAAAGAAACCATTACAATCAATAGTTATGACAATACTAAAATTACGATTAAAAGGATATTCAGTTTTATTTCACATAAAATGATTATTTTAAATATCATAACAATAAAATTGCCATTTTTTTTAAATTTGTACATTAATTTGCATCAGTATGGTACTACTATAGATAATTTCGCGATACTTGTGGGTCTATTCTATACTTATCGACTGCTAAAGTAATAAATATTGTCACTTTATCATGTATGTATTGACGTATTAGAATTGTTACAATAAGTGCTAATATTTCGATACAAACCTACTCTAGATAGCTGACGTAGAGGCTGAAAAGCAGTCTTGTGTATAGAATAGACGCGCTGGACCACTTAAAGTGAAATTAAAATATGAGTTATAAGTAAGTTATTATTAAAATCAATCAGTTACCTACGATATTTTTTAAAACTAAAAAATCAAAAGGAATTCTTCAAATTATGATAAATATACTAATTAGCTTTTAGACTTCGTATACACAGAAGACCGTGAAATTGTTCTCATTAAACCGAAATCTACTATTCGCGAACATGGTTTTCTTTATTTACCGTACCTTACAATATATTGTAATGCCTAGCATAATCTGCACATTACCTGGAATTCTAGTGATACTTAATTTACTTAATAACTATCAGAACCGTCTAAGTTCCCTTTAAGAGGATAATATTCTTAATTGATCGAAATAGTCATTCTTAAAGCTGTTCACACTAACAATATTTAATTTAAAGCTAAAAAAACATTTAAGATATTGACATTAATTAAATACAATATTCTAAGAAATGTCTTCGTATGTTTACTTAGCTGACAGAATATAATATTATATAACTATTAATATTTTATATGTACCAATGCACTCACGATTGTACTCGGTCAAAACCAAATGCCGCCTATTTGACGCTTGCATTCTGACGGTGCTGCTTTACGGTAGCGAATCATGGCACCTTACGAAGGCTCAGAGCAACCGTATACTGAGCTTCGAAAACAGATGTTTGCGACGAATACTGGGTGTGCGGTGGTATGACTTTAGGAGCAACGAGGAGATAAGAGAACGCACCAAGCAGCCTCTCATCACGCTGAAAGTGAAGAGGCGACGTTGGACCTGGCTCGGCCACGTGCTGCGGATGCCAGAAGAGAACTTCAACCTGGCTTGCCTGTTCTTCAAGCCGACCGGATTCCGGCGTCCTGGAAGGCCGCTAAATACAATCTACAGAGTGTATACGGCAAAGCTACGGGATGCTGGTTTGACCTGGAACGAAGCAAGAAGACTGGCGAGCGACAGGGATTCTTGGAGGCGCCGCGTGGTGTCCATATGCTCCAGTTAAGGGGCGGATATGGCAAAAGAAAGAAGAAGAATATTTTATGTTATTATATATTGTTGGATGGTGACAGAATAATGATATTTTACAAATTATATCATACGAAGTTTACAAATTGTTCCGACTTTTAAAGATACACCATATTTCTTAATTTTAGTCGTTATATGGCCTGATGCTTTAATATAAAAAGTTAATAGGTTTGAAGCTTAATACAGAATAAATGTCATTCATTAAAATTGAATGAATGACATTCATCATAATTAGATTCCTCCTTAGTACCATTTAGATTTAATCTAAATGGTACTAATGAGGAATCTAATCAAAAATTCTACGTTGTTGATATATTAGTTTACTAAACAAAATATGTGAGCAAGTAGATATTATGACAGAACTTGATTATGCTATTGAGCGAAACTATTACTGTTTCTTTTTTTGTGAAGTTTTGGTATAGTTATCATTACGATCTCGATGTGTTAAGGCGTTATACTTCGTCCTGTTAAGGCCGTACCTTCCCTCTATCTTTTGTTAAGCCGGTCACGTAAATAGAGCTGTGTATTTAAGCTTCGCGGTTTATCTTTTAACTCTTTTTACATGCCAAATCCCGTTCAAAGTGCGTTCGCTTTTATTTTTCTTTTTGAAAAAGTTCGCCGGAAAATTCCGCGAGTGGGCACATCTCGAGAGCTTTTTGTTTGATGTTGGTGGAGAAGCTTTCCATCAATGTTCCGAAGACGTAGGGAAGCATATACAGAGAAACATATATCGAACTAAGCTAAAAGGATCCAGTGAAACGTGGAAGTTATGTAGAGAAAACCAAACATTGAAATTTAATTGATCTCGGGAGATAAAATCTAACCTAACGAAAACACAAACCTACTCATATAGAAGTAGGTATCATGATAATATTATTTAAAATCCTTTTTTTTGTAGGTACAGGTTGTGAATAGTAGAACGAATTCGTATAATTTAAATTATACCAGAGTTAATAATGATTAGTTGTACCTGAATATTTATTATGAGATTGGATATGCTAATCATTTTTAAAAAGAGGCAATAAAATATATATTTTATATAAGTCTGGGTTAAAAAAATATCACAGCTAGTAAGTAGTGTAACTTATGTGAGCTAGATACAACTGACAAAAATACAAAATATTTTTTCTGCGTGGTGAATACTGAATGAGAGATATAATACAGTATTTATAAGTATAAATTTAGACGCCCACGATGAACGTGCGGTTACGCGTCAGGCTTATAATGTTGTGGTTCCTTGTTCAAATTACGACGCTGTCAAAATTTACATGTTATTTTTCAATGTGTATTTGGAGTATGAGCCCAATAGGTTAAACAAGTGGCTAACATCCATTTCCCGTATAAAAACAAAAATCTGTTAATACAACCTCTACTCTGTGGAGCCGCCCACATGATCTTCTCAGGATTGGACATGGTTTAATATATATATATACATATGTAAATTATCAAAGCTTACTACCACGTAAATGCATAGTCTTTTGAAAAGATAAAGCTACATTAGAAAATTTATTTTTTACATATCAGGGATTTTAGTAATCAATTACGTTAACGGAAGAAGATAGTTTGATTGACCTGTATGAGTACAGTGCCTACACGATATACAATAATTATACATATGGAATTACTTGTGGAATATATGAGTTATATGGAAGTCTTGGATATAAGTGTATGACAAATAATATCTCTTGCTAGGTATGAAAGCAAGCAAACCTTTTCTTTGTAACAATTTGTAATAAATTATTTCTGCAAGCTGGATTTATGTAATTATAATTAAATATCGTTCAAAACTAAACGCAAATCGTGAAAACTATGGTTGATGTAACCAGTTTTATTCCAAGATTTTAAAAACATCAGACTCATACGATTTGATATTTTTTCACACCATCGCATCTATTCTATATACAAGACTGCTTTCGGCCGCTATCTAGGGTAGGAAAGTATCCAAGTATTATCACTTATTGTAACTAATGATATTTTTTAAGATATATATTTAGATAGACAGTTTTGACAGTTCAGACGGCTAACTTATTGTAATTGTTACAATAAGTGTTAATATTTCGATATTTTCCTACCCTGGTTAGCTGCCGTAAAGGCCGAATCAGTATTGTGTATGGAATAGATGCGATGAATTTTTTTATTCATAAAACAAAAAATATAGAAGAACCCACTATATTAACTGTTTCATAAATAATAATTAAAGAATCACTGTTACAAAACAAGTACAATACTAAAATCAGTGTTGTCTCGGCGTGGCTATGTCAGATTTGGCTGTCTCGGAAAGTTGACGCAGATACCGCAAGGCGTCACTTACAAATTCCGCGCACATTTGCAGGGGTCATTTAGTTGGGACGACATACTCTGTCGTAGAGGCGTAGCACCGTAGCGGCGTAGAGGGCAGCCCAGTTAAGGTGGACGAGGGTAGGCCCGTATTATTGTGGTTTGCTTGGACTGTCGTACACTAGGATCAAAGTGGACTGGAAATAGGATGGTAACCAGGAGATTGGCCGCCTATGAGAACAATTAATTGATTGCCATTTTACTCGATTTTTAAGGAACCCATTTTACATAAGGAACTAATACGCTTTATCAAACGATAAGAGTATTTCTCAATATTATATAACACGAATATCTCTTTATGCATGCATAAATCTTCTCATAAGGATTCTTTATTTAAATAGGTACTGATGAAGTTGACTTTCAATATGTATAGCAAACGATATTTTTGTGTTTCAAGCGTAAATTGTTGCTTTTAATGCTTGTTTATTTATTTCCATTATTTTTAACTTTCAAAATAGAAGAATACTCAATAAACCCTTTATTATAATAAATGTTATATAAGTAAAATAGGGATATCCTAATTTAATTGTATTATTTTAATTAATCCTGTCTGTATATAATAATTAATTATTAAACACTATTTTTCCCTATATTTTATTGTACTTAGAAAGTAAAGTTGTAGCATTAAAAATTGTGTGAAATAATACACGCCTCATAATATTCGTTTGAGAACAGGAAAACTTCACTTACGTCATTGGAACAAATGCATTTATACATTAACACACAAAATATCCGACTGTCTCGCCAATCTCACTCTTTAAACGTAAACGAACTATTGCCTGAGAATTCATAAGCCGATAAACTTTTTTGATCTATGCATGCACTTTAGTAACTTGCACGATAATACGTAATAACCATTGGTATTTTACTAATATGGTCACTACCAGTAAATCCATGCACGTGTAAACGGCCTATACTATTATATAATCAAAATAGATTAAAGTTACGTAATGGAACCGAAATGCAACATAATTTTTCTACACTCGCATTAGAGTCAGTATATTTTTATCACAATATCTACCAAGACGAAAGGGTTCCAATATTTTTCGTATAATATCTTATTTAAATGTTGCTTGTATATAGATATATGCATTGAATTACTAAGAATAGTCACAGGGAATAGATCTTATCGTTTCTATCGAATATTACGACCCAGAATTATATAATATGGCAAAACTAAGCTGGTGATAGATCAATAGATCAATCAAAGAGACAATAGTCCGCATGATAATAATCAACCGACTGAGCTATTTTAATGGCGACAGTTGAACTACTTGTTACATTCAAAAGGAAAATTAAATAACCTATATATCAATTTTCCATATGTATACAAATACTCCAACGGAGTTGGGTGGATCACCTGCAACGGATGCATGACTTAGGAATTTAAAACAAATGTTTTATGGATGTTGAAGAAGGAAATTCATGGTAAGACATCACTGAGGTATAAGGAGATAATATGAGCGTGAAGAGTAAAATGCTGCTGATGGTGGGTGACTGAATGGAGCAACAGAGGATTGAATCTCATGGAAGTAAAAAACTGATGATGCCAAGTTTGTGCTGTAATGCCATTGAAAAAGAAGCGTTTAAATGCAAAATTTAAAAAAATATTGTATATTGTATCATATATTAATATACTGACCGCCCTCAGTCATTGTACACTGGCAAGACTCAGCCCTGCACAAAATAATTGTAGCAATTCCTTGATATTCTGCTGCCAGTAAATGAAATAGGGTAGGTATTTTCAAGTACATATTAATATACTGCGAATAATGGTTACGTAAAATAAGTTATCATTAATTGTAATGTAGAATATTATCTATATAATATATTATGATATATTATTAATCTTAATAAAAACGCAAATTTTTCAGTACTAATCCCACTTCTTATTAAATAATTGGACCGGTTTTGTCTGCCTCCGAAGAACATAATATTGTTCAACTTAACAGTATTCAGCATGTGTTATTAAGAAAAGGATTCAATGATTTTGGTAAATAGCAACTAATGAGGTAAAATATATTAATATAAATTCACGATGTGCAATCACATTTGGTTCTCTTAGGAGTATAATATTATTGACTGATAATTTACTTTTTTTACCAACTTAGATCTAATCTGGCAGACTATACAAAAACTCAAGAACCCGGAAGAAATAATGCAAAATAAAAAAAAAATACTACTAAGCATGTCTTTTATTGATTGATTTTACTAGTGCAAATATTATTTTATTGTATAACGATAAATTATTTTGTGTCACTTTTTGAATTCGCTAGACCGTGTGACAGACAATTTCATTTTTATCTTGGCCAAATAAAAAAAATATATGAATTTGTTTTTCAGTTTAATGGCTGCCTATAAACCTATCCATATATAGGTATATATATTTTTAAGTGTGTACTCAATAATATGAAACGCAATGTCAACAACTGGAGCAAATAAAAATATCGTGAAAGGCGAAAAAGGCAGTGAGTGTCTACCTACTGCGTGACGTCCAGAGCTGTAAAAAATACTGCCAAATAAAAATATACGTATTATATACGATCGAGTTTACGACTAAGAAATGTGTGGTTTTGAAATACGCAACGTAACGAATTGACAACATTCCTGGTGATTTTTGAAAAAATATTTATCACCTGAAATAATAAAATTATGTATTGTATAGTATGCAGTTTACTTAAATTGTGTTGTACCTACTCTACGCCGGATCAAAACTCTCCAAACGACACTGATACATTATCTTAAATTGTATACTCAGTAGTTTGTTTATTATTACGCTACTTAGGTACGCATAAAACTAAGCATACACATGGGTTCCATCACAATGTAGGAAGTAACTACAGCGATTTTTGTTATAGGGTTTGGTTATAATTAGAAATCATCTTCTGAAACCCTATTTAGTGGTCTGTAAGAAAGTACAGTAAAGAGGAACAAAAAAATATTCAAGCCTTTCAGTCAAATTTATAAAATAACTATAGATTATTTTAAAATTAACCCCATTGAGCGGATTCGAACCCAGAACGTTTCGGATCTATAAAATAATGCTACCAGACTATGACAGTTAGTATCATAATATCTATTATTTTTGTACGATAGTATTTTTAGTACAAATAACATCATTATGTTATTCATTTTCGTATTTTTATTTTGATGATTATGGTTTTCCATGCGCCATAATCATCATAATAATAATAATCATCAAGTTTCTCCGAGTTATATTAATACTATCGACCGAAGGTACTTGATGAAATTTGAATTTAAATTATAATGGATATAAGTTTTGTACTATTCAATTTTAGTCGTTTTTGCGACCCAGGTTTCGCCTTTCGGCATCTTCAGACACTATGTACATTCACCAAAAGGTAAATGCACACTGACAATACAAACTGTCAGTACAAACTGACAAATACACTGTTAAATACAAACTGTTATTGTAATCTAACTTACAAGAATTTCAACTTAACTAGATATCTAGTCAATCTAATGGTATCTAAGTCTACCTTTCAAAAAAAAAAAAATCGGTAAACACTAGATGACTAAATTTGTCCATAGATTGTATCTCTTTCGTATACACAGTTAGCAAACTTTTGCATAAATAACAGTAAACAAAAAAAGTGAATAGGTACATATAATCAATATGTTATTATCCGTACCTACCAGTAGATTGTTGTGAAATCCGAGTTATTATAACTGTACCTACCAATATTTCCCATTGCTATACTTATCATTTTTCGAAAACCCCATTACGTTTTGTTGAACTAGTCTGACCTTAGCCCGTTGTTCCTTTGTCAACAAAAATGAAATTTCCAAAACGAATTTCAGAACACAACAATTTGATTGTCCTCTCTAGTTTGAAGTTGACACAGGAATTTATAAGCAACTACGTACAAACAAGGAGTGCCTATTCTGGGCGTTTCTAACGACGTACTAGAATCCTCGACCCATATTCTTCCATCTTATTCCTTATCTCGGCTTACTTAGGTCGGGTGCTTGCAGTGACAGACTTTATAACAGGGAACAGGGTTTTGTAATATAATGAGTAAAGCGGGTTATATTATTTTAATTTTATAATATTTTATATACCCGTAAGTATATAAAGGTATGTCTGTATTTATAATATGGATTGTAGCGTTCCACCTGCTGTAAATGACGGTAAGATATTCACCTGGCAACGATTTCAACAAGGAAGTTGGTATATTTGTAGAAAAATAAATGAATACAATTTTAAAGTCATCATAATAATATTATTACGTAATTCAATTTCAATTTTTTTTAACATATTGTGTACATTACAAATTATAAGTTCAAGACGTTCATAACATGACATGAAACATTATTATAAAGAAAAAAGTAAAAAAAAGTATTAAAATGAAAATATAAAACGAGAACTTAATATAAACATACTGAATTTGGATATTTTCAGTTGAAAATGTCCCTTTGAGGCGGACGAACCCGGTCCAAATTTCTACAAAAAAATGCGTTTATTAAATCAAACAACAACACATTTATAGAAGTTCAAAGAAGTACACCGTGTTTACTAAGCAGACCCTATTTTAAGAATTTATAAAATAGCATCCACCTAAACTCACCCTTACGCAAGTGGAATATATCAAAACCCAAAACAATTTGGTTGAACATGGTCATCGCCTTCCCAATTAACATTACCAGTGGCAGGTTGGTTCTGCACCATGGAAGAATAAACAACTGAGTTAATCATTTTATACCTCGTATAAGTCAAAAAAAATTACGTAGCTAAATAACGATCTCCAAGATCTAAATTGCAGACTGCAATATGTAAGCATACATAAGAGAAAGTCAGTTGAATAATATGGGTACATATTGGAAAAAATCTATGATCAAAAAAATAAATCATATAATTATGATTGAATCCGCATACATTGCAATCCGGGTGAGATCTTTATAAAGTATACCACCTGCCGGCTTAAGTAGGTATTATTCATATTTTTATTTTAAAAATTCACAGTTGATTTATTTTCATTTTGTGAATAGCGGCAACCAAGTTTTGGCGTCCTGAATTATTCAGTCATTAAAAAATAATTTTATTATACATCTTATCTATATACACTTGTTGACCAAGATACATGTGGTTAGCAAACAGTTAAATTGATATAATGAAAATATGTATTCCATAGTTGTCACATAATAATTGTCAAGATACAATAATATGTGATGCCTCTTCTTAAGTGCTTTACTTACTGAGATATTATATCTCTTATCCAATGTCATAATTATTTTCGTAAATAATCTCATAAGTGTAATAAAAGTATTTTGAAAATCGTAATTATCTTTAAAACGACTACTAATTACACTACTTACAGAGTTTTTTCGCGGACGTTTCCATTATCTCCCTCTCCTCCCCTCACAGAGGTTCATACACTTCGTTCAGGACTTATAAAGCATAATAAAGTGCTCTCCTAGACATCTGGGTCTGTCCATATAAATTTTGTAACTTTACCTACATTGCAATAATAGTGCATTTTGCATTTTACAGTTTGAGCCAAAATACTGGACGGAATATTTTAACCTAAATGGATTATTTGTTGGGTTGGATAGTTTTAAGTACCTATGTCATATTCTGGGTCCCAAAGTTTAGCTTAACAGTTATTCAGTGGCAAATTTACGTGTACTATTTGGTATTGTAGTTAGTAAAAAATATAACGAAATGAATCTAAAGTTGCAAATTGTCACTTGCTTCGTTTTTCACGATCAATGTAATATGACCGCAAATGACGTTATTATAATATATATTGAAATAAAAAGATATGACCTTACAAAGCACACTTTTGATTTTGGACAAATTACGACTGTCCCTGAGCTTTTTGTCTTATTTAAAGCTTTCATACACAGATCGCAATTCATTTTTCTTACCCTTAATACACTTTTGCCCCTTGATGCTATCAGGTGTTTAGGTGTGGGAGGCTTTTGGCGCACACCCTTGAAAATTACGGGCAAATTACTAGAGTAACGAAAGGGTTTGATTCCATCTATTAGAAAGATTACACTCAAATAATATGACAGTGTGTATTTCCCAGTAATCTGACTCACAAATCCGCCTCAATAGAATGGCAAAAGGGTTCGTATAATAGTAAACATACTTCCAAGAAACAAGATGGCTATGAAAATATAGTGCTCGGTTACTATTATAACAGTGTGTAGCTTTGAATTTTTAGACAGTTAATTTTCTTGAAATAATATTAGGTAAATATCTAAACTTGTTTTACAACAATCATTGTGTTTGAAATTCATTCTTCTTCTTGTGCCATCCCTTATTGAAAGATGGCCAGTATTGGTACAATATTCCATTCTTCTTCTGCTACTCGAAACAGCTCGGTAGAACTACACTCGTACAACTAAAGGAGATAAATTACTAACGACGTAGGGTGTTTTCCTCTGCTAAGTATAGTGATGCGTGGATCGTTTCTTTGGATGCTGTACTTTTGGCATCGCATAATGTAACCACAGCATCAGCATCATCAATTTATAGTAGAGAGTCGAGTGGTAAGTGTACGCATTCACGAAAAAACCTGATGGTCTCCATACGTCGCTGGGTAAATGGTCTTTTTTAAGAAAAAGACGATTGTTTTCAGTTAATTTTCTTAAATTTTGAGTGATTACGTACAATTTTAAAATTCTTTATAATCAAGCACACTTTCATAACACACCAAAATAAACAAAACGTCGCAAACGCGCGCCGTAATTATGCAAATTTTGTACCCGAGTCGAAATCACAAAGCAGCCCATTCCAAGTAACCCGGCTCTACAAGCCGTCGCAAGGCAGTCGCCTGGAATGGGTCCGCTGCATTATGATGGCTCAAGGGAATAACCTTTAAACCGGGATTAGTGCTCGTATTATTGCGACGGTCTCAATCACAATGGCGCCCTCGTTACACGGCCAAATCTGCCGCTGCAATTTATAATAATGTGGTATTTTAAATAAAACAAACGAGTTGAATTTTTTCACCGAACTAGCGACAGGAATTTTTCGTTTTATTTTTGCAAAAAACTTAGTTTTCTCTTTGGTATATCACCTTTTCCGCTTTAGAATGGAGCATTATAAAGCCAAAATAACATTACCGGGTTCTCACGCCAATATTCTATCACAATCACTACCTCTTCGTCGCTATAGGATTTGTTTCCCGAATAGACCAAATGTCAATTTTACAGGAGACGAAAAACAAATTTCATTGTCGTATATTTTAATATCAGTAGATTTATCAATCATTCTTTCTACACTGTATGATTGCAACATTATCTAA
Organism: Rhyacophila brunnea; assembly: GCF_057557595.1. Taxonomy (NCBI): domain Eukaryota; kingdom Metazoa; phylum Arthropoda; class Insecta; order Trichoptera; family Rhyacophilidae; genus Rhyacophila; species Rhyacophila brunnea. Next base: position 37,884,873 of record NW_028232752.1, read on the forward strand.
GAATAGATTCCAAGAATAATATACTGGTATAAATCATTAAATGCACAGAAAATGCGTTTTATTTACAAGTACTCACTGTGGATATTCGGGAAATTTTTAGCGCTCTCTCAGAATAATGGATATTCGGGACAAAACATGGACGTTCGGGATTTAAGACCGTAGCGTATTGCTGCACGGCCCACAGATTACTGAATGGTCAAAAAGTACGCGCCTCAAATGTTATATTTTATTTACACGATAATTGTTAATAATTACCTCTACTATTTAAATACTTAATGATCGTAATTACCCAAGTTCGTATGTAATAATAACATGCGGCAATCGCTTTTTCGATTATTTTTTGGATTAAGTAATTAAATAGTTTTTAAGTAATTAACTATTTTTTTATTGAACGAATAATTCACAAGATTTAAGAATGTACCATTCTAATAATTGAACATACTTACATAATTTTTTAAAATCACTTCTGAGAAAATATATTATAAGGTATCTACTACTTCAATTACTAACCGACGTCACGGTCATTTCTCCAATATTTTATGATGGTACTTACTCGTACTTGCTAACAATTTTATATTAATACTTTTTCCAAAAAAAAAAAAATCAATTTATATATATCTGTAAGATTATTATATCTATATATTTCTATAATTGACAATTAAACTTATTACAAACCACCAAATAAATATTATATATTTACTATTGTAAGGAATAACAACACAAAATAATAGCATGTATAAATTAATTATCATTGGCTGCTAATATTAGGTAGGTACCAATATCCTAAGTATATAATATCCACCAAATAAATAGTTAATAACATACATATTAAATTAAATTAACTATCAGCGCATTCAAAAATAAATAATAGCATCGCTCTTTATTTTCATAGAAATACCTAGATTAAAAGTAAAATAAAGACAAACAATGTTTGATTAAAAATAATTTGAAATAATAATTATTTTTTACGTCATAGTAGTTGCCGGGTCATACTGTAGAATTCATATAACCGTTGGGATTTTGTGTCATTTATCAAAACAAAATGCAGTTATTTAGGTTAAAATACTCACTTCCACAACTCTACTGTAAGTTCAGGGCTAACTAGAGATGTATCAGCTATGAATGATCTCTTCAAATTTGATGAATTCACTATTAAAACAATAGTAACGTTAAAAACAATATCAATAAGACGAAATTTGAAAGAAGTCACCGGACGGCCAAAAAATATGAAAGTGGGCGTGATTGTTTTAGAGCTAGACAGCGTGAATGTGGGAGCGAGATGCACGGCGTGAGCGCGGTTTGATTGGCTAAAGTCATATTCGGGAAATAAACACTCAGCCAGAGATATATTTCGACCGAAATTAACTTGGATATTCAGGTACGAATAGTTGGACATTCGGGAGAACACCACGGAGTAATTGTAACTTAACATGGCGTATTCGGGTTTTTTAAAAAAATATCTCTGTTCCTAGATAAAAATATATTATTTTTATAAATGATTTCGGTAGAGTTTGATAAAAGAAATTGAACTGCATTAAAATGTCGATTTCGACAAAAATGGATATTCGGGAAACAAATCCTATAGCGACGTCTTGTGAAATGTTATTTTACTTAGAACATATGTGGACAATTTAGGGCCCTCTTCTTCTTTTGGTCCGGCCCTATTATATTTAGTAGAAGAAAATTATATTTACGCGCCTTTTCAAGAAAAGTAATCTGTAGTATTGGCACCACATAATACGTGTTTTCTGTTTTTTTCGAGGATAAAATACAATAAATCATAAATTAGGTCAAGGATAGATAACGGATGAAACCCATTAAGCAATACCAACGCCAATATTAATTGCTAGTCGCGTAGTTCAATTACAAGACCAAACTTCATTTAAATTTTACTAAAATTTGTAATCTCGGTTCTCACCTGACCGTCATCTGATGAACCAACACAAACAATGACCTCTCCGAACTAACCCATCCCACACCACACTCGGTCTTAATCGAGCGTATCACACGACTCTATGTCTGGATGTGAAGCATCAGCATTTTTTAAGCCTGGTAATGTCTGTTTTTCTGAGTTGATATTAAAGTTAATAAAAAGAGCCATAGGAGAGTAAGGCACGGGGAACTAATATATAAGAAAATGAATTTAATAATTATAAATATAACATAAAAACCAAGCTAAATATTATGGCCATACAAAAACTATGTGAAGATATCTTCACATTCGCAATTTTTTAATATAATAAGTATTGTCAATTGTTCGGACGGCCCGATGGGCCCAACAGCTGGTCGGACCGACTTGAGCATCTCTTCCCTTTCAGAGCACATTCACATACATGATGAATCAGTTAGAACCGGTTTGATTTATTTAGTTTCAAATGCTGGAACAAACTTATAATATACACAAGCATACAGTTTAGTCCTGCCACTAAGCTGACCACTAGATTTTTTGACCAAATTATAATTATTAATATTAGCAACTAAGCGTGTATTATCAAATCATCCGTCAACAAAGTCGAATTTGGAAGTGAATCGTGTAATTATTGTTATTTAAAGTCGACGATCGGCGTGAATCGTTGAATCTGGTTGTTTCTGCATTCTGTAGTCTTCTGGTGTAATTACACCTTTAGATTTACAATGTAAACGAATCTTAAAATTATTTTATAATAAGTATTTGGTTACCGGGCGAATAGGTTTAAACACACTACTTATTGAAAAAAAACAATATTACAATTATTTGACCCATCCGCATGTTTTAGAAAAAAATAAATATAAATAATAAGATAAGTATTACATTAATTTATCATATTAATCGGAATCATATGGAATAGTACAAAACTTAAATCCATTAGAATTTATGTATTTTATTTCTGATACTACAACCTTTGGCGGGTTTCTTCAAAAACGTCTTCCATCCTTAAATGCCCTGCGGCGCAGTCCAGCCATCTCAGCAACTCAAAAATCAATACATATTATATAGGAAAATAAAAAATGAGATAAGAGAAATTTTCACATCATCACAATATTTATGTAAGTACATATTTATACGTAAAATATTTGACTGCTTTGTATAAGTATTTTCTTTATAACACATAAGTTTTAAATGTTGTTACTATTTTCATACCAATGTAGGCATATGATTTGAATATATTACCCGATTAATCTTTCTTAAACCACTAGAAATATGAATAAACATAAAAAATTACAATATTGTATCATTGAATTGTAACAATGAATTATTTGAACAGAACCTCATTTAGATAATTTTGTAGAATTAATAATCGGCCATTTAACTTTTAAGTCGATTTACTCAGCTATCACTTCTCCCTTCATTTATTACTTCAATCCCCAGCTCTTCAATCATTAAGTCGAAAAATTCATCTTCATCTGATTATCATCATCATCGGCACTACAACCCAATGTGGTTCTTGGCCACCTCCAGGAAACGTCTCCACTCCCCTCTGTCTACCACAAGCTCCCTCCACCACCTTAGTCCCAGGAATGCTGTGTCTCTTTCTATACAGTCTAGGTCTCCCGATCCTCTTTTCCTCTTCTAGTCTGTTGAAAAGAAGCCTCTTTGGTGGTTGGGTGTCTTCCATACTTGAGACACGGCCTGCCCAACGAAGTCACCCCATTTTCACGTGTGAGACTACAGGGGGATCTTCATACAACGCATATAATTCATGGTTGTACCTTCCTCGCCACGTGCCATCCTCCTCACATACAGCTCCGAAGACTCTTTTTAATATCTTTCGTTCAAAGATATCCAGCTTCCTCTCATCTTTTTTTGATAAAGCCCAGCATTCCGACCCATAGGTTAATATGGGTTTGATGAGGGTTTGATTAGTTCTCTATAAATTTATGAAATTTAAAAAGAAACTGAAGATGACTGAACTTTAACACAAGAATGTATACTATTATAATTAAAAAGCTTTTTATAATCCGATATGTGTAAAGAGATGAATATAATATGAAAAGTATATTCTGAATATTCAAGAAACGACTAAAACTAAAATATTTTTTTGAGATCCCAACGAACGTTTGTGTCAGTCCGCCATTCTAAATAAACCCATTAATCTCTCTCAGGGTTAATGCACTTTTAAATCAGTCGCCGGAAAAAAGTTTTCCGAATTTTATTCACCCCATGCCAAATCGAATTCCTCGCGATGCAGCGGGTTTCCCAGCATTAATTTGCATCACGTACGACCGGGAAAAACCTTCGAAGTCTGCGACCGGAATTTCTAATGAAAAGTTGCCAGTAATAACATGGCGAGAGCGTTTTGTACCACCATTATGCCTTCTAACTGTAGACTAATTGCAATGGGGGAAGTGAATTTGTCTAATTTGTTTCGGCCACCATATAAAATGCAATAATTGGTGTAGTCAGGGCTGCCGCAACAGGTATGTGTGCGAAGAAATACTTATACTAATAATAGTAAAGTTAGTCTTATGGATTTAAGTTTTGTGCTATTCCATTTGAGTCGTTTTTTGCAACCCGGATTTCGCCGGCATCTTCAAACACTATGTATAGGCAAACACACACTGACAACGAACACTCTTAACTCTAACTTATATAGTAATTCAATACAATAAAGTATGTAAAAACTCCATTACATACCTACAAGTCAAGGGTCACAATAAAAAAAAATTAACTTGACTTGACTGGCAAAAAACGACTCAAATGGAATAGTATAACACTTAAATCCATTAGAATTTAGTTTTAAATTCCATCAACTATCTTCGGTCGATAGTATTAATAGTTAGTCTGTTAAAAAAAGTCTGTGGTGACCACACAAGGCGTAAGTAAAACATCAAAAGTGCAAAACTTAATACAACCGGGTTCGTCATTTTTTTTACCATTTAATGTGAAATAATACACAAAAAAGCAGCATGGTGCCCCTAGATGTAGTTATAGAGATGTTCTACTGTGTCACACACAGCAGTGGCACTGGCTGTCTGTTGAACTTCGATAGCCGTTTATATCGTGTTATATTATATACAAGAATCATAATAATAGTGTCACAATTAATAGGTACTGAAAAGAGATTCGCAGTTCTATTGGTTTTGCTTGCTAACATAGAATTTGATATTCTAGCAAACAATACAATTACTTCTACATCCACTGTTGAATGATTGCAGTATACCTATTAGATACGTCAAGTAATGCATGACAATGTATTCTATTACTTATATGAAGATATTGTCCAAGTATTTTAATAATTATTTATCTATAATACAATAAAAAATATTAGTTACAATTTTACAGGCTCAATGTTTTAGAAGTACCTACTTAATGACGATGCTAGATTTTACTGCCGTAATTTCATTATTTTCAAATGGAATAACAAATAAATTTGTATATAATATATAAATATTCCGTTTCAATTGCCATATGCATATTATTCAAAATAATTGAAACTACAGCCCTATAAATATTGGGAAAGATTAAAACACATTTATTTATTATAATAATTGATTGAATATAAGATCATCACGTTAACAACATGATATTACAAGTAGAAAGTAATATTAAAGACACAATAATTTCACGTCAAATATATTATTTACTTACTTTGAAAAAATATATTTTTTAAATACGGGACTTGAATCTGTAACCACTGGATTTGCTCCAATGTGCTTTACCAATTTACCTTACATAACCTAACGACTAACTAAATTCACTCCAGCGTAAGTGAAATATATTGATACCCCAAATCAATTTGTTTAAATACGGCGGCTATTGAAATCACTAATGGCTGGTTAGTTATTAATCTTAGAAGAACAAACACTGATGTTAAGATTTCTTTTATAGTGTCAAGAACACATGTAACTACTCCTTTGTTGACATTTTTCACGATTTGGGTTCATTGAATAGGTACTTGTTATCTTGTGTATGTTTATGATCTATCATATCCAGTTTTTCTAGTAAGATAGTATTAAATAAGAGGTCGGTTCAAAAGAAAGTTAGATAATATATTCAGGTGTCATTTATTCAATTTTTTGGCCTACTTTAATAGTTGGTTTCTAATGGTATGTAAGCTATTATAATACACTAATATTGTTTCAAAACAATATAAATTCTATATGCAGTCCCACATATACACATAGCGGTTTTTAGAATTATCTCGAAAAGATATTATATGATACCAGACTTTGAAACCGATAGCCTTGCATATAATGTAGTACGAAAAGCTAACATGAAATTGGTCAAAGTAACGGCCATGAAGGGTGATAGTATTTGTCGCACATTTTGTTGGCTGTGTTTCATGGTGATCAAGATTTCCAAAAACATATATATTTATCAGCATGCATTTATGAAACCATTAAATTATAGTATTTTGGTAATTTTAAATCAATTTCTATCAAGCACCCTAAGTGTACATGCTCTCAACAATATCAGTACATAGTAAGTTCTTACGAATTATTGTCTTAATAAATTGCTCCCCTAATATAAATTCCAAGCATTCCCTGCACTGGCAAGTGACCAGCATGTGTAAACGGAGCGTTGGTGTTAGGTTTTTATTGATATCACATTAGACAGGAATCATAGGCAGTTTGTATGTTCGTCACAACCTCGCAACGACTTGACTCAAGGGGGTGGCCGAGGCAATTTTTCTGAGATAGAGAATCTATATTTACCGAGACGACTCACTTTCGATGTAAACGTGCGTTTTATTATAAAAAATACCATTAAGTATAAGATAAGATCAAAGGAAAAAGTCGTCGAGAAAAGTAGGTTACTTGTATGTTATAAACGGTTATCCGGGCTACCAGATAATATAAAATGGGCCCTGATTTCAGCTTTGTAACGATGTAAACGTTTATGGTTTTTGTTGGAAAAACAACGAAAATTAAAGGAAATATTCACTTCCTGTAATTTTGTGGAACTTGATGATACTAGCAGAGCCACCTGGCAACAGCGAGCTGTATCGCTGAGTTTTACATACGGCTTAGCGCCCTGATGACAGAGTGGTGGATTTTAATATAATTGTGAAATAAATTTAATAAAAAATATATGCAATTAGCATGTTATTTAAATGTAGTAATTAAAAAGTAATTAAAAGGTAACGCAGTGATTGTGCCGTAGTTTTTCACTTGTTTCCGTTTGACAATTTGACATTTTGTTAAGGTGATTCATCAGTGAAACGGCAAATAATTTTCAACCATAGGCGCGACAAAATTTTGCACTCGCTCCCATTCGGAGAGAGAATGTAGAGCTGGAAACACGTCATTTTGCTTCGTGATGGCGACGGCCGTAATAATTCTTAAATCGTGTAAAGATGACTTAAAACGTTACCCATTTACTTTAAAAAGAAAACATGTCAATGAATATATTATTATTGTTACTGATAAAACAATAAACAGAACATTAAATGGACACATGTTGGATGTATAAGACAAATTATATTTGGTTTGATATGCCTCATTTGCACCCGCGACCCGCAATCCACGCATCGCCTAGCGACGATCTTTTTAGACCGTGTCTCAACTGAGGTATGGCCTTAATTTGTTACTTTTACGATTTGCCAGAATAGTTCTATTTTTTGTGCACTCGGAGTATTTGTTATTTTTTTCTTTTTATTACGGGACATGAACCTAATGGAGTAGATAAATGGCTAACAACCATTCCTAAAATATTTTATGAAAACTGTCACTCTGGGTTTTGCAATGCTCTAATTTGGAGCGAAAATAGTAATTTATTTGAATATCCGTAATGCACCAATTGAATAAATAATTATAACGTGTTCTCTTTATAATCTATTCCCTAAGTAGGCAAAGAAATAAAAATACATAGTTATTTTTGTCACCACGTTTCTCAATTGGGAAAAGAAAATTGTAGTCAGAAGTGTAAAATTGAATTGACTTCAATATATAATGAAAAAAACCTAGCTAGGTCCGGTTTCAAAACAGTTTGACATATTATTATAATATTGATAATTTTTTGGTATTGTCAAATATAGTTGGAAAGCTGAGCAGAATAGTGCATAAATTATTCTTCTACGTAACTTAATATGAAATCAAAACAACGTATCACCAAAAATGTTATATGTAGTTTAGAGAGGTTTCCGTCTAGCAGTGGATTGATATACGTTAATGATGATAATAATGATATAAATAAAATATATCTATGCAACATTACGAATGTTGATAAATATAGTAATTCATAGAATCGACAATCGTAGAATCACCTTAAGGGGACTTCATTCAGTAGTGTGTCTGGCAACCAGGACACATATTGTTTGCAATTTGTGTATGAGTCAGAGTATGGACCTAATAGGTTAAGCAAGTGGCTGACATCCATTTCTCGTAAAACAAACTATGTTAATACAAACCTCCTCGCTGTGGAGGCCTATATGATCTTATTAGGATCGGACATGGTCGGATTGAACAAGGCTGACAATGATAATAAAAAAGGTATATACAATCACAAACTCTGATAAATAGAGCGATGCAGGAATATTAACTTGGAAATGCTTATATCTAGTAGTGAATCGATTAAGGTTGATGAAAATAATCATAGACTAATTTAATATTATACGTAAAGTTGTGATGCTAAATAACATGTTAATTTTTTTCCATGCTATGCTATGTAATTTACTCTTACCCATGGGGTATACTGGAGTCGAGATATCTCAAATTTACACTTTTGTTTTTTAAATAAGATCGCTTGCTAAAATTGAGAGAACTCTATATATTATAATAATAGTATTTTAGATTAACGTTGTACTATTAATTATTATGGTATGTTATATGTGTTTTAGATTTCTAAGGATATTTCGTATAACAAGACAGTCTTGATTTTGGTAAACAGATTAAAAACGTAAAATTATGAAATTTTATGTTATAAATAATATTATGTACAAGAAAATGAAGTTCTAAGCAATTATTAATTGTGGTCTTCATAGTAAGAAACATTAGTTCGAATAATAACAAATAATGTTTCTAACCGGGTTGTTTATACTTACTTACGTACCCTATCGCATACTTTCAGTGCGTGCATTAAACATACAAATGCGTCGCTCTCTCGCTATAAAAAAAATCCTTTCTCCACGAAACACCCTTATTTCTCGAGCTTATTTTAATTTTTGTAATTCTCTCAGTCTCGGATAGCCAGGATTAAGGAGATGGTTGACGAGATTACATTTTTTACCTTGTCCTAGATAAAAAGAGTAACGGAATACTGTTTTTATTTTTTCCCCCGAGCTGCTGGAGTATTTTCAACTGAAATCCAGTTTATTTGAGTTGCTTTTAGAATGATTGTTACTTCAACTTAGCAAAATGACAAACGATTTGTGAGTACAATGTAGAATACGTGATTAAATTAAGTGGCCCTTTTAGTGTAAAAATTCTTCTGTATTTTTTTGAATTAGCTACTCTTATTTTATTACTTAGCGCCATTTTATATTCCCAAAAAATATTACTTAGATGTTTTATCCTACAATGTTGAAAATATAATTAATGAATTTACTTCACCGTATACAGGATGTATCCAGTGAAATTTATAAATCCCATTTTTTATTTTACGTTGGATCTACATACCTACAATCCGACGTTTTGAGCGGTATAGCGATTTGTTTCGTATAATATTGGTTATTATATAAAAATAAGTACGTTAGTTTTAAAAAATATATATAATATGCTTATAAGAAATTTTTAAAGCAAAACGAATCGATTCTTATTTTTTATTCTTTATAGACTACGGACTACAATTCTCTGGATAACACAAGATGTCAACACTAAAATTTTGATCGATTCTACCTCCATATTATATAAATCAAGTAAAAGTAATGTTAATTTTATTGAATAAACTTTGATTTAAATTAGAAAGATGAAAGCCATATATCCACAGAATTTGAAAATATTCTCACCTCAATATAAATAAATTTAAAACTATCCATATGAAGGAAACTTGAGCGGGTAGTTAAATTGGTTAAAACACTGACTCGGCAAGCGATAGTAGAATGACGATTCCCACCAAAAGGTTCGAGCACCAAGATTGTTTTCTGTGTGCCCAAACACTTTATATAACAATACTTAGCGTTGTACAACTCAAAAATAATGCATTACCTACGTTTAACAACAAATTGTCGTTATTAATTAATTTAAACTTCACGTTGATCTGGCAAAGGAAGCTGGCCATTCAGGGGTACCATATCAGTGGATACCAGAAAACCTGGACTAGAATGAGGCTATAAAGAAAATGTGCCAAAGTATGTGGATAGATTTTCACCATAGGGCATCATTAGAAAAGGGGAAATGGAGTAAGTCTATTCTACCATCACCACAAGAGGTGCCCTGGTTTGTAGAGTCTTATTTGACGAGGAATGAGCTTAAGTTAATACTGAGGCTAAGAACAGGGCACACCATGGGCAAAAGATTTGATGTCCTCATGGGAAGAAGCAAATCGCAGCTCTGCGATGAATGTCATGTTTTAGAGGACATTGTACATATAGCACTACAATGCCGTGAATATGAACTTCACAGAGTATAGCTGCGAATTGCGGATATCTATGAGAATGTCGACGAATTGAAGGGTGTCCTGGCGGTGGGTAGGACGGAAGAGCTAGGCAAAATTGTAAAGTTATATAACAGAATAGGAGTGAGGATCTGATCGACGGATCTCCTTCTAGAAGAGAAGAGGCGATATGACAGCGAGTCGAAGTCAAAGCCTCGGTAAAATCACAAAAAAAAACCTTTGTATATAAATGAATATAAGATGGAGTCTAATTGATATATGAAAGTGAAGCTGATAAAGGTGACTAAGACAAATATAATAAAGTTATTTAATTAATTTTACATTGTTGGTTCGTTTGTAGCAATCTTAACACTTAGTGTGCACTAAGATTTATTTACAACTACACTGACAGAGATGTAATGTTACAAGTCTAAAATTGTCTTTCTTTTATATAATGCATATTTACTGTTTAGTTTAGATGAATAATTTCAGAAAATCAAAAATGACAGCATGATAAAGTAGTAGAACTAAGTGTGAGAAGAGGCTTACATAATTAAAAATCAATATAGCATAATATAAAAATGTGGATGTATATATTATAATTATTACGAAATCAACTAAACTAAAAGTGTTTTGTCAAATCGTTGCAATACACAAACTTTATATAACTATAAAACAAATTGTAATAATAACTTATTCATAAGAAAACATTGGAAAATTATTTAAATGTGTTCAGTTTGATTTTTCATTGAAATACGTGATTTATTAATGAAAATGGGAATATTTTATTTATTTGAATATACAACAGATTGAAAAAAATAATTAACCACGAATATTCAATTATTAATTTTCATATTTGAAAATAAAATAAATGTCCCAAATAATCAAGTTGAGTAGTTTCAATCACAATAAAAGCATTTTATTATTTAATTAACAATCAATGAAATAAAAATTATTTTATCTGTTTTAATAATAATTAGTACCTACTTACTCAATTTTATTATTTTACCTACTATATTATAATAAGTACATACGTCTACCTAATGCTTTAAAATAAAAAACTCAATAAATAAAAAATATTTAATTAATAATACAATATAATATTATGGCCGTATATTTTTTTACGTCTTGTGTAATAGGACCGGTCCTGACCCAGATTTCCCTCTGATTAACGACGGACAAAACATCGAGAGCGTCGACAGCTTCAAATACCTGGAGGTACACATCACGGGAGATGGCATTTTGCAGAAAGAGCTCGCTATCCGAATAGTGATGTCTGGAGCAACATTCAACTCGATGCGGAATGTCTGGGATAATTGTACTCGGTCAAAACCAAATGCCACCTATTGGACGCTTGCATTCTGACGGTGTTGCTTAACGGTATCGAATCGTGGCACCTTACGAAGGCTCAGAGCAACCGTATACTGAGCTTCAAAAACAGATGTTTGCGACGAATACTGGATGAGCAACGAGGAGATAGGAGAACACACCAAGCAGCCTCTCATCACGCTGAAAGTGAAGAGGCGACGTTGGACCTGGCTCGGCCACGTGCTGTGGATGCCAGAAGAGAACTTTAACCTGGCTTGCCTGTTTTTCAAGCCGACCGGATTCCGGCGTCCTGAAAGGCAGCTAAATACAATCTACATAGTGTATACGGCGGAGTTACGGGATGCTGGTTTCACCTGAAATGAAGCAAGAAGACTGGTGAGCGACAGGGATTCTTGGAGGCGCCGCGTGGTATCCATATGCTCCAATTAAGGGACAGATATGGCCAAAGAAGAATATATTTTTTAAATTATTAATAAATAAATAGGTATAACACATTTCCCGGAATCTGGTACCGGAAAGCCTCTTAGGGATGCAACCCTATAGTTTGATAGACTTTATAGTCAGAAGACGTATGCTATAATTCGATGAGTCAACCAGCCGAAAGAGAGCAACCTTTTTATTCTAAGTATTTCATGAATATCTATCAGTGCATAGATTATCACAATGTGAATGTATCTTTGGTAATTCAGCTATTCGTCGAAATCCGTAGGGCCAAAACAACCAAAAGAATTTTTAATTTCATTTGATTTTTATCCAGTGAATTACGTTAAAATACAATCCGTTTGCTTTGGCTTCAAAGATGGGAAATCTACTACTATTGCCTGTCATGGGATAAGTGCAATATAACTAAACTAAAAAACATTAAATCATTTACCATTTATTGTACGCACTCTTATTATAATTGTCTAAATTAGATTATATATAACTTATAGCAGAAAGGCGCATTTTTGTTTCATTTTCCGCAAAATGTATTTTTTACCATATCCAATCTTAAGATCACATGATTGTGTCTCCACGGAGTGGAGGTTGTATTAAGAGATTTTTGTTTTTACGATAAATTTTAGATAACTTGCTGAATCTATTAGTTCTATACTCTGGTCCAAACACATATTAAAAATTGCGCATTAATTAGACCCGGGATTTGAACCCAGGATCCACGAAATTATAAGCTGATGCGATAACCGCGTGGCCATCATGAGTGACTATGTATAAGATTTATAGGATCTACTATAAATGTACTTCATAATGCAGGAAAAGGTAGAGGCTAACAAAAATGCTTAGACATAAAGATGTTGTCTTGGATACGCAACCTCTGCAAATGTCTTCAGGCGTTGGTGATCTGTTACGAATGATGAAGAATAAGGAGATGTCCTGCAATCTGTTCGCCACAAGAATAAAGGACAGTGCCAAAAGAATAAATTAAATTATAAGAATATTCACAATCAAAATACTTATTTCAACAGTTGGTATTCACGTATAAAATCCATATACAATAATTATTACAGGTAATTGCTTTTAAATAATACAGAATTTCCTGGTTATCTACCACTACGCTAGACAATGACGGTGGTTTGCGTTCCAGTACCGCCCTTAGCGATACCTGCTACTAGCTGCTGTGTACCTGTACTGACTTTTAAACATAAACGAACACTGCTCACCTATACTTACTATATCACATGCATACTAACACCAGATAAACGTGGTCGTTTTCTTGTATAGTTTTCTAAAATAATGTATTACAATGCCACTGAAGATGCCTTATTTTCTCTGATAATATTCCACTAAAATTTAGCAATAAATAATAGAATATTTTCCTTGTAGGTAAACGTTGTTAAGAATAATTAATGTACAAAAATACAAATAAAACAATGTTATCTACTTTGGAGACTTAAAATAGAATATAAATAAACAGAGAGTTTATTAAAACAAATGTTGATATATCTACACATTCAAAACACTATCGTATATTTGTTTATGTTTTAATATGTTCATTCATAATATTTAGTTATAGGTTATGCGGTTTCAATAAAGAATCCTAAATTTTTAAACTCGCGTAAAAATATTAAGGGGGGACATGCTCGTCGAAGGTCGAAATTGAGTTTTTATTGTATATTCAAACCATGATCCTGGACACTCCTTAAACGTTGTAGATGATCTATTTATATAATTTTGAAGCCTTATTATCCTTTATAGTTATTTTAAACATTTGATGACTGCATAAAGTATTTTTGTTACATAAAATAGTATTCTTTTAAACCTCTCGCTCTAATGTTTTAGAATATAGTCATATTTCGGTACATAACTGTGCAGTGGTGTTAAGATTTTTTACATTTATTAATTTTTAAACGCATTTATAAAACCATTAGCATAATTTATTACGAGATAATTTTTGTAAAATATTCACGATAAAAAATTATATTGATAATCTCTGTGATCCCAAATTTGACAAGAATTAGGCATTTTATTATTCAAAAAATCGGCAAGATTAACACATTTGAAGATGATTCTAAAGATATTTATTATAAGCTATGTCTTTGACCATACAAGTGTGATAAACATTTTATGAATAATGATTGCTTTATAATAATTATTGACCTAAGAATAAGGTAGTGTTTTTTTGAAATACGCCATTTCTTTTGTCATTCCCTAGTGGTTAAGCTACAATATACGGCCGTAGCCATAAATTGACAAACTATAATTGAAGTAGGGAGTAAAATGATATTGACGCGCGTGTTTGAACATGTACGGTTTAAAAAAAAATAAAAAAAAATTCAGTTAGGTACATGTTCAAACACGCGCGTTAACATAATTTTACTCCCTACTATAATTATAGTTTGTCATTTTATGGCTACGGCCGTATGTTGTAGCTTAACCACTAGGGAATGACAAAAGAAATGGCGTTTTTCAAAAAAACACTATCTTATTCTTAGGTCAATAATTCTTATAAAGCAATCATTATTCATAAGATTTTTATCACACTTGAATGGTCAAAAATATAGCTTATAATAAATATCTTTAGAATTATCTTCAAATGTGTTAATCTTGCCGATTTTTTGAATAATAAAATGCCTAATTCTTGTCAAATTTGGGATCACAGAGATTATCAACATAATTTTTTATCGTGAATATTTTACAAAAATTATCTCGTAATAAATTATACTAATGGTTTTATAAATGCGTTTAAAAATTAATAAATGTAAAAAATCTTAACACCACTGCACAGTTCTGTACCGAAATATGACTATATTCTAAAACATTAGAGCGAGAGGTTTAAAAGAATACTATTTTATGTAACAAAAATACTTCATGCAGTCATCAAATGTTTAAAATAAATATAAAGGATAATAAGGCTTCAAAATTATATAAATAGATTATCTACAACGTTTAAGGAGTGTCCAGGATCATGGTTTGAAAATACAATAAAAACTCAATTTTGACCTTCGACGAGCATGTCCCCCCTTAACAAAGGCCATTAAAATGTTGACCAATCCTGAAGTGATTCATGAATCAAAATAATTTATTTATTTCCTAGATTTTAATTGGAAATATGGTATCCATTATGTTAACGGAATTTGAAAGTATACTAAGTTACCTAGGTATAATAAATTATTCGCAAGATGAAGACTTGAGTCAGTAACTTAATTGGTCGAAGCACTAGTCTAGCAAGCGATATATGTATGTCATATTCGATTCATTTTTTTGTTCTAAAATGTTTCTAAATTTGTGATCAAATTGAGGTGCATGTCGCCTACATGTCACGCCTACTGTCACGCTGTCACGGCGAAAAATTTAGTGTATGGTTTCTTCATTTTGCAGAATATTTTGAACGATCACCATCTCTGTAAATTCACCGAAGAATGACACTGATGAAGAGTGCCAACTCTAATATATAAGTAATTTGAATTATTATTAATTATTCATGCTAATTTCAATTAATTTTAACAGTTTCTATGTATGCGTATGTCAAAATAATTACTTGCGACATTACATCCATAAATAATATTTTACAGAACCCAACCTGCAGACCATGGATAATAGACAACATTCTCATAGAAAATACATAGTGCCAACCTCTAAAAACAAAAAACCTGATTTTGACATGACAGTCGAGAAGTGTATGCATGTATGCATGTAGAAGATGATAAAAACGTTAATTGAGTCATGCAGGTGTCGATGCAGTGCAGTTCAAGGTGAGGTAACCTCATTGTTGTTCTGCTGATTTCGGCAGATTTTCTTAAATAGCAATGTGCGTTTAACGGTTCAAAATGTGCCAGAAAATGGGAGCATCAGTCTCATAACATTTTAAACACCAAGAAAAACGTCATAACACAATTTTTTCTTAATGTGACGTCACGTGATTTTTGTATTAAATGTGTTGTAACTCAATTTGGAGACCATTAATGAGCAGGTATTAATAAAAGCCAATAGTTAAAATTTGTCGCAATGAAGCATAGCAGTCGTGGCATAGTGGTACTGCGCAGGGCGCGATAACCAAGAGACGCAGGTTCTATCCTGCCGGGTGTCTTAATTTTTTCGAAATAGATTGTTTCTATTAGCTATAATTTTCTCATGAGTATTTTCAGAATTATGTATATATATATATTATGTTATATATATTACCCAATGAGGAAAATGTAAAAAATAATAGAAGCTTTGTTGCCACATCGCGTATATTTCGTATGTTTGAGAGATTACAGTACAAAAGAGAAATATTGTCTCTACCCTTTCGCTTCTAATCATTTTATCACTTTTGCATAACTCCATTGTACGTGTTCTCTGCTGCAACTCTGTGATAATAAAACGCTGTTATAATCCGTATAAGCCGCCCATTGTGCTGAGCGGATGATTTATCCGGCTTCTTATTATTATAATATCACTTTTATCAATCATAATACCACCTATGCCATATTAAAAAAATATATATAATGAAATTTAAATATACCTACACATTAATCGTCATAGTCTTATATTAGATAAATGGAAAAGTACTTACCAAATATTTAATTGATGTTAAAAACATTACTTAGGCCAACCGGGTTCCGGTATCTTAGAAAAGTGTTTCTCAAACATTTTCATGCCATGGCCCCCGAAATCAGAAAAAAATCCAAGGCTCCTCTCCACAAAAATTTTAGTCTTTAGTGACCAACTCTATTTTATTTACCATTGTATTATTATATGTACACCTTTATTAAAAATTTAAAAACAATTTAATGAGAGGGGATTGCATATTTTTATATAATACCTACATCAATATCCGGTACAATGTTTGAGATACTAATTCGCAGGGTTTGCTCCAAAGTCTACGTTGAAAAACACGACCTGTGTTTATTTTTTTATTACCAGTAATGATAAAAATGCTGTTTCGCATAGGTATGTTGTCGAAAAAGGAATCATGATTAACACTGCTGCTTTTGCGATTGACGGATATTATTACTGTCGCCTTATCCAAAATGCTGGAAGACTTCTTTCATTAAATTCGACTTCAAGGGAATTAACTGATCGAATAGCAATCAATTATTCTTGAGCTGCCCACGTTATAATAATATTTTAAGGATTTAGCAAATGGTGTTCTTATCCAATTGTACTTTGGTCTTCATTTAGGTTTTGAAAATATTATCGTCCAGTCATCAAGCTTTTATGATTTTTTTGCAAATACTGAAATATTTCGCGACTCCCTGGCATGAGCTCCAGAGCCTAGTTAGCCGCACCCCGCAGTTTGAAAAGTACTGTCTTAGAAGGCCCTAAATACAATTCAGAATGTATACAGTAGAGGTACGGGATGCTGGCATGACCTGGAAATGTTTAAGAAGACTTGCGAGCAACATAGATTCTTGAAAGAGCTGTGTGGTGTCCATGTGCAAAAACTAAAAGGCGACTTGGTCAAAGAAAAGGGAAAAAAGGTGTACTCTCTAAAGTATTTATTTATTTTACAATATACAATAAACAAAACTTTCGAAATGTGGTCGTACAAAAGCATGCCTCGTATCAACTGGAATGGCAAAGTCACGAATGTCGAGTTTATGTCAAGGATAAAGAGGTCAGAAAAAATAACCAAAGAAATAAAAACAAAAAATGTGGCTTACTTTTGTCATATCATGCGACATCCGGAGAAATATTAATTTCTGCATTTTACTTTTATAGAATAAAAACGTCCTGGATCAAAGATCTCAGAGACTGGTTTGAGTTCAGCACTCAATCCCTTTTGAGTCATGGAAAAATGGCTGAACAAATCACCGACGCCCGATAACGGATATGCCACAAAAAGAATAAGATACATAATTGGAAAAACCTCATAAACATACCTACACATACTAGAAAAATTCCTTAAAAAAGGTGCCCCGAGTCATACGCATATCTTTCACTTTCCGGGTGAGTGCTCTATTCTTGAAGTTGTCGATCCCTCTATGATGCATATGAATTATTTCTGATACTTACCTACTTCAAATTTAGCCAATCGAAAGGCGATCGGTTTTTTAATCAATAATTATTAGGGAAAATTACATAATATCTATTTAATGTATTGTAACCGAGACCCGACGCTAACCAAGCTTATTAACGTTCTTGTATAAGGTGTAAAACCAAAAGCTGACAGTTTTAGATTTGTCGCCATTTTGGACTGGACTTTTTTTTTGTCATTTCATATTATATATTTTACTTACATAATCTAGAGTTATGGTAATTCAGTTATGGACAAATATATAGTAGGTACATACAATAAATCGTGAAAAGTTTACAGCTTGGTGAGGATATAATATATGGGTAGGAGCTTCTGTCATGGGGCCGTGTTTTTTTGAAGTTGGGAATTAAAATTGCCTTGGTGGTAGATGGTGACCATTACCGTGACATGATTACATTTATTTGAATGAGTCGACGAAATGGACTTATGGTTCTAGCAAGATAGCACCAACTATCATAATGCATTCGAAATACGGGAGTTATTGTAAATTATGTTTCCATGTCTTGTTATTTCCCATTTTGGCGACGTTTACTGGCCTCCGAGATCATAATTATTATTTAACACCTTTCTTTTGAGTTCTTTCAAAATTAATGTGTCTACGCTGATAAGCCGTAAATTATGCCTTATCTCTAACAAAATAATATACGGCGCTTCATCTGCGATACATAGCAAGACTTATGTACAAAAGTCATGGAAAACATGGTCAAAATAATGATCATCTTTCAGAGGAGACGTAGCGATTATTTGAACAATGTTCCATGTTGTGCATAATTACCATGTGTCCGTTTTACAATTGATAAAAAATAAAAATATTACTTTACTTTTAATAAAAATAAAAGTCAGTTTTTATTGAAACGCCTTTACTAGCTTGTGCTCGTAATATTCCAAAATTAAAGAATTAAGAATAAAGAATTTAATATTCGTAAGTCTTCTGTGTATTCAGTAAGTATTAAATATATAGGTATCGAAGCTATTGTATGGTCAAGTTTGGTGTGTTCTTCTACCTACTTGCGTTATTTGATATTCTCGGTTTATCGTTTGTCAAGGGTTCATACGATGGGGTAGGTGACGTTCATTGTACACAGTCTGTCAATATGATGTGTCACTAGCATAAAGAGATTATAGAGGCAATAATCTAACGTACCTATATATTAATATTGCCTTTGAGCGTTTTGATTGGTTATGTAAGTCCCTATATATTAGTCGAAACTATTAAAATTGGTTTACCACATTAGTTTAACTATGTACCTCTTAGACTATAGATGTACCTACTTTTTATTTTTGTGCCCAATTTTACGTTTTATATAAAATTATTACTACGATAATATACTTTGAATGAAAAATAGTCCAGTCACATTGAGATAATAATAACCTATTTAATGATATTATTGGTATACCTACTATAAATCATACTATTACTAGATTTATTAGTTAAATAATTAGTCCCAAAAATTGATGTTATGTTTGAAATGAATTTTCACAACCTGTAAATGGAAATTCTAAGAATTATATTTAGTTTGACCCGGAAATCTTAGTGTAAAAAATCATCATATTTTTTTACTTAGTAGACTGACGCAAATGAAATTTTAGGGTAGCTTAACAAATTTAATAAATATTCTAATGGATATAAGTTTTGTACTATTCTCATTGAGTCGTTTTTCGCGACCCGGGTTTTGCCTTCGGCATCTTCAGGCACTGTGTACACTCACCAAAAGACATATAAACACTGACAATGAATACTATTAACTCTAACTTATATAACCAATCAATACAATAAAGTTGGTAATAACTCCATTACCTACCTATCAAGTCAGGGGTCACAATAAAAAATATAGCAAAGATATTTTGAGTAGTTGAAAGTGTTTGTAAAAAATCCCCCTATTTCATTAATAATAATACACCCTATAAGCGTATAATAAATCGCCAAAACCTGCAAAAAACGACTCAAATAGTACAATACTTAAATATATTAGAATTTAAATTCAAATTCCATCAAGTACCTTCGGTCGATAATATTAATATAATAAATATTTCTTTTATGTGTACGTTGATCGCAACGCATAAATACGATTTTGCAGGTAAAAACTTTAATGAAGAGAAAGGTAAGAAATAAGTAGTATATAATACACACATACCTACGTAAAACTACAGTATATTCGTAAGTGTAGTGTTAGAGTTAATCCACTTAATTCACTTAGACTAATTCTAATAAACTTCTAAAATGAAACGTGCTAAATGTTTTCTAGCCGGAAACCTCTGGGGCAAATAAAAAACAATAATTGTAATTCGAGTGAGATGATTACGCCACTTTCCTACATTTAGAGAGGCACTGGAAGTCTAGGGTAGAAAATATTTTTGTAGATAGGGATGCCATGACCGTGTCCCGTGTCAATACTTACTAGGTATACGATACTTTTTTATCAATAGATTTCCTTATTGGTGTTTTTGGGGACATCCAATAGTTTTTTAATACTATTGCTAAATAATATATACCCTTAAGCGAATATTTTTAGACACCTACTTAATCGATGTATTGATTTAGAAACGATTCTTTATTGCGATAATAAAATAAGGACAACTTATATTTTTTTGAATTATTTATGCCACTCCCTGGATCAGTCCACTGTTCCATGATGACCTCTCCAAACTGATTATTTTTTCACAGCTTTACACAGTACGCTATGCTACGACATGTTTCTGGGCCTTTTTTTTACGAGGTTTCCATCGTACGCGAGGTCACTTTTAACACGGTCCAGATTAACTTTCATCTGCGAATGATTTCAGAAAAACTATGCCAAACAAAATATCTTCAATATACTGAAGAATTGAAAGCGGTAAGTGGGTAAATGAATGTGCATCATGTAATCATGTAACATAGTGTTATACTTGTTAGATCAAGCATATTTGAATAAATACATAGCTTGAAAAATATACATTTATTCTGGCAATAAATCTATTTTTCCATATTTATAGTAAGCAGCTAAAAAATTTAAAAAAAAATTGAGAAATTAAGCATAATATTTGTTTGGAAATCAACATGCTTAGGCTCTTGGTACATTATACTATCCACTTTACGCTATTATAATGTTAGCGATGACTAACTTTCACACCTACATTGATTGTCGTTGTATGCCTTATTTATTAGAAACAATGTTTTTCATTAATCGAGCTGGCGTTTACGTTTTAGAACTCCATATTATGATTATGTCGACTATAACTTTTTTATTGATTATAATCAACATTTTTATAAAGATGGGTCTGTAGCCCGAAACAGCTGTCAACGTAAATAACTTAATAAAGTAAAATTTATAAAAATATTTTTGTTTCAAAACAGTAATAATTTTTACCTCAATCTTTCTTTTCGTGAAAACAATATTGATAAATAAATTTATTTTTGAAAGTGCTATTTAGACGATTTATCATTTTTGGCAATAATATACTATTTTGTAACACTGCTGACATATTTTAGTCAATGACAGTTGGCTTCACTGATTATCTATGTAATATATTTATTTGATTTTTGATTCACTTAGAAATAAGACGACCGAGATTTTCATAAATATTGTAATTTTCTCAGACGTTGGATAGTAATAATCATTTCTAATGATTTCCGTAGATGTATCAGTCTCGCTGCGGTCAGCGACAAGACGTTTACTAAGTATTCCATTGTGTTTTGTGTTTGATTGTAAATACTAATTTAAAAAATATACCTCCAAAGAAAGTATCATATTGAATATGTATCCCAGCATGAAAACAACACAAATTGCTATTCGTTTAAATATAGTACCTACCTACATATTATTTTATTTTATTTGATACACCTTATGATTTTATTCATGTATAAATTCTCACATTTAAGTCGTGAATTATTAAAAATCTATTAAATTCACATACCTAATATATAATTTTAAAGTTCAATATGAAATTTGTCGGAATCATACTAAAAAAATCTACGAGATATGATAAAACCCGTTAACAACCCGCTAACAATATTTTCATGCCGCAACTTTAAAGACTGTTATTTCATTTTTCAATATGAGCTTAATAGATGTATTATTAAAAAATCTAACACCTTTTCTGTATAATATAGTTTCATACAATACATAAATATGTTGAAACTGAAATATTTGTATATATCGATAGAATAGAGTGAATAAACTGTTCTTTAACATAAGAAAACGATATCAAACATCAATCCTTTTTTTTCACTACCACATTCCTAAGTTGTGGGTATAAAAAGGGGTAAAGTCCTTTGAAATGGTGATTCGCTTAGTGAACTCATCTTCCCTCCGAGCCCTAAATCACTTCCCTCTCCCGTGAAGGAACATAACCATATATTGGATCTCTCACCCTTCCTGTTCAATTCAAAGATTGGCTATTGGGCTAAATTGAGTTCGGTATCTAGTCTGTTTGCCTAGCGCTTTTAGTAATTTGTACCAAAATATGCTTACAAGCAAACGTATTAAAACATAGTAACTACAAGAGACCTAATATTGATTGTTATTTTTTTATTTATTTAAGTCAGACATGATTGTAAAATACTCATTGAAAACAGGTTGAAACTCTAATTGATAAACTTCTTTTAGTATTCCATAGAAGTTGGTTTCATCGACACGTATTCTTTTGAAATTTGGACATGGTGCACTATTGTCAATTTGAAACCCACTTCCTGGTGCGACGTTTCTCCCAAACATCTAATTTATTCAAATAACTTTAGGTATGTACTAAATTATGTTGTTTTAAAACCTAGTTATTGTTAAAATAATATTGTTATTTTATTAAAATATACTTAGAAGTGGAGCAACTGAGACCTACCAATGCTATTGAAATTCAAAGAATGTTTAAATTTTTATGATACTTACATCTTAAATTTATGTTTTTGACGGGTTATAACGAGGTAGGTACTAAATTCGTTCCATAATTGGCGAAAAATTATTCTAATGACAATTTTCAAAGTATGTAATTATTTTTTATTATACTCACTTGTATTGGGGTGTATGTTTAAGAATTCCATTATTTACAAGATCATAATACTGTTTGATAATTGGTAATTACGTAGGCTAACTTTTTATAGGTAAATTGACCAATTAAAGAGTCCAATAACTTAACTTTAATTACCGCATATCCTGTTAAAAATATGAATGTAACAGATGGTATACTAGTTTATAAATGATACGCGCGCTTGCATTAATTTAGATCACGTTCAGTTACCGATACATACACTTTTTTGTAATATAACCAATACAATTTGTTCAGTAAAGTCATAATGACAAAAATAAATCCCCAAACGATAATGTGGCACATAAAATATTGGTCTACATTTATGGGAATTAATGAAACAATGTCGACTTGGCTTCAATATTTATTATGTATTATCCAAATAGTTGCCTCTCTGATATTATCAGTTCCAAATTTTTTATACATCTACTTGAAAGCTGTTAAAATCATTGAAAAAATTTGCGCTTTTACTCCTGCCATGGGTGCTGCGACGTCGCTTTTACAGTATTTATGTATTTTTTATCGAAGATATGAATATACTTATATCCAAAACCTATTACAACAGGATTGGAATGAATGTAAGTGAAGAATATTTAATATAAAATCAAATTTAACATACTTTATAAGATTTTCACTAGGTATCCATCACTAGATATTATTTTGACAATACGTGTTTCACTCTTATGGTGAGCTTTATCAAGCAATAATACCGACAATTATGTTTTAATTTATTAAATGTTATAATTGTTGAAAATAATATTTGGTGCGGGTAGAAAGGAAGCTATATGATATGCGAAAGGCATCGTTGGTAAAATTTCAAATTATAATAATTGAGTACAAGACTGTGGCGAAGACTACAACATACTAGGATATTATTTAAAACCTACATTATTATTAAAATTATTTCTAATTACCTATTAACGTAATTCAATAATAATTTTATTATTTTATACACCATAAAACTAATAATATATTAATTAACCAACGAAATCTGTATGAAGGTATGTATTTTAAATTCGATGCATATGAATATACAACATACATACGAATACACACTTTTCTAAAATACTTTCACATATAATTTGAGAATCAGTGTCGTACTATCTTGTGCCCTAACGTTTTATGTATTTTAGTGTTTACCAAAAATACTGCACCGTCTGTGTGAAAAAAAATATATTATGAAATCAGAATATTTATATCAATATTACTGTTCTAACGTATACGGCTTTAACTTATAAAGAAATATGATGTTTTTACAGTGATGTAATTTTGACGTCTAGTGTATACTAATACTTAGATTTGATTGATGCAAATGGTCTCTTGGTTAAAAAGATCAACTTTGGAGACAATAGAATTGTCTAGCCCTAGCCCAAGTTGAAATCGTGGTTGACCATTACTTCATTTTAGTAGAATATATGTTTTAATGCGTGTCGTCTCTTTTTAGTGAAACATCTATTATATAAAAGTTAAATAATATATGTTCAGTAAATTACTGAAGCTGTAAATTAAATTTCTTGTCCTGTAGATTTGACTGTCATATGACTTATTTTCTGTTATCTATCATAGCCTACTACATTCAACGGGCACCCTTCGCCACTCCTTGAAAGAGTGGGTTTTTTTTTAAATCTTTTTTAGGGTTCATCGTTTTATAAATTTATCTATCGTTTAGTGTTCACTTCATATTTATATATTTAAAATGCCACTTATTTTATTTAATTGTTAATCTTTATCATGTATGGTATACCTATATGCGCTTGATATACAAATATTTAATTTTCAGATGTTCTCAATACCGAAAAACCAAATAAATATCTTATTTCAGCTGAAAGAAAAGGCAACCGAATTTCAATTGCATATACATATTTTATGAATTTTGCGGTGTTTGCTATGGCTATATCACCACTGTGCCATATAATTATTATATTGTGCAGTGGAGGGGTCATTGACAATTTTGTATTTCCGGTAAAGCTAGAGTAAGTTATTTTCCTTAATAGAAGTTTATTTTAATTTGGAGATTCAGCACAAATTTATTTTTAGTTATAGCGGCCATTTTATTATAAAATCTACTAAAATTGACTTCATTTTATTAAAACGGTATGAATTCTGAAGATAATATATACTTACTTGGTTAATTTATTGGTTTCAAAGTCCGTTCCCTACACATTTTTAATTTTGGTATTATTCATAAGTCGGTCTCTCACGTCGTGTATTTTCATAATCTAGCTCCCTTTGCTATACATATACTTAGTATTAACCCGGAAATTTTTCGAAAATATGTCTTTATTCATCGGCCGTCATTTTTATATTTTTCAACTAACTTTGAAAATGGTTTTCTAGTCATCCAAATGCGTGTAAAGTCGTTTATTTTGCTTTCACTTATTCTAAAAAAATAATAACATTGTTTGCACAACGATATACCTACATACAATATTCCATTTTCAGTCCTAATGTATATAACTGTTTTTGTAATAACCTATTTCAAAATTAATACTCATAAAGGTAACCGACTTTGAAACCAATAGTTTCATTTGTGCTGATATGAATACTACACGTTCATATATAAATAACTGTAATTTTTCTATGTGTACTCAATCGTTAATTGCATATTATATCTATCTACCTATTTAGCAGTAGCTAAGGGTGGAGATAGGCTATTAAGATCCGCCATAAATAGTGAACATTAAACTTTGTGAGTCATACGTAGGTATTTGTTTTTATTGAACTAAGACTACAATTTACAGATGGTGTTGGTTAGTTTTTAAAAATCAATTAAACCCTGCTTAAACCAATCCATAATAGTTCTTGCATATTTTTTTACGATACGACAAAATTGTGGGCACTTTTTCATTCATTCTTATTTGTTTTCGTTGGCTTAAGAAAGAATACATATTACACGTCATAATATCGTTGGTTATTTTTTTTTAAATTCATTAAGCCCTGCTTATCTGAATCTATGATACATAAACAAATTTAATATAATTCTAACTATAAATTATTATCCAAATTTATGTATGATTTAATTGCATAATTTTAGATAGTTTATAGATAGAAGAGTATTTTTTTACTATTATCTATTTATTATGGCCCGGTTTTCCACAGGGTAGTCTTGTTCCAATGAAAACAAATACTTACGACTGACAAAGTTTAATGTGCACTATTTATGGCGGATCTTAACAGCCTACCTCCACCCTTCGGCACTGCTATTTAGTTCATTTATGACTGAAAATATTTTGTTCGTTGTGATTGAGAACGGGAAACTATTTTTAAATAATATTATTTTGAAAATTCAAGATTCATATACGATACATCGACAATACTCCCATACTCATTGACATACATCTTTATTGTGATATCATCGATAAAATGTTCGTTGACTGCCAGTATTATAAACAGCGTATTTATAACGATGGCATTACATATATCGGCTCATTTTAAAACTCTAAATCAGAATATACGAAATATTGGATACATACCAAAGGACTTTATTATGAAGGGATATTTTTGTAAATCAACTTGCAAAATCCGAATAAGCAAATATGTTCCTGAAAAATTAGCCACATCTCTGATGAAGAAATTTGTCCAAAGACACAATGTTTTAATTGGCTATGTCAACCAAATGGAGCACATCTTCAAACACCATGCTATGCTTGAATTTGGATTCTGCGCATTCACAATTTGTCTTATACTTCATGAAATTACTATGGTAAGAAAAGACACTACAATATTTTTTTAGTTCAGTAGTTATATGTTTATAAATATACAATAATATTATTTTTCTGAAATTATAATATACTTATATAAAGAAATCACAACTGATTGGTGGAGTGTGTGTATAGTGAGTGGATTTTGAGAGTTTGTTCTTCACTATATGACAATGTAAATAAGTTGTAATTAAATTTTTGAAAAAAATACAAAAAATATACAAATTATGTTTGTTCTATTGTAAATCCATTAAATAAAAACAATTAAAAAACTAAGGATTTATTTAAAAAAAAATTCAAGGATAAGTATTTTATATTTTTTCATTTAATATCTTATATCTCAATTAATTTTTTTGTACTTAGTGCTTTATTTATTTCAAATATTTAGTAGAAAAAGTGTTGGACTCCTAAAATGTATGCTTGCTACTAAGATATATTTTATCATTTTTAAAGCCGACTTTCCTTCTTACCATTTTTATACTACACGCATTTGGTATATTTCTAAATGACAATTTTTGACAATATCCTATATTTACAATTTTAATAAGGTAGATAATATAGGTAGGTACCTAGTATCTACTAAATACTTCTTGGCCCATACTTAATATTGGCCCTCTACATGAGTCATATATGAAATATGCTTTCTCTAAACTATATCTGAAATCTTCAGTAGGTCCAGATGGTATTCCAACATTTCTATTGAATGGATGCGAAAAACTTTTAAGTGATCATTTTTTGTATATATTTAATCTATGTTTGAGTAAATCTACTTTCCCTGATTGTTGGAGCTTAATTAGATTAGTTAGATTAATTAATTAGTTAGATTAAATTTATATCCACCTGTCAATTACCTACGTGGTCGCAGCCATGACCTATTCTGGGTCGAAACCGTTTTCTCGTATTAAACCTATCAGGCACCATTAGCGAGGGGTACAAGACTGGTCAATGCGCTCCCCAAAGACATTTTCAGTGACATGTTATGTATTTTGTTTTCGATATTTAATTTTTTTGTATAAAATTGTAGGGGCAAGTCGTGTTCCTTTGGACGCTTTTACCTTTGGACAAAGTCGGTAACTATTACAATACGCAACATATAATTTCTCCAAAAATACGTATGCATGCTATTTATGTAACTCAGAAATACTCACCTATCAAATATACCATAAAGCATGTGCTGTGTTTTAGATTCAGTGTAAAAAATTTTCAACAAAAAAGTAAATTTTTACACTGTTTTTGACAAATTTTTATTATACTTAATAGCATGTTACAAATGACATTTATCCAACATATTTGTAACTGAAGAACTGCTCTTTTTGGTCAGAATATTAATATTGGCTATTTATAATCTCAAGATTATGTGGATTGTATTCTGTAATTTTAGTATACCACTTGTACCTGTGGACAATTTTTTACGTATACCTATGGACGCGTTCAAAGGTACACGGTATATGTCTACTGGTACACGAATAGTGTATAAAAGTAACTTATGATTTTATTGTTATTAAGAAGAAGCAAATGGGGACTAAAAAGAAAAAGTATGTTACTATTGACGACATTAAAAAAGTCGTTAATGAAGTAATCCAAGGAAGAACACTATGATAGTCTGCAGAAAAATTGGTACGTTGAACAAAGAGTTAGAAAAAGATAAGAAACAGAAAAAACCGCATACCTTCATTTTGGTTTAAATATAATTAATTTTCAATTGCTAAAAACAAAAACAAAAAAATCCGCAGTCCTGGGTTCTCAGCGCAAGCAAGGATAGTTCTGTGGTTTTAAAAAAATACGGTCTAAATTATTATCACTCAGAAGGCCAGAAGCAATGATCTTAGCTAGAGAAACGAGCTCTAACAAAAAACGATATGTCTTTTTTTTCAGTAAATATCTGGATATAATGAATCAATATCATTTTCTTTTGGATAAATCATATTATATATTTATGATATGGCAGCCTTAATTGGTAAAGGTTACCTGAAATCATTTTACATCCTAGAATATTGCAGCTGATTTCAGGTCATGCGGAATTTGGCCAATTGATGCCATACGATGTAGGTATAACAAAGATACAGAGATGCTATTTTTTCTAAAATTAGAGTCGCAGTAAGTGATATACGTGAAAAAAGGTAACCTTTTCAGTCACACCAAAAAAACTAAATTATTTTTTATAAAACAGAATTAACTTAATTGAATACGTATATATTGTTACACATTAACAGATGCGACTGAAAAAATTTCAATTTTTGATCACGATACATGTGAGTTCAGATATGTACATATGATATATTACTAATTATTTTAATGACTTCTTAAAGTGTACCAATGTATAAAAGTTTATATTACAGTGTGATTTTATATTCATTCTTCGTTTTATATTTTTTTATTTTTACGTTTATTTTAACCTGCTTTTAATTAGCGTGTCCACATGTACAATCAATGTCCAAAGGTATATTTACTCATGTCCAAGGGTACATTTACTCATGTCCAAAGGTACATGCATGTATTGTACTTATGGACGAAAACCTTCTTTTCAGGAAAATTAATGTTACTGAAGAGTAGGGTAATGTTTTACATAATTAAAAATATGAACTTCATAAACAATTGATTGATTTACATAAATACAATACCATTTTTCTTCTATCATGTTTCGTTATTGAGAAAAAAATCTTGAATGAAGAAAAATAAAAATTGTCCAAAGGTACACGACTTACCCCTACTTATGTTTTTTATAAAGTATATATATATGTTTTTCTCTCTTGTGAGAGTATTATTTATTATATTGTAAATTTCATGTTGTGAACGTCTTGAATTAAAATTTGTTATGTCCACAATATTTTGTTCTCTTAAATAAATAAATAAAAAATCCGTTATTTTAAATAAAATGATCTTATGAAAAGCGATATATTATCAGTTATTCATAATTTCATTTGCAGATAATGTAAATTTCTCATTAAGGGGGGTGCTTACCAGAGGCACCTAGAAGAAAAATACAAAGCTTGCAATTTGAGACATTTATTTGATAATTTACAATTTCAACTGTATTAAATAATAAATATGTATCTGAAAACATTAAAAAGAAAAATAATTAGTCAAAGATAAACTTACAATCGTAAAAAAAATCTGAATTTCTTCCATATTTATGTCCACCGTTACATTATTATTATATTATTTATTTTATGCTCATATTTATTATTAAAATCTAGCTTATTTTCAATTTTTTGTCGTTTTTTCTTGTCGATTTTTGACTAATTCACTGTTTTAATATTTGTTATATTTATTTTAAAAAAACATTGATTTTTATAAAAATATAAATGTGTATAACTTGAAATCTTTTCTATTTATATCATCTATACTATAATGTCTCAAATTGCAAGCTTCGTATTTTTTCGCTAGGTGCTTCTGGTAGGTATAAGCATCCCATTAAGTTGCGAGACACTATCTTCATATTATTATGGTACCGTAAAAATATTTTTGGCTCTGGGCGATAACTATCATTTTGTTACCATATTACTAAAGATTCACTAAATATTTTATTTTATTACTCATGAAGTTAACTTATGACGTATTACAATTGATATTATCTTTTATCTTACATTCCTCGTCTTTTAATAGATTGCAGGAAAAGGGTCGCAACTTACTGCTCAAGTTACTGGTATTTAAATATGTATACAAAAGTTTATCATCTTTTTATTAAAATTAACTCATTTGTACAGACCTACAAACTTATCTGGAGAATGGCTAAAAATGGAACTACGAACTACCATAGGACGCATTATTGAAAAAAAACATTTCAATGTCAGATTTTGCCAGTTACGAGTCGTGATTGGGTAGTTTTCGACAGTGGCTCCCACATTTCATTCTTCAGATAAGTTTGTAGGTCTATATGTATATAACAGATACTTAATTTGATTTTCAGAATTCACATAACTATATAGAGCTTGTTCCTCTAGTTTCATTTGTAATGATAAAAATTGGACACCTTTACATATATGCCTGGGCCGGACAACTGCTATTGGACGAGGTAAATTGATTATATTATTCTAGAATTCAAGGTTTTGCTTACATTGATTAAAAAATAATATTTTAATTTCTTTAAAGAAAGAACTTTAATCTGCTGGTCTAACACACCATAATATAATAAAACTTTTCTTTTGTCAAAATATATTTTTTAAACGTGTATGGACGAGATAATATTTTTGCAAAAAAATTTAGTAGCCCACTGCGTATTTGCTATAAATAAATTATCTGTTCCTTTTTACAGTATAATCGATATGTTTTAATATATTAGTAATATATGAGAGCCTACATTAATAATATGAAAATGTTAGATAAGTACCTATTTATAATTACTGTACTTTTGTGCCTTTTTATTTAGGTCATTGTTATTCTTTAAACATTTTTACTATTATGGTGTTTGGCTATGCTCTATTTTATTAAATTGTTGGAAACTTTACTAGTTACAGTAGTTTTGCTTTCCTGTGTTTTTATATTATTTATAAAATTATAACTATTTGTACCGTAAAGTAAAGTTTTTGGTAATTTAAAAAACAGAATTCTACATACTTCTCTTCTACTACCCACCATGTTTCCACACTCTTTCGGGGGTAACAAACAAAAAGCACTTTTTAAAGTTGTGATGAAAGCATCACGGGAATAATTTCTGAATTATTGTTTGTGAATGGTATACCTACATCTAGTGGCGAAGGGTGGAGGTAGGCTGTTAAGATCTGACATAAATAGTGCACATTAAACTTTGTAAGTCATGCGTATTTACTTTTATTGGGACTACAGATGGTATTGTTAGTGATTAAAAATTAATTAAACCTTGCCTAAACCAAACCATAATAGTTTTAGTATATTTTGGGTGATACGACAAATTTTTCATTCATACTTATTGGTTTTCATCGGGTAAGGAATACATATTACACAATGTGTATTAAATTAAATTTGAATTACATAAAATGAACCAATAATATGACACTAACCCAGCGATTTCCAAACTGGGAGGCGCGAAAAGTTTAACACAACTAATGTAGCCACAGGTTTGCAGTTTGCAAATGCATAGTTTATAAAACGGCCGCTAGTTATAAACTACATAGAAAAAAACAGCCCTATAAAAGGTTGTTTGCAAATCTGTCTGAAAATATGGAGACTAATTTTATAATACCTTACTTCAAAACTATTGTGAAGCGCGCTGGCTATTTTGTGAAAAAATGAAATAAAAGGGTCAAATCATAATGTTGAAATTTGAGAAAAATTTGTTTAGGAACGATAATTTTGTTGTTAAACTTGTCTATTTGATTGAAATTAAAAAAAAATAATGCAAGGACCACTCATGCATTCACTGATTTAAAAAGATAAAGTGAAGGCATTCATAAAAAATTGGAGCTTTGGAAATCAAAATTTAAAAAAAATAAGTTCGCCATGTTTCCACCTATGAATGATTTCTGCGCCTGATATATTGAAGCAAACAAAAATTTATATACTCAGGTCTTAGTTAGTTTGCTAATGCATTTTTCACATTATTTTATTAATAGTACAAAAAAGTCGCCTGCGGCGCTACTTTATTTGAGAGCTGTTAGACATTTTAAATATGTGGTTGTGCGTTGCAATTTGACGTGATATCTATATGACGATTAATATACTTAAATAATAACTCCCGTGTATAATTTAGGAAACACCACGTTAGAGCACCACGCTGCCCTTAACCTCAGCGATAAGTAGGTGGGTCCGCCAAAGATCCTGGGCTGGGGGCCCGCTTCAGGATGTGGGGCCCATGATAGAATCCATTTGTCAATGAACGATGATGATTTCGGATTGAATAGTTTTGAAATTGGTTGTGCTAATAAACAAGCACATTCATCGCATGAAAAGTAATTTAATTTAAAAATGAATATAATATAAGTAGTACGACCTAGTTTATTTTTATAATTATTATTTTTTTCATTTTTGTGTTAGTACATTGTAAATAAAGGTGGGTGCCAAGATTAGAGTTTTTTAAAAGGGAGGCGTAGTAACATAAAGTTTGGAAACCACTACACTATCCTAATTATAATAGATAAAAAATATAAGTCTATCTATAAAATATCCAAAGCTATGAATGATTTAATTGCATAATATTCGATATTTTGTAGATAGATGAGTATTTTTGAGTATTATCTATTATGGCTTAGTCTTCGCAGGGTTTAATTGAATTTTAAAAACTAACCAATACCATATTATGTAAATTGTAGTCTTATTTAATTTAAAACAAATACGTATGACTGAAAAAGTTTAGTGTGCATTATTTATGGTTGATCTTAACAGCCTACCTCCACCCTTCGCCACTGCCTATATCAGAGTGTGCAATATTTTTGTCAATTTATATTTCTGCTCAGTCTATATATGTGGAAACTTTCAATCGCACCAACTGCCTCTTAAAATGTATAAAAATAAGAAAAATCATTACTTGTGGAACCATGTTTATAGTAGCCGATCGGACTCGAGAAGTTAAATCTAAATATTTATACAAAGTATACCTATATAGTAATAGAAATTTTAAGAAATAATTTACTTTAATTGTTTTAGAGCGCTGCAATCGCAGACGCTGCATATAGCTGCCCATGGTATATGTACGGACCTAGTTACAGGAAATCAATTGTACTAATAATACAGCGGTCGCAGAAACCTTTAGGGGTTTCGGCATCCAAATTCTACCTGATATCTATTGAAAGCTTTTCAACGGTAATATTTTTTATTAAGTATTTGTATTTAATTGAATAATATATTTTATGTAACAAAAAAAAATATTATTACAGTATATTGAAGACTAAAAAAAAATAATTTATATTTTGTCAGTTTTGTCAGTTTTGTAACATCACATTTTCTACAACCCCACCCATCCCCATCGTCATAAATCATCACATTACATCAGACTAACTCTCCCTCTTTTGGCCAAGATGTAATATTATAATATAGATTGTCTCATACTATATGTAAACATTGACATGTTGTACACCAACTTAAAAAAAACATAACATGGAACATACTCAGAAATATACGTATAGACAACCAAAATAACTCACTATAAAAATCTTTTGCGCCCAGTATTATCATAATATGGATCAAAATGCTGGGTACTTAGTCAAAATGTACCTATAAGAGACAATGCTATATACCTACTACATTAGCACTGTTTTTTTAACCTTTTAGTACTAGGAACATGCTTTAAAACTAATAAAGATATCCCAGAATACTAACATTATTAAAATAATCAGCTTTTAATGAAATAATAACACATTAAATTTGCATTTATTATAGTTTGATTTCCGAAAAAAAATATGACACGGTTATTCTCGCGACACTCCAATGTGGTAAAACTGCTATGTAGTATTACTGCAAATATATTTTAAAACTATTTAATTATGTTGTTTCCAATAATTATTACTATTTTCAGATAATTCGTGCATCTGTATCTTATTTCACTATTCTAAGAACTCTAGCAGCATCCGTTAAAGAAAATTAATTTCGTGATAACAAAAATATATGTTAACTTAAATTGTAACTAAATTGTATATGTAATGTATTTGTAATTGTGATGTTAATATGTTTCTTGCATAAGAATACATAGTTAGATAATTGTCTTTAATACTAGTGAAACATTAATATTGTTGTATTATTATGGCAACCAAATGGTTTCGAGTTTATCACCTTTTTTATGCACGTTTAATCTTGGATCGTACGGATCTAATGATTTTAAAGCATCATTATAGAATAAAAAAAGTTGGCGCTTAGAACACTATCAGATAAGTAAACATTATTAATAGAAAAAAAGCAATTATTGACCTTCAATATATCACCGTAGATCACATAATATCTTTATTGTTGTAATTATTGCATTAAACCTCTATCAAGAATGGGATAACATGCAGGGAAATATGTATTATTCTGAAAGTTGGCTACACCTTTTTTATTATATTAGAAACCTTTTTGTTAACACACGTCATAATCACAAAAATGTTAACCTTAATTTACTTATTAAAAAAAGATTAGCGATTTGTCAGAATAATAATAAAAATATGTCGAGAAAAATTATTGTATAAATTAATTCAGGTAATAATATGAATAAATATATATATATATTATATTATATCAATCTTGTATTATTATAAAATTAATGATATATTATTAATGTGAATGTAGTGTTACCATCATGATGATGCGTTAGTGAGACGTACAAATACATTATTATGAAGGGAATAACTACATTTTAAAACTTACCTTTTCATATATCCTCATGCTTGCTCGGACAGGGTGAAAAAAGTCAACTTTAAGCTACTTCCAAGTGTGTTCTCTTTTCAGCTATCCATTCCTGATACTGATCCTTATATTATAGTAGGTATATAATAGAGCATTATGAATTCAATTTAAAGTTAGTAAATATATACTTAAATGAAAGTTGAGTGAGTGTTTCCGAGACGATAAGAAACAATAATACGTGTCCATTGTTATCAATAGCTCCGTCAAATTTCGCTTCTGAAAATAATTTTCTTGTAATTCAGTTCAGGCAGATTCTCATCTTGTAACTTATTCTTGTTACAAAGAGACTGAACGTTTAAAGTCGAGAGATGCGTCGAGAGTAACATTCCGGCAAAGGATGATGAACAGCACATCTGAGGGGAGCCTTGCAAAGGCAATATATGTCATATCGAATTAACCATTTTGTTAAAATAATACATTTCCAGAAAACAGTAACAATATGAATAAATTATCATTAAAATTGATATTATCAGCTGTACGTATTTAATACTTTTTTTTTAAAGGTTGTATTGACTTTGTCAAAGGCCCGCTTTCATATATATTTAATCTCACAATTGAGACGGGTATCTTACCGGAAACGTTGAAGATGTCGAAGGTTACTCCAATCTTTTATTTTGTTAACTGTCAATTCATGGTGGAACTGCATTGTATTATTGTTTTAATTTAATAAAACGCATTTTTTTTTGTAGTACTTATTCCACTTTCAATCAATAGATTAGGACCGGTTTCGTCCGCCACATAGGGACATTGTCACAGATAAATATCCCTCTGTGGCAGACGAAACCGGTCCTAATCTATTGATTAAAAATGAAATAAGTACCTACTACAAAAAAATTGCGTTTTATTAAAAAAAAGTTACTCCAATCCATAACAGTGGTACTGAGTCATCTGTGGAGAATTACATGCTGGTAGCTGTTCTCTTTGCACCAGCAAAAGTTCTTGAGATGATCATGCACAATATGATTTCTTCAAAAATTGAGTCATTTATAATAAATGGAGAGCATGGATTTAGAGTAGGCCGATCAACGGAAACTAACCTGATGGTATTTACCGATTATGTGTCATCAGCACTGGATAGAAGCCACCAGGTTGACTATTCTTACAATGACTTCTCAAAAGCATTTGTCAAAGTCGATCGTGACATCCTGATGGAAAATCTCCAATTTATTGGATTGTCGGATCGATTTTTGAAGTTATTCGGGAGTTATTTTAAGAACCGACAACAATACGTATCGTACGGCCTAAATCAGTCACACATATTTAAAACATTTTCTGGTGTTCCTCAGGGCTCAAACTTGGGCCTTTACTGTTCACGATTTTTACAAATGACATAACATTGGTAATAAAAAATGCTATGTTTTTGTTGTTCGCTGATGACTTGAAACTCTTTTTGGAAATTGTCAACTTGGATGATTGTCGTCAGCTCCAACTTGATATAGATAATATATTAGATTGGGGCAGGCGTAACAAACTAGAATTCAATATTGATAAATGCAATCTTTTATCGCGGCACCGCATAAGTTGAAGTATGACCTAATGGTCAAGAGGGTTCAGAAGAAATTCTTGAGACTCCTTTATTTGAGGTTGTATGGATACTATCCGTGGCTTTATCCAACTGACTTTGTCTTACGGTATGCTTACATACTGCAGTCTGCAATTTAGAAGAGAATTTTATTTAGCTACGTATTTTTTTCGACTTATATACGTATAAATGAGAACTCTGTCATTCTGGGCAGTGTTGACCTGTGTGTGCGTGATAACTATCTTAGAAATAAGGAGCATCAGTTATTTATTCTCCCAAGGTGCAGAACCAACCTGCTACTGGTAATGCCAATTGGGAGGGCGTTAACTATGTTCAACCAAATTGCTTCGGGTTTTGATATATTTCACTTGGATGAGGGTGAGTTTAGGTGGACGCTATTTTATAAATTCTTAAAATAGGGTCTCCTTAGCAAACTCGGTGTACTTCTTTGAACTACTATAAATATATAATTGTATTTTCATGAGTTTGTATGTTTGTATTATGTTCTCTTTTTATATTTTCATTTTTATTCCTTTTATTACTTTTCTTTTGCTTTCTTCTTTATAATAATGTTTCATGTCATGTTGTGAACGTCTGAAACTTATAATTTGTAATGTTCATAATATGTAAAAACTAAATAAATTAAATTGAATGCATGTATATTACATAATATATGTGTGTCATGCTCAAACTTTGAAAATCCTCAGTGTGCCCTTCAAAACAGCGAGAACGTCTTGAGGACGGTGATGGAAAAAAAATTACAAAATAAGTTTTTTTATTTTGTTTAGACTTTTGAGGATCCCTTCAAACCTACGAAGGCTTACTCAACAATATTTCCCCATTATGTTTAACAGAGCATTTACCGCAGATGTCTTCTATTTTAATTCGTAATGTAGGTAATTTTTTTAATACAGTTCATTCATATGTAGTGGTGCCAAGATTGTCGTGGTTATGTTATCCTGGTATCCAGATGGCGCCGTCCAGTTGGCGGTATCCTAAGGTCAGCGTGAAACCGAGGGAAATTGCGAAGACTTTATGTTTCTCATTTTTATTAGAAAAAATTATTGTTCTTTTTACCGTTCTCATTTTAATCATACAGTTTCTGATTAATATTTTTTTCCTCACGCCTAAGTGCACAATGATGATTCAATTGCAGGATGGTTTCTGCAGAATACTAGTTAAAGAAAAAAGTAGCCAATTAACATGGCTACAAGCAATACGCGTTATTTAGATTTATATCAATATTATAAGCGCTTAGTTTATTACAATATTATTATTCATCGACTACCAAGAGACTTGAGTCTCGCGTTTCACGGCTCGATAAAATGCAGATAGGTATTGTTTATTACCACGTTTTTATTAACTCGTATTCTTGTTTGTACAGTACAAATTTTTTCTTGTTTGTCCAAGATTTGTATTGGACGATTGAAGATTTTTAACTAACTTCCCGACTAACTAGACATTTGAAACTTTTAGAATATGTCAGAACATGATGGCAATGTATTCTTTTAATACTTTTAGCCATCTTTAAGTAGAATTGAATTCATTTTCAGTTAATTCTGTTTTGTATAGAAAGTTATTTCGGAAAAAAATCGTAAAAAGTAAAACATTATTATTGGTTGCTAAATGGGTCCTAGCAACTAAATTATTAATATATACGTCCGTTACTATGGAAATCAATATGAAATGTCAAAATGACATTTCAGTATTCTATATTTATTCAGTATTTCTATCAAGTACAAAAAAAATATTTATTTATATTACATAGTATTGTCAAGTTTATATGATTCAACAGAAAATTTAAAAACGTGGTATATAAAAAGTTCTTTTTATCTTGTAATTATTTTTTAAATAATTTTAAACAATCCCTTACTCGTAAACAATTGTAACGCAAAATTTCAGTTATTGAAAACACGAATTTGACATGCCTTATTTTA
This sequence comes from Rhyacophila brunnea, assembly GCF_057557595.1. Taxonomy (NCBI): domain Eukaryota; kingdom Metazoa; phylum Arthropoda; class Insecta; order Trichoptera; family Rhyacophilidae; genus Rhyacophila; species Rhyacophila brunnea. Next base: position 37,923,562 of record NW_028232752.1, read on the forward strand.
GCATTTACTCTTGTCAATTTATGATCCGAGAAAATTATTTTAGTCTTTCTCGAAATACGGTTGGTTTTAATTTAATTTTAATTAATGCGCGATCTGTGATAATTATTTTAGGTCATGTCTGAAAATTTTTACGTAGGTATTTAGCACGATGACGTTATTTGAAAATGTGTTCACTAAAATAATGTCTCTTTCCATGACAAATTAGAAGACAAGAAAATAATCACACTTGCTTACGTTCTTTCGTATTTCTTACGCTATCTAAGGTTGTCGACCAATTTGTAATAAATTCAACCTCTTATACTAGATCAACCCAATCAGACCAACAATGCCTTGGACATTAGTCGGGAACGAATTAAGAGAATCATCTTCTGTCTATACCAATGCTGCTTTCTACCTTTCCCTGCAGCATGAGCTTGAGTAAATCATACATCGCATAAAATATGGCCAAAGTATGCAGCCTCATACTTGATAATATATATAAATATGTATTATCTTTATATAGACATTTCGATAGTACGACTTCTTTTGTATTAAATATATGTACCACAAAATTTTGACGTGACAAGCTCCAATTTAAATTTAAAATGTATAAACCATTTTATCACGTTTTTATTAGCTCGTATTCTTGTTTGTCCAGTGCAATTTTTTTCTTGTTTGTCCAATACAAATCTTGTTTAACTAACTCCCCGGCTAGATAGACATTTGAAACTTTCTTGAATATATCAGAACACGATGACAATGGATTCTTTTAATATTTTTAGCCATCTTTAAGCATAATTGAATTCATTTTCAGTTAATTCTGTTTTGTATGGAAAGTTATTTAAAACACTATTATTGGTTGCTTACGGGGTCCTAGCAACTAACTTATTAATATATACGTGCGTTACTATGGAAATCAATATGAAATGTCAAAATGACATTCCAGTACTTATTCTATATTTATTCAGTATTTCTATCAAGTACAAAAAAAAGTATTTATTAATTAAATACATAGAATTGTCAAGTTTATATGATTCAACAGAAAATTTAAAAACGTGGTAAAAAGTTCTTTTTATCTTGTAATTATTTTTATAAAAACTTCAATAATAAATTTATATCTTTGTGTCATATTTCATTATTCTTTTTCGGGTCATATCGAGCACTGGCCTCTAAATTTTCTATTAATACACCAATGTTTGGTACATCATTGCAAAAGTTGTCGATTTCGCAGCTTTATTTATTTATCATTATATTATTTAAACTAATTATTATATTACTTATAGAAGCAAAACATTTCAATAACAGAAATGAATAAGTAATCGATTAAAAATAGCAATTCACCAATCAATGAGAGTCTTATAACAATTAATAACTCTGAGAAGTTTTTAGGTAACTAAATAGATACTAAAATATGTATGAAACCTAAAAATAAATTAAGGAAAAATGTTACAATATTGATAATCTGGTCCATATAATATACTTAATTCTTCATGTCTAAAAGCAACAAGTTGGAAATGCAGATGCAGGCCAATCGAAATATGCACAATTATTTAAAATAATAGCACCATTTTTCAGTCCACCGGTGAGCTATAACGATTTCAAAAAGTGATACTTCAATCTCGTTCGCTTACTCTATGGCCATACAATCTCAAAATTCTTACAGTATGAAATACAGTATACCCACCAATTATAATTGCTTGCGATAGTGAACAAACGAAATCGTGGAAAACGAGACCAATTATATGATATGTATTTATATATTTCGAGTCTCGTATAATTATATTTCTGATCAGGTCACTGATTAACCTAGGCTTATAATATCCCATGGCGGGTATTGATTAAATAATTATAGTATATAGGTACGTAGTTAAAATCACATAGCTAAATCGAACATGATGTTATGGTATTTTGATGTATGTACATATCTTTGATATACCTATGTAACATCCATAAATTTAAACTATAATACAATTAATTACATATTTTGAACTTTAAAATATGAATACAAAATTAAACACTTAAATATCATTCGGTTTTCTACCAAACTCGTGTCTATATAATAGCGTTTCTAAAAATCAATAGTCTTCCGTTCACCATAATTAATAGTCAAACAGCATTTTTATTGGATAAAGAAATACCATGTAAATATATAAAGGCTGTGAAACATTATGTAAATATATAAAAGCATTATTTGATTCTCGTCTCAACCAAGGCAAAGACCTAGCTTTTTAGGCATGAATCAAGAAAGTATCTATCTGGCTTGCCATTTTTTCAAACTAACGAATTTAGACATTTCGAAAAATTGCTAGGTAGTTACCATCCACAGGGTATATAAGGTAAATATATGGGAAACTCGGTGACTTGCGAGTGACGTGCATTCTTGGAGGCGTCGCATGCTGTCAATATGTTCTTCGGACAAAGAAAAGAACAAAGAATAAGTATTTTTTGATTAGCTGGTTTTTATTCAACAAATAATTCACAAGATTTAAGAATCTCTCATTCTTATATTGAACATACATAATTTGAGAACACTTCTAAGAAATATATGAGTATAACCAATAGAAAAAATCTTTTTGAAAAAAATACGATACCCAGCAGGATTTCTACCTAAGTCTCTCGGAAATTGCGCCCATGTGCACTGACCACTATCCTATAGGTATCATATCTAATTGCGACGAATTTTAATTAATGGGTCTTACAAAGCGCTTCAGCGCATCTATACTATACACAACCCTGCTATCGGCCGCTATCGACGGCTGTGGAGGGTAGTTTATCGTATTTATGTATTGAGGTATTATAATTATTACAATAAGTGCTGTGTTTCAACAGCGCATATCTTGGCTGTGTTAACTTTTAGAGCAAGATAGACAGTTTTGACAGTTTAGATGGCTAGCCTATTGTAACAATTATAATACCTCAATACATAAATATGATAAAATACCCTCGATAGCCACCGATAGCAAACGATATCAGCCTTGTGTATAGAATAGATGCGCAGAGAGTATTTTTAGAGTATCAAAAAGATTTTTTCTATTTATTATAATATATTTCTCATAAGTGTTTAACTAGACCTAAAATAATTAATTGTGTTCGTTGTTCAACAAAAGAACTTGGAATGATACAATTATATGGAAAGTATTATTATGATAATACTTTTTTTTTCTTTCAACAGGAAAATCCCACATGAAAATATCTTTTTGTATGGCTTAACATTCAATTGCTACCGTGAAGCGAAGGCAATCCGTTCCATAATAATTTACGATCCAATGTAAAGGTGGTATCCAGAAGTTCTCAAATTTATTAGTGACAGCATTTATTTTTCTACTTGATATTCGCTGCCATCGATGTGGAACTTTACTAGTAAAATACCTTTAATATTATATTATGCACTTTGGTTAATATACCCAGATAAAAGTGAGTGAGCACTCAAAAAAAGGTATTCTTTTTTATTTCTACATAAATATGTCGGCAAAATACAATAGTCAACGCAAAATAATATTTCTCATGGTAAAATGTAGTTTTACTGATAAAATATAATTTTGTGTAAAATTCGGGGGTTGTAAATTGTCGTGACTTTTCGTAGACCTTCGAGAGTAAATAATTTTCGGTTACAGTGTGTGCATCAGCGGAATTTACTCTACTGCGCGTAAAAAAATCACTTCATAAATATAACAGACAAAGTTTATGGATACTACAAATTAGTTTTGTTTTGCTTAATATAATGGCTTTCCGTCAATAATATTATGGTCAGCATTGATATATATATACCTTTGAGGGCAGAATTATTAGATTTAATTTTTTATAACTTTCCATACCTGATATACGTTTCAATAATATGAAAATAATTGTAGTATAATGTATAGGTCATAATAATAACAAAATTACCAAAGACGCTCCTAAGCCACGTATAAAATGAACTTAGTGTGATGAGTGAGTGTGAGAGTGATGGTTATTATTAACATACTTCATGACGTGATAGTAGTTATTAACCGTTTTTCCAAACCATTGGTTTTGTGTTGATAATGTGGATACATATACACATTGATAAAAAATAAAATGCTATTTTCGACGCGTGTTTTGAGCTTACCTAACTAACTAAAACTGACCTAAATAACATACGCGGGTACCCATTGATTTGACCACCAGATCCGGATAATTAATTCCAAGCATATACGGATTCACAAGTTTTTTCATAATTCAAAAATTACCTGCGTACTGTGATATTGAATTAAATAAAATAAATGATTTCTATCCATAATATAACAATAATTGTATAAGTATTAACTTATTTGCTTAAGCACAACAAAAACGACTTATAGTATCTCCTTTGACTTTTTTACATAATAATTAGTTTGCAGAAATATCCACTGATACAACTGATTTACTTCTGGTAATCCAAAAAAAAAAATATAAAGAAATTTTCAGAAAAAATCCTGAAATTAAAAATATATTATATTGTTTCATGTTATATCTTACTTTGTTATATCTTTCTATAAGGCCATTGTTTTTTCACCGCAAGCCTTTAGTGACAGGTAGACAGTATTACTTCATCTGAATGCTGCAAAGACCAAATCCATGTCGAGTTCTGCATGCATTGACGCCGACACTACTCTGCGGGTTTCCGGTCTACCCGTCGAGCCGATGACCAACTTAAAATACTTAGGTGCCATAGTTGCCGTCGATGGCAGTTTTTCTATTGAACTTGGAATCCAAAATAGGTGTGGTGGTGTCTGCATTCAGCTATCTTCGAGTCGCATGGAGGTCAAAGCTGTTTCAAAGTTTCAAACATGGTACATTTTTACGACCGTGATACAAACACTAGAGTTCGTAAGCGAATACGGAAGTCCCCGGTGATTGAAGTAATCATGAAAAGACACTTCACATGACTGGTACATATGTTCTGGATGCGACCAGAGAGCTCCGCAACGCTCCGTACACTTGTGGCACAACCTCAAGAATTCCGTTGCCATGGCCGGCCCTCCCTCACAATACAGTGGTGCAACAAAAATGATATACGCGCTGCAGATCTAGAATGGCGGGAGGCGCAAGATTTGGTGATAGACTGAAAAAAGCGGAGTCGCGACCTTGTGCTGATCATATATCCACCGGATGAAGTAAATCAGTAACCAAGTATGGTAGTATCTAACTCCACAATGAACCTACTCGATTTTTAAAGATGGTATTCTATACGCGAAATAAAATTAAAAATGAACCTTAATAATGAAAGTTAAATGTGAGAAAATAACGATAATTCATATTAATGAAAAATGAAGAAAGAGAGATGAAATAACTCGGCCTTATTAGAAATTTTCACACAAAACAGAAAATTGTCAAAAACTGATTTTTGATTTGGCTTTCCTGGAAAATGGTGGTTATTGTCTTTGAAGTCTCCATTTTTAGAAAATATCTACTCTTTCTGAAATAGCACCTTTAAGAATAGTTTACAAAACGCTGACATGGCGTTATCCCGTTCACACTTACATGGATACAGCGAATAATCGACAAAAGCGATAAATTTTATTTCCTTCTTTGTGTTACCAGATGCTGCACCCTTCCCACCCCGACATCTTGAGCGAACAAAAACCGTTTGATATAGAAAGATATCTTAATTGTGTCCCATTCTTCTGGGTCATCAACTCATCGCGCCCAGAACAGCTTTCGCTCACGGAAATAATGGGCACATGTGAAACGGTGGACGGGCACAGGGAAAGAAGGGCCCTTAACTTTTGCCGGATCCACTAATGAGAATCGTAGGATGAAATATTAGGTGATATTATATAACAAAGAAGACGAAAAAGAAAACTTGTAATCTAGACTGTCCGGGATTTGAGTGGTTATAATCTTTATAATAATATGATGGATTACTGCGAAGCTTCTACGTTCAAATACAACGCACTGATAATTTCATCCATTTGGACAAATGAGTAACATTTCACGAACATTTTTCTTTAATATAAGTCTATAGATACGATAGACTTCTATAGTTATTTACAGAGTTTAGGCAGGCGTCAAAGACATTGCAAAAAATAATCATTAGAAAATAGTACCTAAATACACGAAGGTGTAAATGGAAAGAATCCTACTTATTATAATGATTAACTCGTTCATGAGCAATTTTCAATTTCTGATGACGTATTTATTATATCAAACTTTACAGTATTGTCGAATGCATTTCTCAAAAAACCGCCAGCATTTCAAATAATTTTAGATTTACTCAAACAATCAAAATAAACCATGAAATTGAATTTGTTATGAATGAATTGTATAGTTCTAGTAGTAATAATAATTACTATTTGATATTATATTGCAGATACTAAATATTTTTGACTTTCACATTATAATATACTAGTACCTATGTAGTTTTTAATAAAACTTTTTTTGTTTAATTTAATCTATCCAATATACATAATTCGGAACATCTCACAAACATAGTTATCACTCGGCGGGACTCGAACCCGCACCCATTGGATTCTAGGCATTGCCGACATTAAAATTAATAACATTTCGGACGCGTATCATATATTGTTCAATCTCGTAGTAATTAGCTATGGTGCAGGTGATTAAATTAGTAAATCACATTGGCCGGAATCTGATGGACGTGGTTATGAGTCCCGTTTGACACCAATAGTTTTTAATCAATGATAGGTGATATACGTGTGCTTGGGGTGTTCTGAATTATATGTATATATTATATATCTTGTTTAATATCTTGAAAATATATATCTTCATGCATTTCGTTAATCTGTCATCGAATAGTCTATCACCCAGTTGTCCCAACGACCAGTTCTCTAATTGTTTAGTTGTCTTGGCAGTCATAAGCTCCCGGTCAGTGGCACCGAATCATCCTAGACGTATAGGAGAAATGTATTTTACAATATTTTAAAAAAATTGTCAATCAAAATATACTTGAAAAGCTATCAAAGATGATTATGTTTCGAATCGAATAGGCCCTCGTTTCGAATGAATAGTTATACAATTGAATATAGACAATAGTTTTTAAAGCCATTGTTATCGAAGTTATTTAAAAATCCTGAATAAATAAACAGAAATGTTTACAGAAAATAACTAAATAATACCGTCTAGCCAAGAAATAATTTGATAAAGAAAGTATTTCTATCATGGCTTTAAAACAATGCGAAAATTGAAACCTGTTTTCAAGGCCAATTTATATGGATGTATTGTTTGTATTAATTACGGTAATTAAATATTATTTATTGATTTGAAATAATATTATGTTTACTTGATGTTTTCGTTGTAAACATGTTATGATTTTGTTTACCTTGAGATTAATATAAATTAAGAGAAGGTATATTACAGTGATAAGTGGTCCATAGTAGATGCAAAGGATCTGAAGAAATATTAATGTTATATAATATTTATTGTGTAATTAGGTATATGATAAATTTTACTTAACTATATAATATCTTCTAAAACGTCTATATTTTAATAATGTATTGATAGAGACTTTCACGGGTGGCTGTTATTTATCGTTCACGTTATATTATATTATGAATATCATATTATAATAATTATATCCAAAACATAAACGGTTTTTTTTCGATATTTATAATATACAAATATAACCATTTCCGTTATTCCAATTTTAAAATTTATTGTTCGGAAAATCTGATACACATTTTATGCTAGATTAAAAAAAGTGATATCTCTTGTCATTACATACTATCATGATGTTTCTATGACAGTTCTCAGTGAAATTTATTAATGTGGAAATGCTTTTACAAAAATCTTTTTTTCAAATGAAGTAAATAACCAGTAGTCCAACAATTTTCATAAAAAGATTCACAATAACAAACTATATTGGAAAATGCTGCTAAAAAGGAACTGCTTTCAATGAACATAAACATATTGGATCGCACATCACTTTCTGGAAGTGGTTGTAAGAAAGTACTAATTTCATGTGTGAATAAATATTTGCAAAATTTAAACATTTGTAATAGAATAATATTATAATAACAATATTCATCATAATATGCATTAAGGTTTGACACGTCAACGCAATTTTCTTTTAAAGCTGAGAATAAATCTCGCTTTTAAGATGCATGTGTTTGGACTGCACAAGCTAAATCCTTTTTACCTATTTATAGTAAACTATTAAAAAAATAATTTTTAATAGTTATATATAACAATATTTTTACAATTTTAAGTTTAAATTTCCACCATTTTATTTTAGTACCTAAATCACACACACGCTACACTTGCTCCCATGGTGAGTAGTACCGAGCGGCTAGTTACATAATATTATGTTTATAATATCGCAAAGCTACCACTCAGCAATGCTACACATCATACTACTACATCGGCTACTAATTGACATATTGATTCGATTAGTTAGGAGAAGATAATATTGTAGCCTATAGTGGGCATATGTAGCATCTCTACAAGTAAAAACCACCGCACGTCACTGGCAGGTAGGTAGCATCTACTAGGTACATAATTCTTGATTGTTAAGGACCCATATCGGTTAGGACATATATACAATATAATATTACTGTAAAAATATGTTTTTACTACTCGTACTGATCTTTAGCTAATAAAAAACTAAAATTTTCGTATTGTAGTTGAATTCAAAAAAAAAAAATCTATCTACATTATATAGACTATTGTATTACGATTCATTTTGACAAGCTCAATATAGGTACATGGAGGCAACTTTCAAAAACCCTTGAAATTATTTTGAGTTTGAGGGTTTATTTTGGAAGGTATTTTTCTATGGTTTTTCATAACATGGCTTGAGTTTTAATTTACATAATATAAAACCAGCTAGAAATATCAATATACCTACCTATATATTTTTAAAATTACTTTTATTTCAAATAGTTTTAATATAATTTTAATTACCAATCTTTAAAATATATTTGTATGGCTACCAATTCAACTATACTAAGAATGTTATAGAATCGGTATTGGTATTTTAATACTAAAGGGTAACTACTAGCGCTTATTCAAATTCATTCAACTCAATTCAACAATCACAAAAATTAAACTAAATAATACTTACTTATCGTGTCCGGGATCACACCGCTCCTTTCCAAAACGTTGCAGTGGAGACCGCCCTGTCATTGACCTTCAACAGGTGCTCCTCAACACACTCAATCCCTATTCGAGGGCAAACCAACATATGTTTCGCATCCTGCACCTCCCCACACTCGCATGAGACATCCTCGCCGGTTAAGACACCCCACTTCTTGAGGTTTGTCTTGCACCTTGTGACACCGACTCTTAGTCTGTTCAGTGCCTTTCAGACATCTGAACTTGAGCCTTGAGGTCTCTGCTTGATGTCCATGGAGTGGGTGTCTGGGATCATGCGTATGCTTCCTTTTTTCGACATTCGCCGCTACTTCTCTTCGTATATCGGGAGGAGCTATGCCTATGATGGGGTATATTTTATCAACGAGGGTCGGTCGCAGGCATCCCGATATGATGCGACCTGTCTCGTTGATTGATACATCCACATATTTGGCATGCACAGATGCGCTCCATACTGGTGCCACATATTCTGCGGCTGAGAAGCATAGGTTTAAGGCAGACGTGCGCAGGGTATGTGGTTGCGCTCCCCAAGATGACCCGGTTAGTTTCTTTATAATATTGTTCCTCGCGCACACTTTGAGTTTTGTAGTAATGCAGTGTTGCTTGAACGTCAGTGTGCGGTCGAGTAGTACACCCAGGTATCTCGGCGTTGGGCAGTGGTCGAGTTTATCGCCTCTCCACGTAACACGTAGTTCTCTTTTGCCCTCTTTGTTCCGAAGATGAAATGCACATACTTGTGTTTTCCGTGTGTTCGGTTTGAGGTGGTTGCTCTCGTAGTACACTGAGAGTTTCTCCAGCGTGGCGGATAGTTCATTTTCAACATCTTCAAAAGTCTTGCCTTGAGCTGCTACGGCCGTATCATCCGCGTAAATAAACTGCCTTGTACTCGATGGTGTTGGCTGGTCGTTTGTATAAATATTATATAGGGCTGGAGCCAGCACACTTCCTCGAAGATCGCCACTGTACCTAACCAAAAACATATTTACCGCAATCGGGCGTCCCCTGGAAACGGCAGACCAACAGCCGGCCAATCCTTTCAACACCGGAATCACAAAATATTATCAACTAAATATAAATAAAGTATGTAAAAAAAATATTACTTAATTACGAGTAAATATTGCACTACGGAAAACACTCACATATTGAAAATAGGTACACACCTTTGAAACCTCATAAACATACATTATTATAAAAAAATTCTAGATAAGATCAAAATTAATGACTTATTATCGTAATATTATTTGAGATACATTACGAAAATTTGTAAAATTTGCTTAGCAAGGAGGGTAACAACCCCGATAATTCAAAGGCTTAAATATAAATTTGCAGCTATTTGCAGAAAGACTAGGCTGTCATCAAAGTTGCTACCTGGATTTGGATTACGTCCTATTTCTGAGACGAAGTATTTAATAAATTTCATAACATAATAAATGACACCTGTATTATATTATTCGTCATTTTGAGTAAAATACATAAATCAGCGATTTTGTAGATTACTGTTATCATAAAATAATAGAAATTGCTTAATACCTACATAATATGATAAAAATACTGAAAAAATGCTTATTATTTATTAAGTACAAACGAATACCTAATATTAAAAAAATACAGTTTTCATATACTCATTGATAATATGATAAAACTTTCATTGTTTGTAGGGAAGTGACAAATACTACGTATTGAAATTGTCCACAAAATATTATAATATGTAAAATGAATACTACTACATACTTTAACAGCGATCGTATTTTTATAATATATTTTAACCCACCTACGGAGTATAAAAGTAAATTCCCTACTACTACACGAGTAAGTCTCCAGTACCTAGTACTTACTACATTTATTTAATAGAAACAGGTTAGTTTACAAAAAAAAGATAAGCCTTAAAGATATTACCCTACATATTTAGTTTTTCTGACGATTTTCAAATCTTATAATACCTATATTTTTAGTTAAAAAATAATAATTTTACAATTGAATTGTTTTACTTGCAACGAATGTGTTTTCGTTGTTTTAAAAAAATGTGTTAAATTATGTGTCAGAGGTATTTCGACGCTTTTGTGTTCTCTAAATATGAGTTTGTTAACATTATTTACCTAGCGCTTGTCTAATTAAGCCTATAGTTAATCATTTTACAGACATCATAAATACCGCCAATCAAAATTCCACCGTGTCCAAACCTCTACAAAGATGCAGAGCCATCTAATTAATTGATCCCATAATATTTTGCAATATCACCCTCGATATGATATGTGTTTGAGTACTAAATAGTAGTATAAAAATGTATTAATACTATATTACATAAATTTATTATAAAACGAGTGAATTTATTATATAAATGACAATGATACAAATTGAATATATTATAAAAAATTTAAGTCTTTTCTTTTTGTTTTATTTATTATAGTACACTTTATCATTCAATTATGGATATTCAGGAACTGGCTTGAGATATTTTTTTTCACCAGATTGGTGCACGTTTGATACCCACGAAAGTTCCAGTATGAAATTCCATGTCAAAACCGTCCCTAAAATAAATGCCTAGTATATGACATTTTTCAAATAGTGGTAACGTCTAGCGATTGTCGTGTACGCACGGTCTCAGTTATTTCCAGGGAACTCAGAAATAATGGGAACTGAAGTAACTAACCGGTAAGGAGTAGCAGGTAACCGATCTCGAGTAAGAAAGACCCGGGATAAACTTAAACACGTGTCAAGAATACGTCACACGTCGAATACTGACAACTATTCTCGGCTTATGCATTGACGCTCATTTAATATTGGTATATTACACACACTATTGCTCGTGCATAATGTATGTTTCATTTGCGTAGGACACTCACACATTAAAAACCCTGCATCAAAATGTAGCGTATTGAATAATATAGCCTAACGGAATTCTATTTATTATCCAGTTCTGTGGCTATTTCAATTTATAAGTAGCAAAGGTCTAGCGCCTGTGTTGCTGCGCGTTGTTGAGGGTTTCATGATATCGGTGGAATACGGTAATCCATGATAGATAGACTAGGATCTATTAATTTCGAAACGTTTAAATTATCTCGAAAAACTTTTCCAATAACTTGAAAATGCGACAGAAAAATGTTTTTTTTATTTCTCTCTCAAAACCGAGCGTATTCATGTTTATGACTATTAAAAGTTAAAAAGTGCTATATATGTGAAAGTAAAAGCGAGCAGTCCCGTTATTTCACATTTATTGAGAGACATAAGTAGATAAATTCGAAATTCGGGCTGTATTTCTTTTCTTCAAATTTATTACGCCCGATAAAACATACTAGACCCTGTCTTGCCTAAGATATATGTATGGAACTACCTATCACTTATGTGATATAATATTTATACCTAATTGTAACTTTATTGCGTAGATATAAATTTACTTTTATATCTAGCTGCAATATAATACCAGTGCGTAAGAGAACTGTAAAGATTACTGGATAGTTTTTGTTTAAGAATATAGAATGATATTTTGCGTATATGTTGGTATTTTATTGTATTTTATATCATCACCATCATCACCATCAGCCTGAATATACTGCTGGATGAAGGCCTCTTCGAGCTGCTTTCACTTCTCTCGGTCATCTGCGTTGCGTAGCCACGTACTTCCGCAGAACTTTATCATTCCATCGATCCAGCGGCCTCTAGGCCTGCCTTGCGGACGTTTTGTACCTCTTGGATACCACTTGATGACTAAATTTGTCCAACGATTGTCTCTTCTTCAAGCTAAATAAAATTGTCAACAAGAATCTAAAATTTTTTGTATATTTTTAAATACATAATATTATATTTGTGGAAAAAGTTGAAAAAATATTGGTACTTACCTATTATTTATTTACGTACCTACTTATACCACGGTGGCCGCACGGCATAAGCGTTGGACTATAAAGCCGTGGGTCCCAGGTTCGAATCCTGGGTCTGGCAAGTACACATATTGTTTTTCAATTTGTGTGTGTCAGGGTATGGACCTAATAGGTTGAGCAAGTGGCTGACATCCATTTCTCGTAAAAAACAAAATCTTTCAATGCAAACCTCCACTCTGTGGAGGCCCATATGATCCTATCAGGATCGGAGATGGTCGAAAAAAAAAAAACTTATTAAAAAATATTTCTTTTTCGGCTCGGAATGTCACTCTCACGTTTTCACTTTGTTTTTGATGATGATGATGACAAGTTCAGGATAGATGATAGGCGCGACGTTCACTCAAACCGTATTCGATTTCGCGCAACGAAGGTCAAACATATGCGTTTTGAGTCACTCTGTAGTTAACGTGGCCTCGTTCGTATCGTATCAGGTAGAGCGCGACATTTCAACAAGCCTAGGCGCGTCGGCTGTCTTGCAGTAACCTGAGCTAATAAAATGTTATTCGCAATCACGGTCGTCTCATGACCCGTAACTACTAGTCGCCCTGATCTTGCAACAATAATAAATAAAGATTCGAGGGTAGGTGGAAATAAAGGATGAATGCGACCACAATTGGCCCAACCAATATACTTAAGAAAGTCATGCCTATTGCGTAGTATCAAGCGTTTTATAAACATTTAACTGGATGCCAATGCTTACTTCTCCAAACAGTATCCGTTATTATGACCCTATCTCATAATCGGTATATTTCCCATTGGTTTCTTTGAAGATTAAGAATCACTATTCAAAAAGCAGTCATATTTTGAACGACCAGCACGCTCCACTTCTTAGATCTTTTGCTTTTCTCTAAATGATGCTCCGCCCCTCTAAAGCCTAGTACATACGCACGTTCTTGCTCGGCGGTTTTGCTCGACCGAGCATGATGACTTGGAAGCATGCTCGTCGTTGCGTTCACACAATCGAGCAACTTGACACAAGACGCTGTGAGGTCACCGTCTTCTCTAGGCTACCTAAAAAATTATCAGTTTTTCGAGATTTATCCGTCCATGCGAGTGCCTGCAAAATTTTGGAATCCTTAGTTATATTAATGTCAGTCATACGTTTATTTTGAATGTCTAGGTATTGATTATTGTTGTGTTTGCCAGTAATACCTAATTTTGAAGGTACTGTAGTCTTCCGGTTCCGTGACTATATATATATATATATATATATATATAATAAAAAGCCTACAACAAGATAGCAATATATTTAATATTATCCATTATACTGGTTTATAACAGTATTAAGATAAGATTGATTTGAAAAATACAATTAGTTCTATCATTACTATTGGAAGAGTTACATAAACAGAAACGATCACTTTTTCTTGTAAAATATCACGGAATCAAGCAATATAATTATAATAGTCAATGTATATATCGACGGCCCCAGGAAAAACCATGATAAGTCTAAAATCATAAATGTTCAGGAGAGCGAAAAAACTAAAATATTTACGCTATTAAATTCATCATATAAAATGAGTAAGTTTTTTCTTATCTTATTTAAGTAAATCAGATAGACCATTATATGGTCTATATTCCTATCAAAATTTAATGGTGATTCATTAATTAACAGCTGAGATAATGTCCAAAAATCGTTTTTATTTGGAATAATATTACGCACTTTATATTTTGACTCGATTCAACATGCTTTTGCGCGGACGAAATAGATTACTGACTCCGCATAACACATTCATATTCTGAGATAGAAACCTTATTTTACGTCGCATTTTTCTTACTCCATACGATTTTATTAATTACAACTATAGTTATAACGCTCTTTTACGGAAAAATTGACATTGCGCAATATTTAACTCGAAATAGTACAGCGTGTCTATAAAATCTTAACAAGGGATATAGGGACATATTGATATATATATATATATATTTTTATACGGAGTTTTTATAATTTAAATGTATTTAAGTATGACTTTTTATGTTTTTTTGCAAATTATTATTGATATTTTTATAAATAATCAGAATATGTACATTACAAAATAATAAACATTCAGGAAAAATGTTTATAATGGAATAATAAAGAAGTTATGAGGAAATTAGTACATAACACTACTTACTACACCATCAATAAAATATCTATTTTTTATACCTACTTCGTAACAAATTTTTCATTAAAAATATAGAATAGATAGAAAAAAACAGTGTTATGTTAATGGTCATGTATATCGCTAGAACAATTTTAATTTAATTAATATTCAGTACAATTATCGAAACCAGAGAGATAATATATTTCATTAAATAAATCATTATAAGTTCGTTAATGGTTTACATAAAGGATATACTGAGTGAATTAAATTAGTAATTATCACTTTAGAACACACATAATTATTATTGTTCAATACAAAAATACAAAAAGATTAAATAACTAGTGGAATATAATATTATACATAACAATTTGGCACAAATGTACCTACCAAAGCATCGAAATGTTGGAAAAAATATATTTAAGTAGGTTTATTAGTTTCAAAAATTTTAATACTAATAAACCTAAGGAAAGTGTTATTTATAACCTAATAATTATTATTTAAAGACAGCTGAATTCACTTTCGTTATCAAATGAGATCGTATTATTAAAATGTTCATCAAAATAGGTTAAATTCATATAAAAATTTTACTAGGCTTGTATTACATACACATTCTATAATCACGATTAGGTAATTACCTATCTAAAATAACATTGATACAACATTATGTAGTTCTGCTGTAGCAAGAGTGATAACCTTTTCAGTACCTACCTTCTATTCACTTTTTTCAATTCAATTTTTGCAACATAATATCTTTCTGTAATTGATCTTGTAAAATTGTAATTAAAAGCTTATAAATACTGATACAGTGATCATATTAACTTTCGTTTTGTTTTTCTAATGTTTATTGTTGATATGAGTTTAATTATCGATTAGTAAACATAGTTAAATTATATTTAATTGTCAACATAAATCATGAAACATCAGTATAAGTACGTCTTAATTGAACTCAGTTATGTTAATTATTACGAGGTGTCATGATTGCAATAATTTATTTGCAAAGATAAAATAAATATGTACCTCCCCAACATTGTAATATTTGGTTTAAAATTTAAATAATCGTGGTACGAATCTGCATTTATCTAAATGGTTGGCTTTTAACTAGTATTTTCTTTAAATGATACATTATATTGTTATCTAATCTAATCAATTACGTAGAGTTTTATTAAATACTTTCTCAAAAAAACATAGTTTAATATCAATTATCATTCATAGCACTTTATTTAACTTACTATTTTGATCGATCTATATAACTCCGACCGATTTAACTTAGATAAAAAATAGTAATTACTATTTATGCTAGTTTTCATATTTTAAAACAATCATATTCAATAAATTAATACGAGGTAAGTATATATGAGAGTAGGTACTAGATTTTTCAAAACCAATTGATATTTTGTTTGATATTATACCTACCGGGGATACCACAATATGTTAATCCCATCTCATACATATTATTTACCTAGATTCTAGACAACAATAAATGATTCATAAACTGACTATTATACACGTTTTTCGGTAAAATTCTATTGAAAATAATAGATAAAATAAGTTTTCAAAAAACCCGGCTAATCTTTTCTTTTAGGTGACCGACATGTAATAATAATTTATAATCCACAGAGCTCGTTTTCGAGAAACATTCAATGTACAAAGTAATAATAATATATACCCTTTTATATTATTGCAAACATAAAATTAACACGTCGGACGTATTTAAGTTTTACAATGAGCTTAAGTTGGTCCCAATGTGTACAAATCAATTAGTAAGCCTTTCGGAAATTCTCACCATTTGAAAGAGTAATAAAAATGATTTTTTTCACTTTCTTAAGTCATAAATATTATTCCGTAATTAGTAAGAATTTTACTAAGAGAATAATAAAATAAACTCTCTTGTATTTGCTAGCTAGATAAGTCTTTCCTTTTAAATAATACAATATTTTGTAATTTAAACATGAAAATACTGCCTAGTTGTTATTATCGATGTACAAGACTAATTTAATCAAAATGTGTCATACTGTACCGAAAATAAAATAATGTTTTGAAGTTAAAACATAATATTATAGGTATAAGCATCGGCCTATAACATCGTGGGTTCCGAGTTTGAATCATGGGTCTGAAAAATAGATACAAATTGTTTTTCAATTTATGGTCGGAGTCAGAGTACGTACCTAATAGGTTGAGCAAGTGGCTGACATCCATTTCTCGTAAAAACAAAACCTGTTCTCCAATCTGTGGGGGGCCTCATTATGATCGGTCATGATCGGATATTTTAGGTGGGTACATTTTTAATTGCAAAACAATTTGTTTTCTAGTGATAGGTAATAATATTTAATTAAAATATGTCGTTTTCTGCTGGGTATTTATTTAAATTAAGTTTATTTATAATTACATACTTTTTTTACTCATCTAAATAATTGAAACAGTGAATTATTATAATGATATATCCATATCGTTTTCTATTGGATATTTATTTAATATCAAATAATATAACAATTTCAAACTTAAACATTACCTACAACATTGTTTTTTGGGTATCTAAGTAGAAGAGTATTTAACCGAAAATAGTCGAAGAAAGCTTGTGGAGGTCTTTATTTTGCGGTGGATTGAAATTGGCTGATGAATCAATATAATGAATAATCAATATTTAAACATTATTACTGTGTCCTAGTATAGTAAAAGTACCTACCTATATTAGTACAAAATAATTCTTTTCTATTTTGTTTGTTTTATATTCAATAATATAATATTTTGATAATAAAACACTAGTACTAGTGACTAGTGAGTAGCTTTTTAACTAAAACTGCATTTACCTACTGCAAATTCCAATATTTTCCGAAGATAAACCAATATATTTTTCAAAACTAATGTGATACGTAAATATAAACCATGCCGTATATTAGGATCTCCGTTAAAGACTGTTATTGCAAGTATAACAACCTTCTTACTCGTAAAATAAAACGCAGTATACTTTTTTTATTGATATATGACTATACTCCTCGGATATTTATGTGAACACAAATTTGGTCGATGCGATATGTAGATATAGAGCACCATTGTCGAAAACCTAACTTTGTCAATTTTTATGCTAGAGACCTGAAATTTTTACAGGACATGCACAAAAAATATGATATTATAAAAAGCTAATAAAACTTAAAACGCTATTTTCAGACTTATCATGGTTTTTCTAGGGCACGTCGATATATATCTGTGACCAAAGGAAAAATACAGATATATCTAAAATCACTACATTTAAAGAAGTATGTAAATTGTGTATTGTATTGTATTCATGTTATATTAAAATTCTCATATAGGTACCTACTTCAATACAGTTATATATTGACGTGAAACGCTTCATATATCTAGCGTTATTAGGAATTATTTTAAAAGAAGCTTAATTTAGTAGCTTAAATGGTGAAGAGCACTCACTGTGAAGTTGAAGATTTTTTTTCTAGTAGGTATGGTTTTTACGTTTTCCAGGATTATTTATTGTAGGATAATATTGAGTCAGTGGGAAAAAATCTCTTAGCGTACAAACCTGTTATTTCTAAATTTTATATTATGTAATAATTTTGGTTTGTTTGAAAAAATATTTTTAATAAAATGTTGAAAAGTAGCAAGACGGTTCTACGTCTAAAACCTAATTTATGCTTCCTTGATGACTTGACACGGTAATGGTGTCGGTAGGACAATAGTAGACATATTTTAGGATTGAGCGCTTCATAATAATAATAATACAACCTGATTATTTTATTAACGGTATTAGGTATACGTATACTATATTATATTCAGTTTATCAAATATATAAAATAATAATATGGATAACCAGTTATCATTTGTAAAATACGAGATAGAAGTAATCAGGTCATATACACTTTTTTTCTCATTATATGGTATTGCAGCAGAAATACACATTGTTAAAATTAATATCATTATCATAAAAAAATATTATTATTCTATAGAAGAAAATTAAAAGATATAATATGTATATTATACAATTAGACGCGAAGTAAAAAATATTAACAAATTACATAACATTATATTTAAATAGCATATTATAATTTGTACTTTATAGCATATTATTTTGAGTGAATAGTAAGAATATAAAAAAAATCATTATAATATTAATGCTATTGACCGATGGTACTTGATGCAATTTGTATTTAAATTCTAATGGATTTAATTTTTGTACTATTTCATTTGACCCAAATGGAATAGTACAAAACTTAAATCCATTAAGAAAAAAATCATTATTAAAAATAACATATTTATTAGTCTTATAATAAACAAAACCATCCGGTGAAAGCCAATTACCTTGCTAAGCTTTGCTGCCAGCTTAAAGAATTTAAGAGCATAGTAGATTTTAATTTCAATACGAAATAAATTCAATAAAAATATGATTATGAGTACTCGGTTACTTTCGGTTGAAGGTATTGGTGGTTGTTTTATATATATATATATATATTTAAACGGACTTTCGCTCTTAAGTTTGACGTATTTTTTTTTACTGGTTTGTCAATTTTAGACCATAGTTCTATTGTTCGTACATTTAGTTTGTTTTTTTTTAAGAATTATTATAACCCATGTCTTTGCTTTTTCGTACAAGGTGGTTATTAGTAATTTTGAACAATCACAATCACCCAGGCTTTGAGAAAATCACATAAATATTGTGTCCTGATCGGGAATTGAACACAGAACTCTTGGGTGAAAGGCCAGAGCCTTACGCACTGCACCACGAGAGCCACTTACATTTAGATTGTTGGAATAAAATACAGATATAATTTTTTTTCAATGTCCATTTGATATATAGAAAAACCTAATGGACTTAAAAAATTGCTTACAAATATTTCTCTAAAAAATCTGTTAATATAACTATGTAGATGTACATATTCTCAGTTTAAGAACAATCGTGGTAAATTATATGAAAATCTCTAATGAACTGGAAATAAGAGTAAATAAAATGAATGTAAATATATTATTTAATATGAAATCTATTTGAGCTTAAATAACATAGCCTTCATGTATATAAATTGGCGCGTACGTTGCAAAATGAGAATTTCATATCGCAAAGCAAACGAGCATTAGTCGTAGTACCGCCGTAGACTGTAACTACGAATCGGTGGCTACGAAACTGTGCTACGCCGAGATAGTACTACGATCGCTACGTGCATGCTGCACCAAGGAATAAGTTTTTTAAGTTATTTCGTGGATGTAATTACATCTTTCATTCTATGAAAAGAAGAAGTTTCATTAATTTTGTGTGATACATGTAAAGTATAATCATACGAACAATAAAATTTTTATAATAAATAAGGTTTTTAAAATAAAAGATTTCTTTCATATTAACGTGACGCCAATTCTCTGTCGAGCATCATATTAACTGTGACGGAGCAAGCCGTGATGCCAAATTTAATGATAGTGGTATAAAGTAGTATATAGTAGTATAAGTGAAACGATCACATAAACACCTTATTACATAGCAAGTAAATGATCAAGTGTAAAAATAATTTTTCAATATTGGTAGTGTTTGTAAAAACCTGTAGTATATACCTACATTATAATTCTGATATTCACTAGTAATACATTCAGTAAGTGTATTAAATTGTCATTACTAGTAAATAGTGGAAATAGGTAACGTGTTGGTATTGCATTATATTAATTTATTATATAAACGAGAATTAACTATACTGTTGTGCATGTACAATCGGTGAGTACGCATAGTGCTTAAAGAGATCGTAAGGTAAAACTTGGTCATTAAAAACGACGCAAATAGTACAAAACTTAAATCAATTAGAATATAATATATTATATTATAATATTTAACATTCACATAAACATATCCAGCTTTAATTATTTAATGTGTTTTTTATTTGTTTATAATATTTGCGAACTGAAGAAAGTTTTTTTTAATTGCCTTTGGGCTGTGACGGTTGTTTTTTCACTCGGATTCATTTTGAAAAGTTCGTAAAAACTACCTCAATAAAAACCTTTTTTAGAAAATGTTTTAGATACATAATTATATAATTAAGCTGATCGTTAAGGGGGAGAGGCATGCCAGCAGAGAACCTAGCGGAAAAATACGAAGCTTGCAATTTGAGATTTTTTTTGATAATTTACAATTTCAACTGTATTAATTAATAAATATGTATCTGAAAACATTAAAAAGATTTTTTTTTAAATTTAAAGATAAACTTACAATTGTAAAAAAATGTAATAAAAAGTGAATTCGTTGCAGGGTCACATCTTATTATTACTTTATATTTTATGGTCATATTTATTATTAAAATTTAGTTTATTACGTTTTAGATTTTTTGTCGTTTAGATTTTTGACTAATTCATGGTTTTCATGTTTCTTATATCTATTTTAAAAAACATCGATTTTTACAAAAATATAAATGTGTATAACTTGAAATCCTTTTTATTTATATCAAATTTTATTTTAGGCATGGTTCCAATATTAAAGCTCGATTCGATATAAATAAAAAGGATTTCAAGTTATACACATTTATATTTTTATAAAATTCGATATTTTTTTTAATAATTATAAAAAATATTAAAACGATAAATTAGTCAAAAATCTAAACGACAAAAAATCTAAAACTTAATAAACTAAATTTTAATAATAAATATGACCATAAAATATAATGTAATAATAAGATGTGACCCTGCAACGAATTCAGATGTTATTACATTTTTTTACAATAATTGTAAGTTTATCTTTAAATTAAAAAAAAAACAAAAAAAACATCTTTTAATGTTTTCAGATACATATTTATTAATTAATACAGTTGAAATTGTAAATTATCAAAAAAATGTCAAATTGCAAGCTTCATATTTTTCCGCTAGGTTCTCTGCTGGCGTGCCTCTCCCCCTTAAACCTACAATTATTTAGTTATCATTTATAGGGTTCTGAGCATCGCTAAGTTTAAACGCTTCTTACTGTAATATTATTATGATAATATTCTGTACGTGCGTACATAGAGTAAACGTGCAACGAGTCGCATCAGGAACAGATGACGTGCTGCTAATTACTGTCGTCTCGTTGTGCTCATTACCGCTGATCTTCGCTGTAAGTGCTGCCGGATCTTTCACGTCATGCCTCATGGGTGTAGTTTATAATAATATGAAATATGCGAGTGACATTTTAAAGGTTTATAACCATTCGTCAATGGTAAAATCTTGATAATAAACGAAGATTATTTAAAGTTCATCTTGGCTTGTAATAATGATAAATATTTTAAACATAATGCGAGGTCATCATCATCAACAGCCTGAATCTATCCACTGTTGGATGAAGTCCTCTCCAAGCTTATTCCACTTCTCTCGGTCCTGTGAGTGTGAGTACTTCCGCAGAACTTTATCATTTCATCGATCTAGCGGCCTCTAGGTCTACTTTGCGGACGTTTAGTACCTCTTGAATACCACTGGATGACTAAATTTCTAAATTTGTCCAACGATTGTCCCTTCTTCGGGCTATGTGTCCAGCCCATCTCCATTTGAGGCTTTTAACGAACCCTATCGCACCGCAAACCCTTGTCTGCTTCCTTATCCACTCATTCCTCTTTGTGTCTTTCGCGATATGACCAGCATGCACCTCTCCATACCACGTTGTGGTACTCTAAGTTTCTGGATCTCTCTTTTACTTAGGGATAATATTATGGGATATAATTGCCATACATAATGAACATCGATTTATTACTCTATTCGTACCTTTTGAAATTACAAAGTGTAATATTAAAGACATGTATTATAATTTAGTAGAATATAATCCCTAATAAAGTAATCCATAAGGACGACAATCTTGTTCAACCGGGTTGAGAAAATGTCTAGGTAAATATATTCAAGATGAAACAAATGGTTATAGATCGTAATAATACTATGCTGTAACCAAGTAGGCTGCTGAAACACATATAGGTAGCAAGCGAATAATATATTTACCTTGGGTCAAATATCTCTGACAAAGGCGAATCAATGGTAATGAAAAGACAATAGTAGCTGAGAAATTACATGTTGATACTACAACCACTTTGTAAGACCAGCAACATTACCAAAGCTACTAAAACACATTTAGTAAGCTCGTGTATATAATATCGGCTTCGTCCGCCTCAGAGGGACATTTTTAACTTTGTCTCTCCTGTAAAGTTTTAATTTCTGATACTTGGATGGTAAAGCCAAAAGATATTTAGAGGCTACACGAATATAGAATACATTTTATGCAGGAAGCAGGTGTATAGCTTCAGAGGTATAAATGAATCAAATCCTTTAATTAAATATCACCAGACTCGAAACTGACTGTTTTGATCATATACTTTGGTAGGAGTTTAGCAATTATAAAAAATCGTGTCGTAGGACTGGAAGAGCTCACTCCAGATAGACGGATCTAATCAATAATGTCACAGGTTTTTCACTGGCAAAACTTGCCGCTGAAAACCAAAAAGGATAGAGCCAATATCACAACTAAGTGCCTATGTAGTATGATAACTGCCGATCACCTTGATTGTAGAAAAACATTATATTTAAATATATATATATATATATATACATCCAGATACCAATACTGCGTCCTTTCACCGAATCGACAAATGTGCGTCCACTGGAAGGAGCTCACTTTCTTTATTTTTTTTATGAATATACAATATTGTTGAGGCACAATGGCCATCTGGTATTTAGATTCTCGAAAAAAAAACTATACATATACGCTTATTTTAGAAACCACTATCATTTCGGAAACCTTTCAAACAACTATCAATTCCACTTCCTGATTATTTATTATTTTATGTTCTAACGCCAAAGTTACGTCCAGCGTATATTTGTTTTATCCATTCTTATGCCAATGTGAACTCCTACGACGTTGCAATATAAAGTTATTATAATATTGGCTGATGCTTACTACTTGTCTCGCTTTTATTATGACGATAGAAAGAACAAGAATTAATAATATGTCAACATCCGCCGATATTACCACTGAGTCTGTCTATATGTGACAATGTTAATCACTAATAAATGCTTCCTACAACCGTGGGGAAATTCCTGTATGCTTTTTAAAAATTAAAGCCAACGGAGTACCTACATAATTATAGTTTATACATATAATTTAACAATGCTGACAAAGAATTGAGAAGAAAAAAAGAGATAGATAGTATGTTATTAAACAGTAGAAATATGTACATACAAAAATATTAATTATATAGGTACATGGAAATACACCGGATGAGTAAAGCAGACCCTATTTAAAAAAAATATAAAATAACGTCCACCTATACTCATCCTCACGTAGGTGGAATATAACAACACCCGAAGCAATTTCGTTGAACATAGTTATCGCCCTACCAATTGGCATTACCAGTGGCAGGTTGGTTCTGCACCTTGGGAGAATAAACAACTGATGTTCTCTATTTCTAAGATAGTTATCAGGGACACACAGGTCAACACTGCCCAGAATGGCAGAGTTCTCGTTTATACTTCGTATAAGTCGAAAAAAATACGTAGCTAAATAAAGATTTCTTCTAAATTGCAAACTGCAGTATGTAAGCATGCCTAAGAGAAAGTCAGTTGGATAAAGTACGGATAACCTCGGATAGTATCCGTACAACCTCAAATAAAGGAGTCTCAAGTATTTCTTCTGAACCCTCTCCACCATAAGGCCATACTACAACTGATGCAGTGCCCAAACAATAGACCCACTCTCAAGTCTGCTTCGAACTAAAGAATTAAATAAAAGTTGTAATACAGTAACATCCGAAAAGACCCGGGAAGTACGCATGACGAAGCCCAACATTTTAAGCGCCTTATTACAAATGGTAACTATATGGCTAATAAATGTCAGTTTACTCTCAAACCTAATGCCAAGATCCTTTACAGATGATATTCGTGACAGAACTCTGCCATGCATCGAGTATTGGAAAAACAACACTTTTGAGGCTCTGGTAAACGAAACGACAAAAGATTGCATTTATCAATATTGAATTCTAGTTTGTTACGCCTGCCCCAATCTAATATATTATCTATATCAAGTTGGAGCTGACGACAATCGTCCAAGGTGACAACTTCCAAAAAGAGTTTCAAGTCATCAGCGAACAACAAAAACATAACATTTTTTATTACCAATGCTATGTCATTTATAAAAATCGTGAACAGCAACAGCCCTAAGTTTGAGCCCTGAGGGACACCAGAAAATGTGTAAAAGCTCTGTGTCTGATAAAGGCCGTACGATACGTATTGTTGACGGTTCCTAAAATAACTCCCAAATAGCTTCAAAAATCGATCAGACAATCCAATAAGTTGGAGTTTTACCATCAGGACATCATGATCGACTTTGTCAAATGCTTTTGAGAAGTCATTGTAAGAACAGTCAACCTGGTGGCCTCTATCCAGGGCCGATGACCATTGTACTGTACAACTTGATTGTAAGTAATTTCCTACCTACTCGTATATAATATTATTACAAAATCGTTTATATGTATTATTCGTACAATATTGTACGTATGAAGCATGGGATCCCGATACTTTAAGGGCGGACGTACTCAGCGTGGGTCAAAATGTAGCTTGTTTTCTATTTTCAAAGCATGATCCTGGACATACCGTAAACGTTGTAGATAATCTATTTATATAATTTTGAAGCCTTCTTATCCTTTATATTTATTTTAAACATGTTCAACCATGCGCGTTAACATCATTTTACTCCCTACTTCAATTATAGTTTGTCAATTTATGGCTACGGCCGTATGTTGTAGCTTAACCACTGGGGAATGACAAAAGAAATCGCGTATTTCAAAAAAACACTACCTTATTCTTAGGTCAATAATTATTATAAAGCAATCATTATTCATTAGATGTTTATTACACTTGAATGGTCAAAGACATAGCTTATAATAAGTATCTTTAGAATTATCTTCAAATGTGTTAATCTTGCCGATTTTTTGAATAATAAAATGACTAATTCTTGTCAAATTTGGGATCACAGAGATTATCAATATAATTTTTTATCGTGAATATTTTACAAAAATTATCTCGTAATAAATTATACTAATGATTTCATAAATGCGTTTAAAAATTAATAAACGTAAAAAATCTTAACACCACTGCACAGTTATGTACCGAAATATGACTATATTCTTAAACATTAGAGTGAGAGGTTTAAAAGAATACTATTTTATGTAACAAAAATACTTTATGCAGTCATCAAATGTTTAAAATAACTATAAAAGATAATAAGGCTTCAAAATTATATAAATAAATTATCTACAACGTTTAAGGAGTGTCCAGGATCATGGTTTGAAAATACAATAAAAACTCAATTTTGACCTACGACGAGCACGTGGGCCGTTAAGTTTGTACCGATTTACAAACCACACTAATTTGGACACAGGTTCAGTTCAAGAGGGTGTAAAATATTAGCGTTGCTAATCAATAAAGGTGGGTTATTTGGAGTAAAAAAATATTTTGAACATTTAAAAAGAGTCGGTAGGTACCTAATAAATATATTTGATTTAATGAAATTGTTAGTAGCTAATGTAATGTTTGATATTATAAAACAATAAATAGGTACAAGAACAGTGACTGCCACTCGTAACTACAGTTGATAAAAAAAATGTACTTAATAAAACAATTAAATAATTATTCTTATTTATTCAAAACAAAAATTAAACAAATTCAAATGATGGTATTTTTGAAGACGTTCGGAATGACATGGTAAGTTATGATACATAGGTACTATAAAGTAAATTAGGGATGCGATTAATCATCGTATTTCGGTTAGAAACATGGTAGGTATCCCCGCGACTGATAAGCGGATATAATAAATGTTTCATCCGTCCCTATGTGTAATGTAAAATAGCTCCTTGCTTTAAGTAGACAATCACTTATAATTAGAAAGAGGTAATCTTACATTTTTTGAGGGTAAGATTGTTGAATTGAAATATTTTGGTACTTGATAAAGTAAACTTTATTATATTTATTTTCATTTGCACTCCAAATGGAAAATTGTACGAACCGGAGCGCTCGATAATTTTACGAAAATATTTACATTATATAAAGGTATAAATAGATAGGTACACAGTTTTCTAATTTTACGTGTGTTAGATTCTTTGTTATAAATATGGCTTATCTACCTCGGACGGTCAAATTAATATTTCCAAAAGACGGATACATAATTTTGGGAATTGTTTGAACCGGAACGGCGCTCCAGTGCAGTCCGGCCATTTAGAGCTATGTTAATCATCGTATTTTGGTTAGAATCAAGGTATCCTGCGACTGATAAGCGGATATTATAATAAATGTTTCATCCGTTCCTATGTGATAATGTAAAATAGCTCCTTATTTTAATTTAGACAATCACTAATTAGAAAGAGGTAATCTTGTATTTTTTGAGGGTAAGATTGTTTAATTGAAATATTGTGGTACTTGATAAAGTAAACTTTATTATAATTTATTTTCAAATGTATAAAAATATTTGGCATGGCTTTTACGCCAATGTCACAAACATGAGTGGCAAAACCTGGATCTGTAATCCAATAGTCGTCTCTAGTATCTTTTTGCTCTCATCATCAAAGTTATTAAAAAAACTTTTTTTATTTCTTGAAAATTTATATTGTGCTACTTTTTGTCATGTTGCTGGTTTCAAATAAATCTGCTTAACCACTGGGGAATGACAAAAGAAATGGCGTATTTCAAAAAAAACCCTACCTTATTCTTAGGTCAATAATTATTATAAAGCAATCATTATTCATAAGATGTTTATCACACTTGAATGGTCAAAGACATAGCTTATAATAAGTATCTTTAGAATCATCATCAAATGTGTTAATCTTGCCGATTTTTTGAATAATAAAATGTCCAATTCTTGTCAAATTTGGGATCACAGAGATTATCAATATAATTTTTTATCGTGAATATTTTACAAAAATTATCTCGTAATAAATTATACTTATGGTTTCATAAATGCGTTTAAAAATTAATAAACGTAAAAAATCCTAACACCACTGCACAGTTATGTACCGAAATATGACTATATACTAAAACATTAGAGCGAGAGGTTTAAAAGAATACTATTTTATGTAACAAAAATACTTTATACAGTCATCAAATGTTTAAAATAACTATAAAGGATAATAAGGCTTCAAAATTATATAAATAAATTATCTACAACGTTTAAGGAGTGTCCAGGATCATGGTTTGAAAATACAATAAAAACTCAATTTTGACCTTCGACGAGCATGTCCCCCCAGAATTTGAAATGCGCTGCTGGTGACTATAGCGCCAATTTATTTTGCACGACGGCGAACGCGTGAACAACATTATACAAAAACTTACGTTTTGACATCATTTGGGGGTCCGACATAATTTTCGTTTTTATGCTCTATAAGTAGGAATAGTCAAGAAAAAAATAAACTTAAAATGAGAACTTTTGATGACGTGTAGAAAACATTTTTTTTATTTTGGACTCCATATTTTGTAGTGAGAATATTATTGTATCTCTTATATTTCTATAAGCATCGTCTTAGTTATGTTATGTGAACCTTAGAAAATATATCATCAAGTAAGTGAGACTGGACGTGTTTTCGGCCCGAATAAAATTGCCTTCCTTTTAACAACAGAATCGCACATTTTTACTACTTGTTCAAATACAAAACACTATTCGTTTTGACAGTGAAATATTATTAAATATCTCTTAGTTATTATTTCGCGAAGATTTTGTGCGTGCGTTTTTTCTTATTTTCTATCGTGGCGTCTAGATTATGCCATAAAAATTGTTTATTTCTATTTCAGTAGGTTCTATAGTGTTGTTTTCATGTGCTCTAAGCCTTGTTATTTTTTATTTTTATTGCATGTGGAAAACAGAACACCTCAAGTCTTATGTTATTGTAGGCATCGTTAGGGTATACTTGACTTTTCATTGTGTATAAATGTGGCTTTCAAAATGTATCATACTCGTACCATGACACCCTTAGTGTATACATCCCACAAAAATCCCAATTGGTGAAAAGAGTCAGCTTCTATTCACATTGTCTTTTTTTCAAATAAGCTTTAAATGGTAGGTACCTATTTAAAAATACATTTTTTGTGATGCATTGAAATAAGATTGCCTAGAATGGTTAATGTTTTCGAATATCCTCGGGGTACACTTTGAATATCTCTGGTAAATCGCCGAAAGCTGTAATATTGCTGATATATATTTTTTTGTTTTATTACTTATATCGTTACAGTATAAATTTGTGCCTGTTCCAAAAAACGACAAACAATTCAAAAATAATATCCTAAAATATTTTACCAATTTAATATTATTAAATATGCAGACCAGTATTAGTCAAACACACTTTACTCTGAAGTCATTAAACGTTGGTTCAAATCTCATGACTAGGTGAAATTAATGTGGTGTTCTAAAGAGATATCATCACTCTGTTTTTAACTTTGCATAAGTGGCTTTTTGAATTACCATCATTCTGTCATTACAACTGTGTTTATTTTTTGTGGAATTGCTATATTATTAGTTTTTAGCAACCACCAATACAATGTTTTATCTCAATAATAATGTAGCCAGACAGAACATAGACAACATTTAAAAAAAAAATGATTAAATTAGGAGTGCAGACATTTTAATTCATTAACTTTCATAAGTATAATACTTTTGGGATGAGATGTCTCGATACAGATAATAGTAAAAGTAAATAATCGAGGAGGTCGGGGCTGTCACGCTATTGGAGAGAGAGGTTGTGCTTATAATTTTAATTAAGTTAAGTTTATATATTTCCTTAGAATAACTGAGTAACTAATTATTTATCAAGCGACTGAGAATTTATCTATTAAATTTTTAATATAATAATGTAAGAATACGTGTTTTTGTAAGTATTTTAAAAATTTTCTTATTTTATTAAAGATATTTTATTGTCTGAATTATTCTATGTAATAACATAGGAAATAAATCAAAAAGCTATCAAAGTGAATTGATTAGCCAATTTGTAGGAATACTACAAATTCGATTCATACTAATATTGAAATACCTTTCGTTTTATCGGTAAAAATATTTCATCCCAAAATAGCCAATTTACAATCGAAATAAGTTCCCTCGAAAGGAAACAAAATAAAAATAAATCTCCCGCGATGTTCGGTTTCCGCCGGATGTGCTTTATTATTAAAAAATCTTCTCCACTCTTCGTTTTTATATCCCTCAAAGCCTCCTCGCCTGATCCACCCCAGCATACGTCAGGGCACTCGACAAAAGATTTCCGCACAATGTAGCTTCGCCTGAGAATTTTCCGACTTCGCGATTTGACATAAAAACAAAGTATAGCCGATCAGTGCTTTTTTACCTGAAAAATTCGGCCGAGTATTATCGAGTGCCGTATAAGAGCAGAAGCCTCACTCGAGCGATTGCAATATATGAGGATTATTTTTTATTTTGCTAATGGTTTTGTTGATATAAAAGATCAAAAATTCAATAAAAGCGTATTAGAATAAAATTTAACGTCTTGAATTTAACGTAAGATAATAAATAATATTAAATTATAATTCTTTTTGATAAATTATATTATGTATATTCGTTATTCACTTTTTAATGAGGACCTATCAATTTTACCTCAATAAAATTAAGCTCCAAAAATATCCATCACACCCTTATTAACATAATATGGTTTGCAGCGCTATGTAGGTCGTTTTTATGCTAGGTATTTTTCAAACGGGATATATTGAGAAGGGTACTTGGAGCCATGTGCGGATAAGGTATGACGACGAACTATGTACATTGTATCTACATTGATAGTTTGTGGGTGGTGACTCAGTTCGGCGGAATATGTCTCAAAGAAATCTTCCTACCCAAGAGGCTACTTTTCATGTTCGCGGAATGCTGGATGCTAGAGGCGACCGAGTCCCATTTTGGATTATATAACCGTAATCTTTTAATTTTTATTCAAGACTGAATACACACAACACGAATGTAACATTATTTTTATTCAAAATACGAAGCTTTGCAAAATCCACACAGTGGCGTGCGGTCCATAGATGCTATAGATAGAGCACCTATAGATGATCCGCATTTCCAGAAATAATCGATATAATACTTTTTCATAATATTATGTTGGTATTTATTTTGCAATGGTATTGGAAATTTTACTTTATCCACTCGTAAAGGTTTTATATTATTAATAATATTAAGTAGGTATTATAAAAATATATAAGAAAATCTAGGTTATAGCACCACAAACAATATTATTTCACCGAAAATTGAATTAGTTACAAAACTCAAGGTAATAACCATCATGTAGCAAACAGTAGGTTAGAATATTTTTAACAGGATACTTATCAGTAAAAGTTGCCGAATACTACTGCAGAAACATACATAATAGAAAAATCTGCTTCGATTCCTTTTGATTTTGAAACAAATTTGTCGCTTTTCGGGAGAGTGCTCTAGCCGACCATTTATTTTGAATGTGAAAATTATTATGTGTGTGTCTATAGTATATTATTGGAAAAAAATATATGCATAAGTTTGGACTTCGTTCTTTTTATTTCTATACCTACCTAAAAATTTATAGCTCACAAGAAACCTTTTTCGATGTATTATTGAGTCATCGGCCATGCTCTACGAAGTCCTATTCAATACATTAAAATTAAGATAGGCTTTTCTTTTCCACTTATTTTCTCTTTTTATCAAGCTACACATACATTTCTTTTTTATACAGAGCGATGCATATAAACGTCAGAGAATCTTTAATAAAAAAAATCCAGCGCAATTTTGTTTTGTTCATTGAGTGATAAACATTTTGGAGTAAAATACCTGGTATTAAGTATGATATCTTTGATCTATCCGATATATTCAATCAGCTTAATACTTATTTAACTTAAGCTTACCATAACGTGTAAATAGACAATTCTGGCGTTTCTCGAAAAACTTGATATTTTCAAAATTGATATTGGGCGTCGTGAGTTATCGCAATTTTCATCATTAGCAACGATTGATATACTGGTGATGATGTTATGTTTGTGTATGTATAGGTATTGACCATTTTAAACAATTTCATTAGATATTTTATTAAAATTCAATGATACAATAGTTAAAAATATCCAAGGTGATGGACCCATTCGGTTTGAATGCAATTGATGCTACATCAATGACATGCACCTCAATTTGGTTCGCGCTTAAGTATTATCGCGGCCATAACAAGAAAATGTATGGATAAACATGTTTTATCCTGCAGTTGCAAGCTTATATGCATGAATCAAAAAAGTTTGGAAGCTTCTGAGTTTTCATGCGACAGTAGGGTTTTTTCAATCTGCGCTTGCGCAGTAGAACGATAGTGGCGAACCTGCCGACAAAAAAACGAACTATACTCATTTTCAGGTTAAGGGGAAAGCGGAGACCTAGCGGAAAAATACGAAGCTTGCAATTTGAGACATTTTTTTGATCATTTACAATTTCAACTGTATTAATTAATAAATATGTAAGCTGAAAACATTAAAAAGAAAACTATTTTTTTAAGTCAAAGATAAACCTACAATTGTAAAAAAATGTGAATCTGTTACATATTTATGTCCACAGTTACGTTATTATTACATTATATTTTATGGTCATATTTATTATTAAAATTTAGTTCATTAAGTTTTCAATTTTTCACGGTGTAGATTTTTTACTAATTCATCGTTTTAATGGCTTTTATATTTATTTTAAAATAACATCGATTTTTATAAAAATATAAATGTGTATAACTTGCAATCCTTTTTATTTATTATGCAAATTATACAATATAAATTCAATAGGATTAATTTTTAATTTTGCCATCGCTTAACAATTAAAAAATAGGTTACCTATCTAAACTAGGGAAAAGATAAAAGTCAGTACTCTCAAAAACTCGTTAATGTGTTGATGCCATGAATAAAATAAATCTTTATTTGTCACTGACAACATTGTAATCAAACGTTTAAAACTAGTTAAATTTGCATCAATGAACGGGATTACACTTATGAAAGGAAATATCAATTTATTACGTTTAAAAAACGATTCTATAAGTTCATATATAGATGGCTAAAATAATAAATAGGCATGTTATAATTATTATTTTTATTAAAAATCCATTTTGTACATTTATAATATTCACAGTGCAATTTTTAATGTTATTTTTTCACTCTTTGAAAGAAACTATTATTGGTATTTTAAAATGGGACCACCTGCAAAAAAGGTTGAAAAACTCTTATAGGTAGTATAATATTATAAGCATAACACTCAACCACCCAAAATGATACTCTTCATTAGGTCGGAAGGTAAAAGTAGGGCTTGGAGATATGATGGTTACACGGTGTATGAATAAACATAACTTTCGTTAGGCTATGCAGTTATAACCTATGAGATTACAGCAAAAATATCGTTTTTCATTTTCTTCAGTGACTATGATCTACATTAATTGAAGTATGAATATTGACGATGTACATTGTATGCAGAATACAGTAAATTGATAATATTATAACCACGTAGGTTAACGTATGAAGTCATTATAGTATGTGATCGTTAATGGTTTTATAACTATAGCTTTATGATGGCTCGGATTTATAAAAGAAGGATTGTTCAGGTTGTTAGTAGTAATAAGAATTCAGAGATTTTTGGTGATCGTAACCGGGTACAGCAGTAACATATGTGACTATAGAGCAGAAAGTACAATAAAAATAAAGTACATACTCATCCCTTCGAGTAATAAATTATGAATTGAATACTCAATATTTTCAAATTCTAAAAAGCTCCTTCTCGAAATGCTTTTGAAAGCTTTCGTTAAAGTTCCATCAAACCCAGCTTCTTCCGCTAAACCAGTATTATCCTCTGATATTACGCATTTTGTGCGCCTATGTCGTAAACTCTAGACAATTTCCGCGCAGCCACTGAAAGGTTTAGGTTAAGTTCAAACTATATAACAGGGGTCTCTTACCTTTTCCGATTTACAAGTGAGGCTCAATTTGTACCAAAATGTTAGTATTAGTTTTGAAGGTTCTAAAAGCTACATGTTTTGTATATATTGAAATGGCTTTGTTATCAATGAATTATGTAGGAATTTCAATGTTCTATTCGTTTTTTTATAACACGAATGTAGACAAAAGGTAAAACAACACTTTCAGCCCAAGACAGAACCTGTTAACTATTTTATTTCTACATATAATTATATTTCAAATAAAGACAATTTCCTTAATTTATATAATAAAAAAAACGGTAATAAAAATTCGAAAAAAATAATTTTTCAACCGCATTTTTCGTAATTATATGAAAATGATACTGTTTAATTGTAGTAAGATAACAATATTATGCAGATAAGATAATATTTTGATATAATATCTCAACATAAATTAATAACTAAACAACAACTACGAACTTGATTTAAAAAAAAATGTGAATTGTAGAAAGGCATTATATATTTTGTTTGAAAAAAGGAAAACCCACTACGTTAACCATTCTAAGAGTTTTCCAAGAACTAATAATGTAAATACAGAACACTTAGATAGAAGAAGAAAAGTCGTTACACTAATCATCCAGAGATACCAAAGCGGTATACAATGTTTGACAGGTAGATGTAGGTCACTGGGTCTTTGAGATTGTAAAGCTCTGCGATAGTAGGTTCGTTTCAATGCAGTTTACAGTATCATGAGATTTAAAATCGGTACGAAGAAGCCTTCAAAAGTAGATTCATCTACGCTTATAATGATACTGGTGATTGTGCAAGTATTTTATTTGAATTCATACAGTGATTTTTTACACAGTCCACAGTTAAAACCAATACAATATAATTTTAGCACAAAATATTAAATTTCCAAAAATAAACAACATATCGGCTGATTTATTTTCTTCCATACCACATCGCATTTCCTCCCATAGGAAACAGTACATTATGCTATTGTGAAATGGAACTTGATGAAGTTATAACTTGGCTGCTAGAATTCGATAAGTATTATTTTTAGGTGAAAAAAATATGCTTTCCGATTATCCAACTTACACTTAAGTCTCAAAATGACAAAGTAGCTCGCAAGCAACCCGCTGGTTATCTCACGTGATATGTATGCACAGGTAAG
Organism: Rhyacophila brunnea; assembly: GCF_057557595.1. Classification (NCBI taxonomy): domain Eukaryota; kingdom Metazoa; phylum Arthropoda; class Insecta; order Trichoptera; family Rhyacophilidae; genus Rhyacophila; species Rhyacophila brunnea. The sequence continues at coordinate 37,958,582 of NW_028232752.1, forward strand.
GATATTTTGAGGCCCGCCAGAACGAAGACTTTGAACGTCTTATAAAGTTTATTGTGCGGAACAATAGACCGATTTTATTTTAACGTTAGCTAAATTGCGTGGCTAAGATTTATGACTTTCTTAAATCTAAGGGGACTGCCATTGTTCGTTTATATTGCAATTTTGATCATACAGGTATTTTAATTTGAATATTGTAAAATCCCCTCGTATTCATAATATATGGTTACGTATGCTTTCAAATGTTATTTAGATCAGTGAAACACAACATTTTTATCGGTAGGTTAATTTGACCTCAATCTGATTTTTGATAATAAATGTCGCAGATAATGATAATATATTCATTATTAATTGAACTGTTCTTTACGTGGTAGAATAACTTATTGTTTTTGTTTCTACTTTAACTGTTTCGGCCTAAAGATCCATTTTCGAAACGATCGACTTCGGTTTATAGTCTGAAACATCTGTCAACGTAAATGAATCATATTAATAGAATTATAAAAAATAACTTTGCAGAATTTGAAAACACGCAAGATTCGAACCCGCACCCGTTGGGGTTCTCACCCATGTGCACTGACCGCTAAGCTATGTCTGTCCTATATTATTATGACGAAATTGTTCATTACAGATTGTTACAATCTTAAATCTTGCTAATTATTTGTTGAATAAAAAAATATTTATTAAAAATTACTTTTTTTCAAAACCATGATAATATTATTACCTATTCTTTTGTGAGTCAAGATAAATCATTATTTTTTCCGGCCACTTTAAACTCTGTATTGCAAATATAATGAATTTCATTGCCAGCGCTTATGCTAGTCAATACCTGCTATTTATTTTAAAACTCACAATTCGACACACAATCCATCTACCTATATAATTGACCACGCAACAAGTTTAGGTAGTATATCTGTACACTACGGCGCATATCAATAATTATACCTATTACAACATAATACATTTTTAAAGGTTTTAGAGGACATTGTATAGTTATAGCAGTACAATGCCCATATGAACATCACAGAGTACAGCTGCGAATTGCGGATATCTATGATAATGTCGACGAATTGAAAGGTGCCCGGCGGTGGGAAAGACGAAAGAGCTTGGCAAAATTCTAAAGTTCTTTTACATAATAGGAATGAGGACCTGATCGGCGGATCCCTTTCTAGAAGAGAAGAGGCGATATGATAGCGAGTCGCAGTCAAAGCCTCGGTAAAATCACAAAAAAATCAGGGTAGCCGCTTATTTAATGTTCTATTATTGCAATGTCTACTGAAGTAAGACCAGAGCATGAAGTAATTATATACTTACATATTATAATATTATAGTATACTAGAAAAAAATTACCAGGTTGCAGTGCCACCTTTCAACATTTTTACTACTACTAATAATACTATTTTGATGTCATAAGAAAAGCCATACAGTAACAACTTATAACCAAAGAACGCGTCAATTCGAATAGCAATATCGATTGATTGATGGTGTATTTTACGTGAATTTCATTGATATTGTCTTTGTACATAAATAACGAACACTCAATACAATAAAGTGAATGGGTTAGAAAAGAATTCTCTAAGTTTGAATACGATTTGATTTGCTACCAAAAAATATTATTTTAAAATATGACTTAATAACTAAATATGTTGAACGGTTAAACTTTATGTTTTATAGCTGGTACAGTTATGTATTAGACTTAGATACCTTATTATTTAATATATATTTAAATGAATGCTTTCCTTCGTTGGGTTGGACAATCTGTACAAGAAATAACAACCACATTTTACAGGCAGTAATTATCAGCTTCCCCTTCCGTAATCTGTCTCCGTTCAGATATTACGTATAAAATAACAGCTTAAAGATGAAATCTAAGCTTTTATGGGTGTAATAGGGAATCTCAATGTTATTTTTTATATACATAATGACTGGAAATACAGAGGCACGGAAAGTATTTAGATATTAGAAAATCTTAGAAATATAATCAGTAGAATAATTATTTGAAGTGATCATTTTAAAAGATATTTCGAGTAGCTTATTTATTTGTATGATCAAACGTTATGATAATATCATATTATATTTAATTAATTGTAATTTAAAGATGCCCATGATATAATATAAAAAATATAAAGAAAAAAATCAAAGGTACCTGCTCAAATGAATATTGCTGACCAAAATGCTGAAAAGGTCAAACGGCACCTCCGCCAGCGATGGGTGACCGTGAAGATTTAAATTCATATTTAAATTTATTTATTTTACATATAATAAACATGACAAATTATAAAATTAAAGCGTTCACGATATGACATAAAGTAAGTGTTAACAATCTTGAATTAAAAATACAGGATAATATGAGTATATAATAAAATAATAAAAGTACATGGAAGCACAGTGAACTAGGTTGATAGACCCTATGTTTAAAACCTATGAAACAAAGTACACTTAAATTCACCTGACGTAAATTGAATATATCAATATCCGAAGCGATTTAATTAAACATAGTTATTGCTCTCCCACTTGGCAGGTTAGTTATGCACATTGGGAGAACAAACAACGGATATCCCCGATTTCTTAGATAGTAATCAGAGACAAACAAGTTAATACTACCAAGAATGGCAGAGTTTTCATTTACGCCGCGTCCCTCCCTGCTAAACTTTAGGCTACAGTATGCATGCATACTTAAGAGAAAATCAGTCGGATAAACCCACGGATAATATGATAATATCTATACAGCCAAAAATAAATGAGTTTCAAAACCCTCTCCACCAAGATTACATATCGTCACTTGCCAATGACCCGGGAATCATAGATAACTCATTCGAATTTTGTCCTTTAGCACAAAAATCCGCAGCCAGTGTGCCGTGAGACGATGCTAGGTGTGCCATGGCGCATTGCTCCAAAAAATACAAATAATTTTGTATATTATACAATACTTACTTAACAGCCAAATTTTCATACATGGCTGGTAATATATTTAAGCACCTGTATTAACTTTAAAACAATGCAAGGTCAGAATGAATATATATTGACGTGCTCTGACAAAGTAGGAGTTAAGACAAGGATCTCTACAAATGTACTAAAGGACCTACCAGACCACCATTGAAAATAAGCACTTAATTTTGGATCCGTCTCAAAAACATTTAACTTTGCTGCAAAAGAAATTTCACCATTACTTTCAAACAATCAATACGACTGGATTTGAAACCCTTTTGCACCCAATTCTATAGAAGCGTTTTCCCTATAAATTCGAGAGGAATTTGTTGAATTGAGAAACGACGGGACGCTAAAACTGAAATTCGCCGATGTTCCATTGGCTATTATATTGATAATACAAATATGTACATTTAGTACTTTGTCGTGTGTTATATTGTTTGTACCTATATTTAATTATTTATCAAATAAAAAAAATATAAATCAATGTAATTTTAGTTCATGGCCACCACAACAGGGCTCCAGCCTGGGGACCGAAGAATACCATTAATTATACCTCGAACACCATTTGAAAAACGCTATTTTAGAGTATTATACTGTCATTAACCTTAGCGATAGGTAGAGGGAGCGCAAAAAATCCTGGCATAGGGTCCCCCTTCAGGATGTGGGGTCCATGTTTTGGTGTATACATTGTTTTACGTGTGGTGTGCCGTGGAATTCTGAGAAGACCTTTGGTGTCCCGTGGATGAGAAAAGGTTACGGAGCACTGCTTTAGCAGGCTGTTTCGGCTTATAACTACGCTGTCTGTGGTATCAAATTCTAGAGTCTTTTTGTGATTTTATCTAATAGGCATGTTTTTGTAATTATTAATTAAAAGTATGCAGGTATTATCCATAAAATGGTATATTCTTGGGTCTTGCGTATTGTATAATTTGTTATTAACAATATTATATATTTACAAATCAACCGAGATGCCGAATAAAATAATTATGTTAAATGCTTTTAACACCCTAAAATATAGTCACACTGATAATATATTTGATATATGAGATATGCGTCATCTACCGTTAATTCATATGACCGTCCGTTTTTATACTTTATACTTTTCATTGCTTATTTATGGATAATTATGTATAGCTAAGACTTTTATGATTGAGGGTTTATTTGATCATATCTTGATCTAAAAATATCAATCTACATATTATTGAGATGAAAATATCATATAGAAATGGTTGAATTGTTAAAAGGAATAAAAAGAAAAGTCGAGCATATTAAAATCCCTGCCTAAAATATGTTGTAAGAGCCAAGTCAGAGCAAACCATTTTGCCAGACAACTTATAATGTTTAATTACATGTTTTTTTTAATATTTTTTACTCAATCTTCTCAAACAAATTGATTTCATTTAATCAAATTAATTTAAAGCGGCGAAATTTTTCTTCGTTATTCCAAGAATTTTTAATGAAAATGAATTGGCAAAGTTATCAAATTTCGTTTTCCACAATAATTAACTGAATCTAGGTATATTGTATACATATATATTTATCATCATATAGCTTATGAGAAGTCATTATTCTAAATTGTATTCTTTTCCTCATCGCCACTCTCATTACAGAGGATCATTATCATTCAAGAGTAGGCTCTGCAGATTTATTAATATTTCCCTGTTCTCCGCAAGCCTTGCAATGGATGCTATGTACACAGGTTCACCTTCTGCCCCTTTACTTGATACACTGACATGTTAAGTATATTAACAATTTTAATTGACTTTTAATCATATTTATTTTCATTTTTAGATTATCAACACACTGAGTGAGTGAAATCTTTTATCTATTTTATTAAAAATACCGTAAACACATAAGCTATATAATCATGCGTGCTCTAATGTGGATCATAATAATTATGTGATTTAATTTTAAGAGATGATTAACGAGTATGATTGAGACCACGTGTTGGTTTCAAAAATAGGAATTGACTGCAAAATTACATACTAAACGTACCCTTTTCCTAACTAATGAAATAAAATGCAAGCGTTTTGTTGATTATTAACTCTATTATGGTTTCATTAAACACAATATAGTATGGTTACCTATGATCGTATAAATTATTGTTAACTGCTCTGAAACCATATATATAAAATATATTCCTGAATATAAAAAACAGTGTAGGTATATGGCGGTTATAATCACCAAGCATATAATCCCCCAGATCTTCAAATCATCACCTACCTCTTCGAGTATGTCCTTTATTTCCTGGTTATCAAAAAAAATGTCATCAGTAAAAAAAATAGGCAGATAGCCATAGCCTCAAATGGGTGCTACTTTGGTCTACAAAACCTTGAGTCTAGTATTTTCTCGTATCGTACAAAAATTCTGTTGTATGAGACGTCTTCCCAACTAATATGCACCTTACCGGTCAGTGCCGATGTCTCGCTGTCTTGGATATATTTTATTTATTATAAACACGGTAATTACTTACTAATATTTAATAGTATTTAAAAAAATCAATATTGTGTATTACATATTTACCATAACGGCTACTCCATAAAATTCTAGAAGAGCCATCAACAATACATGCTATAATGCTATGTATGTATTCCCCGAGAGTAAAAGAACACCCGGATAAAACTGAAATAGTTGAACTCTGTCATAGGGGGCTCGAAAATATTCGGCCAAAATAATTGGAAAGCAGCGTCGCTAGATTTTTCGAAATGTAGACATTCTCTGATGGAGACGAAGTCCCACCTAGGACTACAGAACCAGGGCTAATGATGTTTTTGTAACATTTATGAGAGTGATCGATGTGAGGGTCGATGGTGTTGTAGATAAAAGACGATCATTGTTATTCGTTATGATGGAGAAGTGAGAGTTTATTTATGGTTACATAAGTACAAGGGTACAATCGGTACAATTATATAAATAAACTGACAGTAATTTATACTGCGATAGAAACGTACCAGGTACTTAGATTCGAGTGACCTGTCCGTTGAATTATTATTCGCTATTTATACAACAAAATAATATCTACCCATTATAATTTAGGAAGTAACTAGGTATATTAATCGAGTCAGCTACTTACGGACATCTGAGTAGCTGACTGATATCGCGGAAATAACTATAATTTACTAAAGTACTTAAGTACTATAATTTGACACTACGGAAATGCATATTAAAGAATTTGTAATTGCGGTACAGTATTTAATATCGCCGATCTATCTTCTGACACAGGTAATGAGTTTTTTATCGCCATATATTTAATCTCAATAATTTAATAACGATCAGATCCAATTTCGTCTTATTGGAAAAATACTGTCATCAAACTAATTACAAATTTTCTTCCTACAAGCGGATGAATTCAATCCTGATACGGAGTATAAATTTAATTTCGTTTTAATTTAATACAATGTCTTACCGCCAAGAGTTCATTATTATTTTAATTGTTTTTTTGTTAAAAGTTGTTGAAAAAAGACACTATACATTATAAATACTGTTTAATAATTACATCGCTGATAGCATAGTATACATTACGCATATTATTACACGCATTATGTAAATGTAGGATTTTATGTTGATTAAAACCCCGTGAAAGTGAAGATTAAAAACCTGAATATGTAAGCACGGTGGATAGATTTTTTTTTTCAGATAGCACAAAAACTCGGCAGCCCTCCCTTGTGCAGTATATTCAGTTACCTATTTTAGTAATTGATTTAAAAAGATACTTCCATTACGTGATTAAAGCAAAAGAGGGGTTAGGTATATTAAAAAAAGGATACATATAAAAATAATCTCGTATATACATCATCATCAGATCATAATGATATTTTTTATAAACTTTTGTTACAATAATATGTATTTTTATCATGCGCCTAAGATCCTAATATGAAAAGTATTTAAATAATACTATAAGAGGATCATATTAATTCTACGGTATGAAGTTATATTAAGATATCGTTAAATCGATTATTTCAAAGTAATTCCATACACAGGAAGGAATAATAATAGAAATGTATAAAAAAAAATTTGTGTATGAGTCAGTCAGTATGGACCTAATAGGTTGAGCAAGTGGCTGACATCCATTTCTCGTAAAAAACAAAAATCTGTTAATACAAACCTCCACCCTGTGGAGTTCCATATGATCCTATTAAGATCGGACATGGTTTCAAAAAAAAAAACTATAGCTGATATTGATTAATGAAAAAACGCGTTGAACCTCTAACTCGAAGACTAAATTTTCCACGCTATTCGATTCTATGTGAAGTACGCGTATGCTATAATAATAAAATAACTATTTTCATAATAGACACTAAGCGATTTCTCTTTTATATAATATTACATATTAAGTATAAACATAATATTTAAAAAAAAATGTTTGGACTGTGGATGAAATGCACCTCCATTAATATTACAAGTTATAAGCTATCATAATTTTATAATGTAGAACTTTTTCATCATTAAATTAAAATAATTATTGCTGAATAGCCATTTGTTTAATTTTAATCTTTATTACATAGATGAAAGAAGTTAAAAATAAAAAAAATCTTATGAGTTCATAAATACATTTTAATTAAACATAATTAATAAGTGCGTAATTTTTTGAATAAATCTTATATTTTTGCCAAAAAATAATCTTTTTTTTTGAAAAATAAATTATGACAAAATCTGTAACTATAGAACCACAAAAAATACAAGTAGTATTTTTTTCTTTCATTGTCAGATTCCAGACGTTTTTTTACCTTTTCTGAACTAGGTACTTAATGAAAATATTAGATGTAAGAGTTAACAATCAAATATTATCAATCAGAAATAAAAGTATTTTAAATGTACCTATCATTTTCTATATGAGTTTTTTGAAAAAATAAACTGTAGTACCTATTTTTAAATCCAAATAAAGGACATAAGTCAGTGGGACTTTTAATGAACAACATCCTAGGACCTAGAGTAAAGAGTCATTATGTATAAAAAAAATAATTATGATCACATACATTTTTTGTGCATTCACGTATCTACAATATTTAATACTAATAATAACTAATTAGCTTATAACAATCATACTGTTTTATTTTTCCTCTCTTAGCATGGAATATTTTACATTTATCATTATATTATATCTTACAACGTGAAACATTTACATTTACAAATACATAGTTTTCTTCTACCTGGTCATGTATATTTCTGAAAGTATAATGTTTCAATCAGGTTTTTTAAGACTGTGCAGAGTAAACAGATGAAAAAATAAATGAAACAATTCCAAAACACATGCCAATTTTACACTGGGGACAAACCTTGCACAGTTAAAATGAATATTTTATTTAACGCGTGGTTTCACGGGAACGGCTTATGTATTATGAAGCTTCATGGCCTAGAAATAAAACCAACAGCAATTTAATTTTCCTAGTACTCTATGCTGCCGCCTGGTCGTTGGAGTATAGAATCAGCCAACAGGGAATCTAGACTCAAAACGAAAAATGGTGAATAATTAATTTCCCATATCGTTTTCTTTTCAATTACATAACATTTATATTTCTAGTAGATTAGAGGTTCTTAGCATTGCTATAACAGTTACACACCTGTGATTAGACGTACCTGTACAAGAATCTAATAACGGTACAATACTTAACTTTACCACAATAAATACGAGGGTGGGTCAATAATTCCTTAGAAAAAAGCATTAAAACAGTTTTTATTTTTGTATTTTTTTTTATTTCTCAACATAATCTCCTTGGAGCTCAATACACTTGGTTAGACGTTTCTCAATTTTTTTTAAACCGTCAGAAAAATAAGTTTTCGGAAGGTCCTCAAAATAAGCATTTTTCCGATCGATGACTTCTTCATTTGAAAAAAAACGTTGTCCACTTAGCCATTTTTATAAGTTTGGGAAAAGGAAAAAGTCACTGGGGGCTAAATCTGGCGAATACGGTGGGTGGTCGACCAATTCGAACTTCAATTCTTCAATTTTAGCCATTGATCGTAAACATGTGTGAACACGGGCATTGTCCTGATGAAAGAGGATTTTTTTCCTGTTTAAATGAGGCCGTTTTTCTTCAATTTTGTTTTTTAGCTGGTCCAATAAAGATGCATAATAATCCCCTGTTATTGTTTTTCCTTTTTCCAAATAGTCAACGAAAATAATTTCACGTGCATCCCAAAATACAGTAGCCATAACCTTACCAGCTGATTTTACGGTTTTCGCAATCCACTGCTTTGACTGTTCTTTCGTCTCGGGAGTATAGTGGTGTATCCATGTTTCGTCTACAGTCAGAAAGCGACGAAAAAATTCATCCGGATTGCGTTGCATGAGCGACAACAGGGCTTTAGAGGCCACCACCCTATTGCGTTTATTGTCGACTGTGAGCAAACGCGGCACCCATCTTGCAGAAATATTTTTCATGCCCAATTTGTCATGTAAAATAGAAATGACGCTACCTTTTGAGATCCCTGTAACCTCAATTATCTCACTCAACTTTAATCTTCGGTCACTTAACACCATATCGTGGATTTTATTGATCAAAAAAAAAAATAAAAAAAAAAAAATTTCTGGTGTAGTCACCTCTACAGGACGTCCTGAGCGTGGTTCATCCTTTGTTGATGTACGACCACGTTTAAATTCATTTAACCAGTTATAAATAGTTGCAAGTGAAGGAGCAGATATGCCGTGAACTAAATCCAACCCATTTTTTATTTCCTTTGCTGTTAACCCTTTTATATTAAAATGTTTAATAACAGCTCTAAACTCAATTTTCTCCATTTTCCATTTTTCCATTTTCCACAAGCAATTTTTTTTTTAAATGTACGAGAAACACACAACAACCCGACCAATCTGATTGAAACTTCGCAGCATACTGAATCGGTAGTGCCGCTGCATGAAAACAAACCGCTTACAGTACTAGTCGCGCCACCTGTCGGCTTTTCTAAGGACTTATTGACCCACCCTCGTAAATAGTCTGTTTTGTAAATAATCATAACATGTTAGATACACACAAACATTAATACATGTTAATAATGGGAAACCTGAAAATTATAGTAGTTCATATCCCCCTTCCCAAATAATGACGATTATATTAAATTTAGCTGCCAATGATGTAAAATAATCGACGACTTTTTGTACTTTCAGTGGAACTTATAGCATGACAAAAGTGTGTTACAATAAATGCAGTTTGGTTCAAAGTCGACAATGTATCTATATTCGTATTTTAAATAGTCATCTTCGACCATGTCTGATCCTAATAGGATCATATGGACATCCACAGAGTGGAGGTTTGTATTAAAAAAAATGTTTTTACAAGAAATGGATGTCAGCCACTCGCTCAACCTGTTGGGTCCGTACTCTGACTCATACACAAATTAAAAAAAAAAACAATATTTTTACCTGTCAGACCCAGGATTCGTACCTGGAACTTATGACGTCATACACCGACGCTTAAGCCGCGCGGTCAGCGTGGGTAATAGTCATAGTATGTACTAATTTATAAAACAACACAATTCATTTATAATTAGTTCAAATGATAATGATAATCCAGCGATTGACAGTATATGAAGATTATTAATAATTTATACAATTGACTGATTCAATGTATCTAAAATTTGGTGTAAATTCTCGGGATGTTTGAAACATGCTGATGATAAATTTGTATTTGCATATAGTTTGAATGAATCACACAGTGAATTAATAAACAGTAGCCTTAATACCTAATATTTTTTCATCTTTACTTTTATATTATATACTTCTTATATTATGCGGATATGGTTTTTCAATATTTTTGCAACACAGGTACATAAAACATTATCGAACATTCAATCGTGGCTGAGAATTGTGATCACTTCAAGAACTTTGTCAGGGTAGAGTGAAAACTGCGCCCAGTAAGTTTATTCACGTGAACGTTTCAACACACTGATGCTCTTTCTCTGCATCCATTGATATTACTCGTAACCACCAATATTCTATATTCTCCGGTGTATGACAAGTAATGTGTACGTAAAATTACAGAATGCATCTTGAAAATTCCATTTTTTGTATTCTAATTCAATTAAAGTACTTCTGGAATATGTAAGAAAGGAATAAATATAATACAATTTTATATCTAAAAAAAATAAAATAAAAAACGTTGTGTGGATTTGCATCCTTCTGCCTCTAAAGATTTTTTGTTAATGTGGATTTGTATCTTATTTACCTAGCCAAAATAAAACAATTCGTAAGTTAAAAAAAAATATAGGTATAAATATAACAAAGCAAAACACATTTAAAAAAAAAATATTATGTCATCATCATCATATTCACTGCTGGATGAAGGCCTCGCTAATCTCCAAGCTGATTCCACTTCTCTCGTTCCTGTGCGTTGCGTTGCCAAGTTTTTCCAGAGAACTTTATCATTTCATCGATCCAGCGGCCTCTAGGTCTACCTTGCGGATGTTTTTTACCTCTTGGATACCACTGGATGACAAAATTTGTCCAACGATTGTCCTTTCTTCGAGCCATGTTCCAGCCCATTTCCATTTGAGGTTTTTAGCAAACTCTATCACATCATTAATCCTTGTCTGTTCCCTTATCCACTCATTCCTTTTTTTGTCCTTTTGCGTTATGCCCAGCATGCATCTTTCCATACCACGTTGTACTACTCTAAGTTTCTGGATCTCTCTTTTACTTAGGCTCAATGTTTCACACGCATGTGGTTACGGGAAGTACACACTGGTTGAACACTTTGCACTTTAGGCATTTTCGAAGAAATTATTCAGGCGGACAAAAGCACTCATATACATATACATCCATCTATAGACACTTATTGTGCCAGATAGATGTAGTTTTTCACCAGTTCGAGCTGAATGAACATGAATTTATTTTCAAGCCTACTTTGTTGCTTACTCCAACGAGTTACTACATTCTGCTTTGGAGGCCTTGCAAACTACTATTCATTGTTATCGGCAAAGCGTAGATGACTTACGTATTCTCCATTTATGGGGACCCGTGTCATTCCAGTCAAGTTGTCTAAATAAGTCTTCAAATGTAGCTGTAAATAGTTTAGGTGAGATTGTATCACCTTGTCGGACTCCTTTGCTGATAGGAAATGCGCGATGGTTTATGGAGATGTTGATGCGCTACTGTATATATTATTGAAAATATTTATATAGCGCCCGTGGATTCCTTGATTTCTGAGTGCATCGAGTATTGAAAATTTCTTTATGGAATCGAACGCTTTCTGATAGTCTATAAAACCCATGGATAGCGGCAGCTTGTATTCCTGCTACCGCTCGGATTTCTCTGATGACTTGGATAATGTGGTCCATAGTGCTGTATCCTCCTCTAAAGCTCGTTCTCCTGGCTGGTTCTCGTCTAGTACATATTGCAGACGGTTTGAGAGAATTTTATCTTAGTGGATTATTGGATTTGCATCCTTCTGCTTCTAAGGCAGGTATGGTATTTGCATCTTTATGCTATGCATATCTTGGACTAGGACTTTCATTTCTCTGCCACTAATAGATAAAGCCTTTAGCATGACGATTCTTAAAAAAACTCATTTTCCCCAAAAACGGAGTTGCATCCGTCTGCCTCTGAGGTACAGAAATTAACTGTTCTATATGAAATTATAAAATATCTACTCTATACATTATATTGTAAAATAAGCTAGAACCAGTATTGATTATGGCAAGATATAAGTAAGTAAATCATGCAATAAACTTAATTTATTTTACAGATAATAGTGGCCAATCTCGTCGCTTCATTGTATTCGTATTAAATAGATGGGAAAGATACGTTTGAATCCGGGAAAGTCAAAACAAACGGTTCGGTCAGGTAGCTTATACCAATTACCAGTTTGCCTAAGTAATACCGTGTGTATTAAATGGGATTAAGACAATGTGTCCAGGATAAACCTTCGTCTAAGTAGATTATGCGCATGCGCGTTTGTAAGGATTGTGGCAGGAAACATAATTATATGTGTACACGATGGCATGTGAGCTAAACTGATTTAACGAAATGAATAGTTAATTTGGTGTATTTAATTTATACATTTTCAATGGGTGGTACATACCTACTCAATGATAAAATATTTTTCCATCGCATTTTCACGTTTGTATTCAATATATAGCTCACTATAGAGACTTAAGATTTATGCTGTGCCTACTTACCTATATTATAGCTCTTTAATAGCTAGATGAAAATACAAAATTCCCATTTCTAGCTGCACATAGTTAGTGTCGTTCTTACTCGATCAACTTAAGTTAAAGAAATCCCGAGTAAGTCGATCCGCTGAACCAGCGCCATCTTAAGCCTGAGCATATCTTTTTGCACAAGCAAGTGGTCCCACTGTTCAGCTATCAAAATCAGATCCCAGATTGCCTGATATATTGATTTGCAAAACAACATAATTATAAGCCCTTTCTCGTTTCGAATTGAATTATAAAAAAAATCGCAAATCAAATGTATTACCTATCAGTGTTATTTATAATAATATATATTCCTCTTATTCATCAACTGTTAAAGTCAGATTTGACCTTCATTTAAAAACTGGTGGTAATACCGATTTCCAAAAGTTATCTTAAATAGCATTGAGCTATACATTACGTTTGTAGAAGGTGTGTTAACGTTGGTGTATAATTAAATTTATCGTGTAACTCATCTATCAAAATCAAACCATTCCTTATGTGAAGACAGCAGGATATATCGATTTTTAGGTAATATTTATTTTCATAATAACTCCTAGTGGACAATTAACTAGGTACATATAAATTATTGTATTATTGCTGGTATGGAGATAGATACATATTTTGTTCAGACTTTGATTTAAAAAAAATATGAGTAGGAAAGTACACACTATTAAATCCAATTTCATTACCTAAGTATTTTCTCATTTTAAAATTAAATTATATTACTTAACTTTCAACATATTTTATTTAAACAGCGTGTTTTATTTAAGGTGAATTGAGCGATAGTTGCGAAATGCTTTTTCATAAACATAACCTAAAACTGACGTAAACAGCATACAATATTTACTCATTTTGATCATCACTTCTAATTATTAATAACACTGAACCACTAAATCACATGAACTCCAAAGTCTCCAGAAGACGTTAAAATAGTCAGTTTTTAACGAAATCAATAATTATGCTCTGACAATTAGTGAGCACGACAGACACGTCAGTATAAGCACTATAAATATAGAACAATGTTATACAACACTATTTATAGGTCACCTATTGCCAGCAGGGGGGGGGGGGTAGAAGAGGTAGGACCACTCGTTTTCGGCAAGTTTTCGAATGCATCCGCTTGTACTTAAGTCGGCTTTGGCGGAACGCTCTATAAAAATCGTGTTGCGTGTATAATTACATCATATTGAAGTATTTTCACCTGACATTCTTTTGGAGGAACGGAATTCAATTTATTGCCCACGTAAGCTTTCAATATGTGAATTCTTTGTATTATCTATTAATAATAACTGAACAATTTTATATACTCTTCAATTGAGTAAATCATTCAGCTGATGTTTTGTATTGTCAAAGATGAAATCGTCATCTAATACCTCTCGATGTGTAGTGGAAGGTAATCGGTGAAAAGAAGGTTGGAGTACGGGCTTACTTATATTTGAGTGTACCCAGTGGCGGCTCTACCTTAAGGGTTTATAGGAACTATCCCAACATCATTATCATGTCAAAAATATACGTCTGATATTTTTATCGTTGTCATAATATACCTACTTTATTATTTGAATAAATGAACTATTTAATTTAATTTATCCATCTAAACCCGTCGCAATTTTATAGATGTATTAAGTATTATTATACAAATAACTAAACCAATAATTGTAATTTATGTAATAATATTATAATGATGATTACGCGGTATTAAAATAATAAATTAAATTAAATACGCCATATTTCACAGTGACACCTATATGTATAAATTAAGAAAGCTTTTTCGCTGAAATTCTCAAATCTCGGTCTACAAAGTACGTGAATGCATTAGCGTTAGTATTCGCATACCGGGGAGCGAATCAAATAACCTTTAGGTGAGTAAAAACGCTCGCTGTATGTCGTTGTTCAAAACTGATAATGGTAAATCTATAATAATTATTATTAATTAGGTTAATACTTTTAAACGCTTTTTAGGTGTAGATTTCGATTAAGTGACGACTCAAATAATAATATTATTTATACTGCAAAATTACTTATTTCCTCATTAATAAAATCATATTATTACAAGTAGTTTGGTACATAATGTATAATATTAGAAGGTATGTAGGTATGTATATTTAATAATTAATGGCTAAACCCCACCACCTAGAAATATGTCAACCCGAAACTGAATGTACCACATCACTGCAAGATTAAGGTCTTCATCTGCATTATGAACTCTTTTTTGGTTCTACCTCGAGGAGTACGTTTGAAATTGAGAGCCAACATGGACTAGTATTATAATAGTATGTACATATATAACATTATAATCCTCACAGTGTTATTCAAGGTGACAACAGGAACATTAGAATGAGTAATTAAATTAAAAAAGCCGCCTTTTAGTATTTTTGGATTCATAGTTAAGAGTATTGGCGGGACATGTAATTTTTTTGATAGAATAAATTATTATATCAAAACTTTTATCCAAAGATGTTGAGCAGGCCAGTAAATATACACTTATTGATAAATAGTATAGTCATAAATAAATAATTAGTGTGCTGTAACGATATCATAATTCTGCTAGTTTTCAAGACTTTGCTAGAAATGGAATGTCCAATGCGTAATAGAAGGTGACGTTCATTATTGATAATTATTGGATTCTTCGATATTTACAGTAAACTTATAACTATTTCATTGTTTAAAAATAGTCCACGACCAATTTCATTTTCTTTTATTGCCAAATTAAATCTTTTGCAAATTATAGCGTAGCCCCTTATTCATGACGCACGGGTCAAGGTTCCGTGGATGAAAATCACTGATTTAAGTAGATGAAACTTAATACGATCATTATAATTATGATGATATTATGATTTATTAATGAATATAGAATGCAAGTTTTCACACATTTTCTTTTCATTTCAGAAATACTAATTTGTAACATGTTAATTTTATCGATACGAATCGCTATGTCAAATATAAAAAAAAAAAAATTATGTTTTTTCGGCACTTCAGGACATGCCTACTTTAGTATCCGCCATTCCAAACCACTAGATGTCCTTAAAGAAGTAACCGTTAATATATGTTACACAGTTAAATGATACTTTCTACTTGAATAAAAATATTTCTGTCCAAAATAAAAAATGCGGCATATTTTAATAGCTTTCCTTCTAGGTTTTTGAAAATTCCCCTTCTATCATCATAAGCTCAGCCGATTGCGATTACACAAGTTTTATGTATAAAAATGAACCGCTGGATATTTTTACGACGGCTGACTTAGGGTCTGAAACAAACGAGTTAGGTCAGGTATTCATTTAGCGTGGATCGACCACAAAATTTCTTACCTTTGGCGATTATCGTCCGCTCCAATTTTAATCTTATTATTAGATTCTTGATCTGACTGACTTTCTCATAGTTATGTTTACATACTATAGTCTAATGTTAGAAGATATATTATTCTATTTTTGTCCATATTTTTTTTTCTATCTTATCCACGGTGTAAATGAGAATTCAACATTTTTAGTTAATATTTATGTGAATATCTCTGGTAACTTGTCTTGGAAATTAGGAATATCACTTTTTTGTTCTCTCAAGGTGCAGAATTAAAAAAAGCAACTCGGATATTTATATATTCAACTTGCGTGAGAATGAGTTTAGGTGAGCATAGTTTTATAAATATTTACAGCAAGGTCTTCTTTCATGTATTTTTTTTTTTAAATATTTTTTATTATTATCTTTTAATTATACTTTTTTCTGTAAATATGTATTATGAATGATGTTACCCTTGTTTACCTCATATCATGCTATAGATGCCTTGAATTTATACTGTCTAAAGTTTACTATAGGTAGGTATTTAAAATAAATAAATTTGAGTTTGATTTTTAAATAATTCATTTTGAAAATTTTTGAAATATGACCTTTGGATATACGTTTTAAAGTTTAATTGTCTAACAGAAAATTACTTAAACTTAGCTCCTTTTTTATAATTTTTTCATCGTTCTCTTTGGATTAATTAATAATTAATTACTTAATTGAACTAATAATTGTATTTTTTAAATTCAAAAAGGGTTTCTAGAAATATACAAATAGAACAGAAATTATAAAACCAAATTGCAATTAAATTGCAATTCGATTGCAGATAAATTAACTAGATTGATCAGTAATATTAGTAATTAATCCAGTAAGTTTAAAAAATGTAATTAAGGAGTAGAAATAACCTAGTTTCATGCTACAAATTTGCCCCTATCAGGCTGTATATCCTAACATGTCCACAATAAATTATATGGAGTCGTCAATTAGATGACAGAAATGCAATACAATGTTTTTTAATTATAGTTCAAACGCCTTCGCGTATCCGTTATGTTTTATGCATATAGTTCCAAGTTTTTCATACTTGATCATCAATCGCGAGTAACTGCCATTGGAAAAATAAAGTTCCACGAGATCCCTCCAGTGCCTACTTTGGGAAACAACAGTCTACCTAAATAAAAAAAAAAAAAAAAAATTTTTCCCCCGACCATGTCCGATCCTAGTAGGATCATATGGGCCTCCACAGAGTAGAGGTTTGTATTAACAGATTTTTGTTTCTTATGATAATTGGATGTCAGCCACTTGCTTAACCTATTAGGTCCATACCCTGAGTCACACACAAATTGAAAAACAATATGTGTAATTGCCAGACCCAGAATTCGAACCTGAGACCCACGGTGTGATAGTCCAACGCTCAAGCCGCGCGGCCACCGTGGGCACAAACATATTAATAAGAGTACATTTCATAAAATAATTTACATTTATTCAAATATGGAATTCAGACAAATCTTTCTAATTGTTCGTCTCTTTTGAACGCAATCATGTTTACTATCAAATGTTTTTTTTTTATGTTGTTAGACAAGTAAATAAAACTGAATAATAAATATATTATTATCCTGCTCATAAATAACCTTAATGCTGTAATAAAAATAATTTATTTAGATCAAAGGTAATAAAATTGTTTAAAACTGTGTTGCTACTATGACAAATATAATTTAAATAAGAAAATCCATGCTATAAAAGCTTTCCCAGGTTGGTATTTCAAATCCTCAGCTGGCTACTAGTATTTTCCACATACGGAGTATAATAATATAATGTCAACTGGAGTATTCTAATTAGTTGTTCTGGCCCTCAAACCACAGCATCAGCCAGACCTTCTTGGCTTAAAATTATTTGGAGTGGTACATTTTCAAATGTTTGGACGGAATTTATAATATACGCTGTATTATGAAAGTGTATATTTTATATGTGTATTGTATTTTAAATATATACGTACGGCGAAGGGTCAAACATCAATAACAACAACCTATTAGTGTATTTAATAGATGTTTATGATCTTACATTATTATAGACCGTGCTTTACACCAACTTCTTCATGAACGACTACTTATATTCTTAAAACTGGACTTCAAGCTCACTGTTCCATTTCATTTGTTGGGCCCTTGATATGATGGTTACTTAAACCTTGACGGCTAAAATTATTAAACATGGATACATGCTTTGCCTATTAGTTTTCTGAATTCTGGTTGTCCAAATCCGAAAGAAAAAAATGATAATCTCTCTTGTTAACGAATTATATACTCATTCATTGAGTTGGTCAGAACAAATGATATTCACTAATTGTATTATTATAGTAATAAATAAATGGGTAATATATTTAATAAAATATATTACGGAATGCAAAGTTATGAAGTGAACACTATATTTATCATAAAAAATGTACTAAAACGGTGTTGAAGGTGGAAATATATTTTTTCAAATTATTAATTGTAAGAGTACGTTATTCTCAGAAGGAATATCGGAAAACCATCTTGACGAAGAGTAGGTACTTACCTTACATATCTCAAAAATTGCACATACACATTATCAAGACTACAAAAATAAACTACTTGTCTCTGCTTAAGTATTACGAAAAAATATAGAACAGCTTGAAATTTGTTAATACTTATAGAATTATCAAAATAAATTGCGGGGCGGGGGTTTACCCGTCACCCGCGAAGCGCCGCTTGCGGCCGACTCGAGTCTATCATTACTTACTTTTCATTACGCCTGTGCGATATTTCGTGACGAATTCGCCCGGGAGGTCAAGGAAAAAGCATGTATCCATGCTAAAAATATGTCCAATTATCATGTTAGCATTTATATGTAACAAGGAATTGCGAATCTGGCAAAAGGCTGAACAATTCATGTTTGAGCATGTTGTCAGGTCTGTGAGTAATTTGTTCGCTTATTCTTGACGTGTTTTCACTTTGCCTACAACACGGTTTGCATGCCACGCTATTTTTTCCCATGTAAAACACGCTCTCCTTGAGTGACGTCAGAAACAGTCGCATTTTCATAAATGACAGCGAATTAACAATCATGACGGATGGCCGACTGGAGAAAATATAACCGGAAAAGAAATGCATACGGAAAACAATACTTATGATGATTGATAGTATGCAGTTTGTTATACAAAAAGTGTTTTATGAATAATATCACATTATTCACAAGATATAAATTGGTAAAATACAGAAGCTGCTATACTTATTACAGATATGTTGTATAATTCACGATTGTAAGTTTAAGTTATATATAATATATTATACCTAATCGTATTTCTTCTTATTCTTCTCGGTCGCTACCTCATGTAAGTGAATTGTGACCACCTTGAAATGCAGTTATATATGTTTTTATTATTTATTTGTTTCTTTATTAAACACTACAATAGGCCGCGAAGCCCAATAATAGTGGTAAAACTCCCAGGCTTGAGGAATTTACATATTAAATTATATAAATATATTTTGACCTCACCGGGAATCACACCCAGAGCTTCGGGATGGAAGGCCAGCGGTTTACGAACTACACCACGAGAGCCGCCATTATAGTCATTATTATGAGATATATTCAGCAAGATCATATATTTATTTTATATTTGCCATTTTTGATACCTACGCCAAATAATTCAATTTTGAAATCTCGACGACAGATTTTAAAATCAAAATAATATAGTGTTACTGTTATTTTTTGCGTATGAAGTGGGCAACTTTAATATTATGGTGATGTATGATAACAATATTCTACCTTACTTCTTCTTCGTCGGGATTCCATGACTGGATAGATGATTTGTTCATTTGAAAATTTCAATGGCACGCCAGGCCCGTGTCATTGTAAAAGTTATGGTATTTGTTCCGTTCATCTTGAGGGACCTCGTTGTCGTCTTGAGAAAATACCACGTGTTTTTATCAAAAGTACCATCCTTCATGCGGGCTATATTACCAATGAATCTAAAAGTCTACCTGAAATGACCTGAGGAGAGTCCATCAGGAAGAAACCAGTATTGTATTTATAACCAAATGTTGTGGAATATAAAAATAAAATAATTCATTTTTTTAAAGTTGTTATTTTATATGTTAATAAATGAAATATTTTATTGGCATCGGTCTTTAGATCAGTCATAGAATAGACGTGTATATAACATTATGATAAATAGTTACAACCTTAAATAAAAGTATGTATAACACCAGTTGGTACCGGCTTCGAAACATCCCCCTATTTTTGTCAGTGTCATTTATCAAAATAGTGCATTTTCGAAAATTGTATCACGCATTTGTTCCCAGTGTGCAGTGAACAATGAGCGCAGTATGTGGCTCCACTCAATAAACGATAAATTGTTCACAAATCATTTCATATATCACTGTAACGCCATTTCTCATGTACGTATGGATTGCAGGCAGTGCAGTGCACACTGGTGACCTCACGTACAATACCGAAGTTCGAAGATAAAAGAGCGAAATGGGGAAATCGCAACTTTACGTGAAAGAAAAATTAAATAATAATTTATAGGTTTTGTTGATATTATATTTTTCATCCCCTGTCAAAAAATTATTACTTCTTTAACGCGCAATGCTTGCTAATAAAACTTTTAGGATGACTATAATGAAATTATAAAAATTAATATCCAGTATGATTATATAAAAGGTTGTAAACAACATTCGAATAATTTTATTCCTCTGTAACATTTCAAAAGGCATTGTATTTAAAAGAAGATTTTATTAACATGATGTTTCATCCCTTAAAGTATCAATTTGTAAATATAGTCAATGCAAATGAAAAAAAAATTCCGGAAAGTATAATTCGAAGTAAAAATGTAAAAAAATCAACAAAATAGTGTTTACATAAGAAATTTTATTAATGTGCTATCCAAAATTTCGTACGATAATAATATAAAGAATAATTTTACAGTGTTAATACTATAGTTTAATTATTTATTGTGTTATAATATAATGAACTCTTTTTATACACAATATAATAACGGAGACATTTCAAGACATTTTCCAAATCTAGGTTGGCTTAAAATTTATAATTATGTTTACTGAAATAATGTAATGACCTAAATAACGCCACTGGTTATATTTCACCAAACCAGCATACAAATATCTTTGCCATATTCTTTTGGGTCACGTAAGCTACAAATGTATAGAAAATCCGTGATGCCAATAGAAAGATATAACTTTTCTTTTTCTCGGGCAGAGCTTAACCAATCACGAAGTAGAGCAAAAGATTATAGTAGATAAAGTTACTGAAGACCAATGATTGGAATCAGGACATTGAAAGAAAGGTTTAGCCTCGGGCCATAATAAAATTAACCTTTTAATAAAAAATAAATACACTGATTAGTGATTACCCATAGAGGTCCGCCACTGTACATAAATGGCTCCACACATTTATTCGAAAGCAGTATATTATTATGATCAAATAAAAAGCCTACATACCAACCTATATGACATTATTCTAATTAAATTACGCATTATGTTGCTATTCACTATGTATTTTTAAGTGAGGTTCACTCGGTGTGTTTTCATGTACTTGTTTTAGTCATGTTATCATGTATTTTTATTTATAATTATATTGTTAACACTTATTTTGCTATGTCGTATAGTGTGTAGTAACTAGTAGCTCAGAGATACTACGTGTCGTGAATGTTTTAAAATTATAATTTGTCATGTTTATTGTATGTAAAATAAATAAATTTGAGTTTACCCACAAAGTTTTCTTTCTGAAAGTGGGTCAAGGTTTCAAATTCCGATGAATGGGTACAGAACAACATATTGATTTTTTCAATGTTTGGAGCCAGAGAAAAATAAATAACCAATCATAGTTAAAATCTGTTAATGTATTTCCATACTCATCATATTTTTTCTTTAGGTAGGCTTTGATGGATTTGAATTTATTTATTATATAATTAAAATTCTATACTAAATTAATCAACTGATTCAAAAATATATTCTTAGTGTGGTTTGACTTTACGTTTTAATACTGAAATGCTATAATGTTTTGTAACATTCTTATTAGAAAAAAATATTTGCACGAAATGAAACTTAACCATCTTATATTCATCGGCTTCCGGTTCTCCAATTTACCACTTACCCTGCTGATATATTTCTCAATTATCACGTAGAAATTGCCTAATAATATGCAAACAAAAAACATTAATATTAGTGACTATCTTTTATAATTTTGAATCAAAATATTGCGAATACGTATAAACATAACACATAAACGTGAGGTTCGATAGTTTTCTCACGAAGCAAGACATAGTGAGAAGAACGGTGAGTGAGAAAAAGCGATGCAATATACTTGATGTGAGTAAATTCGAAAATAGCAACAGTAAAAAAAATCACATATTTGTCTTGCATAATTATTGCGCACTAGAAGAAATCGCATGTACGCATTTATGGTGAAATGGTTCCACTTTTCGTCGCTTTAGGATTGGTTTCCCGAATAGACCAAATGTTCAGGAGACGAAAAGCAAATTTCATAATCCTATATTTAAATACATGGAAATATTTAAATTGTTGTTTTTACAGCTATGAATGATGTATTCATTATCATTACTAAGTAATTTAAATAAAAGGATGGTTCTGGTTCATTTAGATACAAAAAACATTCTGCATTAAAAGGTCGATTTCGACAAAAACGGATATTCGGCAAACCAATCCTATAGCGACGTTTTGTAGACATCGTGTTTAACTACTGTTGACAATTTAAGATTCAAATAGTTGTTGTAAATACGTAATAAGATGAAATTAAATAATTAAATCTGACTACATTCTAGCATATATTTTATACTGTGTAATATTTATAGTAATATTGTAACGTACCTAGTCGTAGTGTTTCAAAAGTTCTTACACGTAAAAAATACAAAGAATTCTTTTTCAAAGCTTGTAGTTTTAATCATGTACGTATTTCACTTAGTATGAAGCTTTTCTTTTTTTTTGGCGCGGCTACAATCAGTAATGTTATTTTTTAATCATTTTAGATGTTCTATGAAATATTTCCACAAACGAGGCCTGCTTTTTCACATCATTCCGTTTGTGAATATCAAAGAGCGAAAAACCAAAAGCTCTGCGGGTAAAATTTCAAAATGATCCGTCACGGAATTTGAAAAAGCTCACTGCCTAAATAAAGCGAAAACAATGAATATAACACATGTCCTCTCCCTCTATATCTCTCTCTCTCTCTCTCTCTCTCTCTCTCCGTGTGCTGTGATTATATATCATATTCAATCTTAAGATATCTACTTTAGTAGTATTTATGGCGAAATTTTTGACATTACGTACTTGACAATTTTATATTTTTTACAAAGAAATTTTCTATCAATTACGCTGTCATAGAAAGTAATTGAACAAAGAAATAATATATTACATAATATGAACAATAAAAGATTTTTTCAAATATAGGTACAATTTTAAATATACGTCTTTTGAATTTTCCTCCACTTGTGTGTATGTATTAAAAAGCGTGGGTATTTAGATATTTAAAATGTGCGTAATTGTCAAAAATCAACATAATATATCTACTTGTCGATATTAATTAATATACAATGAAAATACATATAATTTAAATAATAAGAATCTAACATCAATCATGTGTATTTTTCACTAGTTGTTGAATAATAAACATGACGTTTAAATTATAATTATTCGTAATAACTGTAAGGACGTCATTAATAAATTGTATTAACACCTGACGCCATCTATAATCTTTGTAATATTATTATTACTACTTCACCTATCACGTTGCAAATATACCCTATCTCAAAATAGGTATAAGTATCGCAAGATCGGTTTTATCTTTTTCACCAACTGCAACGCTGCGGCAGAAGAGAAGGGCTTTATTTTCTTTGGACTCGGTCACTCTAACATTAGCTGCACAGATGGATGGATCTCTTTGAAAAATAGTTTACCTGACAGTTGCCGCTCGGTCGGTAACCAACGATAAATTCAGTATTACAAGTAGCTTCATGTGGACATTTTATATATAGAATCAGTGATTATCTACGGCCGAACAGATGAGTATCCACATATATTATAATTTTTTTATAATTTCTTTGTCTTTGCAAACATTGATCATGAGTCTCGATTTTTAGTTATTATCTTGTCTCTATATTTTCATTTGTTTTAATTGTGTTGTAACTTCTAATAAATAATTTTTATCTCTAATTAGTCTAATTAAAGTGTTTTTTTTTTAAATCTACAGTATTTCATCATGTATATATTATTTAGAACACACTTGGCACCCAAATTATTGATGTATTATCTTACATATTATATCTTATATAAAAATAATCTTATATATTATATAGATCTTTTACATTCTACTTAAATCCATTTTTATATATTCTATTGATTCAAGTTTCACTGATAGTCATATCCACGAACAGTGCAATCGTACGCTCTGATACATTTAATATTCATGTTTTACTTTTTACTTCTCTATCAACAAACACTTATTTTTAAATATTACACACAATTTCCTCTTCCTTGAAAGTGGAGGTGTTTCTCTACTATGTTCAGCCACTTGGTTTGCTGACTTTGAGCAATTCAATATTAAAACTTCCTTTATTTACATTGATTTATTTCAAATCTGGTTGCATTTCCATTGGCAGAATTCGATACCGTCAGATAACAAAACCGTTAGGATTGATTTACATAAGTCGTATACCGATCTGTAGCGAAACAAATTAGTATACTCTTCCAGATAGTACAAGTTTTGTTCAAATCCCACTTAGACTATTGTGTCTATAATTTTTATAATATTACATAATATGTGTCAGTGGTATTCAAATCATCCATTTTCATCAATAAAATCTTTCAATATTTTATAAATTGTGTACATAATTATTCATTTGTTATTGAATAAATACTAATTTAATTAATATTATATACCATTCATTATTTGCAATACATAAGTAAAAGAACGTGAAATTTAGTTTACTCCTGATGATAACTGGATAGTAGAGTTATATGGAGTTTTGAGGGTTTTATGATATGGCTACGTAAAATCTAAATTAAAAATAACATTTTTTTCCTAACCCTCTAAAAGGTTACCTGTGATACAAAATTGGAAGCCAATTGCATATAATTCAATAAATCAATTTAATTATTGGCGTTTTCCGATGATATTGTCATCATTATCTGGTCTCCAGAAACCCTCAAAGATTTATCTCGGTAGAAGCTATTCCGAAAATGGGATTTTGAATAAACGAAAGTATTAAGAATATACTTGCCAGTTCTCCATGGTGCATAAACAAATGGTAATAACAGTCTTATCGTTGATGGTGATGCTTTTGAAAATATGGAATCATTTGTTTATTTCGTGTCTCTTGTCACATACATCTAAATAATACCACCGATAAAATAAGGTTTCCAAAAGTCTCTGAAAAATAAAGCACTCTCAAGGAAAACCAAAATCAACTCTCTCTTCTGTGTCCAGTAAAAAAAATAAGAGAGTATGATGGATATCTTTGAGAGAAGAATCATGAAAAGAATATTTGTGGCTGATGAAGAATATAATAACAGTAATGTGAAGAGCTGTAGACTCATTATGGGATATAACAATCACATGGCATATGAAAATGCAGTGCTGGTTTGGCCACGTGCATAATATAATGTCGGAGGAGTTATCATCAACGTGGGCCATGTACGTATTCTCTGAATGCAAGATAAGATCTGGACGGCCCAAACTGAGATATCTGAAGTGCATGACGAGAGAATTGAAAATGTTTGGCCAAAGCAACAGCTAGAAAGCATGGGCGCTAGATCGTTCAGGATGGAAAAGGTTTTAAGAGGAGGCCAACACCCATCAACGGTTGAAGTGCTATAAATGATGATTATCATACATTTATTATTGAATTAAATATGTTTTAAACCTTGTCACTTAAAATACTTGGACTAATTAAAATTCCAGTCCGCGAATTCACATTTTTATCACGGAGCAGGGGCTCAACTAAAACGACATAAATGACGTCATAAGCGCCTACTCTTATTTGATTAATACCGCGATTTTAATATTTTCGCTGAAAAATGACGACTGCGAGAGGAAAAATAAGGCCCCTGCTTGAAATGTGTCAGTGAAAAAATACGTAACTTTTCTTCATACGCGAAAACTCGCAACATGTTATTAAATAAGCAACCGTGAACCTTAATTTTTCTTTTAAAGAAAATTCTGACAGTCCGTAGGCTGCTTTTCTTTTATGTTTTTGTAACACGTTCCCTCGTGTCAGATACATGTCGTGGTTATACATGGGTATATACATTCTGAAACAATAATAGACTGAGATGTAGGTAATCATCATTGATATGGATGCATTCACTGCTGGATAAATGCCTCTCTATACTGCTTCCATTCTTATCGATCATATGATTTGCTTTACCACGTAACGTGCATTGCTAGACCACTCAACTAATTTTATTCAACTAGTTCTAATATTCGAAGGCTTTTTGTGTAAGTAGATAAGTAGATTCACCAGCATTTACATCTTCTTTGATCTATATATCATATCCATTTTCTTCTTAGATTCTTAGTTAACTATATTAAATCGCATACCCTTTTTTATATTACCTATCAATGTGCACTATTTATGTCCGATCTTAACAGCCTACCTCTACCCTTCACTACTTATGAACATTTGTTATTGCAAGTAACTTTAATCGTTTTGTCTAACTTTAGCGTTAAAATATCTATCTTTAAGCAATGCTATTAGCATTAGATGCCATCATCATCCGGCGGAATTTAACTTCTGCTGGATGAAGATCTTCTCATGCTCATTTCATTATTCTCATTCATGCTTCCGCTGAATTTTGACAAATTTGACCGATTTATCAATCAAACAAATTTTAGAGACTCGTGGGTACTACTGTATTAGTGCATTTATCCAGCGGTTGTCCATTCACCAAAAAATATGTCCGGGCTATTGGAATTTTACCAAGTCACTTTCTATCATATCGCGTGCTCTCATCGAGCTCCTTATATCTTGATTCCATATGCTTTACTTCTTAAAAAAAGTTCTAATAAATAAATATTATCAGATCACTCTATCCAATGTGCTACGTGCGTCAGGAGACACAAAAGTGTCAAAAGATCATCCAGGCATAGCACATTTTTATTTTCGAGGAAAATTCGTATTTTTTAAATTAAGAAACCACTACATTACAATTATGAATTATTAATAATAAATAACTAACTTCATGTATTTATATTAATAATTTAATATTATAACATATTGTCTAATCGGGATATTATAATAATTGAATGAGTAAAAAAAAAACAATTATTATAAATGTCAAAATGGCGCTTCCAACTCTTTTCAATTTAGTAGAGATAAAAGATTTCATAGAATGCAAGTTGAATTGACGTGACATAACCCCTCCAAAGAATCGAGTCAAACTTTTTTCTTCAAGAAAAGTTTCAATTAATTATTACAGGACGCCCATGCAATATAAGACTTCTATCAGGGTGAAATGAAAAGTGGCGGAATATGGCTTTGGTATGATTATTTATTATAGTTTAATTTATATTACTTTCTGCTCAATAATTACCTATATACTATATAATTAAGTCATAACTTAATTAAATATTTATATAAGAGTTATTTAACATGAAAATGAAAAAAATACCCACTGTTGGCCTCGAGCCGTCGGCTACCGATTGAGAACAATATCTTTACACAGCTACTTAAGAAGTTTCTTTGATTTTTTGCTTTATTACTATTACCTATTTTTTTTAGAATTATTAATAAACATGTCCTTGTTTTTTCGTACAAGGGGGTTGTTAGCAATTTTGAACAATCACAAACACCCAGGCTTTGAGAAAAACACATAAACATTGTGTCCTGACCGGGAATCGAACCCAGGAACTCTCGGGTGGAAGGCAAGCGCCTTACGCACTGCACCACGAGAGCCGCCTATTATATTACCTATTAAAATCAATTCAAATTAGTAAATTGAATGAAATATTATGGTTTTACAGTTTGGAAAGAAGCTCTCCAAAATACTTCTAACCAACAATGTCTGTACCCAAAGGTAAATAACATTTAAATTGGTGTTCATGAAAATTTGTATTCATTGATTATCAAATTTTATGTTTTATTTTGTTCCTTCTGTTGGAAATAAACAAATAAGTTTAAGAGATAGATGTTGCCAATATTATTATTATAATTGAGATGATACTTGTTTATGATAATAGAAATGTGTAAATATGTTTTATGAATAATAAGAAATCCATTTTTCATTTAACACCTATTTTTTACCACTAACCACAACCACAAAAAGTTTTTTTTAATTAAAATAACTATGTAAACTAAAATAAAAATGACTTGTCCGTCCTATTTAGCATACATTTCGTCGCTGCACATATTTTATAAAACTAAATTTTAATAAAATAAACTATTTCGTATATTTGATATGAATTTTTGCACAGGCAGTTTCATCATGTCACGTCCGGATAAAATAATGTTATCGCTATGTATGTCAATATTTCGGCATAATCTTTGTTTACTAAAAACATATACTAACAATTTAGCTCATTTAGTGCTAACACCGCGACTGGCGCGTTTGGAGCAGTTGGCCATTAGATATAATTAACGTGTTATTTAAATGTAGCAATTAAAAGCTAATTAAACGGTCAGCAGTGATTATGTTATACAATGTGTGTTCTTTTACATGCATAAAGCCTCTATTTCAAAACATATAAATATCTGAAGAATCAATTTGTATTCTTCTACATTTTTGAGAAGCCTAACACACTCATACTGTTCCGTCTTGTCTTCTAATGTCTCTTACTACCTCTGCCTTTTATTGTCTCGTCTCTTATAGCTCTTACTGGGTTCGGGTAATTATCTTAAGTTGGGAGACACTGCTTTAAAAATTTATGCTCCACTAATGAAACGGTGTTGTAATTCACATGGTGTTGTTTTTTGGTGTGTATTTGTATTCAATGTAAGTCAGTCAGCACCTAATAACCATTTCTCGTATAAAGTATTTGTATTGAAACCTCTTCGGTCTAGACCCAAATAGAATCTGTGATTGAAATGAGTGATGAATATTATCGACGTCCACGAAGTGGAAGTTTGTATTAACAGATTGTTGTTTTTACGAGAAATGGATGTTAACCACGTGCTCAACCTATTAGGTTCATACTCTGACTCCAAATACAAATTGAAAAACATTATGTGTATTTTCCAGATTCAGGATTCAAACCTGAGATCCATGACCATAGACCGATGCGTAAACCGCTCCAACCAAATAAGCAACCATAATAAATTGTCAAGGTTTTTTCTATTATTACCAATTCAATCATAATATGAATATTACTAATTATTTTAAAACCTCAGAGAAACATATAATTACTAGAATAAATCTAAAAAAATAAATAAATATTAAATTAGTTGCAAGTTTAACTAAGTTATAACTAAAATTTAGAGAGATCCTGGCACCGGTTAGTAATTAAGGTAATTGATAC
Source organism: Rhyacophila brunnea (assembly GCF_057557595.1). Lineage (NCBI taxonomy): Eukaryota > Metazoa > Arthropoda > Insecta > Trichoptera > Rhyacophilidae > Rhyacophila > Rhyacophila brunnea. The sequence continues at coordinate 37,988,411 of NW_028232752.1, forward strand.
TTTGATTTAAAATACATAAGCTGACTGTCAAAATTAACGCAATATTTTTTGAAGCTCTTCAAAAATGTAAAACTACTAGTTAATATTATCTTCGTAATTAGATAGACCACGCATAGCTTTAGTTTAGGTACTTAGTTGGTAGAGCACATTGGCGCAAATACAGTGAACGTAAGTCCTGGTGATCGAATATTTTTCTAAAAGATATTTTTTAGTAGTGTTTTCAAATTATTTATGTTCAATAAAGAATGTCACACTTACAGATCTCGTGAATTATTCGTTGAATAAAAAACATGTTCTGGGGTCACAAAATCTTATTTTTTTTCTATGTATAGTCCAAATTACTAAATTAATAAATTTAAATCAGGTAAAATAATATATAGGCGTACTTTAAAACCATATCCTGCAATTCATATGTCTCTTCCAGTCGCCCACTTCCGTTTCCATCCATCTGGCAGAATCTCGGGCGACTACAAAAGTACACAGACCAGCGGAGAAGACAATGGAAAGCCTCAGAGGAGAGCGGCAGCGCCATTATACAAGTTACGGCGGCGCTGGTACATTATATCGCTGCGTCGTGGAGGCTTTATGAACTAATGGCGGCCGCAAAAAACAATTGAAGATGCCTGGGGGGAGAGGGGAGCGACTGCCTTCGAGCAAAAAGGCGTTTGTATTTTTTAATCACTTGAAACTCGACTGCTTGAAGCAAGTTTCTTGAAAAAGCTTTTCATAATAATTAATTCATTAATAATAATAATTCATAAATTCATATCAGCCATTTTTCATTCTCCACTGAATAAATACATTCCATGTGAAATCCATTATTCTTCTTATTCATTTTGTGAACCGTTAGGTTAGGTTAGGTTAGGTTAGGTGGTGGTTTTGGGTGGCCTCCAGGGAAGGCGAAGCAGAGGAAGAGCGTCTGCGCGCTGGAGCGACCAAGTGAAAGAGCTGACTGGGGGGGCACCATCCATTCTGCCCCGAGAGAAGCGGAAGATCGAGAAGGATGGAAAGTCTTGGTCGCTCAAAGGATGACGAAATTCAAATGTGGTCACGATCCTCATCCATGAGTGTACGACCAAGAAGAGAGGTCAATTTTGTTTTTTTGCTTGGACGATGATAGCAAGCAGGTCACCAATGCAACGCAAATTTTAGAATAATAATTTCACCCATCCGTTTCACATTTGCTTTCCAGAATTTTATTCTTTGTCTTTTCGTTTGATCGCATTGTCAATTTCGCGGAGCCACAGTATATCTAGTAGGAAAATGCATCCACTTGCGTCTCTTTATGAGTATTTCTAAAATGGTCGTAACAGTATACACGTACACCCAGATATTGAACCATTGAGTCCGATCAAAAGCTATGACTCTCTGTCATTATAGGAAGGACCTGTTTTTTTTCTCTCCATTTATTCTCGCATAATACTGTGGCGATTCAAAGAGTTGAATACAAATCCCCCCATATCTATTACTTAAAAGAGTGTGGCAGTAACTGTGTCACCCAAGTATTTAATCTAGTTTAACAGGCATGCTATAAATTCTCAGATTACTTTAACAATACTAATGATTTTAGCAATAAATATAACACTTTTCCAAATATGATCTTCGGAAATTGCGTTGATAAGTCAAATGGCATTTGAAATCGGTCTTCGAATCGGTCTCAAACTCAACGCGAATAGTTGGAAGAAAAAAATACATAATATCAACCATGAACATTCTTTTTTTGAACAGAAGTTTAATTAAATATTTTTAAGAATATTACCCCGTAAAAATCGAAGTATAGGTTTTAGAAAAGAGCTTCGAGTGATTGTAAGCTTCCGAAAAAAATCTCAAATAGCTAATCAATAATATTCACATTTAAATGTTAATTAATGCGGGTCAAGCATTTTGTCATATATAAAGCGCGTGCATAGACTAAACTTTCTCAAAATAAAACAGGGGGAGACTGAAGGAGTGACGGACTTAATTCTGAATTAAAATAAATGTTTACTTTCGCGTCGCCTGCTTAACGGCCGCGAGTTATGGACCGCTCGAATTGAAAACAAAAAGATTTCATTTGGCAACGCACCCTCCCCACCCCATTAGACTCTTTCCCGTAATTAGAACAATACCGCGGCGAGAGGAGAACGCGCGCGATCAAATCTCACAGACAATGAATGTTGTTTAATTTTATAATTTCGGACGGTGCATTGCGGCTTTCGCATATTATTTTGTAATGAAAATTAAATTAAATCCCTAAACTCAAATAATAGAGGTTTATTTACCGATTTGTACTAATGACAGATATTTATCTTGATTCGTATTAAATGCTCGTCATTTTGTATTCAGTTTATTGTTATACTGGGGGGACATGCTCGTCGAAGGTCAAAATTGAGTTTTTATTGTATATTCAAACCATGATCCTGGACACTCCTTAAACGTTGTAGATGATCTATTTATATAATTTTGAAGCCTTATTATCCTTTATAGTTATTTTAAACATTTGATGACTGCATGAAGTATTTTTGTTACATAAAATAGTATTCTTTTAAACCTCTCGCTCTAATGTTTTAGAATATAGTCATATTTCGGTACATAACTGTGCAGTGGTGTTAAGGTTTTTTACATTTATTAATTTTTAAACGCATTTATAAAACCATTAGCATAATTTATTACGAGATAAGTTTTGTAAAATATTCACGATAAAAAATTATATTGATAATCTCTGTGATCCCAAATTTGACAAGAATTAGGCATTTTATTATTCAAAAAATCGGCAAGATTAACACATTTCAAGATGATTCTAAAGATATTTATTATAAGCTATGTCTTTGACCATTCAAGTGTGATAAACATCTTATGAATAATGATTGCTTTATAATAATTATTGACCTAAGAATAAGGTAGTGTTTTTTTGAAATACGCCATTTCTTTTGTCATTCCCCAATGGTTAAGCTACAACATACGGCCGTAGCCATAAATTGACAAACTATAATTGAAGTAGGGAGTAAAATGATATTGACGCGCGTGTTTGAACATGTACCGTTTAAAAAAAAATAAAAAAAAATTCGGTTAGGTACATGTTCAAACACGCGCGTTAACATAATTTTACTCCCTACTTTAATTATAGTTTGTCATTTTATGGCTACGGCCGTATGTTGTAGCTTAATTACTAGGGAATGACAAAAGAAATGGCGTATTTCAAAAAAACACTACCTTATTCTTAGGTCAATAATTATTATAAAGCAATCATTATTCATAAGATGTTTATCACACTTGAATGGTCAAAGACATAGCTTATAATAAGTATCTTTAGAATCATCTTCAAATGTGTTAATCTTGCCAATTTTTTGAATAATAAAATGCCTAATTCTTGTCAAATTTGGGATCACAGAGATTATCAAAATAATTTTTTATCGTGAATATTTTACAAAAATTATCTCGTAATAAATTATACTAATGGTTTTATAAATGCGTTTAAAAATTAATAAATGTAAAAAATCTTAACACCACTGCACAGTTCTGTACCGAAATATGACTATATTCTAAAACATTAGAGCGAGAGGTTTAAAAGAATACTATTTTATGTAACAAAAATACTTCATGCAGTCATCAAATGTTTAAAATAACTATAAAGGATAATAAGGCTTCAAAAGTATATAAATAGATTATCTACAACGTTTAAGGAGTGTCCAGGATCATGGTTTGAAAATACAATAAAAACTCAATTTTGACCTTCGACGAGCATGTCCCCCCTTAAGATTGTATTAATACGCTGTTTTATTAGCCATCCTTTGTTTCTTATATATCACTGCAAAGCTATCATAAAATGTCAAATTTAATGTTTATTTAACTTATTATTAATAATCGTATTTTTTATATAATATATTTATCCTCGGTATTCCTATTCACAACTTGATGCACACTCACACACATTAAGAATTTTATCAATTTTGAATACTAAACTGTAGTATTCGAGCGTATTTAAAATATAATAATTATTATTGTCAATACTGTGGGGTAGAGATTTTCACGATTCTCATGATTTTTTCATCAAAAACACTACATTTTCTACCCAATTATTACGTAATTTTGAACCCCCTTTATCATATTACATACTTAACTGTTTTTAATCCCCTCCTCATACTCTCATAGTATTGGAAATAACTTTACTATAATAAACAATAATATACTTGACTTTACGTAGAGTTTCATACAAATTATCGATAATGTTCATAGTGTGAGCAAAGAATGTGTTGTAAAATATGATTTTATTTGGGGTGAATACAGTGGTAAATTATTATGTAAATACTTAGCCCTTTGAAACGATAAATCTTCGTCAACCCCGCATCCTCAGAATCCAATGTCGATCAACCAAATTACTTTAAATGTATCAACAAACAAAAAAATCATTTGCGTTTCAATGAATGTTGTTTTGTTCTCACTGTTTTTTTAAATCAGTACAATTTCGATATCGTACACTTACTTTACTTATTTTTATTGCAAAATTTTACGTTTAATTATTAAAATTCATTCAAATTAAACAAATAACTCTAAATGCATAAATTATGTTTTAAATGGTAATTATTCATAATATCTCTTAGCGCAGCATTAGTAATAACTATTTTTTCGGTACAACAACAAACCACGAGGCTTGTAGTAATGTAGTACTAGTATCATTGAAACGATCACAGAAACACCCATGCATTGATTAAATAATTATATACATTGTGACCTCACTGGAAATCAAGCTGGAACCCCCCGGGTGAAAATCCAGTGCCTGTTGCATTGGACTACTGATACACTCCCCCATGATTAATAGCACATATAGCTTGATTGATTACCAATAAAATCTGAACAAAAAAAGTTAAAGGGAAAAAAATAGTTTCAAACTTGTCACGATCAAGATAGTTATCATATCTATTGCAGTGTTGGAAAAAAATCTCAGCGTGTATTTAAAACACAAATAAATAAAAACAACAATGTTTCTGCTCTAAAACAACTTCACACAAATACATAAAATGGGAATTAATTCACGTACTCCAAATGCAATATTTTACATTTTTATTGCAAAGTATTGAGGAAGATTACCCGACCTGACAATTTCATTCTGAAATACTGCAAGCGGATCCTCGAATTGCATATTACGGAGCCATTGCAATATGTATTTTATAGATGGTCGTGTATTTTAGATGACTTGTCAGGTAGTTAAATAAAATTGGATACCAATAGTTGGAAGTTGCGCTGGAACTGCATCGAGTTCTGTCGAATTTAATTGCATCATTCTCTGCAGACTTTAAATAAATACTTCTCTTTGATATTGACCAAACTGGTTTTTCTAATAAATTCAGTGAAATTATTAAATACCTACACGACTAAAAAATAAAAATACATACAATGAATAAAAAAATTACTATTATCAAAAGTGAATTTAAAATATAGTAAATAAAGCATTTTTACCAACATTATTAACTTCACTTAGTTTCGATAGGGTAATATAAAATAATATATGATATTAATTTAGTCCATATAAACTAAATCAATCGATTAGGAATAGATACTTCATAGAAATTGAACTAATACCTACACTATAAGAATATTCTACCTTTCTATTAAATTTGAGTTTTGTTTTGAGCACATTATGGATGTGTATACGTATGATACGATAAAAATTTTATAAAATTATTCATTGTGTTAATAATATATCAAAATAAATTACACAAAATTCAAAACTCACTCAAAATTATCGCAATTCATTGCTGGGGAGTATGTTATTAAACTAATGAATAAGATGATTAAGTTTTGATTAAAATTGTTTCACATACTCTTGGAAGGGGTAGAGGGTTGTTAGTTAGCAAATTTGCATAAAATAAATTCATATAACAGACAACAAGCAATCATCAAAGAGACAGAAATGAGTCTAGCCTTAATTAAGGCCTCAGCGAATATTATTAAATATTAATTAAAATACATTTAGACATTTTGGTAAAACGTTTACTTTGGATATTAGAGCCCATTTATGACATTGCGATATTTTAAATTAAAATTGTACATTCAAGATACTTTTACGAATTAAATAAATTATATTATATTAATATATAATATATTTATGTATTCACATATTATTAGCTTCGTCATAATAATGGTGCTCAGCAAAAGTGCTCACAAAGGCAGTGAGTAATGAGTTCGAATTCCTAGTAATCCAAACTATTTTTCTAATAGGTATGTATCAGAAGTGTCTTAAAATTATGTATTTTTATAATATAATAATTAGCACACTATTATTATTGTATTAACTGTTAACATACCGTAGTTTTTATAGATGCATATAGATGTATAGAGACAAATTATCATTTTTCTGAAATAGCAAATCCTGCATTCATGAGATTGAATTACGTGTAGAGATCAGATCGCCATGTGATTTTTTCTGTACCTATGTGTTTGACTTCAGAGCGTGTAATTTTAATGAAATAACCAAATGGCTAGAAAATGTCTTGTTAAGATAGTTCCACGGGAGGCGTTCCAAATTTACTCTGAACTGAAACTACATAATTATTCATATTACAATCGCACCAGAGGTGATAATGCATTAGTGTTATAAGAAATGCATTACAGATAATGAATCAATGCGTTATTATGCTTCAAAATTGGTTTTAGTGACATAATATATCTATGATCTGTGTCAGATCACTCTTATATAACTTTTTCCAGCATGTAGATAGATTCACTCACCATTTTTTAAATTGAATTCTTTGCCATTTGTGTAAGCTTTAATACTAAGTAGGTATTAATTCAAGTCTGGTGCTCTCTCTATTATTCAGTTGGTTGAGCCGATTGTGGTGGCCGTCATCCTTATTCCCCCCCTGCTCAAATCTCTTTATTTATTATTGTCACAAGACCAGACGACGACCAATTACTAGGTCATGACTAGACCGTTGCGTATAAGTCAGCTAAAGACAACTGGTTTGCGTGCTAGCCTGTTAACGCGAAACCACAGTTTTTTGATTAATTCAATTAATATACAGACTGATTCAGAAGTTGTTCGTGGGCCACGGCCGGGTCAGCTTGATATAGGGTGACTGTCGTTCAACCGATACTTCTGATCACCTGCCAAGCCGTGATACCGGCTCTCATCATTCATATTACAAATCATCATCATTCATCAATCTCTTATAATATCATCCATCCAAGAGTGTATCGTCCGTTTACCAGTGCGTGAGTGCATGAAACACCGAACCGGTTACAGTGCGCGTCAGCCCTCTCAACATAAAGATCAGTTATCTAGCATTATCGTGTAACCTCCCCCCCCTCCCTAGATCCGTAATACACCATTCACAATCTCTTTCAAAATTAGTCCACTGCTATAAGTACCACAACAGTAATATTACACATTTTTGAATTGAATGTATCTTTTTAAGTTAATAAACCATCCATATGGAAATATTTGTTATCAATAATTAATAAACGAAGTTTTCATCATTAAATCATCACCTGATGAATCTTCGCCAATATAGTAGGATATAATGTTAGATAATACTAGTAACAAAACAGTTTAAATATTTTTGTTAAAAGAAAGACATCAGTTTATGTTTTACAATTCGCATAAAAGGGTCTATAACACAATATCTACAGATTTATTTATCAGAAAAGTCATGAAATATGAACATGGCGATAAAAATGTCCGCCATTTTATTCTGCTTGTGAATATTCGTACCTAAAATGCGAAACGGGACCGAATTTTTCGATTCATTAGGCAATCGGTACATGGCGCAGGGCGAGTTATCATCAATTTATGTGAATGAATGTGCGGGAAACGAAATCACGAACTAAATTGCGACTGAAGACCGACCCACTATACGAGTCCGAAAAATGTTATTCACTGTTGGTGGATTGAGGTCAAAGCTCGCTCTTGTATGAAATCGAAAATCATGACATTATAATATAGTATAGGTACTATTTTGAAATAGTATTACAAAAATCGAAATATTTTCAAGGAATCATTCAATTAATTCATATTAAATACGAGAGAAAATTATAAATATTACAATAAACATATTAATAGAATAATAAATAAATATACTTTATGACATATTATATTAAAAGAACATACATAATTTTGAAAACACTTCTAAAAAAATATATTATAACCATAGGTGAGCTACTATGTACGATCGGCTTTTGTATTTTAAATCAAAGAAGGTAGGTATTACTTTAATTACTAACCGACTTCACGGATCACTCCAAGCCAATCGTAGCTCAATTTGGAAAGCGCTTTAGTGAATATTAATAGACATTAGTTTAAATTTGTCGCAATTATAATTATAATTTAATTTGTATTTTGTTATTTATCATATTTTACCTAACTATAATATTTTATTATGAATGTTCTGTATGCTCAGTTTCACTGTTTTATTTAATATTTCTTGTTTTTTCATATATGTGCATGAGCTATTTCTTTTTCTTCTTCGGCCATATCCGCCCGTTCATTGGAGCATATGGATACCACGCGGCGCTTCCAAGAATCCCTGTCGCTCGCCAGTCTTCTTGCTTCATTTCAGGTCAAACCAGCATCCCGTAGCTCCGCCGTATACACTATATAGATAGTATTTAGTGGCCTTCCAGGATGTTAGAATCCGTTCGGCTTGACGAACAGGCAAGCCAGGTTGAGGTTCTCTTCTGGCATCCGCAGGACAGGTCCGAGCCAGGTCCAACATCGCCTCTTCACTATTAGCGTAATGAGAGGCTGTTTGGTCCGTTCTATTATGTCCTCGTTATTCCTTAAGTCATACCACTGCACACCCAGTATCCGTCGCAATACGGTTACGGTTGCTCTGAGCCTTCGTAAGGTGCCACAATTCGGTACCGTAAAGCAGCACCGTCAGAATTCAAGCATCGAATATGCGACATTTGGTTTTGACCGAGTACAATCTAGTAAGCAGCAGTACAAGCTATTTATAATTCAATAAAAAAAAATCCTATAATATACTGAATGTGAAATACTACACATAAGGTTTAAGAATGTAACTATCTTTATTGTAAACAATTTATAAGAAAAACTACGGTTTTCAAAAACGTTATTTGACCTATGATTGCATTACATAACTATGTCCAATTTATTGAAACGATAGTAGATAACTGAGGTTGTACGGCGCAGTTGTAAAAGTACGTCCGACTGCAATGAAATAAGATACGTTTTCAGATGAAAAAATCCAACAACTTTTGTATCTTCTTCGCTTAGTTTAAAGGATAATGGCTTCCAGGATCACGCGATCTCACATTCGGTTCGGGAAGAAATGATCAGCCCACGCTGTGAGAAGTTATTCGGTTAAAAACTTCGTAAGCGAGACATACGGCGGCCCGCTCGGCCGGCTGCGCGCGGTAAACTTTCCGCCGGGAAATGGGAAACTAAAAAACTTCAGCTTGGGGAGGAACGGGGCCGCAGTACGGTCAGATATAATAACGTGAGCCTCTGCCGAGAGAAGGCGTATGTACGGAAAAGTTTTCATTCCGACAGTCTTGACTTGTTGCATATGCTATCACTTGGCGTAAACACTACAATACTGCGGTATTTATTATTTTATCATTATTCTTAACATTTACAGTCGAACTTGGTTACTACGAGGAAGATGGGACCGACTGAATTTGACGCGCCACATTCTAGTTAAACATAGAACATAAAAAATCTGAAAACCATCGTAAAAATCCCCGAAACAAGCATGGCATTCATAAACTACAAAAGAAGTTGTTTGTTGTAATGAACCGCCGGCGCTGGTAGGTACCTACTGACTTCACAAAACTTGGATTTTTTACATACAATTTCAACCATATGCGTGGATACTTTTTCAATGTTGTCGGCGAAAACACCAATTAGGTACTTAGACACTTAACTAGTGTCATAAACGTAATCCGATCCCGGCGGCATCGGTCGAGTTAACTGCCCGGTCGGATTTTATTGCTTAGGGTCAAAAATGTTGTTTTTAAACGATCGACGCATTAACAGTTTTGCTCGGTATACCCGAGAAGTAGCTCGTTAAAAATAGTTAAATGCTAGAAGATATCAATATTTGGCCACGTATTTTTTTCGACTTATATATATACGTGGTATAAATGAGAACTCTGCCATTCTTGGTAGTATTGACTTATGTGTCCCTGATAACTATCTTAAAAATTGGTAGCATCAGTTGTTTGTTTTCCCAAGGAGCAAACTAACCTGCCATTGGTGATACCAATTGGGAGGCAGAACTCTGTCCAAGCAAATCGCTTCGGATGTTGATATAGTCCACCTACGTGAGGATGAGTGTAGGTGGACGTTTTTTTATAAATTCTTAAAATAGGGCCTGCTTAACTCATCCGGTGTACTTCCTTGTACCTATTTAATTAATATTTTTGTAGTTATACTTCTTTAGGCGCGTTTGGAAAATCAGATCAGGGGCCCTATGTTAGAACTTGCGAGTGCAAGCCGCCCGGTCGACATGACGTCATATGACATCATTGTGACGTACTACCGGAGTGATAATAGCATTCGAGAAAATAACGCTGGTCAGACAGTGGCGTTATTCATTATCACCATACACATATAGGTGTTTCATCATAATAATATCTATGGTGAGCACTGTGTGCTGGACGGCATGCCTCGAGCGTGTTTTGGCTGACGTCACAATTAGGTCATGTCGTCGGCTGACACACGAGTCGATAGTTAGGAAATCGCGGTGCAGAGTGTATTTTTGGCGTGTAACATATAACACATACTTTATTTTTTCACACACAAATAAACGCACTCGGTTGGATTTGAACCACGGATTGTTCGGTTATCAGTCGAACGCACTATCTTTACGCCACAGTATGATACTCCAATCGTGACGATTATACAGTATAATATTATAGTTTAGAATTGTTCCGTTGCCTAGGCAGCGGAATTTATTATTGTCGGCCATTTGCCATTTCTTACGTAAACAAACTATTAAACGTCATAGTGGCAGTTATTACTTAAAAAAACACAACGATAAATAATTATATAATTTAGTAATATAAGTTAAAGTGTATAGAAATAAACCAACGGCGTTCCAATAAGCGGTCCTTTTTCTTGAGTGTGTAATTTAACAAGACAATTAAGAGCTAGTCGAAGAATCTAGGTTATCACAAGTTTTGTTTTTGTTTTGTTACGCCAAAGAAGACAGTACTTCTAAAACGCGTACGTACACACAGTGATTTTTTTTGTATTCATACTTTTCTATTGTTTAATAACTTTAATAATAATACTGTTCTATTTCTTTTTTTATATATTACTGTTTTAATAATATTTCTTTGTTCTTTGTGAACGTCTTAAATTAATAATTTGTAATGTTCACTATGTGTAAAAAAAAAAAAAAAAAAAAAAAATTAAAAAATTAAAAAAAACAAGTCGAGCATAAGTGAAACTTGTCTTCTATGAGTACAAGGATTTCAAGTTTATACATAATACCCCAACACGGCCGCCTCGAAAGCGAATGTACTTAGTCTATTAAAAGATGACCAGAATGGCAGAATGGTAGGAGAAAATTAGGGACTTAGTGCTAGACCCCTCAAGGTCGCATGTGGCGCAATTTTTCTTGGGAATTACCGGTTATGCCTCTAGCGTATGGCCATCGAGGGCGTCCATCTGCTGACTCTGCCAAGATCTGAAGAATAAGGCAGACTCTGCTACAAGATAGCACTCGATACATAGCAGTCGAGGTAGTCGGCATTTTTTGTTCTGATATGTCCTGCATATGCGATAATTAAGATCAGCACAATAGGTAAGCTAATTTCTGACCAGCCATGGTGACATCGTGGCCAAGCTTCACACTTTTCGTTTGATAGAACATGGGCCGGGATACACATACTGGCACGACCATCATGATATTGAACACGTTCTCTAGGACTGCCTGCTGATGGGATCCGACCGATCGAAGCTGTCTGCCATGGTCCGCTACACACGGGTCCAATTGGCCAACTTTATGAAATTTCAAAAGTCTGAAGATCTCCTTAGATTCATCACTTTCAACTCCTGTTTTGGCAGACTTTCAGGACACGAGTATAGAGGACACTTCATGTCACTAAAGATAAATAATGACAAAGCAAGTCAAGATTTTTTATTTTCTAAACTCTTTCTTTGAGCACAAAATTGCATGGTTTCGTTTTGGGACAAGAAAGTGTCACTAAAATCTTTTCATTCAGACACTTACAGTGTGATGGAGGGCAGCCGTGCACAAAACGCGGCTGCATATAGGTATACACGACAGGTAAATATGTCGTAACTCAAACCATTTCCCGTATAATGTTACTTCATAATATGTTCACCGCAGCGTACTTGTGCACTTTTTCTGCTTAAAATTAACATAAATTCTATGGTTCCAGAGTAAGGGTCTTATTTAAAGTTTTAACCAACTATATATTCTTATCTATTTTTTGTAAAAGTATAAGACAAGTGAACCGACATAAAAATTTATATCATTCAAAAATTTTGAGTAAAAGTAAGTTTTGTCAGTTTTGGCTTTTTTTTCAACTGAGAACAAGTTCTCAAATCGACAAGCATTCAAGTTTGTTTAATGGTTAGTATAAACATTTAATATAATAGTACAATATATTATTTTTTTAATATGCTAATGTAACTATATTTTCTTTATTTATACGGATGTATAATATTTTTTAAATAATCTTTTACTGTGAACACCTTTATCATATAATTTTCAATGTTCACTTAGTATATTATTATAATGTACATAAATAAATTTTAATTTGAAAGTGAGAGAAATATCTTTGAAATTAAGAACATTTTACAAATTTCGATATAATTTAAGTACGAATATCTCAGCTGCATTAAAACTATGTTAAGAACTTTTAATCGTAAATACAGATTTCCTATCGGTTGATGATTCAATAATAGTATAAATATAACGTGCATTGTAAATGAAATAAATTTTAAATACTTAAGAACATATTGTGTAATACCTATAACTTGATATCACATATCGGAAAAGTTAAATGTTGTGTAAACTTAATTTCAAATCTCAGCTGCATCAAAACTATGTTAAGTACTTTTAACCGGAAACGCAGATTTTCTATTCTACGATGATTTAATAATAGTTAAAATATAACATGCATTACAAATGAAATAAGTGTTAAATACTTAATGTTTAATTAACATGTGCAATGTAACTTGATATCACATATATCGGAAAAAGTTAAGTATTGTATAAACTTAAAAGTCGTATACTAATAAATCTGAGAATACAAGAAACCCACAGCGTCAATAATTCACTTCATCCATGTTTATATTCTATTTAGAATAGGTAGAATAAATAAATACCGCTTTCCAGGTAAAGTTTTGCCCACAACAAGATAATGCAGGTGTCGCTTACATACTTACGGAAAAGTTTTTCAACTTTCGGTGTTACGAAAATTAAACTTTTAACGAGGGGAAGGGGTACAAACTTTTGAAAACGATGTCACTTTCCATGAACACGCCAGCAATGCGAGAGGGTTAATTTATAGTTTTGTTTTTTCGCGACCTCATTCTGAAATACGATTATTCTATCAAAGGCGTACCTATACATCGAATATAAGTAAACACATTTTGATATCAATACTATTTAATAAAAAATAAATTAAAATAAGTTTCCAAAACAATATACTAGAAAGGGACCAGACCTTTTAAATTAAGATATTCAACTAAGAGTAACAATTAGTATGTATTGACTTAATTGTTTCAATTTATTATGATTACCGAATATAAATATGTACATATTAAAATACATTTGAAAAACATACCCATAATATATATAAATCGTTATACATAATAATATGTGGAATGGTTCTTTCCGCATTTTATCGGAATCGACTTGGATCAGTTATTTTTATTTAATTCAGAATTTGTCATTTCAGTTGTACATAGCTAACCAATCTTACCGAAAAGGGTCTAACATAATAATATGTCACTGTCATTGATGAGGGCATGTCTTTTCACATTACATCAATGCACGACATAATATTTGGTTGAGGGTAATTCAGTTGTAACGCCACTGTCAAGACTAAACTCTAACTGATCTTACAGAAATACCAATCAAATAAATAAAATATTTTGTAAAATTTTATATACATAAATACCTACCCATTTAATGTTAGTGTAGTAGCTATTGACATAAAATTTTCATCGTCACCTGTACATAATATGATCATAAATAATTAATATTATCACTTCTAGTATTTGTCTCTGTTATTATTAAATTTTCTTAAATGTAATATTTATCAATATTGTATAAGTATCTGTGTAGTTAAAATATATCAAGTAAGTACATGGTCTACTTAAGATAATAAAAGCCAAAACAGGAAAGAGTCAATGTTGTTGACGTGGGATGGAAAATTCAAAGTAGTCAGTAAATTTAGTTTTTAGATGCACAAAATAATAACATTGCAAAATTTTATGTCCTTTCTCTTCATACCTTGATAAAAATTCTGTCGACTTTCCAGTTTATAGAAAAACTTTGCGCGTTCACTATTCAGACATTAAGCCGATATAAGGATAAACTTTGACCTTTGGAAAGTAAGGTTTCTTTTCAGGAAGATTTTCATATGAATACAATGTATGGAAGTGGTTGGCTGGTCGTGAGCTTTTCCGACTGCCTTTTATATAATGGAAAAGTTTTCATACAGCCTTTCGGATAAAAACTTCAAGTTTGCGACCGTCGTCGGAGAAGTTTGCTAAATATTTTGTCATGTTTACCGTTTCAGATAAATCACGATAATATCCCATTAAACGAATCAATGAATAGCATTAGCTATTGGTGTCTGGTATTAAAAATTGATTTGAAATTATCACTGTCTCGGAAGAAACTCTCCTATATTGAATGCATTGTACAAAGGTACTCGTAATATGGTTTCTTATACCATGATTTAAAATGGAATCCCAGAATATCGGAATATTTTTATCTGTTTTTTTTATTATAAAAATCCGTATATTTGTAAACTGAATTTATATTCCTACGTAATATTATAGCGTTAAATTTCTAAATAAAAAACAATTGCGATTTTACTTGTTTTAATGTAATACCTATATATAAAAAAATATTTTCGACTCAGTCCTAATGAACATTATTTTATTCATATTGTATTATTTGATTTTAAACATTATTATTTTAGATTTTCTGGAATCAGTTTTTGATCAAGCGAATTTATTTTCTCAGAATTTTCGCATAATATTATGTTTAATTTAGGCAGCTTTTAAAAAAAATAAGTATCTAACAATAATATTAATAACATGTTCTTAAATGTAGCAAAAAAAAAGATTATCGTTTAATTTGGTAAGGTATTTTTTTCCAATATGTTTATAGGTACTAAAAAAAGGGGAAAAAAATGTTTTCCCCAATTTCCGAGATCCCAAGATATGATTCAAGGATATTAATAGAAAAATCTCGTGATTGAAAATTTTGTTCAGGATTACAATCTCTAATATGAAATAAAATATATTAAACGATTCATTTTGTACTCGTAAATGTTTTTATTTTAGAACATTCTTACTTTATAAGATACTACGTATAAGGTACATAGCAATCAAATGGTAATCAGTAATCACTAATCACAATATAGTTAAGGGCCACCACCCAAGGCGACGGCTATCTGCAGCAACGCGACGCCGTGGGCGGTGGCCCTGTAGTCCCCCATTTTTAAAAACATTCTTTTACGATACCGCTAACGAATGATACGTCATAAGCGCCTGGGTATGTAGTGTGGTAAATAATTTTTTTATTGCATTTACTATATCCTAACAAATCGTACCTACAATTATTACAGTACTTCGGTCACATTATGAGATGATACAAGTGTGGCTATATGCAAATATTGATTAACTGTATTATCGGCAGAAGAAGACATAACATCACGGAAATGTTATAGACTGCGGTCAAAGACCCTGATGATGGTCCGATCTCAGGGAATAACCCAACTAAAATAATAGTTAGTGTAGGTTTAGCACGAAACTCAGAAGTTACATCGTTGTGCAGCCGTATACTTTTTACATCTATTTTTAAATGGAAAACATCAAAGCCTTAACACACAAAAGTTCACAACATCAATAAGAATATATATTATATGATATTATTATAACTATTATTATAATAAATATTTTGAATACTGCATTAATATTATACTGTGTAAAATAATTGTATTAGGTACCACTATAACTTTACTAAATAGTCAATTTTAACAAGAATTAAAACAAAATTGTCATCATTCCATGTTATTTAAATTTAAGTACCGCTCATATGGTGCATATTAAAACCAATTAACAAGCCAACCCACAGTCTAATTGGCAAAACTTCGGCATGTATTATGAGTTTTACAACTGGGATGGGAGTATGGAGACATAATCCCGGTTTAATGTTGGATATTAAAGAATATGGGTGCTGCAAAGTGACGTTGCATAAAAGATTTAATGAGCCAGTCGTACACTTCACGCTTGGATAATCACTTGACGCTGAATGGGGCGAAGCCTCGTATTATTTCGTACGGGGCGGCGTATTCCTGGTAGGTACTTGGTAGTGTGCGAGGCAGCGCGAATTTTTAGGAATTTCATTATAACATGCATGCAATATCACCGGATCTAAAATATGATGTGACGTTACATGTTAATTAAAAATGCACACTTAGATCCAACGTCAAAAATTAACTATCACACATGTTTCCATGAAAAATAAGCTGAAGGGTTTTAAAACAATTTCGCATGCATGATAAAAATCATTACACGGAAATATATATTATATTTTACACTAAACCATGCCATGGGGCCCAATGACAGCAGTGCAGTAGTAAAAGTGAAACAACCAAAAACATGCAAACTTTGAGAAAATTACATAATATATATATTGTGAAATTATTTTTTATTTAAATTGGTACCTATCGATTCCTTTCCTTTTAGCGTTGATTTTTCTAAATAAATAATAAATTGGATTAATTTTATACAGTATTCTTTCAAAACTATTTTTTTGGGTTATCGAGTATATAACCTCGAAACCCTAGGACAATATTATATAGGGCTAGATAATATCATAGTGTTAAAAATGCTAAAATCCCGGTACGTACTTCGGTATTTATAATATTTATTTATGATTTTAATGTGACGATTTATTTTTAAATACCACGATTTTTTGATTGCTAAATGTTATCAAAGTACTATTATATGCTCACCTGTATAAGCAGTAGTATATCTGTATAAAGGTGTTGCAGTATAAAAGACAGCGAGGCTTAAGAAAGAAAATAAAAACAGAAAAGAAGAATAAAGCGTAACGTGTATCCCGAGACAATAACGATAAAGATAAAGAATGAGGTCTTCTTTATTACCATAGCTGGAATACCTTTAGTGGCGTATCTAGGCATTTTCATCAGAAGGACTTAATAGTATTAAATGTCTCCACAATGTGCAGTCAGTAGAAAGTGTTTAAAGCTTAAGATTAAAATATGTAAAATTATAATTTATAATTTATAGCATTTCCTTTATTTAAATAACTTATTACAAGACGTAGAAGTTTGATTAATTTTTTATTTATTTAATTAAGTCGATTATATATTATTTTTTTACACCTATATTACTGCTTGTTTCTTCATGTGTTTGACTGCGTAAGCTTATGTAAACACGTAATATACTGCGTTAAGGAAATTAAAAAGAAACTCATTTCAGCAAACAATTAATGCTTTTAACAATTCTATTATTATGAAAAGTAAAAACACTCTTTACAAGATACACATAAAGCCTGCGTGTTCACTTATTCCGCAAAAACCTAGATATTATAAACCCTTGAAGACTGTGATTTTTTTTTTAAATAAATTCACTGTATTTCTACAGGTCAATCAGGAATGGTAAGGAAAAGATAAAATCATATACTGGTCGATCTGTATGAATATTGGAGCACAGTTTCTTCAATAAAATTCGGGAGACAGCGCTGGCTAGGTTATGTGTACGGTATAAAATGATAATCATCTAACAAATTGAGTGGTTTAGACCAAATTAATATATTCCAGTATTAGCAGGCCCAAAACTCACTGCCTAAATTATATGGGTGATTTGTTTTCTAGCACATGGCGGTATCTTCGTAAATTTAGATGTTTAGCCAAATCACTAATTCAATGCCACTAGAATATAGTTTTCGCCATAAATTGTGTTAATTGAAAATCGGCTAAAACTGCTATAATCGTTTCAGACGCCACTGAAAATCTTAAGCACGAAATCCTCAAGTTGTTCGTAAAGCGTTTATGTGTTATTCTTAAGATGTATGATCCGATACAATGTTGGTAAAAGAATATTGTATTAGCTTCTTGAGACAATGTGTTTTGACGCGATAAATATTTAATGGCGTGTAAATCAAAATAATATACAACTTCATTGTATTAAAACGTCTGTATAAAAATATTGAAATACTATTGAAACAATGTGAGAATTTTTCCTTTTTAGAAATTATTTGGAACGTTTATATATTATAATTGAATGACAACTCTGCCTTTCTGGGCAATGTTGACCTGTATGTCTCTGATAACTATCTAAGAAATAGAGAGCATCAGTTGTCTATTCTTCCAAGGTGCATAACCAACCTGCCACTGGTAATGCTAATTGGGAGGGCGATAACTGTGTTCAACAAAATTGCTTCGGGTGTTGATATATTCCACTTGCATGAGGGTGAGTTTAGGTGTACGCTATTTTATAAATTCTTAAAATAGGACCTCCTTAGCAAACTCGGTGTACTTCTTTGAACTATGTATAATTGTATGTTCACTACTATTGTATGTTTATATTATTATGTTCGCTTTTGATATTTTCATTTTTATCGATTTTATTACTTCTTTTATAATAATGTTTCATGTCATGTTGTGAACATCTTAAACTTATAATTTGTAATGTCCACAATATGCTAAAAATAAGTAAATTGAAATTGAAATAATATAGTACCACTATGGGTAAGTATTATTATAAATTATTTGCAAATATCTAAATACTACATTATCAGATCATGGGGCACAATGGCGATAGAGTGGTAATATAAGTGAAACGATCATATGAACACCCAGGCTCTGAGAAAATCACATAAATAATATGTTGTGACCTCACCAAGAATCGAACCTAAAGCCCCGGATGAGAATCCAGTGCCTTATAATAGGGAGCCACCAATTATTTATCTGGGCTTAAGTTGTGGCGTAATATTTAAATTACCTTATTTTACTTACGCAAACTCGGAGTTACGCGGTTTTTGATTTTTTCGTTTATCAGTGATTTGGAAGCGAAATCATAAATTTTGGGTGACAGCTATCTTTTTTGAGGACTAGTTTGGTCACCACTTCATACCCGGAGTCGAACATTATTACAAGTCTTAACAGGTTCCATTTAAAGTTATGCTGCTACAACGTAATTCTGTGTGAAAAAAAGAAGGCATTATGTCATCAGACGAATTTGTAAGATTTTATGAAGCTATCGACATCAAAATAACGTTTTACGTAACTCATTTTTTTTATATTTTGTACAAATTAATATGAAGAAAGAACTGCAATTTTATTAATTTTTTTTTCATCTAAAAAGTGTTTTTGTTAGTCCTTGGTCCCAATTAAACAAAATATATATGTATTTATATGAAAAGTTGTACCCCGACTTACGCGAATTCGACTTAAGGGCGGACGTGCTGAGCGTGGGTCAAAATGGAGCCTTTTTTCTATTTTCAAATCATGATTCTGGACATTCCAAACGTTGTAGATAATTTTTTTATACATGTTTGAAGCCTTGTTGTTCTTTAAATTTATTTTAAACATTTGATGACTGCATAAAGAATTTTTATTACATAAAATAGTATTCTTTTAAACCTCTTGCTCTAATGTTTTAGAATATAGTCATATTTCAGTACATAAATGTGCAGTGGTGTTAAGATTTTTTACATTTATTAATTTTTAAACGCATTTATAAAACCATCAGTATAATTTATGTCGACATTATTATAGTGAAATATTTATGATAAAAAATTATATTGATAATCTCTGTGATCCCAAATTTGACAAGAATTAGGCATTTTATTATTCAAAAAATCGGCAAGATTAACAAATTTGAAGATAATTCTAAAGATACTAATTATAAGCTATGTCTTTGACTATTCAAGTGTGATATACATCCTACGAATAATGATTGCTTTATAATAATTATTGACCTAAGAATAAGGTAGTGTTTTTTTGAAATACGCCATTTCTTTTGGCATTCCCCGGTGGTTAAGCTACAACATACGGCCGTAGCCATAAATTGACAAACTATAATTGAAGTAGGTAGCACCACTGCACATTTATGTACTGAAATATGACTATATTCTAAAACATTAGAGCGAGAGGTTTAAAAGAATACTATTTTATGTAATAAAAATACTTTATGCAGTCATCAAATGTTTAAAATAAATATAAAGGATAATAAGGCTTCAAAATTGTATAAATATATTTTCTACAACGTTTAAGGAATGTCCAGGATCATGCTTTGAAAATAGAACAAAAGCTCCATTTTGACCTACGCTGAGCATGTCCCCCCTTAAGCGATTTTCGTCGAACCCACCTATCGCGTAACTTCGGAGTATTACTGTATTAATGATAACTTTGATTTCTAATAGGATTATATTTTTTATTACACTGCCGATATATCGGATAAGGCTGATATAAGATACCTATGAATAAATCCTGAATGTACGCTAATTAAGAGATAAATGAAAGGAATTTAATATAGTTTAGGTTTGTGACGATGTACGATGGCAGAGGAAGTGGGTAGTTTTTTTTATAAATCGAAGATTCAAACATTTTTATTTGTGAAGGCTAGTTTTTATTCGCGTAACTCTAAAAATGGTAAAATATTATAAAAAGTGAAATCGGGAGCTCACCAGGTATGTGTCTTCCCCCCAGATATTTTAATAATATAAGTACTTGGGGAGAGGAAAAACGGCGTCACTGTTGTTGAAAAAAAGCTGTCAAATTTGATTTATGCGGACGACACATTTCTTATTGCAAAATTACCCGAAGATAGACGAAGCTATCTGGCTCCACCGGCTGAAAAAAAAGTTATTTTTTATTTGTAAAGATTAACATAATATTATCCAAAAATAAAATGATGGTCATAAAACTAAATGCTTCGTATTAGCTGGAAAGACAACGCTACAAATGTCGAAAATGACATAGAACCAAATATTTTAATATATTACGTTACATTGTCAATGATCGACCATCTCTGCCCTTATTGATACAGATTCGATTATGCCGTGTCAAAACGTGTTTGATCCAGAAATGGACTCAGTGGGTTGGGCAAATGGCTAATAACTATTAATTCTTGAAACAAGTGTTAATATAACAGTATACCTAACATCCATACTATGAAGTTCAATATTCTCCGCGTAGTAATACTCAAAGCTTAAAAAAAAAAAAAGATGTGCCGGAACTCACTTCTTGCCAAAAAATTTACCTACTGTAAAAACGTCATATTTGAATAAAAATATATAGTAATTTTCATGGTACCCATATCGTGAAGCGGGCCCTCTACCTATCACTAAGGTTAAAGGCAATGTGATGCTCTATAGTAGCGTTTTTCAAATGGTGTTTGAGGTAAAATTAATGGTATTCAGTGTATTAACAAACATTAGCCAAAAATGCAATTACACAAGCATATAATTTAAAATGTTAATACGTCCGAAGGAAATTAACGCAGAAGGCGATTTTTTTACGATTAGAGCAAATTTGTGATATGCGTTATTTCAATTATATGGTTGATTGGGGGCCATGGTGATTTCCAAAGTTCAGTCCAACTTTCGTCTGACAAATCGTCTCGATTCCTTTTCTTATAGTTAGAATCTATGGCCAAATGTCTTCTTCCACTGAGTCACCACCGATCAATGTATTTTGAATGATCGAAAAGTGTCAAATGTGGTTCGACGAGTTTGATGACCAAAAGTGCCGAAACTTTTTTGGTCTTCAACGAAGCTCTTGGGGTAATAATTAGATTCATTTGCAAACATTCACGTTCACATTCATTTGAAGAAATGGTAAGAGAATTCAATGCACATATCAAACGCGATAGTTTTTCAGGATAATGTCGATTCATATGAGATGATTCAAGAAAATTAACCTGTACCATGTGATCGCGAACAATGTTTCATCTAATTGCTTTTGAAACATTAAAAATACCGCGAAAAAAGGTGCCGGAATGCCGTTCCACCGCGTTACATTACAAAAAAGTTCTGGTAATACTAAATAATAAATTTGCACAACTTTAAGTGGGAATGTGAGTACAGGTGTTATAGGTATATTATTTTTATCAATTCGATGTTAACTAAACATACGTATTATTCATATTATATCCTTCCGATTTGTTATAATCAAACAAAAAAAACATGTTGTTGATTGATATATAAAAAACAAAGAATTCTCAATATTCTGGTTAATTGACGTTTATTATGTCTACATTAAATAATTTGTTTAGTGGAGCCCGTAATCAAAACGCCACGCCTGAAATTTGTACCAAGTAATCTTTCAGGAAAAGAGCAAGCAATAGGTAGAGGTGGGCGAATAATAACTTACCCATTCACCTATATAAACCTTCTTATACCTAGGTATATAGTTACGATAGTTAGTGATGGGTAATTTTAAATGTATGGGAAGTAGTTACACGGAATGTTTTGTTGTATTATTATCATCATTAGATAATCAGTCAAACAATTTAAATTAATCCATTTAATATCGTTTTTAGAGTTTTGGTGTAAAATAAAACTGCACTTACATAATATGTATACATATCCAATGTTTTATTTATATATTATATTATAAATAAAGCATTAAATACGTAAAAACTAAACCAAAAACGTTTCATTGCTTCAAAAATACTTATAATATGTGCAATAAAAACTTTTCTTTGAGTTAAAGGCCGGAGTGGTTTGTGAAGATAGAAAATGAAGAACACGTAGTACCTTTGTAAAACGTGTTTATGTCATTATGATACCTTGTCGTTTCTCATTAAAAAAACTAAGTGTTACAAAATATGGTTTGATAATGGAACTTGATTTTACATGACGTCTGAAAATATTCAGTTGACGATAGACCACCGATGAAAAACATGTGTTCTTATAGAATCATATTTTGGAATACAAAATATTCTATTCCCTAATCAATTTATCATTTTTTTAAATGGGATTTTTTTTTATTTAATGTGGTCATTAAAGATTAATGTATAATAATATGAGAAAAGAAAAGGTATCATAAACATTCTGCTCTTAAAGCATTTTTCCTGGTCTTCCGTAGTACAGTTTTCAATCCTGATATTCTGAAAAATTTGGATATCTATGCACCCGTCAATTACATGAGTGGTTAATTACATGACCTATTTTGGATGAAAACTGTTTCCTCACGTCAGGCTGATCAAGAACCAATAACGAGGGTAGTGCGGCTGGCGAATGCACTCTCTGGAGATGTAGACATGCTTATTGATGCGCTATGTATTTAGTTTTTAAAATTCTATTTTATTGTTTAATTTGTATTTTTCTTGAATTAATGTTGTTTTTTATTTTATTTTTTGCTATAAAATTATTTTTTGGTTTGTTGTTTCTCTACTAATTTGATTTTCGCTGTACTTTTTATTCTAAATGTCATGTCGTGAACGTCTTGAATTAATAATTTGTTATGTACTCATGTGTCATGTGTGTTAAATAAATAAATAATTACGTAATACACGTTTTTCCTACACCGTGTACAGATTGTCAAGGCTAAATTCGCAAAAATCCCCAAACTCTTCATTTTTTACTTGTACTTGCAAATACAAAAAAAATATCAAAATAATCATGGATAATCTTTATTTTTAAACAATTTAAAATTTTTTTGTATTTATATAACTACCGTACCCTAAATTTACCGTTTTTGACTCTGGATGTCTTATTTATTTCCGATGTTCAAAAAAGTAATGATATTATTATTTTACTTTTTTTAAATCCAGACACCACGCGGCACCTCCAAATTGCCATTTTGTCTTCTCGGGTCATATAACTTCTTTAGTGGCCTTTCAAAACGTCGAAATCTGGTTGGTTTGTAGAAAGAGTAAACCGGGTTGATACTGTATTAACACATGGCCAACCTAAATCTATTGTCGCGTATTCATCTAAACTTTCTAAAGTATGAAAAGATATTATACAATTTCATAGCATCACCATCAGAATACAATTATTAAATAAGTGACATTCAACCGACAGTGTCGCTTTTATTTGACCATGTCTTAATAAGATCACTTTACGTCAATCTAATTATGTAAATATTATTAAAACAAATCTTATTATAAAAATAAAAAACCCAACATCTAACGAAACATTTTGCCCCACTCTAAAAGGCACAGCTACTTGTTGGTCTAGTGATTTATGCCAAAGCCAGAGGAAAGGAAATTAAGTTTCAGAATGCAGCCGACCATTTTGTGGGAGACTAGCTTCGCTCGTCTCTGGTCTCCGTTCAATAGCTTGCTAATTTAATCTCATATCTATCTACCTTTTACTCTGTAATCACAAGATCATAATATAATATAATATTCTGATAGAGCAGATACTGTTATTAGTTTCTCTTGATATTATATCTTATAATCATAACGTGCCATAATAATGTACAAAAAATTGAATTAAACATAATATATTAACTGGACATTGCTGGATAAATCTTCTCAACCAGTCGTTTCCGAAAGCCCATGGATACTTTTTTGATAGAACAACCGTCTGGAATCCGTGCGGTCAGCCTGCGGCCGAGTAATAAAATTATGTTGTTTTTTAAATATGTGTTTGATTCAATACAATCGCCCAACTTGTTGGACAAATTGATACCAACCATTTCTAAAAACAGTTTGTTAATATTACTTAAGTAGATATTTAGGAGCGAAATGGTAATATACTTGTATTGTTATTTCGATTGTAATACCATTATGAATATATGTCTAAAAACCATATGAAATGTCTAAAATATTAATATTATCATAAGTTTAAAGTACCGATGAAATTATACTTAGACAAGAATTAGTACTATAAAATAAATTATCTTTTTTTCATATTGAAGAAAGAATTGCATTATAAATGTGAGCATTTGTATTATAATCGATTTATTGATCTGACATAAAAAATCGTTTTAAATTTTTTTTCAGATTTGTTTCGACCCCGTAAAACATTCTATATGATATACTTTTATACATTTATGATATTTTGTAACAAATTTGGTATTTTTTTCGCGCAATTTTTTACAGCTAAGAAAATTTTAATTTAAAAAAATGTTTACTAATTTGTTTGCGGTATTTACGACTGATAGCATTTAAGCTTGCTTCAAATATAATAAATAATAATATAGTATTATAGTATATAATGCCCTACTTTCGTTTCGCACAAAAAATCTTATGATAACGATGCTATATTCGTAAAGATGTCACTTTTTACACATAGAAGAAACTAATCCGTTCGTATAATAATAGTACGGTGAGCTTATTGCATATCCGAGCTTTAGCGAAAAACTATTAAAGTACGATATTAAATATTATATTAGGAACCAGGTTTTACAAAGGCTTATCGTGAAGAAACTTATGTATTTTTACAAGCCAGGCTGGTAAAAATTTTCTACAATGTACGCACGTAGTGTATCTACCTCTTACATAATATGTACATAGATTCGGCATGGATGAATAACCATAGGGTGACATACGAGTACATTTTAAATAAATTGGCAATTCACTTAATTTTCAATTTTGATATAAATTCACTCACAGACCATGTAGCTTTGTCGGTTTTCACTCATAGTATTTTACATTATAAAACTAAAATGGCAATAAAATTACAAGGTAAACATCCTAGACGAGGTACGCTGTCACTGATATTCAATAAGATGAGTCGAGAAATAGATTTACTTAGCATACGATGACAGTAGATACCTACAACTTCGTTATTAGGTAAAACTTTAATGATATTAAATAAAATATACATGCCAGAGACGCCCGGTGAGTTTTGAAATATGGAATGCTTTTCATTATGAGTGGTTTTATATTACCACCATCAACCGGGGTTTCTTTCTTGCGGGATGAAAGCCTTCTCCAGCTCTTTCCATTCTTCTCGGTTTCTAGTTCTTTGCTGCCACGTACACCCACCGAACTTTATGTGTGCATCTATTCAGCGGATTTTAGGGCGTCCTTGTGATCATTGAGTGCCTCTTGGGTACTATTAAATGATCACTTGTCCAGCGGTTATCCACTCGCTGGGCGACATGTGTAGCCCATTGTTATATCATATACTTTTTTTTTCGACCATGTCCGATCCTAATAAGAACATATGGGCCTCCACAGAGTGGAGATTTGTATTAACAGATTTTGTTGTTACGAGACATGGATGTCAGCCACTTGTTCAACCTTTTAGGTACATACTCTGACTCATACACAAATTGAAAAACAATTTGAGTACTTGCCAGACCCAGGATTCGAACCTGGGACCCACGAAGCTATAGTCCAACGCTTATTGCGCGCGGCTATTATGGGTGGACAGCGACCTCTATCACATAGTGTACTCTCGTCTGCGTTCTTATCAATTTGTTTCTTTTATGATGTTATCGCATTATGCCCATCATGAACATGAATATGTGAGCACCGGTATTAAATATTGCTTGAAAACTTTACACTTGACACACAATAGAAGGTCACTTTTGAATACATATACCTACTATTCAGGCGCCCAAACGCGTTCAATGCCAATTTGGTTATTTGTGCAATCTTGTCATTCATACCCCACCATCAATTCTTATTGTTAACGTCTATAATAACCAATAACTCAACAATGACCAAACGACTACCACGACAGTCTATTATAGCAAGGTCCCGGGTGCGAACCTTGGATTTAGGCCAAAAGTATGGTTAGTGGCTAAAATCCATTTCTCGTAAAAAAATCTTTTAATACAACTTCTACTCTATGGAGAACATGGTACAAAATATCATTTTATAATACAATACACAAAGCTATTTTATTGCATTCATAAATTAAATAATTACAAGATAAAAATAACTTTTTATATACAACGTTTTTAAATTCTGTTGAACCATAAAAACTTGACTTGACTACCTTAAACGATCAAAAAAATTTCTACTTGACATGTCATATTGATTTCCATAGTAACGCACGTATATATTAATAATTTAGTTGCTAAGACCCCAGACCCAGCAACCAATAATGGTGTCGAAATAACTTTTCATAGAAAACAGAATTTGAAAATGAATTCAATTCTACTTAAAGATAGCTAAAAGTATTTTTAAAAAAATGCATTGACATCGTGTTCTGATATTCTATTATATTCTAAAAGTTTCAAATGTCTAGCTAGCCGGGAAGTTAGTTAAAAATGGATTGCAAGATTTGTACCGGACAAAGAACCACCGGACAAATAAGAATACGAGCTGAGAAAAACGTTGTAAAATGATATTTTTGAAGAATCCACTCTTCAATCCCTCTTGACTTTCAAATAAATATAAACATCTATCAATATGACACTATTGCACATTGCTTGGCAATAAAATAATAATCAATCACAATGCTGTTATAATATATGAGTTTGTCTACTGCTTTATTATCCAACATTCTTTTAAACAGTTGCCAATATTCGTAGAAAACTAAATTATTTCAAAAGGTTAGGGATCGCTGTATTAGAAAAACTTTTACGCTCGGGTGTGTTTATCTTGAAAATGAAATCAGTGAAGCGCTCAGTTGCTAGTGAATTTTGTACAAATTTGCATTAAGTTTTGGGCGCCAAAGCGAATGAAAAACTTACTAGATAGCAGTCATACTAGAGCTTCTAGTTACATCTGGATTCATAGGTCGTTTTGAAAGAGACTTTTTATGAAACAATCTTGGCCTTAAGCTTGTAAGGAAATATCTAGTTTAAAATAGTATTCAAGGAACTGAGACTCAAGTTGTTCTTAGCCATGATTAATTAATTAAAAGGCAACTTACTTTAACATGAACGCGACCAAATGTTTTTGTTAATTTTGTATTGAAAGTTTAATTAATATTATTACAATTTTCCATATTGATTTTATAACTGCATCTTAAAATCATCCCGACATCTTAAAATCACGAAAAATACCAAATTATCGATCGGGCTTAGACGAGTAAATGTAAATATAGTATGGATAAATCCATCGACTTGTCGGAATTTTGATAGTCAGCGTTTTGTTTGGCGGGATTGTTACCTAAACTCAATATGTTAAAACATCTCTACATATAATAAATAATATCTATACATCTGTAACAGAAATGATGATATAAATAATACAAAACGTATTTATATGTAGTCACTATTCACTAATTGACGAAGCTTATGTTATAACAACTTACAAACGAAATAAATATGTAAAATAAAATAAATTATTATAATATATACATAGTACGTTTTAAATTGGCAATATTTTACAAAAATAGATAGAGGATCTGTATTATTTATCTTATATTTTGTAGAATGACTTTTGTATATTTTGTATAAACCATAATTATTGTGTTGTACAGAAAATAAATATAAATATATTTTTAAAAATTGCTTCTAAGCAGACCATATTATATTTTAAGGATGTCTCAACAGATATTGGACCTTTGCTTTAGATCAAAATACTCACTTTCATTGATATAGCCGAGTGGCTCTTCCATGCAACACAACGCGTATGGTTCTAGTTTCATCCATACTTTTCACGTGGGAATTTCAAAGTGTTCTTCGTTGTTTTTCCCATCTGACCAAATCCTCTACTTTCTTGGATCGGTTAACTTTTTATGTGACCTCTTTTTAGCGTTATGTACTCTGGTCTTGATCACTCATGTCATAATAATAACATTGGTATTAGGAATATAAGTATATTAAAAAACAAAATGTGAAATTACGAAGCCGGATTTGAATCTGAAAGCACGGTTTCGGAGAAAAACGCAGCGCTCTGACTGTGATGGCGTGGAAACATTTTAAAAATATATTTTGCTGTAATATTTTATATTCAAAATATAATATATATACGTAGCTATACTTAGATTGTAGATTTAGTGTACAATAAAAAATACATCTTGACTTATTTTCTACAGTGACGTTCCGTGAGGGCACGCAAGGCATACACTGCATAAGGACGACACAATATAAAGGGCGGCGAATGAAGGAACTGATACTGAAATATTATAACCTTTGAGAGCAGTTGCGGTTTTCCGTGAAGCAGATAATCGATATTTTAGTCTAAAATATAATCGAAGCAAATCTCGAGAGCATAATTATTTTTGTACTATAAAACCTATCGTAATGGCATTTTCACAAGGGTGCCACAGATCTCCAGATATCAAAAACCATCACTTTTTGAGAGTAGGTTTCTTAGAAATGCTGTAATTTTTAGTAAATGGTGTGTTCTTATATCAATTTAAAGATCTTTGGTGTACCTATTTAGGTTATTTATCGGTTTAAGATAGCCAAAAATAAATAATAAAATATGTAATTAGGTGCATAACAAATTTGCATAAAATCTGTAACTAAAAATCAAAGAGGACAGCATTCTAAAGCGCCAGCTAGACGCTCAAGCTTTACGACAAGTTTATCTGCGCAAACCGGTTCGTATCGGGAAGCCCGTGTGTATGGACGGGAAAACTGTACGCAAAAAACTGAAAAGCGCTGTAAAAGCGTTCCGCATTTTTTACCGCGCAGGCAAGTCGCTGCCGTCTAGCCGGCGCATAAGTCTGCTTAAGGTCGGCACTTTGCCTAGGGACGTGACTAGATTTTTATAATCGGTATTTATTACAATAGATTAGATTTCGATACATGTTTGCATACAAAATCTTTCAATGTAAGAACATAAAAATTTCATGAATATCAAACCACAACAACAACAACAAAAAATGAACACACCCTTTCTGTGATACATGTTCAAATAAACTATCCACGAGAGGGTGGACTGAATTCAAATCGCGTAGATAAAAAAAATGTTGCAAAACAATAGTTTCAACCCGGCAAGACGTCGCGAGTATGGGACGGATTTTAAATTATGTTATGTAAATCAGCATACGTGTATTCCAATTTTGCTCTGAACAGACTATATCTGAGCTAGTTTTCACATTCTGTAAACAACAAATTCTATTATTTGAACTTGAAAATCATAATACGTTGGATAAAGTATTGTAATATTATGGTAATATGAAACAAACACGGACAATAACATACTATTACAGCAATACCTTGCATAGTCCGGTTTCACTATACCTATAAATACCGTATAAAATTAGATTTTTTTTTAAATAATAATTACAAAGGTATGTAGCCACATTATTTTGTTAGAAAAAAAATATAATCGCCTATTATAATTTATAAAATGCAGTATCATCAATTCACCACCGTCACTATAAGGTTAGTCGAGAGACTATTCAAGGAATTGTTGAAATGATTATTTGATGTATTTTGAGGCATCATACAGCTATAAAAAATGCGTATTTTCATATAAGCTCGACTGACCTAGTAATTATATAATCTAAACTAGGAAACCTGCACACTTTAGTGAAAGCCATTCACAACAAGGCTCTTACGAAATACTGTCCGCGCCTCATTCGTAACGCTACGATATACCTACGACAATATGTGTAGATACGTAGAAGATGGTGAAATATTTTTTTTTAAATACATTTCATAATTACCTGTGTCATTTTGTTTTATTTTGTAAGAGATCGTTTTATTCGTTACGCCACGGTATATGCCTGAAAGGGTGGTGAAGTGAAAACATGCAGGAAACTATGGAAGTAGGTACTTGTTAGGACGGGATGAAGGGTTTTAGATAGGCTCACATTGCTCCGTGGCCTGTTTTTGTGATGATGGCAGAGTTTCAGAGAAGGGAATATTAAAATACCTTTTTTCGTTGATGTCTGTAAAGGCGCTATATGCGCTATGGCTTGATAAAAACGATGAGGATGCCAAATCTTATATTTAGTTGTAGTACCATCGGAAGAAGAATTGTAATAAATATTGTCTGGTTTTTAAAGTTTTTATTACATTACAATAATATTTTTTTTTAAATTGTACTTCTTTTGGGGCGTTTGGTAGAGAGTTAAATTGAGAGTTACGAAAGTGCGCGAAGGATGAAGTTAGTTGCAAATCAGTCAGCTGTATACAAACGCAAGTTTGATAGTAACATTGTTCCGTTGTCTAGGCAACGAATTCATTATTGTCGGCCATTTGCAATTCCTTACGTAAACAAACGATTAAACGTCATAGTGACAGTTGTTACTTTAAAAATAAAAAAAAAACAAGAAATAATTATATAATTTAATAATATAAGTTAAAGTGTATAAAATCAACGGCGCTCCAATACGCTCATGAAAAATCTTCATTGTGTAATTTAACAAGGTAATTAAGAGCTAGTCGAAGAATCTAGGTTACAAGTTTTGTTTTTGTTTTGTTACGCCAAAGAAGTATAATTTCTAACACACGTAAATAAATACACACACCGATTTTTTTTAAAATTTAATTCACCAAACGTACGTTGAAATATTTTACGTTATAAATTTATGAGTCAATCAATCGTACATACAAAAGAAAGGAAGTGAATTTCAGTAAATATAAATACAGCTAAATAGCGTAGTTGGTCGTGCGTTTGATTCGTAATAAATTGAATGATTTGCTTGTAATTCTGACGTTTATTTGACATGTGACCGAAAGGAAACTCGCGGAAATTATTGGGCGGTTATCTGATGTTGGACAGGTAATTAGAAGCAAGGCTATTTCCTCTTCGACAGAATATGTGTAGGTGTGCGATTTGTATTTTCAAATTTGGATACATAACATTATTATTATACAAATGTATCTTATCTAATCACCAGATATAATCATTGTACATTATATTATTGCAATTCTCAATATTATATATATATATATATAGATACAATAATTTATTATTACATAATATATTATGTTTTTAAAAGACAAACTATACCACAAAATTTATAGGATAAGATATTATGTACCTAAATCTTTATTCATGAAATATCATAAAAAAATATCTAAATATTCAATGAATAACGAATTAAAGATTATAATACATTTGGCTAAAGGCAAACCAATTATTAATAAATTGTAAATTTGTTATCGTGATAGATGACGTGAGGATATTACATCATGTAATTAATTTTTTTTACCGTAAAAACCATATAAATAATGACAATAATATATTATTTATATTGCAAATTATTAATTGCGGTAAAATTTTGTAGAATTCGATTTTCTAACAGTATAATACTATTAAATAATTACAAGACAAAAAGAACTTTTTATATACAACGTTTTTAAATTTTCTGTTGAATCATATAAATTTGAATTGACTAGCATAAACGATTAAAACAATTGTATTTGATAGAAATAATACTGAAATGTCATGTTGACACTCATATTGATTTCCATAGTAACGCACGTATATCAATAATTTAGTTGTTAGGATCCTAGCAACCAATAATAGTGGATTGGATTACGGATTTATTCCGAAATAACTTTTCATACAAAACAGAATTAACTGAAAATGAATTTAATTCTACTTGAAAATGGCTAAAAGTATTTAAAAAAATGCATTGGCATCGTGTTCTGATATATTCTAAATATCTAGCTAGTCGGGAAGTTAGTGAAAAATTGATTGCAAGATTTGTACCGGACAAACAACCACCGGACAAATAAGAATACGACCTAATAAAAACGTTGTAAAATATTAAATTCTACAACATATTTTTTTATAATGGATAGTTATTTCGGTAGAGTTTATTGTTTGGCATATTGCGATTTTCTATACATTGGTGAGACAACTAATATCATTCTTGGACATTGTATTGAAGTGACGTATATGAAGTCCTTTACACTTTTCCGATGATTTAGTACCTCGGCGAGGGCAACCTAACCACCTCAATTGACAATCATATAGTAGACTAGTAGAGTAAACAGAAGAGTAGAGATAATCCTCTACTCCTCTATGTGCGCCCATCTTTAATGATGCACGAAGTCTTGACTGCTTGCATGCGTATATATTACATTCATAATCAGTGTTTAAGATATATTACCCAATACTGGTTAACTAATGATCGGTTATGGTTATGCAATACATTTATTTATTATTATTTCGGTGTATTTCATTTTGTGGAACGATACTTCATGATATGTATGACGCTAGTCTATATTTAAATAAAATTTGAATTATTTATATTATCCACGACGTTTATTATTTCAAACTATTTGTGCTTACGTTAAATCATGGGGTATTTTACAGCGACTAAGCTTAAATACAGGTGGTTTGAACATTTAGTTTATCTTAAATAATGATTTCTATTATTAATAATGAGATATAATTATTTTCCGTGGAATCTTAGTCAACGCAGACGTATTGGAGTAAAGTATTTGAACGTGCAAAGTCATCTTTAAAAGTGGATATGCCGCTAATCAGATACATATTTTCTATGCATATACTATTTTTTATAATATATATTACAGGTTACTATACCCTTTGCGTTCGTCCTGCGTGGTTATATACCCCACACATCTCATAAATAACTGTCATTTTACTTAACCGTCAACGTCACCAATAAATCACAAATAATATTTATTTATGAAGTGTACGTCTTTATCGACATCAATTTTTGTTCCAATAGAATTTAATTTTTACGACACTTGAATAATGGATAAAAAAAACCAGTTCGGTACGTTATGACAGCAATCTTGGCCCTCAAAAACAATAAATCTCAAAGATGTGAACAGAAACATCAAAATTTTATTACGTTATAACCCATAACAGACGTTTATCAGTTTTCAGCTTTTTACGAGAGAAATGAAAATAATATTAAAATGTCTTTTATTACCGTTGTTACGCACGTGTAAAAATGGAACGAATGTAAGGAAAAAGAATATAGCGTTTCTCATATTATTGTTATTCTACACATATAAAATGTACCTAAAATAATAGAAAATAACAAATTTCCATTGTTGCTCTTACATTGACCATGATAATAATATGAGTCTCCACAAAGTGGGTGGTATGTTAACATACTATGTTTTACCAGAATGGTCATTAACCATTTTTCCAATCCATTAGTTAGAGCCATGCAGTGAATAAAACATACACAAAAAAAACAGATTTTCCCAGACGTGAAGGCTCGAATTAATTATCATATCATATTATAACAATAATAATAATCAAAGATCAAGGCCCTATCAACTATCCCACCGCGGGTGCGATATAAATAATATTATAATTATAATATATTTGCATAACATTACTTACTTGCTTTGCTTACTTGCGGCTTTTGTATTTTAAATCAAAGTAGTGATCGTAATTCGTAAGTAGATCGAAGTAGTATCGAAAGTAGCGAATCAATCAGTGAATATTAAAAGCCAAGAGTTAAAATGTGTCGCAATTAAGTATGACTCCTTTAGCATAATGGACTATGTGCGTGGGCGCGATATCCGAGAGATGCACGTTCGATTCCTGCAGGGTGTCTTATTTTCTTCAAAAAAGATTTTTTCTATTGGTTATAGTATATTTTCTCAGAAATGTTTTAAAAATTATGTAGTTCAATAATTAGAATATTTCATTCTTCAATCTTGCGAATTATTCTTTAAATAAAAAAATAGTTAATTAAAAATAATATATAAATAGGTATAGGTACATAAATGCAGTAATTTAATTTGAAATATTAGCATCCTCGATATAGACCCAGAATGAAGTTGATTCAAGATAAGGTAGCTAAAGTAAAATTTTATTCCTTATAACATTATATTGTAAGCAATACTACTAATAATTATGAAGTTTTGCAAAAAAATATATGACATATGTATGGAAATATACGTACCTATTTCAATATTTGTGCAAAAGCTAGAAAAGGCAAAAACTGCTATCAAATTCAGTACCTAATTAAGGAAAACCTTTTGGCCTATCTAAAGTTGTTTGACAATCAGAGATTTAAATTTGTAATCCTCATAAACTGAAAGAAAACACAGCCTTCTAGAAAGATAAATAGCCACGCTCAAACAATAAATAAATTTATTGTGCGTAGATACAGAGTGGTCTAATGATCTGATACCATTCCTAGTTTAATAACATAATATTATAATTAGGTACTATCATATTGCAAATATACATTATCAAAAATAAGTATAGGGATGCAGAAGTAGAAAGGAACGCGATATTGATTTTCCCTTTCACACATTTCTAACGTTGCGGTAGCACAGAAGGACTCGATATTCCTTGGACTTAGTCACTTTTAACCCTGGTAGCACAAATGGACGGATCTCCTTAAAACAGTTAACATTGACGGTCGCCGTTCGGCCGGTGGCCAACCTTAAATTCAGTATTTTAGCTTCATTTGAACCTTTTTATGATATATAGTATCAGTGATTATCTTGGAACAAATGATTACCCACATTTACACATTATAATGTCTTTGCAAACATTTATAACGAGTCTCCATAGTTAATAATAATCATGTGTCTATTTTTCTTTCGTTATAATCAAATTAATATGTGTGTTATCTTGTGATATTGTCAACTCTTATAACCGTGTTTTCTTTCAATTTATAGTATTTCATTATGTACCTATTTAGAAGACACTTGGCGCCCAGATCATTAATATAATATTCTTAAATTCAGCATCTTTCACATTCCACTCAATTATCTACTTTCATACTCTATAGATTCAAGTATCACTGATAGTCAGATCAACGTGACAGCGCGATCACACGCCTTGATATTAAGAGTCATTTTATTAATCCTAGCTCTATACTTTACCGTATTACACTTTTTCAGCCTATATCTATTAGACATATCTTTGTATTCCTATTGCAACCTACAATATTTAAAATTGGCGCCCCACGTTGACTCATCATCAATTACCACTAAATATAATATGATGAATCGCGGTTCAGCGGTCCGCAGAAATCATTTTTCTAAATCTTCTTGAGACAGTCTGCTCTTGACTCTATCGCTTTATTACGGCCTTATTGCAGCCGCGAACAGCTTGGATATTCGGATAATTCGGAAGAGTTTAAAAATTTAAGTGACGCTAATGTCCAATTATATCTTCCGCTCCTCGGTGTGCGAAACGTTTAGACCATGGGGATCCTCTGCATTTAAGACACTAGTGGGAATTGAGCGTCGCTTAGCGTAGGGGAAACTGGTGAGTGTCGTTCTGGTGAGTATATAAGACAGCGGATTTATATTAACACTCAAAGAGTAAATGTCGCCGATGTCTCAGGCACACTAGATATCGCAAATGGGTTGAGGTGATATTCAATTTGTTGTGGGATACCTGTATTGGAAACAGCATTGGGAAAAAATATGTAAAAAATTACGATTAAAAAAGATTATTGGTTATTAAGTGTTATATTACTTTGAATTTATCTGAAACTCGAAATTCTTAAAATAATAAAGCCATAAATGTAAGAATAAAATGGGCAAGAGAAATCTACAATAAATTGCGTTTTTCGGAAGTGTGCTTTTTGAGAATGAAATAGTCCGGCTCTTAAATACTGAAATAAACAACAGATCAATAGCGTAACTTGTATGATGTTGCATGACAGCATATGCCCAGAGATCACCAGCATCCCATTGTACCATCTTGGCGACCTGTATCATATCGCGTACTATTGTCCGCTTTTTCATTGATTTATTTGTAGGTTATAATATTATGCCAATAATAAAACGCACAAGTAACAATTTTGCACCATCCTATACTTTCATACTTATCAGTTTTTTTCCGATGGCAATCTCAGTGATTTGTTCGGCTTTCTTCTCCCCACAGCCTCGCAATCAAGATCCAGTCAAGTGAGTAAATGCTGTACCTTGATGGCATAGCGGGGGCAAAGCGAGCGGCAGATATCCCGCGAGCCCGATTACTTATACCAGAGCTTCTCAACCGGTTTAATGCGTCACATTGGTGTACCATGAACGATTTCAAAATGTGCTAAGAAAGATATTATTCCGTACAGTCTATGTCTACAAATTGTCATGCAATTTGTCGCATTTAGTGGAATAACATTCACATTATAATTATTTCTAGAAAAAAATACATATGCCAATGTTTACTACCAGATAATACATTTAAATTTAACCTATTTTTTTTTTTGGAAAAATTTACTTAACTTATTATAGATATTTTAAAACTAATGATAGTTTTAATTCCAATTCAGTTTGGCAGCATTTTACCACGGTTGAGTAGAAGCTCCATTATTATTTCGACGAAATCCATGAAT
Source organism: Rhyacophila brunnea (assembly GCF_057557595.1). NCBI lineage: Eukaryota > Metazoa > Arthropoda > Insecta > Trichoptera > Rhyacophilidae > Rhyacophila > Rhyacophila brunnea. The sequence continues at coordinate 38,025,661 of NW_028232752.1, forward strand.
ACTTTTAAGTTAGATTAGATTCAAAATCATTATTCATCAATATTTGCAACCATACATATATGTGACCAATCATTCTCGATATTTTCAATCAAATCAAATGATAATCATTCAATTTTATTCAATCAATATTTATAAGCATCAATCCAATTAAAGAGAGTTGTGTGGTTTTAAATACATATAAGATATATATATATATATATATATACATTCTAAAAAAGTGATATAAAGAGCAAGAATTTTTGTTCAGTAGGTATATCACAAAAATTGTGTGGGTTGAATAGTTATGCCATGACGCGAAAAATGTTAGGAAGCACTCGATTTTACTATCTGTTTTTTTGTTCTCTAATACACTCGTCTGACAGGGAGATTTTAATTTAAACAAAGTGCTTTAAAATGTACAAACACACAACAAGTCACGCTTTTAAAACTTTACACAGATCGCTATGGGATTTTCATTATCATTTTCACATATTGTTGATCCGGAGATAATTAATTGGTTTTTTTACACAATATAACTACCATATAAGGAAACAAGCGTATAAACCCTAGTAATATAAAGATTTAATACCGTAATTGTTTGACATACAAACTTGATGTATTCAAGTGACTGGAAGTAATATTATTCTACAGCGACTAAGACGATTTGGTGCTGCCTATTTGGTCCAGCTGGCTTGTTGACATGATCATATTATCAAAAGTTTATTAAAATATATTTGTCCGTCGTTACGCAATATTATCCATTGCAGTTCAATTGAATATTCTACTATGATAGTAAGCTATCGATATGAGTTTTTTTTAAATGCGCGTATTTCCAAGGGAAGATAGTGGCTCAGGGAGGGCGGAGCCCCACTACTATGTTTATGAATTATTATATGCGCATTTTAATTATTTCAAACATGTGATAATGTGTTTATATGATGTGATAAAGAATCCCATATCTTGAAATCGTGTGTACCATTTAAATAATAAAATAGTTTAATTAAACAAACGGCCCACGTGCTCGTCGTAGGTCAAAATTGAGTTTTTATTGTATTTTCAAACCATGATCCTGGACACTCCTTAAACGTTGTAGATAATCTATTTATATAATTTTGAAGCCTTATTATCTTTTATAGTTATTTTAAACATTTGATGACTGCATAAAGTATTTTTGTTACATAAAATAGTATTCTTTTAAACCTCTCGCTCTAATGTTTTAGAATATAGTCATATTTCGGTACATAACTGTGCAGTGGTGTTAGATTTTTACATTTATTAATTTTTAAACGCATTTATAAAACCATTAGTATAATTTATTATGAGATAATTTTTGTAAAATATTCACGATAAAAAATTATATTGATAATCTCTGTGATCCCAAATTTGACAAGAATTAGGCATTTTATTATTCAAAAAATCGGCAAGATTAACACATTTGAAGATGATTCTAAAGATATTTATTATAAGCTATGTTTTTGACCATTCAAGTGTGATAAACATCTTATGAATAATGATTGCTTTATAATAATTATTGACCTAAGAATAAGGTAGTGTTTTTTTGAAATACGCCATTTCTTTTGTCATTCCCCAATGGTTAAGCTACAACATACGGCCGTAGCCATAAATTGAAAAACTATAATTGAAGTAGGCAGTAAAATGATATTGAGTTTGAACATGTACCGTTTAAAAAAAATAAAAAAAAATTTGGTTAGGTACATGTTCAAACACGCGCGTTAACATAATTTTACTCCCTACTTTAATTATAGTTTGTCAATTTATGGCTACGGCCGTATGTTGTAGCTTAACGACTAGGGAATGACAAAAGAAATGGCGTATTTCAAAAAAACACTACCTTATTCTTAGGTGAATAATTTTTATAAAGCAATCATTATTCGTAGAATGTTTATCACACTTGAATGGTCAAAGACATACCTTATAATAATATCTTTAGAATCATCTTTAAATGTGTTAATCTTGCCGATTTTTTGAATAATAAAATGCCTAATTCTTGTCAAATTTGGGATCACAGAGATTATCAATATAATTTTTTATCGTGAATATTTTACAAAAATTATCTCGTAATAAATTATACTCATGGTTTCATAAATGCGTTTAAAAATTAATAAATGTAAAAAACCGTAACACCACTGCACAGTTATGTACCGAAATATGACTATATTCTAAAACATTAGAGCGAGAGGTTTAAAAGAATACTATTTTATGTAACAAAAATACTTTATGCAGTCATCAAATGTTTAAAATAACTATAAAGGATAATAAGGCTTCAAAATTATATAAATAGATTATCTACAACGTTTAAGGAGTGTCCAGGATCATGGTTTGAAAATACAATAAAAACTCAATTTTGACCTTCGACGAGCATGTCCCCCCTTAACACAATTTCCAACGTTCGTACATGTAAACCAAATCTTGGAAAGATCCGGGCGCCGCCTAGGAATCAAGGTGAGTACTTATGTATTATGGTTCAAACTAAAAAGAAGATGAGATACAATATTAACGGAATCTGAAATGATGCCTCAGTTGCATATTGATAGACTTGTGGTAGGTCATCACTTTTGGTGTCATGGTGTGGTGGATGATGAAGTCGCGACTTGGTGGTTGCTCCGATGGATGGAAGAGCGAGTTTTATTTGCAGCGTAAACAGTCGGTACAAGAGTATGTTACAGTAGTTATGTTACAATACATATGATACTGTTCTGAGGTCCGAATCTCGGCAGAATGAGATGTTGTGCGGAGCGATATAGAGACTGAGATACTAACAAACCGGGAACGTAACTGTGGAGGCCCATATGATCCTATTATGATCGTACATGGTCGGGAAAAAAAATTATTGACGTACTCACAATCAAAACAATATCTTGAAAAGAATTATTATAATTGAGTCAGCCATTTTATATGGAGTCATCGGATATAGCTGACTATGTGAAAAAACAGATAGGTATGCGGAAATTAACACGGCAGTCAGCTATTTACTGAGTTTGCCATAATTTGACATCACATGAAATGGATATTTAATTTCGCCGATCAATATGCTGACACGGATCCCCATAGACTTGTGTTAATTCCGCCGCTATGAGTGTTGCATCTATATTTTCACAGATAATTTTTTCTAGTATGCATATATATATATCTTGGGTGTTATGAAACGTTCTAAAATCGCTTGTATTATTTATTTATATAGATAATAAAAAATAATGTCATTTGAAATATTGTATTAAAAATATAAGAAAATTCATTTAGATTTATATAATATGCTACTTTTAATAAACTGCAATTAAACATGAAAGTCTATAAACATAAATGTTGATTTTATATAGTGACGATTCAACGAATAATGGCTATGCATGATGATTGTCTTAAAATTTACAATTTCTTTATTGCGTATCAAACCAAAAATTATAATCCCACACATTCACTAGGCCGACCAAGTCGATCGACAGATCCCAATCTCAGAAAATATATTATCTCGTAATAATTGTGGTCAGTGGTAACGGTTGGGGTGTGGGGTGGGTTCCATTTGAGCGATGCCTCCCACTGGCCGTTCAGACAGTGATGAAAAGCCCGATAAATTCCGGGGTGGTGCGGAAAAAACGATATGAACAATGGGGCAGTGATATTATTTCTATCGAGTGTGCTTGAATTGCACAATGAAGGACAGGGCCGGCGACGTGATTTATCACCGGAATTTCTTCATCTTAACCGGAATGGGCCGGACCGGAATCAAGCCGCAGTGCACAAAGATATACGTAAATTGGGGTAGGCTAGTGATTATTTCAACCCTTTCAACGCTTTTTGCGTCAGTCAGCTGGCCATCTCTATAAGCCAGTCAATTTAAATAATGTAGGTACTTAGATACATTCAACATTGAATATATACCTACCACTTTAGTTTCGGATTGCGAAAATGGGGTAAAACTTAATACGAACAAAGGGTAAATAACATAAAGTAAGACCCAAAATTGTTATCTTCTATAATCTATAGCTATACTATAATTTGAAGAATTATTATAATATTTGGATGTTTGTATGTTTGTACCGTCCTTCGGTTTTTCTTTATACAATTCCATTGCATGCAGTCGGATTTCGACAAAATTTGGACAGTAGATAGAGGCCGACGAGCCGGAGTGCATGGTTGGGGTCTCAAATACCAGATTTAATAAATCCCGTTGCACCCCGGGGACAGTTTTACAGTTTTGGCGAAAAATGCCGCCGCGTACAGGGCCTTAAAACGCGGAAGTTAATGCTGCAACCCCCATTTTATTTAAAATGTCGCTAGAATGTGTACATTTAAAAAATATTGGTGTCTATTTCAGCTCGATCGGAGGTTAAATAGCAAAATTAGATGCAAATAATTGTGTTATAGAATCGCTAATCGGCAGGTTAGCGCGGGCAACGCAATGCTGCCACATTAAATCGGATTGCTTCACTCACGGACAATAATTAAATTGTATGTAGCGGCATGAAGCCGGAGTGCGTGGTCGGGGTCTCGAATTTCAGATTTAACCCGTTGCACCCCGGGACAGTTTTACAATAATAAGTTGAATATTTATTACTTTTTAAGATATTTAAATGCAATAAATGTACAAAAATATACTATATTATGTTAAAAATAAAAATCCCTAAAATTATATTTTTTTACTTTTTTAAATTCAATCCATTGCACTCTACGTATTAAATTTAGAAATTTTATTTTCAAATATTAAACCTTTCCACTCCCGGGCAACGCCGGGTGATACCGCTAGTAAAATATATTCTCATCTTAATATCATCGGTAAGTATATAGTTTTAATTAAATATTTGAAAAATCATTGGTTACCACCTCACACGATCATGATAGTAAACTCTAAACTAGTTAAATTTGAACAAACTCAGAGAATGTAGTTGTTAGGATTAAGTAGCATGAGTTATATTGTAAACTTAATGAATATGAACACCCACCAGACAATGAAAGACGTGAGTTCGAATCCCACTCTATCCAACATACATATTTTCTAATGTTTCTGCTTTTTCAAAATTGTGTAGGTATTGTCTTACATTATCTAACGTTCTTAAATCTTGTGTATATTCAGTATGTATTGATTACATACTAAATACTACTTTATTTTATAATATAAAGTAAGTAAAAATGATGAAGCAATTTCTATTGAGTAATTATCGTTGAAAGGTTTGTAATTAATAATTCAATTTATTTAAAATAAGAAAATGAAACAAAACATATTTTAGACCGTTTTAAAAAAGGTGTTTATTAGTCGTAATTGTTAGGTGTTCTTCTTTCTTAAAGGGTATACACAAGTTTAAGTAGGTGAATGTACCAAATAGTTTCCTAAGCTTCTCTTTCACCACCTGTCACATGTTTATTTCACAAATCTCAAAAGACGTGAAATCTTTTAAACCTTTTTATCCACGTACTAAAATATATTCAAAACACTAAATTCCCGTTGAGTCTGAGTATTAGAAAGCGGTTTTTGATGCCAATAAACTCCCTTCGTGTAAGTCAAGAGTATTCGGGAGTATTGGTATGGCCTTTTGGGCATGGCTTTCTCGGATTATTGAGTTTCGGATTTCCGAGAGGGTCGGCTTAAAAGCAATCTTTAGCAGTGGGACACCGCAAAATGATAGGAATGTGTGATGGCCAAATTACGTCAGCTCCCGATTCAACTCAAATTCCTGGGAGGCGATAATGACAATCATCTTATCGAACCTGTAATACGAGATTTTCAATATTATTTATAATTCGAATCATCCAAAATAATCCCATATAAATCGATCGTAAACTATACAATACCAGGTTTAGTATTTATACATTAATAGCATAATATATATTTGTGCAGTAAGTGGTTTCTCAAAACCGGTATTAAAATTATATGGGTAAGGGTTGGGGGTGGTATTTTACCTTCATCCTATTTCTTTGAACTTGCTTTTGCCTCCACCACCTGCCACGTCTCCACACCAGTTATGCAGGCGTATACCGTAGCGTAACGAACGTTAGGCGCTTTTCAAATCTGTGCCAAAATTGTCCCAAGAGCAACTTTCCCTTTGGTTGGCGTGCTCTAGAGAACACTGATCAGAAAAGACCTTCTGACTCGCCGTAAAATGCCGCAAACTTTTTCAAAGCTGAGAAATTTTCCCTCGTAGATATCAAGTCGCAATGGCAGAACGGTCCAACTGAGGTTCGGACCGACTTGAGAAGCTCTTCCCTTTCAGCCGACTATGGGGACATTCCCAGAGGATGTGATCGGTATCCTGCAATTATCAGCATGTAGATTTAATGCTATTTTATTCTAAAAACAAGAATCTCCTTCAAATAATATAATAGTTTACTGTTTACTCTTGATGATGTGACTACCAAATAACTTATTATTGGTAGCACATCACTAGTTATTATTTTAAATCTAGCTGGTTTAACTACTGACAGTGTATTGTAGGTACCTAACATAGTTCGTTTAATATCTGCAATGGAATTTAGTTATTTCATTATAATAAATACTTTGTAATTTTAATTTCAAATCGTATTTTACATAAAATCTTATTATTAGTTGAGAAATATTTATATAATATATATATTAATATTATTTTATATTTATGTCAGTGGAATACTCATGGTACTTTTCATTTGATCGTTCATCTGGAGAGAGTTATGCCTCCTCTTTTTCGACATAAATGATTAGACCAAATCCCACGAATGCTTCCAAATAATCATTCTCTCTACGAGATTTGTCGCTAAAAACTAAAGAAAGCGGCTTAGAAAAGGTGAGGAAAATCTGCCTTGAATATCAAACTCACTGACAATGGATTTTGAAAAAATAAATAATCTACTCTAATTTGTATGTTTCCTTTGCTTTGTTTTTGTCTATGGTTTATAGCCTATTATGACCAACAGGTCGACAGGACGTTTTCATTGTAAAAGCCACTAAAATATTGAGTTTTAAGCTATCGGTATTTCCATCAAATAATTCATAATAACATCATAAAGTTTATACAAATATCTATTTACACCGATATCGACAATTAAATATTGTATGTTTAATCTTACAAAGACCATGGCATCCATCCGTGGTGATCGGTGATCATTGGTATTGAACTTTTCGAAACAGTAAAAGAATATTGGTTTTTAATACTCGTAAAATCGTTTGTAATGAAGAAATAATATACCTCCATTTGTTGTATATTTTCAATATAAAATAATCCAGCTTGGAAACATTTCTTTTCAATTCTATCGAAATAAAAAAGTATGTTTTTCATCACAAAAGACAATTCATATTTTGTACAAAGCAGATAAGAATCTATATGTCTTTTATATTGTTGAAAGATATGATTTATTTTTTCACCAGAACATTTTTGGTTTGTTTTTAGTGATATTTGCTTTTTTATTTATTTAAGTCTTTGCCATCTTCTGTCAGTCGTATTTAACATTTCTTCCTTCGCCTGAGATTTATTAGATTCTTCTAACAAAAAAAAACTTTTTACTGTAATCAAATGAAATAATACTGAGAATTATATAAATTCTATCACTGCTATCTTTTAATAATTACTCGTTTTAATTAATCATTAATAAAGAAAAGCATAATTTATTTTTAATAAAAAAAAATAGATTCTTTAAAATTGAACGTCATAATCTAGTAAGGTATAATGATATAAAATTGTAAGTATATCTACTCCATTACTCTAAGAACAAAACATTTTCACAACTGAATAAAAGTACCTCATTTATATATTATTATGGCTTTTCTTTCCTTGTTATTGTTATTTTCTTTTGTAGCAAATAATAATATTTTCATCAAAGTCTTCATATTCAAGTTTCATTTAACCTACCTATATGTAAAAATATTATGTTTTTATTCAATATCGAATATATTACATAAGGTTTTAAAAATATTTTAGATCCTTTGTTATAATTTTTTTTCTAATACTATGTATGTTTCTGAGGTTTTTCAAAATTATTTTGTTTCTAAATATTATATTAATTAACTAATGTTAAAACAAAATAATATATATTTAATCCGTACTCCACATAATTTAATTGTGTATATCCAGGTTCTGCATATTATTACTAGTTCAATTCATTTAGTTTTTAGGCATTTTGTAGTTACATGACATTTAAACTAAAAAATAAACACAACTATTACCTTCCTAATTATTATCACCAATGGCAAGTTAGTCAAAAGCCTCGGGAGAATCATTTATGCTCTTGAATCCTTAGATAGTTATTAAAGAAGCAGGGAGAAGAAGAATGGCAAAGTTCTCACTTACACCACGTACAATTGGATAAATATACATAGCCAAAGAAAAATATAATCTAACTTTTAAACTACGGTATGTAACCATTGAACATTCTTCAAGTTACACTTAATTCTATACTCATACGAATGACATGTACACAATCTCATGTAAAAATATTTAAATTATCTTCACCATACGAGTATTTTTCAACTTACATAGAGCCCAAATAATCTACCCACTCTTCAGATTACTGATATATTATAAAGAAGTTTTAATACATGGACCCACACCACACCATATGGAGACACTCACGATGTCCGCGCGGCTTAAGCGTCAGTCTATGACGTCATGTGTCCCAGGTTCGAATCATAGATCTGGCAAGTACAGATGTCATATTGTTTTTAAATTTGTGTATGAGTCAGGATCTATTTTAAGCAAATGGCTGACATCCATTTCTCATAAAATCAAAATCTGGTAATACAAACCTCTACTCTGTGGAGGCCCATATGATCTTATTAGGATTGGACATGGTCATAACTTTAATACATAGGTACCTACTCTTGCTTTTATATCTATAGAACCCTGGGAAGCAAGAAAAAACTTGTTATATATATATTATTCTATCAATTAAAAGCACGTGGCTACTATACCTCAGTTTATACTAATTATCATAATTCTAAGTTATACTTCAAAATATGTTCTTCTACGATCGTGTTCTGAATGATTTGGCCTTACATGTCCATTGTTTGGCGCTACTTTAACAGCATATAGAGCTTGCGTCTGTGGAAAACCAGTTCTAGTAATATTAAGTACTATATTATATTATTTTGTTTTATTTTAATTGCTATAATATTATACAGTTATTATTATTTATGTTTTAGTAAATACAATTAAAAATAAATAGTATATTCACATTCAATATTCGAAAAGGTTCTTCGCCGCATTGTCTATTAATTGAGCCATCTGTGTTTCTAGAGAAGTTTTCATTTTTAGTTCCCATTGTTAAGTGTACTAATCAAACCCAAAAAAAAATAATATCAAAACTCTGGTGTTTAGATGGGTATAGAGTTTTGCTTCACTTATTTAGTATTTTTCTCGGCCAGGGCGACGAGTAAACATTCTCTTGAATACGTGAAAGCAGACCGCCCAGGGGGATTTATTTCTTTCACGTGGAAAATGTATGAAAAGATTCAATAGTCTCTCTAACTTCCCTCCGTGGATACATACTAAAAATGTTATTGTCAGATAAAAAGTCTCTCATTTTATTACAATTACAATCCATTGAAGTTGTCTTCTTTCTTTTTTCGGTTGATATATATTTTTTCGACAGTAAATTCTTTCGTCCAAGGCTAAAAGAATTTCTTGTAAAAAGAATGAATATCAAAGAATTTTTAAGATGCTTACTGAATTATTTGTGAACCTATAAGTTTACGTTTTTATTCAATTTTGACTTTATCGATGACATATTTTGTTGATGTATACAAAATTAAAATTATCTCACGTAAATAATATTATATTTTGTAATCTTTTATGAGTCTTTTTTTCTTTTAATGAATTTAATATGTTTTTGTTAACTATTTTTTTTTATTCAATGAATAATTCACAATATTAAAGAATGTAACATTCTAATTATTGAACATACACCGCTGATCGACGCCGCCGCCACCGGCGACGATCGCCAATAGTAGCTCAATTTGGAAAGCACTTCAGTGATCATTAAAATCCATTAGTTAAATTTGTCAAAATAAAGTATGACTCATTTAGTATAGTAATTCTATGTGCATGGGCACGGTACCCGAGAGATGCAGGTTCGATTTCTGCCGGGTGTCTTACTTTTCTCATATGTGTTTTCAAAATTATGTATGTTCAATTTAATATTCTTTTGATACTGCTACAGGTAGTACCCTCGCCGCGTATTATGAACTATTTAATGGTGTCTAACGTCGGATGAATTTAAAGATGATGTTACACCTTTGGAGTCGTTTTTTATGGGGTATCCGCAAAGCTTTGATATATTTAAGGACGGCATCCTTAATATTATGACCAAAATGGAGCCCTAAATATGTGAAATGATCATTGAAAGTTAGTGTCAGCATATCGTGAGCTGCAGGATGACGCAGGGAGGTCAATTGAATGATATTTTATTTCATATGTAATTGCAAAAAACAAATTTTCTATTGAAATAAATATATTCGCAAAAAGTTAACAATATTAATAAATTGTGTATTATTTTACAAGACAATTTCGTACCGGAACTTGGACAACCTTTTATAATCAAATTTTATATTATTTAGTTGATTTATTCCTATACTATATGCAGCCACTATAGAATAAGACTGGTTTCGGGTTAGTATTCTACTTTTTTGATAAAGGACATGCTTTAACCCATCATTTACCTTTCAAATACGTTAACCGTTTCTTACCCAAACCACAGTTTGATTTTATTATTTTTTTTATTATTTAAAAAAAATACATTTAAAAAATTAAGGCTAATTTTATTTGTTTTAAATTGTTCGAACTGCTTTCTGCCATTTTTTTAAACAATATAACTATCAACATATTTGAAATGAACATGCAATAAACGAAGGATTACCAAAAAAAAAAAATGTTCAGGTTGCTCTTGGTGATTTTTATGGCGCCCAAAAATTTTTCACAGAATATCTGTCCACCATCTTTCAATGAAGTATTATATTCCACGGCACATGCTTTGGCAACCATTGAAATTAACAATCAATTAATCGTAGTAATACGTCCTATATAAATGAGAAGAGCTATCAACTTCTACAGCCAGTTTAGGTAAAATGTATTATGTATGAACTGTATGAAGTACTTCATTAGTCATTGCTACTTCCCTCAATACATCGCCACATCCCGCTCCACTTACCATGTGAAACATGCAGCGTGTAGGCATATTGCTTTTATAGCACCGCCGTGCCCGCTGCATAGTGACGGAGAAGTTTTCATCGCGATGGAATTTGTCGAGGATGAGGAGTAGGCAGACGTCAGGAGTTTTGTATTTGGGAATTATTAATAGAAAAATAATACTATTTTTTCTTATTAGTATTATAACTTATAGGTATTATAAGAAACAAACACTATCCGTTAGGATTAAACAAAAACCGGTTTCATCCTAATGGACATTTTCGTTCGTACCTTTTCCACAATTTTTATTTACACACAATCTTGGTTGAATCCAATTTAAAATATCAGTTAAGAAGAAACCTGTCTTCTTTAATTAAAACTATGAAAAATTACGAAAAATGAGAATATCACTTACATAATATTAAACTTTTTTTTATTAGTCATTAAATATAAATATTATGTGAATATGGCCGATTATGTAATTAGGTAATATGTACCATATAAATAAAAAAGCTTATGAATTTAATGCTTAATTAGTCGCTCGACGTGTAACACGGAAAGCATAGAAAAACGAACTAATAAACAACACAACACAAAACAAAAGTAATTAAATAGTTTTCCCGCGTTAATCCTATTGATAGTAGAAAAGTTTTCGCCAATAACCGGACGCTAGGTAATGTCGGCAAGGCTTACAAGAAAACTGAAAGATGTTTTTACAATAAACTGGTGAGATAATAATAATAATATATAGCAGGTGAAAGCTTACCGGTACGATGAGGCGAGACGAGTTAGCCGTATTAATCCTTCATCCTAATCAAAACTTAATCCATATTATGTAACAAACATAGGCGGATAAACTATGGGCTTCAGATTTGCTTTCACTTATACAACGACGATCAGAATACAAATTCAAGGCGAAACGATAAATAAACACACATATTATGTATTAATATAGCAGGTATTATCTCGTACAGATATTATCTTATTAACCTATCGCGTTACATAGATTGTTAAATATTTTATATTTATTTTAAAATGCAGTAGGTACATCCTTTCCATATATAAGATATATATTCTTAAAATCTCTGATAAAACAAATAAGAAATAATAATGGTTACTGAAAATCTATTTATATTATTCAATCTGATGACAGTTTTTTACTATTCCATAATATTATGTATCATTGTTTCTGAAATCAGAACCCGGGTTTTATCTTTTGTCAGTTTCAGGCACTGAATTTATCGATCCAGCGGGTTTTAGGATAGCCATGTTCTCGTTATCACATTAGACGATCATAATAATTTTAATAAAGCACCAATGACACTCAATAATAAATTGATCACCAAGTATTAGTTTGGTTAAATAATGCATGGACGATACAAGCTGTATTTAAGAATGCATACTTCTTATCAGTTGGTAATGTTTTATGATAGCCTTACTCGATGCGGAGTGTCTGGGACTCAGGATTGTACTCGGTAAAAACCAAATGCCGCCTATTCGACGCTTCCATTCTGACGATAGCGAATCATGGCAAGGCTCAGAGCAACCGTATACTGAGGTTTTAAAATAGATGTTTGCGACAGATACTGGGTATGCGGTATGACTTTAGGAGCAACGAGGAGATAAGATATCGCACCAAGCAGCCTCTCATCTTGCTGAGAGTGAAGAGGCGACGTTTGACCTGGCTCGGCCACGTGCTGCGGATGCCAGAAGAGAACCTCAACCTGGCTTGCATGTTCTTCAAGCCGACCGGATTCCGGCGTACTGAAAGGCCACTAAATACTATCTATAAAGTGTATACGGCGGAGCTACGGGATGATGGTTTGACCTGGAACGAAGCAAGAAGACTGGCGAGCGATAGGGATTCTTGGAGGTGCCGCATGGTGTCCATATGCACCAACTAAGGGGCGGATATGGGCGAAGAAGAAGATGTCTTATTGAAGCAGACGGTTCTGATCATCATTAAATTATATTCTGTTTTTTTTTTTAATTAAAGCAAAGTCTTTTCACCAAGAATAAAGAGACAGTTACACATTACTAGTTACTCGTGTAGTGCTAACACCGCGACTGGCGCGTTCGGAGTACTTGGCCATTAGATACGAGTATAATTAACATGTTATTTAAATATGGTAATTAAAAGGTAATTAAAAGTTCAGCAGTGATTGTGTTAAATTTAAATTTACGGTTTCTACATTATGTGAATTCTGCTTTGTAGATATATTATGTTAGTTATTGAGTTTTAATTCGATGGTATTTTCGTTTTGATCCAAATCTTTACCTATAATATTTGAAATGTTTGCGCAACGTTGGCAGACTGGAAGGTGATTATCTCGTGCATGCCATGAACTAAATCCTATAATCCCATCTGTGAGCGCGACGCTCAGACCCTGTTAATCATTTCACTGAAGCTTTTCTCACAAAGGGGGGTAATCTAAATCAAAATACCTGCTTATATGACGTGACTTTACGAGTATGTCTGTCTAGTGTAGCTTTAAATTAAATCAAACTAATATAAATTAGACTAGGTTCGGCCAACTTTTTAGGCTAATTGGTCATATTCGTCTTTAAGTTTATTTTTTAAATACGGCCGCATGTCAAAAAATAGTTCGCGTGAAAAAATAATTATTGTTTTAATCTTTAACAATACAAAAATATTTAAAGAACGAGATATAAGTAAAAAAAAATTATAACGAATGTAGAAGATCAGAATTATAACTGAACCATGCAGATCTATTAGCGGACAATTTTTTTTAAACCCAAATGCAAACACAGATTTGCAACATATAATTGATGTTATTAATTTTATTTGTATATAACTACTCATTACTTAAATAATTCGACATCACGGGTCGCATATTATTTTAGTATGGTCAACCATTTACCGCCAAAAATGGTAATGCTCTACTGATTTCCTTCTCCAAATTAGACTTATTTTGAATAAAACTATGCTACCTAGAATTTTACTCTGTAGTATATATCTTCAAACTCGATTAACTCAAAACTAATAAATATAACTTACGTGAAGTTAGAACTAAATGAATAGGTGTAAGAAAATTTCATAATATTTTCAGACTGTAATTTTCAACATGTCATACAATTATTGATAACTGCATATTGCTGTGTTGGTATATATTAGCACATAATATTGGCTGATTGTTCAATATTATTAAATTATTATCCTTCACAATATCAAATAATTTAAGTAAATTTTCACAGAAAAGTTAATAATGTAAAATAAATTGCAAACGTATTTCACAGAAAGCTGAGTATGCATCTGCAAGAAGTTACATCGTTGCAAATCTGGCCTATATATAAGCTGCAAAACTGAATGTATGAAACCAATGACAAGTTTCCACCTACGAGCGTTGGATTAATAAATAAATTATATTTATTATCGTTCTGGATCCCATTGCTCTCGAGCATGTACGTTATATTGGCATGTAACTATCTCGCTGGTCCAGCTACTCATACCTAGTCTAGAAATACCTCGGTACAACATGATGATTATTTTTTTTTATATTATGTATAATGCCTGCTTCCATTTAAGTATAGCAAACTCCATTAAGTCGCATACCATTGTTTGTTCCATTATCCAATTATTTTGTTATTTGTCTCAAGTTTCATTTTTATATACCATGCTGTGCTTCTCCAAGTTTCAGAATCTCAATTTTATTGAGAGTTTATGCTTGAGAGGTATGTTTGATTATAAGGTAAGGTAAGTTGATTATAATACACACTAGTTCAACATTTTTAATTTAAAGCACGGTGGGTGGTTACTTTTTAGGATATTATTCTGTCTGCCGAAAACAATATAGACCACTTTGGAAATACGATCAATTTAATATGGATAAATAACGACCCAGAAAGTTATATTTCATCTGTTCTAGCTCAGTTGCATTGACGAAAACTGTTTTTGGTCAGTAAACCATTCTTGTTGGACACGTTTATATTGGACCCTACTTTGCTGCTGATTTCAGCATTTCCCGCATTCTACCTTGCAAGTTATTACGAGAAAACACACAAATTATTAAAACCTTGAAATTAAAACTGATATAATAATCTTTTTCTTCATTGTGTTTACTTATCCATGTAAGCATATACATAGACACTAACCGATGTCTCCAAGAACTCATATTGCAAGCAAATCTTTTCGCAACATACTAATACATATTATGTTAAAGTCATCACCAGCCCTTTGCAATCCTCTGATTGATAAAGACGTATATAATTTATTTTTACTCTTCTCGGTTTTTTGTTTTTTGCTGACAAGTGAATCCGTCGAACCCCTCACGCAAAAAATCTAACATACAAATATACTATACCTAACGGATTTTTTTTAAACGGTACATGTACAAACACGCGCATTAACATCATTTTACTCCCTACTTCAATTATAGTTTGTCAATTTATGGCTACGGCCGTATGTTGTAGCTTAACTACTGGGGAATGCCAAAAGAAATGGCGTATTTCAAAAAAACACTACCTTATTCTTAGGTCAATAATTATTATAAAGCAATCACTATTCGTCGAATATTTATCACACTTGAATGGTCAAAGACATAGCTGATAATTAGTATCTTTAGAATTATCTTGAAATGTGTTAATCTTGCTTATTTTTGAATAATAAAATGCCTAATTCTTGTCAAATTTGGGATCAGAGAGATTATCAATATAATTTTTATCGTAAATATTTCACTATAATAATGTCAACATAAAATATACTGATGGTTTTATAAATGCCTTTAAAAATTAATAAATGTAAAAAATCTTAACACCACTGCACATTTATGTACTGAAATATGACTATATTCTAAAACATTAGAGCAAGAGGTTTAAAAGAATACTATTTTATGTAATAAAAATACTTTATGCAGTCATCAAATGTTTAAAATAAATATAAAAGATAATAAGGCTTCAAAATTGTATAAATAGATTATCTACAACGTTTATGGTATGTCCAGGATCATGCTTTGAAAATAGAACAAAAGCTCCATTTTGACCTACGCTGAGCATGTCCCCCCTTAAAAGGAAAATAAATAAATTGGAAAGAAAAGGCGTAAAATACAATATTATGATGAATGAGTAGATACAATGTATACTTAATATGAAATTTCATTAAAGAGTTTATACTTTGGTATTTCTTATGTTTGATGGAAACTATGACTTTTATCATGTTAGTCTAATTATATGAAAATCTAGTAGGCTCACTTCACTAGACGTCCAAATATATATTTAATAAATATAAATAGCGCTCAATGATTGTGGAATGCCTCCCTTCGAAAACTCCAGATATCACGTACACTGCTAGAATTTACTTCTTTACTGCAACATATTCATTTGAAAGGTTTTGTATAAATTCTCTGAAATAAATACTTACAAAAAATCTACTTACGCTATTTTTAAAAGTTTTGTGAATTATTATTTCTCTTACTAATTTTATTCTAGTACCATATTATTATATACACAACCAAAGCTAGATATTTATTTGTTGATTAATTGACAAAAACAGTTAATTCGCCTTGTTATTATAATATATATCTATACGTGTCAGTGGCGAAGGGTGCCTGTTGTAGATAAGTAGACTACGGTAGATAGCTGAAAACAACTACCATGATAGCCAAATTTACAGAAGGTACTTAAATTTAGAGTTTGTTCATTATCAATATTGTACTGAAAGAAAAATATTATACTGTACCTTTTTATAATAAATATTATACGAAAAACGACAACAAGCACTAAATTAAAAAATGTAATACCCAACCCCAATTCTAACTCGAACTAGAAAATTACGTTTTCAAGAGAGTCGGAGGCTCAGACCACGAGACCACGAGATGAATCCATGATTGTATAACAAAATACAAAAGGGATTTTTAGACTACAAAAACCTTCAGGTCACGTGATAGTATGAGACTGGCTTTGATATTGTGTGTGTGTTTTATAATATGTGTGTAATTGATTGTATGTGTTATACGCGTGAGGTGTATCAAATTAATTTAAACCTTGGTATGATTGTGTCGGTTTCTGCTACATATAAGTGCCAATACTATTGGCCCAGGAGGAGAAGATGCACGTCCGTTTATCCGGCAGTGAATTTATTGTACATTCATAATATATAGGTATACAACAGATATCGCTGAATATATATAAGATGATTATATACTTATATATGGGTGTGTTTGGGTGTGTGTGTATATTATCATAGGTAAGTATAGTATATAGTTGGTGTTAGATTTAGATGCCGAAATGCAAAATTCAACTTACGATGGCCAATATAGATGTAAACGAATTCAATTAGTATTCTTTGAAATAAGTTTTTTATTGTATTAATTTATTTAGATGCAAAGTATCCAATATTTATTGTTTAAAATTTTTACTATTGACTTTTTTAATTTATTTTATATTTCACCTTCCTAATCAACACGTAAAAAGTTAAATAAATATTCCATTAAAATGTTAATTACATAATATTACTTATAATGTCAATTATAAAGTTGACTATAACCAAAACTATAATAGCTGTGCATATTTATGTTTTGTTATTTGTTAAATTTTTGATTCGCTTAATTTTACCAAGTTAAATGATTTTTTTTCTTTACTGATGTCGATTTGTTTTTTTTTTTTATTTAGTTGCACTCTCTGTCTGCCTGATAATTCTAATAATCATGTATTCATATAGTGTATATTTTATAATATCCACCTGTATAGGTACGTTTAATATTATATTATTGTTTGAGTAAAGTTAATAAACCAATAAATTGAATGATGGATTGAATATGTATTTTTTAGCGTTTTATTTCAGACTAGAAGTCTAGAGGTCTAAATAATATTATTTTACTCAAATAAAAAAAGCAATACAGTTAGCTTTTTCAGACTTATTTCATAATAAGTTTATTAGAGTTTAGAATGTAATTTAATGGGAGTTCTTTTTTGTTTCTTTTATTCGTAAATTTGATTTATTTAACCCAGACGGTCTCACATATAGTGAAACTACAAAAAGTTTTCTTACCTATAATACTAAAAAGATGTAATACGTTACAAAATGTTTTTTTTACGAGATATAAGATTTTTGAACGCAATAGTAGCGTAAAATCGCCTGAAGGAAAGGAATGTGAGATGAAAATTCATCGAAAAATATCGTACGAGGGTGGGTCAATAAGTCCTTAGAAAAGCCGACAAGTGGCGCGACTAGTACTGTAAGCGGTTTGTTTTCATGCAGCGGCACTACCGATTCAGTATGCTGTGAAGTTTCAATCAGATTGGTCGGGTTGTTGTGTGTTTTTCGTACATTTCAAAAAAAAATTTGCTTGTGGAAAATGGAAAAATGGAAAATGGAGAAAATTGAGCTTAGAGCTGTTATTAAACATTTTAATATAAAAGGGTTAACAGCAAAGGAAATAAAAAATGAGTTGGATTTAGTGCACGGCATATCTGCTCCTTCACTTGCAACTATTTATAACTGGTTAAATGAATTTAAACGTGGTCGTAGATCAACAAAGGATGAACCACGCTCAGGACGTCCTGTAGAGGTGACTACACCATAAATGATCAATAAAATCCACGATATGGTGTTAAGTGACCGAAGATTAAAGTTGAGTGAGATAATTGAGGTTACAGGGATCTCAAAAGGTAGCGTCATTTCTATTTTACATGACAAATTGGGCATGAAAAATATTTCTGCAAGATGGGTGCCGCGTTTGCTCACAGTCGACAATAAACGCAATAGGGTGGTGGCCTCTAAAGCCCTGTTGTCGCTCATGCAACGCAATCCGGATGAATTTTTTCGTCGCTTTGTGACTGTAGATGAAACATGGATACATCACTATACTCCCGAGACGAAAGAACAGTCAAAGCAGTGGATTGCGAAGACAAACCATGTCCAAAGAAGGCGAAAACCGTAAAATCAGCTGGTAAGGTTATGGCTACTGTATTTTGGGATGCACTTGAAATTATTTTCGTTGACTATTTGGAAAAAGGAAAAACAATAACAGGGGATTATTATGCATCTTTATTGGACCAGCTAAAAAACGAAATTGAAGAAAAAATAATGGCCTCATTTAAACAGGAAAAAAATCCTCTTTCATCAGGACAATGCCCGTGTTCACACATGTTTACGATCAATGGCTAAAATTGAAGAATTGAAGTTCGAATTGGTCGACCACCCACCGTATTCGCCAGATTTAGCCCCCAGTGACTTTTTCCTTTTCCCAAACTTAAAAAAATGGCTAAGTGGACAACGTTTTTTTTCAAATGAAGAAGTCATCGATCGGACAAATGCTTATTTTGAGGACCTTCCGAAAACTTATTTTTCTGACGGTTTAAAAAAAATTGAGAAACGTCTAACCAAGTGTATTGAGCTCCAAGGAGATTATGTTGAGAAATAAAAAAAAAATACAAAAATAAAAACTGTTTTAATGCTTTTTTCTAAGGAATTATTGACCCACCCTCGTATCTTTATCATTCCTCCGATATTGGCAAGCCGGTAATATAAGTCTCGCGCGTGACGCAAATTGGTCTCACATTCCGTCTTCATATTTTATTGCATGAGTATAGTTTGTAGTAGATACTCGTACATAAACTGACTGCAGGTGAATATCGTAGTAATTTTTACATAAGATAACAAGGCTGTGAGCACACCACGAAGTATATTCCCCATTTTCTGATGAATATAATAATGCATACGCGCTGTATCATTTACTTATTTACGATCCAAGTGAATAAACCACGAGTTACGGAACGACCATTGGCGTGGTATTGGCAAGATATTATTTGAATAAGTCATAGTGATTATTCACCATTCATTTTTAACCGTTATACTTGGTTACTTACTTCAATATATCTTCGATCTATCTTCGGTATATTTGAAGTATATGACGAGCGCGAGGTCGCGTTGTTTCCATCAGTCCGGCAGTACGTACAATATCTCTTACGATGTTGACTATGGTTACAATATAAATTGTACGTATTACATTTCACTGTAACATAGTTTGCCCTGAGCTTTCTTATCAGAAAGAGATCACCGTATATAGATATACTATACGGTCATCTCTATAGCACCGAGATGAAAAAATTACGCGTTGTTTTTCTAATTTAATTACATTCATATTTTCTACTGCCTTCCTTTTGTATTTCGGTAGTTTTTATTACTTAAGTGTTTTAGGTAGATATCGGTTTACATGAAGCCAGGCGGGAACCGCGCCAATTTTCATAGTCGATTTTGGCAAAATTCATGAATTCAAGAATGAAAACCTAACCTAGCCTAACAAATAATTCAGTATATCAGCTATTTTCATTTTTTTTGCCACTGGCTTTCTGTAAACCTGCAAGAAACGTAATTTTATTTAGACATGAATTTTATCTCAGTATTATATGACCCAAAGAATTTTGACGGTCATTAATACATGACCATATATTTCCGATACAACATTTCACGGTAAAGTGTGATGGGCGAGCTGCATATGTATACATTTAAAAAAAATCGACACGGTCGACTATACGTAAACTATTCGTGTGCAATAAAGCAAGTATAACAATAACAACAGCAAGTATAAAGCAAGTATAACAATAAAGCAAGCATTCGTGTGCATCAGGATAGAATAAAGACCATGTCAACAGATAAGTCTTAGCTTTGACTATAATTAATACAAACATAACATAGATAATCTTTAGAAACATGCCTCTGAGAAAATTTTAAGCCGAATGTGAATCAAACACTTACTTGTCTGAGTGAGAGTTTTAACCATTAGGTAATCTACCAACGCAAGTGTCAACCTCGTAGATAATTTCTAATAACAAAACTATCTATGGTATTTTTTTTATTATTATCTATAAAATATGAAATACGAAAATTGTAATTTAAATCATGGTCATTACACACTTTCTCACATATGGTACCAGAATTGCTTCAAATTTATTTGTGTACGCATTAGCTAAGAATTATCATACTCGTAGTACCAGGAAGAGTGAAAGACTATTAGAGACGTCTTATATACTAGTAAATCAATGCCAGCTGGTAATGATAATAATAATATATTACTTATTTATTATATAATCTAAATATTTATTAATAATAAATGCAGTATGATATGATTGACTCTGTACGTTTCATTCGTACGAACGGTCGAGATATATTAAGTTGAATTCGACGGAAAATTGTATAACATGTAACCCAATATACGTGCAAAGAATACCATAGCAGAAAATATGCTTCAGAAATTCATCGCATTACGTCTGGGACCTCACTTGATTGGGAAATTCCGCTAATTTCAGCATTCAGACCATGTTTGCTGCGCTCCTAATTGATTGAGTTATAAACATGTGTATATGGGAACTAGGGTTTGTAATCCCGGGATTCTGAATCCTGGGATACCTACATTATTATTTCTGAGGTCTTGATATTTTTCGTGAGAAAAGCATATTTTCGTGAATTAAATAAATCAGAAGATTGCTCTTTTTTAATCAGCATTTCGATGAAAAATTATATCTTCCAAGCATGATTGAAATAAAACAACACATAGTATTAGCCACTTTATATTCTATAATCTATACCACGTAAAATACTACTTTATCGCTATTTACAAATTAATATTATTATTAACAGCTAATGATTTTTTTTATAATATTCTGACAATAATTATTAGTAATCAAAGTCGTTATCAAATTTAGCGAAAATAGCTCTTATGACAATATTGTTTAAAAACTTAAGAGTAGTTTTAAGATATAGTAAATGAAATAATTTGGTTGGTCTCTAAGATTTTTTTTATTGTTTTTTTTTATATAAATAGTTATATTATACATATAATATATTTTTAATTATCCTTGGAAAATTTATTCTCTGTCTTCTGAAAAAGCAATGTAAATTGTAATAAATTATATGGAAATTCCTAGTTTTTTAATCGTCAATATCTGTCAATTATTCATTTTTATATTATTTGTAGTGTTTCTTTAAAAATAGCCGCTATTTTACTATAATCTCTTATTGAAAGCTATCATTTACTTGAAATATATAAAATAGAATGCATCTCAATAATATTCAATATTTTTTAAGTTTATACTCGGTATATACAACTGCTTCAAGCTACAAACGATAGATCATTATCTATATCATTAAAACTTGTTAAAATAACATAAACCTTATTTCAAATAATCAAAAAAATCCTTTAAAATGAATCCAGTGCATTTATTGCAAAGTTTATCTATATATTTACTACTGATGAAAAAGTTATTTGCGGTCCAATCAGACATTTGACTGGAACATTCGGTTCATAGAAAGAGGCAGTGAACTAATTGGTATTCAAACGATTCGTGGCTCAAAATATTTTTATTAAATAAAATAGGTATGATTAAAAGAATACATGTACCATACCATAGTATCAATATACTCACTCACCGCTGAGCGGACGTAAGTTTGCAACGCCGTCCTTCAAACTCATACTGAGTGTCCGAGGAGCAACTTATCAAGACATTAATCTGAATGCACTAGACTAGAGCGTGCGGGATTCTTACTTTTATTTAATAATATAATATATAAATCAAGCCTCGGTGAAAAGAGACCATGCACTACTCTCTGATTAACTTTGCAAGACCTTTTTTATTATGATTTTGTAAAGACACCTATTTAATATACCACGTCTGCGTGCCATACGTGGCAAAAGTGGTGTTATTAATATTTTGTATAAGATTCACTACAAGCGTCGGTTTTATGTCATAGAATATAGCATCTAAGATCATGTTCGGAAATTTGTACGTATGCGGTTCACCGTATTACACTTCACCGTGAAATGTATCTAAAATATATGGCCGTATATTAAAGACCGTCCAACCTCTTTGGGTCGTATAGTACCTGACATAAAATCCATGTCTAAATAAAATACGGTTTTTTCGGTTTACACTTTACAGGAAGCCAGCAGCGAACAAATTTTGAAAATATCCGATATACTGAATTATTTATAAGGAAAGGCTAGGATTGCATTCTTTAATTCATGAATTTTGCCAAAATCGGCAAACTGAATAAATGTTCATATTGAATCTAATAATATTGGAAACCGTATAGTATACGGTCATCTCTTTCGGATAAGAAAGCTCACGGTGAACTGTGCCACGGTGAAATGTTTTACGTATAATTTACATGTGCTGAACATAGGCTGAAATGGCATTCACTAATGTTCCCACCAATGTCATTCGTAATTCTGGCGGATTCAAAATACACAATCGCTGGTAGGATGCGATATTTCATAACGCTATATATTATGTGATTAATATATTTAATAGCTCTATTATGATTGGTCTAAATAATTTTATCTAGGTATCTTAAAAAATATTTTTTTAAATTCAATTTGATGATTTTTAAGATCATTTATGATACTGTCAGAACCTTTAAGATTGAAGGATGATTAATCTCCAGAAACTAAATGTTGTATAAATATATTATAACCGCAAACTAGTGATATTTTGGGGAAAATTGTTGGCGAAAAACTGGAAGAGAAATGTCGAAAGCTGCCTACTAGTACAAATTTTTAATTGCATTCCCTAAAATCTAATTCCACTCGTGTCGGTCAGGTGGCAAGTACTTTCCTGAACGTTGATGCTTCAGTATTTTTATTTATTTATTTAACGAATATCACGTCGTATTGATTTATATATATATACATTTAGAAAATAACAAGGGCTCTTCTAGTTTAACGCCAATGCTTTTTGAAATTAAAGCATTATTTACAATGCATGGGTATGTACCTACCTACGAGTAGGTATATTAATTTAATGTTCGTTTGTTTATTTTCTTCCAAAGCGCTATAATTTGACTCGATTTGAGGTATTGGTGTCATCCACTACTTTATCGGTCCTTTTGCACCTCTTTTTCGGTTAATTACTCTTACAGATATCCAATAAGATCACTGTTTGGAGTCTTTTATTATCATTCAAGTCTCTATATAATATATATGATACCTACCATTTTTTGCGCATTTTATAGACAAAAAGTGATGTACTTGATAATGCTCATCATGTGTTCCAAAATAGTTCCCATGTATAATGAATACCAAGTAATAAAAGGATTTTATAAATTATACGTATTTATTTATATCAGCAAACATTATAAATTACACGCAATATAGAGAAAATATGTAAAATAGAAGTGAAATAATTCAAATTAACCAATAATAAAAAATATGGAAATAGTGAAAAAATCTATAAAATTATGTATAAGGCCACTAAGTGAGCTTTAACATACCGTATATTAATAATTTATAAAAAAAAACAATCAACCGAAATCACCCACAAAAATACTACGTTAGTATAATAATTATAATATCGTTGATGAGCGATTTGACCTAATTGGTATTACCAATTACCGTGGGGGACCAAACGAGGCAGATAGAGGTATGAAACATCAGCTAAGTGTTTTTTGGCTGAGTTTACAAAGACTTAATTTAATAAAAAGTGCCCATGGGAAAGAATGCCACGGAGAACTAATATAAAATAAATGAATTCTAACCAGGACGCCGGAATCCGGTTGGTTTGAAGAAAAGGCAAGCCAGATTGAAGTCCTCTTCTGGCATCGGCAGCACGTGGTTGAACCAGGTCCAACGACGCATCTTCACTCTCAGTGTGATGAGTGACTGCATGGTTTGTTCTCTTATCTCCACATTACTCCTAAAGTTATTCCTCGCATACCAGTATCCTTCGCAAATATAATATGTTCTCGAAGATTCGTATACGGTTTCTCTGAGCCTTCGTAAGATGCCATGTTTTTGGAATACCTCCCAAGATCATCGCCATAATCAAACTCCTGCATGAGAATAGCGAATACTGCGTCAGAATTGGAACATTATCACGGAATAGTTTGGAGTCACGACCGCAGTCAGACAGGGTGTGTCCTTGCTCCATTTGTTTTCAACATCCTGTTTGACTTCATATCAGCCGACCGGGGTATACCTGTTACCCATATAATGACGCCATCCTACTCGACAATTCATTTGAGGGTTTTCAAGAGACAATCGAAAGGCTGCTTGACAAATCGTCTCGCGTTGGTTTTAAAATCAACTCGAAGAAAACTAATGTTTTGTGCAATACCACCTGTCCTGATCCAGATTTCCCCTGATTAGCGATGGGCTAAATATTGAGAGTATCAACAGTTTCAATACCTAAGAATACACATCACGGTAGATGTCTAATTGAAAAGAGAACTCGCTATTCGAATGGTAATGGTTGCAATAACATTCAACTCGGTGCGGACCGAATGGGACTCACAACTATACTACTATTGAACAATTGCCTCCCGCTCGCTTACCCGTAGTAATGACATCGTAATCCCAGTGCGAAATGTAGCTTCTTCGGGAATGTTAGTGATGCGTGTAAAACATCTTAACAATACATTATATTAAGCATAAGTACTTGGAGTGTTTCGGTGATGGGTCGATGAATTACTCAAAAGCCTGTAGGCAAATTCACGAATATTGTAAAAATTAACATACAAAAATGAGGGGTCACGTACAAAAACTTAAGGCGTTAACATATTGTATTCAAAAGTAGGTACAATAAGTACATATCTCCATCTTCTTCACTCATCTCGAGAGGGTAAGAATCGCCTTGGAATATAACGCAAGAGCAAGAGGGCAAACAGCGGGATGGAATAATGTACAAGTGTTCCTGACGTGGAATTTATGATTTTAATAAAAAGCGAAAGCTGTGAGAATAATTGGAACGAACGGAAAAGTAGCGAAGTTTAGGTACCCTTTCCGCTCTTCCAAGTAACGGCAAGGAGCTTTTGCATCTCGACGAAGCTTTCCAATAAAAATCGCATAGCTTTTTGTCGTTAACGACCGCTGAAGCGAGCGATTGAGATATTTATCAGTCTATTGATGACAGTGCATTTAATATTGCGTGAAATGAATGATCTTTTTCTTATTATAAATGTCAGATCCCCTGGATATCTAAAAAAAATAGTTAGGTATATTTATAATGAAAACGAAATGGCATTAAATTACAATTTTGCTTCTTAACGGAATGTATATTCCTCTACATCGTGGACGTTATATTTTTAACAGACTGTAATATAGTTTGTTTTTAGAGCATGGACTCGATAAGTTAAGCAAATGACTAATATAATCATTTCACATAAAAGATAATTTACGTCGATTATGTAAAGGTAAATATTTTCCATTTGACAGTTTGTTGTTTTCCAATACTCCACAATATAGACCAAGATTAACTACAGTGTATAATAACATAGAGAACATACATTAGATAATAATAAAAAGGATGGAATATGACCTTATGGTGGAGCGAATTCAAAAGAAATTTTTGAGGCTCCTTTATTCGAGGTTATATGGATACTATTCGTGCTTTATCCAACTAGCTTTGTAGCGTATGCTTACATACATTAAAATGCTAGAAGATATCAATATTTAGCTACGTATTTTTTTCGACTTATACGTGGTGTAAATGAGAACTCTGCCTTTCATGGTAGTATTGACTTGTGTGTCCTTGATAACTATCTTAGAAATCGGGAGCATCGGTTATTTGTTCTCCCAAGGAGCAGAACTAACCTGCTATTGGTGATACCAATTGGTATATATCAACAACCAAATCGCTTTGGATGTTGATATATTCCACCTACGTGAGGATGAGTATTATAGGTGGATGTTGTTTTATAAATTCTTAAAATAGGGTCTGCTTAGCTCATTCGATGTACTTTCTTGTATCTAATTTATATTTTTTGTGTTTACGATTCTCTACTGTTTAATAACTTAATACTGATATATTTGTTTTTTATATAATACTGTTTTAATAATATTTCTTTATCTCTAAATGAAATGTCGTGAACGTCTTAAATTAGTAATCAGTAATATTCACTATATTATGTTAAAAAAATTAACAATTTTAAAGTTTTAAATTAAATTTGAACCAAACGCGGAGAAGACTGTCAGACGGGCGACGGCCAAATCATTTGCGTCACGGGTTTGAATCATGAATTCTCAACGATGAAGAAGTCTTCAATACACCCTACCTAAAAATAAATTGTCTCATAATCCACTTATCACCAGATATATCATGAAATACACACTGGTGGTAACATTTTTCTTTTCATCAATATGTAGTATAATGGCATAAACATATTATATATTGCAATAATTTATTTATAGCAATTATCTTTTGGGTAATAATTTATTGAAGTTTCTTAGTAATCAGACTAATTTCCTATGTTAAGTGCCTAGTTTATGTATCAACAATATCAAGATTAATAGCTCTAGAATGAATATCAATTCAATCCATTCAAATGATAATAATATCATCGACACTGTAACCTACTAATACATTAATAATACACTGATTATGTAATACCACTCTATTTTACATACAATGTATGTTGAATAGTAGGTACCCAAAATAAACTTCCACCGAGATTGCTTTCCGTTGAGTTTCACTTCAATAATTAAACTAACACATCAAAAGTTTCTCCCCATCCACTGCAAACTTTGACTATATCATACAAGTGCGAAACTTTAGTCTCGGTCTATTTACGGTTTATATACGAAGTCTAGTCTGGTCAATATTATTCTAAAATATGTCATTTAATTAATTCAGCCGTGATAGGATTTATAAAAGTTTGGCTATAGGTAAAAATATTCTACAGTAAGTTGATTATTGGGTGCACCTTAAATTATATATCATTAAAACATGTCTACATTGTTAGTCGAATTAGAAAGACTGAATTATAATTTATGTTAAATTATGGTTCTTCAATCTGTTCATTTTTCTCTACGTTATTTAATCACAAAGTTTCATTTAAAATCAGGTTTCGTATTTCCTATTTCAATCTTCTTTTTGTGCTCGTGGCACTCTTTTCTCTGCCACCATCATTTCGAGCTACCCGGAACAGTTCGCTGGACTCGCACTTCTACCAATCATCAAGGTTTTTAAGTGGCAAAATGCGGCGTCATCTTCTGCTACGAGTTGATGAAGATGTGATTCTGTCATTTCATAATGTGGCAGAGTACAGTAATATTTTGGTTTTAATATTACGATAAACTGCTAGCTTTATTCTTTCCCATTCGTTTGATGATAGTACTATCATTCCAAAGAATTTTGAGGATGCATCTATACAACCACATTTCGTCCCAACTCTCCGTTTCATCTCCTAAATTTGCATCCATACTACCCCACCATGTAACAGAAAATTTGATTCCGTCTTTCTCAACCTTATATAGTTAAAATAGTCACCTACGTACTTTATTTTCTAGAGCTTAACTATTTCGTCGATCCAACAGTCAACGGACCTAACTTGCAGGCGCTGTGTATCTCTCAGATGCATAAATCTGTTCAGCCACTATTTTTTTAATTTACCCATGTGGCAAAAGAATTTCATTTCAGATGTTTAGCAAACTTTATATCATATATTGCAGATCCTGGTTTGTTCCTTATTCAATTATTTCATGTTTTTTGCACACGTTATTGCCACCATCCACCTTTCCCTGCCATGATAATATGTTACTTTAAGTTTCTTGACTATGTTTATTTGGAGTTATGTTTCACATACATATGATTTGATTGTGTTAATTTTGTGGATAGTATACTAGTGAAACCTCAAATTCAATTATATTAATTATAATTATATTAATAAATGATATTTATTCGTGCCCAACGTGGAATAGCAAATAAACACCAATGCCTGATTCCATGGGATGTTACTTTTTAAACGAATAATTGAATCCAGTATATGAGCCCAATGTATTAAGAGGATATTCCGCTTTATATGAGAACTGTAAGGTAATTTATTATCAGTTTTTATTTTACTTTTACATCGAGTAAAATGTTTATTTTAGTGCATAGAAAGTAAATGATGATTTTGAAGATGCAACAAAACTGACGAGCGATAGGAATTCTTGAAGGCGTCATGTGATATCCGCCACCAAAAAAGGTCCCAACGGACTACTAATAAATTATTAATATATTGTGTCTTACAATTAATCCCATTTTCTGGGAGTGCCGTCATGTTTTAATTGCAAATGAAAAACTACTGCATTTTGTCAAGCTTTCATTTGACCTGATCGGTTATTTAAGCCTGGCATCTACGAGGAACAAATATTTAGCTTACTTACGGCAAAAAAATAGATCTCTACGCATTCAGACTTGACAAGAGATGGTCAAACAAAGAATCCCATACAGTTTATTAAACGCCATTCATAACATGGGTTTTTGGAAAGTTTATCTTGAGGAGCTCCAATTACGTTTTAAATTCACCTCTTCTTTGTTTATATTTTAAATTCAGTGGCGACGTTTTTTTTCTATCGTATAGTATAATCATTTAGTGAGTAGTTATTTTCAAGTAAAAACAAATACTTTCAAATTAATGTTAAAAGTAGATACGAAATACGCTGTCATTACGATGAACGGCTGAATTGATTGATAACATTCATTCAATTCTTTTTGCCGTTCGTAATTTTCAGTAGATACATTAATTGAAAATTGAACCGGAATCCGATTGCGCAGTTCATTAATTTCCGACACTGTTATTCATTATTCGGAATTAATCATTAGATCGTTTTTTATATTTCTAAACAATTTCGAATGGTTCGCTCTTTGACGGGCGCGTCTGACGATTTCATCAGTGATTATATTTTATTTCCATAAATTCTGAATTTCCAGCATACCATTCGAATATCTTCTTCAATCGTAAAATTGTAAGGGTCGCTTTACTCATCCCACTTTTGACGCAGCAGCTGGTCTTAACTGTCTGTCTCTGCCATGGGTGGGGGTGGGGGTGGGATGGATGCAGAGGCGTTTCTAAAGCCTCATTTTCATACAATATGTAAGTACCTCAATGCTTTTTTCATTTTCATTAATAGTTAAAAAATAGAATGATTACATTAAATATTATTGCTATTATTTCACTACTATATGAGTAATAATATTACATTTTCCATATTATAATAAACCCTCTCATCACAATAATATTTTTGATTTTTGAAGTTGATTATCTCGAAAAGTATATCGACGACTTACTCGTCTTTTTATACATTTCTATCGAAAAATCAAAGACGTAGAATCGGGGTCACGACAAAGCCGCCCAGACATTACCGCCCAGACACAAATTAATCACTAACTTCATTAATTAAATATTTTAAACACAAATAATAGTGTAAGAGCGGAATGCAGAAACATTTGTCATAACTAAAATTTCCTAAGCAGAAAACACTATGCAGAAACAATTGAAAATAATACCATATTTAAAAATTCTCTTTCCTATAGTTTAGATAAATTATTTTATAATTGTTAAACGATGACAAAAATATGACAACTGCATTTTATAAATGCAATAACTATAAATACATATTAATATTTAATTATAATACTCTTATGTTTCCGTTATAAGTCATTATACGTGATTCCACAGTCACCGCAAGATATTTTTTTAACATGGTAACACTAGCGTCAAGTGTCATTCTATCATCTGGCATCTTGTATTTCTGCGGGCTGGCGTATAAAAGTAAAATAATATTCTGCAAGTACATGCCAAACGAATTAAAATTATCAATATCCATGATGAGATACATTGTTAAATAAATTTGAGTGTATGGACTGTTTTATAGACATGCAAATTTATTTTGACAGCAGCTCTCAGTAGTAAATGGTAATACAGAAGGGGGCGTGTTCATAACAAAAGTAGTCTATGGTTAAGGATTCCTTAACTCTATACACAGGATTGTCTATAGTTAAGTAATGTTTTTCGGCGACTTATCCTTAGGATCGAAATCTTAGATTGTGCATGCCGCTCTAACATTGGGTCATTCAACACATTTGATGAAATCTTAATTAAGTCGTAATCTTAATTTAGTAGTGGAAAATAATCCAAAAAACATGCAATAATAATGTGTCAGTGATTGAATATAATATAAGTGAATAAAAAGACAAAAATACAATTTATAATAAATAACATATATACAATTTAAAAAAAAAAACCTCTGAATATTTTTTGACAACTGAATGAAAATTTGTATATATATGTAATTAGTATTCTCGTAAATATACATATATTTCAAAAGAATAATATTTTGTTAAATTTCAGTTTTAATCAGAATTTTTTTTTTTTAATGTTTCAGTTTTAGTTCAGTTAAAAACTATTATAATATTGCATGTTTGAGCCAATTACGAGGTGAACGGTGTTGGCAACTAAGCATTTTTCTTGTCAGATTTGCCATTTTTTAATAAACATTTAGCTTTCAAAATTCATTTCTGGTGTATGGTGTTAAATCAAATGTTTTTCAGTATCGCGAACAATTTAAAACTTTTCATAATATAACTAAAATACTATACCGGATTTGCTTGAAAATCAACATGTTAATACCTTATATCTTATAAAATATAATAAATGCCATATACAAAACGATGACTCGATTTTGTACGTGCATTCATTTGCAATTTTATGACAATATACAAAATTCCTTATAAATCTTTGTTCTTGTAAAAACAATGTTAATAAAATTGTAACATATTTTTTAGCGTGTCGTTGGAAAAATTTTAAATTTTGAGAAAATTTGGCATTTATTCTGTTATCTAGTTTTTATTAGCTCGTATTCTTGTTTGTTCAGTACATTTTTTTCTTGTTTGTCCAAGATTTGTATTGGACGATTGAAGATTTGTAGCTAAATTCCCGACTATCTAGACATTTGAAACATTTAAAATATATCAGAACACAACGACAATGCATTCTTTTAATACTTTTAGCCATCTTTAAACAGAATTGAATTCATTTTCAGCTAATTATGTTTTGTATGGAAAGTTATTTCGGAAAAAATTCGTAAAAAGTAAAACACTATTATTGGTAGCTAAGAGGGTTCTAGCAACTAAATTATCAATATATACGTGCGTTACTATGGAAATCAATATAAAATCTCAAAATGACATTTCAGTATTCTATATTTATTTAGTATTTCTATCAAGTACAAAAAAAGTATTTATTAATACATAGAATTGTTTATATGATTCAACAGAAAATTTAAAAACGTGGTATATAAAAAGTTCTTTTATCTTGTAATTATTTTTGTACCGTAGCTAGCATATTTTTGTGAATGATGGACCAGTTCAATTCTAATGATCGAACAACTAATATTCAAGCGTAAAACAAAAGATAGGGCAAAACTAAACATATATTTGGCATAATAATTTCGTTCAAACTTAAGTTGATATCCATGGCTTACGATCGCCATCTTCAAGAGTTACAGTTAGTATACCATCAACATCAGTACTAGATCACTGTCTTTCCACATTATCCACCTCTCGTTATACTGTGATTGTAATCACTGCCGTTCCGTACAGTCCACTTGGTTCTATCGAAATAACATCTAATAATGATCACAACCACTGCATAAAAAATATAATTTACCAAGTTTATGTACGCCTCTGTATGAAATCATGAGCTGCCTATAAGTATGCCATTCGTCCCGGCCGGGTTGGTGTTGGTTGGTACCTAGCTTTTCAAACGTGACGTGTGATAAAGTGGGTTTGTAATTTTGGAAACGGAATGGGGCCTCTATCTTATTTTATTCTCTATTCTTTGTTATAACGGACGCCATGTTGTGCCATGGTTTATATAATAGTATATTTTTAAGTAACGCATGCCATAAATTTGATTAAAATTCAAAGGTAATATTTTTGAAAATTGATCTATGGGTTAAATATTATAATAATAATGGTTTCTAAATAATTAATATGTATACTCTAATGAATCATATTAGTTTTAAGATTTGAATTGAGTTCTTTACATTATGTAGGTACTTAAAGATATAATTAACATCCAAATAGTATTAGAAATAATTCCAAACCATAATTACATTACTACTACATCTACTGATATCGCTTTCCATCAGTTGCTGCGACCGATTGGGAAGCATATTTCATGTTACGTAATCGATGATAATTATCAATTACTTTAAAAAAGTCACATTAAAAAACTTTTGACCGAGAAGTACAAATAGGCAATATCGACCCAGATATGAGATAATTAATATGTTATCCTAACAATAACTAGCTTTATACAAATAATATATTTTACATGACACAAGGTAGGTATGTCTATTGATTTTAACTACCTACTTATCCTGATACTTTCACTAAATTAAACTAAAGTATTTTTTTTTATTTAAGTCAACCAACGGGATAAATCACAGACAAAAACTATATTTATAGAGAATAATAAATAAAAAAATATGTGATGGTCCCAATAATAGGCGACACAAAAATCATAATAAATGAAATATTAAAAACAGTTAAGATAAAGAATGTATTGGAGAGGTTATTAAAAAATAAAAACATATAAGTAGTAATCCCAAAAAAATGAAAAATAGAAAAAATATTGAAAAACATACAAAGTAGAATATATAAAAAGAAGGCATGAATATAAGGAAAGAAAAATACAATAAAGAAGCAGTCGTCTGGTTTCTTCTCAAACTTGAGACAGATTTTGGGCATACAATAAAAATATTCAAATATGATATCTACTGACTATATTGTGATAAGTATAATATTATTATTACACGGCTAGACTACCTTTAAACGGAATATTTCCATAATTTAACAATAGAAACAAAACTAACTTCTTAATTTCATAAAAAGAGTATTGTATTATTTTTATATTAATTATAAATTAATTCATTTAATTGTAAGTGTTTTCTCTATATGTTTAACATCTATTGAAGACATCAACTGACGTATCTATATTATATTATAAGATATAATTTATTTTTAAGCCGTTTTCATTGAATTCATAGCTTAAAAATAATAAACATTATCAAAAGGTTTCTGCGAGAAACTCAGTATACCATCATCACAGATCAAGCAGTATTCAATTGAATAAGAAAATAATTAGTGTTGTAACATAATAATACATCGATGAGGTTTGTAAATATTTGTATTAGGTAATAATGCGATATTTTGAGAGTATTTGAAATGATACATTTTTTTATTTTAATATATATTTTCAATTACTTTTTTTTTAAATAGCATTTTTCTTTTATATTTTAAATTCTTTGACCACATAATCCTTTCAGTATAGAGCTGAAAAATAAATCAATATTTTACTGTAATAAACCGATTATTTCATAAAACTTTATTGTGAAATCAACCGTAAAAACTAGCGTTATATTTACAGAATTATTCAGATAAGAACATGGAGAAAGACGCAATGATATAATGCAAATGCTGTATTTATAATAAAATTAAATGAAATCAAACTTTTAAAATAATTGTGTATCAATTGTTGGACTATTTTTAACTAAATACCTACATTACCAATAATAATTCGTTAGATTAAAGGAAAAAATAATTCCGGAAGGAAGATGCACTAATATATTAAAAATTATTACATTTTTTCTTTTCTAAAATATCTTTTAAAGTTTTCAAAACGGATATTCAAAACAGAAGTCTAAAAATCTTTCTATTACCCTTAAATACTATAACTCTATTAGAGTTTAATTTTTTTAGAAGTCCGTTTTTCCGAAAAGGTTCTTATTAGATTATATAATATGCACAGTCTTTCAAACTTAATTATCTTTTCCGAGTTTAATCTAATGTTAGTACCCTCTACGGTAAACATAATTATTAATACAGATTATGTACGGAAAATAACTAAAGAAAATTCACTTCCAAATATTTTTCTGACTAGTAATCAACCAAAAGTGTTCGACTCTTTACAAAGTTGTTTGGATTGTCGTGCGGAGGAATTGCACATAAATATATTTTTTTTAATTTTCTGACACAGCGATGTATCAAGTACAGATCGGCACCTAGGTATACGTCTACCACCGTATCGGAGAGTGGCGTGTTACTGCAGTGGTAGAGCGGCCTGTCGACTACAGATGCCCTGCCAAGTGAGCCTGTGAGCGGCCGCTCGGAATCTTGCCTTTGGCTGACACATCGGTTTTACGGAACAGTAGCTCTATAATATAAACAGTTTTGTGCATATTTGAACGCAAATGGAAATTAAAGAATTATTTGTAAGGACACTTAGTTCCGTGGCTTAATTTGTTCAAAGCACTCAATAGTAACATAATGTTAGATCACTCGCCGATCCAATGTTTTTTCAAAAAAAAAATCTTATATGCATGAAGCTTTTTAAATATATATATTTTCAATGAAAATAGTGCTACATTCTTAAATCATCTATCATTGAATTTTGAATACAATCATATAAGTATATTAAATAATAAGCTTTAAGAAAAACAA
Organism: Rhyacophila brunnea; assembly: GCF_057557595.1. Taxonomy (NCBI): domain Eukaryota; kingdom Metazoa; phylum Arthropoda; class Insecta; order Trichoptera; family Rhyacophilidae; genus Rhyacophila; species Rhyacophila brunnea. Next base: position 38,060,958 of record NW_028232752.1, read on the forward strand.
ACAAAAATCCCATCTACTGTCACTTGCACACAAACTACGTTTATTTGACAAATTTTTCTCTAATAATTTCAGAAAGTGTCATTTTTCATTTTTACCACGTTTTTATTAGCTCGTATTCTTGTTTGTCCATTACACATTTTTTCTTGTGTGTCCAGTCCTAGCAACTAAATTATTAATATATACGTACGTTACTATGGAAATCAATATGAAATGTCAAAATAAAATTTCAGTATTCTATATTTATTCAGCATTTCTATCAAGTACCAAAATAAGTATTTATTAATACATAGAATTGTCAAGTTTATAATGATTCAACAGAAAATTTAAAAACGAGGTATATAAAAAGTTCTTTTTATCTTGTAATTATTATTTATTTATTGCTTGTTTTAAAATCAATCGGAACAACTTGGTTGCCATGAGAATTTTTTAAATATCTTTCCTATGTCTACTTAAGTATGAAACATTTTCTTTCAGATTTTTTCGACCTTAGTTAGATCTAAAAATGATTGCTCTTATCCAGGGCTCGAAATTTACTGGAGCGTACCGGAGCGCCGTTTCGGTACATGAAATCCCCAAAATTATCGCTCCGTCTCGTGGAAAAAATATTTTCACCGTTTGAGCTAGATAGGCCATATAACAAAAATCTCTTATTTTTATAAAACATATATATAATTAGATAACTATGTTAATTGTCAAGAGCTCCGGTTCGTAAAAATTTCTGCTTCGAGCGCTGCTCTTATCTAACAAAATTGCATGTATAGTAGGCAAACTAAACAAGCTGCTTCAAAGAAATTTAAATGCACTACTGCATCATATGCAATTATGTCGAAGTGATTCGACCTACTCGCAGGCATGTGATGGTATTATACGTTCAGGAAAATACATTGAGTGCCCTTACAATTTTTTAAATGTTAAGGTTATGATAAATATTTATTCAGTTTTTTGCCCAGCATATATGTAAGAGTTGCCATCTAATAAATTGCGTGTGAAGTGGGCAAGCTAAACGTTATTACTTTATTTACAAAATATTTTTTATTTATAAATTTGGAAATATCCACCATCACTATCATTTTTTTTTCATTAACAAACTAATAGTAAATCTCAACTCACGCGACATTTGCTCCCACAAGGAGTAGTTCGCGGTAGCTAGTGTTATAATTAAAGTAATAATTATTTACACGTGAAATGAGGTTTATAGTATATAGAGATTTTAGTATAAACTTTATACTAAAATCTCCACATACGATCTATAAAGAATGTCAGTAATTTATTTTCGGAATTTGAAAATCTCAGATAGTGTAATTATTATAAATTATCAGAAGATATTTAACTGGATTATATAAAATAAGTAAAGAGAAAGAAAAAGGTGTATGTTAGAATTTCACTCAACTCAAAAATATTTTCTAGTATATCTATTTAAAAATCTCGTTTTCTATTCAAAAAAAAAATAGCTGTATTTTACAATCTATGTGTTTATATACATATTGTATAATATGTTAAGTTTCCCACCGCCACCCTATTATGTTTAAGTTCCAACGAGAAGAAGGCTCTTTATTTTTATATGATGCGTCGGGCATAATCATTTTGAATTCAAAAAAAAGGCAAAACATTATGTTAACTTAATTACTTACTTATTAAGTAGTAGATCGAAATTTATTAAACTTCCTCGTCTACTTTCTGTATCAAATCGTATCGAACGCCTATTTATTTCATGAACGTTATTTCACTCGACAGTGCAGCGCCCACTTGGTCTGGCGTCCAGTTGTCTCAGTGCCGATATAATATACAGCCAAATTTATCGAACCTTCAGTATTGATATTATACTGCATATGCGGCATGTCAGGCGAGGTGGACGGCCTCCACCACGAGGCGGCACACTTACCGTTTTTTCCAGACGTATTCTGCAGGCACCTAACTAGAAGACTCCAACCTTCACGCTGTACTAGCCAGTTCCTAAGCGGCCATGGAAACTTCGCCGCCAGACTCCATGAGTTTGGCTTGATAACATATGGGCCGGGTTGTGCCTACGGGCATAACCACCAAGACGTTGAACACGACCTCTGGGATTGCCCGCTTATGGAACACGAATGAGCGGAGCTGTTTGCCTGTATCCGTCCCCTCACATGGGCCTAATTGGCCACGCAGATCTGATAACAACCAAGGCCAACTTTGCGACATTCGAGAAATTTGCAGCGTCGTATGGGGAGAGGGATAGTCCCGACTTCTCTGTAGACTATTTCAACTCGTGACACTCAGTATGCGGATACACAGGACGCTTAACATAAGGGGACAGCAGAGCTGGTCTATTTTTTTTCTTTCTTAACTTCCTTCTTTAAGCACGACGGTGCATAGTCACAGCATCAGTCCCGTTCGGGACGAAATGAGCACTTAAAATCACTTCTCTCAGACATGTTTATAGCGTCATGGAAGGTGGCCGTGCATATTCACGACTCTACATACATGACGGGTGTGGGAACTTAGGTAGATTGTTTATTATGGAAAAAAATCATTTCTTGGAATCATACATTTCATAAAAGTCCAGGAAAATAAAGTTGAACCGAAAGAAACTATTTCTATGCATATTTTTCTTATGCCGTATTTGCGTTTTATTTCGTTTTATAATATAAAATCTAACGCTAACATAGTACATACTGCATCCGGTAGAACGGACAGATAATAATAAACGACGGGGAAGGGGGGGTTCAGCGACTATTTTCCAACAAATATGGAAGGGGGCTCACTGGTGGCAGATTTTCTATCTTCTCCATTACAGACACTGTCGGAAACGATGCATTTTTTTTTATTTTTCTCTGTAAAAAAAAACTACATTTTCCAGCTATATCCAGGAAGCTGATAGTGGTAGAATGTTCATTTTTCATTGTTTATCGTTGGATATTACATCCTTTGATATGCAGCACTTCCGAAAACAGCTTTTAGTAACATTATTTTATATATTTTATCGGACTTTCTATATTTCATCTTTTTTACATAATTTATTGAATGTTCTACTAATAGCTTTGTAAAACATTATTTATTTTAATATAATACTTTGCGAAAAAATAAACAGATACATTATGATAAATGTAATGCCTTAGTATACGAAATTCTGACAAAAATAATACAAACGTATTTTATTGATAGTTACGGTTAGTAAGGTTTCCGGAATAGTTTTATTATATTTGAAATAACTACTGAATGGACTTGTGAATAAAAAGGAAGATCTCGTATATGTATGTAATATATTTACATAATTATATTGGAAAAATAAGAATCGTTTAATCATAGTTTAGATAATTGAATTAAAACTTAAAAAGCTAACTAGCAAATAGTATGCGTGGCCAACACTCCCTACAGAAGTAAAACTTTTTGTTTTGCTCTCTAATCTCTGACATGCTTGACAATTCATAAATTGTCGAGATTTTTTTGTCAACGTTCGGTACGAGTGATGTTATTTTTGGAATTTTCAACAGGATTCAGTTTACCAGGCTTGAAAAAAAATATATTAATAGTATTACGGTATTTTAAAAATATACTTTATATGATAATAATCTATCCGAAATTAATATGATGATATAATTCAATAATTATTATTCTGTGGAATGCAGACTAGACTTCGGTACATATTTAATAGGTTGCTGATTGACATCATACGTTTGAGCAATAGATATATACTCAAAGTTGAAGGTGATAACGGATAGCAATTTAAACAAAATATTTTTTGTTTCTTTATTATATTTTGCTATAAAGAAAGTAGGTATTTCATAAATAGAATACTACGCAGAATACATGTGCCCATTTTTTGCTTTTCCGCATTAATGTAAATAATAACCCACGATTCATTAAAAAGCTTCGCGCTCTAGACCCCTTGTCCAACGATGATAATGCAATGCTAAAGTTTCATTAGCACGAAAAGTAAATCGATAACATATTATTTTTAATTGTATCTGGAAACCATCCACGAGGAACGTATTAGTGAATGTATTTCATATCAATTGACGTATAGACACCTTATTTTTAGAGTATTGTGGCGCCTTCAAATTTTTATATACGTTACTGTATCTTTTCTATTTTCCTGATAGTAAATTTTAGTTTCTAGCTATACGAAAAACAGAGCAAAAATTTTTGTAACAGAAAACAGAAAAAGGCTCCAAAGTTTGGCTAATCTTTTTATAATATATAATAGATAATCATAATCCTGTTGTTAGTACATTATTCTAGATATTATAAGACGTAATCTTTATGACGTGATCAACAGTAATTTAATTTAATACTTTCTCTATCTGAACTGCGGAAAGCTATAGCAAATCTGTTGTCGTTTCGTTACAAAATCAAATAACGTTTTGTTATGGGAAAAATTTCTTGGAAAATCCGCTGGCATTCGATTATAAAGCCAAGTTAACATTTTGTTATAGGAAAACTTCGAAAATGTAATGTCTCAGAGCAAAAGTAAATGCGTTATAATTTTATAAAGTTCTGATATGAAAACGCTGGCATTCCACCAAAAAGAGCTTAAAGAGATAAGCAGTCGGCTAAAGCAGCTTCTGACGTCAAATCTACGCATGGAGTTAAATTGTGAACGGCTTAACGCTAAATACTTTAAAATACGTGACTGCCGTACGGAACCGTTTGCTTCCTTTACTCTTTCTTCGTCTTCTTTTGTTGAATATTACATTTCTTCTTCATAGAAATAAAAATAGAATTATTAGCCAAAAGCATTTTTTTCCACTCATTATATTTATTTTAGTATTGACAAACAAACTTATGTTAATGACTTACCAACGATATTGTACAGTTTTGATAATATTTGGATTTTGATTTTAAAAATATTTATATTTCGTATTCATGCAACCGTTTAAAAATCCAGTGTTTTGTTGGTGGGTTCATATTTCTAAATAACTGTAGTTACTTTATAATTGAGGTAAACGTACCTGCATCTAATTACTTAAGTAGTTAATATTTGTAAATTCGTAATTAATATTTATCATTAACGAAATGACAACAAAATTTCAATACTTACTAATTTATGTACCCACTTATAATAAATCGTTTTAAATTGTAGAAGATATTAAGAGCATTAATCTTATCATTCAAAATATTATTAAAAATGAAACCAATATTATTAACAAATTATAACTATAAAATAAAAAAAAAATAAAAAAAGACCATAAAACACCAATGACTTATCCTCAAGGATTAAACCTATAAGCACTTCAACTACATAGCAATTAGTTAACTTCATCATAATTAGGTATGGTGTAAGTGGCTAAAACATTGGCAGGAATTCTATGGTTTTTTTTAGATTTTTTTAATAGGTGTGTTTCTGGGGTGTTTTCAAATTATGTAAGGTGCATTGGGGTAATTCCGACAGGAATTTCTATGAGATGGCTAGAGGTTATATATTTCGGTTAATTATTCAAAGTGTTTTATATTTACTGCAATTATTGTTTTACCTCTGTGTACTTAAAGAAAAGATGTATGATAAATATATATTAGATTCTGGAATATAATATAGTTGGGTTCTTTAAATTGAGAATTTGAAATATTGAGTCACTTGTTTTTGGCATTGGGGAAATTACGAACTATCTTGGGGTAATTCCGAAATTATTCAAAAATTGATTTTATTGCACTTTGACCGAAGGTTTACCTTTCTTTTTCGACCGTAATTACTCCTAACACAAAATATCATCAATTTTGTTAATAGTATCCATAATCCCTAACTTTTGATACTATTAGTTCGGAATTACCCCAAAAAAGGTAGTGGTTCTCAACATTTCAGTTAAGTACTTAGGATTATAGGGATTGTGGAACGGGATGAAAAGGGGGAGGTTTATTACCGGTTGTCACTACCAGTTTTGTTCCCACCGGTGACAAATAATGAGGAAAAATATCCCAATATGACACAAGTACCTACCACCTTAAATCAATAAATAAAGACGAGGAAAATCAAAGAAAGTGATAATTTTAATAATATATTTTTTTTTATTTGAGACTACATTCTTATTTGACTACCTTGATAGAACAATATTTTTTTATAAAGATATCTTTTGTTTACTTACTGCTTTTTGCATAGCAAAATAAACTTTCTTCATACCCATACAATTAAATTAGTCAACATAAAAATGTTAAATCAAAGTCGGAACTTGTCTTTTTAATCATTTTCGTCTACTTTTATGGCATAAACTTATATTTATTCCTGCTAGTAAACCTAAAACTAAAATGCGGGCTACACTGTTAAAAAATATAACAGAATTGCTTAAGACATGGTCTGAAAGCCTTACATATACATAATAACGATCTATTGGTTTGGTACGCAATCAGTCAAAATAAAATCTATCTTTATCATTACATAAGTAATATTCTTTTTCATCGGCACTTTTTTTGTATATCTATCATCTTCACTATTAATGACTCTGGAACGTTGTCACTATCTTTCCTTTTGATCGTAATAAAGGTTAGCTGCTGCTGTGGTCTCATAGTTTTTAAGAAGTTGATAGAGAAGTATGTTTCCTCATGTTTTATTATTTTTTCTATGAACCCAATCTCCATTTTTTCTGATTGAATATCTGACAAGCACTGAATCATTTAATTTATAATTTTCCTTCATGGCAGGGTCCTTTTCTTGAGTTTTGTATACTATATCTTTATTTTTCAGTTTTAGTAGCAGTTGTTCATCTTTGTCTTTTTCTTTTGAGTCTTCTCTAGTTGTCATATTTTTTCCTTTTATAAAAACATCAACGTTGTCTTTGTCATCTCTTTCAATGTGTCTTTTCTCTTCGTTTTTTTTATCTGTTTTATCCGCTTGATTTTTTTTAACACCTTTACTCTTAGTACAGAGAGAATTTGAATCGTTGTTGGTGAGTATCTTTTCGTCAGTTAAACTTTCACCATATTTCACATCTTTTGTTTTTTTTGTGACCTTGGTTCTTCCTTGTATATTTTAAAATCATCTTCAGAGTATTCATCCATCAATTCTTCAAAATCAAGATAATCTATAATATCAGAATCGCTATATTCGCTCATGATATCGGTACACTAGTTATGCTGTTAAGTGAAGGCTGGCGTTACCGCACTTACCCAAGATTATAATAGGACGTGCGATAGCTTCTTATTAAGACGACGCTAAATTTACTTACTTTACTATTAATTTAATTAAGTATATTATGTACATCTAAATTAGATACAATTTTAGTTTCTTTACATATTGAGAATCACTGCCAATTACTATGAAAAAGTTAAGTGGGCTATTGCGGAATGAATATATATCGGAATAACCCCAAAGGGGTATTTCCGAAAAAAAAAAAAAACACAGAATCAAAAAGAAGAATCAGCAAAAATGGCGCGAAAAACACTTATCCGAAAAAACTTGATGGTATGCACGCATTGTTGACACTAGCGACTAGCGATGACTGACGAGGCGAGCACAATGAACATGGCATCTAGACTAAATGTTGCCTATACGAAAATATCGCTTCGATTGGTAGAATTTTTGAACTTTCGGACAATACCCATATTCGGAATTCCCCAATGCACCTTATTAACATTTTTATTTGTCTTTAGATGGATAATTAATAATATGAGTACCAAGAATCCACGTCACTCGTAAGTATTTTTATATCTTCTCTATATAAAGGATTAACAATGATGAGAATTCATTACATCAATAATTAAGATAACAACATCGTTTAATATAAATTATATATCATGAATTGTAATGAATGAAAAAATACATTGCTGATTAGGTGCAATGACGACATAGTATGAAATACATCCGTCCAAGCTACAAATTTTATTATACAATACGTACGTGTTAAAAATTACGCATATTATACACGAGTATATATAATATATACATTGAAATACAGATGATACAATAAAGTTGAAGTGCTATATTAATATTCTTATATTGCGTTAAACTCCCAACCCTTATCTATTGAATAAATGCAAAAAACAAATAATAATAAGAAATCTAAATCCGTAATTCGTTAAAAATTTACCAATAATAAAAAAAATCATCCAAAAACCAGTAAAAAGCCAGAGCTTAAATATGTTCTGAGAGTTTATAATATAATATAATTTTAATAAAAAGTACGAAATAAGAATCTCTGTCATCGCACGGTGTTCCATTAAAAGCGTCACGCGGTCAATTAATATTCATCATTCGCTACATGTGTAGCCAATACAACATCAACAATATGCTATTAAGAACCCTTTTCAGACAGAAAAAAGCGTACATAAAATGCACATCCCTTGTTTTATTCACCCTGTAACCCTTTGTGACTCGACAAAAAAGGGGTGAAGTAATTACCGTAAGAATGAAAAAAATCATGCGACCCTCAAACGAATGAATTGAGGATATGGCAGAAACGTCAATTTTCATAACTTTCTTCTGAACGTTCGATTTCTCTTAGTTGAAGGTTATCGAAATCATAATCTGGAGCAATTCACTGATTGATTATGACCTCTTCAAGATGGTTCATCTTGTCTTTTGGGCATTTTATACGTCTATACCGCTGTAAGAGTATGACTACGTAACATTTGTCAAATCGATCTTTAACCCCCTTATTTATTCACTTCTACGAAATTTCGTCCTTCAGCGTGTCCATATTACCCATAATATTCTCATAGTATTCATAGTGTACACATAACACCACTCTTCGAAAAATTATTGTATACTTACATGATTAACCATGATAACCTGTTTACACGTGCATGGATTTACTGCTGATAGTACATATCATCACGGTCATAATAATAAATGCACGTGTAAACACGTAATATCGTGCAAGTTACAAGATTGCATGCAAGGATAAAAAAGTTTGGTACCTTCTGAATCTTCACGTGACAGTTGTAATTTCTTCGATATCTGCGCCTGCGCAGTAGAATAATAGTGGCGAACCTGCCGGTAAAAAAACGAACTACACCAGGCAGACTCATTTTGAGGTGAATCGATTTTATCGACCGTCAAATAGTACTATAAAATCACAACACCGTGTCCCGCTTACTCTTGAAGAATGAGATTGGCGAGACAGTCAACACTTTTACGTGTAAACAGTTATCGCGGTAGTTTAAAATACACACTATAGGTGCAAGTAAATCCATACACATGTACAGGCGCTTTAATATAAATGTGTCAAGTAAAAACGTATCACTGATATTATGTAGCCTTGTGATGATTTATATAACATTGCCACAGCGGAGTGGTGTTGGAAATGGTTGTCGATAGGCTTTATGTGCCAATTGCTATTAGCTATATTTATATTTTATATTTACTATCTAATGGCAAGAGCATGTAAATAATGACAGGTATTTTGTAAGTACATATTATTATCCCATAAATATTGTGAAATATTTTATAAAGCACATATTATATCAGCTATGTTATAAAAAAATTAAGCGTACATAATAATATATAGGTACTTACATTGACATAAATATAACCTATTGATAAGTCATGTTAGTAAAAAAAATATTCTACTTTTTACGGTACTTTGTAGGTCGGTAATATAAAAAGATTTTTACACTTTTCTATCAAAAAACTTCTTGTGACCTTATCTTTCTTTTTTACGCTATCACCGACCCGACCCGTATAAGCAATTTGATGACCCATCTCAATATCAGAGAGAAAACTTTAAGTTTTTGCTCTTTATTCACAACTTAAGTCACGGTATATTAAAAAAATATTCAGTGAAAGGGTTCCTTCCCATTTACAAAAGGAAACTTTGATTAATTGACGGAAAAAGTGAAGCTTTATGAAAAAATTTTAACGAAAAATGTTTTTTTGTTATAATGCTTTTTAATTGTCTCTAAAATAATTAAGTATAATGAATTTTTGCAAAAAAAATAAAGCCAAGGCTAAATTTTTATAATATTATTCTATATGAATATAATTAATTACATTAAGTTGACGACCCTTCTGTTTTGTAAGTGCCACATTATCTGTTACCAAAAATTGGCGATGATATTGATAATCTTTTCTCTACCTACCGCAGAACTGAAAAGAAATGAAACCAGGGAACTCAGAAATGATGGAAACAAAAATACATAACGGTTGTGGAGTAACACGTAACCGATCTCGAGTGTTGAAGAATATGGGATAAACTTGAACACGTATCAAAAATATGCCTGTCCTTTTTTGACAACAGCTCTTGGTTTATGCACTGACGCTCATTCAATTTTGGTGTTTTTGAAGGTCACAACATACACTATTTCACGTATACAATGTGTGGTTCACGTAAGATACTCACATATTCAAAACCCTGCGTCCAAATGTAGTGTGTGGGGTATAACTTATAGTAATTATATTTATTAATCTGTTCTGTGAGTGAAATGCTCACATCTCTGACATTTTTTAGCAAAGGCGTTCTTTTTTTTGCTTAAGCCTTACTTACCAACAATCTTTCCTTAAGTAATAATATATAGAAACTTATACTGTTGGGGTATCACATCATACAACCAAAGTATGATGGCAAACTAAACACTTCAGAATTGGGCGATAAACCCAACGTCACAGTATGGTCCATAATAGATTGCATTCAAAAAATATTATTACAATTACGGCGTAATTTGATAGCAATAACGACGACGCCGCACTTTATATTGTTATTTGCTTTTTCTAATTGTTTTCTAATTTAATAAAATATTTATTTTATTCAACGAATAATCTACATGATTATTTAAGAATGTCACATTGTTTATTATACAAAAGCCGACTGCCAATAATAACAAAATTTAAAAAAAACGCTTGTAAAAACCACTAGTCAACATTGGTCGCAAACAGATGGGATACTTTATAGACTAGTGGTCGTATTTTTTTATTTTTTTTTCTAGTGGTTACTTATTTCTCAGGCGTATTTTTAAATTATGTTTGTTTACTAATATTTTTGCAAAAAAATATTCTATTTTCAGTTTGAATAATGGTGTTCGGTTTTTTGCGATTATCTCAAAGTGGCTGAATATGGAGATAACCGACTTTGAAACTAGCAGATTTAAATGTGCCTTTAGAAACAAATGCATCAATGAAATCCCCATTCAACATCTCAGCATTATCCACTTATACAAACGTTAGCTTATTGAAATCAAATTTCAATATCTCCATGTAAAAACTGTATTTATTACCTTAACATTGAAAGAAAAATCATGCGCACAGTTAATATATTCAATAAATTCAGAAAAAAAAATAAGCAACAAAATTATAACGGTTTTAACACTTTTTCCACTTTTTATCTAGATGAAACCAGCATCAATATCTAAAAAGCAAAGTTGTATGGTGTAGCATTAATTACTTTTACCTTCTACTGAGGATTTTAATCGGATATATCATAAAAACCAATAAGTTGACCAGAAGCGTCTCCTGTATGTGGGTCTGGGAATGCAAAAAGACCATCTACCAAAGGCTTTGGTTACCACGCACTCAAGGATGCTATTGCTGAATTTACTTTTAAAACGTCTCACGGGAGAAGACCAAAGAAAAAAGGAAAAATGGTCAAGTTGACAAAGTGAAAAGATTTTCGCAGATTAATTTTTTTTAAAAAAAGCGTTAAAATTGACCCTCGTGGCATCTAAGTTACATGCTCTAATATACCAAATGTACCAATCTTAACATTAAAGAGCATGTGCGAGTCTTATGAACGTATTATAAAACTCGATTAGTTTAACAGATAGTTAGATTATTGGTATCCATAAGTCAATTTATATTCTGTACGTGTACTGTCGGTATAAAATACCATTGTTTGCGATCTTTTGTGATGATGTATCTTAATATTTAGATGGGTATTAATTACTGGTTTGGTGTATTCGGTACCTATTTACAATATTTATCAAAGAAAACACCCTTTAACATGACAAATAAGTTCGTTCCAGTACAAGTAAATTATTTGTTGTACTTGAAACGATCGTAATAAATGCAATTTTCAGTGTTTATCTTAATATTTAATAAGTCATGGAATTGACTATTTAAGTGAATCTAAAATCGTACCGACTGAAATACTTACAGTGTTTGATTATTCAATATAGAAAACTGTGTAACTACTCAAAATGAATCTACACCGAAAAATACCTTGGAGATAATTATTTAATTACCAGCCTTTCAGTTGTATTTTTATTTAGACTATTTCCTTCTATATAGAGAATATATTTCAACGTATTTGATCAACACTATACCTCTCAAACCGAAAGATAATAATATATCCACATAGTTTTAGAATATTAATGAGAATGATCATAGTCACGTACACCATGGTGAGTGAAGAATTAAATGAATTTATGAAAAGTGGTATCATTTAATAAAATCACATTTCCATTATGGAAACTTTAATATTGCTCTTAAATATGCGTTAAAACTTCTATTTGAAGCCATTATCTGGATAGTGTTGTGAAAGAATTTTGCCTCCAGTCTTACAATACAAGCGAAGTATTCAGGCCAGAACGCCGTAAAAATTTAATTGAATTTTTCTTTCTTACACCTTTATGCCAGTAAATTGTTCGAAAGATATGCTGTGTTTCACAGAGTGAGTTTTCGCGTGACTAACACAATCTATTTTTATTGCGTATAATATATATGAATATTATGTTACATAAATTTATAAAATACAATGAAATTGTAAACACACATGATTCAGAATAATTTAAGCTTTAATTAAAAGATTTATATTGACAGAAAATTGACACAAAGTGTATGGCACACGAATCCTTATGTGGAAGAGTCTGTAGTATCATATTCGATGTAGCTTTTATGTTGTTTACAAACCAGGTTAAATGGTTTAAGTGAAAACAAAGTCAAAATGGGGTTAAGATAATTAGATACCTACGAGATTTTTTCTAATAAGCAACAAATATTTTTTTATAATATTCACTACGTAGTGAATCTGTGCATTTAAACCCAACATACGTACGTATCAAATACACAATTAAATTATTTTTTACATCTTCTCATACAATCTCACATCGGAGGTTGGCCACCATCAGAGAGATTGTCTCTTAGCCATGAAATGCGGCATTGTCCTCTGTTCTCAATCTCTTTCTATTACATGGGTGTATGGACACTAAAATTTATGAGAATTGACAGGATGGCAAATTTTGATATCATCAAACGAATGGGAAAGGATGGAAAAGTTTTACGTTGTACCGCAAGTTACTTTTAAACTGAATGCAATGAAGCATCCGGATATAACAATATCTTCCGCAGAGAGAAGCATACCTGCCAATTCTTAATAATATTTATTTTGCATTTAATTCCTTACTATAGCATTATGATAAATATTATTTTCAAGCATTTTGTACTTATGTAGTTTCCTAACATGCCGTACCTAATAATTAAATAAATATTCTTCAAACTTATCATATTTTTCTAGACTTTAATAAAGGATTTTTTAAAGTTGGTATTTTTAAATAGACAAAAAAATTAGTGACACTTTTATACTATTATTTTCGATGTGTGGACATCGCCAACTTAACTAAAAAACTTTTAGTCAGGCGATTGCTTGAATTGAAGATTTTATTTTTAGAATGTTATAAGATAAGTACATATTGTAATTTATTTATATTCGTATTCATAATATCTCAAATATGTGAACATTTACATTACATAATATACCTATATATTATTATACAAATCAGTTATAATAAAGCTAACGGTATGACAGTGAAATAAATATAACTATATTATAGTAAATATTAATAATATTGAAAATATCGTATGTTAATCAATTCTTAAAAGTGGCACGTGCTTGAATATTTTTTTAATAATTTTAAATGTTGTACTTCAATTATTATTAGTATGACTTTTTTTATATTACATACAAAGATAATAATACCAACGTAATATTATGCTAAGCATTAATTAGAACCTTGAACATATTAATATGTTAGAATTATTGTTTTTTTTTTTAAATATCATATTAATTTTTAATAATGATATTATTTGGCAATATACAAGTAGGTCCATAATATTATAACTGTTTGTTAAATAAAATAGTCCAAAAAACAGTTACCACGTGAGTTTTTGTCATTAATAAGTATGATACCTACATATTTGTTGCCTGAATGAGTTTACAAAAGTAGCTGTCAATAGTTTTGACGAGACGATATCACCCCGCTGGATATTTTTGCCAAGCAAGGACGGAATTCCACTAGTTGGGATAGGAGTATAACAGTAGTAGTATAACGAGTAGATAGCCAAATGTTCAAATACCATGCAAACTCTATATGCATACGTTTGAGTTACGGACGCCGCTCACGCCCCGCCGAATGGTGTGACCACTCAGGCTTTATTCTTATACTTTATTCAATATTTTTTTAGAAACATGTTCTTTAAATAGGATGAATATTCTCAAGATTGCTTCTTGCTCCGCAGAACCTAATATATTTACTATTTGACTCCTGGCATCATGGCCCCCACACCTGAAGCAGGCCCAGACATATCGCTAACTTAATGACAGTGTAATGTTCTACAGTAGTGTTCCCCAAATGATATTCCGTGTATCCGGGTATCCTGTGTATTTTATAGCGTTTTTTGGTATTATTATGACCCCCTTTTGTGATAGCTAAGTAATATGCGATATTGCATATTATGCTTATTATCGGGAAATACAATAATAAAATTCTATTCATCAAATTGCGCCCCAGGCGACTTTTTTTTACTGTTAGAGTAAGTTTGTGGTGTGTGTTTATTTCAGTTAACTGATCGTCTTGCCACGCCGGGCCCCCGGGCTAGAGTCATGTGACCCCTCCCCCCACCCTTGTGGGGCCATGACTGACATATATACAAACTCCCGGCAATATGCGCAATAAAGATAATATAGATCGTAGAATAACACTGACATACTGGCTGTGCCTATGAAATTTATTTTTTCTTATCATTTCATTGCAAATAATTTATTATATTTGCGACTTAACAATATTATACACAGACGTTAGCTAAATATTTTTTTTAATTATTTGATAAACTATTTCGACATTTTACTTACTGCAAATAATGTCTACTATGTATAAATTGCTTCGACCGTGAAAAATAGAACAGTGTTAAGTGATATAGTGAAGATTTATTTCTGCAGTGGTAATTTTATAGTTGCAATCAATTTGTTATTACATTTTACAGCAGTATTGTTGGAAATTATATCTACTTTTTACAAAGGTATGTACAGTTTATTTATGTTTTAAACTATTTTATTTCTACTAAGCATCTCAGTTCTATTCAGTTTTATTCTACATTATAGTGTTATTTTTAGTGTAACACTTATAACACTTTCTAATTACTTCTTTTTCAACCAATAACAATTGCTGCGTTTGATGTATGCCACAGACAAAACCGATTAATATTGAAATAAAATATGGATAGACAATAAATTAAGTGACGTTTATTTAGATATATTTATTATATAAACTAAACAATTATTATTAATACTTGTCAGTTCAGTTGACAACAAATTACTTAATTAGTACCTACAGAAAGCCATAATTTATCTGGGCTGGAGTAAAAGACGTGTACGAATGAATGAATGAATCCCGCGAAGAAAAGTACACTATAAATGTTCAATATCTCGATATATATGAATAGGTAGGCTTACTCTAAAAAAAGCAATGATGACAAGGCTTCATACCTTTTAAATAATTATTTTCTAATATACATTAGTAATACTTGGAAAACTTCGATAAAAATTACCATTAGGCAACTTGAACGTTTGATAAAAATCACATACACAAATACATGCATACCTATTTAATATACATAAGATTTTAAAATGGTATTATGTTATTATTTCAAAATAAATATATCATTTTGATAAACCTCAGAAACCTGAACATAATATTAGAAAAAAAAGTTAAACCGAGTGGGATTCGAGCGTAGGATAAAAAAAATATATACCCACATAATGGAAAGGATGTATTTTTTTTACTTTAATTTTACTTTCTTTCAGTAATGACTCTCCAAACGATGCCGTTTCTGCTTTGTCTGATTGGTTTGTCATACCTTACATCATCATGTGTTGGAGACCATTTGTCGTTAAAGCTGATGCACCAGTGGTCACAGCTAGATTTCCAGTTTCCCAATGCCTCAGAAAGGCAGAAGGCAATTTCCTTGAACCACTTCATCCCTGGAGCATCCGTGCCTTTAGATCTTTATTCAGATTACATAGGTAATTACATTAAATAAGCCAAGGGTTGAAAAAAACGTGTATTTTATTTTAAAGTTAGTACATAAATATTTTTTATTTAGATTTTTTACTAAGAAATGTACACACATTTCAAAGTTTTTTACGTGTGACTTTATTGGGTTACAGCTAACTAATTAATGTGACCTTCCAATATAAAAATGTTCCCCAACGATACTTTTGAATTTAACTTAAGTTAAGAATATTTATGAAATTTATCTTATTCAAATTAAAATGTTATTATTAACATTAAGCCAACATTACAAGGTGTATATGAGTTTAATCTGTTCACAACACGTTAAGCTTTTAATGAAGCTGTTCAAAGTTGCAAACTTTGCAAATTTGATGGTTAATTCGCTATTAGTATTTTTTTAATGTAAAAGTTGATCGCAACAACAAACTCATTGGCTACTCATGAACGATACACACTACATGGGAAATGATACTTAAACAAACACGAAGAGGAATTCGGAAGAGAGCAGTCATCGACGGGTGAATGGTGTTCATCAGGATGAGCGATTGGCGATTGGCCATGAAATATCTGAAGCGGATTTTTTTTTATATCATGTCCGATTTGAAGAAAATCATTTATAATCATATTAATATGTTGTATTAATGCGCCGGCTAGACGGTAACAACTTGCCTGCGCAGTATATTTTGTGAAAATTACTTTTACAGCGCTTTTCGGTTTGCGCGAGCTTCAGTTTTCCTGTCCATACACACGGGCTTCCCGATACAAACCGTTTTGCGCAGGTAAGCTTGTGGTACATAAAGCAAGGGCATCTATCCGGCGCTTAACAGTAGACATGGATATTATCCACTTGCTCAACCTAATAGGTACTTTGCTCCAAACATACACTGAAAAACAGCATGTGAATTTGCCATACCCGAGATTCGAACTAGGGACCCACTACATCGTAAGCCGAAGCTGCTCAGCCATAGTGGGTAAAGCAGAATACATAATAAATATGGAATATAAAATATTTGTAGGGAACGATGGCAAAGGACGGATATTCGTGACGGTGCCCCGTCAAGGACCCGGGCGTGCATTCACCCTCACCACGATCAGCTCTTCGCCAGGAGTCGGTGGACCTCTTCTGCTCCCCTATCCTAGCTATTCATGGCATGTTAACCAAGGCTCCAATTGCGTTGGCTTGACTTCCGTATTCAGAATTGCGGTACCATTTAATAATTATTAATATTTTTATATACCTAAATATGTCTTACTTAATCGTTTGTAATTATTATTAATTTTTATCAAGTGATATAGGTACTTAACTATATTTCTCATTATCTCGTTTTTTATTTTATTTTCATCCCAATTAGGCATCCAGACAACTTAAAATAAATTCCGAAAAATAATTAAATCGTCAATGTTAAAGGTATAGACACAACCATGTCTGACTTCGATCATAACCCAGAACCATTCTGTAATAGTGTCATCAATTCTGACAGAGCATTCGATATTCTCGTGTGGGGGTTTGATTATGGCGTTGACCTTTAGATGGATACGGTATTCTCCAAGTATTTATTCTCAGCTTGTGGCTCTGCTGGAGAACACATTATAATATTATTATTATATACTACTTATACTTGGGGTTCTCTTCTCTAAGTGAGCCACCTATGCGTTTGGCATTTATCATCTTCATATCTAGTGTGGATCTGAGGATTTTTGTGGCGAAGTTAATTCGACCTCTGGTGGTTTTGCGACCGCCAGAGGCCGATGCTAGATTATATTGTTAACTTGCAGGCTGACGACTGCAATAGGCTGTGGGTAGCGGACTCTGGAAAGATCGGCTCCAATGCCAATTGCCCACCGCAACTACTTGCCTTTGACCTAGCCACTG
This sequence comes from Rhyacophila brunnea, assembly GCF_057557595.1. Taxonomy (NCBI): domain Eukaryota; kingdom Metazoa; phylum Arthropoda; class Insecta; order Trichoptera; family Rhyacophilidae; genus Rhyacophila; species Rhyacophila brunnea. The sequence goes on from NW_028232752.1 coordinate 38,078,953, forward strand.
ACAAACTTATATTGAGATATAGGATTCCACAAGATCAAATCAGGGAGAAAACACTTCTTGTCAATCCGGTAAGATTAGTATCATTTAAATTATTATCATATTAATACTATCGACCGAAGTTATTTGATGGAATTTGAATTTAAATTCTAATGTTTTGTACTATTCTTAATAAGTAATAACTATTAACTAATAACTTTTAAAGACTGATATCATATGACCCTTGACTTGATAGATAGGTAATGGAGTTTTTACCTACTTTATTGTATTGATTTATTATATAAGTTAGAATTAAGGGTGTTCGTTGTCAGTGAGTGTTTGCCTTTGGTGAGTATACACAGTGCCTGAAAATGCCGAAAGGCGAAACCCGGGTTGCCAAAAACGACTCAAATGGAATAGTATAAAACTTAAATCCATTAGAATTAAAATTATTATCATTTGTGAAGATCTAACCACTGCAATATCCTTTCGAAAAATTAACATACCAGGGTAGTTTGTAAAGTTAGCAAATATCATATCATACATATATATATAATAGCAAAGTTGGTAAATATTAAATAAAACATTTTTGCCAGTATTTCATACTATCTGAAAAGGTCATGGACTGCACAATTCTTGTCACTGTGCCATATTATTTTTATATTCGTGGAATAAATCGCACATGATCAAGTCTAAAAAATATTACCAATCTATTAAAAAACTATATTGTGGCGTTTATTTCTTATTAAATAAATTACTGCCAACAAAAATTGTCATTTATATGCCCACCAACATGTTTTTTTACAGGTACCAGATGTACAAAGTTTGGTGGATTCGTGCAAAAACACATATGTATACATCGCAGATGCAACCGCATTCGGCCTTATTGTATTTGACATGCAAAACAATCGATCCTGGAGAATTGAGAACAAGGAGTTTTATCCAATGCCTACTTTTGGTACCCATACCATTGCAGGTGATTAAACATACACACACATACTCAGTTATTACTTTATCGGTATACTGTTAAATGAATATGGGTGTTAATTGAATGTGGGTGGATAGTACTTTCACGTATGACCATGCGAGCTATTACTGCGTGTCGTTGATCGTGAACTTACTCCAATGCATAATGGTTTAATACACAAAGATACAATGAATAAGGCATAATATGGTCAATTATTATACCATATTGGCTAAGCACCAGATATTACATACGATGAAGTGAATGTAAAATCCAACGATTGTATATTTCTCTTCTTGCTTTACTGTGAGGTGAACAGTGAACACGTGGGCAGCAGCTGTAAGTAGATACATGAACATGCGATGTATGCTAGCCACTGGTGGGTACGCTTAGCCACAAGTGGTCGCATCTGCACTAGGCTTTAGTCTCGCTACATCAGCTTGCCTATTCTAGCAATTGCATATACCGGTATACTTACTGTTACATCGGAAAATTAGAATAGACTGGTGCCAAACTTGGAATGCAAAAATTAATACCTACTTTAAAAAACAATTTTCTTTGTACTTACATTTAACTTTTTTTATTTTTTCCGTAGCAAGTCTTTTTATGTTAGAAAAAATACCTTAAGTAATTAAAATTGTGTTTAAAATTAGGTAAATATTGTTTGTTTTTCAATAAGTTTATTGATTATATCTCCAGGAGAAAGCTTTGACCTCATGGCAGGAATTCTTGGATTAGCTTTATATCCTCGCATCCGCGGAAGACCAGCTGATACCCTTTATTTTCATGCGTTGGCATCAAATGTGGAGAACACTGTATCTACATCTGTCATCAAGAATTATACGCTGTTTCAAAAGAATACCAATGCTGCGCCCCGGGAGTTTCGGGTACGATATTGAATCCATTTTTTTCTTACATTTTTAATGAAATATATGTAGGTATGTTATTAAGATACCCTATAATAATTTTACGTCATATAATAGTCTTATTTTAAACCTCTTTATTTTACATACATAATTTGAAAACATCTCATCTCATTATATATACCCACAAGAAAAAAAAATAGAAAAAATACGACAATTATACGGATTGTATTATATTAATACGGATTTGAATCTGCAACCGTTGGATTCGCGCTAGCGTGCTTTTTCAACTCAACTATGGGCATCCTATTTGATTATGACGATTTTAACTAGTAGTTCTTACATGGAATGCTTATAAATTTACGTTACAATGTTGGCTATCGGTATTTCTGTATTAAATCTAGGTATGTAGGTATCAATTAAATGCATAATAATCACTATATTATATACATGAGATGTTTTCAAATTATGTTTGTTCAATATACCTATACCTAGAATTTTACATTCTCTAATCTTTTAAATTATCCGTTGAATAAACAAAGTAGTTTATTCCATTTTTCTCCATCTCTAAGATCCGATGTGGATATTAGCTGCCTAAAAATAGAGGTTAGCAACTTGTTCAACCTATTCACTATTAGGTTCAACCATACTAAAGATATAAACATATATTAAAAAAACAACATGTGAATTTTCCAGACCTACGATTCAAGCCCGACTCCCATGACATGCTAATCAAATACGTTAAAACTAGGCCATTACGGGCTTATAATTTATAGCCAAGTCATATTATATTGGTATATTGTCAAAAAAATAATAAAATGTATTTACCAACATATATTTTTATAAAACTAAAATTAAAAAAAAACAGCACCCGGATTCAAATCCAGAAGTTCAAATCCCAGTCGTTGCAAATATTGATCTAAAAAAAATCTAATATGTATACCTACTTCTGATGTGTATGAAATATATGTTTATTTTTTTTCAATGTGTTATCAAAATTCTAAAGTATAAGTATGTAAATAAAGTTAATTTTAATGATTAATATCTATTCCTATAGCCTATCACTGGAATTCGTCTAACACAAGCAGCAGGTGAAGACTTCGACAAATCAGGACGATTGTATTTCGGGCAGAATTATCCTATTGCCCTATACAGGTGGGACAAAACGGCGCCCTTTGACGTAAGATACTTTGAAATCCTTGACTACAATAACCAAACCCTGCAGTTTTTATCCGCAATCAAGATCACGGAAGAACACGGGGAGGAAGTTCTATGGTTGATGTCAAACCGATTTCAGAAATTCAGTACGAATACTCTCAACCCTTCAGAGATTAATTTTAGGATTTATAAAACTTACGTAAATAATGATGAAATATAGACATTATTTTTGTGTATTTATTGTATTAAAAAATCCCTTTACCAATTTCATATTACATTTAAAAAATTTCAAAACTTAGTTTATAAAAATAAGCAAAATGATTAGTAGCTTTATTATTTATTATACCTACCGTTTTAAATTAAGTAAATAGATTAAGAATTCAAAATATAATTTAAATAAAAAACTTGAAATACTCTGAATGTTTAATGTGTTGTCTTATACATATAAATTGAGTACCTAGCTATAATATAATATATAAGCATATGGCAAAGAAAAAAAATATCAGAAAACATAGCAAAAAAAGTTGTGATTATATTGAGATGCACGTCGCGTACTGTCACGCTGTTACGGCAACAAATTTAGTCTATGGTTTCGTCATTTTTCAGAATATTTTGACGATCACCACCTTTGTAAATTCAATAATGGGGAGTGCCAACTATTATGTATAAGTATTTTGAATTATTATTCATTATTTACGCTAAATTCAATTAATTTTAACAGTTTCTATGTGTGTGTATGTGAAAATTACTTGCGATATTATATCCATAGATAATATTTTGAACATAACCCAATATGCAGACTATAGATAATAGACAACATTCTTATATAAAACTAGGTACATAGTACCAACCGCTAAAAACAAAAAACATGCGATTTTGACATGTAGAAGATGATAAAAACGTTCATTGAGTCATGCAGGTGCCGATGCAGTACGGCACAATATGTTCTGATAATTTTGGCAGATTTTTCTATCTGATAATGTTCTTTTAAAGATTTAAAGATTCAAAATCACCAAGAAAAACGACATTACACACTTTTTCTCGTAGCGGCACCTTACTGTGACGTTACGTGATAGTACGCGACGTGCATCTCAATATAATCACAACTTTAATCGCAGAATAAGTCGTAACCGAGTCATAATGAAGATGAAAATGCGTCAAATCACGCAACATAAGCACTCGCTATATTTACGTGGAAGCCTAAAGTCAGAAAGCTCGTCCAATGGATCCACATATAAATTGGGTTTTCTATTTTTTTTCTAAAGTGTTATTATTATTACTTCTCTATCGTGATTTGTTAACATGTGATATCTATTTTTAGTAGGATTGGTTTATTTTTCTTTCTGTTACCATTTCAACAAATCACGATATTCATTTACAGTGTTGTAGTAGTAAGGAAACAGTAGTGCAGCAGAAGCCGTGAAATTATCACAGAAACACCCACCCACCATTTGATAAAAGCACATAAGCTGGCTTATCAAGGAATATAGCCTGGACCTCCGCATGAGAAGCCATTGCCTACAGTGGTCTTTTATTGACAAGATTATTCGTACTAAATCAAGTACAAATTATTTTTTAATATCCGTGTAGGTATAAGAGTCATCATTATTATAGTATCTGAATTAAGACGTATTATATAATACTTTTAATTAAAAATAACTGCTTGGCTTCACAATAAATCATGTTCATAAAAGTACCTAATATTAGGTATATTAGACAAGTAAATATTTTTGAAAAATAATAAATCAAAAATAAAAAACTATCAACTTAAATTAAAAATCAATTACATAATGATAATTGGCAAAGTGAAACAATAACGGATTAAAAGGAGGATCATATGCGCCAATTGGTGCTATTTTATTGTTAATAAATTAATGAACCTCCTTGCCTTGACGAAAATGCTTCATACTCACCTTACTTACAATGTATATGGTATAATATTTTATGTTCGGTTACATGGAGAAAAATATTATGTAAGTCGAAATATGTTTAGCTTTATTATATAATATTATCTCACAAAATATAAAAGCACTGTATGGATTTTTTTCTCTTATCATTACATAATATACTAAAATAATGTCATCTTTCACCTATATAATACAAGCCGTGCACTACTTTTCAATTTCTATGCCGGAAATTGGTGATGATAAGGCTTTGATATTTTTCCATTTTCTCCGTCGACATTTTAATACGTTTTCTTAGTATATCATCCTACAAAAATGAGCCATCCTTACCAAAAAGAGGAAATGAGACATGTTTATCGATGCACATATAAGAGAAAAACGTTCTTTTCAAAGAATATTGAAGATAATTTCTCGTATTTTCTGATAACAATGGACAGGTTGATGTTCGATTTTTATTTGTTACACAAATTAATTTTAAATGTATTGATGTTTTTTTCTTAGTTACTGTTAACCTATACGTGCAATGTATTCTGGACATGTTTCATTACGTTATTCATTGATCAAAACTGTTCTGGAGTGTACTTAGCTAAATGAATACTTACTCAAAAGTCACTTCCCACTGTATCAAAATCTAAAACGTAAAATATTCCGCCGGAAATAATTACATAATATATATGCATGCTAAACATGGGCCAGCAGTAAAAGACATGTCCAGAAAGTTAGAGTAGCATAGCGTGGTTTACAATAAAGCATGATGATCATAATAATTATTTAGATAAAATAGCAAAAATTATTAATTGTGAAGTGTTAATTTGCTAAAAATATCTCAATAGAAACGAGCAAGATAGTATATAGCTCTAATTCTAATACAAAAGAATTGCAGCATAACCTACATCATATTAGATGTATTTAGTACTATATTATATTGTATTTTATCGTGAAGTTAAGTTATTACTTAAGTATTATAATTTAATTTATATCAAAAATAATAATATCTGGATAATATAAGTATTATGAGAGCAAGTGCTTTATCAACTACTCTACCAAGGAGCTTGTAATTACATGTGAGCAGCCTAATATTATTACATAGATGTATTTGACGGAATCCCTAATCTCAAATTTAGTCGGCTGAGTAAAAGATATTTTTTTATGTTCTTCTATTTCCAGGTCATACCTATATTATTGTTCTTTCGACCATGTCCGATCCTAATAGGATCATATGGGCCTCCACAGTGTAGAGGTTTGTATTACCAGATTTTATTTTTACGAGAAATGGATGTCATCAACTTGCTCAACCTATTAGGTCCATACTCTGACTCATACACAAATTGAAAAACAATATGCGTACTTGTCAGACCCAGGATTTGAACCTGGTACCCTCGAGTCTATAGGCCAGCGTTTAAGCCACGCGGCCATCGTGGGTGTATTATTATATTATTATATTTTCCCATTATTAATCCCTAATAATCTTTCCTAAATAGAGATTGAGTGGGTATTTCCAACAGGCACTTATCCTCGTAGCAGTCAAATAAATAACCATGTAAGTTGCTGTAATCTGAAATCAACAACGGATTCCTCGGATGATACGGAATAAGGCACAAACTTTAAATTCAAGCCGCTAAATACCACGTAGTGGGTCCAATGTTCAAATCCAGGTTCTGACAAGTAGACATATTGTTTTTCAATTTATGTATTAGTATGGACCTAAAAGGTTGAGCAAGTGGCTGACATCCATTTCTCGTAAAAACAAAATATGTTAATACAAACCTCCACTCTGTGGAGGCTCATATGATTATATTAGGATCGAATATTATGGAAGAAAAAAAAGTACCATCAACATGTTGTAAATTAATGGTCCAACTATACCCTGGGAAGATTCAGTAAAACATAAACTATTATTGGAAGCATCTCGTGGTGTATGTATTCCCTGACTAATGAGCAAACATAGATAAATAACAATAAGAATAATCTTTTACTGGACTTTAAATAAGAATGGCAACTATTGATATTAACAGGTGCAGAAATTATTGGTACAAGAAGTCTTCATCAGGCAGACTCCGACTTGCCGCACGCATAGTGGTGATCATCATTATTCATTTAAATAAAATAGTGCGTCTATTCATTACTAAATTTACTTGTCTGGAGGACAAATATTGTTTGAAATAAAGATTAAAGGACACAGTCACAATACATTTATTGTGACTACATTAAAATGTATTCGAGATAGAAAATAGTTTTTTGAAAATAGATCGCTACAATGTCACAGACAGGTTAATTAACGTAGTATTATAGAAATATATAATTTAAATGATTCGTTTATTCAAAATATTATTTTCTTTAAAAGGAAAAAATAATACATATTTTTCATCGACAATATTTATTTGTTCCCTGATTATTTTACTGTTATTTTATTCTTGCTATACAATAATATTGTTTTATTTCCACTATTTGAGTCACAATATTTTTTTACAGTTAATTAAGATATTTTTGTTTATTTATTTCATAAATTTGATTTCGAAAACATCGTATTATTTTCAACACTACAGCGGGCCAAGAGGCCCAATAGTAAGTAGTATTGTGAAATAGTAGTGTATTTAGTAATAGAAGAGAAACAATTACAAACACCCAGGCTTTCATAAAATCACATAAATATATTATTGTGACCTCACCGAGTCGAAGTCGTAGCGTCCGAATGAAAGGTCAGCACCTTACGCACTGGACTACGAGGTACTATACCTCAGTTTTTACTCAGAACATCTATCAACATAATAAGATACATATTATACTTTACTGATAATTACGATTTAAAGTTTTTTCAATTAATCAATACAAATATATACCTATAAAAATAACACTAAGAAAAAATATTTTTTTTCCATTCAAAGATAATCTTTCAATTGAAATTGAAAAATATGTCTTATGATGTCGCGTTCTCCGTGAATAATATGCGTAATTCTTTATTAATAACTTGATAAACTTTCAGGACTCAATTTAAAATTTATGCTGTATTCTAAATTTACGATTTCGTATTCTAGATATATGGCTAACCACTATTCTTCGAGAGAGTGAAAATGTATTCGCGCTAATGTGCTTTACCAATTAAGCTACGGGCGTCCTACTCAATTACGACGAAATCAAATAGTAGTTCTTTCATGAAATGATTACCAAATTGCGTTAAATAATATGCTATCGGTTTTTAAAGCACATTGGCGCGAATTGGTTACAGGTTCAAGTCCCGTCGGGCGTCGTATTTTTACTGGTATATGTGTTTTCAAATCATGTGTATTCAACATAAAAAATGTTATATTGTCAAATCATTGCGAATTATTCGTTGAATAAAAGAAATAGTATCTTACAATTTTGTTTAACAATATCATTATATTACAATTAAACGTTTTACTTTTATTGATAAAATGGTATTCATTATTGACTGCATATATTTTTGTAACCAGATACAGTAAGTACACCAGATTTTTTAACAAATATAATTAAGCTATGTCTTTGGTGTTTTACGAACAAAAGTATTTACCTACAATTAATCACAATAATTCCAAACAAATCAATTAGTACATAATGTGTTCTTTACTGGTGTATTACTGTTGTATTATTGGTGTAGTATCATTTTTGATATATTTTACTACAAATTGTTTTTTCTCTATTTTTCCACAACCACAACTAACCCGCACTACACCCGATCTTAATCGGATATATCGTGGGACCCTACGTTTGATGTGCATTTTATTTTTTTTATTACTGGAAAAGTCTCAGGAGTAGTTACGAAAGTCTTTTGTAACGCCATGCATACAAGTGTGCTTTGACTGAATTTACATGATTTTTCATTCCAACAAGTCAACATTTTTTGTTATAAAGGAGGTATGATCACAGTATGTACCTACTAGGTACACTTCAAGTTAAATATTACTACATATAAAGCATTGTGAGCCAAAGTTAAACCAATGAGCTAACGCTACCCTAAATAGCTGTACAACGTACGTTTATGTAATAAAATGTGTTACATGACGTCATGTATCTTGGAATTACCATACGCTCCTTTTTCTAATGCTTTTAATAGTAATGATGTATACATGTTTACATATGTACTTGGAAAAAATGTTACAAAAGATACAACCATAAAAATGCAAAGGTAGGCTCTTGCTGCTAAATGGCAACCCGGAAAATGTTCTTACGCCAATTTACATATAAATTTTGTTGTAAAGCTTAAAAACCAGAAATAAAATAATTTTCAGAGTGCGGGTCGGAGCTTCAAAGACGATGGGCTACCCTTTTTCAGTAGGTACCTACATCCGGAACCAGGCTAGCACTGGGACAAGGGCTTGGTAGTATTAATTATTATCATGTATTCAGTAACTGAAATAAAATTTTCACAGAGTATAAACGTGTGGCCAAATTATAATAAAACGGAATAAAAACTTAGATATTTTAATCTTACATTATAATTTTGAACCCAAAACTCTCCTGTTAAAGGTGCAACATACCTATCTGTACGATGACGTAATACAGTGGTTTTTAAACTTTTTTGGTTCATGGCGCCCTGAATATAATATAGTGTCTTTCATGGAGCACTAAAAAAATATATTCTAATTTATCTATTGATTGATTTTATTCCTCAGAATCAGATTCAAGATTTTTTTAAACTATATATTATATTTAATCGTGAATTTTACATTATTAAGCATTGCGCAAAATGATTTAATTAATAATTATTACCAAGTGGAAGAACGGCATAACTCAAATTTGGATTATATTTAGTACAGGCTATTAATCATGTTTTTTATTAATTATAAATTTTGTTTAAATTACATCACCGCATTCGATCGTAATAGGATCAAAAATGTGTCTCTAGAGTTGATATTTTTTACGAAAAATTGATGATTCCACTTGCTAAACCTTTTAGGTCCATACTTTTTGAATTTTTCTGACCCGGGGTTTGAACCCAGAATCCGCGACATTATATATTACTACAATATATTACCGCTTGCCCATCGCATTCGTTCAATCACGTTACTAATATATTATTTATCTAAATATTGAAAAAAAAAAAAAACGATACCTGGTGATTTCTTGACGGTATTTGATATGCTGAAGATTATAATGAATTAATCAGGAAAAGGGGCAGTTGGATAAATATTACGTTGATTATTGATAGTACTCTGAAACTAAAAAATGTTCGATAGGTGATAGAATCAATTGTTATTAGAACACTTAACTCGTTAAGTGCGCACACTACGCCTGGCCCAAGGCCATTAGATATCATTAGCATGTTATCTAATTGGGGTAATTAAGCGGTACCTAATTAATAGGTCAGCAGTCAATGTATTAATATATTATAGGGATAATATCATTTATTAGAAAATATAAATAAATTGCAAATAAAATTAGTACCAATAATTTTGAAGCATTTGTTTTTTTCTAATATTTAAATTTTGATATCGTATGTTTTCTTATTATTATCATCGTAGTTGTTGTGCGATAAAAATGTTGCACTTATTCAATATTTTATTTTAACAGTACAGTCCTGCATCCGATGGTACAACAAATCCACTATCTCATGACAACAGGCCAAAAAATAATATAAACATTTTCCACTCGTAAATGTGCTTTAATAAGCCCGAAAAACATTTATTACTTCGGGAAGAGGTTTTTGGCTCAGCGAGCGGTCGCGACTCTTTTAATTACCATTTCTGGCGGTTTTCATATTACGACATGAAGACTGTTTCATCAAACAACGCATCCCATTTTTTGCGTTTCTTTTTTCATTCAAATATATTTTTATTAATGATTATAGTGAGTTTTCACTAAGTCACTCGTGACTCTGCTGTATTTGAGATACCACGCATGATGGATATAATATGATGTTTCATGTATATCGTACGTGTTTTATTTTAATTAGTATAATATTAATTTATTTCGGCCGCTATGGCTGCTATCTAGGGTAGGTTTGTATCGAAGTATTAGCACTTATTGTAACAATTACAATAAGTTAGCCTCTAAACAGTGAAAACGGTCTATCTCGCTCTAAAATTTAGCATAGCCAAGAGACGTGCTGTTAAAACATAGCACTTATTGTAACAATTACAACTAACTTAACGCTGAAGTGCTCTTGGCTTGTACATCTGTCAATCTAGTAACGGTGATAACAAACTTGGGTACATTATCCAAAGTGTGATAAAAAATGAAAATCTTGGTCGTAGTAAAGGCTTGATAAACATATAAGAAAATTGGTGTGTGTACTTATGTACGCGCGTTAGAAGTTATACTTCTTTGGCGTAACAAAACAAAAACAAAACTTGTGATAACCTAGATTCTTCGACTAGCCCTTAATTATCTTGTTAAATTACACACTCAAGAAAAAGGACCGCTTATTGGAACGCCGTTTGTTTATTTCTACTCACTTTAACTTATATTACTAAATTATATAATTATTTATCGTTGTTTTTATTTTTAAAGTAACAACTGCCACTATAACGTTTAAAAGTTTGTTTACGTAAGGAATTGCAAACAGCAGACAATAATAAATTCGCTGCCTAGGCAACGGAACAATTCTAAACTAATATTATACTGTATAATCGTCACGATTGGAGTATCATGCTGTGGCGTAAAGGTAGTGCGTTCAGCTGATAACCGAATAATCCGTGGTTCGAATCCAATCGAGAGCGTTTATTTTTGTGTGAAAAAATAAATTATGTGTTACATGTCACACGCCAAAAATACACTCTGATCTAATTTTCCAAACGCGCCTAAAGAAGTATAACTTCAATAAAATTGTACGAATATATTATTATATTTTTGAGTATATAGTAAAGTGAATCTAAATTGGAAGAAGTCATTTGAAAGAAGTTGGTAATAAATTTAACCAGTCAAGGATTTCTGCCCCGAGCGTCGATACTGACTCGACAGACGACCCAACAGCACATCTTGTCTTGTATCTTTCGGTTCGTAGCGTTTTATTGATGACACCACCATCAAATAATACATTTTGACCTAATCGCGCAATGCCCCATCTCTATATGAATATCTTATCTCTAGTTTTAGTCAATAGATTTTCATTGTTAATGTAATTTATACTTGAAATTATCATACATTCATATTACATACTCGTACTTATCGTATGCTTTATTCATATGTGTGACTGTTTTTTATACTACTATGTATATTGAATTTAATGCTCTCTTTTTTCTTTAAATTAAAGAAACAAATCTTACTTTCAATTTTAAGGAGGTCATGTCGTTGTAAACAAATATATTTTAGCGTAATACCCGAAATAATCTCCAACCTTAATTAAATGAGGAATTTTTCTTTGATGATACTTTGATGTCCCGTTAGAGGCCTACTTTCTAGAACCTTTCTTGCAAATCGGTCCCCATCTACTGATGTCATTGAAATATCGTGTTAAAAAATAATTCTAAAGCAAAGTGTATATTGTTCTATCTTATAAAATATCTCGCATATAATTAAATATTATAACTTGGCGTTAGACGCAGACTGCATGTTTCAAAGAAAATTTGAGGCCGATAAAAACTTTATTCTTGGCAAACTTTCATATTGCACTGACTAAAGCAATATCACGATAGTAAACGTGGCCGCGCGGCATAAGCGTTGGACTATCACGCCGTGGGTCTCAGGTTCGAATCCTGGGTCTGGCAAGTACACATATTGTTTTTCAATTTGTGTGTGAGTCAGGGTATGGACCTAATAGGTTGAGCAAGTGGCTGACATCCATTTCTCGTAAAAAACAAAAAAATCTGTCAATACAAACCTCTACTTTGTGGAGGCCCATATGATCCTATTAGGATCGGACATGGTCGAAAAAAAAAAAAAAAAAAAAACGTATGTATTCATAATATGAATTATTTAAAATGTTTATTTGTATCTAGATAATAATATTATGTTTCATGATATCCATTTAGAAGTGTATGATAAATACCTCAGTCATTACGTAAATAATGTATCTAAATGATCTTCGAATAGGATTCATGTTAGGTTTTGTTAAATATTTCATTTATATTATAAATGCTATTATATTAAATGTATTTAATATATACGTATTTAATATATAAATGCTAATTATATATTAAAAAGCTATTTAACATATCTGTTTACAATCTCTACATTATTTAAGATCGGATACAAAAGCGTGGGTCAGGGATCATAATTTCTTCCTCAGTCTACTTATTCGCGTGTTCACCTACAGCCCTTCTTCTCCAGCACCCAAGGTCATCCACTAATGGGGCAAATTTCACTTTATCATCTAATAACTGGAACAGATCGATAGAACCACTCTCGCACCAATCACTGGCCACGGTATACAATATCTTTCTCTGCTATTTACACCGGTGATCTTTTATTAAATAATTAGATTGGTAATACACTTTTGTTCTCTTTTAATATGGTCAAGGTACTGAGGTTGTCTAGTTTTGATACTACGCAAAATTATTCGGTCATTTATCATTCGTCTGCCAACGTCAACAATTATACTAACATTATATATTATATTATATTGTCAAGTGAGTATTTGTAAAAAATGCTTAAATTTGTTTAGATATTATAATTGATATCTTGAAAGAAACCGATCTAGGTGTGGAGCCTAAAATTTTTATGATTATTCAAACTTTACTTTTTATATTTAGCCATTTGATGTTAAAAAGTACTGTCGGCACTTATATAATATTACTTACCATTTTTCTTGCGTTTATAAAATGCATTGAAATTTCCAATTCTGATATTTCCCCCTCATAATGTTGCAAATTTTGTATGGTAGGTACATCCACTCCCCACAAGATTACGCTCTTATCAAAAAATTAATATTTAAAATACTTCTTTGAATTTTCAATTTCCACTTGTATTTTTCTCTTCCATTTGGAAGTATTTGGAATGGTAGTTTGAAGTTTTTTTTTACTTTGATGGATATTATTTTCAGGTTTTATTGTAAGAAGTTGAAAGCGTAGCAATTGAAAAATTTGAATGGCCCGCGATTTTGTATACATTTATAATAGATGAAATATTTTTTTTAATTTTTAAAACGCAGTGATTTTAATTTAAAAAAAAATAGTATTTGTCTCAACATTTTAATATCACATAAATTGCTTCAAAAATATTCTCATGTTGTTGATATATACATAATTTACATATATTTATATGGAATTGTAGACGTATCTATATTAATAAATTATTGATTTTATTGGTTTTATTGATTTCTAAGAAAACTAAGGGAATTCTAAGAAAAAAGTTCACTAATAACCTAACAATAAAGGACATCCGCTAAAGTTATGCAAGTTAGTTATGCTTATATTGTGTTAGTACCAATAACATCCAAAAGATGGTGACCATTGTAGACCATCGACATAACTACCTAGTTTAGTATTTTATTGTTGGGAACTAGCGCTATGTATAATATTTTAACTATTTCCAAGTAAAACACGTAATTTTAATCGACTATTAGATAAATTGTAATTTTAATTGCCGTCGACTATGTTAATTAACCTTAACACTCTATAAAAATAAGTGAAGAAACTCGTGTAATAGTATTTTTGATAGTTATTCTCTCAATATAGTATATCATTTACATCCATGATCCAGAGTCAAACACAAATATTTAAAAGATCATGTCTAGTAAAATAATGTAAGTAACATGAAATTGTGGCAGTTGTATTCAATTATGAGTTTATCAAAAATACTACCTACAACTTTGTAGTATCATATTATTTAGTATCTAAACGCAGCTGCATGAAAAAGGAAAGGTATTTGTTTAGTAAAGTCGCAAGTCATTAAATGTATAGTAATTTTAACTTTAACAATTAATGTTTTTTTAACTAAACATTAAATTTCATGTATAAGTTCCATTTCCAATAAATATACCCCTACTTCCCTCCTCTCAAATTAAAATCCTTATCTGTGGGTCTATTCTATACTTATCGACCGCTAAAGTGATAAAGTGATAGATATTATCAAACTTAGGGTAGGTTCGTATCAAAATATTAGCCCTTATTGTAACAATTACAATAAGTGCTAATACTTTGATACGAACCTACCCTAAGTTTGATAATATTTATCACTTTATCACTTTAGTGGTCGATGAGTAAGGAATATACCCACTGGTGGCTCTATATTACCGTAATTATGAAATGTAACCGAAGATGAGGGCAGTTACAATATGCAATCCAATTTTAGATAATACTCGTATAATAACTTTTTAAGTTCAATGCCCACTGATAAACCTAAAACATGAAGTGTGTCCCAATTTCAGATGCACTGACTCGGTAATTTCGAAAATCGGTACAATGTCGAAGGGATTGTGAAAATTGAATGAAAAAAGAAAAGCGGGCATCAGCCGAAGAAGTGGCCGGACGGGCTTAGAAGTGCTCTCAAAACCCAAGCAACAGATGTGAACGCGATCTACGAAGGTCCTAATGTTTGGATTCCATTTAACCCTTACTCGGTCAAGTGACCATACTTCGTTATTTCATATTACATTTTATATTAATAGATAATATTATATTTGTCTTATTGAAAATGTTATAATATTATTATTAGAGTTCAACAGCATTTTCCACACTACTGAATCTCGAAGTAGCGTAATGGCAAATGGCAGTTTTGGATCGCCAATCAAACTCATTTTTTTTTTCAATGTAATCTACTCTTATTGTTTTCAATAAACCTACGGTAATTTTTTGACAATTTCGGATACAAATAAAATCATATGGGCCTCCAAAAAGTGGTGGTTTGTATTGTGTTCGGATTTTGTTTTTACGAAAAATGCAAGTTAGCCACTTGCTCAACCTATTAGGTCCATACTCCAACTAGTGAGTCTAACTCATACACAAATTGAAAAACAATATTTGTACTTTCCAGATCCAGGAATCGAACCTGGGATCCACGATGTTATCGGTCGACGCTTAAGCCGCGCGGAAATCGTGGGCGTCTTCTTTGAGTACACCACACAATTATTATGATTAGTATAATAATTATGGTAACCAAGCTCACAAAGTGCAGCACGCATCAACCATGTATATACTGCATAGACATAATAATTTTGATTATAATTTCATTATGTTTTATATGGAATAATCAATAAATTCAAACTCTTCTGAGCATTTGCATTATAGGTAACTATTATATTTTAAGTTCTATATTTTTGATCCACCACGATGGATGAGTTATAATCTATCCATTTATGATGTCGTAGGTCTCGGGTACGAATCTCGGATTTGGAAAAATCACATGTTGTTTGTGTTTGGTCATAGAGCATTGACCTAATAGGTTGACCATTTGGGTAATATCCATTTATATTTAACAAAAAAAACTATATAACTCTTCGTGGGGCCACTAATATAATTATTATGACTGTAGAGTCGATAAATAAAGTTAGTGAGTAGGTATATGATTTGTAATGTTATTTTCCACATCTGAAAAAAATTGGAAGGTGTGAATATAATACTGTGTAAACGACATCGTCCTCAGTATTCAAGTATTAAAATCCGTTCAATCTTACAATCCTTTTGTGGTCTACCTATGAGTCATAATTATATTTTAAGTAAATTCATCCAATTGATTTGATTGATTACAAAGTTTACATTATATATCTGGCTTAAAAAAAACTGTAAGCTCTTTACGAGGCATCCAAGATCCGTCAAACGAATATATAATACTGCCCAAAATACGTCTTCTTTTTACCATTAATTAAGTCCATTAGAACTGAGATAACAGTCGTAGGAATATGCATCGGGCGACCAGCCAATAGATAATTATTGTATTTTATATAATATCTTAGTTGAAGAGGAGTGAAAGGCCAGAAAGAAAGAGTTTGCTTGGTGCGTCCAAGATCAGTAGTAACGCCACAGAAGAAAGAAAAAAAACATGAGAAAATATGACATATAAATGAAAGCACCAATTAAACGAAGTGTAAATTATTGTTTTGCTTAAAAACTTGGTCACCTTATCTCTTTGAGAGGGATCAGTTTATTGAATTTTTGAACGGTCAAAATTGTACCATTTTGCTTTTGGGGTTCATTGGTCTTTGTTAAAATATCTAAGACCAGCTGGTAAAAATGCTGACTACTGATGTTTTTCTTAAACCCTAAAAACATAGAATGAGAACTGAGATTTTGTTCATCACACTAAGACATAATAGTATTATATAAGAGTATATATTTCACATGTATAAATTTCACAAAATATATACTTTTTTGAACATAGTTTATTCGGAAACATCTCAGTAACATACCTATTTTTTAATTGAAAAAATGTGATGCCGAGTTGAATTCATCGGATGCAAGTAAATCAGCTTTAGCAATTTAGTTACGATACTTAATTACGATAAAATTAACTAATAGTCATGCAACTTAAGCACTTTTCAGACTGCGTTAATATTTGCAACCGACTTTCTGACAACCGACGGTCTGAATCAAAGTACCAATAGTATTCAATGAATATAAACAACAAAAATAGGTAGATACATACTTTTATTCAATGTTAGAAATCAGATGGATACTTACTTGTACATGGAAGTAAATGAATTGTTATTTTTACGATGATAAAAGATTTTGTTAATAATTGCTTTAAATTAAACACAGTATCAATGTTATTAATGTATCAATATTTTAAACTAATAGTTCAAATCTATTATAAAATAAAATCGGCAAGGTTTCTTTGGTAAATGATTTTAAAATGGAAAACGAATAACTCTTGACTGAATAAAATGACATTGCGAATCTGGTTTTGACATACTCGTACAGTTGCATTTAAAATAGGATAGTTCGCAAAATTTAAAAAAAAAATACTGCAGTGTAAAAGTTGTGGTTTTGATATTATTTAATCTCATTTGACCTTATTTTTAAAATTGAAATTCAACTATTTACAATGTACATGAATATACATTATAAATTACAAGTTTAAGACCTTCAGAAGATGAAAAATATATTTGTTTTTAACCCTCTTCACCATAGGGTGAAATATACATAAAAATACGGGTACTAAGGATTCGACCCGAGTATAGAAGCTATAAATAAATATTAAAGCTTTCAATCCCTAATAAATTAATCTTTCCTGTTTGAATTAATTGGTAATATATTATAAGATGTATTATGGGATATATATTAGTCAAGTCATAAATAAGGCAGCAAAATAGCCAAATCATCCGAGTTACAAGCCTCAATCATGAGATCTCTGATGAAGAAAAAGACAAATAATATATATTTAGATTCCATGTAAAGTTAATATAAGGGGAGAAAAAATACGACAAGGGAACCCGTAGCCTTTTAAATGACTCCTAACCTTTACTGAATAATGTTTATTCCATTTATTTTTTTGTTCATATTCACAGACTAAGGAAGGTTAGATTAAGTTAAATACCGAAGAGTAATAGAAGATTCGGAAAAATCAATTAAAACAATGATATTAAAAGATTAGTTAACTTAAAAGTAATAAATCGATTTAATAATGTTTCAAAAATAAATAATCACTAAAACGTCCAAAACCCAGTCTAGGGTTATTTTATGCTACGATCAGGTAAGAAAGTATTTTTTTTAGAAAGAAAGCGTAAAATGAAAAGTTTTAAAATTACTGACATTTACTACAAGAAAATAATGTTCATTTTCAAATGATTTTTTTGAATAATATTGGCCTTCCAATGTGAAAATGCTCCCTATTCCAATAATAAAACCTGTTAAAGGGCTGGAATTATAATATGATAATCATGTATTTTTATTTTTCCAAGAATTCTTATTCACTCAGAAAAATCATGAAAATGAGTAAATATAACGAAACGTGTAATAATGTAGTAGGTACCTTTATCTAGATTTTGACAATTATTTTTTTGTGCCGAGTTTCAGTTCCATTATAAATCAAATTAAGCGCCTCATACAAAACTGTCACAGGAACACAAAGGAACATTTTTATTAATTCATACTGTACCTGAACTCTAAGGAAAATAGTGAATTATTTTCTGCTAACCTAAAATTAACTTCAGCTGTATCGTACATGGTGTTCCAAGAAAAACAGTAAATATTTTGTTAGTTTTGATAAAATAATCGGGATTGCCAAAAAAACAATGACGGGCTTTCACAAAATATAACTAGCAGCGCCATAACACAATGGACCATAGATTGCCCAGTATCCATACTAAAAATATAAATGTAAAGAAACTGCGCTAAAAAAATATGTCTCTAGAGAGATCTGGAGTTTTTTCGTTATACCTATTGCCAGAAGAGATAAGTGCAATTTTGAGACCGACCCTGATCGTCACCGGCAGCATCGAGAGCCGATGTGGGAGAGGGGGTCCCCTACTCGATGTTTCGACCATGTGACGGGCGTACTGGGTATCTCAATATTTTCATGTAGGTATCGCATAAGATGGAATGTAAAGATTGCTGAAGACCAGGGCTCGAAATGGACTGGAGCGCCGTTCCGGTTCACACATTCCCCTAAATTATCGCTCCGTCTCGTGGAATAAAATATTTGATCGTCTGAGCTATATAGGTCATATAAAAAATCTTACATAATGTACTTATTTTTATAAAATACACATAAAATTGGATAACAATGTTAATATTTTCGTAAAATCGACCGCTCCGGTTCATAAAATTTTCCATTTCGAGCGCTGCTGAAAACGTATAATGGAGATGAATTATTGTAACACACATACGAAAATAATGGTAAGATAATTTTTTATATATTAAATTACAATAGATACATAATAATTAGGTTGGAAGTCAATCAGAGAAAGATGACGTTTATGTTTTTTTAGCGACAATTTATTTGTTTCAACCGGCACTATTATAAAAAATTATATTTATATAGGTAACCATAATGTGAAACTTACTGATGGATAGCTCAAACCCAGTATAACCCAACGCCTAACTCAGCCTTTAAAACCTTAACCTCAAGGTATGAATCCGAGCTTCTATTTTAGATTAAACCTACTTCATTAGAACTAGGTTCCCAAACCATGTAGTCTCAGAAGATCACTGCCATATATTTACTTAAGAATAAGAATGGGCGCCGTCAGAATTGATCTTATTAATGTTAGTAAAACATTTAAATAACATATAGTTCGTAATATAATAATATTCACTAACATCTATCTAGTGGCGTCATTTGTTTGATATGGAAACTTGCCCTAATAAATTTTAAATAAATTAAAAGTTTGACACGCAAAGCATATTGTCTCTAGCGCGATAACATCTGCAATATATTCACCTCAGAGTTGGAAACTATCCCTGCTTGACTGTTTTTTGAACTAGTGTCCAAATAAAAGAGGAAACCGGGAGAAACTTTCCATCTGAGATCGGTTAAGAGTCTGTGCACCTGCATCTTAATGGTTTGTTTAACCCGGTGCAAAGTGAACAAACCGAGGGCAAATTGGGGTTAAGAATAAAGTTACAGCACCACATGAAATGTTATAGGATAATAGTGAACGTTGAAAAGGAAATTTTCTAACAGTTTTCACTTTAGTATTACTAAAAACGAATAGAAAATCACTATGGTAGAAGCCGGGACTGAAATTAAGGCAATTAGCGGACTGATTTAGTTGAGTGTAATTTAAAAAAGCAAATATAACATTATCAAATAATAAAACAGTAAATTAAATAACCTTGCTAAGCCAAAGAGTGTATGTGACAATTTGCTACCATAGAAATTTTATTTGTTTTGTCAGATATTTTTAACTAACTACCTACCATACCAAAAAATAATTATAACTTCGTCACGGAATAAATCTTTCTGGTACACTTTTGAGAAACTGACGATGATGATCTTAACAATCTAACGCCATAAATAATATTTTTTGCGATAATATTTCTTACGCCATTTTTTCTTAGCAACCTCGATAATATGGGCTTCCATGAAGTGGCCTTTACGAGGAATGCATTTTAGCGATTTTCCCAACTCGTTGCGGAATTTCTCTGGGTCAAACACACATAATAATATAATACATTTTTTACTAGATGCATGATTGATTATTATTCGTGTGGTAATAGAATATTCATGCATTTATTTTGTCTATTAGATTGTCTGTAAACACCATCTTAATATATTTTTAACAATACATATTATAATAAAGTATTTATGAAAATTATAATAAAAACAAACACTTTTATTGTTTAGCTATAGTTTTATTTGTACACATTCCACAATATATGATTATAATCCGAGACCAATTTCGTCATGATGCACATTCTCAATGTCAGGACGAAACCAGTTATGAATATAATAATATTATATTGTGGAAGAGGTATCAATAAATCTAAAACTTGACACTAAATATCGTTCCATCGATTTATTAGATTTCCAATAAATTAATATTAGGTATATTGTTTTTTGTCTAAATACTGTAATACTTGTAGAAATGTGTGTGTATGCAACCAACAGTACGAATTGTATCATATAATCGTTTACAAGTAATATTTTTTTTTTTTGTAATTCACTCTTATATTAGCCATAAAAAATATTAAAAAGCACCTATTTATTGAGAAATCGTATAACCCAATGCATTTTAAGATCGCAAAATAACATTGAAAATGCAATAACTCCAATATTGGTGGCATAAAAATTTAAGATCTCATCGATTTCCCGATGAAGTCAGCCGTTTAAATTTTAAACCCGTATAAAAAAATCCTATTATAGAAAGATGATATATTTTATAGCCTGCAATCTCCAGTGTTTAAGCGTATAAACGCCGCCAAGTGTACAGCGAAATGCACTCTAGGCCGATTGTGGCTCTAGCGCACGTAAACGATTTATTTTTTATCAAGATTTACTCTTCCTTTTGCAACCGGTGGCAATATTTTTTTGCCACCCTTGTTCTCGACTTACCCATAAAATGTATGGAATTCGTTATGTTATGTGTGGTGATGCATTATATCGGACCCAGAATGAAGAAGAGAAATGTTCAATGTTTAATCTGTATAGTAGAATCTTTGGACGCATACTAGAAAATGGGCATCACAGCATAAATATAAAGTATAAATCAAACAACCTAGATGAATAGCTAATTATTTGTAGAATATTTACGTTGGAATGACTGCTTTTGGCAAAGCCATATTGAAATAATACCGGGCGACAGGATATCAAAATATCCTGAACAGTGGAGTACTGAAGAGAGGAAAAGGCAGACTAAACAAAATGATAGAAAGGTTTTTAAACTAGATTAGATTGCAGAGGAATACGAGCCAGTATAAAACACTGGTGAAAGAGGCCAAATCCCTCAGAATGTAGTGCTGAGAAAATAAAATAAGTTAAAATTATTTTATCTTGGTAAAGTAGCCCATTTAAATGTACAGGAACCCCGACAATATTGACAGTGATGACAGACCACGTTTAAAAACGTCATGACTTCATCCGGCGATGTCAGTTCATAATTCAATATCCAACATCGCATCTCTGATTTTAACTAACACAATATACTATCACCCAATTTTTACTCTATGTAACGTTTGCTGTTACATAAACCGAATCTTTTCGACACATTTAGAGTAGCGTTTGCATTTACACACCTAATAGTACACTTCACTATATGGTATTTAGAACGACCCCGAAATCTCTAAGAAAGTAGATATAAGAACACACTATCACAGCCCAAAAGTCAAATATCTACATTTCTCTAGAATTTCATATCCAATACTATTTAAGATTTTTTTTATCAAACTCCAATAAATCTGTCATATTGCATGACCCTGTTTTTCCTCTCATACAATTATTCCATATTTAATCCTTACGCGTTATACCCAGCATACACTTCTCCATACTACAGTCTGCTACGTTACTTTCACTGGAGTCAATTTTTCGTACGCATATTATATTTTCTTCAAACATTTCGTCGAATATAAGTCGTTTAAAATGTTTTCTGTATCAGCCGTATCCCAGTTTTATAAACGTCATAGCATCTGCCCCTACATCATAAGCAGACGTGTTACGTTTATTATAATTTATAAGTGTCTTTAGGGAGAATGAAAATTGCATATTCGAGAAACCGAGAAATTTCACGATATAACAAAGATTATAAAGCTATTCCAGATTCAGTGAGTAACTGTGGCGAGGTAGTGAAATATAATCACTCAACATTTAATAGGTTTTCATAACCATTTACAAATAGAGTTTTTAGATTTTCGTTGTATAAGGAAGAAACTATAATGTCTGTAACCCACACAAAAATATAGTCTTGTGAATAATGATTTATTTTTGATTTTGTACTCTTTGAAAATTAGCAATTATTAGTGATTACCACATAGATAGAAAACATCAATAAAAAAAATATAGTTTCGTGTATTACGTCACGACTATCATCATACATCTACAGCTTAGAATGATCCCTGGTTTCTTTACACAAGCTCACCAGGTTATCTCTACTTTGTACCTTGTTGTGGAAATTGTTGATTGCCAAGAACTCGAATATTATTCGCTACTCCATTCTACCACCGAAGCTTCTGTCAATCAAAATTTCAGACTTTAAGATAGTAAATCTGCGTTTGTATCATACTTACAAAAAAATGTATGAAGCGTATTGACGACGTTGAATCTTAGTACATTTGACGATGGTTGGATCATTATATGTATAAGTTATACAGCTCATGGTATGAGCGACGCTGACACATCAGTCTCATAAATTGATATAGATTGAAAGGAGAAAGACAATTTCTTTACTATTTTTTTCTTTATGTCATTCATGTAAGGGCGCACGTGGTAAATTACCATTAATAATCTAAAACAACGCATTTAATCATTCGAATAGTATGAATTTGTTAGTGTATTTCGATTGGCTGGTAGTCATTCATTTAATAGTTATTATTATTTCATTTATAATAATAAAACATAATACTCATATGTAGTAATTATTTGGTATATGGATTCCAAATTAATTTATCCAAAATAAGCTACTACATTTAGGTTTAATTTTCACCAATAATTTACGACCAATACCAGTAAATTATTGGATCCATACATAGATCTAACACACATTTGTTAATTGTGGACCAACATGCTAATTTGATTAACTGAAAATTTATTTTTTATGCACTTGTGTTAATTTTGTACTCCATTTGTTGTTCTTATTGTTAACTAAATTCTCATATTTTCGGTCGACATGGTTCATCGATTAGTATTGCAGGCATAACTTCTAAAAGACATAGATAGCGCTGCCCATTGACTGGACATTGCAAGCACTATATAGACGAATTAGGATTTAACTCGATGATAACTCCGTAATTGGTATTTCTTAGAGATCTTTCCCAGATCTATCACAGCCAGTCAGTTTAGTCTGATTAGCTTTAACCCTTTTGATCATACAGGTCCTCTATTTTGAGACTAAGCCCCTTACACAATTGAGATTCATTTCTAGTGGTGAGTGTGGTATCTAGTTTTCAAATGTGATACCTATTTGAACTGAACTAATCCTTTAGCAAGTTCAGATGGTTATTTGTTCGAGCAAGTCATCTATCTTCGTGTACCGTTTGAAGTATTCTCTGTTATTGTTGATTAATCTCTATGAACTCGAAATAAATACTAAAACCGGAAGTGTTTATATTTTATAAAGACTATAACATAGATACTATAACTGGCGACCAACGTGGGCCCAACGTGTTTCTCAGTTATTAATAAAACCATCCTATAACTGGCGTCCAACGTGGCCCCAAACTATTGTTATTGTTAAAAATAAAGCCCTTCTATATTATGGATTTAAATTTCACCAGATTGAAAAAGATTTTTCCATCATAATCAACATTTCTTTAACTTACCACTAGAGAGTTAAAAACCCACTGTGGATTGGGAACGCATGCTAAATATGTTGGAATGCATGTGAATACCTATAATAAGCAAACTCGCGTTTGTACAACATTCAGGCGCCTAAATTTAATAGTGTCTTCAAAAGTCACCTCCCATTGTTCATAATGAATAAATTGTCTGTGAGTGTACATTTTTAATATGCAATATCTTTTTTTGTCCAAATTTTGTAAAATTATTATACTTGGTTATTTCTGATTGTGAGACGAGTTTACTCATTATTTAGTATGTATTTTCATCAGTTTTTCATGAAGATTATTTCAGATCACCTTGAAAAAATTTCCAATAATTCTCTGAAATTAAAATCTTATACAATATGATAATAATAATTATTATTATTCAGAATCATTTGATTCCGAGACGCAGGCGGTCTTGCGCTGTATGGAAAATCTTTCTGTTCGCATCTTTGTAAAATATTCGTTCGGCGAAAAAAGCGAAGATAAAATCACTGCGGTTGTCGATTTTCATCGAAAACAAAACACATCGACTCAAACAGAAGACGGGGCCCTTCAATCAAACATTGTATTTGTTTTCTTTGTTCCATGTATATTTTTTTCTATGCGGTTTTTTTCTCTTTCAAGCCTGAGATTACGCATGCCAGTAACTTGGATACTCGATGCGATTCATTTGCTCGTTTTGTTCACTGTCTTTATGAAAACATTAATGATGGATAAAAAAAAACATGACCATTAGATATGACATATAAAATGCAGTGACTTCACTGGATTGACCACACAGATAGAACCGGACCAGAAAAGCCTATGTGCGGCATGTAATGGACTATAATATAAGGATGCTCGGTCAAAGTAATTGAAAATCAGTGGTATTGAATCATTTGGTTTAAAAAATCCCACCAAAGGATGTTGCGACAAATATAATATTTTGGTACTGGGGCCGATGTTTATTAGAATACATTTTTTTATATAGAGCTTTTAGTTTTATTTTTATATAATAAGGGAAAGAAGCAGTAGCATTTAGAATAAAAATACATTAGAGAGAAGATATTGCAAACAGCGAAGTTCGTTTGCGTCTTATCGTTAAATTAGACTAAAACGTCATGTCAACATACAAAAATCGACGCGAATAAATAATCCTAACGAACATCACGATAAATAAGTTCATATAAACTGCTGTGCTTTGACGTCTCAAATATTTGATAATTATGTAAGTGAACCAAAAAATGAGATCGTTTCGTAGTATTTCAAAATAATACTATACATTAATAATTTAATGCAATTTAGATGGAAACTATTTATTTTTTGAAGTTATACTTCTTTTGGGGCGTGAGTGAAATCGAGAGCTGCGCACGCACACCGTTACGACAGTATGAAAATAGTTGCGAATCAGTCAGCTGTATACAAACGCAAGTTTGATAGTATAATTGTTCCGTTGCCTAGGCAACGAATTTATTATTTTCGGCCATTGCAATTCCTTACGTAAACAAACGATTAAACGTCAGAGTGACAGTTGATACTTTAAAAATAAAAATAACGAGAAATAACAAGATAATTAAGAGCTAGTCGAAGAATCTAGGTTATCACAAGTTTTGTTTTTGTTACGCCAAAGAAGTAACGCGCGACTACATAAGTACACGCACCGATTTTTTAAAATATAAAATGAGTTTATTATATCTTGGTATTCATCAAATAACTGCTGAATATTTTGAAAAGATTTTTGATACTTTATTTGACATATTTAATTAAATGAAAAACTATAAGTAAGAAAATTCGCAACAATAAAAAAAACCATGGAAATATATTAGTAATTCTGTAAAGTTTACTCTTCATAGTACGTGCTTGTAAAAATGAAAGTATAATCAATTTAATGAGATAGTTATTGAGTTTGCTATTTCTGTTTGCAAATAGCTGTATTGTGTAGTATTAGCAATTTTATTGCGTTGTTCTTTATGATCATTGATAAAGCAGCAAAGTTATCAGCGCAGCAACTACAGAACACAAAGAAGGAAGATTAAATGAGCGAAAGGCAAAAAATATCATCTGTCAGATCACAAGAGAAACCTATAAATAATTGTACACTACTATGAGATGATTTTCTATAGAATCAATAGCAATATATTTATTAGTTCTTTGAAATAGCTGTTAGGTGAATGATTTGAGATTGCCCAGAGACAAATCCCAGACTCATATATTTATATATCGAAATTACATAATATCAAGAATTTTACAGGATATTAAAGCGTAAATAAATTCGCCGTTGTCTTCTATGAGAACCATAAACCGGTTATTAAATCGTTGGGTGCTACTTGTGCTCCTGGATGGCTGTGAAACGTAAAATTTTACCAAGGCTCGTGGGTCTCGTCTTTTTAATTTTGAAAAATTTGTGAGCAGACACGTCGGTCCTTGACAAAGGATATGATCACAAAAAGCCACTACACATGACATAATATATTCCAAGTAAAGCCTCATTATAAGTAAGTATATGTAGATATTTTGTTCTGACCGATAATTAATTTTAATGTAAGTACGAGTATATACAGTACTTTAAATTGAAGGTCATAACATAGTTATAATATGCCACACAATCCACCTCATCAATGCTATACAGAATATACTGTTAAAATAACTAAAACTCCTTTACAGTTCCAGGGTATGATAGCGTGTAGTGCTTAAAAAAGCATAGGTAATAAATAGGCAATCACACAACATCAAAATTAATTAATCTGGGAATACTATTCTTTTTACTACCGAAAAGAATCAGATCTACGGTAATTAATAAAAATGTAGTATGACAGTCGCATTAATTAAGATTGGCACTGCGAACGATAAAGTAATAAATTTGTAAAAAAAAAATCATTGAATGATAAAATTATAAATATCTATAGAGGAACAAAACCTCACAGATATCGCAAAAAATGGGCTGAAAAAGTTAGTAGGAGGAATAATAGATAGCAAGACTCCGGATTGTTTGGAAGCCTCTAAAGGAAATAATTCTTAGTAGATGGATGAATGACATAAATATGAATGATTTGAGTAGCTTCACCATCACTCGTCATGCAGTCATCATTCGGTTCGGATATTGATATATTCCATTTGCGTGAGGATGAGTTTAAATGGGCCTACAAATTCTTAATAGATGGTATATTTAGCTTATTTGGTGTAGGTACTCTCATGTACTTTTTTTACCCGTGTCGGTTTACACTTCTAATTATCATGTTTTTAAGTAGGTATTATAAACATTGTTAATATTATTACCTAGATATTTCCCATATCATGTTGCGAGTTTCATTGTTCTCCCAAGGTGCATAACAAACCTGCCATTATTGATGCCAATTGGGAGGGCAATAACCATGTTTAATGAAATCGCTTCGGAAATTGATATATTCCACTTACGCGATGGTGAATTTAGGTGGACATTGTTTTATAAGTTTTTAAGATAGGGTCTATCAATTTTTCACTCTGTGTGCTTCCATCTACTTTTATTTAATTATGTTCTTTTATTTCTTATTATGTTACTTATTCGTATTATTAACTCACATTGCTCTGTATTTATATTTCAAAAATTGTTAACACTTATTTTATGTCATGTTGTGAACGCTTTAAATTTATAATTTGTTATGTTCATTATATGTAAAATAAATAAATTTCAATTTAAATATTTGGCAAGGTTAACAATATTATGTAAAATAAATAAATTTGAATTATTAGTGCACTACACACTATAAATGTGTCAGGGTAATAAGAAAATAGTGCCACATTTTCACAGGATTTGAAGTTGATAAATCTCATACGACAGTATAGACAGACGAAAGTTGACCATGGTTAATATTACCAGATTGTATTGAATATGAAAGGTACAGGACCAGACACAGTGGGGTGAAATGTGAGATAAACGTGATCAGCTGTAGACGTTGGCAAGTTGGAAAAGAATCATAATAATATTATACTGAGTAGAATAAAATTATTGAAGTATAACAATACCTGTATTATTTGAGCCTATTTTCAAATTTAGTTTTAAAATACGTGTTTTAGTGGGAAAATAATGTAAATTTCGGATTGCATCTCTAATTGTTAAATTATATGGACAGTTGGTTGGTAATAAATTTTCGAAACAGTAGGCCAGCTATATAAATCGTGACCGCCTAGCAAAATCAAGCCGCTAGGCGCTCACACATTGCCTATCCATACACACACAGATATAATAATAATATACAAACCATCACATCGTAATTTGATAGAGTATTAGATCCCGCAATATTTAGGATACTAAACTTGTGAGTTCAACATTCTTCATTAAAAATACATAAGTACTTAAGTTGTAAAATCATCAAAAACATAACAATAGAACAAATCTTGGACCGAGTAGGATTCGAACACACGTCTTCTGCTTGTCAGTAAGATAACACCTTACTACTAAGCAACTGACCCAAATCTCTATTCTTTTAAATATTTATACATTTTATCACAGGTAGTATAAATGGAAATTACATATATCCTTAGGATATTACATTACGTGTATCCATTTCATACATGGTCATCAACTCTGGATCATCGTTGATTTTTTTTATTTTATAAAATTGACTACAACATGACTTAGCTATCTGAGATATCGAATTCTGATGTTTATTATAACTGTTGTACATTTAACTGCTATTTATTGGCTAAAACCATTAAGTATTTGTCATTTCTTGATAATATGTTGAAAA
This sequence comes from Rhyacophila brunnea, assembly GCF_057557595.1. Classification (NCBI taxonomy): domain Eukaryota; kingdom Metazoa; phylum Arthropoda; class Insecta; order Trichoptera; family Rhyacophilidae; genus Rhyacophila; species Rhyacophila brunnea. The sequence goes on from NW_028232752.1 coordinate 38,108,272, forward strand.
AACATCCTAAATAGCATCGTGAAATTCTTTAATTGTATGGTCGGATAATAGATGGCGCGTCCATTTGTTTGTACTTTGGTTTATACCGTGCGCGACACATTGAATTAAACACACTATTACAAAACAATCCATGCTTCGCTAATTAAGTTTTAACCATTTCTGTAGAAACATTCTCAACAGGTGACATCTGACAAAGCTTTGAAAAAAAATATTTTAATTTTACATAGCTATTGGCATAATAAAAGGATGAAGGATTATAATATATAAAGTAACCTATGTATTCTGTATTATTTTTGAACCTTCTCATAAAAACAACCGTTCCATCACATCCCAGGAAAAGCTTTATTACATCTACTTACCTGCTTACCCGATGAAGACCGATGAAACCAGTTTGTGAGGGTCTTTACTCTTTAAGCTTACCCCCCCCCCCTCCCTATCGAAATTTGTATTCGGTACTGAATATGAAAAGCTATATTAAGTAAAAACCTTGGAAGGGCGTACTAGCAGAGACAATAATATGGTGAATCAAGTGTTCCACGAAAATGCAAGTTCAACGACATTCTACAAGTTGAGTGAAATAATGCTATAGAATAGCATATTATGTAGTGATCATGGCTCCCACATCCTGAAGCGGGCCCCCAGGCCAGAATTTTTGGCGGGTCCCCTACCTACCGCTAAGTTTCAAGGCATCCTGACAGCTCTCAGCTCTACACTGACGTTTTCCAAATGGTGTTCAAGGTCGAATAAAATTCAGTGTATTTTTAGCTATTTTTTAACACATCGAATTATGAAGTTGTCGAGTATCATCAACACACAACAACAAAAATAGCATCGCTTAACTTTATATTTAAAAATAGTAATAAGTTTGAAATAAAATAGCGCCGCAGGCAACTTTTTTTACTATCAGAGCAAATTTAAGATGTGTGTTTATCTCATTTATATGATCGACCCGCTACGCTGGCCCCCTTTAAACCCGGGCCCCTAGTCTAGAGCCCAACCTCCTCCCTTGTGAGGGCCATGGTAGTGATACTCTGTAGCCATAACCTGATACGATGAGGTATAGTAGTGTTCTACATGTCGTGTTATGGCTGTTCCTGAAATTGTTGATCACTAAAGTGAAGTCTTATATACGAAACTTTATATTGCGTTATTTCCAGCCTACGCATCAACGACTATGTTCGAATACCTATCAATACATATCAGTTAGAATTCTTGATATTTTTTAAAATCTCTTACATATTAAAAAATAACTCTCGTTTAAATGGATAAATAATGCTTTTATACCAATACTTACACTATTATGTAGACTTTCCCTAAATACATTGTAAAAAATGATTCTATACGACATGAAACCTTAATAATGTTATTAATATTTTTCATTTTAAAATTTTATAAAAATGTGAGCGCTGCTGGACCAAATTTTAACTTTCATAGTAGGTATCAGGTTTCAAAGCTGAAATTGGCTTCATCGTAATATGATATCAAATATCATCTTTTTTCATTCATATTTTACAATACACAATGTTATCAAAAATATTACGTACAATATACTGTTTATTATTAAATTATTATCATTTTGTTTATAATATCAATGTCAGTAAAATATTTTCTTGCCTATGTTATTAGTTATTACATTTACACTAATCTTAAAATTTATCAATGACGCTTTGTGTTATTAATTATTACTATAACTTATCTACACTGTGCACTATAAATAGATTGGTTGGAAAAATTATTTAAAAACTACAGTTTATAATTTGAACATGTTATGCATTTGAAGATCAATTGACATATTATATACATATAACTGTTAGTAAAACTATAGTTAGAAATAAAAAAACAACATTAAACAAAAATATAGATCCATGTCTGTTTGAGAGAGTCATGAATGAAACGCCATGGTGGCAATTATATAAAATATTTAACAAAGAGTGTAAGGGACCAAGTGCCAATAGGGACAAGTGGCAGAATTACTGTACGATTGATTGACTTATAAATTTATAACGCAAAATATTTGAATAAATTATGCGTTACGTTTGATGAATCAAATTTAAAAAAAATCGATGTGGGTTAGAAGTTATACTTCTTTGGCGTAACAAAACAAAAACAAAACTTGTGATAGCCTAGATTCTTCGACTAGCTCTTAATTATCTTGTTAAATTACAAGGAAAGGGACCGCTTATTGGAACGCCGTTAGTTTATTTCTATACACTTTAACTAATTATATTACTAAATTATATAATTATTTATCGTTGTTTTTATTTTTAAAGTAACAACTGCCACTATGACGTTTAATAGTTTGTTTACGTAAGGAATTGCAAATGGCCGACAATAATAAATTCGCTGCCTAGGCTACGGAACAATTCTAAACTATAATATTATACTGTATAATCGTCACGATTTCAGCACCATACCATGGCGTAAAGATAGTGCGTTCGGCTGATAACCGAACAATCGGTGTTTCGAATCCAATCGAGTGCGTTTTTTTTCGTGTGAAAAAATAAATTATGTGTTACATGTCACACGCCAAAAACACACTCTGATCTGATTTCCCAAACGCGCCAAAAGAAGTATAACTTCAAAAATGTAATCAATGTTATATAAACCTATTTTTTGAATTCAATGACTGCTACAAAATGGCCGTTCGTTGAACGGTTTCAACCTAATATTACTTTTTTATAAGTAATTATTTTAGTCGTTCAAATGTATTTTGATAATGCAATAATGTAATCAGAAAAGTTTTTATAATCTATAGTTTAAACAATTTTTATTTGATGTAAAAACAACATCGATTTTTAGGTAGAGGAAGGACAGATTCTTCTGACATTGCGGACACGACGAAACTACTGTGCAACGGTAATAGTGTCATTTAAATGTAATAGACCAACACCTAAATGACTTGCCTGCACTGCCATAAGAATCTGACACCATTCTATTCTTCCTCTTCCACCCTGTCATGACCCAACATAGGGCAAGCACAAGTTCGCGCTACTTCCCTCGGTCCATCGCCAACTCTTGCGCCTCCCGCCATGTCAAACCTGCAACACGTAGGTCGCTTTTGTACCACCGCTGCAGGGTGAGGGAGGGCCGGCCACGGCGACGGAACCCTTGAGGCCGTGCCACAAAGATACGAAGTGTCGTACTCCAAACGGCATCCGGAACATATGTACGAGCTCTACAACTACCTATAAGTATTAAGAAATATAACACCATAAAACCAATTAATTATCGGTTTCGCGAAAACGGCAATTACGTTTAATTACTATTATTAAATTACGTAAATCATCAAAATCGTCTCAAGGTTAGTTTTTAAACTCTATTTTATATGTGGTGAAGTGATAACATATTTTATAAAAAAAGTTTTTTGTGGAAAGAGGCTTTGCAATATTCGTCACTCCATTTAATTTCCAAATGAATTATTTGACAGGATTAATTGGGATTTTTTTTTATTTTATCATGATAGAGAAATGCAGAACTAAGTTAAATTTATTAAGGTGGAGCGATTTCTTCTACCAAATATGTATGTATATAAAAAATATTTGGACGAATGTTCCCTCAGCTTCACTGAAATTGCACTACATCATATTAAATTCCCGGTCTGGTTCTATGCACAAAGGATTTCAAGCGCTTCATTCAATTAGCAATATGAAAAATGTACGCACGATTTTATGACGAATCGAAATTATTTTAATAGTTAATTTTATAAATTTTAATTTATAATTCTATAATTTGAGATAAAATAAATTTAATCATAATTCTGTCAGATAATTTATTATCGCACAACTAATCGGCTTATTTTGATGGTTAATTAGAAAGGGGACAATTCAGAGCCGCCAGCTGGACGCCTGTATTGTTTCACATTCTAATATTGTTTTATGATATTAAATGTGATCTTGACATCTATTATCTCTAAACCCAACTTGACACGATCCCTCCATCTTGCATGAAGTCGATCAGATCTTCGTTTGTCTTCCGGCTTTCTGGATTGCAGTTTCTTTATCGGGCGTGACTCGTCTATTGTCCGACGAGAAGATCTAGGCAATAACTGAAAGTCGCTGGAGTCGAAGTGCAATTAACTAAATAGGAGGGGCTTATTAGTTCACAGTTTTAACACGTTGACAAGAAGATCTTGTTGAACAGTATACTTTACTATGCAATAGTTCAACAATCTTGTGCGTCCTAGTTATACATCACAGTGTGCGGGCTCCTGTATAAACCGTACATCTTACTATTGCATCTCCGTCTCCACCTTTGGTAGGTCCAAAGATACCGCGCATCACGGTCCATTCAAATGAACCCAGGATTTTTCCCATTTTTTAGTCATGTAGCAGAATTCCGAGTCATACATGACAACTTGTCTTATTAGTATTTTGTACAAGATGCATTTCAAATGACGGTTTAGTGGTTTGCAACTCAAGATGATTTGATAACCCGAAATAGCTGCCAACATAAATAAACCAAAAATCGTAAAATTGTATAAACTTTGTTTTAAACCATTATATAGGTTGCCGTTTATATTTCGAGAATTTGCAACACTGGTGTTGCTAGGTGTAATTTGACTTCTGTATTTTAAAGTTTGACATTTTAACGGCATTGGTTCAAACGCATGGAAAAGTGTATAAATTTTCGTGGAGAATATTTTGAAAAATTTTATTGTAAAAAAAATCGTTTTTGTTTGTTATTCCCGAAATATAAACGGCTACCCTCAGGTCTCAATCCGTAAACAGCACCAAGTATTAATCTCTTATAATGTAGTTCTACTCCGTAAACGCCAATTAATTTAATTAACACATTTTCTGGACCGTAGAGGCATTTATAGCCTATCACTTTTCTTCTTTCGACCATGTCCGATCCTAATAGGAATAATCACTACTATTCTCTTAATTTAAATTTCTATGCTTATTATTTCATTGTTTATAAAGTATTACACACGCAATTATTTATTGGCCATTCACTCTGAAAGTGCTCAAAATCCGTTTCTGTCCTCTGGAGACAACCATATATTCGGATCTATCCGATTAATAGATATTTTCTAACAGTGTGTCTAAAATATTTTATAATAATTAGTCATCCCTAGAATTGTCAGATTTGTACACTACAGACGCTGAAAATATACCAAATTGTTGTACCTGCCTACCGAAACGCAAGTAATTATTGGTAAATATAACAATTGCAATGCTAGTAATAAATCCGCCATATTTCAGTACCACGAAAAAGTATTTGCGAAATATATTTTATCTGTAGGCCTAGAACACACAGATTAATTTATCTGAGTCTGCTATTACATTATTTTATCTGTAATAAACTTTTTTCGGGCCGTTAAACAATTCCAGTCGACTAGATACGAGTATAGTGACCCGATTTTTTCGGTTGTCAGCTCCGCTAAATTTATTAAGTCTGCCATCTGCAATTATTATTTCATAACCTTGTACCAAAATAAAGTAGGATATAGTAATTTACTGTAGTTAGGATCTTATTCAGTAAGAGAAATCGTATGTATGTAACGTATCGTACAATAATCACAATCTTTCTTTATGAAACAATAAATTTCTCTAAATACCACACAATGTGTTATGTTGACTAAAAAAATATTATTTTTTAAATCAAATTATATTATTTTCATCAAAATTGATAAATTTGCATAATTGAAAATCATTTACCTTTACTTTTTTTACATTATTTGTAAAAAAATGTTCAAAAATGTCAACCGTTGTAATGCGATACAGTGCGTGTTTCGCTGGTTGGTAAATATGGACGCCTACGATAGTCGCGCGGGTTAAGCGTCGGCCTATAACATCGTGGGTCCCAGGTTCGAATTCTGGGTCTGGCAAGGTCACAACATCCATTTTTCGCTAACATCCATTTCTCGTAAAAACAAAAATCTGTTAATACAAAAACCTCCACTCTATGGAAGCCCATATGATCTTAATTGGACCGGATATGGTCGATATATGATAACATGATGTCAGGAGATATTTGGTTATATTGAGAAATAATCACTAAACATAGCGCAGTCGATAGATATTATGTAATCTAATACAGTGAAGAAACTTATATAACAAAAATAATCAATATTTGAGTTGCCTAGAGTCATATCTCGCATATTCCAAAAATCTTGTAATTAGAAGAAAAGTTTTGAACTCCCTTGAATATTAATGAGCAAGTGAGTCGATTTACATTATTTTTTTTAAATAATATATATATATATATATATTTATAATACTCCTAAGGTTGCATGATAAATAAAGGTCCGTGATCGATTAGAATGGTCTTGATGACAGAAATCATATCATTCATTGAAAAATGTGAGTTATGATACCAATAGTCAACTTTTTGAACGATTTTCAGGTAGTTTAAAGTGACTTCTGATAGCCAACTATTTTTCTTTGTATAGATTAATGCCTTTAGAATCACTTTTATATATTTAAGTCAAACATGACAAATATGCAAAATGTGAGTTATGACTCTGGGTGACTCATTTATTCTAATCAGACTAGCAAGAGACATTGCATAAGATTTCTTATGGTTGTGCGTAAGTTTGTCTACCAATGGCTCTTAATTTATGTAAACCACGTTAGTCTCACGTATCCTATTTATTCCAGATGGTTTAATATTATGTACATGTTATACTGAATACCTAATTTAGAAAAACTTACAATTATTTCTATTAATATTATTTGATATATTTTCGTTATTTCTTCATTATTTTTATTTCAAAACGGGTATGCGGGTGTGGTGCAATTATTTTGGAAATCATATTCGCGGTGTGTCAATATTAAGAAAATTGTTAATAACCCCATGTCAAGTGTTTTTTAAATCATGTTCTATTGACCTATTATAGGTTACGAGAAATGGATCCACATGCTCGACCAATTAGGTCCAAACTCCAAACAAACAATATGTATATTTGCCATACGTCGGATAAGCCTACGTGTAAACCGATCGACCATCGTGGGTACTACTATTCTACCATGTATTAATTCAATACGTATGAGTATTGTGTTTAGTACTTTTCGTGTCAAAGCACTTGAAGGCCTCTTAATTAATCGGAATTGCGGTATATTCATAAAGGGATTTAGAAAAAAAACCTGATTAACTATTATTTTAAAAGCAGGTCAGTTATTTCCACAGTTGCTTAAGTTTAGATGTATGGAACCAAAACAAGAATATAGTTTGCCAAAAATATAATAAAATTTATTACGTAACACTATATGAACTTATAGTTTTATTACATGCTTCTATGGCATGTTAGTTAGTAAACTAACTAATGTCGTAACTTGTAGATAGTTTACTGCAGCAAGTAATAACAGTTAAGATTACATTGATGCAACTCCCGTAAGCCGTTTCTTCCCTCCTATTACATTCATCAATGCTTCCATTAAACAGCCCCTAGGCACAAGCCTTGTGCAATATCGGAATACTTCTTCTTCCTTATTTCTTCTCATGTCCCCTTGATTCTATTTCGTCTTAATTTCGTTTATTTCCCCTCTTAACACATTGTTAACTTACACACAAGAAATATTAGTATTTGTAAATTTAATATGTGACTTCGTGAAAATCTTTAGGATAACAAAACATATTATTTTAGCCATACGTTTTGACCAATACTATAAAGTTTAAGGTTTAACGATGGAATTAAACTATAGTTTACCTGTATTATGTATGTAATGTAACAATTTTCTACATTCAAAATCTTTATTCATTAAAAAAAATATTTAAGTATTAAAAAAAATTGCATTTGAGGCATCTAAAAAATGTTCCTTTGGATATTTGAGTGAGTTTGTTAATATTTTTTTGTGGTCATTGTAGAAATATCAGAGAGAGTCGGGTTCAGTAGGCCACTAAGCCCTACACAATATTACCATCACCAAAATTAAGATGGTATTGTCTTCAATTACCCCTATTTTTCCTGAATAAATTAGTACATACAGAAAATATTATGATGGTATAGGGAACTAGCACTAATAACACCGAGACACCAAGTTTAAATAAGTCAAAAAGACCCAGTGGTATAGTTTCACCCGTAATGGCATAATACCACCCCAGTGAGTACTTTTTTGACTTTTGAATAATCATTCTTTTATATTATTGACGTTTTACAATACTTTCAACAACAACAATAAAGTTCCAGACCAAAGATTGGTAACCTTTTCTCTGGTGGGCCTGGATAGAGCCTCTTATCTCACTGGTATGTCGCAAACGTACCAACGTAACTAATAACCGCACTATCATACCTGTGCACCGATCAACATGACACGCTCCGCATCAGCAAAACATTCCCATTGTCAACTCACTTGCTATCGGTCGATCCTTCAAACCTTTCCGTATGAAGTGCTTTTTTTCCTACACCTTTAAGTACCTATACAGTATACGTTTGTCATTAAAACATAATCTCAATGGTGAGAATAGGAGGAATAGGGGGAAATATGTAGAATAAAGAGTTTTTAGTAAAACCTGTGTTTAAATCTATTGCATTCTCTGCCATCTGCACTATACCAGGTAAGATATTTAGAAAACAATCTAAAATCGAGTTTGATTCTAACATGCGTCGTTCACGTACCGAACAAATGCTCTAGCTACTGAGTTATTAACTCGATTACCATGATCTTCCTCTACTATACCACAGGTTGAAAATGAGAATAAACCTCATATTATGATGTAGCACTATGGAGAAAAAAGTATTAATAATATATAACTACTTTAAATTACTTTTGATATTATTTTATTATTACGACTAATCCCATATAGCCGGTCTAAAATGTGTTATAAGGATAAGTCGGTGGTACACGAGTACACTGTACTAAAGTCGAAATACAATGTACCCCCTTGACTTATTATTCCATACATATATCGCCTGCGGACGTATTTCTCAGGCGTAGCTGGCTGGAATGCCAAATAAATAAAATTTGTTCTATAATATGTATCATTAAAGCTTTCGATACTACGTCGATAATGTCTCCAGATTAACAAGTTTACAAGTTTATACATTGAAATAATAATAATCTACCTACGTGATTAGATGAGCATATTTTATTAATAGTTTAATTCAAAGAGTTTGGACTATAGAGAGTATTTAAACTTTTTCGAATATCGATTTCTTGTTCGTCTTTGGCGTACTGGAATCCACTGCTAGGCACAGACGTATTCCATTTCTTTCAATATACTTCCGTATCTCAATCTTACAGTTTTTCCAATGTAATCTGTCCATCTAATAGTGGGATCTTCCAAGATTTCGTTATAGCACTTTTCTCCATCAGTGATCTATGCTGATGATGTGGCCGAAGTGGCGTAGTTGTTTTTGTTGAAATACAACATTTGATAATAAGTTCAGAACGATTTACTGTGGTTGCATTTTGAAGTACAGAAAAGTTAATTACTGTTCTCCATTATTGTAAATTCAGTCAAAGCACATTTGAGTGCATGGCAACCTTAGTCTTGGGTAACTGCTCCTGAGACACTCCCAGTCATAAAAATAAAAATTATGCTTCACACCAAACGTAGGGTTTCGTGATATGCCCAATTAAGACCGGGTGTGGTGCGGGGCGGGTGTTGTTTGGTAGGCCATTAACCAGTGTTCTCCACTTTTGACAACTCGACGACCCTCTGCCAGTCTGCCACTTCTTCTGAAATAAGTAAAGCTGAGTGGTAACAACTGACAGTTAACATCCATCATAGTCATCACCACGTCACTCCACTTAGTTGGCATCCTACCACGTCATCCTCATCTTATAGAAGACTATTATACTCTTCAAATTGTCAGCACTAACTACTACGAGAAATTTATGACTAAAGAAACCGAGTAGGTATGCATCTTAAATACAGCGCTGAGACCATATCCTACATATTTCTTCAGAATAGAGTTGGTATTTTTAATCAGAGCGTCTTCTTAATATAGCACCATATTTCAAACCAAGGCCGTTTATGGTCAGTTTGTGGTAATGGATAGCGAGCTATGATATTAGTGATAGTTTTTGATTATCTTCGAATGCAATGCTGTAATCAGTATGAAGTAAATGGAGATTGCATTTTCTGATCAAATAAATTTAAGTATTACCATTTATTTTAATTTTAAACAATCATCGGTTTCCATAAATATTTTACAGTATTGCATTCAAAGTATGAGCAAAAGCTAGCAATATGATCAAAATTCACAGTTTTGTACCGCGACGTTAGTGAGCCTTGTCTTAAACACATAATATTATATCCGTTTTCTACCTCATACTTTCTCATGTCTTCACACCATAAAGGCATATTATGAAGAAAACTACCGACTAGATTTGTAGATGTTCTAAAGTATACTTATTTAGTTATATGTTTTGGCTTTTCCACATTTTATCTAGTCTTGAAATTTTGTGGTTCTTCTTATGGTTTTCCATCCTTAATTGTCTAACGACTCTCATAATAATATATTACATACTTCAATTAATAATAAAAGACTTAAAGTGCTTTACTAATTGATTATCAAAAAATAAATCAATGTCTATATTAGATATACCTAAAGTCAATTTCTGTACAGGAAATGACTAAATAAATACTGCATCAAGAAGTGAATTTCTGCTCCATCACAAACTTCAACTTAGTTTAATATCACAAATGGAAGCAAAAGACAATTACAAAAATAAATTTCTTGAAGGTTACAGAAATCGCTGTGATGAAGTTATCATGCAAAAAAGATTAAAAAACATTGCTGGAGGCAAACGCGTGTTTTATGTATGGAAAAGTTTGCGTTCACAGTGAACCGAAGCGGCAACTGTGAGCGACGAAATTTGTTTTTAACACTGAAACAACTGTTGCCTAAAAATACGGTTGAAAACATTAAGAATACGCATATGGCCCGAACACAATATCGTTACATTGCGTGCTGTTCAACGCGACATAGAGAATGATAGAAACGTTGAGATAGAGATAATGAATCTCTAAAGTGCTAGCACGTGACGTGTCGATGTTCGGGCCATTATACACACTAATTGACGTCAAACATTACTGATTATCTACAGTATAGTCCATTATAAAAATGTGGTATTATCACTGAACTCATGCCGTTGAGAGAATACAATGACTAGAATAACGGCATTTTCGAAAGTAACCAATATCTTGCGATCGGCCTATTTGTACAGTAAAATATGGTAGCGACCAGAAACAATAATTTATTGTTTCGTCTGTGCCATACTCATCGGTGGTTTTTAAAATATTAATTTTTCAGTTTCAATATTAATTGTATATGATTTATATACTTTAGCAAATACATACCTATATTATGTCTCCAACTAATTTTCTAATAATATGTAATAAATAGTATACTAATCAATTGAAGAAAATTATACATAAAAATCGTAAAGAAAAACTCAAAGTATATGATAACTAGGCTAGACGTGATTTCCAATGAAATTGCTAAAAAATAATGGGGTAGGACGTAACGGTTGGTTTTTCAAAAGAGAAAAATAATTCATATCAATGTCTAAGGTTTCTACCTGCGTGTCTCATTATATTATTATGTACTCATGTAGTGTCATGCATTTAAATTATTATTTTTCTTTACTATGTAATACTGTAGTATTTTTAAGAAGTAATACGTTCTACCTGTATCATTTTTTTCATTCTGTGTATTTTTTAGAAGTGTTTCATGCTGCTTGTATAATAACAGAAATTTTATTTATAAATATTAATTTATATACATATTTTAATATTATACCTATTTTCAAAATACATTATATTTGACAACAAAATTGACACACCCTTTAATAATCAGAAATAATTATATATTATTTATATTTTACCTTTTATGATACAGTGCGAAATAAAACTGATACTGAGTGAAATGACCATCGGCCATTAAAAAACGTAACGCTTTCAATCACCGCTTCGCTTCACTTTGAACTTAATTCACGCATTTTCACTTGAGATAACTAGAGAATAACTATTATAAGGAGAAAAAATATATAAACTGTTTTATGGAACTGTTTTCGATAGACAACAATGAACTGTAACATTGAGACTGTACACAAACTACAAATACACACTTAAATGATATACTCCTGTACTGTACTCAAATCGTGATATATTATTTTGCAAGCCCGTATCTTTGAAAAAGTTTTGTAGACTTTTCGTTGAATGTATTTTTTCTATTGGAGAAAAGTTTGAACAGAGTAAAAAATAATATATTATATCCAATTAAAAATATACCTTATATTTTGAAAAAAAAATGTTTTACGGTTTATAGTTAGAAATGTTTCGTTTAAAAAATATTACATGTGGTTTCATTACACTATTATAAAAGGTAATAGTTAACATATATGTTATTAATGTTACAAAATATAAAAATATTAAAAATAAAGGACGCTAAATAAATTGTGTCTCCTATTTATAAAATTAAAATCGTGTGTTAAATTGTATGTTACATGTTTACTTTAAATCTACCCAAATATTTTAAATTATACAGGTGCTAATGTGGTAACAATATTATGTTATTTTAAAATTGGGTGCGATTTCATACTCCAAACGTGCTGTATCCATACATTTTTCTTTATAAAAAACTAGCTTTTAGTTAATGATCATATCGATCTAATACCCCAAAAGTTCCCATCCTTTTGGCCGCCGAAGGTAGTCGAACGGTCAGGTTCGCTCTTTATATAATTCATAAATCGATACCACTTACAAATTCCACTTTGGTTCGATTCATACTTCAAAATATTATTTTTACTCTTTTAATAATTTGACCATTCAGTTTAAATTAAATCTTAAAATAAAATCATAATAATTTGCACAATCCTCTGTGTACCGGTTTATTAAAATCTAGATTGAATGTAAGGAGGCCAAAGTAATAAAAATATTATTGTGATATTTACAGTCGTGGACGTAAATAACTATACAATACCGTAATTTATTTTTAATTAATTATGTTTGTTTGCTCGGAAAATAACAAATAAATTCTCTCTCTAATGAATACAATATACCAAATTGACGTTATTAACGACACAAAGGGCAGAATAATATTATTAGATTCGTTGTTTTTGTGGGTAAATTGTTAAGAAAATGCTTAATAGTCGTATAAGAAAATTAGTCGTATGAATATGAAGTTGCCCAGGGTGGAATCAATAACTATGCATAAATAAAATATTGAAAGATTATTTAATTTCTTTCTGTCAGCTTCTTAACTCTGTAGTCTCTGTCGAAGAATATATCTGTCGAAGTGTTCTCCGTTCTAGGCCCCATGAAATAATGCGTGAATCCTGAGACTTTATACTTGTATATCGGCCTGTCAGGACTAGTATTTCATCAATATTCATCTCTAAATTTTCTTTTCCATTGTAATTTGGAGAACTTTATAATTCTGGCTACGCATAAAATGCCTGAAGTAGGAGATTATTTTCTTCTTCGATACTTTGAGGATCAGGCAGGGGAAAAACTTGATCCATCACTCACTTCGATCAATACAGTTCCCAAAGCATGGCCCCCAAAAAGAGGGGGGGTGACAGGGCTCTCCCGGGGGCCCGAGCTTAGGAGGGGCCCGGCGTGGCGTATCGACCAGTTAAGCGAGATAAACACACACCACAAATTTGCTCTAATAGTAAAAAAATTCGCCTGCGGGGTAATTATACGGGTGGGTTTAAATTTTATAATTATTGTTGGCGTATTTCCTGACTGGCGAAGGGTCGCATGTTACTTGGCTATCACAAAGGCGGTCGCGATCAGTGCTTCATAGTATGATTCCCAGTGTCGACAATAGTTCAAGCAGATTTATTTAAAAATACGAAAAATCGCTAATAAAACATGGAATTCCCTTTATTTTACACGGAACCTGGAGTTCCACGGAATAACCATTTTGGGGACACTACTGTAGAATATTACACTGCCCTGAACCTTAGCGAGAAGTTGGGGGGCCCGTCAAACACCGTAGCCTCGCTTCAGGATATGGAGGCCATGACCCAAAGTATCATGTAGCAACATGCTATATTACAGTGAGTTGAACTAGTTTTTGTTCGGTTATCAAATATTCAGAATTTAGATAAAACCCATGCCAAACATAATATTAAAAATTTGCATCGAAACATTGAAGAAATTAAATCAGGAATCGTATTTTTCATTCAGATAATGTCGTTATAATATCACACTATTTATCCTACTTACTTGCACCTATTTTGTTTTTGAAATTAACTTAGAAATTAGATCGCTGATGCATAGATTATTGCAACATGCCAAGACTACTAATAATAACAAACTTACTTTGGAAGAAATCTGTCAGATTCGTCAGACGGGTTGCCTTTAGAATAGCGACAAACATTATTCATGTGAGTGATTGTAATTTATAATAATAACAAAATTATTAAACATGCCATACAATACTATGCTTTCACTCAAAAAAACACTTTACAAATGAATATTGGTCTATCACTAACCACCAAACCACAATTATTATCAATTGAGTTGACAAAAAATCAAGATTTGAGAAATCATAATTGATTTCCGTTTTATATTGACCGCTTTTCATATAATATTTAATATGTATCCAGAAACATGAAACGCGGTTTTCAAAACACCATATCCTCATGTATTGTTAAGTCAATACTGATGCAGTACACAACTAAAAGCGATTACCTCTTTAAGATGAGTTGATTATTCATTGGTTGAAAAGTTAAAATATCTCAATCATTTTTATTTAACTTATTCTGTGTGCGTTATATTATTGTCTGCAATTCTATGAGTGTTGGTTTCTTTTATTGTTGATGTTTCGATAACTTTTTTTACTCAGTAGGTATTTTTTACTACGACTTACATTAGCATTTATTACATACATGAAACAAGATGGTGGAATAAGTGAAACCTCAATTCGTCTTGTCTAGATATAAATATAACCTGATATAAGTTTGTTTTCCGCATCGACGATAAAGCAACAGAAAACAAAAACAAAATTTATTACCTATGAGAAAATTCATGTGTATAGTATTTTTTAATTATAATCTACTATAATATATAATATTTCAGAGAAACAAAAGCAGTATGTCTTCAAGCCGGCTCTGTATCGAAAATGCTTTGTTTATAGAGAAAATAATATAAGGCAACATGTATGTTAATATTTATATTATGTTTTTATCAAACGGGAATAATGGAGTCTGTTTTGATGACAAGCTTGATAAACATCATGGGCGTCTCGTTAAAATTAAATTAAATTATTGTATTCTGATATTAATTATTTACATCGACTTTTTAACAATAAAAAAATATCAAATTTTCATTGTATTATTCGAACGCTGCTTTTCCATTGTTAAGAAGCAATCTATTATTTTGTCATGTTAATTAATAACTTTACAGTCAACGCATTAGGTTTACATTTACCTTTTACTTGCCGTTTCTGATATTAAAATATATTATATTGTATAGGTAAGTGATTAAAAAAATGGTACGTTTAAATCAAACGGTTAATCACCTTTCGGTAGTAATCATCAGAATAACGGTACAATCGATATTATTTGTTTTTCCAGTAACGCTTCATCAGAGCATTTGAGTAGGTACTTTACTCATTTATTATTATAAGTACATAAAAATATCATATTTTTTAATTTCAAAATCTGCGTATGTACTTTTAAACCCTCGCTTGGTGCATTGTCTGAAGAGTAATGTATGTTGCAATCCATAGCTGTACCGCGCGCTGAATATAACACTATTTTAGGATTTTCGAGGGTTAAAATTCTGCCTTTGAAAAAAATGACATGATACTTTTTATAGCAAAGACCTAATTAATGGATGGGGCGAATAGCCAAAAATGCTACACAATTTTATGAAAATTGCAATCACTGTAAAACACACTAAAAATATTATTAGGTAATACTTGGCAGTATTTCTTATCATGAATGTATGTAAATTTAATGAATTACATGGTGTATTAGTAAATTGATGGTAGGGGACGAGTAGTTTATGAATATGTCTTTTTTCTCATTCTCTTAGTATTATAAATATGCTATATCGTCACCTCAGTTTCAACGCTATGTTTGCTGGATGCATTTTCAACTGAAGAGAGATCAAAAATACATAGATTTTCATAGTTTTTAATAACTGGCTAAACAAAAAAAATGACATTTTTCTCTTACAGTACGTAAAAATGGGAACAATATTATGTTGCATAAGTACGCTGTAAAATTAATATTCCATACTAAATATACACTAAGAACACTAATTATTGAAAACGTATATTTATCCCAATTTATTAATAGGATAATACTATGTTCATAGTTGCTTTCATTAAAAAAATACGTCACGAGTTGCCACTGTGATAGTCTCACATAAAAAGTCTCGTAGAAACTACTGAGTCAACTGTTTGCCAAATACATTGCGTAGCGCCAGCAGCGTAGCTAGTTGATAATCTAAAGGAAAGCTAGCAAAAAGTTGAGAGAAACATGAAAACAAGACAATTACCGGAAAATATAGTGTCCTTATTCGAACCCGGAATGGCTATTAGAGAAACGGGGTATGGAAAGGGGGTGGGAGAGGCCTGATATGTCAGGAGGGGAGGAAGAAATTTGTCTTTTTTATTGGCGTTGCTTTCTGCAGATTGTATGGGCACATTGCTTTAAGATAAACTATGTTCTTGTTGAATTTTGATCGTTAAAAATAACTATAAAAGAAACGTTCTAAAATACGTTCCATCAACCCATTCCTAACTGTTGTAAGTAAGATATATAGCGCCTGTATACGTACATGGATTTACTGGCAGCAATAATGAGTATTTTAAGCCATCATGACAATAACTGTTTGCACGTAAAAGTGGCGACTGTCTCTCCAATCTCATTATTTAAGAGTGAGCGAGACGCGATTTTGTCATTGTATGGTACTATTTCGTACTATTTGACAGGTAGTGAAAATCGGTCAACCTGAAAATTCGTTCGTAGTTCGTTTTTTTGCCAGCAGGTTCGCCACTATCGTTCTACTGCGCAGACTCAGATCGAGAAAATCCTACTGTCGCATGAAAATTCAGAAGCTTCCAATGTTTTTTGATGCATGCATGCAAGCTTGCAACTGCAGGATAATACTCGTACATGTTTAGCCCATACATTTTTTTGTTATGACCGCGATAATACTTACTCTTAACAGTAAATGCATGCACGTGTAAACGGGGTAATATGTTAGTTTTGAATTACCCACTCGATTTTAAAGGTTAAATCCGAATAATATATGTTTGCTGTTATTATATTATTATTACATATACAAAATATTATTATTATATTTTTGATAATTAGTAAAAATACAATACAAGTATATAATTATTTTTACCTACCATCATTTATAATACAAATGTATAAATAGACTTGATAATGTTATTAATTTTGTATAAGTGGAAGGCACTTAATTTATTCTAGTAATTGACTCGTGAGTCGTGACTAGTCAATAGACGAGAAATGATTCATTCCATCCTTATCGAATGAGCAATCCCTCGATTCAATTAAGGGGCGTCCCCATGGGCATCACGGCTCACGATGCGTCACGGAAGTGGAAAAAGCTAAATAAATCACCGATAGATAAACCTATCAGGTTTGGACAAAAATGCGCAAAAGTTGCTAGTCATGGACGCGTCTGGAGTCTAGACGATAATATGCGAAATAAATCATTGAGTCGAAAGTTCAAACTCGAAACGCATAAAAAGGCAACGACGTGGAAATGTAATCGCATCTTACAAGAAAAGCAGCTCCCCTTTTACACATCCTGCGTGTACTTTACAAACGAATAACGTTCATAGCATTCTTACACAATAAGACATCTTTTTTTAAATATTCATTAAGTATTTTATTTTACTTAATAAATATTTGAAAATTGTAATTAGGTATATAGTGATAGAATCTACCTAATAATAAATTTATATTATGACACTAGCGCATCTATTCTATACACAAGACTGCTATGGGCTGCTATCGACGGCTATCGAGGGTAGTTTTTCATATTTTGTATTGCGGTATTATATGTAATTGTTATAACTGTCTATCTCGCTCTAAAAATTAGCACAGCCAAGTGAGGTGCAGTTAAAATACAGCACTTATTGTAACAATTATAACTAACCTATTGTATAAATTATAATACATCAACACAAAAATATGAAAAACTACCCTCGACAGCGGTCGATATCAGTCGTGTGTATCGAAATATTGCAGTGGTACGACTTAGGAGGCAGTACGACTTGGGCAACCTTCCCTTAAATGCTCGATTCTTATGGCAAAGAATTAAAAGCAAGTCTGACCTCCTACGCATAATATATAGAATAGATGCGTAGGAGGTCAGACTTGCTTTTAATTCTTTGCCATAAGAATCGAGCATTTAAGGGAAGGTTGCCCAAGTCGCACTGCCTCCTAAGTCGTACCACTGCAATATTTCGACAAGTGGGGTCATAACATTGAATCTATCGATCAGAAAGTGTACTAATAAGTAATTCATGTTAAATTGCATCCAGCAATACGTAACCAATACGTTTATCAAAGAAATATTCATTTGGAAAGTATTTTGGCTCTCTTAGTATTATATTTTTGGTTGATTCGTAAGATTATATTATAATACTTATCAGTGGTTTAATATATAAATAAATGTCAATTATTCCCGATTTAACAGTGTTTAGTGATGTCATTTTGGAACATGAATTACCTGTTAACGTCGCGGTTATAAATTTATGTTAGATTTTATTTTGAAAACCTCTGTGTCCTAAAGCTGCGTTGAAATCATACCGGTACGACATATGATTATGAAATGTTTAGTGTTTATAAATTATTTTTATTTATTTTTTCTGGTTGAAGTGGCTAAACTACTATACATCATATAAAAGAATGGTGATATGATCCTAATTTTAGAGTGGTTTAATGTGCTTTAATAAAACTGGTAGAGATTTTAAAATCCCGAAACCAACTTTGCAGCATCATCAATTATTAGCCATAAACAAACAGGCAAAGTTAAGGAGACCAAATAAATTGACTAACAATATGGAGAAAGAACTGGTGGAGCACGTAATTGTTTTGGAATCTTGTTTCCATGGTTTAACAATTAAAAAATTCGAAGTTAAGCTTTCCAAGCTTGAGTTGAAAATGAGACAAATTTGTGCGAGTATGACGTTTGCAAGATTAATAAGAGTTTATTTTTATGATTATTTATCTATATTATGTTTCTACTTACCAAAAAAGAGGATAGAAATTACTTAGATTTATTCTTCATGTTTATTTTTTACGTTAAGTACGACTAATGCTATATCCGGTACGACTTAGGGCTACGAGTTCCTAAGTCGTACCGAACAAATTTTTTTAAGAATAAATTAAAAACGTGTGTAAACATTTTTTATGTTTATATTATAATTGAAATGAATAAAAAACACAATAAAGTACAAAATAATGTGAAAAATTGCGTTTTAATTCCCAAACGATCGAAACTATAGCGAGTTTCTCTTTCCCAAGACACATACGCATTTATTATAACCTCAACATTAAATTGAACAATTTGGCAGAATAGATCAAAGTCATGAACTCGAATTAGTAATATTAATGGAAAGTAGGTTGATTTTTGGTTGTTGATTTTTTTCAATGGTAACGTTGGTTTTTGTGTTTGAATAATATACAGTTTGTAACGATTTAAATTTATAGGTAATACCAATTAAAAAGCATTATTAAAAAAATCACCGCTAACAACGATATGTAAACAGAAACTATAAGATGAGTTCTGATAGCCAACAAGTATAACTTCAGAATCCGTAAGTATCTGATATTCAAAGTGGTATCGCGAAACACAAAAATACAAAACACTGCTGTGGCCAGTCTTCAAATAAAGATCAGAATTTTAGGTCGATAATAGTCTGAAAACGGTCTTATTATATATAAACGAAAGATCCAGAATGTGATATTTGCACCCAATATTGAAGATACCCCACGATGGCAAAGAACCTTAAGCGTCGGCTAATAATGAATTTAAATGCGACTGTCAATTACCTACGTGAACGCAGCCATGATTTATTCTGGATCAGAATCGTTTCCTCGTGTCAAGCCTATCAGGCACCGTTAGCGAGGGGTGCAAGACTAGTCAATGCGCTCCCCATAGACGTAGACATTTTCGGTGACATGTTATGTATTTTGTATTCGAAATTTTATTTTTCTGTATAAAAGTGTATGTATTTATTATCATTATGCATATTCTCTTTATCTCTCGTGTGATGGTAATTTTATTGTTATAATGTAAATTTCATGTTGTGAACGTCTTTAGATTTGCTATGTCCACAATGTTTTGATTTCTTAAATAAATAAATAATATCGTGGGTCTCAGGTTTGAATCCTGTGTCTGGTAAATACACATATTGTTTTTCAATCTGTGTTTGAGTCAGAGTATGGACCTAATAGGTTGAGCAAGTGGCTAACATCCATTTCTCGTAACAATCTGTTAATACAAACCTCCACTATGTGAAGGCCCTTATTATGATTCTATTAGGATCGGACATAGTCAAGAATTGAAGATGGAGTGTGGCGCATACGTCATCACAATTGCGAAGTCTTGGGTCGACCGGCACTGAAAATTTCTAATGTGAATCCGTCTAAGCGGACGAGCGTTGGAAGTTGGGAGACCCACATAGAGGTGGTTGGATGGCGTGGCCCAGGATGCGCGACTGATCAGAATTCCGAATTGGAGGATTATTGTGGAGGATATAGCAAACTGAAAACTATGACTTGAGGAGTCCAGGGCCAACCCCGGAATGTTAAAATGTTATATAAAATTAGAGTACCTATATACGCGTAGATCAGTAGATAGTCTCTTAAAAATAAAACATAGTCCAAGCACACAACAATGACATTATGTATTTATTATTTTACCGAATCTGTTTTATTTTCTGCAAATAGGTATTTTATTTTGTTGACCACTGAGATTAGGTTTTAATAATATGCAGGTATACAAACAAAACATTGTTACCTACAGTAAAAAACATAAAATAGAGTCTCAATACATTTTTTTTGTATTTGTTGATTACTCGAGTAGGCATATAAAATAATAACATAATAATATGTTTACGTAGTAAATCAAAAAAATCACTCATTTTCCTTTAGCGAATAGCTTATTTCATGTATGTTATATTTTAGGTATACGAGAGAGAAAAAAAGAAAACACAAAAATCACATCTCAGCATTCATAACATTGTTTATCAATCAAAAAGAGCACGGTATTTCCGCCTACTTCATATAATAATATAAAAGAATATTGTCTCCCAAATCAAATTATCCTCGATTTTCCGGAAAGAACAAATAAAATTCGCCCAATGGTGACCCCGCTCTATAGGAAAAGTTTTCCACTTCACGAAGGAAAGTGGACTCTTTGTATACGTTATTATTTTTTCCTTCGTCGCTTTGAATTTAAAATTTACAATTGGATACAAAAAAATGTCGCTTTGGGTTGTCTTTCTTGCCTCGGGAAACTTCTTTAGTTATTAGGTTACCATGGCAATATTCATAGAAGAGTAGTTATGTCAAACTGGAAAAAACTATCTTAGTTTATGATGACATAAGAAACATTGAGAATGGGAAGCAATTAAGATTTGAAATGTGGAATTATATTGTTGCTGGTTTTTTTAAATTTATTTCTATGAATTCTAGAATAATCATTTTAAAACTGTTTTAATAAATTATGCATCGAAGAAAATATTTATTCAAATAAAAGACAATTTCATAATATTGTAGGTAGGTACTTATCCACATTATTATAATAAAATACATATAATTATATCATACAATAATATGAATATTATATTATTAAGAAGTAGCTATATTCATCTTCGTTTTCATTTCGTTCACTATTGACAATCGTAACTCTAAGCCGGCTCGCACATCACAATTCGCCTTGTGTGCCTAACGGCCATAAATCAAAAGTTCTAAGACTTTCGACGAATGTTGCATCGTACATCCTCGCACATCTGCCCAGCGGCAAACGTCAAACACGAAAAAAGAGAAGTCTCTCGTCTGCCATTTTTATTGTGTTGATTGTATGAACAAACGTCAAACGCGGCGGCGTGAGCGAGCAATGACATTGTAGACAGAGACAAAGACAGAAATGACCGATGGCCGCCAGCTGTGCGCTTGCGCGGAGTCGTCTTTTTTTAGATACGACATGCAGGCTGTTCGAAATTCGTCATGTTGCATCAGCGGATCGTCTCGCGTCGCAGTTGCAACGGCCAATGTGCGAAGGTCCATTTAATAACGTTTGTTTCTTGGTTTACGATGACGTCACATCGACGTATTCGATGCGTTTTTAGGCGAGACGAGTTCCAATGTGCGAGCCGACTTAGCCGGCTCGCACATCGCAACTCGCCTTGTGTGCCTGACGGCCATAAATCAAAGACTTCTGAGACTGCCGGCGAATGTTGTATGCTACAACTCGCACATCTGCCTAGCGGCAAACGTCAAACGTGAAAAAGGAAAAGTCTCTCGTCTGCCATTTTTATTGTGTTGATTGTATGAACAAGCGTCAAACACTCACCGCGATGAGCGAGCAATGACAGTGTAGAAAGAGACAGAAACAGAAATGGCCGATGGCCGCAAGCTGTGCGCTTGCGCGGAGGCGACATTCCCGAGATCGACATGCACGCTTTGGCCATTGCAACTAGACAAATGTCGCAGGGTCGCAGAGTTGCAGTTGCATCGGCCAATCTGCGAAGGTCCATTTGATAACGTTTGTTTCTTGGTTTACGATGACGTCACATCGACGAATTTGTCGTAAGACGCATGCGGCGAGTTCTGATGTGCGAGCCCTCTTAGTTATACTTATCCAGCGATTGCTGCATTCCACAGTCTGCATGTCTGAAGATATTGAGAGTCTCATAGCGTCCTTCATTTTGTGACTAAACTCCTCCACGTCGATTCTTGATCTTTTTGCGGACTGTGAACCTTCCTAACTTCAAAACTATCATAATACATATTTTAAGCATTTTTATACTTTTATTTTTCTTTTTATAGAACAAAGATATTCGTGCACTTTTCCTTCCGTTCGTGGAATCCTTATCACACGCTTTCAATACCACATTTCAAAGATATACCTATAACATAAATTTTAATTTATCGTCTAAGTCAGGGGTTCACAAAGTGTGTCCCGCGTGACTTTTTGATGTGTCCCGCGGAATTTATGGTAAATCTGTATTATTTTTTCGTCTTCATATCGAATATTAAAAATTAAGTTTAAAATTAAATATCCTTTTAATCATCAAATGAACTTTAATATTTTTCAAAATCCCTTTTCATGTAAGCCGGACACTGTTCCCGTAAAAATGCAGTTTGAAATAATAGACTTGCAAGGGAACGTGGAAGCAAAAGCATCTTATCTTGATTAGAATTTAATTGGATTCAACGAAGGACTTTCACTTGAGGTATATCCAAATATAGTTAAACATGCTCATGAAATGGCTTCTTTATTTGGAAGCACCTATATTTGTGAAAAAATATTTTCTATAATGAGCATTAATAAATCAAACTTATGATCAAAATTAATAAACAACCATATCGCATCTGTATTGCGTATTCACACCATAAAATTTGAGCCTAGATTGCAGGATTTAGTTTCAAACAAAAAATAATTCCATAAATCACAAAAAATCGTCAAAAATTTAAATATTTTTTTAAATATATTAATAAAAGTAATAATAATGTATATTTAGTTAAAAATATAAGTTTACATAATGAAATATTTATTTTTATTTTTTTGCCCTATGTTTTTTAAAAACAGAAAATATTTGTATATACGGCGGCCCGCAAAACATTTTTGATTTCAAAATTATTGCCCCTTTGGCGAAAAAGTTTGTAAACCCCTGGTCTAAGTTTATTACGATAGTTTTAGAAAATCGTTTGTCTTTAAACGTTTGACACGTAATATTATTTATGTCCGTGCCTCCAGTTGATAGTTAATACCGTGGATAAGGAAGACTGAAATGAAATTATTATTATTTTCAAAAAATAGTTCGCAAGTATGAATAATCGTTACATATTGAGTATAATCCATTAAAGTGTTCATATTGATTATAATCCATTAGATTTATCAAATTTATTCCAATATAAATTATAATCTATTAAATTTAGTCCAATTTAGAGTCATAAATGTTAGTACCTACTAATACTTATTTGATAAATTTAACAATAAAATAGGTTTTGCATAAAATTAAATCAATTTCATAAGTATACAAATAAAACATCAATCAATCAATGCGCATTGTACCAAAATACTGTTTTGGTACATGTGCAATTTAAGACAAACTACAAAATATCGAAAGAAAGCTATAAAATCTCTTGAATGCGTATTAAGTTTGCACAGGACTTTCATTTTGGTATTCGGTATATGATTTTGTTTGATGTTGCCCAGTGGCCATGTTATTGACAGAGAACGTTTTCATATATTTCCACTGCACTTGTCTCCTTACAAAAAGCCCATCCCAGGGGACATCTTCCTTTACAATACTTATCGATGGAAGGTATCAGCTGCAGTATTACAGGGTTTATTATGATACAACTTATTTTAAAATAATGTCACTTTACTATTTATAGTCTGATCAATGCATTTATCTTTTATTTCAATTATTATAGTTTAGGCATTTTTTACTTTACATTGGATTGTAATATGATTATACCCTTAGCCTATAGACTATAGGTAATGGTAACTTGTAATGTTCATTCACGCTATAACTCACAAAAAGAGTAAGCAGCGGTGAAATAATAATTGACAAACTGAGGATTAAATGGGTACAATTAGGGGTTGCAATACCGGTATTTCTTATATATTTCTATATTCGTTATTAAAAGTGGAAACAAAATGTACTAATTTACAAAAAAAGTTTAACATGACTATTTTTGTCGGTTTACGCGATGTCTGGTTTACTTATGTTGCCATTCAACGCCCATGGAGACCAACAATGGCACGTGCTGTAAAATATTAATATTTTAAAGAGATTTACTTCTGTTTTTTTTTCCCATATATTTTACGAATACTCGTATTCACACCCACGGTGGCCGCACGGCTTAAGCGTTGGACTATCACGCCGTGGGTCCCAGGATCGTATCCTGGGTCTGGCAAGTACACATATTGTTTTTCAATTTGTGTGTGAATCAGGGTACGGACCTAATTCTAATAGGTTGAGCAAGTGGCTGACATCCATTTCTCGTAAAAAACAAAAATCTGTTAATACAAACCTCTGCTCTATGGAGGCCCATATGATCCTATTAGGATCGGACATGGTCGATAGTATTCAATAGGAAATTCCAAAATACCGGTGACACCCCGGAAGTCCGGGTAGGGAGGGGAGTCGGGGCCGCACAGCCCGATCCGACCTCCGCGCTCAACTCTCCGGTCGACCGGGCGTCAATGACGCCCTGGTAGAGTGCCGTCGATCGATACGTGGGAGTCACACAACTAGCTTCCACCCTTCGACTAGCTCAGTGATGTAAATTGTTTAGGGCGGTCAATAGAAGCTGGGTTTTGTGTTTGGGTAGAGCACGCTCAGTGTAAGTTTAGGTCTTGACAGTTGATTACGGTGGATATTCCCAATGAAACACACGTTGTTCGTAGCACAAAGTTTTATTTCTAACAGTTTAGGTTCACAGAAAGTTACATACACAACACAATATCAATACACATTAATAATTTTGCAACAGCCCTAAATTTGTTACTGATGAGCGCCGTGGACTACGGCAATTAAAAATTTAAGGATCTAATCCTTCCACGTACGTAACACGTGAACTCTGAAACTATTTTTGACAATCGGCGAAAACACTAGGAGTGGTACGCGGAGACACCCTGTCCATCCTACCCAACGGCCTCGGTTTTACTGACTTCCTTCTCCCTTTTTCGACCCCTCGTATCCTTAGATGGATTAGGCGCGAGTCTCGTACCTCCCTGATTGGCCGATCAGACCAGGCGAAGAAACCTTGTTCATCAATTTTAGACTAGTTGTAGGTAGGCCCCCGAAATGGGACTTACGCCATTCGATTTAAAAAAAAATTTAATATGCTGGATACATTGCTTTAATAATTCGTTTAGAATTAATAGATCGAAAGTCGGGACTATTTATCTACAATAATTAGATTACATGCGTCCGACGACCGGTCACCAACGCATTTCCCAGAAGTGCTCTTTGCAGGTTAACCCAACCCGCCTATGCGGCTACGGCTATCGACTTTGCATACTTTGGACCTAATCGCAGGTAATTTTTTTCAAAATAACCTGCTTTCTCTTACCTTAATAACGACGGGAGGTTTACTAAGTACCTACGATTCAAAATTTTGTAAAAATTTAAATTTAAATTTCCGCGCCGTCGAAATATTATACTTACCTAACTTACTTTTTCGCGTTACGGTATTGTTTTAAAAACAAAAATTATTTCTTTAGGTGTCCTTTAAATACGTACTCATTACATTTTGTTTCGAATTATTATACATATCAATCTTGCGTGATCAGCCTCTATCTCGCGTATCTGGTAATTAGTATATTTATAGTTAATTAATACAAAGCATCTTATTCATAGAGCGGCGATAGAAGGACTTTGGCTTGGCGGACTATAAGAACCATGAATGTGGCATCCATATCTTCACTCGTACTTTACCCTAAAGGGGTCCTCCATTCACGTAGAAACGTGGAGGTATCACCGGTATAAGTATTTTCATTCGATATTGCAATCCCTAGGTAGAAGTAACATATATGTAAACTGCGTCTAGTTTTGACGTAAATACATATTTGTGCATAAATTTATGATTTAATTGTTTTGTATTAGAAGTTATAATCATTTTATTTTTAATATTAGATAACACTACATGAATTCTTAAATTATATAAAATAGTGTTAATATTTTCATAAGAATGTATCTGATTTAAATGTATTGGAATGACTTGTGTCCCCTTAAACACAAACATTCTAATAAACCCAGCAATGTATATAACTGGTTTATTTGTCGTATGAGTAAAGAAGCATCACATGAAATTATTTTTATTTGTAGACGGTTGAAAACAATTAAGTAGTTAGATTGATAAACACTATAATTATTGTTATACTTTTTCGGCTTTCAGAAAATCGGTATTTGGGATTAGGGCTGTCTGAATTTTGAATAGTTATTTTTAACTGTGTTTTTCAATTAAAATTAACAATACTTATTTTAAAAGAGAAATGTTACATGTTATAGTCGATTGATGATATAAATAAACTGTACGCAGAGTTATTATCAAATTTGATATTGTCCATATCAGCTTCGCCCGATCGTCTTCAATTTGGCTCACTTCCCTTGGCTTCAAAGCGAAACAGCCTGGCACACACCCAAAGCATTTTCCTAGTCAGATAACGTAAGCCTGTGTATATTTTCTTTGGAGAAAGCCAAACTTGTGCATTTCTTGGACTTTGACGAACAAAGGCACCGCGGACAAAGGAGAGATTATTATCAGAGGGTACCGGCCGCACCGACAAAAGGGGGTCGATATAAAACAGGGGAGATCAATAATTTTATTAGTTCCTGCTACTCCACTTGAGTATCTAAAGGACTGCTTTGATATAAACACTTATTAAAATCTGCCTTGTAAAAATATAAAAAATTAGGGAACCCCATTCAATTATAATATGCCTAATTGACTGTCAGCTTGATTTATATTAAAATTCTGGGTAAGTCTCTTTGAAGGTTGGTAAGCTGCTTTGTGACGTTTTGAACCCATTGATGATGTTGCGATAAGATAGAGAAGACAATACAATGACGATCTAAAAGCATTAACAAAAGACCCTCATAATATCATTGCAACAGTCATCGAGATTAAACGTCTTAGATATGTACTTTGTTCATGTAGACAAGATAGTTGTGAAGAGTGGAGGTTCATGTAGACCGTTTGATCCAAGTCCACTAGAAGCATAGTATAATCTTAAATTCAAATTAAATTCAAATTACAACTGTAAGGATAAAAATACTAAAGATCATTATTTAAATATTACTACTAATAATTTGACAAAACTTATGAGTGGGAGACTAAATAATAAAAACAATGAGATTCTAGTAATACTTAATTGAAAACAAATTTTCATTAACAGAAAGTTATGAAATAATAAATAAAGAATTTATTGGTCGCTTCAGTTGCGATTTACTTAATAGAAGTGACTGTCGTTTTTACTTATAATTGTAATCTGATATTATAAAGTAAATTATTTAAAAGAACAGTATCAATTTCGTTTTATGTAATTTATCTAAATTGCACTGTCGAATATCAATATTTTTGCTCTCGATAAATTAACGATTTCAAAACATAGAATTAAGTAAAATAATGGAAAACAAAAAACTTGATTGATGAAATAATGTTCTACAACTTTTAGACCAGGTAAAACTTTATTTAGAGCTGAATAGTGAGTTATCAATCAATTGAATAAAAAAATATTTCTCTATTCAAACCATTTATAGTGCGAAAACAATATCGGTAAAGAAAATTCGAAGAGACGTTGAAAAAGCATAGACTCAATTTCAATTGACCTGTCAAAATATTTAAAAATGAAATTTTCACTTCAATAGCGAATAATGGCATTAAAAATAGTTTAATTTTCTTAATAGGATTAGTATAATTTTATAAAACGGTTTTCATATAATGATTATTTTTTCATAGTTATGGTATCCGTAGAGACGTTTTGAATAAATTTGTAAATTTTATAAGTACATAATAATACTATTAAGTAATATCATAAAAAATAATTATTAATAATCCATTCGCATTTACTTGATAGAATTCCATTTATAAAAAAAACTTCCGATTGTCTCAGTAGTCGACATACACTTCAAACCGGTATTATATGATGATCCATCAATAAGCCAATCTGTATGATTTCATTTTATTTATATTATCACTATGTAATCTATTTTGTGGGCCTATGATATAAATTTTACTTGCGAAAAAATGTATTTAGGTAGTTACTTACTAAGTATTGTATATCGTAAATCTTACTGCACAGTTTTCGCCACACGAGAAAAACGACGACGTGCACTAGTTAAGTTCCACTATCTTCAAAAGTAAATATACGACACACATATTTTGTACAGTTCTATCTGGAAATCATAAGTGAAAAAATTATTAATAAAGGTTTCAGATCAATAGAATCATTAACAAACAAGATGGTTTTAGTTAATAACGTTGTATAGAGACCCCATCTAAATAATACAATGCTCCACAAAAATTTCCACTATCTCGAATAGTTAACTGACCATAACCATGTTTTGGAGACTTTGTATTTGAATTACTCGACCACTTCACAATTTTAATTTAATATATTGATTACTACCGCATAGACACCTGCGTTCCAAATTTCAAGTCTATATACATAGAAAATATCTGTAAATTGAGCATTAAAAGAGAAATAAAAACTTTAAAAACGATGCTTTGTTTATTATAATAATATATTTTAATAAGGTAGATCACATTTTGACTATCAATAGCATATTATTCCATCAATGGCGAACCTTTTTTATGCTTACGTTCCAAAAAACCAAACAAATGTTTGAAGAATGTGTGCGCGCCGACAGTTCCTATTTGGGAAAATTTATATGTCTACACTCTACCTACATATTAGGAGTATGCATGTATTGTTATAATTTTCGTTCTTTTTTCATAAAATCACATAAATTAGGTAATCCGATGAAAACCCTGCTTAAATGCGGTATATACTCATATACCTACAAGCAGATGATTTTACTACTGAAATCAGACACGGGAACTGAGTCACTTAGAAGTGCTTCGGCAACTTTAGTTTAATTGTAGATAGTAATTCGTTCAATTGAGTCATTTTGTTTCAGTATTAAATATATAATTTATATTATAAGTCCATAATTTATATTATATTAAAATTATACAGTAAGGGGCGTGAATATAGGTACAAGTAGGTACGTGAATATACAGAATAGCATACATATAACGTGGGAATACATTTTTTTATAATAATATATCTTCTATACCTACTTGTTTTCGTTCATTAAAACTAGCCAATAAAATACTTTCCATTTAAAATAGGTCTTAATTTACAAATAAAAGGAATGACCATGCAAAAATACTAACTGATAAAACAATTTAAGTCAGGTGTATGTTCATAATATTATAATATCAACCGTCCGGCTTACTCTGTCAACAGTGTCAACAATTATTATCACAATTCTTTCGAGTACCACCTGAGTCTGCGTGCATGCCATACCTGATACACGTACCATAGTTTTGCAATCGCTGTAGTATAGTCAAAAGGGTGGTTTGGTTATAGCGTAAACAAAGAATCGATAATTATTATATAAACACTATCGCAACAGAACGACCAGACTTTATTTTGGTCCTCTCTTCTATCCTGTTAATCAATTTCTTTGCGGGATAAAACTAACCGTTGACCGGCAGTAACATACCTACTCTTTTTCTCACCTACCTACTCAAAGTTTCTTCTCTCTGCAGCGAGGGTACAAGAGCAATCTACAGGCCGCAGATCTAATATAGGCAGGGTCACAGCACGTGGACATATTAATATATGGGAATTGGGTGAAATATTATGTTAACGGAGATAGATGTATTTTGATTTTTTTTTTGTTACATTAGAAAAATACCCCGCCAAAATCGATAGTCTGATGTGAATGCTAACTTTTGAACCATGTAAATTGTCTGATGAAGTAAAACAGTCAAAAATAATCAGACCCGTTTTTCATTTCATCAATCAATCGTGGAGAACATAACGAAATCTTATTACTGAATAATCATTCATGAAAGGAATTTAACCAAGAGTTTTGATGGATTATGTAAAATATTCTGCCAGTCACGTGATCCCCCCGTGATTTTGTGGGTTGATTATCAATTTCACGCATCACGAAATCTTTGAAGCTTCTTTTGGATTACTCAATATATCAAAATTCTTTACCTATGCCTTTGAAAATATCATATCGTCTTATCGCTCACAAAAAAACCCGAACATTCTCTCTAAATATTTTAGAAACCGATACTTAAGCATGGTGCATAGCTGCAGTTAATAATGTGTTATTAAAATTTATTTTTCTCTTGTTGATTAATATCAATAGTAATTAATTTAAATAATACAAATTAAATGCTTTTAAATAATATATTAAGATTGATAAGCCAAACAGGCGTTTGTGACAAATTGTCAGTTTATATTGCAGCAAAATTAAATAATAATTTTATTGGTTTCAGTCACTTTACTCACGAAGGTATAAACTTCGTCACCATATCCCCCATTCAGTTGAAATATATTTATATGTATAACTTAATACATATATATTATTATGTTTCTAATGTAATATGAAAAATGATGTATATTCCATAAATATTATTACAATTATGAATCCTAGGTATTATTGATTCGAAAAAAATTAAGTAGTTAAATTAACTTTTAAAAACTGTAAACCTGATGCAAATCTGTTATTTTACCCCACGAATTACTGTAGCAAACTGCAATAAATCAACTATATAAAAACAAACCTTTTTTATGATCATTTATAGCAACTTTTAAATAATATAGCATCCATGTATATTTTTACGGGATTTTGTGTATTTCAAATACGTCATTGATTTCAATAGTTAAAACTAGACTGCGGTGGAGAGTAGAGATATTTTCTGGAGGTGACCAACACTCACTTTGGGCTGTAGTGCCGATGATAATGATGATTTCAATATTATTTATTGTCCAAAGATACTAGTTTGGAAAGGTGCACGTCTTTCCCTTGTTCAATGATTGTCTTCGTAACACCACTTCTTACATATATTTACACATTATCATCATTATTAAACATTATAATATGAAATTATCCTCTAAAGCTCTATAAAAAATCTATGCTCCATGACAGCATTTTTTATTCTCTCTCTATCCGTACAGATAATAGGTATGGAACTTTTTTTTTTTCATTTTGCACTACTTTCCTCTTCAATTAGAAGGATAAACCAATAAACCAACGTATTCCTTAATTAATCATCTGGTTAACATTGCTCACATACACTGTATAATCATCTTTCATTTATTCTATTTTTTTCCCTTTTGACCCACAACTAATATCAATATGTATACAATAATTATAATTGTGAGTCATAAAGATTATCTAGGATAAAAAGCCGATCGGCCTTAGTACGTACCATAAACTATACAGTCATATAATATAATATTATATAATCGAAACAATTCCAACCAATTGCCGCTACAGTGTATACGATAATAGCCGATCATTCACCTCTTAGTAAATTCTGGAAAATGAAATATATATCTAGTAATTTCCCTATAAAGCAAAATCTATCGCTATAAAATAAAATACATTCAATATTACGTTATTAATGAGATCAAAGGCTCGTTTTATGGCATAATATCACTAAAAAATTTACTGCTATTTAGTTTATTATCAATTTCAGTTTGTGATTTAATTAAGCAAATTCCACATTATTGCTTAGGTAAATATCTAACAAAGGCAAGTTTGCTTTATCGTATTACCGAGAAATAAACCTTTTACTAAATTAATATTACATGTCTCCCGATATTGAATATATTCCAATATAAGTATCGATGTAATACTCATAAAATTTAATTAGTTTACTTACCCTTTTGTTTACGACTTTCAATAGTAATTAATTACATTATCTCATACTATAAATTCCAAATATGTCATTACATTATATTATACAATTAAGTACAGCAATATTTATGTACTAGTAGCAATCAATTTACAAGTAAGTATATACGAATATAGATATATATGTATGTAACGATTTTAAAGAATACAAAAAGATAATTATAACTTAAAAGATAACACCGATGTCATACGAGTCAGAAACGTGAACAATGAATACCGTTAACTATCAATTACAATAATTATTGAAAAAAAACAAAAATCTCTAATAATTCAGAAATATAATGATATATAAAATATATACAATTTTTAAAACCCTCAAACATATTAACAATTATAGATAGATCAATAGCTTAAAGTTTAGAGCACTCATCCGGACAGTGAAAGATGTGAGTGCAAGTCTACTCCAGCCTGCGATTTTTCAATAGTATATAAAGAAGAATCTAAAATTCTTAAATCTTATGTAGGTATCTTATTCAGTAGATAATATTATTAAATAATAAAAGAAAAAAATAAATGTCCTATTTATATATATATCCTTCCTATTATTTTTTCTTTATATTATACTGTGCGATTCTGAATGCATACCATGGCTTTCGAAATCATCCTAGAGAATGGCAACAAGTCATCTGAGAAAGACATACGGATACATAGATGTATCCGTAGCCACACAAGGGAGACGCAATGATAATAATTTAAATACTTTTTAGTATGCTACTGCATCATATATTAGTGGCTGCCGAAAATTAATGCTGTTTTATCATATTTTTATCAAAAATGTGAATCACCTCGTGATGAATTACTATCTGAAAATGGATTGTCAGTATAGTATTACATAGTTAATTTAAGGTTTTTAATGGCATGGGGGCAGAAGACGCTACATTAAAATAGACAAGAGAGCGATATCAAGACTATAGACTATCACTATATTATCTTGGTTTCATTGACTACGAAAAGGCATTTAATTCTAGTTGAAAATTCCCAAATCTAGGTGCGTTATACAAACCAATAAATCCCACTTACAAAGATCCTGGATAAAAATACAATGTTGTAACGGATAGTGTAAACCTTTATAAGCTGTCTTACAGATTTTTTACTAGCAAAAGTGTCCGGCAAGGCGACACGATCTCACTCCAAATTATTCACCGCAACTCTAGAAGATCCATTCAGTCGACTTGACTGGAAGAACAGTAGGATCACCAT
This sequence comes from Rhyacophila brunnea, assembly GCF_057557595.1. NCBI lineage: Eukaryota > Metazoa > Arthropoda > Insecta > Trichoptera > Rhyacophilidae > Rhyacophila > Rhyacophila brunnea. The sequence continues at coordinate 38,142,056 of NW_028232752.1, forward strand.
CAACGGTAAATACTTCAGTCACTAGCATTTTTTATATTACACTGATGTTTTAGCGAATGACCCAAATGACCTCCTGAACTGGATACAGAAACTTTATAATGAGAACAGCTTAGCTTAAAGAAAAATTGGCGTCTGAATGTTATTTTCAGAAATGACCTCGTATTGTATCTTAAGCGAAAAGTTATCAATCAAGGACCCTTAATTTAAGATAAATCTAAAAAATACGAGTAGCGCAACGAGGCATGGAACGGTACATGTTGGGTATCACACGTAAACACCACAAAATATATAATATAAGGAACCAGACAAGAGGTGGCTAAGCAGATTAAAGGCAGTAAGTATAAAATTTTGGATGGCGAGTAAAAAATTTCGCCATTATGAGTCTAGATAAATGAACTCATAAAGTTTGATGAATGTACATGGCAGCAAATAACTAGGGACCGAAAAAGGTGGAAGGAGATAGAAGAGGCAGTGGATCGACCTCGGTTGATGATGGCGATGATAAATCTCATGGGTCTCTGGTTTAAATCCCGGGTTTGGCAAATTCATGTGTTGTTTTTTAATGTGTATTTAGACCCGAGGTATGGATCAATAAGTTGAAGTGGCTGCTAACATCCATATCTAGCAAAAACCTAAATCTATTAATACAACCTCCACTCCACGGAGACCTATATGAGCCATTTAGAAATGAACATGGTAATAGTGTTAATTTACATCAATTAATTATTGTCATAAAATATTGTTACGAAACTTTTATCATGTTTAATATAATTCCCTGGCCTTACATGCAATGACCTTAACCTTTTTCGGCACACCTGCTCCATGCGGTTGGTAAAAATTTATTCAGGTCATAATATCAAGGGTTCTGAAATCAGCCTTGAACTCTTTTCGATATTCCACTGTTCAGACAAAAATTGTTTGAACATATTATTATGAAAAAAGTTTTAAAAAAACTTGAAAACCGAAGGCAGCAAGTAAAGTAACTTTGTATATAATTCGAAAATAACTAAAAAATATACCAATTTTATTAGAAAAATTGTGCTTAGAACATTGGCCGGAAGCCAGTGGACGTAGGTTCGAGCCCCGCCCGGCAGCGATTCGAATATTTATGTTTTAATTAATGCTATATTCTTGAATTTATGATCACATATGCTTAGGAAACAAGATCATCAGTAAAAAAGAGGTTCAGACACTTAAATTAACAGAGAGTGGCATGGAGAGGTACATGGTGGGCATAACTATAATGCGAAAATATAGCTAGCTCGAGGAGGTACAATCGTTGAATTAATCTAATTATAAAAGGTAGACAATATAAGCTACTGGATTGACGAGATATTTAATATCTGCTGACGTATATACGTGGAAACGCAATGCGAAATATGAAATCAGCTTGGAGAGGTAATCATCCAATGATTAAATTGAACGCAAATAATCAAAATATTTTTCCTCTGAGGTGTTTATTGCCTGATTCTACATTATTTAAAAATTACATTTCATTCAGGCACTTGGGACTGTTCTTTATAACTTATTGTCGATATACTCTATCTTTATAACTAATCTATGTACCTACGTAATATTTAATGAATGGACGTCTACGCCAAAGAATTGCTAACGTATGATTAACTAAGTAGATATTTTTAGATTTATTCGTCTTTAGCTCAACGTCCAATCAATTATTGTCACCTGATGCAGTATTCATCTTATTCATGAACTTAGGCGGCACTTTCAGGGTTATTTTCAAACACCAGCTTTCGTCCAGACGTTCTCAAAATATGGGAATACTTTACTTGATTATTGTAATAATTATTGTCAATATACTATAAGCTCATTTCATGAGAGGGCGTTATAATCTAATTTGGAAATATATACTCGCATCTAAGGATTACGCTTGATAGAACTTTAAGTTGTAAAAAATAATACAAAAATTTACCTTTCAATCATTTTTTTTATTCAAAAAATCAATACACTACAATCATTAATATTTGAAAATGATTTCGGTTATATTGCCACCACGGTTGTTTTTGACTAAGTGCATTCTAGAGGTTCAATTCTGGTCATATATTACGAATAACACGAACAATGGCATCCAAGGCGTCAATTGTTGCTGGCTTATCAATTTAAACCAGTGATGTAGCCCTACAGTAAAAAAATCAGAAATGTCGATTCGAATAAGCTTGAAGACCAGTTATTATAAATAGACCAAAATCAACTTATCATCGCCAAATTTTGATTGCTTTGAAGTCAGTGGCTGCGGTGACCGTTTGGCAAGTAGTGCTACCCTGTTGAAACCACAATATCACGTCGTATTTAAAATATATATATATTGATCATGGTCCAGTAACAATCTCCATTGACTATTAACGCGAACTCTGGCCTCACTTTAACGAAATAAGTTCTGACGATGCCACCAGCATGTAAATCGTACCAAATGGTGATTTTTGTGGATGAAATGGAGTCTGTAATGTCTCTTCTGAATTGGTCATACTCTATATGTGGCAAAAGTCAAACGGACCGCTTCTGAAAAAGAAAACACTGTACTTTAAATAAGATGATAAACATTTTATTGCTAGTGAAATCTATTTTCTAAGTCACAATATTTTTATTTGATATCCTTTTCCTACTTGTGCCTAATTGACATCTACAAGCACCTACATAAAAAAGATACAGTAAGTTTGTTCGATCAAATTACCTTACCTGCCTATTCCAATTTTGAATTTTCACGACATATCTAGATAAACTTTGCATATTTTGAATTATATTTTAGTTCAATGTTCTTTTATTTGAGTAAGCTCTCAGAATTATATATGCATGCATAGATACAGATATTTAATATTGAAGAATGTAATTATTATTTTGTTAAGTAATATCGATTGACAAAGTGACTTCGTGCTAAGCCGGGTACTTCAGTGATTATATAAATAAAATTATAATCTTATATGCGATACAAAATATGGACATGGTTTTAATAGAAGAAGACTGGTTTTGGTTTACAAAAATAATAAAGTGATTAAAATATGGTAAAGTTAAACGATAAACTGATTTTTTATGGATGGCGCTCGAAGGCATCCTTTAAAATAAAATGTTCAACAAGACGTTTCTGAAAGTTCAAAGATATCCTATTTCATGTGTGGGTCAAGGTTAGACTAATCGAATGAATAGGAACACAAACCTTTCTCCTGCCGCAAATACTGCATCAGACGCTAGGTATGAAAGAGACAATACAAAAGTTTGTGTGCTTGACTTGTCTCTCGCCGTGGATCTTCATGGTACCTTGTGTAGAGATTTCTTCATACCTATTTGTTTGACATTTCTATACCTTGGTACACGTAAATACATATTGTTTCTTACTTTTATATTGGCATATTATTTACAAAGTGAATAAACTTACTATGTACAATAATTATTGCCATATTAGCGGTAATATACTGAAGAAGCCACATCTGTTTCAAAATTTACAGAATTCATTTAAAAAATACACCTCTAATAAATTAACTAATCGGGTGCCATTTTTCCCACATTTTGGAAATTCCTAAGCTTCATCATAAATCCGGCCAGTCATAAAAGTTTCGTGCGAGAGCTTTCATAATCCCGCCGTGCGTCGGTGACTTGGTCCCTTGTTGTTAAAAGCCAAGTTGGGGCAAGGGTAAATCCTTAGATTTGGATCGAGTTTTAGGGTCAGCTAGAGGTAAACAATGCCGCTATCGCCACAGATGAATGCATTACGATCGGATGAAAGGTCTCGGATTTTGTCCTCAAGTTTAAGTCTGCTAAGGGGGTTGGATATTTTACAGCGTTGATGTTTTGTAAAATCTTTATCAGTTTGTGGATTAAAGGAGCTAACATGAAACAACATCAAACGATGTTAGAATTTAAATAACATTATATTTCAGCGTTTTATCGACTTAATATTATAATAAAGCTTAAACATGTATATTATTATGCATAAATGCGTATTTTAAGATAGTATGAAATTACAAACAAAATATTAAGTAAGTTATCTGCTAAGTATAAATGTTTCAGTAGTTTGATTGATAAACTACTTAGGTACTGGGTGCCGGACGAAATCCCGAAGGCCGAAATCCCGAAAAATAAAAAAATACAAACATCAATAATTGCGCAATTTTTGCAAGAGAGACAAAACCCATTTTTTGTGGAAATATAAAAAATGCAAAATACAAATACCAATAATTGCGCAATTCACGATAATTTAATAATTTGTAAGAGAAACAAATCCCATTTTTTGCGGAAAATGGGTTTTCCGATTGCGCATTTTTTTTTCAGGAGTGACCATTTTGTAGAACGAATGGATTTTGTGTCTCTTGTAAAAATTGCGCAATGTTTGTATTTTACATTTTTTTTATATTTCCACAAAAAATGGGTTTTTGTGTCTCTTGCATTGCGCAATTATTGATGTTTGTATTTTTTATTTTTCGGGATTTCGGCCTTTGGGATTTCGGTATTCGGGATTTCGGCTTTCGGGATTTCGGCCATTCGAGATTTCAGCACCTAAGTAGTTTATCAATCAAACTACTGAAACATTTATACTTAGCAGATAACTTCTTAAAAATTTGTTTCTAATTTCATACTATCTTAAAATACGCATTTATGCATAATAATATACATGTTTAAGCTTTGTTATAATATTAAGTCGATAAAACGCTGAAATATAATGTTATTTAAATTCTAACATCTAACATTATTTTTAATATTTGTTGTAATTATAAATAAGTACCCATATATAGACAATAAATTAATTGATTTTCCACATCTTTAAGTTTTAATGAGGGAAGAATTATTTTCTTTTAATAAACATTATAAGGCATAATAATTATTCTCAATCTAAAATAAAAAATGTGTCAAGCGCGAAATGCATAAGGTACAACTACTGAGAAGATAGAAGCATATTAAACTGACTTGCTTATTTACTCCAACAAATCGTAACGTACGTCTATTCCTTTGCGCATTTAATTCAATTGTGCGGCGTCCAATCTTCCCGGAGGCCAATTGGGTCGGCGTCGAATTGGGTCGGCGTCCAATTGTGCCAGCGGCCGATTGTACCGGCGGCCAATTACCGGAGGCCAATCGCCGGAGGCCAGTTCGCGGTGCCAAATCGTCCTAGACCCTTTGCTGCGACCGGTGACAGACACATGCTGTGGACTACATTTCTCATACACTTTGTATGGGACTGGTTGTCCCACGCTGCGTTCGCAACGCCAAAAGCATGCGACATGGTGCGCATGATCTCCGATCTGACCCCACGCACATAAATCATTAAATCACACGCATTGATATCTTGACATCTCCCTCCCCGCAGTGATACAGCAAGAGCAATATACACGCTGCATGATTGACTCGAAAAGAAGCACGGAAAATGGCACTGGGTCAAGGTAAATGGGTTGTGTAGAAGTAATTTGCATATTTCCTCTGCAGTCAATCGTATACCTTTACAAAACAAGTAAAAACACATTTTACAATTACGCGCCGGCTAGACGCTCATGTTACCACAAGCTTACCTGCGAAAACCGGTTTGTATCGGGAAGCCCGTGTGGCGTGTGACCGATAAGCGCTGTAAAAGTATTACTTACGGCGCATTATTTAGAAATTACCTATACATTAGGTAGATATATAGTTAGTTTTAATAATTTAATCGGAAAATTTTCAATTTTTGTGAACTATATACGAGTAACAATGTTAAAAACAAGAACACTAGTGTAAGGACAGTGCTCCCTTGTGCAACAAAACTTTACACTCCCTTGGTGAAAAATAATAAATGTCTCGAATTTAAAAGCTCTAAATTCATCACAAAACGCAACACGAAAAGTGCTTAGAGAAAATGTATACTTTCAACGTCGTCTGAACAGTTTCATATAACGAGTGATACACTAAGAAAATTAATGGGCGTTTTATTTCAGAAGTTCATTACACTCGATGAATTTTATATTATGTTAGCTGGTGTCACCATTCTTGTTACAAATATAATACAATGTGCATAACTATTCTAATTGATTTAAGTTTTTTACTTTTCTATTTGAATAGTTTTTTGCACCCAGGGTTTCGCCTTACTCGTCAATGGCAAACGATCAAATGGAAATTCTTCATTTGAATAATCGAAGACATGAGAATGAGAACTATACAAAGACCAAATAGTGAATTTTACAGGAGAGCCTATAAACTGATTTAAAAAATATATGTGATCTTACCTTTCAAAAAGTGAATGTAACGTGATAGTTAAAGGGGTTTTGAACATTTTATAAAAAAAATAATTAAATATTTGCAGATACATATTTTTTTATCAATTAAATATTGTGTTTGGTCTTTATCCTGTTTTCAATATCAATTTTATTATTTAATTTTTGAACACTAAGTAAATGAATATTAAGTCCGTTTTTTGGCTTATTTATTTTCATAAATGTTTTTTTATCACTTATAAGTAAAAATGTTAAAAATATGAGTATCAAAAATATTTTTCATTCATTTGGGGATCAACATCTTCAATATTTTCGCCGGTTGTTTTTTAGTCTTCCTAGGAAGACGAGTAGTACTAATGTCTTCTTCCTCACTTTCTAAGATGTACTCAGAGTCACTATCTTCCATATTCTTGAACATATCTTCACTTTCACTAGACATATTAAGAAGATACCTTTGAATTGACAGCTTACAAAAATATCACTGACGTTCGAATTAGAATGAAAACGAGATATAAATGGTTTATATATCTTTCTCATTCTAAGTGAAGTTAGCTTTTAGCTGAATTTGATACCACTAATGCCATCTTTTGGCAAAAGTAGGAGTTCGTTATATCTCGTTCTCGAACTCATCGAGAGAGGTTTTTTTTTTAATATGAAATTACCGAAAAACCGTTTTTAGATTTTTTGGTTTATATCCTGTTCTCATTCTCGGGTCTTCAATCTATTTTTGCTATATTTTAATATGTTAATTATGTACATATTTAAATAGTATGTACCTACCTAACTATATTTAGTGCCAGTTGTAAGTTTACCATTGGTGAGCGTGCATGTGTCAGAATATGACGAAAGGTGAATCCTGGGTCACAAAAACGATTCAAATGGAAAAGTACAAAACATTAATCATTTCAAATTTAAGTTTACATTCCACTTATTACTCTCAGTCGATAATTTACTAATTAATACTATTTGCTAAATAACTAACGTGTTTACTGTTCACGCCACAATGATGACTGTTTATATAAGGTATGGGAGATCAAATTGTGGATGTGAGTGATCTGCGAAAGAAGCAAATCATGCATATTAATAGTATGAAAAATACTGTCGGCAGCGTGTAGCAACCACAGCTATAATATATTATGTCATTTTAATATTTAATTGATAGTGTCATTACTTGCATACTTTACCCTTTCATGCCACAGTCATCATCAGCTGAAGTCGATCCACTGCTAGACGAAGACCTATCCCAGCCGTTTCTACTCTGCTCGGACTGCAGTATCAGTGCATTATATAAGCACAGGACCCCGTTCACCCCTTCCAGTCACATGTCCTGATTAGTTCTTGTTATTGATATAAGTAGTTATCGATTTAGAAGATGACTCTTAAATTAATGTTTTGGTATGAGAGAGAGTCGATCTCAAAAACGCACCATTTTTCTCACTCGATTTTTGACCAATATGAATTACATTTCACAAATAATTATTGGTCATTCTTCTGAGGAACAACAGTTGGATTTGGACCAAAAGATTAATGGATGATAAACATCATCAATTAATCAATATCAATAATAATAAAATATGTAGTCATCAAATCACATAATTGTACAATAAGTAGATACTAAATTATAAAAATATATTAATTTATTATAATTTATTTTCTATCTTTCACGAAAGAATTATATTTTAAAGATAGCAATGTGATATTTTCAAATGTTATGTCATATTTAATTTCATAATAATAATAATAAAATATTTCCAAAGAAAGAATTATAATGACGACTGCTATTGGTTACCCTACTTTAACGAGCATTTATTTTATAACTGAAAAAAGCTCGTTAAGTTGTACGAACATGGACTGTTTGAGTATGATCAACTTTGCGTCAACCACTAAAAAGTTCTCACTTTTTGTTAACATTTAAAATGTTAATATTATATATAGGTACCTATTGTAAACTTATGCTCTTCAGTCTAACTGTAGTCTACAATCTGGTTTGAAAGTTTTAATGCATTATTTTGTTGACTGCTATATATATTTTCTAGAAAACAGTTAAAATTAATAATGTGTAGTTAATTTTATATTGGCATCAAGAATACATTAAATAACATGTTATATCAGTTTTTTTTGCATGTACGTTTACAAATTTATAAACATACGAAATATATACACTTATGTAACAAATAAATGTACTTACATATTAATATTATTTAGTTAGTTATATCTATCTATAATATAACAATCTTTATATAAAACGATGAGATAATCTTCATTAAGACCATCATACGGTCACGATTTAAATAGCCAATTATCTGATACAAACAACGTGATGCAATAAATAAAATGTATCCATATAATATTATTTTGGATTTTGCATAGGTACATATTAAAATGTTATCAATGAAATAATTTGCACTCTAATAAAAACGTGTGTTCGTAATTTACAGTATCTACTGATATCGTAGAACTAAATAATTATGTGGGGTTCAAGAGTGGACTTAACCAGTCGATGGACTGACATTTCTATTTTATACATTGAAGATAATGTAACTACCTACTTAAAAATGGTGAAGAACACAAAGCATCGCATTTCATAATATGTACGTGATGTTTGATATCATAATAATTTATTCCTTCTTTATCTTAAATTCCACAACAGTATCACAATCTGTGTTAATTAGTTCCGAAATACGTTGTTGTCTCCCATTCAAAATGTTTCCAAAGGTTTTCGTTCCGAAGAATTTTTCAGAGAAGATTTCTAGCACCATTTTGTACTACAGTATTGACTTACCGCCTTCATAATTTCCAATAAAGAATCCATACTACTGTGAAAACAGCTTTTATATAGCTTTCAATAATTTAAAACTTTGTTGTCAAGGATTTCGCTATTTTTTCTCAATGTGTTTTGAATTTTGATGGCCCTTATCAACGCGGGCAACTGCTCTTGTGTGCACTCGGAATACTGGTGAATCCGCCCTTGCACTTTGGGAATATAGCCTTAAATCTTAACATTTTTTAAATTTCGTTTGGCGTGTTATAAAATCTTTATGTTTTGAAAGATGAATGGGAAGTTGAAAAAATGCTTTATAATTAAACACTCTTAAAATACATTCTAATTATATAATTAATATAATACTCGTATAATTAATAACGTATATAATTGAATTAAAAAATTGGATATGCTATCGGTTCCGTTAAAGTTTAAATAGGATTTTCATCTTGATTAACATTATTCTGAGTTCACAGACATGCTTGAACATACATATTGATTCAATAAAACAATCTTATATTAGAAACGTCTTTAACTCAATTGGTAAAACCTTAGGTAGGTACAAGTCGGTTATGGGGAAGCCAGCGGTAAACACATTTTGAAAATAGCCGATATACTGGATTACTTGTTAGGTTGGATTAGTTTAGGTGAGGTTAAGTTAGGCTAGGTTTTAATTCTTGAATTCATTAATTTTGCCAAAATCGGCTATGACAATTAGCGCAGTTCCCGCCTGGCTTCCCCGTAACCGACTTGTACCAAACCTTATTTTTATTTATAAAGATTATTTTCATTACAATTTTTGTGTTTCTTCTTTGTATATTATTTGTCAAAAATCTACCACAGTATAAATAAATGAATTTATAAGAATTACTATTACCTTTAAATACAATATGTTATAGTAAATTTCGTTGTTTTTCTAAACAGTTTCGTCAAACCGAGATTATTACATTCAAACATACCTACCCAATATTTTTTCAGCTCCCGTTCATAAATAATAGGCAGCTGCGCGGCCACCGTACGTGCGGATGTACCGCGTCACATTTTATGGCCGGGAGATCGAAAACGAAAGGAGAGTAAGGCACATAAAACACACGTGCCTTTACGGCGCCAAACTGGCCAATTCTATCAAAACAGGGTGATTTTGATGGTGAATTCATAATAAAAAAAAACTATAAGAAAAAATCGTTTATTTTTAATCATACCTATTTAATAGAAACAAAAAAAAACAATCAACACTATCTCACAGTCTTATAACAACTGAAATAGTTGTCGAGTATTTTTATATGATTATTTAACTTTACCGTTCCACGATTACATCAAAATAATTATTCATTAACTTTCAATTAACTTACGGGGCATAATTGTCATATAAAAGCCTACCAGCCAAATTATGGGTAGGTATATATGTTTCAACAATTCTTTGGTAATATATAATATAATTATGTAATTTTTAGGAAAAAAATATTTGACATTATTCAGAGTCATCGCAAAACAAGCGAAAGACATGTATTCGAATCCCACTCAGCCCAACACTTTTTTTGGAAAATATAATATTCTAACAAAGTATAATATATTGTTTGTAAGCATACTTACCATGGATCATTTTTGTATTATCGACAGAAAAAACCACCTTTTAACGATTTATTTAGAGCTGCTTATGAACGATGCACTTCTAATAGATCTGGATACAAAATGACGGAGTTATGACGTATTCTGCAGTGTAGATCTCGGAGCCCAGTGGAGTTGGCAAATTTTCTTGGAATGTTTTTTCGATTTATTTAAATAGTTGGATTTATCGAATTTATATAGCACGTGCTCAAAGCATGATGCAATAAATGGTATCCTTTAGTAATTTTCAGCCAAAAGTGGAGTCCATCAATTTACCAAGTATCAATAATTGTATTTTCTTCATTTCAGTCAACAATACTAGGTATTTATTAATTTTGTCGGTTTAAAGAAAATAACATAATATGGTATCTATATTTTTGAGGCTTTTCTACGTTATATATTTATAACGTGTATCTATACTTATATTATTGTATTGTATAACATTTTCTCCAGTAATGACGTGTTTTCTATTGGAAAAGGTTACCGTGATAGGACCTTGATGGTGTGAAATGATGGAGATGGTCAAGAACGACACAGATTGTAAAGATAAAAGAATGAACGTTATCCCGTACCTTTAATATGATTTTCTTTAAAAAAAAAAAAAAAGACAATAATATTATTATCTACAATCTTTCTGACATCACTGTATTAAAACATCTTACTCTATAGGCTTGTGCATTTTTTACGCATATTTTTATACAGCTTATCAATGAGTTAGAGTGAGACAAGTTCATTGATTTTTTTGCTGGAACATCGCAACTTTTCCCCTCGTGTTTAAGTTTGATACGAAAATTTAATATTTTTTCAATGAAGTCAATATTTTTTTTTTTCATATTTTTTTCGTAGAATGTAGTAGTAATATAATACAGTACCTAACACAATCATACTGTATTTTTGTGTATTTTTTCAATATAAAAAAATAAGAGTACGTACCCATTGATAAATTTCTAATAACAGCTGGAAGCCACACACTGTGCATTGCATTTTTATACTGTTCGTATGAGACGGTTGAACACGCTGCGTTTGCTACGTCGAACACCTGCGATTCAGTATTCACCACGGTACGTCCACTTCTCGTCAACCTAACGCCTTCATATCATACTAAGTACGTTTACTTACTTTACTTAATCACTTCGAACACTGACTTTCCTCTTCCCGTAAACATACCTTGTGCTAGGATACTCGATTCTCTGATGCGAGCGGTAAGCACCTGGATAACCTGTGGTATCTACTGAATTACCGCGGGTGGTAATCACTGGATTTGGTAATCAGAGAAAAATAATATATTCTACTTTATTATGTTTTGCCAGCTTGGTAATATAAAAATAATTTAACGAACTATATTAACATTGTACATTATACATAATAAGATGTGCCTATAGCTCTTTTCGACTATCAGTGATTGTTTATCTGAATAATATATAATATAAATTGTATAAAAATAATATTGTCATACATTTATATCACTTATGCAGGCAGTTTTATATTTTAATGCGGCACTGATAAATAAATATAATGCACCTGTACACGTGCATGGATTTACTGACAGAAATAGTGCGTATTTTAAACAATTGTGACAATAACTGTTTACATGTAAAAGTGCTGACTCTCTCTCCGATTTATTCTTTAGAGCTTTATTTATTTAGAGTAAGCGAGACGCGATGATGTCATTTTATGGTACTATTTCGTACTATTTGACAGGTAGTGAAAATCGGTCAACCTGAAAATTCAATCGTAGCTCGTTTGTTTGTTGGCAGTTTCGCCACTTGATAGAAGCTTACATTATTGATTCATGCATGCAATCTTGGCAACTGCAGGATAATACATGTTTATCCATACATTTTCTTATTATGACCGCGATAATACATACTGCCAACAGTAAATCCATGCACGTGTACAGGTGCTGTAATGCAGCTTTAGCAAATTAATCTGCAATGCAAAACGACGGACTTTTATGATGAGTTTCAGTAACCTTGTTTCAATTTCAAATTTTTAGGATCAAACTCTTTGAAGAATATTTTCAACATCAACATCCACCGTTCCCTCTCGCCGGCAAGGCACGATATTGCAATAATATTAACAAATGAAAAAATATTAAAAACCTATAGTATGGATATTCATTAATGATAGATTTTTCTCTCGGCCAAAATTACCGCATAAATAAGCTTGGTCCCATTAAACTGTCGTTGGATATTATAAAAAGATCTTTCGGAAAAAAATACACTGACCGCACCAGAAGGTATGGGCGATTTTTCTCTTGGAATGTTACAGTTCGATGTCTCGCACCGCATTCGAATAGCGTCGATTGCCGCCCATAAATAAGCATCGCGGCGACTTTTTCTCGACATTTTCCGACTTCTACCGCCATTAAGGAGACAATTCCTTCTGCACGTAAAATATTTTCACAACTTTTTTGCCTCCAAAGGTGCACGTTTATGTGAAATTGGTCACACGATATTTTAGGTAAATTTTCAATAGAATATTATTTATTAAAGATGAAGCAATTTATTAGAAACTTTTTTACGCGCAGTGCACCAATTTCAACTATAGAGCGATTCCGGCTGATGTATTACGAAAAATCGTCATGACCAATATACGAACAGAAAACGCCCGTGGTCCATCTCGAACCACCTCGCCGAGTACGCTATGAATTACACCTTTGAATCGGTGAAAAATGTTTGAAAATCAACGCGAAGAAAACCAACGTTTTGTGTAATAGCACCTGTCCTGATCCAGATTTCCCTCTGATTAGCGACGGACAAAACATCGAGAGCATCGACAGCTTCAGGTACCTGGGGGTACACATCACGAGAGATGGCATTTTGTAGAAAGAGCTTGCTATCAGAATGGGATTGGCTGGAGCAACATTCAACTCGATGCGGAATGTCTGGGACTCACGATTGTACTCGGTCAAAACCAAATGCCGCCTATTCGATGCTTGCATTTTGACGGTGCTGCTTTACGGTAGCGAATCATGGCAACTTACGAAGGCTCAGAGCAACCGTATACTGAGCTTCGAAAACAGATGTTTGCGATGGATACTGTGTGTGCGGTGGTCTCTCATCACGCTGAGAACCTAGCTTGCCTGTTCTTCAAGCCGACCGGATTCTGGCGTCCTGGAAGGCCGCTAAATACTATCTATAGAGTGTATAAGGCGGAGCTACGGGATGCTGGTTTGACCTGGAACGAAGCAAGAAGACTGGCGAGCGACAGGGATTCTTGGAGGCGCCATGTGGTGTCCATATGCTCCAATTAAGAGGTGGATATGGCCGAAGAAGAAGAAAAAGACACCATGCATTTTTAGTTTTAAAGACAAAGCATAATACATATTATTACATAGTGGCTATCTTGAATTTTACAAAAATGGTGTAGTCTTCATCTGGTTATTTCTTTTTTACAGATTTAATTAGCATTGAGTAGCTATTAAAATAATTTAGGAAGAAGTTTAGTAAACATGTTAATATCTACAAAAGGAAGGTCATCTCTGGACTTTTTCTTAATGTATTTATTTGTCCCGATTTGCTCCAAGAAACAAAGTCGATGACGCCTGTCACATAACGTCGCTATAGGATTTGTTTCCCGAATAGACCAAATGTCAATTTTTCAGGAGACGAAAAACAAATTTCATTGTCGTATATTGAAATATCAGTAGATGTATCAATCATTCTTTCTACACTGTATGATTGCAACATTATCTAAGAATAGATTCCAAGAATAATATACTGGTATAAATCAGTAAATGCACATAAAATGCGTTTTATTTACAAGTACTCGTTGTGGATATTCGGGAAATTTTTAGCGCTCTCTCAGAACAATGGATATTCGGGACAAAACATGGACGTTCGGGACTTAAGACCGTAGTGTGTTGCTGCACGGCCCACGGATTACTGAGTGGTCAAAAAGTACGCACCTCAAATGTTATATTTATTTAAACGATAATTGTTAATGATTACTTTTACTATTTAAATATCTAATGATCGTAATAACCCAAGTTCGTAGGTAATAATAACATGCGGCATTCGCTTTTTTCGGTTTTTTTCGTAATAAGTAATAAAATAGTTTTTAATAATCTTTTTTTTATTCAACGAATAATTCACAAGATTAATGTACCACTCTAATTATTGAACATACATAATTTTGAAAATCACTTCTGAGAAAATATATTGTAACCAATAGAAAAAATCTTTTTGAAAAAAGTAAGACACCCGGCAGGAATCGTCCTGCATCTCTTGGGTTTACGACCCAGTCCACGAATTATCCACTATGCTACGAGGTGACATACTTATGACGACAAACTTTAACTATTGGCCTTTTAATACCTGCTCATCAGTATTCTTCAAAATCAAGCGACTATCGGCGATCGGTTTTTGTTTATTAAATAAAAGTAGGTATCTACTACTTCAATTACTAACCGACGTCACGGATTTCTCCAATATTTTATGATGGTACTTACTCGTACTTGCTAACAATTTTATATTAATACTTTTTCCAAAAAAAAAAAAAAAACTATGTATATATATATCTGTATATTATTATATCTATATATTTATATAATTAACAATTAAACTTATTACAAACCACCAAATAAATATTATATATTAACTATTGGAATGACAACACAAAATAATAGCATCTATAAATTAATTACCATTGGCTGCTAATATTAGGTAGGTACCAATATCCTAAGTATATAATATTCACCAAATAAATAGTTACTAACATACATATTAAATTAAATTAACTATCAGCGCATTCAAAAATAAATAATAGCATCGCCTTTATTTTCATAGAAATGCCTAGATTAAAAGTAAAACAAAGACAAACAATGTTTGATTAATAATAATTTAAAATAATAATTATTTTTTACGTCATAGTAGTTGCCGGGTCATACTGTAGAATTCATATAACCGTTGGGATTTTGTGTCATTTATCAAAACAAAATGCAGTTATTTAGGTTAAAATACTCACTTCCAAAACTTTACTATAAGTTCAGGGCGAACTGGTGATGTATCAGTTATAAATGATCTCTTCAAATTTGATGAATTCACTATTAAAACAATAGTAACTTTAAAAACAATATCAATAAGACGAAATTTGAAAGAGCACTCCGGACGGCCGAAAAATATGAAAGTGGGCGTGATTGTTTTAGAGCTGGACAGCGTGAATGTGGGAGCGAGATGCACGGCGTCAGCGCGGTTTGATTGGCTAAAAGTCATATTCGGGAAATAAAAACTCAGCCGAGATTTATTTCGACCAAAATTAACTTGGATATTCAGGTACGAATAGTTGGACATTCGGGAGAACAACACGGACTAATTGCAACTTAACATGGCGTATTCGGGTTTTTCAAAAAAATATCTCTGTTCCTAGATAAAAATATATTGTTTTTATAAATGATTTCGGTAGAGTTCGATAAAAGAAATTGAACTGCATTAAAATGTCGATTTCGACAAAAATGGATATTCGGGAAACAAATCCTATAGCGACGATAAGTAGACAGGTATTGTTAGGTGTGTGGATGAAAAATGTGGTGCTTTACGAAGTGTAAATTTTCCTTACCTGTTTTTCATGACTGTACGTATTCCTTATACCTAGTAAGAAAATTTCTGCTTATTACTGATCAAAATAAATTACTGAACAATTTCGTGTTGTCTGAATTTCTCGTATGGTGTTTGGTGGTCTGTGGTCCAAATGGTTGTTAACATAAATAAATCAATCATCGTATAATCAACTAAAAAAAACTTTGTTTCACAACCACATAAACACCAATTCAATTAATAAGTATATCTACTACTAGATAAACCATAGTAATATTATGTAATATGATATTATTCTTATACTCCCGATACACTCGACGGTTCCGTGCCATAGTTCATAACTCCGAGGGCCATTGTTAAAAAAAAGTCTGTAGCGTCCGAAACCAAGTAATTCTAGTCAGTCGGGATTAGGGAATCCAATCCCGAGCCAAAATTCTGATCCCGGGATTTCGGGATTACAATTTGACAATCCCGGGATTGGCATTTTTTTCCATTGTTAATATAAAAATTGTATATTTACAAATAACATTAATAAAATCGGTCAAAAATAAATCTAGTATAATTTATACTAGTATATAAGACATTTATTGTTAATATTGTATACGTTCAATCTTGGAAATACATAAGTTTAATGGATTAAATAATATTGTAATATACATAATAATGTGAATTTAATATGAGATTGCTGTTTCTGATAGTAAATACTTAATGAATGGGTTAGCGACATTTAAAATAGCAAAGCAAATCATGGTGTACATAAGGCCTTTCCGCTTCATAAATCTAATTAGTCAGCCAAATATGAAACTGCCGTAAAACTTATGAGATCATGGTGGAATTACTTAATACTTTGGACGCGGAAGACGCACACGGTGCGTAATGACCAGGCGGCCGATCGATGTAATTAACGTGCATTTTAAAGGGGGCAATTAAAATCTCATTATCTATTCAGCAGCGAAAGCGTTAAGCATTGTTTTTTTCCCAATCTTTCTCATTTTAATTAATTTATGTGAAAAAATAAAATGAATCGGCAACTTACACATGGGTATAAATCAAACTTCATTCAAACTCAGTATATTTATAATGTAGTTATTTGTTATTAAAAGTATTTTTTCTGTTATATTTTCGTTTTATTTTATTTTCCATAAAAATTGATAAAAAAATCAATCCCGAAAGTTTCTGGATTATGTTTATCAATCCCGGGATTCATAGGTATCGAAAATAGTCGGGATCATTCCACGTTGGCTTTCTCTGTCCACTTCCCTGGTGACAGATTATATCGGCGCTTCTAGGTCCAATATAACCAAAGAATCCAAATATGCATAACGCCGAGAGCCAATCCTAAGTGTATAGCTATTTTAAGATAGATGAGTTCAACCGGTTTGCTATTCATGGAATTTGGTTATTTTTAAGTATTTTCCCCCAACTTAACAGCATACAGCCATTTTCATTCTCTTCCCTTCAGTGTCCATGCATACGCATGTAAACGCATATGAAGAGGATTTTTGATCATAATATTTTAATATTTGAGTGTGATCAATTACCTAATCCTATATTAATATAGTAAAGTAGTACTCGTAGTAACATTATGCGTATATTGGGTTAACGATGAATGCATAATTTACCATCCAAAGAATATAATACTTTCTTTATATTTATACAAAAATCTTTATATAGCCCCGTAATCTTCTCTGGTAAATATGTAGTCTAACAAGCGTTTCTCAATGATTTTTCATCATGTTGAAAATCTTTCAAATATTCTACAAAATAAACAAATAGTATTAACATGTACGTTAAATATATTTATTGTAATGATGTTTAAGCAATATTTAAATAAAAATGTTGGTAATAAAACAAAACATTTATTCGATTCAAAATTTGTAAAAATAGTGTTATAACCTAACACTTACCAAGTTCTGGTAACCAGTTACTTTCGGTGTTATAGGAATGGGTTATACTTCTTACAGCTACAAATTGTACTCACTTGTACGTTATTAAAGTAATGTTAAAAATCGCTTTCTCTTAGATACACTGTTCAGTTTAATGTTGATTGACAACCGTTCTCACCACAATAATTGATTAGCCATAATATGCAAACCCTTTGAGCTACCTACAGTTTACTGTAGTAGGTTAGTGTTATGGGTATGGTTACAAGGGTGCATTACGTTTACGCTATGCTGTAACAGTATCACGTAGATGTTGCATAAACAATTTTATTGTTTATTTTAATTTGACTTTTAATTTAACTTATTTATTACCTACAAAGCCTGAATAATATTATAAAAATAAAATTTTAAATATCTTAAATTGTTACCTAAATAAACTGTTCAAAAATATTACCACCACATTGCATCGAGTAAATATTTTAGTTATTAGATATAATTAATCATTTTGATATCAAGTAATGTATGTATGGTTTGAAGATAATATTAAAAAGGTACCTCTATCTACTTCTTCATCGGAACCTCTTAGATCAACATCGTGGTCCGGATGATTTAGCCGATGTACAGCAACCTTCTCCGGGTTTGATTCTAATCCTCTCAGCATTCCGCGGAAAATATTATCATAACCTGTCTCAGAATCTATTTAATTCATTCATTTGGAAAATGCTCTTTCTCTTCCTTTCCTACTTCGACATAATCAAATACAACGAGTTGTAAGTCAATTTCATTAGCAGAGGACGAAACCTTATAATTAATATTTGAGAACCAGAGGCGAAGGCATAGCTATCTTTTTTCATGACTGCAGAGACCATTAGTGAAACGGTATCTTTTCCACGCGCCACCTTTCGTGAGTGTTTCTCTTGTGAAAACTGCCAGTCTTGCGAGCCTGGATAACAGTGGCGTATACTACAAATGAAAATAACAAGTTTATTAGCAAAATAATAAATGACTATACAAAATCGTGAAACGTGTCCACGATCCATATTATTATTGGTTGAAAGTGAAGACTTTTTCATGTTGATCGACCATTCAAACTTTGTTTCTATAATATTAATCTTCAGTGCTAAAATCAAATACAATACGTTTAAAAAAAACTCAATTATAGATTAGATTAGACAATATCATAGCAATGACGATTAAATTATTAATACACATGATTGATAAAAATATGTTCTCATTTGATTGTATTTTATTTATTTATTTAAAAACAAAGCATTGTGGATATAAGAAATCAGAATGCAGGATGTTTACAAGTTTCATACGAGCATATTATCCTGAAGAAGTCGAAAAACGAAAATCTGACAGGATATTTATTTTAATTTCGATCGGTACATATGTCATATTTCAATGCCGTGCTAAAATCTAACGCGTTTTTTTCTCCACATATTGACATCTTTTCGATAGTACACCGTGGAGTAAAGCACGAGGACCGTCTTTCAAAGTTTAGCTGGGTGCATTCTTTGAAGAACCTAAGTATTTGGTTTTAAATGACGTGCACTAAACTGTGCAGGATTTTAGCGAATGTATTATGTGTCTATACTTCTATACAAAATTAGACCAAATTAAATTATTTTAATACATATTCATAAACTATTTAAAAATGCAGCATTATGTTTGTTTATTTGTGAATAAAAAATAAATTATTTCAAAACTACTGTCAAGTACAAACCTGTCAAAATTACAATACTTTACAGTAAACCTGACATCATTTATGAATCAAATTTAGTTGTATTTATCATTAAGAATTGTATTTAAATTGTGTTTTTTTATTTAATAAAATGAAACCATTGCATTGGCTATAAATCCATATAAAAATAGATGATGTGAAATGTTTTAATCAGTGAAGTTTTCATGGATGACTTATGATAAACCAAGATAGTTGGTATTAATTGACAGAATTTTAAAATACCACATATGCATAGTTCTTCGGTAATAATATCCGCAGATAGATTAGGGTTCGAATCCCACTCGATCGATGTTATCAATGTTTTTTTTTATGAGTCACCAATGTTTTTAACTACACAATTTAGTATTTATATCATGGTGTATTCATCTATCGACGTAATATAAGTATTTTCTAAACTGAATGTTAATTAATTCACCATTTGCACGTCTTTTTAGCACGCCATTCGTACACCAAAGTATCTTACCAAGGAAGGAAGAAAATCTTATATGGTTAACGATGGGCAGCGAAATTGAACGGCGCGGTCAAACTGCTTCTTTCCTGCAAACACCTTGCACTTCACAACAATCTCACGCTCAGGTGACGCGCTTTATACTTCTACAGTCTGCACTACCAATTTCATAGAAAAACATCTACGCCACTGCACTATAAAATTATGGCACTTGAACATTATATAAATTAAATTCATGAACATACTACTCGTACATAAGTATATAAATTGCGATAATTAAAGTCAACATTATCTAAAATTCTACGCTTTCATATTACACAAGAAATTTGAAAGGGTGGCCAACTTTCAGTACGTGGCCGGTATATTTTTTTGCATTGTGTTTGCCTTGAGTTTGCGTATAAGGTTTTTATATAATACCTACGCCGTTCCATTGTGTCGTGTTTTATGAAATGTTTTTAAGTTAAATTTCTTTAGCCCCGCCAACATAAAAAAGACTGAACGAATGAAGTAAAAGACCAATACTTAAAAGTATCATATAAAGGTGATATTCGATTAGATTAAACTGACGCAGTGGGCATATCGACGCAACTGGTGCTTATGTGAAATGACAAATTTTGAGGTTAGTTTATGTTGAGCTATAATCAGTTTTTCCACTGTATTTAAAGAAATGCTTTCATACATAATAATATTAGGTGGACTACCACTACATTCACCAATATTTATTTAGTGTGTGAAAAACATAATCTGTCTATCACTGATTAGCAATATATTATAATTTAGTGTATATTATAAGAGTTTCAATGTATCCGGCGTATATAAATATGACATAATATCAGGAGATAAACTAAATTTAAAAAGGTATAAAATATTCTAAAATTTTAAATAAAGTTTATCAATCTGGAATGAAATAATCACAAATGCTCATATTTATTATGTCACTTTCATTACTATGTTTATTTACTATTTTCTAGTTCTAAATAAATAGTTGTTTTTATTAATAGTATGTTATGGTTTTATGTATATTATTACTAATGATTTTCAATTTCAATTTATTTATTTTTTAACATATTGTAGACATTAGAAATTATAACTTTAAGACGTTTACAACATGACATAAAACATTATTACAAAGAAGAAAGAAAAATAAATGGATAAAAATGAAAATATAAAAAGAGAACATAATATAAACATACGAAAGCAGTGAAAATACAATTATACATCTATTATAGTAGTTCAAAAAAGTACACCGAGTTTGCTAAGGAGACCCTCATATATTAAATATTAACCCTTTCAAATTATTATTTTCAGTTAAATGGTTATTATAAGATATTATTCCACTTCCATTTTCATTAAAGTGTAGATTGCAGTGACAGAATGAAGCGTGTCAAGGTAAACAAGAAAGAAAATGTACCCAATATTGAACTGGAATAGAAGGTGCCCAAGAATTATTTTGGAGAGTCCTATAGCGAGAAGAGTTCACAGGGGTAATTTCCAACGAATAATATCATCCAATTAATATCTTGTTGGCAATCGATCACTTTTACATTATTATTAATTCTGATTTACTTTCGCTCGCATTACAATAGGTATTTTCCATTTTTGTACAAATTGACTACTTCATATTATAATACGTAAGTATATATTTCTTTTATTTTGTTAACTGTCAATTCATGGTGGAACTGCATTGTATTGTTGGAGAATGTTGTATTTGAAATTGATTAACACCAATCATCCTATTATGTCGTAATAAAGTTAATTTTGCTTAGTTTGTACCAGTCACGGTTAATTCAATTCAATTCAATACAATTAAATTTATTTATTTTACATATTGTGGACATTACAAATTATAAGACGTTCACAACATGACATGAAATAGTATTATAAAGAAGAAGGAAAAAGAAAA
Source organism: Rhyacophila brunnea (assembly GCF_057557595.1). Lineage (NCBI taxonomy): Eukaryota > Metazoa > Arthropoda > Insecta > Trichoptera > Rhyacophilidae > Rhyacophila > Rhyacophila brunnea. The sequence goes on from NW_028232752.1 coordinate 38,164,128, forward strand.
GTAATAAAAGGGAAAACAATGAAAACATAAAAAGAGAACATAATATAAACATACAAATGCAGTGAAAATACAATTAGGTATAATACAGTAGGTCAAAGAAGTACACCGAGTTTGCTAAGGAGACCCTATTTTAGGAATTTATAAAATAGCGTCCACCTAAACTCACCTCACGGAAGTGGAATATATCAACACCCGAATCAATTTGGTTGAACATAGTTATCGCCCTCCCAATTGGCATTACCAATGACAGGTTGGTTTTGCACCTTGGGAGAATAAACAACTGATGCTCCCTATTTCTAAGATAGTTATCAGGGACACACAGGTGAACACTGCCCAGAATGGCAGAGTTCTCATTTAGACCTCGTATAAGTCGAAAAAAATACGTAGCTAAATGAAAATCTCTTCTAAATTGCAGACTGCAGTATGTAAGCATACCTAAGAGAAAGTCAGTTGGATAAAGCCACGTATAGTATCCATACAACCTCAAGTAAAGGAGTCTCAAGAATTTTTTCTGAACCCTCTCGATCATAAGGCCATACTTCAACTGATGCGGTGCCCAAACAATAGACCCACTCTCAAGCCTGCTTCGAACTAAAGAATTAAACAAGAGTTTTAATACCATCCTTAGTACCATCATTAGTAATCATTAGTAGTTTAATACCATCATTAGTAACATCCGAAAAGACCCGGGAAGTACGCATGACGAAGCCCAACATCTTAAGCGCCTTGTTAATCCCTTACTTAACGATTATTTAGTTCTTACCATTTAACAAATACGCGCTTTTATCATACTATTCACTAGATCTTCTTCTTCTTAGAAACTAGAAACTTCTTAGTAAACGAAACCGGTCCTGATCATCATTAAATTTTGCTTGTTAAAAGGTATATCATAACGTAATGATCATATTTTAAGTTTAATAGTGCGTTCGTTTCATTAATTTAATTACCTATGTTATACTGTTTAGCTCAAAAAAAGGGAATTACTATTAAATTTGGTTCAAAATAGTTTACTATTTTTTTAGCAAGAATTGACAGTTAATGCCTTTAAAGTGATTAATAACTTATATTTTCAAGTATTTTGTTTTTGTTTCTATTTAAATGTTGATAATCTGTTTCCAGACTCAGACAGAATAAAATTATGTTATGTATTTTCAAGAAGCACTTAAAGCGTAGCGACATTGAAAAACAGAGTTCGCGAAACTTTGCGCCGCTTTTTCATTTGAAACTTTACCGATGACATAAAAAGTATAACCGCTACTTGAGCCAAACGACATTTCAAACATGATAAAAACAAAATGATTTGAAAGCTTTATCGTGTTGGTTAATCCCGATAGACGTGTGGTTAAAATAATTGGCTAGGATCGTCTGGTTAAGTCTATTTGAAAGCTAGACATTTGGAGGGAACGTCCCATCGTTTAGTTGCACAACAGTAGCGTATCTAGAAAATAAAAAAATTATTTTATTTCTTTGTTTCCTTCTACCGTTTCTACATACTTTTAAGAATCACATTACTTCTCTATTGAAGCGGAGATCGGCATGTCGTCTTCCTCGTTGATATAATGGCTGAGATACTGCATTAGATTAACTCTTTCACCTTACTCATAAAGTCATATATGACTGCCTTGCTGCTTAAAATGACCTATCTTTTTAGGATTCTCTTGGATCTTGCGACATCAACTATCAGCCTTTATAATACATACCAAAATTTTAAAGATAGTCCATTTTTCAAAGAGAGTTAAATCAAAATATTAGCGAGTTTTCCTTTGAAAAAAAATCTGTGATTCCTGTTTTATGTCTGAAATCTTTCGCCGGTTTTTTTTCTTGGTGTTCACCCTTTTTTTCTTTTCATAGATTAGGTGCAGCTTTACTAATGAGATGGTAAATTTTATTTTTTTTCAGTAAGTATTTAACTGACAACGCATATTGTTTTATATAGCTTAAACACTAATATATAAAACGCTATGTAGGTATTATATATAATTTAAAGATTCACGCACGTGGATTACTTGTAAGTTGTATAACCTCCCTTCGCATGACTACTTTCCACTAGGGATCAGACAATTTTTACTCAAGGTTAGGTGTATTTAATAACAACCAAAATAAATCCATCAACCAAAAATACCTATCTATTTTTACAGGCATTTAACAATTATTACAAAAAAAACATCAAATTATTATGTTCAATTATATAACTACACCCACAACGCCCGTGAAGTTTAAGCGTCGGCCTATAGCGTCGTGGGTCCCAGGTTCGAACCCTAGTTCTGGAAAGTGCACATATTGTTTTTCAATTTGTATACGAGTCAGAGTATGGACCTAATAGGTAGACATCCATTTCTCGTAGAAACAAAATCTGTTAATACAAACCTCCACTCTTTGGAGGCCCAAATGGTCTCATTAGGATCGGACATGGTCGGAAGAATATATAACTGCTTATCTGATTTTATCCAGTCATTTGAGAAAAGTCGGGGATTAGTGGCAAAAGTAAAGTTTACGCGCGAACTGAATGGCTCTCATGGTGTTGGTAGTTTCCAAGAAGAAAGCGTTCTACAGATCTCTTCATATCCTCGGGCAAGACTTGCATGCTGTACTTATATAAACACAATCAAAACTCAATGTGGGACAAAATACCCCACTTCCACACCCCGGAAATATGAAGGAATGAATTATTTAGACTGTTAAATTGGACTTATATGGACCGGGTAACAAAAAATCGTCAAATAATAACGAAACTAAGCCATAAACGCAACTAATTCTTGCGTTGTACAGAACTGTGAATTTAAAAAATCAAACGGATATGTTATGTCACAAAAATTACTTGTCCAGCAAAATAATGCAGTTCTTATAACACAAAATATTATTATTATGTGAATAATAGGTCTACAGCACTGCCATCCAGGTCCGGATAGCGGGAATGGATAATTGAGTAATTTATCAACATCATCGTATAAATTCAGCATGCAGCCACGTCGAGGGAGAGTCATGCTGATGCCTCAAAGAAGCGACGAAGGGCTTGTGTCTCTCCGCAACCGACGAATTAAGCTACAAAAACCTTATAGAGGAAAATTTAATTGCAAATTGACGACAATTACGCTGATTTAATGCCTTCTAGAGTTAGGCAATACTTTTTAGTACGACGAAGATACCAAAGTTAAATTAATATATTTTAAAAAAAAAGGTTAAAAAGGAAGTAATATTGAACAAGTAAAGTTAATTTCCTTTAATTGACGACCGATGTTTGTGTCAATTTATGGCTCCTTTCTACTAAATTATGTAAATAATGCTTGCAATATGAATGAATTAATTATACTATTAAACTATTCAAAAGCCTACAACTTTTTCAACATAATATTATGTTTATGAATGTATTGTATTCTAGAATCAAAATAATATAAGAAACAGTTCATAGTGTGTACCTGGTGTGATATTGGCATCTTGCAAAATAATGTATTAATAGACTTTTATATTAGATACCAATCAATGAAAACACGAGATTTGGCGCGAAAACTCAGTAGGTACTCTTATTTCGTAGTTCTCAAAATGAAAATTAAATCGGTAATCTTGATTTTAAAAAAAATGGTATTATTGAATTATATTACATAAAGATTTAAATGTGAAACAACGTATAATTTTGATAAGTTACATTAAACAATATAGACATTCGTAAACGAATGTCGCATAATTTACGTATAAACCAAATGTTGTTTTATTAAAACTCTTTTTTTTTATTTTAAACCCTGATATCTCCAGACCGTATCATTTACATTTACTATGGTTTTACACTATGGGTGCGATTTATTATTACTTTAAAATATCTAGGAAGTAATATTATTAATCATGATAACTAAGTCTAATAGCAGTTTTATAACTGCTATTAGAGTTAGTAGTAGACTTAGTAGTAGTAGTTAGTACTTGTTATAAGTTATTGACTCATAAAACCTTCTCATAAGTGTGGCCACATCTCGAAAGCCTCCAATCATCTGATAGTGGGTTTCTTAATCATCTATGGTTTGACCCGATAGAAGAATAATTACCAACCTTTTCTACACCCCAAAACCCATGGAAATGTTTGATTAATGTTCGCAACTACAACAAAGGTAATAATCACGTCTAAAGATGAATAAGCCTTTTTAACCAGACAGCAATAAGCGGTAATGTGGCTGAATAAATTGAACTAAAAATAAGTTTTTAAGTTAGCATATACAATGATAATATACGTTGCGCAATTAGAAAAAACATAAACGGTACAAACAACCACAATTTATTGAACATTAGATTTATTTGTTCCTGTTTCTTATTCATGTTGTAGTCAAAACATGGAAAAAAAAATATTCCTATCATTAAGCATGTCTTCAAGTGAAAGATAATTTATGAAATAGGTTTTTTTAATCCTTTGGATGTCAAAGGATGGTCTTTAAAGGATTTAAACTTGTCATAAGCCTTCAATACGGGTATAATTTTTAATTGAAGATAAATATCGAGATCGCAAATGAAAATGTAAGAAAAATTACCCAGAATTTGGACAAATTCTTGACTTCAATGGCTTAACCAGCTCACACTGACGTTATTCCATAAAAACTTTGATTTCTTCCCGCACCACAATGAAACGAGTTGAAGACTACATGACAACCAACCGACTTACGTATACTAAAGTTGTCGTATGGCAGGTTGAGACCCCTGACGTAAATCAATACGGTAATTGCAATAAGTATATTTACATTTTTAAATCCTATATATCTAATCCTATATTGATTCTTACGATTATTTTTATGTTATGATATCTGTGTACGCATAATTTGTATAAGTATTTTAATTGTTGGCGAATGCTCCGTTTATTCACAAAATTTACTTTATATTAAACTAATTTATGTTTGCTACTATGTACCTACACTATTTACGTAAATAGGTATTTTTTAATAAAAGTAATGAAATTTTATCATCCGATGTTGGTAAAAACCATTTTCATTTTCATAAAATACTGCCTACTGATCAAATCCATAGAAACTATTCACTAATTATTATACACTAAGACTTTATATAGTGACAAATGATTAAAGTGGCTATTGTAAGATGCCATTCTTGATAAGGGTCTGGCGAGCTTTATTGAAAACTCGATCAAACAATACGTTCTGATTTATCGATTCATTTGTCCGAAATTGAATTATTATTTCCCATGGTTGGTGCGATATATATCACTAAGTTCGGAGCACTAAGTCATTTCCATGGCTCCCAATCATCATTAGTTTGAGGAATATCTGCTCCGAATCTGTGGACGGCATCAGTTGCTCCAGGTCAAATGGATGGATGGTATTGGGACAGAGATGGATTAGGGGAATGTCGGTTCGCCGCTACCCCTCCAATTTAATCGGCGCCTTCAAATACGGAAATGGCACCGCGAATTTCTCATCTGAAGTCTTTGAAACTATTCTTATGTGATTATTTTGGTAGACGTATAATATTGCGACAAACCAAATATAGACAGTGATTTAGTCAAATTAAACCAATTTTGATCACAATTACCTGTAGTCTTTAGCTAATTATTGATGTATTTGAGTAGAGTATTTACTTAGAAACTTATCTCTACAAACTGATATTGACAAACTGTTTATGAGGATGCTATTGAAAAAAATATAGTTATATCTTATTTCTACCTATTATCTTACATGCGGTTTGTAACTAATCAATTATTGTACCTGGTAGTTAGTATGGTGTGTGGTTTTGCGGAGTGTTAGCTTTACTGCATTTTCTTAATATTATAATACAACATGAATAACACAGCGTAAAAGTCTCAAACAATAATATAATATACAACATATTTTAGAAGAAGCATAGTTTTGTAAAATTGCACAAGAAATGCATAATATTATTCTAATTTCACGAATATATCTCGCATCTACAGCATATATGGACCGCACGCTACTGATATAAGAGGTACCTATATATATATATAAATATCTTAAAAGTGTGTACTATACTGTCGGAAAATGTAAGTATGCACACTATTAAATAAAATAATATTTGCAGGAAAAAAAATTTAATAAACAATAGATAATATGGTTACACGTAAATTGTACGTAAAACGTTTCACCGTGGCACAGTTCGCCTTGAACTTTATATCGGAAAGAGATAACCGTATATTATACGGTCTCAAATTTTATTAGATTCAATATGAACATTAATTCAATTGTCATAGCTGATTTTTGCAAAATTCATGAATTCAAGAATGAAAACCTAACCTAATATCACTTCCCTCCATTTTGGTATGAGAAAATTTCTCAACTGTCACTTTGTGTTTTGTTTTCTTTTTTATCGTCTGGGTTCGGGATTTGCAGGTGGATAATTGACACACCGGAATTATGATGGAAGACGACGAGTTTATTTACGTTAATATTATACTATATGGTTACATTTTGAATATTTTATTTTATCTCTACGAAATCGGCGTGCTCGCGGTTTTGCTGCTTGTCGCGATCTGCGCGCCATCTTGTGATTTTTTCTAACGAGAGCCGTTGGCGAAAGAAGGCGACGTTGCAAATCGTCAACGGTTATATTATGTCATTGTTGCCATTCAACATATTATAATCTACTCTTAGGCATTGGCGGCTCGGCTCTGTTATTATTATTTATTTTCGTAATCAGCGCTTTATTATTTGTTGGCTTCGATACCGATTCGGGCCTCTTCAGATACACAAAGACATCCCCAAATGGGGACCATACGGGGGTGTCACATGCGCACCTCTCCGGAAAGGCCCGAATGGGGATCGGGCCAACTAAGGGCTGATTACGATAGCGTGTGTAACTGGAGAGTGCGGCGGCTTGATAAGGGGTGGTTGCGTCTCTAGACGTTGAAGGATCGAAGCCCTCCCGGTACGTCGGCGGCTGGAGAGACTCGGATGCAGCACTGTAGCATAGTGGTTCGCGGTTCCCAGGCCTACCGTAAAGCTGCTGAGAGAGGAGGGCGTCGCGCCCAGCCCTCTCAACACCCTCGGACCGTCGGCAACCGGAGAGTTTCGGATGCAGCACTACGCCGCTTTGTGGGCGTAGTGGTTCGCGGCTCCCCATGTCTACCGTACGGGCGGATGCTGAGAGAGGACGTCGCACCCAGCCTTCCCAACAGCGACCGTCCGAAAATCAGTCGATCCCTCACGAAAATGCATACCGGCGCATTACTCGACCCCCTTTTTTTTGCTCGCTTGCCCTGCCGCGGCTATCGAATTACACGCACTACACTGATATTATACTAATATGATATGCAGAAAACTTAATTTAATACTTAAAATGGCTTTAAAGTTCATAAAAATAATTTTAAAAATATATCAGGGCCCGAAATGGACCGGAACGCCATTCTGCCTCATACAACCGCTCCGGGTTGTAAAATTTTTCACTTCGAGCACTGAAATAACTTATTATACATCGCTTCCAAACACAAAACACTTAAAACTAACTAATCTATGATGCTAATGGCTGAGGATGCTGCTTGGCTGCTTTCCGCTGATGGAGGCTGCTTTGCTCAGCTGAAGAAGGCCGCTTTGTAGCTCTCTTCATCCTGGTGCATCTGGGCCAGGGCTGATTGCAAGGCTCACAGACACGCTGCTGTTGACGAAGAGGGCTCAAGCGGCTGATGATGCAGGGCATTTGACGCCGTTTTCCCTCGTTGGAGCCAGGGTCTTGCCCGATACACCCGTCCGTGGGCCAAGTTCGCTGGCGGATGCAGTTGGTCGGGAGTACATCGGGAGCCATGACTTCGCAATCCGGGTGTTTCTGCTCTTTTCTTCACTGGCTTGGCTTTGGCAGCATCCTCTTTCTACTGCTTTTTTATTATAGTTTGTTGAGCGCCACCAGAGGCAAGCCTCTGGATGTTTCTTCCTCGCCGTTTCCTATTCCGGTGTTTGGATCTCAGGGTGTGTGTCCGGGTGAAAGAAATTTCACCTGTTTCTTGATTCCAGACGATCAAAATCAAGAAGCGTAGTCCCACGTTGATTGGGGCCACTTATCACTTCCCTCCATTTTGGTATGAGAAAATTTCTCAACTGTCACTTTGTGTTTTGTTTTCTTTTTTATCGTCTGGGTTCGGGATTTGGAGGTGGATAATTGACACACCGGAATTATGATGGAAGACGACGAGTTTATTTACGTTAATATTATACTATATGGTTACATTTTGAATATTTTATTTTATCTCTACGAAATCGGCGTGCTCGCGGTTTTGCTGCTTGTCGCGATCTGCGCGCCATCTTGTGATTTTTTCCAACGGGAGCCGTTGGCGAAAGAAGGCGACGTTGCAAATCGTCAACGGTTATATTATGTCATTGTTGCCATTCAACATATTATAATCTACTCTTAGGCATTGGTGGCTCGGCTCTGTTATTATTATTTATTTTCGTAATCAGCGCTTTATTATTTGTTGGCTTCGATACCGATTCGGGCCTCTTCAGATACACAAAGACATCCCCAAATGGGGACCATACGGGGGTGTCACACTAACCTAATAAATAATCCACTATATTGGCTATTTTCAAAAATTGTTTGCCGCTGGTTTCCTGTAAAGTGTAAACCGACAAGAACCGTGTTTTATTTAGACGTGAATTTCAACCCAAAGAGGTTGGACGGTCTTTAATATATGGCCATATATATTTCCGATACAATATTTCACGGTGAAGTGTGATACGGCGAACTGCATACGTACAAGTTCCGGACACGAGATAATATAACCATCGCTGAATAATATGTATATATTATCTTCAGACAGTATATGTATATTATATAGACATGTATGAGTCGACAGCTTTTGCAATAATTGGCATTTTCATAAACTCGACGCGTTGAAACAGTTCGACGCTAAAAAGATTATGACATTGACTAGGCATAATATTCTAATAAAGCATAATATTTTATTATATTGTTCCCATTCTCACAGAAACGTGATAAGTTATAAATAGCGTGGGATTTCCAAATCGAATTATTCATTAAAAACCTAGTTTTGAGAAAATATCATATTGAAAACTGTCAACCTATTAACAATTATTTTTATCTAACGCTATCTCAGTATCTTTCTCATTATGGTTTTTTTGTTATTCTTTAAATTACGTTTTACTGCGTACTTTTATGTAGGTATTTACCTAATGCAAAATATAATCTAACACGCAGGTAGTGTTATCAAATTTAATCTAGGTACCTGTTGAAAAAATCTCACAAAAAATATATTTTATATGAGTAGTCTAGCCATCATAAATTAAAAGTGTGACAGTACAATGCCGGACTATAGGCAACAATAAGATTTCAAGTTTTTTAGCACCACCTATTTTTTTAATAAAGGAAAACGTAATAAGTATTCTAGATTTATTTTTGCATGCTGAATGAACACAAAATATTTAGGCATGTCTTTGTTATGTCAACATGTTGTAATAATTTTGGGAAGTATTATGATTTGTATGGCAAATATTTAGAGTGAATGGTAAATACATCGATGGGTAGTTAGTGGTTGCGCCAATTATTGTTGCAAAATTCCCACCCAATACTCCCTCCCGTTCAAATACCATCCCAAAATCTTTTCTGTCTCCCAGGCATATAACTAGAGTTGGGTTTCCCGAGAAAATCTCAATCTCGAGATTTGTGATTTCCAGAAAAGAATTATCGAGAAAATTAAAAAAATACTGTAAAAATCCTAAAATAAGTCTAAAACAAACAAATTCCAAAAAAATATGATTTTTTATTTAAGAAGACAAACAAATAGAAGAAGGAAAACAAAAATAATTCAAAACATTTACATTGTCAATGTCAACGTCTGACAATCGCGTACGCTTGTGAGACACAAAATTCCCTGATGTTAAAAAATTGGACTCATTTTGAGTCGACGTTGGCTTAATTATTGTGTTAAATGCCCCGATCAGTCTTTGAAAGTTTTGTTTTCTGTCCACTTTTTCATTATAAAAATGTTTTTTTTTTCATTAATATTTAATAATAAAGAAATCCTGATTCTCGAGAAAAGGTTCTCGAGATTCGGGATGGAAAATCTCGAAAAATTATCGAGAATTCACGAAACCCAACTCTACACATAACAAGTGTTGTTACCATTTCACCGCTACCGCGTCAACACCGACGGAATTCAATCAGGAGTTACCTTTTGACCATCAAAGCTTCATCAATCATCATCATAGTGACTCAATTATAAAATAATTCCCAGTTATAATTCGCCGGCCGCCGCGCCAAACAGTTTAACTCAATAAACTCATTAACCGCTAGATAAAGCAAGTACACTGTGGATTGCAATTACCGTGAGAGTGATACACCAAACATAATCCAACCGAGTGTGTGTGAGTGACTGACCAGGATTCACCATAGCGCTCCAAGAGACAACAGTCCGGACCACATCATAAAGGTAAGTGGCTCGACTAAATCCCTGCGTCAACTGTCCTCCACCAACATCTAAATTCCTTCGTATAGTCCGCTAAATATAAAACCAGGGACGCCAGGTAGGTATAGTTTATAATATAATATAGCATTTAAAAATCACTAACTCAAAAAATGTCATTGTAATTCAAAAAATATCCACTTTTATAATTCACAATTTTAAAATGTACAAATATGTTTTGGCCGTCTAATATTGCTAGCATTATAATGAATAGTTCGATATAATGTAAGGCTGCGAAATATATGCATTGGTTTAGTTTAGTTACTTCAACTATGTAAACAATCAAAACGTTTTGATGATAACTTAATAAGGCATCGTATCAATAATTAATATAAAACATAGTACCTATATATAAAGTTAATAAACCTCCATAATGGACGCGTGTGTTATGTATCCACCTACGAAATCGTCGGTGGCGAGTTAGAATCATGTGCTGAAAAACGTATAATATATTGATTTTAATGTATGTTTGAATCCAAACCATGGAAGTAATACTTTGACAACGTGGCTAACATTTATTGGCATAAATAAATTGTTAATAAATCTTTTCGATTATAAAGTCAAATAAAAGATGAGACAATAGGAGTTAAGAGTTAGAAGAAAACATAACTAAAAACCACTAAGTACTGTTAATGCTCTGTTTGACTTTGCCACCAAAACTTTTAAACCGTAAAAGATAATTTGTAATATGTACTTAGGTACGCAGGCATATAATATCGTTAGTGAAAATTATAAGGCCCTCTGAAAACTATAACTTATCACTTAATTGCTAGTAATAGGTAATAAATTATGCACAGCAGGTATTTAGTGGCAACCGAGTGGTATTACGAGCATAATTAAATATTTTTTTCGTAATGAGATACATATCTAATAATTTTATATATATATATATATACATACGAAACTATATATTTATATAAATACAAAATATGTATAAGTATATAAATTTATTTTGCGTACAGACAGGTTTAGTATTTTCCAGTGGCAATAATATTTAACCCTATAAATAAAATGACTAAAATCTTTTTTCAACGTTTTTAAAGCCTTATAGCCACAGACTTGAAATTCGGTTTCAAAAAAACCCTTTTGTTAATAAACCTCTCGATCTGAGACATTTACTAATAGATTATTGATTTCCACGGTTTTAACAGGTTCCAGATAGAAATATAAAAAAACACGGGTTGCGTCGATCTATTTTTCAATATGGATGTAATGAAGGACTATAAATATTAAAAGAATGTGTAATCAATATTCACATTATTCAGCTTCATAATTATGTAGTATATGAGGCGTCTAATTACAAAAAGCGACATGTCCACAATTCAATATTTTCGGGAAACAACGTTTTTGTTTCAAGCTTCAATTATTTGTTTTAACGTGATATTATTTTTTCCGTTGTATTCTATGTCGGAATTAGAACCAAATGGCGATTCGTTTCAGCTAGTAAACTCTTAAATGTAATAAATATGGGCAAAATAAAATTGGACGTAGTGCTACTTGTACCTCACTTTTTAATTTATTCCGCATAAGGCACATATTTTCGTGGCACTGTCATGAGTTTACCAGATGCTACAGCATGGAAGACGCCCTTTTCAATATTGAACGTTCCCTTATTGGTTGACTTAAACACGCGCGAAATCATCAAGCTTTAAATAATATGAAACACGGACGGAGCGCTTTTTGTAATAAATCGAGACTTAAAATATTTTTTTTCGTAGGGTTATGTCGCGTTTTGGAATTTATATATCAATACATATTGTGTAAAATTATACAAAAAATACGTGCGTATTTTTTTCTCGATTTTGACCAAATGTGGACTTATCGATTTTTGGAATTAGACGCCTCATATTATGGCATGTGTCCATTATATTATATTGTCTACCTACTATAGGTGTGTATTATTTTAATGCCATGCCTGGTACAAAGCATAGGTTGATTTAAAACGAGGTAACTTTTGGAATGCCATCTGCTAAACTAAAAGAGTCGAATGGCGACTTGTTCGTTACAAAATAGTAGCGCTATGATGTATTCTGGTGTGTTCAGCGTTTACGATAAGATTCTCAGAATTACCTTTAATTTTATGGGAAACTATTTCGTAGTATTTTTGTATGGAAACACTACATTAATATATTTGGATGCCATGCATCATAAGTGTGAAGCGATCAAACATGTAGAAGAAACACTATCTTATATGTAGATAGAGCGTTAATATACGACACCAAATAAATGCGTGTCATTTTTAATTGCAGATTAAATTGTACAACAATTTTATTATTCTCCTCGTCTCGTCTAAAAAACATAATCATCGTCAAAATAAAATTGGTTAGATGTAAGTGTACGGTTTACATTTTGTTGTAGTATCATTCACCGTGAGCTGTTTTACCAGAAAGAGATGGCCGTATGGCATTGACAAAATATAGATATCTTTAAATAAGGCGTTGTTCATGGAGCATTGAAGACAGTAATTTTACAATTTTATTTGATTCATTAAAAACATTAGTTAGATTTTGATATCATATATCTGACAATATCACTATCATTATTACCTATCATATTATATTTGATACGTACGACCACTTCTATAATTTTATATAAATAGTTAAGTATATGATTCTATTTATAATTAATTTAACTAACTATTTTCTTCTATCATTCTTGTGTATTCCGGTGGTTGTTATTACGTATTTTTAAGTAAACCATATCTTTTATTCAACGAATAATTCACTATATTTGAGAATGTAATATTCAGTATATTGAACATACATAACTTGTAAACACCTCAGATATATACTGTTCGGAGTATCATTCTCGCAGTAATTGCAAATCCCATCTGGTGTCGTATTTTTTCTAATGTGATTTTTTCTAGTAGGTGTTTTCAAGTTATGTATGTTTAGTATTTTTAAGTGTTTTTGGACATGAACTTGATCTCAATACTATACGACCATATATTTCCGATAAAACATCTCACAGTGAAGAGTGATACGGCCAACTGCATACGTACAAATGTAATGTAACGACACGAATAAAACTACATCAATCCATTATGTGTGCAATTGCATGGCCACGTTCGTCTTACTTCCGCAGAAGCTAACTGTCCCTCATTCACAGGCGTGTACATGGAAAATGGTCACGCGATAATATTCGCTGCGTGTGAAATGGAGGTAGGTATCTCGTCATTCCAGCTGCATCTAGGTCTACCATTCGCATCTTATTAATTCTTTGATACTGCCAGGTGACTAATTCATCTATTGACTTTTCTACGTTAAGAAAAAAAGACACTGGACCTAACAAATCTAAATTAAGACGTTCACATTAGAACAAATATAAACCTCACAAGAGAGAAGAAGAAAATATATGAAAAAAAACATACAATTATACAGAAAAATAAGATTTCTAAATCAAAATAAATAGCACGTCATTGAAAATGTCTATTTCTTTGGGAAGCGCATAGACTAGTCTTGCACGCCTCTGTAATGATGCCTGATAGGCTTGACACTAGAAACGTTTCCGACCCCGAATAGATCATGACTGCGACCACGTAGGTAATTGACAGGCGCATGTAAATTCAAATTCTCCATGACATCGGGATTCGAAACTATTCCTCACGATAACAAGCAAAAAAAATCAAGTGCAGAAAGTGACCTATGAGATTCAAGAGAGTGAAAAGTGAGCATGCCTTGTAGAAAGACAGTCGGAAAGTAATCATTTGACGAATTAACGAAAGGAAAATTGTTATAGGTACGTCTTAAAATAAAGACATCCAAGAAATTTCTTCTGGACGCGCTCTAAATTATGCATGTAGGAAACCTCATAAGGACACCAGATAATCGACCCATATTCAAGAATACTACGCACTAACGAAACGTAGAGTGTACGTACAACATTTGGATTCTTGATTAGTTTGGCTTGTCGCATGATGAATCCTAGAAGTTTACTCACACGTAGAGCTGTAGAAGTTATATGCGAGTGAAAATATAATGAAGAATCAAAAATTATCCGAAAATCTTTCGCCTCAGATTGACACTTTAAAGTACTTTTGGAAATTGTATAATTATATATCATCGAGGTTCATGACCCAGAGAAAGTAATACAGAAACACTTATTGTCAGTATTAAATTATAGTTCATTCTTTCAAATTCCCCAATTCAAAGACCCCATCATAATCTATAGCATCGAAATTCCCCAATTGCCCAACTCAAATTGCGGTGGCTGGATGGCGTGACGAGGATTGCATAAAACTGGTGATGACGATTTGAAAATACCAATATCCACCCTGGGCTTTTAGGCAACGAGTGATGATGCTGTTATATTAATATTGGTACAATTCTATAATATAAGTGTCTGATAATTTCAGTAAGCTGGTAGGAATTGGTGTTATATGTATTATAAAAAGTATTAATAACCTATATGTGTCCTGTCACTTTGTAAAAAATATACTTGAGTACCTACACTATAATATCTAGTAAATTTGATTTCATGCGATACACAAGTATAAATACGTAATACTTTTTAAACTGTATTACGACTTACGAGTATATAACGTTCTAAATCATTGAGATACAATCGATTTTGCACTGAATCCCATTCACTGTCAATATGCTAACATACTTTAACATTATACCAGTGACTAGGTATTACAGACTGTGGAAAAGGTTCAATTTTGAGAAAGGAAATAGAAAACATGTCTGAATATTTTATGTTACATTTTTGCCATTCTGCCCTCCTTTAATGTCAACGGGTTGTCTTGTATATATGTACAGCACTGCACACAGTGCCCGCGCGACGATTCTCAATATAAAATTCCAATATTCGATATTGAATCCGGTGAAAAGTCCATTTATAATATAAATAATAAAGATGAACCAATTTCTACGTACACAATAGGTCTATTAACTTTTATAACTTAGAAAGCTACACGAAATGACAACATACCGCTTTTAAAATGATTTTGTATTTTCTCAACATTGGTAAAATAAGGTTAGTTGTATATAAGTATCGAATTTGCAAAGTCAAAAGTATATCACTGACAATTTGAAACTATACAGGAGACCAATTCAAAATAATTATTGTAATAGTTTAGTCATCTATTTTTCACTCTACCACGAAATATTAGTATTTTTTTGTCACAGAATAACTCATTCCGATGCACTTCTAAGACGACGAAGCAGATATTCTAAACAATCGCCATATCGCCAAACTTTTAATTAAGCTTTTTGGATAAGTATACTCCAAATAATATTCATTTTAATAGTAGTGAAACAACCACATAAACACACCCGAAAGGTATCATCATAGATAATGTAAATATATAATTAGATACATACATAGAATTATGTCACATTCATGAACAGTATTGTGCAATTTGCAATATTATTGCAATTAGAGGTAGTGATCGAGAATTCTCGAGAAATAATTAAGAGAGAGTTAAATCTTGAATCTCGAAAAAGTCGAGAAATCACGAGTTCTATTACTGTAATGTAGGTAGAATTATTTTTTCAATATTGAATAGACGGTGTATATTTTGGTAGGTATTTGGCATTATTCAATTGCACAAACGTATAAACGATCTGTTAAAATATCAACCTGCTATTTCCTATCGGCACCTGTAGATTTCAATTTCAACTGTTTGAATAACAGGTAAACTTTCATTTCAATTTGAAATATTGTAGTAGTTCAGTGATAGGTGACATTTTTATGAAAGCGGAATGCATGATATTATTTTATATTTATTCATATAAGTATTTGAAAAAAACTTCTCTAGAGTTCTCTTGATTTTGATAAAAATATAATAGGTACAGTTATATAAAAAATATAATACAGTATAATTTCATCACACATATTATATTTGATAACCACAACTGCTAATTTTAATGTTATTTATGTAAGTATACATGCTTGAAAATAGTAATATGTGAAGGATAAAAATAAATAGGACAGAAATATTTTTGTAGTTTAATCGAGACTGAAATTTAATTTGCTAATTTGAATTGATTTACATTACAACAGAGGAGAGCGAAAAACCGTGCGGAATGAAGAAGTCTTTAAAATAAAAAAAATAAAAAATTAACATCTCGTGGACTACCTTTCAGTAAAAAAATAAATAATAAATAACTAATAAGATAATAATAAAAAGTAACTATTACTTGGGACTTGCGCCATCGCTATGGCGATAAAGTCAATATTGTAACTCACAAGTGCATTCAAATCCAACTCTTTAGGTACTTCACAGAAATTTCACATTCTATACATTGTCTACTACTGCAATATTCTATTTTATGTTTCTGTTATCTCGAATTCCTCTGCATTACATCGTATAGTCCCAGTAAACTGCCAAGTGTAACCAACGTTACTATTAAAATATATTATCAAATGCTCTTATTGTGCTTATTTGGGTATTTTTTTTAAATTTATGTAAGGAAATATTTTAAATATTTTAGCTCCTACCTATCAAATGTACACCCATAGTGATATCGGAAGTATCTTCATACATTTAAATGAATCCATTAATTTACACACAAATGGATTGAAACCTTCAATAATTGAAATGTATTCAGCTTGCATTATTCAAACCCGTGATGTATTGATCAGAAGACCAGCACGTAAACTCTACTTGCTCCATCGTCGACGAAGGAATATTAATGAATTATTTCAGTTAAAATTTTTAGTATTTTGTAATACTACTCGAATATTAACTAATATCCAGAGATAAGGGAAAAAAGTATCGACAATTATTAATTCTTCTCAATGCAGTTAGGTATTGATAATATCTTCAAATGATATTATAACACATACTTTTGTTTTGAATATTGATGACTCCGCAACTCGATGTTTTCACATATAGGATGCAAAAAATAAAGCTGATTATTCACTGATAGATAATACGATAATTTCCTTGCGAAATGAGAGTATGGATAGTTTATTCAGGTGTATAAAAAACTTTTCACAGTGAAAAGACGAATTAACTTGACTGTAATCTATATCATGCCGCAATTAAGAAGCATTAATTAGATGCCCTTCAAAATATACATTATTTTCTAAAATTTCAACGACTCTGCTAAGTTTTAGGAAAATGAAAATGAACTGTGAGTAAGGCTACTTCCGCCTTTGACCCGCAGGCCCTGATAATTCTATTCAATATTGTTTTTACAATATAATACTGAAATCGATTTAAGATATGGATTCTTTATTTGAATACGAACTATGATACCATTTATATTTATATCGAAGATGCTTTTTATGATAAAAAATAAGTACTATTATTATACAGTGGAGATTCCATTTTTTGAGTGTCGTTTGATATGATTTTCTCAAAGAACGACTGAATGAGCAAAAATTGATATAAATTATAATATTATTATACTCGTAGCTTACCGACTGAAAACAAATAAACTGTATGATAATAATTAAAATCAATGCTACTTTTTATAGTTAAGCTAAGTATAAGATTTTATAGCTTATTACGGAATCTGATAATTTGACAATTATAGGAATCATTGCTTCATACTACCTTAGTGCATTACGAATTAACGCACTAGAGGCAAAAGTTTTGCCATCTTTTTGTCACCGAATTATAGTACGCATTATCTTCAGTTGAAAATGTATAGGTTTTTTGTATCACAAAAAAGTAACGGGAATTTGAGAAATAATTCCGATTCATCTTTTTTTACCTCTTTTGGTCAAAAAAATTTACCGACGAATCTGAGAAAATCCGTCACGTTTCAAGTTTTTTTTTACCTCACAAACATTTTTTTCTCGGCTCATCAATTTTCTCTCTATTACGAAATTATAGTAGGTACAGAAATAGGTACAGAAATAGGTACGTAAATAGGTGCGATTGGTCTATTTTTTTAATGTAGAAATTAAATATTTAAAATATTTTTTTTTGAAAATTCAAAGTATTTTGGGCGTAAGTACTATACCTTTATCGTAGATAGTACACGGAACAAAAAATATACTTAATATGTACAAATACCATAATTCTTATAGTACTTACGGATTACATAATACGAGTATCATAAAAATATTATTTAGATGTTGAGAAATAGTGAAAATGTTTTAAGTAAGTATATATTTTACTATTCAAGAAAAATAATAATAGTATAATAATCAAAATAATAGTTTAATGATAATCACTATAAGATAAATTTAGATTGGTAAATATCTTTATAAAATGTTGAGAACCACTAAATTTATTTTACTAAATTTTACATTCCAATCAAAATAAGAATAGTGTAATATTCGTTAGAAGAAAATGAAAATTCTTATGCAATCGAAATAATTATAGTAGGTACCTACCTATAATTAGAATTAGAACTAGTATTTGGAAAAAAATGTGGTAACCACTGATTTGCTACCGTTTATTATGTAATCTAAAAAAATGTGTAGAATAATAATCAATGAAAAAAATATATTATGGGATGAATTAAAAAAAATCTTTTTATAAAATGTTGACAACCACTGAAATAATTTTTCGATATTTTTTATCCAAGCAAAATAAGAATAATATAATAATCATTGATTTTTTTTTATTATGCAATCGACATACCTATTTAGGTATTTATAGTATTAAAAAAAATCTTTTTATAAAATGTTCAGAACCACTGATGTACTATAAAGTTTATGATGTAATCGAAATAATTATAGCAGAAAATTCAATAAAAAATATGAGATGAATTTAGAAAAAAATATAAGTACTTACTTTGGAAGGTATAAGTACCTATGTAATATTGAGAACCACTCTACTCACAACTTAACAAAATTTGTTGGACTATATACCTACTATCCAAGTAATAATAGTATAATAATAATAAATACAAAAACTGAGAAATTTATGAATGAATAATATATTTTTATAAAATTACGAGCCACTGACATTTTTTTTTTATAATGCTGTGTGTCGCGACACACTAGTTGGGAAACACTGCTATAATGTATTGTGTAATCACTATCAGTAATGAAATAAAGTAACACTTTTTGAAAAATTTAAAAATTAACTCCCCTGACACTCTCAAGGATGGGTAATAATAATAATAGTAAGGCGGAGTTAGTTAGGTAAGTACTTGTTTAATGTTTGTTAACCTAATCTTGACTCTTGACCATTGTTCGATTTT
Organism: Rhyacophila brunnea; assembly: GCF_057557595.1. Taxonomy (NCBI): domain Eukaryota; kingdom Metazoa; phylum Arthropoda; class Insecta; order Trichoptera; family Rhyacophilidae; genus Rhyacophila; species Rhyacophila brunnea. The sequence goes on from NW_028232752.1 coordinate 38,183,649, forward strand.
ATCATATTTCACCGCACGTGACTAGAAATAGACCCAATTTCATTGTATTTCGTTAGTCTAGTTCAAGTAGTACGGTACGACAATATTTTTATCCGGGGGTTCAATTTTTCCAGCCTAAAGGCAGACCCGATACCCCGGAAAAGAGGCCCAATAATATGGTTAGGTTAGAAACTTCAGACCATGACGGACTGAACCGATCAGTGATGTACGTAAACCAAACATGAATAATGTTGTATACTAAGGGCGTCATTTCACATGCGTTTTAGTAAACAGTAAAATAATATGTAAATGTATAAACGTCATTTTAGTTATCATGATTGTCAACAGATGTCATTAATAAATTATTAAAAACGCGAAGTGGTAATAATGTATCTTCCTTATAAACATTATGCTGTCAATGGTAAAAACATAATATTTATTAATTATGAAATGCCAATAATTATATCATTTATCTTAGTAAATAGATATTATACAATGTTTTTCCAACAACTAAACTCATTGTATAATTATTATTTAGGCAGGTAGGTACCTATTGTTTTAAAAAATTAGTCTTTCTAGGAAAATAGTCACGATGTTTACTAATAATGTTGCGAGATTAGTTTCTAAGTAGCGTTGTATCTAACTCGATAGCGTCCACCCTTATGACAAAAACAGGGCTGGCCCTACACAGCCAAACCAAATATTATGTCATATACTTATTTTAGAAAAAAATAATATTTTTATCATTATGGGCAACACAGCATACATTGTATTTATATATTTTGCACTACATTACTCCACAGTTCTATATTAATAAGCAATAAAAGACGGCGATCGAAATGGAAAATTTTACGAACTGGAGGCCTCGATAATTTTCCAAAATATTTAGAAAAATAAGTGTGTTAGTTTTTTTAATATTTCAGACTCTATTGATATCATCGATGTTAGTCAAAGATTATTGCGTATTTTTCATTTGTGACAATGTAGAAAATGGCATTTTTCTTAGCAGGTATAGGTACTAACAAGATTCAAACATTTGAAGATATACTTCCAATTGGGATCCACATTTAGATGTTCACACATTTTGGCAATCAATTATGGGCTTTTCTACGTATATAAATCTTCAAGAGGCTACAATAATTTACTTAAGAAAATAAATAGGTAATAAACAAAAATCGATATAGTTGCGTTAGGATAAATTAGGTTGAGTTATAACAATGTATTTATAATTGAATTAATTACTTAGTTTTTTTTATGAATGAAAAATATTATCAGTGAAAATATTTATCAATTTTTAATGAATGTGTTTTTTATGAATGAAAAAAAATATTATCCATGTGTTTTTATAAATGAAAATAGAATTTTTTTATGAATGAAAAATATTTTTTCAATGATTTTTATGAATGAAAAAAAACAGTCAATGAGATTTTATAAATGAAAATATTTATCAATTTGTCAGGAAATGAAACTATAATACAATGATTTTTTTTAATAAAACACATTTTGCCCTCGATACCGATCGGTAGTTTTATTAATGGAATTAATAGAATGAATATTATATAGTAGTATAAGTAGGTTTATTAATAATAATGTATTTGTAAAATAATGACTTAATCATCATTGAATTTTGTATGAATGAAAAATATTATTAATGGATATACTTTCTCCAATGTAATATGTACAATTTACACAAAGGTAGACCTAACTCAAACTATGTGCGAAACAGTTCTTGAAAAAGAAACAGGTACGAGTAACGTGCATCGGTGCGAACTATAACAATACTCGAATATCCTGCAGCACACACTTTGAATACCACTAAAATAATAGAAATGAAATTATTTCCACCAGATTAAATTGTTAATATAAAATAATTAATGAAGATTTTTTTAAACATAATAATAAATTTAAAAAAAGTAACTACAAAATAATAATGTGTTACTTTGCTGCCGTTTTTTGTATAAATTTTATGACAGGTTTCATTGCGGCATTTTTATGAATAATGAATGACAAAGACTCGCGGCATAAAATAGACGAAACTCGGTCAAAAAATGCATCAGTCTGTTGCAATTTGATGAAGCATATTTTCTGCACAACATTCGCAAGCTGTCATCACAAAAAACTTTTTATTATGAAACCTGTGATGAAAATATTCATTTGTTTAGGTAACGATCTGAAACAATGAGTACCTACATACACCATAAACCAAATATCTTTCTTTTCTGATACCTACTCTTTTAGGCGACTTATTTTTCTTTATTTGTTTACACTGCCAAATAATTATTGTCAGTGTGTGGCCGCTTTTTTTAGAAATAATATTATTATTAATACCCATGACCTTGCTTTTTCGTACAAGGTGGTTGTTAGTAATCTTGAACAATCACAAACACTCAGGCTTTGAGAAAATCACATAAATATTGTGTCGTCACCGGGAATCGAACCCAGAACTATCGGGTGAACCCACCCCTGTGTGCGTACCTGCTTCAAACAAGTAAAGATTAAAGTAAAGTACTTATAGGAATCGATACCCGAAGCAATTTTGTTCCAATTTCCATCATCAATGGAAGATGTTTCTAAACCTTGAGAAAACAAAGAACTGATGCTCCTAAATTCTTAGTTGGTTAACAAGGATAAGATAAACATTCGGAATAATAACGGACTACTTGAGTACAAAAAATACCTAGTCAAATAGAGATATTTTCAACGTTTGAACTACACTAAAAGTTTGTAAGTATATTGTTTCGTGTAAAATCACCTTCATGTATATAATTTTTTACATATTATTATTAAGATAATATATAACATATTGTTATAAATCTTTTTTTTAAATTCAATAGAAACTTTAGTCTAGATCAGTGATGCCAAACCTTTAGTCTATCTCGAGCAAATTCAGAATTAAAAAATTTTAGGCGAGCCACACATTGGACCGATGACCTTTCTTTTTTTTGAAAAAAAAACGCATTTTTCGAAATCTTTTTTTCTCTGTAATTTGATATTTTCAGACACTGCTTCTATTCTACGAGTGACTGAATTTCTTGATAATTGAACATCTTCAATATCTGAACTAATTTCCTTCTTATTTTTAAATTCTTGAAACAATGTTTCTGATGTAGCAAGTAGGTATGTGTGCAATCTTAAATGAAGCAATTGTAGTAAACCTTGATTTAGTTACGGACATAGTAAATATAGATTGTTGGGCAACTAATGTGGTTTTCAATTCTTTCGTTTTAGACTTTCTTATACTGCCTTTAATAGGACATTCAGTACCATATTTTTATGAACCGTTCTAAAATGTCGTTCTACGTTGTACCATTTTCTAATAGCAACCTGTGTTAGAACGCGCATCGTCTCGCTCATAGACTAATATACTACCTATTACTCTCGCCTTTTCGCCAGTAGTGATTGGCGACGAGGTGTTGCCACAGTGAGTAGCAATTTTGCCTATTTTTGACATACACTGCGCGCTATATTCTGAATACGTGAGTCGCGAGCAACTTTAAAACGCTACGCGAGATACACGTTGCTCGCGAGCTACGGGTTGGGCTCCGCTGGTCTTGATTCTAGAATCTGATATTTATATATTTTGAGTTTGTGTATTTTTCGTCCACTCTGTTGAACATGGTAAATATTATATGTATATCCGAATGATTGTACCTGTTTACAGTACTTGCTCAAATTACTATGACCGATCAATTTCGAACCTACTTAATTATTATTGTCATACACTATTCAATTAACAAGCAATAAAAGTTTGTTGATAATATCATGCAATTAAAATTCAATAAATAAGTCATACCTATTTACAACGTCAATCTTTTTCATTAATCTTATCAGTTATCTTAGTACACATCCTACTTATGCAAATTCGAATTTATTAAATATAGTGAACATTAAAAATTACAAATTCAAGACGTTCACACACTGTCATGGAAAAACAAAGAAATATAAGTAGTATTAGAAAAGATTAAATCCAAAAATTATATAAAAGATACATGTATGTACTAAATAGACCTTATTTTACGAATTCGTAAACCAACCTCCATCTCTTATCATCTTCGTGTAGGTGGAATACATCAATATCCGAAGAGATTTTGTAAAAGAGGGTTATTGTCCTCCCGACCTTGGAAGAACAAACAACCGAATCTTCCAATTTCTAAGATACATCGAATATTGGAAAAATAATATTCGTGAGTAAAATCATTTACTCAAAATATTGCATTTATGTATTAAATATTGAAGTAGATACAATTTGTTACGCCTGTCCCAATATAATATATAATCTATAGCTAGTTGATAGCTAGAGTTGACGACAATCGTCCAAGGTGAAAACTTCCATAAAGAGTTTCAAGTCACCAGCGAACAAAAAAACATAGCATTTGTAATTACCTTACTTATAAAAATCCTAAACAATCGCCCCAAATTTAAACCCTAAGGGACGCTAGAAAATGTTTTAAACGTACGATTCACATTACACCGCAAATAGTTCGCATTGAATTTGAAGTTGGTAAGTAGGTACATATAAGTAATTAATAACTATAACTGCGATCGGAACCCCTATCTAGCCTTGTACCTATGTGGGCGTTGAGAAGGTATGTAAATATACCCCCAAATAAAAAATATAAACAAAATTCTTAAATATATAGATATATTGGATAGGTATATATTATATGACATAAGGATAACAAATTTATAAGATTATGAGCTTGAATATATTTTTAGATCACCTTCCATGACGCTGTAAACTTGCATGAATGAAAGGTTTTTAATGTCACGCTTCCTTATCCAGAAACGAAGCCGCACGAGCTGGTGTAACAATCTTGCACCACAGTGCTAAAAGAAACGTATAGAATATTTATCTTAATTTTTATTAATGATTAATCTTAATTGTCTCTGGTATCATTTTTTATCTTTAGCAACATTAAAGGCAGAAACATATTATTATTACGCCACACGAATTCATAGAAAACTCGCCTCACTGGCAAAACGTTCACATATATTAAGTATCAACATCATACTCAAGTCACCTCACTTGTATTATGTGTGAAAATTATCCATTATCTTTGTTTTAGTGGTTTGGAAGGAAGCTAAACATGACAGGTAGTTGACACAACATTTTTGTAGATTGTCAGGTATTATTATGGAATGTTCTGATGGTTCTATTATATGAATTCACATGACGTGACAATATTGTGTCAACCTTTGTGTCCTCTGTACTCGTGTACTGAAACTACCCTGAAGGAGAGAAGTCAAAAGATTAAACTGATGAATTTTAAGAAGAAATCGGAATGCTTCTTAAAACTTGTCAAATGCCTCAAAATTGGCCATGATATCAAGAGACATGTGGGACAAGAGACGAATATTCTAGCCCCTACTAACTCTATAATACGTGTATGTATGGTTTGTTAACTTATTTACGAAAAATAATGCATAATTTACACAGCCTCTGTACGGTGTTTGAAAATGCAACAGCAATGCACGGAAAGTCCTGGTCGGAATTGAATATAGGATGGACAAACTGTATTCTGGACATTTTGTTGAAATACGATGATCCCTCTCAGAATATATAATAAACTGAGCTGCCCCAAATAGTGTTTGTAACGAAATATACGATGATACTTATTTGTAGCATTGATCAATACAGAATATAATGCAAAATGTATTACAAAAACTGTCTAATTGGCTAATATTTCACAGTCATCATCATCTCAGCAGCTGTCGATTTACTATTGTATGAAGGTCTCTACTCGTCAACTCTTCTCGGTAGTGTCGTTCGTAGCCATTTACTTCCTCTAATCTAGATTATCTCATTTTCCTATCAGGCGCTCTAGAACCCTGATGCAGAAGATTTCTTGGATACCATTGGGTGATGTGATTTGTCCAGCAATGATATATTATTCGAATGATATGGTCTTCCTATCTCCACATCTAGATATTTTTCTTTAGTAGATTGTAAAGGTGAAACTGGCTAAAAAAATGCTTTCGATTTATTTTATCATAATATTATTTCGGTGATGATTGGGCATTATCAAGTTTTTGTTTGGTTATTTTATGTTGATAGTAAATATTGGTATTATCTTCCATTTGGTAATAACTTGATATCTGTATGGTAATATTATGATATTATATGAACAAACACAGCGGTCCGTTTGATCAAAACATGACCAAAATTTTGATCACTAAATGACATTATTTTCTTAATTAGCATAATAATCGAAAATATAATTATTGTCATATTTTTCTTTTTTTATTTATTTATTTATTTTAAAATATATTTTCAATGTTAGATTAAAAAATTAACAGAGTTACAGGGCCAATTCTATGTTTAAAATCGCTCTCTAGTAAATTCAAAACTTTACAGTTAACAGGTTATGCTCAAGCAATACCGATTTTAATACGTGCGATATGGTCCACCGTCATGTACGCAAATTCACATGTAACATTTACATTATGTAATTGAAATACTTATTTTTTTTGGACCGTGTCCGATCCTAATAAGATCAAATGGACCAACACAGAGTGGAGGTTTGTATTAACAGGTTTTGTTTTTACAGGTTTTGTTTTTACGAGAAATATAATATGTCAGCCACTTGCTTAACCTATTAGGTCCATACTCTGACTCATACACAAATTTAAAAACAATATGTGTAGTCGCCAGACCCAGGATTGGAAACAGGGACCCACGACACTATAGGCCGACGGCGCAGTCATCATGGGTGTATTTAATACATATTATAATATACGGATAAATAGAAAAATCTTTCACTTTCTAATTTTAGGGAGAAAGTAATAAATCACAAAATACTTATCTCCGAATTTGTTGTAAATTATGTTGATCGAAATACTAGAGTGTGTACTAAATTAATCACAAAGTATACAGGCTACAGTGTAAATTTAATTTATATAAGTGCTCAACCAACAAAGTAACAAAGAATTGAACTGGCAAAACAACAAGTTACTTTTAAGAATTTATATTATGGTTATAATAATTATTAAATAATAGGCACTGTCTGACTCAAATTAAAAAATATTTTTACATTGTAAAAAAAAACTTAAAATCCATTATAATGATCATGCGATATCTTCTTAGTTAGATGCTATATTTTATCGAAGGTTGGCGACCAAGTTGTACACCTCCCTATCCTGGGCCAGTCGTAACATATCCCCAACGCCTTGGACATTGGGCCACTCACATAGATTGTGTAGCCAAGAGAATCTCTTTATACTTACGCTTATGCTGCACTATACCATCTCCTGCATTATGAGTTGGAGTAAATCGTACTTGTCATTACGGAAAATATGCAGTTTTTCTGCCCTTCATACTATATATAAAAGCATCTTATTTTATTGGCTCTTATTCTCATTGTTAATGTACCCGTGATATCCTCCAAAGCATCCAGTCTTCGTATTATCCATTTCTTTAACATCCACGTTCCAAGTCCTTAGACTAGTACGGTCATGTAGCACTTGATCACGCTCCATCAAGTGCCCAGAACTATATCTGGATTTCCGAAGAGATGTTACGTTGTCACAACGACATAGAATCTCTAAAAAAACTCTTCAATTACACAATTTATGGTTTCAGTATTTACTTACATAATTTGTAGTTTATTTTGTCATACGCCAGCATTGGATCATAAGGTAAACACCAAGTCGCACGATATCCAGCCTCACTTGCCATGTCAGACCGTAGAATGTAAATCGTTCTTGCAGGGAGTGGTAGGGTAAGTCACAACGTCGGAATTTAAGTTTTGTGGCACAATATCGCGAGAATGTAAAACTCCATTGGGACCATACATCGCTTATTCCTGCAAAAAAGTAGAAAACTCATTAAAAAGGTCCACACATATATTATTTTGGTCTGTAGTCTGTACTAGGCTTATAGTGAAACTGTTTAACCATTGATTAATTTGCATAGATGCAGATGTACTACCTAACCAGGAACAACATAATTTTAAACGTTGATAACCGCAAAACAAAATAACGCTGCAGTCTACTGTTTACTGCCTATGGAACAAGTTTCCAAGAAAAGTGTAAGAAAATCTTTCTTTCTTTAATAATTTAAGAGTAGTTGGCGATTCCAGAAAATATGACTTCACCATCCATGGGTTGGTATTTGGTAACCAGTGTTAAACTAATATACGAGGGTGGGTCAATAAGTCCTTAGAAAAGCCGACAGGTGGCGCGACTAGTACTGTAAGCGGTTTGTTTTCATGCAGCGGCACTACCGATTCAGTATGCTGCGAAGTTTCAATCAGATTGGTCGGGTTGTTGTGTGTTTCTCGTACATTTAAAAAAAAAATTTCTTGTGGAAAATGGAAAAATGGAAAATGGAGAAAATTGAGTTTAGAGCTGTTATTAAACATTTTAATATAAAAGGGTTAACAGCAAAGGAAATAAAAAATGAGTTGGATTTAGTTCACGGCATATCTGCTCCTTCACTTGCAACTATTTATAACTGGTTAAATGAATTTAAACGTGGTCGTACATCAACAAAGGATGAACCACGCTCAGGACGTCCTGTAGAGGTGACTACACCAGAAATGATCAATAAAATCCACGATATGGTGTTAAGTGACCGAAGATTAAAGTTGAGTGAGATAATTGAGGTTACAGGGATCTCAAAAGGTAGCGTCATTTCTATTTTACATGACAAATTGGGCATGAAAAAAATTTCTGCAAGATGGGTGCCGCGTTTGCTCACAGTCGACAATAAACGCAATAGGGTGGTGGCCTCTAAAGCCCTGTTGTCGCTCATGCAACGCAATCCGGATGAATTTTTTCGTCGCTTTGTGACTGTAGATGAAACATGGATACACCACTATACTCCCGAGACGAAAAAACAGTCAAAGCAGTGGATTGCGAAAGGCGAACCATGTCCAAAGAAGGCGAAAACCGTAAAATCAGCTGGTAAGGTTATGGCTACTGTATTTTGGGATGCACGTGGAATTATTTTCGTTGACTATTTGGAAAAAGGAAAAACAATAACAGGGGATTATTATGCATCTTTATTGGACCAGCTAAAAAACAAAATTGAAGGAAAACGGCCTCATTTAAACAGGAAAAAAATCCTCTTTCATCAGGACAATGCCCGTGTTCACACATGTTTACGATCAATGGCTAAAATTGAAGAATTGAAGTTCGAATTGGTCGACCACCCACCGTATTCGCCAGATTTAGCCCCCAGTGACTTTTTCCTTTTCCCAAACTTAAAAAAATGGCTAAGTGGACAACGTTTTTTTTCAAATGAAGAAGTCATCGATCGGACAAATGCTTATTTTGAGGACCTTCCGAAAACTTATTTTTCTGACGGTTTAAAAAAAATTGAGAAACGTCTAACTAAGTGTATTGAGCTCCAAGGAGATTATGTTGAGAAATAAAAAAAAAATACAAAAATAAAAACTGTTTTAATGCTTTTTTCTAAGGAATTATTGACCCACCCTCGTACCTACCTTTGTTCTGTTTGACGGTGAATCGAATACCAGGAGTATGTGGTACATTAAACGATACATAATTTTAAAAATTAATTAAGAAACCTGGTCAGACGATGTTTTACTGAATCGTTAAAATAATGTACATTTATTTTATCATACAAAACGCTTGAAGATGAAGCATGCTTCAAAATAAAATTTTGAAGTAAACTGTAAGCGTGAAACGTGTCAAGAAATATATTTTTTTTCGATATTTGATTGCCAATAGCAGAACAAAATAATAATGTTATAAGCACAACGCTGTGAGCAGGCTACTCAGCCAGAGATTTCAATGTATTCAATTTGTCCTTTTAAATATTTCTTTTTGCGATCGTGCAAAAAATAAAAGAAAATGTTTGAAATTCTCTTGAAAACTTGTTTACTGACTGGCAAGACGTGCCTTTAGTCTGATTCACCTTTGGTTTCATAGCTCTATTCACCATACGTGATTTAATCAGTTACCATTTTATGATTAATTCGCCAGTAATAGACTGTATGTGAAAATAGTCCTATTCTATTCCTGGACCTATGTATATAATATAGGATTATAAAATTATTACCTACCATTAAACTACTATCTTGGTATCTGCCTAACACGAACAGCCACACAAAATGCTCCATGGGGTTTTATGTAATATTTGATATGTAAATTTACATCATCATCGGCCAGTATTAATACACTGTTAGATGAAGGCCTCCCTTAGCTCCTTCTACTATGCTCGGCTTATAGTTTTTCGCTGCCATGTACATCCTCCAAACTTATGGTATTTATACTTTAGGCTTCGCCAAAGTTTTCTAGTGATTAACGAAATGTTTTTTTTTAATTGGCTCTACAATCCAGTATGGATATTATTAGCCTCATGCAAATCTCTTTCCGTAATAGATTTTTTAGAGAAACGGATGTCATAGTCGCTTAAGTCGTATTAACTCCAATGACATTAATATGGACGAAGCATCTGGAAAAAAAATGACACTCACTTTTTTGTCGGGTCTGCCGAATGGCATAATCTGTTCTAACGCCATTACAATAAAGGTGATATTGCTATAAATTCCCGATGATTTTTGTTGGGTCTGCCGAATGGTTCGGTTCGAACGGGTTCGCTCAAACGAACATTGATACTAGAAACACTGTTCTAACGACATTACAATAAAGGTGATATTGCTATAAATTCCCGGTGCGTGATATCGCATAATGGATATTGCGTGACGTCTACCTATGCACGCTCGAATGTCGCTATGAGTGAATTTACTTGCTATCTACTGTACTGAGTGCGTCGTCCATTAATAATGTCATTGATTAACTCAGTCAACGCATACCTGAGTTCGTGGTGACCTTAGTCTTTGATAATGGCATAAACAAGAATTAATCTTCTTTTTCTGTCGTATCCATGCAAGAGATGCGCCTAGATGTAAACCATATTAATTTCGTGAAGATTCCATGAACTGCTTTACTGTAGTAACAACTACCTCTATTCCAGAAAGATAAAGAAGCCAGCAACATTTTTTTCAAATATCAAAATGTTATGTAGTGTTTAACTTTTCAATTATTTAAATTAAAAAAAAATAGCAGGTTTAAAAATGACTCCGATGTTCTTATTTTAGCTATAGTTTCTTGTGAATGTATTTTTTCGTACGAACTCATTTTTTCGCTTTTGGAGACCGTAACAACTCAAATCTCAGACGTGTTTTGAATCTAGTTGCTGGATTTTTCCTTTGAAACATAGAAAGAAACCCAACGAATAGGTATCTTAGATTTTATCTTACTTAGATATTATTTTTTGATTCAAAAAGAAAACATAGAAACTTCAACGTCAGGTGGTAACATTAAATTTATGTACGGTAACATATACGTAAGGTATAAATTTAATACTTACTTCCTTTTTAACGTTTTAACGTAAAAAGACAACTTTCAAGCTTAAAGACGATAAAATACTAGAATGGGTGTACAGCGGCAAAACGAAGAAAATGCTAGAAAGACAGCCGTCCCGGGAAAACCCCTGTTTCTTGTTGTATAATTTCCAAAAATATAAAAATGGTACATTTTTATATGTTGAGAACTAATAACAATTTAGTGTTCGGAACCACTGGGTAACAAAACAGATTCGGTAGCTTCGGCTAACACGCATTTTTCACAAATTAAAAATAATTTATTATGAACCAGTGCTTCTCAAACTTTTTTTATACCACGGCCCCCGAAATCAGAAAAAATACAAGGACACCCTCCCCAAAAATTTTAGTCTTGACCAATAGTTCTTTATTTACCGTTAATTATTATTATAGGTACGTTTTTATTAAAAATAATAGAACATTTTTCAATTTTGTTAAATCAAAAATTTAAATAAAAACAAACAAAAACTAACTTCAAATTTATTACAGCTACTACAGCCTACAAAAACAATTTAATAAGAGGGGTGAGGTTGCATATTTTTAGATAATAGATCAATATCCGGTACAATGTTTGAAATGTTAATTCGCAGGGTTTGCTCCAAAGTCTCCGTTGAAAGACACGACCTGTATATATTTTTTACACACACCTATAAAGATGAAAGTGCTGTTTCGCATAGGTATATTGTCTGAAGAGGAATTATGATTAACAATGCTGCTTTTATGTACGATTGACGAATATTCTTGCTGTCGCCTTATCCAAAATTCTGCAAGACTTCTATCATTAAATTCGACTTCAAGGGAATTATCTGACCTAATAATATCAATCAATTCTTCTTGAGCAGTCCACGTAATATGATCATATTTTAAGGATTTAGCAAATGGTGTTCTTATCCAATAAAATTTTACTTTTGGTCGTCATTTAAGTTTGGGAGATATTTGTTGAAATACTGAAATATTTCGCGCCTCCCTGGCAGGAGCTCCAGGGCCCCATAGGGGGCCGCGCCCCCCAGTTTGAGAAGTACTGCCTTAGACCACCAACCAAAGGCGTGTATTAAATTTATTAATAGAAACCCAATCAGCAAAAAATAGGATTTGCGAATTTACAAGCTCCTAAAGTGAATTTGTGACACAGTAGCAACACTACTGTATTATAATATTATATAATATGGAATTTATTGGTATCTACTTAATTGAATGTACCTACATATATCCCATTAATTTTTAAATCAACTTATTTGTTTTGTTGAAATCTATTTAGTATCAGAATGCAATAGGTACTTATATATTATTATAGATACTTTTTATTGCTTAGTGTGCTAAAACATAATATAGTTCCACCCCTGTGAGGAATCGTCGCCACCTTGCACTACACATACTTATGTCTTATGTCATATTTATTTGCTCTCAATTTATAACAGGTTCGGAGGTCCCCTTGTATTATTTTACTTGTCCAATTCAATATAAGCGGCCTGAGTGTAAATGAAGTAGGTAAGTACCTACATATCTAAGATTTCTGTACTGCAAGTTATTTTTATACTTAAAAACGTGAGATTATTCTCGCCATCATCTCTCTAGACAGCAGGAGGTTTATAAGTCATCTTATCTCCTACTGTGAAGAAGAAAAACGACAAAATAACCTAATTCAGCTCTTCAACAACGTTGTCGAGGCGGCTCTCGTGGTGCAGTGGGTAAGGCGCTGGCCTTCCACCCGAGAGTTCTGGGTTCGATTCCCGGTCATGACAAAAACATTTATGTGTTTTTCTCAAAGCCTGGGTGTTTGTGATTGTTCAAAATTACTAACAACCACCTTGTACGAAAAAGCAAGGATATGGTTATTAATAATTCAAAAAAAAAAAAAAAAAAAACGTTGTCGAAAGAGTTGCCGCGATTACAGCTACAAAACACACTTAAAATTTTAATGTTGCCATATAAAATTTTTCATAAGTTCTTGGGAAAAATGTATTTGAAATGTTATTTGAAATTTGCGAAAATATATACGTATTTAAGGAAGTGGGAAATAATATCTTCTAATTCTGGCAATACTCACAATACTTCGAAATTGAAAACCATAGATAAGATCAACACGAGCGCCGCCACTAGGCCCAACGTTAAAGTTTTCGGTCTCTAGCATTTTTATTGAATGATGTTCAACTACCCAGGTACATATCAGCTGTTTAAGATTTTGGATTCTTTTTCTCGAAACAACGCATCCGACGCTTTGTGGATATAATTATCTAGTACCTATTTATTATACACAACGAATAATAGATGATACATATTTTTTTATTGCAGACAGAAAATGTTGAAATATAGATATTTGGATAGAGCTGGTAATAAATGATAACATTATTATTAAAGTTTAAGGGCTAAATAGGTACCTAGTATAAATTGGAAATAAAATTTATGAATATGACGTATATATATACAATAGTATGCTTATAATAGGTACCTAAATCAATATACTATCGGCATTATTGATTGCAATTTGCTGAAAAGCTTTATACCTATGCAAATATTCGTTTTGTGTTGTCTGGACAATATGTAAACAGTGTTCACTGCCGCTGCGAAGTGCTTTAAGTGACAGGGTAAACACAATGATATATTATATTATTATATAAAAACTATTTGTTCCAACAATGTTCCAACAACGATTTATAATACCAAAAACAGTGTTAATTTAATACGTATTTATTTTAATCTTAAACATGTATAACATGTATGTATGGTTTATCTGTAATGAATTATGATAAATCATAGTTTTAAGTTACCGTAGCAACATTTTTAAAAACTGATAACAAACTACTTCGACTAGTGAATAGAAAAACGCTACTTTACCAATATCCTATTCTTCACGGTGGAATAACCAACATTTGAATTTATGTATTTCATTAGTGCATATTTGATTCAATAAAATTATAACTTTACTGTTCTTTGAAAATAAAAACATAATTCCATGTTCACTCAAACTAAATCTTTTCTTCGTAAACTAACCTTTATTCACAAATTTAATTTGCAATGTTCATAATAAATATAACCATCAATAGGTAACATTTATGTGTTTTTCTCAAAGCCTGGGTGTTTGTGATTGTTCAAAATTACTAACAACCACCTTGTACGAAAAAGCAAGGATATGGTTATTAATAATTCTAAAAAAAAAAAAAAAAAACCATCAATAGGTACCTAACTACGATTATGTACAATTTAGTTATTATTTCAGTACTTCTCTACAGTTCAACAGTAGAAGTTTAGTATTATATTTTTTGTGTCGATTGTATAGGTAGGTACAAAATGCTTGAACATAACGAAACGTTAGTATACCAGTTATTCGACATATGTGTGTAAATTTATACATGGATCAGAAACCCCATCATGATCACACTCGCAAAAGTAAATTCCCTGCAGAGCGAATCCCATTATTAGTATGTAGGCTTTGTTTTTATATACGTCAGTCACTTGGGTAATTTATTTCGTTTCAGGCAACGGAAAAGCAAAACATTATAATTATTATCAACCTAGAATCAAATAACAACTAGATAGTATTTTTTTATATATAAGACTTGTTCCATCCTTTCTCGTTTAAAAAACAATTTATAAATAAACGTGTACTACGCAGCTATCTACATGATATTGCAGCTTTTTAATGTTATTTGTTTTAGGTCTGTAACAAACTTTCCCGGAAAAGCGCTTACTACAATCAAAACTTCCTTTTTTCAACGAGTAACCGAGAGAGGGGTGTCAGTGCATACCTACCTATTCATATTTGAAATAAAAATAGTTTAATTTTGGAGGTAGTATAAAATTTAATGAAAATTCTACGTACCTACGTCACTGCTACGCTGTATCGTTTTGTACATTCTTTTTTTTTCGTGGTTAACAATGTAATAAAAATGTTGTACACATACTCGAAAGCCTCCGTTTTAATTTTCATATGTGTTGAAAAAATCGAATTTGCATATCAATCGCAAAAAAATATTCATTCCATCATATTGGTGTATGTTAGGATATAATAAAATCACAAGCTGCCAAGGTAGATATTATAATATATTACTGGTATGATGGTACAATATAATACTTTTCTAAATATTTTTTTTTCAAAATACCTGGTTTAATTATAGTCAAACATGTTTGCTGTATGTTTGGTAATATCAATAATTAGATACCTACCTAAAACGTTAATTAAAAGGCTGTAGTATATTTAGGGTTATTTGTTTTTGGGCTGTTCTTCTGCTTGTCCACGATGTTATGGATTCCTTGAAGAGTGCGTATTTTGTCGTCTCTTAAGAATAGTTTCTGCGATAAACTCAGACAGTCGAGAAAAAAGGGAGAAAGAGGAATGCAAAATAATTATAACCCAAAAACAAAATTTAATTCATAGTTTTTAATACTTGATAATTAGCTCATATTTTAATTCTATTTACTTCTCAAGACAATGCAATAATAACTTTTTAATTAAATTCAATTTATTCAATGAATGATACATTCAGAATGTAGCATTCTTTATTGAACATAGATAATTTGGAACTTCTTCTTCTTCTTCTTTTGCCATATCCATCCGCCCCTTTACTGGAGCATATGGACACCACGCGGCGCCTCCAAGAATCCCTGTCGCTCGCCAGTCTTCTTGCTTCGTTCTAGGTCAAATCAGCATCCCGTAGCTCCACCGTATACACTCTGTTGATTATTGTATTTAGCGGCCTTCCAGGACGACGGAATCCGGTCGGCTTGAAGAACAGGCAAGCCAGGTTGAAGTTCTCTTCTGGCATCCGCAGCACGTGGCCGGGCCAGGTCCAACGGGCCTCTTCACTTTCAGCGTAATGAGAGGCTGCTTGGTGCATTCTCTTATCTCCTCGTTGCTCTTAAAGTCATACCACCGCACATACAGTATTCGTCGCAAACATCTGTTTTCGAAGCTCAGTACACGATTGCTCTGAGCCTTCGTAAGGTGCCATGATTCGCTACCGTAAAGCAGCACCGTCAGAATGCAAGCGACGAATAGGCGGCATTTGGTTTTGACCGAGTACAATCGTCATCGTAGTCCCAGACATTCCGTATCGAGTAGAATGTTGCTCCAGCCATTCCCATTCGGATAGCGAGCTCTTTCTGAAAAATGCCATCTCCCGTGATGTGTACCCCCAGGTACTTGAAGCTGTCGACACTCTCGATGTTTTGTCCGTCGCTAATCAGAGGGAAATCTGGATCAGGACAGGAATTGGATTTTGAACTCCTCATACATATATCACATCAAAAAAAATAGTTTTCATGCAAGCTTATCTGTAGCCTATATAGCTTAATTGCTAAAGCGCACCATCCTGATTGCGATGGTTGTAGGTTCGTTCGTTACAAATATTTTGACTGAGAAGAAAGAGATTGTGTTCTTTAGTTCTTCTTTGGTAAATATTATTTTGATAATATTGTCAATATACTAGTAAATGAATGAGGTACTAAAGTAATATAGATCTATTGCACAAAATTATCCGAATTAATTTCATAAATAATATCGATATGGCTTTTTTCCATTGATACGATTTTGTACTGAATCTCTTGATACCTTTCAAAGCCTTTCATAAATATTCACTTCCAATAACGGTAAGCTGAAAATAAATAGCATATAGGTGCAGATTGCACAGTTACGTCCCGCCTAACAAAGTGTGTATCTTTTCAACATTGCATTTTTATTAAATTCATTAAAGTGAATAAGCTCTAGCTTTATTGAATTATTTTGAAAATGATTGTTGTATAACGGTCTTTTTGTCATATTTTCTTATCTGTGCATAGGCATAATGTATTTATAGCATTTCAAGATAGTAGTGAGAATTTATTATTCAGAATAACAAAGGCACATTCACTACGTCATACTTATGTTTATCTAAATCATTGAATATAAAACAAAATTTTACTCGAAAGCTAATCAGAAAAAATAACCACTAAAAAAAAGAAATAAGTACCAATAAAATATAATTTGTACCCACCTACATAATTTTAAGCAACCTCAGAAACATAACATAAGAAAAATCTTCATAAAATTTTATAACTTAATAGACCATGTCATGTTCATGTTCAACATGAACTCACATCCATCGCAATCCGAGCTAGAAGTTTTACTAATTACGTTATCGGCTTAAATACTACATATATATATATAATATATATTATATTTTCCTAATGACTATGCATCTGAAGTTTTATTTCAAATTCCAACAATATTGAATATGTGTTCTTGTCTTATTATTTGGTCTACAGTTTTTCAACTGTTTCTGAAGTTGTTCAATGAATAATATTAATCTTGTACAGGCATTAGATACTATATACTCAGCTTTGAATAAAAAACAAGCTAATTAATAGTTTTAAATTGAATTATTGCTTTTAATTTTGATATTATTCATACACACATATGACATAGGTACCTACATTTGTGGTAGACTTTTTTCTGACGTTATTATAATAATACTATACTGCGTTATATTTACGAATTATACTTAGTAAACATAGTGGCCATTATTGTGTCTTCTTTTGCAATGAGTTATGTGTGCTTTACTAGCTGCCGATTTATTTTCTCTTTTAGAATAAGGAAAAAACTGTTTTTTTACAATTTTGGTTTTAATATTTATAATTTACATTATTTTCGGTAAAAATAATGTAGATATCTAAAAAATTCTAAATAAAAATCAAAAGTGGGATTTTAAACGAAAAGTGAATTGAAAGAACATCCCGCAAAAAACTGTTACGACATTATGGTCACCGCACGGGTTGAATTTACCATGTGCTAAAGGGACTATAACCAAGGGTCCCCAAATTTATTAGAGCCCAGGGACCAAAAATAAATTGAAAATAATCATTAAAAAAACCTTGAGGCAGAGAATTGTGCAAATATTGTAACCTCTAGAAACTAGGGGCCCAATTAGTACTTTTGCAAACGTTTGAATTTCTTTTTAAAACTATTAGTATACATGTAACTAATTCCTATTACAAAAGATCATTTCCTGACAATTTTTGTTTTTAAATGGCGCATGCACATACGAAATAAATTCGTTATGACAAAATAGAAATTATCATTAAATTAGAAATAAAAAAAGGTACAATACTCTTAAAATTACACGAAGATAATATGATAAATATTATCGCGAGTTAAAAAATGTATTTACACAACTCAGAATTGGTAAAAATCGACTAACCTCACTTGCTATAATGTCAATATAGACTTGAAATAATAAATAATTTTGCCAGCAAAAAACAATATTTACAATAATCATTGTATACCTATATTGATGTTCTTTAGCCCCCCCAATGTGTAATTCTACGCACTATTCCCTTTCTAGAGAGCTTTAATATTGTCAAAATTAGATTTTATATAAATAAAAATGATTCCTAGTTATAAACATCAAAATTTCATGTGCGTTAGAAAAAACTTAAGGCTATACCTAAATTGGAATTGGGGGTAAACTTGGGATTGTGCAAATGACGTGTGCCGAACGAAATATAATTTGTCACATAAATCCAACATGCGTCCATTTAATGTTATGTTTATTATTCTATTAGTAACAATAATAATATATTCATTGACATGTTTTCTTTTTCAAGTAAATAGGTAACGTTTTTTAGTCATCTTTACACGATTTAAAAATTAATACCCCCGTCGCCATCACGAAACAAATTGACGTGCTCACAGCTCGACTTTCGCTCTTCGATTGCCAGCGAGTCCAAAATTTGGTCGCACCTATAGTTGAAAATTATTTGCCGTTTCACTGAAGTATGCTCTTAATAAACTAAATTTAAAAACTAAACTAAACTAAACAAAATAATATGTAAGTAATAATAAGATGCGACCCTCTTTAACCATTTCACATTTTGTAACGTTTGTTTTAATGGTAAGGTTAAATTTTTGTTTTTAGGTACGTATGTATTAGTTAAAACACTTTAAAATGTAAATTCTCAAAAAATGTCTTAAGTTGTAAGATTCGTGTTTTTCTGCTAGGCGCCTCTGTTAGGTGGAGTATTAGCCTTAACGAAAACAATGTACTGTAATGTAAAAAAAAATACTACGAAACAGCATGTATAACATAATATCTATGTATATCTTTTTGCAGCAGGTGACCAGGCATATTCGACAGAAAGCCCAGGTGCAAATTGGTAAATGTTATTTCACTGCAAACGTATCATTCCAGTTCTCTCACATACAAAATCGTTATTTTATTATGCTACTCTGTATTGATAAAACATACATTATTGCCTACTGTGTTATTTTTAGATTAGTATTTAGAGCCATGATTCATTATCGACTACTAGACTGTATCGTAGGTTTTCGTTATAATAATTATGACCTTCGTAGATCACGTAAATTCGAATGATAAATAATATGTTATCACATTTTTTAATATGGAACATGTTTTACTCATGATCTCCGACGCAAAAGTGTTACGAAAAATAGACGTAGAATAACTATAGACGCGCAGCCCGCCCGCGGCCCGCGCCCCGCCCCGATTACTCACGCGTGCCGACTATTTTCAATTTACGTTCAGTAGCTTACATTCCGTGCGATGTATTGTTCGTCTGTTATTATTACTTCTTTGGTTTTATTATAGTAATTACTTACATAATTTTCAGAATAGTTAAATTATTTGAATCCTTTGGATTCGGTTACTATGACAAATAAATTTTCTATCGAATTTGGACAACCAGCATTCAGAGAATCAGTAGGCAAAGCATGTTCCATGTTTAATAATTTTAGCCGTCAGGGTTTAAGTAACTATCATCTGAGAGGCCCAGAAGAGCGAAGCCCCCCCCCCCACCCCTGCGAGGCGCAATCATCTGAAGGGTCCAGGGGGGCGAAGCCAACCCGCGAGGAGCAAAGCGCCGATTTTTTTTTATTTTTCATAAATTTATTCTACTCCCATATTATAAGTAAAGTTTAAGAAATTGTCAACTTTCTATGATATCCATAATGTACATACAAATTTTTAAAAATGTAGTTGCGTGATGGTACTTACATATTTTTTTAGTTGTCGCTCATTGTTTATCGTATCGGCAAATTTTGTGTAATATTATTCTATAAACCTTCTTTAGTAACACTCATTTTATGACTGCCAGAGTAGGTATATGCTGTGTGCTATGTTGAATGATAGATCTCAAATAATCAACATGAATAAATAAATATTTTTTGTATGGTTACCAAGTACCCGCTCTGAAACTTTGTCGAATCGCTATTAAATGGTATTATAATTACAAGATAAAAAGAATTTTTTATATACAACGTTCTTAAATTTTCTGATGAATCGTAAAAACTTGACTTGACTAGCCTAATGGATCAAAAAAAATGTACTTGATAGAAATAATACCTACTGATATGTCATTTTGACATCTCATATTGATTTCCATAGTAACGCACGTATATATTAATGATTTAGTTTCTAGGACTCCAGACCCCTAGCAACCAATAATTGTCTCGAAATAACTTTTCATACAAAACAGATTTAACTGAAAATGAATTTAATTCTATTTAAAGATGGCCAAAAGCTTTAAAAAAAACATTTAAAAAATGCATTGGCATCGTGTTCTGATATATTCTAAAAGTTTCAAATGTCTAGCTAGTCGGGAAGTTAGTTAAAAATCGATTGCAAGATTTGTACCTGACAAATAATAAGAATACGAGCTAAGAAAAACGTTTTAAAAATCCATACAATACAGTTAGGTATAGTCAAAATATCAAGCTAAGATTGAAAATGACACTCGACTAAATATTCATAATATACTCCGCCGCCATATTTTTAAAATAATTTTGTGGAGGTAGTGTAAGCCAATTATTTTACAATAATATATTGAATTTTAGATAACAATACAAATATCCATTTAATCGATAGTAATAGTAATACAATACACAATTATGTAAATGATTATATTGTATAGACATCGCAAATAAAAAATATATCATAATACTTTGCAACGTATTATTTATAGAAAATAATCTAATATTCCTATTGAGAATATAAAAAAGTCTTTATTGAATTGCAAATCCTTTGCCAACAGAATGTGTTCCGAGTTACCCATTCATATGTTGTTGAGCCCGAGTTGCCCTTTCATGTTTTTTTTTTAATTTTAAAATCAAACGATTTTATAAAGGCTTTTACAAATATTCGACAAATTCTCTCGCAATTCCAATACAAGAGTAGTTTTCATTGGCTCTATAATCCGATATGGATTTTGACCACCTCAAGATTTTTGTTTGTACCAGCAATGTCAGCTCTCAACCACTCGTCGTCCAGTTGTCCCGTCGCATATTTTGTCTTGACGTCCAGTTGGCGTCGCGAAGTCAACAACACTTAATCGTCTTAGACCCGTATTTTTGTCGATACGGATCTTTATAAAAGATGTGGGAATAAATATTTTTCCATTTTTAAAAGTAAAATATTGTTTATTCAGACATATTGGAAAACAATATGAAAAATATGTCTTGAATTTACATTCATCGCATTACAGTCAGTTTTACCAATTAAGCTATCGAAACCATTACTAATCATTAAGCCATTATACATTTGAGAAATTTTCAAACTCCATTTATTCCCTTAACTGTATTTTTTTTTCAAATATGTATCTTTCTGATGTGTACTTACTACAAAATATTTTTTTTTTTTAATTTCAAAGTTATTTCGTAAATATTACGATATAATTCATTGATTAGAAGAATAAACCAACATTTATTCAACTCTGACTGCTTGCAATTAACCAATATAATTAAAATAAATGTACACTTATAGTGAAAAGTATCGCAATCTCTGAACAGTTTTCGAGTCATAAACTTTAAGTACTTCAACCCAATTACTGGTTCCATCGAACGAGGCTTTAAACTTGCATAAAAGTTTTCCAAGGCTTTGAGCATAATTGTTTCAAGTCCCAAAACCCACAACACTCAAACCTGGGGCTGAGACAGTAAGTTTGCGTAATATTAGTATTTACATGAGTATTTATTAAATTAAATAAAACTATCTTTAACATCATTCCATGTGTGCTTGTGTCCAACTTTGAGTCGAAAGCTGGACATTAAATACAGTACCGCCTGAAGACCACCTAGAGGCGATTAAACTTTGATTGCAACGGTGTATAAGAAAATTTTCCTAGGCTGACACTAAGCTGAGTCTAGTATTAACCTGTCAATAAACAAAATGAATTTATACCTTTATACTACCAAGCGCAGAAATAATGTACACTTCGGCCATTTTTTCTCCAATAACAACAATAAAAAGTAATCAGTGTTGTAAGAAGAAGGAAATTTCCTTGACTATGAAGTGATATATAATTAGTGTCTCAATATTCAAGTCGACATCTGATGCAATTTGGTTACCAACCCATTATAATATAAGACGTCCACCGAAAGAAGAAGTCCAAGAATTTTAATTAATGTATTCAAATGTTTACTTTTTTTGAAAACTCGCCTTTAAAAATAGATTCTGGATCCTATGGCTTTTTAATAATGCTATGAACTTTTGGCCGCCTGAATAATGTATTAAAAAATGACCTCCCACTGTGCCTAAAGCGCAAAGTGTTCTACCAGTGTATGCTTCCCGTAATCACATGTGCGTCTGAAACATGGACTTTATCTAAAAGAGAGATGCATAGTTTGGTATGGAAAGGTGCATGCTGGGCATAACGCGGAAGGACAAAAAGCGGAATGATTGGTTAAGAAAACAGACAAGGGTTTGTGATGTAATAGAGTTAAAAATGGAAATGGGCTGGACACATAACCCGAAGAAAGGACAATCGCTGGTCAAATCTAGTCATCCAGTGGTACCCAAGATGTACTAAACGTCCGCAAGGTAGACCTAGAGGTCGCTGGATCGATGAAATGGTTAAGTTCTGCGGATGTACGTGGCAACGCAACGCACAGGGCCGAGAGAAATGGAATCCGCTTGGAGAGGTCTTCATACAACAATGGATAGATTCAGGCTAATGATGATAATGATTATGTACAAAATAATAAAAAGAACAATATCATTATATGACAAAAAATATGATATTGTTAAATAATATATAAAAATTGTTACTCAGTAAATAAACAAGTCGTTTTAATAATATATAAAGGTTTACTTAATAAAAATAAGCCGTATTTTTATTTTGGGGGTATGGGCGGCTTAATGTTTGATATCTGCTGCCGTAATAAAAGTTCTTTGGCATACGAAAAGACGTCAAGATATCAAAAAGAATGTCAACCGTTTGATAATTTACGTAAGTTAGGGTGGAAAACGTCAGTTTAATTTCTGAACTTTTAACGAGACATAATCGTTTGTGTGTACGCTTCAATAAATGCTCGTAATCATTGAACCACTTGCATTTTATTCAATTATATTATTATTACGAACTAGAACGCCTATCCATGGACGTACAACAACAGTCTGAATTGAATACGTGTGGAGGATTAAGGATTCAGTTTGTGGGGGTCATGATGTGATGGGTGAAGAAGTCGAGATTTGGTGGTAGCTCCGATGGATGGCAAAGTAGTGGTAGCGTAAACAGTCGGTACAAGAGTATGTTACAGTAGTTATGTTACAATACTTATGATACTGTTCCGAGGTGCGAGTCTCGGTGGAATGAGATGTTGTGCGGAGCGATATAGAAACTGAGATTTTAACAAACCGGGAACTTATATTCGAGTGACATGTCCAATGACTTATGATCCGCTATTTTTATTGACGAACTCACAATCAAAATAATATCTTGAAAAGAATATTTAGAAAATAATTATCAAAATTGAGTCAGCTACTATATGGAGTTTGCGTCATCGAGTATAGCTGAGTTTGCCATAATTGGACACTACGGGAAATGGATATTAAAGAATTTGTAATAACGGTAATGTATTTAATATCGCCGATCAATATGCTGATACGGATTGAGTTGTTTATCTCCATAAGTTTAATGTATTAACATTAAATTGAATCGACAATCATACAGGTGACTGGTTCACCTTCCGATATATTTAGGTTACCAATTATGAATGCATACTGAATTGTAAATGCGAAATACATCAAAAAATATTTAATTTGAATCTGTCAACGACTTTTACTATAAATAATTTATTTAAACATTTAAATATCCGTGCGCATTATTTGCTTACCGCATGAATGTAGAACTAGCTTTATAGACCAACAGTGGTGAGAAAATTTAATCGTCAAAGGATTTCAAGTTCATGTTTTTCAAAATAAATATAAAAAATATTAAAACTATGAATTAGTCAAAAATCTCTTAGGGTCAGCATAGAAAACTTAATAAAAGTAAATTTTAATAATAAATATGACCATAAAGGCATAAAATATTATCTAATAATAAGATGAGATCCTGTGACAAATTAACATTTTTTTTACAATTGTAAGTTTATCTTTGACTTAAAATAAAAAATATTTTTCTTTTTAATGTTTTCAGATACGTATTTATTAATTAATACATTTGAAATGGTAAATTATCAAAAAAATGTCTGTAAGTACATTACCATGTTCGATCCTAGGCGGAGCATAATAATGCCTCCCATAGACTGGAGGTCATAATAACAGATTTTTTTTACAAATAATTGATTGACTCAACCCATTTACTGCTTGCACTGGATTGAATATATATAGAAAAAAACACCCATTTTTAACCAGCACGGGATTCGAATCCGCAACCCAGTGATGAAGAATGAATTTTCTCAATCCTAGTTAAGATGGTTCATAAATTCATGTGAAAATAAGGTTAATGACCTGGTAAATTAAAGCACGCACTTGCGGTGTTTACACATAACCATAAAGTACTGACTTGGCTCACTATTATTTTTATTTGAGTTTGAATAATTATATAAGTACAAGATTCAAGAATTACACAGTTTTCCTTGAATTTACATGACTTGGAAAAACCTCAGAAACATTCATTACATGATAAATTAGAAAAAAAGAAAAATAATACTTATTAGCAATACTATATTAGTATAATAACGTCAAAAGTAAATTTAGCGTATTTTTAATCTATGAATTAAGTGAGATACATATATATTTTTTATAACAAGATTTTTATTTTCAGGAACATACCTATCAGAAAAAATATTTTTATCGAGTCAGCAGTGTTGCCAGTTTTCTGGGTACAAAGCTATAAAAAAATTAAAAGTATTTGAAAATATTTCGGTAAAAATCTATAATACAAGAACATTTTTCATCGTGAATTCTTCAAAATTATACTATCTTTGATATATTAATTGGGGTAAAATCATAGTATTTCACACTTTAAATCATCAAAATTATACATTCTGGCCAATGAGTTTAACAGTACCTGATGCCCATGCGAAATAATTTGAAAACTGTGATAGAATACCTAAATTCTGTCCCTATATTGTATTACGTTGGTTTCAAATACATATAACATATGTTTAACTTCCAACGAAAAAAGAGTTTTTTTTATATATAAAGCCTTAGGCATGGTAATTCTCAATCCGTAATAAAAAAAACATTATGCTAAGAGTAAAATGAATTAAAACTACTGAGTAGTAGATAGAAACTGATTAAAATTCATCATCTATGTTCTGTTTACGTGTCTACGACAGTGCGGCGTCAAATTGTCCTGGCGTCCAGTTGTCCCATTCCCGTAATATCTAGTATTAATATAGGTAATATCTGTTGAAGTGAAGTGGATTGTGTTCGAGTCAGACTCGGTTTAACATATTTTATTTTAGGGCATTTCTGATAGTTATGATTTCGAAGCTTTTATAAGATTTGTGTATATTTTTTAATAATTTGTAACTTTGGAAGTTGTTATTAGTAAGTGACTTTGACTTCCGTCAAATTCAACCTGTTATGAGTAGAGTAATATTTCATTATATCCAAGATATAGCCGACTAACATCGATATGTATTCTAATATAATATATGTACTAATCTTTTAAATAGTGTAGGTTGATTGTATAAATATCTCATCAAATAATCTACAGTCAATGGTTTTATATTATTTACGTATTATGTTTTTAATTAATCCCCCAAATAAATAATGATGATTCATAACATATTTCTTTCTATTCATAATAAAAGCTTCATGATTTTTCTTAGCAATATCTGCAATACAATTAGCAATATCTGCACTTTTAATATTTTATACAATTTTTATTAGAAGAATTTTTTGTTGAGTTTGCCTGAGAGATATTTTATTTAAGGGGTTTTTCTTACGTCGTGCCTTCGATTCTTCATGTTGTGTATTAGGAGTGTCTATGATAATATTTAATTTGGCACATTTATTACTAATTACCCACTGGTCTGCTTCTGTGACAGTGATCTGGAATTCCTGTTTTATGTATTTGATAACATGGGCGGGTTTAACCAACTCGGGGACCCTATACGCAGCATCAATTTGGGGACCATTGGACAACAATGAACAACCTACTTAAAAATGGAAAATGCCATGATGAATAGTATTTGACGTTAATTGCTCACATCAAATTATAATTTTATTATTAATAATATTTTGTAATATTATGAAATCCAGTAAAAATGAACCAAAGTAAATGATTGTTGTATTTTTGAATTAGTAATATTTTTGTCAATTAAAATAAAAAGATAAGTTTCTGAATGTCTGAGGGCAAAGAAGCTTCTATTTGCGATGTCGAATCGTGTAAGCTTTTCGTGGAGTTAAAAAATATTATTCAAAAAAAATTCTCTATCCACATGTAGGATGTATATTAATTTGGAGCCTCTTATTAATTCCTGTGCGCGTTTAGAGTAATGGTAAATTTACACCGCTGCATGGGCATATGCTATCTTCCCTTAGGTTGAATTTTAAGGTTTTTGAGATTTCGATGCGCTATGATCTGTTGGCATCAGATTACCGTCGAACATAGAATCTATAACTTCAGTGGCCAGGGGCCCACCTTATATTGTGGATCATAGTGTTTACAACAAGTACATATTCCATGCTCCCACACTTCCGCCCGTCCGACCTACCCTATGCATACAGTCCACTTAAATTTATAATCACATAGTATGGCGATGAGGATGGTACGGCAAAAAAATAAACATTTTTTTTATCTCGTCAATATGTTGCCATTTACCTAATATGTAAGTATATTATATTTATAAGGAATAATAATAAGGAAAATATTTAATTGTTACAAGCAAATGGTAAAGATAACATCCCGTCTATTAAGTCTATTTATGTTACACAATATCAAGCCCATTATGTTACAAAATATGTTGGCAAGAAAAAGCTGTGATCTTTCTCTAGCGATAGAAAAGAATTACAAAGGTACCAAACGTTCTCCGCCGTCACCATCAGGATCCGATATAAAATCGTTTTCCGTTACAAAGATCTTTGACACATCGCGTGATATAGACAATTCGCCTCCGGAAAACCTTTTAACAAATAACTCCAAAATAAAATTTCCAAATAAACTTTTAGTGAAAAGGTTTCTAAATAGAAATTGTGACTTATTTGACCTGATGTCACCAAACAGATCTAAGAAAACCCTTTCAACAAGACAGATCATATTATATTATTAAAGTGAAACTGAAAAATACTCAAACCAATATTTAAATTAGCTGCCAGTCATTTTACATTACAGTTTCATTAATATCAAACTACTGCTATCAATTATTATCACCATCAAATATTATCGGTTATTCAACTAGTCAATTCTACTAAGGGAAACTTATATTATGGCAAAATTGGTACGATAGGAATGATTTATTAACTACTAAGTTCATTACTATTATGAACACGAAACATGACCAACCGAACCAAAGCATTCACTATAACCACAGTGAAATTACAGTACCTAATATAATTTCTACTACCTACTATGACTCTTGTAAAATGACAGACCTCGCCAATATTAAGATAGTATATTATATATGTGGTGCCTAAATATGTCGAAATAGCTGTCCAATTTTATCACAAAATATTTTTTTTCTGTTAACCACACTAAAAACTGTCTAGAATTGCTGTAGTCAGTGCTGTAAAACTAAGCGTTCACAAGATTTCATCTTCCTTTACTCCAAATTCTTTAGACACAACGAGGTTTTGTTTTATTGTGGCCATTTACATATGACGTAACAATTTTATCGAAATCGCGGAAGTGTTCATGTTTCAACAAATATGTGCATTATTTTCAAATTGTTTGAAAGTGCCATAATGATGTAGATACTGTGATAATATTGAATGTATTTGATTGGCATGACAAAATCAAAAAAAAGGAAAAATTGTGAAGCAAACAGCTAAAAACAGTGTAAAATTCGATACTAGTCGACAGAAAACAAATTGTGAGATATATAGGTCAAGAATCAGAAAGATTTTTACTAAATTTGTAACAATACACCAAGTAGTCACAGTGCGATCACCGTGAGAGACTTCTTAACCAAAAAAGCAATTGCCCAATTAAATAATCCTACCTATTCACCTGGTTTAACTTCCTGTGAAAGAGCTGCGGTAAAGAGATACAGATTTTTTTGATATAACTGATACTAGTATAAAACAGTTAGATACTGAACAGTATTCCAGAAAATAAGTTCTAAGCTTACTTCCAGAAATGAAAAGCCATCAAAATCAGTGTATAGATGCATAATATGTGGAGTACTTTGAAGAGTGGCGACTAGTGTACAGTTCCAGACATAAATGTGCATTCCGAGAACTAAAATGATAAAACGATGAGATACATATTTCCAAAATATTATCTTATTTAGGTATGGTCCCAATATGTAAGCTCGATTTGATATAAATGAAAAGATTTGAAGTTATACACATTTATATTTTAATAAAAATAGATGTTTTTTAAAATAACAATATAAAAAATATTAAAACTATGAATTAGTCAAAAATCTGTCCGAGAAAAAATTGAAAACTTAATAAACTAAATTTTAATAATAAATATGACCATAAAATATAATGTAATAATAAGATGTGGTCCTGTGACAAATTCACATTTTATAACATTTTTGTACAATTGTAAGTTTATCTTTCACTTATTTTTTTTTTCTTTTTATTGTTTTCAGATACATATTTTTTAAGAGATGCCACGGAGACTTGAAGCTTTCGAGATGTGGCTGTATAGACGCATCCTCAAACTCCTTGGACTGACCGGCTGGATGACAACTGTTGAAGTTCTCAATCGAATGGGGAAGGACCGAGAATTTCTACGTTATCAAAACCAAGAAACTACAGTACCTCGGCCACATTATGAGCGGACAAAAGTACAGTATTCCCCAACTTGTTATTCAAGGAAAGATCAATGGTAAGCGAAGCAGAGGACGGCGCCGCATTTCGTGCCTTAAGAACCTCCGTGATTGGTAAGAGTGCAGCTTCACTGAACTGTTCCGGGTAGCAGATGACAAAGCACTTGATAGTGGCCGACCTCCGCCAGGGGATGGCACAATAAGAAGAAAATTTATTAATTAATACAGTGGAAATTGTAAATTATTAAAAAAATGTCTCAAATTGCAAGCTTAGTATTTTTTCGCTATGTGCCTCTGCTGGTATAAGCATCCCCCTTAATACGTGTTATCTATCATCGAAACAGACCATAAACTACATTTCATAATAATATTATTATTAAATATCACATAAATAATATAAATACATCATATTATTTTGGCGAGTTGCACCGAAAACAGCTTTCTGTATTTGTGAGAATGTTCTTCAAAGACCATGTTTGCCCGTCGGCCCATCTTCCCCCGGTCTCCCTGTCCGAGGCAGACTACCAATCCTCTTATCAGACTACGGCGTTCATAACTTCACCATATTGACAGAACAAATCGCTTTCCGACGCACTCCTCTGATAAAATACTCTGCAACGTAACTTGCATGCACTGTCCCTTTTGTTCAAGAAAATAAACTACATTATTTTCGATATGTACCTATAACATTGTGAACATCAGATAAAAATGTTTTATATTTTTTGAAAATTTAGAAATATTCAGTCAAATACAATATATAACCAGTATAATATATTATAGTTGTGTATGCTATAAATTAATGTTTACAGTATCTATAATGAAACATTAGGTAGATAAGTAAGTATATATGTTAAGTGTAAAAAACGTCATTGTGATAATAAACAATAATTTATGATTAACTAGAAATTAAATCGATTAACAAAACCCATTATTATGTTTATACTGGGGCAATGACCGAAGAAACCATCCAAATCGATTTAGATGAGTTGGTCAACATTTCAAATAGTACTTTGGTTTACATTTTAAATGTAGGTATTGAAAAACAATTTTATATGTGAGAAGTGATAATATACAAAATACTGATGACGCAGACAACACTGTCGATAAAACAGTACTCTGCATCATACTGGTTAGTGTCTACTTACTTCACATTTTCTTCTTACCCAGTTAGTTGAGGCATCGAGTAACTATAGTTGTGTTTTTCTTTATAGCCTACGATTTAAAACATTGAATATATTATTTAATATATCGGTCCATCGACTATTTTTTATAGAAAACCGTTTTAAATTTTCTCTATAAACTGTAACGTCTTTCTGTCAATTTTTTGTGTAGGTCAGAGTTTTGTATCGAGGTTTTCATGTTTTTATGCTCAATTTTGCCCACATTTTAAATAGGTATCCAAAAAATAATATTAGGTATACAGAGATAGAAATAGGGTGAAAATAATTTCAATTTGGAGGTTGTCCATTACTCTAAACATGGGGGTTACCATACAAGCTTCTTAAATAAACTAACTTTTCCCTAATTAACTAATGATCCACTCGATCTGAAATATTCATTAATATGAGGGTCATAGGATTAGAGAGTCAAAGCGGATACCTTCAATATACAGTTGGGACACCTAATATGACCAGGGGGCGCATATCTGTGATGATGTAAATGTCTAATGAACTATTCAACTTACTGAATAAATATGTCTACTCTGTAAATACTAAATCTTATTATTCCTTACAAATAATATTTATATTGGTGATTTATAGTTATTAACATTATTCCCGGATAGTTTCAATAAAAAATATATGCAGAACATACAAAGTTTTGTCAAATAATAATTCGTTATCAGGTGGCACTTTGTTTTCTTTAAAGCTCGAAAAAGCTTACATGAAATAACCACACGCCAAGTTTCAGTACTTCAGTAAAACAAAACCTTCTTACAGTTAAGTTGGTTTTCATATCATAGCATCAAACAGTTTATGATCTGAAAATACAGGCAGTAAGTTTACTTCGCCATACGGAAAGCTTTTAGTAGTATTAGCTATATCGTTGCAATATAATACTCTTTGTACACAGTATAAAAGGCGATTTATGAGTGGCAACATCTATAAAAATCAATGGTTATTTTATTGTTGTTTACATCTTCGTTGATGCAATATTTGTAAGTCTATATCACAACTCAGACATGGTGCAATCGATGTGAAAGATATCTTTTTTTACATTTACATCCACATTTTCCAGCAAAAACTTTTAAATATCTCATGAAAACTTCCATGGACCCATTAAATATATCATTGTAATTATGGATAAGCAATTATGATTTCTATTTTTAGTACAATCATATCCTGAATAAATTATATATATATAT
The DNA here is from genome assembly GCF_057557595.1 of Rhyacophila brunnea. Classification (NCBI taxonomy): domain Eukaryota; kingdom Metazoa; phylum Arthropoda; class Insecta; order Trichoptera; family Rhyacophilidae; genus Rhyacophila; species Rhyacophila brunnea. The sequence continues at coordinate 38,215,501 of NW_028232752.1, forward strand.
TTTCAATGTTTCTTATTTCAATAAAATGTATGTATGACTGATTTGCCGGAAATTCACCACCAGATATCCGTAGAGAAGTATATTGTACAGCCTGCATGTTCGATGAAAGATATCCGCTATATATGGACATACATCGGCGCAATATTATCTAAAATCTAGAAAAAGCTTCCTTAGGTCATTCAAGGAGATTTCGAAACTGCCTAGGGTTGACTTAATTTCGAGTTGGGCGAGAGATGCGAATACGCAGCCCTCTCAATGGTGTCAGCTACCACCTGGAAGTAGACAGTATGGAGTAACTAAAATCAAAGACAATATAAAAAAGTGGGGATAATTCGATCAACCTTCAAACTACGAACGTGATGCCGAGGAAAAGTGAGGAACATGTGATGGTCTGTCCGTTCGTTGAAACCAGCTGCCTGAAGCGAAGGAAGGGTCCAGCTGCATCTCTCGCACGGACATGACAATGGAAGAATAATAACTTATGTGTATATATTGCCGTATATTGAAGGGATCCAATTGAAATAGGGGCTAGGCTCTTATGCCAGCAGTGGATTGACTCAGGCTGATAATGATGATGATGTAGGGTTGCGATTTATCCTGCTTAATATAATATAACACGTTGTTTTTCGTACCCAACATTTTAACTTATCTGCATTTTATATAAAGTTTGTCAGAAACGCTAAAATAATAGAACAGACTATAATAATATTATAATCCTCTCATTACATCCATGGTAAAGGCGTGACGTTAAACCTGCATAGTTCGGCCAAGAGAATCTGGCTTCCCTTTTTTTAATCCAACTAAATTGAATGATTTTTTACCAAAGACACACTGATTACTAAAATTAGCATAACGAATTTATTATGCAATTATTTCAATTAAATCTTTTAAATATTTATAGGTATTAAATTCTTTTATTATTTATTTATAATTTAAGTTAACATTTTGTAGATATCAGTGGAATAAAAAAACATGTCAAATATATTTTTTTGGTTTCTTTTTTAGACAAAATGACATAGATAAAAAGTCCACGCTAGAAGTAAATAATAAAAGAAAGATATACTAAAACTGGACCTAAATATAATACTTATCAAGATATTTAAAGGCGGAAGGCCATTATGTTATTACTGTCTCAAAAACCTCATACCTACCAAACTGATCATTATTTTGACAAATTTAAATAAGAAAGATTTTATAAATTAAATGATTTTAATAAAATATATCTATCATCATAAAATGATAGCTACATTCTATTATTAAGTAATTGCAACTTTAAAAAATAATCAAAATATGATTGAAATTGTTTAAATTCCAATGGGTCAAGCAAATTAAAAACCCGCTTAATACTATTTAGGTACTGACTGGGTGTATATGGTGAAACCACGGAATGTCAGCGTGACATGAGAAGACGTAAGAAGACAAGTCTTAGTGAACACCATAGATTGTTTAAAACTCATTGCGTGCGTTGGCGCAACTGGTCCGTTGCCATTATGCCGTGTCCACACTGGCAACCTCATAAAATTTTATGATAATTATCATAATTATCGTAAAATCTAATGAGGTTGCCATCAACTTGTTGCCAGTGTGGATCCGGCATTAGATACTATTAGCATGTTAATTAAATGTGGTAATTAAATAGTAATTAACAGGTTCGTATTAAGAAACTTTGTGAAATCCACATAATCCACAAAAGAAGCAGATATTGTTAAAGAATAGGAATATAAATATATTTATTGGTATATTATGTAATACTATTAAACTCAATCATTTTAATATAAAATTACTCACTTCTCGTAAATTTTCTGAAGCAGTATATTACATTAAGGTTCTTTTATTGTAACTTGTGTCTTAGTTACAATCATAAGTGAAGTTTCCATTGTAACGAAAATAGTCTCGAAAATCTTAAACCCACTTTGAGAAGTTAAGAGTTCTTTTAATAGCCTTGTTTCTTTTTAATTACTACCTACTTAGTACTTAAGGAGACATTTTCTTTCATCAAGTAAAATTTACCGCATTTTCAAAGAGGGCGCTTCTTGTGTCTCTTTGACATAGATGAATGGTATTTTTTATTGCTTTTTTCCCATTTTGAAACGTCGTATTTTTTACCTTTAGATTTCGGCAGTATTCTGCAAGGAAATCAGATAAGGTTTTCACACTGATTGATTTAATGAAAAATGATAGAAGCCTCGTTCCGCAGCCTTCCTTTTAGCGACGATTTAAGTTCCTTTTCCGTAAAATGTTTTGGCGGCTTCCAGAATTTATTTGTAAAGTATTATAATTTGAACTACAGCATGTCAACAGCTTTTTAATCAATTGGCAACGAGTACCATAAATTTTAGGTGGATATTTAATTATTTATTTATTACTTAGTTCGGTTTTTATTTTGAAAAATATAAATTGAAGTGTTCTTAAGCACACAGAAGTAACCAAATAGGCACCAATGTTTATCGCGTTTGATCTAAATAGATCAATTTTGTGTAAAGTATTATACTCTGAGATTACTTTGGCCACGGTGGTGCTCTATTATTTTTTACATATTGTTGTTGTTTAAAATATTTAGATGAACAATCATAAGAAATTTAAAAAAATGATAATGCGTCGTACGTTTAGTCCAATAAAATTTAAAAACAACCTGCTTGCTTATCGCAATCAACACATAGTATATACTTTTACTATTGATATCAGTCTACAGATACACAAAATATTTATATTAATGCAACAATTTATAACCCACGTCATCCATTTATATTAAACATACAACATTAATTATAATCATGTTTAATTAGTACTTATCGTAGTGTTTATTACAATGACCAGCTCCACCTAGAATTAGCAATGGACATTTCGTAGTGTACGCTTTACTTATTCATATGAAACGAAGTCTACTCTACATTACTCTACATTTATTTATATAGAAAAACGTTATTGAGGTATGACTAACATATTGATTTACAATATAAGCTAACTGGTTTATAGTTTTTTTTTTATTAGATTGATAGATTTATAATAGAAAATATTAAAATATTTTTCTTACATTACATTTTTGAAGAAAAATTTAATTTAAACTTTTCCTTTAAGTTTTTTCGCTAAGTCTTGCAGACAGCTTGGAATCCTAACGACGTGGTGTTAGATTTAAGTCGTGGTAATATCCTTCCCATATAGAATTTTACTGTTTTTTTTATCGTGCAATGGTTAAGTATTCCCCACAATCAGGCTATGGGAAAATAGTTCCTACATCATTTTTTAAGAGTTTTTTATACCTACTAAAATTCCCATAAATACCTATTATAATTCATATATAAATAAAGGCTATATATTTCATTGAAATACATTATAATTTTTGATGTAATAAGTTCCTGGACCCGGTTAAGAGTTAATAACGTTGTGAAGTAAATCTTATAAAAATTATATGCTTTGGAAGTGTCGTAGTATTTCATTTGTTTCCATTTGACAGTTTAACAACTAGGTACTTATCCTAAAGGTTTTTATGAAAACTTATCTGTGGGGTTTGAAATGCTCTGCTGAAGAGGGAACACAGTAATTTATTTGAATATCAGTAATCCACATACTGAATAAATCACAACGTGTTCACATTATATTTTAGGAAAATAAAAATATGTAGTTATTTTTATCACCAATTAGGGAAAAATAATCGATTTTAGAACTGTGACATTGAATTGATTTCCATATAATTATTATGTTCAAAATGTTATCTCAGTGGGTTACCGTAATTATTATATTACTAGAGGAGTGGAATTAGATTAATGAGGCATTCATTCAACAGCGATAATGATTTAGATATGTATTTTATACCACTAATTGTTAAATGGCTTTTAAATATGTTTAGGTTGCTTATGTATATTGGCTAATTAAATTTAAATAATTTTCATTGGTTCAAAAAAAAAATCAGTCAAATTTAAATATAAGTACAAAATACTAAAAATACAAAAAATGGAATATTATCTAAGTAAGTATCTCATCATAAATATTATTGTAAAATTCTATATGTATTGTTCACACATTTTTTTTTAAATTTCATTTAATTTAGCTAGTAAAGAGATTTTTTAACCAAAAAAAATAAAAACTTAGTACTGTGTACTTATTTAAATGAGACACTGGCAAGAGTCCACATCATAGACTTCGCCAAACTAATGAAATGGCAATGTACTGATATAACACTCAGCATATGGATAACAGCTATTAATAATATAATATGTCATCAGAAGTATTCCAAATAGAGAATATGTATACCATATGTTTTCTAATTGTTGGATGCAATCTGAAGATGATAATTAAGAGATTTTTAAGAGCTATTAAGTATGCAAACATACATCGAAAAATCAACATCTGAATTTTCTATACACTGGATTCGACCCCGACACAAATAGTTTCAGAATTGAATATTTAACCACTCATCCCCGCCATGGCGCTAATACAAAAATCTTTCAAAAATCTGGGTCTGAGTGGAATTTGAATACAAGTACATAATTATATATTTTTTTGTTTTCCGTGCGAGTTCTGTAGCAAATTAGACTACCAATATAAATTATCCTTCTGGTGGATGTTAATTGATAACTTCTACGTATCTAATAACATTTTCAAATTCCGTCAACACAGCTAACATATTTGTAATTTAAATCAAGATAGTATCGTTACAAAAATCAAAATACTAGAAATAAGCAATATTATCTATTCTCAAAACAGTAATAATTTATATTCTTTCTTAAGTTCATAAGTCTACATTCCATTTAGCGAGAAATGGTCTAACAATATACCATAAATAATCCATTAAACACTGGAAAAAAATATCAAACTGATGAAGAAAAAAATCAGTCTAATGTTCCTATGATTTTGTTTCCATGATTGCCCGTGTTCACCCACTCTACGAGTTTTCTTATCACGTTTTCTTCATTTATAATTCCAGCAACGTGACTTTTGCTTTTTATTACGCTCGGATCCCGCCTCTTCCACATAAAACAAAATACGTTAATTTTCAACGGGCGCCTTCCCAACATATTATTACTGTAATATCAAGCCTTTCGTTGTTACTTTTTTCTCTGTCGTGAGATAGATATTCTAATTAGTTACTGGATGAAAAATATCTTTAAATCATAACGGCTTTGTACGGGAACAGTGTAATATAAAAGTCTGTCCTGTGGGTATATTCTATACTTATCGAACACTTAAGTAATAAATAGTATCAAACTTAGGGTAGGTTTGTATCAAAATATTAGCACTTATTGTAACAATTACACGAAGCTGGTTTTTATTGTTGCAATAAGTGCGATATTTTAACAGCAGCAAGATAGGTGCTGTTAAAATATAGCACTTATTGCAACAATAAAAACCAGCTTCGTGTAATTGTTACAATAAGTGCTAATATTTTGATACAAACCTACCCTAAGTTTGATAATATTTATCACTTTATCACTTTAGCGGTCGATAAGTATAGAATAGACCCACTGGTATAGTTATTACAAGTAATAATAAAAATTATTTTAACACTGAATCTACTACCGATTCAAATAGTACTAGGGTTGTCCGTAAAATAAGGTCTCCAATTTTTTTTCACAAAGAAAAATACGTTTATTTGCAGTGAAATTATACATTGTTGGAAATCCTGGATTTTCTACTATTTTTCTATATAATCTCCGTTTCGATCGATGCATTTTTGCATGCGGTGTAGCATTTTTCGTATACCCGTGTCATAGAACTCTCCCGCCGCGGTGTGCAGGTAGCGTACGACCTCTTCTTTCAACTCCTCGTTGGTCCTGTAATTTGTCCCACCCAGATGTGACTGCAACGCAGGAAAGAGATGATAATCACTTGGTGCTAGGTCCGGGCTGTAGGGGAGGTGTGTGACGTTATCCCATCCAAATTGGTTGATGAGGTTGGTTGTTGCACTTCAACTCGTTGCCGTTGGTGATCTTCGGTAAACATTTGGGGACACACCTTGCGATAATGTAAATGTTCTGTCAACATCTTGTCAATAGTAGTCTTACTGACATCAGAGATGAATTTGCACAGCTCCCGAATTGTCATCCGTCGATTTTCAAGCATTACCGTCTCCACTTTTGCAATCGTTTCATCTGAAACAGATGGCTGTCCGGCGGTGTTCAAACACGCACGTTAACATCATTTTACTCCCTACTTCAATTATAGTTTGCCAATTTATGGCTACGGCCGTGTGTTGTAGCTTAACCACTGGGGAATGCGTATTTAAAAAAGACACTACCTTATTCTTAGGTCAATAATTATTATAAAGCAATCATTATTCGTAAGATGTTTATCACACTTGAATGGTCGAAGACATAGCTTATAATGAGTATCTTTAGAATTATCTTTAAATGTGTTAATCTTGCCCATTTTTTGAATAATAAAATGCCTAATTCTTGTCAAATTTGGGATCACAGAGATTATCAATATAATTTTTTATCGTAAATATTTTACTAAAATTATCTCGTCATAAATTATACTTATGGTTTTATAAATACGTTTAAAAATTAATAAATGTAAAAAATCTTAACACCACTGCACAGTTATGTACCGAAATATGACTATATTCTAAAACATTAGAGCGAGAGGTTTAAGAGAATACTATTTTATGTAATAAAAATACTTTATGCAGTCATCAAATGTTTAAAATAAATATAAAGAATAATAAGGCTTCAAAATTACATAAATAGATTATCTACAACGTTTAAGAAATGTCCAGGATCATGCTTTGAAAATAGAAAAAAAGCTACATTTTGACCCACGCTGAACACGTCCGCCCTTAAAGTGTTCCTCGCGACTCGAGCGCCTTGGAGACCTTCTTTTACGGACAACCTCGTATATTACTCGAGAAACATATTTTATTATCATAGAAAGAAAGACCAACCAGCCAAAATAAATTATCTATCCATAACTAAATACAATACTTTTTTTCTCGACCAAGTCCGATCGTAATATGATCATATGAGCCTCCACACAGTAGAGGTTTGCATTAACAGATTTTTGTTTTTACGAGAAATGGATGTCAGCCACATGCTCAACCTATTAGGTCCATACCCTGACTCATACACAAATTGAAAAACAATATGTGTACTTGCCAGACCCAGGATTCAAACTTGGGACCCACGGCGTAATAGTCCAGCGCTTAAGCCGGGCGGCCACCGTGGGTGCTACTTATATACCTATATTTTTTTTATTCAAGATCCATTATTGATAAGTTTATTTGTAACGAAAAAATATTATTTTGTAAAATCTCAGAAATATTCCAGATGGTACTTCAAGGATGGATGTAGCAAATCACAGTTACATAATATGTATCTAAAATGGCTAATAACGAAAAAATACATTTCATATTTCAAAATTATTGATTCCTTTTTTATACTATTTTTTTATTCATTGAATATTTAACAATGTAACATTCTTCATTCAACATACATAATTCGGAAACAACTATGATACAAACATTTATTAAATATTTTGTTATATTTTGAAATTTAATAAAAAAAAGTGCGTGGGCGCGAAACCCGAGAGATGCAGATTCGATTCCTGCGGGGTGGGGTGTCTTATTTTTTTCAAAAAGATTTTTCTATTGTTTATAATGTATTTTCTCAGAAGTGTTTTCAAAATTATGTATGTTCAATAATTATAATGTTACATTCTTGAATCTTGTGAATTATTCGTTGAATAAAAAAATACTTAATTAGAAATAATATAAATTATAATACATAATTATTATAATGATCCTATTTATCCTAACTATACATAAATAATCTATTTTAAACATCATATTTATAATATTATAATGTGGTGGAAACACAAAAATAGGTACGTCGATTTAATGATATTGGTAAATCGATACAGTCCGATAGACGGCCTTTCGAAACACATGAATAATGTAGGTATACCTTATGACAAAATGACAGGAGCAAAAAAATCTAACAACTGTAGGTGTACATATATATTGATTGTTATCTATTTGTGGAATGCGTCTGTCTGCACAACACCCCCCAAATAATGCTTAAAATATCCAATCTAGATTATTTCAAAACACTATTATTACATTTTATTGATATGTTTACGTAACATTATTTTTTATTGGTTACATTATGAGGTACATAGTTTCTCAAAATACGATTGTATGATAAGATATCTGCGGGTATTTTCTCTATGGATAGTACTATTTGTGCTAAAATATCCGATAGCTGAGTAGGTTTCTTCTTTCATTTTGAAAAGCCATTTGCCCCGTATTCAAGTTTTGCACATCTAAAGCTCGGTGTGTAGGCAGGTATTTATATCAAATTCACACCTTTATATGGCAGTTATCACCAACAATTTTGTATATTATAGGTACCTACTAATAATAGTTTTTTTTTTGCATTTGGGCTTTTGCCGAGTGATTTCCGTCATCTTTCGATTACGATCTAACGATTTCATGCGGCCATGTGGGTTAGGCCTTGTATTTTAGACCTTTATTATTTTGATCTAATAGAAAAAAATGGTTTTTCGTCGCAATTCATAACCTCGGATTGATCATATTTTAATGTGGGCCTTCAACTACTAGCTTAGGCTAAACAGGCATATTTTAGAATGTACTGTTAGGTATATTATATCACTGGAAGAATATTGAATATTATACGCATATTTTAAATATCTTGGTATGAATATTCAAGTGTTTTTTTTATCTTCCGCCACTAATAAACGAAACCCACTTTAAATTTAGTGTATGTAGTATATGTGAATGTGGGATGAAAATCCAAGAAGAATTAATGAGACATAGTTGTGTTCTATTAAAGTTAAAGTGTGGTGTAACATTTGTGTATAAATGGTTATTGGTTCACATTTATTTGAGGAAAAGATGGTGTCACGGAAACTGTCAATGAAGAATGCTACAAACGTATGCTTGAAAACTTTTTAGTGGTCCAAATGAATGAAATTAGAATGGACAACATATGGCAACAATATGTGGTGGCAATAAGATTTTTTTTCCCAAAAAAAGATTTTATCTAGTGGGTCTCTATATCTTTTCTAATTGAAAGCTAGTCAGGGGTCTCTTATTATGTGTTTATTTATTGATGATTTGTTTGTTAACCTCTGAATAAAAAATGTAATATTTTCACACACACAACCGTATACTGAGCTTCGAAAACAGATGTTTGCGACGGATACTGGGTGTGCGGTGGGGTGGTATGACTTTAGGAGCAACGAGGAGATAAAAGAGCGCACCAAGCAGCCTCTCATCATGCTGAGAGTGAAGAGGCGACGTTGGACCTGGCTCGGCCATCTGCTGCGGATGATAAAGGATAATTTCAACCTGGCTTGTCTGTTCTTCAAGCTGGAAAGCCGCTATATACTATCTAGTGTATACGGCGGAACTACAAGATGCTGGTTTGACATGGAACGATACAAGAAGACTGGCGAGCGACAGGGATTCTTGAAGATGCCTCGTGGTGTCCATATGCTCCGACTAAGGGACGGATATGGCCGAAGAAGAAGATAAAAATGTAAAAGTAGGAAGTTATATTTTAACTATGGCAAAAATAGTATAACAAATATACTATAGTATACAAATTAATATACTATATTATTACTACTAAAAGGATTAATAGACGCTCCGATTTGATTGAGCCATCATACACATATTATATTTTAGTCTAACAATGGGATCTTGCCCATAGATAGCCTGACTTCGTCACCAATTTAATCATACGTCCTAAACATAACACACGTATCCATGCATCATCTTTTACAGAAACCACGCAATCTGAGATCAAGCTAGCAACTGTGATAAGTGGGAAAAATGGATAAAGGAACGAAAAAATACGTCACGATGTTTCATTGAAACATAACTGATGGAAGTCCACCCGACAACGGTACATACCACCCGATATAGATGTAAAATCCAAATCGACCGGAACATTTGACCAGATCAGAGTATCTATAATATCTTAACAATAGCACAATATGCCAGTACAATAATGAAAATTTATTTAATGATAATAAAATGTTGTATAGAACTGATCTCGTCATTTGTAAGGTTGAACTGGGATGCTTATCCCTGCGTGGGGATGATTTAGGTTCTAGTCACGTTTTCCCCCGCTCCGCCCCTGTCCCCCGAGGCTGCTGGACGTTCTAATCCGGCCCTAAAATCGCCAACCCCTACCGACAACTTCTATGTATGGAGGATGTTTATTGACGACACGTCATATTTTTCTAGAATCAAATGATATCCCTAATGCATTAGAGTATACGAATGAGTTTTTAAAATGCACTTTCTCGCCATTATTAACCCACTTCAAAATGACATTAAGATATAAATACATTAATTCAAAGTATGTAAAAACTAGTATTAGTTGTACCAAACTGGAATAAGGTACATCAGAACATCGTACGTGGTAGGTACAAGCAAAACTTCTCAAGATATTAACTATATTCTATAGGTTTTTCATGTTTCTCTGTCAGATGCCAGGTTTCACATCCATTCAGAACCATCGATTTCCGGTCGCGTCAATGAGGTGGATTTTTCAGTGGGTCACGGTTTACACCCTGAATTTGGTTTTCTTGAACACCAGTTTGAAGCTAAATAGACTATTCAGTAGAAAAAAGCGATATTCCTACTTTTTAGTTTGCAATAACGGGCTGCAGTTTCATTTCGTTATTTTCGAAGATGTTGGTTTTCAAATGTGAAATCACATAAATTTTTCATGTCAGTCCATTTTGTCATTTCAATTTCAATTTTTTGTGGACAACAATACAAATTATAAGTGTAAGACGTTCACAACGTGACATTAAACATTATTAAAAAGAAGAAAAATAATAAAAACGATAAAAATGAAAATATAGAAAGAGAACACAATATAAACAAACAAAAGCAGTGAAAATACAATTATATATCTATAGAAGTTCAAAGATGTAGGTACACCGAGTTTGCTAAGGAGACCCTATTTTAAGAATTTTTAAAATAGCGTCAACTTAAATTCACACTCACGCAAGTCGAATATATCAACACTCGAAGCAATTTGGTTGAACATAGTTATCGCCCTCCCAACTGGCATTACCAGTGGCAGGTTGGATCTCCACCATGGAAAAATAAACAACTGATGCTCTTTATTTATAAGATAGTTATCAGAGACACACAGGTCAACACTGTCTAGAATAGCAGAGTTCTCATTTATACCTCGTATAAGTCGAAAAAAATACGTAGCTAAATAAAGATTTCTTCTAAATTGCAGACTGCAGTATGTAAGCATGGCTAAGAGAAAGTCAGTTGGATAGTATCCATACAACCTCGAGTAAAGCAGTCTCAAGAATTTCTTCTGTACTCTCTCCACCATAAGTGAAAAACGCATTATGCACGTTAAATAGTGTGTGCAATACACCAATATTGAATGAGCGTCAATGCATAAGCCGAGAGCAGTTGTCAGTATTCTACACAATATATGACGTATTCTTTACATGTTTTAGTTTATTTTGGATTATTCCTTACTCGAGATCGGTTACCTGCTACTCCTTACCCGTTAGGTATTTCAGTTCCCATTATTTCTAAGATCCCTGGAAGTCACTCTATTTCAGTCATACTGTCATCTTTTAATAGTCCTATGCATCGCCTTGTAAATATATATTAACCCTTCTTTGCATATCGTCACTATATAAATAACATTCAATCATCATGATCTCACTTATTCCTTATCCACTGCTGGAATGAAAGCCTATCCTTATTGTCTCCACTTTTTTTGATCCATAGTCTTTTATTGTCACATATTTCCGTTTAACTTGATTCTTGATCCAGCGGACTTTTAGTCGCCATCTTTTAATATCTCTATATATCCAGTAATGATCTATTGTTTGAAAAAATAGCCTGCCCATCTCCGCTCCGAAGTCTTTAAGCATAGTATTACGTTTGCTATCTTACCATTTTTTTTTCTTTTTTAGATTTTTGCGTGTTACTTTTAATTGTCTAACATTAGTAGGTACTGGAATAACATATTTCTTTAATGATAATTGAAGATTACTATTAAATGTTTATTCAGACGTCCTAATTCACTCAATTTTAACATTGATCTCCGGATAATGTAAAAATTATCATCCGAAGGTTGGATATATGCTGTGGAGATCCGATGGTATTGATTTGTTTTTAAAATTCAATTAAACCCTCCCTCAACTAAACCATAATGATGAACAATATTATATAGAAAAGAAAATATCTAAAATTTTGCGATTAAATCATACATAATTTTAAATATTTATGTAGATATTTTAGAGGGTTTAGGCAAGTTTAATTGAATTTAAAAAACGAACTGCAATTTGTATTCTTAGTTCAATAAAAACAAATAAGTATGAACGGCAAAGTTTAGCGTGCACTATTTATGTCAGATATTCGCAGCCTACCTCCACAATTCGCCACTGGTATATACCTACCTAATGTTATTTCCAAATAATATATAATACTACAGGTATAATATTGTAAATTTATCTATATATTGAAAATATGAAGGCATAAACTAACACATTATAATGTTAATGATTACGATAGTATTATAATTTGTTGAAAATTACGAAAATAACAAAGTTATATATAGGTACGTCTATTTAGTGCTAATTAAAAGGGTTTCCCTTATTTGCTTCAACAATCTCTAACTTTCTCGTGGTTTATATGTTATGTATCGAATTAAATCCTCATAATAGAAACCAAAGCAATTCTCTATCGAAGTATAGTGGCTTGCAAAATATTTCACATAATAATATTGTTACTTGAGCAATAATAATAATAATAATAAAAGTTGGGCATTGAATAACGTCTTGTAAACTAAGTATCAAGCATGTAGGCTATCATCATCAACCTCAATCTAAACACTATTCCAATGTTTCTTAACCTTTTTACATCCGCGGACCACAAAAAAATCAAAAATATATTGAGGACCATAAACATTGGAATAAAATAATAAATATTTACATTTAGACTATTTTTGAAACAATTGTCGAAATATAATACAACCCTACTTCAAATGTTGGGTTTCTGGGTAAACCACGCCCCCGTCCTTCTATGAAACGGACTATATGTCAATATTGTCATTTATTCCAGAAGTGACTTGTTAATTCATTGTGAACCCTTGTAGGTGCACGAGTTCTGAAAGATATTTATTACTTGAAATTTAATGTAAGCTTTTAAAAATGGATACTATTTTTACTGATTATAATATTAAATATTTTTGAACTGCAGAAAACTTTTGAGGCCCACCCAAAAATCTTCGCGGTCCACCGGTTAATAAACTATAATAATTAAGAAACTAAGATACTATTCAATTGGACGAAAAACTTTACATTCTGATTCCACTCACCTTAAACATATGTGTTGCTACGTACTTCCACATAACTTAACTATCTCATCGATCCAGTAGCTTCTACGTCTACTTCAGTATATTTTATTCTTCTCGTGAAGAGTATATTCTTCATAACTTTGCACTCCGGCTCTAGGATAAAAATTATGTTAGTAATATATTATTCAAAAGAAATATATTTTATTATCTATTTATTTTCTTATTACTACATATTATATTAATACAAGTGAATATAATTTGATCTATGTTTATGCGAGGTAATCAGGGAAAGAGGCGTATCAGTAGGTATAGTAAAAAGTTATAAAACGTATACTCTACCACTGAATAAATAGATTTATCCATACACTGCCTTCTAAATTACAAAAAATAAATTAATGAGTCACATATTGACAGTAGTGACACACCAGTGTATTGTTGGTCCCAAGATATTATTTTTGATTTTTAATAAAACAAAATGCTGATAATAAATTAATATAACTTAAATAGTTACTTATTTATTAATTTAAATAAAATAATTATTCGGTGCCCTCTACAATAAAATCTTTGGGCGCTAGGAACTTTTGTTGGGTGATGCAGCGGTTGTAAAAATTGATTTTAATAAAATAATATTATTAATTACTTTAATAAAGTTAACTGTCAATTTTCGGAGGAAAAGAATATAAATATTGATTGAGATACATAATATTAATATTAATTGTGTTTACAACGTCCTTCTCAGTGTACATTAAATACTTAGAGCGGAATGCACAATCTAAGATTTCGATCCTAAGGATAAGTCGCCGAAAAGCATGATTTAACTATAGACAATCCTGAGTATAGAGTCAAGGAATCCTTAACCATAGACTACTTTTGTTATGAACACGCCCCCCTCTGTATTACCATTTACCACTGACAGCTGCTGTCAAAATAAATTCGCATGTCTATAAAACAGTCCATACACTCAAATTCATTTAACAATGTATCTCAATATGGATATTGATAGTGTTAATTCGTTTGGCATGTACTTGGAGAATATTATTTTACTTTTATACGCCAGCCCGCAGAAATACAAAATGCCAAGTGAAGAATGACACTTGACACTAGTGTTACCATGTTAAAAAAATATCTTGCGGTGCCTGTGGAATCACGTATAATGACTTATAACGGAAACATAAGAGCATTATAATTAAATAGTAATATGTATTTATAGTTATTGCATTTATAAAATGCAGTTGTCATATTTTTGTCATGGTTTAACAATTATAAAATAATTGACCTAAACTATAGGAAAAAGAATTTTTAAATATGGTATTATTTTCAATAGAAATGATCTTAAATAAGGACAATGTTTCTGCATAGTGTTTTCTGCTAAGGAAATTTTAGTTATGACAAATGTTTCTGCATTCCGCTCTTACTATATTATATCACATTTTAAATATTATTAAATACAATATGTGTTTATCACCTGCTACTATTCCATACAGCTCAGTTTTAGCACCTTGTTTTTTTTTTCATTTTAGCCTTTCTAGGCTTTATATACATCTGACAAATATTAAAATTTGTTAGATGGTGTTTATTACCAACCCTCATACCGACGTGTGGACAAGCCATGTCCAAGAATGGGAAACACCCAACCACATAATAGACTCTTTTTCAAAGGACCGGAAAGGAAATGAAGTGTCCCAAAGATCTAGATTATGGGGATTGGACTGGTTTGATTTAAACATGGCATAATGAAAACATTTTGGTACCACACTTCCTTGTCCCGAAACGAAGCTGCATGCACTTTGATGCTAAAAAAACGAGTTTAGGAAGTATAAAAAGAAGCTTGACTTGCTCTGCCATCATTTATCTTTAGTGACATGAAGTGTCCTCTGTACCCGTGTAACCGAAACGCTGCCGAAACAGAGGAGTCAGGAGTTGAAAATGATGAATTTAAGGAGGGATCGGAATTATTCCGTCCTCCGTATGACGCGGCAAACTTTTCAAATGCCTCAAAGTTGGCCTCCAGTGAACATAAAACAACGCATTTAACTTATCGCGTACAGAAAGCAATATATACCTACGTTAAATGGAGGCGGCCAAGGACCACATTGGGTTGCACTGCCAATTCAATTTTTTTTTTTTTTTAATATATATTGTGGACATTACAAATTATAAGTTTGAGACGTTCACAACATGATATTTAGAAACAAAGATATATAAATATAACAGTATTACATAAAAAAGAGATAGATAAGTAGATAAATTAGATAGGTACAAGGAAGTACACCGGATGAGTTAAGCAGACCCTATTTTAAGAATTTATAAAACAACGTCCACCTAAACTCATTTTCACGTAGGTGTAATAATATATCAACACCCGAAGTATTTAGTTGAACATAGTTATCGCCCTCTCAATTGGCATTTCCAGTGGCAGGTTGGTTCTGCACCTTGGGAGAATAAACAACTGATGGTCTCTATTTCTAAGATAGTTATCAGAGACATACAGGTCAACATTGCCCAGAATTGCAGAGTTCTCATTTATACCTCGTATAAGTCGAAAAAAATACGTAGCTAAATAAAGATTTCTTCTAAGACTGCAGTATGTAAGCATGCCTAAGAAAAAGTCAGTTGGATAAAGCTACGGATAGTATCCATACAACCTCAAGTAAAGGAGTCTCAATAATTTCTTCCGCACCCTCTCCACCATAAGGCCATACTTCAACTGATGCGGTGCCCAAACAATAGACCCACTCTCAAGTCTGCTTTGAACTAAAGAATTAAATAAAAGTTTTAATACCGTAACATCTGAAAAGACCCGGGAATTACGCATTACGAAGCCCAACATTTTAAGCGCTTTGTTACAAATGGTAACTATATGGCTAATAAATGTCAGTTTACTCTCAAACGTAATGCCAAGATTCCTCACAGATGATATTCGTGACAGAACTCTGCCATGCATCGAGTATTGGAAAAAAAAACACTTTTGAGGCTCTAGTAATCGATAAAAGAATGCATTTATCAATATTGAATTCAAGTTTGTTACGCCTACCCCAATTTAATATAGTATCTATATCAAGTTGGAGCTGACGACAATCGTCCAAGGTGACAACTTCCAAAAAGAGTTTCAAGTCATCAGCGAACAACAAAAACATAGCATTTTTTATTACCAATGCTGTGTCATTTATAAAAATCGTGAACAGCAACGGCCCTAAGTTTGAGCCCTGGGGGACACCAGAAAATGTGTAAAAGGTCTGTGACTAATAAAGGCCGTATGATACGTATTGTTGACGGTTCCTAAAATAACTCCCGATTAGCTTCAAAAATCGATCCGACAATCCAATAAATTGGAGTTTTTCCATCAGGATGTCATGATCGACTTTGTCAAATGCTTTCGAGAAGTCATTGTAAGAACAGTCAACCTGGTGGCCTCTATGATGATGACTTATTATAATTTAGGTATTATGTTTAATAGAGAATTGAAAGCATGAGAATTTTGTTAAATATACATAATTGAGATTCATTTATAAATCTGACGAAACCAAAAATTCCCAGAATTTGCTAGTAGCAAAATAAATAGCTGGCACACTTTGTGCAAAGGATAAGACAAAAGGAAATTTAACCGCAAAATCCCACGAACAAATTATCTCAGACAAACAATAATAATAATTTTGTGTTTGCTCAAAAGGAATTAACTCCATAAATAATGAGGGTGGTCTGATTACTGATTTCATTGTCTGCTTCCAAGATTTAACCTTCTTTAGGCTGATCGAAGTACTTACTCAATAATATGAATACTTAGATCTTGCAAGACAAAAATATCGATTCCTATATCAGTAATAAACAATATGTCTTTACATAATATTATAAATAAACATCCTACCACATTAAGTAGATTTCTAATAGAAGTACTTACTGCTTTTATTTCCACACTAAGATATATTACATTATACAAAAATGAAGTAAAAATGATAGTATCTCTGAAAAAACTGTAGGTTATTTTTTTGTGAGGTTTCATAATAATAGTATTTCTAAAAAATATAGTACAATAGTAGAATTTACTATTATTGTATGGTTGGCAACGCTGCTTACTCTAGTAGAGAATATTATAAGCAATATAATATTATCGTAATAGCTATAACAATAATACTTAATTAAGATTAAGTAGCATAAAAACCAATGTACTTATCAGACAGACATTTCTGGAATGGAACTAGCCGAGTTAATGCGTCGGATAGAGCGCAGTTCCAAAATGTTTTTTTTCGGTTCAATGCTTTTGTTTCAAAGATATATTTTTTGAGTTGTGGACCCTGAAGGCAAGTTTGTGGAGGGAAAAACATTCCTTTTTGATGAATGATGCTACAAATTCCTTGAAAAAAAGCACAAAACGAACAATCAGGCACTCGAAAAAAAATTTCCATATTATGTTTTCTTACTACACACACATTTATTTTTTTGTATAGTTGAATTTAAATAATTTGGTTATTATGACCCATTTGTTACCTTATAGCAAAGCAATCATCATCAAATATTAGTTTTATAATAGTCTCAATTCGTGCTTTCGGTAATGCTATTTAATTGTAAAACAAAAAATCTCTTTGGATTATTTGTATGTACATTTTTATTTTGACATCTACGACAGAGGATCAAAATTCACAAAATTTTGCACGAAAAGTCGGCATTTTCAGCGTGTTATAAAAGTATAGTATTATCCCATAATTTTGATTTCCCATAAAACTTAAAATCGTAAAAACGTAAGTGTAAATATTGTAAATGATGTAAAGAATTCTAAAAATATTTTTTTACATATATTATATATTTATTTATTTAATACCACATATTATTATATTAATGCAAATAAATATCATTTGATCTAATTTTATGTGAAGTAATCAGCAACGAGACGTATCAGTACAGTAAAAAGTGCAAACTTATGAAGCTTATAGGTAGGTAGGTATGTACTCTAATTTCTAATACTTTAATTTTGCACTATGTTTTTCAAGAAAATAACCGTGGTTTTTCAAAAATTTATTTCCTCAGCATAAGAAAAGTATGACGATAACACTGGTATATATAGGTACTAGAGATGGACTTAGTTAAACACATCAGAAACTTTCTTTTATTTTGTTAACTGTCAATTCATGGTGGAACTGCATTGTATTGTTGTTTTAATTTAATAAAACGCATTTTTTTTTGTAGTGCGTAAATGTTCTTCTGAGGCGGATGAAACCAGTCCTAATCTGTTGATTAAAAGTGGAAAAAGTACTAGAAAAAAATGCGTTTTATTGAATTAAAACAACAATACATCAGAAACTGCTAATATCAGTATTATATTATAATATTATGTTGATGTTCTCGTACATTACATTCTTTGAATAATTGGAATTTTATTTCTCACCATCAATAATAAGTATTGGTACTTAAGGTTGCGCAATATCATTTTACTAAGGTAACAGCACCTTCCAAGTAAAGTGGGTGACCCACTGAAGTGAAGTATTGTTGTGCTTGGGCGAGGTGTCGAGTTTTGGAATTCCAGTGGCGCGCCTACCCACCGCGGTCGGCTGGTTATCTTTCACCTGAGAAGGTATTCTTACCGTTCCAAAGAGAGAACGATAGGAATGTTTGAGACGCATCGACAGGAATTTGATCAATTTTCTCACCCCCTGCCCCACCTCAAATAAGGAACGCCATTTAAATTATATGGGCGCTAAGATACTGGACGATCGGATTAAATTAAATTATCTTTTTATATAACATGATTTTCCTTGATGATTTTGAAGTGAAATATATTTACGTGCGCTGCACAGAATCTCCAAGGAAAAGTAAGTGAATCATGTACTGCGACTAAACCGACTTTTATCTGTGACGAAAACCGTAATTTCAATTTATTTATTTTTTAACATATTGAGGACATTACAAATTATAAGTTTAAAACGTCTACAACAATACATGAAACATTATTATAAATAAGAAAGAAAATTAAAAGTAATAAAAGGGATAAAAATGAAAACATAAAAAGAGAATATACAAATAATTAATGGCTAAACCTTACTAAAACAACCTAAAAATTTGTAGAGCCGTACTGATCGTAACCAATCAATAAACATTTTAGATAGAAAATAGAAAAAAATCATTGTTGCGGCTTATTATAAAAAAAACATATTTTGAAAACAGAATGTGTCGCTCACTGAATCAACAAAGAACACATACCTAGTTAATATAGGTATTTAACAAAGATACAAATATATTTCAAATATAATCCCATCTAAAGTAGTTAAGTCATCTTCATAGATGACTTTTCTTTGTGTATTGCGTCAGTGTCTACTTAACATGGTATTATTGGTTTGGCATTTTTATTTATTACGATAAGTCCGAATGCCCATCTGTATCGACAAGTAGATATTGGCCGATTGCAGCGTCTGATAGCAGGTACTGCTTGTCTTCTCAGAATTTGACCATCTCGCTCTAAATAGGTAACTTTTGTAACGATATATTCTTACACTTAATTTGTACAAAACATAAATGAAATATTACAAAATTGAAGCAAACTTCTGGTTGGTCCCCTAGTCCCAGAAGGCATGTCAATTTAATGCACTTGATACAATGACCATTACTGCCTTCTCTAAACAAAATACGTTGAGAGTGAGAGTAATGACTTTAGCAATAACTACAATTTTATTAAATACATTTTAATGATCATTTTCATTTTATATACCTACCCAATCAATACGCAGCTACTCGTATCTAAAAACATTTAAAACATTTTTTTCGTAAATTCAAAAATACACTTACAATTTAAAAAATATATAAGTATAATTGTAATGACGTGCTTTTGATGAATGATTCCATAATATGATTTTATGGTTTTTAATTCATTTTTATATATTACTAGCTGAGGTACCCGGCTTCGCACAGGGTCGCTTCGTGGTTATATTTATCTTAGATATTTAAAAAATAATAAGAGGTAATTATTTTTTTAATATTAAAATATCTGTGTTATACAATATGGCAATATAAAAATAATTCTAATAGGAGTAAAGGTCAAACAAAAGACCACTAAATTAAAATCGAATCTAAAATATGCAAACGTTATTAATGTTATTAATATGTAGTAAAAAAAAATCAAAATTACATGGAACAAACAAACAATAAACGTTGTATTTTATATAATACTAATTTAGAAACCTTAGCAGGTGTGCGCACAACAACTGACAAAAGTTTCATCGCAATCGGATGAATGTTATAGGAACGCATACGAATAGAAGAAGATGATGATTTTCTAATTCAGAAATCTTCGTGGCCATGCGCACGACAACTCACCAAAGTTTCATTGCGAATAGAAGAAGATAAAATAGAAGAAGAAGGAGATGGTTATTCTAAATAAGAAACCTTTGCGGGTTTTGGCACAATTATTGACGAAAGTTTTATTGCAATCGGATGAATGGAATAGAAACGCATACGAATAGAAGAATATAAAATAAAAGAAGAAGATGGTTGTACTAATTCAGAAACCTTTGTGCTTACCACAACAACTGACGAAGGTTTCATCGCAATCGGATGAATAGTGTAGGAACCATACGAATAAAAGAAGATATAATGAAGAAGAAGAAGAAGAAGAAGATGGTTGTACTAATTCAGAAACCTTCGCAGGTGTTGGCACAACCACTAACGAAAGTTTCATCGCAATAGGATGAATGGTATAGAGACCATACAAATAAAAGAAGATAGAATGATGAAGAAGAAGAAGAAGAAGAAGATGGTTGTACTTATTCAGAAACCTTTGCGGGTGTTACCACAACAACTGACGAAGGTTTCATTGCAATCGGATGAATGGTATAGGAACCATACGAATAATGTATAAAGTATAGGAACCATAAGATATAATGAAGAAGCAGATGGTTGTACTAATTCGGAAACGTTTGCAGGTGTTGGCACAACCACTAACGAAAGTTTCATCGCAATCGGATGAATGGTAAAGGAACCATACGAATAAAAGAAGATATAATGAAGAAGAAGAAGAAGAAGAAGATGGTTGTACTAATTCAGAAACCTTCGCAGGTGTTGGCACAACCACTAACGAAAGTTTCATCGCAATCGGATGAATGGTATAGGAACGCATACGGGACAGACAGAAAGACAGACAGACAAACAGGCATACAGACAGACAGACATTCATTTTTATATATAAGATATAGCCTATACTGTTCACGAAAGTGCAAGCAATAAGTTAACAAAGTTTTATTGCAATCGGATGAACGGTATGGCAGTGCATACAATACGAACAAACAAACAAACAAACAAACAAATATTAATTTTTATATATTAGAAGAAGATAACCTAGGATGATCTTTATTTAATTCATAGTTTTAATGTAAGCATTTTATTTCATTTAAAAGGCGTCCTTTTTCTAAAAAAATATGTATGTGTTGAAATCCTTTATATTTATATTGAGTTTAATTTTGATGCTGTCACAAATTTTCAGCTTATATTTTTCTTCGCTCAGTGTCATCTTCAGCTATCTGTGGTTGACAAACAAATCGCAGTACATTTCCACAAGTCGTATCAAATCACCAATACTATATTGAACAATGAACCAGTTCCGGTGGCTGCGTAGCCAAAATAATCTCCCCTACCCACGTCACTGCTGCCGTATACCCAACTTATATCTTTTACTTGGCTAATATTTTATATTCAGTAAGACAAACCCAAGTTTATGTACGATAAATGTAAGATTACCATGTTTTACTTTATGTACGTACATGTAGTACCTATCTATTTCACACGCTTAAAAATTGTGTATTTATTGCATGGTTTTTAATAATTATTTTCGATAAAAACCGACTTAGGTACTCGTAGTTTTGGACGAAATCTACAAATATATGCTTAAACTATTTTTTTGTCAGCAACTTTTAACAAAATATTATAGAGAAAATTCATACAAAACGGAATTCAAAATCATGAACTAATAACACTGCAATAATTCAGAGGAAAGGGGTTGTCGATTTGTAATTCGATCACGAGCTTGGCCGCGAGATGAAGAGAACTCGTAGAGCTTCGAATAGTTTCATTGCGCATAACAGAACAATGGATCATTAATCAATTAGATGTAATAAATTAAATTAGTTCATTGAAGTTTTAATTGAAACCATCCGGCGATGTTCGCCGAACGAAACGATGTTAATCAACAATCAAAATTTATATACTGTACATTATTTGGATGCTTTCAGTGAATCAAATCTCTTTGTTTGTAAAACAATGCGTCGATGATTTTAATTAATTGAACTAAGCAATCACAGTGTTACAGCAAAAAATGAAAAAAAAAATCCTGTGTTTTAACTGAACACCGTTTGCAGTCGCACTAGATATTTTTTTATGTAAAAATACGTCATTGTATCCGATAATGTAGGTCGCTAACTATTCGGCAACGATATTCAAAAAAGGGTTAAGTACATTAAAATCACTTAAGTTCACTTAAATACATAAATACAGGAAAACAAAAAATATACAACTGCGTAAACAATAGTTACACGAAGAACAATAGCATGGTTAAATGGCTCGGACCCTCAAGATCAGTGAGATGGGGAAGGGAAAACTGTAGGGCCGGTCTTAGCAAGTGCGAGGTTTGATTGGTGTATACGCGAGGCCCTATTTATTTTTTTACATCTTTTTTCCATATTTACATCAATTTTACCAATATTTTAAAAATTAACAAATATCTTGATGATAAAACAATTTTTTTACCTAAATAAAATAATAGGTACTGTTCGGTTATACTGTAATACAGCGGAAAACGCATTTTGAAAATAGCCGATAAACTGGATTATTTGTTAGTTTGGGTTAGTTTAGGTTAGGTTAGGTTTGGTTAGGTTAACCTAACAAATACTACAAATATGTGTTTTCAGCTGTATTCCGTATAACCGAACAGTACCAAATAATATTATATGTCTTGCCTTTTCATCGACAAATTCTTCAGAATTTAAGCTCCAAGCCTCTTCAGTAACATTTAGTTAACAGAGCAAGTCAGCGATAAAACATTGCATTTATCAAAATTGAAGTCCAGTTTGTTACGCCTGCCCCAATCTAATATAATATTATCTATATCAAGTTGGAGTTGACAACTTCCATGAGGAGTTTCAAGTCGTTCTAATGTTTTACATGCGGCTGATAAACTCATCTGAGCAGTACATTTTATACCTACAGACAAGTCATCTGCGCAAATATTTACCATTTTGTTGCGTAAGTAAATAAACTCGTCATACTAGGAAAGCAATTATTTTGTGTTTGTAAGAAGGGATAGTGTGTTATTCATAAACTGTACCGCTGGTAAACATAGTTAGGTCCATAAACTCTCCGGCTCATTTTGCTAGTGAATGACTGACACTTTTTACCAGGTATTTATTAGGCATATAGAGGCAATAATTAAAGCTGGTTATTTTAAATTGTTTTCACAGAAGACCATCATACATCGTCTGAGATTGGTTTATAAAATGTCCGTTAGTGGTTATGTGTGACGTCACACCAGGAAATTAATTTAGACATATAAAAAACAAACTCCGCCTATAGTAATAGGGAACGACTCTACCTACGCTATGGCCGGTCCCAAGCCCGGATAAAGGAGGAGGGTTCGTCGTAGGGCTAATCACCCAACATGGTAAAAAAAACCCTGATTACGAACACCAAAACAACTGCCTTGGACCCGGACTCCCCATAAACCAACGACCCAAACAAAGAATTAAGGACAAACGATTATATATACAATGTGGCACATGAAACGTACGCACTATGTTGCAGCCGGGTAAAATGGAGGAGATTGCAATTGAATTGCATAAGTATAAAACGATCGTGACTGCATTGCAGGAAATAAGATGTGAGGGCGCAGGTTTCATAAACAAGAGAAACTACACTTTGTATTACAGTGGATCTGCAGGTACGCAGGGTCGCTATGGAACTGGGTTCTTAATAAGCTCTGATATCCGCAGGGCAGTACTAGGATTTGAGCCAATTAGTGAAAGATTATGTAAACTTAAACTGAAAGGTACACTTTTCAATATTACGTTCATCAACGTTCATGCCCCAACTGACGATGCGACCGAGGTAATTAAAGATAGATTCTATGAAGATCTGCAGAGAGCCTGCGAAAAAGTCTCCCCACATGATGCTCTAATTATCTTGGGAGACGTCAATGCAAAAATTGGAAAAGAGGAAGCATTTAAAGAAGTAGCTGGGCAGCACAGTTTGCATGAAACGACAAGCGATAATGGTGAACGTCTATGCTTTTTAGCGGCTGCAAATAATTTAATAATTAGTAGTACATGGCTTAAACATAAAAATATCCACAAAGAAATCTGGAAAATACCTGTAAGTAATACATGAAACCAAACAGATCACATTCTTATATCGAAAAGAAGAGCGACAACAGTGGTAGATGTGCGCGTCTGCAGAGGAGCCAATTGCGATTCTGATCACTTCCTGGTGAGAGCAAAATTAAAACAAAAAATCTCCTTAATACTGAAAAAAGAAGGCCAAAGAAGAACTAAATGGAAACCTGAAAAATTGAGGGATGAAAAAATTTTGGATAAATACCAGGAATCTATAGAAACAAACTTAAGAATGACTTTAATAACCGATGAGGTGAATGTGGACTGGGAAAATACAAAAAACTGTATTATCACGAGTGCCACAGAAATTCTGGTGGAAAACAAAGCAAACATAGATGCAGGATGGTTTGATGATGATTGCAGGCAAGCACTGTTTGAAAAAAATTAAGCAAGGAAGAAATGCCTACAAAGGGAAACACGCCAAAATTACGAAACTTATAAAGAAAAGAGAAAAACTGCAACAAAACTCTGTCGAGAGAAAAAGCGAATGATGCTCAAGAGAATACTCCAAGACATGGAATGTCAAAGAAGAAACAATGATCCCAGAAAATTTTACAAGACTCTTCGAAATCTAACGAAATCCTATCAACCCAGCTCATCATCAACTCCTGTAAGGATAGTGAAGGACAAATGCTGATCGAAAAGGAGGACATAATGAAAGATGGAAAGGCTATTTCACAACACTTTTAAATCAGGCTTATAGTAATGGTCATGAGGAAACGGAAGAAGTATTGTACTACACTGCTGAGCAATTTATTGATGAGCTTACTCTGCCTGAAATAAGAAAAGCATTAAGAACGCTGAAAAACAATAAAGCACCTGAAACCGACAGGATAACAGCCGAGCTGATAAAGAGTGGTGGCCCAACACTGGAAGCAAATATCCACAAGATAATTCTCAATATTTGGGAAAAAGAAATTCTACCTGAGGAATGGAAGGTGGGTATAATCGTGCCTATTCTGAAAAAGGGAGACAAAACAATGTGCGATAACAACAGAGGGATCACAATTCTAAACACAGCTTATAAAGTTTTCTCGTCTGTACTGTATAGCAGGTTAATTATCTATGGTGAGGAAATCCTGGGAGAATACCAATGCGGCTTCCGACCAAATAGATCCACCATAGATCACATCCATCTCAT
Source organism: Rhyacophila brunnea (assembly GCF_057557595.1). Lineage (NCBI taxonomy): Eukaryota > Metazoa > Arthropoda > Insecta > Trichoptera > Rhyacophilidae > Rhyacophila > Rhyacophila brunnea. The sequence continues at coordinate 38,241,309 of NW_028232752.1, forward strand.
GAGGCAAACTATGGAGAAGGCGCACGAATACAACCTTACACTCCACCACCTGCTAACAAGCTTTCGACAGCGTGAATAGGGATAAGATGCTGCAAAGCCTAAAAATACTGGGAATTCCCTTAAAACTAGTAAGGCTAATAAAGACCACACTGACGGATACTCAAGCAGTTGTCACGGTGCAAAATGAGCAAACTGAAAGCTTCAAAATCGAATAAGGTGTGAGACAAGGGGATGCGCTATCCACTGTGGTATTTAACCTTGTGGTGGAATCCATAGCTCGTGAAACCAACATAAGAGGATGGGTAGATAACAGTACAACGCAGATGTGCGCTTATGCTGACGACATAGTGATTACAAGCAGATCCAAACAGAGGATGATCGACCATGGTGGCACTATGAAAATAAAAGCAGAAAACGCTGGGCTGCAAATAAACCAGTCAAAAACTAAATATATGGTCAGCACACGCAATCAGGTACCGCTGCAGAATATAGACATAGGATAGCATGCATATGAAGGGGTGGACAAGTTCACGTATCTCGGATCCAGCCTAAATACCCAAAATAAGACAGCAGAGGAGATAAAAATCCGCCTTATCTCTGGGAATAAATGCTGGCATGCCTGCAAGCGACTGGTGGGATCGAAACTTCTAGGCCGAAGAAGTAAACTTCTAATTTATAAAACAATTATAAGGCCAGTGGTCACTTATGGCTGTGAGACTTGGTGGTTAACTCAAAACGAGGAAAACAAATTAGCTGTCTTCGAGCGCAAAATACTCCGCAAAATCATTGGACCCACGTTGGAAAATGGGAACTACAGAATAAAAATGAACCACAAGTTGGAAGAGCTGATTGAACAGCAAACAATCATAAGATACTGTAAGTCCCAAAGACTACGATGGGCGGGACATGTGGAGAGAATGCCTGAAGTTAGAGCGCCAAGGATCATGACGAAGTGGCTACCCCAGCGGAAGAGACCCAGAGGCCGTCCAAGAAGGAGATGGGCTGACGCCGTAGAAGTGGACTGGCTTCATATAGGAAGACCCGGTAACTGGAGAAGTGTGGCAAGAGACCGGAGTGAGTGGAGAGCGGTTGTGGAGGAGGCCAAATCTCACCCCGGGATGTAGCGCCGTGGAAGAAGATATAAAAAAAACAAGGCGTGCTGTGAACACATTGAACTTATAATTTACATTGATCATTCATGCTAATAAATCAATTATTTAAATTTCACTTCCCTACCGAAGACTTCACACTCCCATATTTCTCTCACATCTTTAATAGGTACGTGTAAATTTTCTCAAGTATCTTCTTGAAAATGTAATTGAAACCATTTTCTAATTTAAGAGAATTTCATTTCAAGAACAATGTAGATATATGTCGTGAGAGGAAACGTGCAACAATTAGGTCTATCACTGTTACATTATTTTAGCGCATTAAAATAAAATTGTATGGATTCATACAGCCTGCAGTACCCCTAGGAATCACTGTTTAAACACATTTTGAAAACGTGCAATATTCCATCAGAATATTTTTTTATTTCAATACAGCATTTCTCAAAATGTATATACATTTAAAAGGCCACAATCTCAAGAAGTATGTCACTAAGTCAAATTTTATTGCAAATATATTCAACGGTAGATTATTATAAAGCTCGCTTCGCAAAAAAATCCAAACTGCTTGTGGATATATTATGGAGCCATGAAAATTGTATGCCATTTAAGTATCTATAAAGTAAAGGGCTCATGAAAAAAGCGCATATTTATCATTATTATGGGCTTCCCTTTCATAGGCGCTTCGTAAATATTTAAACTCTTTTGTGAATAGCGCAAATACTACAAAAATGGATATTCAGAACTCGTATTATTATTTCGAGAATATAGGGGTAAATATATACGGAGAAGAATTATGGATTACATTTCCAACAATCAATATATTAATACTAAATTTATAGTCCCACGTTGGTCGAATGATTATGCTATCGTGGGTCTCGAATTCGAATCCCGGATCCCGGATCTGGCAAATTTACAAGTTTTCAATGTGTGTTTACGCCCAAAATATGTATCTAATAGGTTGAGCAAGTGGTTGACATCCATTTATGGTAAACAAATCTGTTAATATAACATCCAATCTATGGAAGCCTACATGATCCTTTTAGGATCTAACATGGTTATGTAAATAGATTTTTTGACGATATCTCAGAAAACAAAATGTTTCTAAACAAAGGCGAAAAATCACTAAATGAATTTGTACTAGGAATTGCAATATCGGGATTTTTTTCAATCAATATAGGATTAGTTAGACAAAATTAAGTATATAGGTTTTATAAGTGTTCATATTATTTAAGTAGTTTCGTTTTTCAATATCTACCAAGTATAACATAGTAATATGTCTTATTAATAAAAGAATATAAAAAGTTTTATCAATTTTTTTTTTTCAGAAATTACACCATTATTAAAATGACAAGTCTCTAGTTCCAAGTTTAATAAACTACTTAATTAAAAGTTAATAATATAAGCAATTATTTTCTATTGTAGTGTTTTTTTTTGTTCAAGTAAAAGAAAGTTAAATTAATGATATTGTAGCTCTCACATAATTTATATTACAAAGTCTACAATTGTTGGGAAATTTAATTACCATTGACTGTAATAACTCCACCGAATGGATGAGTCATTTCAAATTTAAACAAGTATCATATTTCAAAAACCATTATATATTTGTCTAGTGGATATATATTCCATCATTGTGCCCAAATTATAGTAAGTTATTCTCTGTCTCTGCTCCAGAACGGGACACTGGGACTAGGGGTAGCCAGCTTGTTTTAATTACTGCATCCGCCGCAAGCCCCCCATTTGAAACCTTCCCTCCTCCATAGGGTACCGCGATAATAAATTGAAAAATATTACCCCTTTTGTTAAATGTTGTGCTAAACGGTGAGCGCTTTAAAAAATCCGAGCATATAAACATTGTGACCTGTAACTGTAGCTATGCTGACCAAAAGTGAATTATAAACATTTAATTACAATTATTATTGATTATTACAATCAAGGATTCAAATTCATTTTATTATGAACACTACAAAATAATTTACGACATGACAAAAAAATAAGTAATAACATTATTAAATCACAATGATAATATATTTAATACAATTATTTCTACATAAAATTTTACTAGCATAGGGTTTTCACCTACATACTCTCTGTCTAGAGCAGTAATTTTTATTGACAATTAAATTACAAAAGAACAAAGTGCCACTTTTTAGTATCTGTAGCCTCAAGTTGTATGTAATTTTATTACATATTGCATATTATAATTTTTGCAACGAATACGTTATGTTAAAAATTTTAATATTCACATCCACAAATATTCAAAGAACATTTAAATAGAGTCGAAATTTTGTCATCTCTACTGAATTTACACTCAAAAGTAATGTTATTCGCATTTCTTCCTTAATTTGTCACTTTCTTATAATGTGCTTCACCATAAATAAAGCATGACCTGTACTGAACGTCACTGGTGGCACATAGTCAGCAAAATGACAATTTACTAATACTTTTGCATAAAAATATATTAATTTGCTGCATTTCTTGACTTATATTTACAAACGAACGGTGCATAGTAGGTGGCGACGCTCATTATTTTTTTTTATCCACTGTTGCTATAAAAGTTCATCTCATAAGTAAAACTCTCACCGGGTAGGTACTTAATTGTTTAAAAAACGCTCGCGGCACCTGGTTGGAAATAACTTGTCGAAAGACTTTAAATTTGGTACATAAGTTTTAATGTGAAGATAATGTTTACATCAAACCAAAAGCAACCAAACGTAGGGCCTTCACGCAACATTCTTCGGAAAAATAATAACTTTTTTATGAATGATGCTGTTAGTCTAAAATCTACATAATAATATACTAATCGATGCGTCGTGGAATTTTTCTTTGAGCGTTGAATCAGTATCGACGTAATTTATTATAAGATTCAGACAATTTTGATTATTTGGGAATAGAATAATATGCCAAAACTTGATTTTACATGGTATCGACACTAACTTAAAATGCGCAAAGATAAGTCTTCATCAATAATGATGGCACCTTTACGGTGAGTTATTCATTATGTAAAACTGTAAACCTCAATGTTTTTCAATTTTTTATAGGATCATAATTTTACGATTAATTTAATAAACTTTTTATTACTCGTAGTACCTTTCAATTTTTTTTTACATATAGTAAACATTACAAATTATTAATTTAAGACGTTCAGAAGATGACATTTAAAAACAAAGAAATATTACATATTAAAACAGTGTTACGTATATAAAAAGAAATAGATCGGTATTAAGTTATTACACAGTAGAAAAATATAGATACAAAAAAAATATAAATTAGATCGGTACCGAATGAGTACTTTTTTTTATTTTTATTTTTTTGATTTTTAAGAATTTATAAAAGAACGACCACCTATACCCATCCTCACGTATGTGGAATATATCAACATCCGAAGCGATTTGGTTGAACAGAGTTATTGCCTTCCCAATTGGCTTCACCAATGGCAGGTTAGTTCTGCTCCTTTAAAATATGTTGTCCATTATGGCGGAGCCTGCATTCAACGAGCTGAAAGTTTCATGGAGGTTTACGCTATATTCTGCGACGGCTTTATCAATACGTTACGTGCGTCCTGTGCTCATGAATGGCTGTGAGGAAGACGTGGCATCTCACTAAGCCTGATAGTGTTGATTGTTAAACTTTGAGAATCGATTTTTCCGCCGAATCTTCGAGATAAACAGGATACACTAGTACGACCTTGTTACAAACTCAAGTTCGTGACCTGAGACGTCAATCTTTGATAATTCACCATATTGTGGACATTACAAATTATAAGTTTAAGACGTTCACAATATGACATGAAACATTATTATAAAGAAGAAGAAAAAAGTAATAAAAGCGATAAAAATGAAAATATAAAAAGAGAACATAATATGAACATACAAAAGCAGTGAAAATACAATTATACATCTATAGAAGTTCAAAGAAGTGCACTAAGTTTGCTAAGGAGACTCTATTATAAGAATTTATAAAATAGCGTCCACCTAAACTCGAACCGAAACTCTAACACACGAAGCAATTTTGTTTGAACATAGTTATCGCCCTACCAATTGGCATTGCCAGTGGCAGATAGATATTGTGATCATGCAGAGATGCTTCGCGTGGGGTCATGCACTTCTCCTGATGCGGCGCGACAAAAAGTCACTCTGCACATCTGTTGCATAGCCGCACGGTACAGTATTCACGGGGTGCGGTGATGGGTATAGGGAAGTGGCGTGATCTTATACCCTGGTGATAGAGCGTAATACGATGAAAATAGTGAGCGTCTTTTCCCTCATGTCCTTTGTTTTGAAAACATACGTTTAAAGATTTTGTTATAATGTTAAACCAGCTCAAGTTTGCTGGATTGGAGTAAATTAATATCGTGTCCCATCCTGTTTTCCACACGGCGAAAAGTTTTCAACTGCGCTCTGAAAAAAAGTAAAAAATTAACGGAAGTTTCTCTCACCTTTATAATATACCCGTTGCTCCTCTACTAAATGGGGCAAAGAATGATTTATTCGCCTTTAAATTACGCCTGTTATATCACGACTTACCTATTTTTTTGACTATACATAATATTAGAGGCTTATATTATTTTTTAAATGTTAATGAATTCGCTAATCGGCTAAAATTAATTACATACATTATTATATGGTATTGTAAATATAAGTAACCATAATAGTTAATACTTTAAATATTATAAGTGACAACATTTTATTATAAGTTAAATTAATTTGGACCGAATATTGTATCAAATAGCTATAAATATCCTGAATAACATATTATTAGGCTTAGGATTTTTATGTGCTAAAAATGAATAATAGGTAACAAAAATATGTAGATATAATTGAAAAATATGTGCTAAAAAACAAAAATATTCCTTTTTATTTTATTGGGTTTCTTATTAGCAAGGGTGTCCGGCAAGGCGACACGATCTCACTCAAACTATTCACTTCTACTCTGAAAGATTTAGCTGACATGAATTCAAATTCAAATTTATATATTTTCATGCAGTGAACTTTACAAATTATAAATTTAAGACCTTCACAACATAACATTTAATAACAAATAAATAATATTAAAACAATATAAAAAACAATACAGTATTAGAAAAACGGTATAAAGAGTAAATACAAAAATTAAAGTAAATACATGGAAGTACATCGAATGAGCCAGTAGTAGACACTATTTTAAGAATTTATAAAACGACCTACACCTTATAAATATAGATAGATACTCATCATCACGTACTCATAAAATGCAGTGGATGTAGTGGGTGGCAGCGAAGAACTCGGTATCGAGAAGACTGGAGGAAACTACGTGGAGGCCTTCGTCCAGCAGGGTATTGGCCTCAGCTGATGATGATGATGTAGCTATTAGTTACTAATGACGGATTTTCGAAAGACAAATAATACAATTAACAATACAAATTTATTAAATGAAAAAAAACGTTAAAATAACAAACTTACCCAAAAATAAAAATAAATGTTTTCTACAAAAAATTTACATTTTAATTGTGATAAACTTTAGATAGTTCACACATTTTTATCAATTAGACGTAGGTATCGTCCCATGTTGTCTCCGTTATACCGATATTTTTTATTATTTCATTCATATTTTTTTTTTTTTTAGAATTATTAATAACCATGTCCTTGCTTTTTCGTACAAGGTGGTTGTTAGTAATTTTGAACAATCACAAACACCCAGGCTTTGAGACAAACAGATAAATATTTTGTGTCCTGACCGGGAATCGAACCCAAGAACTCTCGGGTGGAAGGCAAGCGCCTTACGCACTGCACCACGAGAGCTGCCTCATATTTTACATATTATGGAATAACACTAATATTACATCCATTTTTCTACGATATAAAATAGTTATATTTATATCAAATTGGATTTGGTGACGTTGATATGAATATTATACAAAAATGTTTTTGGTATAGTTATATAAATAATATTGTTGAGATAATTTATACAGACCTTTCAAGTAATATTATCCAACACTTATGACGGTAATCTGAAAAGAAGTTACATCTCTTTTTGATAAAGAAAACTATATTATATCCTCAAAATATATTGTGTTTACAGATAATAATGGATATCCTTGGAATTCCGTCACTGATGATACCAGTACCTAACTATTATAGTCAATCTATCTTAATTGCATTGTCTTATGCAATCGGTGCAATGCCGCTGTTTCAAAGCAACGTTGATCAAATGTTTGCCCTTTATTTTTTGTATACCAACTGGAATTAAAATGTATGTTTGATATAAATTCTACTAGATTAATTATCTAAAAAAATAAAGTAATCATATTGATGTAGGTACGTATTCATAATAATAAATTGAATTATAAATATATTTTTTATCTTAATTCACGTTGTAATTATCTAGTTTTGAAAATTGAAAATGATTAAATAAAAATGAAAAGCATTTTTTTTAATTAAATGTAAGTTATTACAAACACTAGTATTAAACCGATTTTATATGAACAAACACCGAATTTAGGTGGTTTTGAAATAGTACCTATCTGTCATTTTATGTGTTTATAGTGGTGATTATCATTCAATAAAAACAAACAACGCATATTAAAGAGTTTTTTTTAAACAAATTTTATTTTCAATTTACTGACTGGGACGGGTACAATGCTAAAATATAATATTATGTTCAAAAAAGGGGCAGTACTTGCTCATTGTCTCAGTCGGATACCAAACCTACTAAAAATGCATAGCAAACAGAAATGTTTTTTGGTTTCTGTAAATTATGCACCGATTTAATCCAATTAAGTGTATTTGCGATGGTTTTGTATATTTAATTCTAGGCGATGGAAAGGTGCAATAAATGTTCGAACCAACAAGCAATAATTTATTAATTTCATATATTTTCATAGTTTAATCACATTAGTTGGAAACAATTATTTTAATGGAAGTTGTTGGTTACATAATATGTTTTATTTCTCAATATACGTAGGTAACAAAAAGTTTCGGTAGGAAAATTTTCAACGGCCTAGTTTAGTTTTGAACATATTGTTTTAAAATTCAGCGTATTTCGTATATTGCTTCATTTGCAACAAATGAAAATGTATGAAACAAATAGAGCAGTAGTTGCAAAAATTCACCGCCCGCTTTCCTCTGGGTATTATATTATTCTACATTTACTCTTGAAATATAGATGAAAATAATCAGTTGTGTAGTGAATTTTTTTTATTTAGATGTAAGTATAAAATCTGTTCTAAAATAATCCATTATTAATTACGTATTCTAAAAAATCAATACCGACCACCGAAATAAAAAATGATTGATTTTACTATGTTCTTACTTTCATACCGCCTATCTTACCTTCAAATTCAGCGCCCAGCGTCGTATACCTAGTAGATTGAAAATGAAGAATTTTGGGTATCTTTGGGAACAAAGTCTGAATAATCTTTAGATTCTGCAAAAAATATGTATAACATTATGATCTTCTTATGAACTTAATTTGCATGGTCATAAAATACCTTAGTATTTATTATATTATAATTAGTATTTACAGAGTTTAAAAAAAAAGGTGCCGTAACTCATTTCTTATCAAGCGTTTTACTAAAGAAAACTATATTCAAATATCATTTAAATAAAATTTAAAGCGGCTTTTCCTAAGGTGCCGGAATGCCGTTCCACCGCGTTGCATGACAAAAAAAGCCTTGAGTATATCAATACCACAAAATAGTATTATTGTAATGTAATCACTTTAAAAGAATAATTAAGAATCGATGTCTGTGGTAGGTATAAGTTGTACCATCATAAATCGTCCGGTGATCTAATTTACAACTAAGCTCATCCCAATACAAAAACTATTGAATGATATGTCAAATATGTCAGCATGCGGCGCCTACACTCAGCGGACAACTTATATTGGTAATTTTTCAAATATTTTTTTATGAAAATATGCATTGTAAATTTAATTTAACCTCTTTAAAATATATATGATAACACTTTCGTTTTGCAATAATTGACTCTTGATTGATTTTTAGAGAAATTATTTTTGATAAAAAAATGTTTCGTGATTTATATTATTTGATACGATATATTCGTATTTTTACATATTATCTAATATCTCCAGGTCCATCTGTTCACTTACACTTGATTATATCATCGATCCAGCGAGCTGGGCTCTTGGTCACTTTTAGATATTTCAATATCTTTCGGGTATCATTGTAGAGCGATTTAACCGGCGGTAAACTGTTCGAGCGATATGGCCAGCACATAGGTATAGGTACATAATGTTTCTTTATTCTCCTACACATCATAATATATATTTTCAGAGTTCTGCGTATTTCGCCCAACATACATCAAGTATATGAAAGCTGCTCAAAGCCTAGGGTATAGAGCTCTTTGAGTCGGGAGACCAAAACAAGAGGGTTCCCAGAAAAACAATAAAATGTATAACATTTCTTATATAAAATATAATTCCGTCCACGTCCGATCCTAATAAGATTATATGGGTCTCCACAGGGTGGAGGTTTGTATTAACAGATTTTGTTTTTACGAGAAATGGATGTCAGCCACTTGCTCAACCTATTAGGTCCATACTATGACTAGACTTATACACAAATTGAAATACAATATGCGTACTTGCCAGACCCAGGATTCGAACCTGGGATCGACGACGCTATAGAAAAAATATATATTCACAAATACACTATTTTAGTTACCCATCTCAAAAATATGGCCATAAATGTGTAGTCTAAGGCGGATAACAAATTCACTTTAAATTGAAGTTGTTTTTTAGATTCTTTCGAGCTCTACAAATTCAATGTGTCATGTCATCGTCTTTTTGTTGGGTTAAGATAAATTCCCATTTCGCATAAATCAGAAGACACAGGTGCACGATGTGAGAGTTCGTTAAAAGATGTCGTTCAATCAGGCGTCATTATTATAAATCTGAAACCTTCTTTGTTGTCAGCATTATACAATAAGTATATACGACTGTCATTTTAATTTCTAATAAGAAGAGATCTGAATTAAAGTTTTGTAATATTTTTCTAAACAACTTATTTATAAATATTTTAGTTTTAATAATTCAGTATTATAGCAGAAACATTGTGTATATTTAAAAATCCTAAAAAAACTTGAATCAAAAACCTAGCGGTCGTGTCTGAATACGGAGAATATACCCGGAAACATTCGGGGGTCCGCGGTCTAAGCGACGAGAAGCTATAAGTAATCGACGTGGAGAATGTGGAATTAAGTGGCACCTGTTAGATTTTTTAACAACAACCCCCCCCCCCCCCTACCCGTCATCTTAAAAAGTCGATAAATAAATATTATGGATTTAAAAAAAAATGCTATTTTCTTGTATGCTCATCGATATTGGTCTAGGTTTTTGAGTTATATCTGAACAAATAAACAAATAATAAATAAATAAATTTCATATTGTACTTAAATACTATGGAAATAGTGAAAACTCTGATCAAACAGCAATTTTTTTTTTGAAATCACAGACACAATTTTATTATTGGTATAGATAGGTATTTTCAACAATATGAAAATAAAACAATACACAAAAAGCTGTTTACGTTTTGTTAAAATACGTAAATAAAAACCTTTCCGAGTGTCCGTTGAATACGTAATGAATACATCAAAACCTTGTCATCCGATTAAACGGGCCGTCATGACTTTTTCATCCGCCATTTTGTCACGTCCGAGCGGAGGGTATGCCATCTGTCGGACCGTCATACAAACTGTGGATGCCCCCTTCCTCCGCCGCGGGTCGTTAGGTGACAGGTGACGCGACCCAGCGCCCCCACCCCCTTGGGAAATTACATTAAACGCCCGCCGGACGCGGAGTTCCTATCTCACTTGTTTTTATATCGTAATTATCGGTATAGAACTTTTGTACGTCGATGCGACAGTACTGAATGTTTTTATGCTGTAAACGGGAGAGCCGCAGCTTTGACTATTTATTATCTTAGCATGCATCGAAACTCATTTTCTGCGTAAACTACGAGTATTATTTCAACTAAATTTATTATATTATGTTTGATGTATGTCATAAGCCTTGTAAAAAAACAATTCCTTGATAAATGAAATATCAACCATGTTTGACATTATTTGCCAGGTAGGTCGCCAACTCTCGATAATGGTGTTTAAAATTAAATGAAAATCGCGGATAACTTTTAAATAAAATATACCACTGAGTAGTTAAAGTAGTTCCTTAGCAGGAAAGTGGAAAACGGAAAAGCGGCCAGATCTTCAAAGTCGGCAAAACGAGTAGGATACAATAGGATTCGATAACAGCGTTCCGGCGGGCATTTTATTCTACTTACATTGTTAAAATTTGTAAACCATTAATTCGTTCACAAAACGAAACAAATTTAAAAAACCTTATTTCTTTCTCTAATTTCGCCCAGAACCACCCTGGCTGACAAATTTAGTTTTAACCACGTCTATAAGCTCTCACTTTTCCAGTGAACCACTAAAACTTTTTTATTTCTTACTGTTACACTCCTGCATCGGAGTATAGGGCAAGAACAAGGTCTTGCGGCATCCCTCCATGCAGCGCGTAGTTCCCTGTGGAGTCAGGTATGGTAGGCGAGGGCGGCAGAATCCTTACTTCTTTGCTACATGAGTACGGAGTATGGCGCTCTCTGGCTGTATCAAAAACATATGTCTAAGCCTAAGCCATACGAAGCGCCACATAATGATTTCACCAGTCACCAAGAAGTCTAAATTTAATGATTGTAACAAGTTAAAACGTTTGACCCTTGGTAAGATGCCACATCTTTCAGCCACACAGGCAGCACGCATTTGATCTCGATAGATTAAAATGTTAACATGACTCTGAATTGACTGATACACATATGAAACTGAATGTATTGAAGTGGACACGTTAGCAGTATGTATTAAGGACATGAAGGCAAATTTACAATATTATATAGGTACACATTTATTTCAATGTAGGTCAAATACATTTTTAACCCGATACAATACACCTATCATGTAAGTGTATATCGCATTATTAATTCTGGCTCATTTGAATACGTCAGCAGAATATGACATTAGTTGTGTGAAGAAATCGAAATTTCAATATACTTAGGTACACCCTTATTGCAACGTATAGGTATATTGATTATTCAAATACATTTATATGTTTACAAAGATAATACGTGGAGAGTCGTTTAGACCCTCGTCCGTAGTCATTAAAAGAGAAAAGAATTTCAAGAAGATCTAAAACATGAAGATCCGACCGTGGTACTTTCTAGTAATTGCATGCATTGCGATATGTAACATAATATTCGCAATAAATTTAAATTTTCGACTGGATATTTCTTTTTTTAATTTGATTTTTAATTGATAAGTATATTACATAATATTTTTTTATGTGAAAAAATCATCATTTGCTACAAATAGTTTACCGTATCGCATTCGAAGTGTAGTAATATTACTGGCACTACGATCAAAGTTCATAATCTCGTGCCATGGTGTAACAATAGAGGTCCGGTTCCGGAGTCGGATTATATTATTGTATAGTTCCATTTTTTTCGTACACAGGCAGCTGAGCCCCTAGAGGTGGGCCTGGTCGTAATTATTAGTACGACACGTCTGTGCCCCACTTCGATACGACAACGCTGGCAATGCTGGCGTACGGTAATGTTCAGCCCATTTATTGACACTTTTATTTGCCATCGGAGTCGCATTAATATATTTATGATTCGATAACGAACTCCTAATAAGTATATGTTTTTTATTATGATGTCAGACAGTATAATCAGATTTTTATTTTCTATTATGTTGTGGTTTTATATTATATTATTTTATTGTCCTTTGCTTTCGGCAGGGGGTAGGTACTCAATGGAAATGTAATTCATATTACATATATATGAATCTTTTATATAATATAATCGATTCTCGTGAGGCGTCATTTTCCGTAGCATGAGGATACTAAAAGTAGTAATTCTGACATGGAGAACCAATTTATAAAATGTATGTGTAAATATCTATATAAATCTGAAAATTTTCGCTACATGTAATGACACAACGCCGTCACTGTTATCCTTTCAAAATGTTTAGCGTTTACTTGGCGGTAATTCATGATTATTTACAAAATTATTCACCACATCTATAAGTATATTGTTTCTACGACACGTCTGTGGTACCCATACTTGAAAAAGCTTACCTAGTTAGTGTAATATATCCGGTCAATGGAGATCGTGACATAACGTAGTGAGGGAAAACGGCTACGAAACAGCTGATGATGCAACGCTATCGCTGTTCATAAATGGCAATAAGTAAATAATAGAAAAGACTGAAAAAGAAAATATACCTATACTTACACATATTATTTTAATTACAATTCCTTTGTCTCAGATTATAATTTCGGTTTCATAATATATTATTCAAGTTTATTCAAAAAATGCGTTACAAAACTGTGATAAATCTAACAATTTAAAAAGGTAATTACACTGTTTTCCTAAAAATAGTTTTTTTTTTTGAGAAATTTATATTAGCAAATAATTACGGTTTTATTTATATTTAATCAAAATCAAGTATTTACTAAATTATACATATTTTATTAACTAAATATTAAACAGTAAATCACTTGACACAACCAGTTGTTCAGTGAGGCAGATATTCTTGAATGGCTTAGAATTCTTGACTTTTCCTATGACCAAAAGCTTCAGTTTGTGTGTCCCGGTTGCATCGGAGCACGGAATAATTGTGATGTGGTCCTTGGGCATTTTCCTCCCTGGTACATTACTTTCTTCGTGATGAACGTACGTTTTACGAAGGATAAGTTTCCAAAATAAACCCGTCTCATCTGCGTTGTATACTTGTCCGCGGCGGACCAGTGAATTTGACAATCGAATACCTGCGAATTATAGAGGTTAATTTTGTGCTTTCAACTAATAAAAATAACGGCGGATTATTAATAGTAGTTGTCGGATAATCGAGCGGCGGATTACTGAGAATGTACTGTATAGCAAAATCCACCAAATTTATCATAGTCGACACAATTTGGTTAAATGCAGTTATTCCCTTGGAAGAACAAACATTAATATTGATATAGATTTTTAACGTAATTAATAAATACATACAATATATTCACACTATTAAAAAAGGCTTTTGTTTTACACCACGTACAAGTCATAACAACACCCACGATGGGTTCGCGGTAACGTATCAGGCTGATAATTTCGTGGGTCACGGGTTAGAATCCCGAGTCTGGCAAATTCAGATATTTCTTCAATGTGTGTATGGATCCATAGTATGGACCTGGGAGAAAAGGTTGATCATGTTGTGATTAACAACCATTTCTCGTAAAAAGAAAATCTTTTACTACAATCTCCACTCTTGGAAGGTCCATATGATCCTCTTACGGTTGAACATGATGTGGTAATAGTAATAATAATAAGTCATTACACACACGTTGCCAAATAAAGATTTCTTCTAACCTTTTTAACTGCGTTACATAATACGTAAGAATTTTACATACCTTCATAAGAGAAAGTCGGTTAGATTAAGCCACGGATAATAATATTATCATACGGTATCACGTAAAAAAGTGTAAAAAACTGGACCCCGTTAAATTGTATACAACTAACAGCGAATATATATTTTAATGTAAGTAGCTATTGCAGTAGAGTGTCCCTTTAAAAAGTCATTTCTTGAGAATAGCCTCTGCAACGAGCCCGAAACATCAAGGAAAGAAGGAAGAAGATCAAGCGGTGAAAATTGAAAAATCTTTTACGATACAGACACGCGTGAAAGTCTCAAACATAATATATAAGTTCCTATTGTATATATTAATATAATGATTTGTTTTCAATCGATAACATAAATAAGATAAGCTTGCATATGTATAAGAGTACGCGAAGTGATAGAAGTGGCCAAGCTCATAAAATAATAATGGGACATACTTACATAAATGCATCGACGAGTGGATAACCACTGTAAAAATACAATCACAAAGGGCACTAAACGATCACAAAACCGTCCTAAAACCTGCCAAATCGGAGACAAAATACGTACATGAGAGCAAAAAATTGGAACACTGACAATAGTGGAAAGAGCTAATGGAGGTTTTAACCCAGCAGTGAATCGTCCCCGGCGGATGATGATAATTATAAGATAGAGAAGGTTTTCATAATGCAGTGACAATATGTAAAAATATATGTTAATAATTGACATTATTAACTGTTAGTTTTGGCAAACATTCCCTTCGCATAACGAGGGTGTTATATAATATTTAGCGGGCCTTAAAGCCCCAATATGGTTAACGTTAATGGCACCGGGGATAAGGTGACCCTTGCCCTTCATTACATATTTTAATCTCTGTTTCAATTTTATATGCCAATCCTTCATACATAATTTCCATGAAATTAATACTGTAAAAGGAATAAATTTACATTTATTGCCGACTCGCTCTCAATAAATTATGACAGTTTATTTTTTTAATGATGCTTTATGGTAGTAATAATAATATTTTACATGTAAATGATTTACGTTATATATTTTACAAGGGTCATAATTATTATGAAAATTTACTTAAGTACACAAAATATGTGCATATTTGAATTAATAATCACTTAATAATTTAGACTATATAGACTATATAGACTATAATTATAGACGATAGATATCCTCAAAAAAGCGGGAAAGGATGCAAATGAAGTACTTGCACAATTGTTCACAGCCTGCATATGCAAAGAGGATGTCCCAGAGGTATGGAAAAATGCCAGCATTGTCATTCTTCACAAAAAAGGTGACAGAGAAGACCTAGCAAATTATCGTCCAATAAGTCTACTCCCTATTCTCTACAAGACGTTCACAAAAATTCTCTCAAATCGTCTGCAAAATGTACTAGACGAGAACCAACCGAGAGAACAAGCCAGATTTAGAGGAGGATACAGCACTATGGACCATATCCAAGTCATCAGAGAAATCATAGAGCGGTACCAGGAATACAAACTGCTACTATGCATGGGTTTTATGGACTATGAGAAGGCGTTTGATTCGATAAAGAAATGTTCAATACTCGACGCACTCAGAAAACAAGGAATCCATGGGCGCAATATAAATATTTTCAATAATATATACAGTAGCGCAACAACATCTGTAAATCTCCATAAACCATCGCGCAGATTTCCTATCAGCAAAGGAGTCCGACAAGGTGATACAATCTCACCTAAACTATTTACAGCTACCCTTGAAGACTTATTCAGGCAACTTGACTGGAATGACAAAGGGATCCCCATAAATGGAGAATACCTGAGTCATCTGCGCTTGCCGATGACATAGTAATTTTCTCGCAAGACTCAGAAGACCTCCAAAGCATAATGCAGGAACTCGCTGAAGTAAGCAACAAAGTAGGTTTGAAAATAAATGTAACAAAGACGAAAGTCATGTTCAACTGCTTTGCAGGCCAAAAAAAGATCCTCATCAATGGCACTCAGCTCGAACAGGTGAAAAGCTACATCTATCTGGGACAACAAGTGTCTATAGATGGATGTATATTTGATGAAATTGTTCGCAGAGTAAAGCTAGGTTGGAGTGCTTTTGGCCGCCTGAATAATATCTTCAAAAGTGACCTTCCACTGTGCCTAAAGCGCAAAGTGTTCAACCAGTGTGTGCTTAGCGTGATGACATATGCGTGTGAAACATGGACCCTAAGTAAAAGAGAGATCCAGAAACTTAGTGTAGCACAACGTGGTATGGAGAGGTGCATGCTGGGCATAACGCGAAAGGAAAAAAAGAGGAATGAGTGGATAAGGAAGCAGACAAGGGTTTGCGATGTAATAGAGTTTATTAAAAGCCTTAAATGGAGATGGGCTGGACACATAGCTCGAAGAAGAGACAATCGTTGGAAAAATCTAGTCATCCAGTGGTATCCAAGAAGTACAAAACGTCCACAAGGTAGACCTAGAGGCCGCTGGATCGATGAAATGATAAAGTTCTGCGGAAGTACGTGGTAACGCAATGCACAGGACCGAGAGAAGTGGAAGCAACTTGAAGAGGCCTTCATCCAGCAGTGGATAGATTCAGGCTGATGATGATGATGATGATGAATTTAGACTAGTAGGTGCACCTATTATATGATTGTATTATTTGATTTTTGGGTTTTTAACGTGCCTTCTTTCTCCTTCATTTCTTGACGTTTCTCTCAGCTAAACATACCCTTTTTTGGCATACATTACGTAGAGCGGCGCTAAAACAAGACTGTAACATCGAGGAAAGAACACGTCATGTTCTGTTGAACAACTCAAAATCTAATACGATGACAAATAACCGTGAATGTCAATAAATCAGTGTATATTATGGTACGTATCGTTTCAACACTTCAGCGCATCTATTCTATACACAAGACTGCTATCGGCAGCTATCGAGGGTAGTCATTGTAATTGTTACAATAAGTGCTAATACTTCGATACAAAACTACCCTCGATAGCAGTCTTGTATATAGAATAGATGCGCAGATATTCTAAAATATATAATTAACACTACCTATATATCGAAAAGACTTTCTATTGAATAGCAGCTACGCCTGCGAAGGATATTTTGATATACTTACTCCTGACAGTGTTGCCATTATTGCCAACCCTCGTCGATAAAAATATGCTGGTTGAGGTAAGAATAGAAGTAATTAACATAAAAAATTCTACATTTCCTTTAAATCTGTTTCCACAGATGATTCAAATTAATAATGTTACATTTTTCTTATAAATTAGATCCGTGAACAATAAAAAA
Organism: Rhyacophila brunnea; assembly: GCF_057557595.1. Lineage (NCBI taxonomy): Eukaryota > Metazoa > Arthropoda > Insecta > Trichoptera > Rhyacophilidae > Rhyacophila > Rhyacophila brunnea. The sequence continues at coordinate 38,259,109 of NW_028232752.1, forward strand.
TCGCCACTCGACCGCCAGTTGCTTAATTCTTCTATATACATTTAAAAAATATAATTAAAACAAATATTTAATATATGAGCCCTTATCGATTTTTTAATTTTTTATCACGCTATGCATGAGGAATAAATTGCCGACATGCTCTGTAACAATAAAATGTTTTTAAAAATACTTACTCACTATTGAGGATCCTTACACTCTGCATATCTGAAGCTATATTACATTTTTTTAATTAGTACAGTGACATCCTTTGTAGTGTACCTACACATCCTCAAATACATAAAAATTCCATCTTTCTTTTTGATTTATGCCTGAATCCTGAATGTCAAGGCCTTAATTAACTAAGTGAGTAAGTAATTAAAATTTGAATACAGCTAAACACAGTTTTCTGTTTGGAAGTTGAAAATTGACTAGGAGTACGCAAGTGATAATAATCTATTGATCCTTTGAAGATAATTCAGGGATACAGCTCTAATATCTCTCGGAACGACATTTCAAAGCTTCGATGTACCTTAGTGATCCCGAAGTGAACACACAAGATATCATCGAATCATCTCGATCCACTGGCGCTCACGTAGCATCCCCAAAAACCCAACCCTGAACATAAAGCCTTCGAAAGTTTGGGGCGGGCTTTCATTTTAAGAATCGACAAGCGCACCTACTTACTTGATAGTTAAAGCTCTTTACAGATAACTTTTATTATAAAGTTATCAGGTATTATATAATATTGAGAGCTTTGTAAAATTTTAAACACAGCCATGCATTTTCACTTAGGTACGTAATATAATTATAATTTACTTTGCCATGCTCGGTATCATGATCGCATTGGTCGATTGTACTTATGCGATGATTGCATTCCACCGACATGAATCTGTGCATTCATAACAATATAAATGTATTGCCATATTATGGCGATGATTTTATTTATGCCATGATCGCATTGCAGTACCTGTGGGTCTATTCTATACTTATCGAACACTAAAGTGATAAATAGTATCAAACTTAGGGTAGGTTTGTATCAAAATATTAGCACTTATTGTAACAATTACACGAAGTTGGTTTTTATTGTTGCAATAAGTGCGATATTTCAACAGCAGCAAGATAGGCGCTGTTAAAATATAGCACTTATTGCAACAATAAAAACCAACTTCGTGTAATTGTTACAATAAGTGCTAACATTTTGATACAAACCTACCCTAAGTATGATAATATTTATTACTTTATCACTTTAGCGGTCGATAAGTATAGAATAGACCCAATGCTTTGTAATGCAACTGCTCATCAAATCGTTTGATTTTGTAACAATATTTTTATTATTATTATTCATTTATTTTAAATTCAATAGCCGCATTCAACAAATAGCATAACAAAAATAGTTGGAAACAAAAACGGCAGTATCAGCTATTCTCATAAAAAGTCAATTTTATTTCTTTTTTATATGTATAATTTCTAAATAAAACTAGGTTTTCTATAATATTATTTTGTATTAGTATACATACAACTTTTTCTAGATTGTTAAGTTTAGGACACGTACCTACCTACCTACATAATATAAGAAATAAATTGCATATTGTTATTGACTTGCACAAGATTATACGAAAATACAAATTGCCCTTTTGTTTCCAGAGGCTTCAAAATATGTAGTGGGATGTCACATGACATCAACGCAAGTAAAATTATCACTATACAATAATATTGTATACTTGATGGTGACCCACAATATATAATATTCTGTAGGTACGTTGACGTATTGAAGCATTCTATATACTGATATAGTCTATATTATAGATAACTGCCATCTTTGAGAGCTTTTTTGACATTTCGGTATTATGTACGTATGACATATAAAATTTTTGACGTCACAACTACGTATTATATTCGGCAATGTACGAGTATATCGCCAATCGCTCGGCAATTATATTATATAAAAAAGTTTTAGGTAGGTAGGTAAAATTTCGCTTTAAAAAACTTTCCCACAATGTAGAAAATGAAGTTCCCTGACGATAATATTAGATTATACATGGCACGAAGTTCTCAGGCATTCGTTTCAAATTCCACACATCGGACGCAAAGCTTTCTGAATTGTTAAATTAATGGAAATTTAATATTACTTTTATAAAAAATTAAATCAGTTAAGTTTGATAATTCCATGTATAATTGAGTCGCCTGTAGTCATAAGTCACGTTTTGCCATTTCTTATTTTTTTTAGTAAAGAAAAGGTATTAAAAATCATTTTAAACCATGTGAAAATCGTTGATGAAGTTAACTGTCGGTGTCATAACTCACATTTTTCAATGAATAAGTTCTGTCACCAAGACCTTTCTAATCGATCAAAGAACTCTATTTATCATTGTGTGCTGTATGTCTACAGTTAGGAGTATTATAACATACTTATATAATATTTTAAAAATTGTAAATCGACTCACTCACTCATTAATATTCAAGGGAGTTCAATATCTTTGTTCTAATTACAAAAAAAACAGTGCTCTGGTGTTTTTTACGATTATCTGAAAACTCGATTTTTTTGAATATGTGAGTTATGACTCAAGCAACAAAGCAAGGCAACTCAAATATTGAAACATAAAGCTGTACCGTAGTTGACAAAGTACGTCAAACAGAGAAAAACTTTTGTTTGAGTTTGAGCACGGATGTATTTCCGATTTATGTAAATAATTAGTTCTGAAATCATTCGATCTACACAACCGGTTCAACACAATATCTGCGTGGTTTTCTTTTATGTTTTCATAAGTTAAAAAAAATGTAGCCACATCCTGAAGGACGACTTTTCCTGAAAATCGCTTTCCCTCGATAGCAAATCAATATAATCGCCCGCGGCCGCCTTCGTCCCCTCTTTCCGCCCACTATAATTTATTTCTTTTCATTTTCATTCGACAGAAACTCTTTTAATAGCCGGCCATGAGAAGTTACAAGTTTTTGGTTTTATAAAATAATTTATGTTCATTCTTTGATTATTGAAAAAATATTATTTACCAAAAAACACATTAAAGATTAAACTTTTTAAAGTACCTACCTACGAGGATTTTCAGTATATTTTCGGTATTTCAGCACAATAATAATATCAACATTATTTTATCCAGGTACTCGTCAATTCCAGATCATATTCTCTCTATCTTTTACACTCTCTCCATGATACCCATAACCTCGATGTATATCTTGTAGGTGGATTTACCCAAAGTCTGCATAACAAATCAACACAAATCAAATTTAAAAATTTCACTATTTTTCATTACATTTTTTATTATTATGTGGTATGTCTTGCTTGTCACTATTGATGATTATGATGCAATACTTCCGTGGTGAAATCTCGCCAGCAATTTTTACATTCTACCAACCGCATGGCTGAAAGCCGTCATTTGTTTCAAAGTTTCATTTAAGGTCACACCACCCTCTTTCACGTCGACCTTGGGTGTTTTTATTGTTCAATATAGACCCTTCCTGGCTGGGCACTAAGTCAACCAAGTGAAAGTGCTTACTGGTACAGCCTTCACTTTTCCCTGAGAAACCAGGAGATGGCTGCATTTTAAAGAAATCACAATCCACAGCCGCGAGAAAGTGTTGTAGTGTCTTAATAATAATTATTGCATTGTACAATTTTATTTATGAGATAATTTCAATAGCAGATCTAGTTTTACAGTAAAAACTAAATGTCGTTTCCCCCTTTCAAATACTGACTTTAAAAATTATTTCCAGAATTATCGAATTTCTACTAAATAATTACTATTAATTAGAGAAAATGTTATCTTTCCATTAGACTAATATTAAATGACGAATTTAAATATAAATATATAATTATAATAATAATAATATTCATCCCAGAGGACTTGTGCAAGTCACGACCCCGTCTCAAATTCAACGCAAACAAAATTATCTATAACCGAATGGACAGGATTATGTCCAAAGGGTTTTCTATACAATGAGCAATAATAACTTAAGTCAATATTAAGGACCGAGAAACGCAAATCCGTCCTTCCACGATACTTATACGCCGATTCAAACAATTCGACTCAAGATAATATCAGAATAAAAATTATGCTATTGCGAAAGTGTAAAGTAACTTATCATACAAAATCACTTAAACGGCTATACTAAAAGCTTTCATGTGGCATATAATTAATTAGTAGGTAGGTATACGTGATAGCAAAGACCATAGATTATGGAATAAACTCGGATTTTTATATGTCAATGAATTGGAGACTGTTGACGTTAAACTTTCGATGTACCTAATGATCATCAGTCTGATCAAGCTCAAGCTACTGTTAGTATTATGGTCTCTCCCAGCTGACTCCAATAATTAATTATATAATGCATTCAGTTGCCACGTATTTCCGCTTGTCAAACCAGCAGCATATATGTATTAGTTTGCCACTCCATGACGATTAGCTTTATCGATAGATTGTTTCATCTTCAGATTATGTGTTTTTTCCGTTTCCAATTAGCATTTTTAGTTAACTCGATTATATCATATATCATTAGACTATCTAATTATTTCATTTTTTATTCCTACGCGATTTTTCCAGCCGACATATACCTTTCCCATCCCACAGACAACATGAAATCGATTTTTAGAAAACTATTGGTTCAGCATTGTAGGGTGCTGACGACAATGGCTGAAGGCAGCGCTCGGGATGGAGCAGAATGCACCGGAGCATAGCTCCGGTTCGTGAGATCCTCGAGGATACCGTACCGCCTCACTCAACTTCTACCCAATCAAGACTCTGACATTCGAGAGCTGGCTGAAGGTGAGAACACAAATATGTAGAATTAACAAAAACTTAATTTCAAAGCCATTTAAAAATTAATCGTTCTGCTACCTAAACGCTACTTCAATGATTTGATTAATTAACAGTAATTTAGTTAAAACGTAATAACTAAATATGTACGGATAAAACTAAAACTTTCGTTATAGTTTGTAAAATAACCAATTTTTTCTTTCAAAAATAAGTCTACATTCAAATTGAATATTTTTTATTTTAAAAAAATATGTAGATATATTTCACCCGGAAAAGTCTGGACGTGACTTGTTTGTTTTGCAGCTTATAAAATAATATGTTAATTAAATTTATAATATCCGCCAAATCAGTATTGTTTGTCTTGGTACCCAATCAAAGCAGCGATTGTTTATTGAAACAATATTCGAATGTATTTCACAATTTCCAATACATCTCCATTATTTGTGTTCAAATGAACAACAATATTACATTCCGAAAATGTTTCCTTCTCCGTTAAGAATTATGGCTATTGTTTTAAGCCATTCAAATATGATTTCTATTAAAGAAGGATAAATTTTTGGTAGGTAATTAGTTTTCCAAATTTAAATTATTTTATCGACATTCTTTCGTCCATGTCCGATCCTAATAGGATCATATGGGCCTCCACAGAGCGGAGGTTTGTATTGACAGATTTTGTTTCCAATGTTGTCAGTGTGTGTTTACCTTTGGTGAGTGTACACGGCGCCTGAAGATACCGAAAGGCGAAACCCGAGTCGCAAAAAACGACTTAAATGGAATAGTACAGAGCTTGAATCCATTAGAATAGGTTATACGTTTGTCTTATATTATTATCATGGAATAACAAAAAACTGATGTTCCCGATTTCTCAATTAATTATTAGATACATATAGATTAACATTACTCATAATGACTTTAATTTACATAACGCATTTGTCGAGTAGTTAAATTGAGTAAAGATCTACCTATGCTAGCATTCAGTATATTATATTATATAATAGAAAGTCAGCTGGATAAAATCACGGATAGTATTCATACAGTCTCAAGTAAAGATGTCTCAAAAATGTATTTGTAATATGACATTTAATAAGTTACAGAAATATATAACTTGACAAAGTTTCGATAAAAATAATACTACTGGTTTAATAAACTTCATTAAAATTACGCGTTATACTACATAGTTCTCTAAATAATCAAGTAAATCAACTTTGAAAAAAGTTATTGAAGAAAAATGGGCATTTCGTCAGAAAGTACTCAAAATGTTCGGTTGAAAGCATTCTAAAAAAACATATAAGAACACTAAGACTTGTTTGTTTGTAATAAGTAAGTTTCACTTTCATGTAAGCAAAAAATTGTCAACGTTTTTTTTTTTGTAAAACATCTTCAAAAATGTATCGGATAATATAATTTTAAACGAGAGATGAGCCAGGTCTCAAAGCAAAAATTTGAGGTAGACTATGAGATAAACATACTATGTATGCATCATACATATAAACGCTTACTACTGAAATAGTTTTCCATTTTATTTGTCAAATAGCTTGGACTCTTATTTATGTTTGATTTACTAATCGCGAGGGAAAATCACAGTATACTGATTATTTTTTTTTTTGTGATTTTACCGAGGCTTTGACTGCGACTCGCTGTCATATCGCCTCTTCTCTTCTAGAAGGGGATCCTTCGATCAGGTCCTCACTCCTATTCTGTTAAATGGCTTTATAATTATTTTGTCTAGCTCTTCCGTCTTTCTTTCTTTCTTCTTTAGACGCCAGTGTTTTATGCACCAGAATCGCTCTCCTCCGTATCCATCCCTTCTGTATTTTCGATACATCGTGTAATCATTGAATTTCAGATAGTCTAATTCAGACCTCAGCCAAGTCTCTGAGATTAATGCTATTGAAATTTTTTTGTCTTATTAAGTAGAGTTCTATATCATCCTTTTTTTTGCTTCATACTTCTGGCATTCCATTGTAAAATCCTAATTTGTTTTTTATTATCCATTTTGCTCCAGAACCTCCCCTAGAATTTCCTTTAAGTGTCCTTCTTTGAATTGTTTGCATACCCAGTCCACTGCTTTAATTATTAGTTGTTTAATGATCTGCTGCCAGTCTCCCCCTTTCAGCAAGACTTTCATAATTTCTCCCATCGCGTTAACCTCTGTCTTCCCCTTTGAATTTTTCTTATTTTTTGTAGGCTTTACGCTGCTACCTGTAGATATTATTGTTGAGCCTGAAGCTTCTACCACCGCTTCTTCTTTCTTTTTGTTTTCCTTAGTTTTTTGAATTGTTTCGCTTTCATCTCTTCCTACGATTTTTTTTTGTTTTAATATGTCAGCATAGCTATTATTTAACATATTTTTTTTTGCTTCCTTGAAAGGTATGTTCATTTTTTCATTGCTTCTTTGCAATTCTTTTCCTCTTGCCACTTTGGGCATTTTTGGCTGTTTGCCGCGTGGTTACCTTTGCAATTGATGCACGTAATTTCCTCATTTTTTTCGCAGGTTTTGTGGTTTTCACCACACTTAGGGCACGTTTCTACTGTACGTCCGCAATTGTTCGCGATATGCCCATATCGCCAGCATTTGTAGCATTGCATAACCCTGAATACATACGGTTCTACAGCAAAAGAGACTCCATATATGTAAATTGTTCTCGGCAATATTTTCTCCCCAAATTTAATACTGACTGACGAGGTCTTTGTCAGCTCTCCTGTATCACCTTTTCTTGTCAACCTCTTAAGGTTGATTACTTTTGCATCACTTTTGATTTCCATTTGCAGTTCTTGGAGGTCCATATCAATATCGACTTTTCTTTATACTCCATAAGAGCAGGAGTCATTCTCTTTGGTCACAAAACCGAGATCTTTGAGTTCTCCAGCTTGTTTCACTTTATCTGCTTCTTTTTCATCTTCTACTTGGATGTACGTCTTTAAATTTGTATTGTAAATTTTCTGTACTTTTACTCCTGCCTTATGCAGCATCTGCGCTATTTTCAATTTTAATGGAATTTTACTTCCCGTCGCTATCATGACGATGTTTTGGTTTCCCTTTGGAGTGACCCCAGAGTCTCTTCTGGGTTTTTTTCCAGAGGTCACCGTCTGCCATTCTTCTTCTTTTTCTCCAACCACTTCCTCTTCATCATCGTTTCTTTTCTTCTTCGTTTTTTTGGTTTCATTCACTTCCATCGTGGTGTTTTCCATTTTATTGCTTTTGCCGTTCACGCGGTCTTGGAATTCGCGCAACAGTGTGAACAAAAAACAGTGTGGACAACCCCTCGCTTCACAGCGTTTGACGCACTCCCCGCACAAAGTGCACTATCCGTGCAACAATAAATATTTTTCACTTTTTCTCAAGCACTGGCACTGATTGTCAAAATCACATGGGACCACACATGTTGAGTTTATTGTCAAATTCATTTACAAACAATATTATTTTTGTTGTATCCCGTATTTATAACCGTTCGCGAGTAACCAGGCGAATAGCGACCCGAGTACTCAAGCGAAGTTGTACAACCTCACTCCACCGCTGTTGGCTTCCGACTGTATACTGATTATTATTACATTATGTTTAAAAACAATGATTATTTCATAAAAAACGTATGTTATAACGACTTAGAAGAAATTTAACATCTGTCTACCTTTAAACATATTTTTAATTGTTGTATTTAATATAATGAAGAGATTGCTAAATCAAAAGAGCGTGGGTGACATTAATTCGCAGAGTAACAGATGAGCGATTTGAAAAAAATATCTTATTCGTTATTTCCGTGATATTCTGGATAATCTAACTCCATATAATTCTTTTTTTGCGAAAATGTTACTTAATGGTTTTTTATGTATAATCGCAACAACTAACGACACAATGTGTTAAAACATGTTTTTTTCTGTCAATAATTGTGTCACAGTATTAAAAAATTACAGTATCACAGTATACAGTATATACAGCACCTATACAGTATCACAGTATTAACAGTATTAAAAAAATCTAATTATTATAAAGAAATATGATAGGTACCATGTATAAAGACAGAAGGCTAGTGTATTTAAAAGATAACCAACTATCCACACCATACCTTTAATCAGTGCTCCGCAACCTTTTCTCACCCACGGCACACCAAAGGTCTTCCTAGTATTCCGCGGCACACCACCCGTAAAACAATTTATACACCAAAACATGGACCCCACATTCTGAAGGGGGACCCCAGGCCAAAATCTTTGGCGCCCCCTCCCCCTACCCATCGTTAAGGTTAAATAGCGTTTTACAAATTATGTTAGAGGTAAAATTAATGGTATTGATTGTAACTACGTTTAGCAATTTTTTGTATTTATTCATACATCCACTTGAATTATGGTCAGTTGTCGGGTTAAGAATAATTATTTGTCGAGTATTGACATAATAATTATACTAAATTTTACCCTGCAATCGCATGTTTGAAAATATTAATATTAGCGTAGTAAAATAGCGCACTATTAGAGCAAATTTGTAATTTGTGTTTATCTCACTTATCTGGTTGACCTGCAACGCCGCCCTCCCTGAGCCTGGGTCCCCAGGCTAGAGCACTGCCAGCTCCTCTTTGTGGTGACCATGCACCAAAATTACATTAATTTATGTTTTTTTATTTGATAAATAATTAAATATACGAACAACATAACACACGACGAAGAACTGAATGTACATATTTCCGTGTATTTGTATTATCAATATAATAACTAATTAATGTGATAACTGAGCTTGTTTCAATGAACGTAAAAGTTTTACATATTTTGACTTGATATTTGAAAGCGCAACCCGACGTTCTCGGTCAAAACCCTTCAAGCAAGTCTGCTTATTATTTTTAATTATAACTTGAGTTGAAAAACTTTGCTCACCTAGATATTATGTCGTAGAAAATGGGAACTGAACTGCTATAGCGTTGTTGGAAATCCGAGGATATTCTTTATTAACCGAAATCCAAAAAATATCGGCAAAGTTCAGCTTTAGCGTCCCGTCGTTTCTCAATTCAACCAATTCCTCTCGAATTTATAGGGAAAGCGCTTTTATAGAATTTTCGGCATTGGTTGCAAAAGGCTTTCGAATCCAGTCGTATTGAGTGTATGAAAGTAATGATGAAATTTCTTTGTATCAAAGTTAAATGATTTTGAGACGGATCCTGGGTCGGACGGGAAAGGTAGATCCTTTGGTATATTTGTAGAGATCCTTATCTTAACTCCTAATTTATCAGAGTCCGTCAATATATTTTCATTCTGACCTTGCATTGTTTTATTAAGTTCATACATGTGCTCAAATATATTACCAGCCATGTCCGCAAAATTGTCTATTAAGTAAGTATTGTATAATAAACAATAGTATTTGTGTTTTTTTGGAGCAATGCACCACGGCACACCTAGCATCGTCTCACGGCACACCGGATGCGGAGCACTGCCTTAAATTATGACAGTATGGGAAGCAGAATAATAGTTTAAAAATCATGTTCGAAAATATGTTGTATCTCCCTAAATAATCAATTACCTACTTTCCTAATTAATTAATTTAGGAGAGAATATTAATCATATTACCTACAATTCTATAATTATAACTATTCATGGAACTCAAAAAAAGACAACTGACTTTTTTCCGTATAATACTAAAGTGTAACATTTTTTAGTGAATACAAAATGAAGTAACTTGCTAAGATCTTCCTTTTAGCCAAATAGAAGGGCATTCTCAAATTAATTCATCGCCCTTGTTGATTGAAAAACCAATAGATATTTATGTTCAATCAAATTACTTCGGATGTCGACCTAATATTTCCACTAGCGTGAGAGTGAGCTTTGACAACTTTATTTTTATTATTTTGTTACTGTTTTTAGTTACTTCTCTGGCGATAAAGATAATCTACGTCCATGGCGAACTGAATACATATCTTTTAAATGTCTTTAACCTGATTATAACACATTGATCCTTGCTACATTCTTGTAGACGTCGTTCGCCCATCCCTGACGTTGGTGTCGTAAGGACCCAGTGTCAGCTGAAATTCATTAGCGAATCCTTTAAAGAACTCTAGAAAGCTTTGTGTCTCTTGGTTGATTCGCCTTCAGCAGTATTGCCATCATAGAAAAAATAAAGATTTCTTTTAAAATTCTTTCTTTAAATCTTGTTAATTATAATAAAAATAAATATTTTCTTATATGTATGTAGTTTACTTATAAATATGCTCAATTTACATGTTTTAAAAATATTGTGTGTCTATATTTAAAAACTATACTTGCGTGATGCTGAAAAAATATTTCCATGCATTTACTCGTGGCGATTTTCAAATTTTGTAAAGCGCCATCTGCGGGTAATACTCGTAAGTTAGAAATAAAAATGAAATCTCTCATATACAACTAAGCTACAAAACCTATATATCTATCTATCTATATGAATTCAACATGTTATTATTGAGAGTATACACACATCTTGGAGAAAAGACAATTACTGGACAACTTCAGTTAAGTATCTAGTAATGTAATACACTAGACATATAATATAATGTCTAAAAGTTAAATCTATATGCCATTAGATTTACGAAAAAAACATTTGTTTTCCGACCATGTCCGATTCTAACAAGATGATATGGGCCTCCACAGAGCGGAAGTTGGTATTAACAGATTTTGTTTTTACGAGAAATGGATGTCAGCCACTTGCTCAACCTATTAGGTCCATAGTCTGAGTGACACACAAATTGGAAAACAATACATTGTGTACTTGTCAGACCCAGGATAGACGAGATAGGCCGAGAAAATAGTTGAACGGAATTACATGGCAGTACTATTCACACGACCGAGAAAATCGGTTTTGAGACCCCTTCAGTGATTTAATACCGCATTCTTTCTTCTTTCGATGTAGTTATAACTCAAAATGCCTCCACTACCTTCCCCGTACCATTTCCATTATTTGGCATTCATAAGTGTTCTTGCATCACTCTTTACCTTTCTTTCCTCTTAGATTTCTGAGACTGAACACTATTTTTACACAAAGTTCCCTGGCATGTGCTGGATACGGCCTATCGGTCAGTCCAGTTACTTTCGGAGTTAGTCTCAACGATTTGCTTTCAGGTCCTATTACTGTACGTATGATAGTTATATAGAGATGAATCAATTTTATTATTGACACTTTAAATACAATAAATAAAAAAATAATTAAATTATTTAATGACGGTTTACGAAGAAAATATCTCAACGCGCGTGAAAATGCAACGCTCTCAGCTCTTGGCAATTTTCCGCTATCGTTACGTTTTTTGACAAGGCAGTATAGTTTTTTTAGGCGGCTGAAAGTTTTTTGTATTGTTTGTATGCCTCACAGAGACATCAAATAAATTCCACAAAGGTTTTACGCTGTTTTTATTACGAGGGTTTATAACTTTTCCGAACACGTTTCAAGCGTTAATGCAATTCAAACAGTGGAAACAAAACAATAAATTTTATGTCATTGGAGTAAACAGTTTTTTTGTCATATGTATTATATACAATATACGGTATATACATACATATATGACCCATAAATATACTTCAAACAAAGATTTTTTGTCCGAAAACGTAACAAGTTTTTTTACGACAAAAATGTCTATTATTTTTTTATATTTATACTGTGTGTTCAGATTTTAGTACTATTTAAAATGTAGTAAGTTAATCTGCAGTATTTGTGATAGTAATAATTTCGTTTATTTGCTGTATATAACACTATAAAAACTAAAATGAACTCTATAGAATAGAAAATGTTAGTTGTTTTTATTATAATTATATTATTCCAATTTTAATAAGTTTGTTCGATAATCTAAAAATAAACCTTTGCATTTCAATTTCAAGTAGATACCGGTAGCCCTCTATTTTTTCCTTTCAATTAATCGTATTATAAACAGTTTTTTATCACCTTTATATTAATTTAATCAACATAATCATCATTACTAAATTCTACGTCTAATATATTCTACGACATTCTTAGAGTTGTCAAAAATTTAAATTTTCTTTATTATTCAATATATTGTTTAGAATACATTTTTTTATTGAAATAAATAACATCTGAAACATAGGTATATATTATATTACGAAGAATCCTGTAAACAAAACTCTGGAAGGAGTGAGATTCAAACACTTAAATTTCTTGTTAGTGGAAAACCCGTGAATTTACTCTTGCATTGGATCGCTCATTTCGATTTTGGGGAAGCTCTTCCTTGTCATCTCTAACACTTTTAACCGGAATTCGTATTGATACTTACATAAAATTTTGAAAATTTGTTTTGATTTATTTTTTTAATGTCTTAAACAATACTAAATAATACCGTTAATTTCTTAAGTTGAGTTATATACCTACATCGTGTTAATGGCAAAATTCTTTGAATGACATACTTACTTGCTATGTTTATACCCATCCATTATACTGCGTTTGAAAAACCACAGGTCTTTTCATCAAGTCCATCAACAGGACTTTGCCTTTACCATTTTCACATCGCTTTAGTGTTAAAGACATCATCAAAGCAGTATAGAGAGAGGGAGTGCGGTAATTGCACCGGGAAAGCACATTAGCGCTGCTTCAAGTAAATGGAAAACCAAAAGGCAATTGCTGCAAATGGAAAAATCGTCACACGGTCAGCGTTTCCATTTCACATCACGACGTTCCCAAACCCCATTAAGCAACCGTAAGTTTCCATTGTTATTTTTATAAATACTGACAATTAAACGGTTTTTTCTTTCGACTGATAACACGTTCTTAATGTAGATACAAACAGTTTTGGGTAGATACTTGAGCAATTAGAAATATTATTTCAAAATTTTCATGATCGTGAGTACAGATACGTTCTGTCTAAGAATTGCAATGCCGGTATTTCAAAACCGGTATCTCAGTATTTTTCGATTCCGAAAAACTGGTTTTAAAAATCAGACAATATCGATATATTCGGTATGGAAAGTGATAAGAAAATGTATTAACTAACGGTTATAAACTAACAGTATAAACGGTTTACCAGGACTGTACATTTTTGTCGAATTACGCGATGTCTATTTTACTCCCATTGCTCCCATTAGACGTGTAACTAAAACATTAGGTGGAATTATCAGTGGGGCACATACACATCTAAGATCACTTCATAATATAAATTTATTGAAAGATCATTTGATGAAGAAAGTGTCAATCATTCAACTACTAAGTATTTGTGAACATAAACTTCTCTACCATATCGTACATTTACCTATTTTTAAATGTTTACATATTATTAAAATATGTAACATATTTAGATATTTTTTCTATGAAATATTAATATTTTAAATCGTTTTGTATATTTATTGGCAGATACTTCTATTTTTTAATATATTTCACGAATACCGGTATTACTGTTGTATACGGTAGATATTACTTATTCAATACTTTATACCGGAACACCGGTATTGGTATTTTCATTCTGTATTGCAATCCCTAGTTCTGAGCTGTGATCGATTGCAAAAAATCAAGATTTTTCTTATCAATTAATTCTAAGTGCAGTACTATTTTAGCTTGACTATGAACATCTAGCGACGAAACACAAAAGTTGTAATTTAGTGATAGTAGCGTTTCAATTAATTAGCACGTTAAAAAACGTGGCTTGGACATATTCCGGTTGTCACTAGAGATTGTGACACTCAGTACCCTTGTGGCATAATTTCAAGGATTCCCTCACTATACAGTGGTGCTACAAAAAAGATTTACGCACTACAGGTCTGTCATGGCGGTAAGTGCGAGACATAGTGATGGACCGAGGGAAGTCACACGATATTGTACTTGCCTTGTGGTGCGCTGCTGTAGTACCTACCTATAACAGAGTGCAGTCAGTGGTAACATAGTTTTTTTTATGAATATTTATTATTTGAATAAAATTATCCAAATTATCTATCTTCTCGCGATGGCCGCGCGCCTTAAACGTCGGCCTATAACGTCATGGGTCCTAGTCTCGAATCCTGGATCTGGGAAGTACACATATTGTTTTTCAATTTGTGTATGAGTTAACTAATAGGTTGAGCAAGTGGCTCACATCCCGGGTCCGGAAACTTGTACGTATGTAGTTCGCCATATCACACTTCACCGTGAAATGTTGTATCCGAAATATATGGCAGTATATTAAAGACCGTCCAACATCTTTAGGTAGTGTACTGATATGAAATGCGTGTCTTAATAAAACACGGTTCTTGTCGGTTTACACTAACAGGAAGCCAGCAGCTAACAAGTTTTGAAAATAGCCGATACACTGGACTATTTGTTAGGTTAGATTAGGTTAGGTTTTCATTCTTGAATTCATGAATTTTGCCAAAATCAGCTATGAAAATTGAATTGATGTTCATATTGAATCTGATAAAATTGGAGACCGTATAGTATACGGTCATCTCTTTCCGATAAGAAAGCTTACGGCGAACTGTGCCACGGTGAAATGTTTTACGTACAATTTACATGTAATCCTCACATCCATTTCTCGTAAAAACAAAATCTGATAATACAAACCTCTACTCTGTGGAGGCCCATATTTTATGATCTTATAAGAATCGGACATAGTCGAAACAAAAAATATCTAGAATTTTTTGGAGAATTTTTTACAAATAAAACATTTATTTTGAATTTCATTTTAAAATCATCGATTTTTGTAAAACAAAAAATATATGAAAAATATATTTTATTTAATGTATGTATTAAATTATCAATATAAATATTACGCGGGAAAATATGCGATATACGATCTATAAGAAAATGTCTACTACAAAGCTTCGCCACTGTAGACGACATCCTCCGTATAGCGTCGTCCTCACAGAAGCAGTAATTTTAATAGTGTCATTGTCGATCTAATCGCTTATCGCAGGCGTCGTGAGTGAAAGCTACCGTCAAGAGTTTAAATGGGAGATGAACAGAGGCGTGCAAAATCAAACCGAATGTTGCTTAAATTTATGATTTTAATCAATATAACTCAATAAATTATTTTATCATTTTGTAAAATGGAATTCTATTAATTCAATGCTGACTTAATAGATAGGCATTTTTTTTATTCAATAAACAATGCCATATTGCATTGTTTACTTATGCATTTTTTTAATGCCGTTTTCTGATTATATTATAAAATGTTAAAGATTTCTCCTTTATCCCCGTTTTTACTTAATAATTATGCATTTATAAACGGAGAATGCATCTAATAATATATTATATAAGATAAAAGAATAAAAGATGGCACACAGAATCATAATAATAAAATATTAGTCGGGTAAAATATACAATTGATAATATAAATGATATCAAATTATACTGGATATTTATTGGGATTTATATAACTTATATTATCATTCGTAAAATAGAATTCTACAAAGTAAATGCTGACTCAATAGTAATGTACAATATAATATGTATATAATAAAATTCAAATTATTATTAAATTAGATAAAAAAGAGTAGGTACAATAAAATCAGTATTTAATAATAAATTGTGAGTAATATGTTGAGTAGGTTACACACAACACATATTGCAGTGCTTGAGTATACCAATGGACGTATTGAACATGACAATGGAAGAATTTGAAAGATAATGAATCCTTGGTATTGAAGAATGAATATAGAAGTTCGCTTTACCAAAATCAAAGTAAAATGTAAATTTTTCGTGTGTCACTATTGGGTACAGTCGAAACTAGATTATGATCAATAGTTCGGGCAGTCGAATATAGAATTTCCAGTTTTAAATATAATATTTTCATAATATGTTTATAGCCTTGATTTTAGCATGGATAAATTAGTAATCTCTAACGAATTACTGTAGGCAATAGATTCAGATTGCATATATTATGCGTAATCGATTAAATTTAAAAATATATTTAATTGCATATTTTATAATAATGATAATATTTAAAATGTCGTATCAACATCTGTGCGAATATTTTCGTGGTGGCAGTTGACAATCTCCTAAGCGACCTAAGCGAATAAAATTGCCGCTGAACTTTGTGGATTAGTTACTATACGAATATAATATGCAGTATGTTTTATATCACACCTGCCTGTATTTAAAATATAGTAAAAAAGAATGTGTTGATAATAAATATCTGCGCTACTGCATTACAATGTCAAAAGATTACGTGATAATTATTAAAAAATAAAAGGTGTGTATTTATTTTCTCCCCCGATCACAATCTACAATCCTACGCCATCGTAATGTTAAAACCGGTGAAAGCTCTCGCCAGACGGCGTGGCCTCAAAGTCAGCCCCCTCCCCTGTACTATTTGCCCCCTTTAGAGCCCCTTAACTCAACTCCCCCTTAGTCCACCAGCCACTCACTTCGTCAGTAATAGCATTTTCCGAGCGACCACTCCGTCCGGATATATACATCCAATGTATCGGGAAATTATTAAATGGGCGAAGCATGTATCGGAAAATCAGATTGAATCGACTATGGTTATTAATATTGCCGCAATTTTCAATCAAAATGAAAATGGATCATAAACATAGTGTGCCCATAATATTAAACTTTGTGGTTTTTGCAGTGTATGTAAGCGGATGTGAAGAAACTGTGTAATTAAAAATATATTAAGCAATATACCTACCTATAACATAGTTTTTGAGTATCGCTTATAGTATAAATCAAAATTAAAGAACTAAGTACATAATATATTTCAAACAAAAATACCACACTTGTTCAATGTTTCAACATTGTTACATTATTCACATTTGCGACGGCTTTCCATATTATCATATTTTTGAAGAAATAAACACAGTCAAAGATATCGCATTTTTAAAACAGCTTCTATTTACAACGTTATACCCATTTGTCAAAACAACGTCTTTAAGTCACTTATGATGTTTAAATACGCCAAATCTTTAAACTAGTTGACAGAAAGAATAGTTCAAAAATCTCTATAGGGACACGATTCGCATGAAGTATTTTTCACTGGTGGTAATTTTACTACCAATATATATAATACCAAAATAAACTATTTACTGCATATAATTAATAAATTATAATGTACATTTATAATCTACACTAATTTAAATGTCACTCTACTGCTAACATAATATTTCAATTAATAATAACAGTGTCAGATGTCTAATAAAATTGAACAAAAAACGGAACATTTTATATTTTTATTATTTAATTACATTGTTATTATCTCTACCTATCATACATTTTTGATGATCATTAACTTACAACTCTGCCTACTTCTGTGTATAAAAAATAATAAAAGTAACTACTTATCATTAAAAACATAATCCTCATAGTGTATGTAGCGTCCTCGTGAAACTGCAACAATGTAAAAGCTAAAACACAACAAAAGAAAATAAAAGGTATCAATTTATAATATTAGTATGATGGTCAGCTTTAATGACACGATTAAAATATGCAGTCAAAATACCTACTGGAAATGACTCATAAAGACCATGTCCGATCCTAATAAGATCATATGGGCCTCCACAAAGTGGAGGTTTGTATTAACAGATTTTGTTTTTACGAGGAATTGATGTCAGCCACTTGCTTAATCTATTAGGTCCTTACTATGACTCGTACACAAAATGAAAAACAATATTTTGTTCTTAATAAATAATATTATAATTGTGACACATTAAGTATGCATAAGTAAGTAAATACTTATCGTATAGATAGGCAGTTGTTTCTATTACAAATAAATATCTTCTATTTCTACAATATGGACTGTGGTACTAAGTGTACGTTTACAATCATTTATTCCGAGCTTTTACCTCGTCGATTGCCTCAACTTTCTTCCGTGACGAGCCGTGACGAGCCGTGACGAGCAAAAGCTATTCCTTTGCTAGTCTCAGGCTTTATTTCATTAAGGCTCCGTCCTGAGTAGTTCCTACTTACAGCGAAAAGCTCCGCCAGTTTATCCGGCTAGTCACTTGTGCGCATCAAATGGCGCCGAGTAAGATTTATTTCTTGACTTCTTATGTGAGGGCTTAGGGTGATTTTGTCGTATGTGCACTTTCGTGAGCGCATCTTACGGATTATTCCGATTTCAATGTGATTTAGATGTGTAAACTGCGATAGGAAGCTTGTGAAAGTTACACATAAACTATTCAAATGTTTTCTGATTCGTAAACAGAACTATGGCAAAGTATCAACACCAACTACCTGTGTTATATTTAAAAAAATATTTTGACATTATTTTTATAAGAAATGACTGTTAGCAAACTTGTTCACAAGCCCGCATTCGCGGCATGGCAGACGAGGTGGACGGCGTCCTTCAAAAGGCTGTAAACCTTCTTATTTTTTCCAGATATATTCTGCTGGCATCAGATGAAGAAACTTCGATCCACACAGTTGACTAGCGAGTTCCTTACCTGTCATAGCAATTTCGCCGCAAAACTCTACGCTTGATAGCGAATGGGCTGGATTGCACCTGCGGGCATGACCATCAAGACGTCGAACACATTATCTGGCCTGCTTATGAATTCTGAACGAATGGAACTATTTGCTGGGGTCAATTGGCCATGCAAACTTGATATCAACCGTGGCCCACTTTGAGGCTTTTGAGAAAATTGCAACGTCGTGTGGCTATTAATGGTTCTTTGAGAACCAAACAGTGTCAGTAGAATCCATGACATATGAATCGTTTTCAAATTAATGTTAATTAATTAATTACGTAAATTAATTATTGTTTAGTATGTGTAATTTCTTTGTATACATTTTTCACACAATCGAATTACTACTTAGTACGCATTTTGTTTACCTCAGTGATATTCATTAAACGTTTATTATATTATTTTCTCACGAAATGGCTGCAGGGCTCGAAATGGAACGGAACGTACCGGAGCGCCGTTCCGGCTCTTGAAATTTGTAAAATTATCGCTCCGTCTCGTGGAAAAAATATGTTGACCATCTGAACTAGATAGGCCATAGAATAAAAAATCTGATACACTTATTTTTATAAAATACACATACAATTTGATGACTATGTAAATATCTTGAGAAAATTTGTCGAGCGCTCCGGTTCGTAAACTTTTCCATTTCGAGCGCTGAATGGCTGAGATACTGAGGTAAGCATTTTCCATCGTGACAGGTTCAATAAAAGACTGTCGGGAGGAAACAAGTCAGTCTCTCCGTAATATTCACTTGATAAACTTGTATCTTGCTAGAGAACTTAGTGCCTCGGAAAATAACACCTACCTCTGTTATATTGTACCGCTTGTACCCTTGTACTTATGTAACCATAAATAAACTCTCACTTCTCTATCATCGCGATTAACTACGATCGTCTTTCATCTACCACACCATCGACCACTCCTACAGTCGTATGGAGAGCATGTTAATTGGGTTGATCCCGATTCCTCCGAATCATCATCGCATTAAAATCTTGTTATTCAGTATGCGGATACAGAGGATACTTAACATCACCGAGATTAGCTATGGGAAAACTAAAATCAGTTGTACTGATAAAGTACAGATAAATCGTTTACGCGAATTGCCCATACAGACAGACCGCTTTGCTCTGCTACCTTGATTCTGAACCGCTTCGCTTTTCTGCAGAGCACGTCGTGTTCCGACTTACTACCTCTCGATAAAATACAACTTTATAAAACCGCGAAATTGTTGCGTTTCTACAATTAATTTACATTAAATATTCGAAAAGTATACGTTATATTTTTATATTGTTTATAATTTCAAATTCAAATTTATTTATTTTACATATTATGATTCATACGAACGTAACAAATTATAAATTTAAGCGTTCACGACTTGACCTAAAATAAGTGTTTTTTTTTTAATTTTTACATTTTATACATAAAAATACAGAGCAATTTGAGTTAATAATACAATGAGTAATAAAATAATAAAATAAATAAAATGAAATAACAAAAATAAAAGTAGATGGAAGCACACAGAGTGAACTATTTATAGATCCTATCTTAAAAACTTATAAAACAACGTCTACCTAAATTCACACTCATGTAAGTGGAATACCTATATCAATATTCGAAGCGATTTCATTAAACATGGTTATTGCCCTCCCAATTGGCATCACTAATGGCAGGTTAGTTCTGCACCTTGGGAGAACAAACAACGGATGCCCTCGATTCCTAAGATTATTATCAGAGACACACAAGCCAATACCACTAAGAATGGCAGAGATTTTATTTACGCCGCGTATAAGTCGGAAAAATATGTAGCTAAATAAATAAAGACCCCTTCTAAATTTTAAGCTACATTATGTAAGCATACCTAAGAGAAAGTTAGTCGGATAGAGCCACGGATAATATCCATACAGCCGAAAGTAATGTCCTCTGGACCCTCTCCACCATAAGGCCGTACTTCAACTAATGCGGGTCGCAAACGATAGACCCACTCTCAAGTCTGCTTCTAACTAAGGAGTTATAGAGAATTTTTAGTACCGTAACATCTGAAAAGACCCGGGAAGTACGCAAGACAAAGCCCAACATTTTTAGTGCCTTTTTACAAATGGTATCCATATGACCACTAAACGAAACACCATTTTAATATTTTAATTTTATTGTAGTTCAGGTGACCATGTGCTCCAATGGAAACAGCCACTGTACTAAATAATGTAAGTCTTCTACCAAATTAATATTAATACAATCTAATATCATTGAACAAGGTTGCAGTGCATTAAATTACATGTAACATAAAATTTAAATATGTAATTTTACTTTAAAACTTATTTTATCATGACCAAACGTAATATTTTACTGCTAACGAACTTTTTTACTATCCATAAAGTTTCGCACATAACAGTGCTATCAAAACATACTCTTTACAGCAGGTCGATAGATATTCAAAATGCATTAATGGTCAAGTAATTTCGCTTTTACATTGTAACGCGATGAACTCGTCACCTAAAGAAACCATAAATATACTTTCTTAACTGGCAACACCAAACTCATGCTGGCGGCAAATAATCAACGGCCGGAGCAGACAAGGTGGGGGGGACGTAGCGGCGGGGGCGAGAACACAAGTGCGTGGGAGGCAACTTCCTTCTTCTGGTTCCAAACGTTCTGCCGGGCGGACGCGCTCGTGCCGCGCAACGCGGTCGTGTTAGGAGCACACGCTTCAACAATGGATGGCATATTTCCATACCCGTGTCGAAGGGTAAAGTGTTGGTGTCATCTTCACCCGGGAATACACCCCTTGGACTTGGGAATGGAAGGACGTTAAGGAGGGCTCGATGCATGTAAATATGTAATTATAAATTGTGTCTAGGTTAGTGCCATTTGCTGGTGACGGAGACGCTCCTGTGAGGGCCTCCGTCCCACTTCTTTATAATCTTTTTATAAACCATCGCTGAAATAATCTCTCATTAAATGTAACCGCATTTCAGCGACATACTTTGAAACCTCTTTCACTTATCAACCTAGAGTCCCAGTAAACACATGGTCTTTTGCAGCTGTTTCCCTCCCAAAGAAAAGCTAGCTGGCGTCCAACCCTGTTGGACGGGGGCACCTCAAAGGTTGAAGGAAACGTGCAAGCCTAACTCCAGACTCCTGTGAGTCTGGGAATCCACGCCAAGGGAGTTGCTTCCCGGCGTGGGTTTAGCTGCTCCAAATAGCGGTCGGATCCACTCCCTTTGATAAGAAATTCTCATGTTCTACACCAGAAGGTGGCAAAGTTAGGTGGACGAGAGAGCGAGGTCGGAACGAGCGGCTTCAGAAGTATAAGTCTGATGTAGGTAAAGCTCATGTTACATTCATGTGACAAATCCTTCCTACCTTATGTAAGTAATAATAAACAAAAGAACTTTCAGTCTCTTTTAAATATGTTACAACATAAAATATTCAAATTAATATTCTCACCGGAATGAAGCCATCTTTGAAATTATTCATGAATATTTTATTACTACAGCGTACCTAAGTTTCCTTGTTTTCAATACGCAACGGACTGACGTTGGAAACACCTGGATTGAGGCGGTACTATAATAGTAGAGATTTTTTATCAGATGTTTTAAATATATATTTTTATTAGTTCGTAAATAGGTACATATATAAAAGGTGTTTTGGAAAATTTGACAATCCATAAATTTAAAAAACGTAATTGTCTAGCTAGGTTTTTTTATTATAATCTCTTCGAATACGTAAACACATCACGTAGGTACTATGCAATGAATCGTACAATGTGCTTTATACTTTAAAAATACCTGAAGCAAGATGCATAAAACATTAATTGATTTAGGGCATCACACAAAGGTCTCGAAGTCCGTATATTTCACTCAGAATACTCACAACTCAGAAATAATGGGATAAGGAGAAGCAGGCAACCGATCTCGAGTGAGGAAGAATATGGGATACATTTAAAAACGTGTCAAGAATACGCCAAACGTCGAATACTGACAACTGCTCTCGGTTTATGCATTGACGCTCATTTAATATTGGTATATTACACACACTATTACACTTCTATAATGCGTGGTTTATTTTTGTAACACACACATTCAAAACCCTGCGTCAAAATTTACTGTATTTGTATATAAATAGCCTATCGGAATTCTATTTATTATCTGCTCTGTGGACATATACAATGAAATAATCCTGGTACATTTATCCTAATATTAAAATGGCAATAAACACATATTTAATTTTTATTTACCTCATAAATTAATATGGTATGTTTTAGGATATTTTTAAAATTTATCTTATCGTGGGATCTTCAACTTTTTTAATTACGAGGACTATTTTCTAATTTATTAATTAATTGAGAAAAAACCATACCTGAGAAATACGACCTATAACAATCACTATATCAGGGTTGCATAAAAGTGTATGTTAGAGAAAGAATAAAATACGTTTTAATTATCACCTATTTTCATTGGTATTTTTAAAATATTTAAAACAGTGATATAGAATTAAGATCTTTTGACACACGATCTATTTTAACAATAACTATATTTTTTTTTTGTCATCCAGTGGTATCCAAGAGGTATAAAACGTCCGCAAGGTAGACCTAGAGGCCGCTGGATCGATGAAATGATAAAGTTCTGCGGAATAACGTAGCAACGCAACTCACAGGACCGAGATAAGTGGAAGCAGCTTGAAGAGGCCTTCATCCAGCAGTGGATAGATTCAGGCTGATGATGATGATGATATGTACATATGTAAAAACTTGTCATTATGCAATTTAAATGTTATACATTTTTAATGTAGGGCCTCAATAACAATTATTAACGTCAGGGTCTCTAAGTGGTTTAATCCGCAACATGTAGTGTACCTAATATTATTAAGTATGACATTCCTTACGACCTTCCCCAACCACCTTTGGATACGGTATTCTAATACTTATCGCATTGCTAATAATACATTACAATGTATATAATAAAAAGCTTTAGAAAATAACTTAGGCCGAGTGAGATTGACTTGCCGGGCGAGTGCTCAATTAATCTAAAGACCCTTGGAACATGATCTGTGTCCATCTTGCGAATAATTCCCAATTACTTTACTATCTGATTTGTTCAACATTCCGTCAATAAATACCTAATACTAAAATAATACTACAAATCTAGGTCCATTGATGGCGTCAGAAGCGATCCAAAATTTTGATTTTACGTTCTTGGACCTCCGTTAGATTGTCAGTTTCTTACGTACCTCAGTCATTTTATTTCGCTATTCGCTTTTCTAATTATTTCTCCTTTGTCAAATCAAATGATCGATTTGAAGTACTTACTTTTTATATTTCAGAGCAGCTTTATGATATGCTGACATCTCAACTGGTACTTACGCTCAATTATTACTTCTAGAATAATCAATAATATTCATGATTTCAATTATAAAAGTATAATAACATACACGATACCTAGAACTTCTCAAATCATTAATAGAAATTTTGAGTTTTCGACATCTGGGTAAACTAAACTAGTTCAGTTGTTTGCCGTTGGAGACCAAAGAGGGTAGTAGCGTTAGAAATTCGGGACGCAAACCAATGGGGTGTGTGTCCAAGATAACGTCAGCGATGCCTGCCCTAAGGATAATTTGTTTGCTTAGTTATGCTTCCATGCAAGGCGATAATTCTTTGCATTACATTGCTGTATGTAGATATTTATATGATACAGTGATACATACTCGTGGCCTAGGAAGAATTGAAGACCTACATAAAACAAAGATAAATGAAACGTACCTACCTATTCTAAATACAAAAAAAAATGTCTATCTATGAAAAATATTGTTTTTAGATATATCTACATATTTGGCTGTTTCTTTACTAATAACTTTTATGGTTGTATTAGCATCTGTCATAATTAACCAAAGATGTTGAAGAAAATCTTATTTTTGTCCAAATATTCAAATTTCAATACTTAAATATATTCAAATCCATCAAAATCTTTAGTCAATTTAATTAATTATAAATTCTAAACGACCCCAACATGAGTAATAACAATATTTAAATAACTAAGCAGTGCAAGGAGGAAAAAAGTACGTGGAAATACCCTGAACTAGCTAAGTAAACCCTATTATGTATTACAAACACATGTCAATACTACCAAGAATGAAAGCGTTCTCATTTACAGTCCGAATAAATAGCCAAATATCTATCTAGCTTTGAGGTATCCGCTTCTCTCAACGATTCTCAATATCAATTATATTCCGAAAAATGAAGTAGAAAAGAAAGATATCCTCGGGGGGGGGGGGGGGGTTTCACAGCCTACCATAATACACGGTTAGTCCAGATGCCTGGTATTATTGCCTATTTCAATTTCAAGAAAGAAATTGAAAACAAAAACAAGATTCAAATTATGTGCTTTAAGTTTTAACACAACATTATCCGATACCTACTTATTAAAGTCTGTTATTTTATTTGAAATAATTACTACTTATGTGAGTGTTTCAAGGCTAAATAAAATTGAATCCTTTCAAAAAATATAAAAGATAAATAAATTATAAAACTGTCAGAGGATGTTATCTAGACTTTTTGTATAAACTTCGTATTATTATTTTGTTTTCTGAGTAGATCGTGTAATCAAACTTTGTAAGCTCCTTAAAACTGTCTGCCTGAAAAGTTCATAAAATAAACATAAATACGATTATGTATTCAATAACACTTAAGACTTGCGAGGCCTCCAAGATTATGCAAAGCAAATAAAATTTGAAACGCAGATCGTGCTCAACAAAAGTTTATGCTTATAAAAAATTAACACTTACATTCAATTACAGCATAATACGCGAAACAATGTGATTTTAACAGTAGTTCTCTTTTAGGCAACTATGCTGTTGGTAAATAAATATATCTTCAAATGGCACAAAAAAAATAGTGTATAAATGTATTTGGGTGTACTTACCTAATTCGAAGTTCGTACGAAGACAGACCATAGTAATTATCAACATAATAACCACAGTGATTGATATTATGACTTGTATTTTTTGATGTTGAGTGCATAATATACAAATAATTTAGTCATTCCCATAAGCCCGTGTGCCTCAAGCGATTTACGCGGTTGGCTGACAGTTGAAATCAAAGCAATCCACCTCAATCACCTCTTCAAGTTGATGCGTGTAATAAGTCTTCAAACATTTCCACATTTGCCAATTTGTAAACGGTAGTTCCCTCAGCGATCAACAGGAAGATTGGTGCATCGACATTGTTATTCGATTTTCAAATCGACTGAATAGTTTTTCGTTACACATCAACATTATTCGCTCTATAGGCGAAAGTTCTATAAAAAACTTAATTTCAAAACAATATGTTAACGCAAATTAGTGACTCAAATAACAAACTATTTTTTCAGACGGGTTAGACCTTAGCCGCTCTTTCATTCTACTCGGTCTTCCGCTGTGAATTTCCAGTTATCGACCACCAGATTGATCAGCACTTGCACATCATTCTGGTCACCAACGTCGACCTCTTAGCATCCCGCGTACCTTTATATAAGATATGGAAAAGATAATTATCATAACAGCTTTTAATAAAACCCACATTACACCCGTTATCGCGTTACTTTCCCAAAGTTAACTGTGACCGACTTTTATAAATATCACAACCGTTTATAAACTTACTAGGCATATATAGTTACCATTGTTCAAGAGGCACGTTTATAGAAAGCATAAATAAAAACACAATAATATACTATATATATAATATCATCCTTCTATGGCATATCGTTTATTGGACGTCAGCGACGATTTTCAACTTTTCTCTCTCTGTCGCTGCACAAACAAAGATGGAGTGCTGAACTCTGACAATTCAGCTGACTAGTATATTATTCATAGTGATTACGACCCTTAACGACGAGAGAATGACCGAGAAGAAGTATCATATTATTATTACCGTCTACTCATTCTATGATAAAAAGGTTCTCGATGAAATATTGTTGATTATATAATTTCAATGGGTATTTACAAATCAAGTTGTTGTGAATCAGATAATCTCAGGTAATTCAAATTTATTTGGTTTTAACATAAGTACCAGTTTACGAGGACAACTTTTGATGTGGTAACATTATTTATCAATAAAAAAATTTAAATGTTTTCGGACAGAAGTTTTTTTTCATTTTTCGCTCAGTATATTATGGTTTCACACAAATTCAATTTCCCCGCAAAATAATAATGTAAGTATAGTCTTTTATACAGATCTGCTTAAGGAACGTGACTGATAAAGTTAAAACTAAAAATTTACTTGAAAAAAATCACCGACCGGTATATCAATCTCTATATATATAAAAATCTCGTTTGTGGTCGCACTCCTCCGAAACGGCTCGACCAATTTTTTTTATGCATATTCGTTAGGTATCAGAATAGGTCAACAAGTATATTTCATACCACTAGATAATTAGGGTATCTCTATCCAGAAAATTTTTTCTTTTATTTTTTTGACAATTTTTTTTTGTATTTTTTTTTTTTATTTGCCATCAATAAAGCAACAAACATGCGAAATAGTAGAGCAGAAAGAACAGACGAACAAATCCAATAAGATAACGAAAATGTGCGTGTGAGCATGTCGCAATTGCATACATCTCAATCACAAGAGGCACGAGCTGAACGAAATCAACAACGACAATTGGAACGGAGCCAAGCTCGCCGGTTCGTAGTTAGCACACGCAGAGCAAATGACCGACAACGCCAACAAGTACATCGAGCATTTACATCCGCTTCGTTCCTTCGTCTCGCATTCAAGTATGAGCCAGATATTGAATATTCCACTCATCCGAAAGTGCTGATTGGTGCTATGGACAAAGAATGTCCCCATTGTCATGCGCTCAAATTCAAACATGAGTCAGCCGGGATGTGTTGCGCATCAGGAAAAGTGCAACTACCAGAAATTGAGACACCACCAGAACCATTGAACGGCTTTCCTCATCGGCACGGTTCCAGATTCAAACCTGTTCCTGAAGTCCATTCCCACATTTAATGCATGCTACCAAATGACTTCATTCGGAGCAACAGAAATAGTTCACAATACTGCGGCAATGGTCAACAATTCCATTCAACGTTCAAAATCAAAGGCCAAGTGTACCACAAAGTAGGCTCATTCCTGCCAATGCCAAACGAACCACATAAATTTTTACAAATCACGGCGGTGAGGACATCAATCGTGTGGATGCACGTTGCGGCTACAATAACCTCAATTCGCCTAATGCCAGGCGCATCGTTGGCGAACTGGACGCCCTATTGAATGAGCACAATGAATTATTGAAATTCTTCAAATCACACATGCACTAATTGCAAAGTGACAATCACGCTATTGTCATCAATCCTGATAAAACACCAGCTGGAGGCACGTGCGTCGATTCGATGCGCCTGTTGTTGACGACGTTGCTGGGATCATGGTTGGCGACCCCACATCGACGCGAGAAATCGTGATTCGAAGCAGAAAAAATAATCTGGAGTTCATCGCTGACACACACCGTTCATACGACGCTCTCCAATATCCGCTATTTTTTTGGAAGGGACAAGACGGATATTGCATAAACATTAAACAACGAGATCCCGCCACAGGTAATTCATTCATTATGAATATCATTACTCATTTTGAATGAATGGTTGGTGTTTTTTGGTTTTTATCGGTGGTCATCGTCTACAGCGCTCCATTCCTCTTTCTGTCATAATTCCCATCCCCACACACTAACAATACATTCGTTATTTTTTATTTAACAACCAAAATATTCACTAGAAATAATTTATATCGCAGAACAACGTTTGCCGGGTCAGCTAGTAATATTATATTATTTTGCATACAATTATTGTTTTTATGTCCAAAGAAGGAAGTTTCTATTAAAATTTAGCAGAGTTAAAACTTGATATGGTTCAATTTAATTTGAAAGTGGAAAACTTCATAAAAGTCATTTGGATCAGTCTCTTGTTTTCTCTTCATACCTTAAGGCTATACGAGCTCAGCTGAGGCATGGTCTAAAAAGATCGTAACTATACGACGCGTGCCGAACGAAACATAATTTGCCATAAAAATTCAACATGCGTCCATTTAGTGTTATGTTTATTGTTATATTAGTAATAATAATAATATATCCATTGACATGTTTTCTTTTTCGAGTACATGCATAACGTTTTTTAGTCACATTTCTACGATATAAGAATATATTCCTCCGACGCCATCACAAAACAAATTGGCATACTCACACATCGCCTGCCGCTCGCCGATTGGCGACGAGTGCGAAATTTCGTCCCACCTATTGTTGAAAATTAGTTTCCGTTTCACTTATGTTATGCACTTTGGTAGTATGCTAGAGAAAACGACTACTGCCATGACATTTTGCACTGGATGAATATACCACGATTATTTCGTGAGAACCTTTAAGTACCTATATTGGCTATATATTTATCTCAGAATATATCTCAAGGACGCAGGCTAAAATGCATTGTTAATTAATTTTCAAAATTAACTCAATGAGGAAGTAATCACAAAAATATTATTACTCCATATAATATAGATTTGTTATAGTATTATTTAGATTTGCCATCATATAGGTACCTACACCGTGATATTATTTCTCTAAAATCTATCGGGTTCTCCGATGGCTGGCTCATACAGTCAGTGTAGGTAAGTCACATATAATAAAAGTTTACCATTATTTGTCAAGCTAGATGGCATAATTGCGAAGAGCTGGTAGATTTTTTACACGATGAATTGACAATTCATCATTTTTAGGCTTAGGATACTCTTCGGTTTACTTACTTCGCATTCATATTATTTATCTCGTCACACCACTAGCTCGTCACATTCATACTATCACGCTCCGGCCTCAGAGCATAGACTAAGTACAAGACCGTACCATTTATCTCATTCCATTTTCCTGTCTCACGCCTTTTGACACCTGGTTAAAACCTAGAGGCGGTCCTTGTAATCCAATTCACCGAGGCACTAAATTCTTATCCGGGGAGTTCCGTCGAAGTCATAATACATTTTTATGTATATGATCTTATGTAAATCTCTGCTTTTCTGTAATTAATCTTTCATTGCTACTAGGTGTAGGTACTATACTCAAATTTCACTGCTATTACACTACTGTTGTTGGGTCTCAAAGCCTGTAAAAAGTGTGAGTAAACAAACCGAGCGAGTAAACCATGACGACGGAATTCAGAGCGGAGACTTGTTGGACGGAGATGGCTTTACTTGGACGCACCTGTGTGGAATTATCGGTCACATCTTTTGAATTGTCGCATATATCGAGTAACAGGGTCGGTATTGGGGTGTGAACGACCCTGAGTGTAAGAAAAAGTTTAAGTGCTCCAAGTTTTTTTTATGATTTCTTGTTGGAAAGTTGGCTATCCGGCCATTTGCCACTCGACTGAGCGACAAGTGAAGTTATCATCATGTTTTGGACGGTTTTTATATAGAAAATATTATACTAATATAAATGATTATCTCAGAGCGATTTCGGAGGCGGCTATAAAATTGTTCTCTCTTTCTTGACGATGACACTTTATAAAAAATCATCACAACTTCTTGTTACAAATTTAATTTTCTGTTATAACTTGAAAATTGAAATCGGATTTTTTATCGTGTTTTACTTAACATAATTAACGAGAACGTTAAGGTGATGTCTTTACCTACCAGAGGCACCTAGCGTAAAAATACGAAGCTTGCAATTTGAGATATTTTTTTGTTAATTTACAATTTCAACTGTATTAATTATTAATTAATGTGTATCTGAAAACATATAAAATCTATATTCTAAAACATTAGATTGAGAGGTTTAAAAGAATACTATTTTATGCAATAAAAATACTTTATGCAGTCATCAAATGTTTAAAATAAATACAAAGGATAATAAGGCTTCAAGATTATATAAATAGATTATCTACAACGTTTAAGGAATGTCCAGGCTTATGCTCTGAAAATACCATAAAATCTCCATTTTGACCTGCGTGGCGCATGTGGGCCGTTAATGGATTCGATCTTTCTTCAAATTTAGAAGCAAATCTTAATTATTGTTTCCCAATCGCTCGCGGCATACTACGTGGGAACCTCCATCCTAGAATTCTAATCATTCTCCAGTCTTCTTTCGTCTCCCAAGATCATGCCAACACCCGTTGGCTCCCCCGCTTCACCGCTTACCTTTCATTAGGTAGGTGTCGGTATACTATTCTAACCTACACAGTGTATTAACTTACCTGCTTCATCTTTGTACTATCAGAAATACGAACTTCCGTAAAGTTTTACACTATAAACTTTAGACCACACCAACCCAAAAATTGGGAGCTTATTTCTCCTGTGTATAAATTAAGATATTACATCATTTACCTACGTCTTAAAGCACAATGCATGGTGGTTTTAATTTGCATAATTTTCATATCAGTCACGTAGGAATTTCGAGAAAAATGCATAATTCAATTTATAAATATACCCGTAGCAAGACGGCTTAAATTATTCATTTGTCTTGAATAAAGTGCAAAGAAAAAGGCAGAAGTAAGAGGGTAGGTGGCCCATCAAAAAGTTTCAAGCAAGAAAAAATCGGCACTCGGCGGTTGGCGCTTTATATGTTAATCGTACGAGCAAAACCAGAGCCAAGTTTGCTGTTTGAAATCGTATAGCTTACTTCTTGATACGAGACTATGAATTAAAAAAAATATGAAATTAAAATCTAAAACTCTAAAAACTAAAAAACAGAAGTTTTTTTTCTAAAAAATGTCTGATTATTATATGCACCCATCACATCATACAAATTTCAGTGATTTGTCACATTCTGTGAAGGTATTGAAATAAAACGAAACATGGCTTCAAATCAATTTACTGAAATATAGTCTTTCAGAAAATATTCAAAAGTATTTAACACTGCAGAAGATGTGTCGTGATTATTTTGTGATTAAACAATAGAGTCGCTTAGAATCATAACTCACATTTTTCATTTTTGTCGTTTTTGAGTTAAATATGCCAAGTGATTCTAAATGCATTAATCTATATACAGAAAATAGTTGGGTATCAAAAGTCACTTTAAACTATGTGAAAATCGTTGACAAAGTTCACTGTTGGAGTCAAAACTCACATAATTCAAAGAATAATGTGAGTTTTGACTCCAAGGCCTTTCTAACCAATCAGAGAGCTCTATTCCTCAAAGTGTCATGGCGGATTTCGCATCTCAAAAAGAAGTTGCTGTTCACTTGTGTAGTCCTTGTGTTTGATAATTTCGGCGTTATTTGTTAAAAGTTGACTAAAAATAATATAGAATTATTCAATATGGATATTAGTGTATCCTCACTCCTCAGTAACAGGTGGAGTCGTAAGGAAGAGAGGAAAGTATCCTGAAACTGGAAGAAAAATAATGCCAAGATTGACAGGTCAGTACCAAAATGTGATATTGAATTTCCATTGATAATAACTTGTGTTTTGTCATCACGTATACCTTATTATTCGTAGCAGTCTCAGTAACTTAATTAAGCCTTTTAAAGAATTTGTCATTTGCTGTTGCCAGCCGATTTGCTCTGGATCTATAGGCTTTATTGTTTGACATGACAAGAGTCACATGAGTTTGTAAAAATTGATTTCAACTAGTATCCACATTTGAACGATGTTATAATATTATGTTAAAATAAGTTGGTATGTATTATTAGTTATTTTATTACTTTGCACAATGACACTGTCAAATAAATTCAGCTCAATGCTTTAATGATATATTAATATTATAACCATGAATACCTATAAAAGATTCCATTGAGTTATCAAAATAAACTTTACAATGAGTGAGACTTATTTTTTCCAAGAGCTAATTATATATTAGTAGGTATTTATGTATTCATTTTGTTCCACAATAAAGGGCAAATACTTCCAAGGGTTTATTAAGTTGGTTTGTTTTATTTTGGTTTCAGATATAAGGAAAGTGGAAAGCCTATAATATCCCTTATGTACACATCAGAAAGGAGCTAATCTTTGCAAATCGTTGTCAATCAGAAGGATGCAAGAATTTGATCATAAAAAAATGTGATATCAATAAAATTCAGTGTCTGGAGTCACATTAGGATGGATATATAATATTATTTAGAATAAAATTTATAATTACTGCTAATACCTAATTATGTAAGAACAAAATAAAATATGACAGAATGTTCTACAATAATTAGCTTTATTCAAAAATCCAATCATTCCTACCAAATTTGTATAAAAATTATGATGCATCTACAATCTACATGTATTAATATTTATGTAGCTTGGAATCAAAACTCACATTATTCCTACACCTACACACATATTCACCGACTTCATCCTACATATTCACAAAGTTGGTGTCAAAACTCACATTATAAAATTTTTAAATGCTTCCCGTAACCTTACGAGTATTATATATATATATATATATATATATATATATATATATATATATATATATATATACAAAAAATAATGTCAATCGATTCACTCACTCATTAATATTCAAGTGTGTTCAATAATTTTCTTCTAATTACTAAAAATAGTGCTCTGGTGGTTTTTTGCGATTATCTCAAAACTCGATTTTTGGAATATGTGAGTTATGATTCTAAGCGACTCAATAGTATTTATCATAATTATTGTTGTATGTGTACAGTAAAGTTATATAGATCATACATACAAAACCAATCTGTTGTACTATTCAAATTGTCCGGTGGCGAGTGCAGAACTCTGAATCATCAGAATGGTTGACTGGTTTGTTATCTCGTATCCCTACAAGAGCACAACCTGACTATAAAAAGCTTCAAGGGTTCCGCCGAAAAAAAAAATCGGAAGTATCGGTCCAAACAAACTGATTAGTAATCAGTTCGTGATAGCGCTAGTGATTTTCCGAACACGGCATTATAAATATTAACCACATAGCAAACTATTCCGCAGGTATAATATAACTACCACCTACTTCAAATACGTATGTACCTACTCTATTTAAAATAAATGGTTATAAAAATATATCATTTACACATTGTTAAAGATGTTTTACGTGAGTAAATACTAAATGTAAGATAAAGATTCACAATAAAGAATCCACGAAAGTGAGCACCAAAATCGTTCACCTTTTTTAAATAGTTATCAAGCCATCTAAAGCTACGCACACGTAACTAAGCATTAACGAAAATAAAATAAAAAACGTGAAAATTTTTAATAGAGGCATTGAGCTTTTCCGAACTACGTATCTTTATTCCAAATGAAAAGTTCGCCGGTAGTTTCAACATCGGCATTATAATAATAATATGCACAACATGTAAGCCAAGCCGCACTTTCCGCAAAGTGAATCATTATTTATTTTTACCAGGAAGCAAAGTATGCAGAGAGCTTTGACACAAAGTTTTACAAAATGTTTTACAATATTTTTCAGACGAGCATTTAAAAAGGCGAACCTTTTATGTTGGTAGATTAAGAAAAGTAGTTTAGAGATGCATGGAATTAAATTTTACACAAATATATATTTTGTATCCGAAATATTATTAAATAATTAACAATCTAAATACAGCGATTTTCATGATGGATAGATAATAATATATTCTAGGATAGTGGTGCACATTGGTGCCAATAATACTAGCGAAGCCTAATAATAATTATCTAGACCAATTATTGTTAATTATAAATTGTAAGGTTTCTTCCGACCATGTCCGATCCTAATAAGATGATATGGGCCTCCACAGAGTGGAGGTTTGTTTTAACAGATTTTGTTTTTACGAGAAATTGATGTCAGCCACTTGCTCAACCTATTAGGTCCATACTCTGACTAATGCACAAATTGAAAAACAATATGTGTACTTGTCAGAACCAGGATTCAAACCTGGGACCCACGACGCTATAGGCCGACGCGGCCATCGTGGATAATGTTTAGTATCTTGAAAATATGATTAATATCCGCTATAGTGTATCCATCGCATATCGCAATAACGAACAACGTGCTTCAAAATATGAGTTTAAAAAGTCGTTTCAAAAATGATACACACGTACCTACTGTGTTTGGTATCACTAACTTTACTATTAGAACTATTTACAATGATGCATTACTTTTTCATCAGCCCTACTGATGAAAAGGTACTGCATTATAGGCAAAATTGTAAATAGCAGATAATGTGTATAATAGGAATTTATATGATATCATGATAATATTATCGTATACCTGCACATGTACTTGTCTATTACGTTACTCATATTTTAAATATTATAAATATTACTCATATTTAAAATTCCGTACCTACATTTTTAAATAAAATATGGAGCAACGTTTTCAATTATTCAATTAAATATGCTATCATTAAAAAAATAACAATAGATTAAATGTTTTTACTATTAATTCGAAATGATTAATATTAAAAATTCCATTAATATTAAACAAATAACCAATTATAGTCAAGAATATGAGGGATTTATATTGTATCTAGCATTCCGTAAGCCTGCCGAATACATCATATGGACGGTATTTAAAACCTTTGCAAAACATCAGAATGCAGTCCACTTAAAGAATAAAGTACATCCATAACAAGTAGCTGAGGCATGGCCAACGTTAAATTAATATGTTGACAGTCTTCATGCCGCTCTCATATTTTGTCATTTTTATAATAAACTCGTTCTCTGTTCATCCAGTTTTCACTATTATGCATATTATGCTCTCAAAGCCCATAATGGCGCGTATCTTCATAAGGTGACGTGACTCACTGTAATGAATAGAATGTGTATAGCCGTATAGCGCAATATCTTTAAAAAGATATAATTTAAAATATTATAAATTTAAAAAATGAAAAAATGAAAAAGCACTAGGGTTAAAGGAGGTGGGGGGGGGGGGTAAGACAGTGTCACCTCAGACTTGCATTCCCTTGTTGGAACACTTTTTGCATTTCCCACGTACTCCAGATGTATGTACCTCTACACTGTTTTAAACTTTACGTGTTACAGAATCGAGAGAAACTTCTGGCAAATAGAAAAACTACTTCACTCGCTCTCACGATTTCACATTTGGTTCCGAATTCGCAATAGGTATTTCTGTGCTATCATTGGAAATGGTACATAGTATACCTACGCCTTTCTAAATAGTATTGAAATGATTTTATAATCCGCTATAATATTCAACGTTTTGATTCAACGAAATCGTTCATAAAAATGAACTTATAAGCTTATCACTTAAAATAATAAAAATAGTAACGAGGTTACCATGAAAGTTACATCATTACTAATATGATATTATTAGTATTATTAACATACATACCTGTAATTATAGAGAGTTATCATATTACACATTATTATATAGAGTACTATAGAATAAAGATATAGAAGTCATAGTAGCCTTTTTTCTAGTTTCCACCAAAATTCACAGTAGTCTTCAGTATTTTTTGGAAAATTGTGGAAATGTACAGATACAACTATGTATAGTATACATAATTGACCTACAGAGTTTACTATTCGAAATTTTTGGAAATTAAAAATTGAAACATTCGAATCAAATGGTAATATTTGTTATGAATCAAGGTGTGGATGAAAATTTACAATAATCAATAATAATTACATGTCATTCTCTAGAACTTGGACTTTCTTATGGCACTGCATAGGATATTCTTCGTAACGATTTTCATTTTAATATTTGATTATATAGGTTATTAGGTATCTAGAAAGTTAAAGAATTTAAAATCATAAATCTAAGAAATTAAAACAACAATACAATGCAGTTCCACCATGAATAATTGACAGTTAACAAAATAAAAGAAATTAACGGTATCAATAAAGTTTGAGAACATGATGAATATTAAATTTAATTTATGGCAAAGTATAAAAACTATCTAAACTTTTTTTGAAATCCACCTTAATTTTTTTTCAAATGTACCTACTCTAAGCTCAAAACATTAATAAATCAAACTTTTCCAGAGAAGTTGTATTATAAATATAAATTTATACAAAACTTACCTTCGCCTTCTTATTCAAACTTGTGAAGAAATTTGATAATACGAGGTTTTATTATGTACTTATCTCGGAATATATTTCTTAAGAAAAGTTATGATTCTTTGAATATAAATATTACACTCACAGTAATGTGGGTCTCATATCATTTGACTTTCCTTTTTTCGGGTGCCAACGATAAGAAAATTTATGATGAAAAGTACATAATGTATTGGCTTATTATTCACAAACTGTAGCACATTAAGATAAACTGGAAATGCATGCGTGCAGGGACCGGTCCTATATGTTGAATGAATAATAAATTATTACAGTTGTAAGACAAAATGTAATATTTATTATTACTTATCTCAAAAACAACATAAGAAAAGGTGGTCAAGAAATTTGCATACTAGACCTTGTGCGATTTCCGAGGATAAAATACAATACAATTGAATAAGAGAATAACCAACTACGTTAAAGTTCCCACCACCACCCGTCATATATGCACAGCCGTGGATATGCACGGCCGCTTTCCATGACGCTTTAAACGTGTCTGAACGAAGTGATTTTAAGTGCTCATTCCGTCCCGAGACGGAGCCGCACGGGACTGATGCTGCAACAATCCACCGTAGTGCTTAAAGAAGAAAGTTGAGATTTTTTTTTTGTTTTTTGGACTAACTCTGCTGTCCGCTGACGTTAAGCGCTTTGTGTACCCGCATACTGAGTGTAACGAATTGAAATGGATGAGTCTACAGAAGAGTCGGGACTATCCCGCTCCCCATACGACGCTGCAAATTTCTCGAATGCCGTAAAGTTGGCCTCGGTTGCTATCAGATCTCCATGACCAATTGGGCCCGTGTGAGGACGAACCCTGGCAAATAGCTCCGCTCGTTCGAGTTCCATAAGCGGGCAATCCCAGAGGATGTGTTCAACATCTTGGTAGTCATGCCCGCAGGTACAACCCGGCCCATCTACTATCAAGCCAAACTCGTGGAGTCTGGCGGCGAAGTTGCCATGGCCGGTAAGGAACTGGCTACTGTTAGATTAGGTTACACAATAGTGTAACACATTATTATAATATAAGAATCTAGTTATACAGTAGTACTTTGAGATTGTTGAGAGGAATAGCATACGTTTCGAAAGATTTTCATCCAGCAATGGATTGCTCTAGGATGACGATGCTTTAAATAAGTTCCCCTATTAATTAAATAAAAATGCCACTATTTTATGTTCCGTCGACATTGATACAATAAATAAACAATGCTTATATATGACGATGATGTTTTTGCGATGGCCATTGGTTGTCACATTAACCTACATCTTAATATTTCACTTAATACATTTTTTCCGAGCTCTTCCGTCTTCCCAATACCAGGGCACATTTGAGTTCCTAGACAAATCTCAAAAACATGTTCAAGTTGCAGCCTTACTGTATATCACTCAAATTTGGAGTATTGTACCGCTATATGTGCAATGTCTTCCTGAATATCATATTTATCGCATACTTGTGAATCGTTTCCATCCATGAGAAAACATCTTTATCCCATTGTTTGATCTGATCTTAGGCTCAATATCAGCTAGAGCTATTTTTTCCTCAGAAGCGACTTGACACACCAGGGCAGCGACCATAGAAAAGGTAGTATGGACGTACTCCGTTTCCCCTGCTTTGTCTAGGGATGCCCTGTGGTGAGAGTTTTCTTTATGAAGTTATTCACTCCAAGCTGTCAGTGATCCATTGATATGGCGTGTCTGATTTGCTTTTACTTTATTTTAACTGTGATCGTTATTGAACCATCAATGAGCAATGGTTACTTTTTATCTGAGTATCTACTGAGGTTTTGATTTTTTATATGATTATACTTTTTAAGTGTTTTTTATCACATTATATATAAGTAAATATATATTATTATGTTTATCTTTGCTGTTTGAAAGTATTACCTATCCAAACGACACCATGCATAGTGCAGAGTACCTACTGATTTCATAACATCGATTTTCACAAAAATTCGAAACAAATAATTTAATTATTAAATTCAAACATCTGTCAAAAGTGAACGAAATTTTTAAATTATAGATCCCTACCTCACCCGCACTGGAATAAATCGCATTTGCATATTTTAGTAGTTCAGTGGTTCAACATAATATGTAGTTATTTTTGAGTTAGGGTTCAGCCTATAATTTATTTAATAACAATTTCATGTGGTGAAAATAATTTCATTTGTGTGACTGATACAAAAATAAAAACTACCTATATCGTGAAAGGAGAAAGTATTAAATGATTTAATTAATTTTAAATAGGTACACAATTTTTACATAGGGCGCATAGCAATTCTATTACAGCCCTGTAGAATCAAAATGTGTGTGGGTAGGTACGTACTTATATTTTTTGCCAAAAATGCCCGCAAAGTATCGCTGCCGTACTGGTGACTCCGAATTTTCAACAAAATTTATGTGAGAAACTTCGAATTCTCTTAGAAAATATTATTTCACATGGAGGAAATAAATTGTGATAAATATTGTGTATCTGATAGCTACATACCTACATATATTCTGTTGAAATAAATTACTAGCCCATTTATCATAATATAATATATACACCACTGATACTATAAATAAAATTGTATCCACACCATAATTTCAATGCGTATAATATGATGCACTCCGAAATCAGTAGTGTGATTATTTAGCTTTGAAATAAAATGTTATATCATAACTAGTTTTTTTTAGTGAGAAATAGGTTATGGATATAAATAGATTATATTATTATTACATCAACAATAATTTACTCATTATTTTTTTAATCAAAAAACCACTTGAGCAACGAATCAGTCAACATAGTGAAATCATCATTTCCAGTTTAATAGTTACAATTATGGACTCCGAATATATATTTTATAAGGGTTTGTCGTTAGACATTCGCTATACCTTACTCAGAGTGACGGTTCTAAAAAAGGGAAAGAAAAAGAGAAGGAGATACTTTCATAAAAAAATGGTTTGAGCTAACTGTTTCAAATGATCCAAAACCTATTTTATGTAATTTTAAACCGCTAGTATACTTAACTAGAGAAAGTTGTAATCGAGAATTCTCGAGAATTAATCAGAACAGGTAAATCTAGAATCTCGAGAAATTAAATTCCCGAAATTTCTCAATCGACGAGGATCTCTAGAATTCGAAAAATTGTTAGGTACTGGGAAAAAATATCAAAATATGAAAGTTGAAAAAAAAAAGCTGCCGACCGGAACGGGAAAAAAATCTTAAGAAAATCTTTAAAAAAATTTGACTCTGATCCGGAATGAAATTCTTTAAACCCGCCGGTAGATTTTGTTTTGGGCCACAAAATCTAAAACAGTCTTCATTTTGAGGCGGAACAGCTTTGGGCCAGATGAGGTAAAGAAGATTTTCCATTTTTTTGAGAATTCTCGAAATTCTCGAGAAATCAATAAACTAGACAAGAGAAATCACAAACTCTAGATATACCTACCTTCACAGAACATGGATTTATTGTCCCCATCTCGACATAATATTGTACAAAGGCCAGGGCTCGAAACGGACCAGAGCGTTCCGGAGCGACATTCCAGTTTATGAAATCTCCAAAACTATCGCTCCGTCTAGCTAGTGGACAAAATATTTTGCCCATCCGAGCCATATAACCTTAGATTAAAGAATAATACATATAACAAAAAATCTAACATATCTATTTTTTATTAATATACTTACATAAAATTAGATAACTATGTTATCTAATATTTTCAACGAATTGTCTAGCGCTCCAGTTCGTAAATTTTCCGTTTTGAGCGCTGGCATAGTCTCCACCTAGAGAGCGATAAAAGAAGAAGACATTTAAAAATTCGAATGTGTAAATGATGTTATTACCTACTGCTAGTAACTAATTAAACCTTGAAGCACGTGACTTTTGAATTAGAATGACACTACTAAAAATGAAAAAAAATAGACACACATTCAACGTTCACCTCAACAGAGTCCCGAAACCTGAATTCGGTAAGTAATAAAGTTAGACGATAGCGAAAGTAGGTAACAATCCATTTCATGCTGCGAATCCCCGTCAATCCAGGGGCATATTGTTCCTGACAATAACCAATCCCATAATCCCACCAAGGCGAAAGTTTAAAAAAGGTCCAGATGGAAAAGGATATCTAAAGCTCGCTCAAGTCACAAGAATAAGCGCTCTAGAGACGACTATGCGACTATACCCTGTGTGACCTTACATCACTGCTTCTCAAATATTGTTTTCTATAAAAATCATAGAATATTTTTATATTAATAATTATATCAGCAGTTGTGTATATCAGCGCATCTATTATATACACAAGACTGCTTTCGTCCCGCTACGGCAGCTATCTAGGGTAGGAAAGTATCGAAGTATTAGCAATTGCAACAATTACATAAGTTAGCCGTCTAAATAGTCAAAACTGACTATCTCGCTCTGAAATTTAGCATAGCCAAGAGAGGTGATGTTAAAACATAGCACTAATTGTAATAATTCCAATAATTGCAACTAACGTATTGTAATTGTTATCTTGAGATTCACGAAAATTCGATATTGTTTTTTTTAATTTCTGAAGATTTCAAGACATCTCGGATTTTTTTTAATTTAAGCAATTTAAGCAATTTTTGTGAATTTGAAGTCGACAGTTTTTTTTTTATAAAAAAATGTAAGCTATAGTATTATCGTAGCTATCATACACATCAATACATTATCTCAAGAGAATAGCATATGCAACGAACCCGAAACTTATGGGAAGAACACAAGATGAAACAAACATCCCTAAAAGGTATCGAAAAAAATCATATTCAACTGCATACACCAGTAAGTACCTATTATAATTGTTCCCATACACATTGTCTGGTATAATATTGAGTAGGGTAACAGAGATAAAAGATTTGGGTGTATTGTATGATGCAAAGTTCACTTTCAATCAGCATATTCTTGACATCAGTACTAGATCTAGCAAAATGCTTGGTTTTGTAATGAGGGTTTCAAAATCATTCGAAAACGTCCGAGTGCTACGTATATTATACGTATCATTTGTGTTGAGTATTCTTGAATATGCCAGCATTATTTGGAGTCCTAATAGGTCCATCCACACAATTAAGTTGGATCGAGTCCACAATAGATTTCTTAGATTTCTCTACTTAAGAACATACGGGTTCTTTCCTTATGATAATGACAATAAAATGAATTTCCCGACTCGTTTTCTTCTGGGTATGCTATCAATGCAATCCCTGTCTACCCGAAGAGTGATTTTTCTTTTAAAGCATTTCTTTTTACTTCTTCGTGGGTTCATTTACAATCCATATATACTGGCAAATATTAATTTTCATGTTCCCACCAATATCACTCGTAGCTCCACGGTCTTCAAGATACCTCGTCGCAGGACAGAATATGTTATGTTTCATGATGCTGTGTATCGTGCAATTAGCTTATTTGATGGCACCATAAAGGTTGATTTGTTTTTTATTAACTATATAATGTTTGTGGACGTATTAAATAGGCTAAATTTATAATTGTATAAATTATCATATTTCATTAATATTTACACATGCTGTCTTTTTATTGTTATTTGTAATTAAAATATTTTTATACATTTGTATTTATTAAGTATTATGGCGCATTGGCCAATAGCTGTAATACCGTAATACTCTTTTTATAAATAAATAAATAATTTCTAGTAAAAAAAACTTGAATTCCCGAGATTCTCATTAATGATTTTTCGAGAAATGAAAATCTCGACTGTTTTAAAAATAGGTACGAGAGTCAACTTTTTTCATTATTCAAGATCAAGGATTCTCGGTAGAAAAATTTTGATCACAACACAACCTACAATTACGGTATTAAAACTTCTCTAAAAATCAGGCACAAGTTGAAGTACGGTCTTATGGTGGACAGGGTTCAGAAGAGATAACAC
The DNA here is from genome assembly GCF_057557595.1 of Rhyacophila brunnea. Lineage (NCBI taxonomy): Eukaryota > Metazoa > Arthropoda > Insecta > Trichoptera > Rhyacophilidae > Rhyacophila > Rhyacophila brunnea. The sequence continues at coordinate 38,301,997 of NW_028232752.1, forward strand.
TAACTTAGGTACCTACCGTGTCGTATTCATAAACAGCTTGTAATTTGTAATTTCGTTTCGTGTAAGTAAAACACATACAATATATGAATATGCTTAATGAATACTTGAAAGTGTTTTTTCAATGCATTACGTATCTATCAATTTAAGAACCGCTGGTTATGTGACGAGTTGAGTAGCGTTTGTTTCTTTCCGCGCTTTTCAATTACTTTCTTTATCTCATAAGACACCGACTAAAGTCACTCAACGCCCATGACAATGGATCAAGCTAGTTTTACATACCTAACTATATCGGGTACATTTTATTTTCTGGAAAATGTTTCAATAATTATGCACTTCTATTAAATTATTAAATATTTACCTACCTAATTATTTTTTATGTCTAAGCATTGTAGGTCGCTCCCCCCACTCCTAAAATTCGTACTAAAACCCGAACTGAAATACGTTATGGGTACCAAAGCCGGCTTATACGTCATTGGAGTGTGGAGTGATCGAGTCACGCATGTAAATGGTTGAGAAAATTCAGAGCAGCCTATGCTTGAGTAAAGGCGCCTTTTCACGATGTCAGTAAATAATGTGTAAACGACGTCTTTACGTCTTTGTTGTGCTTTGTTATTGACTGGACACAATGTGATGACTGATGAGCTAGCCAGAATTTTTTTTCTTCATTACTATTGATAACAATTTTGTAATTTTAAATGAGCATACATAATATTGAATTTATTAATTGTGAATACTGCGTATTAGATACATTGGCAATATTTCATACATTTTATGGACGCTGTACTTGTAACATGACGTGTATCCAATTGGATACCATTTACATGCATACATGTTACTAAGTCTATATATAACACTTTAGCTATATTAGTAAACGTAGGGATCATTTAAAAATTGCTGATATGAATTAATTATAATAAAATTGACCAGGGTTTTAACATAATATAATACAGTGTTTGAGACCATTATGCTTATCTGTCTCCTTTAATCTAATAATATTTGAGCCATCAGAAAATATGCTCAAAACAAAAAATCTTCCGTAGAGATAGAACCTAAATGCATGAACGTGAAGTAAAAAAGGACCCCCAGTCTACTGATTAAGCTACAAGTGAATCTGCATTGAAAGTTCATTTGAAGATAACTTCACACTTCTACTATGGAATTCCATATAATTTCAGATTCTCCCAATTAGTTAAATACAAATATGAATCTATGTAGATATTGCTGAAATACACCTTGCATAGTTAAATCAATATGTACAAATATTAGGTTAAATCAAGGTAGGTGTATATAATATAATTAGGTAAGCCAAAAATGTAGAAAATAAATCATAAATGGGGTTAAATTTAAATTGTACGTAAAACATTTCACCGTGGCACAGTTCACAGTGAGCTTTCTTATCGGAAAGAGATGACCGTATTACTATACGGTCTCCAATTTTTGAAGTTATACTTCTTTTGGCGCGTTTGGGAAAACAGATCAGAGTGTATTTTTGGCGTGTGACGCCGATGTAACGCCTTTGGCGTGTGACGGAAGTTGCGCGCACCGATGCAACACAATTTATTATTACGATTATTCATTATGATTTGAGGCTATATTTACGAGTAAAATTATATATCAATAAATAAATAAATTTTGTGAATGTTGAGTTGGTAAATAATTCAAACAATGGTATGTTGTAAATTTACAATATTTAGACACTTCATACAAAGTAGGTACATTCTGCAATAATATTATTTATTGACATACATAATATTATGGCTGACGGGTACTTATATCGATAAAATACCCTTGAGACCGAAATGAATATAATCATAATAACACGCCAATATGCCAACAGAGAACCTAGCGGGAAAATACGAAGCTTGCAATTTGAGATTTTTTTTGATAATTTACAATTTCAACTGTATTAATTAATATATATGTATCTGATCACATCAAAAAGATTTTTTTTAAATCAAAAATAAACTTAAATCGAGCTTAAATATTGGGACCATACCTAAATAAGATTTCATATAAATTAAAAGGATTTCAATTTATACAGATTTATATTGTTTATAAAAATTGATGTTTTTTAAAATAGATATAAAAAATATTAAAACTATGAATTAGTCAAAAATCTAAACGGTAAAAAATTGAAAACTTAATAAACTAACTTTTAATAAAAAATATAACCATAAAAATAATGTAATAATAATGTAATTTAAGTACCAAATAAGTGACAAATTCACATTTTTTTTACAATTGTAAGTTTATCTTTGACTTAAAAAAAAAATCTTTTTAATGTTTTCAAATACGTATTTATTAATTAATACAGTTGAAATTATAAATAATCAAAAAAAATCTCAAATTTCAAGCTTAGTATTTTTCCGCTTAAAGTAATTTAGTAGCCAGAAGTGTAGGTGACAAGATTTTTATGCTATAAAACCCGCATTCAATGAGAATCGCCTATTAAAATGGAAATACACTGTTTAGGTAGGTACTTATTTTCATATAATTTATTGGTGTGTCAAAAAATAGTATATTTATCAAAATTATATACATTTTTGAAAGTAATATTTAAAAAAAAAATACCATAAAGACCACATACTATTGCATTAAAAATTAGCAGGTTTTTTTATTGCAAAAAAGTAAAACACACACATATTTTGACAATAATTCGAGGGCTTAGTGTCAAACAACACTATCTACAAAAGTGCAATTTTACAGGAGAGCCAAAAATCGTTATTTTAGATTCTTGTAACTCAACAAGGGAAATGTTTATTTAAAACCTAATGTTAATATTGTATAGTTTATTGTGTATTGTACATTTATCTTGCTTATGATGATGTTAAAATGTATAGGGATAGTTTAAAAAAAATATGAAAACAAGGGTAACTTATGTAGCTAGCGTTAAACTTTACTGACGATTTAATAAGAAATTAGAAAAGATTGACATAACGTTGTTTGACTATCATGTAGCCATAAATGTAAAATAACGTTATCTCAAAAAAAAAAAAAAACACTTTTTTGTAGATAACGTTGTCTGACTTTAAGCACTCGAATTATTATGTTTAAAATCAAAACATTGATTCAGAAATAAATATGTATTTGTAACCGATATTATATGTCAGTCTGTAAAGTTAGAGTTAGAGTTAACAGAGATTTTGTATAGGTACTTGTACAATCGATTCACCACACAAAATATAGTAATCCTGATCAGTGTCACAGACGACTTAACTCACCAAAGCATATATGTCGCGTCAGGCCACGAACGAGTTCTAGTAAACGTCATAATTTCTGAATAAAATATTTGTGTATATTTTCTAAACAATATTTTTCATTTTAGTGTGAAAATATTCACGATAAACTCGAGAAACATGTTGATTTTATAAGTTTTCACAAATATTTATCATTCTTCATATTTTTTAAGGGATTTATTTTATTTAAAAAATAGCTGGCCTACAAGTGTCCACCTAGTAAAAATTGACTGGCAGTGATAAGGATAAACACAATACTTACTTCTTTAATTCTTCTGTGAGTACAGGACGAACTGGTGATGAATTTTTTATTATATTTAGTTGCTAAACTTTATTATATGTTTAAAATATCGATCTTAAACTTCACAAAATTAATATGAAAAATAGTATGTATTCAAACGTGTAATGAGAACGTAGTTAGTATAGCTAAAGGATGAGCGATCCGTTAACCAACCACACAGTAGAGGGGGCGGAATTTCAATAACCCTCGGCGGCGTTTGGGCCAAACATTAGACAAACTAGCACAGAATGATTGTTTTGTACCATACATTTTTTTTTAAAATATCAATAATCTAAAATATAATGAAAAATAATTTTTTTTTAATGATATCGATGTGTTTATGTTATTTATAAAAGAAAATGAACTGCATGAAAAACTCAATTTTACCAAAAATGGGACTTTGACAAACCAATCCTTCTTCCAACCATGTCCCATCCTAATAAGATCATAAATTGGCCTCCTGAAGGTTTGTATTAACAGATTTTGTTTTTACGAGAAATGGATGTCAGCCACTTGCTCAACTTATTAGGTCCATACTCTGACTCATACACAAATTGAAAAACAATATGTGTACTTACCAGACCCAGGATTCGAACCTGGGACCCACGACACCATATTTGTAGACATCAGTAAATAATTTATTTTTGCAGCTTCACATTTAAAGAATTCGAATGTCCAGTGGAATCTTCCAATCATTATGTTTTAAAGCAATGAATGCAACTATTATTTTCACACATCATAGAGGTACACCGTTGTCCATTAGTACAGACTAGAGATTGAAGACGAACCGTCCAACCTCTTTGATACGGACACTATCTATACTATAATCTATATTCTTGCTTTCTAAATAAAATTTAAATTTTTCAAATAAATCATTGTCTCGGTGTTGTGTCTCGCTCCTGTGCGCATCACTAATCCGGAGATTTATAAGTTAATTTAGTTACAGGCCACCCCATGCATGTCCAGTTATTAAAATTATTTGTTCCTGAAAAAATTATCTATTTCTAAAATTTAATAAAAGATGAAAAATGATGAAAAATGGACCCTATAATGACATCTATTGACTATTGTTTTAACTTGCTTTACAAATTACAACCACCTTTAATAGTTTTATAATGATAATAATAATAGTCTACATCAGAGGTTCTATAATAGAATTACTGCCATTGCTGGCTACTTTAAGAATATGTAAAGAAGGTATTTGGCAGGAAAAATGCTAGATTTCATGAAATAATCAAAAATATCGCTGTGGTGATTTGTCATTTATAAAAAGGGTCAATTTTTTTTTTTTATAAAATATGCAGTGCAATGGAAAAGTAAGCTAAGAAAACGGAAGTGAAATGTTCAAAGTCTTATTTCGTCAAATTGGAATTATATGGCACAGTGTCCACCAAACCCAGAAGGGGGATCAAATATGCCAATAGAGAACCTAGCGGAAAAATATGAAGCTTGCAATTTAAGATCTTTTTTTGATAATTTACAATTTCTGTATTGTATTTTTGTATGTGAAAACATTTAAAAGATTTTTTTTTTAAGTCAAAGATAAACTTACAATTGTAAAAAAATGTGAATTTGTCACATATTTGGTAGATAGCTTTCGTTATTATTATTATTTTTATGGTTATATTTATTATTAAATTTAGTTTATTAAGTTTTCAAATTTTCGCCGTTTAGATTTTTGACTAATTTAGTTTTAATATTTTTTATAAGTACTTACTATTTTAAAAAACATCGATTTTTATAAAAAATGTAAATGTGTATAACTTGAAATCCTTTTTTATTTATATGAAATCTTATTTAGGTATGGTCCCAATATTTAAGCTCGTCAGTGGTAGCAATCGGCGATTGCCAGCTGCTAGGCCTGGCAGTCTGAGGTGGTGTCAGACAATATTCTGAAGGCCAGACTCCAGAATAGACTATGCATATGACCCAAAATTTATATTGGAAGTGACGACTTGCAAATCGTAAAACTGACAAATCAGCGAAATGTCAAACTGTCTGAGGTGAATGAAAATCCATTCCGAAGGGAAAACTATGGGGCCGTCTATACATAGTATTATGTATATTAAAATCCAATACCATATCATTAGGACGCCAAGATGTCTGCAAGACCTAGCGAGACAGACTGGCGACCGCCAGCTGGCTCTGCTAGTTTGTATGAATATTAGAGGTCCTTTTTTGTCTCACTTTCATATATTTAGACTCCATCTGTATACGAGAAGGTCTATTTGACAATTTTGGTATTATCAGATTAATTTATATCTATTGAGTCATGTCACCTGTTCAATTTTCTGGGACTACGGGATTATTTAATGTTTAGGAACCAAGGAATCGATTGGGCTTAATAAACATATCCAATGCGGTGAAAAAGAAGAACACATTTAAAATTCTTGCACATTTTATTCCTTCAAATCTAATTTATATACAAAACACATAGGTATAATAATTCTGCGCATATATTTTAAATCGCTCATTTCTTCATTCAAAAAGATGAAAACATAACAATTAAAGAAGATAGTCTATTATTGTAGCCATTTTACGTGCTTTAAGAATATATACAAAATTTCAAACATCAGATAGGAAATGATTATAATTTACACAAATAGATTTATTATGATTTTGATTATTGATTATTGAAAATTCCCATTTATTAATCATTCATTTCAGACATGAAAAGCGTACGTTTGCCTATCATCTATCATCTACTGCTTAATAATTTGAAAATTATGCATAATCACATATTTAAACATGTATAAACATATATATTAATCTTTTTCGATAAAACACTATGCAAATATATATATAATTTATTTCGTTAATAATTATAAGTTTTTTTCAATGATTATTTTTCTAAAATTCAATACTGCATTTCTATAATCTATTATCTATTTATATAAACCACCGGAAATTTATAAATTTAAGGAGTGCAATGTCTACAGATAAAATTATTTACAAAATACAAATAAATTAGTTAATACTACAAAAATTCTACATACTGCAATAAAACAGACTAGCCTGTTTATAGTTCAAATACCAACACGGAAAAATACTAAACATTCTTTGTACATTTTGATAATATACAACATATTAAAAATATAATGCATTTTAGCAGAGAAATAAATGCAATTATAATCATTAATATTTATTACGCAAAAATTTTAAATAAATAACATACCTATTAGTAATTATTAATTACTATCAATAAGTTGGATAACAAACTCTTTCAAACAGCATATGATGATATCATTACTGGAACAAGTTACAGTTACAGCATTATAAATCTTGATAAGTACCTATATAAATTCTGTATAAATATGGCGCACTTATAAAATTTATGTATGAGTAATGGCTGCATTGAGAGAATATCGGCTGAGAAATCACTTAAATTAAATTCAATCATCTCGATATAAAAAAAATACATACACCTCCATAGATAGAAGCAGGATTTATTTTGTTTATTGTCATATGCTCAACTTTTTTAGACTTCTCCAAAACTTGACTAGAATTAATATTATAATTTGTCTTATTAAACTATAAATATATGGAGTAGGTAGATGAGCTGCAAAATATTCAAACTCCCGTGAATTAATATATTTACACATAATAATAGGTAAGTATATTATACAAATATTATTGTTTTAAAATAATAATTAAAAACATTTAATATCTATCATACATCACATGACTAATATGTAACATTAATTAAGCTATATAACATAAGATGATGATATTTTACAAAATTGTGTAGTTACACTATAATAAAATTTTATTTTAATCATTGTGATGTCATACAATAAATTTTGATTGTTGATGCGTAAGAGACATTTTTGGAATTGTTATCCTATAAAATAAGACAGTGTTCATTCTTTGGATACATATTCCAACAACATTTTGGCAAGTATTATAAACGACATGACAAGTATATGCAGCTAACGGTGAGTATTTATTGCCAAATAGTTTATCACATCAGTATTAACTCCGCATATAAATAGTATACATATATGGAAAATTATTGTATTTAAAAGTCACTACTAAGGACAAGACGTTATTCACATTTTAAGTAGATGCATAGTCTTTTTCCAATGCTGCAGGGGGTCCATAAAAATACCAAAATTGCAATACCTACATCAAACTATGAATTATAATGACAAGTGACAATATCAACAAATCATCACAATAAACCTTATCAATTCACATACATTATTATATTCTATTATGAATGTTTAGTTACTAAAAGATAATCAGAATTCCAATATTCATAGTATTTTGTTGATCTTTTCTGCTGGATGCGTTAGCTAAATACTTGCCATACCATTATACAGATACTTACTGAATAAAACGAAAGCCTTAAAGAAATTCAAAACGATTACTGACATTAAATGAGTTGACTATGGCAATTATTTGAATAGGCACAATAAAAAATTGCATCGGCATTAAATATTCTTTATAATAAGATTTTCCTTAAATCTGTTCCTATTATTACTAGGGTTAATATTAATCACAGTCAATTGAATGTTAATGAATACTTATAATGCAAAATTAAAAACAAGAAAGGCTCTTATTTATTATATTACCATAATAAACAATGGCATACTATGTATTCTAAAGCAAACATCGATAGTTTGGTATTTAAAATAGCTTTACATAAACGGTACTAAAATGTCCATATTGTGTAAGTCATTTCAAATCAGCACATATCTTTACATTTGTGTCAGAATAAATTGGTCAATGGATATTATATTGCTCTAACCAAAATAATATTAATCAATTACCTAATCTAATCAAATGTATTCTCATTAAAGTTTTATTAAATCTACCCGGGATGATAAGTGTATTAGTGTATATTAAGAGTATGTACTATGTAAAATATATTTTACATATTATAATTTAATTAGAACATATTCTTTGAGTTTTGATTAATCATGAATATACGAGATATTAGTTAAAAGTTTCACTTTGCGGAGAGAATTTCTCATACTGTATACAGCATAACTAACCATAAATGTTAAGAGGCCATATTTCATTAAGTTTGGCTGAATAGTTTAATAGTGCTCAATGTAATTTACTGTTTGATATAATATGTAGGCCTGGTTTCAGTTGTAATTTATGTATACAATGAATATTATATGGAAAATGTATAGGCTAATGTGTTCAAAATATACAGTCAATAGCTAAACAAAGTGATGTTTCTATGTTACACAAAACACAGGAATGTTTACCTACCGAACTACACGGACTTAGTGTGTATTATTGAGAACATTATAAAATACTTATAGGCATGGACATCACACTAGTATAAGTGTACTAAAAATCTATCACTGACATATAATGTTATAATGTGTGAGATGATATTCTAAAATTGAGTATTTATAATACAAAACTTATATTATAAATTGGTCTTTTGAAGAATATGACGATGGTAGTCAAAGCTAATAAAAATAAATATTTACTCACCTACTTCTTTTTTTATGTAAATATTTAATTTTATTTACTCAGCTGGATGATTAACTTTTATATTATTATGTTGATATGTAGTACGGTGGGTGAAATGTAAAATACAATTTTAAGGAGTGAACAGAATATAAAGCATCGAAGATGCGGAGGGAGAGGGAGACATCTCTTTCTCGCTCTCTCCCGGTTCGTCTTGTCATCGATGGCTGCTTCTCAGCCTTCCTTTAGAGCCTTCGTTATTCATGGACATTGTGATCGCCGATACCGAGGGATGCGGAGCTATCTTGACAACGCTCCCCGTATTGTTGTTTCTGGTACTCTTTGAAGATGTACTTTTCCAAACTCTTCCTTTACTTTCAGTATTCTTTGCAGCGAGTGGAGAAATACTCTGTTTGTGTTTTGTCACGGTCGAGCCGGCTTCATTGGAATCGTTGTCCAACGGGCCGCCGGTGACCATTTCCCCGGACTCGGTAAAGGATGAATCGATCTTGGATGATCGAATTCTCGATTGATGCGTTTCGGAGTGTTCCGTGATGAGGTCCAGTTCTCCCATGGCTTCCTGGATTGCCTTCTCCAATTGCCCGTTTAGTTTCCTACTTCTAAACACACAAAAAAAACCAAGATAAGTAATTGAAACATAAAAGCAAAAATTTGCGACTGTTTACTGATAAAAACTTAAATTCTTCAATCTACACAAAAAAAAAATGATATTTAGGTATTCATTCAACAAACAATAAATAGTACAACAGTTATTTGTATTAGCCCATACAACGATTACTAACAAAATAAAACAATATATTAATAAATATTTCAGCCTTTTCAAAAATTAAAAAGAGATAACAGATATAATAATAATATACAAGACTGCCGAGATTACAAATCAACTGAATTTTTATAGGTATTTTTGAAAATAATAAAGACCATTATCGGTTAAGATTTAAGACATAAACAAATGGTTTCCTAAAGTTTGCCAGGTACACAAATCAGTATAGTTTAATTTAAGCTTAGAACTACTGCACACTTTAAAAATGATTTATTATATTATGGATAACACAACCCACATAATGTGACATGGCCATTAGAGTGGGATATGTATTGATATCGGTGTAGACATTGAGATAAAAACAAATATAATTACATACTTGCAATAATTATTGATCTTTAAGGGGGAGAGGCACGCCGGCAGAGAGCCTGGCGGAAAAATTCGAAGCTTGCAATTTGAGATTTTTTTTTGATAATTTACAATTTCAACTGTATTAATTAATTAATATGTATCTGAAAATATTAAAAAGATTTTTTATTTTTTTTTAATTTAAAGATAAACTTACAATTGTAAAAAAATGTAATAAAAATTGAATTTGTTGCAGGGTCACATCTTATTATTACATTATATTTTATGGTCATGTTAATAAAAATAATAATAACATATAAATAAAATGGATTTCAAGTTGTACACATTTATATTTTTATAAAAATCGATGTTTTTTAAAATAAATATAAAAAATATTAAAACGATGAATTAGTCAAAAATCTAAACGACGAAAAATGGAAAATTTAATAAACTAAATTTTAATAATAAATAAGACCATAAAGTATAATGTAATAATAAGATGTGACCCTGCAACGAATTCACATTTTATTCAATTTTTTACAATAAGTTTATCTTTAAATTAAATTTTTAATGTTTTCAGATACATTATTATTAATTAATACAGTTGAAATTGTAAATTATCAAAAAAAAATCTCAAATTGCAAGCTTCGTATTTTTCCGCTAGGTTCTCTGTTGGCATGCCTCTCCCCCTCTCCCCCTTTAATAAAATAAATTAATACAGTTTTGATTAAAAACAACCAACAATAACATGACATTACTACAAATATCAAAGTATTTGTATTGTCAGTAAGGTTGGCTCTGATATTCAAATGGATACATATTATTCATAATATGTAGATAATTTATAATACTTCATAATACATAATAATATGGTGTTTTTTCTTCTTTATTTAATGTAAAAATAATTTTAAAAACATAATGACATTTTTTTCCTGACTAAATTACAATAAAATGATGTAATAGTTAATATTATTTCAAATTGTGAGAATATCCAAGACCCGGCCAAACATAATGTGTCAGTGAGAAAGACACCGGGATTCATGAATCTCCACCGATTCCAACTAATCACAAAGTAGAACTGTTATGGTGCATTCATAGCAATATTGTACTACAAGATTATAAATCTTTTTTACCACAGAATGATTTCTCTATTTTTGCAATATTCATAATATAAAATTCATGTAAATAAATGTGGAATATAATATGTGCTATGTTGTGTGACACTGTAAAAATCATAGTTGTCAAAGTAACGGAAAGGAAACAGGTAAAACTCAATATAATAATAATCTGTAGTAAGTTCTAAATTAAATATATAAATTTTCTAGCAGGGCTTCAAACCGTTATTTTATTTCATTTAGGATTTTGTTCCAGTTCAAGTCAAAAATTATATATCGGTTCGGTTCCGGTTTTTGTACTGAAAAAAATAACAGTATTCCGTTCAGCTCCGAGTGATTAATTTTTAAATGTTTTTATTTGTAATAAAAATTTACTTTCTACCATAATTTAGAATATTTTATGGTACTTGTATGATAACCCGGCGCCACGCTCCGAAACCGATTGTTATGCTGCACTACACGGCCATAGCCATAATTTTTAAAAATAATATACAGGCGAACTTGGTTATTATGAGGAAGATGGGACCGACTGGATTTGCTCGTTATAAGCGTTACTCGTTATATCAGAGAATAGGTATTTTTAAATGAGCGGTTACATAACACAAAAAGTCGAAATTCAAACAAAAATACACAATTAGAATTTTTCCCCGAAACAAGCATGGCATTCATAAACTACAAAAGAAGTTGTTTATTGTAATGAACACTGGTAGGTACCTACTTACTTCACAAATGTTTGATTTTTTTTCAACCAAATGCGTGGTTACTTTTTCAATCTTGTCTGCGAAATCGCCAATTAGGTAGGTAGGTACTTAGACACTGAACTAGTGTCATAAACGTAATACGAACCCGGCGGCATCCTGTCTGTCGGATTTTATTGCTTAGGGTCGAAATGTTTTTAAACGATCCACACATTAACAGTTTTAAGAAAATTTTTGACGATATTTTAGCTCGGTATATCCGATAAGGAGTTCGTTATAAAAGTGACTAAATGTATGGAGAAAATCATAAACTAAAATGTCAACGAATGTTTCCTCGTTACATCTGAGATCTCGCAATATCCGTGATCGTAACCGAGCTCGACTGTATTATCAATTATGAGAATTATGTCGAGATGCGTCGCAACAACTGAAGTTGGGAGTAAGATCATGTTTATGTGCGTGTTTGAACATGTAACGAACCGAAAAAATCAATATTTTTTTCCGGTTGGGTTCTGGTTTTTATTCCGACAAAAATAATGATTTTTCCGGTTTTCGGTTCAGTTCCGGTTCGAAGCCCTGCATGTTACGTATTACTGAAGTGCAATAACCGAGGAATAATTTAGGGATATGCACTTCATTTGTCTTAAGAATTTTGAAATAACTGTGTGAGTCGTGACGGTACTTGACTGCAGTGTAAGGATTTTGGTCAGCAAATCCTCGGAAAAACCCCTATCGGCTACGCTGAATGTTTCTGTATCAAACGGATGATTCAATTTTAAAATCTGGAATTAAAATCTCACTGACATGATCGACCGCTCTTAAATAAAAAAACATCCTATTTGATAAATAACAAGATGTCTTTCACATATCTGACTCACTTTCTACACTTCGTTCTGGCCGCGTGGTGCGCTTCCAGTCCTTCGGAGAGCGTCTGCAACTTAGAGGAGTCCACGACGGTGAGGCATTTATCCCCTCCAAACCACCGGACCAGAACTTTACCGTCTTCTTTTCCGTTCACTCGATTCTTTGATACGATTTTCCCCGGCCACGCAGCGTAGCCTTTGGCGGGTCCCCACACTAGATCTCCTTCTTTGAAAGGTTCGATCGCGCCTTCCGGTAGCGAATCGGTGTCAGTAGCATTCGAGACATTTGAGACGTCGGGTGAATCTTCAGAGTCTATTACATTTGAAAAATTTTACCAACACATTGGAAGCGTTAATTCTAAATAATAATCTATTCACGAGAATAGCTCACAGGACTTTAATTACAATAAAATAGAGCTGCAATTGCATATAATAATCAATACAATAAATTTGTAGTGACTTTTGGAGAGAAATGTCTTTTCTTATAGGTATAGCTATGCAAAGGTAGTAAAGTGATGATAGGTAATGTAAGTGCAATGATTTATGATAAAAGATGATGAGGAAGACATGCGGTGGATGAATAAATAAACCTTCTTATAATGTCAAATCATTTTGTAAACTGATCTATTAAATGCTTCAATAGCAATTTTGATTGTAATTTTTGAAAAATTTAATTTTTGTGATTACACACGAGTAAGTATTTTTTCAGGTGTACAGTTTCTAATAATCTGTGTGAAATATAATTACATACTTAGATATTTAAAATTATTGTTATATTCCATTAGTTGCCCGCCTATTGCGATAGTACAAAATAAAGAAACAGGTCCAAGCTAGGAATGTGTATAAAACATGCAGTGTGAAAAGCTTTTTAACATCGCAATCCCGCTATAAAGAAAATGGATGATGTATTATAAAACATAGTATTATATTTACAATTTATATTATAATATGACACGGAAAAAACCAAATCGATAAAATGACAATGAACATAGAACGGAAATAAACAGAACAGATGAGCGTGAATGTAATGTGAAACAATTCAATATTCCATTAAATAATATCTCACGTTGTGACGAAATCAGAAATGACCAATTATTAGTGCTTACACAATACTCCGATAATAGCAAACCGTAATTATGAAAGTCAATATATTATTTGTGTCGTATTATTTACAATGCAACGGTTTGGTATTATCGGAGACAAGGCTGTATCTTGTATTAACAGTTGTTATCCCTTTTAACTTTTGTTTAGTGTAGGTACAGAGAATTTCACACAAATCACCATAATAAAATATATACACAAAGGCTGAAATATTAATAATAACTTAAATAGGATTCAACACACAATTGCTCTTAAAGAATAATTTATTTCATCGGATACAGAAAAACATATTGTACAATATGTACTACAACAAACAATACATGAACATGGTATTTAAAAAAGAGGCGTAACGTTTAGCTATAGAAATCACAAATAAATATTCCAAAACAATAATTACTTATTAATTTAATGAAGTATTTAAGCTATATTATTTATTTTAAAAGAAAAAAACCACTCACTTTTACGCAAAGTCAAATTCTAGAGAAAACTTTAGGCCTCTACTTATGGCAAACGATAAAGAGCAACTGCATGTTATGTCAATATGTATGTCAATGTACAGAAATATATTTATAATATTATGTTAGTTAAAGCCAGCGGAACATTTAGTATACCATAACCGCATAACCAAATACAAGACACAACATTTTCTGTAATGTATTGCATAGGAATGTCAATGAAGAGTTATTACTTTATTAGTGAATTCATTATGGGATATCAAATTGGTAAAATATAATGAACGATGATGTGATAACTGATAACTGATAACTGATAAGGCAAAGAACCAAACTTCAGAATGAGTGAATAAAATAAATATAATATAATTATAATAATGGTGATGAATTAATATAAATGAGACATAATAAGCAATAAAATGCAATATATGTTTATAATTTATAAGAATAAAAAGCAATAGGATGGATCTTAAACAAAATGATAACCCCAGAATAGTGCAGTAAAAATATTCGTCTCCATTTTAGACAAAATGATTGTTGCAAACGAGGATACACATTTAAGATATTACATGTTTGTATGTCTGAAGAATGAAATATTTTTGGTAAGGTTAAAGTCTCCTGAATTTAAATAAATATATATTATGAATACAAAAGCTGTCTTTCTAGTGCAGAGCTTCAAGATTATATTAAAGTTCATGTTTAAAGTTGTCTACTTATACAAATGTGGAAATGTTCTAAATGTATATTTATGAATGTGAAAAGAAAACAAGTCTGTAAAAAATTAAAGTCAAACATAAAATGAAAAATATTCTTTAATATAAATCAAATATGCCCTTAGTAATTATTATGAAATGAAGACATGGTTTTGCAAGACATGACGTTTGCAAGAGATATTATTTTTTTATATTTATTGGCAATTCAGTCAACACTTTAAAAAAAATCTATGAATAAAAAAATAATTTGTAAATATAATATATTTTAATTTAAAGTTTTCAATATATTTGAATACAATAATAATTATCAGTGACGAAATTTATTCACAGAGACAAATGTATTAATGAAAAGTATAATATTATCTATATGGATCCAAACATCAAAATATATTTAGTAAAGATAAATTTGTGAAACGTAATTATTACGGAGCAGAAATGAATAGCAGAGAAATCATGAGAATTATCGTAAAACACTGTCATGAGTGACAGGACGATGTGTCAATATTCATATTTGCAATAAATTTAATCACATAATATACACAACAGCTAGGAATTGTTATTTTTGCTAAAGATAAGAAATTTGGTTCCATACAAATTCTAAACATATAAAATATTAAAATTCTAATGGATGACTATTCCATAAAAATCAGTTTTGTCAACCAGGATTTCGCCTTTCAGTAGCTTCTGGCTCTAGGTATGCATATTTTACCTATGGAATGTAAACTGGCAGATACAAATGCGTTACTCTTTTAATAAAAGGTCGTAAAAATTACTAATAAGTATAGAAATTGACCAGCCTTTGGAAATCGTCAAATTGAATTTTTTTTTAAGATTAGGGATAACATAACCATCTTCCTATTAATTAAATTAAATTGATTGCTATGCCATTACAAAGCAATATGATATTACATAATATATTAGTAAAAAAGTTAATTAATTTCTACTCATAAGTAAATCATACAGGTTTCCAGTGTGTAGGTTTTGTTTATGAGGACTGGTTGTCAGCCATTCGGCCATATGCACATTGACAAAACATGTTTTTCTTTCAAGATGCGATTTCAAAAATGGACTCATTATCAACATAAAATATACTGACTGAGTCTGACAAAAATTGCTAAAAGCATGAATAGCATCACAAAGAATAAAACTGATTCCTATGGAGTAATACAAAGCTTTCATGAATTAGAATTTAAATTCAATCAAGTTCACCCGCAATCGGTGTTATTGAAAGGATATCAATAAAAGACTAATACATATTACTTACCATTTGCACTGGATACGGAGATTCTTTTAATACCATTCCCAGTAGTAGCGATGCCTTCCATGTTATTAAAATTCCTCTGAGTCTCTCCACTCGCCGTGTTATTTCTTCCGGCATGGTGTTGATTCTTCTCAAGTTGATCAAGCTGTCGGCTATTTATCATTTGATTCTGAGCGTCGGCCCCCATGGCATTCACCATGCCTTTATTGGACATCTTCTCGGGTGACATTTGATTATTCGCCGACATCATCATGATAGAGTTTTGAATGTTCCTCTTGGAGTTGACCTTCTGGTAATAATTTGCCGGAGTAATCGTGAGATTCTGTTGATTGTTGACGGAGCTCACCGTGATGGTTTGGTTGTTGAAGTGGATCCCCGAAGAGTCCACCGTGTAGAATGAGTTTTGGTTCTGCTGGTTGGGTATGTGCTGGCTAACTATGCATTTGCCTGAAATCATACATGACACTTTATTTATTTTGTTGTTGTTGTCAAAAGGGTGGCTGGAACATTGTAAAAACAGACTAAACTACATCCGCACCAAAACAAAATATGTAACAAAATAGAAGGACAGTAATAATAAAAATATTGTTTGACAACAAAGTTAAAGATTCTTATCGTATTAAATAGAAACTTTAGTGAAATGAGAAAAATCACAGGGTTTAGAGACTCTTTCGCAAACACGTAATAAACAAAATATCAATCTTTTGAAATAATATATTTCACTGAATAGCAATAATTATTTTTGATTTTTCTTTTAGTTAATTTTTGAGTGACATGATGATTGATATACTTAAATGATAATTCCCGTGTAAAATTAAAGAAACACTATTGAGAGCATCACACTGTCCTTAACCTTAGCGATAGGTAGGTGGGCCCGCTTAAGGTCCTGGCCCGGAGGCCCGCTTCAGGATGCGGGGGCCATGGATAGGATGTATATCACAACTTACAAAGAAATATTTGAATCTCTCGAGACTCCACCAGCGTACAGTGTTGTCTAGTATTAGAAAACCTTTAAAATTCATTTATTATTCACTTTTCAACACTTATAAATCGCCCGTGTGGAAAGGCTCTTACACGGCGGCCAGTTTGTGACCGGACTCCTAGGTAAAATCGTTATTAATAATTGGTCCAATTTAATTTCACACCTCTAAATAAATTCTATTATCCCGATTTTTATTACAGATAAAGTGAGCATATTGTAATTTATTTGATAGGTATACTAATGATTTTCAAATAAATGAATGACCACAGTTTCATTAAGCCGAGCATATGAGCCTACACGGAGTGAAAGTTATATTAAATTACCTTTTAAGAGACATAGTAGATAGCCATTCGTATAAATCTTATTGACTTATTTTCCTATTTAAGTATTTTACTGCAACAATCCAATCTTACGAAAAATAAAACTATCCTACCAGTATTGCAATGTCCACTGAAATTTTTCTGCTGATATTTTGGTGAGGAAAAGGCGAAAACATGATTTTTCATTGAATCATATTTATACTAGAGAAAAGATAATATGTATTGAACATCATTTTAGTAAATTATTTATGATATTATAATAAGCAGTGGCGAATTTAGTGACGTAGAGGCCCGATGCATTGACTGATTTTGAGGCCCTCTATGATAAAAAAAATGAACAAGCTAATTTTAATTTTCCAAATAAATCAATGCATTTGAACTATTTTTAATTTTTATTATCTCTGTTAATTGCTTAATATTTATAGGTGCATCCGTTACCTACCTACAAGTTAATTGAAAAGAGATCGATATCAAAAATACAAATTTACATACGTGGCACATTTTTTTGTTTTGTTCACTTTTCGTATCTACCTCCTTAATTAATATATTTTTACTTCTAATCAGGGGCTATTAGAACCCCTACTGCTATGCAGGGATTTAGTTATGCTTTGGGCAATACCTATTTTCCACAATTTGTGAGAAATATACATCTTTTTTCAAATTTCAATATAATTTATTAACAAGCATGCTTTAACTCTTCAGAGGCCCCCTTTTAATTTTTCTCATGAATCGGTTATCATGTTGCATTAGGGAAACGCGCCTCTGATAACAATACACGAGCTTCAAATCCTACATATTCCATTTTCATAAAGAAAAGTGACAGCCTTTAATTTTAATCTACTGATGTACCCATTTAAAAATAAATCAAAAAATTACGCTCAGCAACACTGCTCGTAGTGAAATGTCAAAATGACTGAGCTGAGCGAAAGTCCATTCCAAATGAAAAACCACGTGCACCATGCATCACGTGCACCACTATTTTGCCAATCCGGCGGCAATCATAATCAATTATTATTAGATATTATAATATAAAATAATGTTGTATTCATTTGACACTGATTTCAAGTCAAGGCTACTGCAACATGATCTGATGGCTTTGCGATTGTTACCTATTAAGTTTTTATTGTTTTCTAAAATGAAAAGTGATATACCAGCGCATTTATTCTATACACAAGACTGCTTTCGGCCTTTACGGCAGCCAACTAGGGTAGGAAAGTATTGAAATATTAACACTTATTGTAACAATTACAATAAGTTAGCTGTCTGAACTGTCAAAACTGTCTATCTCACTCTAAAATTTATCACAGCCAAGAGAGGTGCTGTTAAAACGTAGCACTTATTGTAACAATTACAACTAACTTATTGTAATTGTTAGAATAAGTGCTAATATTTGGATACTTTCCTACCCAAGATAGCGGCCGAAAGCAGTTGAGCGTATAGAATAGATGCGCAGGTATAGTATGCTCCACTATTTTATGATTCATATTCTATTTATTTTAATGGTTTTATAAACAGGACAGATTTAAGTTAATTTTTTTCAGGAATTGAACTTCGCTTCGAGATAAGAGCCTACACTATCCCATAGTCAAAATACTTGTATCAGATAAAATAACTCATTGACTTACACATTCTTGAGATCTCGAGAAATCAATAAACTAATATTGAATTCTCGAGAATTCTTGAAACTCATAATTGACGTATTACAGTTCATTTCCTGACAAGAAGATTGACTTAAGTTATATGCTGTCTTGCTGTCTTCTTATTTCAATGAAATCAAAGACAAAGGAATTTGAATACTTGTGTCATAGGTGTTTTTTTCCTTCCTTTTTATTGATTGTAAATTGGTTGTAAAACTACATTTTCATACAATCCATTACAAGTGGTCCTTTTTTACCTTGAACATCTGTGATAATGTCATTTCTTCCCCAGAGGTTGGAATCACGGTTGTCAATTGTGTCAGGCTCGCTACTTGATATGCAGTCTACCATTGCCTGAAATATGAAATAATATGACATAAAAATTTGGTAAACGTTCTTGAGAAGTCACATAATATTCTGAAGAATTATTAGATTATCTATGGAAAAATTTAGCCAAGAGCATTAGGGGTTGTGAGAAACGAACATTAACGACAGTCACCTGTGGTCGCCACACTCTACGCCAAAAACGTGACTTGCTACGATAGTAGCTGACTTCGCATGCCGAAGTAAGAAAGCACACGTGAAGCGGCGTGGCTACGACCAATAACAATCGAGCCTTTTTTTTTGCAATTTTAGATGAGTGGTCGATAAATTGAGATGTCTTATGCCATCGTCTTATCATGGGCTTTGTGCCTTCAATTTGACGCATTGTTTTTGTGACTTATTTTAGGTATGTATTAATTAATTGTTTGTTTAGTGATGTATTACTGTTAATATACCTACATGATAAGTCACAATGGAGACTTACAAATCTGTATAAGTATATTTTTATTCTCATATTGATAGCAAGGCCATAATAATATACGAAAATAAAAAACTTACAACAAAAAGATTCGGTCATAAAGGCCAACCAACCAACTAAACTACATAACTAAAAATTGCACAATAGAATGCAATTAACCATTCGCCTGTAAGATAGATTAGATATACTGTGATATTTACCAATGACCCCTGTTCGTTGGGCTCCGGACTGCTGGTTGTGGTGTCCACGTGGTTGCCTTGCGAAGAGTTGGAGCTCCTTCCACTGAGGCTGTTGGCGGGACTCCCGCCTAACGACCCTTCCAGGGCCCCCAGTGGACTGTGCGTGGTAGTATCAGGTGGGCTGCAGCCGGACACTTGATGATTGAAAACCGCCATAGGGGATTTATTACCGTTCTGCTGTTGGTTTATAAGGGTCTGTGTAGAGACTGAGTGACGGACGTTCGGATGAAGCATGCTCTGCTGATTTAACAGATTTCCTTGGTTGACGTTCGTAATCATTTGCTGTATGTGAGGTTCGCTTTTTATTGCTGCGTTTCCTTGATTTAACATCTGAGGATATTGCAACGCTATCCTCTTGTAACTTTGTCCCTCATTTGAGTTCTGTATGGCGATATGCTGTTGCTGCATTTGTACAGGATGATTTTGCAACTGCAATATATTATGTTGGCGCCCTTTGATTACATTATTATGCTTTCCGCTCTGGCTTATAATAATACTCTGATCGTTCAAGGAAGACTGCATTGTGTTGTTTGAATTGCCTACATTGTTATTTTGGAATTGATTGTTGTGATTATTCGACACCATAGTTGTCTGCTGTTGAACTATTGTTGTATTCTGTTGAACGAATGTCGTGTTCTGTTGGTTGGAAGAAGAAGATACGGCGATTTGTGAGGGCGAAACGGGCAGCATCAAAGTCTGTCCCATCGGATTGCACTGTATGAATTCTTGTTGCATGTTGGGCCGTCCTCTCTGAGGGCTGGTGTTGAAGGTGACGGAGTGATTGGGACTGACCCCGGCTACGAGGGGACTTAGCTGACCGCCGAACGGAGATCCTCCCATCACTATTTGACCGCCAGTCGGCGAAAGAAACTGAGCTCCCGGGCTGTGCTGAGATTGGATGATTTTACTATTAGGATTTTGAGTTCTTATGACCATTCCGGTAGTGCCTGCTGTTAAAATGCCTTGATTTTGAATAGGCGTCAAGACGTTTTGACCGTTGACATTTTGAATTTGCAACTGCATTGGCATGTTTGATGCGTCTTGAAGGATGGCCGTTCCGTCTGAGGTCATGACCATGCCTCCGAGTCCAGGAACAATAAACTGTTGGAATGTAGGGAAATTTTGCACGACTCCAGTGGTACCGTTCAGCAAGTTAACAGGTTGAAGAAGATTGATATGTTGGCCGCCCTGCGAGTTTGCGATAATTTGTTGAGATCCGAAATTGCCATTCCCTTGGCCATTCATAACAATGTGGGAAGGAGTTCCACCCTTACCGGACACAATAGTCAAAGCTTGAAGCATCGGTGCTGCAGATATATTGCCATTAGGAGAGACTTGGAATCCTTGGGAAGGAAATTGTTGCTGCTGCTGCGTGTTATGTTGGACTAATACATTTCCAGGACTGTGCTGCGCTGCGATGTGAAGCATAGAAGCAACGGTTTGTCCTTGGGCTTTCCGCTTCTTTCCTTTCTTCTTACCGGAATCGGGTGATAGTAATGCAGGCCTCGGCATAATTCCTTGACTCCGGTTGCCCTCCTGTCCCTCCATCATCTGGCCTTGAGAAATTAGATTTCCAGTAACAATCTGGGGCATTTGAAGATTTTGATTGACAACTTGTCCGTCCACTGTCATCATTTGCGACTGAAGCATGAAAGGAGAAGGCAGAGTGTTGACAAGAACGGTAGGCTGATTGATGACCTGTTGCACGGCTGGTATTGCTTGTGACATAGAACCCGTAACAGTAGTCACTAATGGAGAGGCAGAAAGCGGCGGGAGAGGCTGCATTTGTTGTCCTTTTGGCGGAGGGGGTGCCATCACGTGACCTTGACCGGATCCTGTCACCAAAAATTGACTATTTGAAGGCATCAGGATATGACCCGAATGCATGCTATGGTTGTTAATAGTATTTTTGGCTTGGCTTTGAGTGGCCGGCTGAGATGCAATCGGGGCTGACGCGCAGTTCGATTGGGCCACTTGTATACTGCTCACAACACTTTGAACCATTTCAAGAGGAGATTTTGACACCAGAGTTTGTGCCTGAGAACCCGCAGCGGGCCCAGGATAGTTTTGTGGATTGTTCATATGCGAAAACTGAATATTTTGATTTGAAGTGGTAGTAGAACTGGGATTCTGCGGATAAATATATGGCAGAGCGGATGACACGTTCACTGAAGTCGTTGCCGTCTGCGCCTTACCAGCCAAAACTGATGTAATAGTATTTCTACTCAGAGTATGTCCGCTCGCCATAGTTGTTACAATACCATTTGTATGGACGAACATTTGTCCTCCTTGGTTCCCACTGGCCGAACTGACTGCCATGTGGGACGGAACGTAATATCCTGATATTGCATTGTTGCTATTTTGCGATACTATTCTATTATTTACAGATTGCATTTGCGGATCGACTTGCATCAGCGTACTTTCATTAGAATCATTTGAAGAACTATTCCGTAAACTGTATGTATTTACTCCATCACTATTGATGTGGGAAGAGATAATCAAGTGGTTTGACCCATGATTGGGTAAAGGTCCCGGTGAGCTATACGTTACATAACTCTGGCTGTGACCAGGTGAAGGTGTGGCCGGATTACTATTAATACTTTCTCTGGAAGATCCTTGAAAGGAATATGCCGGGCTGGGAATAGTGAATGGACAACTCGATGATATCTGAATACTTCCACTGTTTCGACTCTGCGGAGTGTCAGTATTTCTTGAGCTATTAGAAGGAGTCGGAGATAGTTCAGGAAGGCTGAAAGTCTCCAGAGGCGATCCGTTACTGGTACTAATAATTCCACCTTGTATAGGACCTCTTGTGTTTGTGTCAGCTGACATGTTATTGGATCTACTACCAGGTCTATCAATGAATGTCGAAGAAGTGACTGGATTTTCATCAGAACTTTGGTTTGGACTAGGGGTTCCAGGTTGTGAGCTGGCCTCTGATTTAGATGATGAGATATTTTGCATGAAGTTCTGAAGCTTTGCTTGAAACCCGGCACCTTGAAATCTCGATTCGCAATCATTAGCATTCATATTTCTGGCAGACTCTTCTTCCTTGCAGGCATTCATCTCTGCTATACACCCTTGGCAGTGTGAATGTAGCTGCTGCAAATTACCATTATCTTCCATAGATTTTTCTATATTAATACTGCTATCAGGAATATTACTTTGCGTCGGTGAACTGTTGTATCCAGGATTTTCTGAATTTTTGGACGCATTTGAGTTTCCACAATCTGGTTTGATATTTGCTGCATTAGCATTACCGCTACGAGGAATAAATGGTTTTTGATTACCATTAAAATTGTTTCCATCTCTCAAATCACTATGGTGGTTATTATTTTTTGGGTTTATATTATTTTGAATTGGGTTATTGTTGGAAGGCATCATGTTTAAGCTGACTTGCCTGGATATAGTACTATTCATAAGTGCTGTCTGCTGCGCTAAATATCCACTAGGATCTTCCATAAAAGATGGACTTGGACTCGACAGATTAGGATACAAATTTTGCATTTGATTAGGCCGGTAATCGGATGAGTTTCTTTGATCGGAATTATGTAAGTTATTAGCTCCTCCTTGATTTCCATTGTTAATTCTTTGGCTTTCGATTCCATTATATTGTCTTGCCTTTTTCACAGACTTTCCGGATTTCGGTTTCTTCTTGTTGACTTCTTCAGGCCAAGCTTGTTGCGGGGAATGATGATGTAACGGTGGAACTCTGGAGTAAATATTTTGTGAGCCAACAGTTTGGTTCGTAACTAAATGTGCACCGAGACCAGAGTTTGAATCCACAGAATGTGAACTTTCTTGAAATAAAATATTTTGTCCTGAATCCACAGATTCCATATTGTGGTTCGGTCTCATTTCTTGCTTATTAGGTAAATTCTGCATCGCTTGATTTTGATTGGCCTGCTGCAGCTTGTTCATTCGATTTATTTGCCAAGGAGGCATTCTTTGATGATTGGTCATCATAACAGTATTCCCAGAAACGATGAGTTGATTTTGATTTTGATTAGGGGCAGGATTGCCTCGGTTGACATCACTATAAGTACTCGTCCTTATGCCAATGTTCGCTTGAGAGCTCGGAGACATGACGTGAGTCTTAATTCCCTTCATTGCGAGTTCCATTTGCTTTTGATTTTGTTGAATAAATATTTGCTGCTGTTGGTTAATTCTCTGAATGACTTCCGGTGGCAGCTGTTGTATATTGGAACCGTTTATAACATTAATATTGCAAGGATTTATCTGTAGCTGATTTGTTGGCATTGAAGATTGGGATGAAGGAATTATAAGTCCGTTAGGCATGAGCTGCATATTCTGCGATTGCATATGAATCACCGGCTTAGAGTCATCATTCGAGCTGTTAGTATTTAAACTGATGTCAGATTTTATCTCAACGGGTGTGTTACATTTAGCAACACTTTTGCCATCATTCGAATTAATACTTCCCATACTCTGACTACGTGGAATATTCGAGGTCTGTATCCCTATTATTTGACCATTAGGACCGATAACATGACTAATACCGCTCAGTTGATTGTTGATGTTAGTCTGAGGTATTGACATTGACGTAATATTAGTAACTTGCGGATTATTCAGCATTATTTGATGATGCAAAACTTTCTGTTCTCGGTCTCCTGGCATATTATGTGGCTGAATAGAACTGCCACTCATGGAAAGAACTTGAGATCCATTCGGATGCCTGCCTTGCGCCTGGAACTCGGGTTGATGTGCAGGACTATTAGCATCTTCGGGCTTAACACTTTGAGGAGGTCCTTGGCAGAGCATGATGCCGGGCTGATGCTGCACCGTCATGGGAACGCTTCCTGATCCAAAGTTGTTCGTGGAGTTTCCAGGATGCGGGCTATTGAATCTCACTTGCGGGACGGTCGGCGATCCGGTCTGATTCGGGTGAGGAATGGCATTCACCGGACTGCCGGGCATCTGCTGAGGAGAATTCATCCACATCTGGAAAAATATATAAACAGTGTTAATAATCTTTATGGCGTAGATTAGACAGAATGTTGGCTAAAGATTAATTTCTGCAATATGAGAGTGACGCAAAAAATTCGCAAAAATTCGTGTTTCATATGAAATTATATACAAGGTATGATAATGTTAATAAAATTACTTACCCACCCACCACGCTTAATCAAATGACTTTTTACTGTACTTAATTAATTTAAATAGCATTTAATTTGAATGTCATTTGATAGGCATTTTCCACGAACAGGTACATCTACGATTCTGGTGTCAAAAAGACATTTCTACGATTTTACAAAATTATTATATATACCTATTAGAGTTAGTATTAAATAGGTTTTTTATTACCTATTTATTACCTATTTTATGTATTTTTATTTTATTACCATATTAGTACCTATTTATTGAATTTCACCACAATAAAATTAGATATGTACAGTACCTATTGAAGTTGAGTAATGCCAAATTACAAAAAAAAAGTGTATCAAAAAAATGTAGAAAAAACAGGTATCATTTTCCCGTTTCCGTATATTATTGATCATCGAGTAATGAGGACACTGATCGACCTACCCTCTCCTTCAAAAGCTGGTGCTGCTGAAGAGAATCTTGAATTAGATACTGCTGCTGATGATGCTGCGGTTGGTTTGGCTGATGATGCTGGACAGGCTGGCCTTCACCGGCGCCACTGTCTCTGTGCGCAAGGATCTGGAAGAGCGACGGACCCGGATATGGTGGGTTCGCTTTCCGCTTCCGTTTCTTCGATGCGGAGCCATCTGTAACAAATAAAAAATGAACATTATAAAAATAAAACAGAAACGTGAAGTTCGATAGTTTTGAGAAAAAATATGACGTAGTTAACGCGACGCCGACCGAAAGAAAATGATGCAATAGACTTCATCTTCATATCAGAGCAGCCTGAAATAATAACGGTAACGATAATTAAGTTTACCCAGTCTAATTCGTGTACAGTAGAATAAATCGCAATCTGCGCAATTTCAAGGTTAAGTATTGTTCGACTTTAGGTACCTATGTATAGGTAAATCGTTCTACAGTGGCACTATAGGCGACACGCGGTTGTATTGGAATAGTTTTCTGTAATGCTTGTTTCTATGCTAGCAAACAATACCACTACAACTGCATGGTGGTTTTACCGTGTCCATGGTGACACTGTATACTGATTTACCTATAGATAAATAATGTTTTTCTCATTTTTCAGGATTATATTATTATAGGTAGGTATTGAGACTTTCACGGGGTTTTGTCGTTGTGTGTTCTTCTTCCTCTTACTTTCCTCGGCATTTCAGCGCCGTTGCAGAGGCCATTCTCAATGAATGCGAACGCTATAGTAAAAACGTGGGTGATGGTGTACTCAGTACTGTGTCAGTTGCGGCAACCAGAGATACCAGCGTAGATACGATACAATAAATAAAAAGACGAAGTCCGCAGTAAATACACAGGTACTTTACATATTCGCACTACACTGACACTTATAATCGGGCGCGCTTATCTATACTATAATTTGAAGAATACATTTGGATGTTTGCATGTTTGTATGTGTCGTCCTTCGGTTTTTCTTTATACAAATCCACACGCGCAGTAGGATTTCGACAAAATTTGGAGGGTAGACGGAGGCCGACGAGCCGGAGTGCGTAATCGGGGTCTAGAATTTCATATTTATAACCCGTTGCACCCCGGGGACAGTTTTACGGTTTTTTGCGGAAAAGGGGCGCCGCGTACAGGGCCTTGAAACGCGGAAGTTAATGCTGCAACCCCCATGTTTTATTGAAAATGTCGCTAGAATGTGTACATTTAAAAAATATTGGCGTTTATTTCAGCTCGATCGGAGGTCAAATGGCAAAGTTAGATGCAAATAATTGTTATTAGAATCGCTAAGGCTGGCGCGGCGCGGACAACCCAGTACTGCCACATTAATAAATCCAATTCAATTTAGAATTTATATTTTCAAATATTAAATCATTCCGCTCCCGGGCAACGCCGGGTGATACTGCTAGTTACCTATAACCAGAGGGTAGGAGCAAAGGAACATAAAAATTAATGGGAACTGGCTTACCCTACTATCTACTAGGTGTGGTATAACAAGCAGCGGATCTCGAGTGTGGAAAAATATGAGATAACTTAGACACGTGTTAGAATACTATTATTTTCAATAAGTCTGTATGATAATAATATGCATTAAAGTTAGTTACGCAAATGCTACGTGTATTCAATTTGAGTGCCGTCGGCACGTTTTGTTATGTTTGGGTTTTACGGACTGACCGTCATAAAATACCCTGCTTCAAAATATTTGTCCACGGCGATGGCTTTTACATTTATATTTATTAATATGTTCTATGGCAGGAGCGGACCCTTCTGAGTTGCTCCGCTCCGGATAAAAAGTTTTGAAATTAGGTTTATTATTCATCATTTTCATTGTTAATTCTATTAAAGAAAATCCGGCAGCAAATCGTCTTTCACTATCTGCCTCTTCTGTCAAAAAAAGTGAAGTTATTCGTAATTCACTCGGCAGTGTTGCCGTGTTTCAAATAATTCCTGTGTTGCAAAGTGTCAAATATAATATTTTCATTAGATTTTAGGACGAAAATGTATTAATAAAAAAACATCGAGAGCAGTGGGGCACTACAAATTTTCGGTGGTCTGCCTCCGCTCCTGCTCCGGGTAAAACCCCATTGCTTCACTGTTCCGTGCTCCGTATCCGTGGCGCGGTATGCGGTGGATTTATAGGGCGTACATACTACATACACAAAAACACAAACAAGCCAGCGTAAATAGGCGCGATTAATTGAAGTTCTAAAATAATATATACATTCAATTCGGCATAAGAATTATAGTAATTAAAACAGTAATGCCGTGGACTGCATTAGATAGGGGAATTAATAATCCAAACATTGTAGCAAGTACATAACCACAAAGAAAGCAGTGTATTGTTTTTCTATTACGTGGGCCCACTCAGTTTTACGACTGCGTAATACATGACGGCCATAAAAGTGAATTATGATATGTAATACTCTGGTAATTACATAAAAAATAACGCGCTAGAAATTTACGACGCACGCGACGCTGAAATAAAGGAAACGAAATGGACTTCGAGAAGGCGGTAAAAAAATGTCGCTTCTCGGATTCCAGCAAACGACAAAATGGAGAACACTGAATAATAAAAAAAATCGATAAGGGTGGTTGTTTTAGGAATGAATTAAGCTGTTGATGGCTGTTAGTCTTTATCAGTCATCATAGTAGATGGAAAAATCGTAGGCAGGTACCTACGTACCTACTTCAAAAGTAGAAGAATATAGGTATATATGTAGGAAGGTACACCTTCCTATAATAAAATGGGCGCATAGATTTCTGGAAGTATCGTTCTACAAACGTTTGGTAAGAATATGATCGCTAATACTTATTATAATAGTAAGTACACATACATACATAATAGACAGATCACGTGTTTTTTATCGTAAATATTTATATTATTTAAATAGTAAGCAATTTTACTAGTGGTTTTATAAATGCGTTTAAAAATTAATAAATCTAAAAAATCTTAACACCACTGCACATGTATGTAGATACTGAAATATGACTATACCTATTCTAAAACATTAGATCGAGCGGTTTAAAAGAATACTATTGTATGTAATATGCAGTCATCAAATGTTTAAAATAAATATAAAGGATAATAAGGCAGCAAAATTATATAAATATTAATATAATAAGTTTAAGGAATGTCCAGGCTTATGCTCTGAAAATACCATAAAATCTCCATTTTGACCTACGTGCCGCATGTGGGCCCTTCTTTTTTATGATACCAGCATGCCAGTATGCTAGTCCATCGACATAATAATTCGACGACTACAAATAATTTCACATCCATTTTTTGGTGATAACTGATAAACACTATAATTAAAACTGTGCAGTGAATACGAAATAGTAAAACTGGAATTCAACCAACAAAATACATACAAAAGGTGTTGACATCCTGTTATCGATTGCCATAAACAACCTTGAATAAATATTGAAACGAAATATTCTTTAAACAACACGCTAAACGTAGGATGAATTCGATCAACGTAAATAAACACTCTAACATTATTTAATAAACATAATTTTAGATTCACTTAGAATTATATTAGAAACCATTTATGCAAGCAGGTGCCATTCAGTGAATGAATGAAACAGGTGGTAGAAAATATTTATAGAAAAAACGTAGTGGAGTTATTTATATAAATAAAGGGACAGCCAAAACCAATCTCAGAGCTTTTAAGTTTCCTGATTGAAAGCTTTTATAATAAAAAGCAGAATTTCAAAAAACTGGGGAGAATGAGAGAAATGGATTATTATTATTATGAGAGGATAAAATGAGATGAAGATCACATTGAATAGATGTATTTTGTATATTGGAGGGATGCGGAAATATCACTAATAGAACATCAGAAACGCCACATGACCCATATTGTCTTGGATGGCCTAGGCTAGTGAAGGCCTCCGACTTCCTGACTAGCTCAGGCACTTGGAAGTGGAGGTTCATTAATGTGGAGGAACAGGCAGGAATCTCATAGACGTGGAGTAACCAAGAAGTTACGGTAGAGAAAGAAAGTCGATAACTCAATAAAACACTGGTTAAACTTCATAACTGGTATATTATCAATGTTGTTACACAATTTAACTTATGGTCACCCTTTATTCAAAAGTTTATAATCAAATGGCAATGAAATAATGTTTATATGTAACTAGATTCTCGTTAAACAATCACAATAAGTCGAATGTCAAAATTATTTAACGTCTACAAGCCACAATTATCCAAAAGGAAAAGGTCTGAATTGTTCGTATCCGAAATTCACAAGTAAATTATGAAAAGTCATTTATTTAGATCTCGAAATTAAAAAAAAACATTTGAAAACGTCTGATTTATTTATATCTCGAAGTCCACATATATAACCACATTTATTACTGATTAATTAAAAATTAATTCGAATATTATTAATTAATTATTTTAAAATTAACTTGATTATTATTAACTAATTATTTAACATTAACTTAATTATTTCTAATTAGTTATGCAGACGAGATCGCGTGGGTCCCGGGGCAACAAAGCGTCACAGAGACGCCCCCCGGAATCCACAAGCAGACTGATATCGGATTTTAGAATCTTGCCTTTTTATCCGTTAGGGGTGGTCGTATTTCTTACCTATTCACACCGATACCGCCATATGCTACACATTTATATAAGGTTGAAGGATGTCAGTCTATCAACCAAACATATATAGTGATATCGATGTACATAATATGATTAATATTAATATTACTTTAATTACATTAATTACCGTATACTATTAACGCCCGTCCATATGTCCCACTTTATTATTTCGCTAACCCATTGCATATTACATTTCACTAACCATTATATTACAATTATACATTACCAATTATCTTACAACCAAATCATATTTTATATTTAATCTATCTTAATTAACCCTTTACCTAAGCATATTATATTTAGTCAAAATTTAATCCTATTATCTTATTACCTATATGTACATGGTCTGTGACCGACTTATCTCTTCCACAGTTCACTCTGAGAAGTGGTGGGACCTGCCAGAGCAAACTGCGGGACTTCTACATATATTGAATATTGCTCTGCTTTGTCGAGGGTCGTAGTCATCTAACCGGTGGTACATTGACTACCAGGATCAGACCGAGCGGTTGGGAGGCACTACTCCTTATGGGAGCGCCCCCCACAGGGGCGGAAAATTAAGTGTGCGTCACTAGGCCCTAGATTGAAGTAAGTACACAAAACAAATTATTTAAAAAAAAAATGCGAATTTTACCTAGCCAGGGGGCATTTCACCAAATATCCGCTGATCTCATTGACATGGTAGAATTCCGTTTAAACAAATGATGATATAAATTACGTAGATAGAGGAAACTATAATTTTATTAGTCTATGAATGTAGAGGAAGGAAAAATAATTATTCTGTCATTGCAGCCACGACGAAATCACTGTGCAACGGTGTTAGTGTCATTTGAAAGTAACGGTACCAACACCTAAATGAGTCGCCTATACTGCCAGAAGAATTTGACACCATTCTACCTATGTACCTATATTAAATTCTACACATCGGTTTATTAATCGACAGCTTTAATCTCGTCAACATTTTGAAAAGCGCTTTACATTGATGTACAGGCGATAAAGGAGAAAAAGCAAGTGACAAGCAAATGACCTTTTCACATTTCGTTCAATTATTTGTTATAAAATGGTCTATATCTGTGGTGTTTACTTTAATAATAAGACACTACAGTTTTAATGACCCCCAGGTTTAATCAACCTGGGCGCCAGCCAATGTGGTGTTTAATGAATCTAACTTTCTTTATCTGTCACCGCAACTCTGTATGGGTCTTGGCTTCCTCCGGAATCCGCCTCTGAAGCCCTGTCCAAGGCAGCTTCCATAGTTTACAACTCCCAGTAATTATGAAAAGGTACCGTATTAATGAATACCGACATCAAAATATTATTCACTTCTCCAGTAAGTGGATATATAATATGTAGTATGTACCTATTGTAAAAAACAAGCATGCGCCCGATACAAATTCGTTCGGTTCATTGAATTTGTCATCTTTGGACAGATTGTAAATAGGGTTTGGCGTCGACGCGAATAAATTCGACCGTCTACAAAAAGCGGTCACAGTTCCTCTGCAGATGTTCGAAAAAGATTTACCGAACCGCCGTCCACACAGGGAATTTAAGACCATGCATATTTTATACATGACAAAATATTTGACATTCAATCGAAACAAACTGATGCAAGTACATAATATCATACTATGTTCGCTGCCAAAGGACACACTTCGACCGCGAATCGTGATAGACGACGAAAATTAATTACGTTTTCGATCTGAAATAACTTTCGTCATAGCGTAGCAATTCAATAACCACTAAACTATGTGATTAGCTAACGTGGTGATTTAACAATGAGAAACTCATCTATCATTAATCAATAAGTTTTACCTATCCAATAAGAGTAGGTAGGTACTTAGGTATATAATATAATATAATATGTACAGGGGTAATCATTTTACTGTTACTAAACGAGCCTTGGCGAAATGTTGTAGGTAATTTTAAAAAATCTTTCTGAAAGAAGACTGCATGTTATTATTCTTTTCTCCATGTACATGGGATACGAATGCATCATAAAACTCTGGCAACTCAACGCGGGTTGATATTTTTGCACACGACTGAATATTTTTGTATCAAGGAGCACGCCTTCGAACCGAAATCAGAATTTATTAACCTGCTAAGCGGAGCATAATATCGTATCTGTTCTGGCAGAACACACTAACTGGAGAATACTAGTTTTGAGTAATTTGACTTTGAAGTTGTTAAAATGTTTGAAATGGTCTATCATGTGAGTTTATTAACTAATCGTAAAAAGGATGACTTTAAAATAAACACTGTTTAATTATTAAAAAGGTTTCCAGACGGTAAAGTTTGAAATAAGGAACATTTTGGTATAACTAACTCAATATGTCATTTTTTCGAATTAGTGTCTTCTGCCAGAACAGTGACGTCAGTGACGATATCATCCCCTGCTGAATTTATAAATGCTGGCACCGCAAAACACGGTTGTGACTAGTCCATTGAGAATAAAGACTACTTATATCGACAGTCAATAATACATTTTTTTATATTATTTAGTTAGATACTTTAAATTACTTTCGGAACCTACTCAATCAATAAAAGGCAGGAGAATTACCATGTCTGCTCTTAAGCGGAGCACATGGACATGGACCTCCCTTCGCAGAGTGGAGGTTATATTAAAATGAGTCATTATGAGAAACTGTAGCCAATGGCCCAACCAACTGGGTCCTTACTCTGGATCAAAAACGTGAAATCTGAACCCACGGTTCTAGAGGCGGACGCTCTGCCACTACTGTGATACGGGTTTTAATTGAATTTAATCAATAATAGGCTAGAAAATAATGAAGGCTTAGATTAGCAATCGGTCAATTTGCACGATATATTTATGAACGATTTAACATAAATCATTCCACAGTGACACCATATAAGCGATCCGCAGATGTATTGGCTTGCATTGTTTTTTTCCAATGCCTATGCCCTATGTTTCAATGCTAGCAAACGACACTACAACTTTATTGTAAATGTGTAAATCGATTTTTCCGTACTCATTATGGTGCGACTGTAGAATGATTTACTTACTGCAAAACGGATGTGATCAAATCTCACTCATTTCAAGATGTTTTCTAGGAGGTACCTGCCTAGCATGCCTATTTGTTTCTGACGTTTTTACAAACCATTGCATGTTCAATAAAGAATGCTATAGTTATTCTTAAATCTTGTGTATATTCAGACATGATTTAAAAAAAATGTTACTTACCTACCTACCTAGTACCTACCTACCTACTTATATATATAATTAGGTATCTATATATTATATAAGTCACCTGTGAGGAAAGCTAATATCATTAAATTATAACTTGATTCATTCCATAGTTCACGGTTGTGTGAACACTCAAAATTCACAGAGCACCGTATCGAAAGCGATGACTTAACGGTATCAGTTTGCTTGATATTCTCGAGACGCCCGAAGCAATGTAATGTGAACATAAACTTAATATTATCTATTTGTATAATATATATAGAGGAGCAGACGACAGATCTAGAAATTGAGGAGGTAGCCACCAGACAGTGCAGAGGGGTATAATCTTGCTCTGCAAGCAATGTCTGACAAACCGTTACTCAACAGGGTCACCATTCAGTCAAATGATATTTAAGAAAATTAAATTAGTGTTACGCCCAAGATGGCCGAGCGGTAACGTGTCGGCTTATAATGTCATGAGTTTCAGGTTTGAATTTCGGGCCTGACAAATTCTCATGTTCTTGTGCAATGTATGTTTGGACCCTGAGTAATGATCTAAAAAATTGAGCAAGTGGTTATAATCCATTTCTCATATCAACAAAAATCTGTTGATCTGATCCTCTTAGGATCAAACATGGTGATATAATGTAATGTAGTTGTATGAAATTGGCCGCGCAACCAGATCATTATCTAGTAAATTAATACGTCACTACGTATCATATTATTATTATAGTGTCCGACCTTCTGTTGATAACACTTAAATAATTTTGAATTCTACGCGCCACTTCTGTAAAGGTCGACCCCTTGGTATCGTGTCACTACCAAAAAAAAAAAAACCAGAAGACCGATATTTATAGGTACCTAGCAGTATTAATAATGTAGTATTCAAATATAGTATTATAGGTATTCAAGATTACCCTTTTTGCGTGAAAAGTTTAGTTGAACCATATTGATTTCATGTCTGACGTTAATAATTTATATTGGCACCTAAATACAGCTGATGAAAACTTGATAGACTACGATATTCGAAACTTCGGAGTAAAACTCTTACTAAAGGTGAGTCATAACTGGAAACACTATTCGATCATACCATCTATTATTTATAACCTGAACTACGGAGTTATTGTATCCGCTTGAACTTTACTATGCAAATTGAATTACAGCGCTCAAACACTTGTCGTGATCTTTTCTATTATTAAAGCACTATAAGGGAATTTACATATTATGCATAGGTACCTACTACAGTGTTGACAGTAATAATCATCAGCCCTGTACTTAGAATCTTAACGCTTTAGATACTAAATCGAACTACCTACAGTTAATTAAACCACAAAAAATAGAAAATCAATTTACTCTCCAGACATCCAAAGTGGTATACCATAATTGCATCGAGCTTCAAGTTTGTATAACCAATGTATGTAAAATAGTTTCGCATGTTAATTATTATAATATCTTATTAATTCACGTGGTATGCGAGTCGACAAACTTCACCGGATCATAAAAATAGCCAATAAAACACATCTTACATTATCTTATCTAGAGGTTAGAGGCCTTGGAGATGTGGCTTTATAGACGTATCCTCAAAACTCTTTGAACTGACACTTTGATGAATGAAAAACGACAGAAAAGTTGTGCGTAGCATCAAAACTAGAAAACTACAGTGCCTCGGCCACATTAGAGTAGACTTAGCGTTGTACTACATAACTACTATTAAAATGGACAGTAGGTTATTAAACGCAAATCGTGAGCAAATAATAGGTAATCGTTTTTGCAGTAGGTACAACTAAACGTACTTTGTATGCTGGCCATGTTTCACTGTTTAACTTGAGAGACATATTCCTCCAACAAACTATTTGCAGCGCCTGCAATTCGTCACGACCCGCAAAAGAAAATACATAGTTAAACAATATTTGCATTTTACTTTCGTCAATAGTATGGTAAATTTAATAGTATCTAAGTGGAAGGCGGGGAAAAGTCACGTAATGTTTTAGCATTCGCGGTAAAACGTCTAGGACAGGTCAAAAGGCAAAAAATAAAGGGAATTATGCATTTTGCACATATTATTATTATATTCATGTTTTTTATTTTACATTTTACTACACGCACGTTACTCCAAAAAGCTAAAGCTAAGCTAAAAAGTCAGTGGAA
The DNA here is from genome assembly GCF_057557595.1 of Rhyacophila brunnea. Classification (NCBI taxonomy): domain Eukaryota; kingdom Metazoa; phylum Arthropoda; class Insecta; order Trichoptera; family Rhyacophilidae; genus Rhyacophila; species Rhyacophila brunnea. The sequence goes on from NW_028232752.1 coordinate 38,337,767, forward strand.
GAATCACACTTGAAAACAAATCATACTACGAACACTCAGTCATCATATTACCAAGAGTCCTCCTAAGTTAAACTAGAGAACGAAGCTGGACATTTTAAAATATAAGATAATATTGAGAAGGGTCTTCGTCTTCGGAACCGTATGTGAAAATGGGACGCTGCGAGAATCATACAAGTAGGTACAGCGAGTTCAGTGATCCCTCTATCGACCCGGATATGAAGATATTATGACGGACCCGTTGGGCAGGCCATGTCACAAATACGTAGACATCCACCAACCCTTCTTCACCACGGCTCCTTTTCAGTAAGTATAGAGGGAAGAAGGGTCGAATGACTAAAAGTAATGTTGTTGGGTGGAGGCTGAGATAGTGGAGAGAACTTTTAGGTAATAAATGGGGGTAGAAACATATCCTGGAGTGGTCACAATACCCACATTGGATTTTAGTGGATAGAAGGCAGATAATGATGAAATAATAACACGTTGATAGTATGATAAATCGGATTTGCGAAATATCAGGATAACCCTGTATAAATAACAGTGGCAGCGGATAGAATTTAGCATCAAAGCGAGCGAGAGTAAACTCAAGGGTTAGTTTGGTGTTTCGCTCCGTGGCACTTGCCCTGACCGGCTGGCTCACTACTTGTTGGGGGATGGGGGGTGGAAGCGACGTCGCACGGGCAGCGTCGGGGGCGTCGGACGGACGTCGTCGGGCGTCGCACCGTAACCTACAGTGCACTTGTGCAATGTACATACACGTAAGTATTTAGAAACCGCTCAACGTAAAAAATAGAGCGAAAAACTCATTCTCATTCAATTGTGAGCTATTTCTACCATATTGAAATTAAAACGTCAGGTGTCATACATAATGTACTTTAAATAGCTGTATAATGCCTAGTTTTGAGAAAGTATGACCATTGGTTTCTCTAGGTTTGTCACCTAACAATAATCGTCGCGTAACATATCTGAGTTGACAAGACTACAGACCCGATTTTGTAATTAATGCAAACTGAGCAAATATGTAGGTACCTGCAAAATATTGTGATTATAATATAGATAAGAGTGGCCATGAAAGATCCATCCTCATTTTCAAAATGAAAATGAGATAATAAGGATGAACTTTAATATAAAACAAGTAGATACCAACCAGTTTTAGTTTTCGCCAGTTAAAATACATATGTAGTGAAATTTTGTAATGTAAATTTGTAATTTTGTAAAGTGATAGATCTGCCAAAGTAATGTGTCTCCTGTAAGATGTAGGTATACCTAGCGATGTGCTTTTTCCTTTGACCCGAGCGACGCGTCCTTCTCTGCCGAGAGACGTTGAGCCCGGGACGACGATTGCACAAGAGAATAATGTTTTGTCGTAGACTGTTTAGAATGATAAGTTATTGCAACTTTCAATACGCAACATGTAAAACAAGAAACTAGAACCGCGCAGTTAACTTCCGTCATTCAGTCTATAATAACCCGTAATTTTGCCAACCATCTTGGAAATATATATGCAGGTATAACGCCACTGGACATTTTTTCAGACTTTGCAGGGAATTGAAGCAATCTCACAAGGAAAAGCTCCGTTCTCAGACATTCAGAATTCTCCATCTCTCCTATCTAACGTTCTTATCCATAGGTACTTAACGCGATTCAACTGCATGTCAACGCGAATCATTCTAACATAAAATTACGAACTCCCTACTTTCTTTTCATTTTTAACGCGGATGGGTTTTCCGAAGATATACCGATTAAATTTTAAATGTTTGTACCTATATAATTTGTGAATTGTACTAACTACCTAACCACTACTCTACGTCTACTAAATAACTAACAACAAATAGGTACATAAAACTTTTGAAATACACAACCATAAGGAAACTCTTATATTATAATGAAAATGGTAAGTTAATGCCCACCAATGTCAATGAACTTTGATGTGAATGTCAATAACAATAATAATTGTTAGGCTCGGGATACAATATGTATCTAATGTTAATTAAAATTACTACGTACGACACTCATTTTTCAGAAGGTATGTATACTCGTATGTTTCAAAATATATTTCCCATATCTACCTTTTTGTCGATACTTTATTGTATATTAAAATAAGCGGAAAATTTGCCGAGTAGCTAGTTACCATCTTAATGTAGAGGTGCTACAAAATACGACGACAATCTGATGGTAAAGGTGGTAAATAATTTATGCATTTACACTGTGCCGATAATTAAATAAGTAATAACTAAACGTACTAATTACCCGATACTAAAACGCAGGTATGCCGCTTGTTAGAGCACTTTTTAAGTGTCAGACAGCTAAATACAGTGAAATATTGTAAAACACGCGCTATACAATTATACCTACATTCGACGGTGTTGCCTGGTTGTTGCACTTCTTTTGACGATTAACGAATTGTCGAAAAATAGTGTATTGTCTCTAAAGCTGCGTAACCACTACGTTCGCGAACCAGTAGCACTCCGCGATCGTTCCGAGCGGAGAGCGTAAAGTGCGTTCGTGGACGCTTGGGAACCAGGACGTGTAGTGTACGTGTACGTCGTGTTCGTGTAACAGACAACAGCAAGTAACTGCAACAATAATTCGTAATGGAGTTGGTCGGAAGAAAAATGTTTAGCTCTCATCGAACTATATCGAAACAATACGGTATTGTGAAATCCTAGAGATGCTAACATACCTGTATATTGTCTTTCAATGTACAGATAATAGCCTTAGAAGCTTCACAGACAAATTTTAAACAAATATTGCAGACTGGTAAAACTATCACCCGTGACTAAAAATCGTAAGGTTAAAGTCAGCTTATATTGAGCCGATACAGCCTTTCGGAATGTAGTATCTTATATTTGGATTGATGGTGCTACCAAACTGAAATGTTCAATTTTTTACGAAGACATTCGCATAAAATTTCTGTAATGCCAACTTAATTCTTGAGGTTTTAGGTCTAATAGTAAACCATCATAATCCCTGTTTTTATAGACAACGGCTCGCCAAAATCGATGAAGCCTTTATAAATAATCTTCTACCAAATAATGGATGAATATGAAAGAAGCACTTGCCACTAATTCAGACGACATGATAGCTTAACATTCAGATACACATTGCGGAGCACCTACGGAGCGACCGTGTTCGCAAAGCACGTCTTCATTTGAGCGGTCATAGTTTTGCGGAACGCTACTGGTTCGCGAACGTAGTGGATACGCAGCTTAAGAATAGTCACCCGGCACGGCAGATTCGTAATAATTGTTTATTGACTATGTTGACCAAGATGTAATACAATGTGTCCGAAATCAAAAAATGAGAAATACCGTTGATTTACATATTATAATGATAAGACCTGAATAAACATAGATTTTATGAGAACACAATATTTCACGTTTCGTAAGACAATCGGGGCCGTTAATTGGTTATATTATTGGTATGATAAATAGCCGACGAGGTTTCCCTAACGCTAATATCTGTAAGGTGCATGTGAAAGTGGTTCCCGCGTAGGTAGTACCTAAATATGGGGTCGTGCAACAGTGAATTAGTGAAAATAAGTACAACGAGCACTGTAAGTGTAAAATAAATCAGGTGTATCCAAAACACTAGATTTACGTTTGTGTCCTGCGATGCAAATTAGTTATTAGACTTCGCAACTTTATTGCACCGGTGTGGCGTACCACAGACACAAGCAATTAAGTGGAGCTTCCGGCCGCTTCTTCGTACGTGCGACATAATGCCAATTATATCCGTGAAGTGGCAAAAAGATAAACTGGCGGTAGATAAATACGTCATTTAAAAATAACTGTCGACGAAAGGGGCGACAAACGTATCTGTTTTTTTCCAGATGTGTCATGCAGGCTTCAGATTAGACAATTAAGACTAACACACTGGGCAATCCAGTTGTTGACCAACCATGGTGACTTCGCATATAAGCTGCACGGTTTTCGTTTGGTATGACATGGCCGGAATGCACATGCGGGCACGACCATCAAGACGCTGAACACGTCCTCTGGGATTGCCCGCTGATGGGAATCGAACGAGCGGAGCTGTTTGCCAGGGCCCGTCCACACACAGGCCCAGTGGCAGGCCCAATTGGCCACGCAGACTTCATATCAACCAAGGCCAAGTTTGAGCCATTTGAAAAATTTGCTGTGTCATTTATGGAGGACGGAATAATTTCATCACTTTCAACTCCTGACTCGTCTGTTTCGGCAGACTAAAGTACACGGATACAAAGGACACTTCGTGTCACTAAAGATAAATGATGGCAGAAGTCAAGATTTTTTTTAATTTTATAAACTCTTTCTTTGAGTACCAAGGTGCATGGTTGCTACATCAGTCCCGTGCAGCTTCCTTTTCGGGACAACGAAGTGTAGCACTAAAATCTTTTCATTCTGACACGTTTATAGCGTCATGGAAAGCGACAATGCACAAATCGCGGCTGCATATACCTACATGACGGGTAGAGGTAGGGTAACTCAAATCATTGGTTGACTAACGGAAATACATTTTATTTTTCTTTTAAAATTTTCTTCTTTACACAAAAATGTAATTCATTCACGCCATATTCAGTTAGGAAAACTTTCGATTGGTAACTTGGAAAAGGTCGCAAGACCGCAGAGTGGCAAATCTAGAAAAAAATCAATCGACAGCTCGGAACAAATAAGAATGGTCCTGTGTAAAGTCTTAACTCATTTAGTGTTAACACCGCGACTGCGCGGTTTGGAGCAGTTGGCCATTCGATATTTATTTATTTATTTAAGAATACAAAACATTGTGGACATAACAAATCTAAATTCAAGACGTACACAACATGAGATTTACATTATAAGTCAAACATTACCCTCACAAGAGAGAAGAGAATATAGAAAAAGAAATATATATATATAATAACAATAATAATAACAAAAAAAAAATCAAAACATACTTAAGTACAATTTAATACAGAAAAATATAATTTTTGAGTATATATAAATATATAGTATATATAATTAACGTGTTATTTAAATGTGGTAATTAAAACTTCAGCAGTGATAGTGTAATACTCGATGAAAAAGAAGATAAACAGTTCCTACCAACTATGTTTACTAAGAAAATATGGCGACTGTGAACAGACATTATAATAGGTAATTTAGGTAGGTATTGATTTTGCTGATGCATTAAGTCTGTGGATGAATAATAAATTACAATATTATATAATCAATTACTATGAACACAGTTTATCAAAGCCCTTATGATCAATAAAGGGTTAATTCAACATGAAATTGGATTCGTAAAAGCCCTATTAAATTACGAGTCGACAATTTATATTGCATACTGTATAAAGTATTTTGACGCATTTAGAAATTAGGATGAAGTCAGCGTTATGCATTTTATTATTATTGCGAGCAATAAAGCCGATACCAAATTATCCCGACAATAATCATTACGTTTGTAATAGCAATAGCCGTCTGCTTGCTAGTTAGTATAATTATTAAGTTATTAATACCAGAATACAAACAAAATGAACGACCTAAATCGCGCGTTATTAAGTTAATGATCGGAAAACTTCTTGTTAGTCATATTAATATTATTTATATTACGGTTGGTTGGACGGACTGTAAAACAGCCTCCGCCTACGGACTACAGCGACGGCTGGCCGGTGCAATAATGCGCCGCAATCTTGACGCAATAGCCCATAAATGGCCGGTCGGTGGATCAACTACAGATATTATAGGTAATACCTAGGTACCATCATAAATCATCCGATATTCGAATTTAGAACTAAGCTCTTCATAGTATACGAAATATTGAATGATTTGTCAAATGTTAACATGTGGTGAATGCAGACTAACTTCAAGAGAAATTGCAGAGAGGTTTAATATTGACAAATCCTTATTCATCATCTCCATAGACTTGGTATGGTGCCTAAGCTTTGTGTTTGGTTGCCACAAGATTTGTCACAAATGAATTTGCTCGACAGGTTGATTTATCTGCGTATCACTTTTCACCAGATAAAATCAGGATCCATTCTTGGATCGAATTACAACGGGTGACGAAAAATACAATGGTAAATCACTGGTGCAGCATCCCTTTCTACCCCTAAAGCCGAAATGCACGAAAAAGGTCGTGTGTGTGATGGGGTATATTCAGGACATCGTGTATTTATGAGCTTTTAAAATCAAATGAAACAGTAATACATAAACAGTAGTACATTTTTACTAATACATTGTACCTATATATACTTACATGCATATATTATATCGAATGTAATATAAATGTGTTGAAACGAAACATGTTCATAAGAATCATAAGACAATAGTTATTTTATTATAACTGTCCTAGAATGTGTGATCTAACTTACTAATGAATTATTCATGCATTACACTGTACAGGTACACCTTATGAATTTGTTGGTATAAAAATAAAAAATGGCTAGCGGTCCTTATAGTATCGGTAGCGAGGGGTGAAGGTAAACTGTTAAGATTCGACGTAAATAGTGGGCACTAAACTTTGTCAGTCATACTTATTTGTTTTCATTGAATTGAATAGAATTTGCATTGATGCTGGATAGTTTTTAAATTTCAATTAAACCGTGCCTAAACCATAATAGTTTAGGTGTAGGTACTATGGGCGATTCGACAAAAATAGTTCACACTTTTTCAGTCCCACTTATTTCTTTTCGCTGAATTAAGAATACATATTACAGATGGTGATGTAGTGTTTTTTTTTTTTTTTAATTCATTAAGCCCTGCCTAAACCAAACCATAACCCAGCGATTTCCAAACTGGGAGGCGCGGAGTGTTGCAAAGGGAGGCGCGAAAAGTTTAGCATAAATGTAGCCACAGGTTTGCAGTTTTCAAATGCATAGTTTATAAAGAGCATGGGGGCCCGGGCATAACAGACATCACACATTTACTCTAATAAGTAAAAAAAAGTCGCCTGCGGTGCTACTTTGTTTCTAGACTATTAAATATTTGAAATATGTAAGTGGTTGTATGTTGTAATTCAATGTGATACCTATATGATGATTGCTATAGGTACTTAAATGATAACTTCCGTGTATAATTTAGGAAACACTACTTTAGAGCACCTCACTGCCCTAACCCTCAGCGATAGGTAGGAGGGCCCGCCAAAGATCTTGGCCTGGGGGCCCATGATAGAATCCATGTGTCAATGAACGATGATGAATTTGGATTGATTATTATTAAAAAGAAAAAAGATGATAGAATTATCATGCGATAATTCATTGAAACAAAAACCCTAGTTAAATTTTGATTGAATCGAAGTGAAGAATAATATAATACTTTGTCAAGAAAAGTAATGCAGGTTGTAAGTAAAGTACTGGTACCATTCGTAAAGTCATAGGTATTTATGCGAAACGGGATGTTCTGCATTAGCTGCAATGAAATCCAAATATCGACCCCGTTTAGTAGAAAAAGAGCACTCTGTGCTAATAAACAAGCAGATCCACCGCATGAAAAACAAATTACTTAATAAAAGTAGTATTTTTATAATTAAGTTTTTTTCATTGTTGTATTAAGTAATAAGTACATTGTTGGCTATTTCAAGAGGTGTTTGTATTATTTAATGAAAGAAAGGGGGGGGAGGCGCCAAGATTAGTTTTTTTTTAAAGGGAGGCGTAGTAACACAAAGTTTGGAAACCACTACCAAAACCTATAAAATATCTAACATTATGTATGGTTTAATGACATTTAAACGAATATTTACTATTATCTACCATGGATTGGATTAGGCAGGGTTTAATTGAATTATAAAAAATAACACATACTATCTACACATAGTTAGATAAAAACAAATAAGCTTTACTGACAAAGTTTAGTGTGCACTATTTATGTCGAATCTTAACAACCTACCTCCCCCCTTCGCCGCTGCCTTATATGGATGGGCCCGTTAAAACTTAAAACATTAATCACACGCTTCGTGGTGTAATTTAATTTGAGTTACTTAACGTTATAACTATTATAACACGCGACGTCCCTGGACAAAATGCCGCCACATTTTTTTATACATTACTTTATAATATCATTCTTTCATGTCTCCAATATCTAAGAAATATGTGTTGTATTGATACATTACTAACAATATAAATCTAATTTAAATGCCATCTCTGCTTCAATAGACAATATTGCGACTCTACGGTTTCAGATAGGTACATTTAAAAATACACTTGACAACTTCCAAAACTCGCGAGTGACTGGCAAACATACATATTTGGATCAATTTTAAATAAGGTATGCACGTGTCATTGCTGTTCACCAAGAACTTGACGTCCAAGGACAACGGAAGTAAACTAGACATCGCGAACCCGACAAAAAATCTTTATTCGTACCTAATTAATACATTTTGTTTCCAACCAGTGAGCTGAATTTTTTAATGGATAGAAATTTCCGTTATTACTAAGTTACGGTATCTATTTCTATATGGTACCTAGTGATTCTCCTCTATTTGCCGCCCTTTGGGTAACTGACGCCCCCAAGCGACGCTCAATCTGCCTACCCCCACGGGACGTCACTGCTCCCCAAAGCAAATTAGCATTATCATTATAATACCTATACGTAAGTTTAAAACAGAGGACAACACCACCAGCGAGTTGCAAGCTGTGATAAGAGTTTACCGGTATAACTCCACAGCGTCCTAATCTAATCGTTGCTGTAAAATTAGTAAATTCAAATATAAATCTCTAGGCAAAAAATATTATTTATTATTTAAAAATAACATAAAGTCCATATCCTAACTATTGATAAGTTTCTCAATACCAGTACAGACCGACATCTGCCACGAACAGACATTCAATGTATAAAAATTGTTTACAAACATTTGTATTGAAATATGTATTTATAAAACCCATGTGTTCTGTATTTTGAATGGAATACATGTGAAAATGCACTGAAAAACAAACAAATGTGGATAATGTTCCCTATTTCTTTTTAATCTGTCATCGGAAGTAGCGATTTGTGGTTTCGTGAAATTTAATAATGTTATGGTTATGTACGCAAAACTTTATAACACGAGCTGTCCAAACTACATTTAATTGTATTATAAGTATATAGGCTTCAAATAAAGGTTTGTGTTACGTAGTGGCAAAGTTTATATACAATTATTATAATTTGTTTGTGGCAAGGTGTATGTCCGTCAGCATCCACGGGTACTAGGCTTTACATAGAAATAACGTACCTGCCCTGCAGTAGGTAGTTATCAATTTATTAATCATTTTGGTAATTATTTATGGAGTTGACCAATGTATGTAACATAATAAAATGTAGATAAAAGTGATACAGAAAACGATGAAAATTTTCAACAGATTTCACAATATGTGCCATTGAATCTGCACACCAACTAAATTCCGGAGAAGTGTTGACGCGTTATATTTTATCACGCAACGAATATCACAGACGATTGCACACATTAGTGTACGAAATTCACGATGCAAAATCACATTAATGCGTTTCGAAGCACCATGGAAATTGAGCCATTTAAATTTTCCCTCAGGCTTCAAAACATCAGTACCAATATTGCACAAATTAATAATATAAACCTAGGTATTTTACCTGGCGACTCGCGTAAAAGAGCTTATTATACCAGTATGAGATATAATTTCAGAGATCAAGCATCAAGCCGTGAATAGGTATATTATTATTATCACGATTATTTGTATGCACAATTAACAGAAATGACATCGCATAATAATTATGTACCTATTTACGTATTTCTATCCATAAGGTCATCTTGTCATAATGTCATCTCATCAAAATAACTCACCAATTTCATACAATGCAAAGTATGCACATAATGTTATTATTAAATATCTTGTTATCAGACAGATGAAGTACGTTGTATTACATACCTACATGATATATCAATGTAATTGTAATCAAATCTTCAAATTTAATTGACAATTCCGTTAATGGTTATGGAATATTTTTTTTAATTAGGTACTGACAATCCCTGATCGAGCGTCATCATTGAATATAGAATCAAGCATAATATGAGAATCCTCAACCATGTGTATGAATACAAAAGTGGCGAATGGTGTCAGTTGAAGTAAGGAAGGCTGTGGTAGATAACTGAGAAAAGTCCTAGCACAGCCAGTTTTTTAGTTTATCCGGCTCACTCGTATTTAGATCGCCTATGCCCTATATATTATGATTATAGTATTGAAGAGCAGGGTTGGCGAACCTTCTTACGTATATATTTTTACGCGTGCCGACATTTCCCAAATATTAGTTTTCGACTGTCTGACGTGCCAAGCAGCTTTTCTTGGAGAAAAAAATATGTTTTTAAGAATTCTATTAAAAAATGAAGATACCACTCACAGTACATTGCATACATATAGCTTTATTACTTTCTTTAATTACGCCGTACATTTCGGTCCACCAATTTTGAGACTGTCACCAATGTTGTAAATTTATTACTTAGCTTGGTTCTTCGAGCACAAATTGACGCCAGAATTGCTCCGATTAGATGAGGTATTCTGTTGCTATAGTGGTCTCAAGCATTGTAAATCGATCAAAATCAGGAGTTTGCGGCGCGGCTTCTCCCGCCGCCTGATGAGGTTAGTGCGATAACATTATACGTGACGCATAAATAAATCCTAAGAACCGAACTACGCAATTATATATTTACATTAAACGTAATGCTTATTCTTGTAGAGTATCAGATATTTACCTGCTATTTTTTTATACAATGCGATCTGTCATTTATTATTATTATAGGTATATTTTTCTCTTCAAAATAAAACATTCGCGTGCCATGCAAATACATCTCGCGTGCCATGAGTTCGCCACCACTGCTATGGAGTCTTCGCTATTAGGATATATTTTTTTTGCTAGAAATGCATTTCTTTATTAAATACATTACCAGCTACAATATTTCGCATATTATAACTCAGGTTAATTTAGCCGATGATTTTTTTCTTTACTGATAGAAACAGCAAATTGTGTTCAATAATCATAAAAAATCATTAAACGACATTATAATTGTGTACATTAAATAGGTACATATGAGGCAATGGAAAACATGTTTAAAATAATACGGTGTGATAATATTATGAGAAGCAACGACGAATGGCTATGTATTCAAAGATTAATAGGTAGAGTATACCTACGCTTTATAACTTTGCACTTTTTACTACACTGACACGCCTCTTTGTCTGATTACCTCGTATAAAATTAGACCAAATGATATTCACTTGTATTAATAAATAAATTAGATATATACTTATGTAAAAAAAATATTTTTAGAATATATTAGGTACATCATTTTCATCGTAGAGCCGGAGTGCAAAGTTATGAATAAGTAACTCTACCTACTAATGATTTATTGAGAAGAAACGACAGCTGAAAGTCGGGTATGTAAATGTAATATCAGTTTAGAAAAAAGCATTATATAATACGTATGCGATAATTGGTTTAATGCGTTCATTAATAAAACACCATTAAAATATGGGAAGTTTGGATATTACACAAAAAAGTATGCACAGCGCCAGTCGCAGTGAAACGAAGCGCAACGGTGTCCGTGCAATTAAAAGGGTGACATGACGGTATCGAGCTGAAACAAAAGAACGCACCCTTCGCGTTGGGGGCATCGCTGGCGAAGGGTGCGCCGACGAACTGCACCGACAAACGGGGTGCAACGAGCATCACGCACCTTTGAATCGTTGACATGTCGCGCGACAACCCTTTAATTACTCACCGAAGAAACGTAGCGATTTCTTTAAGATATTATGTTGAGATTACTATAATATCAGTTCAATTAATTGATCAAACTGTTTACTTGAACTGCGAGGAAATACTGCTAAGTACCGCGCAGGGTGCATCATTAATAACAGGTGACATGTACATATTCGTAGCTAGCTACGGTAGCTATTTCTAATGCAACCTAACCGTTATTGAATGTCGTCCAGACGGGAAAGAAACTCCAACAAAATAATCGAGTACAATTATTTATAATTAAAGTTCAGGTACTAATATATTTAAATACCTAGTGCGAAACGCGGGGTTGAAAGGTGTTTATTTTGCCATTTATACAATGTATTTCAGGAGTAGTAAATAGTTCTGTATCGTACAGTCTAAAAAAGTTAATATAAACAATATTATGCGGTTAATGCCACCGGAAACATAGAAGTACGTAGGTGTTTGACACTGCTCCAAAGAATACGCAGCATGGAGTGACCAGCATGCGGTTATAACCTGGCGCAATCTGATACCTAATTGCAGTGTTGGAACCGAGAGAAAGTAGAATACCTTCGATAAGGGCAAGCACATACTTGTTCATTCCAAACAGGGAACACAAAATTAATGGGACCTGGCTTACCGTATCGAGTGAAGTACCTATGACAGATCTTGGGTGTGGAAAAATATGACATAAACTTAAAACACGTGTTAAAGAATATGATATTTTCAATAGTTGCGTCTGTCTCATAATGTTAATTAAAATTTATCACATAAAAATAACGCCCGTTCAATCTTTGTAGACAATCGGTTCGCTTTGTGTCCCTTGGTTTTTTTAGGCTAAATAATAGAGCGGACCCTGCTTCAAATAATTTGATATCACGCACTGTAGGGCAGTGGTACACAAACGTGGACTGTGGGCCCATTTGTTTCGGCCCAAAATAACAAGTACCTACTTCAAGACCAAATTTTTCATTGAATATGATAAAAATCTGTGTTCGACAGTGGCGAAGGGTGACTTTTGGAAACAGGTAGGCTGTGGTGAAAGCACACTTGTTAGATGTATTTACGGGAAATAAGTAGATAATCTGACATAACTACTGATGAATAGGTAGGTACACAAAAACCGATGAAATTTCAAAAGCTCACTGATGGTATAAAATTAAGCAATTAATTTGAATTATGTAAGTATTTTCTTAAATATAAACGCAAGATACGCTCAAAATATATTGAAAATATCCGTTGTTGTGAATCTGTTCCATAACAATTTATAATTTAACCCGTAAACTAGACATTTTAAAATACTTCTAATTATTTAAAACACAGACTTAGATACAATATCAGATTTCAACTTACATAATTGGCTGAATAAATTGTCTTAGTCTATGAATAAACTAACTGACAAATAAAAATCACGAGATAAATTATTTATTATTTTTAACAACAATCAATATTTAAATGTGACTGAATATCCCTAGAAATTATTTTTTTTAAATTATCTTATAAATTATTTTGAATAAACGCGCACTTACGTAAAATGTAAGCGCTCCTTAAATAGCTTACCAATTTATATGGGCCGCCGCAGACGTCTTGAAATTATGAGAAACAAACTTCATATAAAAAAAGTTTTCGATTCACGCGAACGTAATCCATACAATATATGAAGCGAAACGAGATGTCGCTTATTTTTTTAAACCTTCGAGACATGCCATAAATGGTGCTTATTGAAATAGTGGAAAAGATGGTAAAAGTATTATGAAAATTATACGACAGATGTCGTTGGGCATATTGAATATATTATTATGTGATTATATTATTTAATATGTCAATATAAAATAAAAACATATTTTTCTTAAGAAGGTAGGCTTTAAATAATCGCCTAGTATGGAGTCTTCGCCACTGGTGTTCGATATGTGAACAAATTATGCAGTAGCAACGGTATGTGATCTGAATCTTCACTGATGGAAAACGTAATGCTATTTTACAATGTTTTTATTAGGTCGTATTCTTGTTTGTCCGGTGGTTGTTTATCCAGTACAAATCTTGCAATCGATTTTTAACTAACTTCCCGACTAGTTAGACATTTGAAACTTTTAGAATATATCAAAACACGATGCCAATGCATTCTTTTAATACTTTTAGCTATCTTTAAGTAGCATTGAATTCATTTTCAGTTAATTCTGTTTTGTATGAAAAGTTATTTATGAAGAAATCCGTAAAAAACACTATTATTGGTTGCTAAAGGGGTATGGGGTCCTAGCAACTAAATTATTAATATATACGTGCGTTACTATGGAAATCAATATGAAATGTCAAAATGACATTTCAGTATTCTATATTTATTCAGTATTTCTATCAAGTACATTTTTTTTTGATTGTTTAAACTAATTATTAAAGTCAAGTTTATATGATTCAACAGAAAATTTAAAAACGTTGTATATAAAAAGTTCTTTTTATCTTGTAATTATTATGATTATATTTTCACGGGTATAGATTTGCGCCCAAAATTCATCTTTTTACAGTCACGCCACGCCATCTGTGGTGCAGGCGTAGTCTATTTTTAGATTATTGTTTTCAAAATGCGCATTTTATTGTTAGTTCTCCAGGAATTTTGTCAGTGAACGACGTTTGTGAATCGATATTAAAAAATCGCTTGTCTCAACAGAAAAAATACAGTTCGATTATGAAACATTTGTTTGTGTACATATGTATGTATAGTGAGTGTATAAAGTTATTTATGTACTTTTATTGTTTTCTAACAAAATAACCGTGTCTGAACTAATTTTCTTCGTGCAAATATGCGCGTAATGCGGAGTGGAGGGAGAGTGATTGAAGTTGCTGATAAAATTATGTAATTATTAAAAATAAAATATAAAATGTATATCTCATTCATTGTATCATTATTTGTCAACAGTTTTACCCTTTACGGCCCGTGAAAAATTAGAAAATAGATAAATTGGCCTTTTTTCAAAAAGCTTGTGCACCACTGCTGTAGGGTAAGCCAATTCACATTAATTTTGCGTTCCCTGAATACAAATATTAATTAACAAATATCTATGTGACCGTGAATTACAGGACGTTATTCAATCTCTTGATCTCTGATTGACCTCTGGAAAAGCTATTCAAATCGACTCATCAAGACTTGGTAAAGCAAAAGGAAAAATTTAGTGCATTTAAAATAAATGCTGGGTCATAATAATATAAATATAATCATAAATGATCGCATGCTTAGTTAGCTCGATCATGTTTTCTTCCGTTTATTGTTGTACCTTGCTCTTCTACTTTAGTGTCGAGTGTCGGGATAAGACCAGGTATGATACGGAGTGGGTTTGGTTTATCGGTATTATTTGATTGTTGTTGCGAACTCCGAGCATCTTAGAGGTACGTGAGGAATAAACTTATGTATTGTTCGTTTACGGACGGAAATGGAAAATTAAAGCTTGCAGAGAAAACCTAACTGCAGATTACTGGATTCAAGAGTGTTGTTTACACTTGTTTAAAAGGAACAAACAGCCTGGGACTGGTACAGGGAACTCAGAAATAATGGGTACTGAAATACCCAACGGGTGTGGAGTAACAGGCAACCGATCTCGAATGTGGAAGAATATGGGATAAACTTAAACAAGTGTCAAGAATACGCTTGTATTTTGTTCTGACAACTGCTCTCAATGTATGCACTGACGCTAATTCAATATGGGTGTATTTGAAGATTGAAACACACACCATAGCACGTCTATAATGTGTGGTTTATTTTCGTAGGACACTCATACATTCAAAACCCTGCGTCAAAATGTAGTGTATTGGGGTAGCCAATCTGAATTATATTTATTAATCTGTTCTGTGGACTAGTACTATTCCTCTTGAAGCACACTGTATATAATATTTCGATGAAGGTACCTACCTAATGTTTTAACGCTCGGCGAATTAAAACAATGGCGCAACAAACGGAGGGTGACAGGCGCAATGTGCCCGCGGGCCGCAGCTCGCGAGCGTGCGCGTAGGACATCTGCGCACGCTACACAATACCAAGTGCCACGATAAACAAAACATCGATATGCCACCACTTCAGATTTAATTATTCATATGCAATTAAATATATTACTCTCAAATTATTTAGATATGATATATATTATTTTATTACAATGAAAATACTTTAGATTCACGTCATAGTTGCGTTGTCACTGATCAATCAAATTGAGTATGTAGTCAATAGGTAGATACAGTCCAACAAACTTATCTAAAGTACGGTCAAAAATGGAACTACGAACTACCATATTAAAAAATAATATTACATGTGAGCACGGTATAATAATATAAGACCCCGACCCAAAAAAACAATATTATATAGGTATTTAATTAATTACCTAATGGCATATAGTTGGTTCATTCAGTTGGTCAATAGTATATATGTAATTTTAATATCATAATATATTGAAAACCTCCACGTAAATTTTGGGGAGCATTATTAGTTACTTATTACTAGGCTTAGGATTTTAGGTGCTAAAAAAATAATAATAGGTACCTAAAATATGTAGATATAATTATTGGAAATTTTCAAAAATATGTGCTAAAAAACAAAAATAGGTGATGAAAATTAAAGTAAGTACTTATTACAATAAATCATATATATTTCAACAGTTTAATTTATTATTTATTCACAAACAGAAAACGCTTTATTACAATAAATAATAAAATAATGCGTCCAATTTTCGAAAGTGAATCTTTGACTTTGATGATTGACAAATTTTTATACATGGAAAAACTTATTTCCACTTCTACAGATGATTGCGTATGTAAATGAAACTATTTCTGAAGTAGAAAAAATTGAAACATCTGAGGCATCTGATGGATTTTCCAAAAGAGCTTTAATATTCTGCAGCGTAGGTATATTCCAGAATTTTTATTTAAAACACTATTTAAATTTGTACTTATTTTTATTCCCATTGGTCCAGGAACATTGAAATTTTGTGTTTATGTGAAAATATGTGCTTAAACCTAGAATATGTAAAAATATGTGATTATCCAAAAATAGATGCTAACAAATAGGGCTTAAATGTTTCAAAATTGTCTGAAACAGAGATATTTTTGATATTTTGTTGTGAGCCGCTCAAAAGAAATATTTAAATACCTAATAATCCTAAGCCTACTTATTACTACGAGTATAATCTATAATCTATGGTAGCCGTGCTGGGTGGGTGCAAAACTAGAACATTGTACTATTGTACACTGACGGTCACGAATGCAGTTTATTATAAATATTCTTTGATTTCCGCAAATCTCTCCGGACCAATTAGACGCCCCGTTCCCGATTGAAATAGATTTAGACTATTTAGTGCAAGATCCCATAGACTTGTCGTATACATAATATCCGGAACGCATTCTGACAATTGGAATAGGTTTTAGGGGTCACCAAGATATATAATGTCGATGTTGCCAGGCGATATTAGTGGTCAATTTTTTTTTATTGAGGTTTTAATTTTTTTTCTTATAACCCACCAAAAATTGTTCTGAGTTCTTCAATAAAACCAATACGGGATCAGGGATTGATTGAAAATGCAATAATTGTACCATGCCATCGGCATGGTCGTAGAACGGTCCGTCCCGTTTTAAAAAATAAAAATAGCGGGTAGTGAAATGTGTTCAAAATTATCGATTCTTAGGACCCTTCTTGGCTTAAATTATTTTATTTAGTAGCATTTTTGTATATAATCACCTGAATTGGTTTCTTTACTATATCTATGCATATGACATTCGTTTTAGTATTATGGTTAATCCAGAAACAGTGTAGGTTGCATATATAGGTAGGTGAATAAATGAAATAACGATAACCACTAACCACACTAAGTACCTACATATTTATTAAAAAAAAAGAAACAACAAGTCAAGTGTTCAAACTCCTTTAAGTATCATGATCACAGTTTTTACAAACACTACTTACACATTTGCACAATGATATACACGTCAAAGCCGATTTCTTATAACTACGTGATAATGTACGGCAGTTAGAATTACATTTGCATGGTTTAATTAAATAATTTGGTAGAGGTTCATTCGTCATTTGTCTTGGATACGAATTATTTTCTCGTAACTCATAGTCAAGTTGTAGGACATCAAGAGGCTCAAATAGTGGAACATATGAGCTTTCCCGTAAATAAACTTATGCTGAAGGCTTTAAACAGTGTAAATACAATGAATCATATGTGCCTATCACTCTTGACAAATTTAAACTAAATTCAATATTTTGGGAAATAAATTTATGCCGAAGCTCATTCGCTATTGGTTTTTGTTTATGTAAGTGCAAACTTTTTCCAGGTCTTGAAACTGCTGTGGTCTCCAATAAACCATTTCCTAAAGCTGAAAGTGCATCCTGAACAAAACTCGTTGACGAGATGGTTAAAGCTTGTTTCTTTGTACATATGCAGTCACTAGTGGTGTCGCAGCCGGTTAAACAATGTAATGCTGGTATAATATTACAAATATTTTCGCCAAGAGGTTCAGCTGCCAATTGGCATTCTAAAACATGGAATTTCTTCTGAGATCCCTCAAACCATAATCCATGGCAATCAATCGTTGCAAGTTTATTCCAGAAATGAATGCCTAAAATTAAAACATCTGTATCGGGACTGTGATAATCTCCAAATTTTGCATTTTTACAGCATGAAATATATGACAGAACATTCTAGACTCCAGAGTCTGCTTCTAAATGATTTTGATTTTAAATCAATGGCGTCAGTGAAAATTGATCCCTGCAATTTAAACCATTGTGTGGGGTCGTCAAATCCACCATAATGTACAGCTCACTTTTTCCGTTGATTTTTGCAAATGTGGGAGCATTTTTGCAAATACATTTAACAAGCTGTAATTTATTTTGAGGGCTCACAAAATAATCTTTGCAATTAATCCACAACATACCTACTACATACACTAAGGGACAATCTCCAAGGCTTAGATATTATAAGCATTTACACTGTTTAAGGGCTGCAGCACAAGTTTATTTATGGAAAAGCTCATCTGATCCACTATTGAGCCTATTGATTTCCTACAACTTCTAACAATTATGAGAAAATAATTTGTATCCAAGACAAATGACGAATGAACCTCTGCCAAATTATTTGGTTAAACCATGCAAATGTAATTCTGACTGCCGTACATTATCACGTAGTTATAAGAAATCGGCTTTGACACGAATATCATTGTGCAAATGTGTAAGTATTGTTTGTAAAAACTGTGATCATGATACCTAAAGCAGTTTGAACACTTGACTTCTTGTTTCTTTTTTTAATAAATGTGTAGGTACTTAGTGTGGTTAGTGGTTATCGTTATTTCATTTATTCACCTACCTATATATGCAACCTACACTGTTTCTGGATTAACCATAATACTAAAACGAATGTCATATGCATAGATATAGTAAAGAAACCAATTTAGGTGATTATATACAAAAATGCTACTAAATAATATAATTTAAGCCAAGAAGGGTCCTAAGAATCGATAATTTTGAACACATTTCACTACCCGCTATTTTTATTTTTTCAAACGGGGCGGACCGTTCTACGACCATGCCGATGGCATGGTACAATTATTGCATTTTCAATCAATCCCTGATCCCGTATTGGTTTTATTGAAGAACTCAGAACAATTTTTGGTGGGTTATAAGAAAAAAAATTAAAACCTCAATAAAAAAAAAATGACCACTAATATCGCCTGGCAACATCGACATTATATATCTTGGTGACCCCTAAAACCTATTCCAATTGTCAGAATGCGTTCCGCATATTATGTATACGAAAAGTCTATGGGATCCTGCACTAATTCAGCTTCTCCTAGGAAAGCTGATCCGGCCGCCTGGCTAATAAATCTTCAAAGCGTTAACGCATGAAAGATCACAGGGGAATGATCATTCTTGGGTTTACATCAAAACGGTTTAAATGCCTGGGAACAAGCATTGATTAAATTCCAAACTCCACGGTACTACACCTACGTATGATTTGAAAACAAATTTATTAACCATCGTAAACCTTACTACCCTACTAATCGTCGTTGAGCTGTTAATACCTCAAATGTACCAATTTTTATATTTTCTGTTCATTTACATTATACCTACACCGCATAGTTTAGTAAAACCAATGACATTAATATGGACGAAGCATCTGGAAAAAAAAATCACACTCACTTTTTTGTCGGGTCTGCCGAATGGCATAATCTGTTCTAACGCCATTACAATAAAGGTGATATTGCTATAAATTCCCAATACTTTTTGTCGGGTCTGCCGCATGGTTCGGTTCGAACGGGTTCGCTCAAATGTATATGGATACTAGAAACACTGTTCTAACGCCATTACAATAAAGGTGATATTGCTATAAATTCCCGATGCGTGATATCGCATAATGGATATTGCGTGACGTCTACCTATGCACGTGCGATTGTTGCTATGGGCGAATTTACTTGCTAGCTACTGTACTGAGTGCGTCGCCCATTAATAATGTCATTGAGTAAAACTCTCAATATTCCAGGTACATTACCTACCACCAATATAAGAATATAATTGATAATTATTATAGACACCTCCGATGTAAAAAGGCTTATTTTAATATCTGCCAATATACGTAGTCATTACATTATGAACGGTTTGAGCTATCACGAACATTCGGTGATGTCAAGCCCCAACTAAAGTTTACATTCATTTGTGTGCTTAGAAAACAGTTTTTGTATATTTCGTAAAATTTAAACTTTGTCACATCTGAGGTATTAACAGTTCAACGACGTTATGCATATGGAAAGTTACCTATATATATACCTACTCAATTGAGTAATATCGTTTTTATTGTAATCAATATTTGCCATATTATCTCCTCTAGGCAATGATAGTAACGAAATTTAGCGTTATACCCCGTATACACGTGCATGGATGTACTGTGCACAGTAAGAAAATGTATGGGGAAACATGTATTATCCTGCAGTTGGGCATGATTTGCCTCCATTAGCGCTGATCTTCAATAATAAGTTGCCTGCCCAGCGGGAGATCAGGGGTAAACCATTCGTTTTGATTACATCATATTTTTACACAAAAAAGTCAACCTGGACCAGAAATCTCACTTTACTATACACACATGCGAGAAAAAAACAAATTAATTCGTATAAAGCCAGTCGCATATTATGCGATTGCTTATTGCACCACTGTCCTAGACTTATTCGGTGCATCGTTCATAGAAAATTCCGCTAATAATTATTGTTTTACTGAAGACTGACAGCTTGTCAGTGATAGATTGTCGTTTCATTGGTCAACCTTTCACGGCAATGAATAGCTTTTTAAAATAGCCACTGTTACTCCCTATAAAACCTACAAAGTACCTAAATCATTACATCCCCAAGTAACAAGTTGTACGTCATTTAAATAGTGGTAGGCAGTTTATGGACCAACAAAAGAATCTAATCTAATGCCCTGTGTTTCATGACGTAGACCAAGTACAAAATTAATGAATTATTAAAATGCCACCAAATGTCCACAATTTTTACATCATATTTAGCTGGAAAGGATTCATTTTATAATGGGAGGAACAAAACACACTTCGACATCGCACAGAATGGCAACTTTGTGAATACAAAACACACGGGCTGTGTAGGTACACTTTGTATATTTTATCGTACGCGAATCTCCTGCAAAACATTATTTTTCAACCGATGAAAAATCGCAAAGGGTGGGAAACGCTGGCCTGACACTTGCTAAAATATTAAACATACGTATCTGCAACAATGAGCGACATACATTAATCCTATTCGAAAAGAATTCGCAAAAAAATCCCTTCCAACGTGTAGGTACCCAAGTGTAATTAGCCGTAGATATTAGTTAATTTGGTAAATAAGAAAATATTTAAACTTGTAAATACACGTATTTTAAATAATTTTAAAATATCCATTACAAGATTAAATTTAACATCTATAACTGAGGAACAGGATAGAAGAGGGTCTGGGTGCCTAACTATAGTTTTGAGTAAGCGCGTTCAAACATCTTAAGGTTTTGATAACAGCAACTGTGGTAGACAGATCGAAATGATTTTTGATGATCGATATAATAAAGAATGATACAAATTTTTAAAACAACATCAACGTGTCCCGGGTATACTTAAGCCCCTCAATCACAAGACACTACACTAAAAGATTATATTTCAAAGTTCCAGTTTTTCAATTAGGTATGTATCATCACAACCACTGGCGGCTCCCTGCTTAGGTCATTCGGTCATTGACTTGCCATAATAAATACCTTACAATCGACATAATAATATTAATAATATGTGCAATGTCATATATAATAATATTAATAATAATCGGTGGATTTGAAATTATAGGGCGCGCGATATTGTGTCGACCCAGTCTATTGGGATTTTTTTTGTTTGGGCGATAATTTGTGTTCGCCGGCAGTCTGAAAATTGACCCAAATTGAATATTTTTATAAAATTTTCTCTCTCGTTTCTCATACATAAGACAGAGATCGATATAACACAAAATACGAGATCGAAGCTTGTAACGGTGCGTGAATTACTATAATATCGGCAATGCCCGAGTGTGAGACAAAAGATTTTTTCACCTAATTAAATGAAACAGAATGATAACACTGACTAGATAATTGGTCTCAAGACGCAACTGTGTATGCGGTTCGGATTCGTTGACAGGTTTTGACGAATGCCTTTGGTTATTTTAATCATATGTAAGGAGTTTTTGGTGCAGTTATTGCATATACACACAACGTTTGGTTTTTAGTGATTTATAACATTTTTGTGAAGCAGTTAGTACGCACGCAGTAGCAATTGAAGTCTGTGATACAATTATAATGGAAATGGAAGCACGATTCGCATCCAACGATCATCTCATTATATCCGATTTGTTCAATAAAGAAAATTACACTGATTTTAAAAATAATTTTTCCACACGTCAAGTAAATTTGGTAAAACTGTTAGAAGAAATAAACATAATCAAGTTAAAAAATGAATTATTGGTGTTTTATCAACGAGATGATTTGCATGGCGCTAATAGTGCAGTTTCTTTTCTACATTTTTTACTCAGCAATAATTTCAACGAAACATTTTCCGAGTCGATCAAAGTTCTCCAATTTATTTGCGTCATACCAATGACAACAGTTGAAAGTGAAAGATGTTTTTCCACTCTCAAAAGAATAAAAACCTTTCTACGCAATAGGGCCAGGATAGACTGACCGCTCTTGCAATGCTCAGTATTGAAAAAAAATATGTGGGAAAAATAGACAATTTTTATAATCGTGTGATTGATGATTTTTCAAAAAGCAAAGAAAGAAAAGTGGACCTAATTTACAAAAAATTATAACGCGTTGTGTGCAATTTCGGTTAACGATGGGTTGGCGTTATGAAAAACGGACATTTTTTGAAGGGTAAGTAGGTACCTACCTATAACAATTTCTAGCACTTATTCTATAATGTATAAAAAGTCAATTTGCAATACGTCTTTTCAGTATACAACGAAAAGGCAAATTAAAATAATATATTCAAAATTGACCTGCTAGCTTTTTCCGGATTAAGCCGCCAATGATCACAACTGATATACGTATTCTTTATGTCTCCACTCTTTTCGGTCCATAGTCGCCACGTATTTCCACTAAATTCGATTGCCTCATTGATCCAGGTTCCTGATCACCCTTTAGATCTTATACAATGTTTTTAGTACCACTGGCTGATGACATTACTCCGGCGATGGAATATTCTCTGAGCGATAGCCTGCTCATCATCACTTAAAAATATTTACACGTTTTTGCTCCCTTACATTTTTTTCGACATTTGTATGTTATGCCAAACATGCTTTCTCCATCAATAGTAATTATTGATGGAGAAAGCATGTTTGGCATAACATACAAAAATATCTAAAAAAAAAATGTAAATACTACAATTCAACGCAATCCCTGAAGCTAGTACCTACTGCGCTTTGAAAGAGGCATTCTGTAAACATAAACAGCAAACTACTCATAAATGCTATGAAACAACACATGGTAGGTGTTTGACGACACTTCACATTTTATGTAACAGTGATGCACTCCATTTACATATTTTTATTAAATTATATACGACGTAATAACAACTTTCATTCACCAAACCCATTGATTGGACCCAACGCTATACCCACATCCCCGGATTAAAACTTCTAATCAGTATGAGTTGCTACTCATGTGGAATTGTAATTGATCGCTAAATTAAAGTCGGGTCAGATGGTGCCTTTAGGAAATCGTACAATAAAATATTACATTTTGAAACAGTAAAGAGAAGCAACCCGCAAGAGTATGATAATATTGAAACTAAGCACTCAAAGTAATGGTACCTACCTAGAAAAATTCTGCTTCATGTTACTCGTATATGTCGAGCATGCATTGACTAATATAGTTTGTGACAGACTCAAAACACCAAAGGGGAGAACACTGCACATTTATTATTCAAATTACAAAGAATACGCGAAAAATGTGAATAATTCCAACTTTCATTAATAGAGTATAAAATAAAACTTTTGAGATATTCTACATATTTAGTGACGAAAATAAACTAAAAAAATATAAATCGTCAAAACAAAAACAAAACAATACACAGAAGTTGTCACTCCTTCCTTCTAGACGCTGAATAAAATATTCAGTTTAACCGGTCTCAACAAAGTCATATTGAATTATTAACATCGACGTTCTGCAAAACGAGGTTTCTCGTAAAAATAGAGCTTCTTTATATTTTCAACAAGCGTGTAACTTTGTATCTGCTTACGACGCTTTATATTATCAGAAATTTGCTTCGGTAACGACCCATAAATGTACAATATGGTAAGCATTGAGTTTAGTATGCCATATACTACATAATATACAGGGATGTATTATTTTACTGGCAGTTTAAGCGAATTTAAATTAGACGAAATTAGACGAATTAAGAAACCCAGGGGGGAAAAGGCCAGTGGGAAAGCCACGCACACGATGGGATGATAACATTACAAAAGATGCCAACCAGCTGCTAAAAATCAGGAACTGGAAAAGACGTGCGGAATACCGTTCCGCCTGGAGGACGGCGGCGGAGGAGGCCAGGGCTCGACTTGAGCTGTAGCGTCATCGGAGAAAAATAAATTGGACGAACTTTCGAGTACGGTATGATTGAAAATTGGGTTGAGGTTTCTACCAATATTGAAATGGCATTCATAATGTTCTGTATTTTCCAAGAACAAATGAATTATTCGAAACAGTTTATGTCAACATGACCCACCAGCTTCTGTATCGATACACTATTAACTATAGCATAGAATTTCACAAATTAAAGGTCTCCATACACCAGGATAAATGCGAAAAGCTGAAAAATGTCGAGATGTGATAAGAAATTTCCACGGCACTAAGCTCGTCGCTGTCTATACGTACTAATGGTACATCATCATCATCATCATCATCAGCCTGAATCTATCCACTGCTGGATGAAGGCCTCTTCAAGTTGCTTCCACTTCTCTCGGTCCTGTGCATTGCGTTGCCACGTACTTCCGCAGAACTTTATCATTTCATCGATCCAGCGGCCTCTAGGTCTACCTTGTGGACGTTTTGTACTTCTTGGATACCACTGGATGACTAGATTTGTACAACGATTGTCTCTTCTTCGAGCTATGTGTCCAGCCCATCTCCATTTAAGGCTTTTAATAAACTCTATTACATCGCAAACCCTTGTCTGCTTCCTTATCCACTCATTCCTCTTTTTGTCCTTTCGCGTTATGCCCAGCATGCACCTCTCCATACCACGTTGTGCTACTCTGAGTTTCTGGATCTCTCTTTTACTTAGGGTCCATGTTTCACACGCATATGTCATCACGGGAAGCACACACTGGTTGAACACTTTGCGCTTTAGGCACAGTGGAAGGTCACTTTTGAAGATATTATTCAGGCGGCCAAAAGCACTCCAGCCTAGCTTTACTCTGCGAACAATTTCATCAAATATACATCCATCTATAGCAGGGGGGGGCAAACTGCGGCCCGCCGGGTATTTTTTGTGGCCCGCCATCATTGTACTTCTGATTACGAATAACTTTTTTATAATTTTTCAAAAAATATTGACAATAGATTAAAATTTGAAGAATTCGTTGTTTCGTAAATGTATTATCTCAGTACGTCTTCCTTGCGCCTCGTCTCACACTATGTAACAACTATTTTCTACGTTGAAGATCGTGACACATTTAAATATTTTTAACTCCGCGTTTTAAGGAAAAAAATATATGCCCATGATATGGTAAAAAGTTTGAATGGATTTCAATTAGAACTCAAGTTATTCCTTCGACAAATATCGAATAACGACGTGGACCACTTTCCATCTTTGAAGTTGCTGAATATATTAGAATATAGATTTGAAGAATATGGTAAAATTATTAAAGCTCTGAATGACGATTTTTCACAAAGATTTGGTGACTTCCGAAAAATTGAGACAAGTTCAGCAATAGTACGCGATCCATTTTCAATATATATTGATAGTGTACCGACAGAGCTACAACTTGAGATTTTTGATCTACAGTGTGACACTGATTTAAGAAAATTGCATCGTCGTGAAGAAATCTCCAAACTTTACAATGCTCTTAATTCAGACAAATTCGACCAACTGAAAGATTATGCAAGAAAAATGTTCGTTATTTTTGGATCAACCTACATTTTTGATCATGAACCTCGATAAAAATTCTTTACGATCAAATATCTCTGATGCCCATTTACAAGCAGTTTTGAGAATATCAACCACAAAATTAACACCTGAATTTAAAAAAAATGTTTATTTTTCGTGATAATAAATAGTGTAGGTGGGCATTTTCGCCAAAGTTTGTACATTGCGTTTTTGGCATGTCCCATGACTTTGATTGATTTTTTCATAGTTATTATATTATAAAATGTTGGAAAGTTGTGTACTTTTAACATGCAAATTTATTAATTTACTCTATTCAATCAGTTAAATACAACTATCTGACCTGTATATATTTTTAATTGATTATTTAGATCGAAAGGTAGTGCGTTTTTACCATGTCCCACCCATAAATTCAAATAAACAAAGTCTGATTTCGTCATTAATTTTGAGTGTGTAAAATTAAATTCGTAGTGTTTTCAACAGCTTACATTATATATTTTTGGAAAATATATAGTTTTTTCGTAAATTTGTACCAATATTGAAAAAAAATCACGTTTAAAGTGTGTCCCAGGATATTTGAAAAAGTGGAACTCCACATTCCGTTACCACGATTTTAGCATGAAGGCGAAAAATTTTCACTATAAATATGTTTTTTTTTAATGTAGCAACATTTTTGTATAACACTGATCGCCATGTACACTTTAAATTGTTGGTGTGTGTCGGTATCGCTATCGGAACAGGTTGCTTTCTGGGTTGGTCATTTAAGAAGTTCCACTACTGTTACCACGATTTATAAGGTAAGAAAACACATATTTCTATTTCACATACTACACATATGGAGCTTATCTTTCATACTACAGATATAATAAAACATATCGCAGGTTTAACAATAAAACTAAGCTAAATTTTGGCTTCAAACACTTCTGAAACAGAATCCGTTACTTCCATTCCGAAACTATATTGGTGGTAACGTATATGTGGAATGTAAAAGTAACGAAATGGCATGCATAAAGTTGGGTTTACAGTGTGTGTTTAGTTCTTCATAGATTATAAAAAATTTTATTTTGTCTGTTCGTATGAAAAACAAAAATATTTTCATTAAAAAATATAGAAAATAACCTGACTATAATATAATAATATAATAAAGATTAAAAAAGTATGTGATATGTCTGAATACGCAAAAA
The DNA here is from genome assembly GCF_057557595.1 of Rhyacophila brunnea. Taxonomy (NCBI): domain Eukaryota; kingdom Metazoa; phylum Arthropoda; class Insecta; order Trichoptera; family Rhyacophilidae; genus Rhyacophila; species Rhyacophila brunnea. The sequence continues at coordinate 38,365,241 of NW_028232752.1, forward strand.
TAGCGCACATAAAAGTATGGAGATAAAAAAAAACAACAGAAGGAAAAGAAAAAACACCAGACTGAAATAATTGCGAGACAGGCACTGGCTCTGTCATACTCTTTCTGTTATACGCCACCAAAATTTTAAAACTTCTCCATACATTTTAGGCATAGAAATTTATAAAAATGTATGAAAAAGTATTTTTTTGTCACGTTTAACAGAAATGTGTACTCGATTAGATTTAATACCTAGAACTGTAGGTATTCACGAAATGTCAGAAAAGTACGTCTTGATTACAATCAACCTGTATAGCTACATTTTATGTTGATGAATACAATTAAATTTCAAGACAACATAAAGTCGAACTTGGTTATTACGAGGAAGATGGGACCGACTGAATTTGCTTGTTATAAGCGTTACTCGTTATATCAGAGAATAGGTATTTTTAAATGAGCATGTCACATTACACAAAAAGTCGAAAATAAAAAATTTGGAAACCATCGTAAAAATCCCCGAAACGAGCATGGCATTCATAAACTACAAAAGAAGTTGTTTATTGTAATTAACGCTGGTAGGTACCTACGGACTTCACAAACCTTGGATTTTTCAACCATATGCGTGGATACTTTTTTATTATTGTCGGTGAAACACCAATAAGGTAGGTACTTAGACACTTTACTAGTGTCATAAACGTAATCCGACCCCGGCGGCATCCTGTCCAATCGGATTTTATTGCTTAGGGTCGAAATGTTTCAAAACGGTCGACACATTAACAGTATTTTAGCTCGGTATATCCGATAAGTTGCTCGTTATAACAGTGAAAAAATTAAATGTATGGCGAAAATCATAAACCAATTGTCAACAAATGTTTCGTTATTACATCCGAGATCTCGCTATGTCCGAGATCGTAATAACCGAGTTTGACTATAATTATTTTCGTAAAAGTTATATACTCCGTGCCGCGCTAGGAACTCGCGTCTGAATCCCTTGCTGATTTTTTTTTTCATATATTGTTAATTTGCTTAAAAATATTTTTTATCTGAGTTACAAATAATATAAATGCCAAATAAAGTTATGGTAATGTATAGTGTGTCAAAATTATTACCTACCTTATTTTACAAGTATTGTGAAATTTATTATAAAATATGTCTATTTTAGTGATTAAGTTTGATTTGTTTTGTTATTTTGACGCACGTTGAATATTTATCTGTCTATCAAAAAATTCAAATAAATTTCATAAAACAAAAATTTGTTTTTATGGTAACATGTAACTTAAGCTTTACAAATTACACTCCGTTACCATTTCGTTCCATTCCGAAAATGTCCCCAAAAAAGTTGAACGTTAACTATTTTTCATTTGATTATTAAATAACGAAACTTATTTATTTTTCCAATAAAATTTAGTAAAAGTGATTATTGTCTTTAAAAAAATAGCAGAACGAACATTGATTGGTTTTTTCAAATACTAAAGGAAAAATGCTCTGCCATTATAGACATAGGGTAACGGAGGGGAACGAAATGTGCCCAAGAATTAAAATTCAATAATATTTTTTGACTATTTGTAGTTTTATTTTGAAGTGTATGGTTTTTTTAATCTAATAGAGCTCTTTTAAGTGATAAAAAGTGTTTCATTCATGTTTTAAAAGCTAAGTTTCGTAGTCACGGAACGGAAACTTATTATGCCCAATTTCATAATAAAAATGATATAAATATTGTATTAATCAATATTTTGCTGAAAAATTGCTATCACCAATTCAGCAATAGAACAAGGAATCTGCTAGCTATATAAAAATGGTTAATTTGAGTGAAAAAATAATATTACCCAAATTTCAAACATGTACAAACTTTGGCGAAAATGCCCAGGTACCTATATCTAAAAATGGTATTTTACTTGCGTCCCGCCGCTCATTTTGAATTCTTGAATTTGGCCCTCCATCCAAAAAGTTTGCCCCCCCCTGATCTATAGACACTTGTTGTCCCAGATAGATGTAGCTTTTCACCTGTTCGAGCTGAGTGCCATTGATGAGGATCTCTTTTTGGCCTGCAAAGCAGTTGAACATGACTTTCGTCTTTGTTACATTTATTTTCAAACCTACGTTGTTGCTTACTTCAGCGAGTTCCTGCATTCTGCTTTGGAGGTCTTCTGAGTCTTGCGAGAAAATGGTACATATTTAATAGAAAACTGGAAAATACAATATACTATCTTTCGTTTAGTAGGAATTATCACAATATTTAAATTATTTGGATATGGGTTCACATCGGATTTGATTCCCAACCTGTTTGTTGGAGAAAATTTATGACATCTTGTAAAATCTCAGGGAACCTTTACCTGATTGACATATTAGGTTTGCCAGGGGAGAAAATGATTAAAAAAACATTGTGGAATCTGATTGGAAACAACTTAATTAGAGAATATATTATTTATTAGTTTGGGTTAGTATAGTTTAGGTTAGGTTATCCTAACAGATAATCCGGTATATCGGCTATTTTCAAAATGTGTTTGCCGCTGTATCCAGGATAACCGACTTGTACTGAATAATACACCTACCTATTGATAGATATATTAATTAATTGCCAAGTAGAAGCACTATGTAGGACGTAGGTGTTCTAATAATTAATAACATCAATTAATACGATATCAAAAAGGTGTTTATTTATATACCCTTAAATTATGTTCAACGTTTCTCATAGATATGGGTAGGTACTTACATAGTGAAAATATGGTAAGTAGGTACAGTATACGCGAACGTGACTTCATGTATTGTTCAAACACATGACACCCAAAATCCCCTTCGACGCAGCTTCAAAGTTAGTGACAACGGTTCGGCGATGTGTTTTACAAAGAACACGGAAGTAAAATATAATACGTCAGCGAGGGCAGTGATGGGCGGGGCGTACCACACAGAAATAACACGTGGAAAAGTAAAAAAAGTTTCTGGTCAGCAGGGAATAACCAACAGCTCAAGAGATTTTTCACAAGCCTCAACAATGACGGAAACATTTTGTTTTTATTAAGACGCTTTTACGAGCGGGAGGGGAAACGAGGAAAGGATAATAAACGTGTACTTACGTCGTAAGCAAAGTTCCACTTTTGTCACATTCTGCAACCGTTATCAGGCCATGCAAACAGAGTAACTAACTAGGTACTTGTGGATGAGACAGTTGCAGCGATTGTCGATCCGTGTCTGTAAGCTCGAGATACAAGCCAGTGTTCATAGCTAGAACCAAAACACGGAGTGTCGTACGCCACACGACGTGTGCGGACATGTGGTTACCACCAGTGACCATGGTTATGCGTGTGCAAGGTGTTGATGATTACAGGTAATATAAAAGTGAGTATGGTAGTTCTACGACTAGGGAAATATTTGACCATCAACTAAATTACTAAACTTCACACGCTACAGGTAGCAAAGACTGGTAGATGAGCGTTCCCACCAGTGGTTACAGCCGAAAGCCAGGTATTCATAGCCGGAATCAAAGCGCGAAATGTCTGAGCATGCGGAACGTACGCGGGTAAAGTTCTGGTAGAGATTGTTTATCGGTTTACATTATTTCATTGTAAAGTAATAAAATATTAAATATTTTCATAAGAAAACACACCTACATAGGGATTTACTTATAATTTTAATAATAATTATTATTTCATCCTACTACTATAAAACAAAAAGTGGGCAGGAACAAGTTGTAAAGTCAAATTAACAAAACAGACTTTCGTAATATTAAATTGCTATAATTGTATGTAGGTACCTACCTACTACCTATTTTCATAAAGTATTATGGAATAAAAACATAATGGCGAAATACCAAGCAAAAACCGTGTCCAGACAAAACATATTTTGTTTACATTGCAAATAATCGAGTTATTAATAATACACCCCACTCAATGTTACACCATCATATTTTTTTACGAAAGCAATATTTAAAAGAAAAAACATTGGGTTAGTAATGCAATGAAATATTGCACATTATAAAGCTTTCTGACGACATAGTAGAAAATAGTGTATTATTGAGCGAATAATATTATTGATTATTAAATTATGTGGAATATGCACTATACCTATTGTGTTTTAATTACTACAATGTCTTTCCATGAAGAATAGATAGTCGACACAAATAAAGATATTACTGAGAAGTCATTGCGTAAAAGTATAAAAATAGGCAAATTAAAGTGTTTCAGTGTTAAAGTGGTCAGTGTTTCAAAAAACCGGTTTGTACTATATAATACATACATTAAACTTGTAGTACCTATCTTAGTGAGTTGGAATTAATGTTCTAAAATTCCAAAGTTCTAAAATTTAAGTTGAAGTGGTTGCCGTTTTTGAGAAGTGCGAACGATACAAGTGTTGTTTGGCTACGAATCTCTTCACAACGCGGAATGACTTGCAGCTCGTAGAAACGTTTATGCATGAGCTCTTTGTTTCAGCCTTTCATATAATACTTACTTACTTATCGTGTCCGGGATCACACCGCTACTTTCCAAAACGTTGCAGCGGAGACCGTCCTGTCATTGGCCTTCAACAGGTCCTCCTCAACACACTCAATCCCAATTCCAGGGCAAACCAACATATGCTTCGCATCCTGCACCTCCCCACACTCGCATGAGACATCCTCGCCGGTTAAGACACCCCACTTCTTGAGGTTTGTCTTGCACCTTGTGACACCGACTCTTAGTCTGTTCAGTGCCTTCCAGACATCGAAGGGAAGTTCGTGTCCCGGCGAGGGTTCCTCTGTTGGCTCTATCCAAGGATTGCAGAGTCTTTCTTTCCATTTCTGGATACGACTCTCTTCTGGGAGGCAATCCACTTCCGTTATCCTTTTAAGGAAGCTTTTTCTGGACTTGAGCCTTGAGGTCTCTGCTTGATGTCCATGGAGTGGGTGTCTGGGATCATGCGTCTGCTTCCTTCTTTCGACATTCGCCGCTACTTCTCTTCGTATATCGGGAGGAGCTATGCCTATGATGGGGTATATTTTATCAACGAGGGTCGGTCGCAGGCATCCCGATATGATGCGCCCTATCTCGTTGATTGATACGTCCATCCACATTTTTGGCATGCACAGATGCGCTCCATACTGGTGCCGCATATTCTGCGGCTGAGAAGCATAGGCTTAAGGCAGACGTGCGCAGGGTATGTGGTTGCGCTCCCCAAGCTCCCCATGATTTATAATATTGTTCCTCTCGCACACTTTAAGTTTCGTAGTAATGCAGTGTTGCTTGAACGTCAGTGTGCGGTCGAGGACTACACCCAGGTATCTCGGCGTTGGGCAGTGGTCGAGTTTATCGCCTCTCCACGTAACACGTAGTTCTCTTTTGGCCTCTTTGTTCCGAAGATGAAATGCACATACTTGTGTTTTCCGTGGGTTCGGTTTGAGGTGGTTGCTCTTGTAGTACACTGAGAGTTTCTCCAGCGTGACGGATAGTTCATTTTCAACATCTTCGAAAGTCTTGCCTTGAGCTGCTACGGCCGTATCATCCGCGTAAATAAACTGCCTTGTACTCGATGGTGTTGGCTGGTCGTTTGTATAAATATTATATAGGGCTGGAGCCAGCACACTTCCTTGAGGCAGGCCGTTTTTTTGGGATCGCCATCGGCTATTTTTACCATGTAATGTTACGAAAAAACGTCTATTTTGCATTTTTCCCTATGAGCGTCGTTAAGTTGAGATCGCCTGTAAGTTCATAAAGTTTTCTCAATAACTTTTTATGATTTACCGTGTCATATGCAGCGGTAAGGTCGATGAATACTACGCCAGTTATTTCTTTTCGTTCATATCCGTCTTCGATATGCTGTGTTAGATTTAGAACTTGTCCATAGCACGATTTTCCAGGCTTGAAACCAGCCTGCTCTTTGATTATTTTTTCATCCTGATTAAGGACCAGTCTTTCAAACAGTTTAAAAAGATGGCATAGTAGCGAAACCGGTCGGAAGTGCTTTGGATCATTTGCTTCTTTACCTGGTTTAAGAAGAGCAAGTACCCGTGCTTTCCTCCAGATTTTGGGAATCCGAAAAGTTTTTACGCATGTATTGAACATTTGTAGTAGCCATTGCAGAGCTTTGGGTCCGAAATGTTTAATTTGTTCTCCTCTCCGTTCATCCAATCCGGCTGCTTTGTGATTCTTCATATCTTTTATGACGCTTTCTAGCTCTGACAATGTGAGGGGGTTTTGAAGAAAGTTGTTTTCACTTATTTCGTTTCGTATTCTAACTTTTTCCTTCGCAACGTTTTTGTCTTTTTTCCTAGCCGTTTTTCCATTGATCAATAGTTGGTGGGCGATTTGATTTGGCGTGACTACCGTAGTGATTTGAGGTGGACTTGTCGGGTCGTTACTGAGGGTTTTTATTACTTTCCACGCTTTCCTACTGTTTTGTTTCATGTCGAGGTTCTCTACCAGATTGCACCATTTTTCCTTTCGTGCCTCAGATATTGCTTCCAATACTTTTTCTCCTGCTTCAAGTGTATCGTCAGCCAAAGGGTCTTCTTCGTAAAGTGCCTTATATCTGTCTAACAGAGGTTTTGTTTCAGATGACATTCCTGGAATATACTCAATTCTGCACCCCCTTGGAATATTCTTCCTAGAGATTCTCTTTGTCGCCTCAATGAATTCATCATAAGTCTCTGGTAGTGGCTGCAGGTTATCTACTGCCTTATCGAGATCTTCCTTGAACATTTCCCAGTTTTCTTTTTTGAAGTTAAACTGTCTCTTAAGTGGGACTATGGTTGGTTTGATCATTACGTTAACTTCACATATGATAGGCCTGTGTTGAGTTCTCGGCATAGGGTCATGCATTTGCTTTGTGCATTGAACAGATATCTTTTCACTTATGGATATATTATCAGGGTTGTATCCTTTCCTCCACCTGCCGCTGTTGAAAGAGGCTAAGTTAAAGTCCTTTGGTTTCTGCCCATTCTTCCAGTGTCGCTCCATTTTCATCTGTTGTACTGTATCCCCAAGTTGTGCTGTGACAGTTGAAATCACCAAGAACAAATTTTATGTCGGATGCATTAAAATTATTTGGGTGGTTTGTATACGGATGTGACGCTGCAGCGTGGGAGTTCAATGGTCAGAATTTCGATGTCATTTTTATCTGAGAATGCAGTGGAGACTATGCTGGTGCCTGTTTTTACGAAAATGGCACTGCCGTACTGGTCGTGTGGCCTTTCAACGACTAATTGCAGTCCTTGTACATAGGGTCTATGGCTGGTTGGGCATCTGTGGGTTTCTTGGACTAGTAAGATGTCGCAGTAAGTTTTCTTACAAAGTGCAGAGAGGATTGTCTCCTTTCATTTAGATAGGCCTTCGATATTAACTGAAACTGCCACAAAGGTTGGTCCTGAAAAGGACCTTTTATTTGGTTTTGTTTTCATTTTGTTGATGATATTTTGTGATTTTGTGATTCCGGTGTTGAAAGGATTGGCCGGCTGTTGATCTGCCGTTTCCAGGGGAAACCCGATTGCGGTGAATATGTTTTTGGTTAGGTACAGTGGCAATCTTCGTGGAGGCTCCTTTCATGTCCCCCCATGTCCTTTCATATAATAATATCTACCTATGCAAGAACAAAAAAGCTCTGTTTTGTAGAAGTTTTCTTCGACGTCTTGAATTGCATTAGCATTATGGACTTAATAGGTATATAGCTCTACATGTAAATGTACAAAATTATGTTTTAATTTACAGTCGAAGAGGCTGACGATTTACTAATCGGGTGTCGAGCGTGTCGATTCCCAATCGCGACTACGTCCATTATAATGACCACGTAACAATAAAATCAAGGGGCTGTCTATGTGAACATGGTCGGATTAAGATTAAACGATAATAATTTACAATCTACAGAGAAAAAAATAAGATCAAATCCATAAAAAATACGCTTATGTATATCAGGATGGCGCTAGAGTTCTTTCCAATATTAACGAAACATGTACCTAACGGATAGATTTTAAGTAAAAATGTAAAAAAGAAGTTTCTAATATACGACAAATCTTTTTACATTCAATCAATCGACAGTTGTGTTTGGGATATCAGAATAAGGTAAATCAAGCATTTAACATCATTTAACAAATTATCAAGCCTCTAAGTCGTCATGGGTGAGGGTTGTTTGCTTATTGTATTGCTAATGTAATATCGGCGTTTCTGACAAGGTTGATGCATGCACACACTCAAACCACAAATACCTTGATACCTATTACTTCATAAACTCAAAATAAACATGGGATTATTTTACGACCGGTGGCTATTTATTATACATTTATTATAAAAAAATACAAACTTTAATTAGAATTAAATATGTAAAAATATGTACAAAACTATCGGCTAACAATTCACTCAATTTCGTAACATATTATTGTTCACATGGGTACCTACTTACTTACTTCAGTCGTAAAAAAGTAAATTCGTAGATGTAGGTACCTAGTGAAAATCTCAACTTCAAATCCGTTCTAATCTTTTCCGTCATTTTATATAGTGAAGCCAAAATCAATATAAATCATCGTTATTACTCGTACAAGTAAACATGCAACTAATAGAGAATGCCAGAGTGCAGCCAACAGTATATACCCAGGTTATTTATTTAGTCGATGATACCCACAAAGTACATATTAAATAACTGTTCAAACGAAACTTGTCCATATATATGACACTGCGTAGTTTCTCATAACTGCATTCATTAATTCGCCAGTCTGCCACTGCATCGCGCCGTCGATTGCATAACGCCATGCGAGCCTCGGGCGACCGGCCGCCCCCGCGGGGGAACAAGAAAAAACGTGGTCGCGATACCGGCGAGGTGATAACGCGACCGTTGATCACGACACACCACGCGGCGCGACGGCTGAAAGAAAGGGTGAGTCGACCCGCCCGCGCCCCGTTAAGCCGGAAGTCCCAGGAGAATTGCGACGAACGCGGTGGGAAGATGTAATTCTTTTAACTATCTACTTCTACATACTGCAATTATTCTGATTCTCGAAATAATATTTATACTCACCTTAATAGTGATAGTATTATTTAAAAAAAAAAATTAACCTATAAGACATATTCATCACAAATTACCGGTTGACCGGTTTCGTCTGCTTAACAATATATTCTCAACTGATACAAACTACACAATTTTACAGCTATTTACAACTAATTTAAAATCACTTTACCTAGCTTCACATGTTACCTACCGACATTAATTCAAGTTGTAGGCACATACTTGTCAATAATTAGATTTGAATAGGAATAAATATACGGTTTTTGTTGTGAAAGGTTGATTTACTAATAAAAAATACTTTATAACGCATTAGAGGTGATCATGTTATACCGTTATCGTCAAGAAATTCCAATGAAAGATTTTTATATGCTGATTATTTTTGTATTTATTAATGGCCCTTAAATAAATATACATGGTCCTGCTTACCTTATTTTAAAACAAATCAATATCAACGAAGGTCGCAAGATAAATGATAATAATACAGTGTCCTCACGTAGTGTCACATCCCTGTAAAATCAAAGTTTACATTGCCGGAAGCAAAAGCGCGCCGGAAATGTCGGAAGCCTGCCTCGGATTCGCCGGCGCGACATTTGGATTCGTCAACGTCAAAGAAAGTTTGAAAGGAGAATTTTTATGATTATGAAAGAGCGTTGCATAATAATACATCGATATTCCATATACCTACAAAGAAATTGGTACTCTCGCGGTTTTACTAAACGTCTTATCCATATTTTCATACGACTGGAAATATTTATAAAAATTAATACTTACCTATGTACTACGAATGAGGGTATCTGCTAAAATGAAAAATGACTGGATTTAACTTAATGTGATATCGTAATAATTGTAAGTATAGATTCAATGACTAGGTCAGTGGCGGCCGGTGATTTTTTGGATTGTAATTTTTAATTTGAACTTACCATATTGAAAAATGAAATCAATTCGGCGTTGTTTTTGATTTGACAAAACGTTATTGACATTTGGGAAATTACCTGTATATTTTATATTTTTAATAAAACATGATGAAAGTTAATTAAATCTTTATTGGATTAGTTTTAAGAAACGATTGTATCTTTTATAGTAGATAAATACCTCTTACTTTTAATGGAAGCCATCTTATTCTATATAAGTACATTAGGTATCTTTACCAATTTGTACACTATATGAATAATGATTATTATGAAACTGAACTTTGTGAAATAGTATTAAGACTTATTAGCTTATCACTAGAATTCATGAATTAATAATTTTCTATATTATAAATAACCGACATCATTTCGCGCTTAGTCAACACACAGAGTACACATAAATCAAAATACTCGTATCTTACCGACATTGTATTTCTTACCGATTTTAAATTTAGAAAATAATGAATTCTATTGTTTTTAGTTTTACAGACATTTTACATACGAGATTGCTAAATATGATACTAAACATAATTTGACCGTGAACAGTAAACTACAGAGTCTATAATAACTAGACACCGGACATCTGGAGTCCTTTTTTTTGGGACGGACTCGAATATTACAACATTTTTTAATTAAAAAATGCGTTAATAATTTATGGAACCTATGTTTTTCAGAAAAATAAGTTGTACGATGTAGTAGGTACAATGAAATATGAAATAAATGATATTGATAATATGTGCAAGAGACTTTATCGATACTTAATTATATAGAAACGCTGCTATTAGTAGGTAGATATACTATACTATTTAGAGAAATTAATGAAGCGCTTACGTATAGAGTGGAAAAATTAGTTGTTAATAGTAATATCTATAATATTTAATAATATTCCACTTTTTATATACATACCTATTATTGTAATCAAAGTTTAAAATTTCTACTAAACTACTTTTATTTTCACTATCAAATAACAAATCACACTTGCTCCCATAATGAGAAGGACCTGACAGCTAGTGTATTATTAAAATCGTACCAAATCTGAATGATTTCGTATATTATGTTGATACTACGAAAATATATAATATGAAAACATATTATTATATTATATGGATTTATGGATGGGTAAAATGTGGAATATCGGACCTATGTGATTAATGAAACCCTTTAGAAAAAGTTTCGTACGAAAGATACTTCAAATCGTACTTTTGTGTTTCAAGCAAGTGGTTGGACATATTGAGATATTCAATTTTAATATATAGGTACTGATGTTGTAATGTTTTTTTTGACATTTTGATAGGCCATTTTCAAAAACTTTATATTCATCATGCAAAATATGTAAGTACATGCGTTTTCTGTTAATTGCTACTCCCTAATACTATAAATTATATATCATAGTATTATTTCAATGAAATATATAAACCCGATATAATTATTTATTTCGGAAGTTATCAAAATGATACAATCATAATTAGTCGACATTGATACATTGTGTATATATAGTACCTAATACCATTGATAATAAATTATTTTATCAAGAAAATATTAGATATAAATAGGTATAACACAGTTGCAGTGCCTACCATTTGCCTTAACAAGTTGACCTTGGTTCTAATAGTTCATTGATTTATCCAATCTGGGAGTTCACACATGAAACTATAATTTGATGTTATAGTAATATGGTAGAAAAAACAAAAAAAACTTAACCTGCTCGTTTGTTAACTGATCTACGTATTTTCTTAAAATCCGAGATCACTTCAGTTTTGACGATTATGGATTATAGTTTAAAATTGTTTATTTGTTTTTATTTAGTGAGTAGGTATATTTCGTGATATTTCACATTAGCTGGTTCCATTGTTTACGGGAAATGACGATTTAACGGGCTTACCTATTGAATGTATTAATAGTATGTAATATATTCATCACAAACACTTCAGATAATCAAAATTTGTTTTTTACTTGATCCTTTACTAATAGGTAAGAAGGTTTTAACAATCTTTTATTATGTCAATGTGCATTTACGATCGGTGAGTGCGCATAGTGCACGAAGAAGCCAGAAGGCCATAAGCCAGAAGGCATAAGCCGGGTCGTAAATAATGACTAATAGAATACCTAGTACAAAACATAAATCAATTAGAATTTATTGATTAATATTTTTGCCACTCGTACCCGTTAGATATAGGGACCATTATACCACTTTCCTCTAGAAGGTGTATAAGGTACTTTTAAACACTTTGTACATTTTGCATTTTTGTTTATTGTTATTAAATCTTAGTTGATATTATTCTTTTGACTTATTAACTTAAAAATAACAACAATGGATGAAATATAATATTCCTAAATATTATAATATGTCACATATATAATATTGTGTAAGTATATAATATATAATTATCAAGCCTCGATAGCGAAGGCTGCGTGACTAGCAAATGCACTTACGACCTATGTAAACCTGCCGCTTTGTAATTTTATTCTTGTAAATCCACGGTATTATAGATGGTTGCACTATTATATCTAAAATGTAAACATAAATTTATATGCAATATTGGTATATACTACAGCTGATGATGATACATACTATCGTATAGAAAATAATTCATTTTTAAGTTGTGGGTTTCTTGTACGTATCATGCGACAAAAGCAATAAAATCGTCTTCAAGTTTTTGTCATTGGTCGGGAACCTTTTTTGATACATACACCTACGGCAGGTGAATTTTAAACACAGCAAATTTTTCACAGTTTTGAAGTTACGCTATTTCTTAATGTATATAAACCAGTCATTTAATAAATAAGGACAAATATCACCAACAAGTTAGTTCAAGTAAACAATCGACTCCCACGTCCTCTATACTTAATTGACTTTTTATGCAATAATATGTAGCTACCTATATTTTGTACTGTTATTCAATTGAAAATGTCCATTAGGATAAAATCGTTTGAATATCAACATTATGGAATAAATGTGGAAAAAGTACGAAAGTACATATTATAAAGTGTTTTAATGAAATATGTATCTAGGTACCAGTCGTTTTATGTGATGAATAGTTCTTTACACTTTATAATATTTAAGTATTTAAATCAAATACATAATATAATCATATATCAGATAATTTCTTTTTAATAACAACATTTAAATATAATGCTAATTATGTCGAATGGCCACCTAATCGGCGCGCCTTTAGCGTACAATGTATTAAATGGGACGGCGGGACTTTTTTTAATGTTACACACCTACAAACTTACCTGTAGAATGGCCAAAAATGGAACTACGAATTACCATAGGACGCCATTTTGAAAATTTCATTCGAATGTCAGATTTTGTCCAGTTACTAGTCTTGATTGGGTAGTTTTCGACAATGGCTCCATTTTTTTTGTAGTACTTATTCCACTTTTAATCAATAAATTAGGACCGGTTTCATCCGCCTCAGAGGGACATTTTCAACTGAATCTTCCCTTGTTCGGTTGAAAATGTCCCTCTGATGCGAACGAAACCGGTCCTAATTTATTGATTAAAAGTGGAATAAGTACTACAAAAAAATGCGTTTTTTTAATTAAACAACAATAAATATTAACGTAATACAATCACTAAGTGAAAATCTGAAGTATTACATGGGACGGCGGGACTTTTTTTTAACGTTACACACCTACAAACTTACCTGTAGAATGGCCAAAAATGGAACTACGAACTACCATAGGACGCCATTTTGAAAATTTCATTCGAATGTCAGATTTTGTCCAGTTACGAGTCTTGATTGGGTAGTTTTCGACAATGGCTCCATTTTTTTGTAGTACTTATTCCACTTTTAATCTATAAATTAGGACCGGTTTCGTCCGCCTCAGAGGGACATTTTCAACTGAATCTTCCCTTGTTCAGTTGAAAATGTTTCTCTGATGCGAACGAAACCGGTCCTAATTTATTGATTAAAAGTGGAATAATTACTACAAAAAATGCGTTTTATTAAATTAAACAACAATAAATATTAACGTAATACAATGACTAAGTGAAAATCTGAAGCAATGTTATATTGCAAAACCTTTAGAAGAATGCAATTACGGCTTACGCAATACATAATATTATAATAGTAGGTTCAAACGAATATTTTCAGGGATGTCTCGCATCTTCAGATGTACGCCACTGGTATTTTGAAGATGAAATTTCTTACGATCGATTTGATGAAATTCTTCAATGTCAATAGTTTATAATCAAATAGACCAGTTTGGGCAGAGCATCCTCAAAATACTTAAATATCTAAAGAAATAAACAAGTAGGTATGTGACTTTTTTATCGATATGTAGGTACGGTATTGTTGCTTGGTAATACTAATAGGTATCAGTATGATACATTTAGAACATAAAACGGGTCAGCGGACAAAATCTTCCAATATTTGTATTTATATTAGTGGTAGGTACGCAAAAGCTATTCGATATTTAATTATGAAAAAACATATTCTACACGCATTTTATAAAAATGGTTTACCATTACTTACCTGCAATAAAACAAACCATCAATTTTGTAATGCGATCTTTTTAATTGCATTTTGCGAATTTGAATTCGTTTGTCGTAGCCGCAAGTCGCGTTATAATATTGGCAAGACGATTATCTTAATTACAATAATTACCATCGCACCTGAGCTGCCAGAAAAAACAACTGACAAATTGTAGAAATCCATACTAAGAATCATTTGGGCAAAAGTCTCCTTAGGATATTGGATTCGTCCACCATTTTAATGTGTTTTTTTATGGGTTGACGGTTAAAAACTTGAAAGATCCGGCCTTTAATAATAACAAACCATAATTCAAATCTGTAATTGCTCTCTACTCAGACCAATATGATGTCATTTTACCCGGTCGGCGCACGATATTCTGGAACTTACGCATGGCGAAAACTATTAGCACGGTTTAAGTTGTTTTTTAATATATAGTTATTTCATACTAAGCTTTGGGTTCATTTCAAGTAAACTAAATATATTGCCCGGGCGCAAATAATTTCAGCGAGGATGACGTATACGGTGCATAGTGAATGTATTATCGCCTATTGACAATATGGGCACATCGCTTTATGGTTTGCATTACAATAAGTGAGCGATAATATTAAAAACATATGAATAAAAAATATCATTTACGATGTTGAACAATGTTTCATAGCAATGCAAGCACTTGTATGATGTTAGACCAGCCGCCGCTGGTCACTAGGTAAGCATAATTATAATATGAATAAAAACTTTTAAATCCCTAACTTCTCTCTCTTCGTCCCCATAAAGCAGTGGTTTCCAAACTTTATGTTACTACGCCTCCCTTTAAAAAAATCTAATCTTGGCGCCTCCCCCTCCCCTCTTTATTCACCTTTTTAAATAGTCAACAATGTACTAATGACTACAAAAATGAAAAAAAATATAAAAATAAACAAGGCCTTACTACTTATATTATATTCATTTTTCAATTAATTTGTTTTTCATGCGATGAATGTGCTTGTTCATTGGCACATTCAATTTCAATAGTAGTCAATCCAAATGGATTCTATCATGGGCCCCACATCCTGAAGTGGGCCCCCAGGCCAGGATCTTTGGCCGGCCCACCTACCTATCGCTCAGGTTAAGGGCAGTGTGGTGCTCTAATGTAGTGTTTCCTAAATTATACATGGGAGTTATCATTTAAGTAGGTATATCAATCATAATATAGGTATCACATCAAATTGTAACGCACAACCACATATATAAAATATTTAATAGCCCTGAATCAAAGCAGCGCAGGCGACTTTTTTACTATTAATAAAATAATGTAAAAATTCCATTATCAAATTAACCAAGAACTGAGTAAATAGATTTTTTTTTGCTTCAATATATCTGGCACAGAAATCATTTTAAAGTGGAAACATGGCGAACTTATTTTTTTGTAATTTTGATTTCCAAAGCTCCAATTTTTTATGACTGCCTTCACTTCAAATCAGTGAATGCATTAGTGGTCAGTGCATTGATTTATTCACTCATTTTTTTCAATAAATTTCAACAAAATTATCGTTCCTAAACAAATTTGCCTCAATTTTCAACATTATGATTTGACCCTTTTATTTCATTTTTCACGAGAAAGCTAGCGCGCTTCACAATATTATAGAAGTGAGGTATTATTATTTTTTAACCAAATAGTCAAGTTTAACAACAAAATTATCGTTCCTAAACAAATTTGACTCAAATTTCAACATTATGATTTAACCCTTTTATTTCATTTTTTCACGAGATAGCAAGCGCGCTTCGCAATGGTATAGAAGTGAGGTATTATAAAATTAGTCTCCATATTTTCAGATAGGTTTGTAAACAACCTTTTATAGGACTGTTTTTTTTGTGTAGTTTATAACTAGTGGCCATTTTATAAACTATGCATTTGCAAACTGCAACAATGTGGCTAGATTAATTAATTGTGTCAAACTGTTCGCGCCTCCCTTTGCAACACTCCGCGCCTCACAGTTTGGAAATCGCTGCCATAAAGTATATTTTTGAAAACTTGTTTACTTGTGCGCTTTTTAGTCCAGTCAAATTACACCGAAAAATATGATATGGTTGCAAAAGGTGGGGTAGAAGATTTTTTTTTCCTACTTGTATATAATGATAATGAGTACGAAAAAAACGAGTTTGCCAATTCGGATGACTTCGGCACAACTTTTGGAGGGCAAAAAACCGCTGATTTTGAGGACAGTATCATTGGAATGAGCATTTGATAACTCCGTTCGATCAATACTACTAGTAAGGTGATGGAGTGCACCTACTTCTTCTTCGGTAAGTTCAATTATTGTATCCCAAAACAATACACATGTAAAGAATAAACATAACTGCGCGCGCGATGGAGACTAAACTAAAGCAAACGTGGTACTGATTCGTATCGTGGCACCAGCGGTACTGGTGGGGGTATTCGAATGTGGCCCTTTCTACCACTCCCACTACCCCTCCCCCCACCCCCACGCACCATCTGGAACATTGGGCCCATTGACCATAAAGTCTAGTTTGTAACCCCAAACTGTTTATTTGTAAGATATTAAGTTTAAAATGGTATTTCTTCTCATTAAAGTTTGATTTTTACTAAAACACGTATTTTCGAATACATATATACTGTTTTTGACAGCAAATATCTCATAAACGGTCTGAAAATTGTATATAACAATGTTTTTGCTACAACCGATCATTTTTGAGATATTAGTGAAAAACCAAAAAAAATCCCAAAATTTTGCGGTTTTTTTCCAGCCAAAAGTTGTGCCGAAATCATCCGAATTGGCAAACTCGTTTTTTTCTTACTCATCATATATACAAGTAGGAAAAAAATCTTCTGCCCCACCTTTTGCAACCAAAAAGTACAGATTGACTGAACTATTTACCTATCAATCAATATTAAAATCATATCAGTAAAATATAGGTAGGTAGATACCTATATCAAACAGTGAAGTTTCTTAAGTTAATTATCTCGCGAATCAAATCAATGGTGCCCACGTTTATGTCCATTTCTATCTGAAAACCGACCATGAAGAATCTGTCGGCGAAGGTTTCAGTTTGATAACATCATTAATAAATAATTATTAAAAGTACAAGTATTTTATTGGAAGACGGTATGACGTTCTCATGTTCGGACCACCAAAAGATCAAACTACACTTAGTTGGCTTTTTAATAGTAATATAAGCTATGCAAATTCCATCAATATCAGTTAAGTAGGTACCTAGTTTGTTTTTAGTTATAACAGAAAAAACAGTTGTGTGTGTTGAAGATTGTATGGTCACCTTTGAAGCACCAAGAGAATATGAAACTCCACCAAATAGGTAGATCATTTTAGCGTTGCGACCAAATAAAATGATTTTTGGAAGAAAGTTAAATGGAGGACACCGGAAGAAGAAGACACATTACAAAGCTGGTACCTACTAATAACAGCCGGTAACGCGAATTGCGACGATGATACCAGCGAGCAAGCGCGTATGCCGGACGCTGAACTGTCTGAAACGAATGACTGCCAAAGGAGTAAAATAAATCGATTATTAGAAAGCCTAAAAAATATATTATGTCTTCATTGTTACGGTTACATTACAAGTACATAATATTGTATACATACAAAATGTTTTTTAGCTAGGTGCCTACACAAAATAACAACTTAATGAATAATAAATGTACCTACCTACCTATTATTTACACAATAGGAACATAATTTTGTTGACTTTGTACCTAACTAACGTCGTGACGCATATTATTCTGCTCTAACACAGTGGTTTCCAAACTTTATTTTACTACGCCTCTCTTTTAAAAAAATCAAATCTTGGCGCCTCCCCCCCCTCTTTATTTCATTAAATAATACAGACACCCTTTTAAATAGTCAACAATGTAAAAACAATTAAAAAAAAAAACAATGTTTTACTACTTATATTAATTTATTTGTCATGCGATGAATGTGCTTGTTTATTAGCACAATCAATTTCAATAGTAGTCAATCCAAATTCATCATCGTTCATTGACAAATGGATTCTATCATGGGCCCCACATCCTGAAGCGGGCCCCCAGGCCAGGATCTTTGGCGGGACCACCTACATATCGCTGAGGTTAAGAGTAGTGTGGTGCTCTCTAAGTAGTGTTTCCTAAATTATACGCGAGAGTTATCATTTAAGTATATCAATGATCATACAGATATCACATCAAATTGCAACGCACAACCACATATTTAAAATATGTAATAGTCATGAAAGAAAGCAGAGCCGCAGGCGACTTTTTTTACTATTAGTAAATAGGTTTTTGTTTGCTTCAATATATCTGATGCAAAAATCATTTGAAAACATGGCGAATATCACTTTCCTCCATTTTGGTAAGTGAAACAAACTGTCACTTTTATTTTGTTGTCTGATTTTTTTTTTCGTCTGGGTTCGGGATGTGGAGGTGAACAATAACACACCGGAATTGTTTCGGAAACGACGAGTTTATTTGGTGTTAATATATACTAGATTACTACATTTTATATAATTTATTTTTCGGATGACGAAATATGCGTAGCGCGAGCGAACAGTGTTTTCTGCGTGCTGTCAAAGAAGCTTCTGCCGCCAAAACAAACGGTCACACTTGCGAGCCGTGCAAAAATGCGGCGTTGCCATTCGTATTTTTTTTGACAATGTTGCCGGTCAGATATTTATTAGACAGATATTAAACATTATTTAATTATTGTCGCAATCAGCCGTTACTATTTGTTGGATTCGATACCGATTCGGGCGTCTCCAGATACACAGAGACATCCCCAAATGGGGTCCATACGGGGGTGCCACACGAACTTATTTTTTTTTTTGTAATTTTGATTTCCAAAGCTCCATTTTTTTATGAATGCCTTCACTTTGTCTTTTTAAATCAGTGAATGCATTAGTGGTCCTTGCATTGATTTATTCGCTCATTTTTTTTTAAATTTCAACCAAATAGACAGGATTAACAAATAATTATCGTTCAACAAATTTGCTTCAATTTTCAACATTATGATTTAACCCTTTTATTTCATTTTTCACGAGATAGCCAGCGCGCTTCACAATATTATAGAAGTGAGGTATTATTAAATTAGTAGATATCCATATCTTCAGACAGGTTTGCAAACAACCTTTTATTTCATTTTTCACGAGATAGCCAGCGCGCTTCACAATATTATAGAAGTGAGGTATTATTAAATTAGTAGATATCCATATCTTCAGACAGGTTTGCAAACAACCTTTTATAGGACTTTTTTTATGTAGTTTAAAACTAGCGGCCGTTTGATAAACTATGCATTTGCAAACTGCAAACCTGTGGCTACATTAATTGTGTTAAACTTTTCGCGCCTCCCTTTGCAACACTCCGCGCCTCCCAGTTTGGAAATCGCTGCTCTAACACGTCGTGTTTTTGATTTATTCTGCCAAAATATTGACTAGCCATACTTTTGTATGTAATAATACGGGCACGTAAGCAGATAATGTTATGATGTCTATCTATTCGCCGACTTCAATATATATTTTTTTAAATCAATAATACCGCGCAGATTCAATTTGTTTGGGACAAAAACTACTTAGATTCGCCAATATTCGACGTAACATTCAACAAATAAAAACAGATTCCACGAAAATTCAAATTCAAATAACAAATCACACTTGCTCCCATAATGAGAAGGACCTGACAGCTAGTGTATTATTAAAATCGTACCAAATCTGAATGATTTCGTATATTATGTTGATACTACGAAAATATATAATATGAAAACATATTATTATATTATATGGATTTATGGATGGGTAAAATGTGGAATATCGGACCTATGTGATTAATGAAACCCTTTAGAAAAAGTTTCGTACGAAAGATACTTCAAATCGTACTTTTGTGTTTCAAGCAAGTGGTTGGACATATTGAGATATTCAATTTTAATATATAGGTACTGATGTTGTAATGTTTTTTTTGACATTTTGATAGGCCATTTTCAAAAACTTTATATTCATCATGCAAAATATGTAAGTACATGCGTTTTCTGTTAATTGCTACTCCCTAATACTATAAATTATATATCATAGTATTATTTCAATGAAATATATAAACCCGATATAATTATTTATTTCGGAAGTTATCAAAATGATACAATCATAATTAGTCGACATTGATACATTGTGTATATATAGTACCTAATACCATTGATAATAAATTATTTTATCAAGAAAATATTAGATATAAATAGGTATAACACAGTTGCAGTGCCTACCATTTGCCTTAACAAGTTGACCTTGGTTCTAATAGTTCATTGATTTATCCAATCTGGGAGTTCACACATGAAACTATAATTTGATGTTATAGTAATATGGTAGAAAAAACAAAAAAAACTTAACCTGCTCGTTTGTTAACTGATCTACGTATTTTCTTAAAATCCGAGATCACTTCAGTTTTGACGATTATGGATTATAGTTTAAAATTGTTTATTTGTTTTTATTTAGTGAGTAGGTATATTTCGTGATATTTCACATTAGCTGGTTCCATTGTTTACGGGAAATGACGATTTAACGGGCTTACCTATTGAATGTATTAATAGTATGTAATATATTCATCACAAACACTTCAGATAATCAAAATTTGTTTTTTACTTGATCCTTTACTAATAGGTAAGAAGGTTTTAACAATCTTTTATTATGTCAATGTGCATTTACGATCGGTGAGTGCGCATAGTGCACGAAGAAGCCAGAAGGCCATAAGCCAGAAGGCATAAGCCGGGTCGTAAATAATGACTAATAGAATACCTAGTACAAAACATAAATCAATTAGAATTTATTGATTAATATTTTTGCCACTCGTACCCGTTAGATATAGGGACCATTATACCACTTTCCTCTAGAAGGTGTATAAGGTACTTTTAAACACTTTGTACATTTTGCATTTTTGTTTATTGTTATTAAATCTTAGTTGATATTATTCTTTTGACTTATTAACTTAAAAATAACAACAATGGATGAAATATAATATTCCTAAATATTATAATATGTCACATATATAATATTGTGTAAGTATATAATATATAATTATCAAGCCTCGATAGCGAAGGCTGCGTGACTAGCAAATGCACTTACGACCTATGTAAACCTGCCGCTTTGTAATTTTATTCTTGTAAATCCACGGTATTATAGATGGTTGCACTATTATATCTAAAATGTAAACATAAATTTATATGCAATATTGGTATATACTACAGCTGATGATGATACATACTATCGTATAGAAAATAATTCATTTTTAAGTTGTGGGTTTCTTGTACGTATCATGCGACAAAAGCAATAAAATCGTCTTCAAGTTTTTGTCATTGGTCGGGAACCTTTTTTGATACATACACCTACGGCAGGTGAATTTTAAACACAGCAAATTTTTCACAGTTTTGAAGTTACGCTATTTCTTAATGTATATAAACCAGTCATTTAATAAATAAGGACAAATATCACCAACAAGTTAGTTCAAGTAAACAATCGACTCCCACGTCCTCTATACTTAATTGACTTTTTATGCAATAATATGTAGCTACCTATATTTTGTACTGTTATTCAATTGAAAATGTCCATTAGGATAAAATCGTTTGAATATCAACATTATGGAATAAATGTGGAAAAAGTACGAAAGTACATATTATAAAGTGTTTTAATGAAATATGTATCTAGGTACCAGTCGT
The DNA here is from genome assembly GCF_057557595.1 of Rhyacophila brunnea. Lineage (NCBI taxonomy): Eukaryota > Metazoa > Arthropoda > Insecta > Trichoptera > Rhyacophilidae > Rhyacophila > Rhyacophila brunnea. The sequence goes on from NW_028232752.1 coordinate 38,387,251, forward strand.
TTTATGTGATGAATAGTTCTTTACACTTTATAATATTTAAGTATTTAAATCAAATACATAATATAATCATATATCAGATAATTTCTTTTTAATAACAACATTTAAATATAATGCTAATTATGTCGAATGGCCACCTAATCGGCGCGCCTTTAGCGTACAATGTATTAAATGGGACGGCGGGACTTTTTTTAATGTTACACACCTACAAACTTACCTGTAGAATGGCCAAAAATGGAACTACGAATTACCATAGGACGCCATTTTGAAAATTTCATTCGAATGTCAGATTTTGTCCAGTTACTAGTCTTGATTGGGTAGTTTTCGACAATGGCTCCATTTTTTTTGTAGTACTTATTCCACTTTTAATCAATAAATTAGGACCGGTTTCATCCGCCTCAGAGGGACATTTTCAACTGAATCTTCCCTTGTTCGGTTGAAAATGTCCCTCTGATGCGAACGAAACCGGTCCTAATTTATTGATTAAAAGTGGAATAAGTACTACAAAAAAATGCGTTTTTTTAATTAAACAACAATAAATATTAACGTAATACAATCACTAAGTGAAAATCTGAAGTATTACATGGGACGGCGGGACTTTTTTTTAACGTTACACACCTACAAACTTACCTGTAGAATGGCCAAAAATGGAACTACGAACTACCATAGGACGCCATTTTGAAAATTTCATTCGAATGTCAGATTTTGTCCAGTTACGAGTCTTGATTGGGTAGTTTTCGACAATGGCTCCATTTTTTTGTAGTACTTATTCCACTTTTAATCTATAAATTAGGACCGGTTTCGTCCGCCTCAGAGGGACATTTTCAACTGAATCTTCCCTTGTTCAGTTGAAAATGTTTCTCTGATGCGAACGAAACCGGTCCTAATTTATTGATTAAAAGTGGAATAATTACTACAAAAAATGCGTTTTATTAAATTAAACAACAATAAATATTAACGTAATACAATGACTAAGTGAAAATCTGAAGCAATGTTATATTGCAAAACCTTTAGAAGAATGCAATTACGGCTTACGCAATACATAATATTATAATAGTAGGTTCAAACGAATATTTTCAGGGATGTCTCGCATCTTCAGATGTACGCCACTGGTATTTTGAAGATGAAATTTCTTACGATCGATTTGATGAAATTCTTCAATGTCAATAGTTTATAATCAAATAGACCAGTTTGGGCAGAGCATCCTCAAAATACTTAAATATCTAAAGAAATAAACAAGTAGGTATGTGACTTTTTTATCGATATGTAGGTACGGTATTGTTGCTTGGTAATACTAATAGGTATCAGTATGATACATTTAGAACATAAAACGGGTCAGCGGACAAAATCTTCCAATATTTGTATTTATATTAGTGGTAGGTACGCAAAAGCTATTCGATATTTAATTATGAAAAAACATATTCTACACGCATTTTATAAAAATGGTTTACCATTACTTACCTGCAATAAAACAAACCATCAATTTTGTAATGCGATCTTTTTAATTGCATTTTGCGAATTTGAATTCGTTTGTCGTAGCCGCAAGTCGCGTTATAATATTGGCAAGACGATTATCTTAATTACAATAATTACCATCGCACCTGAGCTGCCAGAAAAAACAACTGACAAATTGTAGAAATCCATACTAAGAATCATTTGGGCAAAAGTCTCCTTAGGATATTGGATTCGTCCACCATTTTAATGTGTTTTTTTATGGGTTGACGGTTAAAAACTTGAAAGATCCGGCCTTTAATAATAACAAACCATAATTCAAATCTGTAATTGCTCTCTACTCAGACCAATATGATGTCATTTTACCCGGTCGGCGCACGATATTCTGGAACTTACGCATGGCGAAAACTATTAGCACGGTTTAAGTTGTTTTTTAATATATAGTTATTTCATACTAAGCTTTGGGTTCATTTCAAGTAAACTAAATATATTGCCCGGGCGCAAATAATTTCAGCGAGGATGACGTATACGGTGCATAGTGAATGTATTATCGCCTATTGACAATATGGGCACATCGCTTTATGGTTTGCATTACAATAAGTGAGCGATAATATTAAAAACATATGAATAAAAAATATCATTTACGATGTTGAACAATGTTTCATAGCAATGCAAGCACTTGTATGATGTTAGACCAGCCGCCGCTGGTCACTAGGTAAGCATAATTATAATATGAATAAAAACTTTTAAATCCCTAACTTCTCTCTCTTCGTCCCCATAAAGCAGTGGTTTCCAAACTTTATGTTACTACGCCTCCCTTTAAAAAAATCTAATCTTGGCGCCTCCCCCTCCCCTCTTTATTCACCTTTTTAAATAGTCAACAATGTACTAATGACTACAAAAATGAAAAAAAATATAAAAATAAACAAGGCCTTACTACTTATATTATATTCATTTTTCAATTAATTTGTTTTTCATGCGATGAATGTGCTTGTTCATTGGCACATTCAATTTCAATAGTAGTCAATCCAAATGGATTCTATCATGGGCCCCACATCCTGAAGTGGGCCCCCAGGCCAGGATCTTTGGCCGGCCCACCTACCTATCGCTCAGGTTAAGGGCAGTGTGGTGCTCTAATGTAGTGTTTCCTAAATTATACATGGGAGTTATCATTTAAGTAGGTATATCAATCATAATATAGGTATCACATCAAATTGTAACGCACAACCACATATATAAAATATTTAATAGCCCTGAATCAAAGCAGCGCAGGCGACTTTTTTACTATTAATAAAATAATGTAAAAATTCCATTATCAAATTAACCAAGAACTGAGTAAATAGATTTTTTTTTGCTTCAATATATCTGGCACAGAAATCATTTTAAAGTGGAAACATGGCGAACTTATTTTTTTGTAATTTTGATTTCCAAAGCTCCAATTTTTTATGACTGCCTTCACTTCAAATCAGTGAATGCATTAGTGGTCAGTGCATTGATTTATTCACTCATTTTTTTCAATAAATTTCAACAAAATTATCGTTCCTAAACAAATTTGCCTCAATTTTCAACATTATGATTTGACCCTTTTATTTCATTTTTCACGAGAAAGCTAGCGCGCTTCACAATATTATAGAAGTGAGGTATTATTATTTTTTAACCAAATAGTCAAGTTTAACAACAAAATTATCGTTCCTAAACAAATTTGACTCAAATTTCAACATTATGATTTAACCCTTTTATTTCATTTTTTCACGAGATAGCAAGCGCGCTTCGCAATGGTATATAGAAGTGAGGTATTATAAAATTAGTCTCCATATTTTCAGATAGGTTTGTAAACAACCTTTTATAGGACTGTTTTTTTTGTGTAGTTTATAACTAGTGGCCATTTTATAAACTATGCATTTGCAAACTGCAACAATGTGGCTAGATTAATTAATTGTGTCAAACTGTTCGCGCCTCCCTTTGCAACACTCCGCGCCTCACAGTTTGGAAATCGCTGCCATAAAGTATATTTTTGAAAACTTGTTTACTTGTGCGCTTTTTAGTCCAGTCAAATTACACCGAAAAATATGATATGGTTGCAAAAGGTGGGGTAGAAGATTTTTTTTTCCTACTTGTATATAATGATAATGAGTACGAAAAAAACGAGTTTGCCAATTCGGATGACTTCGGCACAACTTTTGGAGGGCAAAAAACCGCTGATTTTGAGGACAGTATCATTGGAATGAGCATTTGATAACTCCGTTCGATCAATACTACTAGTAAGGTGATGGAGTGCACCTACTTCTTCTTCGGTAAGTTCAATTATTGTATCCCAAAACAATACACATGTAAAGAATAAACATAACTGCGCGCGCGATGGAGACTAAACTAAAGCAAACGTGGTACTGATTCGTATCGTGGCACCAGCGGTACTGGTGGGGGTATTCGAATGTGGCCCTTTCTACCACTCCCACTACCCCTCCCCCCACCCCCACGCACCATCTGGAACATTGGGCCCATTGACCATAAAGTCTAGTTTGTAACCCCAAACTGTTTATTTGTAAGATATTAAGTTTAAAATGGTATTTCTTCTCATTAAAGTTTGATTTTTACTAAAACACGTATTTTCGAATACATATATACTGTTTTTGACAGCAAATATCTCATAAACGGTCTGAAAATTGTATATAACAATGTTTTTGCTACAACCGATCATTTTTGAGATATTAGTGAAAAACCAAAAAAAATCCCAAAATTTTGCGGTTTTTTTCCAGCCAAAAGTTGTGCCGAAATCATCCGAATTGGCAAACTCGTTTTTTTCTTACTCATCATATATACAAGTAGGAAAAAAATCTTCTGCCCCACCTTTTGCAACCAAAAAGTACAGATTGACTGAACTATTTACCTATCAATCAATATTAAAATCATATCAGTAAAATATAGGTAGGTAGATACCTATATCAAACAGTGAAGTTTCTTAAGTTAATTATCTCGCGAATCAAATCAATGGTGCCCACGTTTATGTCCATTTCTATCTGAAAACCGACCATGAAGAATCTGTCGGCGAAGGTTTCAGTTTGATAACATCATTAATAAATAATTATTAAAAGTACAAGTATTTTATTGGAAGACGGTATGACGTTCTCATGTTCGGACCACCAAAAGATCAAACTACACTTAGTTGGCTTTTTAATAGTAATATAAGCTATGCAAATTCCATCAATATCAGTTAAGTAGGTACCTAGTTTGTTTTTAGTTATAACAGAAAAAACAGTTGTGTGTGTTGAAGATTGTATGGTCACCTTTGAAGCACCAAGAGAATATGAAACTCCACCAAATAGGTAGATCATTTTAGCGTTGCGACCAAATAAAATGATTTTTGGAAGAAAGTTAAATGGAGGACACCGGAAGAAGAAGACACATTACAAAGCTGGTACCTACTAATAACAGCCGGTAACGCGAATTGCGACGATGATACCAGCGAGCAAGCGCGTATGCCGGACGCTGAACTGTCTGAAACGAATGACTGCCAAAGGAGTAAAATAAATCGATTATTAGAAAGCCTAAAAAATATATTATGTCTTCATTGTTACGGTTACATTACAAGTACATAATATTGTATACATACAAAATGTTTTTTAGCTAGGTGCCTACACAAAATAACAACTTAATGAATAATAAATGTACCTACCTACCTATTATTTACACAATAGGAACATAATTTTGTTGACTTTGTACCTAACTAACGTCGTGACGCATATTATTCTGCTCTAACACAGTGGTTTCCAAACTTTATTTTACTACGCCTCTCTTTTAAAAAAATCAAATCTTGGCGCCTCCCCCCCCTCTTTATTTCATTAAATAATACAGACACCCTTTTAAATAGTCAACAATGTAAAAACAATTAAAAAAAAAAACAATGTTTTACTACTTATATTAATTTATTTGTCATGCGATGAATGTGCTTGTTTATTAGCACAATCAATTTCAATAGTAGTCAATCCAAATTCATCATCGTTCATTGACAAATGGATTCTATCATGGGCCCCACATCCTGAAGCGGGCCCCCAGGCCAGGATCTTTGGCGGGACCACCTACATATCGCTGAGGTTAAGAGTAGTGTGGTGCTCTCTAAGTAGTGTTTCCTAAATTATACGCGAGAGTTATCATTTAAGTATATCAATGATCATACAGATATCACATCAAATTGCAACGCACAACCACATATTTAAAATATGTAATAGTCATGAAAGAAAGCAGAGCCGCAGGCGACTTTTTTTACTATTAGTAAATAGGTTTTTGTTTGCTTCAATATATCTGATGCAAAAATCATTTGAAAACATGGCGAATATCACTTTCCTCCATTTTGGTAAGTGAAACAAACTGTCACTTTTATTTTGTTGTCTGATTTTTTTTTTCGTCTGGGTTCGGGATGTGGAGGTGAACAATAACACACCGGAATTGTTTCGGAAACGACGAGTTTATTTGGTGTTAATATATACTAGATTACTACATTTTATATAATTTATTTTTCGGATGACGAAATATGCGTAGCGCGAGCGAACAGTGTTTTCTGCGTGCTGTCAAAGAAGCTTCTGCCGCCAAAACAAACGGTCACACTTGCGAGCCGTGCAAAAATGCGGCGTTGCCATTCGTATTTTTTTTGACAATGTTGCCGGTCAGATATTTATTAGACAGATATTAAACATTATTTAATTATTGTCGCAATCAGCCGTTACTATTTGTTGGATTCGATACCGATTCGGGCGTCTCCAGATACACAGAGACATCCCCAAATGGGGTCCATACGGGGGTGCCACACGAACTTATTTTTTTTTTTGTAATTTTGATTTCCAAAGCTCCATTTTTTTATGAATGCCTTCACTTTGTCTTTTTAAATCAGTGAATGCATTAGTGGTCCTTGCATTGATTTATTCGCTCATTTTTTTTTAAATTTCAACCAAATAGACAGGATTAACAAATAATTATCGTTCAACAAATTTGCTTCAATTTTCAACATTATGATTTAACCCTTTTATTTCATTTTTCACGAGATAGCCAGCGCGCTTCACAATATTATAGAAGTGAGGTATTATTAAATTAGTAGATATCCATATCTTCAGACAGGTTTGCAAACAACCTTTTATTTCATTTTTCACGAGATAGCCAGCGCGCTTCACAATATTATAGAAGTGAGGTATTATTAAATTAGTAGATATCCATATCTTCAGACAGGTTTGCAAACAACCTTTTATAGGACTTTTTTTATGTAGTTTAAAACTAGCGGCCGTTTGATAAACTATGCATTTGCAAACTGCAAACCTGTGGCTACATTAATTGTGTTAAACTTTTCGCGCCTCCCTTTGCAACACTCCGCGCCTCCCAGTTTGGAAATCGCTGCTCTAACACGTCGTGTTTTTGATTTATTCTGCCAAAATATTGACTAGCCATACTTTTGTATGTAATAATACGGGCACGTAAGCAGATAATGTTATGATGTCTATCTATTCGCCGACTTCAATATATATTTTTTTAAATCAATAATACCGCGCAGATTCAATTTGTTTGGGACAAAAACTACTTAGATTCGCCAATATTCGACGTAACATTCAACAAATAAAAACAGATTCCACGAAAAAATTAATTATATTTTAATGGCCTTGATCCATCACAGGATGCTGCCGATATCTATTAAAAATTAAAATAGCTACGTGTTTTTTTTCTTAACATGTTATTTTGATAGGATCGATAAATAAATAAATATTGATATTCCAACGAAATAAAAGTCTTAATTTCTTTCTTAATTAGACTTAAAGGCCATCTAATTTAAAGTAATAGTTGAATTCAACCATTTTAATATATAAAAAATATAATAAAGCATGTTATTCTTGACCTTCGTTTTAAATACCTAACGAACACCATCAATAATTTGCCACACAATTTATTACATTTTCTACTTAACTGATTAAGGAATGATATTGTCGTTAATTGAAAATACATAATTAAATTATTAATTACTAATCCAATAAGTAATTTTGTGTTTTATTTGTTGCTTTCTTAATTTGGTCAAAACGTCTAAAAATAGAAAATATTGAAAGATCGCTCTCTAAGAAGAATAAAATAAGTAAGAATCTGTAAGATTAATAATGATATTATTATATCAATAAAATATCACTGTCGGGCGAGTACACGCGACAGAAATATATTTTTTTACTTTGCTCTCCTTTCCCAGACACGTAGATTAGTATGTACTTACGTACAGCCATCGTGAATTGCATATCTTTGAAGTGTTATAACGTAACTAACAATACAATACTTAAAACATAGTTAAGAGTTATAACTTTTCAAAAATATGAAAACCATACACTCCCATATAAAAACTCAACATGAAAGAGGACATATTAGCAAAATAGGCCGAAGACAAGGACGCGAATTCGCAATGAATATTCATATTGCGATTTTGAGAATCATTAACTAGCACTACATAGAATTGGATTTTCTTGTGACGCACCGACTTTTTTATTTAAACACCGTGTTGTTGATTATTAAAGGAATTCACTTCAATTTTTGCAGTCCCAAATCTGTTTCCATTTGAATCGGGCACAATCTGATAAAACGCGACACAATCACAGATAATATCGTTTTTAAATAGCGTTTTATATCCGTCACCATGCATTTTCGCTACTTTACTGTCTATCTACCGCAAATTGATTATAATGTCGCTTAATACTGTCTGTTTAATCGAAATTTCACAAATCTAAATTAATATTCCACAAAATTATTCAAATCTGTAAGTAGCACATTGGCGTATTCTTGAGTTTTAACACAATAAAATACATATTTCCTCACTAATTATTACGAAAATATAATCTAAAACCATGTCACTGCTGTTTATCTGTCAAACTAATAGACTGATGATTGTCATTTGTTTTCTTTTGCGAACGCTTTCATTTAACGTGTCAGAATTCAAATTTAGAATTTGCAGAATTAATCGAAAAAATGTAACATTTCTATTAGCATGTTAAATAATCAATTTCAATTAAGACCTTTTTATTGTAAGATGAGTTTTCTATTAATTAATAACAAATTTGATTTTTTTTAAATACTTCTTTGTGGCTGTTCACGAACTCTTTTTATTGAATAATTACCTAGGCTACTAATTTCCATAGATATAGTCATATTAAGTTGCCATTGCAAACAATGAAAGAAATTAATACGAATTGTTATAGTTAACAAAATGTGTGATATTGTATAATATCTACCTATTTTTATCATCCTCATCATTATCAATCTTGACCTATCCACTGCTGGATGAAGGCTTCCTCAGCCTTATTCTACTCCTTACTTACACATGAATTATTATATTCATGAAAATCAGTGATATTATACTATCTACCTATCTATATTTATAATGACATTATTATCACGAGCCATATTCGAATGAATGAGATGTATAATTATTTATCATATTTAAATGCACATACCTACACATATATTGTATTAAAATTAAAATATCATTGGTAGCAATCGGCAATTGCCAGCTGTTCTGCTAGGCCTAGCAGCCTGAAGTGGTGTCAGGTGATATTGTGAAGGCCTAACTCCAGAATAGACTACGCATATGAATCCAAATTTGTATTGGCAGTGACGACATGCAAATCGTAAAACTGACAAATCAGCGAAATGTCAAAATGTCTGACGTTAATGAAAATCCATCCCAAAGGGAAAACTATGGCGCTGCCTAGACATACTTTACATTTATATGAAAATCCAACATCATGTCATTATGACGAAAAGCTGTCTGCAAGACCTAGCGAGACAGACTGGCGAGAGCCAGCTGGCTCAGCTAGTCTAATTATTAATGATTTTGGACAAAGTGCGCAGTCGTGACAACAATATTATGCGCGAATGTCTTAGGCTCTGCGATAGGAGCTTACCTTATTTCGTACAAATCAGCAGACTTGCTGAGGTTACGAGACGTAAATTCCATACGAAAAAAAATCAGAATTATTTCACACATAATCGGAAATTTATTTACGTTGAGACGTCGCGGCGTTTATTATTTAATTTACGGCGCGCTATTGTATATTTTTAATACCTTTGCAGATTGTTTTGTAAACTGTGTAATACTGTAATACATTCCTACATATACGACATCTCTCGTTGGCAAAATAAATTATTTTATATAACATAAAATAATGAAGTGATTAAGTATATAAATACGTCAATATGCAATTAAAAAATATTTTTCTTAAGAAGGTAGGCTTTAAATAATTGCCTAGTATGGAGTCTTCGCTACTGGTAGGTAGGTATAACAAAGAATATGGTAAGTATTCGTTTTTAATGTAAATATGTAAGTAGTACCAACCATAGCGGCAATAAGATAACAATACAGATGACGTCATTAAATTGCCATAATAATTATTTTATGACCATTGTAATATGGCGCATATAAAAATAATGCAATTATTGTTAATTAACAATAATATCCACCTATGATTGGCGGATTGTGGTTTTTATTGCAATTGACAATCCAAAGATAGCGAATCTACGTCGTAATAGTAAAGTTATTATAAACCCCCAAGGTCATTTGGATAATAATCCAATTCTGCACGTTTTCTGGTATCATATTGTACCTATAACTTTGCAGAAGCAAATCCAGTAATATATGCATACTATAATATTATTATGAAATTATTGATACCTATATAGATACTAATTACCGACTTCCGACCGAATTAATCGTCAGTAAAAATCTTTGAAAAACTAACACTGTATCTACTTACCAACAATTTCTCTGAATTATGTATGTATGTAAATGTAACCTTCCATACATTTGTTATGAATTTTAGGTCCCCATCTAAAATATTTCTTCCAGATTCAGATTTGCGACTTTTTTCTAATTTTACTTGCCGATTGCAAATATTCCTCCAGAATCAGACTTGCGGTTATTATTTTTTTGTTTCTTCGAGCAATCTGTAGAAAAAAAACGATTTAGATGATTTTTAAGACGATAACGTTCTAGATTTACATAGGCAGATGGCTTTTCTGAAATTTACGGATATAATCCATCCGGGATCCTGATCAGACTTCTATTCCAGAACTGTTGCCAACCCTAACTGCGATCTAAACGTATTCAGTACTTTAAAATCAATGAAATGCCCATGAAAAATATTAGCAGTGACTGACTATCTAAATATTAAAATAGTCAACGACTATAATTTCACATTTTGTTAAAATATATTTTCAAACGGATACTCCACTAAAGTCACATTGTCCATTGAACAACCTCTGATTAAAAGATAAGATTAATTACATTACTATGCAAATAGAGAAAATAAAATTAATTCAATAAAGCAGCTGTTCGCATTTCATGTTACTTATTTGCCGAACTAGTAAAAAAGAAGGCACTGATGCGATACGCAGATATCGTGATAGAAAAGATAATTCAAATGAAAGTTTGTTTCTCGTTGGAAATGGGTCTGTGGAAACATTCCCCTGATCTGACACTTAATATTACTGACTTGCGAAAGATTTAATGGTCGCTGTTTAGGTTCATATTATGTCTTCAATTATTGCAATTATAGAAAATTGACACATTAGTTCTTGATTTCGTGAGATGTGAGAAGCGGCCGTTCTGTTCTTCTATTCTTGCGAAGAATCTTGCGACAAGGCAGGTAGCCAAGCGCCAAAACAAATAAGTTATCGATAACAAGTGCATAATACATTTGATAATACTGTGTACGTCAGTGGCGAAGACTCCATACTAGGCGATTATTTAAAGCCTACCTTCTTAAGAAAAATAATTTTTATTTTCATGTTTACGTATTTATATAATCACGGATAATAATATATTCAATATGCCCAAAGACATCTGTCGTATAATTGTCATAATTTTACGATCTTTTCCCATATTTCAATAAGCACCATCTATAGCATCTCTCAAAAGTTTAAAAAATAGAACACGCCGCGTTTCGCTTCACATATTTATTGTATAGGATTATTTTCGCGTGAACCGACGGGTTTTTCAATATGAAGTTTTTTTCTCATTATTTCAAAATGTCTGGCGTCCCGCATACAAATGTACAAGCTGTTTCGTTTGCGCTTACGTCACGAGAGCACATTTATTCAAAATAATTAATAAGAAGATAATTTAAAAATAATTTATATGGGATTCAATCACATAAATATGTATTGATTGTTGTTAAAAATATTAAATAATTTATCTCGTGATTTTTATTTATTTATTAGTTCACTCATTAGACAATTTAGATATCTGATATTGTACCTACCTAAGTCTGTGTTTTAAATATAGAAGTATTTTAAAATGTCTAGTTTTACGGGTTAAATTATAAATTGTTTTGGAACATAATATATATGCAACCACGGATATTTTCATAGATGATAAGTGATATATTTTGAGCGTATGTTACGTTTATAAATGTTTAGGAAAATACATAAGTAATCCAAACTAATTGCTCATTTTTATGAACTAACTATAACAAACCAATTAAGCTTTTGAAATTTCTTCGTTTTAGCGTACCTATTCATCAGTAGTAATATTGGGTTATCTTCTTATTTCCAGCAAATATATCTGACAAGCATGGTTACTCCCACAGCCTACCTCTTTCAAAAAGTCACCCTTCGCCACTGGTGTACGTAGTAATAAAACGATGAGATTGAGAGTGGTAATTAATAAATGAGCATAACATTAGAAAACAATTAATTAATTAATTGATTAATATGCCTGATTCTTCAACTGTACCTATACATAAGTATACTTTATAATTTAATTACATTATATAGGAGAGTGCGTGATGTGATAGAAGTCGATAAGCAGATAAAATGGCAATGGGTTGAACATGTCGATCGGCGAGTGGACAAACTTGCACAAATACTGTCATACAGTGGAACCCAAGGTACCTACCACAAGAACGTCCGAAAACTCGCTGAATAGAGGTACTCATAAAGTTCGGTGACTGATTCGTGGTACGACTAAGAAGAGTGAAAGGAGCTAGTGGAGTCCTTTTCATCCAGCAGTGGATTTAAAAAGATATCCAGATTAGACAGACACATTTAACGTCCATAAGATATAATATGTATAAATATTAAATGTCTCCTAAGTTGAACTATGCAATAACTACATCTACCTAGTGCCTATCTCACATTGTTTTATAATTTATTTATGCACTTTAATATTCACGCGGAGTATTTTAATAACAGCGTAACATATTATAGTAGGTAGGTACCTAAGTACCCACCCAAAATATACCCACATAGAATGTATATTATCATTTGCGAATTACTTTACTAAACAATATGAATATGCATGTGAATTATAATGCATGCTTAATCGAAACAGGATATTCCTTTGAATCATTTTGATAAAAGTTAGTTAACTACGCGACTTGGCAGCAGTTTGCGAATGTCATTTAAAATGATATAAAATAAAGGAACGAAGACTTGAAAATAGTTGCCAAAGTGGACGAACATACAAATATTAAAGCAATTATTATAAAATATGTAAGTATGTAAAGTAAATGAAGAATAAATTTATTTACCATTCATTGCCTTTGAGTGGACGTCGCCGCTACCCGTCCAACTCTGCTAAATGTACTGTTAACACGTTGAGCGATATGTATATAATATCTTTTCGGTTAATAGTTTAATATTAATAATACACAATCCAACAGCTAGAAAGCTTGTCTTCACATCGACATGGCGTGCGGACCACGCGTTTACTTTTTTTAAATTAATATTTAAGGCGCATCATAGAACACTTCTAGCGCTACCTGTAAGCCATGAGATCGAAATTATTTTGAGTGGCATGGTAAATTAGGAAACGAGAATTTGAAAAACAATGTAGCAACACAACGGACCATTTTCAATTAATTAGGCCTCAATTTTGCATTTCCAGTTTTCCGAGTTTCAACCATTGATATACTACTGGATGAATCATATGCTTCTTAAAATGACGCCCGATTTTTAGCGACTCGGCCTTTGTTAAAACTTACTGAGTAAGCCCGGTCTAGCTTGCATCTTACTCTAACTAATAGTCAGCGCATGACGACTTGCTCTGTCTGTTTTGCGTTGCAGCCACCCACCCTTAGGTTCACTATTCCAAGAACGCAAATTTAGTTTTACAGCCAGGGCAATACGGGTGAAATTCGGGAATCCATGTTAACGGTCTTAACGCATTATACCTACAAGGAAATATTATAAGACGATATTTGTTATATCTTTTGTGGTACGTTTTTAAAATGACACTTGTATGGGAACTGCTCATCTAGTAGTATATCAATGGTTTCAACACAATGTATCTGTTAGCTCTTACAAGTTTCAATCATACAGCATAGGATAATTGCATTTTGTATTTAATACGTCGATTTCCAAACTGGAAAAGTTTAATAAACGTAAAAAATAATATTGTATAATTGTAAAAGATATACAATTCAAGGACGGATTGTACCGGTTACATTGATCAATGATGGGTGCACGCTGAAAAGTGGTCTCCAAAAATATAGATAAAAATCAAATATCAGACATAATGGTCATTACGTAAATGTTTTTCTAAACTATTTTTAAAAAATACACAAAAAAACTTTTAGAATAATAATATAGGTAAGTACCTAACACATTTTTTTCAATTGCGACTAATTAGTACTACAATCAGGGCCCCCGATTTGTTACATCTGCCGGCCCCTGTGAATGCCTACTGAACATTAATTTATTAAAAAAAAAAATACAATTCTATCTAATGTATTTAAAGTATTTTAAACATCTTCCAGTGTTTTAGCTTTGGCGGGTTTTGAGGTGTTTAGTTAGCAAAGGGCGAGGAACACCGTTTTCTCGGGTGCATTTTTTATTCTTCGAATAAATTAAAGCATAGTAATTATGAATGGAACAATTTAATTGTAGGTGCGCCACCGGATACAGATCTTTCGATTGCGTTCACAAAAAAAAAATGCTACTGGCTTTCGTCTTTCTTTTTAGACGACTACGTATATACCGAGGATTGCCACACGAACCTGGCAAGGTATGGAAGAGGAAACATACATAACGTATTCAATTTATCGTAATAGATTTTTGGATTTTCACAGCGTATTTTTCCTCCTTCTTTCCTCGATGTTTCGGGCTCGTCGCAGAGGCCATTGCCCGAAACGTCGAAGAAAGACGGAGGAAGAACGTGTGGTGAAAACTTATAAAATATCTTTTTGAAAAATCAGCTTTTGAAAGAAAAAGCTCTTATTTCCATGCAAAAACATTAATATATTATATTGACTATTTAATAGTAAGTATTGATCATGACCGGTTTCGTTTAAGTACTAACAAAAAATTTGTGAACATTATTATATATTATTAAAATTATAGAATTAGATTCCTAAATAAAATACAGACAATATTTTCTGTTTTACTCGTAGGTAACTAGTACTGTGAAAACGATATAAAGCAAATAAAATAAGTTTCGAAATACGAGTTAATATGATAAAGGCAGTATTGCTTGGTAGATACATCATATTTGCCATATGATGTTATATATTTACAACAAAATATTATTTAAATAAATCTTCCCTATGCTCTTATCAAAAACAACTTTATATAAAATGTATCTATCACACTAAGTTACTGAGAGATGTTATTCTTTGAATGATCTTATTTCACAGTCTACTTGCGCTGTCTAATTAACCTTCCTGGCAATAGACAATCCGAAACACGAAAACAACATACCTAACTCTATCAAAAATGTCAAAAAATTTACATATCAAAACAATTATAAACGTTCACGGTTCCTGATTACGGCAGTGGCGCCAGGAAAAAACATAAACTATTTTTACGTAGACTTTTAGACAAAGGTTAGATCCTGTGTTCATTTATTAGAATTTGTTTATAAACAGTAATAACATATTCGAGAAATTCTTTGTTTACGAATATTAACATGTTAATGACATTTCAACATTCTTCTTCTTCTTTCACAATGTCACGACCCATCATTGGGGCAGGGCAAGCACAAAATCGCGCCACTTCCCTCGATCCATCGCCAACTCTTGCGCCTCCCGCCATCCCAGACCTGCAGCGCGTTGATGACTTTTGTAGCACCGTTGCAGGGTGAGGGTGGGCCGGTATTTATTAGTAGATAAACAATAACCAACATAACCATTTCGCTAGGCATTAACTGGTTTTACATTGATCATAGGTGAATAGGCGAAACCCGGGTCGCTATAAACTATACAAATCCCATCAAGCAGCCTCAGTCGATATATAGTACTTATTATATTCTAGTTTGGTAGTGAGGAAGCCTATATTGTAATTTTTAAACTGATGCCGAAACTAACTGAGTGTAGGTAGATGTTTAAGCTTTACTTTACGCAAAAATAACATGAATAGATGGCCGCAGAATGCATCGAATAGTCCCAATAACTCATCGGTAAATAAAAAAAGTAAAAATATATAAGTAAAAAAAATAATGTGCTAAGACAATATTTTTCTTGTGTATCTACGCTAATGAATTTATGTGCCTGTCTCTCAAAACAACCCTACGTACCTATAACTCAAATTGTGTGGAGCAACTAGCCACGAAATTTACCCATTGTTTTGTTTACATGTGAAACCGAAAACTAAAACTGACAGGCGGGTAACAAAGCCAAACCTGAGATGTGGCTACCTAACCTTTACAACGTATGTACCTAATTGAAAACTGATTCAGGCATTTTAAACCGAAGAATGTCAATGTTACATGTCAACATTTACTAAATTACAATTCCCTCTATATTCATTCGGAAATTCATACCAATTAGGTATCTAACGAACAGAAGACTTATGATTTATAATTATTGAATGCATAGCAGCATAGTCGTACAAAGTATCTACCAATAATTGAATCACTTATAATTAAAAGTACATAAGTCACAAAATTCATACATACACATACATTCAAAACACAATAAATATCTGACTTCAGCCAAACATATCTTTGGTATAAAACCAAGTCAAAAAAAACTTTTGACTTTTAAAACAACAGGTCCTTGACTAACGCTCTAATAGAAATCAATAGCTTTATATTAATTCTGTACCTCAAAGGCAGACGGATGCAACTCCGTTTTTGGGGAAAATGAGTTTTTTTAAGAATCGTCATGCTAAAGGCTTTATCTATTAGTGGCAGAGAGATGAAAGTCCTAGTCCAAGATATGCATAGCATAAAGATGCAAATGCCATACCTACCTTAGAAGCAGAAGGATGCAAATCCAATAATCCACTAAGATAAAATTCTCTCAAACCGTCTGCAATATGTACTAGACGAGAACCAGCCAGGAGAACGAGCTTTAGAGGAGGATACAGCACTATGGACCATATTATCCAAGTCATCAGAGAAATCAGAGCGGTAACAGGAATACAAGCTGCCGCTATCCATGGGTTTTATAGACTATGAGAAAGCGTTCGATTCCATAAAGAAATTTTCAATACTCGATGCACTCAGAAATCAAGGAATCCCCGGCCGGGCGCTATATAAATATTTTCAATAATATATACAGTAGCGCAACAACATCTCCATAAACCATCGCGCATTTCCTATCAACAAAGGAGTCCGACAAGGTGATACAATCTCACCTAAACTATTTACAACTACATTTGAAGACTTATTTAGACAACAGACTGGAATGACACGGGTCCCCATAAATGGAGAATACGTGAGTCATCTACGCTTTGCCGATAACAATAAATAGTAGTTTGCAAGACTCAGAAGGCCTCCAAAGCAGAATGCAGTAACTCGCTGGAGTAAGCAACAAAGTAGGCTTGAATAGATTCAGGCTGGTGATGATGATGATGACATAATAAAAATTAAAAAAAAATGTGTTTTGCTTTGTTATATTTATACCTATAAATTTTTTTAACTTATAAATTGTTTTATTTTGGCTAGGTAAATAAGATACAAATCCACATTAACAAAATATCTGTAGAGGCAGAAGGATGCAAATCCACGCTACGTTTTTTATTTTATTTTTTTAGATATAAAATTGTATTATATTTATTCTTTTCTTACATATTCCAGAAGTACTTTAATTGAATTAGAATAAAAAAAATAATGATCATTCTATGTATATTTTCTTAGAAGTTATGACTATTCGTTTAAAATAAAAATAGTTTTTTGGCTCTCCTGAACAATTGGGTATTTGGATTTGCATCCGTCTGCCTCTGAGGTACAGTTATTATCTCTATGGTACATATTGAAGTAGTACCTACTTATTTTGGGACGTTTAGTAGAGGGTGAAATTGAGAGTTACGAAACACCGTTACGAAAGTGCGACATAATTTAGTAATTTAAATTAAAGTGTATAGAAATAAACCAGTGGCGCTCCAATAAGCGGCCCTTTTTCTTGAGTGTATAATTTAACAAGATAATAAAAATGGCAGATAATATTAAATATTATTAATAATTACATACGGAATGAAGCAATAAAATAATTTTAAACCAGCGGCGCTCCAAAAAGCGGCCCTTTTCTGAATGTGTAAGTTAACAAGATAATTAAAATAGTAGGTAATATTAAATAATATTAATAATTACGGAATGGAGCATAAAATAATTTTAAACCAGCGGCGATCCAATAAGCGGCAACTCTAAACATCTGCTATTCATTTGAGATACAAAGATTATTTAAAGATAATGTGTCATATTCTAATTAAATAGAATTAGGTAATTTGACATTACTCCCTAACAAATATTCGATAATAGGTAGGTAATAAGTTTGTTTTTTTTGTATAAGTATAGTATTTCATATTATGAAAATTGTACGGGTGAAAACGTTTTATCGATAGTATAATGTATTTTAAATTACTAAGCGTGGTAGGAGGCGTCTCGCTTATACTTGTTGTTCCCTCAACCAGTCGCCACATCTTCACTCATTGTGCGGACGTACAACATGGTGTAACGAACGGCAAGCGCCGTCCCGGTCGATGAAGGCATTTCTGCCATCTGTAATGAATATAAATGTTTTCGGCCTTATCGTAATCAAACAACGTTAGTGTTTCCATACAATTAACCAGACACGAAATAAATTTGAGCCCGATACATTTGGTACGGATATTCTGGAAAATTCCAGTTTATTGCTTGTCAGCATTGCACATTGCACATTAGTCGATAGGGTTCTCGCACGAAAGAACAAACCCGAATTATATCCAATAAATTCAGCCCAAAACATTCGGTGCGGAAATAGACGATTACCGTCCTTCGCGTTTATAAATATTTAATGGGGCCCCGCCATGTAAACGATGCGACCTTATTATCCCATCACTCAAGAATAGACAAATGCGAGGGGGCGAATAAAATATGCAGCGGACGCCGCGCGTTGCATGCATGATCGATTTTCCAATTCACCTTTTGTTTTATTAACATGTCCAATAACATACTAATAAAGGATAATGTTTATTTAATTCGTGCCATGATAATGCTACTGAATTAATGATCATTTGTCGAGCCAAGTTGCGTTTTACGGGACACCTATCTGAATGATTGGAATGTATGCATAAACCGGCATTGAAATACGTAGATAATGAATGCATGATTACTGATAATTCACAGTTCGTGATGGTTTTGAGACATTGTTCATATAATACATAAAAAAAATATACTGAAGCTCTACTACACTAATTAATACAAGTTCAAAAAATTCACACCAAATTGAGATGAGATGGAAATTTGACATCTTATGGCCACAATATTAATATAATTCAGGGGTGGGCAAACTGCGGCCCGCCATCATTAATTGTACTTCTGATTACGAATAACTTTTTTATAAATTTTCAAAAATATTGACAATAGATTAAAATTTGAAGAATTTGTTGTTTCGTAAATGTATTATATCAATACGTCTTCGTTGTGTCTCGTCTCATATTATGTAACCACTATTTTCTACGTTGAACATCGTGACACATTTAAATACTTTTAACTCCGCGTTGCAAGGAATTAAAATATATGCCCATGATATGGTAAAATGTTTGAATGGATTTTAATTAAAACTCAAGTTATTCCTTCGACAAATATCGAATAACAACGTGGACCACTTTCAAGTTGCTGAATATATCAGAATATAAATTTAAAGAATATGGTAAAATTATTAAAGCTCTGAATGACGATTTTTCACAAAGATTTGGTGACTTCCGAAAAATTGAGACAAGTTTAGCAATATAGTACGCGATCCATTTTCAATAGATATTGATTGTGTACCGACATAGCTACAATTTGAGATTATTGATCTGCATTGTGACACTGATTTAAGAGAATTGCATCGTCGTGAAGAAATCTCCAAATTTTACAATGCCCTTAATTCAGACAAATTCGACCAATTTAAAGATGCAAGAAAAATGTTCGTTATTTTTGGATCAACCTATGTGAACAAACATTTTCGATCATGAACCTAAATAAAGATTCTTTACGATCAAATATCTCCGATGTCCATTTACAAGCAGTTTTGAGAATATCAACTACAAAATTAACACTTGAATTAAAAAAAAAATGTTATAAAATGTACAACAGTTTCATTTTTGTCATTAATTTTTTTGTAATGTTTATTTTTCGTGATAATAAATAGTGTATATCTAAAAATGGTATTTTACTTGCGGCCCGCCGCTCATTTTGAATTCTTGAATTTGGCCCTCCATCCAAAAAGTTTGCCCCCCCCTGATATAATTCTTACCATAATGTTGGATTAATCCACTGCTGAATGACGCCCTCTCAAAGTTGACTCCATTCCTCTCGATCCTGTGAATTACGTTTCCTCACCACCCACTACCTACTGTCGATTTAGTTCTAGTATAAATATTTTAGAGGTTTTTTTTTAAACTATTACCTAAGTACCAATGACTAAATTTGTCCAGCGATTGCTACATGTAGGTGTATCATATAGCTCGGCGAACAATATTATTCAGCAATAAATATATGAAAATTATAACCTATTTTCAAGTTGTTCTTTAACAATATGATATGTTTATATTAATAATTGAGACAGTGAGCAGCACTGTAGTAACGCAAAAACCAACCATCATCAGTGGAGAGAATCTTTAGGTAAAGTAAATTGGCCTATTCTATTGGAATTAAATAAAGAACACATCATTATATTTTCATAGCTACATTAAACAAAAATAAAAATGTCCCCATTGTCACACGGCAAGCCAAAAGTATTCACTTTGTTATACAGGGATTTGACAATTAAGTACACCTAATAACATGTGAATTTTACGATTACTTCTCCCCGAAGTACACGGACTGAATTTATATTGAGTAGGTAATGATAGGTACCTACCAGCGAGAAGTACGACTGGTCCAATAAATACTAAATAAAATAATTAAAATTTCTGCTGCAGCAGAATTTTTCTTTTCTACATACTTTCAATAATAAAACAATTATTTTTAGTGGTAAAATTTGTTCTTTTGACCTACCTATCTCTCCCATTCTTGTCCCAGTTTAGAGTTTAAAATAATGGTAAGCCTAACTATAAAAAAATTGCAATAGTTTCAATCTCGTTTAATACTACTTACATAATAATAATATGTAATATTTATTAGTTGATTGAGATTATTTTTCACGGGGTTGATTGAGGTATCTACAATTTTCGATGAACCGATTTGAATTCTGCTGAATATAATATGTGACGGACAGTATGATGATACGCAGTAGCAAATTATTTTTATGTAATAGTTACAACAGCGCTGCCCAACTGGCGGCCCGCTAAGTTTTTTTTGAGGCCCGCGAGCTATAGGTACAGCAAAATTTTCATCACACATTGGGGAGAGAATTACCCATCATACATTAAAGTATGAAAACATTTCATTATAATACTAAATATTAAAAATTCTTTTTCAAAACAAAGAAAATAAATATACTGCTTAATTTTTCCAGCTTGAAAAAACCATAAATTTGTTGATGAGAATTAAAATATTGCGTTATGTTATAAATAAATAAATATGACTAATTAGTTTTATTCGTCGGGCAACATTTTGCCAAACATCATCCCTTGTCTGCCCGATCGATCGAAAGTGGTCCGAGCGTTCCCACCAAAAGTCTTGTCTAACAGTTGATAACGCACGGCTGTGCTACAATTGATCGTGGCTTATTTTATTTAAACATTCCCTAAATATGAGTTCTACTAATAAAAGAAAAATAGAAGTTGAAAATCGAGAGTTTCAACTTCAAGAATCAAATCATTTCTATGTTCGGAAGTACATATATCTGCGAGCGTGCCTTCTCTTCTTCTCTTACATGAAATAAATAAAATCAACGGTGACCGGACAAAACAGAACAAGACAAAACAGAACACGACAAAACAGAACAGCCAAGGGAAAAATGAAACATTATTTTTTGTGGAATCTATGTATTAATAAAATTTTAAACGAAATACATACACTTATATATAAATATTTAATATTTAAAAAATAAAACAATTTTTAAGTGAAATCATCAAGGTATAATATATACCTACTTTCATTTTTTTTGACAATACCGTTATTTTGAAAATAATGCATTTTTTTATATATTATAGAGTATATAAAATTGTATAATGTAATGACTGCATGTTGGCCATTTGGCGTAAATACCTCAATTTATCTGTTTGATTTTGATAATCATGCACAACTATTGCCACTCGATTACTGTTAAGTAAGTAAGTGTTTCATACTTTTACTTTATAACTTCAAGGCGACCTGTATGAGCACTAGCTAATAATAATCGGGGTGCCGGACGAAATCAAAAATCACGAAAAAAATGGTTTTTTTGTCTCCTGTAAAAAATTGCGCAATCGTAACACTTATTTTGAATTGCGCAAATTTTTACACGGGAAACAAAAAAAAAATTCTTGAAAAAATGGGTTTTTGTCTCTCCTGTGAAAAATTGCGGAACCTTAACACTTATTTTGAATTGCGCATATTTTACAAGAGAGTCAAAAAATCATACATTTTGTAAAAATTGCGCAATTCAAGATAAGAGTTATGATTGCGCATTTTTTTTCAGGAGAGACAAAAAAGCGTTTTTTTATCAATCTTAATTATTTTTCGGGATTTCGGCCTTCGGGATTTCGACCCAAACCCATCCTAAGCTTGCCGGCAACACCAAGTTAAGTTTATTTGAGGCTTTCTAGCGATTAGTAATGCAGAAATTAGGTATATAATTTGATTTATTATGGCGTATTGAAAATCTCTGCTATTAAAAATCTATCAACATAATAGAGATAGGATAATTTCAATATTAAATTTATATTTTTCCTGAAATGTCATAGTTATATTTGTCGTTGTTCTGTTTTGGCACTGTTCTGTTTTGTCATGTTCTGTTTTGTCGTGTTCTGTTTTGTCTTGTTCTGTTTTGTCGTGTTCTGTTTTGTCGTGTTCTGTTTTGTCTTGTTCTGTTTTATATACTCGTAATTGGACATAAAAGAAATTGTTGCTCAACAAATAAGGACACAATGCTCCTATTTAATAACTTATAACTACGTATAAGTATAATCTTTGTTTTGTAAACGTAATTAATTTATGATGAATAAAAAATTTTACAAAAAAAAAATTAAATAACTTACTTGATAATATTATTGTTTTTATTATTTCTAGTAGTTATTTTTGATTTATTTTTTGTTTAAAAAAATAACTTTTGAATTGACATTAACTGACTTTTCATTTACCTATCCTCTTTGGCTCCGAAATGTTTACTAAAGAAAAAAGGCCCCGCGGCCTAAAAGAAGTTGGACAGCGCCGAGTTACAATATCCCTATTACTGCTAGATGTAATATTTACTTGAAACAAATCGTAACGTTGTAAATTATCATATTGTAAAATTCATTGATTTTTCCGTCTTAATAAACGACTCCATATACATTCTCGTTAGGAGATCAATACACTGAGCTTTAAGGGGGGACATGCTCGTCGTAGGTCAAAATTGAGTATTTATTGTATTTTCAAACCATGATCCTGGACACTCCTTAAACGTTGTAGATAATCTATTTATATAATTTTGAAGCCTTATTATCCTTTATATTTATTTTAAACATTTGATGACTGCATAAAGTATTTTTGTTACATAAAATAGTATTCTTTTAAACCTCTCGCTCTAATGTTTTAGAATATAGTCATATTTCGGTACATGAATGTGCAGTGGTGTTAAGATTTTTTTAAATTTATTAATTTTTAAACGCATTTATAAAACCATTAGTATAATTTATGACGAGATAATTTTTGTAAAATATTCACGATAAAAAATTATATTGATAATCTCTGTGATCCCAAATTTGACAAGATTTAGACATTTTATTTTTCAAAAAATCGGCAAGATTAATACATTTGAAGATGATTCTAAAGTTCTTAAATGTTTGAAATAAATATAAAGGATAATAAGGCTTCAAAATTATATAAATAGATTATCAACAACGTTTAAGGAGTGTCCAGGATCATGGTTTGAAAATACAATAAAAAATCAATTTTGAACTACGACGAGCATGTGGGCCGTTAATAAACATCCCGCAGGGTGTTTGTAAAAAAGCCAACACGCGGTAGGCATTTAGTCGAGGCAATATTGCGAATTATCGAGCGGAAGCAAGGAGGTGTCGGCAAAACCAACCCACGTCCACTCGGCAAATAAAACTTTACCAATTAAAAGTTCACGTCGATGGACGTCGGGCGATTAATTGGGGAACAACGCAAGACGGCGTCGGCGTCGGCCGGCGAATAATCGACGTCCGCGACGGAAGGCATGTGTGGGAGTGGAAAATAAAAACGAACACCTACACCATAATAGGTTAAAAAAACATTCCCATGTGTGGAACTATTCCGTATATTATTATAGATACGAACAGTGTACTAAACTCACTATTATTTTTATAAATACTAAACTATAAAAACTAATAAAAACAATGTTTTATGTTTCACTATAAGTTTATAATACGCACGATAGATTTATGATTATGTACACATTAAAATGTTTAGATTGACACTTATTAATTAGTACCGATTGATCTTAGTTGTCACATGGTCAAAACTGTTTATTTTTTTATAGTGAGGCATAATGTTGTGGAAATAAGACAAATAAAACATATACATAAGTCTTATTCGCTTAACGTAATAATGCTCTCGACCGTGTATCGATGGATTTATGATTATGTACATATTAACATTTTAAACTTGATAATAGAAAATAGGTACATTATAGGTACATTTTTACACTTATTAATTAGTATCTATTGATCTTAGTTGTCACGTGATAAACATGTTCATTTTTGATAGTGAGGCATTATGTTATGGAGATGAAACAGAACAATACATATAAGTCTTATTCACTTAACGTAATAATGCTGTCGGTCGTGTGTCTACTCAGAGCAGTGTTTCCCAAAATATGAATCGCGAAAGATAGGGCACGTAGTTGAACGTCTTTTTTGTAAAAATATCGACTTCAATGATTCGCGCAGTATTTGAAACCGTACTAATATTACTGTACATACGTAGTTGGGGAGAAAATTGCGAGTCCACACAAAATACAAACAGAAATAAACACTGTCGTGTTTGTTGTAAGTATCGGCTCTCGACGATATGTCTGAGAAGAATTCTGCAGTTTTTTGGACATATTGTCAGGCGCGGACCGGACAACCTGGAGAGACTGGTAGTTTTGGGTAGCCTCCAGGGAAGGCGAAGCAGAGGAAGAGCGTCTGCGCGATGGAGCGACCAAGTGAAAGAGCTGACTGGGGGCACCATCCATTCTGCCCTGAGAGAAGCGGAAGATCGAGAAGGATGGAAAGTCTTGGTCGCTCATAGGATGGCGAAATTTAAATGTGGTCACGATCCTCAGCCATGAGTGCACGACCAAGAAGAGAGATAATTTAAAACACCGTCATATGTACTGACAGTTGTTCGTATTATTTAGTTAATGTCGTGACATGACAGTATCTACCTACATGCAGTAGGTAGGTATAGTACGCCAAAAATATTTTTATTTTGCATTTACGTTGGTAGGTAATTACTACAATTTAAAAAAGCGAATATCGATAAGAAAATAAATGATATTGCGTATATAAGTCATTCACACGAAAACAAAAAGTCATTGCATCTTGCGTTGGAAGATACCTATACCTATTTTCGATTGGCAGATCAGAAGGCTTAAGGGTAATCGAATATGACTATGAAGGGAAAAAATCAATCGGTTATAATAATATTAAGTCACCAAAACGTAAGTTTGCAAGCAAACTAGCAAGTTTTAAGTTTGGATTAATACACTAGCTTGGAAAGTCCATTCAGTCATGTCAAAAAATGCTCTCTCAGCTAACACAAATTTAATGTAACTAGTAGGCATTGGTAGGCATGAAAAACACTAAATCTAAACAAGTCGTAGCTCATTTCATAATGCATAAATAAATATTTATGTTCAATCGAAAATCTACCCAATAATTTGCATAATGTTCGTTATTTTATGACATTTAGTGAAACGATTACGTAACCTTGATCTAGTTTAGGATAAGTTTTAGTCTGTACAGATAAAAAGCCAATAAAATGAAAGTCGTATAATTAATTACGTATTTATTACAAGACACGGTCAATTTCAGAGTCTGTTGCACACCACTATGCGCACCTACATGTATTTATATTTTTACAATTACGACCAATTAAAACGCCGTAAAAGCGAACACTTTGACTTGGCTGGAATTCTAGACAATTACATGCAGCGGTGTCAACGGTGGAAGGATGCGCGCAAAAAACGCGTACATGCTTTTGCGGAAGGAAACGCACGAATTTAGCAGCGGGGGTTACTTTAACGACCTCTCTTTCAAACCTAGAAGTATTAATAACTGCGCAACCAGGACTAATGTCTGCTTTACGGTGCTATAAAAAAGACACCCTCTGAGAGGCCGCACTTCAAAACGAAGATTGTTGAGAATATGAAACATGATGAATACAATTTGGAAATGTATCGAGCAAGACGGAAGACACGTTATATAAAATGTTTCTAGTTCCCTAGTCGGCCTAGTCTACCTAGACAAAATATGGAATGTTCGAGTAAACGCAAACCTACGTAGTTCCGTCGACATATTTTAATGAAAGGACCATTTTAATATAGTTTTTGCCAGTCTGTAAATTGCATTCCGTTATAGACCGATCATAAATTCAATTATCGAATACTGAACAGCTAGGAGGATAATTAAATGTAATAAACACACTACGACAATGAGCCGGGACTTTTTCTGTGTTTCTGTGTAACCATCATTAAACAGTTTCATATATCTGTTACATTATATTTGGAATAATTTAGGTATGTACATACATATTAAATATATTTTTTAGGAGCTGGTCTTCGACTCGGGGGTTCTCGGTACGATTTCCGAATTTCGAGGGCACAATATATTATGTATGATTTTCTTAAATCCTGGACTACTGTTTCATTACACTACTATCATCATTGGGCCCCATGGTCAGTTGAAGTGTTTTATAAAAAAATGACAGTAGGTAGCGATATTTGAATAAAAAACAAATCACCACAAATGCTGTTACTAGTTCTAGTATGTCTTTCAGTAAGGTGCGTCTAACAGCTATAACATGCATTAACATAAACAAGCAAATGATTATTATGGGCCCTGAATCGAATGCGAATGCGTTTTATCCACGCTCTTGGGGAGTAAAATGTCATCGTTTATTTTATATAGCAAAGACACACATAAAACCTGCGAATAAAGTACGAGGGAATCGAGCAGTAAAATGTTTGTGTCTCAACAAAACAAATATGTAAGCATCAGAGTTTTAAACGTGATTGCAAATAAAATTATTTGATATATTTGGCATTCGACATTTCACTGAAAGCTTTTACAAAGCTTTAGAGTTATTGTGAATATAAAAATGATATCTATTGATATTTAACTACTTGAACAGTAAATAGATAACATGAACAAGTATTGGTAGCTATTATTGATAATATTACATTGAATCAAACATTGAATTTTGGTACTAGTTCGCATTATGAAATATCTTTTATAAGTGATGATTATTACTTTTGAAAAGTTACTAACTTGATTCTTAGTTAGCGTCAGGATATTATTAATCTGCAAAATTAGTTTTGACGTTCTTGCAGTTAGAGCCTGTGATTTCTCGACCTTTTTTGATTGTCGACTCAAATTCTTCAAATATTGATTTACAATAATAAATTATTCGAGATTGATTTCTTGATATATCAAGATATCTCGAGAAATTTGTATTTGGCGAATACCGACTTAATTGAAAAATTTCCATTCAGAATCAAAGTCGAGAGATTCTTTTTAAATATTTCCAGTAAAATAAAATCATCGGCGAGAATGAAATTATGTATAGGTAGTATATTTGCCTTACAAAATGATTATATTATCTACGGTTGGCAACAATGCAGCGAAATAACGAATCTCATATTATCATCTCGAATTTACGAGTTAATCGATTATTTCTCTAGAAATTAGGAAGGTAAAATTCTGAGGCGTTCACGAGTATTTTTAATGAGTAATGACGAATGACGAAATAATGCAATCCAAGTTACTTAACACGTCCTTACCGTACATATAACTGATAGGTATATTATTATATATTATATTATAATACTTACGACTCGGTACTAAGCGGTTACTAATTCCTTTACGACAGACATGACATTGTGACTCACGAGATAAATCTTACCTGAAACAAAGAAAAAATGTATTATTAGTATATGACAGTGATGGGGAACCTATGGCGAGCCACTAGGTGGCACGCGAGATGATTTTTCATGGCACGCGAATGTTTAGTTTTGAAAAAAGGAAAAAATTAAAAAAATGTATAATTAATGACGACATAGCCATGCGCATTTTCTTCGATTTTTTACCATTATTTTACATTATTTATACAAATAATATTTACCAATCGATGCGCAAACGGAAACGACGGAAATTCATGCATAAATGACAGATCGAATTGTATAATAAAATAGCAGGAAAATGAATACTCTTAAAGAATTATAATTACGTTTAATCTAAATACACATTGGATAGATCAGTCTTTAGGCTTTATGCGTTACACAAAATATTATCGCACTAACCACATTAGGCGGCGGAGAAACCGCGCTACGAACCTCTGATTTTCATCGATTTACAATGCTCGAGACCACTGGCGAGAGAATGACGCATCTGATCGGAGCAATTCTGGTGTATATTTGTGCGTAAAGAATACAGTAACAATCAATTCCATTGCTACCCACAAAAATGACTTTAGTATTACAGTATCAAATATAAAAGTTACATGAATTTGATTATAGTTGTATATAGATAGGTTCCTACGATACACTATTATATCGGAATATAATATATACAACACTATTACAACATTTGAACACATGAATTTTCTTTTTTAGTTATAATAAATATTTTGTCATTTCAATAGGTATTTTAACAATGGGATAATAATTAAAAAAAAAACATTCCACACATCATTTTAATTTAAAAAATCAGTCGTTGCATATATGATAGGTACATTGGGCATTACAGGTCTTAAAAATATATTTCGTGAAAATATACATTTATAATAGGAAAGTGGGTACCGTTATAATGAAAATATTTTTTCTTTGTTGTACCGAATTAGTATTATAATAATATTGATTTATTCAGACAAAAGCTTGCAACAGCCTAATTTCACGCGTCATGTCCAATCGAAATTAACATAATTCGGGTCCAGTACCATTTGTTAGTTTTTAAAATGTATTAGATACTTATTAAAAAAATATATCATTAGTCGTGGACTAATAGAACTTCTGAAAAAATAGATTTCACTAAAAGTACAGAATTAAAATACATCTGTAGCATGTAATTATGTTACATGATACACTAATAAAGGGTTAAGTATACTCACGTTAACATAATATTCTTTTTATTAATTTAACCGTAAATAAGAGCAAAATATATTTCCCGTCCATACACCTTTTCATTTTTGAGTGTTAAAATAATCTATTGATAAATGAGAAGTATTTCTTTACTTTACATAGTGAAAATCTACCATTTGATAGTAAAGCTGTTCATGAATGTGAAACCATCTATTTCCCATGTGAATTTCATATTTTTAAAAGCTGTCGGCACTTTGTGAAAACAGTCTATTTAACTGTGGTGTAGTATGATATTATTATCTTAGATATATTAATTTGAAAAAGATATAATTTTTTGATCGATTTACTGTGCTAGGATTGCTCATGGCGTTTGATTTCTTAGTTAAGCTTAAGTAAAGTCAGATTTTTTACTAAAACTTTTTTAAAGCCATTGATGGAGCTTTTAATGTAATGCGTAGTTTTTAAGCATATGATCAATGTCGTCAAAATAAACTTGAAATAACGATATACTTTTTTATCGAGTAGGTATTCGCTACTGCTATAGAATCATATCAGATTATTTTATTTTTAATTTGTTCATCATAGAAGCCTTATAAGAGTAAGCACCAATTTCTGCTCGAGGAGATACACCTTTCGAACAGATTGCATATCGAAGAATGGATAATAATAATATCCCGGAGGCATCGATGAGGCAGTGTTGCCGGTCTCGTCTGTGTGTATGTGTTCAAAGGCATCCCGTTTCCCGTTCACTGACGGCAAGAAAACTAAAGTAATAATAAAAGAGGAAATCGGATAGATGAACCGTGAGCTTACTAAGAGATTCGATGTGATAAGGCTGCAGTCGTTTCTCAGGTGGAATAATGAGAAAATTTGCAATAACGTGTTATATAGATAGACAGATTGTAATCTACGGTAATGAGTTAAGTATTTTCAAACTTGTGTTTTTGCATAGACACACAAGTATGAATGAAGTGTAATTTTTCCTTTTATTTTTTGTCCAAAATAATATATTAGTAATAGAGAATCAATTTATAATCGTTATAGTAGGTATATTGACGAGGATTTGCCGTGGATATCAATTAGTAGGTAAGCCAAAAAAATCTTACTAATCCAGCACTACAGTTACGTCGAGTAAAAGCCCTTCACACGGGTTCAAAGTCGCTCGTAAATCGTCCGTGTGAAAGAAGCCTTAGGTCTAGTAAACATATAACGTCAAGATTATATTATTTTGTATGACAAACGATTAAATCGTATACTAAATTAATAATTACCTATATAATACATATTATATAGTAACTTGTTACATCATGAAAAATAGCATTTTATTCGTGAGTGATACCTATACCTACCTACTGAATAATATAACGAATTTATTATAAATATCGTTCGTTAGTTAAATTATGTTAGTTAAACAATAACTATGTAGCTGTTACATTTGAATATTGCATAATATTGTGTTTAATAAATTGTAATTTAATTATGTTTCAATGTAAATAATTATAAACGTTAAACGGGTAATCGTTTCGAGTTTTCGCTAGTGATAAATAAGCCAAACCTATCAAAATGCTTATAATGGAAGATAATAATAATTATACCATACTCAACGCATTAGTGATGAATAAAATTAAGATTGTCGATAAATAATAAATTTTATAAGATATCAAGTTCCTACTATTACTGTTTGAAAGCTTTTGAAGATATTCTATTATGCATGTGAAAAGTTTCGAGAAATCTATTACGTACGCCCGACAAAAGTTTCAGTTTCCTGATCAATTTTCAAGTACGATTACTTACACGAGTAGCAAGTTCCGATCCGTTCGAATCGGTTCGGAAACATACCTCGCAGTTCTCTGAAAACTGTCATACAACAGTGTAAGCCAGGCACATAATAATAAATGTAGGTGGTAAAAACTTTGGTGTTCGTTTACACATTTACCACTCAACAGTCTTCTAATCTGTGCAATTACCGTAAATGTTTAAATAAGAATTTTGTTTAACTCATGTTTTATCAATAAGTATGTACATTCACAATTGGTAAATTGTTTATATGTAGTTTGATGAAAACACCTATATAGGTAGCTAGTTTTTTTTGTCACATACCACACAGAGGGTAATAAACTAGAAAAAGCCGTGACATTTCGTTAAGTTGAAGTCGAAAAGGACGGAGAAGAACCATATGGACGAATCAAATCAAAAATGCCACGGGTTTTCCACTGACACAATAATAATATGATCTAAGTACCGTTGGATGCCGAGAGATAGAGCCGAGTCGCGGAGAAGGCTGTTGCCCAATGGTTAAATCATCAGGGTCACGGGTCACGATACTCAGTCTTGAGGTCCCGAGTCCCGACGAAGGAAAAGTAGAATGGTACTAACAAATAGTAGGTACCAATTTAACAAGAAGGTATCATAAGTCAAGTGCGCATGTACATATTATCATATTAGGTAGGTATGCATACAAATTGAGGCGAACACACGGTGCCCTTGAAATAGTGTTAGCGCTGGCACCATGACTCTAATACTAGAAACACGTTATGTGAGCAGAAAATTAAATAATAAAAACTAACAACCTACAAAAACATTACCTACGTGAATACCTGTCATTTGTAGATGAAATTTACAGAAAATTTTAAAAAGTTCCATCACGCGTAATGTTGTTCTAATACATTTTGACAGATTTTGACAACAGACTTTAATGTGTTCAGCATATGGGATGGGGGGTATCTGTCTGATAACACTTAAAATATCAAGTAAACATTTGCCCCAGGGAACTCAAATTGTTCTGTGATTTGCCCACTTCTTTTCCCGTGGCGCGAGCTTCCCGTGCGCTCACGTGATTTACAATCGTCTCAGCAAAACGAACCACAAAAGAAGCTGCGTTTCTCATATTAGTTATACGAAACTCCACTCAGCCACCCACCCGTCTATTCAACATTCATTTTGTCTTCGCTCGTTTCAATTATTGGCGAAATATCGAGCTACAACAGTTGTAATAGTACAACGATGTAATACAATGTAGTTTATATTCAAATAAACACACTAACTAATATTTTACAATGTACACAATATCGCAATCAATTGAGTCACGTATGCAAATGGCCGAGGAAAACACTACACGAAAAACGTTGTCAAAACTCAGGTCATGGTAGACAAGAGTTCCCACATTAAATTAAGTATTCCTTTTGTCGTAAAATGCACTGTGCATTTTTTAATGTTGGAACAACAAAGTTGTTTTTGTATTGCAATGGCGGACATGCCGGGCGTGCGCTCTTTAAACAAAGACCGTGAAAAAACCGTAATGGACGTGAAAGTGCACTGCCATGATGATTAGTGCACTTTATATTGCCGCGTAGCCCCAAAATGTAATTTGTGCGAAATCTGAATTTTCGAGTTAAAATATTGAACGAGGCAATGATTTCACCTACTATACATCCGACTCATAACACGATGTCTTCTAAATGCAAGATGTCAAAAGAAAATGTATATTTTATTGTATAAAATGATCGACATATTTTGCAGAGCATTAGAGCGGAGCTCGGAGCAGGAGAGCAATGGGGTTTTACCCAGGGCACCAAATATTTATAGGGTTCTTGCTCCGGATGTTTTTTTATTATTAAAATTTCATCCTAAATTCCAATGAAAATATTATATTTAACACATTGCTAAACTGGAATTATTTGAAATACAGCCGAATGATAAATAACCTCATTTTTTTAAATATAATACAATATAATACAGATAATGAAAGACGATTTTCTGCCGTAATTTGTTTAATAGAATTAATAATAAAAATGACGAATAATAAATCCTACTTCAAAACTACTTATTTTATTTTTAACATTTCTATACCTATATAATATATAAAAACTTTTTACCCGGAGCGTAGCAGACCCTGAAGAGGAGCTGGAGAAAGTATTAGGTCCCGGAGCGGAGCAACTCAACAAAGGGTCCGCTCCAACCTTTTGTGGGCTGTTACTTTGAAAATATGTAATCTGAAGAGTTTTTACCGTTAAAACTCGGCTAAGAAATCTCTTCGTGAAGCGACCAAACCCCATTACGGATTGTAGAGCCAATTTGAAAGAAGAATATACGCAATGCATAGTTTTTTGAATTGTGTGTGAAATAAGTCAAAGCTATATTTTTTGAGAAAAATTAGTTTTAATAAGACATTGTCAATGCGACAGATAAATCAATTTAAAATGATTTCTTCTATTTGCTTAAAATATAGATATTCTCGCTGAATTATTGTTGTAATCGAACAAAAAAAGTAGTCATATTATTGAAAATAATAAGTAAAATTTGATATTTTTATATGTAATCTGTTCAAATATTAGGATAAGTTTGTATTAGTCCCATGTCAAGCTAAAATTATTGTACGACATTGCGTAAATCTTAACCACTATTTATTTCTGAGACGAGAGACGACAATAATATGGTTATGTAATTTATGATGTGTATGTACCAAGTGGAGAAAGAAACAATCCCTGGCTGCAGACATGGTGGAGCAGAGCGGCAGGTACATCGCTGCAGTTGAAAATACTGCTTTTGATGTGCTTATTATTTCCAACGTAAAAGTGGTCAGGAGAGACATTGCACCGAATATATTCAGTGATGTTCAACTGTAGTGATTACAGCAAAAAACACGTCTTACTTACTGAATTAATAAATAAGCGTATTTTAAAAAGTGTAAATATTTTACATGAAAATATCTATCTAGCTCGCTATAAAAAAAAGTATATTAATGTATTAGAATATACGTAGTTCTTCTAATCAAATCTTTGAATAAAGGCAATAATCGTAGGAATAAGTAGGTACACTTAATTTCTCTATCGAAACACCAAATGGACAAAAGCAAGACATTTATAACAAATCACTGTGTGCTTCGAAGCAGTATGATTGGGTATATCACCAGATGGAAGATCTTCATCCCAAAAACACCTGCAGACACTGCATATAAGTAGTGTCTACCAACACAATTTTTTATTGAGTAGCTAGTAACAGTAACTAAACATTGTAAACATGTATATCAACACATATTATTGTCATTTCGTTAAACGTAACCATTGCCAAACCATCGGCAATTCGTAAAGAAATATTATTATTAAAATTTATAAAAAAAAGCGTGCTTAACAACGGAACTTTAAATTCTGCCCCTCCCCTCAAAAAAATCTGAGCCTCCGTAATCTCGTATAAATCCAAAGTATATAATTTCCACAATATTATTTTAAGTATCTACCTATTTTATTACAAACTAAATGTGAAATACATTAATTGATATTAATTAGTTCACGCGGTAGTACGTACATTTACAGGCGACTTTCTCTGTGTGCAAAACTATCAGAAAAGTGTATAAAATATGACATTTTATTAGATTTTACAAGAGGAAAATAGGATGAAATCTTAGGGGTGAGAGAAACGGTTTCAATATTGGTTTTGAAGAAATGTTAGAATGAAAGAAACATTTACGTATAGTAAGACGTTTAGTTTTAGTAAAAACTGTACCCACTTTATTTTATAAATCCCCCCCCCCCCCCCCCACCGTTCTGGCCCTGGTCATGCTCAATGTAATTACTGAATAGTTAATAATATGGCTACATAATAGGAATGTTTAATATATTAAGTGATTTTATTTGGTTTATCGGAAAATTCAAGTAGGTACCTATCAAGCTTTATTACTTAGATAGGTATCTACTAGTTAATTATTTGTCATTTAAATGCAGAACTATCCTAAGTCACATTTTACAGCCAAATCCAATGATTTATTTTCTGTAGGTATAGAAAAATGTATTCATCAACGAAAGTAAATTGCTACTACAAAAAAATGATGTTTAAATTATTTCGTTTATACAAAATATATATACCCTTTCAATGAATTGTCATGTAAAATATTTAAAATGTTACTTACGATAGTTCTACATTGGAGTAAATTATTGTTCATCAATAAATTAATATTCTTTTACGACAGCACCCGCTATCAGAGCCGCAGAAAGCGACATGGAAAATCTGACATTTGGATTGAGAAATTGAATGTGTGTGGCTAAAGTTTAGATATTATTATTATTGTCCTTTGTTCCGTCCATACTCCATATACCAGTGCTTACCAATCTTTCGCGTCATGGCACAATATTCAAATTACAAGATTTTCATAGCGCACTGAAGGTTTCTCAACACATTATCAATTTGAGTAATTCTGTGAAATATTTACGCTCGTGTCTGTAAGTGATGCTTGAAAAAGATATTTTTTAAGATGACCCTTTAAAGTTACACGATGACGACGGTCGACGAGATAGATTTCTATATATGTGATTGCAATAATTGGTAAATGAGTCATTATTGCATTTCCTTCTATAGATGGAAACTCTTCTTTTTTCTCCAAAATTCAACTGAATATATTTGAACTAAACATACGATGTTTTGAGCATTTTTCAAATAGTGGAGTTATTATTAATTTGTCGTCCATTGAAAGACCGAAGATCGAAATATTCTTGGAATGCAAAATGATTTAGTATCCAATCAAACTTTTAACCATCACTTTTGCCAGATTAATAATGAACCTTTGTTTCAATTATCTTCGAATGCTATTATGCTCACGATTATATTTTTCCCGAGAAATTAAAAAAACTGATTACCTATATATTTAAAAATCACTATATTAACCTAATTTTTACAAAAATTAAGCTTAAATTATCATTTGTAGATATATTTTCGTTTGGTCATTGTTTCTGTACGTTATTTTAATGTCGATGCAATTGCATCAAATAAATCGAGACGCGTGCTCTTCAGGGTACCTATGCAACAATAACTTTCGGTACACCAGTTGAAAATCTCTGCCATAGACAACCAAAGTCCCCCGTCACAGTGCGCCCGCAGCTGCCATATTATTCTGCAGTCGGACAAATGCTATGTAGCCGTCTCGGTTTCTCTTGTCTATGTCTATGCGAGGAACGCTCACTTTATCATAACTAAAATGAAAAATATGAAAGCTTTGTCATATCAAAGAGACGTATTAAATCTGCAGCATTACATTTTATACACCCACTCGAGTGCAATAGGTTTACGTTTAATGTACCTACTACCTACCTATGTTATCTTACCAAAGTATCATATACAATATCAATAAATAAAAAGGTTACCAAAGTATCATAATACAAATAGAAAGCACACCCAAGGATATAGTATGAAAAAAAACTGAAATCTGGTTAAGGGGGGACATGCTCGTCGAAGGTCAAAATTGAGTTTTTATTGTATATTCAAACCATGATCCTGGACACTCCTTAAACGTTGTAGATGATCTATTTATATAATTTTGAAGCCTTATTATCCTTTATAGTTATTTTAAACATTTGATGACTGCATGAAGTATTTTTGTTACATAAAATAGTATTCTTTTAAACCTCTCGCTCTAATGTTTTAGAATATAGTCATATTTCGGTACATAACTGTGCAGTGGTGTTAAGATTTTTTACATTTATTAATTTTTAAACGCATTTATAAAACCATTAGCATAATTTATTACGAGATAATTTTTGTAAAATATTCACGATAAAAAATTATATTGATAATCTCTGTGATCCCAAATTTGACAAGAATTAGGCATTTTATTATTCAAAAAATCGGCAAGATTAACACATTTCAAGATGATTCTAAAGATATTTATTATAAGCTATGTCTTTGACCATTCAAGTGTGATAAACATCTTATGAATAATGATTGCTTTATAATAATTATTGACCTAAGAATAAGGTAGTGTTTTTTTGAAATACGCCATTTCTTTTGTCATTCCCTAGTGGTTAAGCTACAACATACGGCCGTAGCCATAAATTGACAAACTATAATTAAAGTAGGGAGTAAAATGATATTGACGCGCGTGTTTGAACATGTATCGTTTAAAAAAAAATAAAAAAAAATTCGGTGAGGTACATGTTCAAACACGCGCGTTAACATAATTTTACTCCTTACTTTAATTATAGTTTGTCGTTTTATGGCTACGGCCGTATGTTGTAGCTTAACCACTAGGGAATGACAAAAGAAATGGCGTATTTCAAAAAAACACTACCTTATTCTTAGGTCAATAATTCTTATAAAGCAATCATTATTCATAAGATTTTTATCACACTTAAATGGTCAATGACATAGCTTATAATAAATATCTTTAGAATCATCTTCAAATGTGTTAATCTTGCCGATTTTTTGAATAATAAAATGCCTAATTCTTGTCAAATTTGGGATCACAGAGATTATCAAAATAATTTTTTATCGTGAATATTTTACAAAAATTATCTCGTAATAAATTATACTAA
Organism: Rhyacophila brunnea; assembly: GCF_057557595.1. Classification (NCBI taxonomy): domain Eukaryota; kingdom Metazoa; phylum Arthropoda; class Insecta; order Trichoptera; family Rhyacophilidae; genus Rhyacophila; species Rhyacophila brunnea. The sequence continues at coordinate 38,424,806 of NW_028232752.1, forward strand.
TGGTTTTATAAATGCGTTTAAAAATTAATAAATGTAAAAAATCTTAACACCACTGCACAGTTTTGTACCGAAATATGACTATATTCTAAAACATTAGAGCGAGAGGTTTAAAAGAATACTATTTTATGTAACAAAAATACTTCATGCAGTCATCAAATGTTTAAAATAACTATAAAGGATAATAAGGCTTCAAAATTATATAAATAGATTATCTACAACGTTTAAGGCGTGTCCAGGATCATGGTTTGAAAATACAATAAAAACTCAATTTTGACCTTCGACGAGCATGTCCCCCCTTAATTATTAGGAACTTTATGGGGGCATATTTATGAGAGTGCAACATGTAAATTAAGGGGGTACATGCTCAGCGTAGGTTAAAATGGAGCGTGTATTGCATTTTCAAAGCATGATCCTGGACATTCCTTAAACGTTGTAGATACTCTATTTATATAATTTTGAAGCCTTATTATGCTTTATATTTATTTTAAACATTTGATGACTGCATAAAGTATTTTTATTACATAAAATAGAATATAGTCATATTTCAGTACATGCATGTGCAGTGGTGTTAAGATTTTTTACATTTATTAATTTTTAAACGCATTTATAAAACCATCAGTATAATTTATACCGACATTATTAAAGTGAAATATTTACGATAAAAAATATATTAATAATCTCTGTGATCCCAAATTTGACAATAATTAGGCATTTTATTATTCAAAAATGGGCAAGATTAACACATTTGAAGATAATTCTAAAGATACAAATTATAAGCTATGTCTTTGACCATTCAAGTGTGATAAACATCCTACGAATAATGATTGCTTTATAATAATTATTGACCAAAAAATAAAGTAGTGTTTTTTTGAAATACGCCACTTCTTTTGGCATTCCCCAGAAATGGTGTATTTCAAAAAAATACTACCTTATTCTTAGGTCAATAATTATTATAAAGCAAACATTATTCGTAGACTGTTTATCACATTTGAATGGTCAAAGATATAGCTTATAATCAGTATCTTTAAAAGTATCTTTAAATGTGTAAATATTGCCCATTTTTTGAATAATAAAATGCCTAATTCTTGTCAAATTTGGGGTCACAGAGATTATCAATATATTTTTTTATCGTATATATTTAACTATAATAATGTCGACATAAATTATACTGATGGTTTTATAAATGCGTTGAAAAATTAATAAATGTAAAAAATCTTAGCACCACTGCACATGCATGTACTGAAATATGACTATATTCTAAAACATTAGAGCGAGTGGTTTAAAAGAATATTATTTTATGTAATAAAAATACTTTATGCAGTCATCAAATGTTTAAAATAAATGTAAAGGATAATAAGGCTTCGAAATTATATAAATAAATTATCTACATTGTTTAAGGAATGGCCAGGATCATGCTTTGAAAATGAAATAAAAGCTCCATTTTGACCTACGCTGAGCATGTCCGCCCTTAACAGAAAGGGATTGCCTAAGTTCCCCCCTATAATCTTGGTACCTAATCAAATCATTGTTTACCACAAAGAAAATGTCGTGTGTATGTAAAATTATTATTTCCATTCATAATAATTCTTATTAATTATTAATCCATCCAAGTGGTCAGAATGTCTTCCAAAATCTTGCAATATATATTTTTCATACTTTGCAAAATGTTCCGCATTATTTGAAGCAGGTGTATAATATGCACGCGTAATTTAATTAATAAGTACCTTTTTAGTGTACCTATAGTATGAATGACAGCAATGCCATTTTCATTTTTTCTGTCATCGATTTGAAAATAATATTTTTAAATTTCTTTTATTTTGTTAACTGTCAATTCATGGTGGAACTGCATTGTATTGTTGTATTTATTTAATAAAACGCAATTTTTTGTAGTACTTATTCCACTTTTAATCAATAGATTAGGACCGGTTTCGTCCGCCTCAGAGGGACTTTTCAACTGAATGTTGAAAATTTCAACTGATGTTATTAAATAATATGATTTTATTAAATAAAAACAACAATATTTTTAAAATTGGGACTTCTCGGAAGACATGTGCTCATTTCAGACTTAATTTTTGTGAAAGTGTTAAATTATTATATTACTTATATTCCTAAGTATCTAAGTTATCTATATAACATATTTTCTAGATGTTGATTATCTATCGTGGATTTGTTCTATAATAATTCTCACTACCATTTACCCGCCCACGGATGTCGTGGGTCCCGGGTTCGTAATTTTAATCACCTACTGAAATGCGCGGCGAGCGGATTCACATACGGGCGGCTGTACACATCGCAGCGGCCCTGACTCGTTCGTACGTAGGTACGTATATGTTTGCATATTTCGTACCAAAAATATATATACAACACTATATTATAATAATATATGCATTGATTACATGTGCCTACACTACCTACCTATAATCACAGCCATGGTTTCCTGATACGAGTGAGTTTTCAAAGGTCGTAATAGTCGTAATGTATATTCCATTGTCGGCTTATAAACATTACGAACATAATCACGCTGCGTACATATTCACTCAATGTTGTGCGCCGTTTAAGCCGCGTTGACACGGTCCAAGTAGACTTGGATAGGAATGATTAGTATGAAGATGTCTCATCCAAGTGACAGCTTCATACTATTTATTCCTATCCAAGTGACAGCTCCATACTATCTATTCCTATCCAAGTTAACTTGGATGAGTAGGACGCGGTCCAAGTAGCTTGGATAGGAATAATTAGTATGAAGATGTCACATACGAGTGCCATCCAAGTTAACTTGGATAGGAATAAATAGTATGAAGCTGTCACTTCGATGAGACATCTTCATACTAATTATTCCTATCCAAGTAGACTTGGATCGTACTTGGACCGTGTCAACGCGGCTTTAGAGAAGTAAATAATTTTGACGAGTAGAGTGCACGGGTAAATGATTAAAGTGTGATTGCACAATAGAGGCTCACAGAAAACCACCCACCACCGCTGACAATAATAAAATGTATTAATCTAGACGAAAAACTAATTCATATCTCAATTCCACGATTTATTGTGCAATTTATTTGTTTAATAATTTACGATTGTTCCATTGTACACTAACGAAAAATAAAAAGAAAAAGTCATCAGCATTATTTTTTCAATATCGCAGATAGAGTAATAATAGAATCGTACACGGGCTCATTTCCTACAAGACATTTTTTCAAGAAGTTAGATAAAATTTAAACAGATTAATATATCTTTAGAAAAGCTTGTCCGATGCAGGAAAAACGGCCCGATGAAAGTAAGCCTTTATTAGGCGCGTACGCGCGAGCTCACGGCGTGCATGAAAACTGCTAAGGTTTCGGCGAGAAAACCTACTGAATGTTTCGGCCCCGCGAAGCCGGGGAAAGTTGGCTCTATTTACACTGACTAAATGGTGTTTACCATTTAAAGCCGGTCGGCTTTGGCCGCTGATTGCTGTAAGCACTACTTCTCTGCGAGAATATTGTAGCACTGCATAATTTATGGAGTCCGCATGGGGTGAATTTGAGAATGATAGCATTTACAGAAATATAAATATAATCAAATAATTTTATGGTAAGTATGTTATTTTATGAGGTATCTGGGCATTTTCGCCAAAGTTTGTACATGTTTGAAATTTGGGTAATATTATTTTTTCACTCAAATTAACCATTTTTATATAGCTAGCAGATTCCTTGTTCTATTGCTGAATTGGTGATAGCAATTTTTCAGCAAAATATTGATTAATACAATATTTATATCATTTTTATTATGAAATTGGGCATAATAAGTTTCCGTTCCGTGACTACGAAACTTAGCTTTTAAAACATGAATGAAACACTTTTTATCACTTAAAAGAGCTCTATTAGATTAAAAAAACCATACACTTCAAAATAAAACTACAAATAGTCAAAAAATATTATTGAATTTTAATTCTTGGGCACATTTCGTTCCCCTCCGTTACCCTATGTCTATAATGGCAGAGCATTTTTCCTTTAGTATTTGAAAAAACCAATCAATGTTCGTTCTGCTATTTTTTTAAAGACAATAATCACTTTTACTAAATTTTATTGGAAAAATAAATAAGTTTCGTTATTTAATAATCAAATGAAAAATAGTTAACGTTCAACTTTTTTGGGGACATTTTCGGAATGGAACGAAATGGTAACGGAGTGTAATTTGTAAAGCTTAAGTTACATGTTACCATAAAAACAAATTTTTGTTTTATGAAATTTATTTGAATTTTTTGATAGACAGATAAATATTCAACGTGCGTCAAAATAACAAAACAAATCAAACTTAATCACTAAAATAGACATATTTTATAATAAATTTCACAATACTTGTAAAATAAGGTAGGTAATAATTTTGACACACTATACATTACCATAACTTTATTTGGCATTTATATTATTTGTAACTCAGATAAAAAATATTTTTAAGCAAATTAACAATATATGAAAAAAAAAATCAGCAAGGGATTCAGACGCGAGTTCCTAGCGCGGCACGGAGTATATAACTTTTACGAAAATAATTATAGTCAAACTCGGTTATTACGATCTCTGACATAGCGAGATCTCGGATGTAATAACGAAACATTTGTTGACAATTGGTTTATGATTTTCGCCATACATTTAATTCTTTCACTGTTATAACGAGCAACTTATCGGATATACCGAGCTAAAATACTGTTAATGTGTCGACCGTTTTAAAACATTTCGACCCTAAGCAATAAAATCCGATTGGACAGGATGCCGCCGGGGTCGGATTACGTTTATGACACTAGTAAAGTGTCTAAGTACCTACCTTATTGGTGTTTCACCGACAATAATAAAAAAGTATCCACGCATATGGTTGAAAAATCCAAGGTTTGTGAAGTCCGTAGGTACCTACCAGCGTTAATTACAATAAACAACTTCTTTTGTAGTTTATGAATGCCATGCTCGTTTCGGGGATTTTTACGATGGTTTCCAAATTTTTTATTTTCGGCTTTTTGTGTAATGTGACATGCTCATTTAAAAATACCTATTCTCTGATATAACGAGTAACGCTTATAACAAGCAAATTCAGTCGGTCCCATCTTCCTCGTAATAACCAAGTTCGACTTTATGTTGTCTTGAAATTTAATTGTATTCATCAACATAAAATGTAGCTATACAGGTTGATTGTAATCAAGACGTACTTTTCTGACATTTCGTGAATACCTACAGTTCTAGGTATTAAATCTAATCGAGTACACATTTCTGTTAAACGTGACAAAAAAATACTTTTTCATACATTTTTATAAATTTCTATGCCTAAAATGTATGGAGAAGTTTTAAAATTTTGGTGGCGTATAACAGAAAGAGTATGACAGAGCCAGTGCCTGTCTCGCAATTATTTCAGTCTGGTGTTTTTTCTTTTCCTTCTGTTGTTTTTTTTTATCTCCATACTTTTATGTGCGCTATTTTTGCGTATTCAGACATATCACATACTTTTTTAATCTTTATTATATTATTATATTATAGTCAGGTTATTTTTTATATTTTTTAATGAAAATATTTTTGTTTTTCATACGAACAGACAAAATAATTTTTTTTATAATCTATGAAGAACTAAACACACACTGTAAACCCAACTTTATGCATGCCATTTCGTTACTTTTACATTCCACATATACGTTACCACCAATATAGTTTCGGAGTGGAAGTAACGGATTCTGTTTCAGAAGTGTTTGAAGCCAAAATTTAGCTTAGTTTTATTGTTAAACCTGCGATATGTTTTATTATATCTGTAGTATGAAAGATAAGCTCCATATGTGTAGTATGTGAAATAGAAATATGTGTTTTCTTACCTTATAAATCGTGGTAACAGTAGTGGAACTTCTTAAATGACCAACCCAGAAAGCAACCTGTTCCGATAGCGATACCGACACACACCAACAATTTAAAGTGTACATGGCGATCAGTGTTATACAAAAATGTTGCTACATTAAAAAAAAACATATTTATAGTGAAAATTTTTCGCCTTCATGCTAAAATCGTGGTAACGGAATGTGGAGTTCCACTTTTTCAAATATCCTGGGACACACTTTAAACGTGATTTTTTTTCAATATTGGTACAAATTTACGAAAAAACTATATATTTTCCAAAAATATATAATGTAAGCTGTTGAAAACACTACGAATTTAATTTTACACACTCAAAATTAATGACGAAATCAGACTTTGTTTATTTGAATTTATGGGTGGGACATGGTAAAAACGCACTACCTTTCGATCTAAATAATCAATTAAAAATATATACAGGTCAGATAGTTGTATTTAACTGATTGAATAGAGTAAATTAATAAATTTGCATGTTAAAAGTACATAACTTTCCAACATTTTATAATATAATAACTATGAAAAAATCAATCAAAGTCATGGGACATGCCAAAAACGCAATGTACAAACTTTGGCGAAAATGCCCATCTGCGTTTTGTATCGGTGTTCATCAATAATTGAGGTGCGAGAGCACAACATGTGTTTGTACCTATCTGCATGTTACAGCAAGCAGATAAAAATCTTTTTATGAAAAGGTACATCTCATTAATCTCAAGCGAGAGCTCCAAAAGCACCGTCTGAATAAAGTAATTAGGTACTCAGCAGCACGTCATAAAACAAACTTTAGACATTGTTTTCAAGGGATTCAATTTTCACTTCGTGGCAATTCAAAATATTATTAAAAATACACTTACTTATCAATTGGTTTTCGATACATATGGAATTAATAATTTATATAGGTACGACGTCTTTCACTAAAGAAAGTATTAAGTGTATAAGTTACGATTGGGAGTTGTATTAGGTAGATAATATTAATATTGCTTTAGTTTTCACGATCAAAACATCTATTTATATAAATAACTACCGTTCTTCTAATTAGACATTCGATCAGTGGTCAATTAAAGGAATCGTACTAGGTATATAACCATTGTCATTTATTTTTATTAATACAAATTTTACACATAGTTCCCTAATTCCATCACTTAAAAGTATGTATCCGTAGAAAGGTGTTGGGTCATTTATCTTCTAATCACCTAATAATATATAGAGTTGAGATAATTTGTTTAAAAAAAAGGGTCAATACCTATTATAGCTGTCTACCATCAAACGAATACAACATAAAAAAAACTAAGTAATGCATACATACATAAAACGCAGTCAAGTCCTTTTCATAAGCAAAAAAGATAATTTTGAATTATAATAAACGTGGATTAATTTTCAATGTAAACCTGCAGACATAAAAATAAATTAATGTTGCGATATATCACGAGACAATCAGACATATTATTCTAGGCATCAGAATTCACAACTCGCAAGTCCAGACACATGAATCAAATAGATTAAGTCAGACTATTTTTTGTGACACTTCAATTTATTATGGCAAGATAAAAAAAGACCTTTCACAAAATTGAGAAAGCTACACATAAAAGGACCTACGCATCGTCAGAATACCTACAATAAATTATTGAATATTATGAACATCGGGTCGATAATATCGATTTAGAGTTAAATGATAAAATCAGAGGGTTGGAGCGGACCCTTTTTTGAGTTTCTCCGCTCCAGGGTCTGCTCCGCTCCAGGTTAAAAGTTTTAATTACTATTGTATGTAAACAAGTGTTAAAAAAAAGTTAAAAAAGGGTAGGTGAAAATAGTCTACATTTTCATTATTAAACAAAATTACCGGTATCAAAACGTCCCTCATTATTTGCCTCTTCTGTCAAAAAAAAAAGAGGTTATTTATCACTCAGCAGTGTTGCCGTATTTCAAATAATTCTAGTGTTGCAAAATCTCAACGTATACTATTTTTCTTGGATTGTGGGACGAAAATTTAATAATAAAAAAAATCATTCGGAGTAGTGGAGCACTACACATTCTCGGTGCTCCGGCTCCGTTCTAGCTCCGGGTAAAACCCCATTGCTCCACTGCTCCGACACTCTGGATAAAATTATTAAAGATTTATTTTTGTCGACGTAATTATCGGTTGGCGCTAGTCTTGATAATTTTGTCAGCCGAAAAACTTTACTACCTACCGACTATAATACAAATTTGCACAACTGGATACAATTACATATTATTAAATGATAAATATTTGCCCAACACCTGTCACTTACACAGTAGGTACCTACCTAAGTATTCACAATAAACATAAGTATACAAATTCCGACAAGATTCTTGAGTAAACACAACACCGATAATGTTCCCAAAGTGATAGTAAAGTGTGTACCAACAATCGATACTTTTTAACATTCATTTTCATGTGTAAAAACTGGAAGCAGTCTCTAAATTCTGAGAAGCCGAGAGTTGATTGAAAGCGATTGCTAATGTTATTTTTTGATTCGTGGACCATACCTATCTCCTAGTGGCGAAGGGTGGAGGGAGGTTGTTAAGATCTGACATAAATAGTGCCCAGTAAACTTTGTCAGTCAAACGTATTTATTTTCATTGAACTATGACTACAATGTGTATATTATAGTGTTTGTAAGTTTTTAAATTTCAATGAAATCCTGTCTAATCCAAGTCATAGCAGATAATTTAATAGTCAAAACATACTTGTTTATTTATAAAATATCTGAAATTATGTTATTACGAAATGTCATTGTCATATCATGTCATTACGAAAACAAATAAGTGTGACTGAAAAAGTGTGCACTATTTATGTTGATCGCCCATGGCATACCTAAACTATTATGGTTTGGGTAGTCAGGGTTTAATTGAATTTTAAAAACTAACCAGCACCATCTGCAAATTGTATTCTTAGTTCAATGACAACAAATAAGTATGACTGACAAAGTTGAGTGTGCACTATTTATGTCGAATTTTAACAGCCTACCTCCAACCGTTCGCTAATGATATAAGGTCCACTAGCCACTTGTATTTTTATACCAACAGATTCATAAGATGTACCACTGCTATCTCCTCGCTCCACATGATACCGTGGGAATGAAGTGTCGCTTCAATGTGAATGATAACAAAGAAATTTAAATTATTGCATTAAACAAGAGTTAGGTACTAAGGTAAAAAAGTTATTTTACCGTGTGGTAGGATTTAATATAAGACATAACGTGTAAAATAACTTGATGAAAATATTTGTGGTCTTTAGTCAATTTTGAATCCCTTCTATTGAAAAATATAAATGTTGAACTTATCGTAAATTTACCTAGTACCTAAGATTAAGATTTTTCCAAATTTCGAAAAGTAGGTAGTATGACACCCCCCCGTATGGTCCCCATTTGGGGATGTCTTTGTGTATCTGGAGAGGCCCGAATCGGTATCAAATCCAACAAATAGTAAAGCGCTGATTACGAAAATAAATAATAATAATAATAGAGCCGAGCCGGCAATGCCGTAGATTATGACCGTTGAAATATTGCAACGTCGCCGTTTTTCGATAACGCTTTCGTTGAAAGAAAAGCACAAGATGGCGGGCAGAACGCTGCCAACAGCCAAATCGCGGACGCGTACATTTCGTCCTCCGTAAAATAAATTATTAAAAATGTAACTATTATATAATATTAACTTAAATATACCTTGCCGTTTCCAAAACAATTCCGGTGTGTTATTGTTCACCTCCAAATCCTAAAATCCAGACGAAAAACCATACTAAAAATAAAAGTGACAGTTTGCTATTCATTTTCGAAAATGGAGGGAAATGATAGTAGGTATCTACCTACTAACGAATTTTTATTTAATATACTTATTCTTATTTTGCCATCCCCTAGCGGAGGTCGGCCACCATCAAGGCAATCTTAGGTTTGTCGTTGCTACCCGGAACAGTTCGGTGGAGCTGCACTCGTACCAAGCACGGAGGTTCTTAAGCCACGAAATGCGGCGCCGTCCTCTGCTACGCTTACCATTGATCTTTCCTTGAATGACAAGTTGGGGAATGCTGTACTTTTGTCCTCTTATAATGTGGCCGAGGTACTATAGTTTCCTGATTTTGATACTACGTAGAACATCTCGGCCCTTCCCCATTAGATTGAGAACTTCAACATTTGTTACCCGGTTAGTCCAAGGAATTTTGAGGATGCGTCTATACAGCCACATCTCGAAAGCTTCAAGTCATGACATCTCTTAGTTTAGGGTCCATACTTCCATACCATAGAAAAGAATTGAGAGAACATAACAACGTACCATACGCAGCCTCAGACCTAGATTAAGGTCTCGATTGCTAAGGAGGCGTCTCATTTTGAGAAAGGCACTCCTTGCGATCTTAATGCTAGTTTAATATACTTACTTATATTATTATTAATAATCTTATACTTATAATAAACCGCCTTTATAAATGACTGTCAAACGACTGTTTTAGTATATTTTAGTAACATGAGGTGAAGGTACCTACCAATATAAGATTTTTTTATTAAACAAGAAAATATTACGAAGAAAAGCAGATTTTCATCATATCAAATTACTTAGCGCACGTGCGGGAGAGTAGATACCAACCTACGCGAATGGAAAGTTACGCAAAAAAGTGGGTCAGGCTTATATTTCTATATAATAATATGTTATTAACTTATTTCTCAGATATAATACATATACCTATATATATATTATTATTATTATGCACATCGATGTGTTAATGGAATACATTTGAATTCGCTGATAAAATTTTGAGTTATTAAAACCACTTTCAGAATGACAATATATGTGATAGAGGTTAAAAAAAATATAGTCGTTTAGCTTGTTTAGAACGTATAATGTCTGCTACGTAGATGAAACACGCGTTGTATATACCTACATACATGAATATTTAGTAGTAAATACACAAAACTATTTTAACGACAAATAAAAATAAAACGAATGAAAAATTAACGCCAAATTAAATTAACATCGAATCAACTGACAAATAGAAACTAAAGATGGGTGTACGTACAGGTCATAATGAATGAAATAATGCTACGTGTCTACTATTAATAAAATTGAGTATTATAGTATCGCCTCGGACTAGAGTCTAGCTAGACATACATCAATAATATCGCATCGCTTTTTCTCACTCAGCACCACTCCGACTAAAACAAGACATAGTCGAAGAAGAAGCATAGGAACAAAATTAATCAATTAACATTTGCATATATTTTAGTTTCAAACGTTTTCTGCAATAACATAATATGAGAGTAGCTACGTGTCAACATTGTATATTATTACAGAAACTATTGATCCTAATGGTGTGTGGTGGTTCGGCTGGCTATCTGTCTTGATTTCGCCTCGCCGAAGTTACAGAGAACAAATCAATGCCTTTTCCTTAATTTACATAATAATTAAATATATTATCTACCATAAATCAAAACCACACAAAATTATTTCAGTACCTATATGAAGTTACCCAACAGATACATAAGAATTTTATAGATTCGAAATAATTGTTCTCCTGAAGGTTTGTTGACGTATACTAGAAAGAAGCATGATTATATTATCAATTGAGTTAGCATTTACTTGGTAGAATTCCATTTTTCATTTCTTGCATGATTATATTATTATTGTATATTCTTTACAACGTATAATAATATCGATTATGAACTATTATTAATTGATCACTGATCAATAAACAATAGAACTCATACAATATCGAATTGTAAAAGCAGTGCTTCCAATGAAAGCATTATCGACTGAATAAAAAGCTTTTGGTATTTTACTTGTTCATTGGGCTCGCAGAAAGCAATGTCGACGACGTAGAAACGGTAACATTTTACAAATTGATTGACCCAAATCGCGAGAACAAAGGCGCGCGGTAAGGCCGGGGGCAATGCGCGGCGAAGGGCAAGTGTGGGCCCGAGAAGCGATCGCGGGGGAGATGGGGGCACATCGCTACACCGAAAGGCGATGATACGGGGCAATGGAGAAATTGGAATAATTCGGCCGACTCAATTATTTTCGTATTTATATTGAATTCCATACACAATAACTATGTATATCTTTAAGACATTTTTATTGCAATGTCATGAAAAAACGAGATACTTACATAGATTTATCTGACCACCACCAACCCCGGGGACGACCCACTGCTAGATGAATACCTCCCGTAGCTCCTTCCGCTCTTAGCGGTGCTTAGTTCTTCGCTGTCACACAGATCCACCAATCATAGTGATAAAGCGGCATTATGGTCCTTTCGTTCAGCGACATGACCGACCCATTTCCATGCAATCACCTCGGCGACCTCTTTCACACCATATTATTATTCTCTTGTCGGTCTCCTTATCCGCTGGTTTATTTTGCAGCCTTCCCGCGTTATGCCCAACACGCACCGTTTCATGCTACGTTCCACTACACCGTTTTTGGATTTTTTTCTTTATATATTTTACATATCCACTGTTTTTAAGTAGGTAAGTTTCATGAAGTGGGTACGTAAAATTACATTATAATTTGATACTTAGAATGGGTAGTATGTACCATCACATATTGGCATAGTTAATTAATATCTGTACCATACGGTAAAATGTAAATCCATTTGTTGAAGATGACATTCTAAAGAATTCCAAACAAAATAACACATTATCGCGAAAATGCTTATTACACTCGCGTTATACTTGCTGATAACGGAATTGAAATAAATTTTAATTAAGATCTCAAAAACGAATGACTCGTAAGATAGCTACTGTTATAAAAATTTGTAGTGTAGTGCCTAGTGGCTTATTTGTTTTCGTTGAATTAAAAATACAAATTGTTGATGATGTTGGCCAGTTTAAAAAAAAATAAACCTTGTATAAACAAGCCATAATAGATAATTATGACTCCAAGTATGACTGACAGAGTTGTGTGGACTATTGATGCAAAGAATTTTTTAAATATGATTGCATTGATAATAAACTGCTTTATAGAAAAATAAAAAAAAAGTAAATCGTTCGGCAATGCGTTCACCTGCACGTTCGTCGCCGCTGCCATAAATAAACATATAAAGGGGTTTTGCTCCCAGACCTGTGGGGGTAGGCGGACTCTTTCCATGGGCGGCTGACATCCCAAGACAAAGGCACAAAGAGACAATGCGCGGCCAGACGCCTTGCCAGGGTAGAGGAGACAGGCGCGTATGACTATCGACGAACATATCAGCGGATGCATTAGGCACTAGGGGGGGAGGGTGTAGAATACAGCATCCCGTGAGCGGGAGAGGTCACCGCTATTATCTTCATACAGCCTCAAGGGTAGCGATTCGTAATTGTATGTAGATATAATTTGATCACTCTTAATTCTATTCAGAATCCAAAAAATCGAAAATAATAAAATTGTAATTTTAATACAATTAAAATGAGTAATAAAAACTAATTTTACAAGAAAAACAATTCTATTGGGTACCTACACCCAATATAAATTATCGAAAGAAAAGTATTGCGCTTGTACGTACCAAGGTCCAACTACATTCAGGCCGCGGCGTGAAACTTTGGATTTCGATGGTAGTGCTAGTTATTGGTTATTCTTCGGATGCAATATGGTCTACTGTTTGTAGAAAATTATAATAATTATTTCATATTAAAAAAATGGTAATATGTTCATTAATATGAACGAAATCGAAATTCTCAATCGAAAATCTTCATTTACTGCAAACGGGTTACCGGCATTACATTGAAAGTTAAGTTATAATTAGCACTACCAACGGAGCTTGCCGGCCTGACTATAGACGGTCTTGGCTTGTACCTAGTAGTAAATTTATTAAAAACCAGGCACCATCAATAGTGACAAAAATATATCTACAAAAAAATTAAAATATACTCATACAAACAGGTAAAACATAATATACCCGTAATCAGTGACGTCCCTAGACAAAATGCCGCCCCTAGGCAGTGTCAAAATGCCGCCACATTTTATTTATACAGTACTTTTTATCATCCTTTCGTGACTCCAATATCTAAGAAATGTGTTGTATGAATACACTACTAACAATATATTATAATATATACCACTAAATCTAATTTAAATGCCGTATCTGCTTCAATAGACAATATTGCGAATCGACGGTTTCAGATAGGTACAGTTAAAAATACACCTGACAACTTCCAAAACTCGCGAGTGACTGGCAAACATAATATTTGTTTAAATTTTAAATTAGGTATCCACGTGTCATTGCTGTTCACCAAGAACGTGATGTCCAAAGACAACGAAAGTAAACTAGACATCGCGAACCCGACAAAAAAAAGTCCAGTTAACACTTTTATATAGTACTTACCTTATAAATACATTTTGTTTCCAACCAGTGAGCTGATTTTTTAATGGAAAGATATTTCCGTTATTACTAAGTTTATGTAGGTAACTGTTTCTATATATACCTAATGATTCTTTTCGATTTGCCGCCTTTTGGGTTACTGCCGCCCCCAAGCGATGCTCAATCTGCCTACCCCCACGGGACGTCACTGCCCGTAATAGTCAGTGCATATTATCTAGAGTTAGACGAAGTAATAAAAGTCGACTATAAAATATACTGAAAAGAAGCAGGAACGTTTTTTTTCTTTGCCGGGTCTTTTGTCTTTTCGGATGTTACGGTACTAAAAATTCTTTATAACTCCTTAATTGAGAGTGGGTCTATCGTTTGGGCCCCGCATCAGTTGAAGAACGGCCTTGTGGTGGAGAGGGTCCAGAAGAAATTTTTGAGACTCCTTTACTTTCGGCTGTATGGATATTATCCGTGGCTCTATCCAACTGACTTCCTCTTGGGTATGCTTACATACAGTGGCTTAAAATTTAGAAGGGATCTTTACTTAGCTACATATTATTTCCGACTTAAACGCGGCGTAAGTGGAAACTCTGTCATTCTTGGTGGTGTTGGCTTGTGTGTCTCTGATAATTATCTTAGGAATCGAGGGCATCCGTTGTTTGTTCTCCCAAGGTGCAGAACTAACCTGCCATTGGTATTGCCATTGGGAGGGCAATAACCATGTTTAATGAAATTGTTTCGGAAATTGATATATTCCACTTACGTGAAGGTGAATTCAGGTGGACGTTGTTTTATATGTTTTTAAGATAGGGTCTACCAATAATCCACTCTGTGTGCTTCCATCAACTTTTATTTATGTTATTTTATTTCTTATTTTATTACATATTGTAATATTAACTCACATTGCTCTGTATTTATATTTCAAAAATTGCTACTTAACACTTATTTTATGTCATGTCGTGAACGCTTTAAATATATAATTTGTTATGTTCATTATATGTAAAATAAATACATTTGAACTTGAACATGCTTACTCAACAGTATTCTTTTTCGTCAATATCTTCTTCATGTAAAATTAATTGATGTTTTATTAATAAATAAATTGCAATCTGCTTTCACTAATGTCTGTATTGGGTTTCTTATGTTTAGCTATCGATATAACTACATACATATATTATGAAATAAAATGAAAAATCAATTATTTGCTAAATGAAGCCGCCGTGAGATTAAGAGAAAGCACTGAAATAAATAATTCAATTAATTAGGATTAAGATAGAATTAATTAGGATTAAGATAGATAGGATTAACATCTGACAATATCGTCTACATCAGTTAGTTGTTAACCAATACTTGCTGACAATAATGAAACCACCCAAAGATGATATCATATTGACAACTTGCTGCTGAAGGAACGGGGTTTTACGAGTAGGTTGTTAATCTTTTACGGTGCCTCATCAAAAACATGTAAAGCTATCAATCTTATAGCTCTTTGTGTCTTATAAATGTCCTTTTGATAAAAATAAATGAGTATTAATGAGTTAAAATATATTAGGTACTATAAAAATTTAAATTACTTAGTTACATACCTACTTATTTATCTACACAAAAAGGTCATTGGAAAGTTATACGCCACGACTTATGTTATGTCCATGTTTTGTAATAAGAATGACGTTGGAAGGACTAAAGTCTAGACATCTCTATAGTAACTAAATAAACAATGTATATACATAGACATCTAATTCGCAATAAATATTCTAAATGTTCATGTGTAAGATAAAACTTTCTTACGGCTGGAAGCCTTAATAGAGCTGAAGTTAATTGAATCGAAAAAGAGAGTGGTAAGCTTAAATTTTATTACGAGATCGGTACTTATAGTTATATCTGAACAATGGTTGATGTTAAATAAACTTAACTACCATACTAATTAATAATATTAAATGCAGGTATTTACAAAATACTATGTAAATGTGTTATTATTAAAAAAGTCGGGGGTTGACACGTCATATAAATTCTCAAAGCGCTGTTTGGAAAACCCTGTGGAGAGTGTATGTAGGAGAGGTCTTTTTAGCGATACAGCCGACCCCTTTGACGCGATCGGCCTCATACACGAAAAAAGAACCTGAAAAAGAGCGAAAATTCGACGTCCCGAATAATATGAAAAATGGATTTCAATATGCGCAACACCAGTTCGCTCTACCCGGGAGAAAAGAGACTCCGGCGGACAGATCATTAAATCAAAATAACAACGCAGCCAACAACATCCAAGAATAACGAGCTTAAAACGTCACGGTAACATTGTTTACGTGGGCTGGGGCTGGCGGGTGACCACCCACGAAAGGGGTGTACGGGTAGGGGGGTTAAAAGCTCGCTGCCCTGCCCCACCGCACACGTACATAAACACAGTGATGTATAAAGTAAAGTAACACATATACCAGCGTCACACAAGTGAGATCAATAATCTCACCCCGGGGACGAGGGACGCTCTTCCCACGCCTCCCCTTTCGCGCAGTGCCTCTTCTTCGCAGATTCGCTTTTTCGTAAACGTATCTCTATCTAAATACCCGCCCGCGCTTTCCTGCGCTGGGCCGGTGCTGGCGGGCGGCTACGGCGAAAGCGGCCGGCCCGCGACTTTGCGAATTAACCAGCACAGTAGGTACGTCTATTTCACTCCGTCTTAATATTGTACTAAAAGCCTACAATTTCTGTTTCTTAATTAGATGCCATGAACAAAAATACCAAAACTCAACAATTGTTTATTTTGAACATTGTCAAATTTAGGGACAATATTATTTGTACTGTTCTTTCGTAGTGGAAAGACATGGTACTGAAAGAAAAGAAGAAAGGACACCGATGTTACATACCTACTTATTTTTTCATTTCCCACTTTTCCATTTTAGGTAAATTATAAAATCAAAACCGGTTTCGTCTGACAACCTATATAATATGATGAAACCAGTTTTAGTGGTAATATTCTATACCATTATTTTAGTCAGATATTAACCCTACGTCCAGTTATCAATATTTTCAATAGATATACATACCAGTGGCGAAGGGTGGAGGTAGGCTGTTAAGATCCGCCATAAATAGTGCACATTAAACTTTTTCAGACATACATATTTGTTTTCATTGAAATAAGACTACAATTTAGGTACAGATAGTGTTGGTTAGATTTTAAAATTCAATTAAACCCTGAGAAACCAAGCCATAATAGATAATAGTCAAAAAATACATGTCTATCTATAAAATATCTAAAATTATGGAATTAAATCATACATAACTTTGAGTATTTTATAGATAGAATATATTTTTTATTTATTATAGATTGGTTTACGCAGGGCTTAATGAATTAAAAAAATGAACCAACAATATGTGTAATATGTAGTTTTAATCCAACGAAAACAAATAACTATAAATGAAAAAGTGTGCACAGTTTTGTCGTATCGCCCAAATTAGACCAAATCTATTATGGTTTCGTTTAGGCAGGGTTTAATTGATTTTTAAAAACTAACTAACACCATCTGTAAATTGTAGTCTGAGTTCAATAAAAACAAATACATATGACTAACAAAGTTTAGTGTGCACTATTTATAGCGAATCTTAATAGCCTACCTCCACCCTTCGCCACTGATACATACGTATGCAAAAATAAATAACGGGGTATGTACTACTTACCGGTAGGTAATTGCCAATGCAGGTAATGATAGTTTACTACCAAGTTACCAATTCAATAGATGTATGCAGGTGGTTTCGGGTCCGGACCCCCCCCCCCCATCCAAAAATCAAATATTGAAGTTAAATGGAATATTACTTCGTATTCCTCGTGCCAGGACGTCATGACTGCAGATCGTCACCCGGATGATTTGACTATCGACTGTTACTACGACACAAACGTACTCATCTACAACCCTAACAACCACGCGCATTCAACTACTTACTTGTGGATACAAGAATTTATAAGTCAACACTCTATCGCGAGACTCAAAGTACGGAGTACCTTGGTATGATTTGTCTGATGCCAATTAAATGCGTATAACCTGTTGAAGCTATTTATCAGAATAGCGCTCAATAAGTCCTATATAAATGTACCTAATTTATTTGAAGAGTTCACTGGTAATAAATAGATAACTATTTTTTCTTCGATAGGTACGTATTGCATAATCTGCCAATACGTCACAAAAATACTACCATTCATACTTCAGCTAGTCAGCATTTCTCTTTTTAGTATCCATCGAGGTCCCGTTCAACGGCTTGACACGTATATTTTTATGGTGCAGACCAAAATACAGAAAAAGAATCCGGATTGAAAAGGTAAAAAATGGCTTCACCAAGTTGAACAAAATTCTCTGCAACCGTGATATAAACCTACATTTAAGTGACGGTTAGCTAAATGCTACGTATGTACTATCGCTATTCTCATGTATGCCGTGGAGTTGGGTCTAGGACGATTTGGCACCGGACAACTGGACTTCACTTCCCTAGGACCCTACTTCAATTATAGTTTGTCAATTTATGGCTACGGCCGTATGTTGTAGCTTAACCACTGGGGAATGACAAAAGAAATGGCGTATTTCAAAAAAAACCTACCTTATTCTTAGGTCAATAATTATTATAAAGCAATCATTATTCATAAGATGTTTATCACACTTGAATGGTCAAAGACATAGCTTATAATAAGTATCTTTAGAATCATCTTCAAATGTGTTAATCTTGCCGATTTTTTGAATAATAAAATGCCTAATTCTTGTCAAATTTGGGATCACAGAGATTATCAATATAATTTTTTATCGTGAATATTTTACAAAAAATATCTCGTAATAAATTATAATAATGGTTTCATAAATGCGTCTAAAAATTAATAAACGTAAAAAATCTTAACACCACTGCACAGTTATGTACCGAAATATGACTATATTCTAAAACATTAGAGCGAGAGGTTTAAAAGAATACTATTTTATGTAACAAAAATACTTTATGCAGTCATCAAATGTTTAAAATAACTATAAAGGATAATAAGGCTTCAAAATTATATAAATAGATTATCTACAACGTTTAAGGAGTGTCCAGGATCATGGTTTGAAAATACAATAAAAACTCCATTTTGACCTACAACTACGTTAATGTGTTCACTCTCGGTATACGAACACTCCATTCCTACACCATACTTCTTATACTATTAATTATTATAATAATTTAAATGGTAGAAATAGTCAATCACTGGCAAAAACCAATGCTGTAAGTAAAATATATTCCCTGTCGCTTACATACGTAAGTCGGGCAAGCATGTAACTCCAAGCACACCACCTTGGAGTCGTAGAACGTGGTTACCTACGTATATGATACCGCCCACTCACAAGCTGATTGTATAACTAATTACTATCATTCGCCGAGCGAGATCTATACTCAATAAGGCAGAATTAATTTATATTTTAAATTAATATGTGCCTTGTAAAACAAGTATATTATAAATTACATGGAATTTTGTACGTACGCTTCCATAATACTATTGACTATGTATATTCCTAAACTAAATCAATCAACCCCTAAGTAGGTATCTGCGTAGGTATTAATTGGCGATGTAGGGTAAAACGCGGTAAAACCTATGTAATATCTACAATATTATAATATTGCTATATATGGGAATGGGACGCAAGTCAGGAAATGAAAGCAAGATGGGTCAACGTATGATAACACATATTATTATAATGGTATGACAATTAATAGTAAAAAATCTGTCGTAAGAATAAACACATTCGCAGCCATAATTTTTCAATTGGAAAATTCCACGTCTCACATATTGAAGAAATATTTTTTGTGAAAAATTAATGATATATTTATAAAAGAATGTCTGGTAAACTGTTACGGAAGTATGATACCAATATGGAATGCAACAAATTAGATTCATTGGGATATTCATAAAAAAGGTCATAATTATGCTTTTTTCTCATAAACAATATTTTCGGTGTATAGTAAAATATAATCGCTAATGATTTTTATTCTGTAAACTAAATGAAACATAACGATACACATCGAACCAGGAATAGGCGTCACAAACTGTTGTAACTATTGTTCAATTTATTGTCATATAATAAATAAAACAACTGACAATAAAACAGTGACATTATTAGTTATTAATTATCAAGAATAAAATATATTTATTCAATGTGTGCGGCGGAATAATAATTATTGTATAAGATTGTAAGAATTGGTGGCAAAGGATGATCCTATATGTTTATTGTTACGGTGCCTATACGACATTGTGTTTCTATAAATAAAAACGTTAATATTTAATTGATATCGCTAAAAGCTTACACATGAGCCAAGATACTGTAATTTTTAACGCATTGCGAAGATAATTAATTTAAAAGCGTTGATACGAACAGGTTTAAATTAAATCGGGGATGTATCTGACACAACGACGTGTCCTAGTTAAATGGGTAAAGAGTGACTGACAAATACATACAGCACGGAGTAGCAGATTTTTATTATTTAACTAATTGCGTGTTACTTAAATATTTAGTGTGTAAATTAGAGAGAATATGATAATTTGATAATCTACCAGAGATTTTAATAACCCACAAATAAAACGACTTAGGTATATAACATGTAGTTAATCAAAGACGTTATCAAAAACTTTTTCTGAAATAAAATGTGTATAAAAGTACAAAAGACAAGGAGTTATTTCGCAGTGTGGAGTCATTTAAAGTGAACTTGTACTACTATTGCTAGTAACAGCAAGCATTTGAACATAATATAGGACTCACTGAAACAGTCTATTTGCTATAGGTATATTTTTCTAAGTAAGTGTACTACCACGTTAAACCATGATACCTACATGCATTTTTTACGAATACGTCTTATATGTTATTATTTTTATTGATTACATATAGGTATAAGCATTTAATACTTTGAATTATTGATCGTTGTTTAAAAACAATAATGTCGAATATGGAGATAGAAGAACATTAGAATATAGTTGTATAGTGGGGAATACTTTGAATTATTGATCGTTGTTTAAAAACAATAATGTCGAATATTGAGATAGAAGAACATTAGAATATAGTTGTATAGTGGGGTGGTACTTCACAACACTATGAAAATGAGTGAAGCTCATTACGTAGCGTCGTAGAGTATAGACACTGTAGACAGACGATACGAGATCTAATTTATCGTGTCTTCTGCGCGCGTATACGCCAATATTCTTACTCACTAGATTGTTCGCAAGACAGCTTTGAATTGCCTGTGATACGTACATAATATAATCTAAATAACATATTACCTTCGTAGACACTACATCAGTGGCGCACCCAGGGGGGGGGGCTAGGGGCCCTGGCACCCCCCAAGCATGAAATTTATCAGAATGATTTTAAACATTGAAATCAAAATATATTTTGGGCGTAGACAAATAAAAACACGGCAAAAAAATGATTTGTTATAATTCTCCAGCACCCTTTTTAGAAAAATTTCTTAGATTTAAATTTCTAACACAAAAAATGTCAGGTTTTTTTAGAAACCCAATCCCTAATGGAACTGTCAAAAAATTCTCAGTGTCCACTTGAATTCCGGAGTGGTGTAGGTCATGGCTGGGGAAGGCTGACAGGGCTCTAGCCTGGGGGCCCGGGTTGTGGGGGGCCCGGCGTGTCGGGTTGACCAGATAAGTGAGATTAACACACATCATAAATTAGCTTTAACAGTAAAAAAAAAGTCGCCTGCGGTGCTATTATACTTCATGGCCATGAACATTTTCAATTACTTATATAATTGTGCAATATATTTTTTGATTATTATGTGTCGATACTCGACAGCTCCATTATTAAAGTAGATGTATTAAAAATCGCCAATAATTCACTGTATAAGTACCCTTAATTTGAACTAAAACACAATTTGAAAAACGTTAATTTAGTGTTTCACACTGCCTTTAATCTTAGCGGTAGGTAGGGGGCCGCCAAATATCCTAGCCTGAGGACCCGTTTCAGGATGTGGGTACACTGGGACCATGGTGTAGGTACACTGAGTGCAATATACAAAAGACTGATAAACGAGAAATTAGGCTGTGAAGAAGAAAAAAGAGCCTATGGGACTAATTTACATTCTCCTCCTTGGGCCCCCCCAATATTAAATCCTGGGTGCGCCACTGCACTACATATCAAGTATATCAAAAAGTATCTAAGAACGCAAATATATGATAAAATATATATAATTATAAATTCTATTGGGTTCAAGTTTTGTACTTATTTAAGGTTTTTATCGCCTTTTATTGTATTTATTTATTATATAAACAAGAATTAACTGTATTATTTTATTATTAGCGTACATTTACCATTGGTAAGTGCGCATTGTGCCTGAAGATGCCGAAAGGCTAAACCCGGGCCGCAAAAAACAACTCAAATGGAATAGTACAAAACTTAAATCCATTAGAATTTAAATTCAAATTCCATCAAGTACCCTCGATCGATAGTATTAATATAATACTTATATTATTACTATTACGATTATTGTTAAATTCAATATTATGTTCTCTATCAGGGGCTAAATAAAGCTCCCACGTATTCTTCCATGAGGTGTGGATTCTAACCCTGTGTCTCGGTGAAATTCATTTGTTATTGTTTTTTTATAAAATTAAAACTTTAAATGAATGTGGACTAGTTCATCAATCATTGTCGTTTCACTAGATATGTGCATCATTCCCCCCCCCCCCCAACCCCTCCGTGGAATATACTTCAATGCAAATTGCAACCACAATTCAAACGATTCCAGACGGTTTATAATAATCCTGTTAATGGTCCATGTTTCGACGCCGCAAAGCAACAAAGACCAGACGTCGTAGGTACACAAATTCTAAATATCTACATAATATAATATGTACACGAAAACTTAAATTAGTAAAATATGCAGTGTTCTGCTAAATTATCGCACTATAAGGTAAAGGTCGTGGCGCTATTCACGATTCGCTTGGGAGGAGTTTAATAAATTTTATAGGTGATTTTGCAAGCGAGACGATATTCTGGCAAAGTATTTTAGGGTTGCATACCTATACCACAACTTCTAAACATTTCAAGGCTTCATTATTTCACGAGTTGGAAGTTGGATTCTGTGCTTTAATTAATATTTACAATGCATCTATTGAGCTATAATAGCTGGCATTTTAGTACATTTAATACTTCCATATATTCCATTTTGTGCCACCCCTATCGGAGGTCGACCACCGCCAGAGAAATCTGTACTTTATTGTATGATACCCAGAACAGTTCGATGGAACTGCACTCGTCCCTAATAATGATCTGCAACTTTCAACTTTTAAATATTGATCGCACATTAGGATATTACGTACAGGTCGCGACCCCATAGCATACTCTTTGATTATTTATTTCATTATTTTCATTATCATTTATATCATTATTTGACTTTGATTATCCAGTCATGACGGTTGCTAGGGTTATAGTACATGTGGTAGTATTCCATTGTTTTCACATCGCAAGGTGGACGCCATGTAAGTAATTACGCCTGTAATGCCTTTAGATATCTAAATTTGAACCGTATCAAAGAGCATCTTTTCCACCTTACATCAATACGGCTTCTGCCTAATGCTTAACCCAAGAGATATATTAATTTTCCAGTCTAGATCCACAGTATTCCGTGGTATTCACACTAGTCGATGAATAAATTATACAAGAATATTTGAGTACCTTGGTATCAAAGTGGGACAAACGCCACCTGCCACTAAATTCATATTTTAATTGATTATGGTAGTGCAAGTGATGCTCTTTTAAAAATATCCACCAAAAGTATCAAAAACGGTAGTTTTCATAGAGATTTTTGAGTTTAAACTTGGTATGTTGTATGAAAAACGGTCACTTTTCACACATGTTTGTGAGTCTCCTGTAAAATTTTGTAAATGGCTTATGTCCCACTTTGATACCAAGGTACTCATTTATGTTTTATCATTTGTTCGCCAAGGTGCAGGCCTGTAAGCAAATAAATTAATATATTATTGTCATAATAAATATACAATATATATATTTTTAAATACATGATAGGTAATCAATAGTTTAAGTAAATTATGTAGCAACGAAAGATGTTGCTATTAATGTTCAAAAGTCAAAAGCTTCGTATTAATTGTATTAACTTTTTTATTAAACTCTTCATGAATACTATATTATGGCAGTGGCGAAGGGTGGAGGTAGGCTGTTAAGATTCGCTATAAATAGTGCACACTAAACTTTTTTAGTCATATGTATTTGTTTTTATTGTACTAAGACTGCAATTTATAGATGGTGTTAGTTAGATTTTAAAAATCAATTAAACCATGCCTAAACGAACCCATAATAGTTTTGGTCTAATTTGGGCAATACGACAAAATTGTGCACACTTTTTCATTCATAGTTATTTGTTTTCGTTGGATTAAAAATACATATTACACATATTGTTGGTTATTTTTTTTAATTCGTCAAGCCCTGACTTAATCAAACTATAATAAATAAAAAATATTATTCTATTTATAAAATATTCAAAGTTATGTATGATTTAATTGCATAATTTTAGATATTTTATAGATAGACATGTATTTTTGGACTATTATCTAGTATGGCTTGGTTTCTCAGGGTTTAATTGAATTTTAACAACTAACCAACACCTTCTGTAAATTGTAGTCTTATTTCAATGAAAACAAATATGTATGTCTGAAAAAGTTTAATGTGCACTGTTTATGGCGGATCTTAACAGCCTACCTCCACCCTTCGCCACTGTATTATGGCTAATATTAGTAAATCATTTTCATCAAAGTCGGAGCATGGATACATAATATGTAAAAGTGAATCTGAATAAGATTACGAACACGCTAACGAGTAAATTAGTTGCATGCAATGTCGTATCACAGATTCGTTTGTACCAAATATCACAATGTTGTGTTCTGAAATATATTTGCCGAGAAGATAAAAGCGCATATCAAGCGTGAAACAAATTTTTATCAACAGATATTGGTTGCATTACAAAAACGCTTAAAGATATAGCTACCTCGACTATACCGTTTTCCAAATAAACAGAATATTAAAATATCTATAGCTACCACACTATAAATAATAATATTATGAAATCAAAAGACTAATATAAACAATTTGCTACCAACAATAATATGCATTGTTACAAATTAATTGCTGATTTTCCTCTTTAATACCGCTTATGAATTATTAATTCCCCACCGATTGGGACATAACGGAAAACAATTTCGACTCCGTGTACTTACAATATAATATGCATAATGAAATCTACCCTTCAGCGGGGTGTACCCCGCGTACCTTCACAGCATTCCGGTTAATTAATAATAATACAGTGGCGCGGCAATGATTAATTTTCCCGTCGCTTCTTCTTCTTCTCTCTCGCTCTCTTCGTCTTTCAGCAAATTCGACAATTAGCGGGGAACAATGCCCGCCGACTGATTAAGGGCGTGTGAAACGGTGTATAATTAATGTGTTCAAATCACCAATAACACGATCTAGTGCTCGCTCTCGCGTACGCCGGGAGAGCGATCTGTGAAACTTAATTAACGCTAGAACGGGCGCCGTCGAAATGAGCTTCGGAATTATTAGTATTGAGCATGATTGTATTCTATATTTATTCAATCGAAGAGGCACACAGATGATTCGTGAAAATATGATACTATCGATGTAAACATGATACTATTTTATCGTACGTAAGCGCCAGTGCTTCCCAACAATTTTAAAATTTACGAACCACACTGAAGGATATCTATCGCTTTTTTAAAACTCTTAAATAAACAGATTACAATGGAACTATTGTGCTGGAACTGTAAATATCTTGGGAGTATCTATTTTATCAGCATTATGTAGGCCTCATAAATTTTCAAAAAATGTTACGTGCAAAGAATAAAAATATGTAGTTAAAAACAAAATAGGAATATTTAAAACCCATCAGTTCCAGTTGGACAACCATGTTGATGGGTAGCAGGCATTGTTGTGTAGATATTTTACTACAAAATATTGGAGTGATCAAACGGTAATATTTTTAGATTATTGATCGAATACAAATAGAACAACTCGATTAGAAGAGTGACAGCACAGTGCCCCATTTAATAATAAAAAAAAAAACATTTTCTGCAAGACCATCCTTTGTATCAATCAGCGCAATCAATCAATCGACGTGACGAGCCATTAATAAGCCACTACAATCCACCCCCCCCCCCCCCCGCCACGAGTCTCATTTTCTATTTCCCATCCCTCTCACGCAAACAGGCTTGACGCGCTAATTTCCGATAATGGGATACAAATTCATTTAACGCTGCGGCAACGCATTATCTCTTTGACGAAGTGATCCGGCGGAAATTCAGGGGGACATTATCGCACGATATCGGCGTGCAATGCGACGATCTAATAATGGCGCAGGTGAAGTCATAAAGGTGGATTATTGTGCGGAGGCGAGAGCAGAAATACGCGTCATGTTGTGACGACTAACCACATTGATGATTGATGATCCGCTACACTAGTATCACTGCCCTTATAGATGAAGGGAACAGAAATTAATATTAATAAGTCCACGCCCCAATGTACGTTTCTATATATAGGCTAAATACAAAACTTCGAAATGTAAAATAAATGACAGCGAATGAAATACATATTCAAATATCAATACTACAGCCCATTTTAACTACCTATATTATATTTAATCAGCACCCCACCCCATATAAAGTGAGTAAAATAATATTTTTTTAAATATAAAAACCAAGAGTAAGTTTAGTATTAATAAACAAATGTATCACAACTTGAAAATAGATAGGTAAATACTGTTTGAATGCCCACGATGGCCGAGCGGCTAACGCGTCGGCTTATAATGTTGTGGGCCCCAGATTCGAATCCTGGGTCTGGCAAATACACATATTGTTTTTCACTGTGTATTTGGAGTCAGAGTATGGACATAATATGTTGAGCGAGTGGCTAACATTCATTTCTCGTAAAAGAAAAATCTGACAATACAAACATCCACTGTGTGGAGACCCATAATATGATCCTTTTAGGATCAGACATGGTCAAAAAATACTGTTGGAAAACCAATTAAATACGATGTGTTACTTTACAATTTAACATGCATAATGCCTTTTATTATTATACAAATAATTCAACCATTGCCTATTCAATTATATGTCTATACGACGCGCGGTCCTCCGTCGTCCGCCCTCAGATCAACAGCGGTTCTCTGTCCTCTATGAAAATATGAATAACTTATACTATTTTAATTTATTTTTTTCATAAACGCAGTGAGTTATTCGTTTCAATTAATCATCAATCTTAGCTTAATACAATCATTCATAGTGTAATACATATTGACCAACAAAGCCTGATGAAACATAATTAAGTGCAATCTACCCTTCGTTTCTGTTACATGTAGTCAGCTCAACTTACCAAGTTCCTGACATATGCCGTAAATAGTGAGGGATCAATCGATTAGGTGGCATAATACCACTCTCCCTAGTCCGGCTTCTCGAGCCGTAGTCAATTGTAATAATTCGACGTGAGTCCTTCAAGTAGAGAGTAGAAGAAAATGGAGCCCTTATGAAAGGGCTTACACAGTTAAATTGAAAGCAACACTTATGAAACGGCGACAAAATTATTAAATACACATATTGTAACACCGTCATCAAAACTAGTGAACTAATAGATAAGAGTCTTGATAATGATGGTAAGTACCTATATCTGAAATAATAACAATTGACTGAAAAACTTTTTTTCTCATTTTGTAATTCTGCCAAGTAAATTCATTCTCAAATAATAACACAATAGATCTTTTATAAATCTGTGGCTCATTCCGAAAGTCGAATACATAGTCTAAAAAGATTTAAAAACTATCCTAGTATTGTGGAGAGATTTTTTGTGAATGATCGCTAAACATTGAGGTGCCGTGAAAGATTTTTTTTCACTCTAGAGCGCCAATAAGTTTGAAAACCTCTACATTACTAGAAATAAACGTTATATACTTCTATGTTCTATTTAGTAGGAAAACATGATCACAAAATAATAATACGCCAATTGACAATGTTATTTCTATAAACGGCAGTAATGTAAAAATAGTTTGTAAAACCGACATACTGTACTAATACGCTCTTAATTCGTTGAGATTTATTTAACAACAATATTATGTATGTTTCTGAGGTTTTTCCAAATTATCTTAACTATTACTAGGTACATATTTATGTTAACTATATTAAGCTAGTTATTTCATGGATCAAAACAATGGTAGGTAGAAGAATGAAGAAAACGTCTGGTAACTATATCGCATCGAATTATGTGTGCGAGACAACTAAGTAACGTAGGTACATATGTATGCGGCTACACTGAGGGGAGGAAAAGATGTGGAAAGTGTTGCTGGGTCAAATAATGATGTCGGAGGAAATGTAACACCTAAACAAACAGCGACGCGGGAAATGGGGCGATTGTTTTTACCTCGAGGGTATTGCCATGTGCGAAAGTCGACACTGTGAGGTGTGTTATTTGCGGCGAAGCAGTTAATTGTATTGCAGCACTATACGGAGTAATTAATTCTAAATGAAGTTGTATGGAAACAGTAATGGTAAATATTTCGGAAAAGCTTCCGGAGTTTGAATTCATTGAATGAGACATCCTGGTATTGTTGCTTAATTTAATAAAAAGCATTTTTTGTAGTGCTTATTCAACTTTTTATCAATTAATTAGGACCGGTTTCGTCCGCCTCAGAGGGACATTTTCAACTGGTTTCAATCCTGGTAACAAAGTATATTATATCAACCTTTCATTATTTTAGTCTCGTCGTAAGTGTATGTATCTATACAAATCGTTTAAAAAACTGACGTTACATGGGCTTACTTAACAGTAATCCGCCTTCACTAAATTGATAGGTACGTTTACAGTCTCATAGAATATTATAATAAAGAATACAATAAGATACCTACTTTAAAATATATGGCGAGTTGCGACCTTTCTTTGACAATTTACATCGGTATTGATTAAATAATATCATTTAAAGGTGTGGGATTTATATCCAGATATTGCACATTGTCAACTAATCCGTTGACAGTGTAGGTACCTACATTTGAGAGGATAAAACCGGTCCTGAACGTTAATTATGTAGATTAACTGCTATATTAGTGTATTTTAAGTATTGTACCATCTAAAAAGATTGATGTAGATAGATGAAGAGAAATAGGTAATTATTATGTGTCGTGTGCACTATAATATAGTGATGTAGCCCTATAATATGTAATCTGTTTTTAAATACACTTTTTAATTAGCCACTGTCTGAATTTAAATAGTTTATAATTAAGTATAAAAGCAGGTGGGTACATGGTTGCTTTTCGAATTCACGAGTTGCGTATACACCTCTACAGAACGTGGCAGCCGATATACCTATAAGTTGAAAATCTGTAATTGAACATTCACACGGTGCATCAATAATATTATAAATTCGCAATAATTTCGTCAATGATTACAATATTTAACCTACCGTCGCCGAGGTAAGTAGCAACATGCCGTCTAATCTTAGACGGATATCTACGAAATGTCTGTGCGGAAGTTGGAAACATTTGTGTGGACATTTTTTACAAATGTGCGTACAATTTAGAAGAAACGTTGATTAGTAGGTAGGTAATAATATTATGAACTCAGCATTTACTACGCTAACTAAAATGTATAGGTTTTAGCATTGGCCCAAGGACTGAAAAAGTAGTAGGCCAATTTTGAATAAATTATTTTAATTTGCCTTTTCGTTGCAGGACGTATTGCAAATTGGCATTATAGAAGAAGTGCTAGAAATTGTTATAGGTAGATACTTACATAAATTTACATTTTTCACATCGCCAAACATCGTTAACAAAAATTGCACACAACACATTATAATTTTTTTATAAATTAGGTCCACTTGCCACACGTCGCCACTACCACACGTCGCCACTGCCACAAAACTTCACAAAAATGTTATAAATCACTAAAAACCAAACTTTGTGTGTCTATTTATATAATAACCAGTGGCGGCTTGTCCATATGCACTGCGGAACTGCAGCACCCCCAAGTAAATTGAGAAAAATGGATATAATATACATAAAGTTATGTATATTATATGAAAATATCAATATTATTTATTATGCGTGCATTAAGTTCGCCCGCGCACCGATGTATCCAATAATTACCATACACCGCGGTACTGCAGTACCGTTTTCAATCGAATATGCTCGAATCGCCGCAGGAGGGGTGCGGGAAGCAGGGCACGCAGCTGGGAGCTTGATCGGTACGATTAAAACAATCAAACACATTTAATAACAACTTCCTACCTACTAGCTTTTTAAACTGTCAGAAGTACGAGTCATCGTCGTCGTCGACCAGGGAACTCAGAAATAATTCTGTGTGTGTACGACGATATAATATATCTGTTTCATTTGACACATTGAAAATATATCTCTCTCCATTTTCAGTAATGACCGAAATGAAGCCTAATGGTGCGACAAAATAATATGAAGGAAAAAAAGCTTTGTACTTCCTCTCTGTCTCACATATGAAAAATGAGAGATAAAGAAATATTTAATATTTCTGTCAGATTCAAAATTGACGCCGAACGCGTTGATACGAGAAGTTGGACGTTGAGCCTGAGACTTGTAACTACACACATATACATACTATTCATGAGCGTGCATCTAATGTTGACGCTTTAGCCTAGCTAGCCTATAGGTAATAATAATTACTAGCCGATACTCGCCAGTCTGTCTCGCTAGAAATATTGACATAGTATAGATATTTTTGGAGGGTCAATGACCATTTGACCTAAAGGGCCAGCCACCATCGGGGTTTAGGCTTGGAATTTATGCATGCTTTTTGTAGAGCCAATAAGAAGAAGACTATATTCTAGTAAGTTGACAGTATAAGCTCTTTTTTCGCTAAATAATATCTACCTTCTTAAACCTATTATCCATTGAATAAATAAACAGTTACTACTGATTAATAAATAATAAGTATTAAAATGGTGTGAAAATGGTTAAAGTAGGTATAACAAGAAAACTAGGTTTTTGGATTCTACATTCTATAAGTATCTACCAAATGTTGACCTATTCGACGCTTGCATTCTGACAGTGCTGCTTTGCGGTAGCGAATCATGGCACCTTACGAAGGGTCAGAGCAGAGTCAGTATTTTGAATAATAGTAATACTTACCTTTAATTTAATCAATTTCGATTGTTCTAATTGGTCATGTAGTGGAGTAGTGGTAGAACGCCTGGCGGCCTGTCTCTAAATCTTCAGGACGCAAGTTTAAATCCTACAGGTAGGTATATCAAATTAACAAAGTACCTATCTACCTATTTATATTATATTTACGTGTAGCGTGTACGTTATTTAATTTTTAAATCCTTAAATATAACCGGAAACCATAACAAAAACGTTTTTGTGGCTCTAGTGAAATTTGATTTGGTTGGTTACGTCCTTTTTCCTTTCTAAAGTCGATATATTATTTGAAACAAATTATAGCGACACTTTCAATACTGTACCATGTCCACGTCATAACCCGTGGGCTATGAAAGGGCCAGAGTGAAACTATTTTTAAATACATTGTAAATCAACTAGTCTTACTAGTGGATGCCTTTATACACACTTTTAAAATACGAACGTGGAGATAACTAGCGTAGCACAGAACATTTTATTCACGTAAACTTTTTACAACTTGAAAAGAAAAAAGTGTCCCCTTCACGGCACTTTTAATATTAGATAAAACTTTACGAACTTATGTCATATTATTAGGGAATTCAGGTACATGCTATGATTTGTTAGTCGGCGCACACACAGGGTTCCTGCTAGCTATTCTAACTTATTTACGACCATTTACGAACAA
The DNA here is from genome assembly GCF_057557595.1 of Rhyacophila brunnea. Taxonomy (NCBI): domain Eukaryota; kingdom Metazoa; phylum Arthropoda; class Insecta; order Trichoptera; family Rhyacophilidae; genus Rhyacophila; species Rhyacophila brunnea. The sequence goes on from NW_028232752.1 coordinate 38,456,812, forward strand.
CATATTCCAATAAAATAACAACAATAGCACAGAACGAATTACCTTCTCACGACTCCGGCAATACTTATTGCAATAATAATAATATGGAATGCAACAACGAGACGTTTCGATCCGCCTAGAAGTACGCATGATGTGAATTATTTATTATGGACATAAAATATAAATATTTGCTGCTATTTCTGAGACGTGAGCAACAACGCAATTAATGGCATACTAACAAAAGCTCAATATGTAATGAATGTACTTATATATGTACGGCCCATAAACTTTATCAGCACTGCAACAAATTAATTTGCATTATCTTACAATTCTGGTTGACTTCTGTGAAACCATTGTTTTTTTGCTGTTCTCTCCCTTTCTCTCCTTCTCTTCTCAATAGATCAGTAAAACTATATTAATCAACTGATATTACCATTCTCCAAAGAAATTATATTTAAATTTGAATAAATAAAAGCTACTACCCATGTGCTTACGGTAAATATAACCCACATATAAAATAGCCTATATTATCCACATATGTAGCAGTTCGCTAAGACCGATAGGTATATATAATTAATTATGTAGCTACCTAGGTACCTCGTTCATGATATTTAATTTACCCTATAATCCCTGACTTCAATAGGCATTTATACTACGAATGTAGAAATGACCAAAGTGATGAATGTAACACGAGGTCAAATTCAAACCAATTTCACTCATACCCATAAATACAAATAACACTATACTTACATAGTTCAATCAACAAGCAAAAAATCATCAATTCAATTTGATAAAAGTTCGGTTCTGGTCTATATTATGCCTAATGGGACGGAATATTCTCGTAAAGCAATATTTCAAATCACCCTGATTATTAGGTACCTACTTACTTAAAAAAACACCAAGCAGGAATCTAAAAAAAATATCGAGCTAACGTGTACCTACCTCCACATGTTATGGGGTTGCATTATACTGCTATTAACAAATGATTTGACATATACAAACTTAATCAAGTAGTGGCAAAATTTTTATGCTACCAACATCGTAACATTCAACTCGATGCGGTCTGGGACTCACGATTGTACTCAGTCAAAACCAAATGCCGCATATTCGACGCTTGCATTACGGTGCTGCGTTAGCGATGGTGCCCACAGAACGCGTCGGGCGCGCGAAGTCGGCGAATGCAGTGTTTATTCATAACCATAATCACACGTCTCTTCCCGCGCATTACCCTTCACCTATGTACTAAGCGGCCCAAGCAGCACAAAATAAATATTATTACAGCGCCTCTCATAACAAAGCAATAAAAATATTATATTATTTCGGGGCTTGTAATTAAAATTTACGACGACATTATTCAACCAGCGAAATATAATGACACGGAATAAAATAAAACAATGACTTCTCTGTAATTAAATAATTGCTTTCCGCCCGTCCATCGACGATGCCTCGCGCAGCGTGTTTTTGCTCGCTGTGTTCAATGAATGGACTCCATTGTATTTTCTTTCATTCGTATCGCCGAGAAGCGGTGATTCGCGAAAAAACGATGATTCATGCGGCGCGCGCGTATAATGCGTCGCCAAATCCAGTGGGCGCTGGCGTATTTGATTACGTTGTATTTTCGATGATTTATGCGCCACTTGTAGAAATTTTGCGCGAGCGCCGCAGTCGCTGCGTCAATGGGCTTTATGCCTTACGGTAACGAATCATGACATCTTATGAAGGTTCAGAGCAACCGTATACTGGGCGTCGAAAACAGATGTTGCGAAGGATTATGACTTTAGGAACAACGAGGAGATAAGAGAGCGCACCAAGCAGCCTCTTATCACGCATAGAGTGAAGAGGGGACTTTGGATCTGACTCGGCCACGTGCTGCGGATGCCAGAAGATAATTTCAACCTGGCTTGAATGTTCTTCAAGCCAACCGGATTCCGGCGCCCTGGAATGCCTCTAAAGACTATCTATAATATAGTGTATACGGCGGAGCTACGGGATGATGGTTTGACCGGGAACGAAGCGAGGAGACTGGCGAGCGACAGGGATTCTTGGAGGCGCTTCATGGTGTCCATATGCTCCAACTAAGTGGCGGATATGGGCGAAGAACCTATGAATTCATCTTTTAATATTGATCTTCACAGTTCGAATCTATGAAGTGTGAAGAAAAATATGGTGTATTTAGTAATTAGGTATGAATGACTCTCACCTTTCGTGAGCCATTCTATTGGAAAGTAATAAATGTCTTCATGCAGTTGACTTAGTCTTATCTGGTAGCATGCCAAAAGGGTTACATTACAAAGAAACTATGTATTTGAATTCAAATAAATAACGCTTTCTTTGTTCTCAAATACCTATACGTGTATTCCATTTTCGTAATATACCTAATACATAGGGAGAGGTAGGGACATTGGGAATCATAAAATACGTTTTCTAAATCTCATAGGCAGTAAATGTAATTCTCCACATTATAATACACAATACTAGGTATGTCGTATAATAACACTTAGTTTACTTAATACTTAGGTTCCGATTATAATATTAGATACAATGATTGTGCATACAGTTTAATAAAAACTTACTCAATAGAAATGACAGTCGATTTTGCGTGACGACGGTTATTGTTTTGTAACAAAATAACTGCGGTTGAACTTCCTTACCTGAAACAAAAAAAAACATTGTTAGATATTTAAGATAAAAGTCCATAATAGGTAGGTATGTGGCGTAAGCGAAATATTTTTCGATAATGAACACACTATTTAACAATGGACACCAAAGGGAGGGCACCAAAGATGCTGACTAGACCTCAGCGAATATGACCCCGAGGCTACCACGATAGAAGTGGATTGACGACGGACAGGAGGCAGTGAAGGAAAATTAATTGTTGAGGGCGCCAAATCCAGTCATTGGAAGTATGATTGAAGAATCACAAATTCTCGGAAACATAATAGTTCACCTATTTATGTACCTCTACATACATGCTATCAAGATTGGCTTCTGGATAAGTAAGATAAAAAAACAGAGGAGTATAGGATATATTGTATAAGTTTTTAAGGGAATAATTTCGATGAAACACATAATTATTTTTATAATTGGCAGGATTCTAAAAAATACAAACAAATAACCGGTTAATGTTCTAAAAATGAAAGGTGTACGTAAGCAGGTACTAAATCACAGCGACACTGTAAATAGTATAAATAAAAAGACTAAACGAAAAAAATTCTAATGACATCAATTGCCCATAAAAGCCTCGTCGGAGCGAAGTGAAATAAAAGCTAATCATAAAACTAAACGTCCCCTATTCACAGCGCAAAAAAAAAACAAAGCCAGGCGACCTTAAAACCTCCCCCGAGGCGAAAATCGAGATGCGACGCCTCCGACGCCTGCTTAAATCGCATGAAAGTGTTCATTATCCGTGCTCGCTTTTTCGCGTTCGAAAAGTCACTTATTTCGGCTAACCCGGGACGACCAAATGAACAGTCTGATGCCGTGCATCAAATTTTTTGTTAGCCCGGTGTTTTTTGCACTAATAGGTACGTATGTATTTGAGTATGTAGGTATATGTAATGTTAGAGCGGTGAGCAAACTGTATGGGAACTTGATATTCTGATGAGATTTTTTAATTGATATTATACCTACTTATTGCGTTTCGGCAGTATTTATTACTCTGTTTATATCTGTGAAGAAGTGTCTGCTGCCTATAAGGTGATAGATAACATCGCGATTTTATGGAAGCAAATTAGTCACCGTAATAGATTTGTTAGGTGTATGAATGCAAGCGCAGCTCCAAGCCTGTGTAAAGGGGGTCTGTTCAACTGAGAGCATACAAAATAACAAAAACATATAAAAACAACGCCCATGATGACCGAGCGGCTATGGCTATACGTCTGGTTTACAATGTCGTGGGTCCCAGGTTCGAATCCCGGGCCTGCTAAATGAACTTATTATACGTTAAACGATATCTTTTTCTGTACGAATAGCGGATTTCATAACTCAGAGTTCACTGGCCACTGTAAACCACCGGTCCTATCTGGGAATCGGAGAGAAAAAGCTTTTGCTAAATCTGTTCGCTAGGTTTCGTAGGCTGTGGGCACCGGGAAGCGCACTTCACGCCGAATGTTCGCGTCACACCCTCCCTCCCTTACCGGACGTCGAAATTCAACAACCATGATTCACTTAGGTACTCTAATGCCGGGTCCACACTGGCAACATGTCGCGCGACAACCTCGTTAAATTTTACGATAAGTATGATAATTACTGGGCATGTTTTCAGAAAACTGCAACGTTAGTAAGATATCAGAGAGTCAGATAGTCAGTTGGTGCATTTTCACGAAAAATGCAGTTGGACACTTTTACTTGTATGTCGATATACCATTTGTCTCTGCTAAGTAGGTATTTAACTTACATAAACAGAAACATAGAATTCTACCAAGTGCCTACCTAAATGCTAATTCATAAACTTCAGGTGCAGTTAACGTAGCCGCCGTCTGATTAAGTCATAAAATGTTAGTAATAATGCCTACTATCATGATTCCGGTACCCATATAATATATATTATATGAATAAATTATGACAATAGCAAGAGTACGTAGATTAGATACATATATATATATATATATATATATAAACCCAGTATCTACTAATTTCAAAAACATACAATTTTGTATAAAGCTGCTAGCTATTCTCTTGACAACAATGCAGACCGCATGAGGTTTTATAAACCCGACGATAACCATTTCAAATTCCCATTATGGATGTTATGGAAAAAGAAAAAATACAGATTGCAGATGTGTGGCGTAAATTTTCAATAACAAATGATTAGATATCGATAAATACGTTTAGTATCAGCTTCCCGCAGAGAAAACCGAACTGCAATTTGCATAAAAATGTACAATGGAGATTAGACAACAGCATGGCTAGCGACCGCATGCAGTTTTGCGATGCATCGACAGCGAATATTATTCCGTTTACCCGATTCACGACGTAATGAACCCATGCGCAGACTGCGCGGCTCTGCGGTTTAATTTTTATCTTATATATGCAATATGCAACACAATATAATATGTAGCTATCATTTGAATTACTAACAATAATCTTGTTTCGTGAGTTTAATTCGCTACAAATTACTTTGGTTTGATTTTAATGCGGCTTTCTTCCTACGTATTTTTCTATCGTTATGGTATTCTATGTTAATGTTTAGTGTTTGTACTATTAAGAGAGCTAATTATGCGAATTGGAATGGCTGGGGTAGTATTTAACTCAATGCAAAATATCAGGTATTCCTAGGTGAAATTATTCATGACGCCTGTTCATCGTCTGCATTCTGATGGTGCTGGTACTGCTTTACGATAAAGTACCAAGGCACCTTACGAATATAGACAGAGCAACCGTATGGTGATCATCCAAAACAGATAGGTACCTGCAGCGGATTGTGGGTACCGGCTAACTTGTGTCAGTAACGAGGTGATATGAGGAACGGGCCATAAGCCTCTCATCACATCTAATGTGTATTTATATGAAGTTGGGCGTGACTCGGTCTAAATGTCTACATGATTCACTCTTTAAACCGACCAACTTTCAGGGTACTAAAATGCCGATAAATACCTTCCACATGATGTGGGCTATGCGGTAATGAATGACCCTAGTAGAGATAGAGATAACTTCACGATACAATCAGTGATTTTATCAAAGCCTATGTGTTTCTGTGACTGCTTAATTGCTACTACTAGGTATTGTTTCACTACCACAACACTACTACCATTGAATCACATCGAAATAAGTTATTTCATATATATTAAAGTATGTTATTTAAGTATAATATCTGTATAAACTATTGATTATTTTCTTGTATTTACAAATGAGTGAAAAATTGTTAAAATAAATGGAATTAATCGAAAACTGGCGAGCAATGGCGAGAAACGATAATAATATTAAAATACCACACACATATTGAAAGAATAATAATTAATAACACCATTGTTTTAGGATTCGGCGGTAATTTTGTAATTAATTCAAAATACAGCAGAAAAATCAAAGTTTGCTGCAAACTTTTAAGCACTGAGTAATTAATTAACCACAACATATTTCACAGAGTTATATTTTAAAAAGACACAGTAAAATAAATATTTCTGTTTTCTAACTGGCGTATGCATATAACAGCTAACTGCATTCAAGCTATTTAATGCAAATTTGCATGCATACACCTAAATAGAGTCGGTTGAATAGTGACGTCACGTCTCTGAAGTAATAATACGCGTCATGCCGAGATTAATGTTACCAATTTTTAAATTTTGATTCCCCGATAATTAATTTAAAATATTGAAATTGTGAATTGGTGTAAAAATGTGCAAACGGTACCATATAAATTTATAATTATAAATGATTAATTATCATGTACTTTAAATAATTTATTAGTTATGACATCATATTTATTTTATACTTCTAACAATATAAATATTTATTTAGGAATCGAGTGGCCACAATTTTGTCTCGCAGCTAACTTCATTTATGTTATGAGATGACGTGTGACGATGATGACTGCGAGAATTCCGTCCTATGTACCATTCGGAAATGAATAGGGATCTAATTTTATTATCATTTATATCAATCAGCCTATGACAGTCTTACCAGTGAGAATTTAATCTTGTTTATTACAGTTTAGGTGATATTTTGAAACAATGCAGACTGCTTCCAATTGCATACCTATATAATATCTTAAATAAAACAGTAAGTAGTAGGCTCATATTATTATGTAGTTCCTATTTTATCGTAATGTTACGTAAATCCATCTTATCCATGGGAAATACTGCTTTTTTTATGACGTCTTTAGTGAGTAATCGAACCACGGGAGCATTGTATCTAGACTGTGGATTAAAATTCATGATGTGTTTTTTAAACGACACAATTACTGTTTAAAGTTCGCAAATGCTCTACCGAATCTACAAAATTGATAGGTTCTCAATTATAATTATATGTATTACATATATTATAGTATAATGACGATTCTAACCAACAAAAAAACTTGTAATGAATTCATTTTTCCGACTCTTTACGTATGTACCTATATAAGTATGCTCTTGTCATGTGTCAGACTGACAGCAGGTGGATGGCCGCCATGTTTCATTTTCGTGCGCATTCCTGTACGCATCTCATTTTTAATAGTTTTCTTATTCGGCCGATAAACCACTAACTGCGTTGAGTACGCTTCAAAACTGTATGAATACGGCTGTTAAGGAATTGATCTAATATATAAAAATCAATATTTGTTTGTTTGTTTGTTTGATCGTATTTTATGCGCTGCCATACCGTTCATCCGATTGCGATAAAGCTTTGTCAACTTACTGCTTGCACTTGCGCGAAGATTATTGGCTATATCTTATATATAAAAATGAATGTCTGTCTGTCTATCTGTCCCGTATGCGTTCCTATATCATTCATCCGATTGCGATGAAACTTTGGTGAGTTGTTGTGTGCACACCCCGCAAAGGTTTCTGAATTATAAAAATCATCATCTTCTTCTTCTTCTTCTTCATTATATCTTCTTTTATTCGTATGGTTCCTATACCATTCATCCGATTGCGATGAAATCTTCGTCAGTTGTTGTCGTAACACCAGCAAAGGTTTCTGAATAAGTAAGTACCTACAACCATCTTCTTTTTCATTCTATCTTCTTTTATTCGTATGGTTCCTATACCATTCAACCGATTGCGACGAAACTTTCGTCAGTTGTTGTGCGCACACTCGCAAAGGTTTCTGAATTAGAAAAACCATCTTCTTTTTCTATTCGTATCAGGGCTCGAAATGGAACGGAACGCACCGGAGCGCCGTTCCGGCTCGTGAAATTTGTAAAATTATCGCTCCGTCTCGTGGAAAAAAATATGTTGACCGTCTGAGCTAGATAGGCCATAGAATAGAAAATCTGACACACTTATTTTTATAAAATACACATACGATTTAATGACAATGTAAATATCTTCAGAAGATTTGTCGAGCGCTCCGGTTCGTAAACTTTTCCATTTCGAGCGCTGATTCGTATGCGTTCCTATACCATTCGTCCGATTGCAATGAAATTTTAATTAAGTGTTGTGCTCACGCCCGCAAGGTTTCTCAATTGGTACAACCATTTTCTTCATTTTTTCTTCTATTCTATCTTCTTCTATTCGTATGCGTTCTTATACCATTCATCCGATTGCGATGAAATTTTGACCAGTTGTTGTGCGCACGCCCGCGAAGGGTTCTGAATTAGTATAACCCCATCTTCTTTCTTCTTCTATTCGTATGCGTTCCTATATCATTCATTCGATTGTAATGAAACTTTGGTGAGTTGTCGTGCGCACGCCCGCAAAGATTTCTGAATTAAAAAATCATCTTCTTCTTCTATTCGTATGCGTTCCTATTCCATTCATCCGATTGCGATGAAACTTTTGTCAGTTGTTGTGCGCACACCTGCGAAGGTTTCTAAATTAGTATTATAAAAAATACAAACTTTGTTGTTTGTTTGTTCCATCCAATTTTGAATTTTTTACTACATAGGTATTAATACTATTAATAACGTTTGCATACTTTGGATTCGATTTAAATTTATTGTTCTTTTGTTTGACAATTAATTAGAATTACTTTCATATTGCCATATTGTATTACACAGATATTTTAATATTAAAAAGATAATTACTGTACTGACCCTGTGCGAAGCCGGGTACTTCAGCTTGTAATAAATAAAAATGTTGAAATGTCTTTGTACATATTATTATGCAAGTATTACAAAACCAAAAATATTTCAAGAAGAATTATTGTAGAAACCTCCACACTAACAAGGTATGCTTAAAACGCGAAAAATTACCAATATCTCTGGTGTCAAGTTGTCAATGTGGATTTACCATAGTTTACCACTCGGATCTTGCATACCTACGGATTTTACATATTTTGATAAACTATTTTATTTTTATTAAACGAATAAGACACAAGATTTCAGAATGTAACATACTACATACCTACTGAATATACATAATTTGAAAACGTTTCACTCAACATAACAATTCAACTATACCGCGTGCTGTTTGCTCTGAGCGAATAATTTATCGACGAAAACTACATTGCGGAAAACAACGCAACCCAGGTCCCAGAGTATTTTTCTCCACAAAGGTCGAATGATCACAAAACTTCGATGTGAGAAAGCACTCGAAGAATAACTACTTTTTCTTTAAACTAAGAAATAACAGTAGGCAATGAAAATTTAAAAAAAATAAATAAGTAGAGCATTTCAATCATATTTAATCAATAAAAAGTATAAAATAGTTATGATAGTTACAAGAGAATCAATTTAGGATTAAAAATTATCTGCAAATGAATATATTATATAATATAGAGGAAATATCAGGAAATAAGTATATATGACATAGGTAATGGGGTCATTTATATAAATTAAACAATAATTCATCATCATAGAAGGATTCGGTACCTATACTATTTAATTAATGCTTACAAGTCGATTTAGAATCGGATTAATAGTGTATAAAATATGTGAGTTAAGAATGATTAAGCAAAAATCATTCTAAAATCTAAATCGTTCAAACATAGAAAAAGCTAAAAAAATCGATACGAAAACAATCCATGAACTATTATAGAAAAAAGAACGATTTTCACCATTACATAAACGTCATACACCTGTAATAAGAATAAGAAACAAGTCAGTGTGTCGAATCAATAAATTTGCAAGCGAAACACGCTCCGATTGGATTAATTTGATGGGATTATTTGTCGCGAATAGCAAATTGGTGCCTACATACTAAACAACGCTAATAAAAAAACTTATTTATACCTTTGCAATACCAAAGATCGATATTTTCAAAACATGCCATATGTGCAGGTATAGGTAGCTGAGATTTGTGAACATAATCCATACAATTGAGGTGTGTAGAAACAAAAGCGGTAGTTTTCAATTACAGTAAACATTGGCAAATCTCTTTCTAATGCATATAACTTCTGAGAAAAGTATTATTATATGTTCTTATAAGTATCACCATACTCTTTCTATATAATTTAAAGAGATATATATCATAATTAAAAAAAATATTTATATTTCTATATTGGAAACTGCCACATTTCTTTCCCACTGGCCCCAATGCACAACTGCCGTTTGTGTAACCTAACCTGTAACAGTGTAACACAACTGAAAACTGTCGGGTCTATGTCTAGCAAAGTGTAAATATATTTATTTTCAGTCACATAATATATATTAAATTGAATTACATTATTACTACCAGGACATAATGTTAAGTCTTTTGTATTAGAAATGTCTTTTTTTGTTTGATATTTGATTTTAGATACCTATATTTGCTTTTCCCTCCAGTAACGTAACGAACGTTAGACGCTCTTCGGTAAATGTTAGAAAAGATGGATGGATAAAAATTTTATTGTTTAAATTTACAACCAAGTAAAAAGACGAATTACGATAGCTTCATAATTATTTTTTCCTAAACCACCTGCCACATTTAAACACTTGTTATGTCATAGCGTAACGAACATTAGGTAGCCTTGAAAGTTGTACCGAGAGTGTCTCGAGAATAATTTACCATAACATTGGCAGGGCTGCACTACGGTGATGCCAATTCCGATCAAATCTATTATGGTGATGTCTTGGCTTGGTTTCGCCGAAAATCTATTCAAATTAATTACCATGGAGAAAATACAACTAATAATCAAATATATTTTTGTAAACTAAATATTAGGCATTGAAATTATTCATGATTCGGAAAATGCACCGTAACATTGCCTTACTTTTCGTAATTTCATAGAAATATTGACTGTGTATCTGTGGTTGTATTTATGTTTATGTGATAATTTTAGTACTACTTCACTTGGAAAACAATCTATTTTGCAGTTGACTATATTTTGGTTAACAAAAATCACACCGTATTGTTTAAAACTTAAAAAAAACTAACACCGTCTCGATCTCGGTCTCTCTCTCTCGTGCATAGTGATAACTAAATAACACTGATTTTTGAGTTGCGTCACTTTTGAAATACATGTGCGACATGTACAGGAAAGGATTATTGTCCAAAAATGCGTCGTTATCTTACAGCCGGAAGCCAGTCACTGAAAATCTAAAACACTTTTTAATCGAGGGTAGTGAACTTTGTGCATCTGGGATTTATCGTAAACCAAATGCGACGCGAATTCGTTTAACGACCGCTAGCGGGCTAGAAACTGCATAAATGGGTGTCGTCATAAAAAGAGGTGTTATAGGTATATTATGCAAAAATTGCAGTGCCAAAAAATGTTCAGGTATATCTTAATAATATATTAGGTATATCAAGGCATTTTTCAATTAAGGGGGAACATGCTCAACGTAGGTCAAAATGGAGCTTTTATTCTATTTTCAAAGCATGATCCTGGACATTCCTTAAACGTTGTAGATAATCTATTTATATAATTTTGAAGCCATATTATCCTTTATATTTATTTTAAACATTTGATGACTGCATAAAGTATTTTTATTACACAAAATAGTTTTCTTTTAAACCTCTCGCTCTAATGTTTTAGAATATAGTCATATTTCAGTACATAAATGTGCAGTGGTTTTAAGATTTTTTACATTTATTAATTTTTAAACGCATTTATAAAACCATCAGTATAATTTATGTCGACATTATTATAGTGAAATATTTACGATAAAAAATTATATTGATAATCTCTGTGATCCCAAATTTGACAAGAATTAGGCATTTTATTATTCAAAAAATGGGCAAGATTTACACATTTAAAGATACTTTTAAAGATACTGATTATAAGCTATGTCCTTGACCATTCAAATGTGATAAACATTCTACGAATAATGTTTGCTTTATAGTAATTATTGACCTAAGAATAAGGTAGTGTTTTTTTGAAATACGCCATTTCTTTTGGCATTCCCCAGTGGTTAAGCTAAAACATACGGCCGTAGCCATAAATTGACAAGCTAAAACGTAAGTAGGGAGTAAGAACATGTTAACGCGCGTGTTTTAACATGTACCTAACCGAAAAAAAATCTTTTTTTTAAACGGTACATGTTCAAACACGCGCGTTATCATGATAATAATCATGATAATAAATAACATGTTATTAATATATCCCTAATGTAACTAGGTACCTACGGATATTGTAAAAATACATTCGAGCGTATAAAATCCACTGACTGGTACGGCTTTCATTGAGGTGACTAATTGAATTTCTGCGAGAAAAAAGTAAAATAAAAAATATAAGTAACATGTAGGTAGGTACTAGATAAAATGAATATAATACTCATAGGTACAATGTCTATCAATTTATTCAGCGAGTTTCGACAAAGCGCGACCCGCTGCTCACGCTCGCGTGACGAAAATGTGCTACGAGCAATGGAGGTTAGCAGACTTAGTCCTTGGACTCGCGCAAAACAACGCAGAAAAAAATATATGGAAAAGAAAAAACATTTCCGCGTTAGGACGTCGAAAAAAACAAGTGGCCAAGGCCGACGGGTAGAGCGTCCACTCACCGCGGCTGGCCGCGTTCGCCGAAATCGAAATGTTATTATTGTATGCGAGGCACTAGATTTTAATAGAAGGCGAAGGAGTAAAAAAAAACTGAAAATTTGTCTAAATATATAGCAATTAATGGACTGCGTTTTCCAATACATTATTAATTATAAAATACAATTAATTATTATAAAATATTGGTGAACGTTAGGTGTTACTTACATTTACATTAATTTAAGCCATTTAAGAAAATACATAACGATTCAACGCTGCTCTCTGTTAAATTTAAAGTTTTACATAATATAGAAATACGAGATATATTATGCGAGGGGGGTTTGAAAAGTTTTGTAACACAGGTAAAAACATTTTTTTGTGACTTTTTGGGTGATTCAATTTTTAGTGTCTGAAAAATAGTTTTTGTCGAACTTTGAAAGATTCGGCGATAACATCCTGATTGTTGCTTCGATGAAAAATTCCCACGCAGAAGTTACCCAGGAGTTAATATTTCAAACAAGTAGTCGCACGTAGAGTTGGGTATTTCCCGAGAAAATCTCAATCTCGACATTCGGGATTTTTCGAAATGATGAAATTTTGAATTCTCGAGATTTTGGGATATCCAGAAAAGAATTCTCGAGATATCGGTAAATTAAAAAAAAAACTCTAAAAATCCTAAAATCAGTGTAAAAACAGACGCGTATGACAATCGCGTACGCTTTTGAGACAAAAAATTCTCTGTTGTTGCAAAAATTGCGCTCATTTTGAGTTGACGTTGGCTTAATTATTGTATTAAATGCCCCGATAATTTTTATTGTTTTGTGTTTTATACCCACTTTTTTCATAAAGAAAAACGTTTTTTCGATTAATATTTGATAATAAAGAAATCCCGAATCCCGAGAAAAGATTCTCGAGATCCGGGATTTCCCAAAATGTTAAAAATTTCATTTCTCGAGATTCGGGATGGGAAATCTCGAAAATTTTTCGAGAATTCCCGTCGGGAAATTCCCAAAACCCAACTCTAGTCGCATGGCAACAGGACTCTTCATATTATATTCAGACATGATGACACGGATGGCAACCCAATTCATTCAATTTTTACCATTGGAACGATCGATTTGAGCATTATCCTGGCGAAAGATAACTTTTGTGTGTCCTACTCTTTGTTTCTTTACAAGTTCCGTATAAACTCGTAAGTAACGAATCAACGCAAAACTCAATCAGATTACGATTACACATCACTAAACACTGCGCTGAAATGCCCATTCGACTAGATTCTCGGTCTATAGTCAACAATGGCAATCCATCGCGCAGGAAGTATTTTGTCCACCCAATCATTCACTTGAGGTACCGACAGTTCCAAGAGTTCCCGTGAACTTCATCCAACTCGGTATTGATCTCCATGGCCGTTAATGTCTTTAGATGAAATCACGAAACTATTTTTTTCCATAGCTGGGGCGAATGCAAACCTGTACGATTCAAACCGCTTTCGTCCCCTTGCTTAGAAGTATGTTGCCAAAAGTTATCTATATAATTATTGGTAATCGTTCAAACATGCCAATATTAGTACTATAGTACCTAAGGACCATTGTAAAGATGTAGAACAGAAGCAACTTCCCAACTTATCACTCCATTTCAACAAAAATGCGAGTTAAGGCTGTTCATTCTATGAGGACAGAACTGTGAACCGAATGCATCTGTGCGTAGCGCTCAACCTTGTAAATTAGTCACATACATATTCGTTTGAATATAACATTAGGTACGAAGTGTTCACATAATTTCTCTGATCGCCCTTTCTAAGCCCATATTATAGTCTTCCTGCACAGATTGCCAAAAGTCAACAATGTCTTAGATGAGATAGCATGGAATGAATAATCTAATCTAGCCTTACATAAACACGTATTTTTTACTTAACACTAATTCTAAATTATAACGACCTATAATCAAATAGGGTCCTATACTAAAATTATTTTTCAATTATTATTATAATTAAGCACCTATTATTATTAGGTATCGGCAAAGAATTTGCATTAAAAAGATTATAAAAAAAATGTGGTAATTTTCGATGACAATAATATAACGAGAACCTATGTTGTCCACACGCGACGAGCACGCGTAGCAGATACTTTTCTCCCTCTGTTCACGCCAATTTTAAATTTCAGTAGATTTTGACAAAAAAAAATCAGTAGATTCTATAAAATATCAGTAGATTTTGGAAAATGCAATATATTATTACATACCTATGATTTTAGAGAACTCACATTGTGCAGGTAACGATTTTCATGCACTTTATAATTAACTATTCAGTAGAAATGAGCCCTTTGTAAACCTTTGAATAATGCCTCTTGATATAATTGTTCAACTTTGTTAAATTTTATTTATGTCATAGATTAGTATATTCTTGTATATAAAACAATACCTAATAAATAACACACTGTATTATACACTGGTGATGTCAGTGGGTAAAATGGCACTCTTGAGTAGAGTTAGAATGCTTTATTTGTCTATTAGGAAACGTCATACATAAAAAGGCGTGTGTTAATCATTTTTCAAGTTTAGTATTAAAATAAAACTTACAAATATGGAAAAACATAAAATATCAGTAGATTTCTGGAATTCCGAAAAAAAATAAAAAATTCAGTACATATATTGGCAAAAAATATCAGTAGATCTACTGAAATTTCAGAAGACATAGCAACGCTGGTTCACGCACAAGGCACACGCCATCAATCGCTAAAGCGGAAAGGTCGACAGACGTGCGGGGAGGGGGGTATTCGAACGCAACGATTCAATGACTGAATTTTAAGAAAGTTGCTGTAACACGTGGTCATCGTATACAGACATCTTTATGGTATATATTTTATAATTACTTATACTTAATATTCAAAATGAATCGTCTTATTTACAATAAACACACCTACAAACACCACAGTTAATACCATTAAAATCTCCCGATAAATACGTATGTTCTAATGAGTTATGTCATTGGTTCGAATTGGCAAATTATCATCCAGATGCATGGAAAACTTAGGGAAAACTTCTCGCAAATTGAGCGGATCCCAGCAACTCGGGGCGACATCTGCCGGGAAAGTTTCCAGCCCCGGTAAATACTTCTGTCTGGTCGGGTTGGTTTGCAGTACCAGGGAAATCATCGTCGAATTATTTATGGGGGCGCGATCGGAAATGGCTTGTTCGAACTTCGCGTCGCGTTTCTACTTTTACCCGAGAGCAGAAGTATTTCAAGAATGCGATTTCCTCGAGTATAAAGCATTATTTTATTATAAGATTTATTTTCAGAGATTATTAATGAAAGAAATATTTGGGAGCAAGATATCTTCAATATGTACATAGTTGCGTATGTCATAATATAATATATTCTCCTTCCCTTAAATAGGTACCGACTCGTAATATCTCTAATAACTCCTAGTACCTAGTACCTATCTACTTACCTGCCTACCTCTTTTCAACTTAGACAGTGAAGCTTTTAACTTCAACTAGGTACTGATACTGAGTAGGCGCGCTCAAATTGTGTTATTTTTGTAAATACGTACCTATTCCTAAACATTTATTTATGTTCCTAACGACCAGAACGTGCAATTGTAGGACAGACGTGGTGCTCTAGTATGCTATCTATCGTGCGGTCGTCATATTTTATAGAGCTATAGGATGTATGCATTTTTCATAATTTATTTAATTCATCATTAGGTATAATTACCATTGATAGATAGATAAAATAAAATATTATTTTTACCTACCTATGTTTATTCATTTTATTTTCCCCTTATGGGGTAATGTAATATTTTTTTATAACCGTTATCATCTCAATTAAACCCTAAATAAACCCATATAAAACCTCAATCCGAGTGCTAGGCATTATAAAAAAACGATGAGAGGAACCCGGATATTTTTGAAAAGAAATGAAGATGACAAGTGGTGAGGAAGGTACAACCATAAACTGTATGCGTTGTGTGGTGATCTCCATGTCGTCTCATAAAGGAAAAGGAGGGTCGGGAGACCTGGACTGATATGGTAGAAATGTAGGTATATAAACAGAGGCTAAGGCTAAGGCTAAGGCGGCGGGAGTAGAGACGTTGTCTTGGTGCGGCCAAGACCCATATTGAACAGTGCGGGTGACGATGGTTTATACAGAAGTATCCGCAACATTCTTACTTCAAAACTTAAATAAACAAAAATAATGCCATAGAGTAGTATCTAATATCTATGGCATAGCCATAGATACTAACGGAAAGAGTGCGGTTTCATTTGCCGCCACCGAGTGCGTTGCGTTTTATGTAAACATTTTTTAAATAGGTTTTTGGATAAGCACAGCAATCAACGATTGTGTTAAATCCACAAAAAACCTATTTAAATGATCCGGAATTACGCAACAACCGATGGATACACGCGAATATATTTTTAAAAGCGTGAAAGGATTTTGTGGCAGAGCAGCCGAAAACTCAACCCGGGGTGTGAAATCTATCACTATTATATATATAGGTATATATAAGTATAAAATGTAGGTGAATATGTATTTCTGTGGCTTATCTAAAATGGTACAGTTTACCAATTATTCCAAATGAACAAAGATCTGCATAAGGATTTTCCAAGTTGTCAAAAAAATACTTTTTATCGGAACGAAGAAATAAATATCTTTGATAAAATGATGACATATCACAATGCGTCTTGAACTGGGCGGACAAACATATCATATTCAAATTGTATACGAAGGATTAATTAATAAAACATGTCATCTTAATCACAAAATTAATAATAAGCCATGAATTTTCTTTTAAGATTTCATATTTCCGAGTTTTCCCATCACTGCCGAATCAGCGTTTACGCTACGGAGTGACGTGATACAAGCTGTACTGTTACGGAAGGCACTCTATGAATTTTCTTTTAAGATTTCATATTTCCGAGTTTTCCCATCACTGCCGAATCAGCGTTTACGCTACGGAGTGACGTGATACAAGCTGTACTGTTACGGAAGGCACTCTCTCCGGATTTGCATAGAATATTCAATAATAGCAGCGCGTTCAACATACGTACAGATTTCAATTCACACACTGCGAGTACGCTAGGTAGAGGCCATTTCATCCAAAGATTCCAATCGCCCAAATATTCCCCTACATTTGATAGTCATATAGGTCAGATATCATAACAAACAACCATTCCTACTATGAAACACGCAACAGCTTAGTTCTGCTATTATTAAGTTGTGATCAAATTGAGGTGCATGACACCTACCGTCACGCTGTCACGGCGACAAATGTAGTCTATGGTTTTGTCATATTGCGGAATATTTTGAACGATCACCCGGATCACAATCTCTGTAAATTCACTGAAGAATGACACTGATGAAGTGTGCCAACCAGTAATTTGAATTATTATTAATTATTCATGCTAATATCAATTAATTTTAACAATTTCAACGTGTGCGTACGTTAAAATTAATTGCGACATGATATCCGTACATTATATTTTGAACAGTAGGTACCCAAACTGCAGACCATAGATAATAGACAACATTCTTATAGAAAATACATAGTGCTAACCGCTAAAAACAAAAAAAAACTGATTTTGACATGAAAATAAAAAGTGTAGGCATGTAGAAGATGATAAAAATGTTCATTGAGTCATGCAGGTGTCGATGCAGTGGAGTTCAAAATGAGGTGACCTCATTGTTGTTCTGGTGATTTCGGCAGATTTTGCTAACTGACAATGTTCGTTTAAACGTAAAGGTTCAAAATGTGCTACAGGATGGGGAGCATCAGTGTGATAACATTTAAAACACCACGAAAAACGACATTACGCACTTGTATCCCGTAGCGGCAGCTTACTATGACGTCACGTGATAGTAGACGACATGCACCATAATATAATTCGCGCTTTAGCGTTACATTTGAATAACAGCAAATATATAATTAAGATTTTTTAATAATGCTGTACGAATTACTACGTGAAATTGAATGTACACTTTACCGGGAGCGTTGGTGAGTAGATAGTGTTAGAAACAGAACAAATAAAGAGACTGAATAATCCGCTGAGAGGAGATATTGTGTTTTTTTAACCATGATATTACTAGAGTTACAAAAGTATTTTATCTGGTTAAGTGTATGTAATAGGGTGTATACCAGTGATGTATAAACCGTGGCCTAAGGGCCGTATGCGACCCAAAATAACTAGTACCTACTTCATCACCAATATATAACTATTAGATTTAAAATAATAAAATGTATCTATGTCTGGTCTAGTATATGTATATATATTATAATATCATTATATTTCAACAATTTTACCCACTGCGGCTCGTGAGAAATTAGAAAATGGACCCACCTAATACCTACCTACAATTTAAAACTAGTAGGATGCCTATGTTGAACTTCATATAGGTATTTGTTTATTCGTCGATAACTATCGGTTGCCACACCATTATTAAGACTTAACAATACTAATAGGTAGGTATTTGATAAGCGTCTTTATTTACAAAAAAAAAACATATACTATCTAGCTATACTCCAATATTCTCCAAAACTATCTGGCAATCTTTTCATGTCAAATTGACAACATATTTTAATTAGGAGACTGAAAAAAAATATTTTTCAACGTACCGTGAAGCGAAAAAGTTCGAAGCACTGTTCTAAATGAATGTGTTGTGTTATTCAATGCGGGTCTAAATGATTGTGCATTAGTCGAACCGATGACACAGATTATTAATAGCTAAGTAGGTACAAGAAAAGCGTCTTTTTCCTGTAGTTAGTTGGCCTTTGTCCCTTGAAGCGATAACAATTTGTAATTTCGAATGATTTGCTAAATAATTCCAGTTTTCGTTTCCTCAGAATGAAGAAGAATCATTTTAAACCCATTTTATGGTAGGTAATCACCATTAGGTACTTATTTTCTGTTTACACTATAGTATACTTATCATAAATATTCTATGGTAAAACCACAATACTGTCATGGTCTTGATAATTTTGACAAACGAAACATCTAGGTATCTACTTAAAAACAATTTTGTAGAAGTTAATGTAGTTTATTATTAATTCATTGGAACGTGGATTTCTAACAAGTAGGTACACAGGTAAATCATTCAACAATGACACCGGGTAGGTACGAGAAAAGCGATTTGCAGCTGTAGTGATATTGTTTCTATCATTGAAACATACATTCTAACAACGCCAATACACGATGGTGCCAATGATGAATGATATACCTCTACCTATAGCTAGATTTTACTTCATGTCATACTACTCCTTGAAATCGATAACCAGATGTGTGTACGTCTGTAAAAATATGTTTTAGCAAATATTAACAAAAAAAAAATATGTTGATACTCAATCAAATTTCGAAAGAAACTATGTTGTAAACACGTGTTAAAAGAAAAAAAACAGATTGAAGTCAATAAGCAAGGCGATATAGTAAAGACACGGATCAAAATAGATTGAAATATTTATAAATTAACGAACCTGGCGAAAATATAAACTTAAATGACTTTTTTCTGATTTATAATAATAGGTATAATGTACTTATAACAAAAATAAGTAAGTATGTAGGTATCTACAATAAATCACAAGTTAGTATGAGAATTTGATGACGTCATTACATTATACAGCAATGAATACGGGCAATACGGCAGGGAAGATGGTAGGGTGGTAGAATGTAATGAAAAATATACGTTATATTGTATAGGTAATTATCAGTGGCGAAGGGTGACTTTAGGAAAGAGGTAAGCTGTGGAGATCAGAGAAAAAGAGCACACTTGTCAGGTAACTTACGGGAAATAAGAAAATAATACTTACGATATTACTACTGATGAATAGGTGCACACTAATGACAACGACACACTGATCATAGGTTTCACCGCTGAATTTGTCAAATTATTTAAATCACTTATGGCAGTAGAATTCCACGCATACTTTTCTTTACCAAACAATACGCATCGCCAACAAAAAGTTTGTTTAATGTATAACTGCCAGTTAAAAACAAATATTTGTCATATAAATTGTTGTGAAAATGTCTAATATAAGTTTTTTTTGTTGTATTCAAATCTAAATGAACTCTTGGAAGGTCAAGCTTTGATAATTTTTAATTTTCGAAGAAACGTCAAACTCGGGAATGATTTTTTTTAAATGCAATCGTTCGCACATTTTCTATGGGGACACTACACAATTTAATAAATACTTATATATTTAAAGCACTGGCGAATGATTTCGGTACAATATGAGATAATTTATCCACATTCAAAATACAGTAACACACTGAATTTTGTATTATAAAATAAACCTTTATCACCGCTTTGAAATGTCAAAATGACATGAACTGTGAATAGCATGTTATGTTTGTCTATGACTGAAGTAACCTAAATAATAATCGCGAATTAAAGACAATATTTATTTTTAATAACAATTTATAAATTATATGTGATCGAACACAATAGTTATTATTTTTGTTAATCATCCTTATTATTTATTATTTGCTTTAAAAGATAATCATAGAAAACCAATGACAAAACGTTTTGGTAAATAGGTAGGGAGGTGGCGACAACGAAATAAAAAAGAAAATGAAATTAATACTTTGGACGCTGAAGACGCACCTGGCGCGTAATGACCAGGCGGCCGATCGATGTAATTAACGTGCATTTTAAAGGTGGTAATTAAATAGTCATTATATAGTCAGCAGTGAATTTAAGTAAACTATTATTTTGATCAGCCCATACCTCTACGCCTGTACAGTAAAAACGAAACAATAATGCGGTCGGTCGATAGTGTGCGTGCGTATGGGGAGCCGCGATAAATGCCTAGCAGCCGATGACCGCGTATTCGTACGTAACGTACATATAGGTATAATCGACGAACCGCATCATTGTTTCGTTTTTACTGTACCTCCTTTCGAAATTGATCAATTTGATGTTGATGTTATATTATTCTAAATCAACGTGAGCAAACACGGCAGAGTGAATTGGGTTTTGCTGCAATGCAACATTCGATTTTAATGGCCGGGTGAAAGCACACACCTGCGCAAATTATAAATAATGTCTTTCTACGGCCATGGGATGATAAAGCGAAACAATCGCCGGGTCAGCTATTTCAAAACTTGACAGCTGCCGAAATGCAGTGTTATTGGAAATCACTGATATCGAAATAATCATTGTTAAAAACTACACCATAAGCAATTGAGTGGAAAGCTTAGAGAGCTTAAGGGCCCACATGCTCACTTTAGGTCAAAATGGAGCTTTTATGGTATTCTCAGAGCATAACCCTGAACATTCCTTAAATGTTGTAGATAATCTATTTATATAACTTCGAAGCCTTATTATCCTTAAACATTTGATGACTGCATAAAGTATTGTTATTACATAAAATAGTATTCTTTTAAACCTCTCGCTCTAATGTTTTAGAATATAGTCATATTTCAGTACATCCATGTGCAGTGGTGTTAAGATTTTTTAGATTTATTAATTTTTAAACGCATTTACAAAACCATTAGGAAAATTTATGTTAATAAAAAAAACCGTTAAAAATATGATAATATATCTTTCCTACTATGTACCTAGGGATGTTTGTATTATGCTCTGTGATAGAGGTTATGGTGACTTTGCAATATAAAATGTAAATTCAATTATTTGTTATTTAACACTAAATACACATAATTAATGCACACTCTTATAAACAAATATACTACGGGAGTAAATGAGGTGCGGTGTGAGATTTGCTATTCGCCAATGAAAAATAATATCGGTATAGTGGAAATTTCAAATTTTGGTTTTAAATAAAAGTGGAATAATATATGTACCTATCTACTTATTTGTTAAAACATAACTTGTAAATAAGTTATTAACGTTAAACTTGCCCACTTCGAATGCAATTATGTTTAACAAATAAATTTAAGAATGCAGAATTGAAAATAAAATAGTAAGTAGGTATCTACCTACATATTATGCGCAAATCCGATATAAATATTTACAACCGAAAGGCCAGAAAGAAACTGCGTTTTCTGTATGTAGCCAGTTTTAAAATATTCGTCCCACGTAGAAATAAAACAGTGAGGTGTTTACATTATAATTCGCACGGGATTAAAGGACTAAGGATGGGGCGGTGCATTATTGCACCTTGCTTCAACACAAAACACAAAAGGATTAGGGCAAGAGTTACAGCATAAGAAGCATTACGATACTTTTATAGCTTCATAGTTCATTAACTATTCATCGTGAAATATCTAACTATATCTACATAGATAAGTGAATTACAAAAAAGGTTGAGATTTCCTAAAATAGGTAGGTACCTACTGTTTATTGTTGAGTGGTCATTTTACTCTATTTTGGACGGCTTAGACGGTGTCATTACGGAATTTAATAAAAATAAACCACAATATGTGGTACAAATTCCACATAGTTTAATAATAATCAGGACGTTTTTCCGCTTCAAAATGACATTGTCCACTGGTGTCAATTTCAATTTATTTTCAATTGATTTTTTTTTTAACATATTGTGGACATTACAAATTATAAGTTTAAGACGTTCACAACATGACATTTAGAAACAAAGATATATAAATATACAAGTATTACATAAAAAAAGAGATAGATAGAAGAAGATAAATATAAATAAAAGATAAAAAGATAAATAGAAGAAGAATAGAAGAAATAGATAAATTAGATATGTACAAGGAAGTACAATGGATGAGTTAAGGAGACCCTATTTTAAGAAATTATAAAATAACGTCCACCTAAACTCATTCTCACGTAGGTGGAATATATTAACACCCGAAGCAATTTCGTTGAACATAGTTATCGCCATCCCAATTGGCATTACCAGTGGCAGGTTGGTTCTGCATCTTGGGAGGATAAACAACTGATGGTCTCTATTTCTAAGATAGTTATCAGGGACACACGGGTCAACACTGCCCAGAATGGCAGAGTTCTCATTTATACCTCGTATAAGTCGAAAAAAATACGCAGACTGCAGTATGTAAGCATGCCTAAGAGAAAGTCAGTTGGATAAAGCCACGGATAGTATCCATACAACCTCAAGTAAAGGAGTCTCAAGAATTTCTTCTGTACCCTCTCCACCATAAGGCCATACTTCAACTGATGCGGTGCCCAAACAATAGACCTACTCTCAAGTCTGCTTCGAACTAAAGAATTAAATAAAAGTTTTAATACCGTAACATCTGAAAAGACCCGGGAAGTACGCATGACGAAGCCCAACATTTTAAGCGCTTTGTTACAAATGGTAACTATATGGCTAATAAATGTCAGTTTACTCTCAAACGTAATGCCAAGATCCCTTACAGATGATATTCGTGACAGACCTCTGCCATGCATCGAGTATTGGAAAAACAACACTTTTGAGGCTCTGGTAAACGATAAAAGATTGCATTTATCAATATTGAATTCTAGTTTGTTACGCCTGCCCCAATTTAATATATTATCTATATCAAGTTGGAGCTGACGACAATCGTCCAAGGTGACAACTTCCAAAAAGAGTTTCAAATCATCAGCGAACAACAAAAACATAGCATTTTGTATTACCAATGCTATGTCATTTATAAAAATCGTGAACAGCAACGGCCCTAAGTTTGAGCCCTGGGGGACACCAGAAAATGTGTAAAAGGTCTGTGACTGATAAAGGCCGTACGATACGTATTGTTGACGGTTCCTAAAATAACTCCCGAATAGCTTCAAAAATCGATCCGACAATCCAATAAGTTGGAGTTTTTCCATCAGGATGTCATGATCGACTTTGTCAAATGCTTTTGAGAAGTCATTGTAAGAACAGTCAACCTGGTGGCCTCTATCCAGTGCCGATGACACATAATCGGTAAACACCATCAGGTTAGTTTCTGTTGATCGGCCTGCTCTAAATCCATGCTGTTCATTTATTATAAATGACTCAATTTTTGGAGAAATCATGTTGTGCATGTTCATCTCAAGAACTTTTGCTGGTGCAGAGAGAACAGCTCCCGGCCTGTAATTCTCCACTGATGACTCTGTACCACTCTTATGGATTGAAGTAACCTTCGACATCTTCCACTTTCCGGAAAGATACCCGTCTCCATTGCGAGATTAAATATATATGATAGCGGGCCTTTGACAAAGTCAATACAACCCTTTAAAAAAAATATAGGAACATAATCAGGTCCCAAAGAGCGAGTATTCTTTAGTTTTTTTAATAAACTTAAGTACATCGCCCTAGTTATTTGAAAAAATATCGACGGATTGGGCACCACATGACGGTTTTCCTGACGTTGAGGTAACATCCAAATTTGGAATACTACTTGCGTAGACAGACTTGAAATGACCAGCAAATGCTTCCGCCACTCTTTGTCCGGTCACCTCTTCGCCCTTCCAACTCGTCCTATCGGTAAACCCACCATCTCTTCTTAATGATTTTACGTAATTCCAAAACAATTTAGGATTTTCGCGAATGCAATCTCCTACCGTTTCCATATATGTTCGATAGGCCTGTCGAACAGCTTGTCTCACTTTCGAACGATAGATGCTAAACATGATATAGTCAGTCTGATCATGGCCAGCCTTCCATGCTGTATGGTAGTTATGCTTGACCTTAATGTCAATATTGTCCAGTTGATAATGTCAGGTTGAAGCAGACGAAACCAGTCCTGATTATTATTAAACTTAGTGAAATTAGTAACTACATAATACTGTGTTATATTTTTGTTAATACAGATGTATTTCAACGAAGAATTGACCATCAACTCCATAAAAAATAGAGTACAATTAACAATCAAGAAGAAGCGTTCATATCAACATATTTTTTCAGATGTGTTACGTTTTTTTTCTTTTCACAATAAACATTTATATATTTTACATTCTACATACAACTTGCTTTCTACAATTTATGCTTTAGAAGGTAGGTACTTATAGCAGTTTGATTAGGTATAGTTGACATTATAATTTGTGCCACAATATTAATTGAATTAAATATAGGTACATCTATTTATACGACGTAATAGATATTTTGCCCATCGCATTTGCCACACGTAATAATAATAATGTTAGCTATCTACTATTTGGTATTAATATTTCAGTTCTAAACCAGTACAAGCAATTATTGAAACCGTTCATTTCCCCATCTCGATTTCCCCAGTCAAATTTCCCGCAATCGCGCTGAAAGCAGCGGTAGCTTTTGGGAAAGCCATTTTCATACGGCGTTATCAACGTACCATTAAATACGAGAATATCTCGCTATAATAACATTAAATTACCTACTGTATGAGTATAATTATTGTCGCGTCAAGTGAGAAGATATTAAAATATGATCCCATATAATATTATAATAATTATTATACATATTTTGTTTTATTGACATTAATGTGACCATAATTAATAATTAATTATTGAGTACGGAATTCCCTTATTGACATATTCAAGGAATTTGATACAGATTATTAACTACCAAAATGTTCACCCTTACCATTGGAAAGAAAATTGATGCCATATATTAAGATGTTAAGGGTATTTATTATTCATTTTCCACATAAAGCAATACGCCGAAGATTAGTTTTCTTCTCTATACATATCCTGTCGTATCCTGTGCCTCCATTTAATGGCGATATTCAATATTGACAGTTTCCATCATCGGATCGCTCAGCTTAGCGCGAGGAAAGCCGATCATGCACGAAGCTCCTAATGTAATCCCCGATGTTTACCACACCGAGCGAGTTCATCCCGTCGTCCTCCGTTGTTGATAAATAATATGAAATCGGAAATAATAATAATATGAAGAATTGTATATTATGATTACAATTAAATTACTATGACTGAAGGGTTTTTTTCAACTTTCAAGTCACCAACATATTATTACATCACATGGATTCATATAGAAAACATCAGTGGCGAAGGGTGACTTTTGGAAAGAGGTAGGCTGTGGAGATCTGATAGAAAATCACACTTGTCAGATATGCTTAAGGGCGGACATGCTCGGCGTGGGTCAAAATTGAGTTTTTTTTCTATTTTCAAAGCATGGTCCTTAAACGTTGTAGACAAGTATGTAAATATGTTAATATGCAATTAAAAAATATTTTTCTTAAGAAGGTAGGCTTTAAATAATCGCCTAGTATGGGGTCTTCGCCACTGAAAAACATAAACTTTTTAGCATACAGTAAAGTTGTGATACACATTTTCAATTAATCAGAAAAAATATGATATTGTTATTGTAATTAAGAATGCTTTAGTAAAAATAGGTAGGTAAATATACCTGGGATTATTGGTTGAATGGGACCGTAACTAAAACATAAGGGTACGAAAAGCATTATCTAAGTAACTTTCTCTCACGCATATTTGCATACTGCAGTTTAGAAGTTAGTTCAACCATTTTTTTGGATATCAACGCATTTCACTTGAGTTAAGAGTGGGTTTATATTTTTTTACTTCACTCGGCGTGTTTTTCATGGGTTGATTTTTTTTTAAATTAAGCAGTTTAAAAAAAAATGTAGATATGACTAACTATTAACATCCAATTTAAATAAAGTTATTTTTGGATGTGGTGAACGTTGTCAACTCATAAATTATAATATTCAGCAATAATGATAAATATCAAATTGACATTTGCCAAAGCACTATGTTCAATGAATCGTCTGCAATAGACCTGTACTAAAAATTGAGATGCCTGACTGTAGTTAAGATTCACGTGTAAAAAGAGTCACCAATCAGAAATTAAAATAATATTAAATTAACATTTTAATTCATCTATTTAATTAAAAGGAATTGAATAATTATGGATAAACAGACAGAAGAGGACAGAGGCTACAAAGCAAGGTAGGCAGAGATTGTGATTTGTTGACTTTCTCATTTTTCGAAATTCACGAATTCACGAGATTCTCGAGAATGCGGAAAGACTGACAAGCAAAATAAGATGTATGAACAAGAAAACATCTTTAACAATTTTTTGCAAGTTCAATTAAAAATACGCTGTTTATATACTTAAAAATAAGTAGTGTTGTCATCAATGAAGTGTTTTGGAACGTGTAATTTAATTTTTATACTTTCTGTCGTAGGCATCATTTATTGCTAACGATTTTCATATACACACGAAAGCGATTTGGTGATAAGAAATAGATAATAGACGTTAGCTTTTAACTACATGCTCACTAATTTAACAAACCTTAGATGTATGTACCTACTAAGTAATTTCACCAACTGGTCTTCTAATGAACAGAGGTCTACTATTAATTACATTTTTATTAATTCTTTCATTTTTTAGTGTCATCAATCAAACCCTATCGTTGTCGTACAATGGTGTAATAAAACCTACTATTTAATGAAAAAGTCACCTCGGAAACCAACGCATGCGAATTAATGTGATTAATTATAGGGCGGTTGATTGATTATACCGAACTAACGAGCCCCCTGTATAAATAAGTAAACGCAGATAGGTATATGTATGTAATAAAACGTATTAGGTAACTTTGTATAGGATACAAGACGTACGAAGTATAAGCCCTTTATCCCCGTTCGCCGAACATTGATTGCTTTAACAGAAAAGAAATCCCAATAGAGGCAAAGGTAAAGCCCCTTTGAAATTGTTTACTTTGTATTGTGAGAAAATCGCTACACAAAATCTAATAATGTTAAGAAAACGGGAACCTTGCGGGAAAATAGTAAGATAAAGCTCTACGCGACCGTAAAAATACGACAACATACAAAATGGCGCCCTGTCGAATATATAGGTATAACGAGACATTTAACATTGTTTTACTAAATAATAAAACAACAAATAAGTAGGTAAGTACCTATCTAAATAATTAAAGTGAATTGTTATGAAAAAAGGTATGGAGTTTATGTATCATGCAGGTCAGCGATTTCCAAACTGGGAGGCGCGGCGGAGTGTTGCAAAGGGAGGCGCGAAAATTTGAACACAATTAATTAATGTAGCCACAAGTTTGCAGTTTGCAAATGTATATATTATAAAACGGCCGCTAGTTATAAACTACATAAAAAAACAGTCCTATAAATATAAGAGATTGTTTGCAAACCTGTCTGAAAATATGGAGACTAATTTTATAATACCTCACTTCTATAATATGATTGTGAAGCGCGCTGACGATCTCGTGAAAAAATAAAATAAAGGGTTCAAATCATACCTAATGTTGAAATTTGAGGCAAATTTGTTAAGGAACGATAATTTTGTTGTTAAACTTGTCTATTTGGTTGAAATTTAAAAAAAAATGAATGAATAAATAAATCAATGCAAGGACCACTAATGCATTCATTGATTTAAAAAGACAAAGTGAAGGCATTCATAAAAAATTGGAGCTTTGGAAATCAACATTACAAAAAAATAAGTTCGCCATGTTTTCAAATGATTTCTGCATCAGATATAAGCAAACAAAAATCTTACTTCTTGGTTATTTTGCTGATGCACTTTTCACATTATTTTATTAATAGTAAAAAAAGCGCTGCTTTATTTCAGGACTATTAAATATTTTAAATATATGGTTGTGCGTTGCAATTTGATGTGATACCTATATGATGAATGATATACATAATGAAACACTACATTAGAGCTCCACACTGCCCTTAACCTCAGCGATAGGTAGGTGGGCCCGCCAAAGATCCTGGCCGGGGACAGCAATTGGGGACTTAAGCCTAGAGCCCTTAAGGTTGCATACGGCGCAATTTTCATGGGAATTGCCGGTTACGCCTCCAGCATTTGGCATTCCCGAGTAAACTCCTTAACTCTCGTGAGACGCGCACTACTAAGCGGGCAGCGACTTGCGCTGATCTCGCATACCAAAGCCTACCGCACAACTTCTACTGACGCGCTTGCCGTACTCGCGGGGGTGCTACCCGTCGATCTGCACGTCCAAGTCAGAGGATCGATCACCATCCTCTTGAGGGGGATCAGCACAACACTTGCCGGTATCCATCTGACACCACCGCAGAGATCCAATGACGTTCCTTACAGGAAGACTGTAAATGACATTGTGTACAAGACCGCATTTGCGGCATGGCAGGCGAGGTGGACCGCCTCCCCCAAGGGGCGGCACACTTACCGTTTTTTCCCAGACGTATTCTGCGGGCACCAAACTAGAAGACTGCAACCTTCGCACTGGATTAGCCAGTTCCTCACCGGCCATGGCAACTTCGCCGCCAGACTCCACGAGTTTGGCTTGATAGTAGATGGGCCGGGTTGTACCTGCGGGCATGACCACCAAGATGTTGAACACATCCTCTGGGATTGCCCGCTTATGGAATTCGAACGAGCGGAGCTGTTTGCCAGGGTCCGTCCTCACACGGGCCCAATTGGTCATGGAGATCTGGTAGCAACCGAGGCCAACTTTGCGGCATTTGAGAAATTTGCAGCGTCGTATGGGGAGCGGGATAGTCCCGACTCTTCTGAAGACTCATCCATTTCAATTCGTGACACTCAATATGCGGGTAAACAAAGCGCTTAACGTCAGCGGACAGCAGACCCAGTCCAAAAAATAAAATATTTCTTTCTGAACTTTCTTCTTTAAGCACTACGGTGCATGGTTACAGCATCAGTCCCGTGCGGCTCCGTCTCGGGACGGAATGAGCACTTAAAATCACTTCTTTCAGACACGTTTAAAGCGGCCGTGCATATCCACGGCAATTCAACGTAATACCTACTTACTTAATAGCCAAATTTGAGATGGCTGGTAATATATTTGAGCACCTAAAACAATGCAAGGTCAGAGTGAAAATATATTGACGTGCTCGGATAAATTAGAAGGAATTAAGACAAGGATCTCAAATGTACCAAAGGACCTCCCACCAGACCACCATTAAAAAGAAACAACCTTTGCTGCAAAAGAAATTTTCATACAATCAATATAATCAACCCTTTCGCAACCAATGCCGAAAATTCTATAGAAGCGCTTTCACTATAAATTCGAGAGGTATTGGTTGAATTGAGAAACGACGGGACGCTAAAACTGAACTTCGCCGATGTTCTATTGGCTATTTTCTGGATTTCGATTAATAAAGAATATCCTCGGATTTCCGACAAGGCTATCGCAATTCAGCTCCCATTTTCTACGACGAAATATCTGTGAGAAAAAATTTTCAACTCAAGTTATAATTAAAAATAATAAGCAGTCTTCCTTGAAGGGTCTTGACCGAGGAATCTATCAAATGTCAAGTCAAAATATATAAAACTTTTACGTTCATTGAAACAAGCTCAGTCATCACATTAATTACCTAGCTATTATATTGATAATACAAATACATGGAAATATGTATATTTAGTTCTTCGTCATGTTCTGTGTTATGTTTGTATATTTAATTATTTATCAAATAAAAAAGCATAAAATAATGTAATTTTGGTGCATGGCCCCCACAAGGTGGAGCTGATAGGGCTCTAGCCTGAGGACCCAGACAATTCGCTTGCGGTGCTATTTTACTACGCTGGTATTAATATTTTAAAACGTGTGATTGTAGGATACAATTTATCATTATACTTATCATGTCAATACTCGTCAAATAATTTATTATTCTTAACCCGACATCGAACCATAATTCAAGTGGATGTGTTAATAAATGTTTTGGTGTATAAATTGTTTTACGTGTGGTGTGCCGCGGAATTTTGCAAATACCTTTAGTGTGCCGTGGGTGAGAAAAGGTTTCGGATCACTGCTTTAGAGTTTAGACTAAGATTTTAAGTTTAGAATGCGACAGATCGCAGCGACTCGTATTTATAACTGCAACCCTTAAATTGCCATCCCCATGATCAGAGTGCGGAGTGCCTGTACATGTGAAATGTACGCCGGAATTAGATGTGCATCCGCGGTGGAATCACTCACTCGAAAAAAATTGGAAAATGAGTCCTCAATATGCAGTTACCAACGTCAGCTGTCAAGTATTAGTTTTAAATAGTTAGCCCGCGATGGTCGAGTGGCAACGTCCCCGCTAGTAAATCGAGGGTCTCGGGTTCAAATCAAAGGTCTGGCAAAATTCATAGGGTGGTTTTCAAAATGTGTTTGAATCCAGAGCATGGACTAAATAATATAGTTTAAGCAAATTACCAACATTGATATCTCGTAAAAAATGTTACGAAAACTCTTTGTCAGGCGAACAAGATCCACACTAGATTGTAGAGCCAATTAAAATAAGTTCAGGAGTAGTATGAATGAAATAAAGTCCATATCGGCCAAACAAAGTGGACTTTTTAATACTAACTAATATTAATACTAAAATTGAATGTATAATGATTATTTTCCTTCAAAGATTGTCGTAAGACATAAAGTATGTTAACCCTTTTACGAAAAATATATGATATTCACTAGCTATACGTCAGGATAAGTAATACCTATTTTCATAAAGGCTTTCAAGAATACGAATTTCCATATAGAATAAATTTCGCCTCATAGACTTTTGAGTCGATGGGAGATATTTTGTATAAATTTACAAGCGTAATGCAATACTGGGTCAAGATTTGTTTCAGCGCTACTTCAGATATAACAACATAAACTTTAATGGGACCAGACAGTGCTCGGGATGAATACTAAAATGCGAATAACAGAAATAACAATTGAAAGGGGTGAACTTAAAATGAGATTTTAAGCCATCGTAGGTGGATAGGTACGTAACAAGGTTTTAGTAAAAAAAAAAAAAAAAGACTAGTACATATTCTAGAATTAAAAAATGTAATGTAGCAAAAAATAAAATTATGAAAATGATATAAAATATACCTACATGCACGCCCACATACTTTATAAAATAAATTATTAGATACTTGTGCAAGTTTAATTTAAGTTTTCCAAATACACCACCTACATACATAAAATGTCATGTTGTGAACGTATTCAATTTGTAATTTGTAATGTTCACGGTATTTAATTTGAATTTGAATAAATAACATTATTTTTATTCATGTGGCTAAATTCGAAATTGATGAAAGTCATTAAAAACATTATAGGTATACACATACCTATACGCGGAGGCTAAATACAGTTCATATCGTCGGTGTTTTGTAAAAAGGGCGAATTAACCAAAATGCTACTTTACAGGAGGAGGATATTTAACTTTTAACATTTATTTGTTTTTTAACTGTATATGATTATAAATATCTAACAAGTTTATAATAAAACTTAGAAAGAATACTGTCATTATAATAGGTATTATTATATAATATTTTAAAAGGCCTAATATGTCACATTTGCTTTTTATTTCGTAATTTTAATTAATTTAATTTTAGTCGATTATCGTTTTTAAATACTTTCCTGTGGAGATAAAAATTCGCCGTTTTTACACAACAAAGCTAGTGGGGTACATATTGTATTTTCATTAAAATCTCTATTTCGCCAAAATGGTTGATTCGCCCTTTTTACAAAACACCGACGATATATGATTAATTTCGCTTCGTATTGCGGAATCAATGTAGCAAGCTAGAAATTGTAATCGCCCGCATATAATAAATGATAAACAGGAGACATTTCAACCAGTGATGCCAACCGTAGGTACTATAATTATAGTACAGTACTATAATTTTAATTCTACGAAAAATGTAAAATACTATAATTTTACGCCAAATATACCAAAATATAATAATTTTAAAGGATTCAAGATGAAAAATATTCTTGTACTATATATTTTTCAGAAATACAACAATTTTTACGCTTTTGTACTATTATCAACATAGAAAAAGATGGCAACACTGATTTCAACAGAACTTTAGATTCAGTCGATTAATTCTATAAATTACCAAATGCACAGATTGTCAGAATGGCCTATGAATGGACGGTATTGTTTTATTAATTACCTACTACATACATTGATTATTTCGAACAAGAAACATAGTTTAGTACCGAAACTAAGATATTCAATTTATAATGCAAATGAAACTATACATGCCTGTGAAAAGACAGATCGCGAAAATAATTATTAATTGTACACATCTAAATACGCGACAAAATTTTCAGACCCACAATATTTTAGATCACAAATAATGTCATAAATATATACATAATGCTGAATCGTCAAAACAGATATTACTAATATGTTTAAATGACCAAGCTATTATTTTTTGTTCTACGGATAACTAACTACGACGCTTGACATCAAGTTTTGTAATTAATGTCGTAATATAAAAAGTAGGTACGTAAGGTTATAGCCCGCTCCTTTTTTCTGCTGTAAATGACTAGTTTCTCATTAAAAAAAATAAGATGTGAAAAATTATGAATAATTACATGATGATGTTATCAAACTATCCAGATTTAAAAAAAGAATAAAACGCATGAAAAACATTTTTTCACTTTCAGTCCAGTCTCTGAAAACCATGCCCCCCACATCCTGAAGCGGAGCCCCCAGGCCAGGGTCTTTGGCGGGCCCCTCTACCTATCGCTAAGATTAAAGGTAGTCTGACGTTCTACAGTGGCGTTTTCCAAATGTAGTTCAAGTCAAATAAAATTCGGTGTATTTTTAGCGATTTTTTAACATAAACCAAAACCAAAAATTGCATCGCACAACCTTATATTTTAAAATGGTAATAATCCCAAAGTAGCGACTTCTTTTACTATTTAAGATGTGTGTTTATCTCATTTATCTGGTCGTCCCACCACGCCCCCCCCCCCCCTGAGCCCAGGCCCCCAAGCTAGAGGACTGTCAGCCCCCCTTGTGGGGGCCATGATGTAAATAGTTGGTTAAACAAATATCATGTCCACTGAGAATAAACGGAAAGCTAAAATATAATATGTTTAATAACTTGTATGAATATTTATACAACAGAAGATTCTGAACACATTTAAAAACCAGATGACTCATGCCATTGATATTACTGCAAAAATTAAAAATACGTAAGGGAGAGAAAATTGAAAAATTGCAAGACGTCGATGAACGACGGGAGAATCACCCGAGAAGAAAAGTAAATCGAACGGGTCGCAATGAAAAACGGGGAAGCCCCTTCCCACTTTTCCGGATTGGGAAAACAGATCGCAAAGTAATTTCCGCCCCGGGCTTTTGTGCTGCAAATGACGCACATTGGCGAGGCGGAGAGGCCAAGGAAAGGGGGTTTCACGCAAGGACACGTCGAGTGAAATGGGTCACGGCAATGTGAGTGACATCTTGCGGCCGCTCGGACTCGTCTAATCACATAACCGACTTGATTATCTCGGAGTGTGACATTCATGAGCGCTATGCAGACAATAATATAAGCCAGGAGCAAAGACTTTTGTAAATAAACATTCTGATATAATTAGATATTTTGTTTAAAATTATGGTATATTAATAAGTCGAATATTTGAACCGTGAGGGGTTCTAACTCACATGTTTATCCATTAAGAGCATTCTTCAGTGAAACGGCAAATAATTTTCAGCATTAGTGCGACGTGATTTCGCAAGCGTTGCCAATCGGAGAGCGATAGTCGACCTGTGAGCACGTAATTTTGTTTTGTGATGGCGTGAAACGTTACGTATTTACTCTCAAAACAAAACATGTCAATGAATATATTATTATTATTATTTAAATAACATTAAATGGACGCATGTTGAATTTTTATGACAAATTATGTTTTGTTAGTCACGCGTCGTTTGCACAATCTGCGCGTCGCGTAGTCACGATCGTTTTAGACCATGCCTCAGCTGAAGTATAGCCTTAAACTTCCGATCCCTCTATCACTATTGTGAATAATTACTAATAACAACGCTGTCATAGATATTTCCAAAAATATTGAATGCAAAATTCTTGAGCTGAATTTAACAGCAACTAGCTTATTAGAAAAGCAAACGGAATTATATTATATCGTAACATACTTTGTAGTGCGTCCCGATAAAAAAAACTGCGAACTTACGCGATCCGATGGCAAACATAGTGAACTGTAAAATAAAATTTTGTTTTTTTAGGTAATGTACCTACTTCAAATATAGACAACTTACCAAAATGAAACCACTTTTTCTCGATTCGTAATTGATTTTTTTATACAAAGTGTATGATATACCTGCATGGATAAAAACTAATATATGTATGTGATGTTCAGATATGTTCCCGTATTTCCTGCTGCAGAGGTGGACTCATCTATCCATAGTTCGTCGGATGGCTTGCTCAGAGGACGATTATGTGCTCCATAAAAATTCCGAAATCATCTAATAAATTGCGCTAATCGAAGACTGATTTTAAAAGTAAATTTGGATAATTTGGTAGCGTTGATCAATTGATTCATGACGATTTGCCAGACTATACCGGTCATAAATATTAATAAGTGAGCGTAGTACCTACTTACAGAGCGGGTCTATTCTATACACAAGCTGCTTTCGGTCCGCTACGGCAGCCTAAATAGAGTGGGGAAATATGGAATTATTAACACTTATTGTAACAATTACAATAATTTAGTTATAATTGTTACAATAAGTAGTGTGTTTTAACAGCACCTCTCGTGGCTGTGATAAATTTTAGATAGAGATAGACAGTTTTGACAGTTCAGACGGTTAATAACAATCCCCCCCTTCAGAAGGTGTAATTACCCCTTCAATAGCTCAGCTCAGTCGAAATGGGGCGGGTTATTAAATTAATAATTCAATACTTTCCTACCCCACTTAGTTGCCGTAGCGGACTGAAAGCAGGCCTGTGTATAGAATAGATCCGCAGCTCGGTAAGTTATATGAAAAAAACAGCCTTTACTTCTCGCAATCAAATATCGAATTTTCCATGTTCACCCATAATAATATAAGTACCTACATACAAATAATTATAGAAATTAAAATTAATTTCCTACCTTGCTTTCTATGATGATCTGCGTCGACCTTGATTTGAGGCTGAACTGAAGTCAGATGTGAGGACACCTGGGAAGAGGCCATCATCTTTCGTTTGTAGCTGCAGACTCGGCTCTGTTCCGGCCTAGTTTCTGACGGCTTACCCGCCACCTGCAAATAAAATACATTTGGTCAATAATAATAATACGCAATAAGTCATTATTAATCAATTAAGTGGTCCCATTAATAAAACTATTAATTTGACACAAAGGTTCAAAGTCTCGGTTATAATTCAAAATGTTTTCAAAATTTTCTCTAAGTTTACGCGGGAATACCTCTGGCAATGCGCAGTTGATTTGGCGGATTTTCTGAATACCTAGATTCATTCGACGTCAAACCTCAAATTTCAAGCTTTTTAATCTTATGTGGGAAAAATGAGTGCTAATCACAGCTACAAAAATCGTTTAATAATGCTTCCTTGGACTGACAAACTGCCATAGCCTCTGCACTATTGAGGTCATTAACTACACCTTTGATTGCCTCGAAATATAAAATATAGCGAAAATATGCATCGTCATTAGATTTTAGGTAAACTATGCAATAACCGATGAGAATGGCTAAATATGCAATTGCATAAACAAATATGTATGCAAAATCATATAATCTGGTCTCTATTAATTAGGTACACTGAAAAATGAGTTATTAGAAAAAGTGATTCTCGAGATGAGTTACGACCGCAGACCAAAAAGTACAAGTTTACAAATTATGTATATTTAATAGATCTCACGAATAGAATATTCGACATATAGAATGTACCTACATACCTACATGTCACATAATATTATGTGACATCGATTTTCCTAAAATCTCAGATCAATTTTTCGGGAAATGAAAATCTTGAAATCAAAATGTCTAGTTCAGTGACCTAGTATGGCACGCGAGATGATATTGCATGGCACGCGTTTGATGAGAAAATAAATAAATACATAACAGATCGCATTGTATAAAAAATAGCAAGCAAATAGGTACTCTTCAAGAATAAGTATTACGTTTAATGGAATTGTCGATTGCATTGGTCGATCCTCAGGTTTTATGCGGCACATATAAAATTACCGCATTAACATCATCAGACGGCAGGGTATGCCGCGCCGCGAATCTCTGATTGTGATCGATTTACGATACTTGAGACCAGCGGCGGCTCCTCTAATAGTACGTTTACATTTGACACTTATATTGTCATATTTGTGTATGACACCATATTCACTAAGTGTAAACAGTAATTATATTTGTACCAGCCACTTATTTTGCGTGTGTCGACACTCACCTGTCACTTATTCAATCTACTTATATACGCAAATGTAAACACCGCGTATTCGACAATTCCGAACTTGCAGCGATATATCACCGAAGTTGGACCACCGTCTACTTTTATGTCAAGTACCTGACACATTATTCGTAGTTTGACAGGTAGTGAATTGCATAGGTATATTTCTAAAACAACGGACAATCAATTATCATAGGTACACCATGAATGTATGCCCAACGTTTACGTTAATAAATGTACTGTAGCGATCTGTCAAAAATCATAGACAGTGAGAAATAAATCGGATGTGCCGTGTTCTATGGATTTTGTTCGAAAATAAAATATCGCTTGTTCTCGGCACATACGATTAATTATGATGCACTCTGTGAAGAAAAAATGCCCTTCAAATGGTATTACCTAATTCATTTTGGCCCACACCTGCACTCGTATTACGATAATATTATATTGAATATGCAATGACGATCAAGTGCTAGATATCGCAATGTTACTGTTAATCGTTCTTCTACACTTATGGCATTCCTGAATTGTGTGTCTTGTTTTTTGGCAAAAGGTCCAATCTTGCAAACTCAAGTTCACAAATTGAGTTGGATCTTCGATTTTAAACTCTGACATTAAACGGAAGGCACCTAATTCTTTTCGTCGCTGAATCCATTCCCGCACCATCTAGACCATTTTTTCCTCCTTTTTGTTGCCAAGACTTAAAATAATAACACTCGCTGCTTTCTTTTTTAACATTCCCATATTTACAACTGACATAACGTTTTTGAGAAGTATACGAAATAAGT
This sequence comes from Rhyacophila brunnea, assembly GCF_057557595.1. Lineage (NCBI taxonomy): Eukaryota > Metazoa > Arthropoda > Insecta > Trichoptera > Rhyacophilidae > Rhyacophila > Rhyacophila brunnea. The sequence continues at coordinate 38,495,041 of NW_028232752.1, forward strand.
GTCCGAATAAATTACAATACCATTTATGTAAACACCGCATATATTTATTCCAAATGTTGCCATTGAATAAAGTGTAGAGACTTTATTTCAACGAGAAGTATACGAGAATTTTATGTCAGATCCATGCAGGTGTAAACAGTAAGTGAAATTTTATGTCAGACACATAAAATAAGTATAACGGTATAAGTGTCAGATGTAAACGTACCATTATAACATGCAAGTGCAACGCACTGCCTGCATTTTTGAAGACATCGCTCAACTTTTCATTGTTATCCATACGTGTATCACTCACTTCATGAAGTAGAAATGAATTTCCCGACCCGTTTTCTTCTGGGTATGCTATCAATGCAATCCCTGTCTACCCGAAAAGTGATTGTTCTTTTAAAGCATTTCTTTTTACTTCTTCGTGGGTTCATTTAGTATATACTGGCAAATATTAATTTTCATGTTCCCAGCAATATCACTCGTAGCTCCACGGTCTTCAAGATACCTCGTCGCAGGACAGATGTTATGTTTCATGATGATATGTATCGTGCAATTAGCTTATTTGATGGCACCATAAAGGTTGATTTGTTTTTTATTAACTATATAATGTTTGTGGACGTATTAAATAGGCTAAATTTATAATTGTATAAATTATCATATTTCATTAATATTTACATGCTGTCTTTTTATTGTTATTTATAATTAAGATATTTTTATACATTTGTATTTATTAAGTATTATGGCGCATTGGCCAATAACTGTAATGCCGTAATACTCTTTTTTATAAATAAATAAAATAAATAAATAAACATGTAGCAGTATTATTAACAATTCTCCGTTCATGAGCGCAAAGCGATTGCGTCCAAATAGATTTTCAGTTTGCACAGGATCACAATGAGGTGATTGTATACTGCTTAAGGCGAATTCTTTGCCTCAATTTACGATCAAATGTGACTTCAACGCCATCTAAAGGCATCTACAGGCATCTACCATGAATTTCTAAAAATGTGTTACTAAAAACTTTCGTCGATCGCAACCAGATGGCAATAAAATATAAAATAAAATATTGTGTGTCGCCACATATTAAAAATCATAAGCTTGATAAAAATGCATTTAAATTTATTATATATTTACTTACCTATGTAAAAATATTTACAATTAATATTTTCCCCATAAAATATTATATAAACATTACATGTCTATTTGATTTGATTTAAAGTGTTTATGATTTTTACATTTTGTTTACCGTAGTTTTTTTTTACAGTGGCAATACAAGGGTATCCTGTCCAGTCAATGAACCAGATTTTTTTACGTTGTCAATACGAATTAATATAAATATTTTTCTACAGTAAAATTCATTTATAGTAGTAAATGAACATTTAAGTACAAATGTTTATAAGATTGAGTTTAATCTTGTACAATTGACAATTACATCGAATTTCTACTAGAGGTGGAATAAAAGAATGATATGAAATGAATAGCAAAACAAATGCCATTCGAATTATTATTAAACAAAATAAGGAATATACAGTTGTACTTAGTTATTACTAGGAAGGTTGGACCGGCTGAATGTGCTCGTTATAAGCGGTACTCGTTATATCAGAGAATAGGTATTTTTATTGTCGGCGAAACCAACAATTAGACACTTAACTAGTGTTATAAACGTAATCTGTCCCCGGCGGCATCCTGTCCGATCGGATTTTATTGCTTAGGGTCGAAATGTCTTTAAACGATCAACACATTACCAGTATTTTAGCTCGGTATATCCGATAAGTATCTCGTTATAACAGTGAATAAAAATGTACGGAGAAAATCATATACCAAATGTCAACGACTGTTTCCTCATTACATCCGAGATCTCGCTATGTCCGAGATTGTAATAACCGAGTTCGACTGTAGTTATAATTATGACAATGTCGATATTATATAGACATCCCAATTCATTTCGTTTCAACCATGTCCGATCCTAATGGGTTCATATGGGCCTCCACAGAGTGGACGGTTTGTATTAACTAACTAACTATATCTGAGATAAGAATAAAGTAAGACACGCAACGAATTGAATAAAAAAGAAGTTGGAGGTAAGAAAAAACGTAAATAAACATGCGAACAAATCTTGATAAGCAAACCCAAGGACAAAATAAGTGACAAATTAAAAAAAAATTGTAAAACGTAAGAAAAAAATTTAGAATTTGAAGTAAGTGCACCACTGATTACATAATATTCTAAGAAAAAGACAGAACGTTATTTCTTTGAAAAAATCTAATGTCGATTTTAAAGAACAGTGCAAGATAAAATAAAAGATAGTTTTATTTATTTTACCTATAAATGTGTAAGTGAAATGGATTTGGAGATATAAAAAGAAACCTTATTGGCCCAGTGGTTTCTAGGTGTGGACTTTTGTAATTCCCTGAAGATCTCGAATAAATAATTAAAAATTATCAACACCTATACCATATTCCTAGGTATCTACTATGATTGAAAAGTAGATCTTAATTTTTTGTATTTATGATTGTTTCATAAAAAAACAATATTTACGACTTTATGATGTAGCAGATAAATGAGCAACTAAATAGTGATCCAAATATTATGAAAAGTTCAACTATCAAAGCATCACGGCATAAAATTAGTAATACCACGGTTATACACAATTTATTGTACCTACCTATTGTTATAATTTTATTAGTTCATTTAATCGTTTTTAATTTAATTTATTTTCAAATTCACCTCTTATGTGTTCATTCACTGAATTGTTTACCCTATATTTTATGGAGACTAATAATAACTTCTATTTTCTACATACTAAATTATCAACCTCCACTTTTTGACAGGACGGCATACAGTTATATAGGCACGTAGATAATAATTTTAAGGCCGTAGACAGGAATGAACGTTTGATGGCCCAAATATAGTACAATAGTATGTATGTAATTAAAGTTAGGGTACAAGTCGGTTATCCTGGATACAGCGGCAAAGACATTTTGAAAATAGCCTATATACTGGATTATTTGTTAGGATTACCTAATCTAACTTAAACTTACCCAAACTAACAAATAGTCCAGTATATCGGCTATTTTCAAAATGTGTTTGCCGCTGTATCCAGGATAAACATATAGAACAAAAGTTAGTGAAGTGGAAGTTTGTCGAGGCTGTTTTGATCGGGTTAATTTGTCTTTGAATAATATTGTGACTAGAAATTTTAACAATTCTTATTATTTTTAACATTGTATATTATTCATAATTTTCGCGACTACCACGTGAATAGACGATTTTTTTTTTACTTATAACATTTTAAACACTTAACATAAATATGGATAAATTGTACAGTTACTAGACAAAGATTAAATTTGATGTGTGTCAGAAGTATCTTAGGCATTTTCGCTCGTATGCTTTCTTTATATTATTATGAAACTATATTTATTTTAAAATCGCTTTATAAAAGGTAGGTACGTCAAAACAGTAATAAATATCTGAAATAATTACACAACACTATTTCAGAAAGTGGAGGTTGATATATGTAGTCCATTGACATATGCTCCAATATCGCAAACAAAAATTATTGACAGCAGAATTAACACAGTTTTTGTCTTCGTACCTGGCGAACCTTTATTTTCAATGTATCTGTGTGTGTATGTATTTTTTAATCTATGCAAGTACTGTTTCAAAAATAGTTCGATTTATTTCCGCGTTAGCAGCATATGTCGATAAAGTCTTGTCAAATATTCATTTTATTTACAATCGATTCGTTAATATACAAAAATACAAGATTAAATTTAAATAACTAGCCTAAAAATTATTAAATAATATTTTTAATAGAAACGCTAAGCGTTTTATGCGATAAATTAAGTCTGAACCGAGATGTTTCGATTTTAATTGCATGCTTTCTAACCTCTAAATCGATGTTTTTTAAATTTGAAAAAAAAGATATAAGGATATAATAAATTCCAATTAACGTTTAGCGTTTCCCTAGGTAATAGATTTACGTACATTTTTATCGTAATTTTGATAATAAATCTTATGTCATTCATTCTTACCACCCGATAGAAATGTACCGAATTTGACACGTATTTTTGGTATATAGAACTCCACGATACATCTTAATTTTTTATTTTATTTTTCTCATTACTTTTGAATATATATTTACCGATTAATAAACTTTTCTAGCTATTTTTCGATAACAACTTTACCTAGAGACATCACCTTAAACGGTGGCCGAATGTTCCTGTATTGGCGTTTTGTGTAGAATTTTTTACACACTTTTAGATCAGCACACGAAACGAAGGACGCTAGAAACAAAAACGCCAGTTTCTGTTTTATAACAATGTTGGGGAGTTAATTTTTAATAGTTTTACAGTTAACATATTTCATGAATCGCCAACATTTTACGAAAATACAAACCTGTCGCGTTTATTTCTGAACCACTCAAATTCATTCAAAATAATAAAAAAACACACGCGGTTATTTATTTGGCTAACGCGCTAAAGCATTGTTCGCTCAGAGCGTAAGCCATAAACTGTGACATTTATATTTCTTTATTGATATAAATCATTCTTGCTGTTCAAATCTTTTTTGAGAAATAGTATAAATAAACAAAGACATATTTAATTTACCGCCTGAGAAGTCGGTAAGAGAACACGGTAGCCTTCGGTGATTGAGCTAATCATGAAAAGACGCTTTACGACCTTACGTGGCTAGAACACGTGCTCCGGATGCCGCCAAAAAGTGTGACACGTCGTACCATTATGGCACAGCCTCAAGGATTCGGTCGCCATGGCCGGCCCTCACTCACCCTGCAGCGGTGCCACAAAAGCGACCTACGTGATGCAGGTCTGACATGGCGGGAGGCGCAAGAGTTGGCGATGGACCAAGGGAAGGGTGAAAGAAGAAGATCTTCTCTTTATAGAAGGTAAACCATTGCGCACTACCAGAAAATGCTATTCTGAAGACCAGCGGCCGCCACTGCTTGAGACTACTGTCGCGAGAGAATGACTCGTCTGATCTGAGCAATTCTGGTGTAAATTTATGCGTAAAAAACACACTAATTAATACAGTAACAAACAATATCATTTATATCCACAAAAATAGATGATTGGTGGATCGAAATGTATGGCGACATTGAAAAAGTGAAAAAGCTATAATACGTGTGGTATGTTCTGTGAGTGGTATCTAGAACATTCTTTTCTAGAAAATTCTTAAAAACTTTTTTTCCACATGAAAAACTGCTCGGCACGCCAGACAATCCAAAAATATTATTTTAATAAATTTGGGCACGCGTAGGTACGTAAAAAGGTTTGCAAACACCCTGGTATAGTTAGTTGTTACACAGCCCTTTTAGTATGTGATTTAGAATGCATCTGAATTCAAAAGTCCCACTGAATTGACGAAGTCGAATAAACTGTGAATATAATATTATGTACCTACTAAATATTATTTGATAAACTTTAATTAATATAATGTCTTTTTTCATCAAGATTTTACAGTAGTTGACACCGTTATTAAACGATCGTAGTTCGAATCAAATGTATGTCCAAACCCTTTAATTTCATCATGCTTCATCGACAGTAAACAAAGAAATATTGCTAAAACTATAATACACACTGCCCGTAAATATTTGGTGATTATTTTATAGGACGCGTAGCAAATGGGTGTAACAAAAATGTAATGAATCAAAAATCTTACAAAACCAATATCGTTACGTTAATAGTGTAAAACACCGGTTTTAATGACCATGAGAACCGAATAGTTCCACTTGTTAATCGACGACCGTAGTTCCGTTCGGAATCGTAAATAAGTAAAATCCATAGACCCACCGACGACACAAATGATTTATTTCGGTAGAAATCAAATAAGTAAATTTTAATTGTTGGTATTTCGAGCTTGTGATTTCTTCACTTCTTTCATTTCTCAAGATCAAAAATATTGTTTTAATTTCGTAGGTAAGTAAATACCAGTGGCGAAGACTCCATACTAGGCGATTATTTAAAGCCTACCTTAAGAAAAATAATTTTTATTTTCATATTGACGTATTTATATAATCACAAAATAATAATATATTCAATATGCCCAAAGACATCTATCGTATAATTGTCATAATTTTACGATATTTTCCCATATTTCAATAAGCACCATCTATGGCTTCTCTCGAAAGTTTAAAAAAAATAAAACACACCGCGTATTGTATAGGATTTTTTTTACGTGAATCATCGGGTTTTTCAATATGAAGTTTATTTCTCATAATTTCAAAATGTCTGGCGTCCCGCATACAAATCTACAAGTTGTTTCGTTAGCGCTTACGTCGCGAGAGCACATTTATTCAAAATAATTAATAAGATAATTTAAAAAATAATTTCTATATTCAATCACATAAATATTATGTATTGTTTGTTGTTAAAAATATAAAATAATTTATCTCGTGATTTTTATTTATTTATTAGTTCACTCATTAGACAATTTATATATCTGATATTGTACCTACCTAAGTCTGTGTTTTAAATATAGAAGTATTATAAAATGTCTAGTTTTACGGGTTAAATTATAAATTGTTATGGAACATAATATATACACAATAACGGATATTATCAAAGATGATAGGTAATATATTTTGAGCGTATGTTACGTGTATAAATGTTTAGGAAAATACATAAGTAATTCAAACCAATTGCTTATTTTTATAAACTAATTATAACAAACCAATTAGGCTTTTGAAATTTCATCGATTTAGCGTACCTATTCATCAGTAGTAATATTGGGTTCTTCTTATTTCCCGTAAATATATCTGACAAGCATGGTTACTCCCACAGCCTACCTCTTTCAAAAAGTCACCCTTCGCCTACATATATAAAAAAGTAAACAGAATTAAAAGAGAATTAATATTAAAGAAAAAGATACCAATTTACTATAAAGCTCGATAAAAATTAGGCCGATGCCACATTATTCACCGACTTATTAATTTAGGGGCAACCTGGGAAACAATGCCACACAAAAACGAACAGAGCAACTCGCGTCCGAAAGAATTCCCCCCGCTTTGACAAATGGGCCAGTTCGATAATCCGATAATGGCGGATGGGAGTGTGACGGGGCTTCATTACGCGGTGTAATCGTCTTTATACCTGACGAGGAGACCACACGCGCCGTCCGGGGAGCAATTCCCGAAGCTTTTTGTCGGTACCTACGGTATTTTTGTGGGACAGTACTACCCCGTTGGCGGATTCCTGTTGACCGCCTCATGATACAAGGAAGCCAGCTATCAATTTATAATAATTATACAGATTACGTGTCCGACAAATGTTTGGGACAGGAATGGTAGGAATTTCTTATTAATAGCTTGGTGAATGTGATAATTATGTTCATCATGTCTCCAGCGGTTTTCAAACGTTTTTTGTTAAGGGTGCCTTTGCCTTTAGTGAATAAAAATAATTAATCGGCGTCCTGATGTATTATTAGTAAGTTGGATGGGGGAACTTTTTATCACATAAGTAGGTATAATACATCAAAGCCTATCTTAGTGAGTTCAAAAATAAGATATGTACATAATTTATAAGTTCTGCCATCCACGTTCATTTGATGTCTTGACAATAGATTGGCCTGTCTTTATACATATAATAATTATACACAATGTACCTAATTGTACCTATGTACATCAGTGGCGAAGGGTGACTTTTGGAAACAGGTAGGCTGTGGAGAAAGCACACTTGTTAGATGTATTTACGGGAAATAAGAAGATAATCCGACATAACTACTGATGAATAGGTAGGTACACAAAAACCGATGAAATTTCAAAAGCTCACTGATGGTATAAAATTAAGCAATTAATTTTGTATTTTCTTAAATATAAACGCAAGATACGCTCAAAATGTATTGAAAATATCCGTTGTTGTGAATCTGTTCCATAACAATTTATAATTTAACCCGTAAACTAGACATTTTAAAATACTTCCATATTTAAAACACAGACTTAGATACAATATCAGATTTCAACTTACATAATTGGCTGAATAAATTGTCTTAGTCTATGAATAAACTAACTGACAAATAAAAATCATGAGATAAATTATTTATTATTTTTAACAACAATCAATAGTTATATGTGATTGAATCCCTAGAAATTATTTTTTTAAATTATCTTATAAATTATTTTGAATAAATGCGCACTTACGTAAAATGTAAGCGTTCCTTAAATAGCTTATCAATTTATATGGGCCGCCGCAGACGTCTTGAAATTATGAGAAACAAACTTCATATAAAAAAAAGTTTTCGATTCACGCAAACGTAATCCATACAATATGTGAAGCGAAACGAGATGTCGCTTATTTTTTTAAACCTTCGAGACATGCCATAAATGGTGCTTATTGAAATAGTGGAAAAGATCATAAAATTATTATGACAATTATACGATAGATGTCGTTGGGCAAATTGAATATATTATTATGTGATTATATTATTTAATATGTCAATATAAAATTAAACAATATTTTTCTTAAGAAGGTAGGCTTTAAATAATCGCCTAGTAAGGAGTCTTCGCCACTGATGTACATGCTGATTTCTTTTACAAAAAAAACAATACATAAACATAATACATACTTAATTTCAAAACAATACACATAAATTTACTGAGCGTTTCAATGTTCGCTTCTGTACTCAATCCGAATTAGGACGACAGGTTAGCTGAGATAAATTAATATGCTACCCCGCTTAGACATTTCCCTCGCGTGGCGCAGTACCACGTGATAGGTATCTAATATCAACATTTAACAATACAAACAAACAACTTAACTACAAACTTAAATTAATTTAGAAACGTAAAACATGTAGTCATGTAGGTTTCTAGGTAATTCAATTTTAATTTCTACAAAAAACACACCTGCATGTAGATATAATAATTCGTGGGCCAACCGTCCCCTGGAGTGCCTGTGCTGTGTTCAGTGGTGCTACGCCACTCTCTACGATGCGCTGTCTATATCCCAAAGGACAGGCTGTTCAACAAGTTAACAATACCTCGCACTGGACCCTCGGGTACATCTACGGCGAGATCTAAATGACCGAACCGAAGGCTACCCTACCGCTCTGCCAATTTAGTATGTTATACCTACAAACAAAGGCATTCCTGTTTTTTAAAAATCTTTATTAAATTATTTAAAACACATTCTGTCGATATGTAGTACCTTACTATAATTTAATGATTATAATGATATGAATATTATATTGTGAAAAAAACGGGTTATAGTGTCTCATTATTTTACAATCGTTGAATTGTTGTTAGATTATTGCTAGTATAATAAAATATATATTTATGTAAGAAAGGGGCCAGTAAATATTACTTGTCCACGTAGTTAAGGCTTATACTAACAACCCGCACATATAATATTATGTCATGTAGTTCGAATAGCATCAGTGCACCCTCGAGCCACTGAAATAAATCAGCTTATGAGAGGCTTCATTGTCACATATTTCCAGAGACCTTCGATTTGCACATATGAATGAAAGGTTGGTTCAGTATTAGGTAAAAATTAAACACAGTAAGTACTTTTGTATTTAAATAATTCATAGGTATATATAGAGTTACATAACATCATAACACGGTTATATTGTAGTAGGACAGTAGGTAATGGGTTTGAAAGAGTTGTTCATCAATAGAAATTACACTATCTACACGGTCCTGGAACGGTAACAGTGATTTACATAATTATACTCAATACATACTGTCATAGCCTAAATCGAGTTTTGCACGTCAAATCTTCTGTCTCCGGGAGCCTTCTACCCGTCCTATACGCTACGCAGTCCAATGTCATGTCTTACCTACCTACCCAAACCAAGCTTTTTAACAGCTCCTTGTCGTGTCTTATTCTCTACGTCTACTGACTCAATCCTGTGTGAATCCAAAAACCTTCATCGGGACTTCCTATTCATTGCAATCATTGAAATACGTATTGACCGTGGTGAGTCAAACACATTATTGTACCTATTTACTAGAAAAAATAATCTTAAAACAAAATCATTGCATTAAATGGGAATTCATCGTACACAAATAATAATACCTACGAATATCAAATACGGTCATAAATAGGTAATTGAAAGCGTGCGATGCCTGATCGACAACATCCTTTATATCTATAACGAAACAGTAATAATAATAACGATTCACTGAATCGATACAATCGATAAAATTGGTCTGTAACTAGTTCAAGATAAGGGGCCCGATTTCCTAACTATCGTCTCGTGCCACACGAGACGATAGTTAGGAAATCGGGCTGCAGAATACGAATAGACTATACAGCCCATAATTTTAGCATACGAGGACTGTATGATAAGTCAGGTAAAATTATAAGAAATTAAATCACAATCGCAAATCTCACATAACATTTATATCAAATATGATCTGGCTGGTGACGACACCCCAGTCTTGGTAAAGTGCAAGGGCGTCAAAATTCTCAACCGGCCCTGTCCCTAAACCAGGTTGAGAACCCCTGCTTTAGGCTAGCTCAGCGAAGGGGCGGAGAGGGTGGTCAAAGTAAGAGTTCATAATGACATCTATGAACACACCATAGTAACACTACGTTATAATAGTCCGAAGACGCCACCAGATGCTAGGATGACGTCAGAATTCTGTAGGTATTTTATTTTTAAAATAGTTTCACGGTCACTGCGTGAAACGTCAGAATCAGCTGAGGATTCGAGTGCAATGTCACTGTACGCACGTACTGTATTGTGGTACTGATTAATTAGGATTGAGGAAATATGTAGAATTAAAGATCCCTTTAATTAAGATTTAATTATTTATTTGAATTTTTTTTTATAATTTAAAATAATTTTTATAAGTAGTTAATTTTATTCAGAAAACTTATTCATAAATATTTTATTTACAATTAAATTTGACAGTATTTATTAACATAATAAACTTATTTTTGTTTACTTAATATTATAAGTAGGTACTCGTACTTTATATCTACTTATATTTATTTTATTCGTACGGCTACGTGATTATTACACTAATGAGGCACTTCCTATAAAAGGTTTGGAGTCGCTGTCCCTTTTCTAAATGTACCTTTAGGTACTTAGTAACTACATACTTGTTGACGACTCATCTACTGGATGAGTAATATTAGTGACGTCATATTATATCGATGACGTACTTCGCGGTGACGTATACGTATACTCACGAGAAAATCTTTTCCCGATAGATTTTCAAATACGAAACGTCTGCAATTTTTTGCAGAAACGGTCGCGGAGTGGAGCACTCAGCTCGAATCGGAGAAATCAACTACTAATTTGTATGGAAAAAGTCCAGTTTATAGATATAGCCTATCGGCGGTTATTTCACCAGACGAATGATGTCAGAGGAATTGACGCCATTTCCCTTCTCTTAGGATTTTACTGATTATCTCGTGAATCGTTGATGAATCTAATTACAAAATACTACAGGCGGATGAGGGTCATGTTTACCTCTATCGCGATATATATTACGATAGTTTAAAGTTTAGGAAAATGCGGGAAATACGCTTACATGATTTTACATGACGCTTTTGCGCGCGGAAGATGGACCAACCTTCCTTCCCCTTCTACCAGACCAGGAGCAAAATCCTTGGGCCAATCACGAAAAAGCGGTTGATTTTCCGCTGTTCCGGAAAATTAGGAACATCTTGTTGAACAAGTTGGAAACAAGCGCTCCTCAGGTATCTACAGGTGGGGCGAATTTCAAAGTCATCGCAAAAGTATTTATTACTAGTAGTTTTAACATAATTTAGGTAAACATTTTCCGACTCGAATATCGGCATTATAATAATATAAAAAGAAAGTTTATTGATTAAAAAAGGTGCATACAACTAATATGTATAGAAACATTATGCCTCATAATATGACCGCGCAAGTCTATTATAGTCGACGCGAGAATGATCCGAAATTTAATTTTACGTGGCTTTTTATAAGCGATATTTCCACGCAGTTATTCTTCGTCCAGAGGAAAAGCGCGCGTTCGGTTCATATAGATTTGTTTACATGACGATATGATACATCGATAAAATTAAACACCTAAATAATATTCACACGGTAAGTGTGAAATTATGAACTTTGAAATTTACCTGTTTCATTGTACTTTTTCACAAATTGAAAACGGTCTGTATGACTTAGCCGACAGATCTAAGATATAATTTTTAGTTATAAATTAATAAAATAATGGTGCCTCACTATCTTCGTTCTCATAATTACAATTTTTACATTTATTCTATTTATTTACCACATAAGTATGTACTAAATACGTACTTTTATTACGTGCAAAAATATAATTACAATTATAGATACACGTAGCCGATACATACAATATCTAATTATTTCATTTTATTATAATAGTATACGAAATCATTTTTTTGTTTAACAAAGTATTTTCAGACAAGGAGATATAAATTTCCACAGTCAAATCTCGACCGATGAGTGTATCGCTTACTCACATGAATTTATTTACTGAGGAGTATTTTTCCTCTGGCTCATGACGCCTCGCGCTCTCGTATTTTCATGCGATTTCAAAACATCGCATTATGATAGAATATTTTTACACAATGCGAAAAGATTATGGTTATAAATTTACTTCGATTTACAACATTTAGGTAATATTGATAACGTATAAATTGTTTAAATAAAATTGCTTATTTAACCTTATACTCTAGACCTTTAGGTATTTACATTTTACTTATAATGACCATTTGGTCAAGCTGAAAAATCATCCACAGTTCACTCTGAATATCTGTGAGCTAATCAGATCGAACTATGGGACTCATTACATGTCTCTTTTAGCTTCGTCGTGAGGTAGACGTTCACATTTCGGTGTAGGAATTGACTTCAAAGATCAGACCAAAATAGTTGTGACGTCATAAAATCGTCATGAAAAAGCCGGCTGAAGGCTAGTATGTTGTGGCCCTGTCACTGGGATTAACATTTCCAGGCAGATTTGTGTAAAAAAATATTTTTAACAGACTATTTATTAGACGTTTATAATATGTTTGTAAAAATGGAAAATAAATTAATTTCGGGTGTTGAGAAAACAATTCTTTTAGCATGAAAAAACTATTGCGCAAACCAAAACAACGCTTGAAAAATATTACGGGGACACTTCTCCATCGATTAAAATGATTCACAAGTGGTTTACCGATTGTCGTTGTAGGCATTCAAGCACAAGTGATGTCGAACGTTCAGGACGCCCAACTGAGGTCACCACATCAAAAATGATTGAAAGAAAGTCCATGATATTGTGATGGACGAGTGAAAATTCATGACATTGGTGAGGCTGTAGGCATCCCAACTGAATGGGTTCAAAATATATTTCAAAATCATTTGAATGTGAGTAAAGCTCACGGCAAGGTGGTTGCCGCAATCACTCACGTGTGAAAATTTCAATGCATATTTGGAGATGTTCAAGCGTAATCCAAATAAATGAATTTCTGCCTCGATTTATGGCTGTGGACAAAACATGGATCCATAACTATATACCAAAGACCAAGCAATAGTGGAATCAGTGATCTCCTGGTGAATTGGCATCGAGGAAAGCAAAGGTGTTTCGATCGACTAGAAAAGTTATAGCGACATCTTTTTGGGATGTACGTGGCATAATCCACACGAACTACATTAAAAGGGGGAAACATCTACTGGGGAATATTACTGCGATTTATTGGATCGTTTCAACGACGCTTTGAAGGTAAAACGATCACATTTTGCGAGGAAAAAAGTTCTTTTCCACCAAGAGAATGGAAGTCGTTTCTATGGAAAATTGCATTAATTGAAGTATGAATAATTCTTTCCTCATCCATCGCATTTTTCAGATTTAACCCCCTGAGACTATTTCCTATGTCTAGATTCTTTTAAATACCACGGCAGAAAAAGTTTTGGCACTAACGACGAGGTCATCAATGAAAAAAACGCTTGTTTTGAAGGGTTTGAGAAATCGTAGTATTTGGAATGGATCACAAAATTGGAAAAACGCTGGACTAAGTAGGTAATAGAGCTAAAAGGAGACTATGTGGAAAAATAAAATGATTTTTTGCTGAAACAAATTATACCAGACTTATCATAGGTACTGTAGGCACTGCCCTCGTAATAATACTGTATTACAACTTTACTATAATATTCATTTAATCTTTTAATCCATACATTTAATAAATTACAAGTAAATAGCATTGTGATAAATTCCTCTACGTCTTTAGTTACCAACATGTAAGAAATATACCTAATTACGATGTTCACAATAAGTTTTAACAACAATCTCTCAAGCAGTTAAGTTTTGATGTATTTTACATTATCTATGCGTGGCGTTTCGCAAGGTACGTATGACAGCAATCTTCTAAATATTATGCACGTCTACGATCTACGTCATAATTCATGCAGGTTGACCTTTCACATGATTCAGGAGGTCGATTAATATGTATATTATATACATAATAAATATGGTTACCTACTATAATATAACATTATATTTTTGATTAATTTGATTAATGTCATTATGCTAATAAAACAGTACCCAACAGATATTCATACCCAAAGCAAGTTTCAGGGTTTATCTTGGCAATATTTTTGTACATATAATAACAATTTATAACACTTAGGTACCTACTGTTTTAGTAAATCTAAATTGTTTTGAAAAGTTTGTAATTTTTGACAGATGAAGATGGCAATCCCTAATGTGTAATTTGTTACAATTTAATCCGCAAAGTGACACGACTTTATTTATCTAGGAAAAAACTTAAGTAGATACACTGATGACTGTATGCAAATTTGAAACTATAGTAGTACCTATCCAACACTACATAATGAATAACATCACAATGTCTTGTAACGAAAACATTCATTTATATATAATATAATACAAGAGACGCTTACTGAGAAAGGTATTATGGATATGGGAATAATAATTTAGGTATACCTACATTGACATATCGAGGTAAATTATAATTCTGTAATAATAAAACCCCAACCTACCTCCCAATAAGTCTGATAATACTCATTTGATCACATGACATTTTCATCGAAGTTAAGCGTGGTATTAAAACACATTCAGCAGGAAAACTACAATGAAGACCGACATGTTATGATAAAGGTACCTACATATCGCGTAATGATGCTCATTAATGATACCGGTGCCAATAAAGAAATCTACCTACGTCTGAGTTAGGTGAAGAATGATATTATTATAAGTGTAAACAGATATCGAATGAAAAAGTTTCTCACATTTGAAAAAGTATGTAGTAGTTAACAATTAATATTTACGTTCTGAAATCCAAAAATAAATTTCGTCAAGTGACAAAAATATAATATGATAATGACATAACATAGTAGGTAATACGCAATTGGAAAAGCCTCATTAGAAAAAATCTAGATAACTTCGTGGACGACCGAGTGGAGTTTGAACAGGATGTCTTTCGGATTAAGACCGACCACCATCTTACCATTAAACAAAATATTAATCGTGAACTAAAATGATACCGTGCCGGTAGGTATTACCTAATAACTACGCTGTTTTCACAATATTTACGTAAATAATAGCTACCATCTTTAGAAGTTATAACTAATATCAAGGCAATAACTTAACTAACTCGATTCATAGATAAAGAAGATGATTAGGAAGAACATGACGTGTTCAATCTTTCGATCCAAACTTCTGTCTAGGATTTTTCCAATGCCTTCCAAACTTTTACAACTTTTAATACTGTTACAAATTGTATTTTTTAAATAAAGAATGCAACATTCAAAGAATCTTGTGTTTATTCAGTCTTGGTAACCAACTTACTTTCATTGGATTGTTTTATCGTGCACATTTTTTTATCTAAAGCTTATGCATACAAGCCAAGAATATTTTACGTTTTTCTGCAAGTTAATTACCGGAAATTATTATGCTTCAGACTTTAGATAGTTTTATTGACCACGTGTCATTACGTCACTAAATGAACATGTATTATTATAACGATAATAAATGTATTGTTTTATTATAAGTCTATAGTAATTTGTGCGTTTTCATATGAAATCACGAAACGCCAGAGTGACTGACCGATAAATAATTGTATGTGTGGCGGAAAGCTCTTAGCGTTTTAACACAGAGCTTTTGATTTTACATCGACCGATTAAAAGTTATTTCGATCGTAAGTTCACCGTCCATACGACCGTAAGATTCGATCGTGCGCCCACAGCTTGCCCCCGTATTAGGGCCTATTATCTCGATTACAAGAACCACTCGAGTGTTATTTATAAAATAAAACGGCTTTAAGCACACACCGGTAAGTCTTTTCGAGCTTTTTACGGAGCTTTTCGAAAAGCAACCGTGATAGCCAGTTGTCGATTCCGGATAATGCGAGGTTTAATTTATTGTCTTCGATTTATACAACGAAATATTTAATACCTACAAATTATCGATGATATCGAGTAGGTAGGTTCCTAAGTAGGTGTGTACTCAGAAATTGAAAAACAACAAAACGAACGAAAAATCGTAAAACCATTTTTCTCAATCGAACTAGAACTAGGTCAATAACGCGATTTTATCATCTAATACAACAGACAATAACACAATAATTCAATCAACAAAAATATCAGGTTTCCATATCACTATTAACGTAGAATACGTTTATCAGCAGAACCTACCTCGCAAAATCGTAGGTGATACGTTTCATCTATTTTGCAAACGAATTAAAAACAAATATTTGATTTAGTTGCCAGGATTCGATACCACGCTCATAGACAACGCAATTTCCGCCCCGAACCCGGGCGCTTAACGACTCGAGAGCAAGGAGGGAAATAAGTACCTACATATTTGAGTATACTAGACCAAAAATATATTATAAAAAAGCTTAATAGATATTATTATTTAGCAGCTAGGTACAAAATGTAAGTGCTAGGAACTATATGGCCCATTACACGCAGGCGCTTTCCTGCGCGATGAGGTGGTATGCACGCTCGTGCGAGGCGTATCGCTACATGTCAGGCGTGCTTTACCACGTCTTTTTGTACCGTGTAAATGAAAACATTCAATATATATTATATATGTATATTATGAGTATCTATAT
The DNA here is from genome assembly GCF_057557595.1 of Rhyacophila brunnea. Taxonomy (NCBI): domain Eukaryota; kingdom Metazoa; phylum Arthropoda; class Insecta; order Trichoptera; family Rhyacophilidae; genus Rhyacophila; species Rhyacophila brunnea. The sequence continues at coordinate 38,512,059 of NW_028232752.1, forward strand.
GTTCTTCAACATTACAACAGGTCATGAAGCCAAATGACAGTAGTGATCAAACCCGGAGCCCCAGATAACAGATCAGCGCTTTACGCACAGAACTACGAGGGCTAAATGTCCGTATACGATCGAAAGAACTAAAAGCTGGCTGCATACATTTATATAATAAAATATCGTAGGTATTCATGTTTACGCAAAGCTCGATTATAAAATAGAAACCTACGCGATGTAACATGTAAAAATATTTCTGTCAAACCAACAATAGTCACTTGTGATTTCTCGATAATTTTCAAGAAATATCTGTATTTCTTTTAACTCAATAAATAGTCCCAAATTTTCTGCCGACCGAATCCGTTTGAGATCAAATTGGATACCCTTTTTAGGAATAATATGGTCAATTAATACATCATACATATAGGTAGGTATTTGATGTGAATTTAATAAATATCCAAAATGTGCTATAGGTACATTCGTACCTAATATTATTATTAGGTGGGTATTTTGTGCAACGTATATCCAACAGATATAGCCATTTGAAATCTTTGTAAATGTATATATAATACACATACATACCACAACCAAAATCTTCCCAATCTAGTGTAAACGATCACAAAATATCCGAAAAGTACCTACTAGCAAACCGACATTTAGAGTTCACGGGGAAAGGTCACATATAAACAACAACAATGTAAGAAGTAATAGGAAAGAAATATTGGAGGCAGAGAGAGGCCCACGCGGGCGACCTCATCCATCACTTGGCCTCGGCATCACGAAGCTTGGGGCCGCGGCTTGGCTTGGCCACGGCATTGACTTTGACATGCCCACTTCGTGACTTAGCAGCGAAGCTTTCTCATCGATGGCTCGCCATTAAATTAAAAATGCAATCGGCTCATTTTAACAGAATTTGAATAAAACAATAATTGAGAATACAGCAATAGTGCTATGAAAATAAGCTTTTTTAAAAATAATGGGAAGTACGTTAGTTACCTTCTGGGTTTGGTTTGCTTATAAGAAAGTACGATTGTCAAGTGTAGAGAAATATGGGATAAACTTGAACACGTGTTTAAGAGTATGTATGTCTGTATAATAATATGCACTTAAGTTTGTCACATAAACGTAACGCGCATTAAAAATCGGCAATATTTGAGGAAATTCGGAGGGATTTGCATTTCTTGCATTAAATAGATTGCCTCTCATTGAGTCATATGCAAAAACTGCCGACAGAGTCTAAGACCAATTGTAAGTACAGACAAGTCATATGAAATTATTCTTTTTAATTTCATACCACGTTTGTTAATAATATCCATCTTTTGCCACATTTAAAATGAATTTCATCAAAATCAAATACATACTTGAAGTGAGTCACCAAGTTGATAAAAAAAAATATAATTTTACAACACTCTGTTATTCTAAATTTTAAATCTTATTTAATATTACTCTCTAACTTTATATTAACTTAAAAATAACAATAACGGATGAAATATAATATTCCTAAATATAAAATATACGAGCTATGTAAACCCGCTGTTCATATTGTTTTTAAAACATATTGTATTGTTATTTTTTTCAGATTATCCTTTGCTATGTAATTTTATTATTGTAAATCCACGGTATTATAGACGGCTGCTCTATTAAATCTAAAATGTAAACATAAATTTATAAACAATATTGGTATATACTACAGCTGATGATGATACATACTATTGTATGGAAAATAATTCATTTTTAAGTTGTGGACTTCTTGTATTTATCATGCGACGAAAACAATAAAATCGTCTTCAAGTTTTTGTCATTGGTAGGGAACTTTTTTTGATACCTACGGCAGGTGAATTTTAACAGCAAATTTTTCACGGTGATAATCAATAAAATTCATAATGTATATAAATCAGTCATTTAATAAATAAGGACAAATATCACCAACAAGTTAGTTAGAGTAAACAACATACGTTCTCTATACTTAATTGATTTTTTATGCAATATGTACATATATTTTGCACTGTTAACCAATTGAAAATGTCCATTAGGATAAAATCGGTTGAATATCAAAATTATGAAATGCGGGAAAAGAACGATGAAATATAGACCATTAAAATAATAAAGTGACTAAGATGACATATTAAATTTAATTAGGTATTAAACTACATTCATGTTATTTTATTTCAATTAAGATTAGAAATAACTACTAATGATGCAAGCTAATGCTTCATTTTTGAAGGTAAATAAAAAAAATCAAGACTCAAAGACTGAATAAACATAAGACAGATTTTTTTATTAAAAATACATAAGTAACCTGGAAAAGCCTAACAACCATGCATAGATAACTATAAAAATCCTAGATGCTTTCTATCATTTTCTCATTCGTACGTTTTTGGAGGTTTTCCATGTTAAGGTGAAAAAACTAGGCGAAATGCGATGCGCTTTTTGTGACTAATAAATTTAATTTCGCAAAAAACTATAGAGTATAGATACAAAACGGTTCCAAGTTCGTAAACTCCAATATTATAATTTGATGCATGTGAGGTCATGCAGCAGAACTGCAGAACATTCAGCCTAGTAAGATTCGTTTTTGGAAGCACTGGGATTTTGAAACAAGCAAGTTTCTGAGTAAAGATATGCGCCTTGTCAATCGAACGAAAGCCGACGAACACTTAAGTAAGTACTTACTCATATTTAATTTTATTATAGACTACCTACCGACTTGTCTATTATTCGTAAATGAAATTAAATAATCTAAGCGTAATTTACACAATGGTTTGCATTGGTGTTGTATTCAATATATGTAAGAAATAATCAGTACAGAAACTGCCTGATTCAAGTGATGTCGAATTGGCGTTTTAATCGACAAATTTAATTAGTCATCTCTACCTAGCGAAAACCCCATTTGGATGTAGCGTTAAATATAGCGGAATTATATTATTATCAGGGTTAATAGTTTATACTTAAAATCAACTCCCAAAAATTTACTTGAGTAAGTAGCTCTACTCACAAACTGGGAGTGTGATATGAAATTTCGATTTAATCACATATTTTGTTGAAACAAATAATATAAATTCACTGACGACTTTTCACTAATAGAGCTAAAACCTGTGTTATCTTTTTTTCTGATATATTTTCCATGAACGACTAATGATACCCAATATTGTTTTTATGAAAACCAGCATTTCTCCTATCAAATAATTTCCTTCTTACTCCGAAATAATATGTTGATTGAAAAAACTTAGGTACTTAGTATAAGGTGATATACTAACTTAGTTAGTATACTAACTGCAAAAAATCCAGTTACGTGGGTAATATTAACAAATTACTAAGGTAGGTAGGCAGATGCTGTATGTTTTATAAACCCATTGATTTTTATTTTATCAAAATACTTGAATATTATATAAATTTACATAAATAATAATAATAGCTACCTGCCTAGTAGCTTATGCTCATAATAGGTACTACCTAGGTTCCCACCGCCACCCGTCATGTGTGTAAAGCCGATATGCACGGCCGCCTTCCATGACACTATAAACGTGTCAGAAAGGAGTAATTTTACGTGCTCATTTTGTCCCGAGACAGTGCAGCACGTAACTGATGCTGCAACCATGCACCGTAGTGTTTAAATAAGGAACTTAAGAAATATGTGTGTTTATTTGTGTGATAGACGGTCGTTTCTCATCTGAAGTTTCTATTAGCAAGCATAATAACTATGAATTTTGTAAGACCCGCCGATGCGCGACATTCATAATTTAACTGCAGATATAGCAGTTACATTATAACTTCTATAACAATCAGTTTATTTAATTCATACACATGGACGATTGTCTTACGATGGATGCAGCCAACTGTGAAAAAGGCAATCAGAAATAATATCGCACGATACCATCTTTGTCTTCTTTATTACTATGATCAATATAATAATATTATGTAGGTACAACCCAGAGAAGCGATGTACAGCAAAGTCATCGAAGCGAGAAAAACTATTCTTGGTTTTTATGTATTTACATATTATATTGCATCGCTTACTACGTTAGTATTAAAATGCCGACATCATTTTCTATCATAAATGCATTGGTTGAAGTTCAAACGACTAATGAATTTTCTCTATTATTGTCGGCTGTGATCGACAAGTAGCAGAACAACCCCGCTTCTGAAACCTTAGAGCGGCATGCACAATCTAAGATTTCGATCCTAAGAATAAGTCGCCGAAAAGCATGAATAAACTATAGACAATCCTGAGTATAGAGTTAAGGAATCCTTAACCATATACTACTTTTATTATGAATGCCCCCTTCTGTATTACGCATGAGTGTAGGACCGTAACAAAAATATCGATATTTTGAAGTATCAATACTTAATGAAAGATACATCGATATTTTGCTATTGATAATTTCTTTCGATAACGATGGATATTATATAATAAAATTATAAATAATCCTTCGCAAACAACCATAATTTGACAACGATATTTACAAAAATGCCCCCCAAGAGGCGGGGGGGGGGGGGCAAACAGGGCTCTAGCATGGGGGTCAATCAGATAAGTGAGATAATCACTAACATTTTAACAATAGTAGTACGATGCATTTTTTTTATTATCATATGTCGATACTTCAATTCAAATAGACGATAACGCAATTCAAATAGATATAAATTCTAATTGTTTTAAGTTTTTTACTATTCCATTTGAATCGTTTTTTGCGACACGGGTATCGCCTTTCGACATCTTCGGGCACTATGCACACTCACAATGGTAAATACAATTGACACACCGACCCGGGTCGTATAAAAATGACCCATTCACTGCGTCCAACGCAACTGGTGCGTTGCCCATCAAGTGGCCTTTAGATATAATTAGCATGTTATTTAAATGTGATAATTAAATGGTCCGCAGTGAATGGGGACTGCGGACCTTTTAATATAGATATATTAAAAAATACACGGAATCGCTAAAAATACAGTGAATATACTTAAATTTACCTCGATCACCATTTGAATGCTGTATTTCGAAAACGTTGCTTGACACATTTTAAAAAACAGTGACATAAGTTGCAAAAATCTTCATATTACCTAAATACACAAATGTTAGTAGTTTTTTTTTTTAAAGACAACGGTTAATATTTGCTATAAAATAATATATTTTACATCTACCTACCTATTTATTTTTATACCTATAGGATTGTTTTCACTATTTTGACTAAAACACAATAGTGACTTGTAACGTTTTCAAAATACAGCATTCATTTTGAAGACGCTAATACTGAACGTCACATTGCTTTTAACCCTAAGTAAACTTAAAAATCCTGGCCTGGGGAGTGGGGGTCCGGTTCAGGTTGTGTGGGCCATCCTTTCCTTAAAGGACGATACTTTCTTTCGATACGATACCCATTCCACGTATCGATACTTTTTCAATGGATAGACAGGCCTATTCAGTGTTAATTCGTTTTTGCCCCCCCTCTCAACTTATGCTCGCCTGATACCGCGCAAGAAACAAGAGTGTTACCATGTTAAAAAAATAACTTGCGGTGCCTGTAGAATCACGTATAATGACTTATAACGGAAACATAAGAGTATTATAGTTAAATATTAATATGTATTTATAGTTATTGCATTTATAAAGTGCAGTTGTCATATTTTTGTCATCGTTTAACAATTATAAAATAATTTACCTAAAATATAGGAAAGAGAATTTTTAAATATGGTATTATTTTCAATAGAAAAAACGAACGAATCTTTAAGACGAGGTGAACCATAGACAACATGATCATAGCTAAGGACGATGTTTCTGCATAGTGTTTTGTACTGAGGAAATTTTAGTTAAGACAAATGTTTCTGCATTAGGCTCTTAGGACACGGGTTCGTACAGGACATAGGTCATAGGACATGTTTTTTGAATGTGTCTAAATCTAAGAGAGCAGAATGTTTAAACATAAAATAATTGTTGGTATAACAACCATTTTAAGTGAAAAAATGTGTTGAGAATCTACTTCGAAAAGCGACCAAAATCCTCACCTAATTGTCGACCTTATAATGATGATGATGAAGTTCCGCTATTGAAAAGTTGATTCAGCTTCCTAATTTTATAAGATATATATTATATACACGCATAATTAAAAAGGGTACATAATTGTTTGAAATCTTGTTAAAATTTATTAAAATAGAAATAAAAAAAAATAATTCAAGCATGAAAATAGCAAATAAAATCTAATTTGAAAAAACTAAATGATTTTATTAAACACACGTATCCATAATATTAAAAATATTCTTTGAAAATATGAAGAATATTTCTTCAATAATAAATAAAGAAAAATAAATCAAACATTAGCGGAGTGTACATAGCAATAAAATGAGATAGATATAATCATTTGGCAAGTGGATAGGAATTTTAATTCGTTGATATTTCGCGAGTACCTACAATTTGTGAAATAATATTGAAAAGCTTTAGAGCTAAATAACGAATATTCTAATTTGAAAACACTAAACATATTGTTTTAATCGTTAAAAATGTCTATCATCTTTTGGAAATCAATGTTATTTTAAAAATTGCAGATATGAAAAATGAGAACCTTAATACTTTATTATATTATTTTATCCAAGACGAGATGTGAAATATTTGTCTTGAAAACGCTTTAAACCCGCTCATGATGTTATGAAAAATATGAAACATTTACTATACCCATTACCTAATACCTATAAATATATTAGTAGGTATATTACAAGAATACTATTAATAATTGCCTTAAACCCCTCCTTCTTTAACTTTAACAGTATAAAAAAATACGATAAAATTGTTTTGGAATATTTCGAATAGTCCTCGTCTATACTATTTGGGGCTGTATATTCAATTCGTACCTGCGTTAGGGTACAATCGAAATGTCGATTAACGAAATCGATCACGTCACCACTGTAGGCAACTAAAATGGGCAAACAATGACAACTACAGCGACTACGATACTATAAATAGACGACACACTGAAAGGTTTCGCGTGACAATGGATGTATTTTCAGGAGCACCTTTGGCATTTTCTGGGATGAAAAGCTATTGATGGGAAAAGTCACTATTATCTAAATAAGGAAACACAAACAGTCCACATGACCTTATTAACAATTGATACGTTCATTTATTAATACTATGCTTAGGTATCATAAAATCGGCATACCCTTAAATCAGCCGTCTACAGGTAAATTCCCTATCCTAGTGTCGCACACTGAATTTTCTGCCCCTGTGGGGGGCGCTCTCATAAGGAGTAGTGCCTCCCAGCCGCTCGGTCTGACCCTGGTAGTCAATGTGCCACCGGTGGAATAATCACGACCCTCGACAAAGCTGAACAAAAATTAACATATGTAGAAGTCCCACGGTTTGCCTTGTCGAGTGTTAGCACTCCGCAAGGTGAACTGTGGAGGAGATAAGTCGGTCGCAGACCATGTACATATAGGTAATAAGGTAATAGGGTTAAAATTTTGATCAAATATAATATGCTTAGGTAAAGGGTAATTAAATTAAATTAGATATAAAATATGATTTGGATGTAAGATAATATGTAATGTAAATTGTAATATAATAGGTAAATTTAATGTAATATGCAATGGGTTAGAGAAATAATAAAGTAGGACGTATGGACTGGCGTTAGTAATATGTAGTAGTTAAAATAATTAAGATAATTAAGGAATTAATGTAATTAAAGTAATATTAATATTAATCATATTATGTACATCGATATCGCTATATGTTTGGTTGATAGTCTGACATCCGTCAACCTTATATAAATGTGTAGCATATGGCGGTATCGGTGATCGGTGTGAATTTGTAAGAAATACAACCACCCCTAACGGATAAAAAGGCAAGATTATTAAATCCAAAGGCAGTCTGTTTTGTCACTTGTGGGTTCCGGGAGTCGCTTCTGCGACGGCTTGTATCCCCGGGACCCTCACGATCTCGTCTGCATAACTAATTAGAAATAATTAAGTTAATGTTAAATAATTAGTTAATAATAATCAAGTTAATTTTAAAATAATTAAATAATAATATTCGAATTAATTTTTTAATTAATCAGTAATAAATGTGGTTATTTTTGTGACTTCGGATATTAGTTGACTCTTGTTTATTGAGACTTCGAACTGTGAACTTCGAATATTAATTGATTTGACTTTTTTTTCCCTTACTAATTGTGGTGTATGGATAATAACAATAAATCGAGTTTCTTTTAATTATTATAAACTTTGGGACTTTCGATACCAATGTGAATGATACCTTTGGACTATAATCCTTGATGAAGGAATGCCATAAGGCCAAACATATTCTAATAACAATAAAATACGAGTTCTGAAGATTTCATCTGGTGTTTAATTGACTTTGTGCCCCGTGACTTCTTGGTTACTCCACGTCCATGAGGTTCCTGCCTGTTCCTCCACATTAATGAACCTCCACTTCCAAGTGCCTGAGCTAGTCAGGAAGTCGGAGGCCTTCACTAGTCTACTGTATTGTTTACACCGGTTATCTCCAAACTTTTTAGATCGTGTACCTACCTGTATGGCAGAAAAAAATGCGCCTACCAAATGTATACACGTAAAATAAATCATTACAATAAGACAAAAATACGTATTAGTACATTTGCTGCGTTTAAAAATTGTACACGTCTGAACTGAACCGTCATAAGAAGTATTATGGGTACTGTTCGGTTAAAGCGGATACAGCGGAAAACGCATTTTGAAAATAGCCGATAAACTGGATTATTTGTTAGTTTGGGTTAGTTTAGGTTAGTTTAGGTTAGTACCGTATTATGCTCATCAGAACATCGAATGAATGAGTAAACGTAAGTTTACCTATAATTAACGTAGGTATATGGTGGAAATCCATCATTACCTGATTATTCTTTATAATTAGCGATCGGAAACGATTGACACTGCTAATTAACATCACCAGTAAAATGGGTGACTCGGTATTCTTTCGCTTCGGAAACATTCTTAAAGTCACTTCATTAAATCGCCATACAGGAATTTAAAATGGATTGTAATCAAGACCAGATCAGATGTGTCTTTAGTGTTCTTTGATTTATTGATTATAAAACAAAACTGTCAAAGATAAAACCCTGGGCGACAGACACCCTTGATGTACCTACACCGCTTACGAAACTCGATTGCGAAAACAAAATTCATTCGAGCAACATACCTATCTTTTATTCAGAATAACGTGACAAATCCCACGACTTGACACGAATTCAAGTTCACAGTGACGCTGCCTGTGCCCCCAGCAGCCGCATTTCACATTCTAAATTCCATCAGGTAGGTATATGTGCAAGTATAAATTTACAGTAGGTACCTACATTCGGATGTTTACCCAATCAATAATTCATTCGATCACCTTGTTATTGAAAACAGTGTGCTGGTTTATATTGTAGGTGAGAATATATCATTATTATTAGCAGGTTTCACACGAAAATACTTCCAAAGCCTATTTTCACATGAAAATAAAAAAATAACGTAGGTGTTAGTCAGGGTACTGACATAAAATAAATAATTAGAATATTTGAAACATTAAAATTATGAATTAAATATACCTAGATTAGATAAGTAGGTAGGAACTATGCAATTAAAAATCATTTTTTTTACTTATTTATCTCCCATTTAACAATTATAACTTTTTTCGACTAGGTAGAAGTAGAATATGTACTTTAAAAATTCTGGTATGTAGACGAAACAAGTGTTACATATTTTTAACTTATTTATTTAAAAAAAACTTTGAGTGAATAACAAGTTAATTAAAGACGTTCACGACATCACATTTATAATAAAAAAGAACAAGTAAATCAAGTTTTAATAAAAATACAAAGAATAAGATTTGTGAGAAAAAAACAATAAAATAAAAATATGTTCTGAACAAAGGTAATTCTGCAAAAAAAATTAAATACCTAGGTAAGTATAAAATATATTTTTTAAAACAAAAAACCCACGGCATAACTAAAAAATAAAAATGTCTACATTTCTAGGAAGCGCATTGAGCAGCCACGCCGCCTTCGCTATCAGTGCCTGAAAAGCCTGACACGAGGAGACAATAGTTTTGATCCAGAAGAGGTCATGGCGATCACGCATCTTATTTACAGCTGAATACAAATTCAAATGGTCCAGAACAACATGATTGAAAACCATACCACGCGAGAGCAGACAAAAATGCTTTAGAGCAGAAGTGACGTACAAGCTTCCCGAGAGTGAATAGCGAGCATGCCTTGAAGAAAGATATTTGGAAGCAGGGAACTAAGAAATTATGTGAACTGAAATACCTCACGGGTGTGGAGTAACAGGCAACCGATCTCGAGTGTGGAAGAATATGGGATAAACTGAAACACGTGTCATAAATACGCTTGCCCTTCAGAACACTTCTGACAGTGTTTACTGCTCTCGGTTTATGCACTGACGCTCATTGGTCTATTTGAAGGTTGAAAAACACACTATTGTACGTCTATAATGTGTGGTTCATTTTCGTAGGACACATTCAAAGCCCTGCGCCAAAATATAGTGCATCACGGGCATAGTTTAACGGAATTATATTTATTAATCTGTTCTGTGGTCGGAAGATATTGGAAAATCGGTTTTTTCTGGATTATCCACACTGATACCACACCAGTGATTCCTGCATTCTATCATTTACATATTATAGCTTAAGGTAGTGACACGCCCGTCGGACCATCATGTAGTCGACCACACGCACTCGTCGACCCGCATTTTTGACTGCTTGTCAAATTATTGTACTGTAAGCAGAGGGTTGGAGCCAGTGATGCCAACCGTACTATAATTATAGTATAATACTATAATTTTAATTCCGCGAAAAATGTAAAATACTATAATTTTACACCAAATATACCAAAATATTTTAAAGGTTTGAAGACGAAAAATGTTCCTGTACTATATATTTTTCAGAAATACTATAGTTGTTATGCCTTTGTACTATAATCAGCCTAGAAAAAGATGGCAACACTGGTTGGAGCGGACCCTTTTTTGAGTAGCTCCGTTCCGGGACCTAATACTTGCACCAGCTCCGCTCGAGGGTCTGCTCCAATCCTGGTAAAAAGTTTTAATATGTATTAAGTATACTTATGTATACAAATTTTTTTAAAGTTTTAAAATAACGTTTATTATTCGTAATTTTCATTATTGGTGTCAAAAAAAGTTAGGTTATTTATCACTCGGCAGTGTTGCCGTATTTCAAATAATTCCAGTGTTGCAGTGTCAAATATAATATTTTCATTGGATTTTAGGATGAAAATTTAATAACAAAAAAACATCCGGAGCAGTGGAGCACTACAAATTTTCGGTGCTCCGGGTAAAAACCAATTTCTCTATTGAACCGTGCTCCTACACCGAGCTCCGCTCCGACCCTCTGATTGTAAGGACTGCGTAATTCTCAAAAGACGTCTTTTAGAGAGCCATTCTCTCACGTTTATTTCTTTACCGAAGATATCCGTCATCTTTGCTGTCCGTAGAAACATTTGCAATAGGTATTAGCATACGGCTACAATACATAATGTCATCCAATCAATTTAATAATATCATACTTTAAAAAAACTCGGTAGAAATTATTACCTTCAATACCCGTCGATAAGATACTTTTTTACGAAGCCGACACTAGTATCGATTGCTATACTTTCGATACCGCATCCAAATAAAAAAAACCATATGTAGGTACCTCTAAGTAATAATTTATTGGTATTATAAACCACATAAAATAAATGTATTCGGATGCAGTGTTATCCACTTGGGGACAAAAGTCCACAAAGCGTCATACAAGTTTGTTCCGAGAGTCCCGTCTCCCGAGGAATGCGGTCCATTTCGACAGATGCCCGGAGAGAGAAAGGAAAGACGAACCCGGTGATAGGGACGGAGGATGAGGGATAGGCACGGAACGGAGCGAGACAGTTGGATCAGATCAACCCGCCCACGAAGCCGTTGATTACTTTTCACTATATTTTTATTGGGCACAAACAATATTCTTGATAGAATCGAGACGACGAGAGGCCGCCACAACGCAGTTTTCTCGTGTAACTGCAATATAGAAGAGCTCTCAAAGTGTGCGGCGGAAAACGCCAAAACGGTACATAGAACCTTGTCTGCATAAAGGCATGAAGGCGAATTTGTAGAGATAGAATTACAACTACAAATAATAGTACAACCACAGCACCGATAATTTTGTATTCACTGAGTACAACAATATAAATATTATAAATTGGATGTGGTGCGGACACGGTAGCAAAATATGACAACAATTATGTCAAGACATGGATGTGGATAATTAAATTTGTATGCCACTCGTGCCCTCGTAACTATCCCGTTCAAACACATCTTGGATCTGCTCATATAAAATTAATTTTTATATACTTCCATATGAACGTGGTTTATAAATGAATTCTACCTTTATTGCAAAAAGGTGCAAACTCACTTCCGCGTCGTTGACAAATTATTGGATTATCAGCCTACTTAAATAATAAAATTATAATATCGATATTGCAGATCACAAACCTTCTATGTCAAATTTTACGATTTTGACTTTATGGTATCAAAAAATCAACAAAAATTTAACGGATCTGTTGAACTTTACCTCCTATGTCAAAGAGAAATATAGCCCAGTGTATTGATTTTTTAATTAAAACTCCTATGTCATATTCATCGTATTATGCTGCACAAACCTCCCACACGACGTGAGTTAGGAGTTTTGTGAATACATGTTACCGCAGCAATGTGAAGTTGCTGCACATTGCTTCTAAATCAGTTCATTGTATGAAGCTATCAGTGAAGTTTTACAAGCAAGACTGTATACAAAAAGTATTTTATTAGAGGTAAAAGAGTTTTAGGTCTACGTTTTTGATAGGTTAAACCCAAATTATGAGTTCCAGAAGTAGAAAGATCATGCAATTAGCATTGGAACCAAATAACAATCAAGAATTGTCGGTATGTATAAACCTATACTTTTAGATTCTGTTCGAGATAATGAAAATATTCTATCGACTGAGATAATAGGAAGGCATATCAATGATGTAAAGAGAAACAAAAGCAAAGTGCATGGAAACGAAATATATCTGCAAATAATAGAATGAAAGAACAGGAATATCAGGACCGAGTTAAAGACAATATCAGTAAAAAACATACTGTAAAAATAAAAACAAACGAAAGCTTGGTCCACGTTGCATCTTACAAGCATGTGTCTCATTTGGAAAAAAGCGTTTTTTCTCACAGATATATGAAGAAACCCGGGCATTTCAGCCACTTTTGGTTGGATATGTAATGGCCAAAGAGAAAGTCATACGGTTCTTTACTAATAGATTTTATAGACCCCAATCAGAAGCTATGTAAGAACTCTAGAGGTAGGTAGGAAGGGAGTATATCTATCACTACCACTTAAAGATAAACGAGGAAAGAAAAGAAGTTTACCGATCAATGTTGTGTAATAGTTTCGCCATACGAGTTTAGAGTTAGACATTTACATCTCTTGATTAATCACCTAACAAACCTCATATTAAATTAGAAACCAGTCCATTAAAATATTGAGCGATGGTGCGTGTATCAAAATAAGAACAGTATTTTTGCAAATTTAATGCACTCCTCGAATTGGCAGTAAAATATCAATTCGAAATTAGGTAGGCACCTTCTCAAAAATACTTGGAGTTGGGCACACGTAAATGGAGGGAGATTCTGTACATGCTGCAATCGAAAGAAAATTGAAAAACAGGGAAATTCATCTGCCATCTGATTATCCAGTAGCTACATGAAAAGCCATAAATATGTCATTTCCTTATAGAGCGCACTATGCAACTCATGATGTTTTACTCAACTATAATTTACTAGTGACTTTGGTACACGTCAGTAAGATCCAGAAATAAAAAAAGGGATCCAATTGTTAACGATGTGTGTCACTTGGCTTACCTTCCACATGGGAAAATCTAGTACACAATTAATTTTAGTCATGATCTTAAAGAGATACCGAGACGACCGAAGATCATAACAGTTCCAATTGTTTATCCAAGATTGCACGGATCAAGAAAAAATATCGGCAAACAAGTTGAAACACCTTCATGAACTAAAATGTGTTATTCCAAGGGACTGTCACCATTTTTATGAGTCTTTACCACATTTATAATTTAAATATGTTACAATTTTAAAAAAGCTTCATACATAACTATGTTGGGTTTGATTCCATTGGTTATTTATAAACATGTACATTAGTTAAATATACATTAATTGTTATTAATTAATTAATTATGCAGCCATTAAATATTTAACTCGTATATCACGCAAACTGTTTCATTATTTTTTAAATAAAACTTATTTACTTTTCTCATAAAATGTAATGTAAAGGAAAACCTCCTATGTCAAATATTTCAACAAATCTGAGTGCACAATACTTTATATTAGTTAACAATAAGTTTATATTAGTTACAAATAAAGTTATACAATTTTTAAAAAATACAAAAACATTAGATTTTGAATATTTTTTTAAGTAAAAGTTTTAACCTTCCCCTGTAAAATAGTATTTTTTGACTAAGAAGGTTTGTGATCTGCACCATCGATATGTAATGTTGTATTTAAGTTCATGTCAATGTTATGAGTCGATAAACAAACAACATTAATTGGTAGGTACAAAACTTCAATGCCTAACGAGATGAGAGGCTGTTCTTTCATAGTCAGATGAAACATAATATTATGTTATGTTGTTATTAAACATAGGTGCTGTAAGTAATTCTGATGAAAATGATCAATAAAATTGTGATTAGGAATTACAATTATCCATTCCTTGAATTCTAGAATTAAATAATATGTTTTGTGGTATTGTTTACACCTGTCAGGTGGGCAGTGGATCGAACCCGGCAGATAATATTGTTTTATTTCAAATAATACATACTACAATTTATTTAATGTATCCCGATCCCTAAATTAGCCTAAGTAGGTACATATTCGATAAATATACGGATACAAAGCAGAATAAAAACACATTTTGGGAACCGGGAGATCGCTAGTACTTACGTGTCCGCTAGTTCATCTTGTAATGCAAGACAATTAATCAGTGAGTTGGTATCAGACGAAACAGATAGTGGAGTGCATTATAAATTAGTTACATAGAACTGACATGACTTTGCTCAGTGTCAAGAATTTTTTAATGCAGCAATGAAATGTGTTTAATAAATTAAGCATTGAAAGTAGGTACAATTAATCAAAAAGCAACATCACAAGCATGCCCATGTTCGTAAAAATTCTGTCATAATTACTACCAATGTCAAAATAATGAATAAACAGTATGTGGGAGAGAAAATAAGAAAAATCATACCTTCAACTAAAATCTTATGTTCAAAAAAGTTAAATGTACCTGTGATAAGTATTAGGTAATTACTTCAATGCCTGTAGTATTTATATATATATATATATATATATATATATATATTTTTGAGCTATCCCCGCGATTTCTTCCATCTCATTCTTACCTGTCAGGGGCTCGTTGATAATAGTTATCGCCTTAAAAACATCCTGCAGAATTTAATATAATTTATATCATCATTAATAATAATTGTGCTCTTTGGTAGTCAATATTTGGAGGTATTATACCTGGAGGTATATTACCTATATTATAGTATTTTTTTTTTTTAGAATTATTAATAACCATTTGCTTTTTCGTACAAGGTGGTTGTTAGTAATTTTGAACAATCACAAACACCCAGGCTTTGAGAAAAACACATAAATGTTTTTGTCATGACCGGGAATCGAACCCAGGAACTCTCGGGTGGAAGGCGAGCGCCTTACCCACTGCACCACGAGAGCCGCCTATATTATAGTATTAAAATCATTCATAAACCATATTTTAGCAACATAAATTTTCAACGCGTCCCGACGTAAATAATCAATGGCAATTGAATAGGACAGGTGTCGACTCATTAACTGCAATCATGAAAGGACAAAGTATAGAACGAGTTCAATGTGTGATGTCGAACTAAATAACTTTCTGCAAATATGATTGTGTAACTATTTGTTATTGATTACGTACCTACATACCATCAATTCATTACGGATATTTTATGTTTTTGTATCAACAGTATCATTGGAAACATGAATAAATAAAGGGTTTGTTGATTGTGCAATTAATTAACGCATTATGTAGAGAGGATTCAAACCATTTTACGGTGATCCAATAAACACTTTAGTGTGTAATCACGTTGACCATATTAATAATATATACTGTTTATCAATAGAGTTAACGTCCAAAAGTTAGGAAACAAATACCTAATCTTTTTATTGATGTTTGCGTTATTTTTTTAATACGTGGTAGGTATTTTAAAATTTCGAATGCTCGTATCCTATGGGTGTATGGCGACGAGAACGGACATAGGATAAAACGAACAAAATAATGGCCAAGAGGTATGGAAAGCGCTATCGGGACGCCTCTACTCAGACAGAGAAATAATAACGTCAGATTACGGTTAGTGTGAAACAATAAAAAAAACCTAGATGAGTAACTAGTGGGTATTTCATTGCACTATAATTAAAAAAAAAACAGTACTAAATAAGAATTCGATGTTTAGTATCGATAATAAACAAATAAATTACGTCTGCGCCACCCGTTGCCTGCATCTGCGGGCACGCCGGCCAACGGTGAACGATCACTTTTAAAAAAACCACAAAGCATCAAGATTCACAATCACTGCGTGCGAGTCAACAATTCATTTGATTCTTCGCGAATTCAATACATAATTGAATAGCGCTGCGCGTCGGTTGAACGCCAGCCGACTGACCGCTTTGCGAGATTCGCCTTTGTGCGATGAACTGAAGTGAGAGAGTGCAAAAAAGTAAGAGGGGATATTATCAAGGACCTCAACATTACCAAGGACACGATAATCAGATCCTGTCTTGTTGCCTCACTGGGGCGAATAAATTAAATTCGTAGAATCAGTAGCACTTACTTACACGTATGTCATCTTAATTTGAAAGCACGTAGACATAAAATGTATCATTAAATGCATTCTTGGAAAGCTTAAAAGCTTCTATGAAGTTCTTAATATTTTTTTGATACAAAATGATTTTCTATGGGTAGTTACATACTTTGGGCGATTTACATAATATATAAATAAATGGACGACGAAAACCGATGATTAGTAATTAATGTAATTTTCTGTAAGTACCTACCTATATAAAGTTTTTTTTTACTTAGGTATATACAAAGTATTTTACAAATATACGTTAATTTCATTAACCGATACATATATTATTAATGACTTTTCTATGTAACTAGGAGGTAGTGGTAGGTGACTTATGTCCACGCATAGTGTGGGTTACGTAAATTGAATTATTTGTTAGCAGTTCTTGAAATACTGTACTTACATAATGTAAGCGATTAAATTTAGTAGGTACAGGTATTAAGTAGGTATTCAACGATTTTATTTCTATCACTAATACGTAAGTATTTATTTATATTTCCCATTATATTTAATAACAACCTGTATAGGAAATAATGCATCACAATCGAATCGTTTATTATATCACTGGATGAGACGATATGCTAGTGGACCAATTTAGTCATCCAGTGGTATCCGAGAGGTACAAAACGTCGAGGCCGCGGGATCAATGAAATGATAAAGTTCTGCTGAAGTACGTGGCAACGCAACGCACAGGACCGAGAGAAGTAGAATCAGCTTGGAGAGACCTTCATCCAGCAGTGGATAGATACATGCCGATGGTGATGATTCAAAATGTGCGTCAAAGCGCCGCAGACTTTTGGAAAAAATCCAGAATGCGGTGATGGATGCAGGCATGCTCAAAATGAAAGAATCATATATTTTGGGTGCCTGTTTCTTCAGGCGATAACGAAATGTGAACTAGTCTTCCCCTATGGCCCCAGTAACATAATTTATTTTGTGCTGTGTTTTTTAGATTTCCTTTTCATTCCGAATCAAAATCACCAAAACCCGCATTTTGTTTTAGTTGAAATTATGAAAAGCGGCAATGTAATTATTCGAAATAATAATGCTCATCGATTGATACAGAGAAAAGAAAGTAGGTACGCCTGATTCTGATAGGGACAATTTTAATTGGCAGGTTGGAAAAGCTAAACAAAAGTTTCAAATATGATTCTGAAGGGAAAATTTTCAAATAGCTGCATATATATTATATAACATACTTAGGTATTTATGTTTTTATTGCGCTGTGAAACAGTAAAGTTTTAAAACCATTGCGATAAGTGGATCTCTTGACCCATTGGCTTCCTTTTCGTGTTATGTACATTATAAATACATAGATATGTTAATTGTAGTTTTGATATCAGTTGACAATAATGGTTATTTATTATTGATCATCTTAAATTATTAGGTTCAGTGTAAATATATTACTAACGACACACAGATGTCAGAAATATTCTATAAATTTAACAATAAGTAGCATAGGACATAGGTGAACATAAATATCAATGAATTTTCTCAGAGGCAGTGATCACTGATCAGATACAATCAGCTGAAATTTGTATGTTGATTTGACATTGCATCGTTATGAATGTCATTAATTGTTCGCAAGGACTGAGTCCCACGAGACTTTATATTGGACCCATCGTCATCACAAAGTGCATTAATATAGAATATTATTTTATTACGTACCTATAGCCACAGTCAACAGCGGTATACAATATTTATTTAATACTACGTAGCATAACATTCATCTCGTGTCGAACATCTCTGAAATAGGTACCTACATGCGAGAGTATCAAGAAGAGAATTTAATGGCAAAAATTACAGGTTAACTCAATTAACAAAAGCATTATATCAAGCTAATTAAAACGACAAAAATGCGTCTAGTAGGATATCTAGTCATCTCAATTTTGTACCTATATATACCTCATAGATTTTGACGTTTAAGTCAAGAGAGAAATTAAGCGCAATTCGAATGTGGTGATGAAGGCAGAAGCTGAGAGTCTCGTGGATGGCCAAACCCAAATATTACTCCATTATCGGCGAAGTTCAGATTCGATACACTTTCCTCCGTTTCACTGCACCGAACTCTTGCATAATTAGGTCAAATAGCCAGCAGGGAGTATCACAACCTAGACAAAGTCGTGGTATTTGTTCAGGTTAGGGTTATAGGTCAGAGAGGATGAGAATGGGCTTCTTACAGATAGACGGACCATATCACGAATACCACGGGGTTTACAATGATACAAGTCCTGCGTGCCGCTGAACGCAGAGAGGGATGTTGAGACAAGCCGCGGAGAAGTCTTGCAGATGGCCAAATCATCCGATTTATGATAAACCGTCCCAACAATGAAGTATAAGTTCGAATCATCGTAATTAATTGTAATGTGTTAGTAATACCTAGCCGTCCTAGCCAAACCTATTTATTGTCTCTTATAGTGGAGGGCTTTTGTAGTCAAGACATTGAAAGCTGCAATCGCACTGCTAGTAGGTAGATTGAATACTTGCTGACGGAATGCGGTGTTTGCGGAAAATAATAGTAATCTATTGAATATATTTTCTTTCGTAACTATTAATTAAACCGTTTCAATTTATTTTTTCATTATGCAATACAATTATGGAACTACCGCCAAAGAGTTTATCGCGTTGCATTAGAAGTATGTAGGCACAACCAATAAACAGCAATACCATCGCAATAATTACCAATTTTCGCCGCGACGAGATTATGGAAATCCTTTATTATAAGAGATGATAAATAAGTATTCACCCAATGCTTACGGTTCTAGCCGTGCAATCTCGGGATAATGATATATTATAGAATATAGATGTTATAGGTCCAATAGCATTATATCGATCATCTACGCACAAAGTTGGTGGTGGTAATAGGAGAGGAACGTGAAGAAGGAAAATTTCACTTATTGACACGAACTCAGTTTATTCATGTGATAGAATATTAACCGGGCCCAAAGCACGACCGCGGATCCATTATTAATGTCCACACGTCCCGACCCATTAATCCATGCAAACCGCTGGACTGGGCAGTCAGGCCGCAGTGAGCTGGCGGTGACCTTCATCAATCACAGAGGTCGCCTGCGCTTGTTTACAACTTGACAGCCACTTGCATTGTCCTGCAATATCTCGCTGATGGAAGGCCGTCACAATGACCAACAATAGCACACGGGAATTTCCAAATAAAATATGATGGCGCAAAAGTAACACAATTCGACATACCGTATGATGACAGCCATACAATTAAACATGGTGATATTATCCGAATGGATAAATAATATCACATTATTTTGTTAATAGTTTAAAAAAAACAGACTAACGTAATCGCTTCAATTATTACAATTATAAAAGTTTTGTTGCAAAATATAGTAGGTACTGTAGGTAGGTACAATACATTAAAAGCTTCGTTAAATTGAGTCAAAAATTCATGAATATTTTGTTATGGTTGTGCTGCACACTATCGTATCATGAACCGCACCGTCATAGCATGCTGTGTACCTGTTGTAGTTTCATTAGGGCCCGTGTAAAGTAATATCTTTCAATATAAACAAAACCTTTTAATAGTACCTTTGAAGGCAAACTTTTAAACCAGTTAAAGATGGAGCATATAGATACGCATGCCACAGACGATGCGTCACATGCGTCCATTTAATGTTCTGTTTATTATTCTATTAGTATCTAGCAATAATAATATATTCATTGACATGTTTTCTTTTTAAAGTAAATGGGTAACGTTTTTAGTCATCTTTACACGATTTAAGAATTAATACCCCCGTCGCCATCACGAAACAAATTGACGTATTGACACCTCGACGTTCGCTCTCAGACTGCCAGCGAATCCAAAATTTCGTCGCACCTATAGTTGAAAATTATTTGCCGTTTCACTGAAGCGCCTTAAGTCCATACCTGGGATCCTCCAAATGGATATGTCCACATAATAAATGTATTGTTTGAAAAAACTGATCATGGGCGAGTGAGGTAAAGAATACCTACTTGGAATAAATAGAACGAAGCTGTTGTCTCTGTACCTATGTATATATCTAGTATTTATATAGGTAGATACCTAGTTATAGTGTATTAACAATCATTAATAAATAGCTCACTGATGCGATTTTTGTGTTTGTTTTTTGTCAGTATTGAGACGTGTTATTGACGTTAGGTCTTCTGTTCAGACGCTAGACAATATATACTCGGTCACGATTAGAACGATTATGATTTTTTTTTAAAGTCGGTTATTCTCTTTCCGTGTTACAAAGAATC
Source organism: Rhyacophila brunnea (assembly GCF_057557595.1). Lineage (NCBI taxonomy): Eukaryota > Metazoa > Arthropoda > Insecta > Trichoptera > Rhyacophilidae > Rhyacophila > Rhyacophila brunnea. The sequence goes on from NW_028232752.1 coordinate 38,533,226, forward strand.
CACTATTTACCAGTCGTAACTATCCAACATCTTGGAAAGTGAACCAATATCAGCATGCGTGTAAAATAGTGAATTGGCTAGACATTGCGATCCCGGATGATTTGTTCAATCACTGGACGGCTACATAAAAACAAGTGAAGATGTCAAAAACTATTTTAAAATGAAAATTTCTTTATCGCCGGTAGAGTAAAATTTGGCATTTGAGACCAAAACTCATCACGAAATAACATAAAATATCAGGACTGGATAGTGCATGCTCACATACTTGGATCAAAGTTTCTGGATAGGCTAAAAAACTAAATCTTAAAAATATGAATGTAGGTAAGACTCTCCAAGTAAAATAATATAATAAGTATAGTGCAGAGAAGGCGAAAAAATGTCAAAGGCAAGGCACGGTCATAATTGAAAGTTACGGGCTGCTCGCGTGTCAGGCGGACGAAGAAAGAACATGTCAGCGCACTCGGCGACGCGTTATAATAAATTCAGAGGACACTAACGCCGTCAAATTGTAGGGGTGGGGTGATCCCAACTGCTGACTGGCGTACAAATTCTGTCAAAGGTAGTGGCGAATAGTGCATATTAAACCAAAAAGAATAGTGCACACCTTTGGACAAAAGTACATAATATTGTTATAAGTACCTACTATAAACTTGAGGAAACCGCGGAATATGTGATGGTCTGTCCATTTAATGTGTCCACTGTATCATCGACGATATGTTGAAAGCCAGTAACGCGCCTATAACATAAGAGTGGACCGAAAACATTTACAGCACATCCCATAGTTGCCCAGTAGAGATGACACTGTAAATTTTACAATGCGAACGTAATTTCCAATTAATAATATACTTACGACTACACAATATTATTATGTAGGTACAAATAATGTCGTTTTAAAAATACATATTATATTCAAGCTTCAAGCAGAATAACCAATAATAATTGTAATCTGCACCAATTGGTATGTAGGTACTTAGGTACTTAATTGGAAATTATGTTAAAATAGGCAGGAAGTTACAACAATCTAAAATGGTTTATCATTTGATATTTACCGTATATGAAGACTGTTCCTACGATGCCAAGTGATAAGCCATTTTATAAATTATTATGAATTATCTACCACTAAGTAAATCATGTACCTACATATTATGTTTCGAAGACAATGAATACGAATGACAAATATATTTGTTCATTAAGGAGTCTTCGTCACTGGTGAAAAGTGCCATAGTGAAGGAAGGGGGCCGATGACAAGCGTTGTCATAAAGACGTTTGTGAAAGCGAAGAAAGCATAAACGCGAACGCAAACAGCATGCACAGTGTGTACATATGTTTTATTTTCACAAATGTTCGTAAATATCAGTAGACAATATTCGCATAAAACAATAGTGTGAAATGTTACCTCTATCACAGTAGTTAATTTATACAATCGAAATGTCGTAAAAAGAATCAAGATGTCTATGCGCCCGAGACCACACAATCGATAATCATATTTATTACTTATCATGCTTAATTGTGTTATCTACTAAAAGTTATTAAGTAGGTACGTACCTAGACAAATAAAATAATATAAATACAAACACATATACCTACCAGTGGCGAAAGGTGACTTTTGGAAATAGGTAGGCTGTGGAGAAAGCACATTTGTTAGATTTATTCACGGGAAATAAGCAGATAATCTGACATAACTACTGGTGAATAGGTAGGTACACAAAAACCGATGAAATTTCAAAAGCTCACTGATTGTATAAAGTTGAGCAATTAATTTGAATTATGTATTTCCTTAAATATAAACGCAAGATACGCTCAAAATATATTGAAAATATCCGTTGTTGTGAATCTGTTCCATAACAATTTATAATTTAACCCGTAAACTAGACATTTTAAAATACTTCTATATTTAAAACACAGACTTAGATACAATATCAGATTTCAACTTACATAATTGGCTGAATAAATTGTCTTAGTCTATGAATAAACTAACTGACAAATAAAAATCACGAGATAAATTATTTATTATTTTTAACAACAATCAATATTTAAATGTGATTGAATCCCTAGAAATTATTTTTTTTAAATTATCTTATAAATTATTTTGAATAAATGCGCACTTACGTAAAATGTAAGCGCTCTTTAAATAGCTTACCAATTTATATAGGCCACCGCAGAAATTTTGAAATTATGAGAAACAAACTTCATATAAAAAAAGTTTTCGGTCCACGCAAACGTAATCCATACAATATGTGAAGCGAAACGAGATGTCGCTTATTTTTTTAAACCTTCGAGACATGCCATAAATGGTGCTTATTGAAAGAGTGGAAAAGATCGTAAAATTATTATGACAATTATACGATAGATGTCGTTGGGCATATTGAATATATTATTATGTGATTATATTATTATTTAATGTCAATATAAAATTAAAAAATATTTTTCTTAAGAAGGTAGGCTTTAAATAATCGCCTAGTATGGAGTCTTCGCCACTGATACCTACCTACATAATTCAGATAACGATCATGGATTAAAATAGTCTACTTAGACTTGAAGGATTAGTCCGATCGCTCCCGATCGAGTCATTTTGGATCGTTCCCTGGAGTCATGGAAAAAATCATTATGTTTCGAGCATGACTCAGTCGACGATCGATGGAAGTTGGATGGTAGATCACCACACATTCTCGTAGTTCGGCGACAACTCCAGGGATCTATCCAAAATGACATTTCAGCCAATGAAGAAAAAAATTGTAAGACTGTACCCACAGGGAAATTTCGTTAGATTAGTGAAGTCTATCACATCACGTACTCTTGTCTGCCTCCTTAGCCATCGGTTTATTATGTGGTCTTTATGCACCATTCTATTCCACGTTTCACCATTATCAATAATTAAAAATATTAAATACATTATAACAAACGACAAATGAAATACCAAATGTGAAGACAAAATAGGTTCATAATTAATGACTTTCGAGTATGGTCAATAACGACAGTGAAGTGAACTATAACGTACTATGAGAATTTCGCAGACATTGCTAAGTAGCCACCTATATACTTACTAGCTAGTCGCAATATCAAACCAATTGCCCTTCAGATTTAATTCAAAATGTCTGGCAGTAAAGCACGCAGAACTATCATAAGGCCGGCATTATTACTGGTTAGCCGAGAGGATAATGGCACTTAGGTATAATGCAGACTCTGACAGTTTGTCTGACTTCTCTATATCGTATAACTTGGGATAATTGCGCTGACTGTCCGGCGCACCCAACCATCCAATTACCAGGGGACTGTTTCGAAGTGTGAACGCAGTGCGCAACACTTGCTGATTTTAATTCGCTTGATCTCTTCTCTTGCATTCGCTGGTAAACTTACACCACGAGTTGTCAGCTTTACAAAGTGCAATATATTATGGCCGCGGGGATACAAAACCAGGCGTAACTATCAATTATTCAACTTCATTGGGTAATAATATATTGACTGTACCTAAGGCCGGCTATTACTGGTAATCTGACCATATTCTGACAATTTTATTCTGCTACTTGTTGGGATTGCAATACACAACAGACTTCAAACCATGGTTTATGCCGTTTATGGGATTAACATTAAATATATTCAATGCCGCGATCACAGATCCCGAAATAAGATTGAAAGGAGGGAAAATGTTGTAATATGAATTCATGATTAGGTATATGTATTATACAGCATACTTCTTTACTACGAAATATTTAATGTTAAAAATCATTTCAATGGAAATGCAGAAATCTGGTGGTTACAGTAATTGGTATCGGAAGTAATAAGCTAAATTAAAGTATCTAGTACCTACTACATACCTAGTTAAAGATAATAAAGTGAAATGTAATGAAAAATGCACCCCCAAAAATCACAGCAATAAATAACAGTAAAAAGAAAAGTCAAATTTCCGGGAAAAATAAGAGCTGAATGTTCATGGTTTTACGTGATAACATAATCGACTTTAGTCGTTTAGAGGCGTTAGAACCCATACTCGCCTTGACTACCGTTAATAAATTGAAGAATTTCGTACTGGTTGTAGATTAAAAAATATCGCGAAGGAGGTTCATCAATACCAAACAAGGGGAACACAATTGCCAAATAAAAACACAAGGGGAAATAACCGCGAACCAATGACATTATTAATGGACGACTCACTCAATACAGTAGTTAGCAAATAAATTCACGCATAGCGACATTCGCACATGTATAGGTAGACGTCACGCAATTTCCATTATGCGACATCACGCATCGGGAATTTATAGCAATATCACCTTTATCGTAATGGCGTTAGAACAGATTATGCCATTCGGCAGACCCGACAAAAAAGTGAGTGTCATTTTTCTTTCCAGATGCGTCGTCCATATTAATATGTCATTGCCGCGAACCGATAGACAGGAAAACGATTTTTTTTAATTATACGTTTGGTAGGTATATATATAATTATTATTATTAAAGTGATGGGTAGTTGCAGAAAATAAGTAAAGCGCTATCGCGGTTTCTTCCAGTGATTTGTTCCGACATCTTAATGATGATAAATTGAAATTTAATTCCTACACATTGCAGTGAGTGAGTCTACAATCACGGTGTATTTTTTTTACTTTGCAAATAAAGCAATGAAAAAAGGAAACCCGATGGTTCAACAATGCACCCGTGACCAATCAAAAAGCAGCGCTGATAATAATTGTATCCGCTCACTTGGGAAATCAAATAATTATTTCGTAACGAATTGCGCAGCTTCCGTTTATAATTCAATACACAAATATATTATTATATCATCAATTCATAAAAAAAATATTATTAATAATAATTATGTGCAGTTCTGATTGTGTACACAAGCTGATTCAGCAATTCAAATAACCATCAATCAATTTGTTATACACACAATCTAATAAAAATGACTATCTAAATTCTAAACTACCTACCTATCGTAAATATATTTTATTAAACTATTGGAATTACCTACTTGCACCTTCACGACCTATATTTATGAAAATGTGGGCATTCCAGACGTGCTTCTGTGATGATAAGTGGGGGCTAGAAAGAATCACCACTTTGGATGTGTGTTATATTTTTGCTGCGGATTTTGATAAATATCCGATTTTCAATTAGTTTTGATTGCGAAACGAAGTGGGGAGCTGAATTAATGAGAAGCCAATGAATATCGAATGCCTATTCACTTCCATGGAAACGAAATAATACAATACAGTCACCATGTCATCTCTTGTTACAGGTATTCAGCTGCGTGCACAGGTAAATGAAAAAAAAATAGTTATTAAAATATAAAATTCAAAGAATATTACAACATAAGTTATTAATCAAGTTCTGAATGAATCACATTATTAGAAGTTTCTTGTATCATATTCATGAGTGATCTTCCGAGCACAACTGGTCATGGCACGATGTCATTAGCATTAGACTAATTTCATATTATTAAGTATGACGGATGTAATGCGTATTGACTATATATTAATTGCCGTAGTATCGGTGTTCATACTATCAAAATAGTACGAAAACATTAGATAGCCAGGTCCAGGTAATCATAGAACTAAGTAACTATGATAATTTAATAATATCATTACTGGTTCGAATTAACGTGAATTATCTTACATCACAGAGAAAAGTAAAATAATATAGTGGAATTCAATTAAGTGGAGTAGGTAAATTGAAAAAAATGCGCAGATTGCTTACAACGTTAACTTACTACACAACTTTTGAAAACAATAATGATTTGTTAGTTTTTTTTTAAATATATAATAAATAAGTCAAACATAATAATATTGTAGTGAAGACGTAGTGGCCCATTGATGTATACCATACTTTAAACCTCAATACCGTGAGTGTATAATGATCGCATTTCAGGTAGGTCACGATCCTTAGCCTTGAGGGAACGACTAATAAGAAAAACATTTACCCTATTTATCATATAATAATTGATGTAAGTAGATAGTGGGAGTTCTCCACGAAGCAAAATGTCGTGGATGCATCGTTAGTTCGTTCGAAAGTATATATGATCAGAATCACAATCTGAGTAGGTACCTACCTTATAAACCAAAACATAAACTGACCAAAGTGTAAAAACCACGACTATAGAAACATAACTAAAATTATGAATGTATTGCTGTGTTTGTAACATTCACTGGCGATTTTTATATAGGTAAAAATTTCACCGTGGGTACCTAAAACCGACACTGTAAGTAGCCCCCAAGCTTTACACTTAACTACTTTGTATTTATAAACTTTCTCCCAGTTACGAACGTCTCTGGTGGCTGTCCATCAGGTACTATAACGATTGAATTTAAATAACGCAATATCATCATCACGATTCTCGAACAAAACGGAATAAAAATACAATAATATGAAACAACCCACCAAAGGATATCTCTTTAATTCAGTCGGAACTTTACACGTTTTACTACTCTGATACGCCTCTTTGCCTGATTACCTGTAGGAAATCGGATCAAATAATATTCACTTGTATTAAATGTGTAGCAAATAATAAATAAATAAATAAATAGACAATATGTAAAATAAAATATTTTTAGAATATATATGGTATACTTATCATTTTCATCCTAGAGCTGGAGTGCAAAGTTATGAAGCGTATAGATCTCTATATCACGGCTGTCAGCATTATTAGGTATCATTAACTATTTCAACCAGGACATAATGATTTGAAAAGTAATTCTACTCAACTTTACCATGCATCAATTTTGATGATACAATTATTAGTATGCTGACGATGAATCGGTCATCTTTGATAACTGTGCCTGTAATTTATTCATGACAAATCCAGATATCAAAGCGGGGCTCAACATTTTGTATGAAATAAAAAATGTGAATCATGACAATGGTGCATTTCAAACACAATTTTATAGAGCTAACATTACAATGGCAAATTTCAACCACAATTTTATAGAACTAAAATAAAGCCATGTTTAGAAATTTTATCATTTACGAAATTCATATTGTAAAAATTCAACAGAGAAGATAGCTAAATACCTATGTCGCATATAATATGTATTATCTATATCAGTGATCTCCAAATTTTACGTTACTAGATACGCCCCCTTTAAAAAAATCTAGTTTTTGAGCCTCCCCCTCCCTTTATTTAAAAAAATAATAGGTACAGACCAATTATTTGCAATGGTCTGCGGCTCCCCAGGGAGGCGCGCCTCTAAGTTTGGAAATCGCTGATTTACATAGTAAGTTTGTGACTTGCCTGAATATAATGTTATTATTACTAGTACGACCACGCCTATTGCCAGAGCCCCTAACCTCCCGACACAATGTGTTCAAAATTAACGAAGGTAATGCAATGTTTAAATAAATCTACGACACCCATATTTTCTACATTTCCATCCTATCCAAAAACACGTGGTATCCGTCAACGAAGAATCAGTGAAGATTTCTTATTGATAGCGTCATTAACCAAATAGTTAGCTCTCTAAGATGAAGACCACATGCTTGTTACCGTTTTATAAATACTTTCCATTAAATCATCCATACTGAGTTTTAATAGAATGTATTGTCACCGCAAGCCCCTATGTATACGGAAAATAAGTAAAAAGGTTTTTTGAGCAGGATAGAAAAACGTTGCAGATATTAACTTATCATTTTAATTTTATTACAGTTAATTTTTAATAGACTGAAGTAGGTAGGTAGGTACTTATATATTTTTTATACTCTTCTTCATGGTCGTTCCCTCGTGAATGAAGATTACGACCACCTTGAAATTCCGTCATTTTCTGAGCGACCGATACTTTTCACCACTCCTCGGTTCTCTGAATACATACCTATTTAGATATCATTTAATTTGTCATTAAATTGTATTCAAACCTAACCATTCATAAATAGCAGTTGCATATTATCTACTCAAGTCTCGTATAGTTAAATTATTCTACAGTGGCATCAAGTGCGATTCGTGTGCACTAGTAACAGCTACAATACATGTTTGAATGCTAGCAATCATTAGCTGTCTCGCACATCTAAATTCGTCTCGTCTGCAACATGTCGAATACGTCGATGTGACGTAATCGTTATTCAGAAAACACACGTTATCTTATGGACCTTCGCACACTGCTGGAATGAAACATTTTAGTTTGAAAAACATATGGTGTTACTTGCAACAAATCTCATGAGACTCCGCCTGCAGTCGCCCGCAGTCCGAGTTGCGATTACGCATGCGCATATGCTACGAGTTGTCCATTCGGGCCATTCGTATTCAGACGTCAATCTTGGCGGTCCTCGGTAGCCACGTACAAAATGGCAAATGAGCGCAACAACATTTACTTCGTTCGAGAAAATGAGAGATATCCATGTATTTTAAAATTATACTAGGACATGTGCCTAATTGACGGGTAAACCCAATATGTTCGCCTACTACTTAAATTTCTGCGGTGCCAATACATAACAATCGCTGTTTCAATGGCTTTTTTGGCGAGGTTACGCGCGTCGCTCTCGCTAGGCTCCTATATGCGCGGGCAAATATGCAACATGCCTGCGACATTTCTACAAGATTTGATTTATGACTGCCGCAGACGAGACGAGCTTTAGCTGTCCAGGGGTGCACTATTATTTTCTGCTATCCAATATTCTCTCCAACAACAGGCACTATAGACCACTGAAATATCGATTTCACCATATAAATATAAATGAGTAAAAAAAACAGTAAGTACTTGATTAGTTTTTTTTTTCAATACCAAGTAACCGATGTTGATATTAAGATTCAATGCAGACGATTAAATTAAATCCAAATGGGTAAAGCATCGTAGGGGACAATCAACGCAATAACGATATAAAACCGGCAAAAGTAGATACGTGAGTCCCCTTCAGCGGTCCAGGTGGTTAAATTTAAATATTGTAATATCAGTCCGCATGTAAATGATCCTTAGCAAGTTCAAAAGCAGCTTCCCTTTGTGTATATTGCACTCGATTAAAATGGCATCAACCAGTTTCGAACAAAACGCTTGGGCAATGCTAAAGAACCTGATTTTGATGCGAGGTGTAATGGAACCACCCAACGAAGTGACTCCCATGATACAAAGAATAATCGAACATATTTTACATACTTAATAATAACTTACCTATTAGGTACTATTGTTTTACGCACGTAAGCCATTCTAGATGTATGTAGGTACCTAATAATGTTTTTATAATAATTTACATATTCAATATTATGACATTTCGATTAAAAAAATGTAATGGGAGTAATCCTTCACTTCATTACATCGGCCACATTATGAGAAGACAAAATTATATCATTTCCCAGGACATTCATCTAAAGATAGATCAACAATAGGTAGGGAGGAAGAACGATAAGAACCTTAAACTAAAGCTTCTGAGTGAAAAATGATTGCTTTGATCGCTATAAATTACCTACAGCGGTCGCACTTGAGTCGTGACTACTACTACCTAGACTACTACCTACTACTTCTTTAATCGAAAGCATCAGTTTATTTTTCTCCCAGTATGTATTTTAATAACGTACAAATTGGTGATGTCAAAGATAGAAGGTAAATAACCAACTCTTAACCAAATAACTCCCGATACCGGTATATAGGTATATTCCACTGACGTGATTTGAGTTTAAGCGGATTCAATTTCTGTACTGTTTTTCTTTAAGTTTTATAATTTCTTGAAATAGGGTCTGCATTGGTGATTTCGTGTGGGTGTGGTTATAGAAATACTTGAAATACTACGTTAAAATGCTGATAATAGGGATTTATCATAAATTAATTTAGAGGATGAGAATACGGATTTATAGAAGAATGAGGAATTCGATATTTGTATAAAGATAATTTAAATATAGAGGTAACCCGTAGGTTTACACATCTTTCATGTTGGTAACCTACAAATAGGATTTAATAACATGTACTTATGAAGTTAGTACGATTTGGCAAAATTTAATATTATTAGAAATTTGCAAGTATTCAGAATGGATAAAAGGAAGCGAAAGGAAAACATAATTAGGTAATAGGAAAGGAATAGGACATAAAGATCGGAAATTATTTATTTAAAATGCATCTTCTCATCCTGCGGCTGTGAAAGTGTCGTAGAGTAAAAAACGAAGAGATGAGTGATCAGTAAGATATGTTAACTCTAAGCTGAAACAAAGGATTGTATGGAATCGTGAGAGACTAATTAAGGGTAATATAGGCACCAATTCTATCCTCGAAGAAGCCATAATAATTCATTACCGAAAAGGGGTTAAGTAAGGGTTATGTATCTATAGTGTAAGGGTTAAGTTTAAATTAACAAAAGAATTTAGACTTGACAAACGTATTTGTATTATAGTGGTAGGCAATAACACCCAATACTGAATACGTCAAGGATAATAAATAATGAAACAAGAAACAAACGCAGTCCAAAATAGAGGTTGCATAAGGCTTATAAAACAAAGATAGAAGTTAGACATACAACTTGCAGATCCATGGCGACATAAAAACTCTGCATGCCTCATCTGGGTGTCCGAGGATCCGAAGAAAGTGTTTCGTCTCCAACCTCTCCACTTCTTTCATCGTTAACGCCGACTCATTATTCGACTGTTGCGTGTCAAAAATTAATAGTTATGGGCGATGCAATTGAACATAACATTATATTATAATATTATCATTTTGTATATTTTTAACACCGCTTTTTATTCTTTTACTTATTTTTGTGCATATAATGTTTAAACTTGGAATTTTTAATTATCACGCGTGTACCTACCTAAACAAATAGAAAAAAGTTTCTTTACCATAATACATATACGTACAGAACAAAGTTTGTCCATCTAATCGTTTCAAATTTTGAATGATATTCACTATCAAGGAGAGTCATCAGTTCACAATGTCAATAATATGTCGATAATGACCGTTATTAAATTAGAAATGTTGATTACGTAGGAACTTGCTAATGTATTATTTTCTTCCACTAACATTACGTAACAATGTCTTACTTAATAAATAAATATCTGTTTCTAACCATGAAAGTAATTTCGTGCACAGGTCTCGACTCGTTATATTTACACAGACCTCTCCTCGAGTGAAAGACAGTCCATCAATCCATTGTAAATTGTAAATTGCAAGGGTTTTCCAATTATATATTACTATGTACGTTTTTACGTATTTACGTCTGTATATAAAGTCTGTAAATACGAGGGCCTTGAAATTTTATTATAAAGATATGTTTTCTACAACAAATATTTAAATCCAACCGTACAGTAAACTATTTGTAAACCCATACATGAAATCATGAATTATAATTAATCACATAACACAGCTGATAATATCTCAACTAATTAAAAAGATGGATATCTCAATTCGCAAGTAGACGTAAAGAATGTTAATATCCTCAATGAATGTCATAAAACTCATAAATATTATTTTATTTTTTAGGAATCAAAATAACTAATGCAAGACTTGTTTTATACCTACCTACACATGGGAGATAATGAAACAAGGAAATAAGTGAGCGGACCATGCAGCGTCTCGTCACCAACCTTAACTTACGCGGCATCGGTCTGGAATATCGGGAACTCATAGAAAATCGATCCAAAACAGACTGAATTCCGCGCAAAGACCTTTTGCAATATCAATTTGCAAGGGATATCGCACAATATCACTAACGTCAGCACAAGTCCTAGCAGGCATGGTGCCAATAGATATAAAAATACAAGAACTTACAGAAATGTACCAAGTTAAAACAAGCCACATACTTCCCCGACACTTACCTACAGACAGAACATACGAAAACAAAATACACTACACACAACTTCCACACTCTGGTAACAGACATCTAGAAAATATAGAACACATGGGAACAGTTGACGAAGACACTAAAACAAAATACCACATCACAGGATTGGAGATCTACACAGATGGCAGTCTAATCGATGAAAAAGTAGAAGCAGCTTTTTTAGCCTACGAAAATGGAACATTAGTAACCCCCCGAAAATTTAAGCTCGAAACCTACTGCACTGTTTTCCAAGCAGAAATATTTGCTATCAGAGAATCTCTCGAGTGGACAATGAAAAGATTAAAGTCAACTATGTTAACATATTCTCAGATAGCCAATCCAGTCTGGTAGCTCTCCAAAACCCATCATCCACACACCCACTAGTAAGGGACTTTTGAACACTATCAACACAGCTTCGAATGATAGGAACAAAGATTCTTCTCGATAAGAAGTCACACAGGGATAGCCGGAAACGAGGAAGCTGATAAATACGCTAAACAAGCCACAACAGATAAAAGACCTTCAACCTACATACACTTCCCTCTAAGTTACGCAAAACAAAAACTAAACGAAGACACAATAGAGCTATGGAACCACAGATACACCACATCCGCCACAGAATCAATAACACAGAAATTTATTCCAAACATAAACTCTGCCATCACTCTTGTCAGGAACATAAAAGTATCACACGAACTCACACAGATACTAATAGGCCACGGATCGGTGCGAGCTTATCTAAAAAGATTTAAATTGAGGGATGATGACTGTTTTCCATGTGACGGCAACACATCTCAAACCGTGTGGCATGTCATCAACGACAGCCATATACGAGAAAGGGAGCGATGGACTCTCAGGACTCGGTGTAGACAGCATAGTCATGAAATTGACCTCCAAAAGCCTCACGAAGTACTAAGCAATAGAACAACACAAGAACACTTACACAAAATATTTAATCCTGGCCATAAAGAAAATTAAAGATATAAATTGAGGAACCTAATTAGCCCCACATCAATGCAACTAACCTACCCAACCACCTTGTACGAAAAAGGAAAGGGCATGTTTATTAAGATACGACGTTGGACCTGGCTCAATAACGTGATATGGATGGACTTAAGAATTTGATTTGCCTTTCCTTCAAATACACTGCTGCATAAAATCCACTGGGGTGTACGACGAAACATTGGTGATTAGATGGTAGGATGGCCTGAGAAAACGTAAGAATGGTGGCGAGCGAAATTGAATGTACCTATCTATATCCTTATCAATAAGTAGGTATAGGTCCTTAAGGTTATATAATAAATGAAAACCCATTTGACGGCAACCTTTTCAAAAAAGCCTACCATTAATTGTAGGTATTTGGATGGCGTTATGTATGGTGCAGCATGGGGAGGGTCGTAAGTTCAAGCCGCGACTGGCATAAAATAAACGCATGCTGCCATTTGTTAAGTTATATGAACGGATAACAATCATTCCTCAATCCTCGTAAAATAAGTATGCGTATAACCTCGTGGATGCCCGTATGTTTTGCTTAAGAGGGAGATTGGGTCGAGCGACGTTTTGCTTAATTGAAAAACTTTAGGTATCATTCGCAGAAGGCCTTCCTTATCGCATAAATGCAATAACTCAATATTCATACTGTATTTAATAACAATATCTATATTCTATAATCACAAAGTGAACGATTTTGAGAAAATCGATATATGTAGGTAAACCGTATGTTTGTATATTTTTTTAGAACCAAATTGACCAACAAAAGATAACCTTGCAATAATTATATTATTATTTATGTATCTACTTGCATTGCAAGATGTAATTTAAGAAGATGGATAATAATTTCAACGAAAACAGTCTACAGACATACATACCTACTTTTAATATCTGAAATGTCAGAGGGTATCTATTTTCGGATGAAGTCTTGATTCATTCAAATCATTTGTCAAATTTGCATTTTTATCAACAGACTTCTTACACAAATTCATAATGAGTGTTCGCAAATGGTACAACAACTTTACACATCTACGAGAATAATATCATATGCATTGTTGATAAAGGCCTTCCCTTCAAATCACCGGAGAGCTCCCTGCGACCGTTTAGTGTCTCTTGGGTACCAGTACACGATTGTATTAATTTATTCAGTGGTCATTCGTCCACCTAGGGCCTAGGCCTTAGAGACATCTATCACACCGGAAACTTTTGTCTATTTATTAATATTACCTATATTAAATTCTCCGTTGTATGCTTTCCTAACATGCATCGTTCTGTATTGCGGTACCTACTCATCATTTATTATTTGGATTTCTTCTACATAGCATAGTTAAAAGTTTTCCAATGGTGTGCCTCGACCCATTGGAAAGTGAGCCAAAAAAACGATCGCTTCAAAAGTTGAATCAAAAAAAAAATAATATTCAAAAAAATTGACGCCTTGTTTTTTTCCACAGAGAAGCTTTCATAGATACGATTTTGCTTATAAATGGAACGTAGAAATTCCTTGTTTAGCGATGGCGTGAAAATGATAAAAATCTTCAAATTTAAACAGATGTAGTCTAGCTTTTTGCATCGTCTGTGTGTAAATGTAGTCAGTTATAACATTACACTGACGACTGTGTGTAATATAAATGACGAAAGATCCATAAGTAATAAAATAACAAAGAGTACATTGCTATATTTTCTTCAATATTAAATCAAAACTAATTTTCATTCGGAAATCAAATATAGGAGCACACTTTCATCTTTCAATGTAAATATACAAGTGTTTTCAAGATTTATTGCTGAATAATTCTTGGAAGATAACTCAACAAAGTCAGGTGTTGATTTCTTGAGAATACAAATAAAAACAATACATTATTAAGTATAATGTTTATTGCTTGTTTGAATAAATTAACTCATACATGGTCCTCAACACCGCTAATTCAAATGGCAAATTGAGGATATGGCTGTGAAAAAACCACAAGGAAAAACAAAACAAAAACTCCAGAAGGCGAACAAATTTACAACAGATGACTGATAAATAGACAGCAGGTAACAAAATGAGTAGATAGGCATCACAAATAATGGGAAGTTATACTGTTATGGGTACATTAGTAGCATTATTCACCAAAGTATATCACCTACCTACCTATTTTAAAACGTAAAAAAATATACATTAAAATGAATACTGATTACTCTTATTAGGTATGTACTAGGTACTAAATATAAACAGAGAAAATAAGAAAAAATGTAGGTACCCATTATTCAAACGCAGTAAAATTTATCTCAATGAGGAAGATGTCTAGAGATAAATAACCACCACAAAAATATTTACTAAATCCTAAGTAACGTGAATATGAGCGTCGTAAAAAGCGACGAGCAACGCACAGAAAATATCGTTCTAGAAATAGAATCGCATCGGTTATCGTAGATTTGGAAAGAACGATAGCTCTCCGCTTTGAGGAACGAGGGTCCCAGGGACGTGTTTAGGAGACTGTTGGTCGTCGCACCCACATACTGCTGTTTGGACAACGCATAGGTGGGCGGCTAAAGTTGAAAAAACAAAGTGTTGTGTTCATTTAAAGCTGGTCTATTTTGACGATATTGCAGATGACATGAATTGAGTGTGTAGATTCAAATCGTTCAGACCGTTTGATTTGTACGATCATCGCCCTGAATAAGGAAGGCATTGAATAAGGCCCTGAATGCCTTGAACGCCTTGAACCTACCTGCAATGCGATCATTGCATAAGCGAATACACTCCATTAATTACTATTTCCCAAACTATGTTTCACGGAACACCAGTGTTCCGCTGAACCTGAATAGGTGTTCCGCGACAATTTGGAACGGTTTTATACACTGCAACATATTTAAAGATCTTCTACTAAGTAGAAGTAAAATAATTAAAGAATCTACTTCATATTGAAAGGTGAGTGATGATCAATCTCCACTGATATTTATGACGTCAAGTATCTGGGTACAGGCGGAGGATCATCTTTTCTCATTAAATTAAATTTAAAGTAGATGAAGACGTTTCCAAAGTATTTTTAGAACACATACCTACATAACTTGAAAACAAATCTTTTGCAATTTTTTCCGAAATCTAGTAAGGATGATTCCTGGGTTCGGAATCCATTTTCCGTGACAGATAAACCAGTAGGCTTAAGCTCAAGTGACTATGAAAATATAATTATTGATTTAATTAGTGACTCTGATTTAAAACAAAAATACACAGATCAGCCTTTAAATGATTTCTAGGCGATTTTGTCAGAAGATTACCCCAATTTTTCAAAACAAACTATTATTGTTTACTTCCGTTTTCTACAACCTATTTATGCGAAGCGGGATTTTCATTTTACGCTGCAATGAAATCAAAGTGCCGGAACAGGCTCGATGCCACACCAGATATGCAACTTACCAATATTGTGCCTGATATCAAGAATATATGCAACTCAAGGACTCAAAATCATGAAAGTCATAAAGTGTTTTATTTATTCATATTTTTATGTTTATATTAAGTATAGTATAGTTTTATGCTTATTTAAAAATAATTTTAAAAAAAAAGTACTAAAAAATAATGGTTAAATAAAATTAAAAAAAAAAATACAAGTAGGAATTAGCCAACCTAAAAAAAAGCTAATTTTTCCGTTAAAATTTCCGGGATCGTGAAGTGTTCCATTGCAAAAAAAGTTTGGGAAACCCAGTACTATACTATTCATAATTAGTTACTTACCTAAATAATTGAAGATAATTTGACCTCACAGTAGGTATTGAGAATAATTGATAACAATATATAAACTTAAAACGTTTGGGTTATGAGGAAGAAGAATATAATATAAACTCAAACGTTAAATGTTTGTACTTCCCATTCGCCGCGGACCTTGTAATTAATATTTAATTATCACATTTAAATAACATGCTTATTATTTCTAATGGTCACCTGATTGGCAACGCACCAGTTGCATTGGACGCAGGCGTATTACATGAACAAAACACCTAAAACTTTTTTTATAATAGTATGTGATAGTGTTGGATATGTTTTTTTTATTGCGACGACTAAGTAAAATGAAACACAAGTATCTAAGCAACAATTATCAATAGTAATAGGTAGATACTCTTAATGTGTGGAAATAGGCCATTAATAAAGATGTTTAAGAAAATTTTAAATCACAGAAGGCTCCACCTGAAACAAGATTCATCATCTTTGTCACTACCAATATGAACTAATCCTGGAGTTAATTGACTTTTTTATTGTGGTAAATATCTTTTCAGTCATCATTAGGTCACATCATGACAACAAAGCAAAAAAAATGGTTAAATTGAGTTAAACACATTCACACGTTGTGTTACTTGTTTAAAAATTCCCCAGTTCGTCCCACGCTCCGCCAGACAACGCACGTACGTCTTACAATCTAATAATAGAAGGGCGATAGGAATCGATAAACGTCGAAACAATGGCTAAGTAATGAGACAGGTGGTGCTTGCTGACTGTTGGCCATGGAGTAGAAAGCAGAAGAATAAGGAGACGCTTACCTTCAACTTGGACGAGCGAAAGATCTTATCAGAGGCGAAATATGATGCTCACAAATGGACGTGGAGGAGTGCCGACTCCAGCACTCACTCTCGTAGATTGTATAGAGTGATAATATTGCAATGTATGGAATGCATACACACAAGCCGGGTATGCTATGCATGTACTAATGAGCAATGAGATGACAATGACTTTGTAGCTGATGGCTGACAAGAATAATGTTGTAATAAATAACAATCGAATCATACATAATGAAATGTATAGCAGTTGCACGAAACACTTGCATCGTTTTGCACACGAGTTTGAAATATCTACGTAGTTTAGTATCCCAAGATAACTACATACATTGGTAACAGTTTTAAACCACAGCTTCTTCTTGGGGTGATACCTATATCAGTCATCAATTTCGCCACTAAATCCGTCTATGACCTCCATATCGACTGCCAAGTTGAACTGTGATTGAGTAGAAAGTAGAATACTTGGGTCTTTTAGCCCGGAGGTTTTTCCTACTTCCAAAACCTCGACGAACCGAAGTCTCATTTTGTATTGCAAGCTGCAGCAGTTGATGAGATGTTACATCATGTAAAAAATGTACGATTATTTTTTAATTGTAAATTTCGATCCATATGGCCAACGTAGAGATGAGAATTTCGAGATGTCGTTGCATACACGCATCCTCAAAATGTCTTGGACTACTCGGGTGGCAAATAATGTTGACGTACTGAAATAAATGGGAAGTTCTGCGCAGTACCTATAAACACAAGAAAACTACAGTTCTTCGGCCAGAAAAATACAACAAACCACAATTTGTTATCTAAGGAAAGTTCAATGGTAAACGTACCAGAGGATGACACCGCATTACATAGCTTAAGACGATTGGTAGGTACTAGTGTAGCTCCACCGAACTGTTCCAGGTATCAGATGACAGAGGAAAGGTTGCCCTGATGGTAGCGGACTTTCGTTAGGGGTGTCACGTTAAGAAGAAGAATATGAACAAACATAAAATAAGAAATAAAAAGTAGAAACATAGGCTGAAATGTGGGATATAGGTACCATTTACTCCCGAGCGTACGAAGTAGGCGGGACTAATTTGGATATTATCTGTTACTATCGCTGACAATGTTTACGTCTCTCCTGTTATATCGGTTTGTCTCGTTCTACTACTCTACGGCTCGTTCTTGCTACCAGCCGAACGTTGAACCTTATTTTGAATGTGGTAATTACATTTATAATAAAATTACATGGACTGAGAAACCTAGGTCGTTTTTTTAACACTTTTTAACTCACACTAGAACAACATACATAAGTAAGTATATACATATTCGCTAGCTGGTTTTCGCATTGCGGCATCAACATGCAATTAGTGATGATTAATAGTAGATTCATATTATTTATATTATACCTATCGTATGCCGAACAAATTACAACCTGCAACTATACGTACCTACCTACTTAACAAATGGGTAATTTCAGCCCATTATAATGGGCCATTTTTATTTTTCTGTATAAAATCGTACTTAAGTATGTTTTTATCTTTATTGTTATTATTATTGTTTTATATACTTATTCTCTTCTTCTCTCTTCTGAGGGTAATGTTAATTGTTATAATGTAAATCTCATGGTGTGTACCTACGTCTTGAATTTAGATTTGTTATGTCCACAATGTTTTGTTAAATAAATAAATAAGAAATTAAAAGAATATATAGGTAATTGTATTATTGTTTTAAAAGAAAACAATTAAAATAGGTACATAATGTATAAATAATAGATTATTGAACATACCCACAAATCTTGAAAACACCTCGGATAACTTATACGCCCTAGAAAAAATACTGTCGAGCTTCGTATTTTTTTCAAATATGATTTTTTTTCTAGTGGGTACCTATATATCTGAGGTGTTTTCAAGTTATGTAGGTATGTTCAATATATGGAATGTTACATTCTCAAAATCTTGTGAATTATTCGTTGAATAAAAGAAATGGTTTATTAATAAATTATTGTTGAATAAAAGAATTGATAGTACAATTGTGATAAATTAATTATAAAATCGCGTAGTGACCTGAGTAATAAGACTAATAATATTATTAACGACAGTGAATAATGAATGACACACATAACTAATATATCTTTTTTTAATGATAGAAAATATGAAAGAAATAAACACGTTTATCTCGTCAACAATTAGTAGCTACATTTCACAAATCACACTATCACGAACAGAAGCAGCTTAAAATTATATTAGTTGTGTATTCATAATATAAATTTAGTCCAAACATTGATACTTCAATGAGTCCAAACGAACATAAATACCTACACATCTGTCCGTAAACTAATAAAAACTGCTTCAGAGATGTATAAAGACTATTTACAGACATTTGTATAACAACATTTAAACTGTGTTTACGAATGACCATGTTTGATTTCATGGTAGTCAGCTAGATATGGAAAACATTACTGCAAACGTAATAATAAACTAGCAAGTGAGGGATTTGTTTTATATTTGCATAGTAGTTTTATTATATGGAATGTTACTTTGATTGACGTGCGCAGGTTTGTACGAAGTGGACTTTCCAAACTACATTGTTTGTAGGTAACGACAGGCGTTGAGTGTCAAACTAATTATTGTGCAGATGTATTTATGTAGCGGCAAAAGTATACATACCATTGTATATTTTGTGTGGAGACATAATAATATATGTACCTATATTGGCCTGAATTAGACTTCACACAATCATAGAATCGTTCGGGAATGCAAAACTTTAAATAGATTCGGTTCGATTAATGAATTCAGACATTTTTAATTTTAAAACCAATTGTCAAACAGCTAGATTTCGTCATTTTATATTCATAAAAAAATCATGTACGATCAATTGGATGCGGATTTCGACGAAAACCTATTCTGATGAATATGTTGTTTTCGTTAAAACTTATGATTTTGGAATTGCAACTTTTGTGGACAAATATTTTCTGTCTTGAAGTGAATTTAAAGTGAATAAGCGAAACTGCCACAACGCTTAGTTACATTTTGCCATGGAGATCGACATTTTTTTGGTTGCATTATGTAAAATCTTGAGGAACCCCCCCCCCCACCTGGATGACACAATAATTACATTATTTAGATAGAAAAAAACCTAAATTAGATATAGGCTAATTTTTAAATTTGAATGAATTGCTTAAAAAATATTTTTTGGTTTTTACTTACTTATCTAATCTTAAACTTATCGTGGAACATTAAACTACAACTATTTTTGGAGAGATTGCGTAAAAATAAAACACGGCCGCGTATAACATTCCTACTACTTAAACCTTAAACAGTATTTCTATCTACAGATAGAGACTATATGCGGAGCTTTATCTATCGCACATGCAATATGTCGCGACTAATTGTCTGTCTGACATATGTTTGCAATTAATCTACTTGACGGAACATGGAAACCGCGGGAACTAAATTTATATTCATAATAATTGTTTGTCGCAAGTCTTCATAAATGACATCTGAAGATGTAAAAAAATAATACATGTACCTAAATGTCATAAAATAATTGTGAACTTCTTATATGACTATGGCCAAGATAATAAATGTGATAGGTACTAATGAATGTTTCATGACGTTTTCCAGAGATTTATATAAATATTGTAAATGTTTTGCTACCTACGATAAGAAAAAGTAATGCGGAATCGTCGTATACACAATACTTGATTTTATCTATACTATAAGTAATAAAAATATCCAAGTACCTACTGTATACCTATATTCTAAAGGCCGGCCAGGATGTATGTAGGTACTAGAGGTGGGAAAACTGGTCGATTTTGAAGACTAAGTATACTTACTACCAGTATAAAAAAATACTTGGTATCTAAACTTGTTCCAGAATACTTACTAGTATTTGAAATATCAGCTTTAATAGAATCGTTAAAAATACGTCGGCTTTTTGAAATGTCCCATTTTCGAGACAGGTACAGCTGGAACTGTGGCGCTAGTCACTCATGTTTCAGTAGTTATCCATTTATACAATCACGCATATAATTTGAATTCAGTTTATGTTTACAAATTACAATTATAACACTAAAAAATCGAGAAACTTGACGTGACGAAACCAAATAAACGCGTAGTCAGTTAGCGTTATCAGAACTCCGTTATTCCGGCTTGCGACTGACGTTAATTCGATGTAAATGTCTTACTCAACTGAAACTAAAATTAAAACCCGTCGCATACTAAACATACGCGAGTCGCGACGCCGAGGCGATGATTTCATACGTAGCAAGACTACGAACTAGCTAGCGGACGGCAAGATCTCATACCATGCGTCGAACTCCTGGACTCGATAAAGTTTCATACTCAACTGAAACCAAAAACTCTTAAAACTAAAACCCTAAGGCGAACTCAAAAGTATCCTATAAAACGAACACGTGACCATTTCTGTCCTTCACTATACCAACTTTACAACAGAGGAGAAAGGGAGAACAATGACAGTTGAGTATAATATCACGGCTAGACATACGTGTATCATGATATCTCGCTCGCGCGCATTTAATATCAATAGCGCTGAATAGCGAGTCACGGCGCAGATATTATCGAATGCGTTCGAATTCGAACATCTAATACGTTTCAAGTTTCTTGAAACAAGTTTATTGGGCAACAAATACTTAGTATGGGTAGTTTCATCCGAAACTTAAGTACACAAACTTGTGACAGTATTTCCAACTCACCTCTAGTAGGTACCAACACCAACCAATTCTTAGAATTTACGGTTTAATTATATATACTATTTGACTACAATAATGCAATATCAAATGTGGTATTTAAAAAAAAAAAATTTTTGGATTATAAATAATTGTATTGAACGTCGTATGTTGTGTTTACGACTTGCGTACATCAGTATCATCATCATAAGTGGCACAATAACCCAGGGCGGGTCTTAACTTCTTCTAAGAACTTCCTCCATTTCCATCTACCCTGGATCAGTGTCCTCGAGGTGTTTGCGCCGGCCGCTCTAGCATCTACCGTCCGTTCTGATATCCAGGATTCCCCTCGGCCATTTTGTTGGCCATTGTCCATTCTTGCTATATGACATACATAAATTATCACTAATTTAAAGGTAATACATTAAAAAATAATGCATTTATTTAATTAATAGAAGTTAATAAAATTATGTGCGTGTAACTATGAATTAGAAATATTTGAGAATTTGAATATGATCAAAGTACTTACCTGTAATTATTTATTGGGAGGATGTTCAGTTGGCGTGCCATGAAACAAATTCCTCTTCCCCAGTGTGCCGTCAGGTAAAAAAAGTTTGCCAGGCACTGTCCTACAGTGCTATGCTCGCGAAAATTCCGCATATGCTCACGTATTTACATAGGGATGACTGATAATATAGGGTATTTTCGTTCTCAAATTGATATAATGCGATGTGACATTTTAAATCAGGTGTTTTTTTCAATATTATAAATATAATCGAATGTAATTTGGCTGACAATCGCTTCACCAATTAATCATAATAGTACATCAGAGTTGTTGATAAAGCAATTAATCCCTAAACTCTACAGCACGTCAACCACTTACTGAACCCAAATAACTAAACAGCCCACGCATACAGTACCTACCTACTTGTATTATGAAGCGAATAAATTAGAACGATGCATCAACTCGCCCGTACTGTAAGTGTTTAATTTGGCCGTAATTGTATTTAATCGATGTAAACGAAAATTCAATCGATAGGATTTCATTTAATGGCAACGCATGAGTCGAATGCCAATATAATGCTAATTGCATCTATTTTACTTTTACAAATAAAAATAATTATTTTCATTTGATTGTTCAAAACTGTTTCGATTAGAAAAAGTAAAATGTATATTAAATAGACAGGATGGCAATGGACATAACTATTGGGCAATGGATAAAAATTATTATTTAATAATAACTATCACCCCTAAACCGTAGTTATGTTCCCCTTTCAGAAAGGGGATCGTAATTGAGTTAAAAAAAATAGATACCTATGTGCATTCTAAGCAAAGCTGGACTATAATCTAGTGTTGTTTAAGAGCCATTGTCCAAGAATACAGGCGAAGTGGGTTGATTAACTTATGATTTTTGAATGTTTAAAAAGTGTGCGAAAATGTGCATCATAGACACTTTTAAATAACAACTTGTTCTCTTAAAATACAAAATATGGGTAGTTACTGTTTTATTATGTTTTGGAATACCGAATGACTACCTAAATTATTTTATTAATTATTATGAATAAATCGAAATTGTAAATTGTAATAATCTGGGATGAGTACCTATATTGCAGTGCATTTTATCTTTTAGTAGCTGTCAAAATTACTCACCCTACGGTGGATCCACTCGAGAGTGTGGTCCGAATGGCTAACAATTATTCGCAGTAAAACACTGTAACTGGGTGGATGTACATGTGACCCACTAGAGAGCATAATATTGTAACTAATTTACTTTTTTATTGTCTGTCTCTCGATCAACCAATCGGTAAATATGCAAAAGAACAACCAATTTAATACCTACACATATTTGTATTGGTAAAGCTACAGTTAAAGTGTGTGAAAAATAATACTATACATACTTGAATAAAATGATTACGATACAATTCAGAATCTGTAAATAGCTAACATAAATTTAATATAAACATGTATTGTAGCGATACCTAAATTATTTTATAAACAAATAGGTGTTTTATAACATAACTAATAGGAGAATATAAAAATACTTAGGTGCATACGACTTGAAAGACGGAATAATATAATATACGAACTACATACTACGTAATAATATTGAATTGCGGTGTTGATAAATGGTCAGAATCACAGAACAGTTATCAGGTCAGAATCGATTACACAAAACGGGCTTTTTGCAAAACCCCTGCTAAATTATTATACTTCAATTCTGACATTTTAATGGTTACCTGAGTACTTTCACAAGAGGCTCGATTACACAATAATAGCTTTGCTTTATTTCCATTATTCGGCCTGCCAGAGGCCCCCACATTTTTTTCGCTAATGACCAATTACGCGTGAATAAAACGTCCAAGGCGACGGCAATTTAAAATGACACATTTCAGAAAATAACACGAGGCCAATTATTTGCTAATATGACTGTCATCAATGACGTGCTACAAATGTGGCCATTAATCACGGGCATTTGTTGCAGTTTTGTATGTCTGCAAACCTATATTTTGAAAAACAGAAAATGCCTAGTCCAAACTAAGATAGGTACATCGGTGTTTGATCAAACTAACACTGTATGAAAACTGTTTTAGAGTTTAATAAAAACTATAAAGTTAACCATGTGAGTGAAATGCGTGTTGTACCTAATACAATCCTTGTTATGTGGTGAATGCTGACATAAAACGCATTTTATAAATAATTAATTATCAACCAAGGAAACGTCAAATCTCTTGAAAAGAACATTAAATTTCAAATGTTTTGATACAGATGTTCACGTAAATTTTATACTCCACCGCGGGGCAATGCAATGCATATGTTTTCAAGACGTACCGCCCACTAAAATGCAACTTCAAGCTGAAATTGTCAAACTTTTGGAGTAACTGTAGAATAACTGAAATGGCGAAGAAGATAAAGCATAATATGTATACGACTAGATATCATAAAATAAACAAAAAATGATAATTTATAAATGCATGCACGAGGCGGACTATGTTGGTAGTTCGTTAGTAATGGTCTGGGCCAAGTTCTAACCACTAGGAAGAAACAGGCTAGAAGACAGATAATCACAAATTTAATATAATATACGCTTCCTGCTGTTACCCTACTGTTATAATTGAAATACTTACGAGTAAATAAATAACATATTATTGTGTTAACCACATGATATTATGCTATCAATTTGAGATTTTTTAAATAAAAATACTGTACCTACGACAGTTAGTAGAGACAGCAGCAAATGTGGATACGGACACGTCTTTTCGAATGATCAAATAGATCATTCTCAAAAATTTACAAAAACCTGAAGTTAAAAATTTAATAATTGGTCAATTCTATTGTTTGTAGCTCCGATAAAGGTGAACACTTTTATCTACATGGTAGTCAGCAACGAATAATTGGAGGGATAAGAATAATTATTACAGTAAGCACCTAGCGCCTTCGGGCACACCACTGGGTGAGGTATAAACGCACCTATTAGTGTTACGTGTGCGTTTAAAATGACTATGCCACACCAGACCGTAAATAATGAGGTTTACCCAGCTAAACAATGACAAATTACAGAGGACCAATTAAATGTATGGATGCAATTCGAATATTGTGATGAAAAGTTGGTTGATCGGAATAAAAGCTAAAACAATAGATCGAGAGCCCCGAGTTAAACAATACAATATACTTATAAATATTATTTCCCAATATTTTAGAACCATTATTAATAATTAAATACACATTTGTATCGTGCCGTATTTCTAGTGCACGCGTAGTAATATATAAATTCCAAAATATGATTTAGATATCATTTAGGTTTGACAACATCCTAGTAGATAATAATATATTATGATTAAGGTCCTGACAAGGATATTGTGAATGTAACTAATGTTTTCTTGTGATGCTGATTTCTGATCCATAACTGGATGCCGATCCTGGCGTTATGTCCAAAACTATACTGCAGATCCATACATATTATATCTATAGCCGGGGTGTAAAACCATAATAACTAAAACATTAATATTTCAGTAAAAGTGTTTTTTGTGGATACCATAATGCGACAAATTGGACTGAATGAACCAGTATTTGTCAAAAGTCATCCAGTATTGATATGCCATATGCCAATGAATATTTTTTAAACAATCACAAAAGTCTGACTCGAGTATTGTTTCAGTTTTTACAAAGATAAATAACTTACGTGATTACTGATTAGGTTTTTTTGTTGCACAGAAAAGTGTAGATATAATCTTATTGGTTGATTGAACCGATAATAAGACGAAAACGCCACAACCATAGAATGATATCAATATAGGTATATCAGATGTTAAATAAAATACACCAAATGGAAACACATGACAGACATGAGACTGACTTTCTTTAGGGCACCATCAAAAAATCTTTGTACACTAAGGGCGTCATGACTGAAAAACGTTTAAAATCTTTGTACCATGGACACACACAGGTACATAATATTATTTACCTACCTATAATTAATAATTCATCATAATTATTATATCTGATTATTTAATTTAATGTATATTTTAAGGGAATTTATAAGCCGTGGATGGTTTAACTGTAATATTGCCGATTAATATTTTTGAATGCTTCTCCTGCATGGCCATCGTGTTGCGTTTTGATTGCATAGGTGGCGCGTAAGGCCCGCATCGGGAAACCACATCGCCCGCGCAACCGCATGTTTGTGCGGGCGATTATTTATTGTTTTCATCGAATTATAAATCAAAGTTATTAACTGCATTGTTACCTAACCACCTGAAAGAGATACTACTTGTATACAACAGTAGCTACCATGTTTTTGTGTTTTGGATTACAGTGATAAAGAATGAGGGAGGGGAGGGTATGGCGGAAACATAATTTATTATGCAGAGATGATTGGTAACATCTGGTCTCCGGTATAATATATTATTTAATACTTTAACATTAATTTAAATAAAATTGAGGGTAGTTTTATCATGTTTATGTATTGAGGTATTATACTTAATTGTTAAAAAAAAGTTAGCAGTCTAAACTGTCAAAACAGTCTATCTCGCTCTAAAAGTTAACACAGCCAAGAGACGTGCTGTTAAAACACCACTTTTTGACAGTTCAGACGGTTAACTTATTGTAACACCCACGATGACCGCGCGGCTTAAGCGTCAGCCTATAGCGTCATGGGTCCCAGGTTCGAATCCTGGATCTGGCAAGTACACATACTGTTTTTCAATTTGTGTATGAGTCAGAGTATGGACCTAATAGGTTGAGCAAGTGACTGACATCCATTTCTCGTAAAAACAAAATTACTAACCTTCACTCTTTGGAGACCCGCCCATATGATCTTATCAGGATCGGACATGGTCGGAACAATTAACCGCATAATGCTTACATATATATGATGAACTACCCTCGATAACCGCCGATAACAGCCTTGTTTGTGTATTAGAATAGATGTGCAGAACCTCTAGTGTATAATTTCTTCATCTATGTTAGAGAGTCAGAAGCTTTAGGTAAAGAGTACCTACATCATTCAAACTGAATATTATGGACGCACAACGTTGCAAAATCGGTAGGTACCTACTTATTTTTTAGTACGCAGTGATAATGATACAGGTAAATTATTATACAGTGGCACCGTGGGTACGGAAAAAGCAGCTTGCAGTTATAGTGGTTAAGTTCGCCAACATTGAAACAGGCATTGCAGTAAACAATTCCAAAACATCCGCGAATCGCCTATGGTGCCACTGTAGAATGATTTGCCTATACACCAGACTAGTCATTACATAATTGTTTGAAAGGCGATGGATATTATAGACTCTATTTGAAATAAAATACGTACGATTTTCGCTATACAGCTAATTAAAGCGGCTGAAATGCAAACATAAAGTTCGGTCGATCGTGGGGCACAAGTTAAATAGAATACGATTAATCCAGTGATTCACAATAATTATTCCTAACAAAACTTATTTTTTTAAATGATTTTTTTATAAATTCGTTATATTTTAATGATATATCAAGTCCACAAATTTATAGGCATTTAGAAAATTGTTTTATCATTAATTGTTATCAAAATATGAATCATCGACCTATTGAGATTTCCGAAGGTGTGTCGCCGGAAAATCAGACACTGTACCATGTATGTCGTATAATCATGTATGTTGACCTCGAGATGACTATTAATTATCAATTCAACTCTATATATTTCACACAAAAATGTAAAGGTGCGGACGGCGAACAGTTTTCACAGCGACCCAATACTTCGCGTAATAGAGTTAACCATGTAAACAAAATACAACTAACGAATTCCCATCATCTGTGGCAGAATATAATTATATTAATTTGGTCTGCCGTATTAGCATTAAGGCCATGCATTAGTTGAGGCACGGTCTAAAAAGATCGTTGCTAGGCGATGTGCGGATTGCGGGTCGCGGGTGAAAATGACGCCTGTCAAACGAAATATTATTTCTCATATAAATCCAACATACGTCCATTTTATGTTCTGTTTATTATTCTATTAGTAACAATAATAATATATTCATTGACATGTTTTCTTTTTAAAGTAAATGGGTAACGTTTTTAGTCATCTTTACAAGATTTTAGAATTAATTGGCCCGTCGCCATCACGCAGCAAAGTGACGTGTGTCTGACTCGACGTTCTCTCAATGAATGCGAAGCGAGTACAAAATTTCGTCGCGCGTACAGTTGAAAATTATTTGGCGTTTCACTGATGCGTCACCTTAACAATAGAGGTGAGTTGGAAATACTGTCACCAGTTTGTGTACTTAAGTTTCGGATGAAACTACCCTTACTAAGTATTTGTGGCCCAATAAACTTGTTTCAAGAAACTTGAAACGTTTAGATGTTCGAATTCGAACGCATTCGATGATCTCATCGCCGTGACTCGCCATTCGGTGATGCTGGTTGACTTTCAACGCTATTGATATTAAATGCGCGCGAGCGAGATATCATGATACACGTATGTCTAGCCGTGATATTATACTCAACTGTCATTGTTCTCCCTTTCTCCTCTGTTGTAAAGTTGGTATAGTGAAGGACAGAAATGGTCACATCGTCACATGTTCGTTTTATAGTATACTATTTGAGTTCGCCTTAGTTTTAGTTTTTAAGAGTTTTAGTTTCAGTTGAGTATGAGACTTTATCGAGTCCAGTGGGTCTATTCTATACGTATCGAACAAAGTGATAAATATTATCAAACTTAGGGTAGGTTTGTATCAAAATATTAGCACTTATTGTAACAATTATACGAAGTTGGTATCTTGCTGCTGTTAAAATATAGCACTTATTGCAACAATAAAAACCAACTTCATATAATTGTTACAATAAGTGCTAATATTTTGATACAAACCTACCCTAAGTTTGATAATATTTATCACTTTATCACATTAGCGGTCGATAGGTATAGAATAGACCCACAGGAGTTCGACGCATGGTATGAGATCTCGCCGTCCGCTAGCTAGTTCGTATGAAATCATCGCCTCGGACTTCGCGACTCGCGTATGTTTAGTATAATACTACGGAATTAGTTTTAGTTTAAGTTGAGTATGACATTTACATCGAGTTGACGTCAATCGCAAGCCGGCATAGCGGAGTTCTGATAACGCTAACTGACTACGCGTTTATCTGGTTTTGTCACGTCGAGTTTCTCGATTTTTTAGTGTCATTATTGGAACTTATAAACATAAACTGAATTCAAATTGTATGCGTGATTGTATAAATGGATAATAATTATATTATACTTAATAAACAATTTGTGTAAAAATGGCTACTAAAAGGTTAAGTTTCGTGTGGAATCGTTCCAAAGAAATAGTTACAAATTATGCCATCTGTAATGTTTGTAACATAAAAAATTCATACAAGTCAATGTCAAATTTGAAGAAACTTTTACAGCGCAAGCACCCAACTATTCATATTGACTTCGCCAGGCAAAATATAGCTCTACCTGTAAATGAAAATGCTTTACAGATAAATGAAACCAGTGCTTTTAATGCTTTAGTATTTTCTACTGAAACAGGAGTGACTAGTGCCTTAGTTCCAGCTGAACCTGTCTCGAAAATGGGACTTTTCGAAAAGCGAATGTATTTTTAACGATTCTATTATAGCCGATATTTAAAATACTAGTAAGTATTTTGGAACAAGTTTCGATACTAAGTATTTTTTAATACTGGTAGTAAGTATACTTAGTCTTCAAAATCGACCAGTTTTCCCACCTCTTATTAAGGGGGGACATGCTCGTCGAAGGTCAAAATTGAGTTTTTATTGTATTTACAAACCATGATCCTGGACACTACTTAAACGTTGTAGATAATCTATTTATATAATTTTGAAGCCTTATTATCCTTTATAGTTATTTTAAACATTTGATGACTGCATAAAGTATTTTTGTTACATAAAATAATATTCTTTTAAACCTCTCGCTCTAATGTTTCAGAATATAGTCATATTTCGGTACATAACTGTGCAGTGGTGTTAAGATTTTTTACATTTATTAATTTTTAAACGCATTTATAAAACCATTAGCATAATTTATTACGAGATAATTTTTGTAAAATATTCACGATAAAAAATTATATTGATAATCTCTGTGATCCCAAATTTGACAAGAATTAGGCATTTTATTATTCAAAAAATCGGCAAGATTAACACATTTCAAGATAATTCTAAAGATATTTATTATAAGCTATGTCTTTGACCATTCAAGTGTGATAAACATCTTATGAATAATGATTGCTTTATAATAATTATTGACCTAAGAATAAGGTAGTGTTTTTTTGAAATACGCCATTTCTTTTGTCATTCCCCAGTGGTTAAGCTACAACATACGGCCGTAGCCATAAATTGACAAACTATAATTGAAGTAGGGAGTAAAATGATATTGACGCGCGTATTTGAACATGTACCGTTTAAAAAAAAATAAAAAAAAAATCCGTTAGGTACATGTTCAAACACGCGCGTTAACATAATTTTACTTCCTACTTTAATTATAGTTTGTCATTTTATGGCTACGGCCGTATGTTGTAGCTTAACCACTAGGGAATGACAAAAGAAATGGCGTATTTCAAAAAAACACTACCTTATTCTTAGGTCAATAATTATTATAAAGCAATCATTATTCATAAGATGTTTATCACACTTGAATGGTCAAAGACATAGCTTATAATAAGTATCTTTAGAATCATCTTCAAATGTGTTAATCTTGCCGATTTTTTGAATAATAAAATGCCTAATTCTTGTCAAATTTGGGATTACAGAGATTATCAAAATAATTTTTTATCGTGAATATTTTACAAAAATTATCTCGTAATAAATTATACTAATGGTTTTATAAATGTGTTTAAAAATTAATAAATGTAAAAAATCTTAACACCACTGCACAGTTCTGTACCGAAATATGACCATATTCTAAAACATTAGAGCGAGAGGTTTAAAAGAATACTATTTTATGTAACAAAAATACTTCATGCAGTCATCAAATGTTTAAAATAACTATAAAGAATAATAAGGCTTCAAAATTATATAAATAGATTATCTACAACGTTTAAGGAGTGTCCAGGATCATGGTTTGAAAATACAATAAAAACTCAATTTTGACCTTCGACGAGCATGTACCCCCTTAACAATAAACCGGCAGCGGTATTATGTTGGGAATATTAGATTTATAAAATTACATTATTTATTATAAACGTATTTTAAGGTTACTATAATATCCATTTAATCTTTATTTTTATGTCTTTTATGAACCTACCTTATGTAGGTATTTTCATCGTCTACTTCTTCATAATGTCCATTCACTATTCTCGAATAGGTACCTGAATTGCAAAATCGAAGCAGCACAGAAAGGAAGTCTAAAATGTAAGAACATTATATAACGAGATAATATTACAATGCTCTTCTGAAATAATTGGGAACTGCACAAAAATCTCGTGATTTTTACCCAAACTTTTTGCGTGATCGTAAAAATAAATAGGTAGCGCACAACAATAATTCGAATGCATGCCATAAATGGCATAAATAATATGTTGCACGAAGTAACACTCCCACCAGTGGCGGCCGGTGACAAGAATATGAGGGAGTGCAAAAAAGACTCACCTATTTATGCAAGAAGTCCATCCTCTGATCCTTGGATTTTGAAAACACGTCAATAACACGAATATTAAAGTCCGGTATTGACGATATCAATTGTTTTTCTATACTTAGCATCGCAAGAGCATTTAGCCTGCCTTGAGACATGGTATTTCTCAAAAATGACTTAACTCTCTTTAAAGTTGAGAAACAACGCTCACTTTCCACTGAAGTCATCGGAATTGTACAAATTATTTTTAATAGGGTAACACTTTCACTAAATACTTCCAGTAAATTATTATTAGTGAAAAGTTGAAGTATCGACAATGCTCCATCAGTAACGTAGAAATCTTCTCTACTGTATAAGACTATTAGTTCATTTTTAAGTTTAAATTTGTCAATAATGTCGTATAATGATGTTACCGTATTAAAATCTGTAGTTGGAAAATTTGTATGATAATCCCGGAACTTTTCACTAAAAAACAATTTGGATATTACTAAATGACCTTTATATTCGAAACGATCTTTCGCTTGGTTCACTATAATGTCGCATACTTCATTGCATATCACAGAATGAGGTAAATCATTGGGACGACGTTTTTTCGATGGTTGAATTTGTGACATATGATTATTTTGACGAATACATTGTATAGCACGCGTAAAGTGTTCAATGTCCATATTTATCTCCAACACGTCCTTTGACCTCGATTGAAGTTGTTTAAAAAGTATATCACAGTTTGGCATAATTTTGGCATAGAAATCTAACCAATAGTTAAAATTGTCTTCGTTTATATACCGTAACAACATTCCAGCTTGATTAATGGTATCGGCGTCTAAATTTTCAGATTCTAAAATGTGTTCCATGCACTCTTTTAACTGATCTCGATAAGTATGGACAACAGTAACTGTTCTTATATTAAAATTCCACCTCGTTGTTGGTGCTGCTGGTATTTTTCTATGAACTATTTCTTTCAAGATATCAGTTCGCTTCGCAGACCTCGAAAAAAAAATGGAAACGCTCGTAAATTAGCAAAAAAGTTTCGGACTATGGTGTTAGCTGAAACACTTCTTTCCATTATCAAATTCAATTGATGTGCATAACAATGTATGAAGTGTGCGTGTGGATACGAAGCTTTTATCAAAGCCTGTACACCACCTAATCGGCCACTCATCACGGATGCGCCGTCATAACTCTGGCCAATTAGTTGTGCTTGTTTAATGTCGAGAAGTTCTAGTTCTTTCAAAATTTCAGATGCAATACCTGCCGCAGTGTGGTTTTTCGGCGTCATAAATTTCCAGAATCGTTCATGGATCTGTCCGCGTAGTTCATACCTTATGACCAAAACAAGTTGTTCTGTAGTAGATACGTCCGTTGTCGAGCTAATTCAAATGCACCACAGAACTTCACACAGTCAATCAATCTGGATAAAATATAACGATTTTTGTCGACACGTTCGTTAAATTGTTTCACAGATAAACAGTACCCTGCATCCAATTGTGAACGTATATCTATTTCACCCAAGACTGCAAGTTGCATTTCATTTAAAATATGTTTTTCTGAACCACTGTGTTTTTTGATTTTTACTGACAGGTGGACCAAGTCTTGAATCCCATGGACCGTCCAGTTAACATCTCCGCCGAACAACAGACACGGAAAACAAAATAGGGTATTAAGAATATTACATCCGCAAAGCCATTGTGTTTTTGAGTACATTTGCACATTAAATTTCCGATTAACAATCTTCGTTTTCACTGTACACTTTTGAATTAAATTTATAGATGGCAAAGGACGGCCTGCCACTTTAATATCAATTCGTTTGGAAAAATCGTGACGATTGTCCTTAATATATGCAACTGAATACACGGTACTCATTGTAAATACTATTAAATCTATATTATAAACCCAACTGTCGAACGATCAACCCATAAACTATATCAACCAAACTAACAGTCGTGAATATGATTATATTTTTGACACAATATGCATCGACATGAAGTTCGTCATTTCATTATAATAATTAGGCTTCCAACTGTACCTCGACGCGTCGCCTGAGTTATATGTAGGAATATTCATATTGGTTAGTGAGGTTTGTGTATAAAAGTCCACATGACTAGTTTATGTGTGTGTGCTTTCCACCGGTACACTGTACTTGAAATGAAAAAAAGATGAAAAACATCGTTTCCAACGAAGACTCATGTAGTCTTATATAACTTTGGTGATTTTGATTCTACAAGCTTCATTTCTTTTGTCGTTGTGGTTGTCCGCTATAAATGTGTGCGTGTAAAATGTGCGTAAATTCAAGGAACACTTCGAATAATGCTCCTGGCGTGTCACATCGATGGAATTATTACGTGTGTATTGGTCGCGTCTCATCGACATTGTTTTTTCGACATTTGTGTGTATGGGTGACTGAGGCGAAGTGTTGAAGCCAAGGCCTGAACAAAAACGATGCATGAGTGCGAGTGAGAAAGTATTCGACACCCTTATAATATCTGCGACATGCGCTAGAGTAAGATAAAAGGTCTACATATTTTTAAGTTGGTTTCCAAAAATATTGCCGGCAAATTGTGCTGAATCGCTTCACGTAGCGTGTTGTCGTGTTGCTAAATTTGCTATTTTTTGTGTTAAACATAAAGTCAGTGGTAAATATTTTTAGTTAATTAAGTAGGAAAGGTGGTTCTGCATGTTGTATTAAAATATGGTAGCCGTACTGATAAGCAAGAAGATGGTATTACGTTTCATAGGTAAGTTGATACATGTTCGTGACAATTTATTTGTATAATATTATTTATTTTAAAATCAGTGACCTAGTGTTTCTTTAAAATAACTTAAATTATGGATATATTTACCTAATTGGTTGCATTTTGACCGCTTAAAAATACTATATAACGTAAAAAAACAGAAAATTATATTTTAATTCTGAGCGTCTAGTTCGAGCACTTTGGGCGAGCACTAGCGAAATGGTCTATGGTCTCGAACATTTATAGGCGAATGCGTTCGCTCGCCCACAAACCAAACGTACGGCACGTAGCTTCATTTAGCAATGCAACGGGTGGCGTCTATATGTATCTATAGTCTATGGTTGAAGCGCTTGCGTTACCATTGTTCGAAAACGCGCGGAATTTAAAATGAGTGATTTCGCATAAGTTTTCGATATCGCATTTTTCTGAATACATGGGGGTTTTATATTATATATTTGTATTTAATCTATGATGGGAGTGCACTGCACACTTTGCTCCTTTACTAGAGCCGTCCCTGACTCCCACTTCACAATATGTGATCAGTGACCGCGAGGTGAAAGTTTTCTAGGCGGACGCCAGAAGCGGAAACCGGTTTCGATACATTTTTTGTTGTTGCAGTACATAATATCAACAAAACAACCGGCTTCTACTTTACTCTCTTCAATGCATGTGAAAATGTTATGTTTCATGTCGAAAATAGACTCAATAAAATCTGCGTGCATTTAAGTTAGGATGCAACGTGTCCATACACACTGACAATCATTTTATTTCAGTGAAGCGCGATCATTCATAGTGTTATTTATCATCCAAATATGACATTGTGTACTGCTGATACCCGTATGTACTAGGGTTTTTGGAATCCTGGGAACCCGCTCAATTTCTCGATCTGGAAGTCACGTGATTGAATATACATAGTTGAATTCCTTAATTAAGAGATTCCGCTTTCGCTTTACATAGAGTTTATCGAAAATAGCGTATTTTTTGTTTGAGTGTAAGCTTATTAAAATATATAAGTATAGACGTCGTGTCCGTATCATTGCCAACGTTGGCTCTCCAGATACATCCGACGTGGATGTTGGCCGCCTCCCGAAGTTTTTCTATCAGATTATTACGAGAAAATAATATGTTGGTAACTCATTCGTTCAAGACAATCATGTGGATAGTCTAGATTCAAGCCACACATTGAAAAAAGAGCATGTGAATTTACTACACGCGGGATTCGCACCTGCGACCCAAGGGTTCAGAAACGCCCGACACCTGCTTTCAACCCATAAGTATATGTAAGTATTTACTACAATTAAAATAGCATTGATTTAATTTATCGTATTTGTTCACTATACTATTATCTGTTATGTTGTACTCAAAATTTTCGCCCGCGGCCTTGACTGTCATAATAACAGAAGAGAGTGGTCAAGTGAGTACCTATAACATTCCTGTTGACTCAAGTAGGTACCTACCTACATAATATATTAAATGAAATAACACAAGTTAGTAGGTACGTACATAATTATTATTAATATTTTCATAATATAGAATCCTCACAAACTTTTCACAACTTTTAAAAGCTTGGATTATTTTGTATAGTTACCGTAAATATTATAACATAATATTTTTTAATTTGTTATATTGTGTATTTGGGTATTTTCGCTAAAGTTTGTACATGTTTGAAATTTGGGTAATATTATTTTTTCACTCAAATCAACCATTTTTATATAGCTAGCAGATTCCTTGTTCTATTGCTGAATTGGTGATAGCAATTTTTCAGCAAAATATTCTGTTCGTTAGAGGATTAACCACGGAAGTCCAGTTTTTACCGTTTCTGAGTTAAATATGCAGAAAATTTTATTTTATTTCATTACACAAATGAATGAAACACTGAAGTCCATAAGTAGTAAATTAACCGATATAGCTAATTAATAAATCACTGAAGTCCAATTCTCTTTAGTGAATAAACAACGGGTGTCCTTTTTACGATGTTTATGCTCTAAGAAAAATGTTAATAAACCATTATAATAATTCCATAAACACGGAAGTCCAACAAACGTTAGGTAGGTACGTATTATCTATACTATAATTTTCGTTTTTCTTTGTAAAAATCCATACGCGCAGTCAGATTTCGACAAAATTTGAACAGTAGACGGGGCTGATGAGCCGGAGTGCGTGGTCGGGGTCTTAAATTTCAGATTTAACCCGTTGCAACCCGGGGACAGTTTTACGGTTTTTACGGAAAAAAGTCGCCGCGTACAAGGTCTTGAAACGCGGAAGTTAATGCTGCAACCCACATTTTTTATTGAAAATGTCGCTAGAATGTGTACATTTAAAAAATATTGGCGTTTATTTCAGCTTGATCGGAGGTCAAATGGCAAAGTTAGATTAGAAAAACTAATAACCGCCAGGTTGGCGCGGGTGACGTGTTACGCGTAGATCGGAATGCTTCACTCACGGACAATAATTGTATGTAGTGGCATCAGAGCCGGAGTGCGTGGTCGGAGTCCCGAATTTCAGTTTTAACCCGTTGCACCCCGGGGACGCATCAGAGCCGGAGTGCGTGGTCGGGGTCTCGAATTTCAGTGTTAACCCGTTGCACCCCGGGGACAGCCCGGGGGCTTGCAACAGAAAATTACCAGTATGAAAGTAATAATGGTTGACTTGGATAAGTGTTTACCTACTCCATATAGTTTCCATCTGAGAAAATTGTGGACTCTGAATTTTACAATTTACGATGATGCAAGTGGTGAGTGAGACACAACACTGATGTGGATGAAATAAAAAGTGGAAGTGGTGGCAATAAGATCGGCTGCTGCTTGATGAAATGGGCATCTAGCAATGTTTTAGCAAATATTGAAGAGCTGACGATTTGGTATGATAATTAATTGCATTATTTTTTCATATACCTGGTTTCTGAAAACCATTCCTACGCATCCGAATCATAAAACACAGATTCCTATTACGAGGCCATACACACATGGAGATAAACACTGACCACTCTATAACAGAACGTTAAAAAAGATGCTGAACGGTATGCAGATTGTTACTCCATGGGATTGGGTTCAGTTTGTAGGGACATGTAAAAGAAACAAGCCTTTTAAAGTTATTAATTAACATGGAGTTAAATGATATAAACAATTATTGCTCTTTGTATGCATCATCTTCAGCTCCTTTTGTGGCTCAAAAAAAGAATATTGATGGCACACCTTTTTTTTCTTTTTTATTTATATATTAAAATGGCGCTGGTTACCTACGTTATAAGGCGAAGTTCTCCGATGAAGATTTCCAAACTGTGGACCTCCGACCGTCTCGCTCGCCGTAAAACGCCGCAAACTTTTTAAAGCTGACAAATTTTCCCCCGTAGATACCAAGGCACAATGGCTGACCGGTCCAACTGAGGGTCAATCCGACTTGAGAAGCTCTTCCCTTTCAACCGACATAATATGGGGACACTCCCAGATGATGTGATCGGCATCCTGCAATTCGGCACATAAGCAAGTCAGAAATTCTATTAGGCCAAGAGCTTCGAAGCAAAACCACCGTGTCCGGTTAAGATCTGCAAACTATGAAACAATGGATATCTCCAGAATTTCAAGAATTTTATGATAGAATTCCACATAATTCCTCATCAGCTGATGTCCCGGAGAATGACCAGGTATAATTCTCATTGTGTTGATTTTTTTCTAGAGCCATAATAAATTTCAAATAATCTTGTACTTATGTAAATTAAAAAAATATATAATTCCTTTTCATAATTAGACTTACTGAAACATTTTGTGTATTTATAATAAAATAATTATTAATAATATGATGCACAGGAAATAAAAATAATTTATATGGACTTCCGTGTATTATCTATAGGTGAAGTATTGCTTAGTGGTACTTCTACATTATGTGTTAGAACATAAAACACGGAAGTCCATTAATTTATTAATTCTAAATAATTTGGTATTTCTATCTATACTATGGTTAAAAATAAATTTAATTATGAATAATACCGTTTACAGACCCTAATTACTATAGTTCTTTAAAAAGTTATAGAGTTTCAAACATTTAACCTACACTAAAATCATTCTCCTGAACAAAAGTCCAAACGTGACTTCCGTGGTTCTTCCTCTAACGTATTGTATTGATTAATACAATATTTATGTCATTTTTATTATGAAATTGGGCATAATAAGTTTCCGTTCCGTGACTACGAAACTAAGCTTATAAAACATGAATGAGACACTTTTTATCACTTAAAAGAGCTCTATTAGATTAAAAAAACCATACACTTAAAAATAAAACTACAAATAGTCAAAAAATATTATTGAATTTTAATTCTTGGGCACATTTCGTTCCACTCCGTTACCATATGTCTATAATGGCAGAGCATTTTTCCTTTAGTATTTGAAAAAACCAATCTATGTTCGTTGTGCTATTTTTTTAAAGATAGTAACCACTTTTACTAAATTTTATTGGAAAAATACATAAGTTTCGTTATTTAATAATCAAATGAAAAATAGTTAACGTTCAACTTTTTTGGGGACATTTTCGGAATGGAACGAAATGGTAACGGAATGTAATTTGTAAAGCTAAAGTTACATGTTACCATAAAAACAAATTTTTGTTTTATGAAATTTATTTGAATTTTTTGATAGTCAGATATATATTCAACGTGCGTCACAATAACAAAACAAATCAAACTTAATCACTAAAATAGAGATATTTTATAATAAATTTCACAATAGTAGTAAAATAAGGTAGGTAATAATTTTGACACACTATACATTACCATAACTTTTATTTGGCATTTATATTATTTGTAACTCAGATAAAAAATATTTTAAAGCAAATTAACAATATTTGAAAGAAAAAAAAATCAGCAAGGGATTCGGACGCGAGTTCCTAGCGCGGCACGGAGTATATAACTTTTACGAAAATAATTACAATCGATCTCGGTTATTACGATCTCGGACATAGCGAGATCTCGGATGTAATAAGGAAACATTTGTTGACATTTGGTTTATGATTTTCGCCATACATTTAATTTATTCACTGTTATCACGAGCAACTTATCGGATATACCGAGCTAAAATACTGTTAATGTGTCGATCGTTTTCAAACATTTCGACCCTAAGCAATAAAATCCGATTGGACAGGATGCCGCCGGGGTCGGATTACGTTTATAAAACTAGTAAAGTCTAAGTACCTACCTTATTGGTGTTTCGCCGACAATAATAAAAAAGTATCCACGCATATGGTTAAAAAATCCAAGGTTTTTGAAGTCCGTAGGTACCTACCAGCGTTCATTAAAATAAACAACTTCTTTTGTAGTTTATGAATGCCATGCTCGTTTCGGAGATTTTTACGATGGTTTCCAAATTTTTTATTTTCGACTTTTTGTGTAATGTGACATGCACATGCTCATTTAAAAATACCTATTCTCTGATATAACGAGTAACGCTTATAACAAGCAAATTCAGTCGGTCCCATCTTCCTCGTAATAACCAAGTTCGACTGTATGTTGTCTTGAAATTTACTTGTATTCATCAACATAAAATGTAGCTATACAGGTTGATTGTAATCAAGACGTACTTTTCTGACATTTCGCGAATACCTACAGTTCCAGGTATTAAATCTAATAGGGTACACATTTCTGTTAAATATGACAAAAAAATACTTTTTCATACATTTTTATAAATTTCTATGCCTAAAATGTATGGAGAAGTTTTAAAATTTTGGTGGCGTATAACAGAAAGAGTATGACAGAGCCAGTGCCTGTCTCGAAATTATTTCAGTCTGGTGTTTTTCCTTTTCCTTCTGTTGTTTTTTTATCTCTCCATACTTTTATCTGCGCTAGTTTTGCGTATTAAGACATATCACATACTTTTTTAATCTTTTTTAATCTTTATTTCTATATTTTTTAATGAAAATATTTTTGTTTTTCATACGAACAGACAAAATAAAACTTTTTATAATCTATAAAGAACTAAACACACAATGTAAACCCAACTTTATGCATTCCATTTCGTTACTTTTACATTCCACATATACGTTACCACCAATATAGTTTCGGAATGGAAG
This sequence comes from Rhyacophila brunnea, assembly GCF_057557595.1. Classification (NCBI taxonomy): domain Eukaryota; kingdom Metazoa; phylum Arthropoda; class Insecta; order Trichoptera; family Rhyacophilidae; genus Rhyacophila; species Rhyacophila brunnea. The sequence goes on from NW_028232752.1 coordinate 38,573,973, forward strand.
TAACTGATTCTGTTTCAGAAATGGTTGTAGCCGAAATTTAGCTTAGTTTTATTTTTAAACTTGTGATATGTTTTATTATATCTGTAGTATGAAAAATAAGCTCCATATGTATAGTATGTGAAATAGAAATATGTGATTTTATTTCATTTCAACAGTAGTGGAACTTCTTAAATGACCAACCCAGAAAGCAACCTGTTCCGATAGCGATACCGACACACACCAACAATTAAAATTGTAAATGGCGATCAATGTTATCAAAAGTGTCGCTACATTAAAAAAATACATATTTATAGTGGACATTTTTCGCCTTCATGCTAAAATCGTGGTAACGGAATGTGTAATTCCACTCTTTCAAATATCCTGGGACACACTTTAAACGTGATTTTTTTCAATATCGGTCCAAATTTACGTAAAACTGTATATTTTCCAAAAATATATAATGTAAGCTGTTGAAGACACTACGAATTTAATTTTACACACTCAAAATTAATGACGAAATCAGACTTTGTTTATTTGAATTTAGGAGTGGGACATGGTAAAAACACACTACCTTTCGATCTAAATAATCAATTAAAAATATATACAGGTCAGACAGTTGTATTTAACTGATCGAATAAAATAAATTAAAAAATTTGCATGTTAAAAATACACAACTTTCCAATATTCTATAATATAATAACTATGAAAAAATCAATCAAAGTCATGGGACATGCCAAAAACGCAATGTACAAACTTTGGCGAAAATGCCCACTTACATTTAATTTACGACTATGACATAAATACATGCTCTGTTATAAGATAGGCATTCATATTATGTAAGATATTATTGGAATTACCGTCCGTATGCACTTTGGCTACAATCAAGGAGTTAGGTACTTAACTGGCAACACAAAAAAACACCTCTCAACAAAATTGACGAGCAGTGTATACAAATAACATTACTTGTTATCATCTCGTGTGTATATCCGTAAAACCAAACTGCTTACAAATGGCTGACATCACCTCGTTTAAGAATTTATACTTTTGAAGTGCGTGCACATACTTAATAGGTAATTTTATGTGGTCGTTCGTTCCTGCGTTTTATATCATAATAACGTTGTTTTTTTTTAATAACGACTAGCTAGTGCTATAGCTAGACGGACCCGAACGTCCACACGTTAGAATAATGTGCATTTTGCGGCCGACCAAAAATTCGGTCGTTTTTTGTTCGTTATTAAAATTGTCAACGGCTAGTGACCGCCGCCCTTCCCAGATATACTGCTACCCTAGTCATATCACAAGAATAAATTGGTAAGGAATTCAACGAACGTAAAACATGACCAACACGTCACTAGCCGAATTTGCTACCCTTCCTTGCGATACCAACCATTTACCTTATTTTAGTTTAGTAACTACAATAATTATTGTAGTTACTACACTAAAATAATTATTCGATTAAAAATCATTCACAATAAGTATATTTCTTTACCGGAGGGATATTTACAGATATACTACTTGTCTTAATTATGATAGCACGGGAAATAAATTTTAATTTGATTTTTTTCTAGAAAATGATTTTTCAACAATTTTACTTTTGCACAGTGGCGGCCAAATACTTGGGGCAGGCCAGAGACTAGTAAACAAAACCAACAGACGTGACAATTAGACTCAATCAAAACACTTAATCACTAGATAGTTAGACTTGGTTAGTTTCAGGGAAATAAGTGCAAGACCAACCTAATTTTGAATGTTATAATTAGTAATGACAGAAGAATGAAGTTGCACAGATTCGTTTTTAACAATTTCGAAGTGTAATTCACATCCACACATTAGTGACAACTAATATATCGGTATAGGTTAGGTTAGGTAGGTATATGGCAGTAGAAGACTCATGCAAAAATTTAAAAAAAACTCTGGTAACTGACATTAGTAAATATTAGAAAATGAAAATGTAGCTCGAAAGGGCTGTCGACATTGATAAATCAAAACAAACACTGTAGTAGATAGATATTCGATAAGAATTTCTTTCGTTTCAAAACCATGATAGTTGACGTCCACAGTTGATGCCATGTAAAATAATTAATATAGGTATGTAGGTAATATCAGCCGTTTAAAAAAAAAGTCAAACGTGATCACTGATGAGTGATGACTGATGATACTTCAGTCGCATAACTGTTGGTTAATGGAAGCAAATAATGCACGGATGGTTTAATTATTGTTAAAAATACGTTGACCGAAATCCAATGGATGCGGGTTCGAGTCAAGCTAAAAACAAATATTTTAGTACCAAGTATTGTTTTTAAACGATACATCAATAATTATTATAAGCGATATGGTTAATCTAGTTATACATACTGGGAACACAATAATATACTAGATACTAAAAAAACTACAAGAGTTCAACTTTCAACAAATTGATTATGATAATATTATAGTTTTCAATATATTTATAGTTTAGGCGTTTAGAGCAACTACGCATATCGCATAAATAATATAAAAGCGTGTATTAGTTGATATTATCTTCGCTCTACTTTGTCCATACTCAATCCATAAATATCTACCAAAGCGAATGAATAAAACCGCCAATTTCCAAGTCACTGCAACCTCACGATATTCGAATATTTTAATGAGCCAAGAAATAATTCATTAGCCCGATGTACGGCCACGTAAATCTACTATGACCCACGGGACTGTGTGACCACGGGAATTGAACCCGAAGCCCCTGGATGCAAAACCTGTACTTACGCTTTCATCTATGGAGGCGCCATGAAAAAATATGTATGCACTAACAGCACCAGGAAACAGAAAAGTTTGTAAATCACCGCAATGCGAACCAAGTTGATCAGCACAAGCGATCTGCGTTAGAAAGCACGTGATGTCATAATGCGGTGCGACGGGAGCTTTCCCGGCCGACGCTATCGGCGAAACTTTACGATGAGTCGCCGTGACAGGGGGTCGAGTGGAAAATCATCCCCGCTTTCGCCCTGAAAGGGGAAAGCGTGAGTGGACTGACTCCTAAATGAGTCATGTCGCGAGGAAATTTTTGGTGTGTCACTGAACATAAACGTCAGCGTAAAAAGGGACTTCCAATGTTTTCGGGGTAAATCATAAACTTAGATAGGTACTCTCTTGGATATATTATACATATGTATAGGTAATATAATGGGGGTCTAACGGGGTAGTGCATGCGTACCGCACGACACTATATCCTGATAATGTCGCATAGCCTCTCCTACTCAATTCCTATCTCTACCTCCACGTGGTGAACCCTGGAAATCTGAGCAACTACACCTAAGATCAGGTAGTTAACCCTGGTGGAAGGTGTAGTCAGGGCTAACGGAGACGGAAGAAATGGCCCTCCGAAAGGGGGGTTGGACGTGTGGCTAACAACCTCATTCTGTAAAAAACACATTGTTACGAAACCACAACAACAGCTCAGATAACCTGGCAAACGCTTTAAGGAAATACGATTTGGAACATGGAATACATTATCACTCTATCGACCAGGAGCACTTAAACTCCTTACAAAACAACTTATAAAATACCAATGTGATATTACGGCCCTACAGGAGATGCCATGACAGTGAACATCACTTTGGGACTGGTTTTATCGTAAGCAAACGAGTGAAACATTTAATTATTGGGTTCGAACCAGTCAACCCAGGGACCATGCGACTGCGAATTAAAGGAAGTTTCTTTAATTACTCATTTATAAGCGTGCATGCCCCTACAGAGGATAAGTCGGATGAGGAAAAAGAGGACTTCTACGATGCATTAGAAAGCACGCACAACAGTTACCCAAATCACGATGTGAAAATAATATTAGGTGTTCTCAATGCCAAAATAGGACGGGAGGAGATCTACACTGCCATTGTCGGAAAACATAGTCTTTATAATGAAAGTAATGATAATGGTACCCGACTAATTAACTGTGCAGCGTCACTAAATATGGTAATTGGTAGCACAGTGTTTCCCGGTAAGGATATAAGGGAACTTGGAAATCCCCGGATGGGTGCACAATAAACCAAATAGACCATGTTTTGATAGACAACAGTCACAGATCAGATCTAATGAGCGTCCGGACATACAAAGGGGCTAATGTATACTCAGACCATTTCCTAGTGTGTGGAAAAGTTAGAGCAAAGATCTCAAACACCAAAAAGAAAATGGGAGCAAGAGCAAAACCCTTTGACACAGAGAAACTGTAGATTCCGCAGGAACTGGCTCGGTACCAGGAGAGCTTGAACACTCACCTGAGCGACAATGTTGAGGTTGGAGACCATGAAGACGTGAATCAACAATGGGGAGAGACTGCCATGGTATCTTCAGCTAATGACACCTTAGGACGCCGAAAAACAGGTGAACGATCCGAATGGTTTGACGAAGATTGCCGCTAAGTCACTATGAGAAAGAATGAGGCTTACTTAATGATACTACAGAAGAAAACACGGGCATCAGATGATGAGTATAAAAAGCGCCTTCGTGACGAAAAGAAACTACACAAGAAAAAGAAGCGTGATTATTTAAAAAAGGAAATGATCCTACTCTAAGAACACTATAAATCCCAAGAAAGTCGCCTGTTCTATAGAAAGATAAATTATATTAGGAAGGGTTTCAAGCCTCATTATCACAATGTGCAATGATGACGATGGCATGATACTCACAGAAAAGCACCGTATTCTTGCCCGGTGGGTGGGTTTCTTTGATCAACATTTAAATACCCCCATGATGATGCCGGCAACACTAACATTAATACTCATGACCAGGAATCAGTACAAAGTGGCATGGATGATAACGAAGAATCACTGACATTAAATGAGGTAAAAGGTGCCATGTCAAGGTTAAAAACAAACAAATCGCCTGGAATAGATAACCTACAGAGTGAATTAATAAAATGTGGGGGGTCGATTGTGTTGTCGATTCTGATATTCCAGCGGCTGAACCCATTGTAGAAGGAATACTCGGGCACTACCAAGGATGCTTTCGGCGAGGGAGATCATGTGTTACTCAAATATTCACTCCAAGGCAGATTGTAGAAAAGACCACTGAATTCAATATTAACACGTATCGCCTGTTCATCGATTTTAATGCAGCTTATGATAGCATTAATCGAAACCGGTTATACGAAGCTATGCGAGAATTCGAAATTCCGACGAAACTTATTAAACTTGTAGAGATGACAATGACACCAGTACAATGCCGGGTGAAACTTCGAGCGGAAATATCCGAGCCATTTATATCACTGAATGGCTTCAGGCAAGGTGACGCTCTGGCATGCCTTCTTTTCAATATTGCGCTAGAAAGGCGATACGGGATGCGAGGATTGATGCCCGTGGCAGCGGCACGATATTTACAAAGCCCGTGCAGCTGCTGGCGTATGCCGATGATATCGACATCATTGCTATATCAGAATTGGCGCTGAAAAAGGCATTCACAGCACTAGAAGCCTCTGCCAAAAGAATGGATTTACAAATAAACGAGGCAAAAACTAAACACATGCCTGTATATGTCCCACCACGAGAAGGCGCACCAAAGTTAGATATTGATGCATACAAGTTTGAAACGGTCGACAGTTTCATATACCTTTGTTCTCTTGTAACTCGACATAATGATATTACAGAAGAAATCAACAAGAGAATCATGTCTGCGAATAAATGCTACTTTGGCCTGTTAAGACATTTTAAGTCCCGCATACTATCCCGCCGAACTAAAACCACTCTTTACAAGACACTTGTAAATCCAGTGCTCACCTACGCATCGGAAACCTGGAAATAAACTCTGCGAAATGAACGAGCTCTGAACATCTTTGAAAGAAAAATTCTCCGCCGTATATATGGACCGATCAGGGACGGCACCAATTGGAGGAGAAGATATAATGCTGAGCTCTGCGGGCTGTACGAAGATTGCATCGCAGTTCAATCAAATAAAATTGGGAGACTGCGATGGCAAGATCATGTGCACCGTATGAATGACAATTAGCCGGAAGAGTGATGTCCAGCAATCCAATAGGGCGTAGAAGAAGAGGCAGGCAAAAGATTCGCTCGTTGGATGGAGCTGCCTCTGCTCTGAATTGGAAAGCGGCCACACTGGATAGGGACAGGTGGAGGGAGCTGTGGAGGAGGCCAGGACCCACACCGGGTTGTCGCGCCCCTGATGATGATGATAGGTAATATAATATGTATAATCCAAAGTATAAAGCTCGATGCATCCGATAACAGTTGTTACAAATATGGGGGAAAAATTATAGCAAGTAGGTATATTTCCAAAATCCTTAAATATTTTAAAATACTTTACGTATTCTTGGAGACCCTAGATATGACGGAATCCAAGCATAATTTCACTAAAAGATATTAATTAGGTTGGTATAAAGTTATATCGAATTGAAATAATATCAACTGACTGCGAGAATGCGATGTTTCATTGTAGCAGCATCCAGAAGTATTATACCTATGACACGTTCAGTGGGTAAAAAATTAACAAAATTAAGTTTTAGGCAAATTCACCGAAATAGAAAAAACGCCACTTGATTTGACTTAAAAAATAGGAAAAATGCCACATGACATTGGAAACTTTATTCACATTTGAAGGACTTGTGTAGGGTTTCGATGTACTATGTACTTAAATACATAAGCTTAAAATTGCAGAAGATTAGTGTGGATGGAATCCGATGAATGCAGGTTCGTGCACCTACTGTCAGGCGCCATATGTATATATTTTTTATAATAGGTATGTTTCTGATGTGTTTTTAAATATTATTATTTATGTATATCAAGAATATTTAAGGGGGGACATGCTCGTCGAAGGTCAAAATTGAGTTTTTATTGTATATTCAAACCATGATCCTGGACACTCCTTAAACGTTGTAGATGATCTATTTATATAATTTTGAAGCCTTATTATCCTTTATAGTTATTTTAAACATTTGATGACTGCATGAAGTATTTTTGTTACATAAAATAGTATTCTTTTAAACCTCTCGCTCTAATGTTTTAGAATATAGTCATATTTCGGTACATAACTGTGCAGTGGTGTTAAGATTTTTTACATTTATTAATTTTTAAACGCATTTATATAACCATTAGCATAATTTATTACGAGATAATTTTTGTAAAATATTCACGATACAAAATTATATTGATAATCTCTGTGATCCCAAATTTGACAAGAATTAGGCATTTTATTATTCAAAAAATCGGCAAGATTAACACATTTCAAGATGATTCTAAAGATATTTATTATAAGCTATATCTTTGACCATTCAAGTGTGATAAACATCTTATGAATAATGATTGCTTTATAATAATTATTGACCTAAGAATAAGGTAGTGTTTTTTTGAAATACGCCATTTCTTTTGTCATTCCCCAGTGGTTAAGCTACAACATACGGCCGTAGCCATAAATTGACAATCTATAATTAAAGTAGGGAGTAAAATGATATTGACGCGCGTGTTTGAACATGTACCGTTTAAAAAAAAATAAAAAAAAATTCAGTTTGGTACATGTTCAAACACGCGCGTTAACATAATTTTACTCCCTACTTTAATTATAGTTTGTCATTTTATGGCTACGGCCGTATGTTGTAGATTAACCACTAGAGAATGACAAAAGAAATGGCGAATTTCAAAAAAACACTACCTTATTCTTAGGTCAATAATTATTATAAAGCAATCATTATTCATAAGATTTTTATCACACTTGAATGGTCAAAGACATAGCTTATAATAAATATCTTTAGAATCATCTTCAAATTTGTTAATCTTGCCGATTTTTTGAATAATAAAATGCTTAATTCTTGTCAAATTTGGGATCACAGAGATTATCAAAATAATTTTTTATCGTGAATATTTTATAAAAATTATCTCGTAATAAATTATACTAATGGTTTTATAAATGCGTTTAAAAATTAATAAATGTAAAAAATCTTAACACCACTGCACAGTTCTGTACCGAAATATGACTATATTCTAAAACATTAGAGCGAGAGGTTTAAAAGAATACTATTTTATGTAACAAAAATACTTCATGCAGTCATCAAATGTTTAAAATAACTATAAAAGATAATAAGGCTTCAAAATTATATAAATAGATTAACTACAACGTTTAAGGAGTGTCCAGGATCATGGTTTGAAAATACAATAAAAACTCAATTTTGACCTTCGACGAGCATGTCCCCCCTTAAACATGCAAAATATTTTCAAAATTCCGATGGTTTAAACCGGTTAAACGGTTAGTTAGGGCAGAGCGGGGTCACTTGATCATGATTTTGCTCAAAGCAGTATATCTCCTAATTAATGAAGAAATAAGAAATGGTATCTTTTAAAACAGTTAAGTTGTTTATTTGGTCGTAACTCCATCAAAAACTGTAACAACCAATGGGGTTAGTTGAGACAATAGGCGTAGAAAGGTTTTTTCATCAGAGCAATATAAAATACAAACAAAATCTTTCTTAAATCTTTAATCCAAATTATTAGAAAACAATAGGAACATATATATATATATATATAGTTATACTCGTCTGTACTTTCTTCTTCTTTCGGAGATTTTTAGTTTTCTTAACAGGTCGTGTCTCTTCATCAGATTCAGAGGAACTCTTCAAAATAGCTTTCTTCACTATCAGTTTCCTCGACTTTACTATCTTCTTGCTACCCTCACTTTTCCGTTAACTCTGTTCTGCAGCAAGCTGGTCCTTCTCGGGTGTATCTGTTACTCTCAGGTGTACGTTTGTTATGGCTCAAATGACCCTTTCCCCAAATTATTACTAATTGGATTGAGCCACCCAAAGACTATTATTTTTGATACTGTCATCGCATAAACATACTATTTTGAAATCAAAATACATTTACTTGATTGCCGTAACACCACAGACATGTGCTAGAGACCAAAAAGTATGAGGAACTGCTTTCTTTACTTTTGGCGTGAAAATAGTAACATCGCACGTGCTCAGTCACATCGAAATCGAACACCGGACGGCGACTGACGCAATTGCGGATTGGCTGCCTACCCCTCCCGCTTTGTTCGGAATCCATCGCTTGTATCTATAATGCAGCGTAACCCCCGTTTCATACGGGACACCGGTGTCGCGCTCGTAAGGAGGCCATTGTATCCGAATAAAGGGGCCTTTGTATTATGTTTATGAACACCCAGAGCTAATGAGTCAACGTATAATTTCGCGATATAAATTAGAACATAAAACTGGTTGCGGTCATAAAAACATGTGCATCGGCGGCTTGAGCATGTAACGGCCGACGGAAAAGTGTACCGGACACGCTTAGACTCGTTAGCTCGGGGCGTTCATAAACATAATACAAAGGCCCATTTATTCGAATACAAAAGCCTCCTTATTATATACGAGCGCGACACCAGTGTCTCGTCTGAAACGGGCCTAAGAGTGATAATACGGGTGGCGCAGGTGAGCCCGTGACTCAAATGACCCCGCTCTGCCGTATTAGCAGTCCCTTGAGAGCGCTGGAGCGGTGCACACCCACCCACTCAATTTATGCGAAAAGACTTATTTTTTTAAATAAGTATTTCATTTATATTTGATTAATTAAAAGTGTTCTGATCTATTACCGTAGTCATTAATTCATATACAAAAACAAATTCTAATATGTGTTTTTAACCGGCTATTTTAAATATTATATGTTGATGGGAGCGATACCCGACATCGCTCGACCTAAGCGCCCAGTTCGATTTCTTTGCAATGAGAAAGAGCGTCGTCTGCCTCGTGGACTAGCAATATGTAAATATTTTTTCTGCGTGCTCCGGAGCGACAGTTTCAGTCGCTCTCGGCCCGAATGCGGCTTCATCGGTTTTAAAACAATACAGCTTGTATCACACGTACAATTATTGTTTGACAATTTTTATTCAATATTATTATACCAATTAATTCTTTTCACAGTACGTATATTAAATTTCCGCACATGTTGACAACATTTCTCAAATTTAGGCGAAGTACAATTTAAAAATAAACTTCAAGTTTTTTTCAGTTTGATAACTAAATTCACAATGTTTATCAAGTATGATATCTCTCCAAACTAGCTCTGTGGGGGGTTTAATATGCGTGGTAGGGTGGAAATCGTAAAATATCACGGCTACATGCTTAAATAATGTCAATTTTGATGAGTTACTGCTTTCAAGAGCCACATTAAATCAGGTCACCTATTTTCTTAATTTGTTATTGAAGTAAGCCAATCCTTAATATGTTGCTTCTCATTAGCAGAAGTCCTATTTTTTTATTGGAATTAATTGATAAATGGCATTGTTGATGATAATATTCTCAATAGTTTTTTTTTGATTTTTTGGTGAAGTTTTGATGAAGGCAAAGGCCTTTTTACGGCAGTCAAAAGGTGAAAAAAGTGAACTCCCAGTAAAATAACTCACCGGTCGCCACTGCCTATTAGTAAAAAAAAAAATCCCCCGCTAACCATGTAATATTTTCCATCGGTTAATTGGAAGCCCTTTAATAATAATTAGTAATACACTTGGTCAACAGGAAAATAATGTACCTAACACGTCACATTTGTACCTACTAAAATAGGTTACTATAACTGTGCATTTCCATAAATTTAAAACAAACTACCAACAAACGTGATTAAAACAGTTAAAATCGTTTAGTCCGAATTAATTCACGGCTAATTTATCAACGTCTATTTAGGCAATCAAAAAAATAATTTACCATATTAATTAATCCAATGCCACGTACCGACAGATTGGTATTTTTACAATAGATTGTCCCAAAGTCCATATATTTTCAATTGCTATGATAATTGATTCTTTACATTTACAGCTCATTAAAATGTTTCAGGGAAGCATAACCGAATATTATACGGTGGCAATTAATACTTGAGATGCTTTCATTCTGTGATACTTTTGAAGGGGAACGATGAGCTGACAGACTTAAGAAGACGTAATTAAAACAAACAGACGAGTGCGTACTATAAACGTCTCAGCATACTGGCAACATTGTCTGTATCGCATTGACTGGCGGATCTTTGTGAAGTATCTGTCAACTGGAGCGATAAACACGTCAAATTATCACGAAACTGTCAATTTGTCACACGATGTCATTGAACATCAAGTATGTACAAATAAAATATGAATCAGTAAATAAAATAATATTTATATTACCATAGTAGAATAGTTAAGTCGCTATTGTCTAGCTCAGCGGTGCACAATCCGCCATATTATTATTATCATTTTATTGCGGCCCACGGACTAAATGAAATTTACGAGAAAAGGTCGAGCGCATTCTAATAATTGAAACTTAATAAAATGATTTCATTCGTTGTTAGATTTTTATAACAACTTTATTGTGTAGCAAAAATATTACTTATATAGCGGCAGTACATAGTTATCTTGCCCTCCCTGTAGATTGGTGCAAGTGACAATAATATCCCGGCGTGCCGAAAATGTGCATATTTTTTAAGTTTGCGCACTGCGCTGCAAATTCATATTATATAAACACTGTTTACAAACAAGCAACCTGGCAACGAACCACAAGCCACAATACATGTAACATTTTAATCGTAATAGTTACATGCACATTTTAAATGGCTTAAATGCGTGACGTGTAAAGTATGTCGGATTTTCTGAATATACTACGCAGATAAATAATAATTCCATATTTTAATCACTAACCATCCGCTCAACTATGGTACACGTGTATGAGATTACATCAAACGCATCCACTGTTGACGTCTGGAATCCTATATAATATTCTTAGAGAGATTAAAGCAGCACATTTCATTGCGAACGCACTAAATATAAGGTGACTTAGTTAATCGGATAACCACTGAGCCGATTAAATCCGAGATGCATTCAGTCAATAAAATCAGCGATGCAATCGCAATCCACACGGTTAATAATTTTAATGTAGGTACAGATAACAGCTAACTTGGCTGAGTAGGTAGCTTTATTGAAGAGGGACGTACGTCGAATCGGGGCGAAATGGTGTTTTGAGAATAATTCTTGACTCCTTCTGTACCATTCACAAAAATCTTTTTGAGGTAGTGTGCCGCTAAATTTCAAAATGTCAACACGTCATACCTATATACTTATATAAAAAATGTTAAAATGCTTTTTCACAAAATTGGAATACTCAAATAGAATAATAAACAACTTAAATCAATTAGAATACAATGACCATACAAGGTGGCTCTTGTGGTGCAATGCGTAAGTCGCTGGCCTTCCATCCGGGAACTCTGGGTTCGACCCAGTAAGGATGTTCTCAAAGCCTGGGTGTGTGTGATTGTTCAAAATTACCAGCAAACATCTTGTACGAAAAAACAAAGACATGGTTATTAATAATTATTATGTTGGTCATTTAAATGTATTAATATATTTTCAAACGGTTCTAGTTCCACCTACGTGCACAATTCACAACGTGATTTTTTTATTATAGCAAAAACCTTATGACACGACACTATATAGGTATATATAACTATATATTGTAAATATAGTTTATTGAAGTGATTTTTATTTAGGTAACTATGTATTTATGTCTCTCCTTGATTTGGCCAACAAATTCGTATCTTATTATTTCCGCCCAATATCCCAGCTGGACAAAATAAATAAAATCTAAAACCTTAATATAACGAATATTATATCATTTACCTACTTGAAGACTGATGCGTGATCAATCATTTCAGTTATCACCGAAGAAGGTATATAATTTCATGACAATCAGATCGCTTACCTGCAAAAAAAGAAAGCACAACATTAATATTATTACATAATATTTTTTTTGAACAATGAATATAATTGTAATATTTTGGGGATAAAAATGTAGGTATTATATTGTTAGCTCATTGCGATAAACATTTATTTACTTAGCGATAAAGATTAGATACCAAGTCATTGAATTGGAAAGTAAGATATGGTTTCATGAAAGGTAGCAAAGATGACCTTATTGCATACTATGTGATAATATTTTTATAAGTATTATATAGGTTTAAATTTTACGTGCGGGCTGGCTTTTATTTATGAAGTATTACATACGGGATTACATACATGCGGGAAATATTTAATTTTATTTGGTATAATTTGAAAATCATCACGAAGAAGGTATATATTAAAATCATAATAAAATATTGGAATATAACGGAGATTTTAATATACCTGTAATCAACGAATATAATTTAACAACGATATTTAGTTAAAGTAAATTCTCTTTGACGAAAAATTGATCTTATAATAAATAGTTTCTTGTAAGCGATGCAACTGGATTGGTAACGCAATGTCAATCTTATATGGAATACCTTTCCATGAAGATTTCACTAACAATACTAAAATTACAAACAATAGTTGCAATTTATATTTGTATATAATTATGACACTTCACCGCTTATGTTCCATTTCGCGTTCCTCACATAAAACAAAACATGAATAAATTCGGTACCACTGTGTAGCAAATAGTAATAGCAAATGTAGTGCATACATCACTCTGTAAAACAGTAGTTATAGTGTAGCCCTGTAGCCTTTGGAAGAATCAATAATCTTGATTTTTTTTTATATCCGCGAACTCGACTTAAAAGTTCAAACGTTCCTCGCAAAATTACGTGGAGAGCGCAACATTTAGTTACATTGATTTATAGTTGTAAAGCATTGAACTGTTTACATTGTTGCATCGCATCGGCCAACAGACTGAGCCCGATTGTTATCCATGTAATTTGTTATCCCAATCGCACCGTAAAGTGGAAGAAATCGGACTGACATTTCCAACTCGTTGCCCATTAGACAGACGTTGCACTGTTAGCGACCTCACACACATATTCGGCGCAACCTCAACTCGTTATCTATATCGATGTAACTTAGTTAACGTCACACAAGAAATGTTAGGTAGGTACCTACTTTATGCAGTGATAGAATCAGGGAACACATAATTAATGGGAACTGGCTTACCCCACTTTTTTCCACTGGATGTGGTATAACAGGATACGGAGTGCGGAAATATATGGGATAAAAATAATTCGTGTTAAATAATATATTATTTTCAATAGTTACGTCTTAACTATGCATTAAAGTTAGTGACGTAAATGTAATGCGTTTTCAATATTTCCGGACAGTCGGGGCGCTTTTTTTACTTGGGTTATATGGCCTGACCGTCATAAAGTACCCTGCTTCAAAACTTTGATCCATGCCGACGGTTTTACATATTATATAGTATTTTATAAATCTGTCCTATGATAGAAAAAAACTTGCTAGTTAGAAAAGAAATAGTTTGGGCTTGCAAATCAATTGGTATCACTGGGCACGTTTGACTATTTAGATTAAAATTGCCTCCATTTTCAACTGTCAAACTTTCGTAAACACACAATATGATAATGGCTGACGAGCGCAATACCATTTTTGTAATACGTACAATAGATTAAGAATAACCTTGGTACAATAACTACACCGCGATTAAGTATTTATATTTAATTGACGAACGACGGATGCATCCAAATCTGCATCTTTGTCTCGTGACATTTTGTTCGTGGGGTGTTTGGCAGTTCAATCGATATTGAATTAATATAACATGTCTTTGTACGAGATCAGGTAGGCGATTTTGTTGAATTTGCTGATATGAGATTATGTCGTAGTTGCGTCGATTAACCATGTGAGTGGCCACATAGACTGGTCTTTGCAAATCGCAGCGGATAATGAATGCCCATCGTTTTCAGGTGGGCGTGGATCGTTTGTATTCAGCAACATTAGAGCCTTTTACATTTTCATTATTACCCATCCTATCAGATTCGTAATAAATTACAAGAATATAATACTCTTGTAGCCATTTTACCGTGCAATTATTCTTACGCGGATCGAACTGAAAATACGTATACCTACCTAACTTACTAAATATCTGCAGTCACATTGTACAACCCGTAGGTGGAAGGTACGTAAGTAAACTGAATTACATATAAGTATTATTACATATTAGAAGATGGTCTCTGGCTATGATAAGCGATATTTTAAAGTATTAAAAACTAAACCCTGATATAGCGGTAGGTACCTATGTCATCATCATCAGCCGGGGTCAATCCACTGCTGTATGAAGGCCTCCCCAAGCTTCTTCCAACTCTCTAGGTCCTGTGTCGATCGCTGCCACGTATTTCCGCCGAACTTTATCAGTTCGTCCATCCAGCGGCTTTAAGGGCGACCCTGTGGCCGTTTCGGGCCCCTTGGGTATCATTAGATGACGGCATTCGTCCAGCGGCCGTCCTTTCGACGAGCAATGTGCTCCGCCTATCTCCATTTCAGCTGTTTGGCAAGGTCTATTACATCGCATAGTCCTGTCTGCTTCCTAACCCATTCCTTTATCTTACGGTCCTTTCGCGTGATGCCCAACATACACCTCTCCATGCCTCGCTGTGCGACTCTCAGCCTTTAGACATCTCTCGTGTTGAGGGTCCACGTCTCACAGCCATACGTGAGCACGGGCAGCACACATTGGTTGAACACCCTACGCTTAAGACATAATGGCGGGTCATTCTTGAAGATACTATTCAGACGTCCGAAAGCACTCCATCCCAGCTTTGTTCTGTGAGCAATGTCATCGTGAATGCTTCCGTCTATGGGCACCTGCTGTCCGAGATAGACGTAGCTGCTGACCTGCTCGAGTTGGGTGCCATTAATACAGATAATCGCAGGGTCCGAAAAGTAGTTCCTCATCACTTTTGTCTTTCAGACATTTATCTTTAGGCCGACCGTTTGACTGACATCTGCGAGTTCTTGCATTCTACCTTGGAGGTCCTCTGGTCTTGTGAGAATATAACAATATCATCTGCAAAACGCAGGTGACTGAGGTGCTCCCCATTAATTGGAACATCTTTTTCCTCCCAATCAAGTTTCCTGAATAAGTCCTTAAGAGTAGCGGTAAAAGGTTAAGGTGAAATGGTATCACCTTGCCGGACACCTTTGTTGGTGGAGAATTTACACGACCGTTTGTGGAGTTTCACGCATGCTGTGGCATCACTGTAAATACTGTTCAATATGTTTATGTAGCGTCTGGAAATTCCTTGGTTACTAAGGGCTTTTATAATTGAGAATTTTTTGATGGAATCAAACGCCTTTTCATAGTCTATAAAACCAATATATAATAGCAGTTTGTATTCCTGGTAGCGCTCTATGATTTCCCTGACGACCTGTATATGATCCATAGTACTATAGCCTCTTCTGAATCCGGCTTGTTCTCTCGGTTGGTTCTCGTCTAGACGTTCTAGACGAGGTACCTATGTACTTTTCATTTTATATTCCACAAACAAACAGTCCTTCAACCAATTAGTATAGACACTTTAATATTGGAAAATGATTACCGTAGATATCTCAATCTATATGTATTGGTAGGTACCTAAGTAAAATTTAAATATGGAGAAATTTGCACGTAAAAATGAACAGTTCTCTGATCTTGAAATTTTGATTGGATTTCGTATCTTCAATAATTAATTGACACATACTATACACCGGTAAAACATATGCGGAATAAACCGGTCGTAAACAATGTACTGTTTTTTTATTGTAATCAGTACAAAATCGTTCCTCAAAGATTTGACGGTTGGCATATTATATGACGTTAACACTGATACAAAATTACAAATATTCATATATTCATAGTTGTACAATTTTCTCCTAAAAATTCAAAGTATGCTTCCTACAGCAACAAAACTGCTTGCGGGGCGCACGTTGCTACGCAATCACCATCTTTATAATTTCACATAGAAACGGTTGCCTTTGGTTTTAATTGTTTTGTGTTTCGTAAATAAATAGACGAGAGATAAAGATATTGTGCCCTGTCCTTTCATTGCATTAAACAGTGAACCGGTAGTTAAAAAAAAATACCAGAACGTCACTGCACAGGTAGTCAGGTAGGTACATTCTGAACATTTTCCAGTGTCGGAAAATGGGAGTGAAAGCCGGATTCATTTCCCGCGGCGAATTTCAAATGGCGCGGCGACAGCCTCTCGTTAAATTCATTGTATCGCAGGTGTAGCTTTTATCGCAAATGAATTGTACACTCGTAAATTGTCAGGTTGAAGTTGGACACAGAACCGGTCTCGTGTGTGTCGCTAATCTGAATTAAATGTATTAATGATATCATTTTACGTTAAATAATATTACAAAGGTCAGTAATAAACTATTCTAGTACAACTATATAGTAAGAAAATGGGATCACAAAAGTAATGACATGGCTACATAACTAAAACTCGGCGCTTTGCGCCAAAAGGGGGCCTCCACCCCCCTGGCCCCTAAGATGATGGCTACTTTAACCCTGAAGACTAAAATTATTTAACATGGATACATGCTTTCCCTACTGATTCTCTGAATGCTGGTTGTCCAAATTCGAAAGAAAAAAATTCCAATCTCTGTTGCTAACGAATTATATACGACCATTTACTTATTCATAGAGTATACACGCTTTATAACTTTGCACTTTTTTACTGCACTGATACGCCTCTTAGACTGATTACGTCGCATTAGATTAGATCAAATGATATTCACTTGTATTAATATATGCACTAATAAATAGATAGGTAATATTTAATAAAATATATTACGGAGTGCAGTCATGAAGTGACAACTCTACATTTATCATAAAAAATGTTCTAAAACGGTGTTGAAGGTAGAAATATCTTTTTTTTTAAATTATTAATTGTAAGAGTACATTATTCCCAGAAGGAATATTGGAAAACCATCTTGACGAAGAGAACTTACCTTACATACTTGGTAAAAACTGGCCATGCACATTATTAAGACTACAAAAATGTATTAAAGAAAAATTATAGAACAGCTTGAAAATTTGTTACCTAATACTTAATACCGCTCGCGGCCGACTGGAGTCTCACTACAATTGTGACATAATTTTTCGTTACGCCTGTGCGATCTTTTTTACGAATCCGCCCGGGATGTCAAGGCTAAAGCATGTATCCATGCTAAAAGCTCAAAGATATTGAACATAGAACTGGTAATCATTGTCCACCGAATCAACGGTAGGATTATGACCACGGGATAGTAACGAAACTGATCGTAAAAGTCAGAGGATCGCGGCAACGAAGGATTAACGATATTGTGAATTAAATTATATTATTACATAGAGCCATATATATTTCTTTTGAAACTAGGTTGATAATTAAAATGATGTACATTGTACATGGAGTATCTACAAGTTCTATAAGTACCTACAAGTAGTATTAATTTTATTGTAGGTACCTAATTTTTAAAATATCGTGCATTGTCATTTCAAGCATCACAGTATTCCAAATAGACAACCTACATGTAAGAGAATCGTATACACACTTTGAAATGTACCTACCTCACCTCCATGCAGTGTTGCCAACCGTACTATAATTATAGTACAATACTATAATTTTGATTCTGAAAAAAATGTAAAATACTATAATTTTACGCCGAATATGCCAAAATACTATAATTTTAAAGAATTCGAGCCGAAAAATGTTCCTGTACTATATTTTTTACAGAAATACTATAATTTTTACGCCTTTGTACTATAGTCAGCATAGAAAAATATGGCAACACTGCCTCCATGGCATTAAATGCAATATGTTACACCGCTATAGCAATGGAGATCCGTCTATGAGTATTTCCAATTGAATTGCACGCCTGCAAAGCGATCCCATTAGTTGGAAGAGAGAAACTGTCAGATAACCTGATTGCAGTCCCTATAGAGCTGCATACAAAAATAACAAACATTCTTAACTAGAATGCTGAATACTTTTTTTACCTAAGATATGTACAGAAGAATAATTGAGTTACATAGCATTTTACTTTTCACCATTTTTAAATTCCAATAGCAATCAACGAATAATCAACCTGTAGCATTTAATATAATTTACTGGAACAAGCACTGACGTGTACTTTAGTATAGTGCAAACTGAAAATCAATGCCCACTATATAGTCAGGCCGTGACATAAAACTGTAAACTTCGATGGCAGTCCCAGTAATTGATAATACTTAGAATGCAATATTATGGTAAACTGTTTGCAGAAAATGATTATTGTTAAATATTGAAATAAATGGTAATAATTTGAACGCAGTATTCAAACGTCCATTCATTGCGAACAGGTTACCGAAATTGCATTCGAAGATAAATTAGATAATCAATCTAGAACTATAACTACCACCACGGTCGGTGGTGGAAGTCTACCACCGTAATTCTGCCAAGTGCCACGACTGCCACGGCCTAAATATAGTCAGCCTTGAGTGTAAAGCATACGATTCAGTGTAAAAAATACTTACAGTAATTCTGAAAAAAACTATAGTAAGTAGGACCTGCCTACAGGAACATTCTTGATCTTGAATCCTAAAAAATAGTAGTAGGTATTTATAGCATATTTGGCGTAAAATTATAGTATTTTACATTTATCGCAGAAACAAAATTTTAGTATTTTACTATTATTATGTGCTACAAAACCGACCTACGCGTTGCAGGTCTGACATGACGGGACGCGCGTGATTTGGCATTGGTAGGTACAGACAGACCTTTCTATATCGAAAGCCATTATTTACTCAAAAATGTCGTGTTGTTTCCCTATATAGTATAGAACTAGGGTATCGAAATACCGTATTTTAAAACATGGTTTTGGATGCGCGTATTTCTTTAAAAATATGTCTTGCTTTGTTATGCTTGTGGTCAGTCAACGTATCAGATAATCAAAAAATGGTCTTCATACACGAAATTTGTGCGTTTTTCAAATCCTTTGAGGCAATAAGTTTTGGGAAATGCCACTTATTAAAGTAATGTTTGAATAAAAGACTTCACAAATTCCACACACAATTAAATTATATAAAAAAAATCATTGGTCAACAGAATTTAGCAAAAGAAAATAACTCCTTAACTAAGAAAATGCCTTTTCATTTTAATGAAAAGTTTTCTTATTCCATCTGTTGTTTATTTTGTGTTTAGGGGCGATCAAAAATAACACAATGGTCTCTTTACACTCTTTACAGCATAATACTATTCATAAATTTTCGCTCGGAAAATATTTATTTTCACGCCAGACGTTAAAAAGGGTTGGGCGGAGCACGAGACAAAGAAAGTGAGTGCCGTTGCGAACGTTGAGGAAACGTGATTTGCAAGCGTCAAAGGTCTGCTGCGCTGAATAATAGAAAACTTTGCCAGATTAAATTTCAACATTTTCTAATGGGTCCAGAGCGATTTAATAAGTTAACGTATAAATTATCGCATACAACAAGGCCACAGACCAGGCACATTGGAAAGCCTTCAAACCCGGTAAACTTATCAATAATCTTATGGAATAACGAAATTCTCCTGTTTCAAACAACATAGTTTCGAGCTGTAGTAGGTACATACCATTTCACTTACATATAATAATTATAACATATTATTATGTTGTGTACCTATCTATTATCACTCTCATGACATTTATGGACCTTATGCATAGCCATGGTAAGGAGAATTGCCATTAAAGAGCAACTTTTTTCAAAATTAAATAAAAAGAGTAAGTAAGGATGAACATTAATGAAAAACAGTTGGTACACTGAACAAATTTTCATTTACTAGATTATAAAATGTATAAATGGAGAAAGATCTACCTGTGATTAGTATTTTATTTTACAAGTAAAATAAAATGGACATCGGTTTTTTCATAAGCCATTGAGTATTAAAAGAGTCACAACCTAATACTATTTTTTTTAAAAGCAAGTTGTCTTTCTACAATGATTTTTTTTATTATATCACACAGCATTTTAACAAATATAGCAATGTATTATTTCTTTTATTTATCGGTAAATAGGATAAAAAATAAGCAACATTTTGATAGAAGTGAAACGAAATACTTTCCCGAATTCCATTCACTATTCTGGTAGCTGTCACTTTCGTTTCTCAATTCGATGACTATTTCGTTCAATTTAATCAACTAGCTATTTTATAAAGGAGTAAGACTGTTAGGCATAATTATGGTAAATGAACATTTGCAGTGAAATAAAAGTGGTAACTATGCCGAAAAACGTGTCAATGTCTTATTAAAAATATGGTACGGGTGGAAAATACTAGATGTAGATATGTATTATTACTTGGTATTCATTGTTGCAGACACTAAGATAATCGAGGCATTTGAAATGTGGTGCCACGTACTGCGTAATATGTAAGTACTTAAAATGCCCTGGGTAGACAGACAAGATGCTAAATGACCATTCCATACAAAAACAACATGGAAGTATGGAGGTATGTACCTAATTATGGCTATAAAGAGAAATTTGGAGTACCTACTCCGGATATGTCATGAACGGCGATCGAGAAGTAGGTAGGTGGGTACCTACTACAGGAAGTAATTCAAAAAGAAATACAAATGAATAGAAACACCGGAAGAAGACAGCACTGAGTTGTTGTTCAGAACGAATCCCTCCAACACCATAATGACAAACAAACCTTGTCCCAAGAAAGGAACCACAAATATGAATAAATATTACTTTACGATTAGACTCGCTACGATGGTACCTTCGTCTATTATTAGTTATTACATAAAAACTTCATAATATTATTATCCATTGATAACATAAATCCTCGAAAGTGAAAAAAACATGACAATAAAACGTAGGTGTGAAGTAGGTACCTACTATCTCGCTCCAAGACAGATTATTTGGACCTCCACAGGTCGAATACATTGTTTGATGAATAGTTGTCAGCCATTCACTCCCACAACTTATTCATTGAAAAGTCATGTGAATTTGTCCCAACAACACGAGACAAAACATAAGAGAGGGCGTTCTAGCCCCCACTGTGATAAGATAACGATAATTTAATAATATGAGATACTTAGGCACTTTCAACAATAAACCCAAATTACTATTTATTCTTCCCGCTATAATAATTAAACGACAGCAATATTGTTGGGTGTGGTAAGCATTTAGTGACACTACCTAAACATATCGTAATATATTATATTGTTATCAAATACCTACGTGTAGAAAAAAAACAGTAGTATTACCACTCCAGGATATCTCACCACATATATAAATGGCTTCACAAACAGTCTCAAAAATAAAAAATGTTGCCATTTGTTATTCTATGATTCATACACATTCAGCATCTCCATATGCATGTATTTATAAAAATGTCACATATTCCCGTCTTCACTATTGATACGAATATTGTACAATTGACGGTTATAGAGAAATCCGGCATTCATTGATATTCTCCACAAAGAGACCAAGGAGTCGGTAAGTAAATTTCCTGGTTGAAAATAATAATAACGCAAGAAAGGTGAACTAAGAGACAGAGTAATAAATGGTGAGTAAATCTAAATCGTAGTCGCTGGATTGGCCTAACAATAGACGAGAGTTATGCGTGCTGTCCGCTCTACTCGACATAATAGGCTGGCTTTGGAAGATATTATAATATGACTGTTATGAATGTACGAATCAGTTTATATGGTGAGACGAATATGTTGTACAGTTGCAGGCATATTCTGACACCTACATCTCTGGTAGGTATTTGGTAAATTGTGTAAAAGTATAAAAAAACATATTTTCCATTAGGGTTTAAACATTTAATATTGTTCTGTACTGCCATAGTAAATTGTATAAAGCTAACCATCAAATACTAACATTGCTTTAATAGTTTAGGTTTAGATTATCCAAGTGGAAGACTTCAAAAAACTGTATTTTCCTCGTAGCTACTCACTCATGACTAAGGATCAAGATCATACTGGAAATACTGCTGAATGCTGGATTGCCATTCTCTTTCCAACTTGTCGTATCATGCCATGCGACGAATGCTTTGGGTTCCCAGTGAATTCCTTCACTTGGTCGTTCCACCTATCGGCGTTTGCCTTTCACTTTTCCTGGCGCATTACACAAAGCAATAAAATTATCCTTTCAAAGGTTTCTGGGCATCGGCAAACAGTAGGTATGTCCGAAGAATCGCATTACACGTCACACGTACACATAGGAAAGTCTCAGTTCCTGCAGTATTAAAGCATTGTCATTGGTTCTGTATATAAAAATAACCAATTTTGCAATATTTTTATACCTACATCATAATTTAAACGAACCACAGACGTGTACGTTATACATTACATAATTATAATAAATGTGTATACCTAAATGGCATTAGGGCCGTAACACGTGTAACCATAGTTATAAGATAATCACAATATATTATCAGCCAACTAGTCCAACGTGTAAGATACTGGCTTTTCATTCAGGGGCTACAGGGTCGATTCCCCCGATGAGGTCATAATACATTTGCGTTTTCACAAAACCTTTACGTTCTGGACCGTAATTGCAACGACCTGGACTGAAAGAATCTGATTGTAACACATCAGGATTTATCTTAAATCGTTAAAATAAAAAAATAAGTACATAGTCTTCAGCCTGGCCTCTTTATACAGATATGGGGTGTATCCCTATGTCAACTAAGAGCAAAAAAGTGATGAATTCAAATGAATAAAAAAAATATTTTCTCAGCTATATACGCAGATACAAGTTTCTTTCTTCATTTTTCATCGCGGTCAATCCGTCGCGTAGTTAACACGGCCATATCAAAAGAGTTTTACGTAGTTAGGTATTATAATATATAGGTACATATTCATCAGTTTTACGAAAACTATATAATAATATGTACCTACGTAACCATTTTTCGTACAGGTTGACTAATACAATTACGATATGGTGGTCGGATAAGATTTTGTTTCCAATATAAATAAACTCGAATTGAAACAATACGTGTGACAGGAACGATTGAAAAGCAATTAAATCCGTAGCTGAAAATATCTCATTAAAGCTCTCGGCTTCGCGAGTTTCATGTTCGGAAAACACATTCTCTCGCTGGAGTATATTATGCAAGCGTGGAAAAGCACGTACAAAAAAGCTCCAGCAGTTTTAATTCCGTTTTATACAACAGGCTGCGGCCAGATTGTAAAAACGCTAACACAACTTTCGGATTTGCATATTTGTGAGCGTCGTTCCGACTAACAACATATACTTACCTATCGGCATAACAACATAGTGTTTTGTTTTAATTTCCATTCAGTTTTGAGAATCATACCAAGTAAGTAAGTATATATGCATAATAATATGTATATGAAACGATATTGGACCCACTAGAAAATTGGATTAAAACGTGTTTTTTTCAGTTTTGGATAATAGAGAATTAATATCAGGGCCCATCGGTACCTGAGAGACTTAAACCTACCGATTCAAGTGCTTTGTTTTCATTTTAAATGGGTAAAAGATACTTGTTCACAAATGTATCTTGTTATATAAGGCAGCAGCATCACACAGGTAAGATGACTGTGACTACTGTGAGTCTTAGTTGCGCCTAAAATTATCCACGTTGAAAATGAAGAGCAAACTATTGGTAGATTCAATAATTCGAACGCCTGCAATGGGAAGGCCAGGCCATCTTTTTCTTTTCGTGCTATTTCCGTTATCGGACGTAGTCGATGACTTCGCACATTTTCACCCTGTCTGGCGTTGTTCTAAATAGGGTTGGAGTAATGAGCTCAAAACCAATCTGAAAGGTTCTTGAGGCCCGATGTTCTCCTTCTACCAAGGGCTCGTTTAGCGGAAATCTTCCCTTGAATGATAACAAGTATGTGTTGATATCTCTCAGGATGCCGCATGTTGTGGCCAAAGTAAGTATGCCAACTTTCTTGTTTTTATTTCACTGATTATTTCATTATTTTTTCTTCTAGATCACGCCAGGTCACATTGTGTTTTAATACTAGGCGACATTCAACCAAATATCTTGACCATGTGTAGGTATACCTATCCTAGCGAAAGCGACCTAGAGATAAATAAAAAATGGTGGATAGACTGGAGTGGGCCTGCACACTACAGTTAAAAGACTACTTAGAAGTTTGATGGAAGTAGTAAAGTAGCCAAGAATGGTCAATAGTCCAATGATCGAGAAGACTTTCTAAACGACATATAGGAATGAATGAGTTCAAAAATTAAGAAGGGCCATAAAAGGTAATAGTCATATGGGGTACGAACTTATAGTTGGGATTCGGGAATTCTCGAGAAATTTTCGAGATTTTCCATCCCGAATCTTGAGAATTGAAATTTTTAAAATTTCGAGAAATCCCGGATCTCGAGAATCTTTTCACGAGATTCTGGATTTCTTTATTATCAAATGCTAATTGAAAAAATGATGTTGAAAAATGACTAGCGACATGCCCAGTAGAGGTGGGAAAACTGGTCGATTTTGAAGACTAAGTATACTTACAACCAGTATAAAAAAATACTTGGTATCAAAACTTGTTCCAAAATTTACTTTATTAGTATTTGGAATACTATATAGAGCGTTTGGCGGGCGTATGCGACATATATAAGTCTCATACTAAACTGGAACTAAAACTTAACTCCATATTAGTATTTGAAATATCGGCTTCAATGGAATCGCTACAAATACACTGAGCTGGGATTTTCGAAATGTCCCATTTATTTTAAAATTAACACATTTTAAATTTATGAGTTTTTTATTGTAAACTGCGTCACCTCAAGTCACCTCACCACATTTCCGAGGGAATTATATGCTGCCACAGAAAATTTATAACCTATCGTTCATACATAAGATGATGTCATTCGCATGCATAGACTAATAAATTAAAATATAATTATTGTATTCGAGACTATTGTGGACTCGCGATGATATCATCACAAGTTTTTTGGAACAAGTTTATTGGGCAACTCGTAGTATTGGTAGTTTCATCCGATACTTGAGTACACAAACTGGTGACAGTATTTCCAACTCACCTCTAATGCCCAGCCCATTACCATTTCATCGGCATGGGGACTATAAGACCCAACACGCGCCTTTCGATACCACGTCAGGGTTCTTTTAGTTTATGGATACATCTTAGATTAGGATGCATGTTTCACGTGCATACATGATCACTTTATGCACAATGGCTGATTACGTTTGAAGATACTATACAGTTTGGTTCTACAAGCAACCTCGTCAAAGTCGTAAAGTTTTGTTGACCCGCTAGATTTAAATGCCATATATGAGGATCGCTTTTGTATTATCAAATAAGTACAGTAGGGTAGATATATCAATACTTTTGTCTTCGAGACATCTATCTTATTTATACCATATATAATATTATATATTTGAAGATCCATAAATATGTGATATAAACAATAAACGATAGAAAAGAAAAGTATGCAAATTCGTTACGTCAATCCCCAGTGTGCTGTATGGTAGTGTATGGTATCGATGTCGCGACTAGTTAACGGGTCGCCCAAACCATGTGGCACAGGTAAAATAGATACCTGTGTAAATTGCGAACGTGTGTCCCGCCAAATAGATAGACTCTACTTCACGAGGTATTTCCGGCCGTGGTCAATATTTAAGAATAATTCCAAATAAAATAGTAGGTGAAATAAAAACACTTGTATGGTATGGCAGTGGCGAAGGAAGGAGGTAGGCTGTTAAGATCCGTCATAGGTAGTGCACAGTAAACTTTGTCAGTCATACGTATTTATTTTCATTGAAATAACACTACATTTACAGATGGCGTTTGTTAGTTTTTAAAATTCAATTAAACCTTGCGAAAACTAAGCCATAATAGATAATAGTCATAAAATACACGTATATCTATAAAATATCTAAAATTATGCAATTAAATCATACGTAACTTTGGATATTTTACAGATATAATAATATTTTTATGTATTATAGTTTGGCGTAGTCAGGGCTTACTCAATTTAAAAAAAAAATCGACAATATTTGTAATATATATTCTTAATCCAACAAAACAGATGAAAAAGTGTGCACAATAAAATTTTGTTGTATCGCCCAAAGTATACCAAACTATTATGGTTTGGTTAGGCAGGGTTTAATTGATTTTAAAAAACTAACCAACACCATCTGTAAATTGTAGACTTGGTTCAATAAAAACAAATGCGTTTGACTGACAAAGTTTACTATGCACTGTTTATGTCAGATCTTAACAGCCTACCCCCACACTTCGCTACTGTGGTATGGTGATATTAATTTTAAAAAAAATATGTTAATAGCAATAATATCATAATATTATGACATACGAGAGTAGGATGAATAGTTCACACCCTCGAAAAGCATACTAGATCTGGAATAGAAAACTTTTAAAATGGACAGTATTTGTGAGGGTAAAATTCGACTTTTGGATGAAAAGGTTGTAATTCATCGTTCAAGTAGGTATTTTTTTCCGTCAAGATATTTTTTTAAGTTCGAAGGCGTGGAAGTCTGACAGTCCCATATCGGGTGAATTAGAAGGATGGATTATCAATTGGAAAACAATGGCATGGATGCCGTTGTTATTATCGTGCTGATATATGACGCGTTTTATTAACATTCTCGATTTCTTCATTTTACCACTTTTTATTAGCTCGTATTCTTGTTTGTCCGAGATTTTAAACTAACTTCCCGACTAGCTAGACATGAATTGAAACATTTAGAATATATCAGAACACGACGACAATGCATTCTTTTAATACTTTTGGCCATCTTTAAGCAGAATTGAATTCATTTTCAGTTAAATCTGTTTGGTATGTTTCGGAAAAAATTCGTTAAAAGTAATATTTACTACTCACTATTATTGGTTGCTAAATGGGTCCTAGCAACTAAATTATTAATATATACGTGCGTTACTATGGAAATCAATATGAAATGTCAAAATGACATTTCTGTATTCTATAATATTTATTCAGTATTTCTATCAAGTAGGTACTATAAAAAGTTTTTATTAATTCATTGAATTCTCAAGTTTATATGATTCAACAGAAAATTTAAAAACGTGGTATATAAAAAGTTATTTTTATCTTGTAATTATTTAATTATTCTCTCAGTTAGATTATGTGACTGGCACAGTACCGTTTGTTTATTTTGTTTGTCCTTAGCCAAGTTTTTAATGGCGTGCATTTTTGAAGCAAGTATTAATAGACAATATTGAAAAGTTTTTAAATAACAACTGTCAGAATTTTAAATGAATGGTAAGTATTTATTTCAAAGTATCGGTATAAGCCCGCCAGTTTTAATGTTGAATGTAAAATAATGGTACAGCAAGAAATAATATTCAAAAATCAGTAGTAAAAATAAATAATCATTATTTAAATGACATGGGCCAATAGATAAAATCAATATCCATTATTATTTTGATAGTATGAAAAGTAAAAAACATTCAATGGGGCGCACGGCATTTTAGGGTTACCATTATCGCATATAAAGTATATTAGTCTATGCATTCATGAATATCGGTAAGAACAAACTATTTATGATTATATTATTATTAAAAGAAGATCAAATAAGAAGTCGCAGAGGTGCAGAAAAAAGAGCTAGATGGACATTTCACAGAATAAATGCGAATAACCTCAAAGATTAAATTAATAATTGATCAAAAATATAGGTTCTCTAGGTAGGTACTACAAATATTACAGAAATCATTTTTTTAAACTAAGTACATTTTTATTACCTATTATTGTCTAATTTTATAAAAAAAAATGAATCTCAGTTTGGATACAACAATAATTAATAGTATGATATTAAATTTATCTCAATTAAAATTGTATGTTAAATTAATTAGTTAGGGTTCGTGGATTTTTTATATTTTACATGTTTTTTACTCATCACTACAAAAAAGGTTTTTTTCAAAGTCTTTTAAAATTACTAATTTAAGTAAGTATCCTAAATATTTATATAATATGTATATTATTATTTTTACTATTAGTGTAAATGCCGAATCAGATAATAATTTAATATTGTTAATTTATTACAGCATGTAATGTAAACAAGACCGTGAAACGTATTGCCATTGGCGAGCCAAAAGTCTGAGGACAATAATTAATAAGTCGACTCGTCCGATTTGTCTATGCTCTGATACTGATCAACGAACGAACAAAAAAATCGAGCTGTCAAAAGTTGCGATTATCGGAATGTTTTCCGATAATCCTAAAATGTTGTGTTATTTATATGTAGACTTGCATAAAATAATATAACAGTAAAAACAACACATATTTTATGTTTTCTTTTATGAATTTCATAAACGTTTTTAGTAATAGGTTGTACGTAATTGAAGGAAAAGATTTTTATGTTATCGTTTGACTGGGTGTGTATTCTAGATTATCATTTTCAATCATTCACATTGATCGACATCGGTCGTCTTTAGTAATAGGTTGTATGTAGTTGATATATCATTGAAGAAAACGTTTTATTCTGTCATATGTTTGTTACAATTGATTATTATTGTGAATTTTTGAACACAAGAAATACATTTATTGTAAACAACTGAAGTCTGTCTTATTATTTAATTCTGGTACTGAAAATAATATGTAATAAGCACTATACAAGTCTGAAGTATGTCTTGTTATTATTGCAAAGTTGAAAATGTATATAATAGACACTACAATTTATTTAACTCCGCGATGAAGTAGAGATTAAGGGTTTGAATCTCATAAGGTAAGGTTACATATATCTTTGAAGTGCGCTTAGATCAAGAGTGTATGCCTAACAGCTACCTACAACTGGTGGTTCGGAAGGTGCAGTTAAGTTAAGTTACAGCTGATAGTTAAAATGAAATAGTATCTTAAAGGCACTAGAAGCTTGCTCAGGAGACTCGCATTGCATCATTGAGCCATTTTATAGATACACAAATGCTGCTACACTAAATGGGCGTAAGGGATGAAATAATAGAGAAATACCATTCTAATAGTACAATTTGTTCTGGAGAGCCAGATAGAAAGAACAATACTATCCTACTAAATTTAACATAATAAGGAAGCTACTAAATAAGTTATTTCTGTAAAAGAAAAAATCTGTCCAAAATAGATTTTATACTGACAAATTGATATTTATACTTACCATTAATTATTTAAATAATTCCCGGAAATTGTTTAAATAATTCCCTATCATAATTTAAATACTTCCATTGTTATATTATAATACTTACCAATAATCATTTTTTACTTGCTGTTCATATTAAATAGTTCCCACCTTTTTAATAAAATACTTGCTCGATTTTTTATTAAAATACTTGCTGTTAATGCATATATATACTTACCAAATAATTTGAAGCCGTTTTTAATCATATTCATGACAATAATATATTTATAATATTATTATGTACGGTGCTAAGAGTCTGCGTAGCAAACGGTCTTATTTGGAGATGGCGAACCGCTACAGTAAAATTATGGACTCTGCAGAGTCACAAATATGGTGAAAAATGGTGGGGATGATCACTCCCGTGAAGTTCGGGCGTGGACAACTGCAATATTTGGTGAGATCAACATGATTTATACTGATTCATGTGAGATCTTTAGTAAGTTCTCTACCATCTCCTTAGTAAACTGGTGATTTTGCAAAACTAAGTCCTTGACTTAGTCGGCGTTTTTTCCGCGAGGGTTGTCATGAATATCCTGCCGTCCGCGTTTAAAAGCTCGATTGTCAACATAGCAGTCTCCAGCAATGTCATCTCACCACCGGACCTAGGTGAAACGGAGTCTACGTATCCCGATTACATGGTTCTCCCGACACCGGAGCATAGATACCTGCGCGCTTCACATGTGTAGTATTGCTAAAGCCATTAATTTCCCCCGAGCATCGGAGCGCCAAACCGTATCAAAGACACAAATTATTTATGCCCCGTCCGTAAATAAAGCACGGAGCGGTGGGGAAAATGCAAATTAAAACCGGGGAAAAACGCTGCGTCCGCGGTAATGAACTGATACGTGTACCTATCTACCTACCTACTACAGACAATGCGAAAGCTTTATGAATCTATCTAGTTTATGGCTTTTCATTTTTGGAAAAGTCGCGCGAATAATAACATTTTGATACTAAAGGCTGACATAAAACTTGTTTATCACAGCGATTAGATAATGTCCGCGGGTTTGATAAAATTCTCATACAATTACATCGAGTAATCAACCAAATATGATGAGTGATGACCCACATTGTTTAATATGATTTTAAAACCTACGTGTCGATTTATGTAAAAATAATTTGTTTCACGAATAATAACTATAAAACCTAATAATGGGACCGAAGACTATTTTCTAATCGTCCAACAGTGCAACGTCAACGTGATCCATTGACATTTGGCGGATCATTCAAATCTGTACATGGACATGGAACTCCATTAAAAACATTATTTACAGATTCCCTGGAGTAACGACAAAAAAAGATTTAAAATTTAAAAACTCTTATATGAGAAAAAGATACAAGACGGCATGAATATCTTGGTATGGTAGACTGCATACTGACAAGAAGACGAAAAGACGTATGTCTGTTTCTAGTTGTAACTTAGGCAGTAACATGAAAAAATAGCATATAACACCATCAAAGATATTTTAATATTATGTAATAGCTAATACGTACTTAACAATTCTTTAATTAATTAAACAATTAATAATTCATCGTCTAGTTCATGGGTGGCCAACCCGCGGCCCGCTGGGTGTCAACTTGTGGCCCGCGGAGCAGTGAGAAATAAAAATAATATCAAATGCAGCCGCTAGATGTGCTAATTTCGCAAATTAAGATTCGATATTGGCTCGCTCGAATTTGAATTCGCGCACGAACACGCACATACACTTTGTCTTTTTTTCAATTCTCCAACGCCATCTCATCTTATTTATGTCAGAAAGTTATATCACTGATGGCATTTTATTTATTTTCGATATAGTTAGCCACCTAAATCATGTTAATAGTCGTCTACAAGGAAAAGATCAATTAATTAATAATGTGTATAATATTATTTCCACATTCCAGAAGAAACATGGGCTTTGGGAATAACAGTTAAGGACAAAAATCTTCCTTACTTTGCTACCTACATTGTTATTGCAACCAGGCGTCGTGACACAGGGGGCAGATAAATACACTTCATTGATATCCGACTTGAACCTTGAATTCGAAAACCGATTTCAAGATTTTAAAAGCACCTTGTGCTTTTTGTTGCATTTGCAACGCACTTCTCCGTAGACTGGAAATTTACAAATGGAACATTGTGAAATATGTTGCGATGAACAGTTAAAGGAGAAATTCCACCAGGTTGGCTTGGAAGAGTTTTACAAAATATATTTGCACAAGGAGAAATATCCTGCATTTTAAAAACATGCTCTAATGATGACTTCGCTATTTGGAAACACTTACACGTGTGAACAGCTTTTTAGTCGGATGAAGCATATCGAATCCCGAGTGAGAACATGAATCACTGATGTGCATTTAGAAAACTGTTTGCGTGTAGGAACAACCTCACTCGATATTGATATTGATGCACTTAGTTCTGAGACACAAAATCAAACTTCTCACTAAAATTTAATATTTTTATATGATTTTGTTTATTTTGTATTATTTAAAAAAGTCTAATCAAATAAATATGTTTGTTTCCCATTTTTGTTTTATTTTATTAATAATATATAATATATATTTCTTTTTTGTTTTGAAGGTATAATAAAAAAATCGGTTGTGCGGCCCGGTAGGAAATCTCATTTTTAGAATCTGGCCCAGCTGCTGAAAAGGTTGGCCACCCATGGTCTAGTTAGTCTCAATACAATTTTTTTTTAATGTAATGTGCAAATTGGGCAGTAAAACCCCATTCCCCCATTCTTCACGGAAATCAACCGGAACTCTCGGAACAATTGGAACTGTTCCATCTCCTGATATAATAAATAATAACAATGACTTAAAAATGCAAACCAGACAAGACAGGCTATTTCTTCGTTTGGTAGCAGAAGATCAAGATAGAACACGACAAGATTCCTAAAATCGAGATTAGCATTTCACCCATTATCTATCTTGACTGTATATCCTACTTATTAAATTAAATTTCAGTAGCAGAGTGCTGATGTTTTAATTTGTTTTTAATGACGAATTTACCTGTAAATTGAAATATAATATTTGACGCCGGATCATCCATCAATCTCATTCGCAAGCTGTAAATAAAATCAAAAACACCTAAAAACATTTAAGATCAGTTGTAGATTACTATCTTTGATACTGCCGGGCATGTTATGAAGGTGTGTGGGTGGCCAACCCTTGTTTTATGAAGGTATCATCGTTAATCATTATTAATGTTCTGCTGAAATTCCAAACAGAGATCTATGACTCCACGAATTAGGTCGTCAGTTAAGTGATATGTTAGATACCTACTTAATAATTTATATTGTAATCAAATTACTTTAAGAATCTCAAGAGTAGGTAGTGTAAGTACCTAACTACTCCACGATGTATTTACGAACTATACTACTCAGTGGCGAAGGGTGGGTTTTGGAAAGAGGTAGGCTGTGAAGATCGGAAAAAATGCACACTTACGGTAAATAAGAAAATAATACAATATTACTACTGATGAATTAATAGGTAGGACTAATGTCAACGACACACTAAATCGATGAAATTTCAATTGCTCACTGACGGTATAAAATTGTTGACCAGTTTAAATTATGTATTTTCCTAAGCAAATACACATAACATATGCCTAAAAAGATGTCATCGGTGATATAAAAAAATTTTAGTTGTCATTTAGAATTTGAAAAATTATGACGTAAATCACTTAGTAGAAAGGTTCCATATAGGTAGGTACTAGGTATTACAATCCCGGGATTGATAAACATAACCCCGAAACTTTCGGGATTGATTTTTTTATCAATTTTTATGGAAAATAAAATAAAAACGAAAATATAACAGGAAAATTACTTTTAATAACAAATAACTACATTAGAAATAAACTGATTTATACCCATGTGTAAGTTGCCGATTCATTTCATTTTTTCACATAAATTAATAAAAATGAGAAAGATTGGAAAAAACACTGCTTCGCACTATTAACAAAGTAATTCCACCATGATCTCATACGTTTTACGGCAGTTTCATATTTGGCTGACTAATTAGATTTACGAAGCGGAAAGGCCTTATGTACACCATGATTTGCTTTGCTATTTTAAATGTCGCTAACCCATTCATTAAGTATTTACTATCAGAAACAGCAATCTCATATTAAATTCACATTATTATTTATATTACAATATTATTTATTCCATTAAACTTATGTATTTCCAAGATTGAACGTATACAATATTAACAATAAATATCTTAAATTGTATAAATTATACTAGATATATTTTTGACCGATTTTATCAATGTTATTTGTAAATATAAAAATTTTATATTAACAATGGAAAAAATGCCAATCCCGGGACCAGTCCCGGGATCCCGGGATTGTCAAATTGTAATCCCGATATCCAGGGATCAGAATTTTGGCTCGGGATTGAATTCCATAGTAGGCAGTGGCGAAGACTCCATTCTAGGCGATTATTTAAAGCCTACCTTCTTAAGAAAAATATTTTTTTATTTTATATTGACATATTAAATAATATAATCACATAATAATATTTTCAATATGCCCAACGACATCTATCGTATAATTGTCATAATACTTTTACCATCTTTTCCACTATTTCAATAAGCACCATTTATGGCATGTCTCGAAGGTTTAAAAAAATAAGCGGCATCTCGTTTCGCTTCACATATTGTATGGATTACGTTCGCGTGAATCGAAAACTTTTTTTATATGAAGTTTGTTTCTCATAATTTCAAGACGTCTGCGGCGGCCCATATAAATTGGTAAGCTATTTAAGGAGCGCTTACATTTTACGTAAGTGCGCGTTTATTCAAAATAATTTATAAGATAATTTAAAAAAATAATTTCTAGGGATATTCAATCACATTTAAATATTGATTGTTGTTAAAAATAATAAATAATTTATCTCGTGATTTTTATTTGTCAGTTAGTTTATTCATAGACTAAGACAATTTATTCAGCCAATTATGTAAGTTGAAATCTGATATTGTATCTAAGTCTGTGTTTTAAATATAGAAGTATTTTAAAATGTCTAGTTTACGGGTTAAATTATAAATTGTTATAGAACAGATTCACAACAACGGATATTTTCAATATATTTTGAGCGTATCTTACGTTTATATTTAAGAAAATACTTACATAATTCAAATTAATTGCTTAATTTTATACCATCAGCGAGCTTTTGAAATTTCATCGATTTTTGTGTACCTACCTATTCATCAGTAGTTATGTCAGATTATCTTCTTATTTCCCGTAAATACATCTAACAAGTGTGCTTTCACCACAGCCTACCTGTTTCCAAAAGTCACCCTTCGCCACTGCTAGTAGGTACCTATAACCGTCTTTCGCGAACAACAAACATGGACGACAGTAAACTTTGTTTAATTTACAACTGCCAGTTAAAACCGAATACATTTATATACGAATATATTTGATACGAATTCTAAATTAAATACCTACTTGAAGACAGGTAGTTTTGTTTATTTTTTAACTTTATAACGTCTTTAGTCCATTTTCCTTAGAATGGAGACATTATAAACAATCGCCTAATGCCTTCGCCACCGATAATGCAGTTATATGTTACTATACTCTCTCTCTATCATTCATATATGTAGATTATGTATAGATCTACCATAAACCATGGCAATATTATGCGTGTTTCAGTGTTATTACTGATCATATATTTTTTTTTATAATGCCGGGTCCACATTGGCAACATGTCGCCGGTAACCTCGTTAAATTTTACGATAAGTATAATTATCGTAAATTTTCTTAAGCAATTATGATAATTATCGTAAAATATAACGAGGTTGCCGGCGACATGTTGCCAATGTGGACCCGGCATAATACTATGAGGACCAATGTCTCTCATTAGTTTTTTGCACTACAACTAATATGTAGCCAATTTTCCACGTGATAATTATTATTGTTTAGCAGTAGTCCCCCACCTCCCTAAAGTCCCGAATACACTGGTTGTCAACACCATAAAAATCGCTAATTGTCCATTAAGTCACGGAATAGTGTAATAAAATTGAAGGTGTTGGGTCGATTAAAATAATTTATAGTCAAATAAATGATAATTATCGTAAAATTTTATGAGGTTACCAACAAATGTTCTCAATGAGTACACCGCTTAACATCATGTTGTATCATGTGCGCTTTGAATTGTGTCGATAGGCGATTACATGTCGTGGGCGTCGGGTCATATAGAATGAACAAATAGGTACTTAACAACCATTAAGCAAGTATTACCAACATTCAAATTAATGCTTTTATTTTTTGACGTCAAAACTCTAGTCCTACCTACATATTTAACAACTTTTATTTTCCAAACAATCGGGATAAAAAGGATTGACAGTTAAACCACCATTGTAGAATAATCAAGCGTATGTTACGAATATGCCAAAGCTACTTTTCTTCAATTAAGGCCATGCATTAGTTGAGGCACGGTCTAAAAAGATCGTTGCTAGGCGATGTGCGGATTGCGGGTCGCGGGTGAAAATGACGCCTGTCAAACGAAATATTATTTCTCATATAAATCCAACATACGTCCATTTTATGTTCTGTTTATTATTCTATTAGTATCAATAATAATATATTCATTGACATGTTTGCTTTTTAAAGTAAATGGGTAAAGTTTTTAGTCATCTTTACACGATTTTAGAATTAATTGGCCCGTCGCCATCACGCAGCAAAGTGACGTGCGTCCGACTCCACGTTCTCTCAATGAATGCGAAGCAAGTACAAATTTTCGTCGCGCGTACAGTTGAACATTATTTGGCGTTTCACTGATGCGTCACCTTAAGTAGATAGATGAAAATAAATACAGTTTCTTCTGGCAATGCGGCCACGAGGAAATCACTTTGGAACAGTGTTAGTGCCGTATGAATGAATACCAACGCCAGTCGCCTACACTCTCAGAAGAATCTGACACTATTATATTTATTATTACTTATGTAAGTAGATTCTACTTACACTAAGGCATTTATGTATTATATAGGTAACTACCTAAAATAATAAGATACAAATCAGTTATTATTAGTTTAACTATAATGCGAATGATTACGTCACCAAATTGACAGATGGAGTGTTTTTATATCAGTCGGATATTTAATAAAGGTGGACCTTACCTAACCCATTATAGTGTTGATAGGATAAGCTTTTAACCAAGATATTTTAACTAATCACAGTAAAAATGGACAGATTTAACAAAATATA
The DNA here is from genome assembly GCF_057557595.1 of Rhyacophila brunnea. Classification (NCBI taxonomy): domain Eukaryota; kingdom Metazoa; phylum Arthropoda; class Insecta; order Trichoptera; family Rhyacophilidae; genus Rhyacophila; species Rhyacophila brunnea. Next base: position 38,610,960 of record NW_028232752.1, read on the forward strand.
TAATATTGCTAGTAGATTTTTATCTATATTTATCGCAAATATATACAAAAATATTATGCGCACAATACCAAGAGATATCGATCAAAATTGATATTCAATAATCTAACATTTACAGTCGGGTAAAATATCGCTCAAGGATACATACAGAATGCAAAGTTAATTAAAGCATAAAAAATCTACATACCTACTTACCATTACTATAATATTTAGGTATCATTCAAAAAAACAACTTTCTGAAATGAATGCGTGAAGTGAAATATCAAAATCGAGAACGTACTAGTTAAATAAAATTACATTAAGTATTGTAAGTGGTTTAACAAATTACCTACTGTAAATTTGGGTCAGGCGAATAATAATCCGACATGCAGTTTATACTCGTTATGGAGTACAATGGAGCCGAGTAAATTAATATGATTGATTTATCTAATTCAATTTGAATTACGATTCAAAAATAATTTTGAATATAATTGGTACCATAACGTCATTATGTGGCAGACCAATCTAAAATTAACTGTATTCGTTGTCAGTGTATATTTACTTTTTGGTGAGTGCACATAGTGCCTGAAGATGCCGAAAGCCGAAACCCGGGTCGCAAAAAACGACTCAAATTGAATAGTAAAAAATTTAAATACTGTAAGTAATATTGACATGTAGACATTTGGAAATGTATCAATAAACTATGCAATCGGATTTTACTTGTTATGCCGTAAGGTGGTAGCATGAATGTTACTAGTTAGAGGACATTACCAGTTGTACCTACCGAAATTTATAGACAAACCACCATTGACAATAAAATTAATATCTACAACAGACTTTACAATACTTAACAACTTATGAAGAGACTACATTAATCACTCCATCAGATCGTAACAAAATACAAAAACATGTAAAAATCATTACAAAATAGGAATAGCTACCTTGTAGAGATAAGACATTATTGTAAACAGCGTGTACAAAAATCATCTATTAAAGCCGTGAGCTTATAAGATTTCACAATATACTGACGCCAAACATATCGACTCTTAATCGGCAGAACAACGTAAGCGACACTTTTTGGTAAATTGCGTTTTAAACTGAGAACTGTTCTATATCACCTAGCGCGTAAGTGAAAAAAATATTACAGCCCGATCTCATTCGCGTGAGATTTTTTTAGGGTCTGTACCTTTTAGCGTTTTAACTTGTATCGCATTATAAAGTAGAGCAAAACAACGTAACCGACGATACTTGATAGTGTAAAGCTACGGTACGGTTTATTCGGTAGTCCGTCTGGTAGTGAGTTGTGCGAAAACCGATTTGGGAGGAAAGCTCGCGCCGTCCAGTAAAACTGGCTGAGATAAAATAAACCTGGTAATAGAGTTTATTAAACAATAATTACCCGCCGTTCCCTCTCACTACTGTCGGAATAATCTACGAAGAATTGTATGTTCCTACAGATTTTTGAAATCTTAAAAATGTATATAAAATTTATACTGAAAATTTGGATTCCTCGAATGAATCCACTAATGTCGTGATTCGGAATGTTTTCAGAAACGTATTTAATAGACAGTAAGTTCAACTTAGGTTTTCATCTACCAAAAAAGATAATAGTGTTCTTTTTGTGAGAAAGTAACAAATATGTCTGGTGACAAGAGACTTCGGCTAATTGAAACGGATACTTAGAAATGTTCCCTTACCGGAAAGGATAAATTCAAGGAGATGGTTCTTTAATGATCTGGCCAAAAGTAAAAATCACAATGACGTTTTGTGCGCAAGTTTTGACCTCGAGAAGGTGCTAAACACTCCCCACGATGAAACCGTAAACTTATATTATAGTCGAAAATACGCGTACTATTATAATGAAAGTATCTACGAAAGTGGAACAAATAATGGATACTGCTTTTTATGGGGTGAAACTGATGGTAAACGTGGCAGTAATGAGATCTCCGCAATCGTGCACAAATCTTTGGATAGGACTGACACTGGCTATGCTATCTTATTTTATGAAAAAATCAACTTTCATTGAATTGATAGAAATAGATTTTCTATTACCAGTGGGTCTATTCTGTATTTATCGACCGCTAAAGTGATAAAGTGATAAATATTATCAAACTTAGGGTAGGTTTATAGCATAGAATTAGCACTTATTATAACAATTACAATACGTTGATTGTAATTGTTGCAATAAGCGCTACATTTTAACAGCACCTCTCTTGCTGCTGTTAAAATATAGCACTTATTGCAACAATTACAATACGTTGGTTTTAATTGTTGCAATAAGTACTAATACTTTTATACAAACCTACCCTAACCTAAGTTTGATAATATCTATCACTTTAGAGGTCGATAAGTATAGAATAGACCCACTGGTCGTACTACGATGCCGGTCGATTCCATTCATGCGACAATTGAGTCATTTATATTCAGAGTAGTTAGGGCACTATCAGAATGACCCACCATCATTTCCAACGCTAGGTCATCGTGTCATATGCAGAATTCCGTGACTGGAAATCTTTCGCTGCTACTTGCATTCCTTCAAAGTTCAAAATTAAAATTGGTGAATTACGAAAGGCATAATTTAAAAAACTTACCAAATATTGTACCTACTCTGGTGACAGTAGGACTAAACTGTTACACCTAGAAAATGTCATCAGATCCCGATCAAGATCTGTGATGCTTTAAGCGCAGCCACCCTTGCTGTATAGTGCTAAATCACCAATATCGGAGATCGTGTATAACGATCTTAAAAGTCTCTGTGTTAAATGTAATATCCCTCAGAGATGACGGACGAGTTTATGAAACTGCCACATGGATTATCAGTGGAAGATACTTGACCAGAATCCGATCAGGAAGATGTGAATGAGAATACAGCGATTACTGCTTAAAAAATGTGGGACAATAATTTTTTTGTAAAACTGAATAGTTGATTACAATTTTATTTCATCATAATTAGTAGGTCCCCATATTTAATTATGTACGAGTAGATACGTACCTATTTCATTTTGAAAAATAACAATACCTAATAATATTAATAATATAAGCGAAACCTTAAAAATACCAATCATTTATTTTTTACTTTAGGTACCTATATGTGGTTAAGTATCTACAAGCAAAAATATTAATTTAAAAAGTCAAAGTATTTTTAATTTATTTAACAACCCCCCCTTTCGTAAAATAAATAGGTACTTACGTTATTTATTTTAATACTTAATTATTGCTGCCCTGTCATGATAATTAGCATGAAATAATATATTTAAATAAAAACAACTAAGCCAAATAGCGTAAGCGACATGCCTGGAAAAAATATCGCGTCATAAACATAAGCAAAACAGCGTTACCACCACTATCTCGAAAACTAAAAGCATTAATGAAATTGTTTTATAATTTCCGTATAGGCAGTAACCAATTATTATTAACCACATTAACAGAATTCATTTTTGGAACTAATTACGGAAATAATTTAAAAAAAAACTTATAAAATTTATAAATTGTCGCTTACGTTGTTCTGCCGATTAAAGGTCGATATATTGGGGAGGGGGGCAATTCGAAACGAGCTGTTTTCTTACATAGGAAACCAATTTCTCCGAAAAGAACGAGAACATGGAACTCGCCAGTAGATAGGTACAAGAGATACCCCATTTATAGTAGTTTCGTTCTACATCGGCATTGTTGTACGCTAAAAACGATTTGCAGTTGTGTTGGTGTTCTTTGGTAGTATTGACACAGGGTGTGCATGAAGAATTACGGTAAATAAGGATATTTTTATGACTTATTGTTTTAATAAAATATAGAATAAAAATGCGTACATTAGAACATAGGTACCTATATATTATTTACTTATACCGATAGTTACAATTCAATGAAAACATCGTGTTTTATTATTTATTTAGTTGGGATTAGGAATATACAATGTTTTGGAATTTATAAATTAGCCTTAACGATATCATTATCATTATTTAACAGATTAGTTATAAATGTATAGAGAACTAAGCAATTAAAGACAATTATAATACCGTAAAGACATAATTTTGTTGGCAATGTCATTTAATTACACATACAATCATTAGAACTTCGGAGAACAATTACAAATGGCAATGCTGTTAAAGTAAAATAAATAATAGGAAGAACATAATTTAATCGTGTATTATTATTTATTTAGTTAGGATTGGGAATATACAATGTTTTGGAATTTATGAATTAGCCTTAACGATATCACTATCGTTATTTAACACATTAGTTATAAATTTATAGAGAACTAAACAATTAAAGACAATTATAATACCGCAAAGACATACTTTTGTTGGCAATTTCATTTAATTACTAGCTGAGCCAGCTGGCTCTCGCCAGTCTGTCTCGCTAGGTCTTGCAGACAGCTTTTCGTCATGATGACATGGTGTTGGATTTTAATATAATTTTAAAGTATGTATAGTTGTCCCTTCGGGATGGATTTTCATTCACGTCAGACAGTTTGACATTTCGCTGATTTGTCAGTTTTACGATTTGCATGTCGTCACTGCCAATACAAATTTGGAGTCATATGCGTAGTCTATTCTGGAGTCTGGCCTTCACAATATCGTCTGACACCACTTCAGGCTGCTAGGCCTAGCAGAACAGCTGTCAATCGCCGATTGCTACCAATGACATTTTAATTTTAATACAATATATTATTATGTGTAGGTATGTGCATTTAAACATGATAAATAATTATACATCTCATTCATTCGAATATACAGAAATATTATGTGATAATCATAAAAAGCAATCCAATATATCCAAATATTAATCTCTTTCGGGACTCATTTACATAATAGAAAAAGGTTAGCAGCATAAAAAACAAATTTAAACATTGTTTTGTTTCATTGTCTATAAAAAATAAATGCTTGCAGCCATAGAATAATATTAATTAAAAAATCAAATTTTAATTCAAAATTAACCTTAAATAATATAGTTTCCCGGTGCGGGACATTCATATCGAGACAAATGTTGATAAATAATAAAGCAATACATATTATATCATAGAGGAATCGACCTATTCTGATAAGAATAGGGATTTATAAAACCTAAAAATGTGGAATCAGCTTGAAGAGGCCTTCATCCATCAGTGGATTCATACAGGTTGATGACGATATTGACGATATAAATGGGTAGGTATATAAAATCACAAATTTAAAAAAATATAGCAGTTTATATGACTAAGAGTAGAATTAGGTTGGGATAACCTTCATCCAGCAGTGGATTGATCTTGGTGGATGATGATAATGACGATATTACGAATGGGTAAATATAATATCAGCAATTTTGATAAATTTAGCAATTCATATGACCGACAGTAATACAAGCAACTTAGAGAGGCCTTCATCCACCAGTGGATTGATTGAGGCTCATGACGATAATGGCAATATAAATAGATATAATATCACCGATTTTGATAAATACAGCAATTCAAATGACATAAAGGAGTAGAATCAGGCATGGGAGGCCTTTATCCAGCAGTGAATTAGTTCAGGTCGATGATGATAAGGACGATAGAAATGGGTATAATATCACAAATTTGTTAAACCTATAGTAGTATAATCAGGTTGCGGAACCCTTCATCCAGCAGTGGATTGATTGTGGTTGATGATGATGACGATATGAATATGTAAATAAATATAATATCACCGATTTTGATAAATACAGCAATTTATATGGCAGAAAGGAGTATAATCAGGCTATGGGAGGCCTTTATCCAGCAGTGGATTGGTTCAGGTCGATGATGATAAGAATGATAGAAATAGGTATAATATCACAAATTCGTTAAATCGAAAGTCGTAGAATCACGTTGCGGAACCCTTCATCCAGCAGTGGATCGATGATGATGATGAAATTCAAGACTGTCAAGAATACAATCAACGTAGAGAGGCCTTCATCCAGCAGTGGATTTAATGAGGCTCGTGATAATAATGGCATTATAAATATAGATAGGTGAATATATAATAATTCATGTGTAAGTACGGAGTACAATAAGGCTGAGGAGGCCTTCTTCCAGCAGTGGATAGGTCCAGATTGATGATGGTAAGGATGGTAAAAACAGGTAGATATTATACAATATCACACATTTCGTTAACTATAACAATTCGTATTAATTTATTTCATTGTTTGCAATGGCAACTTAATATGACTATATTGTAATCTAGGTATGTAAGCCTAGGTAATTATTCAATAAAAAAGTGTTCGTGAACAGCCACAAAGAAGTATTTAAAAAAAATTGCTAATAGAAATTTCACATTTTTTCGATTAATTCTGCAAATTCTAAATTTGAATTCTGACACGTCAAATGAACTTGTTTTGCGAAAGAAAACAAATGACAATCTAAGTCTATTAGTTTGACAGATAAAAAGCAGTGACATGGTTTTAGATTATATTTTCGTAGTAATTAGTGAGGAAAGATGTATTTATTTCTTGTAGCGTGCTACTTACAGATTTGAATAGTTTGGTGGAACATTAATTCTGATTTGTGAAATATAAAAAGTATTAAGTGACAATATAATCAATTTGCCGTAGATTGCTAGCAAGATGCGAAGATGTATGGTGACGGATGTAAAACGCGATTTGAAAATGATTTTATCTGTGATTGTGACGAGTTTTATCAGATTGTGCCCGATTCAAATGGAAGTAGATTCGGGACTCCAAAAATTGAAGTGAATTCCTTTAATAATCAACAAAGTGGTATTTAAATAAAAAAGTTGACGTATTTTCCAAAATCTCTTAGGATTGTTATGTGCCATTCAAATTTGTACCGTTAGTTTGTCAACCTGTGGGTTCGACAGGCTGAAACATGTTGCATCTTGTCATTTCTTAAGTTTTTTGCATCATATTTATTGTTTCCTTCCTAGAAGTATTTCAGAATAACAAATCACTCTACAGCTGGACGTCTCACAGGAAAGACGCATTGTGTACCTTGTAATATTCAACTTTGTATTAAAACTTCAGTAATAATAATTGTATGTGATTTTGTGTTATAAATCGGAATAAAAGAAAACGTTAGATATAATTAATAATATCTTTTAATAAAACCAACCCATAACATAAAATTGGTGTCAGGAAGTGTGGATAAAGCTAAATAACGTGAAATAAATTAACGGTGAATTCAAATTCTTTAAAAATAGCAAGAATCCTAAAAATAAAACACATAATAATATTACGTATAAACTAATTGTTTTTTAAAGTACATCGTTGTGAAAAACGAACGGAAATTAAAAATCTAATTAATAATATAAAGTTGTATATTCTCCTAAATCTTCAAAATCATTAAATCAAGAGTCTTCAAATATCTTCAAATTCCTGAATTCGACGAATAATCTCCAATTCTTCAAACTCCAATCTCGAATTCGTCAAACTCAAATCTCGAATTCTTTAAGCACCAACTCCAATTCTACAAGCTCCAACTTCAAATCTTCAAGCTCCAGCTTCATATTCTCAAGCTACAGCTTCATAATCTTCAAGCTACAGCTTCATATTCTTCAAGCGTCCATCAGATCTTCAAGTCTCCAAATCTTCAAATCTCCAATATCATCAAGACATAATCTCCGAGTGTCAAGTGCTTAGTGTATATAACAGTGACAGTGTAGGTATTTATTCTCCACAACAGAACGGTAAATTAATTATTCATTCATTTATATGAAAATTATCAATAACTACAATAATACTATGTCGTCACTAAGCTTAGATACCCTGATGAAATTTATTTCAACCTTCGATGGAGAAAAGAAAAATCTATACCCATTTCTTAATGACTGTGATACAGCTTTCGAGATATGTCCGAATGAATTGAAACCCGTCCTGTTAAAATACATGATTCACTGCGTAGTAGGTAATGCCAAATATACAATTTCAAATTATAAATTTGAATCTTATGAAAATTTCAAATCTTTTCTAAATACTACTTACGGTGAAAATAAACATACATCACAATTAGAATTAGAACTCAGAAATTGCAAACAGGATTTTAAAGAACCCATTATCAAATGTATTCAGCGTGTAGAGAATTGCAGAAATAACCTCATCAACGCAATTAGACTATTACATAAGGATGACGACGAGTTAAAAGGTCGCATTAAACAAATTGAGGATAGCGCTCTAAATACCTTCATGCTAGGAATCCATCCTCAAACGTCTATGGTAGTTCGATTGTCTAAGCCAACAACATTAACAGAAGCAGCAAACGTGGCTATAGACGAGGATAAGATTTTAAATGATTTCAAAGGTATGCACATAAACTATAAAAATAATAATCATAATCAGTCACATCATTTCAATTACAACAATCAAAATATAAATCAGTTCAAAACTTCAGTAAATAAAGTGTGCAGGTATTGCAAAAAATCAGGACATTTAATCGAAGAGTGCAGAAAACGACAGTACAATAATCGTTTTAAAAATAATTCAAATCCTTCTCAGCTTCAAACTAATCAAACAAATCCAAATGTTTCTTTCCATCAATCTCCGCAAAATTCGCAAAATTCACAAAATTCACAAAATTCACAAAATTCACAAAACTCGCAAAATTCTCAAAATTATCAACTTCCAGCACTCCAGGAGACCTGCCTCCTCCCGGTCCATGCAAAGCATTCAGGCAGAATATTTTCATTAGAACCAAGTACAGCGTATGTTGAATTTCCATATACAGAAAAAAAAAATCTAAAATTATTGATTGATACTGGCGCCGACATCTCATTAGTAAAAATAAGTTCCCTAGATGGAAACGAACTTGTTAATGAAACTGAACTCGTCACGCTCAAAGGTATCGATAACTCTCCGAATCCAGTAAAAACTATCGGAACAGTTAATTTAACATTTCCTTTAAAATGTAAGCAACTTCATCATACTATCCACGTCATTTCAAACCATGTCACTAATATTCCTTTCGACGGATTACTAGGTCATGACTTTTTCGTCAATAATAATGCAAAGATTGACTACGAAACAAATACATTACATATTCACGATGAAATTATTCCTATATTCAATAAAATCAATCCTATTTATACCTTAAAGCCTAGATCTAAAACCCTTATAGAATTAGTTGTTCAAAATCCTGAAATTAACGAAGGTGTAATACCGAATATCCAAATACTTCCAGACGTATACTTATCACGTACTCTTGCAAAGGTACTTCCAGGAAATAAAGTATATGCCACAATCGTCAACAACAGTATTAAGTCAGTCAATATCTTATCAAATAAAATAACTCTCGAACCATTTAATAAACACGAAAGTTTCGTTGATTTTGCAAACTCAAATACTAACGCCTTGTCTCAAATTGACAATCAAAGTAATGTTCTCATAAATAAATCTTCAGCGTGTAATCCTTCGTATTCATACAATGACTTCATCGAGAAACAAAATGAAAATGTCAATGTCAACTTAAATGAAACCGACGAATCTCTTACAAATCAAAAACAATCGATTGCACACTGTATTTTGAATGATAAATCAATATCCAAAGAAAAAGCTTCAGAAATAAGTACGATAATTAACCCTAATCATAATGAAATTTCACCAATACTTAAAGAATATCATGAGTCTCCCATAAGCGAACATTCAGGATATCACAGAACCTTAAATCGCGTACGTCTAAAATACAAATGGACGAATATGAAAAAAGACATCAAAGATTACAATAAACAATGTGAATCTTGTCAGAAAAATAAAATCACTCGACAGAACCTTAAACAGACCTCAAGAACAGTTAAAATCAGTGATAAAATATACTTAACCAATAACGCCTCTAAAATAAATAAATCAAAAAAAATTATCTCCTAATTTCCAAGGACCTTACGAAATTGTCAAGGTTAACAGTCCGTTAAATGTTACAATTAAGGTTCAGAATAAGTTAGTTAAGGTTCACACAAATAGAATTAAGCAAGCTAATTTAGATCCCTCACAATAAATAATCTCATTCAAAGGATTATGTTATTATTTACTTTATTATAATATGTACTAATATTAAGAATTTTATTGTTTTTCTAAATAAAAAAAAAATAAAAAAATATATATATATATACCTGTATGTAATATGACTTCAATTGTTCTAAATCTATTTGTCACACATCACAATCTATTGTTCACAACAAAATCTATTTTCGAAAACCAATGTATTAATATGATTATAATTTCTTTTAACCAAACTCATGGTAAAAATTGTGTACCATAAGTTTATTCTTTTGAAGGGAGGTGTTATGTGCCATTCAAATTTGTACCGTTAGTTTGTCAACCTGTGGGTTCGACAGGCTGAAACATGTTGCATCTTGTCATTTCTTAAGTTTTTTGCATCATATTTATTGTTTCCTTCCTAGAAGTATTTCAGAATAACAAATCACTCTACAGCTGGACGTCTCACAAGAAAGACGCATTGTGTACCTTGTAATATTCAACTTTGTATTAAAACTTCAGTAATAATAATTGTATGTGATTTTGTGTTATAAATCGGAATAAAAGAAAACGTTAGATATAATTAATAATATCTTTTAATAAAACCAACCCATAACAGGATAATAATATATAGGAGATACATACAATCATTAGGACTTCGGAGAACAATTACAAATGGCATTTTCAACTATAAGTACACAATATGATACGCTGTTAAAGTAATATAAATAGTAGGAAGAACATAATTTATTGAAGGTATTCGTTGATGTCACCCATTTGAGTCACTGTCTGTGTCGTCGTCATCAGAGGTATCTGCGGTGTGGATTATAATCTCACTGGTCAATTCATCCGTTCTTATGTCGTATTCCAAAAAACGGCGTTCTTTTTTTTCCACATGACCACAGATATTCCGCCACTGCTCTATAGGCAATTGATTGCAGGCTTCTGCCACCAATCTATCTACAGGTGCCATTGTCATTTCAATATTGTTCTTTCCTACATAACCTTTAACAACAGACCATATGTTCTCTATGGGATTTAACTCTGGGTGATAAGGAGGTAATCTCAGTACAGAATGCCCGTGCTGATTTAAAATAGCATCTATTTTGTATTTTACATGCCGAGATTTATTCATTAGTACCAAGTTGTAAAGCTCCGGTTTGATCATCGTCGATGAGAAAGGTATATTATTATCCTGTAGCCACTGAATTATTTCACCCTTCTTTTTATTTGATGTTGGTGCTGGGTTCAACAGTTTATTGTGATATGATGCATTATCTATAACAACAACAGATTCAGGTGGTAGGTTAGGAATTAACATTTCTTTTAACCATTTTTCACAATTACTGTAGTTCATCTCGTCATGATAATCGCCACTTTTTAAATTGGATTTAAATTTTAATAAAGCATTTGGCACAAATCCATTTCACCGCCAGCATGGATTATTATTAAGCGAGTACCTTTTGAAATCGGCTTCTTAAAACTAGAACTCGATCCGTCAGAATAAGAATATGATGTGGTATGTGTGGAATGTATGTAAGTTTCATCCGTAAATATAATAGATTTCCCCTGAACACGATATTCTTTAATTTTTCTTAAATATTCAATTCTTTTGAAAACTATGACACTTTTTTCCATGAGCAGCTTCCGATTAGGCGGCCATAGACGGACAGTTTTCGTAGCAGTTTGAACATGGCACAGACAATAACTGTACGTTAGTGGACACACCACAGATCAGTTTAACTACCCCATTTAAATCTGTCGAACTGTCAACAGACGTGCCCATATACGTACAGTTATTGTCTGTGGCAGAGCAAGTGTCAAAAACTATGGAGGTTATGTTCGCGGAGATAATACACAGGGGTATTGTTTAAATTAGTTTTAGGTAGGGTATACTTGAACGATGATACACGAATAATTTAACTTTGAATTTATTATGATTATAATTGTTTTTATTAGAAACAAATTGACATAAAAAACACACCTATGACGACGTTGGTAAAATAAATCATGATTTCGCTAGTGGATTGTGTATTTTATCGATTCACCGAAACAATATTATACACATTCGTGTAAATATAAAATATAATCTTTTCTTTTGAATAAATTATTCCCTTTAATGGACAGTATTAATTAAGTAAGAAAACGGTAATATTTATAAAGGTATTGATTTTATATACAATAAGCCACAAAATTATATTTACATCAATCATCAGTATAATAATTAATTACTATGATATTATTAAAATATATACTTAAATTTTATTTAGATTTAGCGACATTGTCATTCACAATTAGGTATATTAATTTATGTTGTGAACGTCTTAAATTAATAATTTGTAATATTCACTACATACAATAAATAAAATTTGAGTACTGAGTTATTAGTCTATATTTTCACAATAACTTAATATTTATAATGCTCTCTAAAATTTTAACATTTTTATTATATTGTATAAAATAATATGTTTACATAAATAACTATTACTATTGTTTTACTCTCGTAAAAATAAATAAAATATAATATTTGCGATCTCCGCGTACATAATATTATTATTTTTAATAATAAATGAATTTGTATTTTATAACAAGCAACACCAGCCGTAGTTGTATCGCGCGGTATATTCTACTTTACGTTACCGACATCTAATGTCACTCGAGAACTTTCGGCTAGTTGAAATTCCAACAGTTTTACAAAAACACGGGAGTGGGGGGTCGCTGGCAGTTTGAACATGGCACACATCTGAAAGGTCGAAAAGTGTCCGTCTATGGGTGCAGCAGATTATCTACCAAAGATAACTGTATGGTTATTAACTGGCATGTTCAACCTGTTACGAGAACTGTCCGTCTGTGGCCGGCAATTGTCTTCTGTTTTTCTCCATCTAAATCCTATATCTTTCATAACTTTCCTTAATGACGTAATTCCACCCTTAAAATTAATATCTTCTTTCAACACGGCATGAATGTTTTTCAGTGTTGCAACAGTTTTATGATTTTTATGAAAGTCATGAATACACCGTCGAATTACAGATTTATCAAAGTCATCAATATTATTTTTTTTATTTTTAACTACCCTTTTTTTAGGACTCGAAAAGGTCCCTGTTTTTTGTTTTTCTCTTAAAACACGCCAAACCGTTCTTAAACCAACTCCTGATGCATTCTAAACTTCTGTCACAACACTAATTTCACTACACATTTGGTTTTTATTTTTTATGCATACACACAAATAATACCAACACAGATGCGAAGCAATTTTAGCGTACAACAGTGCAGATGTAGAACGAAACTACTATACCAAAATCTATATCTGTGTGGTTTTCACTAACGCAAACTATAATCATTATGGTGAAAACAAATGAAATGCCTCCGAGTAGCATAATATGTTTTCGAAGATAACAGAATGCATGTATTTTTTTTAATATATAAATTAAATTACCCTCAATGGCATAAGTAAGAAGTTATTTTAATAAGGTAATTTTCTGAATAACATACTAGGAACTACCTCGATTAAATTTACAAAAATCATTTTCGTACATCCTTGGAAAACAAAATACACAAATAAAGATTTTTTTTTCCGACCATGTCCGATCCTAATAGGATCATATGGGCCTCCACAAAGTAGAGGTTTGTATTAACAGATTTTTTGTTTTTTACGAGAAATGGATGTCAGCCACTTGCTCAACCTATTAGGTCCATACCCTGACTCACACACAAATTGAAAAACAATATGTGTACTTGCCAGACCCAGGATTCGAACCAGAGTCCCACGGCGTGATAGTCCAACGCTTATGCCGCGCGGCCACCGTGGGTGTATTAAGATCGGTATAAAGATTATTAATGTAAAATGTTGTATAATATGCTGACGTCGTCAACCTTCATTCCAACATATTAATTTAAAGGAAAAACAAATCGTAATAAAACGTTTAAAAACGATGTAGTTGTTGAAAAATGGTAAACGCGGCATTTAAAATGGTTTGGATTGTCGAATTAAGAATCAGCAAGCATAATATAAACAAGTATGCTAGTCTGGCCAGACGAAATTACACAAAAACGAGTCTTGAACGTGTTCGTCAGACCATTATCGAACTATGTCAAGGCGAAATAGCCAAACACAAGGCGTTTAACTCTAACCACCATATATGATTATAATTACATCATTAAGCTATTCGGCTTAATCTGGATAGTATGTTTCTACCTATTTATTGTACATATTTCGAATAATTAATCATCAATCATCTCCGTAAGACCGTCACCTATCCATTCATAGTAATGTGTTTAACCGTTTGTCCCAAATATGAATATAATACGAGTAATAATTGAGTTGCTGAGGATTGATCTAACCATTCTAACCGGTGGCCAACTTGAATAAATCGACTTCAAAGTATAAAAAAGTATCGATTGTAAATTCTACGTACCCGAAGGTACCTAAGTATGATCATTGATCATCACTTTAATCAAGCGTTATTTTCAAATGATCATTTAATACGATTCCACAAAAAAATATCGATATTTCTCTATTTGATTAACGTTTTTTGTGTTTGAAGTCAAGTCAAAACAGTCAAATTATATAAGGTTGTTATGAAAACAATTACCTACGATGTTTTATACGCCATAATAAGATGCGTATATCTTTTCATCATCATCATCATCATCAGCCTGAATCTATCCACTGCTGGATGAAGGCCTCTTCAAGTTGCTTCCACTTCTCTCGGTCCTGTGCATTGCGTTGCCACGTACTTCCGCAGAACTTTATCATTTCATCGATCCAGCGGCCTCTAGGTCTACCTTGTGGACGTTTTGTACTTCTTGGATACCACTGGATGACTAGATTTGTCCAACGATTGTCTCTTCTTCGAGCTATGTGTCCAGCCCATCTCCATTTAAGGCTTTTAATAAACTATATTACATCGCAAACCCTTGTCTGCTTCCTTATCCACTCATTCCTCTTTTTGTCCTTTCGCGTTATGCCCAGCATGCACCTCTCCATACCACGTTGTGCTACTCTAAGTTTCTGGATCTCTCTTTTACTTAGGGTCCATGTTTCACACGCATATGTCATCACGGGAAGCACACACTGGTTGAACACTTTGCGCTTTAGGCACAGTGGAAGGTCACTTTTGAAGACATTATTCAGGCGGCCAAAAGCACTCCAGCCTAGCTTTACTCTGCGAACAATTTCATCAAATATACATCCATCTATAGATACTTGTTGCCCCAGATAGATGTAGCTTTTCACCTGTTCGAGCTGAGTGCCATTGATGAGGATCTCTTTTTGGCCTGCAAAGCAGTTGAACATGACTTTCGTCTTTGTTACATTTATTTTCAAACCTACTTTGTTGCTTACTTCAGCGAGTTCCTGCATTCTGCTTTGGAGGTCTTCTGAGTCTTGCGAGAAAATTACTATGTCATCGGCAAAGCGCAGATGACTCAGGTATTCTCCATTTATGGGGATCCCTTTGTCATTCCAGTCAAGTTGCCTGAATAAGTCTTCAAGGGTAGCTGTAAATAGTTTAGGTGAGATTGTATCACCTTGTCGGACTCCTTTGCTGATAGGAAATCTGCGCGATGGTTTATGGAGATTTACAGATGCTGTTGCGCTACTGTATATATTATTGAAAATATCGTGTTTCACGTCGTGTAAACTACCTATGCACATCAGTGGCGAAGGGTGCAGATAGGCTGTTAAGATTCGACATAAATAGTCGACACTAAATTTTGTCAGGCAAACATATTTGTTTTCATTGAACTAAGGCTACAATGTGTTGACAGTGTTTGTTAGTTTTAAAATTTCAATTAAATCCTGCCTAATTCAAAAGCCATAGTAGATAAAAGTCAACAAATATTTGTTTATCTATAAAAATATGCCATTAAACCATACATAATTGTGAATATTTTATAGATAGAAGAATACTTTTTATCGATTATGGTTTGGTTTAGGCTGGGCTTAATGAATTAAAAAAAAACTAACCAACACCATCTGTTATACTTATTCTTAATTAAAGGGGATCCTTACGCCAACAGAGCCTTATGCAAATGTCAAATCGAATTTAAATATTGGGACCATACCTAAATGGAGTCGAGTCGTGAACCCTGAAGGCAAGAGAACGGAAGGCAATTGATGCCTTTGAGATGTGGTGTTGGCGTCGAATGCTTCGCATTTATTGGACGGAGCACAGGACAAACCAGTCAATCATCCAGAGACTGAAGATAAAGGGATGGCTCTCGACGAGATGTCTGAGAAGAATTCTGCAGTTTTTTGGACATATTGTCAGGCGCGGACCGGACAACCTGGAGAGACTGGTAGTTTTGGGTAGCCTCCAGGGAAAGCGAAGCAGAGGAAGAGCGTCTGCGCGATGGAGCGACCAAGTGAAAGAGCTGACTGGGGGCACCATCCATTCTGCCCTGAGAGAAGCGGAAGATCGAGAAGGATGGAAAGTCTTGGTCGCTCAAAGGATGGGGAAATTTAAATGTGGTCACGATCCTCAGCCATGATTGCACGACCAAGAAGAGAAGATACCTAAATAAGATTTCATGTAAATAAAAAGGATTTCAAGTTATACACATTTATATTTTTATAAAAATCGATGGTTTTTAAAATAAATATAAAAAATATTAAAACGATAAATCAGTCAAAAATCTAGACGAGTAAAAATAGAAAACGTATTGTGAATATTAAACTAAACAAGACTTGCTGTCCGCAATTTTGTTGTACATAACAAAACTATGACGACAGTGTATCTATGACTTCCAAACAAATCATGTCCTATTATATTGTATTGTGAATATTAAACTAAACAAGACTTGCTGTCCGCAATTTTGCTGTAGGTACATAACAAAACTATAACGACAGTGTATCTATGACTTCCAAAAAAATCATGTGCTGAGGTAAATATTTTACAATAGGTACCTTAAACATCAAAATTTTTCATTCGCATTACCCTCGATGTATGCTTCGACAATCTGTAATAATATGACGATGTATCTCGACGAATACTCATAACTTCTAAGAAAATATACATAGAATGATCATTATTTTTTAAATTCTAATTCAATTAAAGTAATTCTGGAATATGTAAGAAAGGAATAAATATAATACAATTTTATATCTAAAAAAAATAAAATAAAAAACGTAGTGTGGATTTGCATCCTTCTGCCTCTAAAGATATTTTGTTAATGTGTATTTGTATCTTATTTACCTAGCCAAAATAAAACAATTTTTAAGTTAAAAAAAATTATAGGTATAAGTATAACAAAGCAAAACACATTTTTTTTTTAAATTTTATTATGTCATCATCTATTCACTGCTAGATGAAGGCCTCACTAATCTCCAAACTGATTCCACTTCTCTCGTTCCTGTGCGTTGCGTTGCCAAGTTTTTCCGCAGAACTTTATCATTTCATCGATCCAGTGGCCTCTAGGTCTTCCTTGCGGATGTTTTGTACCTCTTGGATACCACTGGATGATTAAATTTGTCCAACGATTGTCCTTTCTTCGAGCTATGTGTCCAGCCCATTTCCATTTGAGGTTTTTAGCAAACTCTATCATATCATTAATCCTTGTCTGTTCCCTTATCCACTCATTCCTCTTTTTGTCCTTTCGCGTTATGCCCAGCATGCACCTTTCCATACCACGTTGTGCTACTCTAAGTTTCTGGATCTCTCTTTTACTTAGAGTCAATGTTTCACACGCATGTGATTACGGGAAGTACACACTAGGCGGCCAAAAGCACTCCAGCCTAGCTCTACTCTGCGAACAATTTCATCAAATATACATCAATCTATAGACACTTGTTGTGCCAGATAGATGTAGTTTTTCACCTGTTCGAGCTGAATGCCATTGATGAGGATATCTTTTTGGCCCGCAAAGCAGTTGAACATGACTTTCTTCTTTGATACATTTATGTTCAAGCCCATTTTGTTGCTTACTCCAGCGTGTTCCTGCATTCTGCTTTGGAGGTCTTCTGAGTCTTTCAAACTACTATTTATTATCATCAGCAAAGCGCAGATGACTCACGTATTCTCCATTTATAGGGACCCGTGTCATTCCAGTCAAGTTGCCTAAATAAGTCTTCAAGTGTAGCTGTAAATAGTTTAGGTGAGATTGTATCACCTTGTCGGACTCCTTTGCTGATAGGAAATGCGCGATGGTTTATGGAGATGTTGTTGCGCTACTGTATATATTATTGAAAATATTTATATAGCGCCCGGGGATTCCATGATTTCTGAGTGCATCGAGTATTGAAAATTTCTTTATGGAATTGAACGCTTTCTCATAGTCTATAAAACCCATGGATAGCGCAGCTTGTATTCCTGTAATGATTTGGCTATGGTCCATAGTTCTGTATCTTCTTCTAAAGCCGGCTTCTTCTCCCGGCTGGTTCTCGTTTAGTACATATTGCAGATTATTGGATTTGCACCTTTCTGCTTCTGAGGTGGGTATGGCAGTTGCATCCTTATGCTATTCTTTATATCTTTTTTATTATAGCAACTAGGATTTTCATCTCTCTGCCTCTAATAAATAAAGCCTTTAGCATGTCGATTCTTAAAAAAACTCATTTCCCCCAAAAATGGAGTTGCATCCGTCTGCCTCTGAGGTACAGATATTAAAACCACACCAGACATCTATCGAGCCGCTAAAGAAATGTCTTGTACATTCCCAAATGTAGAAATATTTTTTTAACAACCCCCTTATCTAATGCATAAGGTGAAAGATCGTTTTCTATTTTAAAGCGTGTAAAAAAATATTTGAGAAGTACCTACTATGGGAGAAGAAAGATTTAATAGTATGGCCTTTTTGTAAATAGAGCAAGAAATTTTAAACCGAATTGACACTGCCAAAATAATTGACGAATTTTCAAGAAATAAAGCAAGACGAAAATTTATTTAAAACATGTTTTTTTTATTTTATTTCTATTACCTTTGTTATATTTTATGTTAATAAATTAATGAGACTTTCTACGTATAAAACTTTTTTCTTCTAACTTGAATTTGGGGGCCCCGAAATTTTTACCGCTCAGGGCTTCCGCTTGACTTGATCCGCCCCTGATTTTATGCTCCATTGTCCTTACTGACTATAAAATATAAACAGAATGATAAATGAATTATAAATTATAATTATTCTAATGAACACTAGGATAATGGGTACCTACCTACGTCTTTACCTACTTTCAATAACAAGTTTTCTGTGAAATATTTCCATTATTTATCAAAGTTTTAATCAACAAATTATCCACACTACCTACCGACATGACATAATATCCTTCATACTGAGTGTACAATGTACCTAAACGGAATAATAAATGAATATAATAATTATCTATAATAATATAAATATATAATAATTATAAGATAATGTGTAACTCTTTACCTATCTTCAATAACAACAAGCTTTCTGTGAAATATCGCCATTTATCTACGGATCTATCAACACACGTTCGCGACTTTTTGTCACATTGAAGTAGGTATAATAATATAAGTTATATTTTTTCGAGTAGTAATCTTTCTTTCAACGCTGTGCCATTCCTACGGCAGTCGACAACTAATGCACTCGCCTGCGCTCGCCTGTTCAGACTTGTTTCGTGGCTTGTTTAGTATATAGTGAGAGGTGGTGGGGATCGCTACTCGCCCGAAATTATAGAATAAAATGGATCGGCTTGACTGACCATTTTACTAAACTACTCGACTAAATTTGTCTGTTCAGACACGATTTTTTACCAAATCACTCGCTACTTTACTAAATCACTGGCACAGTCCGAACAAGGCTTTACTGCTGATACGTTCTGAATATGTACCTATCTTCAATCAATGTGCATACATATATATTTGGATTCGGATTACGACCCATGGGTGAAGTGAATGACCAATTAATCTTGTTTAAAAACAGGTACATTTTATGCCTTGGAGTAGAAATGGTGATTTATTCAGATTATTGTACGTACGTTGCATTTTCGACACATTTATCATGGAACTAATCCAGAAAATCAGATGGTTAAATAAAGTTTTGAACAACGTTTTAGATTCCGCAAATTAAACAAAATCTTTTCAAAAGTAAGAATAATTGTTTGAAGTTGGTAAGATTGTATTTCTTTACAAATGTGCCTAATAATGCATAACATTACTTTAAAAATGTATGTTATGTTTTTTTAATCATTGAACGCCACTGGATTACAGGGACGTGGTGTTATTATTTTTTCTAGATGTATGAGAAAAATAGAGCTCATAAAAAGCGTGGCAACGACAATTTATAATGAAATTAAAAATATTCTCCAACACGGTTGTCTAAATTGGATTGCATAATCCAATGCCGTGCTTTTAATTCATTTTCTCGCACCACCTACACGCTACAGCTAAAGCTCATATTAGCTGACATAATCTTCAGCACAGACATAAAAATATGGAGGCGTCTTTTTTATATTTGCTAGTCAATGACATTAATATGTCATTGTTGCTAGTAGATCAATATACATGTATTATTACGATTCAGCGCGTTTACATGAAAATCGACGAGCGAGAGTGCCTACATACTCGTATTTCATTTAAGATAGGTTATAATAACCTATTTTCTTATCCAATCAATCCGTCTTATCCATTCATTTCCATAGTATAAAATGTTATTGATATTCAGCCTAGCTTTTAAATTTAAAATTAGATAGGTCACCAATCACTATTATTATGTAATTTCGTAACACAATCTATTAGTATCATATCGACTTATACATGGTTATGACTTTGGGGATCAACGGAATAAATATTTTATTCATAAATATTAGTATGATATATATAAAGGGCCAAGTGCTATAAGTGCATATGTCAGATTTTCGCCATTTTGAGTTGAGTATGAGAAAGTAGGTTTAAAATGTTCTATCTTTATGTTTCTCAATGTAAAATATGAGCACATTTAAAGTGTACCTATCTAAAAATAATATGTCGGCATATTTATACCAAGAAATGCCTATGTTGACATAGCGATTCAAATTTTGAGATTTCATCATTTTCCAGTATTTACAAAAACAAAAAACTGTAATTATCCGATTGAGCTTATTAATTTATATTTTTTATAACCAGGTTTTCATGATGTGTGTTGTAAAAGTTAATAATATTAATTGTTAATGAGAAATAACAAATATATATTTGACATAGGCACTTCCGGCCCCAGATATAATAGTGTAAAAATAGTAATAGCTAGCAACTAAAAAACTCGTCAATTGAATTTATTATACTGCTGACGAAATTGGTAAAGTAATTTTATAATTTTGTGGTGACTGACCATACTTAATAAAATTACAAATACGCAAGTACAAACCTATTCTATATTCTATTCTATAGTATTTTTTTCACGCATTTAGCGTAAAATGTCAAACCAATGTGTAAGACTAGTGCTAACGCGTGCATGTAAAACATGGTAGATTTATGTAAGGAAAATTCAAAAATAAAATAGGGGAACGTGGCATTGGATGGTACATATCGAGCACAAATTGGACAAACCACTATGGATAAGAAAGCAGTGAAGATTGCCTCCATACAGATGTGATATATGTACCTAATATAAATCATCATATTGATGCAATCGCAATGAACCGGACAAACAAAATTCAGTAATATGGTACATACGGGCGCCAACAGACCACTGAGCCTGGTGAATGAACGTGTCATGTCCGGCGAAAATGTGTGGCATCAAAGAACTAGAAAACGAAAAGAGTGGGATTTAAATCCGAAAAATCTGTGAACACAAATAATTCAAAAATCGTAGAATTAACAAAAACTTTGTTTTGAAAACCATTATAATGGAGTTGCCGCCCATCATGACCGAACGGTTACGCGTCTGGCTTAGAATGCGGTGGGTTCCGGGTTCAAATCCCGGGTCTGGTATATTCACATGTTATTGAATATGGAGCAAGTGGCTAACGTCAATTTCTCGTAAAAACTAATATCTGATAATACCACCTCTACTCCGTGGAGGCCCGCCAATCGGCCCATCTACTTAGGATCGAACATGGAGTTTTTACCTCTAACTTAAACGTTAATTCAATTAATATATTATAACACTATTTATAATAATAATAATGGTTTTACTTAAGGACGAGAAGATTACAAGCAATAATTTAAACAGAAAACAACGATAGTTGCCCGGTAGAAGTTTTTACGGACCAGTAAATTCATCATGAAAGCTGTTCTTTGCGGGTTTATCATCCTGCTGAAACAATAGATGCAAAGATAGGTCATAAAGTACTCGTAAAAGCGAAGAAACGCCAGCGAGCCATTTCAAAATTGAATTGGAAACGTTAAACGTTACGGCGTTAGTTTTTCACCAACGATCAAGACCAACATAATGGCGGATATAAATACATCCGCATCTGGTAATAGCACATTTTCACAGCTTTAGGGTAAATTACCGCGTAGAAAAAATCGCATAGGATAGTTGCTCACCATTATCTAACATTCGAACACATAGGTTTGGAGTTTCAATTTACATAATGACGAAAACAGCGATATACCTACTTATCCCTGAAGAACTAATTAATGGCATTTTTTCAGTTGTTTGTTTATACGTCAATAAAATGCAAGTTACACAAAGCGTTTCTTAATTCTGTAAAATTTTCATCCATTCAGGAATTATCATAGGCAACAGTATTGTCCGAGGCCTTCCGAAGTCTTTCATAAAACAAATTAAATACATTTTTAATTATAGTGATTATTCGGCTTCATTTCCGCAAAACTATCTACATAGGAAAGAGAGAGTGAGTATCGTGGGAGATGTACTGGATCATCCGATGGTGGAGGTTGTGATGATGCATTTACAATTTTGGTTGATCTCAGTGCTTACGCAAATTTAATAAAGCGTCATGGTTTTCACGCTATTTCCAGTATATTCAATCCCACAATATGAAACATTATACGTGTTTCATATAATAATATACTATATTATGTTACATATAGGTAGGTAGGTACATGGATATTCCAATAATTCCTGTTTCTCGTTAATCTTCTTGCGTGAACTTGTGTGAAATAATTTAATCATTATGGATGCATACCTATCTACTATTCTACAATAGACTTTTCTTTTGTCACAATGCATCTGTGGTTATGGTCGGACCAGTGAGATTCAAGATGAACTTAAAGTTTTCCATCCCGAATGGAAAGCAGATTTTTTGCACGGACGGCTGAATCATATTTATAATACGTTTTTCATACGCGCGGCAATTCCATTTTCCTCGGCTTTGTGAAATAGAGTTCGCAACGCCACGAGTTTAATTCCGTCTGAGCCGCAGATTCAAGTCGTAAAAACAAATTCGGTACAGTGGCGGGCGGGGAGAGTGACAACTAAAACCTCATTTTGCATCTAATAAAATTAATAGTCAATAAAATTTCCATTTACCAACGTAAAACATGATCAACTAATTTACTGAGAATTGTAGGCTAGTAAGGATTCATTTCTACTGTATGTATATATGTTTAATCGTATTTAGTTTATTCCTATTATGTAATACCAATGACTAAATTATATTCCCCGAATATACACGTCCTATAATTAAATGTATGTTTACGTAGGGCTGAGGATAGTGGAAGGAAAGGCCTTCATCTAGGGATGGATGGATCGACCCCAACTGTTGATGATACGTAGCATGCATAATGTATTATGTCAAAATCAAATCATTTTATCATCTATTATTTTACTTTCGACCAGAATCAGGGTTGTGCTTTTGCTTCGTTTCTCTTCAATATTCTCTCAGACTTCATACTACGAGTCAACACCAGCTAATTTTAGAACTGTCTGACAAAATAAATGCTATAAGTATGTGAGTCAAGGATAACCGTGACTGCACACTAGCAGTTATTGAAGCAATCACGATTAAGTAACCAATCAAATCTCTAAAATATATCCCTTTCCGCGGACGAAACAATGCTACGCCACAGAACCAAGTCGTAAAAACGAATTCACATCTGTGGGGTGTGAGGGGGTTAAAAAAGAGGGATAATATTTCCATTATGCGGTTAACGTAGGTAAATAATAATCCGACCGGGGTATTAATTTAAACTTTGGAGTAATAATCGCGCAGGGGCGGGCGCGGGTCGGAGCGATGAAAACGCATATTCGTTAATTGAAAACGCTCATAACGACCGAGAGATTTACGAACCTATCCCGCCAGAGTCGCGCTGGCCGAAGGACAAATCGCTACGGTTCAAGATTAATATCTGTCGTTTTCCGCCTGATTACATGCGATTAAATGCCTTTAGATGTATTCGTCAGTATAATAATGAAAGTGAATCTGTGCTTGTATTCACGGAGTATCGTAATGGTAACCAACAGGGCGGCTCTCGTGGTGCAGTGTGTAAGGCGCTTGCCTTCCACCCGAGAGTTCTTGGGTTCGATTCCCGGTCAGGACACACAATATTTATGTGTTTGTCTCAAAGCCTGGGTGTTTGTGATTGTTCAAAATTACTAACAACCACCTTGTACGAAAAAGCAAGGACATGGTTATTAATAATTCTAAAAAAAAATGGTAACCAACGGTACCAATAGGTATGGGAGAAGATTGCTGGTTACACATAACACCCACTTTTAAGTGGTATTCATTGCACATTGCACGGAGTGTATGACCATAAATATTTGAGTGTTGGCGAGGTGCGGTAAGGTAATCAGACGGGTGAGGGCAATTAGGTAGTGTAGGCTGTGAGCTGTGAGTAATGTGAAGTATACAACGCACATACACCCAATACATTTTTCTCGTCCTTGCCCACGTGTGCGGGAGCCTAAATAGTATACAGAAGTCAAAACGGCAAGTATTTATACAGAATCTCAGTGATCTGTACGCACAACTTTAATTGCCGTAAAATTTACTACGTAGGTGGTACTGACTCCATAAAAAATAAACGAATTTCCCTAGAGTTTAAAAAAAAATCAAAGGACATTTCATAGACAGATAGGCAAAAGGTATGCCTCAGTTAACTGAAATTAGAAAACTTTGAAACAGACTACCTACTACCAACTAGAGAAGAGAAGGATAGACGCAAAGACATAAACATCAAACGGGGGTTAATCGCATGGAATTTCGTAAGCAGCTACAAGACCAGATTGTAGAAAGGGGATGAACGAGGGACAAAAAAAATAAGTAGGGTTGGTAAAGTTTGCTGATAATGCTAACTACTTGATAATATGATTATGCTGCATGAGGTAGGTAGGTGGGAACCTACATAATATCTAAGTTCATTATTAATGCATGATTTTCGCGAAAGTATTTCTTGATCTAATAAAACAATGCGGTGATATTATCGATACCTACAACATTTTTACAAATATATTTATATCGCATAATGTTAGCCGATCCTATATTAGACTGCCGTAAACAAAGTATCTACTAGTTAGATTTAAAAATCGTAGCTAATTCGTAGGAGTTTTTCCTCGGATAATCTCATTACTGCAGCGACAAAAGCCGCCGTTACAAATTTTCCGAGCAAAAGCACCCTGACAAAAGTAATGCGATATACCCGTTATATACTGCATTTCCTCGCTGACAAAAGTATATATATGACGCCGACGTCGAAGTCGATAGCAGGACTCCATTAGGAGACGTCTGTGAGATACGGAAATTAACGCCCTTTCATTTATATTACTGATTTCTGAATACCTAATACCTATATTCAATTACTTTTGACGAAATAAAACAAAACGATGTTCCAGATGGGTATTTAGTGACTGGGATGCTAACCTGTAACAAAAGAAAACCAATTATTAATCGGGGAAAGATGATATAAATCGAAAACACTATTGTACGGAATAACAGTGTATCCCCAAGTAAAGAACATTTTATTAATTTTAATTAAAAATAAGCAATACCTACGTATAGAAATATTCATAATTTTGCAACATCGATGAAACAAATGAACGCGTGGAAAATGCAGCTTAGCTCTTGTAGGTAAAATGGTAATTAATAGAAAGGTAAACAAATCTAATTAAAGCCCATCTTTGTGGGGTTTTGCATACTTAATTACTTACATCGCATACTCTCGTTCGCTTCTTCACCCATTTGATCTTTTGTATTTTTACACGAAGCCCAACATACAGCTCTCCATGCCACGTTGTTCAACTCTTAATTTATATACAATTCTTCTTTTACTAATGGAACTACAATGGAACAACGCAATTAAACTCTATGCGCTTAACTTAATGAGAGGCCTCTCTTGAAGATGACGTTCAAATGCCCGAATACACTAGACTACACACCAACTTTGTTCGGTGGACAATTTCGTGATACATACCACCCTCTATCGACACTTGTTTTCCGAGATAGATGCAGTAGGTGACATGGTTAAGTTGGACAGCATTGATTAAAATTGCCTTTGGACCAACCAATTGGTTAATCGTGTCTTTATGGCCATATAAGCAAGTCACATTAAACGTTCTTGTTGGTCTACTCTATTCTATACACAAGGCGGCTATCGGCGGTTATCGACGTTAGTTTATAATATTTATGTATTGAGGCAGTTAATTGTTACAATAGGTTAACCTTATAAACTGTCAAAAGTGCTATGTTTTAACAGTCCAGAGGGAGAGCTTGGCTGTGTTAACTTTTAGACCGAGATAGACATTTTAGACGGTTAACTTATTGTAACAATTATAACACATAAATATTATAAACTGCCGTCGATAGCCGCCTTGTGTATAGAATAGATTCACTGATCCATTCTGACAAATACATTAGGTTCAGTTATAAACTAGATAGGTAGGTATATAAGTATTAATACTATTATTTACATTGGATAACCAATATACCTATCTATGTATTTTAAGATACTATTAATATCCATGATGACCAAGGGGCTAACGCGTCAGCTTATACTGTCGTGAGTCCCGGGTTCGAATCCTGGGTCTAGAAAATAAACATATTGATTTTCAATGTGTGTTTAGGAGTCAAGTCAAGAGTACCTACATACCTACCTAATAGGTTGAGCAAGTGGTTAACATCCATTTCTTGTTAAAAATCTGTTAATATAACCTCCACTCATGGCGGCCATATTATGATTTTCTTAGGGCCCAGACACACGGCGCTGAAGTTTACGTGCGTTGACGCGCTGCAACTATAGTGTTATGTATATTGATCCCTTAAGATCTATATATATATATATATACCTATATGCTTCATAACTTCGCACTCCGGCTCTAGGATGAAAATGATGTAATATATTCTAAAAATATATTTTTTACATTTATTATCTATTTATTTTCTTACTACTACATAATATATTAATATAAGTGAATATGAAATCTAATTGTATGCGAGGTAATCAGGGAAAGAGGCGTATCAGTGTAGTAAAAGGTGCAAACGTATACTCTACAACAGTATGTACCTATCAGTGGCGGCTTCTCTAACACCATGCATGTGCGCTGCACTCCTTTTTTCCTAAACATCTCGCAATATGCAACAATACTATTCATAAGTCATCACTCGTTAATCGCAATTTAATCCATGTAAATTACCAAAAGCATGCACCCATTGAACAGTCATCGAAAACGAGCGCTGTGGTGAGCACCCTAATATCGATATTGGTTTGCCATTCATATTACACTGTGTTACAGTTCAACCCGACACGTGAAACCCATAAACAACTCATAAATACACAAAATGTTATGGCCTTTTGGGATGCAGCTCAAAATTCGACACAGAAAAAAAACAGTTACGCGGAAAAATTTATCAAAATACATATTATGGATACGATCCTTAAATCGTTCTATGTTTGCAAATATTTGAATATAATTTATAATTATTAATATCTTAGTTACCATGTTCTTTCTCAAAGTGAGTGAATTATTATAACAGATGTCATATTTTTAACAACGCAGGCATTTTACCGGAGTGGCTGGCGCGGAGTTTTATTGCTTTTTGTAGACGAAGTAACTGACGCCAAACTGACTTCAAAACAATCGATAGTTACACATTTTTTTTTTTTAATATTTTCTTCAAATATTTATTTACTTACAATACAATTCAGTATGCTTTCTGTCGTTGCGGTCTACAGTCGGCTTTTTATGTGTTTTGTCATGTTATTTCGACAATTTTGTTAATAAAAATAAATTTTGAATAAAAGATTCATAATAATACATATACTTATTGTTTAATCATTGAAGTGCATGTGTTTTAAAATGATGTCGGTAAACGTAGACTTTATCAATAATAATAAGAATTTCTTCGAAGAAAGAGTCAGAATAAAAAAGGATGGTCCGATGACATCTGTGGAAAGTGAAAAGTGTTTTTCAACCATTAAAAGAATTAAATCGTCTTTAAGAAATACTTACCATGAATCAAGACGGACTTAACTGTCTACCTATGTTAAGCATTGAGAAAAAACTTTTACAAACAGTTCCAGACTTTAATGATAAGTGATTGAGGTGTTCGCCAAACAGAAACAACGCTGAATCGATATGCTTTTAAAATAAGGTAAGAAAATTTTTAGTGCACCCCCAATGAAAGCAATTTTGGAAACCACCGGCCACCACTGGTACCTATATCCCATATTAACATAAATCAGTGAGCATTAAAGAACTACTTTCTCCAATGGATTGGGAAATCACCAGAATCGTGAATGCCAAGAATAAGTGAATTTTACACTGAATATCAACAAGAAGATTTTCTAAGAAATTCGAAAAACTTGTGTCAACCGTCAAAAACAAGATGGTCTGAGACGACCCAGCCAAACGCAGGGAAGAAAGAATACGAGTGCGTACACACACATAGACAGAATTCACACGTGTCAGACATTCCAGCACGCATTTTTCTGTCGTGATTCCGCCATTATCGCCCAAAGAAAACACTGGGAAAGTGAATCGGGGTCGCCGCTCGCGTGCTGAGACTCGATAATTCACTAATTCAGGAAAACGTATATTCAGATGAAACAGTTTCTACTCACCCAAGCCATTATTATTTCGTGTTAAGTTTCTTATTGTCGTTTGGGTACAATCGCAAACAAGGCAAAATGGATTAGTAAAAATGCCCAGCTTCACTATCAATGGTAATTGTCAATGGTTCCTATAAGAAAAATTAACGACTACTGATGGTAGCAGCGGAGGACACCGAACATCGGAGATGGAGGATGAGGAGGCCAGGGCTCGATATGAGCTGTAGCGCCATCGAAGAAAAGATTGTTACAATAAATAATAGATATGTACCTACATATTATTTTATGAATAGCTACTCTAGTACCTAATTAAAGTAATGTATTTTGTGTTTACCATTTAATAAAACTCGGTGGGGTATTTACCGCCAGGTAGGTGCACCAAGTGCGTGTAGAAGTAGAAGTTGCCTACCCCACAAAAAATATGTAAAAAAAAAAACAGAAATTATATTCTTATAAAAACATTTATTTTGGAGTATGAATAAAATAAGTTAAGTTAATCGAAGCAATCAAATTTAATAACAGTGACATTTAGTAGTTAGCAGCAGTAGAATTATTATTTTCTCGAATTATTATCTTGTTAAGACCGAACTTCAGTGAAACGCGTCATTTGCCGCGTCACAATCCGCGCATCGCCTAGCTACGATCTTTTTAGACCATGCATCAACTGAAGTATAGCCAATATCAAAAGATTTTTCGACTATATTGAGAAAATGAATTTAAAAGACAAACTTACAATAAAACAGTTAAAAATATTCAATGACTTGTAGAATGTAGACGGCCCGTTGACAGGATGCGACCCAAAATAACAAGTAGGTACTTACCTATCACTAAATTTTTCATTGAATACGTCAATAGGTGCAGTAAAAACGAAACAATGGTGCGGTTCGTCGATTGTATATGTACGTATACGTACGAATACACGGTCATCGGCTGCCAGGTATTTATCACGGCTCCCCATACGTACGCACACTATCGACCGACCGCATTATTGTTTCGTTTTTACTGTACCTACTAAGTTCTATCATGCAAATACATACGTACGTAAAGCATAGTGGAGAGTGATTGGAGTAGCTGATATGTGTCTATTATAATAAAATGTATGTCTCGTCTAGTAACACTAATTTTACCCACTGCGGCCCGTGAAAACTGGATAAATTGGCCCGGCCCTACTTTCTTATTTATTTATTTAAGAAAACAAAACATTGTGGACATAACAAATCTAAATTCAAGACGTACACAACATGAGATTTAGATTATAACAAATATTACCCTCACAAGAGATAAGAAGAGAATATATAAAATAAAAAAAAACAAAATAAAAATAAAAACACGGAAATGTACTATACCTACTACATCTATAATATAAAAAACAATATTTGTTTGTTTGTTTGTTCGTGTTTTATGCGCTGGCATACCGTTCATCCCATTGCGATAAATCTTTGTCGACTTATTGCTTGCACTTGCGCGAAGAGTATAGGCTATATCTTATATATAAAAATGAATGTCTGTATGTCTGTTTGTCTGTCTGTCTGTCCCGTATGCGTTCCTATACCATTCATCCGATTGCGATGAAACTTTGGTGAGTTGTCGAGCGCACCCCCGCGAAGATTTCTGAATTAGAAAATCATCCTCTTCTTCTATTCGTATGAGTTCCTATACCATTCTTCCGATTGCGATGAAACTTTTGTCAGTTGTTGTGTGCACATCTGCGAAGGTTTCTAAATCAGTATTATACAAAATACAAAGTTTGCTGTTTGTTTGTTCCATCCAATTTTGAATTTTTTTCTACATATTAATACTATTAATAACGTTTGCATATTTTAGATTCGATTTTAATGTAGTGTTCTTTTGTTTGACCTTTACTCCTATTAGAATTACTTTCATATTGCCATATTTTACACAGATATTTTAATATTAAAAAGATAATAACTTATTGTTATTTTTTAAATATCTAAGATAAATGTATCCGCGAAGCTACCCTGTGCGAAGCCGGGTACTTCAGCTAGTATATGGTAATATACGGAAAAATAAAATATTTTTGAAAACAAAAAACATATCTACAATTTTATACTTACAGAAAAATAAAATTTCGAATACAAAATACATAGCACGTCACCGAAAATATCTACGACTTTGGGGAGCGCATTTACTAGTCTTATAGGTTGTGCACCACTGATGTAGACGAATCGGAGGCACGCACCCAGTGCCTATCAAGTACCTACCAAGTTACGGCGGTGAGGAATGGGGACCAAGACCACCTCCCGGCCTGGCACCATGAATTTTTATACTATCGTCTCAACTAGAGAAATCGCAAAAGAAAGTGCGTCTCCCTAATTATGTATGCGGTTCGGTGACAGCACTTGGACTATTACTATTTTTTCAGTATACCTGTAAGTAAATGCCATGCCACCCACCTCCACGTTGTCACGAATTAAAAAAAATTACGCAACACCATTAACCAAATCGAGTAAGTTCACTTGTTCTAAGGATGACATAATAAGTGATTTGAAACACAAAAAAACCATAAGGAGAATCATTAAAAAAAAATACCTTTTTCCTCCCCCAATCGTAAATCTGGGCTTGACGACACTGTTGCGTATAAGTTGTAAAAATAGCAACGTACACGTTGACAATTAATTAGTAAAAAGCATTTCATTTCATATTTCCTTAAAACGCAAAAACATTCGAGTTCTCTAATTATGTAATGAGATGAGAAGTTAAATGGATTTGTAGAGAGTGCACCCACGGCGTAATTCTTTATGCTGTTTTCTGCGAACGAACATTGAATTATTTATGACATAAACTGGCGCATTAAGCCGATTGTATTAATCATTGTAAAAGTTAATGGCTTACATTTAGTTGCGCTTTATGACTGTTAAAAGCAGGTGCGGCGAAACAAGAACAAAAACATAAAACCAAGGCTAATCGCTCACGTTGAAAGCACAAGGCAAAGAGAGTTTATTATCGAACCATTTTAAATGAGCACTTTAACCCAGATAACGTCAAGATGAGTAATAGTCGGCAGACCAAACCGAACGATAAAATGAGGAAAGTTCAAGTATGTTTTCCCTATTTTTAGAAACACCACATAAGCCCCGTTCCGTGTTATGATATAATCAGCTGTTCGTTTTCCGCCATTACAAGACGTGACGTCAAGGGCATATCGCGTCGTTGTGTATGTGTCCCTACGGCCTACACACACGATAGGTAGGTATACGATCATAAATCGATTATTCATAGGTAAATTTATATGTTGACACTACACCCAACCGAATACTATGTACTAATAAACGCATTTCACGATTAACGAACCCTAATCGGTAATCACACTAGGTTAAAACAATCCGTCATCGTTTGTGTTTTATATGGAGATGATAGCTTATACTTCCAATCAATGCAACATTATATTTGAAGCACGCAGTGGAAATCTTGGTGGTATTCAGAAAACTATTTTCATATATTATATAAATATTTTTTAATGAATTAATTCAAGACTAGCAACCTATAATAACTACTGTAGTCACATACTAGACTAGATAGTAGATACTTACACTTACGGTATTGTAAATATTTATGTTCATATTACATATTATATATATAGGTATTGTATGTATCAGTGGCGAAGGGTGGAGGTAGGCTGTTAAGATTCGCTATGAATAGTGCACACTAAAAATTTTAAGTCATATGTATTTGTTTTTATTGAACTAAGACTACAATTTACAGATGGTGTTAGTTGGTTTTTAAGAATCAATTAAACCATGCCTAAACGAAACCATAATAGTTTTGGTCTAATTTGGGCAATACGACAAAATTGTACACACTTTTTCATTCATAGATATTTGTTTTTGTTGGATTAAAAATACATATTACACATATTGTTGGTTAATTTTTTTAATTCATTAAGCCCTGGCTAAACCAAACTATAATAAATAAAAAAATATTATTCTATTTATAGAATATTCAAAGTTATGTATGATTTAATTGCATAATTTTAGATATTTTATAGATAGACATGTATTTTTTGACTATTATCTATTATGGCTTGGTTTCTCAGGGTTTAATTGAATTTTAAAAATTAACCAACACTATCTGTAAATTGCAGTATTATTTCAATGAAAACAAATATGTATGTCTGAAAAAGTTTAATGTGCACTGTTTATGGCGGATCTTAACAGCCTACCTCCACCCTTCGCCACTGGTATGTATAGAAAACATGCTTATTTAATTATATGCTCTGAGTGTTTATGTTTATAAATTGTATCACATCAAGAAAAGAATGTATCGTTTAAATTAACTCTTAGGTAAGTAGGCACACACCACATATTCCAAATGAGTAGGTCTTTGAAATAGATTGCAGATTTTGTAAATAATTTATACTAGGTACAGCAATTAACGACATATCTGTTAAATATTTAGTAGGTACCTTTAACAGTGCTTACACGAGACATTATTTAGTATTACGGTTATCCATTTGCAGTTTGCATTTTAATCATAGGTTTGGACATACTCCCTCTGCAAGTCTACAGTCTATAAGAAAATATGTGTGTATTAAATGCTAATGCGCCGATCGCAAACATTTTCCGCAGGTGGATTATAATTAAATTTGAAGCGGAGGTGCTACCTAAATCGAAAATCGCGGATCAAATATTTAATTTGAGTAGGTACATACAACTAATTAAATATATTCTTGCTACTTGATAACAGAGCAAGTATCATTAGCCCCATCACACGTACGACTCGTACGAGTATGATGTAGGTACACACTCCAGACACGAAGCGACTCACTAACTTTATTCATTTTATTAATTACAATAAAATACAACATGTAGTACTTACAATTTAACAATCATCAATACCGGTTTCGTCTGTCTTAACATTCTCAACTGTTGATAATGTCCCATTGAAGCGGATAATTATTAAAATATCCGGAATGAATATGTTTAACATATTGTAGGTATTATATTTTAATAATATATATATATGTAATGTCTTTCCACCTAAAACTGACAGTTAATAATATAGATAATTAAAGAAACTATTCAGTTGAGTTGACATTCACAAAACGCATACATTAAGTTGCTTTGACGTACCTACACAGGGTTGACTCAAGATTGTTGGTTGAAAAAAAAATCTGCTGGGGCCTAAATTCGACAACGCTGCTTTCTTTCTTAGCAAGATTGTTGCTTTCGCATGTAGTTCCGCTATGCCGCTGCTTGCGTTTGTGTGCGCGATCGGCAAAGATGTTGTTGATTTCTCCGAATTCAGATTGAATTGGAGTTGCCTCGAATGTCTGGATGGGGCTTTACAATTTCATAAAAAAAAATACTCCACGGGCATGAACGTATTAGAAAGAGATTAGAATAGAAGTATGTATGACAGAATCACAGAAAAATAAGTTAGAATTTTAACAAGTTGTTTTACTTATCTTATGAAAGGTTTGAAATCTATATTTTTTTTTTACAAGTAGGTACTTTTAATAAAATGTAGGTACCTCCTCTGCCTGTCGTAACATTTACGCGGGTGCGTTGTAATTCACACGGATCACAGGTTAGCAATCGCCGGGTAAATGTGCACACATACATCATAAAGATCTGCAACGAATGTCCCGAGATGTTCTCATTACGTGTAATTGGCTTCGTTATAATAAACTCGCGAAGAAATATCACACACACGTGTCTCGAAATCGAAATTTCACGCAAAGATATTTCGAGCAGTTAGCCTCTCCGCCGTCTTAATGAATTTAAATGAGTCGCGAACAATTTGCATAACACGAATATTATATTGCAAATAGGGCTGGTTCGAATATATTCAAATCATTCACTTAGTAATTAATGGACGCAGCATGATGTGAAAATTAAAGGGCCCTCGTAAAAAACGATGCCCACATTTGTGTCTGCAAGAATCCGCTAATATACAATTCATTGTAGCCCAACCGATACCTAAATGGTTAGAAGTAAATGTGGTTGGAGCATTGACAAATTAACTGCAGGTACCTACCTAAATTTATTATTGCAAATCCGCGATTATGTCGCTAACCAATTCTGCAAACCTGTCCACATTAATAATGAGATTTTGTATGAGGCCATATTTCTTGGTTAATAATGGTCCGCATCACTTTGAAGTTATAGGTAATTGGATTATCATAGTCAATCTTCAATAGCGGGATGGTAACCCTTGTTACAAAGAAGAAAATAATTCAAAGAGTCAATCGTTGCTATAAAAGGCCTAATTAATTTTATAATGATTAACAGTCAAATGCGAGATGTTACCTCGTTTAATGATAATGACTTTGATTTAGATGAAGTATGTATTATATTACATCTATAGGTATAGATAGGTATAGATTGCCATCAATCGTATTCAGTGAACACTACCAAACTGTTGATAAATTGAGGTACATGCGTACTTACATAAAAATTTAATAAAAATATAATAATAGAGCATAATTATTAAATCAATCTATTACCAGGCGCGGAGCAATGTTTTATCAGCCGGAGCAATAACAAAAAAATTGCACCCCTTACGTAATACAAAAATCCTACCTATAGATAGTAATTTTACGCGTATTCGGCTATTATTAACAAATTTAATTAAATACCCAATCAATAATATAAATGTATTAAATAATAGACCATATAAAACTGAAAAAATAAATCCCCGATTTGTTAGTATTAAAATCATATAATTCTTCAATAAATATTGTGTACTTGTCTTGCTGAAGACTGTAAAACATTGAATTTTCAACATAAATAATATGATAACCAGACAAAAATGCTGAACATGCAATAATCGACAAATATATGACGTACCTATTCCATATAGATAATAAACAAAGAGGATCATCATTATGCTAAAATCAAGGCATATATTATAGAAATACCTAGGCAATTATGTAAAATCGGAAACATAAGAAGAATTATTACTCTCTCTATAATTTGGTCGTCAGGATAAAATTTCTGCATTCTACTCATCAAATTCCCCGCGATCTGGGAACACTGCACTGACGTTTGGTAAACAATTTGGGATCTATAACAGCACGGAGAGGGCTGAATCCTTGGAATGGAGGGGAGCACCATTCAAATGCGTATCAATATTATACTACCTATCTCTCGATAGCGATTTCACTAAAAAACTGACTAGCCTGACTTACAATGTTTTACTATCTGTGCAACTATGAGTATGGTAAGGTACCTGTGGTAAGTATTTAAATGTGCGGATATTGAAAAAAAATATTTGCAATAATTTTAAATACTAGTTTATAGTCCAGTCAATCTGTACTTTATAGTTGCAAAAGGTCGGGTAGAAGATTTTTTTTAAAATTTGTATATATGGTAATGAGTGACAAGAAAACGAATTTTGCCAATTCGGATGACTTTGGCACAACTTTTGGCGGGCAAAAAACCGGAAAATTTTGGGTGTTTTTTTGGTTTTTCGCTTATATCTCAAAAACGGTTGGTCGTAAAAAAGTATTGTTTTACACAAAATCAAAGCTTATTAAATTTTCTAAAAATATTTATATATTACATTTTTTTCTATCTTTAACCGTTTATGAGATATTTGCTGTTGAAAACACGCATTTTAGTAAAAATCAAACTTTAATGAGAAGAAATACTAATCTAAACTTAAGATCTTACAAATACAGTATATTCATAGTTTTAGTAATGATTGCAAAACAAAGGTTAATATGTACAGAATAATAATATTCACCAAAAATCTTAATTTTTTAACCGTTTCTGCCGCTTTGGTGAGGTGGAGTAGGCAAAGGTTTTACGTCGTCAAAGTCTTGCAATGCAGCTCCCACGTCGGGATCATTATCCTACAAAACTATATATATTCTATTAATTTGAAAAGAATGGAGAGATATTATATATATATGTATTAATTTCATATCATCCATTACCTGTTCATTACTGGGAAGTTCTGCTTGAGTATGAAAGTCATCTTCTTCAGCGTCCTCTTCCTCCAATCCAGATATATCTGCTACATTTTCACAATTTACTCCACTGCAGTTCTTGAAAATTGACGAACAGTTCATCCCTGATTTTCGACAGGTACATGCTTTACTGCACCCCTTCTTGCATGCACAAGAAAGTACTTTCAGTATTTTTTCAGGCGCTGGATCTTTAATGATCTCCACAGGTATTAGGCCATTGCTGGTTCGCTGCCACCCCTAATCTTCTGGTTTTTTAACATTGCCAAGCCAAGTTTGTATTTGGTAGTAGGATCTCAGCGAATGGTGTCGCGTTGCGTCTCGAGTTGGTGGTAGTCTTGATAGATTAAATTTAATCTGTTTGGCCGATTTCATGAATAGCCGCCGATAAGCAGTGTCCAGTGTCTCCTCAGGTCTATAGGCATCACTGTACAACCTCATAAGTACCTGTTCTCCTGCTACAGCTATTTCATCAGTGCTGGCATCTGGATTGTTGAATACTGTGACCACTTCCTTCAACTGAATATTCTTCTCCAAAATACCACACAATTTAACCTTTCCATGGTCAAATAGAGAGGATGTTGTATCACACCCACTGAACGCGTGTGTGAAAATAATGGTACGTGCGTCATATTTAAACGATTTTCTCGAGAACAACACAACTGGTTTACTTCCCTTTCCAGGTTTTCGAAAGAATAAGTTGTCCAAGAATTGTCCTCTTACCGACATCAATACAAGAAGGTCAATATCTTCACCTATTATTACTACGCTTTTAAATTCATTTGCTTTTGAAATGGCAGTAGTTACAATTAAAACATCGGCATCCTCTTCTGCCTGGTTCACTTTTATGCCAACCCGTGAGAAATGTGTTTTAAGTAGTGTTATCAAGCGATTTTTATTACTTTCGTTGCTCAAAAAAAGTTCCTGGTCCACCTGATTGACAGTGTTTCCTTGAAACATAATTTCAGGGCATGGTTTTAAATTTATATGGCGTAATCTTTCTACAAACTATGTCCCACTGGATGCAGCATTGGATGGATATCCGTCAAATACAATTTCAATTTGTAACTTATAATGTTTTGTCAAATAATCCGAATACATCTTCGCAATGTCATCAAAGCATGAATTTCGGGGCCAAACTACTTTATGTAGGAGATGTCCTCCGTTGGTGCTGTGATTCTCAATGCTGGTGAAAGTAGAAATTAGAATGTGGCCCTTTCTACCACTCCCACTAACCCTCCCCCCATCCCCACGCACCATCTGGAACATTGCGCCCATTGACAATAAAGACTAGTTTGTAAACCCAAACTAATTAATAAACCCCAAATATTTTTTTAAATAGGCAACTAATATTTTATTATTATATGAGTAGGTACCCTAATAATTTCAATTCTTAATAATTTTAATATTACTGACCATATTTTGAACCAGAAAGATATTCTTAAACCAATAAAAGGTAATTATAGGATAATTTCAAATAACAATAACAAAATATTTAATATCAATAGCATATTAACTTAAAAAACCCAGCGAAAATAATGGACTTTATCTAACTAGTCACTCCATTACCTGTGGCCCAAATTCCATGAATGTAATAAACCCACCATTACCTACCCAACCTATTTATTAAATGTAAAAATAAAATAATAATATTGAAATATAAGGTAATGAACTTTGTTTTTCGTCTCCTGAACATGTCACATATTGTTGCTTTGGACAATATAATCCTAGAGCGACGATATACTGTTTTCAATTGCAAGTATCTCATAAACGGTCAGAGATAGAAAAAAATGTATTAATTAAACATTTTAGGAAATCTAATAAACTTTCATTTTGCATACAACACTATTTTGCTACGACCAACCGTTATTGAGATATAACCGAAAAACCAAAAAACACCCAAAATTTTGCGGTTTTTTGCCCGCCATAAGTTGTGCCGAAGTCATCCGAATTGGCAAAACTCGTTTTCTTGTCACTCAGTACCATTTATACAAATTTTAAAAAAAATCTTCTACCCGACCTTTTGCAACCATAACGTATTTTTCGGTCTAATTTGACTGGACTATTACCAAAGTGTCTAAAAGAGAACGAAGTCTAGTGGTTTAAAAAATCCATCAAGGGACTTAAATAAATTATTGTAAGATATATATTTCTGCACGTGGAAACCGCAACAAACGGGCTATAAGAATCATAGATCATAATATCGGTTAACGCCCTCGATGGCCGAGCTGTAACATCTGTAACTGTGTTCCCGGGTTCTAATTCCGGATCTGGCCAAGTATTTTGCAGTGTGCATTTAGGACCCAGGGTATGGGCACAATAGGTTAAGCAAGTGGTTAACATCCATGTCTCGTAAATCTGTTAATATGTAGGTACAACCCCCACTATGCAGCCCTTTATAATCCTCTCAGGATCGAACATGTCCCAAGTTTTATCTAAACACTATAAAAACTATTTTAAATATAATAAATGGGATGTAGTCTTTTATTTGATAGCTTCTTAGCAGTCATTTAAAACTCACTAATTTACTACACATTTAAATTTTACAATAACTGTTATTAGTGACAAAATAATTGTATGTATTATAAATGTTCGTATTCTAAGTATAAAATTAATTACCTTCATTAGGAATTTGTCACGAGTCGTCTCTTGAACGTTAACGTAACAATACATTGTGCATCGATGATATCGATTACTAATATGCAAAACTATGGAAATTCCCGCAAACACTGCAATAATCAAATTAGCCTCGTTCGAGAAGGCTTTTGTACGTTGATGGTTTTTGTTGAGGGACTAATTTGTTTACGCAAGCACTCAGGCAGGCATAGTTTTAGTAAAATCTCGTAGGTGCACAAATTACGCAATACATAATGCATCTACTTATGATAATTCGAGAACTCGGCGACCATAAGCCTTCAGAAGCGAATATTACTTAGCTTAGGTGTAGGTACGTATCAGCTTTGTACAATAATTATATCAACGATTTTTTTTATTCAATGTTGCATATAATTTTATATGCATAAAAATCAACTAGTAGATACAACAAGATAGTATTTGTTTCGTCAAAGAAGTTTGACTACAGCTAGCTGCCAGAGGTAGGTAGGTTAACATTCTGTATACAATACTTGATAGCGATTCTAAAAATTGTTCTGTAGTAGTCAAAGGAAATCATTAAAATAGCATACTTTGGCGACATTATACCTACATACTATTATTCAACGGAAGATTTCAGATAAACGGAGCCCTGGCAGAAGAGGAAAGCCTTACATATTGGTTGAGCTCTGCACTGTATTGTGTTGACGTTTTCTTATACTCTATCTATCCTATGCAGTTATTTGACGGTTTTTTGTGAGTTCGTCTAAATATTCTAAATAA
This sequence comes from Rhyacophila brunnea, assembly GCF_057557595.1. Classification (NCBI taxonomy): domain Eukaryota; kingdom Metazoa; phylum Arthropoda; class Insecta; order Trichoptera; family Rhyacophilidae; genus Rhyacophila; species Rhyacophila brunnea. The sequence continues at coordinate 38,651,043 of NW_028232752.1, forward strand.
CTATGTTCAATTATATAATATAATATATAATATTAGTCTGGTTGCCAGAAGAGGTAACCTGGACCTGGTTTTGTCGAGGGAGAAATGTTTTTTGATCGTTTTCATTTTGATTTTTCGTTTTCGTTTTGATCGAACTCAGTTTTTATTGATTACGACTGGGTGACAAAGCATCATCAAATGACGCCATCTTGGTAAAATGGAATGCCCCTTTAATGTCTCATTAATCGTTATCCTTACAGATATTTAATTCTGAGATGAAATAACATAAATGTTTAGTGAGTCAAACAGTCTTCACAATTTGAAAAAAATGATGTTGGCATTTTGCTGTCTTCTCTTTTTTCGGCATGCATTGCTAAAATAAAGCAAACAATCCAGTTCGATTCTCTATATCATCACCGGCCTGTTTCAATAGAAGACTAGATGAAAACTTTTTCAAGCTCAATCTATTCTTCTTGGTTCCTTGAACCTCAATATTTCGTCAATCCAGCGAACCTTGGGGCGACATTACGGTCGCCATATACCCCCCGGGTACCACTCTTATACATTTATATAACTTTTAAATGACTTTACAAAATTACAATCTTAACTTTGTCGTTAACACTAATCTTACGTCTCCTTCTCCTTCTAACATAATATGTCGATAATTTTAAGACAACCTGGTAGAATAGCAATGTTTCTCTGAACCACAGTTGCGCGTTGCACCTGGTAATTAATGGTCAGAACGTCTGCAGGACCGACATTAAGGTCTTTAGGCAATGTAATATGCTTCAGGCATTGCTTCGTCCCTTACCCAAGCATAGTTTGTAAGGTCGGTATCAGGAAGATTTGGATCTCCATCCGAATACCAGCGAATAACTTAGACGCGTTCGTTTTTCATTCTCAAAAGCTCATACGAAGCGACTATTTTCTTCAAGATATTTTCATATGATTTTGACACGTATAGAAAAGGGTACGCCAAGTTACGCCATCCCTAGCATAGCAATACCTGATGCATAATATTCGATAGGTTCATTTATTAAACGAAAGATTATCGCGGATCGCGGTTAATTTTTTATGACGAAACGTGTAAAATCGTATTGTTTACAAATCACAAAATAAATGATATTCAATTTGTCGAAAGAATCGCAAATTTCCAGGATATTTTATTAGCTTTGCATCCGAGCAAGACGGTAGTAGGTATCTCATGAATCCCGAATAATAAAAGAAGAATAATATATATTCTGTGTTCAGATAAAGTGACACAATGGCGCGATGTCGAGTGAGAGAGTTCGCACACAGCAATCGCTACGACACTGAAAATAATAATATGTGGTTATCATTGCTAACCACAAACAAACATATTAATTGATACATTTTCGCAGTATCCATACACATATTATTTATTACCCAATACTAATACTACATTACAGTGCCAATGTCTTGTTGTTTTTGAAAACGTATTTCGGAACATACAACATGTCAAAGATATCAGAATTAAGAGCAACAAATCTGGTACAAAAACAAAACTACATGTGCATCATGTTATCGGAGTATAATATTGAACAGCAGAGGCGAAGACTGCCTGTTGGACGGGGGTAAAAGAGTATAAAAAACGAAAATATTAATAACAAATATTTAGGTAGGTAATCAATGTAGCAATCTGTTATATTATTATAGTCAACTTAATTCGAAAATTACCGAATAAACTGAATATATTCAATTTATTTTAAATATTATTATTATGTAGAATATCATAATTCTGGTATATATAAAAGTTAGTTAAGGGCGGACGTGCTCAGCGTGGGTCAAAATGGAGCTTTTTTCTATTTTCAAAGCATGATCCTGGACATACCCTAAACGTTGTAAATAATCTATTTATATAATTTTGAAGCATTATTATCCTTTATATTTATTTTAAACATTTGATGACTGCATAAAGTATTTTTATTACATAAAATAGTATTCCCCCTTAATTTTGATAGTAATTGTTAATTAAGTAATAATTGTCTAGTATAGTATTAAGAACACAGTTCTAATAAATTAAAGGTGTTGCTAGTTTTTTTTTTACGTTGTGATGACAATGACATCACTTACGAATGTAAATCAATATTTCAGGCCGTTCGTAGCAAATTGCGTTGTATGAATTATGTACCTGTAAATATATGGCACTTTATCTACTAGATACTTTTTTTCTGATGTGGACTTATACCTACATTCGTTATACCCACAACAGTTAGTTAATGGTGCACATCGTTATCAATCGATACTAAATATGATATTACACTAAAATTGTCGAGAAAAGCAGTGTGCGAGCTACTTTTAAGGAAACTGGTTCAATAAAACCACAAACCCTTTGTTCGTCATCTATAAACTTTAAATCCGCGCGATAAATTGAATACTTTGTACATTTTGGAGCTCACACAATACAGCGCCATTATACAAGGGGCTGTATACATTATTTACAAAGTGTGATCCAACAAAAGGCTAAATAATAACTCTCATTTACATATCCTCGCAAGATATCAAAAGAGATAGCTACGAAGGGAAGTTTCCAAATTGTGGGGCGTACTTACGCAGATCATCAAATTGGTATAGTTGACCAACACTCTTTCTTCATATTTTCCTTCATCACCTATCATGGACTATGTGTTGAAAGTTAAAACACAGAAAAACGTATTTCCTGGTTTTAATCCCGCAGTTTGGTCAGATTCACAACATGTGTGTTTGGGTATCTAACTAGACGACTAGAGCAATAATGGCCTGAGCGAATAGCTAACGACCAATCGTCATCATTCGTCGCCATTCTCACACGCATTCGTTAGCGCAATAATAAATATGCCAGATATCGGATTACCATAAATAATATTCAGTGGTAAATAATTTATTATTCTCTCTGTGTCGTCTTCAATGGAAGGTTGGAAAGCAAACTGCGGTAAGTACGTCTCACTATGCTGGGCTAGCCGAATCAGATCACCAACTCCTTGGACTCCTTGGGCATTGGATCACGTATGCTGGTTGAGTAGCCAAGGTAATCTCCTTCGGCCTACGGTTCTGCACACAGGTCAACACTGCCCAGAATGGCAGAGTTCTCATTTATACCTCTTATAAGTCGAAAAAAATGCGTAGCTAAATAAAAATCTCTTGTAAATTGCAGACTGCAGTATGTAAGCATACCTAATAGAAAGTCAGTTGGATAAAGCCACGGATAGTATCCATACAACCTCAAGTAAAGGAGTCTCAAGAATTTCTTCTGAACCCTCTCGACCATAAGAAAAAACTTCCACTGATGCGGTGCCCAAATAATATTCCCACTCTCAAGCCTGCTTCGAAGTAAATAATTAAATAAAAGTTTGAATACCGTACCATCCGAAAAGACCCGGAAAGTTCGCATAACGAAGCCCAACATCTTCAGCGCCTTGTTACAAATAATGGTAACTATATGGCTAATAAATGTCAGTTTACTCTCAAACGTAATGCGAAGGTCCCGATTACAGATGATATTCGTGACAGAGCTCTGCCACGCATCGAGTATTGGAAAAACAATACTTTTGAGGCTCTGGTAAACGACAAAAGATTGCATTTATCAATATTGAATTCTGGTTAGTTACGCCTGTCCCAGTCCGATATATTATCTATATCAAGTTGGAGCTGACGACAATCGCCCAAGGTGACAACTTCCAAGCTGATGTATACCTAACCTAACAGTTAAATTCATTTTACGGTATCACTCTTGGCATTCAAATCTTGCAGTTTGCGCTGCAGCTTTTTGAAAGTCACTGAATGTCGCCTTCAAGTTTCCGGTTTAATTGCATTCATTTAGCGTTCTTTGCATACCGACAACGGTCTGAGGGGAAATTTCATTACGCAAATGTAGCCAGCGTCTTCCCCCATCCTCAGCGAAATGCCGTGGCGTAAATGGGCTAGCAGGCAACCGGCTAGATTATTTGGACGAAAGCCAGAATTTGGGTCAGTGTGATCATGCTTGGCGGATTAATACAAGGGGGATCGGAATTACTACACAGTCGATTAAATGATAGGTAGGTACATTCAATTTATGAATGGGTTGTGTAAATTTTGGACCATAGTTTTTCTCTGCTATCGTTTATTCGTTACCCTACAATAGTAGAAATAAGTGCTGTTGAGCTAAAGTATACTCAACATTGTATAAACTTTTTTATTTAAATGAACAGGTACACAATATTTAAGAATGTAGCATTCTTTAATATCTATATTTTATATTATGAATATTTTTAGTACCTAAGTATGTTCCGGATGTAGGTAAGTATTACATATTTAATTAAAAAAAAAACAATTTAACGAAATTTATTGATTTTCATGAGCAAAATTTACAAATGAAAAGTTTAAGGCGTAGGTACTCATGAACGAACGTAAAGTAAATAAGTAATATAATTCATACATATAGGTAAGTACGTACAAACAAAAGAAAACAGAAAATAAGCGAAGTAACTATTTTAGAAAATCATAAAAAATAAAGGTCCGAATTTAATAGACATAGAATGGTGGGCAAGATACATAAACCTAGTCTATCAGCTAAGAGGAACATATCGATATGCAAGCAACTTGGTTGGAGATAGCTATTGCCTTCTCAAGTGGTAGGTATCACCAATGTGTATATTAGTTCTGCACCATGGGACAACAAACTGTTGCCCATGATTTTTTTTAAATATTTAGTTATTAGGGACTGTTACACAGACAACAAGTAAACGAAAACAATAATACCTGTGCACAAGAACATTCACCAGTACACGATACAAACTTAAAATATCATTTTATACGAATAATGGTTGTTGGCCATTTTTCTAACACATAGAGTCCTTGCTCTGAATCAAACACATCATATTATTATTACGATACTGAAAATAACGTGAGATTTTTGCAGGTGCAGAATTTCACAAATGGCTTCAAAGAAGGATGGATGCTACATCAACTATTCCACCAAATAAATCTGATACATTTAAAAACCTTTTACGAGTATTTTATAAAAAGTAGATAAATAATTAATATACCTTGTAAATATTTACAGATTATGATGATTTCTAAAAATAACATCCGAGTCATTAAAAGAAATATCCACGTATGGGACATTTCGCAGAATGGGTGACTGAAGCGAAATGGAACACAATAAAATATGACTTTTATGAATATTCTTTCAGGAATGCAGATTCGTTAGTGAATCATGAGGGATGGCATGATACATTTATAGGGAAATCCCTATTAATAACTGGGTGACAAAAGGATCATATAAAACCCGAAAATCTAGTATATTAAATAAATAGTATATACAGTTTATCATTAAAAAAGAATTAATTGACAATATAACATTATAAAATTAAAATAAGCACCGTATAAAATGTAGAGTTTTATTCGTAGTTGGTATGTCCTTTCTTCTGCAATCTAAAAATGAAAGTATCTACATAATTTGTAGTGATTAACACTAAGAGGATAGATTGACAATATAATATATATTTCGAACCAGTTGGGTCTTGGTATGTTAGACAGGTATCTCTGATGCCGTACCTATCCACACTGCATTTTCGTCGAATAACTATATTTAACCACATAACATTATAATAATATGTATGTATGTATCTTACATAATTTAATATTATTTATAATATACTTACCTACTATTGAGCGGTGGGTATAATATTGGATATAGGTATAGCGAACTAATGTTTAGTAGTTTCGTTAAATATCCGTTTTGAACATAAGGGCAGATTGCTTCCAACGTGAATGTAGCGTCGTCACAAGTATTGTACCTATGTTTGTTTAATTGTTAATAATTGTTTGACAGCTCCTTATAATTCGGTAATAGCATATCGATGGAGAAATTAAAGAGATTGAAGGCTATTTATAATGGGGGTAGGGTGTTAATAGGAAATTAAAATGCAAAAAGTTTTTAAAGTATGTGGACGTAATCAACCGCCTTTTTGTGATAGTGATAAATAATATTCTACCTTCCGGGGAAAATGTGCATGCAAACAAAAATTACCTTAGTCTAGAGAACACCACGCCAAGGTTCGTTCACTAGTTATTATGCTAGACGAGACTGTATATTTTCTACAATAGTGTGACATGCACAATGGCCCCAGGCAGAACATTTTCTAACGATACAAAATGAGAGACGAAAGGGCGAGAGTAGACGGCGTAGATAAGAGGTAAGTACGTCAAACTATAACTTGTGAGGTAATTAATGTAAGCAATCTTAAAACGGCCCAATGTATATTTGCAAAAGGACGATAATAATGAGGCTAAACGTGTAGCGATGATGGTAAAGCTTTGAATGAGTAAACTCAGTAAACAAAATTCTAACTACTAATGACTGAGAATCCCAAAACTACATAAAAATCTTGTTTTTTTCAGACAATACACAGTAACTCTTGGGAGTGTCTTTGTCAAATTTGCCAAAGCATTGTCGAAATTGTCACATGAAAAGCTATCTACCGGCGCACCGACCACCGTATCGAAAAATGTAAAAAACAGAACATTGTTGAATAGTCTCCACAGGATTTCACCGGTAGGTAGAGTATATGCTTCATAACTTTGCACTCTGGCTCTACGATGAAAATGATGTAGGTAATAATTATATTCTAAAAATATTTATTTTACATTTATGTAGGTATAGGTATTATCTCTTTACTTATTTATTACTAATATTAATTTTATGCGAGGTTATCAGGCAAAGAGGCATATCAATGTAGTAAAAAGAGCAAAGTTATAAAACGTATACATACTCTACAACTCGATTCGGTTTAATATCATGGTACGCGTACGTAGACATTAAAACCCTTTATGAAATGCATGGGATTTAAGCGAATATTAGGGTAACAGATGGAGAAGGAACATCGCTGGCACTTATGGTCATATCAAATCACTTCTAAAGTTTATTGAAAATAATATGATAATTTAAATTAAACGAATTCGCCTAATCACAAAACGTCAAGACTGTAGAGTCCGCTTCTCTTTATGCGGGTGCGGGTTACCGAGGTTGGGAGCCGGCGCAATGCATTATGCATGCTGCACCGTCTGCGGCCCGAGTATCGGACGACATCGCCGACTGACTACGGTGTGAACAAATTTTACTTTTAAAATCTGCACTCGTGTCCTACCAGGGAACTCAGAAATATTTTTTCTTTTCTGTGTGTCCTACCCACCTGTTGTATAATTTTATATCCTCAACATGACATGCTAGGTATTTTGCTCCTCTACGCTAGCTTTAGTGTATGTAGTAAAACTAGTTGCAAAGTTTCTGGCTCTATAAAAAGAATGTAATATATTGTCTCATTCATTCGGGAGAATTGTATCGTGCAGTTTATGACACCCAATGCCCCCTGTACAAAATAAGGAAAATAATCCAATACTGCTTTATTACAATATATTAAATACTTAGAGTGTCTGGTCTAGCTAGAGTCACGTAACCTATAACTACCGTAAAAGCCAAAATTACCACCAGTACACGACAAAATAAAGAACAATATAACGAAGTACGAAATAATTTTCAACAACAATAGTTTAGAGACAATAAATAACATGCAATAGGTGACAAAACTAATTTTAAAAACATTAAAACCACTGTACATCGAAAGAAATACCTTGGTATTTCTGATTTGCTAGAACGGTAGGCTATCCGTATTTTTAATAAATTTTAACTCTAACGAAAAACCTAATTGCGAAGCAGATTGTAGCATGAAGATAGAAATTAAACATAATAATATGTAATATTTAATATTATTTATTATGCCACAAATATTTTATGTGCATTCAAAACATATTCAAATTCAAGGTTCAAATCAATATTTTGTTTAACATATAAGATTTATTCAATTGTTATCTGTATATTATATTCTAGAGATTTTTACAAGTCGTCAAACCAAAATAAGTCCCCTAATCTGGGTAGAGTATCAAACCCTGGTCTAGGTAATAGGTATTGTTTCTATAACTATTCTCAGAACGAAATTCAACAATAATTTCAATATGTGTGGAATTTCTGGGTCTATTAATTCTTGAGCAGAATCCGTCTGATTGGTTACTATTATTTAATGATAAAATCCGAAAAGAAGACAAAGAAAAAAATGTAATCGGAAATGAGCCTAAATTGAAATTGGTTCTCAGTAAGTTTTAATGAGAGAAACGCTTATTTACACAAAAAAGGGCTGAACGCCGATTTCATTTTATAGGCGCGATTTCGAATTATGAAACGGATCGAAAGCGCAAAAACGCGTAAAATCAATAAAATAATATTTCACGGAGGTTCTCAAAATGTTCAATCGTGTCATGAAACAATAATATGTTGAAATTAGTTGAGCACTTAATGATGTAGGCACAATAATATGACATGATCGATATGTCGAGTATAATATCTCTTTTATGATTTTGGCATAATATTTAAGGTAATGAATAATGAAATATAACCAAAAACTAATTTACAATAGTCAAACCAATAGACTTCCTTAAGCTCTCTCCTTGTAAAATAAAAATTTTAGCTCCGCCAAAATTTTAGCAGTGCCCCTGCCCCTCTATATCATAAGAATCGGATACAAAACAACAGTACCTACACGTTAGTAAACATTTATTATTATATCTCACAGCAAAATTATTCGACATAAAGCCAAAATCGATTAATAGCTCGATGAGGTATCGATTAGGTACATGTAGGTATTTGGTGCATCCAAAAACACAAAAAAGACTATTCCTGAGTAAATTCTTTTGATGATCATTAGGATCATTTTTTAGTGTCGTTACAATTTTTAAAATTTCGGATGCATACTTTTTGCCATGCTATTAAACAGTTGGAAGAAGAATCTCCACTGATGCATTTAAGCCGCCGCATTAATAGATATTTATATACACTGCGATATGATTGATAGGATAAATAATGCATCTAGATTGGAACATTCACGTAAAAAGCTTACAAAAACTCACTGTGGAAGGATGTGAAAAGTTATCGAATCACTGTAGCGGCACACAGACATATGGACACAAAGTGACTACTCCGCTTCGGCACACGATGGCCGTTAACAAAGGATTTTCATAAACGATCCGTGGCGCATTGTTGTCCAGCAGTATTCTCCTCAAAGAGAACAAACAGCAAGGAGGCATTCAAATAATAACGCGCGCAATCAATGCTCGGCGCGCTCGTAAAAGCCGACGAACAAAACGGCCTAAGCGCGCGCACCTTTACGCATATAACACGGTGTTTAACTTAACACCTTTTAAACCCCCTTTGAGGCCATTTGCGTTAAAAAAACGTGGAATGGCCGTAAATACAGTATTTAAATCAGTTTAAGATTATTTATTACATATTAACTTAAAGTTCGTAATCCACAAAACAAAAAGAAATTTTCAGCGGGTAGAACCGAGCATCGAGCTGAAGTAGGTATTCTACGGACCCAAGTCTAGAACATACGTTCCCACAAAATTAGAACACTGGATAGCTACCTTAGATTAAAGAATAATCTGGACACATTCAAAAAACGCATGTCTAAAAAAATAATGTCACTAGAAGTCACGGGGAGAACCCGGAAAAGCCAATTGTCGGCAAGTGTGAGGTCGCGTTCCTGCTAGATAAACAGGCCAACTAAAAAATATGCGGGTCATCTAAAATAAAAAGGCTCAAGGCTGCTGCAATGATAGGAAAAAAAGGACGAAAGTGTGGGATAAGAACGAGCAGCTATGAATAACGAGTAACGGAACAAATATAGAACGCACGAGGTACCTATGTAATAAAATAATGTAAACTAAGTATAAATACTTAGAGCGGAATGCACAATCTAAGATTTCGTTCCTAAGGATAAGTCGCCGAAAAGGATGACTTAACTATATACAATCCTGAGTATAGAGTTAAGGAATCCTTAACCATAGACTACTTTTGTTATGAACACGCCCCCTTCTGTATTACCATTTACCACTGACAGCTGCTGTCAAAATAAATTCGCATGTCTATAACACAGTCCATACACTCAAATTTATTTGACAATGTATCTCAATATGGATATTGATAGTGTTAATTCGTTTGGCATGTACTTGCAGAATATTATTTTATTTTTATACGCCAGCCCGCAGAAATACAAAATACCAGATGAAGAATGACACTTGATGCTAGTGTTACCATGTTAAAAAAAAAACTTGTGGTGCCTGTGGAATCACGTATAATGACTTATAACGGAAACATAAGAGTATTATAATTAAATATTAATATGTATTTATAGTTATTGCATTTATAAAATGCAGTTGTCATATTTTTGTCATCGTTTAACGATTATAAAATAATTTACCTAATTTACCTAACGAGAATTTTTAAATATGGTATTATTTTCAATAAAAATGATCTTAACTAAGGACAGTGTTTCTGCATAGTGTTTTCTGCTAAGGAAATTTTAGTTATGACAAATGTTTCTGCATTCCGCTCTTATGTACGAAGATAAATTGACACCATAAAATTATACCCTTACAGACACCTTAAACCAGTAGTGGCGAACCTATGGCACGCGTGCCACTGGTGGCACGCGAGATGATTTTGCATGGCACGCGAATGTTTTATTTTGAAGAGAAAAAACACCCATAATAAAAATGACAAATTGCATCGCTAATAAAAAATAGCAGGAAAATAGTCTCCAAAAGTTATCATTACGTTTAATGTAAATATATAAATGTATAGGTAAGTCACGTATAATAATATCACAATAACCTCATTAGGCAGCGGGAATGCCGACCTGCGAACCTCTGATGTTGATGGATTTACAATGCTTGCGACAACTGTAACGAGAGAATACCTCATCCGATCGGAGCAATTATTGTGTCAATTTGTGCGTAAAGAACCAAACTATAGATCTACCATCATAAATTGGCGTTTCAGCGAGGGCGCTAGTATGACATTGAGAATTTTACCATAACTAACAAAAAAATAGTAATTTATAATTTATTATTGGTAGTAGATTTCTGTACAAATATTATGCAATCCATAATTCGAGAAACATGTTGTAAAATGAAATGGCATTTATAACAAATTTATCGTCGATAAACAATTTGAGTTTCAAATTCGACCGCTGCCAACTTACGATGGTAGATCTTTAAGTAATACAGTAACAAACAATTTCATTTCTACCCACAAAAATAAGAAACAAAAAGTTGGTGGAGCTAGTAATAGCTTGCAGAGAGTTTCAAAATTGGTTGACCGAAAGTATGACGTTATTTAAAAAAAGTGATAAAGCTTTATGTGTGCTACGTTCTGTGAGTGGTATCCAGAATATCACAATTTTTAATACGATTCTCAAAACTACTTTATTTTTCCCCATGAAAAACTGCTCGGCACGTCAGACAGTTGAAAAATAATGATTGGGAAATTTTGATACGCGTACATAAAAAGGTTCGCCAACCCTGCCTTATACTATATTATATACTACTACTTATGTTTACAGAACTTGCAATTATATATTTAAATTTTACGATATATTATTTTATTCAAGATCCGTGGCGTCGCGTTAGCAGATCCCGGAGGCCGCCGCGAATACAAACAACCGATATCTTTACGCAATTCGAAAAACGATCACAAGAATAGCAACGTGTCGGATAGAGTTTGCGACCGGCATGTAGTTAACTTGCGCTAACGAGAATTATTATACCGGAGAATGGCCGAATGGAAATCGTGAGAAAAACGAAACGCAAACGACCAAGCGATGCGAGCTGTAAAAAATGAAACAGCACAGCACACGTTGTACTCAATCAATGATTACTTTCTCAATTTTATTTACAGCGCGATCCGGTATGCGAAACAGGAATCTGCAATCAAGGCAACGGACATAACACAATACATTTCACTTTACTTACCTACGTCTTTTATAAAAATACATTCACTTTCAATGACGTTTTGCCTATAGGACCAAGTAATGTGTTCTATGTTATATACATACCATCGGCATAGCATTGTCACTATTGTAATTTTTTTTAATGCAGTATGATGCAGAATAATTTCTTATATTACCGTTATTGGCGCTTTATGTCATCAAACAGATATTAAATCGATAATGCAGACAATAGTTATAGATATTATAATGTACCTATAACCAATAGCTGTACAAGCTATTTGGAGCCAGCCGCTCGCTGCTTTTGAGGTCCCTTACGATAGAAATTAAACCAATCAACTGGGGTGATTACGATTATCAGACATCGGTTGTTTCGTAGAAAGTACCAATATCCTATAATACCTTAGTAACAAATAACAAAAAATCTCGACAATGTCCGATCTTAATAATAAGATCACTAAGGGCTTCCACTGAGTGGAGGTTTGTATTAACAGATTTTTGTTTTTACGAGAAATGGATGTCAGCCACTTGCTCAACCTATTAGATCCATTAAGGGCGGACGTGCTCAGCGTGGGTCAAAATGGAGCTTTTTTTATTTTCAAAGCATGATCCTGGACGGTGACCGGACAAAACAGAACAAGACAAAACAGAGCACGACAAAACAGAACATGACAAAACAGAACACGACAAAACAGAACAGCCAGGGGAAAAATGAAACATTAATTTTTGTGGAATATATTTATTAATTAAATTTTAAACGAAATACATATACTTATATATAAATATTTAATGTTTAAGGGGGGACATGCTCGTCGAAGGTCAAAATTGAGTTTTTATTGTATTTTCAAACCATGATCCTGGACACTCCTTAAACGTTGTAGATAATCTATTTATATAATTTTGAAGTCTTATTATCCTTTATAGTTATTTTAAACATTTGATGACTGCATAAAGTATTTTTGTTACATAAAATAGTATTCTTTTAAACCTCTCGCTCTAATGTTTTAGAATATAGTCATATTTCGGTACATAACTGTGCAGTGGTGCAGTGGAGATTTTTTACATTTATTAATTTTTAGACGCATTTATAAAACCATTAGTATAATTTATTACGAGATAATTTTTGTAAAATATTCACGATAAAAAATTATATTGATAATCTCTGTGATCCCAAATTTTACAAGAATTAGGCATTTTATTATTCAAAAAATCGGCAAGATTAACACATTTGAAGATGATTCTAAAGATACTTATTATAAGCTATGTCTTTGACATAGTTTGTGTCATCGACAACAAAGTGTAAATAACAAATACAGTACCCATGCCGCCTTAGTAGTCCGCCATTAGATTGTAAATGGAACGGTTTGTTAAATTTACTAATTAATGAGCACATTTTAGTAACTATTTTTTTCTACGCAAAATTTGATGATTAGAACCGAAATCTTAAAAAAATCGACGATTGAGTGATAATACAATGATTATCAATTATTGATAATCTCATGTTCAACATTAACACCGTCCGGTTCGTCCAGTCAAATCAATAATTATAATTTATAATAATATTATAAACTATAATTGATCAAAATCTGAATATATTGACTGTGTGTCTCATATAAAATGAAATAATAAAAGTAGATTTAATTCAATTCATTTATTTTTTTAACATATTGTGGACATTACAAATTATAAGTTTAAGACGTTCACAACATGACATTTAGAAACAAAGATATATAAATATAACAGTATTACATAAAAAAAGAGATATATCAGTAGATGAATTAGATAGGTACAAGGAAGTACACCGGATGAGTTAAGCAGACCCTATTTTAAGAATTTATAAAACAACATCCACCACCTAAACTCATTCTCACGTAGGTGGAATATATCAACACCCGAAGCAATTTCGTTGAACATAGTTATCACTCTCCCAATTGGCATTACCAGTGGCAGGTTAGTTCTGCACCTTGGGAGAATAAACAACTGATGGTCTCTATTTCTAAGATAGTTATCAGGGACACACAGGTCAACACTGCCCAGAATGGCAGAGTTCTCATTTATACCTTGTATAAGTCAAAAAAAATACGTAGCTAAATAAAGATTTCTTCTACATAGATGGGTAAGTACATTAAAAAGGTGAAGGAATATTAATAATAAAAATAATGCTTGATGCATTTGTTGGTTAGTTTTGTTGGGTACAAGCTGCGTCTCGCCTCATACGACGCTGACCTCGAAGAAAGACAATAGACGTCTACTCGGTCAAGAGTTTAGCATCTGTAATGTTGGGGTTCTACGTAACAAGTCCTATAGAACATAAAGACTGCCTAAGCCCTTCATTCGTGTAAATAAATACACGGTTCGCTTGTTAACTTGCGCCTGTATACAAGTAAAGCAAAGGTAATAAGTCCAACTTACCGAATACATACACATCTCGTGCAGACCACTTGCAGGGCAAGGCAGGGTGGTTCGGTTCATTAATTATAAAAACAAAATTAATTTCAAAGATACATTTAAACGAAATTAATTTCCAAGATGCATTGGTAGGACACGCTCGAAACAACATGGGGGAAAAGGAGATGTCTGATGACCAAAAGCCTTCAAAAGCGGCGAAGTGCAAAGCATGGAACGAACCAATAAAACGTAATTCGATTGAGATTCTACAAGAAAAAACGGTGGCCACTTCACTTACTTTGCCTATTTTTGGAGCGACATGCTTTAAGGAGAATTCCTCAAGATAATCAGATCTTAGTAAGTGGCCAGAATATATATATATATATATATATAATTAATAATAACGTGATATACTGAACTTATAATATCGTAGGTCCCAGGTTCCAATAGTGGGCCTGGAAAATACACACATTATTTTCAGTGTGTGTTTGGAGTCAGAGTATGGATTAAGAGGTTTAACAAGTGTAACACAAACCTCCACTCTCTGGAGGCCCATATGATCTTCTGAGGATCGAACATGGTCAAAATAAAATTAGACAAATAAAATTGATCAATCTCTTTAAGAGTGTTTTGAATTGAGCGATATCGGGAGGATTTGCATACTTGCCTATTATCTATTAAGACAGGATATATTTCTTTAAGTTAATTATTACAATTTATACAAAGGCATTATACGATCGTAAAACGAACCCCTAAGGTAGATAATCAGCAGGTATAGGTAAAGTAGATAGTTTCAATAATGTTTTAAATGAAATTTTGACGAACGTTAAATTGCATTGTACCTACTAGTTGGTAGAAAATAAACATTAGCATATTATTTCAGTTGCTTTATATATATGTCCCAAAACATACTCGCAGAGATTACACAGCAAACAAAAAACAAGTGAATGCTTATAACTACTTACGTATTATGTAAGATGTAGGTATTGAGTTTAACTACCCTAATTCGAAGGGGTCTCTCATAGCCACACATACGATTACGTCCAATTCAGACGCCAGATTACGGTCGTTTTCATTCTTCGTCTGGCCAATAGAAAAATACGATCAATATAAAGAATCTCTAAATAAGTAGGTCAATCTGTTGAAAGGATTTCACATTACACTACTTCCCTATAATAATCATAAGCTGATAACGCCCACATTACTAGATAATTCTGCTACAAAGACAAACCTAACTACGAGTTGTTGACAATTAATTCAAAATATAATGCTTGTAAATTACAGTTAAGAAAGTTGTATGCGTATGATGTACCAATAGTATTTTATCATACATAGAGATAAGTGATAAGTGATAAGAATGAACGTTGGATCTAACCAGAGCATGAATTTAATCTATCTGTAATCGTCGTACATTAATTTAATATAATTATATAACTATTTAATTTCTAACTGAATAAAAAAACGAATTTGTTTCATATACCTACATCTAGTTAAATATGGGACGGTATATTCGGTCAGCGATGGCAAATACGTGGCACGCGTGCCCAACTTGGCACGCTAAAACTTTTCGACGGCACGCCAAAAAAAATGAATTCCTTTTATTTTTTAATATTCAAAACGTTTACAGCGGAAAAATATTAAATCAAAGCAAAATCGTGTTGATGTCTATGTATATTGTGGCAACACTTAACAATCGATGATATATTGAATCATGTACACTCAAAGACTTATTCCTTAAGCCTTATTTTCTTTATGTGTATCTTTTTAATATATTCAATAAAAAATATAGTTACCAATGTACCCATTTTTTATATTCAATAAATGATTTAGATTATATCATGACGTGTAGGTATCTAACACTTAAAAAGGAATGGCACGCCCCACATTAAAAAAATCGGCTTATTTTGGCACGCCGATCAAATCCTATATGCCATCCCTGGTAGGTATAGGTAGTAGGTTAGTAAGTATAAAAAACACAAGATTACCGGCTTAATTCTTATGATATTACGAAAAATGTTTTAATACATACCTATATACGGAAATCTATCTATTGAATAATCATATTCTTTGGATGTATTCATTAAATGTTTTCTACACAAGACGTGATGTAATTCTGTATATGTTACCACTAGCTAGACTCTAAAGCAGTGGTCGGCAACCTACTACCCGCGGGTAATTGAATTACCCACTACAACATTTTGAGTTACCCGCCAAGAAAATATGATATTTTTTTTCAAATTATTATTTTTATAAAATTATTCATTTATTGAAAACGGATTTTGACGCGAGATTCGAGGATTTAAAGACATTATGGTCCCAATGTTTAGCTTTATTATAAAACCGGATAAGATGGATTTAAACGATCTTGAGCTTAAATATTTTGAATATCTTAGAATAATAATCTGGAATTAGAATACATTGAATTCAAATGTTCAGTTCTATAGCCATTCTATAACGTTCTATTACCAACAATTTTTTCAAAATTCCACATATTTAAAAGAAATGAACAATAATTCTGACGGTTAATAATAATAATTGTAATATAATCTGATAGTATTTGATAAGTACCGAATGTAAAATATGTTATATTATGGAGTTGAACTACGTGGAAATGTGTTTAATAAACGTCTGCACACAAAAGGGTAATGTGCGATTGATAATGAGTGTTTATATTATTATTATGCTGTGTCGTCTTACCTTAGGATCAAAGTTGAAGATGCATTCTGGCCTCAAAGGGCAATCCAAGCCGCATTTACACGTCCCAGCCGCCTGCAGGTAGCCTCTGATTTCGTCCAGCGAACCCAGAGCCGCACCGCTTGGGCTGAAAATGAAGAGAAGGATACTTTGTAAAAATGTCAGTTGTTAGTAAGAGTAATAAAATTAACGATGATAGATAATATTTTGATTTATCGCCCCAAACTAAGAAAGAGAATAATGGTATATACGACATATACTGAAGTTCTTCAATCTCTTCCAAGAAGAGTGTATTTCCGCATTAGTTAAATCTGTCAAGGGGACGTTCTACAGAATTGGCAGAGAATTGAAAATATTATATTTTTTACATGTGGTCCATAATATCTGGTCTACTAGTTAATATAAAAAGGTCGCGTCAAAGTTGTTTGTGTCAATAAACTTGCCCACGACTCGATTGACTCATATTTCACATTTATTACGTCAGGGCTGTCGAAGACATAAATCATTAATATTTATACTTTTAAAATTTTATTTATAATATATATTATTTAAGTTTTGTGCATCTAATGCAGGGTCCACACTGGCAACCTCGTTAGATTTTACAATAATTATGATAAGTATCGTAAAATTTCTTAAGCAATGATGGTTAAATTTAATGAGGTTTGTTGCCAGTGTGGGATGTTGCCAGTGTGAACTTGTTGCCAGTGTGGAAATGGCATAATATCCACTGTGGTTTACGTAGTGGCATGGACCTGGGGTTAACTAATTCAAGAAGTCAACACCCATGATAGAAATTTTTCCAGTTTTGGTTGCATTATATTCCAAAACTCTTCTGTAAAAATCGTTCCCGATTTTATATATGGAAATTTCTCGGTGTACATAGTAAACAAACCTACAAATAAAAAAGACAAGAAGGAACATACTGATTCATCGCAGTAAAATTTGGCAATCAAATTCGCCATTTTGAAAAGCGACGATTTTGCGTAAACAAATATCACGTTGTCTGTACGTGTGCAGCAAACTTCGAATGTGTTTGTAATTTTGTGTATTTTATGTTTGTGTATCACGCATTGTCGGCCATATTTGCCGGCCTTTCTGATTGCCGTGATTTGTACACATCTTCCTTCCTGTCTTTTTTTATTCGTAGAAACAAACAGTATTTTCTATTAGTTAAATGAAGTTGACCTTGAATCTTTAATAAAATAATAAGTACACAATTAAAAGATTTTGAAATAGAAAAAACACATTTCCAAGCTTTCAGCCGTATTTACTCATGAATGTCATTAAGATAAATATATACACATTTTGATGTTATCTTGCAAAGTAAACAGTTATCTGTTCTTTATACTATAATAATATGTACATGCGAATGTAATGTTTTCAAATAATTGATATGGATTATATACCATCGTATTATTTTTCGAAATCATAAACATACTATAATAGTATTTGAGTATCAACCTATGTTCAATTTGAATTTGGTTATAATAATAATATACCCGTAGATATATCAATAGTATGTTTGCTACGAAATCCGCCCAAGTTATCAGTATGTACTTGCACAGGTTTGATTAAAAACTATGATGAAATTAACATACTATAATAGTATTTGAGTATCAACCTATGTTCAATTTGAATTTGGTTATAATAATAATATACCCGTAGATATATCAATAGTATGTTTGCTACGAAATCCGCCCAAGTTATCAGTATGTACTTGCACAGGTTTGATTAAAAACTATGATGAAATTAACATTTTAAAAATAATATTATAGTATTATTTTGACAGCCCTGTTTTCTGATCGGCAGATGTTTATAATAAAATAAAATAATAATGTTCGGCGGCCGACAATATCAATAATAATAATAATGTTTCTTGAAATAAAATCTCCGATGATTAGTGATTTTTGCGAAAAGATCGATTTAAATTAACGTGCTAACGACGCCGAGGTCCTATTTATACTAAATTATAATTGAACATTCGCTCTTCAGCCCCCTCTTAAGAGGACGTTCTACAGAAATGGCCTTGAGAATTGAAAATATGATTTTTTAACATGTGGTCCATAATATCTGGTCTACTAGTTAATATAAAAAGGTCGTGTCAAAGTTGTTTGTGTTAATAAATTTGCTCTGTGACTGATCCGACTCATATTTCACATTTATTTCATCAGGGCTGTCGAAGACATAAATCATAATATATATTTATAATTTTAAATTTTTATTTATAATATATATTATTTAAGTTTTGTGCATCTAATGCCGGGTCCACACTGGCAACAAGTTAATTTGCTGGCAACCTCGTTAGATTTTACGATAATTATTGTAAAATTTCTTAAGCAATTATGGTAAGTATCGTAAAATTTAATGAGGTTGCCAGCAACTTGTTGCCAGTGTGGAAATGGCTTAATATCCACTGTGGTTCACGTAGTGGCATGGACCTGGGGTTAGCTAATTCAGGAAGTCAACACCCATGATAGAATTTTTTCCAGTTTTGGTTGCATTATATTCCAAAACTCTTCTGTAAAAATCGTTTCCGAGTTTATAAATGGAAATTTCTCGGTGTACATAGTAAACAAACCTACGAATAAAAAAAGACAAAAAGGAACATACTGATTCATCGCAGTAAAATCTGGTAATCAAATTCGCCATTTTGAAAAGCGACGATTTTGCGTAAACAAATATCACGTGGTCTGTACGTGTGCGGCAAACTTCGAATGTGTTTGTAATTTTGTGCAAAGTGCGAATGTAATGTTTTCAAATAATTGATATGGATTAATTATACCATCGTATTATTTTCTCGAAATCATAAACATACTATAATAGTATTTGAGTATCAACCTATGTTCAATTTGAATTGGGTTATAATAATAATATACCCGTATATATATCAATAGTATGTTTGCTACAAAATCCACCCAAGTTATCAGTACGTACTTGCACAGGTTTGATTAAAAACCATGATGAAATTAACATTTAAAAAATATGAATGCTTAATATTATTTTGACAGCCCTGTTTTCTGATCGGCTTCATGTCGCAAGTGTTCATAAAATAATAATAATTCTCCGCGCGGCAGAAATTATCAGTAATAATAATAATATTTCTTGAAATAAAATCTCCGATGATTAGTGATTTTTGCGAAAAGATCGATTTAAATTGACGTAGTTACGACGCCGAGGTCCTTTTTATACTAAATTATATTTGAACGGCGGGCTCTTCAGCGGGCCCTTAAGACTCCGATGGGTAGGTCATACAGCAAGAATGGACAGAGACCAATCACCCAGGGGAATCCTGGATACCAGATCGGACGGTCCGAGTTCGACTGGCAGGCAAAGTAGGTTGTTGGGCCACAGATTTATATTTATTATATTATATTCTGTAGAAATAAATATCCTTATTTAAACAAGAGTGCCGAATAAAGGAGTTTTGTGTAAAATTAAAATCACTACGACTGACATGGTACAAAGTTTGGTTTCGCGTAAATCTTGATGGACAATGGCAACTAATCATTTGGAGTAGGGTTGGAGTCAACAAAACCATTGATAATTTTGAAAATAAAATACTGGTTAAATAGAAAACGTCGACTAATGAAAGAAGCAGTGGTCAAATACACAGTGTCGTTTGTGTTATTACATAAATGAATACGTGTATTAATTAAGGCTCTAAGTACCAAAAAGTAGTATTGCCTGTAGATACAAAATACCGAGTCATTGCAGTAAAATTTCATGAAGCAGACCTTTTGAAAAATGTGGTTTTACAGTGTGAAGCAATTACGGCAGCTTCTATAATTTTAGGTATTAGGAAGTCGCAAGTGTCAACACACCATCGTCAGCCATTTTATATTGAATGAAGTTGACCACTGTAGTGCTATTTACACAATTATAAATAAAACAGGCCAACGGACTTACAACGTCAACAGGTTTAAATATTTTGCTGTATTTTTTTGACTTGCTTGAGGCACTTAGACCATAGCTGAAGTTATTGGCGTTAGTATGTAGAACACTTTTCTATAAAATGTCAGTTTTTTTGTTTTTGGTACTTAGAGCCTTAATTAATACACGTATTCAAATTAAATCAGTAATACATTAAATTGACGTGCTTTCGAAATCTATGTTGTACTCCTTCGTGATGGCTTACTTATGTAAACATGCAACGTAGGTACTGTGGATTCCATACGACAGAAGCGAACTCGACTATTGACCGAATCAGGGAACTCAGAAATAATGAGAACTGAAATACCTAACGGATGTGGAGTAACAGGCAACCGATCTCGAATATGGGATAAACCCGATAAACTGATCATATGTAAAGAGTACGCTTGTCTTTCGTTCTGACAACACTGCTCTCGGTTTATACTTTATTCGCTGACGCTCATTTATTATGAGTTTATTTGACAATATTGCACGTCTATAATGTGTGGTTCATTTTCGTAGGACACTCACACATTCAAAATAAAAAAATCAAAATTCTAGGTGAAAATGTAGTGTATTGGGGAATAGCCTATTGGAATTATATTTATTAATCTGTTCTGTGAACCGAATATTATATGAAAAATAAAATACCTTTAGAACTTCAGGTGATCTGAGTGGGTTAGAAATTGCTTTGACAGTTGCTAATCTTCGGCGAGACATTGAGTAGTTGTTACTATTATTATATAAAATACTTTACAATAAGCTAAAATAGATCAAGAATATCATGATTTATCATATCACGATGGAACGATAAGTAAATATTAAGAATGATGTGAAAAAATACCTATAGCGTCTCGTAGTTACACGAGACATATTTTTGCAACAGTCACGTGTCAAGCCCGTGTGAACAAATTAAGCATTTACCTACTTGTAAATTCCCTTCATAAGATATGTCTTCATATAGTAGGTAGCAGTGGCGAAGGGTGGAGGTAGGCTGTTAAAATTCACTATAAATAGTGCACACGAAACTTTTTTAATCATATGTATTTGTTTTTATTGAACTAAGACTACAATTTACAGATGGTGTTAGTTAGTTTTTAAAAATCAATGAAACCATGCCTAAACGAAACCATAATAGTTTTGATCTAATTTGGGCAATACGATAAAATCGTGCACACTTATTCATTCATAGTTATTCGTTTTCGTTGGATTAAAAATACATATTACACATATTGTTGGTTATTATTTTTAATTCATTAAGCCCTGACTAAACCAAACTATAATAAATAAAAAATATTATTCTATTTATAAAATATTCAAAGTTATGTATCATTTGATTGCATAATTTTAGATATTTTATAGATAGACATGTATTTTTTGACTATTATCTATTATGGCTTGGTTTCTCAGGATTTAATTGAATTTTGAAAACTAACCAACACTACGTCGCTGCATATTCAATATGACCTATGTGCAGTTTTTGGTCAAAATGAGTTAATGATACCACTCGAAGCGGATTTTTTTCCCCACAATCTGAACGTATGCTTATATTTTTAAAAAAATCTGAGACAGCATGAATACCATATTAAATAAATCGTATGTGCAGCTATTCTAAAAATGCATCTGAATTAGTCGTATGTGAGCAATGTTGCACATACGATCATTTCATTTCGCACAAATTTTTTACCGTAGAGCACATCCGATTTATTTCATACTCACTATGATTTTGACGGTTTGCTACAAATCGACTTCGTTGCCGTTGAAGGTGTTGTTTCAGACTAAAGACATCACAATTTATCGATTATTATTTATCATCTTTCAAAGACTTAATTTACAATACATTATACTTACGTATTGACGTTTTATAAAATCCTTATTATCCATGAATTCGTCAATAATACTGTGAAAATATTCACGCATCGTTTTTAGATTATGTTCTTGAAGCGCTCGGTACATATGTCATGTTTATCACAATGTAGTGGCCTTTCTTTAGTATTATTTAAATATTTTTTTTCAAATTAGGGAAAGATTTTATTTTTACATATAAACTGTTAATAATACATCAACATTACGTAGTATTCTTATTTTATGCAGGGAACTAATAAAGGTGTAGGTAAGAATCGAGTCGCGGGTATAAAATATTAGGTACCTACTTCTTTCGAGGCAACAAAATGGAATTGAAGACACTGAATCGTCAGTATCACGTAAAGTAAAAAATGTTTCAAATACGATATATTTTTAACGTTTACCCCACCCTCGCAATGTAATGAAATTAATCCTCAACCTTCAACATCATATTAACCAGAGGATATTTCTAATATGCCCACACTCTGTAAAGACGGTATATTATCAAACTGTAATAACATACTGTGTGAATCTGCAGGAGAATTGATATTACAAAAAGAGCCAGAAAATGAAAACCAAATGCCTACATCATCATCATATCAACCAGAGGAAATTTATAATATGCCCACACTCTGCGAAAAGGTATATTATCAAACTATATACTAAGATAAATGTCTCAAAGACAAAAGTGATGAGGAACTGTTTTTCGGACCCTGCGATTATCTGTATTTCTGGCACCCAACTCGAGCAAGTCAGCAGCTACGTCTATCTCGGACAGCAGGTGTCCATAGACGGAAGCATGCATGATGAAATTGCTCGAAGAACAAAGCTGGGATGGAGTACTTTCGGACGTCTGAATAGTATCTTCAAGAGTGACCTACCATTATGTCTTAAGCGTAGGGTGTTCTAACAAATGTGTGCTATCCGTGCTCACGTATGGCTGCGAGACGTGGACCCTCAACACGAGAAATGTCCAAAGGCTAAGAGTCACACAGCGAGGCATGGAGAGGTGCATGTTGGGCATCACGCGAAAGGACCGTAAGAGAAACGAATGGGTTAGGAAGCAGACAAGAGTACACGATGTAATAGGCGTTGCCAAACAGCTGAAATGGAGATGGGCGGGGCACATTCCGTCATCCAATGGTACCCAAGGGGTACGAAACGGCCACAGGGTCGCCCTAAAAGCCGCTGGATTGACGAACTGATAAAGTTCGGCGGAAATACGTGGCAGCGAACGACACAGGACTGAGAGAGTTGGAGAAAGCTTGGGGAGGTCTTCATCCAGCAGTGGATTGACCCCAGCTGATGATGATGATATACTATGTGAAACTTCAGGAGAGTTAATATTATAAAAAGAAGCAGAAAAAGAAAACGTAATGCCTCCATCATCATCATCATCATCATCTGAAGACAATAACTACTAATATTGTGCTTTGTGAAAATACTGGTGAAATATTACATACTATGAACAGTATGGACTATACGTCATTGTCGTTGGACATTCCTGTTACGCATTTGATGAAACGAAATAAAATAAGGAGAACGTTAGGAGAGGCATACATTGGGTACAGAAAAGTGAATGATAAATATGTACTCGATGCTGTGAAACCTAGAAAAATATTGGGCGAACGGTGTCAGCACAAACTACCCAATAAAATATTGAAAACCTCATATTTGTGCCATTTAGTTACGGAAGACGACGGAATGACATTATAAAAAAATATTTTTATCCTGTTCTTATTTTTATAACTGTAACAATGTAGGTATTTCTAATAACTACCTAAGTATATACTTTTTTATATCGGCCCAATGTTTTCTTATCTTGTTCGTTTATATTAATATGTTTTTGTGAAAAAATAATTATTAAATCTTTCCACAAAAAGTTTCTTTTATTGAATGATCATACAAAACTCCTTTTGCTACATAAGCATACCCACAGGTAGTCAATTTCTGGAGCATGGGTTGAGGGTTAAATCCCTCGGCTGGCAAAATATGCATGTTATTTTTTCAATGTATGTTTGATCGAAAGCGAAGACCCAATAGGTCAGGCTGTTGGTTAAAGACAATTCTCCTAAAAAATCTTAATAATATAACCACTGCTCTGTGGACGCTCTGACTTGGCACAGAAAAATGGTGACTTATTTTTTAATATTTTTTATAAGTATAGGTACACCAATAATATTATAATAATATCACACACAATTTTCGTTCATGCTTAAATGCACTATTCTAATGTTTAGATGAATCTATTTTAGTATGAATTCTAACAAATTGTGTCAGTATAAAATAAATCGTATGTGCACAAAATGATGCATAGAATAAGTCGTATGTGCAAAATAATCGGAAAATAGCGTATTTTATGTTGAAATAGTTGTTTTTTTTGTTTTTCCAAACTCAAATAACATGTGAAATATTTAGGTCGAATTTAAAAAAAATAAAAAATGTATAAAATATTTTTAGTTATTTTTTAAAACAGTTTTTTTCGATTATCTCAGAATGTGTCAAATGACACATACGATTTATTGAATATGCAGCGACGACTATCTGTAAATTGTAGTTTTATTTCAATGAAAACAAATACGTATGTCTGAAAAAGTTTAATGTGCACTGTTTATGGCGGATCTTAACAGCCTACCTCCACCCTTCGCCACTGGTAGGTAGGTATATAGTAGGTAGGTATATAGTAGAAGTAGTATATAGGTGACTTTCGCAGTCCAATGTGTAAGACGATAGACTTTCATACAGGGGCTCCGGGTTCGATTCCCTGAAAGGTCACAATATATTTATGTGTTTTCTTCAGTCTGACTGTTTGTGATTGTTTCACTCATATTATTACTAAATACATTACTAAATGGCCTATTGTAGTGTTAAGAATAATATATACGTATATAGGTACTCTATATTATATATGTCCTACCTATTGATCGATTGATTATTTTTTTCGAGTAAAAGCAGATAGGCATATTTAGTCACTATGCCAAAGTGTACGCTGTTACTAAAACTTCCTCCTAATGATGTCTTATAACAGCGTATAATGATAGCTCTGACCAACTGCAGGTATTGTAAAGTGCGGCGGGCATACATACGTACACTATTTGGCTGATGAAACTGTCTCGGAAACAGTGTTGTCCAACGTTGTAGAGCCGTGTCCGTAACTGGACTGCGACGAACATAGCCGACCTCGACAGCCTTCCTTTATTGATCCACACAATTATTATACAAACAAAGTGAATGAGGTAAGAAATAAGATATATTATAGAGCCGACGACAAGATGTCAGTGATCACTAAAAATCATCAGGCGGGACTCCCGCTTCGCATCGATATGATCTCTCCGGCCATAGTATGCCGATAAAATCTAGAAAACCTTTTGGGAAAGTAGAAGAGCTGGTTTAAAGGAACGATACGGCAACGTGAATGGCAGGCAACTGGCGTAAGGAACTCCTATCTGGTAATAGACCCTCTAATAGTCTAATATACCTCATTAGTGCTGTTGTCTTGACAATGTGATTTTATATTAATTTATATGACTGTGACTATGCTTTTGTTTGAATATCTCTATGATGTCTTCTACCTACATCATCAAAATTAATGAATTCAGAAACGGAACTATACAATATATTATTATAAAAATCACTTACATATTTGAGAAAATAAGCACATACGTATGTACGAATGATGCTTTAGAGTTACTTTAGAACAATTGGTTGATATTATTAATAAATAATCATCTCTAAAGTAAAATGAAACGGCCATTGACCAACATTGAGCTAAAACAGAAGACCGCGGGGTTTTTGTATGCGATGATTTAAAAGCGATACAGCGGTCAAGCAAATTGCACAGTGCAACATGCAACTATGGTAAGTAAGTGGGTACAGAATATCATAAAGTCCATTACAAACAGTATGAACCCCGACGTTGTGGTCGATTCCGTTAATATTTGGTCGTAAACTGAAAACATTCAAGTCTTCATTTTACAGCATTTTAATATCTGAGATGAGTTGCGCTTTTAACCCAATAAATGAAGAAGTCACTATGATAAATAGTAAATATTATATATGATTCCGCATCCGTGATTTATTTTAAATTAGTAGGTACAACGCCCATCCAACTTCTAAGCAGTATCTCATCAATTTAGGACGTCTTTAATTATTCTGCTTTCATATTTCTTTTCTTTAGTATCACTATTTTTCAAGAAATGCTTCAAGCATCCTGCATACAACACATTAGCAGTGGCGAAGGGTGGGGGTAGGCTGTTAAGATTCGACATAAATAGTGCACACCAAACTTTTGTCTTTCATGCTTATTTGTTTTCATTGAACTAAGAATATAATTTGCAAATGGTGCTGGTTAGTTTTTAAAATTCAATTAAACCTTGCCTAAATCAAACCATAATAGTTTAGGTATGATATGCAGTGGTCGGCTCGCGAGCCACATGTGGCTCTTTGGGTATTGGCGTGCGGCTCTTTTTTTGCCAAACTCCCAATTCACATTTTTCACAAAAACTTTTGCAAAATTCACAATTTTTATTTTTTGCCATTAATATGTACACTTTTTATATTTTATAGTGACATTATCGCGAGCCTAATTATTCCTCCGTGATGCTTGATGCAAAAAGGTATCATTGTTTGTTTACTTTATGTCTCGTTTTTTTAATTCAAAAAAGTCACGTACAACACACATAGTGCAAAATATTCCTAAATAATATAACATTTTTATAAACAAAAAAAAAAACAGAAAAATATAAATAGAGTTTGAAAATACTATTAATACCTAACTCTGATAATAATAATACCTTTATTACCACTGATTATTTTAGGACAGATATATTAAATATGAGGGAATATATTATTATTATGCGGAGATTCCAAGAATTTAAAAATATTAACAAACCCTAGTATTTGTTTTAAATTAGCCCATTACAAAAGTCGACAAATTAATTTTTTCTCCATTTAACATTGACAAGAGCACTTTTGAAATACAATTTTATTGGTGGATTTAACGAGCAAAGAGTTATGGAGCTCCAAATTTGTAGGTCTTGCCACCAAAATTGAAGATTTGGAGAGAGAAAATGCAATTTAATTTCAGAACACAATTGGTGCGCTCTAAAAGATCCACATAAGGTAGATGCTATGATTTTTTAATACATGGAACAACTTTTCGAACTCATATGACCAGTTGAAACAAATTATATTTGCTATTTTTACTATATTCGAGTCTACCTAATATGTATGTGAACATTAGAGAAACCAAATAACCGATGAGAATTTGGAGTCGCGCCTGAAATTAAAAACTACAAGTTACATACATATCAAACATACAGAAACTCTCAAAAGAAATGCAAGTGAAGTCTTGTTCACATTAGTTTTAAGGAATGCGTGAAAATTGTGTGTACTTCTTATTCTATTCTCTTATTCTGTAAAAAATATAATTTTATCGATATAAAACATATATTTATGTTAGTTTTATTCTGGAAATCTTCTTCACTTAATAAATAAACAATTATAAAAGGTAATTAATTCATTTAAATAAATCATATTTATAAAAATATACGTATGGCTCTCGAATTTTTTTAACCGTTGTGCTACTCATATTTGGCTCTTTTGGTTCAAGAGTTTGCCGACCCTTGTTCTATAGTAATATAGTTGATCCGACAAAAATAGTGCACATTTTTTCAGTCATACTTATTTGTTTTCGTTGAATTGATAATACAAATTACAGATGGTGTTGGTTAGTTTTTTTTAATTCATTAAAGCCCTGCTGAACTAAACCATAATCGATAAAAATATTCTTCTATCTATTAAATATCTAAAATTATGTATGGTTTAATGGCATAATGTTAGATAATTTATGAATAAACAAATATTATTTCACTATTATCCACTATGGCTTGGATTAGGCAGGGTTTTATTGAATTTTAAAAACAAACAAACACCATCTACACGTAGCCTTAGTTCAATGAAAACAAATACGTTTGACTGAAGTTCAGTGTGCACTATTTATGTCGGATCTTAACAGCCTACCTCCACCCTTTGCCACTACACACTAGCATGATAGATGACTTATCATAGTATAATGTTGTTGATGTCTACGATACGATATGGCTGGCCCTTATACCCATCGGAATTTTCTTCGTCATAATATCGTAATCTATTATATTCCTAAACTGACGGGGATGAGGGTTCTTGGATATACGGACGAAATATTCCTAATCTAATATCATTAGATAGGGATTATAATATTATTTTAGCAGCATAAGATACTCTTGTTACAGTGTAATATCTCAGTACTAAATGTCAAATCATCTTTTAACTAAGTATTTAACCAACAGTATAATATAACTCCCACTATGAGGATAGCACTTGGTGAATTTTAATTCAATGCTTAATTATAAAACTACAAATAAGAACATAGAAATAATATTAATACGTACAAGTCAAAACATTTTAATGTTATTATGTAGTGACATATCCCATTTACATTCATATTGTACCTAATAGGACATACATATACTTTATATAAAATCTATAAATATTAAAGTAGACACATTAACCGAATAGGTCAAATAAATACAAGAACGGAAACTTTCATTAATAACCCTTATTACTCAGTTATTATTTATTCAGTTCAAGAAAGTCAATTCCAATAATCCAACGTTTTTATATTATGACGCAGCAAATGGAACAGATAGGTATAACTGCATAATCGGTATCTCTTGTGTGGAGGCGTTATGAAATTATACCTAATACCTATAATCTAAGTACCTACTTACACTAAAAAATGTTGTCTTATTTTATGCTAGTTATAGTACAGGTTTAATAAGTATAGTATTTCTGAAGAACTATAGTATCTACTTACCTATATGGAACATTTTTCAATATATTAAAATCATATTTTATTTTTCCATATTTGACATAAAATTAACCAATAACTTACTATGTTATATTTTACGCTGAATCAAAATAAAGTTTTGTACAATAAGTATATGGTTGGCAACACAGAGTCAAATCAAATGTACTATTCAATAGAAGGAATAGGTACAATGTAAGCAATACAACAAAATATTAATATGGCATGTATGTATGCAATATCTATATAAAATATTTGCCTACAGCAGTGTTGCCAACCGTACTTTAATTATAGCATCTGTACTATAATTTTGGTCCGCGTACTATTTACGATATAAAACAGGTATAGTACCTACGCCCAAAATACTATAATTTTATATATCGGAAAAAATATGTAAAACATAATAAATGTCGACACTTCCGTTCGATAAATTGGTGCAAAATACTCTAAATATCGCAATACAAGAAGATTTGGAAAACGTGGAAAAAAATTGCTCGAAAAATGTAAAAAATCCCTTGACTTTGGTTTAAAATGAAATTTCTTGAATTCTTCGGTAAGCATTTTTGGTCGGAAGAGATACAATAAAAAGGGGTCTCGGAGTTTCTCAAATTCTCCGTTATTTTTTTCTGAGATACAAAAAACCTAGGTATACATTTTCAACAGATGATAACGCATACTATATTTTTATTCCCCAAATACCTACTATAATTTTAGAGGCTCTGTACTATAATTCCACTTTCAAAAGGTGACAACACTGGTCTTACAGAGAACAGAAACGCACTTCCGTCGGGCAACATTTCAGTGTGATACAACTTGTTAATTCAATCAATAATAATTAATACGGTACATGAAACAAGTCGACCATTCAGCGGCCGCTTTCTAAAATATCCAAAGCGAGCACAGAGGCACTGCTCACATTATATTTCAAATTATTCCGTTATATTGGTATACCTACAGATTGACCAAAATGTAGTCACTCAATATAAAATTAACCGAATTGAGGATTTAGCGGCCGAGTACTCCGCCTGATACCATATAGATAGGTAATAATATATTTTAATGAGTTAGACAGAGTTTCACCAATTTGCATTATTTGAAATATAAACAATAATTAGCACTACGATCGAATCTCACAGTTTCGTGCCGCGGCTTGACTAAATAGAATATCTTGGGACATTGGTAAGTCACCGTATCTGGATTTTTGGATTGTCATCGTGTGTTCTACCCACAGAACAGATAATACCTAATTATTTATGAGTTCCCTGGTTCTACCTCTTTTCCACGATCTCTGGACTCGTCGCAGCCAGGGGTCGTTCCAAGAGATGATGTTTTGAAATTTACCGTGTAAAGTGTAAAGGCTGGAGTATAAAGCTTAGCGGTGCTGAAGGCTTTTGCTGCATGACCATTGCAGGCATTAATTTTGCCGCATTTGGATGTTCACTTGGTTATCGCATGTTCACATAAATGTCGACACAATGAAAACATATAGGTATACGCGAATCATATTAAAATGTAGGATAAATAAATTCGTCGACGTCATTCGTCCACACTATGCAAAAAGCTGGCGTAAATGTGCTGGTATGTAATTGAGACTACCCAGGGAATACAAAATCTATTCTGTGAGTCTCACCCGTGTTCTAGTGATAACTATCCCGGGTCTTTTCGGATGTTACGGTATTAACAATTTCGAATCAACGAATCCGGCTTGAGAGTGGGTCGATTGTTTGGGCCCCGCATCAATAAAAGTACTAGTGCTTTACTTGAGGCTGTATTGACACTATCCGTGGCTTTATCTAACTGACTTTCTCTTAGGAATGATTCCATATTATAGTCTAACCAAACACTCTAAACCTAAACGATAGACGATACTGTGCCTATGTCGTCTTCTGTTTTAATGCTGTTGTAACACTATTTCAAGTATTTCTTTGTTTTTTTTTTTCATGTCATGTTGTGAACATATTGAATTTGTAATGTTCACTAGGTATATAATATATAAATAAAATAAAATTTGAATTTCTGTAGACATGATTTTGTGTTGATGCATATGAATTTGTTTATGCGCATATTTAAATTTTGTCAAAAGTAAATAATTAGGTATCTCATTTTAGTGACAATATCGCTTGTTTAATGCAATGCAATGGCAAACGATTATGAAAGCTTCTCAGGTAGTAAATAACATGTATGGATCATTATTATCAATAATTGCTACTTTTGTAGATCTTCTCTACCTCATTCCGACACAATCTGTAGCCAAAGATATTATATCGTTTGTACTACTCACACTCATTTTGAATGGCATTTACATTCACGATTTCTCGGATTTGTAAGACATAATTTTATTATTATAAAATCGAGACGCCAAAGCCGGTCTGATGCTGCCATGAATCATTCGCTTTCCCGGCTGTAAGTAAAATGTCATCGCCGTTGGACTACTTGGGCTAGTAAGTACCTAGTAGTTACAATAAGCACCGCGAGACACTTATTGTGTATGTAGAAAGCTATACTATGAAATAAAAGCTATTATTTCATACATACTAGGTACTTCCAATCAGTGGCGTGCCCATACAGGCAAAAACGAAGTGCCCTACCTGTCTGGGACATTATTAATGGCGTAAGAAAAAATATTACAATATTTTAAATATAGTATTTTCATTCATACACTCGGCACCCTCTATAAATAGTCTATACTCTACACCAATGGTTCTCACGTGACATTCACCTGTGGCCGCACAATTGACATTGACAGTTCTATGGAAACGTCTGGTGGCCGCACCGAATTTCACCTTTGTTGTGATTGAATAAATTAAAGCTAAATTTTATTTACTAAAAAAAATAATCAATTTAATTTAATTTAATAAATTAATAAAAGATATTTAAACATTTTAGTACAAATCTATTTAAGTTAAAAATAATACAAATGGAAATTCTTCAATACCCCTTTTTTCCAATGCGACCCGCATGGCTGCTTCTAAGTTTACATCTGTCAACTGGCTTTGATATTTGTTTTTTATGAAGTGTAATACACTGAATGATCTTTCTCAGTATATAGTAGTAGGAGAAATCGACAATATTAATAAAGCAATAAATTGTTGACAATTCTTTGAATTGATTTGATTCTTGGTCAACGTATAACTTCGATCAATTTTTTCAACCGTGGTATCATTAAAATGATTTTTAAGTACCTACTTGGTCATGACTCATTTCCAATGCTTCTACTAACTACTGGGTCGAATACAACCCGTGGTTGGGTTCATCGTAAGGAGAGATGTGAGTTATGTCTGCCCATTTTCGGTCCTTGGATGGAGCATATTGCAGTGGCGAATACTGAATACATCATTTAGAACCTACCTTCTTAAGAAAAATACATTCTAATAAAAAACGTATTTCTTTATAATAGTTACTGTATTGTTGATTATAACAGTAATATACCAAGACCCATGTGTATGTATTGCAGTTTAATATGAGTAGAATTAATACACCGGGTTGATAGACGTGTGACACGACCCCTCCCCCACATCTACACTAGATACTAATATATCAATGTATAACCGAACCATTCCTGAAAAGTACCTACACTTAGACCTGCTATTTTGTGTTAATTGTGATTCCTACTGACTTTGAAATTTAATGTCCGTACTGCCCAGTGCCCGTCTTGTTTCAAAGGTGTGCACGCCATTAGTTCCAAAGTATTAAGGCCATTGGACCCGTTTTTTCCTGTCTTCTCAGAATTGTGGAAATGGCAAGGACGTTTAACACGAATTGACACATAATAAACACTTTATTTATTTAAAATCTAATAAATAATATTCAAATAACACTTTTTGTGTCATTGAAATTTTCTGATTCGCTTTACTTTTTAAAATAAATGACAAATAGTCGGTCCTGTTTTCGAAATTGGCCAAAACGACTGTCACGCCACAATGAATTTTTGAACTTAATAATAGTTTTGCAGGTATATATTGTATGAAAGAAATGGGTAAAACAATACATTTCATTGATTAACTCACGTACTTTTTTTAATTTCAGAAAAATAAAGATTTTAAAGCCATTTTAGTTTGAGTATACATCAGCCAATTTTGAATGATTTTTTCTCACAAAATAATATATACTGCACAATAAAAATATTTTTTTATTATAATATAACATTTCCGTAATACTATAAATAATAATTAACAATGAAAAAATAAATAAAACCCTATAAATTCGGTACAATTAGTGACGCTATATTACCAAAACACGTCGTACGTTTTCATGTATTTATCCTATTTTCAGACAATTTAGAAATATAATTATTTTGCAAAATTAACAAAAAGAGACCATTTGATCGATTAATCCATATAGTTTTTCTAATTTCTCATTTCTAACCTTAGTAGGCTTCTGAATTTCAACGGGTGAGGACGTCTTTTTTTTCCAAAATTTTATCCGTCGCGAACAGTATTTTAACTCATAGAAAAATGACCTTTACTCGCATTGCAGTAACAATCAAATTGGCAAGACCACATGACGTAGACCAGGTGTTATAATTTGTGTTGACAAATCAAACATCATAAAATACCAGTGAATGTCAAACTGAGAAAAATGTAGTTATATTATATTATTTATTATCTTGTAATACAAATGGTTGCAGCATGTGAGATATTGTAAGATAATTGAATCTTATAACCACGATGGCTACAAAGAAGTCCTAAAGGTATTCGTTCGGTGCAACATTTATAAAAAAAAATATTTTGGACTTGAGCAGTTTAGATAAAATATAGGTGGACTTTAATTATTTTGATAAATACCTACTTGGTTGGGCTTTAAACGATTTGAAAAACTTTGCATGTACTTAATACAGTTTTTATGTACCTGGGTCGCCATGTTTTGTTATTTTCAAAGGGACGTATCCAGAAGTATGTTTATTGGCATTATCAATAGAAACAAAATAATATTATTTTTCAAGGTCTATTTATTATCGATCTTAAGTGGTTTATGTCACAAATAGTAAATTTGTAGAAAATTTAAAGTAAAATACGTTTTCGAATGCTGTCATAGTAATGGCCACTGAAACATGTGTCATAATTTTCCTAATCGTCAAAATAATAATAAAATAAGTGTTTTGGGGCACAAAATCACGTATATGTTTTATGATGTATGTATTTTTCAGATGGTTTGTGGTAAAATCTTTTTTTTTCATACTGCCACAATTCAACTATTCATAATTAATTGTTTGTTAAATTTTTCATTGTGCACTTTGACTTAATAGGTAGGTGATAAAGTTTTTACCTTACTTTATTGTATTAATTTATTGTTAAGTGAGAATTAGCTGCTTTCGTTGTCAGTGTATATTTGAGGAGTGCGCATCCTGACGATGTCGAAAGGCGAAACCAGGATCGCATAAAACGACTCAAATGAAATAGTACAAAACTTTTAGAATTTAATATATTTAATGCCGAGTTGAATTGAATGGAATCACCTTAGGCATTTATTAGTAATTATTTAACTCAAGTAAAACATATATTGAGGTAAGAACCTATTTCATTGAATAATAAAAACAATATTACTCTTCACATCACAAGTGACAAGATTTATATGAATTGTGTATTGCCTGAACTCGTTGATCCTAGACTAACACGGTCGATGGATATAAGAAACCCTCAATATAATAATTATCAAGTTAACAATTAATATCTATCAATATAATAATATCAATTAATAGCTATCAATAGAAAAAAAAATAAAATTATAAAAAAAAACAATTAATAATAGTTATTCTAATACATTGCATACCGTTAAACCAATACACTAATTAAGGAACCAATTATTAATTTTCTATACACTAATGTTCCGAAATCCTCCGCAAATTCATTCATTCAATTCATCCAAATACATGCTATTATAATAATTGTTTCTTAAATCATAATTGTTGTGTACTAAATTTAAAAAAAAAACGTTCCTCGACAAATATTCATTGAATTGCTTTCTTTTATGAGTCATTTTTTTATAATTTAATAAAAACGCAATAATAACAGAAATCTTTCATGCCATCTTGTGAATGTTTTAAACTTATAATTTGTAATGTTAGCTTATGAAAATGAATAAAATTATTTGTTTACACTTTCGTGTTTTTTAGTATTAGATTTTTTTTTGAAAAATATTTGCACTGAATTTGAACCTACAATATGATAGGTTCAAGAAAAGGTGTCACTTCACAAATTCAGCATATCAATAATATGAGGTTCTTATTTAGAGGTCTACTATTTTTATTCTTATAATTTATTCTACCGACTACAAAAATGTTTATAAAATTTGTTAGGAAAAAAATATTATTAATTCAACACTTTTAAAACCTCTGATTTCGTATCTACTACGCGAGACGCCGAGCGAAGCGATTTTTGTTTTTTTACGCTTCGAGCATTGTTATTTTTCATGGCGCTTACGTCAAATTTGATTCTTGCGAATAAACCCATACGCCTTAAAGCTTAATATATGTGACTACGACTGTGTGAGTGGTTGTTACGACAGCTAGAATGATTTACTCGCATTTTTTATAGCTGAAAGATGCCTTTATCGCTGATTTTAACGCTGGTGATAAAATTAAAGCAAAAGCATACACGAAACGAGATTAAAGTTAAGCACAAGAATGATAGTCGTAACGGCATCACGCAATTCATCACGATGAGCCAACAGAAATTGTGCCAGATGTGCTGCGAATTCTGTACGTAAATTTTAAATTTACCGGACAAAGTTACGAAATAATTATTTTTTAATAATCGCTAATTCATTAGAAAAATATAGATGATCATTTAAAACTACGAATGGACGAAAATGATCATACTTATAATTATTTTATTATTTTACTTTCGCTATCAGTCTTTTTTAGAACAGGACTTGTTATAAAATTTAATATAAAATAAGATGTAGACAAATTACTGTATAAATATGGGTGCGCCATGGCAATTCATTCCATTTAATCAGTACGTATTTTGAGACAGTGCGTTTTCATGAAACTGAGGAAGACGAGAACAATAATTATTAATATTAGATTTTGTCGACATCAATATTGTACCTAACTTATAATAAGAATGTGTGATATACATAATATACATTATCTACGGATTCTATGGTCTATAGATTCTCACATGTGAAATTTCTATTTAAATTTCAATTTCCAATGTATTAAATAAAATAATACGTCATTTCAGATAATCTATGCCTACTTTCTAACAGTAAAATCATTTACACATCAACATTTCATAGTACTTAAGCACATAGGTAATGAAAAGTGCATAGGTACTTTCTACCATAGTATTATTGTTTCACATTCCAGCAATCGTAATCTCAACAAATTATCTTTTCGCTGCATTCGCGTCTGGCATTAGCATGGTTTCCTTCGAAGGCATTCACTCGAGTCTAATTTTCCTATTTGTTCAAAGTAAAGTTGTCTGAAACCATACAACTGATTCACAATTAATAATGGCAAAGAATCATTCACTCCGATTGCTCGAAAGCGCATCAGATATCGGCGTATCGCACACAGGCCACATTTTGCGGTTGGGTAAATTCTTTCGCATTAGGCGGCCACAGACGTACAGTTTTCGTTTTCAATAACTGTTCAATAACTGTACGTTAGTGGCCACACCACAGATCAGTTTAACTACCCAATTTAAATCTGTCGAACTGTCAACAGACGTGCCCATATACGTACAGTTATTGTCTGTGGCAGAGAAAGTGTCAAAAACTATGGAGGTTAGGTTCGCGGAGATATTACACAGAGGTATTGTTTAAAGGGGTCTTAAAGTTTTAGGTAGGGTATACTTGAACGATATTGATACACGAATAATTTTACTTTGAATTTATTATGGTTATAATTGTTTTTATTAGAAACAAATTGACATAATACCTATGACGTTGGTAAAATAAATCATGATTTCGCTAGTGGATTGTGTATTTTATCCATTTACCGAAACAAACCTATACACATTCGTGTAAATATAAAATATAATCTTTTCTTTTGAATAAATTATTCCCATTAATAGACAGTATGAATTAAGTAAGAAAACGGTAATATTTATAAAGGTATTGATTTTATATACAATAAATTTAAACATGCCGCAAAATTATATTTACATCAATCATCAGTATAATAATTAATTACTATGATATTATTAAAATATATACTTAAATTTTATTTAGATTTACCGACATTGTCATTCACAATTAGGTATATTAATTTATGTTGTGAACGTCTTAAATTAATAATTTGTAATATTCACTACATACAATAAATAAAATTTGAGTACTGAGTTATTAGTCTATATTTTCACAATAACTTAATATTTATAATGCTCTCTAAAATTTTAACATTTATATTATATTGTATAAAATAATATGTTTACATAAATAACTATAACTTTGTTTTACTCTCGTAAAAATAAATAAAATTTAATATTTGCGATCTCCGCGTACATAATATTATTACATTTTTAATAATAAATGAATTTGTATTTTATAACAAGCAACACTAGTCGCAGTTGTATTGCGCGGTATATTCTACTTTACGTTACCAACATCTAACGTCACCCGAGAACTTCCGGCTAGTTGAAATTCCAACAGTTTTACAAAAACACGGGAGTGGGGGGTTGTTGGCAGTTTGAACCTGGCACACATCTGGCCGGTCGAAAACTGTCCGTCTATGGGCGCAGCAGATTATCTACCAAAGATAACTGTATGGCCGCCATTACGTATTAACTGGCATGTTCAACCTGTTACGAAAACTGTACGACTGTGGCCAGCAATTCTGGAGAACTTCTTACAGTTGACGCACGCGATCTATTGGTAAGAATGTCAAGTTACGACAACGTTATAATATGATGAGAATGCATTATTACATTTCGAGCTGGAGCGCAGTTTTTAAGCAATGAGTTTTTGACCGGAGTTGGAGAGGAGCCGCAGTAGGTACAGATGGCCGCAGCGCAACTGCACTATTCCAGATTTACAGCAAATGTTTCATATTAAATACCATAAAACAAACATTGAAAGTCGACATGATGTAATCAATTCGGTATTCCAGAGTACCCACGCTATACGCTATGAAGAGTGCTGACATTGTACCTATCACGTTCAAATAAAGTTTAATTTAATAAAGTAAAACTCCCAACTTTTTAATTATGAAGATTGGTATGTCGTTAAACCTTTTTCCTGGAGCATTGAGCAGAGTTAGATCAGGTACTTTGATGTCAGGAGAGGAGTAAATGCTTTAAACCCCATACTTGAGACTGCATTATGTGGTTAGAAGACTGTCAAATGTCTCTCGTGTGAGGTAGGTCTTTGCCGCGCCGACATATTGCAGACGGTGCAGTGTTCTATAGCTAGATGTCACCAAACTTGGTTATTACCACCATCCAACCAGCCTATGGAATTAATACTCAGTCGTACGATGGGCGGACACGTGGATCACTAATGGAATTAGCGGCGTTTGACGCGGATTCAATTAAGTGTCCCGCCGGCAACACATCGCGGCGCAAACGCAACAAGATCCGTTGATTAATTCGTACCGAACAGGGTCAAACGCCACTTACAGATGATGGCAAATGATGATGACATTTACGCATAAACTCCACTGATTTCGACAGTTTGTTTTAATCAACAGCGTATCTAGCGCAAGCAAGCGGATACGTTCCAGTTTTTCAATTAAGAAACTAATATTGTTTACCTACGTTTTAACTCTCTCGTGGCATTAAGAATAATTAAAGGGAGGATTAACTACTTCAAGTGACATACAAGTAAAAACCGATTAATACTTGTACGTGACAATTATCAATTAATAGCGTAAAAAATAATTGTGTATTATTTATATTTCTTTTGTCGTTGCTAATCAGTCGCCATCGAGTAATCACATATAGGTACCTATCCTAAATACTGCAAAACGTATCTATTTTTTAGGTTTTATTCACATGTGACACAATACACAAATAAAAAAAGAGTTTAAATATGGTGCATTTTGTTACCACGTTTCAAACTTGCAGTAAGAGAGAGATGCCCTTTTTAGAAAACGTATCGTTGTCACTGTTGTCCGTAATCATTCACATCAGTTATCACAAAACATCGCTACACTTTGATCCATCCATTTGAACTGCTACTCTGCTCTAATATTATTATTTTATACCTACCTATTCACATCACACCCACGGTGGCCGCGTGGCTTACCTAAGCGTTGGACTATAACGCCGTGGGTCCCAGGTTCGAATCCTGGGTCTGGCAAGTACACATAGGACCTAATAGGTTGAGCAAGTGGCTGACATCCATTTCTCGTAAAAAACAAAATCTGCCAATACAAACTTCTATTGCCCATATGATCCTATTGGATCGGACATGGTCGAAAAAAAAAACATTAGGTAGGTATAAAATAATATAATTTTCTAAATAACTTGATCATGTATAATTAATTATTGTATCACTAAAACCGTATGAAGAGTTGTATTGAATTTCACTCTCTTGGGATATTTCCTGATTCGTAGATATTTCCGCTACTTTTTAACATTTTTAGAGTTTCACGCAAAGTAACAAAGTCATTTGATATAAATGAATTGCGCACACGTAATATGATTAGAGTTGGGTATTTCCCGAGAAAATCTCAATCTCGAGATTCGGGATTTCCCGAAATGATGAAATTTTGAATTCTCGAGATTCGGGATTTCCAGAAGACAATTCTCGAGATATCGGGAAATTAAAAAGAATACCTGTAAAAAAAATCCTAAAACCAGTGTAAAAACAGACAAATACCAAAAAAAATGATAAATTAAACAAATAGAAGTAGAAAAACAAAAATAATTCAAAACATTACTTATTAAAATGGAATTTCAAAAAACACAGACTGTCATCGCTGCGTCTGACAATCGCATACGCTTTTGAGACACAAAGTTCTTTGATGTTGCAAAAATTGCGCTCATTTTGAGTCGACGTTGGCTTTGTGTTTAATGCCCTGATCAGTCTTTGAACGTTTTGTGTTTTCTGTCCACTTTTTTCATATAGAAAAATCGTTTTGTCAATTAATATTTGATAATAAAGAAATCCCGGATCTCGAGAAAAGATTCTCGAGATCCGGGATTTCCCGAAATGTTAAAAATTTCAATACTCCAGATTCGGGATGGAAAATCTCGAAAATTTTCTTGAGAATTCCCGTCGGGAAATTCCCGAAACCCAACTCTACGTATGATGGAGGAGAATTAGTAGTTTCAGAAAATAAATTAACGACTTCAGTTTTTTTCTTAATTCATGTCGGAACAGATTATCTTAGAAAACAGTAGCGGTGGTTGTTAATAAGTAAAAAGAAAACAACATTTTAGTCATTAGTGTTTTTTGAATAAGAGTTTTATGCTTCCGTTTTCCTTACTTACTTGTTATTAGGAAATGGCGTGTGGTGTCAATACCCCAACATGGCAACGTTAGGTTGACAGGAACCATGGATACAGCAATGAATATAAACATAATAATATATTAAACTGTACAGTATTTATTATATCAAAATTAAATATGAGGACACCAATGACATGTCATTGGAAGACACCATGTAGCTGGGTCTGATGCTTTGGCTATTTGGCGCAGATTTATTAGTGAATTATTGATAAATAGATAAATTATATAAATTACGTACTCATTTAACTTAGTTTATTTATTATTAAATATGAATTTCAATTTTATACCTAAAACACAATACAGAAAAATGGTGTCTGTAATTTTCGTACCTGAATCGAGGGACAACTGGAGAAGAATCATGAACCGAAAGCTACGATCCTCAGTAATGGTGTATCCGCTGAGTAAAACATTATATCATTGTAAAACCAATTAATTAAGTGTGTACGTAGGTATGTGTAGATAACTATTAGTTTTCCAATTCGAAATCTCATTTCAGCAACACTGAAACGGAAGAGATTAGAAGTTCTCCGATAGTTGCGATGAATGGAGGCTGCAAAAAGCGGTCATATGAATCATTCTCGCACAAAAAGTTCCGCTATCCCTTTGTGGCCATAGATTGGCCCGATAAAAAGTAAATAAATAAAAAAGGGAAACGGGAGCCCACTGGAAGGATACCAAATAACAACACCCCCTGCTTTGTGTTGCACGGAAGCGTCACACAAGTTTCTCAACTCGAACGCTACAGAGAAAAATCAAAATGGTACAATATACTGACACATATTATTATAGCCGAGTCGAACTACAATTTTCTATACCAATACATATACGGATTGTACACGTTTCACGAACACACATTATTGAAAATATGTCTACTAATTATAATACTGTTGTATCAGAGTTAAAAATCACTACCGAAACACACTTCAGACATAATCAAGTTATAAGCAAGGCCGGAAATGAACAGGAAGCGAACCCTGAGAACCCCTTAATTATTTTGTAACTCAGAACCGGAACCCTTTAAGATTGCAGGGTTCCTGAGTTTCCATTGCTATATCATTCTCGGTCACTGATGGCTTATTCTGGAGTCAGTTATTCCAAAAAATGGTAATTACTATTTTATTATAACCTAGGCTTTTTACTAATGTGGTTGAATACATACAAATTATCAATACACTTGGTAAAAATAGTATAGAAACCTACTTTGACTTGTATACACATAACTAGGTGGGTATTTGGCAAGTAAAATGTTTTTTTCAAAGAACTAGATCCGAACACCATTCGATTTCTTCGCATGAACCCAGCCTGGAACCAACTCTTTTTATAAAATGGGATTGTAAAAGCTCTAGTTTAAAAGTTATACATACATACATACATTACATACATTTATAACATGTACCTAACCGGAAAAAAAATTAAAAACGGTACATGTTCAAACACGCGCGTTACCATGATCTTACTTCCTACTATTTTATCGTTTGTCAATTTATGGCTACGGCCGTATGATGTAGCTTAACCACTGGGAAATGCCAATAGAAATGGCGTATTTCAAAAAAATACTACCTTATTCTTAGGCCAATAATTATTATAAAGCAATCATTATTCGTAGGATGTTTACCACATTTGAATGGTCAAAGACATAGCTTATAATTAGTATCTTTATAATTATCTTCAAATGTGTTAATCGTTCCCATTTTTGAATAATAAAATTCTTGTCAAATTTGGGATCAAAAAGATTATAAAATATAATTTTTTTTATCGTAAATATGTCACTATATAATGTTAACATTAATTTTACTAATGGTTTTGTAAATGCGTTTAAAAATTAATAAATCTTAACACTACTGCACATGGACGTACTGAAATATGACTATATTCTAAAACATTAGAGCGAGAGGTTTAAAAGAATACTTTTTTATGTAATAAAAATACTTTATGTAGTCATCAAATGTTTAAAATAAATATAAAAGGATAATAAGGCTTCAAAATTACATAAATAGATTATCTACAACGTTTAAGGAATGTCCAGGGTGGGTTATGCTCTGAAAATACCATAAAAGCTCCATTTTGACCAACGCTGAGCATGTGGGCCCTTAATAAATCTTTATAAACATACAAGTTACAAAAAATATGAATACCTACACTGATTTTTTCTTCTA
The DNA here is from genome assembly GCF_057557595.1 of Rhyacophila brunnea. Classification (NCBI taxonomy): domain Eukaryota; kingdom Metazoa; phylum Arthropoda; class Insecta; order Trichoptera; family Rhyacophilidae; genus Rhyacophila; species Rhyacophila brunnea. The sequence goes on from NW_028232752.1 coordinate 38,694,080, forward strand.
GAATCTAGATTGTCCTATATTCTAGTATAAATTATAATATATAATTAAAAAAAATATAAGCGAATGAATTTGAAAACTACAATTTGATTTTCATTTTATGCAATCCAACGTATTTAAAAACATTGTAATAAAACAAAATAATAAATAAACTTACGGTTCAACAAAAACTATATAAAATGTACAGTTTTATCGTAGGTATGATATGAATATTTTATCGGTGAAATGTTGTTTGAAACACATTTTTGTTCGAATGTAATGGATGTTTTTAGAAAATATAATTGTGTAACTTGAAATCCCTTTTATTTACATCGATTCGAGCTTTGGTATTGTGACCGCATCAAATAAAAAATATCTATATTATTTAAAAAGACGGCGATTATTTAAAATATCGTTTTGTCGTCTTTAAAGAACTCATCAGTGATTAGTATTAGTAATGATAAAATTATTTATAAAATACGATGTAGGCCTTCCAAAATACCCACATTTTAGATTTTTTTTTTAAATTTCTAAGTTTATTTTTTAACAATTTTTTAAGCTTTTATATGCGTATTGATTATTGCACAATTGTTATAATAAGTTATAAATAAGTATCTAAGTATTTTACTTTGACAAATTAATAACTGCATTTTAGAAAATGTTAACCAAGGATATTATTTCATAAATATTGGAGGCTGTAACTTGCGCACAAAAGAATGTTTGAAACTTTGTCGAAGGAACATGTTATCCTGTAACGATTAGTAGGAATATTGGTCACGAGTTTAGATAAAAATAGATCTATTAATAGGATTATACGTTGAGAATCACAAGCGAACGGCGAATACATTGAACCGCGATAAAACCAATAAATAACGTAGATTTTGGCGAAAGCACAATGGGCTGAATCCCGTAGCAGCCAGCAGTGCATCTGCGGCGGGCGATACGGTTTGAGGCGGTTTTGTGGAAGCCACATTACCCTACTAGCTGTGCACGTGTTTATATGGAAATACCGTCTGAGTAGATACAACAATGTAGACGTACACGTCACTGCGGCCGTTTCTACTACTAAAAGCGTTGCAATACCGCCAGCATGTAAAAAGTGCATGAGGTAGATGTCAATAGAAGCCGAACAGTAGTTTCAGTTGAGCGTAGCACGTCAGACGCTTTGTCGGTGAGTGTGAAGATATTGCAATTATTAATTTAACAGAAAGATGTAAAGAAATATAGTGTCGGATAGCAAACAATTTGAAAAACGATAATGTAGTATTTCACACTGCCTTTAATATTAGCAGTAGGTAGGGGGCCCACCAAATATCCTAGCCTGAGGGCCCGTTTCAGGATGTGGGGGCATGGTGTAGGTACACCGAGTGCAATGGACAAAAGACCGATAAACGAGAAATTCGGCTGTGTTGTGTTGAGTAGGTTTGTGTATAAGTTAAATGCACTAATACTTTTTTTATCCATTTTCAATTAATATTTTGGAACCTCAATATTAAAAAGCCAAAATCGACGATAAACATTCGGCGAAAAGAACGACTACACCCGATAGTATTTGAGTAATGTTTTAGCATACTAGGCGCACATGTCCAGCAAGGTCGCTGTTGGTCACTTCCAATCAGCCAGTCGCTGATGACACGCTCAACGGTTACCGCCGTTATGCCTCAAATTTAATAAAAACTAGGAGAAACTGTACAAATATACCGCCGTGTAGGTGTTGTGAAAATATGTAAAAATAATTATACGACGAAGAAAAAGAGTCTATGGGACTAATTTACATTCTCCTCCTTGCCCCCCCATATTAAATCCTGGGTGCGCCACTGGTCATGACAATACGCCGTTCAAGAAGATTCACAACTTTTCAATATGATTATAAATAATGATAGTCATACGCAACGACCTACGGCTACGCTATGCCACACTCTTGTTCAATCCGATGGCAGACCCCCAACGTCCTAAGCAAGCGATGATACAAAAACAATCCTTGCACTGCAGGATTCACGTAGTATTATCAGATGCGCAGGACGCGACACAACCCTGAGATATATAGATAGATACTTACAGCACAAACTGAAGTAGATAGACACAATAATTATATTAATAAGAAAATAAATAACATCTAAAGAGTTTGTGTAAACGTAACGTATTGCAAAAAAAAATATTAATAAGAAACCATTCAAAAAACACTTCAATAACGTACCCTACATTAAAAATACGTGTTTTTAAATGAAAAAAGAAGATTTTTTTTAAAGTATTGTTGTTTTTATTTAATAAAACGCAATTTTTTTGTAGTACTTATTCCACTTTTAATCAAGAGATTAGGACCGGTTTCGTCCGCCTCAGAGGGACATTTTCAACTGAATACATTTTTTTTTAAAAACAATATTTATCAAACAAAATCCAAAGCGATAGAAATAATATAACAATAGGTACATAAATAATTATCCGTCCAATAATACCTTCTACCACATTTTTAAATCATCAATGGAACTAGGGAACAGTAGAATTAACTTCTTGGATTTAACAATCAATGTTACAAATAACAAACATACATTTAGCATTTTTAGAAAGGATACCTTCAGTGATAACATTATTAATAACTCTTCTAGACACCATCTTTCACATAAATTATCAGTTTTCTATGCTTTTATACATCGTTTTTTAATGGTTCCTATGTCCGAAAATAGTTTTGCTTTGGAGTTAAAGACGATTAAACAAATCGCTTTTAATAACGGTTATGACTCACGTTTGATTGATCGCATTCTGGCCAACATATCTAAAAAAAATAGCTTTATTAAATGTGACCTCTGGCTTGGTGATAGATGAAGCCAGTGTTAAAAAACGCTGGGTTAAATTATGTTTCCTAGGAAGAGTGTCTGAGAATATTTCAAGAAAAATAGATAAAAAAACTTTTCAATGTAACATTTTACAACACACAAAATTTAAATTCAATACTGGTGAATACTAAAGATAGATTAGATAAACTTAACCAAAGTGGAATTTATCTATTGAGTTGTGACTCTTGTGATGCCAAATATGTTGGACAAACGGGACGTTCTTTTAATACTAGGATCAAATAACATTGAGCCTGTGCCAAAAATGGTAATGAATCTTCATCTTTTGGAAATCATTTAAGTTTAAATAATCACTCTTTTAATATCAGTAAAAATTTTAAAATCCTGCACTCGAATGAGAAATCTATAAAATTGGATAAACAGAAAATCCTAGAAATTAATAGGTATAAATTTTTGCCCAATTCTAATTTGTTAAATGATCAATTATATTTTGTGTCTTCTCCATTATTATACCCTATTTAATATTTGGGATTGTCATAACATAACTTTATATATTGTACATTATTTATTATTTTAATTTTTATTTAATTTTGACTCATATTTTGGTTGTATTTGTTTTTTATTCGATCTCACTTCAATTGATAATATTGTTTTATTTTATTTTTTATAAAATTTTTATTGTAAATTTTGACTAATCATAATTATTTGTTGATATTAATGTTATTGTAAGTGTAGATTGTTTCATATTTTGTGGTTTGTTAATATTTAAAATAATTTGTTTAATGCCCCTGAGGTAGAAGGTATTATTGGACGGATAATTATTTATGTACCTATTGTTATATTATTTCTATCGCTTTGGATTTTGTTTGATAAATATTGTTTTTAAAAAAAATGTATTCAGTTGAAAATGTCCCTCTGAGGCGGGCGAAACCGGTCCTAATCTCTTGATTAAAAGTGGAATAAGTACTAAAAAAAATTGCGTTTTATTAAATAAAAACAACAATACAATCAGTGCTCGAAATGGAAAATTTCACGAACAGGAACGCTCTATAATTTTCCGAAAAAAAATATGCTTAATTTTTTTCGTTACATACGTACGTACTTTGGATGTATAAATGCAACAATAAACTTTGAACTTCTTACGTGGATGTATATTGAGCAAGTGGGCAAGGATTGTCAGCGCCACAGGAAAAAGAACCTCATCTCAACAAAGTATACCGTCAAAAATTGTATTATTCTTTATTCTTACTTTATCTACCACCCATATCAGCAGGCATGATACTTCTACCACCACTCGTCACTGCTTATAACTTATATTACTGTCTCATTTGGGATAGTTCAGTTTGTTAATTAATTAGACTTAAAAAAAACAACATATCCACATACCTACCATAAAGATTCAAATTAAAAATTAATTTAAATATAGCAAATTTTACAGATTATAGATTCAAGACGAGCACAGAATATTTAAAAAAAAATCAAAGAAATAGTATTAAAATAGTGTTTAAAAAATAAAGAAATAGATGCAGCAACTATTAGAAAAAATAGTAAGTACCTATACAGAGACGAGCAAATACAAAATTTATACAGTACATATCTGTACACCGATAGAGCTAACTACGCCATTTAATTATTTAAGAAGTTATAAAACTAAGAATTTATAAACCGTTCACATAAACTCGTTCTCACGCAGGTGGAATATACCAATATCCGAAGCGATTTGGTTGAACACAGTTATTTCCTGCCCAATCATTATTAGCAATTGCAGATTAGTTCTGCAGTACAGTATGTAAGCATACTTAAGATAAATCAATCGGATAAAGCCATGGATGGTATCCACACAGCTTCAAACAAAGGATCCTCAAAGATTTCTTTTGAACCTTCTCCACCATAAGGGCTATTAGGCCATACCTACTTCTAAGAAAAGTTTCAAGCCATCATCACCAAACAACGTAATTATAGCATTTTAAATTACCAATGGTGTATCATTAATTATCGGCTTTTGAGCTTTGAGAATCGATGTCTCCGCCGAATTTTAGGGGCACATTGGTACGACCGCGTTACAAACACCCGAGTTCGTGAGCAGACACAACTGCTTTCGGTGATTGAAGTTATCACGAAGAGACGATTTACGTGGTTGGGACACATATTTCGGATGCCGCCAAAGAGTGCGGCACTTCGTACCCTTGTGGCACAGCCTCAAGGGTTCCGTCATCGTGGCCGCCCCTCCCTCACCCTGCAGCGGTGCTACAATAGCGACCTATGTGCTGCAGGTCTGACATGGCGGGAGGCGCAGGAGTTGGTGATGGACCGAGGGAAGTGGCGCCAACTTGTGCTTGCCCTATGCCCCAATGTTGGGACGTGACAGGGTGGAATAAGAAGAAGAAGTATCATTAATTATATAAGATAAAACATGACGGAAGGTGCAACTCGAGTTGCTAAACACGATTCCTATTGAATAATATAAAATTGTCATTAATCAGTAGGTACCCACCTATATTCAACATTATAAGGACTAATATTGTAGTGTATGTAGGATGTACCTATATCATGGGCCCCAAATCGTGAAGCAGGCCCCCAGGCTAGGATCTTTGGTGGGGCCCCCTTCCTGTCGCAATAAGCAGTATGTACGCGGTAACAATAATCTGTATATTTAGTGTTTTATTGTATATTTTAATACATCCATAGGAATTATGGAGATGTCGAGTATTGATATACAATTAAAAATGGTATCGTATAACCACATAACTTTAAATAATATTATTTTTTTTATTGACTTTTTTTTACTATTAAAGCAAATTTGTGATGTGTGTTTATCTCACTTATCTGGTCGATTCGCCTCGCCGGGCCCCTCCTGAGCCCGGGCCTCCAGGCTAGAGCCCTCTCAGTCCCCCCTTTGTGGGGGCCATGACCTATATGTTACAATGATGATGCTTTGGTTACCATTATTGTAATATACCTACACTTACCACCTCAGATTAAAGAACTTACCACCGTATTTATTTAATCTATGACTACCACCTAAAATTATTAGATGTCCGCACTGAAGACGTACCTACCTAATTTGTGAGTGTATTTTAAACTAAACGACTCAATCTATGATGTTTGTCCTTACTCATTATTATTGCCACGGTGATGAATGATGATTGATGATAATACAGAACAATAATTTATTATTATGAGAGTAATAATTTTTTAGGATATTCCTATTTTTTTAAAACAAATTTACAAACAAAAAATAACTAAAAGTTCTCTACATGGTAGGTATGTATTATTTCTATTATTTTTAAAGTAGCAAGTTACAACGTATGTAATTATAACACAATAGAAACGTCCCTTAAAAATAAACTAATTACGGTAGGCTATTCAATAGTTTCATACCAAAAACATTTTTGTAGGAAAATGGCATAATGGCATTCATTATTCATTGTAAAAATAAGGGTTTACGACACGTCATAAATATCTTTTAAGACGAGTCAATGTTGTTGAAATGATATTGAATCAGAAAACCCTGTTTCCACTGTATTGTCGATCTTAAATGCTTATCGGAGTGAATTCTTATTGTTTTAGCAGATTTACACGAAGTACCTACTACTTAATTAAGCCTTCATTAAATTTATAAATATCCACTCATATTTATCATTTTCAAAACGATAAAATTCTGATTGTGGCCACTGGCCAACAGAAATCAGTTTGGATACCAACGACAAAATATATATACATAATATATAGAAAGGTATCGCCTAGTGAGATGTTTAACGGCCCACGTGCTCGTCGTAGGTCAAAATTGAGTTTTTATTGTATTATTCATAAGATGTTTATCACACTTGAATGGTCAAAGACATAGCTTATAATAAGTATCTTTAGAATCATCTTCAAATGTGTTAATCTTGCCGATTTTTTGAATAATAAAATGCCTAATTCTTGTCAAATTTGGGATCACAGAGATTATCAATATAATTTTTTATCGTGAATATTTTACAAAAATTATCTCGTAATAAATTATACTTATGGTTTTATAAATGCGTTTAAAAATTAATAAATGTAAAAATCTTAACACCACTGCACAGTTATGTACCGAAATATGACTATATTCTAAAATATTAGAGCGAGAGGTTTAAAAGAATACTATTTTATGTAACAAAAATACTTTATGCAGTCATCAAATGTTTAAAGTAACTATAAAGGATAATAAGGCTTCAAAATTATATAAATAGATTATCTACAACGTTTAAGGAGTGTCCAGGATCATGGTTTGAAAATACAATAAAAACTCAATTTTGACCTTCGACGAGCATGTCCCCCTTTAAGAGAACAAATTTAAATAATACAAAATGTTTTAAAAAACAAGCGATCATCACTAATAAGTATATTTTAGCGGAATTGTACGATTTAAATTACCAAATTTTATCATATTAATTTTACCACAGAAAACTCAATTCATTTGCCCGCAATAATATACGTGGGTATAAAATTAACACGGCGATTAGATGGCGATGAAAATAAATAAGTTTTATCACTCACAATAAAATATAAGTAATAAATTAGTAGGTAAGTAAATTCGCAATGCATATCAGTCAAAGGTAAAAGCGAGACTGTACTGAGATCGAGATGTTTCATACTTTAGAAATTATTATACAAATATGTAGGTGCCTACTTTATTTTTTATTGAATTTAAGTTATTTAAGTACAAAAGGTTTTCAAACAATGTCAGCAAAGGCACAATTTTTTGTACGGTTACTTTTTTCATGTAAGTATGCAATTATTTGGAGTGTTTAGACAATGTATTTAGGCACGGATGTATCGACACAAAAAAGAAAATTGAAAGAAATTTAGGGATGTCATAAATTTTATTTTTAACCCTTGCACGCCCGGCATAACATAACTTCGTTAATTTTTAATTTTGAGAAAAACTTTAAAAGATACATTCATATATAATTATCTCAATCTAACGAACCGCAACGCAATTTTAAATTAATCCACGAGCCGGAACGGTATATTTTGGAATTCCACGAACCACAACGGCGCTCCGGTGCGTTCCTGTCCATTCCGAGCGCTGAATACAATGCAGTTCCACCATGAATTGACAGTTAACAAAATAAAAGATTTTTTTTAAGTATTCCACTGTGATGCAATTTGAGAGCATCGATATACAATCAATAATCCTACTTTATTTTGTACCTCTTAAGAGAAAGTATAATCATGATATTTATAGTAACGGGCACGATAGTCGGTGAAAATGGTAAATTTATCTTCGATAAGCTAAAAAATGTTTCGGAATGAATGAACGCAGATGATTTCATTGGGAAAATTATTTTAATTCAATATTGGTGGCAATGTTGTGTGAATGTGTAGGTACGACGTTTTGGTGGTCCAAGGGTCAGTTTTTATCCATCATATTGCATTTTCAGATTAGAACAACATAGGTACCAAAAACCTTTGGAATAAAATGTAATTTTCTTTATAATACAAATAAATCTGAGTTCAAAAAATTCCGTACCAATTCAAAGACAAAGGTCGATATATTATGTATGTCCCCACGAAACCATTTTAGGTTCTACCTCTACCTAATTTTGAATTCCATACAATTACTTTTAACGTGTCTATTTCGGTTATTCGGTTCTTGGGCATGTAGTGGTTTTAATGGTGTTGTCACCGAAATACATATCGACTTATAATATAGTTTTGTGGAATTCACAATTCTGTTGTACCTATGGACAATACAACATTGAATGATTCCAACTGTATTATTTTTTAAGCGAACACCGAACACCGGCAGTGTATACGCTGAGAAGATGGTGAAAAAAATGTTTGCTTGGGAGCAGAATATCCATCCACGCGAGTGCGATGATCTATTTGTTTGGCAAGCAGTCAAAACAAACATGAGACTGTTGTATCGGAAGCGAAGACGGGAGGCTTGTTAAAAAACCGTTCTCTCAACAACAAAAAAACAATGCATAGAATCGGGACTCCAAAAATATTATGAGCGACTATGTTGTTTGCCTAAGATTTATCTCAAATTTACACAGCGGATGCTGCTCGAGTTGTATGAACCACTCACTACACAACAAAGGTAGTCAAATATTATTTTTATAAAAACCTCTTTTTATATTATTTAGCATCAATAATATAAAAAATCCGCCAACACATACATTTTTTTACATATTAGGAGGGTAATTTTGTATTTATTTAGTGGGTACCTAAGAACAAATCTATGAACTTGAGATAAGAGTACAATTATTAACGATTCTTTATTTAACGATTGATTATTCTTTATAACTATATTTTATTTCTATCCTGTTTTCGTACTTTAACATTTCTACCTACTAAAAAATATAGAAAGAAGTGGGAAGTATACATGAGTCAACATGAGTTTGCGTAGTTAGTTTTCCGAAATTTGGAGAATTCTCATTTTTCGAGAAATCATCAATGAGATTATCGGAAATTCAAGAAATGTATGCTAGGCTAAGCAGCCGTACGCAACCTGAATTTTTAAAATTTGCTCGTTAAAATACTGGCATAGTTTTCTATTTATATTCTATTCGATCCTGAACGGAATTCTTAAATTTTTTGGTGAATGTATTTTTGACCGAAAGAGCTAAAAATGTAAAAAATCTTGGCAAATATGATTAAAATCTTGATTCTCGAGAAATAAATAAACGTATCTCGAATTTTAGAGAAAACTTAATTTCGATAAATGAAAAAAGTCGATAACGGACTAATTTTTTGCACATTTATATAATCCACTTTCGATGATCGGGTTCACAGTAGAAATTGAGCGAAACGGAGCTCTCCCATTTCTTGATGTTTAAATTATTAGAAAACCGGATAATTCTGTATGCAAAACAGTCTACCAAAAACCAACCCATGTCAATATATGCATCATCTCACCATCAGCGTGCTGAAAAATTGGGTTTGATATCAACATTATCGATGTTGCTGATAAGAGCACGGAATCTGCGAAACATAATATTTAAAAGCGTCTCACGTATCCAAAATTCTCTCAAACTTATATTCTAAATTCTAGACAAGACTAAGACAATCCAACAAGCTAGTTACCCAGGATGAGGATACAAAATTTAAAGAGCAGACTTATCTGCCAAACATAAAAAACACTGATACCATTACCAGGATACTAAAGAAATACGAGGACGAAACGGTGTTTTCAACATCAACGATATTTTCAGATCGATAAAAGACTCGCAGCCTTTGGATTCGGCGGGTGTGCATCAGATAAGCTACCGTAGACGTCCGAAGAAGTAAATTGGCCAATCTTGGAGAACGGTAAAAAGGCGACCGACTGAACAGAAGATGAAAGTGCATATCGATTAAACTAATATAATATACACAATGTCAGCGATTGGACACGTGCCACGTATTTGACTTACTAATTCACGGGAACCCTGATAATATTAATAGAGATAATTAAATGCCTACGTTTCACGTTGCAACACTTGCAACCACTGTCAGCAAAAGTCAAAATCCAATATCCGATCTGGTATCTCCCGGGTAGCGGCCCCAGTAATCCAGTGGCCTTTCATCCGGGGACTCCGGGTTCAATTCCTTAATGAGGTCACAGTATATTTAAGTGATTTTATTATCTTAACAGACAGCCATGAGGGTTTTAAACATTATATAATCGAGAAGATTTTATCAACCATGTGCAGCGTAATTAGTTTGGGGGTCATGTGGCGAGAGAGCAGTTCTCTTCCTATTTAGGCTTGACCGCAGTAGTAAAAGTTAAACCAGTAATAATGCACACTAGTGCCTGCACAGGCCATTCACAGCCAGGACGGACATAGGGAAGTTCTTCCTGAAAAGCTCCGAGAACAACTTTGAAGAGAACCATACGCCACCGTATATGCCTGAAAGAATGTGGAGTGGTTGAAATGATATTGACAACTATTTCACACTATAGACCCATTTTCGTAATTTTGATATCGATCATTCTGAATATATATTAGTCGTGGGTACGTATTATAGCCATAAACAGTAAACAAAATTTCAGAAGTTGAAAATGTAAAAAAAAATATTTTAAAAACTAAAAACTAGCTGTCACACTAGAAATTCTAGTCTATTTCGTTTACATGAATAATATCAAATATGAAAGTAGGCATTTAATATACTTATAGATACATTGAATTACCCTACTCTATATTAATAGCAATTAAAATTAAATATAAATCGAAAAGGGGTTTGAAAAGCGTTCGTTCAAACGCATGTCTTCAGCGGCCAAATGCACGATCGCGTGTTTGAGAAACGCATGGGTTTCGATTTCATAATAACACACAAAACACATAAAATATCAATCATTTTAATTCATTTCAACATTGTCTAGCAGTCTTCCAACTTACTGCGTATCCATACCTTTCTATAGCGTGATGTGGTAACATTTCGACGTCAATTATTCATCTTTTTAAATACGTATAAGGTGGGCATAAGTAATGGGTATGCGTACGTGTAGGTAGGTAGTAGGTACCCATATAATTTGGTGCAACTTGCAATCAATATCTGAAAGTCTTTAGATCGCTATTAGATTCAGGACCCAACACTAATGATATTAAGGGTTTAATTACAGTACTGGATACGTACATACGGCTTCAGTGGATTCAGTCATCCATCAAGTTGGCGACATTAATTTAATCAATATGAAGTTTAATTGATAATATAACTGAGCTAGTAAATGACAAGACACGCCATAGAAACAGGGCTGGTTCTGAGTTTGACGCGTAAATCTTAGCCATGTAGAAACAAACTTGATCGTGTAACCTGTAGCCCCAACACGGCATTCTATGCCATTTTTATGTTGTTCTTTTTATCGAAAGTATGTATAACTGTCTATAATAAGATTTAAAAACAAGGTTAACCAACTAAAAAAACCACTATAGTCGAAATCAAAAAATAAATCATTACATTCAATCGTCATCAAGCATAGCGTTGATATGATAACAATTGCCAAAAAATTTTATTCTGACATTAGTAAAGTTTACCGCCAAATCTAGGATTAACCTAGTTCAGGATAGTCACAGTAGCCAATATAAACATGTGCCAGCGTTTGCGTGCCAGCGATGTAAATACGTTTTTCGCAATTTCAATTTCCAAATGCCTGCTTTATAAAACTAAACAAAAATTCACGTATTATACTCGTACAATACGGGGTTAAAGTTAAGCACACCTGAGTTTAGTGACCTAAGTTAACCTTTACATCTCAGCGTAACATTTTTATAGTCGACAAGATTACCTCCTTTACCGGTAATGGCCGTCTTTAAAACGGTACACTCGAATCAAATCAAATAAAATCATAAAGTCATTACAGCGCATAACAACTCCACAGATAAAACATACAATAGCATCACCGTTCTGACTGTGCAAGAGAAAGCCATAAATTCTTACAACTTCTTACGAGAACTGATAGACATCGATGCGTTTTGTATTCTTTTACACTTTACTTTTCCTACCTATTATAGATATGATAATACACAATAAGCTTTGTTACCATTATATTTTACGGTATGTAGGTATATAATAATAATTTACGTTTCTTTGTATGCAAGTTTTTTAGTCATAATCGGAGTTCCATTGGTTTTGTTTTCCGTATAATTTTCCACACGGCTGAAAAAAATCTTTTTTTAAGAAGCTCGTAGAAATAAAAATAAAATAGTGTCGCAGGAGAAATTTTATCAACAAGCGACGATTCTTGCTGATTGATATTGCCAGTTTGGACGCTTATTATTTCGAAATAATGGTTTTACACTCACAAGCCTCTTTACATGAAAATGCAGCCTACATAAATGTTTGATGCGTTCCTTATACCTACTGTTCAGAGATATAAAACGCACGAATTTGAAAACGTTATCAGTCTCCTTTGTTACTAGGAAATATGGTCAGAGCCCTCGCACGGAAAGCGAAAGGCGTGTATTCGAATCCCACTTCATCCAAAGTTATTTTCCAAGATGTTTCCCAATAGTAATATAAGAGCCTGATGCAGAAACATTTGTCTTAACTAAGATTTCCTCAGGACAAAACACTATGCACAAACATCGTCCTTAGCTAAGATCATGTTGTCTATGGTTCACCTCGTCTTAAAGCTTCGGTCGTTTTTTCTATTGAAAATAATACCATATTGAAAAATTCTCTTTCCTATAGTTTAGGTAAATTATTTTATAATTGTTAAACGATGACAAAAATATGACAACTGCACTTTATAAATGCAATAACTATAAATACATATTAATATTTAATTATAATACTCTTATGTTTCCGTTGTAAGTCATTATACGTGATTCTACAGGCACAGCAAGATATTTTTTTAACATGGTAACACTCTTGTTTCTTGCGCGGTATCAGGCGAACATAAGTTGAGAGGGGGAGCAAAAAAAGAATAGGCCTGTCTATCCATTGAAAAAGTATCGATACATGGAATGGGTATCGTATCGAAAGAAAGTATCGTCCTTTAAGGATAGGATGGCCCACACAACCTGAACCGGGCCCCCACTCCCCAGGCCAGGATTTTTAAGTTTACTTAGGGTTAAAAGCAATGTGACGCTCAATATTAGCGTTTTCAAAATTAATGCTGTATTTTGAAAACGTTACCAGTCACTATTGTGTTTTAGTCAAAATAGTGAAAACAATCCTATAGGTATAAAAATAAATAGGTAGGTAGATGTAAAATATATTATTTTATAGCAAATGTTAACCGTTGTCTTTAAAAAACTACTAACATTTGTGTATTTAGGTAATATGAAGATTTTTGCAACTTATGTCACTGTTTTTTAAAATGTGTCAAGCAACGTTTTCGAAATACAGCATTCAAATGGTGTTCGAGGTAAAATGAAGGATATTCACTGTATTTTTAGTGATTTTGTGTATTTTTTAATATATCTCTATATTAAAAGGTCCGCAGTCCCCTTTCACTGCGGACCATTTAATTAATATTTAATTATCACATTTAAATAACATGCTAATTATATCTAATGTCCACCTGAAGGGCAACACACCAGTTGCGTTGGACGCAGTGAATGGGTCATTTTTATACGACCCGGGTCGGTGTGTCAATTGTATTTACCATTGGTGAGTGTGCCTAGTGCTCGAAGATGCCGAAAGGCAATACCCGTGTCGCAAAAAACGATTCAAATGGAATAGTACAAAACTTAAAACCATTAGAATTTATATCTATTTGAATTGCGGAGTTGTCAAGTATCGCGACATACGAAAAAATGCATCGTACTACTATTGTTAAAATGTTAAAATCGTTGAAATAAATAGTGCGCATGCGACTTTTTTAGTATTAGAGCAAATTTATGATGTGTGTTTATCTCACTTATCTGATTGACCCCCAGGCTAGAGCCCTGTTAGCCCCCCGCCTTGCGGGGGACATGTTTGTAAATATCGTTGTCAAATTATGGTTGTTTGCGAAGGATTATTTATAATTTTATTATATATCCATCGTTATCGATAGAAATTATCAATAGCAAAATATCGATGTATCTTTCATAAAGTATTGATACTTCAAAATATCGATATTTTTGTTACGGTCCTGCACTCATGCGTAATACGGAAGGGGGCGTGTTCATAACAAAAGTAGTCTATGGTTAAGGATTCCTTAACTCTATACTCAGGATTGTCTATAGTTAAGTCATCCTTTTCGGCGACTTATCCTTAGGAACGATTTCTTAGATTCTGCATGCGGCTCTAAGTAGGCGCACTTGATATGTGGGTACCCGTACCCACCCACAAGAATATATACGCAAGAAACTTATAAAACACTTAACACTCACCCCAGGACAGATAATCATGAATAAAGAATACGTATAGAAGAAAACGCATTGAGATTTTCGTGTGTAGGTAGGTACTCACCTGAAACAGAAGAGAGAAGAAGAATGTTATTATTTGCATTACTTCCAATATTTAGATTTAGAACATATTATTATTAACATGAAAAAAATATTGGCGTTTGTTTTTCATTTCGTAATTTTAGGTACGAATCTATAGATAATTCAATTTTCTATAAATATACCTACTTGCAACTGTATGAATTATAAAACATACGTTAAAGCTTGTATGCACACCGAAAATAGTCGTCAACTATGTCTACATTTTATTATATCATTGATTATTTTAATTGGTTGTTGAGCTAATAGGGTGACTTTCAGTGGTCATCTTCGTCCTAAAAAGGGAAATAAATGCCCACAGCTTTATTTTATTACTTTCTCCGAGATTTAATGAGTCGAGCTGTGTTGCATATTTTATGATGTGTCAACTCGATTGTCAATGGGACAAATTTATGTTTTTTCCGAATATTTAATGGCGATTGGAGATTGGAGACCGGACCAAAGTGATATGCCGACAGACTATAATATGAGTTTGGTCTTGTTATCCGTCCAATATGTCCATGCGGTGGAAAAATACATGATGCAAACTACATCTTCTGCGAATGTCCTAAAATATTGACGGAAAAGAAAGAGCTGCTCGAGTTGGTCCAACCAGGTATTGAACCTATCGGGTCGTCCGACCTGGTCGCCATAAAGACCGTATTTCAATCGTTCATCAGTTTTTAGTAGCCTTTGTTACTTAATATAGTTTTGAATATTGTTTCTACGTGCTCCTCTCTCCTACGGGCGCTTATAATGTACGACCATGTAATCGTAAGCAAAAGCCACACTTGAGTGCATAGCAAGTCTTGGATGAAGGCCCCCACTTGAGGACAGGCTGGCAGGGGCCGGGGTTAATGTGCCCGGCATAATGGATCGGCCAGCTAAGGGTTTAGACATATTACGACACTGTAGTTTGCGTGCGTCGACGCATGTCTTCATTCCAATTGCATCCGATTAGAATCTCTAATTGGATAAAAAAATCGATAATTTATTTTATTTTGTTAACTGTCAATTATTCATGATGGAAATGCATTGTTTTATTAGTTTAAATAAAGCGAAAAATTTATCGTATCCAAAAGTGGAAGCAGTAAGTAGGTACCTACGATAAAATTTGCTTTTTATTTAATTTATACTAATAAAAAATCCAATTGGAAATTGTGTCTTGTTATGTTATGTGAGATGAACAAAAAACAAAACGCGACTTTATATTAAAATATATTCTTTTGTTTTATGTAACTGATCAACTAGTTATTATTTTGTATGCAGATTACATTATGATTATCCCCTCATCACGATATCGCATTTTTGTTTTATCTTTGCGATTTATTGCCATTTATACATACCTACTCTTATTTCTGCCATTGGATATGTGCCTGTTTTGACACATTTCAAAAGAAAGTCAATAGTTTTTTTATTTAAGTAACATGTTACTGAAAATTTTGCGTCGACAAATTCTATAAAATATAATATCTACTTTCTTTCAATATCGCAGGATTGACAAAAAACTTTGGTTTCTAAATAATATTGTAAACCATTGATATGTGAAAACATCGTAACATGAGAAAAAATGTGTAGTGTAATTTAATAAATAAATATATTAAGTAGATATATTATTTATTTATTTTATTTATTTATTTATTTATTTGAAAAAGACACGTTGAGTACATAACAAATTATTAATTCAGGACGTTCACAACATGACATTTAGAATAAAAATTACAAGTAATCAGTTCGGAAAATCAGAAAAAACAAAGTGGAGGAAAAAAAGAAAGCAAAAAATATTTTTATACAAAAGAAATAAAATTTAAAAAAACAACAATGATTCAAAAAGTACAAATTAAACAATAAAATAGAATTTAAAAAACAGAATATATAATGGATCGCCAAAAATATCTACATCTCTAGGGAGTGCATTGACCAACCGCACAGCCCTCGCTATTGGTGCCTGGTGATACCTGACATGAGGAAACAGCTTTCACCCAAAATAGGTCATGGCTGCGACCACGCATGTAATTGACGGGTGCGTAAAAATTTAAATTTTCTAGAATATCGGGATTGAAAATGATACCACGTGAGAGCAGGGAAAAATTCTTTAAGAGCAGAAGTGACCTACGAGCTTCAAGAGAATGAAAGGCGAGCATAACTTGAATAAAGTTACTCGGAAAAGACTCGTTTGAGAAGGTGTCAAAAGGAAAATAATTATAAACTTTAAAATAGAGATGACGAAGAAATTTTTTCTGAACACGCTCTAAAACAAGCTTATAGGAAACTTTATAAGGACTCCAGATGATGGAGCCATACTCAAGAATACTCCGTACTAACGACACATAGAGTGTACGTAAAACAGTTTGATCCTTGAATGACTTGGCTTGTCTCATGACGAATCCTAGAAGCTTGCTCGCACGCAATGCCGTAGAAGTGATGTGCGAGCGAAATGATAAACGTGAGTCAAACAATATGCCAAGATCTTTAATTTCTGATTGACGCTTCAGTAATCTATTTGACATATTATAGTTGAAAATAATTGGAGATCTTGATTTCGAAAAGCTAATACACACACATTTATCAGTATTCAATTCGAGTTTATTTTTGTTCGCCCAAATTTCAATTGAATTGAGATTATTTTGTAATATGTGACTAATTCAATCTAATTCACTGTGAATAGACGCATATAATTTTAAATCGTCTGCAAAGAGTAAAAACTGGATTCCATTTATAACATTGACAATGTCATTAATGAATATAAGATCGAGTTTATTTTTTTCGCCCAAATTTCAATTGAATTGAGATTATTTTGTAATATGTGACAATCTAATTCACTGTGAATAGACGCATATAATTTTAAATCGTCTGCAAAGAGTAAAAACTGGATTCCATTTATAACATTGACAATGTCATTAATGAATATAAGAAACATAATTGGACCAAGATTTGATCCTTGGGGAACACCTGAATAAGTTTGAAAGACGTCGGATCTACACCTTGCATACTCCACATATTGACAGCGATGCGAAGTAAGTTTTGAAAAAGTTGATAAAATTTATAGATCCACCTACTGCACTTAATTTGTTGATGAGAATATCATGATCTACCCGATCAAAAGCCTTTGACATATCTGTATAAATTGCGTCCACTTGACAATTTACGTTCAGCGAATGAGATATGTACTCAGTATAAGTCATAAGGTTTGTAACTGTTGACCGAGCTGATCGAAATCCATGCTGAGCGTCAGTCAGTTGACCGTCTACATGTTTATAAATATACCTATGCAAAATAGACTCAAATAATTTAGCTGGTGCAGATAGAACAGCCACCGGGCGAAAATTTATTATTTCAGAGCGCGAGCCTTTTTTGTGCACCGGACGAATACGGGTTAGGCTCCAACAATCTGGGAAGACAGAAGTACTTAGGCTGAGATTAAATAAATATAGTAGGGGGTCAGTTAACAACTTATGACAGCCCTTTAAAATCCAAGGGGGGATACCATCAGGACCTACTGAGGATTTTGGATATAGTCGAGAGAAAGCATACACCATGTCAGTCTCATCCAGAAGACCAATATCTAGTACTGGCCAGGAAGATGAAATACTATCCGGGTGAGGTGTGGGCAATATCGAAGGAGCTTTAGAATAGACAGACATAAAATATTGAGCGAAACCGTTAGCAATGGACTGGGAGCGACTCAAAACATTCCCTTCCAGAGACATAGATGATAATTGAGCAGAAGAGTCGCGCGTACTTCTAACGTAATTCCAAAATGATTTAGGATCTGACGCTAACTTCCCCCCGATACCATCAATGTATGACTTATACGCAGACCCGATGGAACGATGCACACTCCTACGCAGATTAGAAAATAAAATATAATCGCTGAGATACTTCGCTTTCTTCCATTTTTTGTGATGCAAGTGCTTTAGTCGTATGTTTTTAATTAAATCAAAATTGAACCATTTTGGGTAGCTGCGCGAAGAGCCCGATGATTTTTTTATAAAGAATGACTTGTCAAATACATTATATATACATTGGTAAAATACCTTCACTGCAGCATTGACGTCACTAATCGAATATAAAATTTCCCAATCAACATTCTGAAATTCGTAATACATATGCAATAGGTCGCCCTTAAAGAAGTTCCACAAATTATTATTAATAAACTTCGATTCAGTACATTCACTGTGATGATATGATGTTGAATACGACTATTTTTGTGAACCGTAAAGAATTTAATGGCAAATCTAATGAGAGCGCGGGGTGATATGCATCTTCAGATACTAGTGGGTCGGCACAGGCATGCACCGGTACACAACAATCTGAATCCGCCAAAACTAAGTCCAAAATTCGCGATTTCACATTTCTAATCTCTGAAAACTGCTTGAGATTCATACAGGACAAAAAATGAGCAAACTCCAGATCGATATTTGTCGAGGATGAATACAAATTGAAATCACCAATGATGGTTATGCAATAATTATCAACTGGCAAGTTTTCAAAGTATGAAAAGAACGAATTATATGCATGGCGAGACGATCGCGGTGGAAAATACACACAACAAACAGTGAAAAATGACCCATTGCACCGTAATCGAATAATAACGACGTCAATAGCTGCAGCAAAGTGACAGTCAACAACAGATATACTGTCCACTCGGTCAGAGCGTACAGCAATGAGAACGCCACCACCTCTCTGTCCAAATCTACGGTCACAACGAAATACCAGATATCTTTCATCAAACAGCTCGGAATCACACATTGAGTCGTTGAGCCAAGTTTCGCTCAGACATATGACTGTAAAGTCAGATGCTAGAACAGCATTTCGCAGATCAACGGACTTAGTTCGAAGACCCCGAACGTTTTGATAATAGATATCTAGCTTCTGAAAGTGTGTAGTGTGTTTTCAGTCTTAAATAAAAAGCTGATGTACATTACACTGCTCTAAACTTAACTATACGTGGGGGGCGCCATGTCTTAGGAAGCTGGTTCTGACATTTCACGGCATAAGGAAAATATCCTGCGATACGCCCGATTACACCCGGATGCGGTGCGGGGCGTTGTGGGTTGATGGGACCATCACTACAATATCAAGTCGAGTCAAGCGACCACGTATGATATCAAAAAATAGACACCAGCATGAACAAATAAAAAACAAGTACTTTCCTACAATTAAATTAGTATAAATCGTGACTAAAACGACGAATCATCTCACTTTATATAATGTTCAGTTTACATTTACAATGAAACTGCTTAATTGGAACACAGGCAAATCAAAATACATGACGCTTTCAAAGCTGACAAGAAACTTTCACAACGCCTCACCAGCTGTGGACAAGAAAGTAACGCAGATGCTTACACACATACAAACGTACATCAATACCGAGCGAGCGAGCCATATCGTATATTATATTTTAATAAAATAATCACATTTTCTATTATGCAAACATAAAAGATGTCTGGTACGCGCAAGAATAAAATATGTAAGCTCAGGTGGAAATAGTTCCAAGCATTTACTTAGGTTTAAGTGCCTGTTGACCATCATTCCATTCGATTGAATTGAGTGATCCGATTAAGATTAAATTATCAATAATACAAACCAAAAGATATTCAAAAATTCTCCCGAGCATGATGTTTTGATATAAATGTGATGCTTTTGAGTATTATTTATACGTCTTCACGCAACGATCGCATAACCTTGGGCCATAATAGATATAACAGATTAATACGATAGACATCCGAACGCCAGTACTTCCAAGACTTCGACTGCAGTTTTGATTAAGACGGTTAAGTTATTGACCGAGGGAGAACCCAAAAATAAACGCATGAAATACAAAGCCCCGAATGCCTTTAAATATTACCAATATTGAATGCGCGTTGTTTCCTTGACAAACTTTTGCATATTATATACAGACGTAAATATTGGATCATCCGTCGATTGTCGATTAGAGATAATTATACAGATGCAGTGTTCCATTTGTCTTAACATCTGTTCCATTTATTGGAAGAATGTTACACAACCTCTTGTACGGAAAATATTTACGCTTGCCATATCAATTCTCTTTATTTTTTCATGTAAAATTTGATTATTTCTTTTTTATTTAAAAGCGAGAATCAATGAAATAAAAACTAAAGATCAAATTTATCTATAAAGTCAGTAGGTGGATACCTGGTAAATATTTTTTTTTTATTAAATGAAATCATCTTCATTGGCGATATCGTACTGTGCTATTTGACAGCTTGATGGCGGCAAAAACAGGAATTATAGCCGAAAGTACAAACTTAAAATTTAGTTGAGTCAACTATGTAGGTACGTTAGTTTATTGAGTTAGGTTGTTAGGTAGTTAGGTACATGAATATTATGAATATCAACTAAATCGAATAGATAGAGTTGATGAGTTGCGGTCGCGACGTTCGAACCATGGGTCTGGCAAGTGTAATGTCCACAATATGTTAAAAATAAATAAATAAATTGAAAAAAAAATTGAAAGTACACATATTGTTTTTCAATTTGTGTATGAGTCAGAGTATGGACCTAATAGGTTGAGCAAGTGGCTGACATCAATTTCTCGTAAAATCAAAATCTGTTCATACAAACCTCCACTCTATGGAAGTTCATAATATGATCCCATTAGGATCGGACATAGTCGGAATAATAATCACTATTTTTTTTATGTAATTCTAGAGTTTGACCAGCAACGGGTACGGGGCAACAAGTTGGAGCAGTGGGTCGCGATTCGAATCACATATCTGGCAAAATTCACAATATGCGTGTTCGATCCAGAGCAAGGACCGATTGATGTTTATCACACTTGAATGCTCAAAGACATAGCTTATAATGAGTATCTTTAGAATTATCTTCAAATGTGTCTTGCCGATTTTTTGAATAATAAAATGCCTAATTCTTGTCAAATTTGGGATCAAAGAGATTATCAATATAATTTTTTATCGTGAATATTTTACTAAAATTATCTCGTCATAAATTATACTAATGGTTTTATAAATGCGTTTAAAAATTAATAAATGTAAAAAATCTTAACACCACTGCACATTCATGTACCGAAATATGACTATATTCTAAAACATTAGAGCGAGAGGTTTAAAAGAATACTATTTTATGTAACAAAAATACTTTATGCAGTCATCAAATGTTTAAAATAAATATAAAGGATAATAAGGCTTCAAAATTATATAAATAGATTATCTACAACGTTTAAGGAGTGTCCAGGATCATGGTTTGAAAATACAATAAAAACTCAATTTTGACCTACGACGAGCATGTCCACCCTTAAACACAAAAAATAACAAAATAATTGGTACCTCCGTTTTCATCAAATTGCTTTTTAATTATGTAATAAAAAATTGAGTAATTCCTATAACCACTTCTGATGTAGGTAATTCAGAAACACATAATGATATAATCGACACTGTAGGACAGACCGTGAGAAAAGTAAATTCACAGAATACATACACGAATACCTCCATTATTGCAAACCAATTAGGCTGCCAGGTAATAATTATTTTATTTTAATTTTACTCTTTGTTTTTGATTGACAAAATGATGGTTAATGTAAAATCCATGTTCTACTTTTACTACCTAAAAGTGCGGCCACACCGGCAACAAGTCGCGCGACAACTCGTTAAATTTTACGATAATTGTCATAATTGCTTAAGAAATTTTACGATAATTATCATGCTTATCGTAAAATTTAACGAGTTGTCGCGCGACTTGTTTTCGGTGTGGACCCGGCATAAGGTTTTACTGATATTACCAAATTTGATTTTTATCGACTATTAAGGGGGAACATGCTCAGCGTAGGTCAAAATGGAGCTTTCGTTCTATTTTCAAAACATGATCCTGGACATACCTTAAACGTTGTAGATAATATATTTATTTATTTATTTATTATAAAATGATTTTAACGCGCGTGTTTGAAAATGTACCAAACCGATTTTTTAACGGTACATGTTCAAACACGCGCGTTAACATCATTTTACTCCCTACTTTAATTATAGTTTGTCAATTTATGGCTACGGCCGTATGTTGTAGCTTAACCACTGGGGAATGCCAAAAGAAATGGCGTATTTCAAAAAAACACTACCTTATCTTAGGTCAATAATTATTATAAAGCAATCATTATTCGTAGGATGTTTATCACACTTGAATGGTCAAAGACATAGCTTATAATTAGTATCTTTACAATTATTTTCAAATGTGTTAATCTTGCCCATTTTTTGAATAATAAAATGCCTAATTCTTGTCAAATTTGGAATCACAGAGATTATCAATATAATTTTTTATCGTAAATATTTCACAATAATAATGTCGATATAAATTATACTGATGGTTTTATAAATGCGTTTAAAAATTAATAAATGTAAAAAATCTTAACACCACTGCACATTTATGTACCGAAATATGACTATATTCTGAAACATTAGAGCGAGAGGTTTAAAAGAATACTATTTTATGTAATAAAAATACTTTATGCAGTCATCAAATGTTTAAAAAAATATATAAAGGATAAGGCTTCAAAATTATATAAATAGATTATCTACAATGTTTAAGGTATGTCCAGGATCATGCTTTGAAAATAGAAAAAAAGCTCCATTTTGACCCACGCCGAGCACGTCCACCCTTAAGAACGATAAGTTACCAGTACTACGTATTTATGAAGAAAAATCAACACACCGATTATCTAAGTGTCGCAAGTAGGGAATCCAATCCCGAGCCTAAATGCTGATCCCGGGATTTTGGGATTACAATTTGACAATCCCGGGATTGGCATTTTTTTCCATTTTTGATATAAAATTTCAATATTTACAAATAACATTGATAAAATCGGTCAAAAATAAATCTAGTATAATTTATACTATTTAAGATATTTATTATTAATATTGTATACGTTCAATCTTGGAAATACATAAGTTTAATGGAGTAAATAATATTGTAATATAAATAATAATGTGAATTTAATATGAGATTGCTGTTTCTGATAGTAAAGACATAATGAATGGGTTAGCGAGATTTAAAATAGTAAAGCAAATCATGGTGTAGGTACTTATGGCCTTTCTGCTTCATAAATCTAATTAGTCAGCCAAATATGAAACTGCCGTAAAACGTATGAGATCATGGTGGAATTAGTTTGTTAATAGTGCTAAGCATTGTTTTTTCCAATCTTTCTCGTTTTTATTAATTTATGTGAAAAAATAAAATGAATCGGCAACTTACACATGGGTATAAATCAAACTTCATTCAAACTCAGTTTATTTTTAATGTAGTTATTTGTTATTAAAAGTATTTTTTCTGTTATATTTTCGTTTTTATTTTATTTTCCTTAAAAAATAATAAAAAATCAATCCCGAAAGTTTCAGGATTATGTTTATCAATCCCGGGATTCATAGGTATCGAAAATAGCTCGGGATCCCGGGATTGGAATCCCTAGTCGCAAGGTATTATCTAGGGAGCCACCAATCAAATAGTAAACTGAAAAAATAGGGACTATGGTGCGAAAATCATTATTAGTCGGTGACTCGGTGTATAAATAACATACCTACTGACAGTCACTGACAAGTTAGTACTAACATGTTTTTATTTATTTTGTGTAAAACATATGTATGTATAATATTGTACAATTCTCGGGTGTGGATAAATAATGGATAAACTTAAACATGTGTTAAAGTTTATTTTATTTACAATAGTTACGTCTTTATCCATAATACGTGGGTATGCATGATTAAAGTTTTACACGTAAACAAAACGCGCATTAAAATTGGGCGATATTTCAGGATATTCCAAAGGTATGGTATTTGTTGCGTTTTATGGCCTGTCCATCATTGAGTTATAAACGAAATCCGGTTTCAAAGTGTTGTTCTATGACGTCTGGCTTCGCATTTCTATCTTATTAATCTGTTATGTAGAATGGATGTAAATTCGTCTACGAGACCGGAAACGCTAGAAAAGTGTTGACAACTCAGTCCAATAATATTCACAATAAACAGGCAGGAGGAGAGTGAAACCAAATTTGATGCGAATAATCGTTGGCATAATATTATAATATTATGTCAAATGGGAAAAATCTCGGGACCAAACTAAACAATTGAAATCTCAGACAAAATGGTATCACAAGTGCATTAATAACAATGTGTTAAAGCCCCTCAAACACCCACTACTAAGGGAAGAGCCTATTGAATCTCGGTTCAACGCTCGTGTCTAATATCACAGACATCTCACGACTGTGCATTCCGGCTCTCATTAATCCACATTCACTTAACCCGTTTGATGGTGAATTCATGAATAATAAAACAAACGTGTCGTTGCAATAGATTGTGTAAGTTATGTGCCTACATAATATTAATAATAATTATATGATAGATTTGTTATTAACAAAATATCAAGATAGGTACTTACCGTACGTGGGTAGAAAAAATAAGATGTGTATAATACCATTATTTTTGTGGGTCCATCCAGCCATCAAGACCTCACCAATGGTGCATTTTGTTTGCAACTTTTTACATTACATACCTACCTACACGAAATGGGTTAGGTTAGGGTTAGGCGAATGACTGACAATAATAAATTATTCCTCGTAAAACGTTTGTTAATTTAACTTCCACCCTATGCTCCGATCAGGAGTGAACGTGTGATAATTTCCTTTTTTTTTTGTTACATATATGATTTAGGGTTCTAGCTATGGAAAGATTTGAATATTATGCCAATTGAACTACATGTATACATTTTGTTACATATATGATTTAGGGTTCTAGCTATGGAAAGCTTTGAATATTATGCCAATTGAACTACATGTATACATATAAGCAATAATATACATAGTTTAATTTATAATACAAAACAAAATAAAATAAAATGGACCGTAGTATGTAGGTATTATATGGATTAAAAGAGGGATAGTGGGGGTGTGTTTTTTTTTCACTTTATAAAAATATTAAATGTTTTTGGCGCTTATTTTCACATGAATCGTTGCTTCTAGCTGCTAACTGCTAAACTTGGATGAAACAGTTTCTGATATAATATGGAAATTCTATATTGAACCATTCCATTCTTCAATCAATGGGTTGACTGCTTTGGTAACATTCTTTATTCCGAAATCAGAAAATTTCAACGAAAGTTCAAGTCGACGTTATAATATTATAAAACTATTACCTACTAGATAATCGGTACATACTAGTAGGTACTAGGTAGGCAGTCGTCATAATGTCAGAAACTAATAAACGAGATTGAATACCATATTATTAACTTGATTTCTATTATAAAAGGTATTTATTTGACAGCTGCTGTCAGTTTTGTTTCAATTTCGTCATTAGGAGAGCCGCTCGTTTGGTTTATTATTCACTCAAAAATTGGCTACATAACGCATAAGCTCAAATATTTACACAAGACTACTTTACTTACATATACGAGTACCATAATAATCTGCAACATTCTGATAATTTGTAACATAAATGCATACTTAAATTAAATTTCTATTGAAGTAAACACCCTCAGTCGATAGTTAAAAATGTAAATGGCATATTATTAAAAATTCGCAAAATACTCTTCCAAAATTGGATTCGTTGTGAAATTCGTTAACATAAGTAATTGACAAATCCATACACTACGTTGGTACGTATTTACTATCTGCTTGATGAGCATTGATTGTGACGCCCACGATAGCCTCGCGGCTTAAGCGTCGATCTATGGCGTCGTCTGTCCCAGGTTAGAATCCTGGGTCTGGAAAGTACACATATTGTTTTTCAATTTGTGTATGAGTCAGAATATGGACCCAACAGGTTGAGCAAGTTGCTGACATCCATTTCTCGTAAAACCAAAAATCTGTTAATACAAACTCCCATTCTGTGGAGGCTCATATTATGATCTTTTTAGGCTCGGACATGGTCGGAAAAAAGATTATATATTATTAAGATCCAAATAAATTAAATAAATTATTGCATCAAGCTTTATATACGCTACGAACGTTAATCATAGCGCCATTGAGGGCATACAATAATAATTCGCTTTGCATAAATAAATACCAAGAGGGCCGCAATTAATCACACGGCATACTAATGGAATCTCTGTTACCAGTTCTGCCCTAATATGCAGGTAAAGGTTGTTTTCTCGACACTTCTAACGAGGACGGTCATTGACTTATGGATGAATTTATTCCTTGTTAAATTAATCAATATAATATATTATAGGGTCATCAAATAAGATATAGGTATATTATTATACTGAAGTTTTCTCTCAATAATTCTATCACTAGCTGTATGGCATGTTGCACCATTTTGTTGGAACCACATATTGTCCAGATCAATATCATCTAATTTAAGTCATAAAAAACAGTTATCATGTTTTTTTGGCGTTCTCCAGACCATAAACCACACCAAACTGTTAATTTTTGTGAACGTAAAGGTTGCTTCAATAGTGGGTTTTTGTTACTACAAATGCGTCAATTGTGTTTATTTACGAAGCCAAACCAAAAAATGAGCTTCAACGCTGAAGATGATTTTTTCATAAAATAATGGGTCTGTTCACAGGCGATTATATTACAAGCCGCAGCATTCGGAAACTTGCCTACAACGATTGGTCCTACCTCTCCTGCTCCTCCCATTGCTGTTTTGTAGTGTTCATTTTGACGCGTCTGTCGTGTTCACTAGTCAGAGCATTTTTCGTTTCAGATTTCGTTAAAAACTGATTATTTTCACGTATCTTGGAGACTGCGAGTTCACCTGATTTAGTGGTTCTGTTTAAGTGACGATCAAAACTAAGTAAACTTCTGTGTATAATATAATCATAATACAGTAGGCGCTTGCTAAATTGACAGTCAGTTCAAAAAGACAATAACTAATAACTTATTTATACTCTTCAGTCAATCACCACCAAACTCTGCTAGCAAATACATTGTCAATAGTGTGCTAAGCAGAGTGGATAATATTATTTTCAAGTTTGTACTTCATTATTTCCGCGTAAAACTCTTCCACTTCTTTATCAGGATAGCTTTGTCGGAGCATATGCTTGCAAAATCAGAATCCGGTACCTAGCATTGATTTTGATTATCACGCTTGCGACCCTGTCAAAAATACAGTTCAATTCGACTATGCGGTCTTTCCAGGTTTTGTTAACAATAAATTCAATACCGCTCGTGCGTCCTTCAGCGGTTCCTTTGTAATACGGCACATTTCCGCTCTGTAAAGTTATCATATCCGCACCTTGACGTCTTACTTCGCTGAGTTCGACAACTTCCCAGTGGATATTCGTGAGCTCTTCTTGTAACTCTACAAGTTTGGCATCGCTGGACAATGCTTATGCGTTATACGTAGCAATGGTCATCCGTCGGCAGCCTTTTCCGGGTCTCCGGGGATTGTTAGCACCCTCTGCCTTCCTTCGCTGATCGCTGCCGTGATCAGTGTCAGGTTGGCCTCCGGAGAATGAGGGCCGAGTTTTTGAAGTTTTCAATTCATGAAGGTTTTGGCCGTAACACACCACGCTGTCCAGACGGGTTAGTGAGTGTTTTATCTGTCTGGGTGATCCTTCCCGTAGCCAAAGGTCTCTCGTTTTAAGGCGCCAGAATTTCGCCTTGCACCCTTCTCTATTAGCTACAGATGTGCTGCGTTATACTGCACATTATCTGCTTTGCCCGGGGGACTGCTGGATGAAGGCCTCCCCAAGCTTCTTCCAACTCGCTCGATCCTGTGTCGTTCGCTGCCACGTATTTCCGGGGAACTTTACCAGTTTGTCAATCCAGCGGCTTTTAAGGCGACCCTGTGGCCGTTTTGTGCCCCTTGGGTACCACTGGATGACGGCATTTGTCCAGCGGCCGTCTTTTCGGCGAGCAATGTGCCCTGCCCATCTCCCCCACCCCCCGATACTGTATTATCAGTAATTTATCATCAATAAATATTATTTTAGCTGAAGACGTTGAAGTTTTCGTAAAATTATAAATGCTGTTTACGTCAGTTTGAGGTTATGTTTATGAAAAAGCATTTGGCAACTATCACTAAATTCACCTTAAACGAAACACGTTGTTTAAATAAAATATGTTGAAAGTTAAGTAGGTAACATAATTTATTTTTAAAATGAAAACATACTTAATTATGTTATGAAATTGGATTTGAGAGTGTTGTCTTTCCTGCTCATATTTTTTTAACAGTCAAAAGTTAGTCTGAACCGTAAAGGTATCTATCTCCATGGGTACCCACCTAGTTAATTGTCCACTAGGAGTTATTATGAAAATAAATATGGCGGTTTTACATACGCGGAGGTCTGGGCACTGAGATTTGGTGGCCCTTGCGTAATTTTGCATGTGCGATAAAACGGCATTGGGTGTAACAGCGATGTGCTAATATTGACACCTCAAGTGAGTTAAGATGTTATACAAAAACTAGTAAATGAAATTAAATTTTTAAAAAATACCCTAGCGCAAAAATTATTTAGTTTTTAGTAACTATATTTAGTAACTATATTTATTTTATTTAATTTGATTACTTGATTTTTTATAACATTTAAATTCCCCCTATCGAAAACATTGAATGTAAATTATGAGATGTCAATATTAGAACGTCGATAGTTCTGTTGCCAAGATTGTTTACACTTCCATTGACTTATGTTTTGATTCGTTTTGCAGGAATAATATAAAATACTTAGTAGGTACACACCTTTCATACAATTATTACTTATCTAAACTTTTCAACATTCTACGATTGGCACACGACTGAAAGAGGATTCATAACTAACTGAATCAGTGAAGTTCCGTGGGAGAAGGCAGGATATGCGTTGCTTAGGAGCGGCAAGTGAAGGAACAAATATCATTGCGACTTGCAGTGAAGCGACGATACAGTCACTTCGTTAGAAAGTACTGAGATCTCGATTTTAAAAATCACGAGGGGCCTCCAAACTTGTCAGCGCCTTAGACCTCTACCTACCTAAAACCACCGCCATTTTAGAGTAGGTTTCGTTGGAATATTTTAATCCTGTTTAGGTCGTTTAAGACAATTAAACGTGTAATATGCACATTTTTACATAAAATTTGAAACTAAAAATTAAAGGGGACGGCATTCTAAGTTTGACAAAGGGCGGTATCACGCCTAGGGATGTCATTGAACTGAATAGGTACACCTGGATTTTTTTTATTAAATACCTGTATGGCAACATCTTCATAGCCCGAAATGGCTGCCACCATCTCCAACTTGAAACTGTAAGATTTCGCAAGAGATAAATTCCATTGGGGGTGAGAATGACACACTAGTGATAGTAGTGACTAGCTGAGTAGACAGATATAGCGGATTTACCAGCCAGATAAAAATATCTTTATATTGTGTGGCTTTTCAATGAGTGTTAATTTGCGACATCAAATTTAACTGGTGGTCGAAAAGCCAAGCGAGTGAATTATACTTCGTTATATAAATTCATAAATACTTACACACATTGCCACTTTTCAATGCATACTGCCCAAGTACCTACTCACTCAACGACTTTCGCGTACAAAAACACAATTATGATCGGTAAACAGGAAAATAATTAATACAAATAACCACGAAAACACGCAGACTGAAAGGGCCCGAGCGCTATTGGGAGATTTTTAAGTCATTACAATTTGCTTCAGCAGTCATCACAACATTTAATTATCGTATTAAGTACATTTATTGCCTATAAGTAGGGGTCGTAATCTGAGGCATATAAAATAAATCATGGTTTTATAATTGAAATGTACCTAGTAATAAATAGCGTTTGGTGCAAAGATGTTTAATCTTCGCCCAGGTGGAGCTTTCTATGATTTTATAACAATCGCTGAAGCTGAAGGCAATCCCTAATTTAAGTAAATGCCACTTTTATATGCAAAAAAACCTAACTAAGGTAGTAACATCTTATCAAAGTTTGTGTCAAAATTAGTGCTCCATTTTTGACATCACTTCAATGTATTTAAATACGTTTAGGCTCCATAAGATTTTCTTCGCATCATTTCTTTGGTTTATTAGGTATTATAACTTGGTATAAGGATATCCTTTATATCAAGACGTCAAGTCAAACATTCTCGTGGGCGGAAAGTAGGATTTTTTATTCAACGAATAATTCACAAGATTTGAAACTTGAACATTGTTTATTGGACATCATGAAAAAATGTTTTTCGAAAAAAATACGACGCCCAGCGGAACACGAACCCACGTTCATTGGATTCGCGCCAGTGTCGCACTCTCTGGCGACATCATAACCACGTGGACATCATAACCACTCCTCGTAATTACTTCAATCACCGAGGGCTGCCGAGCACGAAATTAAAGTATGATAAATCTTCATTAAAAATACATCATTTTGAAAAACCTCAGAAACATAGATAGGTACCCATCTCACTGTCCGAGTGAGTTCACCAACTTTCATTCGAGGATTTTTTTCTAAAATGCTTTTCTGAGGATTTTTAAAATGATGTAGTTTTAAAATAATCGTTCACTATTGAGACTTCTCCACTAGCCTATAAAGAGGTAACTTTACCACTTGGTTAAAGAATCCAATTACAGACTGAAGTAGAATCAATGACAAAATACCAATGATATCCGAGGTAAAAACATTTGGAGAGGTAAAAATATTTCAAATAATGAAAAAGAGTAATAGTTTTATAAATTAAGTAATTAGTAAAAAGTATATTAAGTAATTAGTATATTAAGTAATATTAATAATTTCGGTTATAGCATTAACTAGATTTTATAATGACATTGAATGCATGAAAGCGCCACAGACTATGTAGTTGGTGCGCTATAAGTTATTTCAACACAAGAAGACTTGAAATCACAAATCAGAATTAATAATTCTATGCAGTTCTAGTTGTATTGGATTCATAGAGAGCAGTTAGCTATTTGCATTTAATCTGCGCTGGCGTCCTCAGTATGCAAGTTCACAACCGAGCCTTCGAAAACCCGTGTAAGCAATTAACAGCACTATGAATATTCAGACCAGCGCTGAAAATTGGTCGGGGGTCGAGCGTGTATCTATGGTGCAGCTGAAATAAATGGAAACACGAGGAGAAACTTGCACATTGCAATAATTAATTGAACAAAACGCATAAATTTCAGTCGTATTAGTTCGAGTTGGTTTAGTTATGTTGTTATGTAAATATTCTTAAGTCTTTTAGCCTTCTGGTTTTAGGAGGTACCAATCTCATTATTACCACGTTTTGGTTAGCTCGTCTTCTTGTTTGTACAGTACAATTTTTTTCTTGTTTGTCCAATACAAATCTTGCAATCGACAACTAACTTCCCGACGAGCTAGACATTTGAAACTTTTAGAATATATCAGAACACGATGACAATGCATTCTTTTAATTTTAATTTTTAGCCATCTTTAAGCAGATTTGACAGTTAATTCTGTTTTGTATGGAAAGTTATTTCGGAAAAAATTCGTAAAAAGTAAAACACTGTTATTGGTTGCTAAGGGGGTCCTAGCAACTAAATTATTAATATATACGTGTGTTACTATGGAAATCAATATGAAATGTCAAAATGACATTTCAGTATTCTATATTTATTCAGTATTTCTATCAAGTACAAAAAAAGTATTTATTAATACATATAATTGTCAAGTTTATATGATTCAACAGAAAATTTAAAAAGTGGTAAGTATATAAAAAGTTTTTTTTATCTTGTAATTATTTATAGGTATAAATTGTAAATAGTAAATTACCCATAATTATATCAATAGGGAAATACCTATACCGAATTTGTATTACTAAATTTTCAAAGTGAACTATAAATTTAGATAGTAAAACCAGGTATTTATTTATACACATCGCACCCCCAGTAAAATACTGTCGTAAGTCTGAAATGGGCGTTTTCGAGTTATGGATGTGGTTGGATTCGTATTTTTTTTTTTGCTATTTTAATAAAATACTATCGTACCTCAAACTCAAATAGTGTCGGAGAGAAAGCACTTAATACAGTACATTACTTTCCGAAAACTGTTGAATAGATAATAAAATAGTGTTGTAACTAAGTTACGACAGTATTTTACAAGAAGCTTTCTAAAAAACTAAAACAATACTTTTTAGAAAAATACTGTTGTAACTCTATTACTACAGGAAATCTTGAGATACAGCGTAATTTTCTCACTAATTGCATGGATATTATTGTTCCAAAGTATTCAAACAAAAAAAACTGGAAGCAGCAGAGGCAACAATTTTTGTTATCAACAATTAAATGGAAGTAAAATACAAGAAGTATGCAAAAAATACTTTATCAACACATTTGGGGTGAGTGAAAGGTACTGCTCCACTGCATGGCAAACAAGAGATCTTCTTTCCGGAACGCCAATTCCAGAACAAAGAGATCACAAAAATCACAAAAAAATTAGTGATGTTTAAAAAAATGATATAAGAGCTCACATTAAGTCTTTCCCAGTGATCGAGTAACATTATTTGCGTGCACAGACGTCCAAATTGTATTTAGATGGTAAATTAACAATTGCTGAAATGTATCGGTTATACAAAAAACAACAAGCTGACAGCAATATGCCATTTGGAAAAGAACACTATTATACGCATCTATATTTAATGACGAATTTAATATTGGCTTCTTTAAGCCTAAAAAAAGATTTGTGTAATGCGACCTATACAATAATTCTTCACCACCAGATGAAAAAAAACAACTTCAAGAAAAATATGAGACACATCAACCTGGAAAAAAGAGGCAAGGGATGAAAAGATCAAAGACGTAGCAGAGTCCCGAACTAATGGCCAAAATAGCGTCATTAATGTAGCTGTATATGATTTGCAGGCTGTTTTACCGCTTCCTGTGTCAACTTTCTATTACAAACGAAAGTTTGGCAATGTACAATCGTACAGTCTATAATATCACTGAAAATATTGCAAACTGATACATGTGGGACGAGAGTTAAGCTGCATGAGGATCCAATAAAATTGGTAGCCGTGTACTCGATTACAATGCATGTAAAAAATATCACCACAATGAGCATTTTATTTTTTACAGTGACAATTGTGCCGGGCAGAATAAAAATAAATACATTGCTGCAATGTATTTATATGCCACCGGGAATTCACAAAAAAATACAACGATCTCTCATAAGTTTTTGGTCACCGGGCATAAACAAAATGAAGGCGATATCGTCCATTCTACAATTGAGCAGCAGAAGACCAGGGCTCTAAAAGTGGACCAATATTTGTGCCCAGCCAAATGATTACCATTGTACAAACAAGTAAGAAAACAGGACAACCATACATAGTTAAACCCATGACGACAAATAATTTTCTCAACATGAAAAAACTAGCAGATGAAATCGGTAAAAATTACAACACGGATGAAAATGGAGAAAAAGTTTTGTGGCAGAAGATTAAAGTTATAAAAGACAGAGACTATCCATACATTATTTTTTTTAAAACCAGTTATCATGAAGAATGTAGGAAATTGAATGTTCGACAACAGCAAATAGGCAAACCGTTACCAATTGATGGTCTCAATATATCCAAAGCATATTATCAAGAGTGGCCAAAAATAACGACAATTAAAAAGAAGGATTTGCTTTCCTCTGCACCGCTAAACATCGTGAATTTTATTATGATTTTTTGCTTCTCTTCCAAGTGATGTTTAAAAATTAAAAATCGTATGTAAAAAATTTATTTTCCCATTAAATTAAATAATTAAGTATTTTTTTGTTGTTTTGAACTAATAATTGTATTTTTCTTTTTTTTTCAATAAATCTTTAAAGATTGTACCATAACTTAATATTTTGAAAACCTTCCTTTACAGTGCCCAACAAATTAGTTGAAATTATTAGTGATGGTAGGGAAATTTACATAGAAAGTATTGAGTTGATTCAAATTTTACCATGAAATTGTCAAATATCCTAATAAAATACAGTCGTAACTCAGAAATATTCAAATATCTCCGTTTGTATATGTTTTAGAGAAAAATGATGAATACAGTTGAAAATAGATCATGTTTTTCTATAAAAATGAGTAATAATTTTTACATTCAGACTTTTCCTGTATTTACAAAGAATATTTGAAACTTCAAATGGCTCTCCTGCAAAATGCCAATTTTTGACTTACTACAGTATTTTACTGGGGGTGCGACATATTTGCCAGCGCATCAATCGCGCATGTCAAAATAACAAGGAATTATTCTTCCATCAAATCTGCATAAGAGCCACAGTCAAGTAGGCACCGACGTAAATAGAAACATGAACTGTGTGCAACAACGTGTTTTGCATTCGATGAAGGTAAAGTAAATAGGTACCTACCTGCCGAAAACTGAAACGTTTTTAATTACAGATTATGCGAGACTTTTGCTATGATCCTTTTTTACTGTGCAGACTTTATGCAAGTGGAATGGCACGTCATAATAAAGAGAGGAAAATGGGGTGATTGGCACAAAGGGCAACTCTTGACAGTGGGAAAACTTTCTCTCCGGGAAATTTAATGTTTATAAAAATACACATATTTTAAAAAAAATGTGTTTAATGTTAACAAATATTTAACCGCTTTTGGTTGCTGAATAATTCCATTAAAGGTTGACCACCAATTGTGTATTAAACAGCATTCAATACGAGAGATAAGAGAAATAAGTCAAACATCGTCAAAATTTGTATAGTATCCGCTAGCGTTAGTAAAATTTACCGTCGATACATGTTACTTTCCGCGTAAGGATAAAAAAACAAACAATTGCACAAGGGAGACCCTTTCGTTATTAATATGTAATTTATGCTGATTGGCGAAATAGTTAAGTTTTGTGGAATTACGTGATAACGCAATGCACAGAACGAAAAGAATGGAAACAACTAGATTGATCCAGGATGGTGATATTATATTTTAGATATTAAAATTTATTTAGGCGATAGTGCAATATAAATTAACACTTAAATAGGTAAGCAGTAAGTACATTACTTACACATGTATTGTTAATTATTGAGATATTTCGATAATAATTGGTATATTTACTGAAACGTTTGGTAGGTACTGACATCCCTGACTACCGTCAATTAAAATTAATTCGACAGCTCTAGTGCGGATATATGATTAAACAGTTTTAAACATTTTGATTTTTGTACCCACATCATGCCTTGCCCTTGATGCATCGGTATTACTTTAAATTAAACCGACTAAGGATAAACGATAGCCAACCCTTGTTATGAAAATGATTGAAAGCGGTGATTGGATGATGACTTGAGACAGTGAGAAGTGAATCCAAATGCTACTAAGTTGTCAATTATAATAATTATTTAATAATAATGTGATAAAATAATTATAAGATAAAAAAAACTTTTTATATAAGTTTTTAAATTTTCTGTTGAATCATATAAACTTGACTTGACTAGCTTAAACGATCAAAAAAAAATTGTACTTATAGAAATTATACTGAAATGTCATTTTGACATTCATATTGATTTCCATAGTAACGAACGTATATATTAATAATTTAGTTGCTAGGACCCTAGACCCCTAGCAACCAATAATAGTGGATTAGATTACGGATTTCTTGCGAAATAACTTTTCATACAAAACAGAATTAACTGAAAATGAATTCAATTCTACTTAAAGATGGCTAAATGCATTGGCATCGTGTTCTGATATATTCTAAAAGTTTTAAATGTCTAGCTAGTCGGGAAGTTAGTTAAAAACCGATAGCAAGATTTGTACCGGACAAATAAGAATACGAGCTAAGAAAAACGTTGTAAAATAATAATAAATGACAATTGACATCTTATCCACCAATAAACTATACCCATAACATATTTTAACGTTGTGAATAAATTATGACAGTATGATTTTGCCAATAATGTGAAGTGGCGGGTTTTTAGAATATGATTGAAGCTACCAAATCAGGCAAAAGCAGAAACTCGAAATAAATTCCACCAAAAAATAGGATTTGTATTTTCCCGGTTCATGCAGTGTACACGGAAATATGGTCATAAATAATAATAAACACACATAAATGTCAATAAGTAAAAAAAAAATCAAGTTTATTACTATGCTTTGTCTCAAAGTATTGATCAGAATGTTTCCATTTTGAAATAACAATCTAACGCCGTATGGATAAATTAAAACATACGCGAATCGCGATTCAATTAAAAACAGAAAAAAATCAGCAGATTAAAACAACGGCAAAATAACTGTAAACATTTTTTTTCGGAGTACCTACATCAATACCAGACTGTGGGTCGCATGCACGAGATTCCCAAATACGTTATAAGCTAAATACTGTTCATTTGTATGCATGAGTGCAAATGTAATCCGTTGTTTAGCGACGTCACGATGTGACGTCATAATGTGTCATGGCGTCCATATAAAGGCAAACTTATACAATTTCATTCCCCGATCATTAATTTAAAATTTTGAAATTAGAAAAAAAAATGTGTCTGAAAGTGTGCGAACGGTACCATATAAATTTAATAATTATAAATGAATAATTATTATGAACTTTAAATAATTTATCAGTTATTTTATCACATTTATTTTATAATTCTACTGTACGAAAGGATAGAGTATTCCCAGTAAACATTTCCATTTGGTGGCAATACATACAGTTATATTATGACTAACTTCACTTCAATCACTTCTATTATGAGATGTCAAAACGGAATAAGAATAAATGACAGAAATGAAAATGGATTTAGATAATAATATGTAATGATCTTTGTATAATATTATCATTTATACCAACCACCGTATGACAATATTGATGTTACCAGTGTGTTTGAGAGTTTTGCCTTGTTTATTACAGTTATCTTACAATTAACTAGGTAGGTAGGTACCATCATATTTTGAGAGAATGCAAAATGCTTCCAATTGCATATTTTAATACCAGATACAGCAGTAGGTACCTATCTTTGCGGTCGTTTAGCGGAGGTATTATATCTCATTTACATCATCTTATCTCTCCATGAAAAACTCTGCCTTTTTTATGTAAGCGAAATACGAGAGCATTGTATCAGCTACCTACCTACTATCTAGATTAGACTATGGATCAAAATTATACGTATTTTGTAAACAGCACGACTAGGAACTGTTTTTAAAGTTCGCAAATGTTTTACAGAGTCTTCAAAATGAACGAGGGCCTCAAGCAAACGTCTGTTGTAATGAATGCATTATTAAAATGACATTTGAAAGTGACAGATGAAGCATTCATTTTGAATGATGTGTGACGTCATATTGCTTACGGTACAAACAGTGCTATACGCCATATGGTGGAAAATCGGTTAAATAGCTTATATAGAATTTGGGAATCTCATACATACGGTCCCTAGCACGTAAGAAAAAATGCAGCTAATACAAATCGGTGTTTTTATTGTGTAGGTACTTACCAATATAACAATTATGTTTCTGATTCCGTATCGAAAATATGAACATAATATAGGTATCGAAAATAATAACTAACTAGGTAGGTTCGTATATCATTCGATATTTATATGTGAAAATGCCACAATGATCATAGTAAAAAACACAGAATGTAAGCAAAATTCTAAAGGTGCAACAGAGTTGACGAAACGCGGAAAGTAATACATACAACTCTACAAGATAATACGTAGAAAGTCGGTAGGTACGCAGATTTAAATTGATAGAATGCACGAACATACAAAGCGTTTTACAACAGCTCGCAGATTTCAAACAGTCACAAATAATCGGGTAGCAACTACGTAACATCACATCACAGCAAGCGTAGCAACCATGTAATATCACAAAACCGCGGAAACGTGATCGAAACGATCGAATCTAAAGTAAAATAAATTTTAAAAAAAGAAGCGCTGGTCAGTTCACAACACAAAATGCAATATTGTTCTTATTAGAATGTCTACTCTAGGTGGAAGAGAAAAAGAACATGTGACGTGTTTTCTTGTTAAAATGGCTGCTTAACGTCGGCAACTCTGCATTACGCACTTAACTAACTAAACAATAATAGGTACATTATATTTGTCATATAGGAATTATAGCACGTTATGTCGACCAATCAGTTATTTTCAAGTTAAGTACTTATGCGACGATATGTCTGAGAAGAATTCTGCAGTTTTTTGGACATATTGACAGGCGCGGACCGGACAACCTGGAGAGACTGGTAGTTTTGGGTAGCCTCCAGGGAAGGCGAAGCAGAGGAAGAGCGTCTACGCGACCAAGTGAAAGAGCTGACTGGGGGCACCATCCATTCTGCCCTGAGAGAAGCGGAAGATCGAGAAGGATGGTAAGTCTTGGTCGCTCAAAGGATGGCGAAATTTAAATGTGGTCACGATCCTCAGCCATGAGTGCACGACCAAGAAGAGACTTATGCCAAAATGATTCAGGTAAAATGGTGTACTTTTCCACTCGAAAAACACTGATTTACTAAGTATTGCATGCAGAAACTCGGTTATTACCTACATGTCAAAAATATGAGTAGGTAGGTTTAAATTAAATGGTACGTACCGTATCCATCAGACAACTCTTTTCTACGAGTTGGTCGTCACAAAGAAATACTTCT
The DNA here is from genome assembly GCF_057557595.1 of Rhyacophila brunnea. Taxonomy (NCBI): domain Eukaryota; kingdom Metazoa; phylum Arthropoda; class Insecta; order Trichoptera; family Rhyacophilidae; genus Rhyacophila; species Rhyacophila brunnea. The sequence continues at coordinate 38,733,158 of NW_028232752.1, forward strand.
AGGATTCAAGCAAAGCATTCTTCTCCACTGATGGGCCTCCACAGAATGGAAGTTTTAATATTAGTTCTAATAAAACTTAAATCCATTAGAATTTAAATTCAAATTCCATCAAGTACCTTCGGTCAATAGTATTAATATTATAACATTAGTGTTTTGCACACAGTAATAAATCGACCAAGGCGCAATTTGTTTTGGAAAGTAGATAACACACCTTTTAAATAAACGTAAGCACTTAAAATAGATACAAAGTAACTTTTTAAGACTTTGTGTACACAAAAAATAAACCTAGGTTTCGAAACATTATATCAGTTTTTTTTATGATTGAGGGGGACCAGATTTTTGTTTTGTGCGGGAAAAGCAGAATTTGAAGTCCCACTGGACTAGTTATAAAACAATGATGGGAGTAGAAAAAAAATGAGGATATGTTACGTAAGTATATGTATTTATATTACAAGCCAATGATGCGACGCCATGTTAGGTAGCAGTGTGGTGTGGTAGGGTAAATAAATAAAATGTATGATGCGGCGAAAGTGGAATTATGTGCTCGTAGAAAACTCACCTTCTAGTAGCCTCAAAACAGAACTCGATGCGCGTAGCGTCAACCACAGAAAATCTCATTATTCAACTATGTATTTATAAATTCACCAAATCTGCAACAAATTTTAAGTATGCCAAAGCATCAGATGAATTTTAGTTATTAGAGTTTTTGGTACGACATTTAATTTAAATTAAATTACCTAATTTAATAAAATAATAAATATAAACCGACATGGAAGCACACAGAGTGAACTAGGTTGATAGACCCTATCATAAACAACGCCCACATAAATTCACCCTCACGTAAGTGTTATATATCAATATCCGAAGCGATTTGATTAAACATAGTTCCCTCTCAATTGGCATCAGTAATACCGTACGTACAAACATTAGCAATGCCCACATACATTATGTAGGTACATAGTAGTTCCTAGCGTGCGGTCCACAAATCTTTAGTTATTTATTGGGCTATAATATGGTAAATTGTACGTAAGTTTATTTATTCAAAAGGGTCTATATTATTAATATTACATAAATAACAATTCTATCAAGTTTAAACACACAAACTATACTAATTCAACAACCGCTCAAAAAGATACACTTGGTTACAGAATCCGAAGTTGAAAACAGTGTTGAAACAAATATTACATAATTATATTATAATAATATTTTTCAACAGAATCCCTACAAGCGAAAATCACCCCATGCCACTGGACATACACATTATGTAGATTGTAGGCGATCGCGATTACAATGATTTCCTTATTGTCACGAAGTATTAGGTAGATGCAGTTGGAAATTTCTTTGCGTGAAATAAATAACAAAAACGTGGATTAAATTATTTGTTAGACGGGAGTAAAATATGAGTAAACAAAAATAATAATTCAGGGGCCATTCAAAACGTGATTTGTCACACATTTTGAAAAAATCATAAAAAATAATTTCCGATAGTTCATAGTGAAATCTATAGGAGGATCTAGTTTTTGTTCAAAAAATGTTTTTTTCCTATATAAAAGGGTGAAAGGCGAAACTCTGGCGCCTTAAAACGAGAGACCCCTTGGCTACGGGAAGGAAAACCCAGACAGAAAACCACACACCAACCCGTTTGGACAGCGTGGTGTGTTATGTCCAAATACCCCCATGGAACATAAACAAAAATCTCGGCCCTCATTCTCCGGAGGCCAACCTGACACTGATCACGGCAGCAATCAGCAAGGGAAGGCAGAGGGTGCTAAGAATCCCCGGAAAGACGGTAATGGCTGCCTACCGATGAACATTGCCACCTATAACGCGAGAACATTATCCAGCAACGCCAAACTTCTAGAGCTCGAAGAAGAACTCGAAAAAATCCATTGGGATGTTGTCGGGCTCAGCGAGGTAAGACGACAAGGAGACGATATCGTCAATCTCCACAGCGGACATGTACTCTGTTATAATGGGACTAAGACCGGACGCACAAGCGGTGTCGGATTTTGAATCCACAGACTCTGGAAAGATCGCATAGTTGAATTTGATTTCTCCTCAGATAGAGTAGCAAGTTTAACACTTCAGCTCAGCAAAAGATACCAGATTCTGCTTTTGCAAGTTTATGCGCCCACTCAAAACTCACCTGATGAAAAAGTGGAGGAGCTATATGAAGAAATCAGTACGTTGAAAAATAAACGGAAATGTCACTTCACTATCATTATGGGAGACTTTAATGCACGAATCGGATCTTAACACCAGGATGATGTAGCGGTCGGGCACTTCGGACATGGCACCAGGGATGGCCGAGGAGACATGTTAGTGGAGTTTGCGGAAAACCACAATCTCTACATCATGAACTCATTCTTCAAAAAGAAGCCTTCTCGAAAATGGACATGGCGAAGCCCAGCAAAACGAACCAGCGAAATCGACTACATCCTCACCGACAAGAAGGATATTTTTCTAGACTGCACAGTCATTAACAAATTTAATACTGGCAGCGACCACCGAATGGTAAGGTGTAAAGTACGATTTAACATCAAACGTGAGAGATCCAAACTGATGCAGAAGCACAGAATCCGCAGAGGCTTGAGAAGCAGAGTCGAATTCCAACAAGAGCTGGAGAACAGGCTAGCGGCTCTCCAAGCTGAAAATGACCCCATCTCCCTACAAAACACCGAGGAAGTAACAAAAATCATTATAGAATCTTCGGAAGAGACAGTTGCTGCAGTGGTTGAACGAGTAAGCAAACTTTCAAAGGAAACGTTGGATCTTATGAAGCTGCGTAGGAGTACGAAAAGCGAGCAACAAGTTGCAAATGATCTCGAATACTCCACGCTGTGCAAAACTCTACGTAAAAACATACGAGAAGATCTTCGTAAGTTCAATATGAACCTTGTAGAATCAATTGTTGCGTCAGGAAGGAGCTTACATAAGAACAAGCAGCATCTGTCAATAGGGAGACGGCAGATCACGACACTAAAAGCGCAAGATGGAAGTATCGTGCGTAACTGGGATCATCTACTGGACACTGTTGTAGAGTTTTACAGCGCTCTATACAAAGATGACACTGACATCAACTCAGATCTTCCGGTGAACGGAGAATATGGAGATCCTCCCCGAGGTTACTACCACAGAGGTGGAATATGCTATAATGTGCATGAAGAGTGGGAAAGCCCCGGGAGAAGATGGGCTGACTATCGATGTTCTCAAACGGGCCGGGAGGACGGTGAGCGATGTGCTCGCACGTCTGTTCACGTCTTGTCTGCACGAAGAGAATATCCCAGAGTCATGGAAAAATGCCTCCATTATTATTCTCTATAAGAAAGGAGACACTGAAGATCTGAAAAACTATCGACCAATTAGTCTACTGCCAATTCTGTATAAGGTTTTCACGAAAATACTCTCAAACCGTCTCGAAACAGTTCTAGACGAGAACCAACCAAGAGAGCAAGCCGGATTCAGAAGAGGCTACAGTACTATGGATCATATACAGGTCGTCAGGGAAATCATAGAGCGCTACCAGGAATACAAACTGCCATTATATCTTGGTTTTATAGACTATGAAAAGGCGTTTGATTCCATCAAAAAATTCTCAATTATAAACGCCCTTAGCAACCAAGGAATTTCCAGACGCTATATAAACATATTGAACAGTATATACAGTGATGCCACAGCATGCGTGAAACTCCACAAACGGTCGTGTAAATTCCCCATTAACAAAGGTGTCCGGCAAGGTGATACCATTTCACCTAAACTATTCACCGCTACTCTTGAGGACTTATTTAGGAAACTTGATTGGGAGGAAAAAGGTGTTCCAATTAATGGGGAGCACCTCAGTCACCTGCGCTTTGCAGATGATATTGTTATACTCTCACAAGACCCGAAAGACCTCCAAGGTAGAATGCAAGAACTCGCGGATGTCAGTCAAACGGTCGGTCTAAAGATAAATGTCTCAAAGACAAAAGTGATGAGGAACTGTTTTTCGGACCCTGCGATTATCTGTATTTCTGGCACCCAAATCGAGCAAGTCAGCAGCTACGTCTATCTCGGACAGCAGGTGTCCATAGACGGAAGCATGCACGATGAAATTGCTCGAAGAACAAAGCTGGGATGGAGTGCTTTCGGACGTCTGAATATTATCTTCAAGAGTGACCTACCATTATGTCTTAAGCGTAGGGTGTTCAACCAATGGTTTCTACCCGTGCTCACGTATGGCTGCGAGACGTGGACCCTCAACACGAGAGATGTCCAAAGGCTAAGAGTCACACAGCGAGGCATGGAGAGGTGCATGTTGGGCATCACGCGAAAGGACCGTAAGAGGAACGAATGGGTTAGGAAGCAGACAAGAGTATGCGATGTAATAGACGTTGCCAAACAACTGAAATGGAGATGGGCGGGGCACATTGCTCGCCGAAAGGACGGCCGCTGGACAAATGCCGTCATCCAGTGGTACCCAAGGGGTACGAAACGGCCACAGGATCGCCCTAAAAGCCGCTGGATTGACGAACTGGTAAATTTCGGCGGAAATACGTGGCAGCGAACGACACAGGACCGAGAGAGTTGGAGAAAGCTTGGGGAGGCCTTCATCCAGCAGTGGATTGACCCCGGCTGATGATGATGATGATATAAAAAATTATAAAGTTGACACATTCGAGCAAAGCATGAGCATTGAGCACAGGTTTTGTATCTTTTACCAAGCTCTGCATCTCTGTGACGAATACTTTTGAATTCTTGCTCCTCAATTGTGCCCCACTGCATACGCCGATGCACAAATGTAACGGGTGACAAACTCGTTCTGATTTTATTTCTTCAATAGTAAGACATTAGTGTTGCATGCATACATTTTCTAGTTAGAATGCTCATTCGAATAATATCTCACAACGACTTGTTACTTGTGAAATAATTACTATTCATAAAAAATATTCATAGTTTATCGCAGTTCGGTATATATGAATGGAAGAATACAACAATTAGCAATAGGTATTCGTGGAGATTATAATATTTTTCTACAATTAAATTATTATTACGTGTCAAAGTAAACGTTAAATGGTAGATACCTGCCAAGTGTTCGCCATCCCAAAACCATCGATTTCCGGCCGTGGAGATAATACAGATTACCCAGATTACCCTGAAAAGCACTTCGCGTAGCGTCGTAGGCCGTAGGCCGTAGCACCGATCCGCGGGTAATATCGCAAATTGGAATTGCGATTTCACGCGCCGAGCGTCGGATTCAATTATCCCACCCAGCGGGAACTGGCGTCAGTCCTAATTGAAGTTGAATTAAAAGTGTAACGGGGCCGATAGTTCCCGGTGCGGTAGCGCGATGGAGAGCAGACCCAGTAATTGCTTTCAACCGGGATGATTCTCAAGTCCCGGAAAATGGAATAGACACCTAGATACCTAGAGATATTCAAATCCTAATTCACGCTAGATTTATACATAGTTCAGTTTACTAATCAAAGGGTCGTCAGATTTTATTATTTTATTGACAATAATGGATGAATGAGATCTATTAGTAGTCACGCAGAGCATGGGCCCCATGCTTGAGACCACTGTAGCGAGAGAATGCATCATCTGATCCAGTGGCGCACCCAGGATTTATTATTGGGGGGGGGGCAAGTAGGAGGGTTAAATATAGTTTTCATACAAAAGAAAAAAACACTTAGTAGGATTTGAAAATTTTATTTACAGAACAAAATCAAGTTTTCTTTTCTTTTTACAAAGCTCTTGAATTAGTTCATTCGATATAATTAGTATGTTATTTAAATGTGGTAATTAAAAAGTAATTATCTAGTCAGCAGTCAATGTGTTTTGATCTCCCTGTGTATAAGGCCAGTCCATTTAATCTTGACTACGTCATGGTATGTCACCATGTACACCTTATAATGTTTGTTTTATGTATGTTTTAAAGTATATTTTATGTATGTTTTTAAAAGGCGTAAGGTTAAAAATGATCTTTCACTGACGCATGTTGTGACTGTGAAAAACTGTAACTAAAATTACCCTTAACAAAATGGAATTTATTTGATGTGAAAGTCAATAGAATTAATGTGTCGTAAAGTGTAAAGCTTGTCGGATTTTACAGATTTCAGAATGATTAGGCCTTCAATTCTTCATCTAAAATTATAAGACTTTCGTTTTTATGTTAGTTATTGTTGAGAAACCGATCACAAATAAGATGTTGAAAACTGTAGCAAGATTTTCAGTGCCCTCTTGTAGAGACCTGGATATACATCTTGGGCAGAAATCCAAAGTACCTCCATAGTTATTTCACAAAAATTATTTTCGATCGATTGATTCGAGTACGATCCGCGTTGAGAAGGTGACCAATTCTTCAAATTCAAAACTCGATGTATCAACCATAGCAAATGGATTTCGTATTCAGTCATAATTTTCTATATTTAAGGAAGGAAAATAATATGCAATCTTAGACTATAGATACATCTAGACGCCACCCGTTGCATTGTTAAATGAAGCAGCGTGCCTTGCGTTTGGCTTGTGAGCGAGTGAACGAATTCGTCTACAAATGTTCGAGACCATAGACCATTTCGCTAGTGCTCGCCCAAAATGCTCGCACTAGACGCTCAGAATTAAAATATAATTTTCTATTTTTTTACGTTATATATTATTTTTAAGCGGTCAAAATGCAACCATTAGATAAAGATATCCATGATTTAAGTTATTTTAAAGAAACACTAGGTCACTGATATTAAAATATATAATAAAATACAAATAAATTATCACGAACATGTATCAACTTACTTATGAAACGTAATACCATCTTCTTGCTTATCAGTACGGCTACCATATTTTAAGACAACACACAGAACCATCTTTTCTACTTAATTAACCAAAATATTTACCACTGACTTTATGTTTAACACAAAAAATATCAATTTTAGCAACACGAGCTCGCAAGTTATCGACGCTATGTGAAGCGTTTCGCCCCGATTTGATGGCGATACTTTTGGAAACTGGCTTGTAGCTAGTAGACCTTTTATCTTACTCTAGCGCGTGTCGCAGAGATTGTAAGGGTGCCGAATACTTTCTCACTCGCACTCATGCATCGTTTTTGTTCAGGCCTTGTATGCAATCTTTTCTTTCAATAAACTGAAATGTTCTGTTATAGCGAGAATAATTCCCACGGCAATGTTTTCGTTCAGTGAAGGAAACGTATCTACTTTATTTTTCCCTATTATTCGATTTTTCAAAGAGGTTTTTTTTTTTACAAATCCTATCAATTTGTCAGTAGATTTCAAAAAAAAAATCGTCTTTTCCTTGAATGCTTGTGTTAATGTTATTTAAGTACTTAATTAAAAGTATATGCTAAAAAGTATTATTGCATTTAACTTATACACAAACCTACCCAACAGAACACAGCCTAATTTATCGTTTATCGGACTTTTGTCTATTGCACTTGGTGTACACCAATCCGGAATTCGGGTGGACACCGAGAGTTTTTTGATATTTCCATTAGAGATTGGGTTTCTAAAAAAAACCCGACATTAGTGTTTCGAAATTTATGTGTTAGAAATCAAAATCTAAGATTTTTTTTTAAAGAGATGGTGAATTTGAAATCATTTTTTGCCGTGTTTTTATTTGTCTAAGCTATTGACTTTCAATTTCAATGTTTTTGGGGGGTGCCAGGGCCCCCTGCCCCCCCTGAGTGCGCCACTGATCTGATCGGACCATTTCTGATGTCAATTTGTGCGTCAAGAACTAATTAATACATTAACAAATAATTTCATGTCTACCCACAAAAAATGGCTGCACCAAATAATTGCTGGATCTAGTAGTAGGAATTCTGGGAGACAGTTTCAAAATTGGTGGACCGAAATGTATGCCGTAATTGAAAAAAGTGACACAGCTATATGTGTGCTATGTTCTGTGAGTGGTATCTAGATCATCATTATTAAAAAAAAAAAAAAAAAAAACCAAGTTTCCCCATGAAAAACTGCTCGGCACGTCACAGTTGAAAAATAATATTTGGGAAATTTTGGCACGCGTACGTAAAAAGGTTCGCCAACCCTGCACTAAGATATTGAATTATCAGAGTATTTTGAGGAAGATATTTTGTTTGAATTAATGTTGATTCGAACGACTGCGAAAATTGTTTATCACCACAACAGCACAGAGGAGTTATAAAAAACGGCGCTTTGCACGAGCGATTGAAGTAAATCCAAACAAGTTGTAGTGGCCACTCAAAGGAGCTATTCATTCTTTCGTTTTCGCTCCGGATCCGCAAACAACGTCAAAAGCCATGTTATGGACGGATAAATTCCTCCCTAACTTCGGGATGCCCTGGATGCACTGGAAACGCGTAAATAAACAGCCCGAACAGTGACGTACATAGAGTGCCGTAAAGTAAAGTGTCGCATCCTTTCATAAAGTTGCAATCATAAAGGTTGTGTAAATTTAATACCAGCCAACTGTATTTTATTAAATCTTCTTGCCTATAATTACCAGACATTTTCAATAAAAATCTAAACCATCTGACATACCTACTTAAGGAGGTAGGTATATATACTTAATCTATTAGCGTTCTGAGTAAAAATACCTACTCTTGTCAGTCCCATTGACGAAAGAATCCATTCTTATGAAACCCAACCTCATAAGTTAACTGAAAATTATTTTCTAAAGCCTTTTGCCGCGGGTTGGATTTCGTGGGAGGGATAAAATGTAGGTAGCTTGTTATTTTGGTGAGGTAGTGCAAGAACCCAATAGGTTGGGAAAACCCAGAGAAGAAATTAATAAGAACAATGTGAAATCCAGTCGCCATGGACCAAGTACTTGAAGCCAGTTTAGATTTATGACTTCTATCAACACCGAGTACACTCCAAAACCTCGAAACATCTTGGATCGACCATCAGTGGAAAGGGCGGATGCGAAGCGGAAATAAGAAGGCGCACACAGATTGCAAAAAATGCGATGACACGCCTTACCAGTCTTAACCACTATATGGAAGGATCGGGGAATTTCGATTGCCACAAAAATGATGCTTGTGCAAACATTAGTGTTCTCGATATTTCTATACGGAGTCGAGTCATGGACCCTGAAGGCAAGAGAATGGAAGGCAATTGATGCCTTTGAGATGTGGTGTTGGCGCCGAATGCTTCGCATTTCTTGGACGGAGCACAGGACGAACCAGTCAATCATCCAGAGACTAAAGATAAAGGAACAGCTCTCGACGATATGCCTGAGAAGAATTCTGCAGTTTTTTGGACATATTGTCGGCGCGGACCGGACAACCTGGAGAGACTGGTAGTTTTGGGTACCCTCCAGGGAAGGCGAAGCAGAGGAAGAACGTCTGCGCGATCAAGCGACTAAGTGAAAGAGCTGACTGGGGGGGCACCATCCATTCTGCCCTGAGAGAAGCGGAAGATCGAGAAGGATGGAAAGTCTTGGTCGCTCAAAGGATGGCGAAATTTAAATGTGGTCACGATCCTCAGCCATGAGTGCACGACCAAGAAGAGAGAGATTTATGACTTAAAGACGATCGGGAAATTCAAAAAACACAAAGTCCGTCTGAATGTTCTCGTGTATTGAATGCACGTTTAGTTTACGTGTCACACTCTAATGCATAAATAGTATCTATTTAAAATAACATTCTCTTTAACACGTGTTTACGTTCAGAATTAAACAGTGCTACAGTCTCATCTAGAAAGCAATTCCCATTATGATTGTGTTATGAAAAACTAGCAACCATTTCTCGTGAAAAGGGGGGGTATTGACCCCCCTATAACTTCCACTCTGTCGATGCCCATATTTCCGGTTAGGAGCCCGCCCCTGCAGTGCACGACCTGCCTATCCATGCGAGACTGCCCCAGATGATAATTTTTCGAACTGAAAAAGAAGGCCGGCATTACTCGAAATAAACGAAATTGTTTCTGTGAATTATTTTCAATTGAAGAATAAAACAAAGCCAGCGACTACGGGCCGGCCGTACACAGACTAAAAATCACTTTGGCCCGCTTGGTGAAATATCGCCATGCAGCATACTGCGATATCCGAATAGGATACATTGTTTTGGTTTGTAAGCTACTCGGATGCGATAATGCGTTGGCAAATCCGCAATAAGACGACAATGTAATAATGCTTTTATTATTGTACTTTGGCGAATAATGGTTTCTTACATTTTTGTGATGATAGAGTGAATATTTTGTAACTACCACCTACTTCATTCACTCGATTGTTAATTCAAAATATTTATTGTTTTATAATGAAAATAAAAGTGGGAATGGTGTTTAACTTGGATTCCTGGTAGGTAGGTACTTAATGTAACTTCTAAAATTAAGAAAAAAACACATGTACGTTAACAAATAATTGCATAATAATAATAATAGTGGTAGGTAGGTACATCAGCTGTATCTACATGTTTAACATTTAGACAAAAGCTATCGACGTCGTGTCCGGAAATGTGTACGTATGCAGTTGCCATATCACAGTTCACCGTGAGCCTTTGTATCGGAAACCGACTACGGTATGGCCATTGAGATCAAATTCATGTCTACATACAACACTTAAAACACTTAATAAAACCCACCGGAATACAAGGGGAAGACATAAGAAAATAGGTGGTAGGTACCGAAATAAATTAGAAACACAATCATGTGGTAAATATTTATATAACATTCTGATTGATTCAAAAGTAAGTTAGCAGGTAAGCGCTCGAAAGTATCAAGTACCAATCAATATCAAATTAATGTTATTATTTAATCTAATAAAATTGGAACATTAAGTACCTAATGTCTGCAATGCTCCACAAACGACGCGTCATTTTTTGATATCAATGTTATACGGCCATCTCTTTCCGGTACAACAGCTGATAATGAACTGTGATACGGCTAAATGTAATACATAATATAATGTACACGTATCTAAGCATTGACGTAGGTCGTAGAATGTAAATATAGGTAGGTAGCAGCGGCGTGAGTATACCCACGCTTTATAACTGTGCAATTTTTGCACTTTTTACTACATTGATACGCCTCTGCCTGATTACCTCGTATAAAATTAGATCAAATGATTATTTAGCTGTATTCATATAATATATACTTAGTAATAAATAAATATAGGTAGATAATAAATAATATGTAAAAAAAATATTTTTAGAATATATTGCATCATTGTCATCCTAGAGCCGGAGTTCAAAGTTATGAAAGTGGCAACTCCTTTGCCTACTTTGAAATAATATGTAGGTACTTAAGTACGTAAAAGGTGGACTGTGGTCTTTGGTCAATTCAATTTATGAGTTTCTTTTAGAGTTATTTTAGATGTTTCGAGATAAATTACCCAGAGTTCTATTAAGTTTTACGAGTTCTTTCATTAAATTTATTAATTTAAATATTATTTCCTGGTTGATTTATAAAACGTCTTATCCTTCGAGTTTCTTTTCTCAGTTTTAACAATTAAAAAGAAGTTTAAGATTCAATTTTTTCTAATAAAAATATCATTGTTGCACAAATTCACCTAAGGTCATAGATGTAGTGTGTCCACCACTCCACCATCAGATAATTAATTCGTTATATCTGCATTACTGACTCCAATAAAAACATGTTGTACATATAAATTGAACTAGCGTTTACGTTTACGTGGTAGAGCTTCATTATAATGGTTTTAAAACAAAGTTATTTTAACTTTCAACTTATGTAGAATTAATAAAAATAACTTTTTTGCACATCCATAATAATATTAAGTATGGTAATAACGAAATAAATTATCAAAGATGCCACATACATTCATTAATCACAACCCTTGTACTCACCTATGCGAAGTTGTCCCATATTCCTTCACTTAGCTTGGACTTAGAGAGTGCAATATGACTGCAGCGGTAAATTATTGATTAGCTCACAAAGAGCGCCGTTGTATGACGGAATGGCCCCGCAACCCCCGCAAGACCGCACCCCCTGTGCGCGCGCCTCCTACCTGCCCCGCTTTGCTTTCACTCAACCTATTTTTGTCTTGAGACATTGCCGCATAATCATTTTCACTTTGACTCGCTGATTTGAATCGCAGCTTTTCTGTGTTCCAGCGTTCCATGGCGGGGCGTTGCGTTTCTGCAAATAGGCAGGTACTGGTTGTAACATAACATGGTCTAACAATACATTGAGATTGAACAAATATCGTAACCACCATGCACACGTTGTCATATTAAAATATATTATGTAGGTACCTACTTAAATTAAATATTAATGTTTTAACACTTTTTGCCTATTTTTTTGTTGTTGACTACTCAATTACTGGAACATTTGAAAAATCGCATTTGGAGGTCGAGATAATAATATAATGGAGAGCTATACACGTACCTACACACTGTATAGGGGCGAGGTGATCTATGGAAAATCAAATACTGCGAAAGTACTAAATAGCAAATACTCATCTTGTGCACACGGGCGCAGATGCACCTGGAGCACTTTTATGTGCGCCCAAGTCCCAATTTATTTGTAAGTAAGTACATATAGGTACTTACCTATTATTTTATCATCATTAGGTACTAACAGTCATCATAATAAAATATGAATAAAAATCACGACTCACTGATGCGAATCTAAATGACTGTTGAATATCAACATAGGGGTTCATGCTAACTATGAAAAATTGATTGAAGAAATCAAATGCCAAAATTCATTAAAATGATGTATTACTTGAGTACTTTTTTCTTGTGTATTTTTGCATATGACATTCATATTATACTTATTTACATGTTTCCAATTATTTATTTATTTATTTATTTAAGAATACAAAACATTGTGGACATAACAAATCTAAATTCAAGACGTACACAACATGAGATTTACATTATAAGTCAAACATTACCCTCACAAGAGAGAAGAGAATATAGAAAGAGAAATATATATATAATAATAATAACAAAAAAAAATAATCAAAACATACTTAAGTACAATTTAATAGAGAAAAATATAATTTTTGAGAACGAAAAATATACAATTTTATACAGAAAAATACAGTTTCAAAAATAAAATGCAAAGTACATCATTGAAAATGTCTATGTCTTTAGGGAGCGCATTTACTAGTCTTGCACCCCTCGCTAATGGTACCTGATAGGCTTGACACGAGGAAACGGTTCCAATCCAGAATAAATCATGACTGCGACCACGTAGGTAATTGACAGGCGCATGGAAATTCAAATTCATTAGGACACAAGGATTGGAAACCATCCCTCGCGATAACAGGCAAAAGTGTTTCAACAGCAGAAGAGACCGACGAGATTCAAGAGAGTGAAAAGTAAGCATGCCTTGTAGAAAGGCAGTCGGAAAATAATCATCTGACGAATTATCGAAAGGAAAATAGTTAAATGTTTTAAAATAAAGACATCGAAGAAATTTCTTCTGGACGCGTTCTAAAATAAGCTTATAGGAAACCTCATAAGGACACCAGATGATTGACCCATATTCAAGAATGCTACGCACTAATGAGACGTAGAGTGTACGTAATACATTAGGATTCTTGAATGGTTTGGATTGTCGCATGATGAATCCTAGAAGCTTACTCGCACGTAGAGCCGTGGAAGTTATATGCGAGTGAAAGGATAATGAAGAATCAAAAATTATCCCAAGATCTTTCGCCTCAGATTGACGTTTTAAAGAATTTTTTGACATAATATAATATGACATAATATTATGTTTTATTATATTGCATAATATTTAAAACTTCATTAATACAGGCTTATTGACGAGGAATTGCTAATCACAGATTATATCTGTCTAATTTATGTATGTTTTAAAGGGAAAAAAAATGCCTGTCATACCGTTTATGGCTATACAATATGATCCTAGTTATAAGGATGGTAAGTAAAGTTTAGACTTTAGGCCTAAGGAAAAAAAGAACTAAACGACTGACATCGGACTGTGTTAAAGGAAATTTAAAGATGACCGTCCTAAATATTTGGATAGTAGGTAGTGACAACACTGGATTACCCAAGAAAGAAAAAAGTTTCTAGATAAAGCTAAGATCTGTTGTACCTATAGCCAAAAATAATGACAACAGCATTATTGTAGAATTAATCGCTATACCGGTAGGTTGTACCTAACAACCGAAATAAGCGTATAGATATACCTACACTACAATGAGAATGAAAGTGGTTAATTTCAACTACATATTATGTATTCGTTATTGCTTGCATTGGCGTGTAGAGAGTAGTAGAATTGTAATAATTACAAAAACTCAATCTCAAAAAAGAAAGATTCATATGATTATTCGTCCAAACAAGATAACTTTAAATTTAGAACACGAAAGATTAAGATTATCATGTACATATTATATATATATATACTAGCTGAAGAACCCGGCTTCGCACAAGGTCGCTTCGTGGTTATATTTATCTTAGATATTTAAAAAAATAATAAGAGGTAATTATTTTTTTAATATTAAAATATCTGTGTAATACAATATGACAATATGAAAATAATTCTAATAAGAGTAAAGGTCAAACAAAAGAACACTAAATTAAAATCGAATCCAAAATATGAAAACGTTATTAAGGTTATTAATATGTAGTAAAAAAATCAAAATTGGATGGAACAAACAAACAACAAACTGTGTAAGTATTTTATATAATACTAATTTAGAAACTTTCGCAGGTGTGCGCACAACAACTGACAAAAGTTAGATCATAATCGGATGAATGGTACAGGAACGCATACGAATAGAAGAAGATGATTTTATAATTCAGAAATCTTTGTGGGCATGCGCACGACAACTCATCGAAGTTTCATTGCAATCGGATTAATGGTATGGGAAAGCATACGAATAGAAGAAGATAGAATAGAAGAAGAAAAAGAAGAAAATGGTTGTATCAATTCAGAAACCTTTGCGGGCGTGAGCACAACACTTGATCAAAATTTCATTGCAATCGGATGAATGGTATAGGAACGCATACGAATAGAAGAAAAATATGGTTGTACTAATTCAGAAACCTTCGCGGGTGTTACCACAACAACTGACGAAGGTTTTATCGCAATCGAATGAATGGAATAGGAACGCATACGAATAGAAGAATATAGAATAGAAGAAGAAGATGGTTGTTCTAATTCAGAAACCTTTGCGGGTGTTACCACAACAACTGACGAAGGTTTCATCGCAATCGGATGAATGGTATAGGGACCATGCGAATAAAAGAAGATAGAACGAAGAAGAAGAAGAAGATGGTTGTACTAATTCAGAAACCTTCGCGGGTGTTGGCACAATTACTCACGAAAATTGTATTGCAATCGGATAAATGGAATAGGAACGCATACGAATAGAAGAAGATATAATGATGATGAAGAAGAAGAAGATGGTTGTACTATTTCAGAAACCTTTGCGGGCGTGCGTACAATAACTGACGAAAGTTTCGTCGCAATCGGATGAATGGTATAGGAACCATACGAATAAAAGTAGATATAATGAAGAAGAAGAAGAAGAATATGGCTTTTCTAATTTAGAAACCTTTGCGGGTGTGCGTACAATAACTGACGAAAGTTTCGTCGCAATCGGATGAATGGTATAGGAACCATACGAATAAAATAAAATAGAATGAAGAAGAAGATGATGATTTTTCTAATTCAGAAACCTTCGCGGGTGTGCATACAACCATTTACCAAAATTTCATCGCAATCGGATGAATGGTATAGGAACGCATACGGGACAGACAGACGGACAAACAGACAGACAGGCATTCATTTATATATATATATAAGATATAGCCTATACTCTTCGCGCAACTGCAAGCAATAAGTTGACAAAGTTTTATCGCAATCGGATGAACGGTATGGTAGCGCATAAAACACGAACAAACAAACAAACAAATATTTATTTTTATATTATAGATGTACACTATATACCCAGTGTATTTGGCGATCGTACATTTTGGTCGCAGGTTTACAGATCATACCGCGATGTATTCCTTGCCTTATCGGTAACCCGTTTTTTTTAAATTGACACCTTTTGAGTTGTTGGTAACAAGAAAGCGAAATGAAAGTCACACCTATGATATCCTCCCAAAAAACAATAGGTATCATTGAATCAGTTTTACTGAAAAATAAAGTTTACGATGATATCTCATTCAACCTAATATACAATATTTAGTCGAAAACATAATAATATTAATTAATATAGTGCGAAAACATCTTCTTGACTACGTGTTAAAACTGTGAACTAACATGCTCCGCCCATTTTTAACCGCACTTATAAACTAACAAGCTCCTCCCATTTAGTAAACAACAGCGCATAGAAGCGTAGCCAAGATGTTTTCGCACAGTGTGTTTCTTTATGTAGGTAGGTACCTAGTTAGATTTATATCATTCTCGTATAAAAAGTTACAATTATAACATTGACAGGTGTGTCAAAACCATTTAATTAAAAAAAACTTTTGCTAAAAACCTATGACAAACTTCATTTCAAGTGGCAAGTTGCAAGACACCGCAGTGTGTGGGTTCGCATGCACTTAGCAGTTGCACTAATGGCGCACGGAGCGGCTGTTTATAGAAGCGCCTCCATCCCACCCTGCTTCCGTCACCCACGATGCACTTTTCCGTACGTAGGTACACTTTTTGCTGAGGGAAAGCAGCAGGGTCTACTAACAGTGGGGTATTAAATTGTATCACAGTTGGAAAGTAAGTAGTACTGACAATAATGTATGTTTTGTATATATTACAAATTACTAGAACCTATGATATTTCAAATAATATGTAGGTAGGCACTGTTATGTTAGTACCAGGTATATATTTATTAAATCATTACTAAAACTCTTAAATCAAACAGACATATCATTTTTTTTTCACTTTTTTACTCAAAACTCTTCTTTTCACACATATTGCAACTGGGCTTATGGACACGTAAATATTTACTACGTGACATTTTAGTGGGAGGTCAGTTATAATTTTTGACAGATTGTAAATTATATACATACTATGTTACGTATACTAATATACCTACTGGAATCATTGACTGAATAATAATCTCCTATATATTATTATCTCCTATCTCCTATATATTATTATCCTACAGATTTGCCCGTTTTTGCGAGCGATTGTGTGCTTATTCGTCACGTCCGATGGGTTAAAACGCCAAACACACTTATGGAATGTTCGAAATTCAAATAGGTCATATTATAGAGTATGAAAGGAAGGGTTTTCCGAATTTAAGTTATCTTGCGATATAATATTGATGTTTCTCTAAAGCTTTCCGGCACATACGTCACATTATTGACAATATGGGAATTTATTTTTTCACAATGTTTGCAACACTCGAACCGACTAAACAAAGATGGCCGCTTTAAATTTAAAATGCGTTTTAACCGATATATACAATCAATTTTCACAAACTAATCATAATAAGATTGATCGATAAACATATTAGAACTGATTTATTTAAATTTTTATGAATTAAGTTCTCTGTTTAAGTTAAGTTTCTACACCTCTAACGGAAATCAAGTCTTTTGACACTATAAATTTATTACGCTATGTATACTAACATACGGTATTTCAATTGACTGGCCACATATTTACTTATGAGATGCATTCGAGTGACTGTAAGTTGAAGTGAGCACAATTTTATATAACTTAACACAGTCACAAAAAAATCACTTTTAAAAACAAGGTAACATACGTCATTATTTGTTGTTTATGTAAAAAACGACAGGTGATATTATTTACGTCTCCTAATGATTTAAAAATGCACAGCACTATATAATAACTCACATTTATAACAAGCACCCATAGATAACTATAAATATTCAAGTAAACAATAACATTTATACGAATTCCGATTAAAACTGATCATTTCATTGAAACGCGGGCGTACGACATATCGGCGTTTTACGACACCAAGGAAAATTTTAAAATATGATGTCACTTTTTTTTTTTTTTGTAAGGCTGTTGAATCAATTTTTATTTTGAACCAATGAAACTTATATACATTTAATTAGCTCATTATAACCCAAAAATATTTAAAAGGTATCAACCAGTGTTGCCAACTAACATTTTCAAAGTTCAGTAGATTTTTTGATTTTTTCTTCAAAATACCATTGATTGACAAAAATGTATGAAATTCAACGATTGTGTTTGGTGAAAGCGTGCATATTGACATAATCTCACAAGTGTCTTTTAAAAAATCATGTAAAAAGTGACTTTTGTTCATCACAAATATCATTATTTCTTCTTTTCCTGACAACAATTTCAGTAGATCTAATGAAATTCCAGTAGACATGGCAACACTGACTATGCGATCAACCCAGTGTTGCCAAGTCAAAATTTAAAAATTCAGTAGATAGACATGGCAACACTGACTATGCGATCAACCCAGCAGTGTTGCCATGTCTACTGAAATTTGCCAAAATACTGAATTTTTGATTTTTTTTCGAAATTCAAGAAATCTACTGATATTTGTGTTTCTCCATAATTGTAAATTAACTGATGATTCTTTCAATAATAAACTTGAAATGATTTACGCATGACCTTTTTTGATGTTATACACTTCTAAATTGACATAAAAAGCATTGTAACTCTACCCAAGAGCGCCATTTTACCCATTAATATCATCATTGTTTACAGTAAATTAATATTATTAGTTATTGTTATTCTTATTAGTTTTAAATCATATCTAATAAACCACATTTTTCAAAATCTTCTGAAATTTTAAATTTTGACTTGGCAACACTGACTATGCGATCAACCCAGTGTTGCCAAGTCAAAATTTTAAAAATCAGTAGATAGACATGGCAACACTGACTATGCGATCAACCCAGTGTTGCCAAGTCAAAATTTAAAAAAATCAGTAGATAGACATGGCAACACTGACTATGCGATCAACCCAGTGTTGCCAAGCCAAAATTTTAAAAAATCAGTAGATAGACATGGCGACACTGACTATGCGATCAACCCAGTGTTGCCAAGTCAAAATTTAAAATTTCAGTAGATTTTGACAAAAAATTCAGTAGATTTCATAAAATATCAGTAGATTTTGAAAAATGTGGTTTATTAGATATGATTTAAAACTAATAAGAATAACAATAACTAATAATGTTAATTTACTGTAAACAATGATGATATTAATGGGTAAAATGGCGCTCTTGGGTAGAGTTACAATGCTTTTTATGTCAATTTAGAAGTGTATAACATCAAAAAAGGTCATGCGTAAATCATTTCAAGTTTATTATTGAAAGAATTATCAGTTAATTTACAATTGTGGAGAAACACAAATATCAGTAGATTTCTTGAATTTCGAAAAAAAATCAAAAATTCAGTATATTGGCAAAAAATATCAGTTGATCTACTGAAATTTCAGTAAACATGGCAATACTGGATCAACCATAGAATATTATTTCAAAATTTAATAAAGTAACATTTTTTTATGGCTGTTAAATGATAATTTTTTTAAACCAATGAAACTTATATACATTCAATTGGCTCATATAACCCAAAAATATTTAAAAGGTATTCAACAATAATTGGTGTTATACATATTATTTAAATCATTATCAACCAGGATCAATCCACTGCTATAACAGGCCTAGCAGCCTGAAGTGGTGTCAGGTGATATTGTGAAGGCCTGACTCCAGAATAGACTACGCATATGACTCCAAATTTGTATTGGCAGTGACGAGATGCAAATTGTAAAACTGACAAATCAGCGAAATGTCAAAATGTCTGACGTAAATGAAAATCCATCCCGAAGGGAAAACTATGGCGCCGTTTATGCATACTTCACAATTATATTAATATACAATACCGCCAAGCCGTCTGCAAGACCTAGCTAGACAGACTGGCGAGAGCCAGCTGGCTCAGCTAGTTATTATAAATTGACGAAATAAGTAAAGAGGTAGGTACATATTATGTGACAAAAATGACACCAAGCTGATCAAGCCGCATACAAAATCGTCGTAAAGTAATATTCTTTCGTAATAAACAGATACATATACTGATGAGTGATGAGTGAGGATGACAGTGATGGAACAATGAACTCTATTTATGGGCGGCTCTCGTGGTGCAGTGCGTAAGACGCTTGCCTTCCACCCGTGAGTTCTGGGTTCGATCCCAGTCAGAACACAACATTTATGTGTTTTTCTCCAAGCATGGGTGTTTGTAATTGTTCAACATTACTAACAATCACCATGTACGAAAAAGCAAGGAGATGATTATTAATAAGTCTTAAAAAAATTAACTCTATTTACATTGTAATGTCTCAATGTGCAAACTACGTTAATAATAAAATTATAAAGGTATACACGTTACTTTCTTTTCTCGCCAACGCATCTAGCCGAACGCCAGATACTTATTTTAGAAATACGTACATACTTTTTGATCTTATTGTATGTATTATTTTTAACTGAATTCTGCCTACATTAAATAAGGGCGATTTTTACAGGTATTTGTCAGATGTATATTAAATTCTGTGTTCAAATAATATATGGAATGGTGTATCCTGTAAGTACGAGTATTTGTTTATACTTATCAATACCCACCTTTCAATAATTGAAGTAGGTCCCAATTTTCAATTACTTCAACAATTTTTAACTAAAAAAAAAATTACTAAGTAGGTACCTACATAATATAATACAAAGTGACTCAAATATAAACGAAGCGGTCCTGGTTGCACTTCCTTGATTTTGTTTGTTTTTATTTTATTTTCCGCTAGAGGCGGGCTCCTTTTCCTCGGCCGGGCAAGAAACTTGAAAGGAGATAGACGGGGACCCGCTCTAATCTGTCCTTTTTAACTTTTTATTTGCAGCGCGACAGTGAGTGAATCAGCAACGTGGAGGGTTTTGATAATAATTTAATTTAACACAGGTATTTTACTTAACGTATTAAACTTTAAAAAAATGTTTGGTAAAGGTAAGAGATTCGTGGTTTCCAGTGGTAAGTGTCGTTTGCTACGAGATATAAGTGTGTGGGTACTATTATTTATAGTATCGGTATTACGTAGCGGAGACCCTAGGCTCTGAAAAGTTTTGAAACCGCCTTGAGGAAATTTTAGCTAAGCGAGTGTGATGATAAGTAATGCAATAATACATAGGTACTGAGTTATGTTGCTAATATATTTTACACAGATTTTTGTATTATATATGTTACACCGAATGTGCGAAATTAACTATTACATGAAATGGGCAAAATTTTGGCTAATTCATGTAATAGTCAAGCCTGTTGCCTTATTCATGAATTAGGTAAATTTTCTGCTGAGTACATGAATTCGCCAGGGTATGGAATTCTTGAACTGTCAACATGACAGAAGAAAAAGTAAATTTAATACGGATGGTTTTATTAGTTATAATTGGACATAATATAATATTATTATTATTAGGTTAGGTTTTGTAATTCTGAATTAAATTATTCAACTGAATGTCCGTTTTGAGGTTAGCTATCAAGTGTCAACAAACTATCACAAACATTCAATCGACCATTGCACGTTTGATACCCAAGCACGAATCAAATCGCGAAAATACTTTTCAATAAAATTATTCCGTTATCATATTATAGTTCTAGATTTTTTTTGCGCATAGTAAATGGATATGAACGTCATTGTAGGACGACATTTGACACATTTGTTTTGTTTGATTAGTTGCAAAAAACACCACCGGAGCGCGATCATCTATTTTGACCATAGATAATATATGTACATTTTGACCAATGCATGAGCATTTGATACATTTAGTTTAGTTGCAAAAAATACCACCGTAGCGCTAATATCTAATTTGTCCAATACATGAACTAGGCAGAAAAATGACTACCGAATTCACGCACTCTTCAGATATTTTGTCTAATTCATGAATAAGGCAACGGGCTTGCATTTTTCATGATTTAGGCAAAATTTTGCCCATTTCATGTAATATTCAATTTCGCACATTCGGCGTAACATATACATACTTTACGACGAACCGATCGTCACATTTACTCCATGTAAAACCGCCACTGGGTAGGTAGGTACCAACCAGCATTGGGAAGATTTTAACATATTATATAAGTAGGTACGCGATCTTTGACGCGATTTAACATATTATATAAGGAGGTATGCAATCGACTGACGGTAGGCACTTTATGGCAATCGAATTTAAAATCTGATTGTTAACTACCTATACCCCTACCAAAGAGTTTTTTTACTATTCAAAAAAAATGTTTTTAGAAACCTCTATATTATGGACCTTATCTATGTGGAATGGTTGTTAACCATTCGCGCCACATACTTCTTTCTTACGCTAGATCCAAGACACATAAAAACACAACATGCACTTTTTGCCCAGCCGCGGAATCGATAGACCCACGGTTTTAGACACAGTCGCTCTACCAACTCAGCGACTGTGGGGGCCATAGACTATAGATACATCTAGACGCCACCCGTTGCATTGCTAAATGAAGCCGCGTGCCGTGCGTTTGGTTTGTGGGCGAGCGAACGCATTCGTCTACAAATGTTCGAGACCATAGACCATTTCGCTAGTGCTCGCCCAAAGCCTCAGAATTAAAATATAATTTTCTATTTTTTACGTTATATAGTATTTTTAAGCGGTCAAAATGCAACCATTAGGTAAAGATATCCATAATGTAAGTTATTTTAAAGAAACACTAGGTCACTGATATTAAAATATATAACAATATACAAATAAATTATCACGAACATGTATCAACTTACCTATGAAACGTAATACCGTATTCTTGCTTATCAGTACGGCTACCGTATTTCAATACAACACACAGAACCATCTTTTCTACTTAATTAACTAAAAATATTTACCACTGACTTTATGTTTAACACAAAAAATAGCAATTTTAGCAACACGGTTATCGACGCTTAGTTATACAATAAGCTAAGATTTGCCGGCTACATCGTAACAAACCATCTCCCAGATCTGTAAACCTTTTATCTTGCTCTAGCGCGTGTCGCAGAGATTATAAGGGTACCGAATACTTTCTCACTCGCACTTATGCATCGTTTTTGTTCAGGCCTTGGTGGGGGCAAATAATTACCTTGACTATGTTCCCAGGGATTCACGGTAACATAACATAGGATTTTAAATTGACGAATTTTGATGCAAAAGGTTGTGTAACACTGCTCTACATGCTCTATATATTTTTTGACTTCTCGTGACTGCCTCAAACTTCAATCGTGACCGCCGTCTGAAAGCTGTCTCCTGGAATTGCGGGAGGGTATTTTATTCATTTTGCTAAGTTGTGTTGAGACGTTTCATCCAAGACATTTTGACGACAAGAAGACGTGTTCTCCGGTTTTCGCATCTCTGAGAGCATATACAAGTACATAGCCTATAACTTCTTGTCTGATGACAGTTGAATGCACCTTTGCGGAATCGATTTCTGATGACTCACGAGATTTTAAGAGCATGTACTAATTGATGAGATGACACTTGCTGATTATACATAGATAAAGTTACTAGTTTTCAGTGCATAGCTACCTAAATAATTACAAAGTCTATACCCCTGCTATGAAAACTATTTTGATATAGGTACATAAGACTATGATTTAGTTCTTTAGTTAACCGCTAAAAATCTGTGAAAATTACAACGCAGACGAGTGTTGGTCCATATAATGGTTGAATACCTACACGATTTAAAAGACTAAGATATCTCCACTTTCATTACAAAAAACTATCTAGGTAGGTACGTATTTTTGACGATTTCAGTTATTTTTCGAATTACTTATCTGAAATAGGTAGGTACCTAGAAAATATAATGGTTTGGGGCTAAATTTATAAGAATTGAAAGCAGAAATCGTACACATTTGTTACATAATATAATATGATATAATCGTAAAATATTGATAAATACCAAATATTGTTTCATTTGCATGTCAATCATTTTAAAGAGTTAACATTTATATCCCATAGAATATGTATTAATACATATAAGAATATGTAACTGTAAGAGTGTTATTGTTGAATTCATTAGAAGACCCATATGGAGTTCATTCATTGCACGAATGGATTGAGCGAAGGGCTAACAACTAGGTATTAATTTCTTTTATTTTGTTAACTGTCAATTCATGGTGGAACTGCATTGTATTGTTGTTTTTATTTAATAAAACGCAATTTTTTATAGTACTTATTCCACTTTAATTAATATATTAGGACCGGTTTCGTCCGCCTCAGTGGGACATTTTCAACCGAATACATTTTTTTAAAACAATATTTATCAAACAAAATTCAAAGCGACAGAAATAATATAACAATAGGTACATAATAATTTAAGTTTAAATAATCACTCTTTTAATATCAGTAAAAAATTTTAAATCCTGCATTTGAATGAGAAATCTATAAAATTGGATAAACAGGAAATCCTAGAAATTAATAGGTATAAATTTTTGCCCAATTCTAATTTGTTAAATGATCAATTATATTTTGTGTCTTCTCCATTATTATACCCTATTTAATATTTGGGATTGTCATAACATAACTTTATATATTGTACATTATTTATTATTTTAATTTTTATTTAATTTTGACTCATATTTTGGTTGTATTTGTTTTTTATTCGATCTCACTTCAATTGATAATATTGTTTTATTTTATTTTTATTGTAAATTTTGACTAATCATAATTATTTGTTGATATTTATGTTATTGTAAGTGTAGATTGTTTCATATTTTGTGGTTTGTTAATATTTTAAATAATTTGTTTAATGCCCCTGACGTAGTATGAAATATTCATGTCCAACCTCATTAGTTTTAAATTAGTCTGTTATTGGGAAGGTATTATTGGACGGATAATTATTATGTACCTATTGTTGTATTATTTCTATCGCTTTGAATTTTGTTTGATAAATATTGTTTTAAAAAATGTATTCAGTTGAAAATGTCCCACTGAGGCAGACGAAACCGGTCCTAATATATTAATTAAAGTGGAATAAGTACTATAAAAAAATTGCGTTTTATTAAATAAAAACAACAAAACTAGGTATTAATTGTCAAATAAGTATGTTCTTATAACCTCTATTTTGTGGAGGCCCATATAGACGCTTAGGAGATAGTGTTGTTATTTACTTTACAATATTGTCTAATATTGCGTTCTAATGCTGTCATAGCATTAATAGGTTATATTATATTTTTATTTTGATAAACAGTCCTTAAATAAGAATAAAAAAAAAAATTAAATGATACCATCAATTTGAGCACGAGCCATTATTGCACGACTTTTTCAAATCGCACTAAAGCAAGGACAGGTTCACGATTATAGAAAAAGATTATGCATTTTTGTCTTGTAGCGGCATTTTAGAGACAGCTGGTACAGGTATGCGTCCATATCTGCAGCATCCCTATTGGGAACATAAATCAATTCGTTGGGGACATAAATCCCTGTTAATGATCTTATCTGATTACATCGGACAAACGGCAACATCACGTAGATAGCTTTACCTAATTATGTCGACTAATACGATGACAAATTATCGTTGATATCATTTTAGATTATGGAAAACACGACAAGTTTAGCGTCGATGATAATAATAGTAAGTTATAATATATTATATTGTGTTTGTTTTATTCGGACATGGTAATTCAGTGGGTAATCACAATGACTAATGAATAAGGAAAAACCACCCAAACTAGAGAAGTACTTAAATATCAATTTCATAATAGGTAGGTACCTAATATTTTTTTTTTATTTAAGAATACAAAACATTGTGGACATAACAAATCCAAATTCAAGACGTACACAACATGAGATTTACATTATAACAAATATTACCCTCACAAGAGAGAAGAGAATAAGTATAGAAAATAATAATAACAGGAAAAAAATCAAATCATACTGAAGTACCTAAGTACAATTTAATACAGAAAAATAAAATTTTGAAAACAAAAAACATACAATTGTATACAGAAAAATAAAGTTTCAAAAACAAAATATAAAGTACATCATTGAAAATGTCTATGTCTTCAGGAAGCGCATTTGCTAATCTTGCACCCTTCGCTAATGGTACCTGATAGGCTTGACACGAGGAAACTGTTCCGATCCAGAATAAATCATGGCGTATGTAATTGACAGGCGCATGTAAATTCAAATTCACCAGGACACCAGGATTGGAAACCATCCCTCGCGATAACAGGCAAAAGTGTTTCAAGAGCAGAAGAGACCGACGAGATTCAAGAGAGTGAAAAGTAAGCATGCCTTGTAGAAAAGCAGTCGTAAAATAATCATTTGACGAATTATCGAAAGAAAAATAGTTAAATGTCTTAAAATTTCTTCTGGATGAGTTATAAAATAGGCTTATAGGAAACTTCATAAGGACACCAGATAATCGACCCATATTCAAGAATGCTATGCACTAATGAGACGCAGAGTGTACGTAAGACATTTGGATTCTTGAATGGTTTGGATTGTCGCATGATGAATCCTAGAAGCTTACTCGCACGTAGAGCCGTAGAAGTGATATGCGAGTGAAAAGATAATGAAGATAATGGTAATAATAATAATAACTAAGGCATAAAGCCCATTGACGCAGCGAGTGCGGCGCTCGCGCAAAATTTCTACAAGTGGCGCGTAAATCATCAAAAATACAACGTAATCAAATACGCCAGCGCCCACTGGACTTGACGATGCCTTGCGCCCCGCCTGCCGCATGAGTCACCGTTTTTCGCTTCTCGGCGATACGATTTAATAAAAATACAAAGAAGTCCATTCATTAAACACGGTTACCAAAATTACGCTGCTCGAGGCGTCGTCGATCGACGGGCGAAAAGCAATTATTTAATAACAGGGAACTCTTTGTTCCGTGTCCTATATTTCGCTGGTTGAATAATGTCGTCGTAAATATTAATTACAAGCCCCGAAATAATATAATATTTTTATTGCTTTGTTATGAGAGGCGCTGTAATAATAATTATTTTGTGCTGCTTGGGCCGCTTATTACATAGGTGAAGGGTAATGCGCGGCGAGAGACGTGTGATTATGGTTATGAATAAACACTTCATACGCCGACTTCGCCCGCTCGACGCGTTCTATGGGCACCATCGCTAATAGATAATCAACGTGCGGCGTATTGAATATTGCCTATCGGTATTCAATGTATTATCTGTTCTGTGGTACATACCTACAACAAAGAACACATTAGATATTTCAAATCTGATTTTTAATTTTAGATAGGTGACATGTTTACATTAATTAGGATAGTTTCTTGAGATGTAGGTAGGTATAAATTCAGCAAGGCAATAAGTACCTACCTACTGTGGTCTTTGATGAATTTATGAGTGAGAATTTGGTAATTTCGAAATATGACGGATACGAGTTCAGTTTTACTACAATATTGGCCCTGTCGATAAGTCAATATGGAAATTAAAACAATGATGATATTTTAATGGTTCATTTTATAAAATACACTTACCATTTGTATTTTAAGTAGTTTATTTTCTTTGTTTACACGGAGTACCTAATTAAATGTTTAAGGGGGGACATGCTCAGCGTAGGTCAAAATGGAACTTTTATTGCATTTTCAAACCATGATCCTGGACATTCCTTAAACGTTGTAGATAATCTATTTATATAATTTTGAAGCCTTGTTATCCTTTATATTTATTTTAAACATTTTATGACTGCAAAAAATATTTTTATTACATAAAATAGTGTTCTTTTAAACCTCTCGCTCTAATGTTTTAGAATATAGTCATATTTCAGTACATAAATGTGCAGCAGTGTTAAGATTTTTTAGGTTTATTAATTTTTAAACGCATTTATAAAACCATTAGTATAATTTATGACGAGATAATTTTTGTAAAATGTTTACGACAAAAAATTAAATTGATAATCTCTGTGATCCCAAATTTGACAAGAATTAGGCATTTTATTGTTCAAAAAATGGGAAAGATTAACACATTTGAAGATAATTCTAAAGATACTAATTATAAGCTATGTTTTTGACCATTCAAGTGTAATAAACATTCTACGAGTAATGATTGCTTTATAATAATTATTGACCAAAAAGGGGGGACATCCTTAAACTAATAAAAACTACTTTGCCTTGATGAATTCATCCCTACATCTCATGATGTATTATTCTGGTACATATATACCTACGGTGCGGTGATATGGAGTCATCTATGTATATTGTTTGCGTACAATGCTTATCTATTGTACTAAACTACCTTCCAACGTTGAGAAACTACCCACAATGCACAGATAATAAATTAAATAAGTAGATGTCTAATCTACCTATACATACATATACCTAAAGTACCTACATACGTAGGTACATATTTTTTGACGTTTCGAATAGAAAACACACGAATTAGTTAATTATATTGAATTGTCCACAATAAATAATTATGGTATAAGCAGTGACGTCCCGTGGGGGTAGGCAGATTGAGCATCACTTGGGGGCGGCAGTTACTCGAAGAGCGGCAAATCGAGGAGAATCATTTGGAATATATAGAAATAGCTATCTAAACTTAGTAATAACGAAAATATCTTTCCTTTAAAAAAATCAGCTCACTGCTTTACTTCCGTTGCCCTTCGACGTCCTTGGTGACCAGAAACGACACGTGCAGATTTGCGAATAATTAATCTGATATTTTGTTCGTAAAGTATCCATACAACATATTTCTTAGATATTGGACTCATGAAAGGATAACAAAAATACTGTATAAAAAAATGAGGCGGCATTTTATCTATGGACGTCACTGGGTATAAGTGAATACCTACTTGATTTTTAACTAGTTATCTCATTCGTGGCTATAGGCAAATCAATTAATCAGGTAGGTTACTTATGAATTAATTTTCCCTGATTTCTGAATAATTTATTAAGAACACCATTTCATAATAATCAATAATTTTCTTAAGTAAGAATATAATATTGTTATAGAGTGTGTACAAAAGTGTGGAAAACGTGCGCATTCCTCGTTACATAATTTTGAGAATATTATCCCGATAGCCCTGGCGTTGAGAACAAAAGCCGACCAGCTGGCCGTGTAAAAAATACAAGAACAATACTTTCTCACAGTGAGGCTACCCGAGCGAAGAATCTTAAACCTCCGAAGGCCGTAAAAACTCTGCGTAACAATGCCGGGGACTATGCAATTCCAGTGTGTAAAATCACGAAAGAAAGTGACCCACAGCCGTAAATCTTTTTTTCTAAAGGGCTGTAAATATTCCCGATCGACTTTTATGGCGAGGCGAACCGTAAAAGAGGCCATAGAAAAAAAGATAAGAACTGTAAAAGGATCGGTTGGACTAACAAAAGTCATAATAAGAATAAGCCTACTGGTAATAATGAACATGACGTTAAACGAGCTTGTAAAACTTTATGGACATGCTTTTCGGGTTCATTATCTAGTACGGAAACAATGGAGCAAATCTGAGCGGTCAGGTACCATTCATTGTATTTGGAATTTGTGCCCAACAAAATACTTGCAGGGCAATGACATTTAAATGGACAACTCATTTCATGCCGGCGCGCACGAGAAATTGTGCATGAAAGTCATTCACAGATGTATAGGTAGATGTCACGTGACCATATGACGTATCCATTTCCATTATGCGATACAAGCTTCGAGAATTTATAGTAATATAACCTTTATTGTAATGGCGTATTAGTGTCATGACTCATTGCGTTAGAAACAGATTCTCGGTTACGTACGACTTCTCGGAGATTAGACGCAAGTGAGCCCAGCACATCACAGGCGACTGTCCAATGGTTTCTGCCATTCAATTGCATTGAATAAACATGATCTTAAAATGGCATTTTATAAATAATAAATAATACTAACACATGAAAAGTGATATCCCATCTTTCTTGGAGTGTTTAGTAGATTTTTTTTACAATTTTTAACTAGGCACATTGGCATTTTGTAACACAATAATAACGGTGGAGTCGAAACCTGGCAGTCATAAATTTTATATGGGCAGACCCAGCGGTGTCGCCAGACCGCTTGCAAGCAGAATGTTCATTTGAGCGTAGGATACCGATATTAAAATATGAATTTCGCCATCCGGCAGACCCGACACAAAGTGAGTGTCATTTTATTTTCTAGATGCTTCGTCCATATTAATGTCATTGTTGCAGGGGGTAAATTTTCGTAGTTTTCTTCAATTGAGTGGCACAATGCAACGCTGGATTTCAGGCAGTGTCCAATTCCGTGAAATGCATGGCATAACGAATTGTGTAGGTACCAAAAAAGGCAAATTCGCTTAGGTTCTCGAGTTAAAATATCTCATGAATATCGAATCTAATTCATTTCGACGTATTTCGGTAAGTATTTAAATTAACGTAGGCAGATTCAGTTAATAAAGTGTGAAGATGAATAGGTATAATTAATGGTGGAACAATAATTTAACCTTCAGCTTACGCAGATGCGATTTCTCAGTGTGCACAAATTACACAGGCCGAATTTGATTGTTGTTACGGTTTTCATTCCGAATTGACTGCATCGCTTTCTTTCGTTCGACGACGCCCCTCAATTATGAGGTATGTTCTGTCACAATTATCGAACTACACGCTAACGTGGTATGTATATAATAAGTAACTATGTATAGTTTTATCAGCTTTTATAAATGTAAGTAATCATTGTAATTATTTAAATACCTACCTGACTAGTTTACGTCACTTACATCAGAATAATATTACGATTACTTTAATCTAGGTCGAATCCCTGTACAAATTAATTAAAAAAATCGGTGTGTGTACTTATGTACGCGCGTTAGAAGTTATACTTCTTTGGCGTAACAAAACAAATAATTATTGTATTGGACCAAAACTCATCTTTGCCATACAGCGGTTATAATCAATTCAGAAGTGCCCATGATGAATTATAAAAAATCAAATTTATATTTATTTTGGTCTCAAGGGTATTTATTTTTATCGATATAGGTGCCGTCAGCAATAATATTATGTACCGTATTATGTAGGTATGCGTATAAATAATATTACTGCAGAATGTACCTACTTTGGAATAAAAAAATCTCAAAACCTGTGTTTGATAAATTTAGCAAACCGCTATTTCGACCATCTTTGCTTAAACAGATGACTGTACAACTATTTTCGTTAACTATAATAATTTATTACAAATCAAAAGCATCGCCAATTTGATGGTTTAACTGAAACGTGATATTGGCTTTTGTGATGAAACATAATAATTATTATTGTCTTCAATTAGTATAAACTGTAAAAATATGTATTTTTGTGTATGAAGTGTTTAAATATTGTAAATTTACGACATAGGTACCATTGTTTAATTATTTGCCAACTCAACATTTACAAAATTTATTTATTTATTGATATATAATTTTACTCATAAATAATACTTACATAAATATAGCCTCAAATCTTGATACACAATCTTTACACTGAAAAATAAATATACACTACAATATAAATGAAGTTTTATGAATATAAATTAACAGTGTAGAATGTTATAATAGTGAATTGTGTTGCAACTTCCTTCACACGCCAAACGCGTTACATCGGCGTCACACGCCAAATGCGTTACATTGGAGCGCGTAACTTTGTCACACGCCAAAAATACACTCTGATCTGATTTAGCAAACGCGCCAAAAGTATAACTTCAAAAAAATCATGTATTAGTTATGCCGGGTCCACACTGGCAACATGTCGCCGGCAACTTCGTTAAATTTTACGATAATTATCATACTTATCGTAAAATTTTACGAGGTTGCCGGCGACATTTTTCCAGTGTGGACACGGCATTAGATTTCCGTTTTACAATACCTATACCATAAATGTAATACCTATACTAAATACGTAATCTATGAGATTGCTGGGTTGTCACGATTTGTTCTTTCTTTCTTTCCTCGACTTTTTAGGCTCGTTGCAGAGGCTATTCTCAAGAGATTGTCGAGGAAAGAACCAGGGAGAAACTCAAACATCTAATAAGTATCTACGATA
Organism: Rhyacophila brunnea; assembly: GCF_057557595.1. Lineage (NCBI taxonomy): Eukaryota > Metazoa > Arthropoda > Insecta > Trichoptera > Rhyacophilidae > Rhyacophila > Rhyacophila brunnea. Next base: position 38,764,993 of record NW_028232752.1, read on the forward strand.
ACAAACATCCACGAACGTCTCAAATAATATATACCTATCTACCTACCCACAGATTAAGTGCATATAGTTCTACAAATTAGTTTCTACTCGATAGCTACGTCGGTTGTCAGTGTTGATTTGTCGCGTCACACCAGAGTCAACAGTATAACAACAAGGAATTTGTCCATGGGAAAGTAGTATTTAACACAAAAAAACAGATGTTTTTGTTTCTGAATAAGTGATAATAAAATAATTAATAATGGTAGCTATTTTTAGACGTCACTCGTTATCGAAATGTTTTAAAATACACATCCCATTATTAAAACTAATTAATTTTCACTTATGTGGTAGGTACTTAGGTACTTTCACAATTTTATGCAGTGTATTATTCAATATACTTACAGGACTCGAGCACCGTTCCGGTTCATGAAATCTCCAAAATTATCGCTCCGTCTCGTGGAAAAAATAACTTGAGGATCTGAGCTAGATAGGTCATATGATAAAAATTAAAAGTTATTTTTATAAAATATACCTACACAAAATGTATTGAAAATTATTGAGCGATCCGGTTCGTAACATGTTCCATTTCGAGTGCTGTTTAATTAGCAATATTAATAATTCACAGCAAAATGAATAAAAACACCTGATTGCAATTAAACCGAGTTTCCTATATAAAAAAAGCACTATTAATTAGTTAGGTACATAAAATATAGATGAGTTATTCTTCTGCGTCCTGTGGGTCTATTCTATACTTATCGAACACTAAAGTGATAAATAGTATCAAACTTAGGGTAGGTTTGTATCAAAATATTAGCACTTATTGTAACAATTACACGAAGTTGGTTTTTATTGTTGCAATAAGTGCGATATTTCAACAGCAGTAAGATAGGTGCTGTTAAGTGCTAATATTTTGATACAAACCTACCCTAAGTATGATAATATTTATAACTTTATCACTTTAGCGGTCGATAAGTATAGAATAGACCGACTGGTCAGGTATGTTTTAAATTTAAACCATATCGAAAACCATTAACATCTATAAATAGCTAATTACCCTTATAGGTAGGCTCTATAATTATCGCTAATTGAACAATTAATTCTAACTGTTGGATATAGGTATGGAGTTCTAAGGATAATTGAGAATATAATCTGTAAATGAATAAATAACGACAACAGCTGTTCGCGATTATTGGTTAGTTTGGAATGGGAAGCTGAATTCGGAACGATTGTAAATAATTGACAACTCTGCAAAGGAAAGATCTTTTATAAACTTGCTGTCAAGTAGGTAAGTATTTAAAAATATATTTCGCCTGCGGTGCCAACTTTTGAAATATAGTTTTCGTAGTCAGTCACGATTTTGAAGTGGTGCGCTCGTTTTATTATGAACTACCAAAGCTCAAACAGAACAGAAGCGTATTTTTCCCAATCTGAGGATTTTAAGTGTAAAAATCAACTCAAGCACCCTGTTATAATAACACTCAACGGCGGCCCGCACGTGCAAAATTCTGTAAGGGGACTCGAAACCTGCCTAAGAAACAAATAAAACATGAAACAATAAATCGATCTATTTATAGGTACCTACAAAGTAGGTAATTGATTGCAATATAAGTTTGTAGGTACTTAGCTTATTTAACATTTATAAGGTTATAATAGCAAAGCTTCAAAATCGAATCAGGTGTGAGACAAGGGGATGCGCTATCCACTATGGTATTTAACCTTGTGGTGGAATCCATAGCTCGTGAAACCAACATAAGAGGATGGGTAGATAACAGTACAACGCAGATGTGCGCTTATGCTGACGACATAGTAATTACAAGCAGATCCAAACAGAGGATGATCGACCATGGTGGCACTATGAAAATAAAAGCAGAAAACGCTGGGCTGCAAATAAACCAGTCAAAAACTAAGTATATGGTCAGCACACGCGATCAGATACCGCTGCAGAATATAGACATAGGACAGCATGCATATGAAGGGGTGGACAAGTTCACATATCTCGGATCCAGCCTAAATACCCAAAATAAGACAGCAGAGGAGATAAAAATCCGCCTTATATCCGGGAATAAATGCTGGCATGCCTGCAAGCGACTGGTGGGGTGGAAAATTCTAGGCCAAAGAAGTAAACTTCTAATTTATAAAACAATTATAAGGCCAGTGGTCACTTATGGCTGTGAGACTTGGTGCTTAACTCAAAACGAGGAAAACAAATTAGCTGTCTTCGAGCGCAAAATACTCCGCAAAATCTTTGGACCCACGTTGGAAAATGGACCACGAGTTGGAAGAGCTGATTGAACAACAAACAATCATAAGATACTGTAAGTCCCAAAGACTACGATGGGCGGGACATGTGGAGAGAATGCCTGAAGTTAGAGCGCCAAGGATCATGACGAAGTGGCTACCCCAACGGAAGAGACCCAGAGGCCGTCCAAGAAGGAGATGGGCTGACGCCGTAGAAGTGGACTGGCTACATATAGGAAGACCCGGTAACTGGAGAAGTGTGGCGAGAGACCGGAGTGAGTGGAGACCCCGGGTTGTAGCGCCGTGGAAGAAGAAGAAGGTTATAATAGCATAACGTTAGGCAGAGGTTCCTAACCGCGTGCCCGCGGGCGCACGTCCGCCCTCAGAGGCATTTTCTTGCGCCCCCGGCAAAGTAATAAATATCATTAAGAAAAAAAACATTTTTTAATAAAATTATTTATTGAAATCGCAACAAAATAACCATATTTTTGTTATTTTACAAATAAGTTTTAATTTCACTGTCAGTGAGTAATTAAAGGTTACATTTATCATGCTAATATTGTGCAATTGTTTAGTTACGTATTTTATTTGCTGGCAATCCCGTTCTGTCTAAATTTTAGTGTTGCACCACATTGTGTGTTGTCACTGCGGTTGATTTTTTATCGAATATATTTTACCCCAAAATTTTTAATATCTTTAAAAAAATACGCCACAAATTAATATGCGTTTACAAAAAAGGTATCAGCAATAATTGCTGAGGGTGCTCGAACAATGGTGGGCTGCAATATTGGATTCATTTCCCATTGCAAGAGAGATGAATCCTTCACGTACTTGATGAATCATCATTGTATTATGCACCAAATAGTATTATGTGCCAAAATATTATCCTATAAATGGCTACATATTTTTTAAATCCTTTCAAACAGACATGGACATTACTAAAATTTCTAATTCCATAGCGGAAATTTTTCAAGACACACCAAAAATTAAAGAAGAAATTGTAGATATTCAAAATGACATTATCTTAAAATAGAACGGACTGACTGAAAACATTTGGAATTTAACTGACCACAAAAAGTACCCTCTTTTGAAAAAAGGAGCTTACAAAATTAAATCTTGTTTTGGGTTCCACATATTTGTGCGAATTTTTATTTTCTACCAAGAACATAATAAAATCAAAAACAAGATCTCGACTTACTAATACCAACCTTGGTAATTGTTTACGATTAGGATTATCATCTTACACTCCTGACTTTGAAAAGTAAGTACTTAAGTGAAATGCAATGTCAAAGATCGCAGTAATAGCCTGTTATTTTGATTATTTTTTTTACTCTTTGTTGTATTTTATCTCTTTTTATTTTCTATTTGTAACTGTATTGGCGTTTTATGCTTCTTTTGTAAATGCCCTCACATGCGTTTAAATAATAAATGTATAATCTCCCGATATAATAAATGTAACACATAATACAGTATAACCCCTATTTTACGTTTTTTTAAGGGACTGAAGAAAAAAAACCTAATTGGAGGGAAAATGTAAAAGGGGGTATTGAAAAAAAGAACATTTAAATTTTATGTTTCTAAAAAAATAACGTTTTATTAAAAAACAACATTCAATTAAAATTTTAATTGAAAAATCGTTAAAATGTCACGACCCAATCATTGTCAAGTGCGCGTAACTCGCATATTTTGAATATTTCCGACGTAAATCGCGGGAAAGAAAAACGTAAATGCGGGTATTAAATGTACTGAAATACATCGGGACTGAAAAAAATACACGCAATTGCCGGGAAAACGTGAATTCCGGGCACGTAAAAACGAGGTTATACTGTAGTTAAATCTTGCTTTTTTAGAAATCCGATGTGCGCCCGCCACTATTACCCCAAATCTCAAATGTGCCCGCTACCGCAAAAAGATTAAGAACCCCTGACGAAATTTAAATTAAACCGACAATGTTCAAGGTAAGTAGGTACCTATTAAAAGAAATTGCTTTATTTTCAGCAAGACAATCAACAGCAAGATAGTCTACAATGATACTATCTATTTCTAAATCGGTGATATATGAGGTAGGTATGATAAATATTATGTAATATTGGTTATTCATGAAAATCCATACATAGGTACCAACCAATATGTATAGATAGGTGGATTTATATAAACACCTATTGCATTCATCAATGCAGTCATGTAAATAATTGCAATCGAAGAACAATGCCGAAACGGATGAAGCCGTCGTCGCATCATTGCGAAATGAATGCAAAAAGTGAATGGCGAGGATCGCGAGTCGCGAGGGGTTGACGAGCCAGTCAATCCTGTTATCGGATTGACCAGTTCCCGCAGACACGATGATGCAGCCGGAGATGCGCTGCTCGTAGAATAATATGAAAATAAATCTTATTCATTGCAGGGGTATTGAATTTTTTTAAATTGTAATAACATCCAATAGGTATCTACGTATTAATAAACCAAATAGTTTCAGGATGATTGATGAATATTATAGAAAGATTTTAAATAAAAGATAGCTAGAGCTTATCTTAATTTCTATAACAAAAACAATGAAGCAAAATACTACCTATTGCTGGTTTAGTTTATTAGCAACCAAATATTACCTAGCGACAGTGCTGAACTTAATTTTTGAGATGCCAATTTAGCATCACTTAAAAACCCATAGGCATTATTATAAAGGTATAGGTACACCTCTATAAAACCTTTAGAATTTTAGATTATAGATAATATTATTATTGTGTTTTTATTTCTGAGATATAAAACTCTAAAAATATCGAAAAACAATAATAACATGAGTATGTAGGTAGGTACCTACTTATATTATATTATATGCATTTATAAATTAATATTGATTATACATAATTAATTATTAAAACCTTATTACAGTAATTCTCAATGAACGGCGTCTTTGCCGTATATCTAGCAGTGGCGAAGGGTGGAGGTAGGCTCTTAAGATCTGCCATAAACAGTGCACATTAAACTTTTTCAGACATACATATTTGTTTTCATTAGACTACAATTTAAAGACAGTGTTGGTTAGTTTTTTAAAATTCAATTAAACCCTGAGAAACCAAGCCATAATAGATAATAGTCAAAAAATACATGTCTATCTATAAAATATCTAAAATTATGCAATTAAATCATACATAACTATGAATATTTTATAAATAGAATAATATTTTTTATTTATTATAGTTTGGTTTAGGCAGGGCTTAATGAATTAAAAAAATTAACCAAAAATATGTGTAATATGTATTTTTAATCCAACAAAAACAAATAACTATGAATGAAAAAGTGTGTACAATTTTGTCGTATTGCCCAAATTAGACCAAAACTATTATGGTTTCGTTTAGGCATGGTTTAATTGATTTTTAAAAACCAACTAACACCATCTGTAAATTGTAGTCTTAGTTCAATAAAAACAAATACATATGACTAAAAAAGTTTAGTGTGCACTATTTATAGCTAATCTTAATAGCCTACCTCCACCATTCGCCACTGATATCTAGGTTACTTAATAAATTACCATTATCTCGGTTTTTTTAATTTTTTAGAAAAAAAATAGTTCAATGCAAGCCTACCTACTAAAATTTGCACTAAACCAGTGGTTTCCAAACTTTATGTTACTACGCCTCCCTTTTAAAAAAATCTAATCTTGGCGCCACCACCCTCCATTTATTTCATTAAATAATACAGACACCTTTTTTAATAGTCAACAATATAGGCACTAATACAAAAATAAAAAAATATATAAAATAAACGAGGTTTTACTACTTAAGTAAGGTAAAGGCACTAATGGTTGACACTTTTGAAATATACTAATTAAAATAAGAAAACCTGTGCGTGTATCCATTCGAAAATAGCTTAAAAACATGTACAATGTAAATTTTGTGATGAACCAGTCAAAACTCATTTCTTTGCGAGCCAAACCATTAAAATGGTGAATATTTTTTAAACAGTGTGACAGAGTGAGCACGTATTTCAAATTTTCTTACCATATCCGTTAAGAATGCTGTACTCTTCCAGGTAAGAAATTATTACATAATATGTTTTTACTTCAGATTTTTGGTATCTTATATGTAATGATATATGTTAGACTCAGGGGGGGGCAAACTGCGGCCCGCGGGCTGCATGTGGCCCGCCGGGTATTTTTTTGCGGCCCGCCATCATTAATTGTACTTCTGATTACGAATAACTTTTTTATAATTTTTTAAAAATATTGATAAGTAATAGATTAAAATTTGAAGAATTTGTTGTTTCGTAAATGTTTTATCTCAGTACGTCTTCCTTGCGTCTCGTCTCACACAATATAACCACTATTTTCTACGTTGGACATCGATTTCAATAGATATTGATAGTGTGCCGACAGAGCTGCAACTTGAGATTATTTATTGATCTGCAGTGTGACACTGATTTAAGATAATTGCATCGTCGTGAAGAAATCTCCAAATTTTACAATGCCCTTAATTCAGACAAATTCGACCAACTTAAAGATTATGCAAGAAAAATGATCATTATTTTTGATCAACCTATATATGTGAACAAACATTTTCGATCATGAACCTCAATAACTTAGCAAGCTTAGCAGTTTTAAGAATATCAACTTCAAAATTTACACCTGAATTTAAAAAAATGTTCAAAAATGTACAACAGTTTCATTCTTCTCATTATTTTTTTTGTAATGTTTATTTTTTGTGATAATAAATAGTGTATATCTAAAAATAGTATTTTACTTGCGGCCCGCCGCTCATTTTGAATTCTTGAATTTGGCCCTCCATCCAAAAAGTTTGCCCCCCCTGTGTTAGAGTGTAGATTTGAATAGTTTTCGTGATAATATATTAAAATTTATGCCTAAAATTGATGGGTGTCAATTTTTGGACCACAAAATAAAGAAAACCTAATAGTTGACAGAGTATGTCAATTAGTAGTGATCACATTAAAGTTGCAATAAGAGTGATTTTCAACAATTTCGGCATACACATACATTCAGTTATGATTCCATATAAGAAATTATATTTTTCGTCCATCCTATCACAACAGTAGACACATGTCAACTACTAGGTAAATTAAATGTCACCTACATAGGTTGGCGTTTATATTTCGGGAATTGGCAACACTGGTGTTGCTAGGTGCAATTTGACTTCTGTATTTTGAAGTTTGACTTTTTAACGGCAAAAGTACTCAGAACGTTTTAACAAACAGACGCTTTTTATTTTTTTTTAAATTCATTTGAAAAATTTATCTCGGCCAAAAATGGAATTAACTCCTGAAAAATTTCGTGCGATTATTTTTCACAACTTTCAAGGTGGATTATCGTGGGAACAGTACATTACTAAACTCAGTGCTTTACATGGTGATGAAGCACCATCAAAAACTACGGTATATCGCTGGTTCAGCGAATTTATCGTGGTCGTCGTTTGCTCACAGACGAGCCGCGTGAAGGTCGTCCGAAATCGGTTGTTTCTAGAGAAAACATCGATGCTGTGCGTGAACTGACAATGCAAGATCGTCATGTGATATACTGTGAGATTGAGGCATTTCTGGGCATTAGTAACACCAGCATGTACCTATATGATCTTGCATGAACATTTAGACGTGAAGAACCTATGTTCGCGATCGATCCCGCATAATTTGACAATCGCACAAAAAAGGCGATTAATGCAATAAAATGCTCAAAAAAATACGATCGAAGTGCTTCAAAAAACGTTTATAAGATTGTTACAGGTGATGAATCTTGGATCTATACGTATGAGCCCGAAAGTAAACAGCAGTCGACCGTATGGGTCTTCCAATATGAGCTTAAACCAATAAAAGTTGCTCGAGCTCAAGCACTTCGAAGCAAATGGTCGCCGGTTTTTTTCGGAAAAACGGACCATGTCGCAACTGTGCCTTTAGAAAATCGTAGAACAGTCAATTCTGAATGGTACAGAACCATTTGTTTGCCAGAAGTTTTTGGTGAAATAAGGAAAAGCAACCGTCGGCGTCAAATCATCCTTCATCAAGACAATGCGAACTCTCACAAATCGGCTCAAACAAACGCTTATTTGAGTACTCAAAACATCAAATTAATGGGTCATCCGCCGTACAGCTCCGACTTGGCACCAAATGATTTCTTTTTATTCCCGACAGTCAAAAATAAATTGCGTGGTCAACGATTTTCTACACCAGAAGAGGCGGTTGTTGCATTCAAAAACCATATTTTGGAGTTACCTTCTGCAAAGTGGCAAAAATGCTTTTCAGATTAGTTCAAACGCATGGAAAAGTGTATAAATTATCGTGGAGAATATTTAAAAAAAAACAATAAAACTATTTTCATTAATAAAAAAATCGTTTTTGTTTGTTGTTCCCGAAATATAAACGGCTACCCTCGTATAAAAGGACAAAATGTTTCAATACTCTTAAACAGCTATGGAGGCAGCTATACATGATGTTAGGCAAAGCCTTCCAACTACAGCAGCTGCAAAAAAACATGATGTGCCTAGAATTACACTGTTATATAAAGTTAAATCTCATGTGTAGCAAGTTCATACATATCTGAAGAAAATAGAAGCAGTGCTGGTAACATTGACCAATCTTTACGAGTAACTGCAAATCCAAAAAAATATATTTCAGAAGGGAAAAAGAGATATCATAAATATGTCTGCGTTGTCCAAAAGGCATTTAATAAAAATGATAACATGGTAATGATTTGTTTTGACAATGCAAAAACGAGTCACCGGTTGATGGTTAATTCGTATGTAGGTACCAGAAAAGGTAAGGAGAAAATATTTAGGTAGGTACATGTAAATTATACCAAAATATTCCATGTTAACTATTGGTGTCTAAAGGTGTCAATTATTAGTGATTCATCTTTTTTGTCATGTCAAACATTAGTGATAAAAGATAGGATACCAAAATGTTTTTTTTTAAAAGGGTATTTGATTATTGCTTATTTTCTCTCATTATAATATAATCAGTAAGGGTTTTGTGCAGTGATTAAGATATCTGATTTTTAAATCTATGAAGAAATGTGTATTCTATATAAAAAACATGATTTTTTTCTTAATGTGTCAACCATTAGTGCCGTTACCTTACCTATATTATATTCATTTTTAAATTAATTTGTTTTTCATGCGACGAATGTGCTTGCTTATCAGCACAATCAATCTCAATAGTAGTCAATCGAAAATCATCATCGTTCATCGACAGATGGATTCTATCATGGGCCACACGTCCTGAAGCGGGCCTCCAGGCCAGGATCTTTCAACCATATATTTTAAATATTTAATAGCCCCGAAACAAAGCAGCGCCGCAGTCGACTTTTTTACTATTAATAAAATAATGTGAAAAGTGCGTTAGCAAACTAACCAAGAACTCAGTAAATAGATTTTTGTTTGCTTCAATATATCTGGCGTAGAAATCATTTAAAAGTGGAGACATGGCGAACTTATTTTTTTTGTAATTTTGATTTCCAAAGCTCCAATTTTTTATGAATGCCTTCACGTTGTCTTTTTAAATCAGCGAATGCATTAGTGGTCCTTGTATTGATTTATTCACAATTTTTTTTAATTTCAACCAAATTGATAAGTTTAACAAAATTCCTAAACAAATTTGCCTCAAATTTCAACATTATGATTTGACCCTTTTATTTCATTTTTTACGAGATAGCCAGCGCACTTCACAATAGTACCTATAGAAGTGAGATATTATAAAATTAGTCTACGTATTTTCAGACAGGTTTGCAAACAACCTTTTATAGGACTTTTTTGTGTATTTCATAACTAGCGGCCGTTTTATAAACTATGCATTTGCAAACTGCAAACTGCAAACCTGAGGCAACATTAATTGTGTTAAACTTTTCGCGCCTCCCTTTCCAACACTCCGCGCCTCCCAGTTTGGAAATCAAAGAGTGTTGCAAAGGAAGGCGCGAAAAGTTTAACAAAATTAATGTAGCCACAGGTTTGCAGTTAACAAATCCATAGTTTATAAAACGGCCGCTAGTTATAAACTACATAAAAAAAAAACAAGGCGCAATGAACTAATATTTTTACGTAATACGTACATAAGTACGTTTATGTATAAGTATATTGTTTACTTCTATTACTTTATTTTTCTCAAACAAATTATACCACGGTATGTATATCCAATAGCATTCATTATAAATGCATTTTCTTGAGAAAGTGTGATTTTTTTACACGAGAAGTCAGATATTTGTATAACTAAATTTTAATAAATGGTAGGTGAAGTACCTACTTAGATTTATATTTGAAATTAATTTACTTACAGTAATAAGCGTCGACTTGTCGAAATAGTAAGTTGGCTGTTTTTGTAAATGCAGCCAAATATGGAATCAATTGACCACCAGATGGCGAAATCTCTTACGTTTGCAGACATTGCAATGTAAACCAACAGGAATATTAGGTATTTGTAAATAATTAAGTATGCATACTGTAAATAATAACAAATAGATAAGACACCTTGTTAATTAGATGCTTGTCCAAAATAACCTATGTACTTACAGGTCATACAGCAGTCAGTGACTAAATAAAATGCATGTGCTTTATATTCGCAACTACTTCAGGGTCTGTGTCATATATATGTAGGTATATTATTTTTTCGATATTATTAATAATTAATCTTTTCCTTGCTTTTTCGTACAGGGTGGTTGTTGGTAATTTTGAACAATCACAAACACCCAGGTTTTGAGAAAATCACATAAATATATTGTGTCCTCACCGGGATCCAACCCAGAACTCCCGGATGGAAGGCCACGCACTGCATCACGAGAATCGCATTCTGTGGATATTATATTGTATGTTATTACTAAAATAACTAATTAAATAGTCATAAATAATTTACTATTTATAAGTACAAAGTAGTGACGTCGTGTGGGGTTAGACAGACCAGGCACTGCTTATGGACGAAAGAAAGGGAAGATAAGAGAATAATAGATTTTTTTGTTAGTACTTACGTACATTTTGCAAAAAATGTATTTCTTTAGCTTAGCTGATGGGCGGATAAACTTTCACTACCTATTCAGTTTTTCCTAACTACATTATATAGGTATATGTATTAAAATTTTAAACCGTTGCACCCATCGTATATAGTTTTATTCGTTATACCAAATAATAAAATTAATTAAATCAAAGAATAAAAGAATATACATGAATTAGAATTAGATAGGCGATACTTATACATCCCATTAAAAAAATATATATTTACAAAATATTTTTCTAATATATAAGTGTGCTGTACAATGTTATCTCGAGATACGAGTTTGTATTATTGAATTTAACCATTCAAGATTCGAAGGTTAGTAATGTACCTACTTATATAGCAAACAAAAAAATCGAACACTCAAATATTTTCGGAAAATTGTCGAGCGTTCCGGATCGTAAAATGTTCAATTTCGAATGCTGGCTGATAGATAATAATAACACATTTTGACACATGATTATTATTAATGATATTCATTATTGAACATATCTACAACCAGGGAACTCAGAAATAATTATTTATAAATTTATTATCTGTTCTGTGGGAACAACCTACGAAACATGACAATTGAGACAAAAAAAAATTAGGACCGAACTATTCATTCGAGGTCTACCTAAGTATGTGCCTACTTACAAATTATTTTTCCGTAGGTAGTGCATTGTAATTATAATTTACGCATACAATCAATTTAATACCTAGGTATCTTAGGACCTAGGTAGATAGATACCATACAAAGTACCTGATGAACAGATAAACACTGTACAGGTACACATGTGTACCTACATATTAAAATGGAATACAATAGGTATGCCTTCTGGCAGGTAGGTATGATTAAGAAATAATCAAATAGTGCTATGAGATGACAAAATATAGATTATAGTAAATTAAATTATTATCTATTGGAAAACTACAGAAATTAATAAAAATATGAGGCCTCTCGGGTACGGATTACTCACGGCATGGCAGGTATGGAAACAATGAGATATGCCCGTAATTCAATTAGGCGTGCGAAAAAAACAACTTCAACACAGTGGACGCTTTAAAATGATAGAATCAGGTGATAATCCATCTATGGCACAGGTGCCAGAACCCACCATCCATATATTATTACGTAAGTATTTACCCATTTTTTTAAAAGTATTTTTGATTCTTCATAAATTTAGGTATATCAGGTAACATCTGTTCTGTGAGTTATATTATGAATGTGTCCATTTGCCGTCAATTTGATCTAATGCGTCCAAAATATTGAAGTCTTGTGTGCAATATGCAAATATAATGTGACCTGAATACATATTATTATACGGTTGCAGCTTTCATTTTAGAAATACAGACACGAATATATTTTTTGTAACGTATTACTAGATCCAGATCTAGATAGATAGGTGTTGTCAATTCTTCATAGTTAAATAAAAATAACCCGAAGCTGCACAATTAGGTAGTTGTTGCTATATAATGTTAAATAATTATATAGGTATCTATGTTAATCGTTTAAATGTAAGTATTTAAAAAATATTCCATAGGCGGTCTTGTGAACGAACCTGCTCATAAACGACTGAGAATCCACAAACAAGTTTCATTTTTCGTTAACAGGTAAACACAGCAATAAGGATCAAAACTGCAAATCAGCGTTGATTTCTATGTGGTATTGTTGTCATATTCTACTAACGCGCCTACACATGTCCGCTTATGTAAATATTGATACATTCTCTTCTTTCGGGACCTCGCGAGTATGACTAAGGATGAATTAGCCGTCTGACAGTCTTCAGAAAATGATAGATGATTTTTAGTAGTTCACTGTGTGAGTAGTAGAGCGGTATTTTTTAGTCCTAACGGGCCTGACACATGTGACATCATTTCAGTGAATGTGCGGGAATACTGGACTCATATTTTATGTCCCGCTTCATTTTATCTACTTTTGAGTAACTTTCCCTGCCTCCTCACCCGCTGAAACGACCACGCATTCGTCAGGTCCGTAGAGGTATTAAATAAAAAGAGGGGCAAGAAATCGGCTTTCTCATACAACTGAATGAAGCAGGCCAACAATAGCTGATAACTTACGAGAAAAAGCGAAGCGATAAAAAAAATCAGGGCATCACGGAGGATTTACTTTGGTCATTATAACGTACCCATATAATAAAATGTTAACGTGGAAATTTTGCCGCAACTTGATTACCACCCCGCCCCACCATACTTTTTCAGCATACCAGCCTGCTTCACCATACTTTCATATAACCTGCCGCCCCCTAGGTCAGGACTAAAGAACACTGCTCTACCTACATACCTATTCCATACATTTATTATACGAATATACCTACAATAAATTGACAATAATTCTGTCTACTTTGGTAGGTTCTAAATGCCTTCGAGGTTTTAATCGATTATTACTGCGTAAACATTAATGTAAAAGGTTTGCATCAACCTAACCAAAGGTACGACTACTGGTAGAACGCCGTATAATATTGGTCGGTGTGTTGCGTCATGGAAACAGAAATAGCTGTCATAACCTCAATTCGGGTTATTGAATTGACAGGCCTTGAATCAGAGAAGATATTAATATGTTGTATAGTGAAACTTGGACTATTCGTTGCGTATAATAATGTTACCTATTACTCGCTTCGAGAACATAGATTTTAATCAAATCACAAGAGAAAAAGATATACAACACCGATAAAAATATAAGCTTGACACTGTACCTAATGGAGTGAATGTTATTGATCGCTTTTGACATTTGAATTCTTGATTTTAAGAATTAATTGATTTTATTTGTCATATAATATATTACATACATGTGCATGGGTACCTACTACGTATATTATACGTGTAGTATTGTAATGTCACTTATTATGCATACGTAGGTACCTACTTGCGGCATTGTAATAGTATGCAAATATTAATTGTATAGTAATTTAATGTCTTATTACGGTATAAAGGAAAAGTTAAGTACTTAAGTACCTAGATATTATAGAAAATTAGTAAAAAGTATTATAATTGTAATATTTTCAAATATTCTTATAATAGTAAATAGTAGGTACCTACTTAAATAATTTTCTACGTGAGATTTACCTTTCAATTTGTGGAGGCTTAATTATATTTTATAAAAGTGATTTAGGGTATTTAGACGAGATTAGGTACCTACTGTAGAATATCAAAGATGGCAAAAATCCTTGGGCCTTGAAAACCAGTAAAATAACTTGATTGATGGCCACCAAGTGCCTGACGATGATAGGAAGGAGAAATAAATAAAAATACAGTTTCTGTAATATTGCAATGAATTATAGACACTAATTATAGGTACATCAAGTGACCTGGCTCGATTAGAAACATGTTAGGTAGGTATTGTGTTGTTCTGATTTTGGGTCGTAATTTCTTAGGCTGTGAAAATCTTATGATACAAATCTAATGGCTACTCGAATGCTTCTTTCGGAAGCATCTTCTGAGAAGATGCGACTTTCATTCGTGAGTTTTATTGAGTCCCAGGGGTGCAATAAAACTTCCGTTAATCCCAACTTTACATGCAGTAAAACGGTGTATGTATGTTACGCAATCTATAAAATGAACATCCCCACTACTTACCTACTGTAGAATTTATAGCATTTTGCTGCCTATTACTTAATAATAAAATCATCGCATGTTAATAAACATCACATTAAAATTATTAAATACCGACAATGCACTCAGCCTGTGACAGGTGAGTAACTCAGGTGATCGCACCCAGTCTACAATAGGTACCTACAAGTAGATTATATCTATATTATAACATAACACACTTCATCTTATCGTCACCGATGTACACGACTCATTTGATGAACTGTCAAACCTACATTCGTTTGCGAACTACCTTGGCTTTTTCCCTTGGCTGTTCTGTTTTGTCGTGTTCTGATAAGTATGATAATTATCGTAAAATTTCTTAAGCAATTATGATAATTATCGTAAAATTTAACGAGGTTGCCGGCGACATGTTGCCAGTGTGAACCCGGCATTATAGGCATAGCGATTCCTGCTAATTAATTAATGTAAGTTTATTGAAGGATTCTCATGTTAAATTACAGTTTTGGTTTACAGGTTTTCTTTAGAATCAATATAAGTAGGTAGGTACTTACTTTTTTAAGTTAGTTGCTAATACAATGAGGTACCCGGTACCATCTAGTGAAACTATAGATATTTTATTGTAAGTACGTACTGATAAGCCAGGTGGAAAATTATTATCTAGGTAGGTAAATCACTACTTAGTTAGATAATGCGTAACTCAGCAAACGTAGTACGTAAGAATATACAATATTATGTAAAAGTAACATTACATTAACGCATAGGTACCTCGACCTACTAACTAAAGCAAAAAACGATGAAGATGAAGTACTTCATATTTTTCAATTGAATATTCCATAATGCCTATCATAAATTACATGATGACATGGTAATGTTTTGGAAACATAAGCCAGCCAAGTAAAAACTTAGTTCAAACGGGAAAAAAACAAATTTATATTCGACTGTTTAGGAAAAAGAGCGTAACCCGCGATTTTTCGAAAAGTGCTTTTATTAGATATTAACAATGTGCACGTTAAATACACGTTCTGTAAAAAGGAAGTATGCCGCAAATGCCGAATTATTATCTAAATTCAGGTATTAATTGAGCTTTAATTAAGTTTTAATTTAAGAAAAAAAGCATTTACCCTCAATGTTAATGATTTTTCTGTAATAACTTCTTTAATTATTATCAGATCGAAATGTGGAAAAGGAGCACCTATAAAATGGATTTCGCGTAACTCGGGTCAATGGATACTCATTGTCCGTAAGGGCGCCATAAAAATACTTAAGGGGGGACATGCTCGGCGTAGGTCAAAATGGGGCTTTATTGCATTTTCAAACCATGATCCTGGACATTCCTTAAACGTTGTAGATAATCTATTTATATAATTTTGAAGCCTTATTATCCTTTATATTATTTTAAGCATTTGATGACTGCATAAAGTATTTTTATTGCATAAAATAGTATTCTTTTAAACCTCTCGCTCTAATGTTTTAGAATATAGTCATATTTCGGTACATATCTGTGCAGTGGTGTTAAGATTTTTTACGTTTATTAATTTTTAATCACATTTATAAAACCATTAGTATAATTTATGACGAGATATTTTTTGTAAAATATTTACGATCAAAAATTATATTGATAATCTCTGTGATTCCAAATTTGACAAGAATTAGGCATTTTATTATTGAAAAAATCGGCAAGATTAACACATTCGAAGAAGATTCTAAAGATACTTATTATAAGCTATGTCTTTGAACATTCAAGTGTGATAAACATCTTACGAATAATGATTGCTTTATAATAATTATTGACCTAAGAATAAGGTAGTGTTTTTTTTAAATACATACAATAAGCTACAACATACGGCCGTAGCCATAAATTGACAAACTATAATTAAAGTAGGGAGTAAAATTATGTTAACGCGCGTATTTGAACATGTACCTAACCGAATTTATTTTTATTTTTTTAACGGTAGGTATGGGGAGGCGGGGCTAGTTGTTACGGGGGCATGTTGTTACATCCTAGATAACTCTCCCGTTATATGGTCATGTGGCGTAGGTGTCACACAGGAGACGTAAACATCCTGTCCGCAGTCGCTGACGAAAGGTTGCCTGCATTAATTGTATTCAGTTGAAATAAAACCATTTTGAGTGAATTTCATGTCCAAAGCGACTTTTGTTGGCCGAATTTGAAGTTTGATTGTTACCAAACTATAAGAGGTAAGTTTTTTTAAAGTATGCTATTAAAAATCTATATATTTATGCTCGTATTTTGTATATTTATCGAAGTAAATATAATTCCCGTGTTAATATTAAAATAATTTCAATTTTATTTGGGTCAAAGGGGCTAGTTGTTACAGTGAGGTGGGGGCAGGTTGTTACTGTATGAATTAACTCCACTCACTACCAGTTTACTACAAATTCTTTGTTATCTTCTTTATTTGCAATAGGTAGGTACTTATACCATCTAATTTTATCCTTCCAGATTACAATCTTACAATGATGAGGACAAAAAAAAACAAAACCGATAGAGGTAAAATTTCCCAGGAAACCGGCAACAGAGCGGCTAAAGAAATAATTGAAAACAGAATATCTTAGAAAAAAAGCTGCCCAAGCATACAAAGTAAACTATATGACCTAACAATGTTATATTGAACATAAAGAAAACCGTCAGACCACTTCCAAGTTAGTGGGGTTACGCAAAACCTCGCCAGATATTTTCTGTCGATCAAGAAAACGAGCTTGCAACATACATAAGAAAATGTAGCAAAATATTTCATGGCCCAAGGAACTAAGAAACTGAAAAAGAAAGTGGTGTTATCTTCTTCGGACGCAGAGAATGAAGAATGCTTCTGTTTGGAGAATTATACTTTCTTTAAACCTGGGCAAGAGTGGATCCAATGCACAACATGCAAAAATTGGGCTCACATTTCCTGTATTCGTGGGGATAAAGTTAATTTCATGTGTCAGAATTATGATTTTAGTAACTAAATATAAATGCAAAGAAAATCACAAGCAAAAAACTTACTTTTACATACACTTTCAATTATTGTTTTAGTTGGTAACAACGTGCCCCTACCCTGTAACAACTTGCCCCCGGCTGGGGCACATTGTTCACACTTTTCATTTTTTGTTTTTAATGCTATTGTAATTTTTGTAAGGTATGTATGGATACAAATAAACAGTATCGTAATAGCTAAATGATATGAATATATATGAATATAGAATTAGTAATAATTAATATGATGTGTCTTAAGATAAACAGATTTCAGATATTTAACTTTTTCTTTTTTTGTAACAACTAGCCCCGCCTCCCCCTACATGTTCAAATACGCGCGTCAATATCATTTTACTTCCTACTTCAATTATAGTTTGTCAATTTATGGTTACGGCCGTATGTTGTAGCTTAACCACTGGGGAATGACAAAAGAAATGGCGTATTTCAAAAAAACACTACCCTATTCTTAGGTCAATAATTATTATAAAGCAATCATTGTTCGTAAGATGTTTATCATTATCACACTTGAATAGCCAAAGACATAGCTTATAATAAGTATCTTTAGAATCATCTTCAAATGTGTTAATCTTGCCGATTTTTTGAATAATAAAATGCCTAATTCTTGTCAAATTTGGTATCACAGAGATTATCAATATAATTTTTTTATCGTAAATATTTTACAAAAAATATCTCGTCATAAATTATAGTACTTAATACTTTTATAATTGCGATTAAAAATTAATAAATGTAAAAAATCTTAACACCACTGCACAGTTATGTACCGAAATATGACTATATTCTAAAACATTAGAGCGAGAGGTTTAAAAGAATACTATTTTATGTAATAAAAATACTTTATGCAGTCATCAAATGTTTAAAATAAATATAAAGGATAATAAGGCTTTAAAATTATATAAATAGATTATCTACAACGTTTGAGGAATGTCTAGGATCATGGTTTGAAAATACAATAAAAACTCAATTTTGATCTACGACGAGCATGTCCCCCCTTAAATACTTTCTATCTATATTTCTTTAAAGGTAGGCTTCAAATAATCTCCTACTATGGATACTATGGAGCCTTCGCCACTGATATATATATACTTACTAGAAAAATATAATATGTGGGCCGTTAAGTAAGTAGTACAAAATTTCAGCTTCCTACCTTAAATATGAATTACTGATTAGTATACCCGAATACACTGTAATAACTATCTATACTAGCTGAGCCAGCTGGCTCTCGCCAGTCTGTCTCGCTAGGTCTTGCAGACAGCTTTTCGTCATAATGACATGGTGTTGGATTTTAATATAGTTGTAAAGTATGTATAGACGGCGCCATAATTTTCCCTTCGGGATGGATTTTCATTCACGTCAGACAGTTTGAATTTCGCTGATTTTTCAGTTTTACGATTTGCATGTCGTCACTGCCAATACAAATTTGTGAGTCATATGCATAGTCTATTCTGGAGTCAGGCCTTCACAATATCTCCTGACACCACTTCATGCTGCTATGCCTAGCAGAACAGCTGGCAATCGCCGATTGCTACCACTGACATTTTAATTTTAATACAATATATGTGTAGGTGAAGGGTAGTAGGGACTGAGTAGAATTAGGTTGGGATAACCTTCATCCAGCAGTGGATTGATCTTGGTCGATGATGATAATGACGATATTATGAATGGGTAAATATAATATCAGCAATTTTGATAAATATAGCAATTCATATGATCGACAGAAATACAAACAACTTAGAAAGGCCTTCATCCACCAGTGGATTGATTCAAGCTCATGATGGTAATGGCAATATAAATAGATATACGTATGTAATATCACCGATTTTGATAAATATAGCAATTCAAATGACATAAAGGAGAAGAATCAGGCATGGGAGGCCTTTATCCAGCAGTGGATTAGTTCAGGTCGATGATGATAAGGACGATAGAAATACATATAATATCACTGCCATACAAATTTGGAGTCATATGCGTAGTCTATTTTGGAGTCTGGCCTTCACAATATCATCTGACACCACTTCAGGCTGCTAGGCCTAGCAGAACAGCTGGCAATCGCCGATTGCTACCAATGACATTTTAATTTTAATTCAATATATGTGTAGGTATGTGCATTTAAATATGATAAATAATTCGAATATACAGCAATATTATGTGATTATCATAAAAAGCGATCCATTATATCCAAATATTAATCTCTTTCGGATCCCATTTACATAATAGAAAAAGGTTAGCAGCATAAAAAACAAATTTAAACATTGTTTTGTTTAATTGTCTATAAAAAATAAATGCCTGCAGCCATAGAATAATATTTAAAAAATCAAATTTTGAATTCAAAATTAACCTTAACCAATATAGTTTCCCAGTGCGGGACATTAATATTGAGACAAATGTTAATAAATAATAAAGCAATACGTCATATTATATATGAGAGGAATGGACTAATTCTGATAAAAACAGGAATTTATAAAACTTAAAAATGTGGAATCTGCTTAAAGAGGCCTTCATCCAGCAGTGGATTGATACAGGTTGATGACGATAATGACGATATAAATTGGTAGGTATATAAAATCACAAATTATAAAAAAATTAGCAGTTTATATGACTAAGAAGAGTAGAATTAGGTTGGGATAACCTTCATCCAGCAGTGGATTGATCTTGGTTAATGATGATAATGACGATATTATGAATGGGGAAATATAATATCAGCAATTTTGATAAATATAGCAATTCATATGACCGACAGAAATACAAAAAAAAATTAGAAAGGCCTTCATCCATCAGTGGATTGATTTAGGCTCATGATGCTAATGGCAATATACATAGATATAATATAATATCACCAATTTTGATAAATATAGCAATTCAAATGACATAAAGGAGTAGAATCAGGCTAAGGAAGCCTTTATCCAGCAGTGGATTGGTTCAGGTCGATGATGATAAGGACGATAGAAATAAGTATAATATCACAAATTCGTTAAACCTATAGTAGTAGAATCAGGTTTCCTTCATCCAGCAGTGGATTGATTGTGGTTGATGATGATGACGATATGACTATGTAGATAAATATAATATCACCGATTTTGATAAATACAGCAATTCATATGACAGAAAGGAGTATAATCAGGCTATGGGAGGCCTTTATCCAGCAGTAGATTGGTTCAGGTCGATGATGATAAAGATGATAGAAATATGTATAATTATCACAAATTCGTTAAACGGATAGTCGTAGAATCACGTTGCGGAACCCTTCATCCAGCAGTGGATTGATGATGATGAAATTCATGACTGTCAATAATACAATCAACGTAGAGAGGCCGTCATCCAGCAGTGGATTTATTAAGGATCGTGATAACAATGGCATTATAAATATAGATAGGTAGATAGCAGTGGCGACCGGTGAGTTATTTTACTGGGAGTTCACTTTTTTCACCTTTTGACTGCCGTAAAAAGGCATTTGCCTTCATCAAAACTTCTCCAAAAAATCAAAAAAAAACTATTGGTTTTTTTAATTTAGTACATTTAAAAGAAATCATAATTAACTCACTATTTATTATTTGTTGTACCTCTAAAAACAGTTTTTCTTGAAAAAAATGGATTTTAAACTTTAACACAAACTGGTTGACACGAACTATTTTGTTTTTATCGAATTATTAGTACTACCGAAATATCTCGTATCTGGCAGTGACCGGGATTTATTGTTCATTTGTATGAGAAATCCATTCTTCTGTTTTTCATCGACACAAATTATTCAATTACGCGTTTGTTGAAGTCAGGAATCTCTTGCATCATTCTTTTTTCGATACTGAGCATACATAATGCGTTCAATCTTGATTGCGCGATGGTGTTTCTACTAAAACACTTGATCCGTTTGAGTGTGAAAAAACATCTTTCGCTTTCCACTGATGTCATCGGAATAGTAAAAATTAAATTTAATAGTAAAACCGTTTCCGTAAATGTGTCAATGAGATTTTTTTCGATTAAAATGTTTTATAATGCTGGGGCGCCATCAGCATTATAAAAATTATCCAAGCTGTGAATAACAGACAATTCATTTTTGAGTTTATTTTTATCTAAAAAGTCAGACGTATTACAGAGCTAGTTTGGAGAGATATCATAATTGATAAACATTGTGAATTTAGTTATCAAACTGAAAAAAACTTGAAGTTTATTTTTAAATTGTACTTCGCCTAAATTTGAGAAATGTTGTCAACATGTGCGGAAATTTTTTTAAAAAGAAAAGAATTTATTTTATTGAATATAATATATAATATTGAATAAAAATTGTCAAACAATAATTGTACGTGTGATACGGGCTGTATTGTTTTAAACCCGATGAAGCCGCATTCGGGCCGAGAGCGACTGAAACTGTCGCTCCGGAGCACGTAGAAAAAATATTTACGTATTGCTATTCCACACGACAGACGACGCTCTTTCTAATTGCAAAGAAATCGAAATTAGATTACTGGGCGCTTTGGTACGAGCGATGTCGGATATCGCTCCCATCAACATATGATAATATTATTATTTAAAATAGCCGGTTAAAAACACATATTAGAATTTGTTTTTGTATATGAATTAATGACTACGGTAATAGATCAGAACACTTTTAATTAATCAAATATAAATTAAATACTCATTTAAAAAAAGTCTTTTCGCATAAATTGAGTGGGTGGGTGTGCACCGCTCCAGCGCTCTCAAGGAAGAATCGCCACTGGTAGATAGTATAATATCACTGATGTTGATAAATATAATAATTCATGTGTAAGTAAGGAGTAGAATAAGGCTAAGGAGGCCTTCATCCAGCAGTGGATAGGTCAAGATTGATGATGATAAGGATAATAAAAATAGATAGATATTATACAATATCACACATTTTGTTAACTATAACAATTCGTATTAATTTCTTTCATTGTTTGCAATGGCAACTTAATATGACTATATCAATGGAATTTAGTAGCCTAGGTAATTATTCAATAAAAAAATAGTGCGTAAACAGCCACAAAGAAGTAGTTTAAAAAAACAAATTTGTTATTAATTAATAGAAAACTCATCTTACAATAAAAATGTCTTGATTGAAATTGATTATTTATGGCTGCTAATAGAAATGCCACATTTTTTCGATTAATTCTGCAAATTCTAAATTTGAATTCTGACACGTCAAATGAAAACGTTCGCAAAAGAAAACAAATGACAATCATCAGTCTATTAGTTTGACAGATAAAAAGCAGTGACATGGTTTTAGATTATATTTTCGTAATAATTAGTGAGGAAATATGTATTTATTTTGTGTTAAAACTCAAGAATACGCCAATGTGCTACTTACAGATTTGAATAATTTTGTGGAATATTAATTTAGATATTTTGCAATATTGATTATATAGAAAGTATTAAACGACATTATAATCAATTTGAGGTACACGGACAGCAAGATGCGAAAATGTATGGTGACGGATGTAAAACGCGATTTAAAAATGATTTTATCTGTGATTGTGTCGAGTTTTATCAGATTGTGCCCGATTCAAATGGAAATAGATTCGGGACTCCAAAAATTGAAGTGAATTCCTTTAATAATCAACAAAGTGGTATTTAAATAAAAAAGTTGACGTATTTTCCAAAATCTCTTAGGATAATAATATATAGGAGATTCTATACTCTAGGGGTAGTTAACCTTTTTATATCTACCGCACACTTTTGTATCTGTTAGTAGTAAAAAAAAATTACCGCCCACCGGTTCCACAGTAATGTGATTTATAAAGTAGGGAAGTAACTTTACTTTATACAATTTATAAAGCAGAGTTACAGCAAGTTAAAGCATATAATAATAAAAACTTACAAAATACTTTATGTCAGACATTCTCTAATTTTGGCAGAATAAATCTTTATAAAACAACTTACTGTAGTTAAATCTATCTTTTTATTTATACTTATTAAAATGTTTTTAAAACCCCTACCGCCCACCATGAAATCTGGAACGCCCACTAGTGGGCGGTATGGACCAGGTTGACTATCCCTGCTCTATAGTATATACTATACCGTAATACAGATCCCACCTGTTTATTACTCCACTGTGGATGTAGCATTTTGTGTGTACTTAGGTCCAGTGTGGTGCAGCGCACATCTCGCGGGTCAACGCATCGGGCGGCGAGGAGATAATTATAACGACGCAGCTGTCGGGACAGGTTTGCAAGAACGCCAAAAGAAACAAAAACTAGTGCTGCAGCAAGATTTTTGCCAGTGACGGAGGAATAGGGTGGGCCGAGGCCGAGGGTTTAAGTACACTCGTAGGGCAACGGATAAATTTGCACCGAAATTATTAGTAGATTCATTGCTTTTTCAAGCGGTATTTTGTGGCCAATAATGGCAATTACGTAAATTAAATAAGGTATTCTTTATCGCGGTGGTAGGAAAAAAACGCAAACCTTGCTAATAATATCAGCCGAAACGACACGTAGAATAAGACGTATTGGATGATAGCAGAAATAAAGGAAACCTGCGCGACGATTCATTTAAATGTTATGCTAAGAAGCCATACACCATATGGAATATTTACATAAGTACTCAGGTATTTAGTTTGACACGACATCCATCCATTCATACACCACAAGACATTCAAGGTAGAGCATTCAAAATTTTAAAGCGAGCTTCAGACGTAATCGCATACTTCTTGAGCAGTATAGGATGAAGGGTATCAGTTTAGGATTGAACTATGTTGTCGAAAATGAAACGAAAAATAGTGACTATACCATTGGTGGCGAACCTATGGCACGCGAAATGATTTTGCATGGCACGCGTTTGAAGAGAAAAAAATACCTATAACAATAATAAATGACAGATCGCATTGTATAAAAATAGCAGGCAAACAGTTTTCAAGAAGATGCATTACGTTTAATTTAAATACATATATAATTGCATAGGTCTGAACATAGATTTTATGCCACACATATCATATTATCGCACTAAGCTCATCTGGCGGCGGGGAATGCCGCGCCTCGAACTTATAATTTTGATAGATTTACAATGATTGAGAACACTGTAGCGCACGTTTTGTTAGTCCTATGTGGCTCGATGGGTAAAAAGGCCTTGAATGGAGCCGTGGCGTGGGTCCAGGTTCGATCCCGCGGCTGGATTATTTTTTGTAAAATATTGTAAGTTTGGGAACAAAATTCAAGTCCCTTAAGAATGTTTATCCTAGCACTCTTCGCACATTGCTCGAAGGTATCGTACATGTATGTAAGAATATAATCAATGCGCAAAAATAAATGCATAAGTATGATCCACCTAAATGTCCCAAATGACCTAAATAATAAGACAGAGCGTTCCTGATGAAGCACGCTGAAGAGTAGAATGCACGTAGAAGCACTGAGATGTTGAAATAATGTTCGACGTACTTGTAAGTGGGTACTTGCCTACCTACCTATTGTGATGCAAGTTCATGTTCATGATCAAACGAGTTACACTCGGTCGTCAAATTCGGCGGACGCGAATGATGTAAGAAAAAATGCTGAAGATGATTGCATATCGCGAAATTTGTCAGGCCGAATATCTTCGGAACAAGACGTGAGCTAAATTTGGGAGTGGCGACAAAGGACGATATGTACCTGGTTGATAGTCAATAAATAAATCATACTGGACAGTTAGTTAGGAGTATCTACTCGAAGTAATTGAATTCAGCATCCACAAAAACATTATACTTTATTTGATACCTAACTTGCAAAATATAAATTATTTTTTAGGGGTGATTCGGGAAACTTAGCCGCCATTTTGTCAGGGGATGAATTGCGATTACATATCCTCTGAGGGCCTACTGGGGTTGCTTCGAAAACTTGACGGAGAACTCTAAATCCACTGCATCCAGCAACGTGGGTAACCGGCCATATGAGTCTTCGAGGCTTTATTTAGAGGAGTTATTAAGGTGACGCATCAGTGAAACCTGACTGTAGGCGCGACGAAATTTTGGACTCGCTGCCATTCAGTGAGAGAATGTCGAGCCAGAAACACGTCACTTTGCTGCGTGATGGCGACGGGTCAATTAATTCTAAAATCGTGTAAAGATGACTAAAAACGTTACCCATTTACTTTAAAAAGAAAACATGTCAATGAATATATTATTATTGTTACTAATAGAACAATAAACAGAACATAAAATGGATGTATGTTGGATTTATATGACAAATAATATTTCGTTTGACAGGCGTCATTTGCACCCGCGACCCGCAATCCGCGCATCGCCTAGCAACGATCTTTTTAAACCGTGCCTCAACTAATGCATGACCTTAACTATTTTGGGCTGAAATTGCACAAACAGATCATCGTTAATACGGATGATCCCACTTTAGATTTCTGTAGCGTTTAACTTTAACCGTTATAAACTATGAATCATTAATTTACGTGGTGGCGGCGCTATACATATTCAGCCGTCCTTTGAATAAAATAAATACTTGTTAGATAGGCAATCATAATAAGTAACTATGTACACTACCACAACCTACTACTACAGATCTTATACTAGCGCTGGCACCTACATATTAGCATGTAAGTACATACTTAAGAGTATATTTTCTAACTATAGATCCACCAGTATAAGTTGTCCGCTGAGTCATTCAATATTTTTTATACTGTAGATGAGTTTAGTTCCAAATTCGAACACCTGACGATTTAGGATGGTACGAGGGTGGGTCAATAAATCCTTAGAAAAGCCGACAGGTGGCGCGACTAGTACTGTAAGCGGTTTGTTTTCATGCAGCGGCACTACCGATTCAGTATGCTGCGAAGTTTCAATCAGATTGGTCGGGTTGTTGTGTGTTTCTCGTACATTTAAAAAAAAAATGCTTGTTTACAAAAAAAAAAGGAGAAAATTGAGTTTAGAGCTGTTATTAAACATTTTAATATAAAAGGGTTAACAGCAAAGGAAATAAAAAATGAGTTGGATTTAGTTCACGGCATATCTGCTCCTTCACTTGCAACTATTTATAACTGGTTAAATGAATTTAAACGTGGTCGTACATCAACAAAGGACGAACCACGCTCAGGACGTCCTGTAGAGGTGACTACACCAGAAATGATCAATAAAATCCACGATATGGTGTTAAGTGACCGAAGATTAAAGTTGAGTGAGATAATTGAGGTGAGGTTACAGGGATCTCAAAAGGTAGCGTCATTTCTATTTTACATGACAAATTGGGCATGAAAAAAAATTCTGCAAGATGGGTGCCGCGTTTGCTCACAGTCGACAATAAACGCAATAGGGTGGTGGCCTCTAAAGCCCTGTTGTCGCTCATGCAACGCAATCCGGATGAATTTTTTCTCCGCTTTGTGACTGTAGATGAAACATGGATACACCGCTATACTCCCGAGACGAAAGAACAGTCAAAGCAGTGGATTGCGAAAGGCAAACCATGTCCAAAGAAGGCGAAAACCGTAAAATCAGCTAGTAAGGTTATGGCTACTGTATTTTGGGATGCACGTGGAATTATTTTCGTTGACTATTTGGAAAAAGGAAAAACAATAACAAGGGATTATTATGCATCTTTATTGGACCAGCTAAAAAACAAAATTGAAGAAAAACGGCCTCATTTAAACAGGAAAAAAATCCTCTTTCATCAGGACAATGCCCGTGTTCACACATGTTTACGATCAATGGCTAAAATTGAAGAATTGAAGTTCGAATTGGTCGACCACCCACCGTATTCGCCAGATTTAGCCCCCAGTGACTTTTTCCTTTTCCCAAACTTAAAAAAATGGCTGAGTGGACAACGTTTTTTTTCAAATGAAGAAGTCATCGATCGGACAAATGCTTATTTTGAGGACCTTCCGAAAACTTATTTTTCTGACGGTTTAAAAAAAATTGAGAAACGTCTAACCAAGTGTATTGAGCTCCAAGGAGATTATGTTGAGAAATAAAAAAAAAAAACAAAAAAAAAAACTGTTTTAATGCTTTTTTCTAAGGAATTATTGACCCACCCTCGTATATCTATACTTAATCTATCTATACCTACATTTAGCTTTCGTACTTAGATACTTATTTAACGTCTAGAATTAATAATTTAAGTGGTAATTAAAAACCTACCAATTGTATTACAATGTTCCAAGGTTGCATAACAATAGTATCGTGTTATCAACTTATACGACTGCAATTAACACAGCGATAAAATGGAATTCAAACATTGAACGAACTATCCGTGCATATTTTAGTAGACAGGCAACGCCTATCAAATGACTATAATATGTCCAATGTGACAGAATGTAAATTATTTAGAATCTAACTAATGAAATGTTTGTTTTACTCAACTTTGGATGAAGTATGTGGTGATCCAAAATTCGCGATACAATCTTTGAAGTATTCTGATTTTTTGACGCTTGGCACACACAAATTAATTTTAATCACACCATAAACCAGTGGCGAAGACTCTATAGGGGACCATTTAAAGCCTACCTTTTCAAGAAATATAATAAATAACCTAAGACATTTCATAGGTAAAAAAATAATAACCTTGAACAGAGATAATATATTTATTTACGAAGCAGCAGCGCCATCTATTTATTTTCCAACAATCAAAGCCATCCATCTATTCACATACAAATTATACAATTACAAATTGATAAACACATGCAAACGGAGGCTTGCTATAATCTAAAGTTTTTTCTAAAGTACTTCGATGGTGTTTGTCCTTGAGACCTGACTTAACACAGACAGACCCTGTCTGCTTCCGATATATAAAATGGGAGATGCTCACACGGTAGACCCTATCTTTGTTTACTATTCGTTCATGTTATATGCCAGGCAAGCACTGACTGCAGTCTAGTGCAGCTAGCGCAGTCGCAATTTTGTTAACGCTAGTTCGATTCCCGGTTCACCATCACTTTTTTTGTCAAAAATCTATTTTTAGTGAAATCAAATTAACACAAATATTAGATTCCCAAAATAACAATAACAAATATTATTACATTACTATAAGTAATTACTTACATTGTAAGTACCTAAGAATTCACTCAGTATCTGTCAAAAAGTGTCAATAATTCATCTTTACTAACACTGTTCTCGAGATACTTCTCCATGGCAAGTTGCTGGGGTGAAAGAAAATCGAAAAGTTTTCAACACAAAAAATCGGAAACGTTAATCGGTTTTTAATTAAGCAAACGGTTAAAACTTTCCACTAACTGAATTAAAAGTCATTATAACGGGATTGTCATAGACTTCTTTCACTACTATTTTCAAAATTTTGTATTTTGTTCGGTGCATTGTTGTATTGTACAAATCCCCTATGTCGAAATAATTACCAAGCACGAAGGTATGGACCGGACCCACCTACTGTGTTGAATACAATATTATAAAGTAATGAGCACAGTTCTACCATTTTTTATTTATCTGTGAATTCATTAATGAAGAACAAATTCTCAATATTAAAACGTTTCAGTTCACTATTGGGTTAAACACCGAACATAAAAAAAATAAAGAGTTAAGTAATTCATTTACGGGAAAGATAATTTTTCAAATAGTTCCCAGATTCAAGGATAAGGTTACGTATTTATATAAGAACTCAAATCTAATTTGTTGAGTTACATAAATAATATGTAACTCACATACTTACTTGAGTAAGTAATTACGTACAAGTTTTTTTTTCATTAAAAAAAATCACATTCATAGTATTTAGCACTGGAAAACATGGACAAGATTTCAATCTCGGAATCAGAAATAGTAATTCCGAAATGCCAGGACTGAAAATGATGTCCGGTATGAAAGCAATTCCTAATAGTAACTACAGTGTGTGCCGTATGGCAAGATTCTCAAACCAGACAGGCATCAACGACCAACATTTCATATTATAAATATTAATTGTGCAAGTCAAGCCTGTTTATCAATCCATGTTAGGCTCGTCTAGGGGTTGGATTACGTTGTTATTCCCCTATGCTACCCCTCTTAATTATTGCCGACATATTAAATATAGTGCTTTCTAACTACAACGGTAGGATATAAGTGAATAATCTTTACTATTAGTAGGTAGGTAGGTAGTGCCTAAATAAAACGACGTTGATCACGCCATGAAGCTTTCCAATAGTGAAGTAACTATTATACCAACCTAAATCGAATTGGTTATAGTTAAGTACATTATGACCAGTTTTGGCTTTTCTATCGGCACTCGTTTTCAATAATATAAGTAATATAAATAACGTGTTCTTGCAGTTACTTTAAATATTGAAACATAAAAGTGGCTATTGAACTATAAAACCCCGTCATTCGCATTAGACCGTTAGATACAATGTATACTTTGTAAAAATATAAGCAGGTACACATTCAAAAAGCAGACATTATAGAATAATTATTTAATACTAGTTGTATGTTGTATCTACCATCTAGAACAGGGGTAGCCAACCTTTTGCATACCATGCGCCAATTTTTTTCACATATGAGCTCAGATGAGCCATAGAACTCAAGCACCTTTTCTACCTTCTTACGTTCACGGTTGGGGTTGGAGAATAGGGATAGGGGTAGGATCTGCTTCGCTTAGGGGAGGAAAAGAAATAACTCAATCACGCAATTCAATTAATTAATTTATGCCAGTTCAAAAAACACACGTTTATTGGAGCACCAATCTACAATAGTCAGAAATGATCTCTTGGATGAGAGGGTGATCGCTGTCGTGGACCCCGCTGATGTGCTACACTCTACTGCTCTCATTTGGTGAAGATAACTCTGGACCACAGTTGTTGGATGTGATGTGTGAGAGAGAGAGAGAGAGAGAGAGAGAAAGAGAGCTCTGAGCGGGATGGAGCACTGAGAGTCTTTGAGCGTTTGGATTTCGCTAGCCTTTAAATGTTTCGTGTTAAATTTATTACTGAGAGCAGCAGAGAATTCATTAAATTTGAATCATTCGCGACCTTGTTTTACGTTTAATCAATTTCATGGATAAAAATGATTATTCACATATGTAATCCAAAGCAACATATACATATAACTTTTGCAAATTTTCTTAGCTCTGGAAAATGTTCACAGGGTAATGAACCCCAGAAATTAACTATGTCAGAAGCATTTTGATCTGGAAAAAGCTCATCAAATTTCATTTTCAATAATGAATTTGTTTTTAGGTCAATCATTTCCATTTGTATGTTACTAGGCATCTGCATTACATTTTGTTCACTAAGTGAAAATGGGTTTATAAATGCGAGCATGCAGTTTTCTTCTTTAACAAAATCATGAAAACGACTTTCAAATGACCCTTACAATATCTTGATTTTTTCAATATATTTGGTCAAATTGCTATTATCCGCAGCACATTCATTCTGCTCTTTCAAGTGTGGAAATTTACTCAAATCCTCATTTTCTAACTTAGAGATGAACAGTTTTAATTTCATTTTATTCCTACAATTGTAAACTGTCAAAAAATGGGATGGACTGATGAGTAAGAAGGCTGTATGACTTGAACTGAGAGCACCCAGGTGTTGAAAATATGAAGATGGATTCAATTATGGCGCCTACTTCAAAAGAATAAGTAGGCGCAAAGATGCAATGCGCCACTTGTATCATCCAATGCGCCACGGTTTGGCCACCACTGATAATCTAGATATACTTATGGAAGTAGGTACCTAACCTTTATCGGCGTAAGAGTATGATTAAAAATCATATTTAGTATGGTATGGTAGATAGCAAAAAACATCGACTGCGGCGCAATTTTCGTTCATATTATTAAACATCGTAGTAAAAGATAACATACTATATGAAAATTAAATAATGATTTCAATTATTTTCATTTCTTGTACCTATGCTTCCATACAAAAATAGGTTTATATTTGGGATGGGGTGGCAATTTTGGGTTGGCATCCGGGCAGTAAGTAACCTTCATCGGCGCGTTCCTGCACAAACTTATTCGTTCCACAAAATCCATCATTTTTGACATGTCCCATTAATTTTTAAAAATACAGCCGATCAAATTCCGCTTTATAAAACATTTGTTAGAAAGTTGCATACTTAATTATATTTAATATGATGAACAGATGAACCTACAAAGATGACAGCCAAAATGTTAATGTTAGTTAATTGTCTATTATTGACATCACTGTTAATTGACTACTAAGGACCCGCATCATATCGGTGGGCGTTGATAACTTCACGTATGCTGTGCTCATTTCGAAATATTTGCTCAATTATCAATGATTGAGAGCATACAGCGGGACGGGACTCCTGGACTAGTGGACCGCAATTAATCAATGCAGCAAAGTGCCCAGTGAAGAATTATAATAATATATATACCGACCTCTCATATACAAGACTGGTCTAGTTATATGCGTTAGAAATTCACGCAGCTTTTTCGGAAAAATTAAATGTAAGTGGTCATCGTACGGAAATTAGACAGGCATTACCTCTTTGCGAGGACGCATTGTAGCTCTAGCATACTAATTGGATTTGATGTGTATGATTGTTTTCCTGTAAGAAAACGTTACGACTCGCATTTGCGTATTAGGTAAGTATCTGATAAACGTAAAATTGAATTAGTCCTTAGAAGACAAGAACAAGGCCGGTGGTTCAAAGCCCGCCAGAAAAACAGCTATGTTAATAATTAAATAATTCTTCTTTTTCTCAGAGCATTTTGCAATGGTTTGGCGAAATCACCATAAGAGAAAACAATTATTTGAAAGTGCTCATCGTCAGCGGAAGCCATCGGGGGTCAACGCAGGAGTCAAGTGAATGACACTACGGGACTCTCAATACCTTCAGCCATGCGGACATCGGAATGCATGGGTCTCTAGAGAAATAAAACCAGGACAGTGGTGGCAGGCCTATAACACGCTGTACGCACATAAATTCTGCGGGCACGCGAAATAATCAACCTGATCTAGATTAAATAAATGTCTCACTCCATGTCATCACCAGGCAACAAACAGTAAAATACTAACATACAAAATATATGATACATTAGTTAAAACATAATATGGAGAATCGATAATAGGTAGGTACACAAGACAATAAAATTATTAACAATGTTAATAAAATAATGTAAAAATTTGTGGTGAAAGAGCGCCGAAATTTTAAACAAATACAAAAAAATATGATCAATTAAATTGGAATACGTAGGATATTATTAGGAACTCACCTCGTGTAAATGACGCTGTTGAGGTGGATGATCCTATTCCATCCGTAAGGAACGACAATGTGTGCCTTATTGGGCGGCTGCGCGTCAGCCGGCGCCTGTCGATCACCAGGCACACTATTTGGCACACCACCAACACTATTATTCACTCCGTTCACCACACCCGCACTGGCACTAGAACCCACTGCACTGTGTTTGGCACCCGGCATCATGCCCAGCACGATCCCCCCGGGTGTCCTCACAAACTGATGCGGCAAGTTGTTCACTATGACGATCTCGCCATCCATGCCGATGGATACGCCCTGGCGCACCATCCCGTCCGGAACAAAGTTTGATCCTACGCCTTGTTCGTAAGTCGGTCGTCTTTGATTTTGACGTGTATCTTCGTGATCAGTGTGTCCCTCATTGTCCATAGCACCTTGGTTCCCTTCTCTATTTGAGATGATCTGTCGGTTTACAATGCTTATGCTCCTGTTAACAATCGACTGCTGGGCTACATTCTGCTCCAAGAATTGATAATTCGGCATAGTCATTTGGGCCGTTTGCATATTGTTATCAATGTGATTTGATAAAACCGCATTAGAATTGTTAGCAATGACAATGTTCCCAGGTGTCGCGCCGTGATTTAAGACAGCTCGGTTTTGGCTGAGGACTATTTGGTTTTGATTTAATATTTGCTGCCCGTGAATAGCGCCAGGCAATATGAGAATGTTACCAGGGCAATCGTTCTGACTGTCGCCAGAGCTCAAACTAGAGCACGACTCTCCAGCTTCTGATCTGACTGATTCACTTCGAGACGGATTGGCCGTTGAATTTCCACCGGATTGTCCATGCTCCTGATTCATTTCTAAAAAACTATTCCCGCACAATCCCGCTTGGATTAATTGATTACTTGCAAGCTTATCGGAGCTCTTATTGAAAGAATTCAAAATGTCTGCTTGCAGTATTCTTTGACCTCCTTGTATGCCGATAGAAAATGTATTATTGCTCAAACCAGGAATGCAATTGTTATTATTATTAGAAGAGTTGATTTGATCGACGTTTATTTCGTTGACTGTTTTGCAATTATAAACTGGAGGTACAGATTGGCTTTTATCGGGGATGCTTATAACGTTGGATAAACTAGCAGGATGTTTTTGAAAAGGAATGCCATTTTGGAAAGCAGTCTGATAGTGTATTTGCTGTAAACTTCTGTCAGCAAGATCGTCCTTGATGAGTTTTTTCTCGCCTCCTCCGGTTGGAAGAAGATTTTTCCCGGAATCTACTTGATCCGACTGATGCATGCCACGCCTCGTGATGCATTGGCCGGGATGGATCTGCTGATGATGCTGGCCTGGACCGGCGTGGAGAGGTCCTCCGGGATGTTGAGGGACATAGAGCAGAAGGTTGGGCAGCGGCGCAGGAGAGGCTTGAGCCCCGGGAGGTTCAGCCTTGCCTGACATTGCGCTGGCGGGTCAGGTCACGTCACGACACACCACAGCCCATCAAACCCTTACCGGATGATCTTCCTGCAATATGTTGGGACGGTTATATTATAGTTATCTGGCTAAGAGAATCCACCTGCTTAAATACTTAGGCATTTTAAATAAAAGAAAATATCAGATAATAATCTTCTCGTTATTCAAATCGTTTGACATTGTCACACTCAGATATTCATAATACACCTACTACGCTATACGAAAAAATATTTTTTGATTCCATACTATCTACATATTTAACTTTAGTGTTCTCCATATTTTTCTATGAGTCATGGACCCTGACCCAAGGGAGCAGAAGGCAATTAATTGATGCATTCGAAATGTGGTGTTAGCACTGAATCCTTCGTATTTATTGGATAGAGCACAGGAGGAACCAGTCAAACATCCAGAGATTGCATATAAAGGAACGGTTCTCGACAATATGTCTGAGACGCATTCTGCAGTTTTTTGGACATTTTTCGGCGCGGACCGGATAACCTGGAGATACTGGTGGTTTTGTGTAGCCTCCAGGGAAGGCGAAGCAGAGAAAGAGCATCGGAGCACTGGAGCGACCAAGTGAAGGAGCTGGCTGGAAGCAGCATTCACTCTGCCCTGAGAGAAGCAGAGGATCGAGAGGGGTGGAAAGTTTCGGTCGCTCATCACGACCACTGTCACGTTCCGCAGACATGCGGGAACGACCAAAACATTATCAATGTATCAAAATGATACCATTGATTCATAAAACGTAGCTTACAGCCTAGTAGGTACCTACTGAGCGACCACTTGCACCTTCCCGTGTAAAAATTATACAAAATATTTGTAAACTTTTGCTGCTACACAAATGCACATGACATGGTCGAATATTTGTATGGTACTCAAAGCATGTTCACGTCTACAAACATTCCTATCAGATTAATTAAATATGTAGGTATAGTCCACGTGGTAAAACAATGTGCGATTTATCAAAATATCGCTGAAATGTTGAAAGTGTAAAAACAATCAAATATGTCTACATTTACTTGTTTTTCAGTGCTTTAGCACGTGTTTTCCATCCCTGGCGGAGTAGGTAGGATTTGTTGAAACCGTTTTTAAGCATTGTTATTAAATAAACAATAAACTTTATTTGATTGAGGGCAGATGGAAGTCTGTACGTACAGTATTATGGTATCTACTTAACACAGAAAATGCAAATTACCTATAAATACCTATAGGTTCCCACATCTTGAGTAGCTAGTATGTTAGGAATAAGCAAGACATTTTTACGGGCAGTGGTTGTTAGCAACAAAACACACATAAAAAATACAATAAATGTGGGGACCTACCTATTTTAGATTTTATACCCTACTGTTTTAGAGACTGGCGCTCTACCAATTGCTCCACCGTGGGGCACGGTGGTATACCACCGTAATAAAACATTGTTTAAACATTTAGAAATTTAGATAGAAACATAATATTATTATGTGGGTATGTATGTAGAATGCTGTTAGATTTTTCTGGCAGTACAGGCGACTCACTTAAGTGTTGGTTTGTTACTTTCAAATGACACTATTACCGTTACAAAGTGATTTAATCGTGGCCGCAATGCCAGAAAAATATGTCCTTCCTCTACTTAATATTATAATTTATTTCTATTTAGTACCTACCTAAGTACTAACTAATAACATAAACATAAACGATATAATTTTCGACATAATTTTGTTTCTAGGAACCAAATAACTACTTCTTTCACGTTTAATTTTAATTCAATAAGTACCTACCTACCTACCTACCTATGTGTCAGTTTTTTGTGGGTTAGAACATTGTGTCCAAACAGCCAAAGCCGGTGGCACAGCTATGTACCTACTAAATAATGATATAGTGCAGTTAATTTGAATTTACATGTTGGGTAGGTTAGGTACCTACTACAAATTACGAATTAAACACTTCTTCATCATCAGTCATCACAAATAAATTAAGTATATTGATTAGGTAGGTAGGTATCTGTATACTTACTTCACATGAAATGTACATAGTTAATATAATTAATAACATCACTATTTCAGGTTTGCATGCAGCTATTGTTGATTTGATTCGATTTTTAATTAGGCAATATTACTTTTGATTGTGGCAGACAATAAACAAGTAAGACATCGTTGTGGTTTTTAATAAAATTGTTTCATATAAAAAATATTTTCAATAAAATTGTTTCATGTAGCCAAGTAAAATAAAAAAAAAATGATTCCAAATTGGTAAAGATACAGTATGTACAACAGTACCCCACCTAGAATCTAGAATCGAGGTAGGTACCTAGGTACGTACATAACTATTCAATATTAGGTAGGTATATCGTGCTCGTGTTCTTTTGAGACTAAAAACAAAACAACCAAAAAATAAGTAAGTAGGTTGTGTTAGGTTTTGATTTGTTTTTAAATTTTGAAAATGACTTTTCCAAATTTGGTACGATAAAAATATTGGAAATTGGATAGGTAAAGTAGAGCATTTGATTTTTTTTAAATTTTGTAGCTACAAAAATAAAAAATAAATGTGTGTCAAACACAATTTGGTTGCATAGATAGAGGTAAGTAACACATGTGTTGATCGGTAATCGAATAATCGTACACTTAACAAGCCTACCTACTTATTTGTGTATAATATTGCTTTTGGTGTATTGTTTTTGGACACCAAGATTAAATTTACTGCATCTCGTGACGATGCAAGAAACAAAATAGCAACGAAATACCTATATATTTAGGTTAAATCACTACTGAGAATAAAAACGTCAAAATTAAACATAAATAGGTCCAATAAACAAACAAAAGAACGTTATTATGTTTGTAAAAAATGGTTCCTATGTGCTTAAACAGAGATATTGTGCATTTTTATGGTTTGGCTAATAAATATGGCAATAATGTTTTATGACTTTGCCTTGTTGTAAACATAATATTGAGGTTAGTTGTACCTGAATGACATATTAGTTGACGAGGGGTCTGCTACCGATTTTAATTGATCGAACATAGCACTTGAATGTTTTCTTGTAAACTTTAATTGGATCGTAGTTGATGTAAGCAATTACCACAAAAACATTTACCGAGATTGAACACCTGGACCACTTAAAATGGTGCACTTTGGATACACTAAATATAACATATGAAACTCTCAGTAAAAACACCGTCTTGAATGTTACATTGGGAGTATTTTAATTACTTTCATTTTATTATTACAATACCCGTAAATTAAATATACACGAAAGACAACCACTCCCGTCAACACACCTGAAAATATGGTTGCGTCTCAATATTTGAGTGAGACGGCTTTCATTATTCTATGGAGCTGCAGAGTAAAAATAGTAAGAATGAGTGAGACAGAATATACAGCACTGTAGTTTTTGGCGATTTGAGCGATCCTAGCGGCCGAATTGGGAAATATTTTGAAGACATGAATTTTGAAAAATAGAAAACTGTAATATCATACGGCCGTAATAATATAATACTAAAACAATAGACAATAATAAAGTATCTTATTACAGATCCACAAAAAAAGGATTCATAATAATTATCAATAGTTTCATGAAAATAACGACATAATTTAGTGTTCTTCAGTTATCTTTTTTAATTTCTATTTTTTAATTATAAATAATAATTTATTATTCGACACGCTTGCCACTTGCATCACTCGTACATCGTGTCACCATAGACAAGACAACTAATAATTCTATTGACTCAAGACATTTTAAAAGCGTGATTTGAAAATGGAATTTATAATCTATTCTCACTTGTTTTTCCTGAAAAAAAAACAATTAATGGAAAATCGATTTGTCATTACGTTGAAAGGATTCTTTATAACATTTATTAACAATATAAATTTCTCTATCTGGTAAGTTTTATATTATTTTACTTTATACTAGCTGACCCGGCGAACTTCGTTCTGCGTTCAACCGACCGCTGACCGCTAGCCTATGCCACTAGCGTTCAATACGAGAAAGTACATTAGTCTATCTATGAATACGAGTTCCGACAGCGACAGCGTATACAAACGTTGTTGCAAAATGTCGTTGTTTGACGGCTCCTCTTCTGAAGACGTAGCATTGCATGACTATTGTGGAGTTTACTGGCGTCTAAGAGAAAGCGAGAAGAAGAAGGAGAATTTCATGTTCTTTTTCCGCAGTTGCTTCAAGATGAAAAGCGATTTTTTATTTACTTTCTTATGTCAATTCAAAGCTTTGATGATGTATATAATCAAATTAAATTTGACATACAAAAAGACGACACCAATTGGAGAAAAGCTATTTCTGCATAGAAAAACTGGCAGTACGTTTCCTTATAGAAATATTTTACTTGCACAAAATATTTTATTTCTACTGTCTATGGAAACTGTGCGCTAACGCCGCCAACTCCAACTGAATCTGTATTCTGTACCTAAAGTATATTAGTCTATGGGTACTAGACTGTTTACTAGTGTTTGACAATCAATGTCAAATTGACATTTTGAGGTTAACTTATTGAGGTTGGCAAAACATTAATAATTATAAGTTATAACTCAATAAGTTAACCTCAAAATGTAAATTTGACATTGATTGTCATCACGTGGCCTCATTTTCTATCTTTATTTCGTTTTTATCAAGTACTACCGTGTAAGCTTTGTCAATAATAATATTCAAGTATACCTACATTATTTTTAGGTTTAAGAACAATTTTATCTACTAAATTAACCATCTGATAATCTTTATACCGTCTTATTATTCAAGTTATTGTATGTATGTGTTTGTAGAGCAAGATTTATTTATTGTTACAGAAGATTTAGTGTCTATTGCGAGTAATGGTGAGACAAGTTGCCTTGTCGTTTCAAACACAGTTTAAGAAATAAGCAGCGGTGGCCAACTACTTCTACTAGAAGAAGGACTGACTGACTATACGCATCTTGGTAAGCTATTTATCAAAATCCCTGTATGTTCAATTTCTTTCTCAGCTGTTCTTTGTTGGATATTGTTATGTATAGAATTTTGTAATTGTGATTTTCGATGTCACAGTTACAAAATAAAGTAAATGTGTAAGATAGAGAATATGAATATAGTAATAAAGAAGCTAACTTGACGCCTTGGCTGCCAGCCGTTCGCATGAGACAACGGTAAAATAGGGCGCAGGTAATTGTGTCACTTTAACGCGTAATCTATCGACCTTAAAAGAATTTAAAACTACCGACTATAAAAAAGCCGATCGTATGATATATAAAGTGACTGGTAAAAGAATGACAACTAAGCACAAAATTATTAAGTTTACCTGGGCGCCATATTCCGGATTCGAACCGAAATAGATAAATCTGTAAAAGAAACATTTTAGTGAGTAATATTGTAAGGAGAAAATAAGAGACGATTGAATTTTAACAAATGTATAATATGGAAATTGGATCTACATAAAATTTAGAAACAAGTAATACGTAATCTAAGAAATAAGTTAATAATATAATAGATGCCTAAATTTATTAAACGAACGATGACTGATAGTTTAATAATATTTCAACTAAATTAAACGGTATTCTAAATTCTGACGATGGATGACTCCCAATTTTTTTTTTGCATACATATTTTTTTTTACTTACCTATTTTAATATAAATTAAATACTTGAAGATATATTGTTTTTCTTAGAAGGTAGGCTTTAAATAATCGCCTAGTATGGAGCCTTCGCCACTGATATGTTTTTATTTCATGGACTAATACTTTTAATATTCTTTCAGTACTACCAACGACTTCTGAAGAACAAGCAAAATACGACAATGCCACAATAGAAGAAATAAATGAAAAAGACAACGTGTAAAAGAAGAGAACACGTAAGCGTATGCACAATGAAGGCAATTGGGCGAAAAATATATACAAGAAGGGATATAATGCCGGAAAGGAATATATTAGAGCTTCAGGGACGGTTGGCAATGCTAAAAAAGTTTAAGCCCCATGCGTATCATGTCGTTTTTAATGCCACCACATACCTGTAAAATACAATTCTATTACGTTTTCATACCGGTATATAATATTTTATATTTCAGTTTCACAATGCAAAGAAAAATGGCAGAATCTGCGGTCTTGCTTGTCCCGTAACATGAAGAAGCCTCCATCAGGGAGTGGGACGAGCAAGGCCAAGCGATATTATCTGCAAGACGCCACTCCCAGCCAAGCCTCTGAAGAGGCCATTGACGTCACAGCGGGTGGATGAGGGTTTTTTGGCCTATATTGAGAGGCAAAACCGAAAATGTAGTCCGGAGAAGGTGACGCCGAACGCAAACAGCAGTTATTTGAACAGTCTTCTACCAGTGGGTCTATTCTATGCTTATCGACCGCTAAAGTGATAAAGTGAAAAATATTATCAAACTTAGGGTAGGTTTGTATCAAAATATTAGCACTTATTGTAACAATTACACGAAGCCGGTTTTTATTGTTGCAATAAGTGCTATATTTTAACAGCACCTATCTTGCTGCTGTTAAAATATCGCACTTATTGCAACAATAAAAACCGGCTTCGTGTAATTGTTACAATAAGTGCTAATATTTTGATACAAACCTACCCTAAGTTTGATACTATTTATCAATTTAGTGTTCGATAAGTATAGAATAGACCCACTGATATGGATTCCATGTTGCCATACCAAACGCGATGGTTCCAGACTTTGGTGGATGCTGCCATTGAGGTGTTTGATATGAAACCGCCGTCTCATTCAGCAATACACTCTAGTGTTATTATGGACGCTAGTATGGTGAATAACGACGAAGAGGGTTTTGGTGAGATTTCATTTGTGCATCAATAAATTAAATTAAAATTAGTATTTGGTTATTTTTTAAGTGTAGTTAAGGTTTATAATTTCAGTATTGATTTTCTTATATTATGTAATCGTTGGTGATAAGTAGGCTTAGGATTCTTAGGTATTTAAAAAAAAAATTTGAGCGGCCCCGCAACAAAATATCAAAAATATCAACCTGTTGTATATCTACATTATCAAGTAAAGTGGCGGGAACTTTGCTTTCATAGGTTTAAAAATAATTATTAATGATGGATTAAATTCACCGGCAAACGTCGGAAAATATAATATAACTAATAACATATTATTGTAGGTGATAGTGAAAGGTATTTCACACACGAAGAGAATACTTTTATCAGTTTAACACAATATTGTATATCTACATTATAAAGATTAACCTTTATGGCAAACACAATATACGACATGTTACAAGTCCTGTATATTGTATACGCAGAACGCATTAGGTCATTATCATGCTTTCTATCAGAATAAAAAAATAACAATATGATTTAATAATGTTTCTATTTTCTCACCATTATATCCTATGCCTTTGTGCGTTTTACCAGGAAAGAGAGCGTAAAATTGTATGCATTTTGGCATTTAAAACAAAAAAACAGCAAAAACTGAAATAATGCGTTCTGTCAGTATGCCCTCGATTTATTGTCATGAAGCGTTCTCTGTTTTTAGCACCAAAAAATCCTAAGCCTAGTGATAAGTAAATGATGCTTAATAGAAATCTCATCCTAATTTTATATTATGGCTAATGACGTTCTCCAATAGGTTTGTAGTTTTTTTTGCTTAAAGTTGTTTTATATGTTTATGTGTTTTTTGTTTGATTAAAAATATTCGAATACTTACTTTTTTATAATATATTTTAAAACATTATGTTTATGTGATTTTTATTTGTGAATATGTATTTAAACTATGTGTCTGCTGTTATAAAAAAAACAATAAATATTACTTTTTACAAAGAATATATTGGCTATTTCATTCCAAACTTAGATGTGAATTAATTATGGGGATGATAAATGTAAAAAAGAAATATAAGGGTATATAATAGGCATTTATTGACAAATAAATTGCACAGAATTTTATGAAAACTAATATGAATAGCTTAACAATACATAATTCAGAAAAATATCAGTCAAAAGCCGTTTCATACAAAGTGTATGAGAAAATGTATTTTCTTCATAATTTATTTTTTCCGTGATTTATCCGATATTTTAATAGTTATTCTGCTATTCGGGGC
The DNA here is from genome assembly GCF_057557595.1 of Rhyacophila brunnea. NCBI lineage: Eukaryota > Metazoa > Arthropoda > Insecta > Trichoptera > Rhyacophilidae > Rhyacophila > Rhyacophila brunnea. The sequence continues at coordinate 38,807,282 of NW_028232752.1, forward strand.
GGAGACAAATCCAACAAATCAATGATCATAAAAATCGGTCCAGCCGTTCTTGAGTTATAAATGGTGTAGCTAACCCGACTTTGTTTTATATAATACTAGCTGACCCGGCAAACTTCGTACCGCCTCAGAATCAATAACCTTGTGTTAACTTATTAGCTGAATTAAATTCAGTTTTTTATTAAGTTAAAATGAATACTCAAAATGAATAAGTTCAATAAATGTGCAAAAACCAAATCAAAACATTATTTTAATTACATTGAACTGTACACACTCTATACCCACGATGACCGCGTGGATTAAGCGCCAGTGTATAGTGTCGAGGGTCCCAGGTTCGAATCCTGGGTCTGGCAAGTTCACATATTGTTTTTCAATTTGTGCATGTGTCAGAATATTGTCCTAATACGTTGAGCAAGTGGCTGACATCCATTTCTCGTAAAAATAAAATCTGTTAATACAAACCTCCACTCTGTGGAGGCCCATATGATCCTATTAGGATCGGACATGGTCAAAAGAAAGAAAAAGAGTGAAATTCACGTGGCAGCAAGGCATTTGCTTTATTGAAGCGAATCGAAATAATTCGCATAGCATTGTTGCACTACTTTCTGTTAAACTATTTGCTGGATGGGTTGCACTCGGGTAGATTCCCTTCATTGAAGTACCTTGTGATATACGACATTTTTATTTTGTTGTCAGGTGCGAAAACGAACAAAGCAGATGGTTTGCCGACGCATGAACATGCTACATACAATTGACCATGAGAGAAACATTCATTTTATAGATTCAGGCCATAAACACTCAAGGATTGGCCTTGGAATTTATTGATCGTCATTCCGAATGCAAGACGAATTGGAAATTGAATTTGTTTAATGGCATATCGGTTGGGATCATCGAAATTCTCGGAATGAGAACTTCCTCACCTTTGAACATTCCTTTGATTATCGTCACGTGAATCAAATTGCCCATGAGTTTTCTCACCACCAAACGCGTTCCGTTACATAGTTTTGGTTAGTTCATATTTCAAAGCATGGTGACTACCGAGCCAACCTTCAATTGTTAATTGTGCGGTGGCAAGCCAGGCAGATCCAATGAGTTTAAAAATTCAGTTGGATAGTCGGTTGCTTCGTCTTCGTTTGTTACACAGTCGATAGATTTTAAGGAATGCAGTGGACCAACGATTTCATTTTGAATTGTGAAGTTGTGATCCACATATTTGTTCTTTGCCGCAAGACTGCTAGTTCACTCAACCAATTGTAATTTTTGTGGTTAGCAATGATGTTCGGTAACATTTTGTTGATGAGTTCGTCCTTAGTTCAGACGAAATTGCAAAAATTCAGCGGAAACGAAATCAATCCGTTAGATTCATCAACAGGAATACGGCCGTTACCGATAGTCAGCAATTACTTGGAGAAATATTCGGCAGATGGATCGTTTAGCAATACAACTTGCATGTGTGTCGTCAGCTAAAGTTTCTTCACATAGCACCGCAGAGTCGATGATTCGAGGCAAGCATTTATTTCATCGGCAGCGGTCGATCTTGGAATGACTGGTAGTGTTTGGCGGAAATCGGCAGATAGTAGAATCACTGCGCCTCCAAAACTTCTTGAGTCATTGCGCAGATCTTTCATAGTTCGATTGAGTGCTTTCAATGCGTGTTTGTGCGCCATTGTGCATTCATCCCAGGTGATGATTTTACTTACTAACAAAACTTTGGCCATTACTGAGTGTTTCACAATGTTGCATGTCGGTTTTTCAGTCGTTGGCGGGTTTAAGGGCAATTTCAACTTTGAATGAGGCGTTCGGCATCCTTCTAGCAACGTGGCCGCTATCCCAGAAGAAGCAACTGCTACATCATTTTCGGATCTCGCACGCCAAAATCAATGACATGAGGAATGTCTTCCCAGTTCCACCAGGGCGTGTCGAGGAAAAATAAGCCACCATTTCCATCATTAATTGCCTTCATTAATGTATCGTACACTTCTTTCTGTTGGGGGTTCAACAGTGGTACATTCGTTCGAACTGATTGGTTCAATGCATCTCGATCATGTTCACGTTCCAATTCTCGATTGAAAGCGTTGTTCATTCCACGATGTGGCGTTGGCATTCCTAACTTGACTAACAAACTGCCGCACATGAGGTAACACATATTATATTCGATCAAAAGCAAAGCCTGGTTATGTATCTCCTCATTCACTTTGAGATTGGGATTCCCTGAACTGACACGAATTCGATGTAAAATGTCTTCTGACATGTCATCCTTGTACTTGTTTCACAGTTCAGGTGGATTCGATGGGAAGCATGTCGAAATAATGATAGCAAATAATGTGCGTATCTGATTTGGAAATGTAGAAACAAATGCTTCGGCGATTGTCATATCCCAATGAGTATCGTTTTCAAGCAAATTGAGCTGTTGACAAGAAGCACGAAATATTGGGCACACTACACCATTGACAGTTAGACATTTCGACTATCATTCTTTCTTTTGTTTCTTGTTTAATGTTTCTGTCATGTAGAGATGGCGTTGTATATGGATTTAAATTTTTTGTGATTTTCTCAACTCAACATTTACTCAAATTCATCGATATCAGTCAAAAGCCGTTTCATACAAAATGTATGAGAAAATGAATTTTCTTCATAATTTATTTTTTCCGTGATATATCCGATATTTTAATAGTTATTCTGCTATTCGGGGCGGAGACAAATCCAACAAATCAAAGATCATAAAAATCGGTCCAGCCATTCTTGAGTTATAAATGGGGTAACTAACCCTTTGTTTTATATATTATATAAGATTATAATAGGAAATATTGTGCACAATCAAAAGAATCAAATACTTATGTAAATATATTTAATAAGCACAGATAGGATTAGAAATTATAGCTTACTAGATTGTACCTACTTTTTTGGACAATTTCAACTCTTCATTTTAATGGTGTTTTCTTTTGTTTACCAGGAACATGCGCAGTGTGCTCACTTCACTTCTAGTATCCCTGGGAATTGAAAATGCACAAAAAAGCACATCCAGAGCTGCGCCCATTTCAATGTGATATTTGACAACATACATTCAAATCCAGATCAAATTTGAATGAGCATGTATTGATTCACAACGAAGATGTGCTATGGCGCACTTGTCAGAAGCTCTATAGCACTGAAAGATTGCTAAAAAGCATGTGAAAAGAATGCACAACCACAGTTGTAGTAAATGTGAATCAAGTTACGTAACACCCGAAGACCTGGAAACGCAATTTGCTGCAAATCACAAATGGCGTTATGTTATAATGTAATAGGAACTCTTTTAATGAATTATTTTATTATCATTGACAAACGGTTGTTTTTAAGAAATATTTTATCTTTTAATTTTTTTGCCCTATTGTAGACAATATTTTAATATTTCTTAGTAATTTTTGAGACAGTTTTATAAGAAATATTAATAGTCTCTAATTTTAATTGTAATTTCCATTAAAAATGTCTAAAATAATTAATGGTGCAGTGCGTAAGGCGCTGGCCTTCCATCCCGGAGTTCTGGGTTCGATCCCGGTGAGGTCAAAATGTATTTACATAATCTAATATGTAAATTCCTCAAGCCTGGGATTTTGTGTTGTTTAATAAACGGCCTGTTGTGGTGTTTAATAAAGAAACAAAAAAAAAACAATATATACCATCACCTGGCGTTTACAACATTACCCCACGAAATATTGATTTTGTTTGCCTTTCAACCAATTCATTGGGTTCTTAGATAGGATCAAACACACATTAAAAAACATGTGAATTTTCCCACGGCTTCAAGTGACATGTACTTTACCAGCTATAACGGCTTTATAAACTAATTAATATTATCTTGTCAGACACTAATTATACATCTATAATATCTAATTCACTCAAGTTAAATGTTTAGTAGTAGTTTGAATCCATAACTTTTTTTTAAATATGCCATAATCCTACTGTAATTAAACCATTGTGATTGTTTTGTTTCAGCTCTGATAGTTTGACGATATTGATTTGACTCCTGGGCCCCACAATGTAGTCAAATAACAGACGTCATGTCGGAATTGGCAAAGATGCCCGAGGTCAAATCATTCGGCACACAATTCTACGTCTGTCCCGCTGAGGACTTAGATGAAATCTCTCATAAATATAAGGTATATAATCACTTGCAATCAAACACATCCATTTATAAATTTGACGTATTTTCTCGCCATACATCAATATATTATTTGGTTTCAGTTAAAAAAAAAAAAAATATATATTTTAATACTTTTTCACTGTGAATGATTATTAAATAATAGTACCTACTGAGATATCCAGGGTTCCAGCGGCTAGCTCAGGTGTCCATCGAACCCCGGATTCACAAAAAGATATTTTAAATTGAGGAGAAATTAAATGAAACCACGTCTGTCTCGTGCGTAACTTGGTATTATCTTATATTTTAAATTTTCTTTACAGGTTTATATATTTTGTTTTTACAATAAGTTTCGCAGGTCCGTACATAGTTTTCAAGGGACGCTTACTGACTTTTTTTTATTCTTTTTCAAATTCCTCGTACCCGCGTCGACCAGTAAAAAGGACTCGTGATTGGCCAAATCTGCTCGCATGATCCTTTTGATTTGACGAATCATGAGGACCACCTCGGCGCAGGCGCGCGGAGATTTTAACGTTGCCGGCAAAATTTATTAGATTTAAATACTTATATTTCATACATTATATTTTATCATTATACATACATACATAACATTATATCATTTATACTTTTTAAATCAAATTAAATTTATCTTAATTACACCTCCGCCCAGTATATGATTTTCACACACCGGACGAAGGCCTTTACTTATGAATAAAAAAAAAATTACGTAGTTGAGCAAGGAATCAGATTAGATGTTTTATGAAGCCGTTTCTAGAGGTCAGGGTTACGTTTCGACTTATGACTACTAAATGATTATTTTACACCGGGAGAAGCCCGCCTGTAACAGGGGTGTATCACTACATTATTTGTTGTTTTGAAAAACTTCAATGAAAATATTTATACACAGTAACTATTGCATAAGTTTCATAATGAATTTGGTGTTTTATTATTTTTGCTGATTATGCGTATATTATTATCGTAACTGATAAAAAACATTAATTAAAAAAAGACTATTCATTGACGCAAAAACAGTGAGGTAACATGCATCTTTCAAAATCACTCCAATTGAATTTTGATTCATCTTTATTAGTCTAATGTAAAATAAATGAAACAATGTCTAAATGTATGGATAGTTCGAACTATTGTACACTTTTAATCTTTATTGTGTTTTAATGCACTATAACCAAAGATGTCAAAAAAACCTTCTTCCATAACGATGACACCTAAATGTCTAAAATTAAAGCAAAACAAGAACCTCTGGTCTTCTGATTGAGTTAGTTTACAAGTAACTTCATGTTGCAGGTTCAACTACACTCCACTGCTGTATACAATGGATACTATACTTTTAATTTGTTTTAGGTTGAAGCAGTTCCTACGGTAATTTTATTCAAAAAGGCTGCGGCGGTTGACAGAATCGATGGTGCCGATGTTGTAAGTCTGGCGGCTAAAATCAAAACATTTTGTCCCAACATGCCGGATGCCAAAACAGCTGAACCACTCGAAGTAAGACTGAAAAAACTGATCAATAAGCACAAAGTCGTGGTATTCATGAAAGGCAACCGAGAAACACCAAGATGTAGATTTAGTAACACTCTTATGCAGATTCCCAAAGATACAGGGTATGTAGTACAACATCAAGTAAATTATGGTTTATCTCAATATCTGAGCGAAGTAAATATGTATCTAATTTAGTTTGTGATTATTATTCTGACGTTGGATTTCTAGCTTGACACAACTCAAACTTGTAGAAAAAAATCATATTAAATTATTTGAATGAGTCTTTCAAGACCTATATTCTCTTTTCTTGCTTGGCTAACCTTCCAATATAAGAAATCACAGTAAAATGTTGTGTAAAAATAATAAAAGTGTACGAAATTAATAATTGCATAGCTTAGAAAAGGTCATTTCTAAGCATGTAATATTGTGATGTATTGAAATAATTATATACATAATTACGGTGTCACTTAAAATAGAGATCACTTTCTTGTGCGGCGCCTCGCTTATGGGCATTTTCGCCAAAGTTTGTACATGTTTGAAATTTGGGTAATATTATTTTTTCACTCAAATTAACCATTTTTATATGAGGCGCCGAGTGCCAAAGGAGCTCAAGCGCCAACTTTACGATTTTTGACATTTGAATGTAGGTTTTTTCTATAAATCGATATGTATCATGCCACAAAGTCTTATCGCTCAAATAATTATAGATATTTTCAGGGCTTTTTTTTCCATTTAACGCAGTGGAACGGCGTTCCGGCACCTTTTTTCACGGTTTTATTTCAAAATCAATTAAACGAAAAAATATTTGCGTTTAAGTAATTACAATAATAATTCGTTAAAATGATAAAATAAGGTACAGGTGGAAGCCATTTTGAATGTTAGCGTGTTAGTGAAGTAACCGTATAGTTTAAATAGCAAACCTGCGTATGTAACTAGCTTCATACGTATGTCTTTGCGTATTATGATTTTGACAGTTTGACGTTTATCGCATGGCGGCATCTGCGTATATTGTTATTTACGTTTGTGTTACGATTACGTGTTGTGCAACTATTTTATGTATTATTTAGTGCAACCCCAAGTTTAAATATGAAAAAAATTTCCTGTTACTTCTCAACCACCGGCAGCGGCGCCGATTCCGCAAATAAAAAACTCAAAACAGTAACAGAAACGATCGACAGAAGATATGGAAATATCGGTACATGTAGATGTTCCTGAATCATCTCGAGCTGATCTCGGGGATCAAGGTCGAACTCAAAACGATTGGCCAGACTGCTGGTCATTAGATCAAAAAAACGATTTTCGCTCAAAAAACGAATGGTTGAACGTACACAAAATGAAACTTGGCTGCACAATTTGCAGAAACGTTGGAACTCTTGGAACTGAAACGACAATGGGAATGAAAATATCCAATGGGCCAATAATGAAATCACGTATTCTGGGAAAGAGAGGAAGCTACAATTGGGGTCACTTCGAAAAAAAAATTTCGATCACAGAGGATCTATTGCACACAAAGCAGCGTTAAAAATCATTTCTGAAGCCAAAAAAAAGCAGATTGAAAATACTTTTTTAAAATCGTTATCTCGCGAAAAAGTAATAACAGCAAACATTTTTCGAACTGCATATAAAGTAGCTAAGGAAAATCAATCATTCAATATGTTTGAAAGTGAAATTAATCTCCAAGAACTAAATGGGATCGAAATGGGTCATATTCTCCATTCCACTAACGCATGTATTAACATTGTAAATCATATATGTGATGAAATGAGAAAAAATGTTTTCAAAGAAATTGTTCAATCGAAAAATATAATTTCTTTGATAATTGATGAGTCTACCACCATAAGCCAAAAAACCACCCTCATTGTGTATGTTCGATGCTGTGTCGAAAGTGTTGGAATGAATTCACCAATTAATTTGTTTTTGGATTTGATTGAACTTAAAGACGTAACGGCAAAAGGAATATTTGAATCATTACTCCAATCTCTTGATTTATATGGAATGACAGAAGAATATTTAAAAAAATATTTAGTTTCGGTTGCATGCGACGGCGCTGCTGTGATGTTAGGTTCTAAAAATGGAGTGAAAAAATTGCTGACAGAAAAATTTCCTTCAATTATAGTTTGGCATTGTACTAATCACAGATTAGAATTATCAGTAAGTGATGTTGTAAAGAAAATTTCAGGGATCAATAGATTCAAATCATTTATTGATAAACTTTATGTTTTATACCACGCGTCGCCGAAAAATAATAGAGAGTTGCATTTATGTGCAGAATCACTAGGCGTTGAGGTACTGAAAATCGGAAGAGTTTTAAGTACCCGATGGGTGGCATCTAGTTTTCGTTCAGTTTCGGCTGTGTGGAATAATTATGAATCCCTTGTGCGTCATTTTGAAGAAGCGATGAATGACCCTACAAGAGATAAAAATGACAAGTGTACTTACAGTGGCTTAAAGAACAAAATAACATCAACAGCATTTTTATTGGATCTAGCATTGATGTGCGACGCTCTCCAAGAATTGTCGGAACTTAGTTTGGACCTACAAAATCGCAATGTGAACCTTTACATTGCAAATCGAAAAATAAATGAACTCGTTTAAGTTTTTGAAGAAAGAAAACAGAATTTTGGACCCTATTATAAATGTGCTGCAGCTGCTATAAGCAATCTGCATTTTCGTGGAGTTTTACTTCACGAAAAAGTTTCTAAAAATGATCCTCCTATTGATCCGAAAATATTTTATTCCACGTTGAAAACGTCAATTGAAAAAAGGCTGCTAGATAATAAAGATGTTGAGTTTGCACTTTGGGCTCGCGTACTTGACCAAAAATATTGGCCTGAAGACATTGATAATCGGTTGACATTTGGAGAGATGGAAATTAGAAACATTTCGATCAGGCTACAACTAGATGAACGAGATCGTGGATTTCGCGAATACATTCTCGAAAAGACATATTCTGAAAAACTCTTGCGTTTGGTATATGCTCTGAATTCTATTCCCATTTCTTCAAGTGAATGTGAACGGGAGTTTTCGCAAATGAATCTTATTATTACCCCAACAAGAGCTTCGTTAAACACTAAAACAGTTTCGGCACTCTTGTTCATCAAACTCGTGGGACCACCCTTGACACTTTTCGATCCTTCAAAATATGTTGATAGGTGGTTACTTAAAGGAAGACATTCGGCCTTAGACTCTAACACTAAGAAAAGGAATCGAGATGATGTATCAGACGAGAATTGGAAAAAACTTTGGAAATCACTCTAAACTTTTATTCAAGTTCATAAATAAATACATTACATATGTATTTACAATTATATTTTAAATTTAGTCTTATTTGTACAATATATTTCAAATATAATGTGTGTATTTTATTGTTTCTGTAGCTTTGTTTTGACTAAAATAAAAAATTATCGTAAAAATCAACCTTTTTTTGTTCGCTTCGTGGCATAGCTCCTTTAAATTTCATTTAAGTGACATTTGAATATAATTTTATTTAGTAAAAAGCTTGACATGAAGTGAGTTCCGGCACCTTTTTTTTTAAAAAAAAAAGCCCTGGGTATTTTACAATAGAGATTTATTTTCTGTGGCATAATTGTTTTGGTAGTTATGACGGCATGCCACAGAAGCTTATCTGCCATTATTCTATGGAGAACGCGAGACCAAAACAGCTGTCAGATTTGTCTTATTGAATATACATTCTCAATAGTGAAAAAAATTAAAAATGAGCTCAAGAAGGATTAGAAAAATAGTTTCGATGTGTGTTAAACCTGTAAACGGGGAAAATCACGGTAAGTTTAACATGTTTTATCCGTTTTTCTTTCACATACGCTGTTGTTTAAAATATTTTAGATTACTTTTGAAATATGGTTATTAATGTCATTTTAGTAATTATGTCCACTAAACTTTTACTTTCACGAAGGAAAATAACTCTTATTTCTAATTTCATCTTATTTTATATCCAATTACGATTGATATACACTAAAAAAAGTTTTTAAAAATCACCCGAATCCTTGAGAAAAAATGATGATGTTAAATTTGAATAATGATTTTGTTATTTTGGCCAGTTTGTAGAAACGATTTGATTTAGTATTATCAATAATATTGGGTATATAGACGGTTAATAAAAAAAACAATCCAAATGCTTTGAAATCATCGCTGTAATGTCAAAAACGTATTTAATATTATAAGGCAAATTTTATGCCAAACAAACTCATATAACAATCATAACAAATTTGACCATTTTTTCAGTGTTTATTTGGCATAATAAAATTTGTTTATATCAAAATATTTTTTTATTGCTATCCAAACCCTTAGCGATTGTGCCCACAGAACGCGTCGGGCGCCGCACTCGCGCAAAATTTCTACAAGTGGCGCATAAATCATTGAAAATACAACGTAATCAAATACGCCAGCGCCCACTGGATATGGCGACGCATTATACGCGCGCCGCATGAATCATCGTTTTTTCGCGAATCACCGCTTCTCGGCGATACGAATGAAAGAAAATAAAATGAGTCCATTCATTGAACACAGCGAGCAAAAACATGCTGCGCGAGGCATCGTCGATCGACGGGCGGAAAGCAATCATTTAATTACAGAGAAGTCATTGTTTTATTTTATTGCGTGTTCAGTTTATCGCTGGTTGAATAATGTCATCGTAAATTTTAATTACAAGCCCCGAAATAATATAATATTTTTATTGCTTTGTTATGAGAGGCGCTGTAATAATATTTATTTTGTGCTGCTTGGGCCGCTTACAACATAGGTGAAGGGTAATGCGCGGCGAGAGACGTGTGATTATGGTTATGAATAAACACTGCATACGCGGACTTCGCGCGCCCGACGCGTTCTGTGGGCACCATCGCTTACATTAAAACATTTTTTTTAAATGATTTTCTTTTTTTTTAATGCCATTATTTGAGTTTGAAAATGTTAATGCCACATAAGCTTATGCAACAAAAAAAAGAATCAAGTGCCACCTTTTTTCATTTTTCTTTATGCCAAAGGGGCTCAAACACCATGTTTTTTGGAAGGGAATAGATATTTTTCATTAAATATTATTGCAAATACTTTGATTTTTTAAAATTTGCTTTACTTAGAAAATAATTGTCCATTTCAACATTCAAGTTTAAAATTAAAAAAATAAATTCACTGAAAACTTGTCGGCCATTTTGCAGCACTTTTGTTAAATGGCGCTTGAGCTCCTTTGGCGCTCGGCGCCTCATATAGCTAGCAGATTCCTTGTTCTATTGTTGAATTAGTGACAGCAATTTTTCAGCAAAATATTGATTAATACAATATTTATATCATTTTTATTATGAAATTGGGCATAATAAGTTTCCGTTCCGTGACCACGAAACTAAGCTTATAAAACATGAATGAGACACTTTTTATCACTTAAAAGAGCTCTATTAGATTAAAAAAACCATACACTTAAAAATAAAACTACAAATAGTCAAAAAATATTATTGAATTTTAATTCTTGGGCACATTTCGTTCCACTCCGTTACCCTATGTCTATAATGGCAGAGCATTTTTCCTTTAGTATTTGAAAAAACCAATCAATGTTCGTTCTGCTATTTTTTTAAAGACAGTAATCACTTTTACTAAATTTTATTGGAAAAATATATATGTTTCGTTATTTAATAATCAAATGAAAAATAGTTAACGTTCAACTTTTTTGGGGACATTTTCGGAATGGAACGAAATGGTAACAGAATGTAATTTGTAAAGCTAAAGTTACATGTTACCATAAAAAGAAATTTTTGTTTAATGAAATTTATTTGAATTTTTTGATAGTCAGATATATATTCAACATGCGTCGCAATAACAAAACAAATCAAACTTAATCACTAAAATAGACATATTTTATAATAAATTTCACAATACTAGTAAAATAAGGTAGGTAATAATTTTGACACACTATACATTACCATAACTTTTATTTGGCATTTATATTATTTGTAACTCAGATCAAAAATATTTTAAAGCAAATTAACAATATATGAAAAAAATGAAATCAGCAAGGGATTCAGACGCGAGTTCCTAGCGCGGTACGGAGTATATAACTTTTACGAAAATAATTACAGTCAAACTCGGTTATTACAATCTTGGACATAGCTAGATCTCGGATGTAATAAGGAAACATTTGTTGACATTTGATTTTCGCCATACATTTAATTTATTCACTGTAACGAGCAACTTATCGGATATACCGAGCTAAAATACTGTTAATGTGTCAATCGTTTAAAAACATTTCGACCCTAAGCAATAAAATTCGATTGGACAGGATGTCGCCGGGGTCGGATTACGTTTATGACACTAGTAAAGTGTCTAAGTACCTACCTTATTGATGTTTTGCCAACAATAATAAAAAAGTATCCACGCATATGGTTGAAAAATCCAAGGTTTGTGAAGTCCGTAGGTACCTACCAGCGTTCATTACAATAAACAACTTCTTTTGTGGCTTATGAATGCCATGCTTGTTTCGGGGATTTTTACGATGGTTTCCAGATTTTTTATTTTCGACTTTTTGTGTAATGTGACACGCTCATTTAAAAATACCTATTCTCTGATATAACGAGTAGCGCTTATAACAAGCAAATTCAGTCGGTCCCATCTTCCTCGTAATAACCAAGTTCGACTGTATGTTGTCTTGAAATTGATTTGTATTCATCAACATAAAATGTAGCTATACAGGTTGATTGTAATCAAGACGTACTTTTCTGACATTTCGCGAATACCTTCAGTTCCAGGTATTAAATCTAATAGGGTACACATTTCTGTTAAACGTGACAAAAAAATACTTTTTCATACATTTTTATAAATTTCTATGCATAAAATGTATGGAGAAGTTTTAAAATTTTGGTGGCGTATAACAGAGCCAGTGCCTGTCTCGCAATTATTTCAGTGTGGTGTTTTTTCTCTTCCTTCTGTTGTTTTTTTTATCTCCATACTTTTATCTGCGCTAGTTTTGCGTATTCAGACATATCACATACTTTTTAATCTTGGGCTTAAGGCCATTGGACCCGTTTTTTCCTGTCTTCTCGGAATCGCGGAAATGATAAGCATGTTTAAAACGAATTGATACACAATATACTCTTTATTTATTTAAAATCTAATAAATAGTTTTCAACTAAAACGTTCTGTCATTAAAATTTTTCGAATCGCTTTACTTTTTAAAATAAATGACAATTAGTCAGTCCTGTTTTCGAAATTGGTCAAAACGACTGTCACGCCACAATGAATGTTGAGCTTAATAATAGTTTTGCAGGTATATATTGTATCAAAGAAATGGGTAAAACAATACATTTCATTGATTAACTCACGTACTTTTTTTAATTTCGGAAAAATAAAGATTTTAAAGCCATTTTAGTTTGAGTATACATCAGCCAATTTTGAATGATTTTTTCTCACAAAATAATATATACTGCACAATAAAAATATTTTTTTTATTATAATATAACATTCACGTAATACTATAAATAATAATTAACAATGAAAAAATAAATAAAACCCCATACATTTGGTATAATTAGTGACGCTGTATTACTAAAACACGTCGTACATTTTCATGTATTTATCCTGTTTTCAGACGTTTTAGAAATATAATTATTTTGCAGAATTATTAAAAAAAGGCAATTTGATTGATTGATCCATACAGTTTTTTCATTCTTTCGATATTAATATAGTTAGTCGGCGACCAACTGGGACGCAGTGAGGACGTGTTTTTTTTCTTCCAGAATTTAGTTCATCGCGGAATATTATTTTGACAGACGTAATATTTACATAACAACAGTGTTAAACAAAACTTAAGCCAGTCACAGGGTTGCCACATATTTTATAAGGTAGCTTGCGTGAATTTCTTGAAATCAAAAATATGTTTATTAGATTTTTGTGCAAGTTTATTCAAAAGATAATTTACTAAACATTCTTTGAAGGTGGCTTCGTATTATACATGGGAAAATTATGAGCGGTACATTAGCCAAACCATGCGCTGGTCGCCGTCGAAGTGGAAAAACATTTCAAATGATTGCCCAACGGTACAATATTATTTTGTATCTTCAGATAATCATGCCTTTCCGTTAGCAATTTATTTTATGATAATTATTATTTTTATAACACACCCATGATAGCCACGCGGCGTAAGCGTTGGCTTATTGCGTCGTGGGTCCCAGGTTCGAATCCTGGGTCTAACAAGTACACATATTGTTTTTCAATTTGTGTATGAGTCACAAGTATGGATCTAATAGGTTGAGCAAGTGGCTGACATACATTTATCGTAAAAACAAAAATCTGTCAATACAAACCTCCACTCTGTGGAGGCCCATATGATCCTATTAGGATCGGATACGGTCGAAAAGAATATTATTTTTTACTATCCTACAGTGGAGTAGTTGGCATAGCGCAGTGGGTGTGGGTTCGAATCCCACGTCTGGCAAAATTACATGTTTTTGCAATGTGTGTTTTATCCAGATTAACTACCATTCCTCATAAAAAGTCTGATAGTATAAGCCTCCATATGCTCCGCTGAGGAGATAATGGTATTTAATGTAACATAGTTCGTTGCCACCGGGGCATTTTAAATAATGTAATAATTAACGTGATATTTGCCATTTAAAAATTAATTGCGCATAATGCGCATTCCACTTCCCCGGTGCCAATGAGTTAGTTATCTAGCCGCAAACGCATTATTATTTTATATTAATTAAATGTTAGAAATCAAACATTTAAAAAAAAATCAGTGGACAACCCTCGTCCAATGTTGGACGGAGACATGAATTCTATTATTATCGGCCCATATTCATTATTATAGGCCGGCCAGGTGTTATCAATAATTATAATCATGAACATTAAATAGTTTCTTAATTTGGATACCTATAAACAATTTTTGGATTGATTTAATTTTTAATACGTGTATTGTTTCAATGATATAAATAACACATATTTCACTTCCCGTTTTTATTTATTATCTATACTTACTATAATTTCGAAAATATATTTGGATGTTTGTACCGTTGTGTCGGTTTTTGTTTATAAAAATCCACAGGCGCAGTCGGATTTCGACAACATTTGGAGGGTAGACGGCGGCTGACGAGCCGGAGTGCGTGGTGGAGGTCTCGAATTTCAGATTGAACCCGCCTCTTCTTCTTCGTTACATACATATTAATACTATTTATAACGTTTGTATATTGTGGATTCGATTTTAATTTAGTGTTTTTTGTTTGACCTTTACTCCTATTAGAATTATTTTCATATTGGCATATTGTATTGCAGATATTTTAGATAAATATATCCACGAAGCGACCCTGTGCGAAGCCGGGTACTTCAGCTAGTGTTATAATATATTGTTTTATTAATTTTATACTTTCATTTATTTCCGAAATGTGCGTCTATTGGGAAACCGCTTCAAGATTTGGATGGACGCCGCATTGTAAATTTTAATTTATTTTTTAATCGCCTCATTGAAATATCAAGTCATTCAATTTTTTTTTCATGACTATGGCAAATTTATTTATATTTTCCGAAGTTAGAAGAGGATCTGCATCTGAATTTGTTATTAAGTGTAATATGTGTGACTTATCTTTTACTCTCAGTACGGATGAACCTAAAGCGAAGCAAAAAGGGTTAAACGTATAATTTGTAATGAGCTTATGAAAATTATTAAAATTATATTTGTTCACACTTTGGTTTTTTTTTGTATTCATACACACCGAATTTGCCGTGGGAAAATTATATAATACATAAGTATATATATTTCAAATACCTCAGAAACCTACATAAGTATGAGTCACAAGTATGGATCTAATAGGTTGAGCAAGTGGCTGACATACATTTATCGTAAAAACAAAAATCTGTCAATACAAACCTCCACTCTGTGGAGGCCCATATGATCCTATTAGGATCGGATACGGTCGAAAAGAATATTATTTTTTACTATCCTACAGTGGAGTAGTTGGCATAGCGCAGTGGGTGTGGGTTCGAATCCCACGTCTGGCAAAATTACATGTTTTTGCAATGTGTGTTTTATCCAGATTAACTACCATTCCTCATAAAAAGTCTGATAGTATAAGCCTCCATATGCTCCGCTGAGGAGATAATGGTATTTAATGTAACATAGTTCGTTGCCACCGGGGCATTTTAAATAATGTAATAATTAACGTGATATTTGCCATTTAAAAATTAATTGCGCATAATGCGCATTCCACTTCCCCGGTGCCAATGAGTTAGTTATCTAGCCGCAAACGCATTATTATTTTATATTAATTAAATGTTAGAAATCAAACATTTAAAAAAAAATCAGTGGACAACCCTCGTCCAATGTTGGACGGAGACATGAATTCTATTATTATCGGCCCATATTCATTATTATAGGCCGGCCAGGTGTTATCAATAATTATAATCATGAACATTAAATAGTTTCTTAATTTGGATACCTATAAACAATTTTTGGATTGATTTAATTTTTAATACGTGTATTGTTTCAATGATATAAATAACACATATTTCACTTCCCGTTTTTATTTATTATCTATACTTACTATAATTTCGAAAATATATTTGGATGTTTGTACCGTTGTGTCGGTTTTTGTTTATAAAAATCCACAGGCGCAGTCGGATTTCGACAACATTTGGAGGGTAGACGGCGGCTGACGAGCCGGAGTGCGTGGTGGAGGTCTCGAATTTCAGATTGAACCCGCCTCTTCTTCTTCGTTACATACATATTAATACTATTTATAACGTTTGTATATTGTGGATTCGATTTTAATTTAGTGTTTTTTGTTTGACCTTTACTCCTATTAGAATTATTTTCATATTGGCATATTGTATTGCAGATATTTTAGATAAATATATCCACGAAGCGACCCTGTGCGAAGCCGGGTACTTCAGCTAGTGTTATAATATATTGTTTTATTAATTTTATACTTTCATTTATTTCCGAAATGTGCGTCTATTGGGAAACCGCTTCAAGATTTGGATGGACGCCGCATTGTAAATTTTAATTTATTTTTTAATCGCCTCATTGAAATATCAAGTCATTCAATTTTTTTTTCATGACTATGGCAAATTTATTTATATTTTCCGAAGTTAGAAGAGGATCTGTATCTGAATTTGTTATTAAGTGTAATATGTGTGACTTATCTTTTACTCTCAGTACGGATGAACCTAAAGCGAAGCAAAAAGGGTTAAACGTATAATTTGTAATGAGCTTATGAAAATTATTAAAATTATATTTGTTCACACTTTCGTTTTTTTTTGTATTCATACACACCGAATTTGCCGTGGGAAAATTATATAATACATAAGTATATATATTTCAAATACCTCAGAAACCTACATAAGTATTAGATTTTTTTTTGAAAAATATTTGCACTGAATTTGGTCCTACAATATGATAGGTTCAAGAAAATGTATCACTTCACAAATTCAGCATATCAATAATATGACGTTCTTATTTGGAGGTCTAATATTTTTATTCTTATAATTTATTCTACCTACTACCTACAAAAATTAATATAATTTGTTAGGAAAAAAATATTATTTATTAAATAATACTTTCGAAACCCCTGATTTCGCTCAAACTTCGCTTAGGCGGCAGACAGCAGCATATTGCACGTGTACATTAAAATGTTATAATATAATACTTCTATATACCTATACAATAACATGTTTATTTTGTTCCAATGCTTGTCGCTTACGTCAAATTTGATTCTTGCAAATGAACCCATTAGCCTTAATTCTTTTTAAATATTTTTTTTTATATTCGTCATATTTTGCTGGATCGCGTTTTAATCTCTTCCTATAAATTCTCATTTTCTGAGCAGGAGTGAGCGGAATCTAAAAAATGAATTGGTACAACTAATAATAATAATGCATATCTATTATATTGTCAGGTTATTTTCTATATTTTTTAATGAAAATATTTTTGTTTTTCATACGAACAGACAAAATAAAACTTTATATAATCTATGAAGAACTAAACATACAATGTAAACCCAACTTTATGCATTCCATTTCGTTACTTTTACATTCCACATATACGTTACCACCAATATAGTTTCGGAATGGAAGTAACGGATTCTGTTTCAGAAGTGTTTGAAGCCAAAATTTAGCTTAGTTTTATTGTTAAACCTGCGATATGTTTTATTATATCTGCAGTATGAAAGATAAGCTCCATATGTATAGTATGTGAAATAGAAATATGTGATTTCTTACCTTACAAATCGTGGTAACAGTAGTGGAACTTCTTAGATGACCAACCCAGAAAGCAACCTGTTCCGATAGCGATACCGACACACACCAACAATTTAAATTGTAAAAGGCGATCAGTGTTATACAAAAGTGTTGCTACATTAAAAAAATACATATTTATAGTGGAAATTTTTCGCCGTCATGCTAAAATCGTGGTAACGGAATGTGGAATTCCACTTTTTCAAATATCCTGGGACACACTTTAAACGTGATTTTTTTCAATATTGGTCCAAATTTACGGAAAAACTGTATATTTTCCAAAAATGTATAATGTAAGCTGTTGAAGACACTACGAATTTAATTTTACACACTCAAAATTAATGACGAAATCAGACTTTGTTTATTTGAATTTAGGGGTGGGACATGGTAAAAACACACTACCTTTCGATCTAAATAATCAATTAAAAATATATACAGGTCAGATAGTTGTATTTAATTGATCAAATAAAGTAAATTGATAAATTTGCATGTTAAAAATACATAACTTTCCAATATTCTATTATATAATAACTATGAAAAAATCAATCAGTCATGGGACATGCCAAAAACGCAATATACAAACTTTGGCGAAAATGCCCTTATACGTGATTAAAACTATGAAAATATAGATGAAATGTTAATTAGATTTTCTTTTTGATGTGATTTTTAATAAATCAAATGATTTAATAAAGAGCTGTTATATCTATTATATTCCTCAATATCTCAGGATATTTTTAAAAACTCCTAGTCAAAGTTTTACATAGTAGCCTCATTTACGAGTGTCTCATTCAATGGTTGTTACAGAGATAGCCATTTCAGGCTACCATGGTCTTTTATAATAATGCACCAAAATGTATATACTTAGACATATCCATTTTTGCTTTTCCAGGGCAGAATATGAAACCTTTGACATTCTCACTGATGAAGAAGTACGCCAAGGTTTAAAAACATTCTCAGATGGGCCGACGTATCCTCAGGTCTATGTTCAAGGAGAACTCATCGGAGGCCTCGACATCATCAAAGAGATGGTGGACAACAGAGAATTGGATTCCACCCTCAATTCTTAATTGGCTATTACCGCTATCCAAAGCTTATAACAATAAAATCTAAGCATTTAATTTATGAATGTATTGCCTCCGTACCTAATTTATAAGGAAATTAAACCAATTCAATATTATGGTGTTTTTAACGTTTATTGAAAGGGAAAAAAAATATTTGAAAGAAGCATCGGAAAAACAATTTCTTAGAACAATGATCAGCAGTTTTTATTGTGTAGACATTTTTTTGAAACTGTCAAATAACTTGATATGTAGCTATATTAGTTTAGTGGTTGATTGCTTTGATTCTCATTGGTATTATGTATGTATATGTACATGAAGGAGCAGAAAAATCTTATGATAATATTTTAGTACCATCTGGTAATATAATGATATGTAAAACATTTCTTTTAAACTGGCAGAATTGAGTTAGTAGTGAATAATTTATGCAAAATAAGAAAAATGCATGATGAAATGAAATTATCAACAGACAATTAAATTTACAAATAAATTATTTGAATCATTTAAAATTGAAATACCCAAATGGCCGAATGTAGGTATACGAGAGCACATTAAATTATGGTACGATTCAAGTTAATTTAAAAAAATTATTGTAATGTATATTATGTGAATGAATATAAATGAAATAATTAATAGATATTTGCGATAGATCTGTTTTATGAGGCTGCGGCGGACTTTTGAGCTGCAACTTGGCTTTGTAACTTCCTTTCCATGACATCACAGATGGCGTCATAAATTTTCGATTTCTCGATTTCCAAAACTTGAATTTTTTCCATCTGCTCCGTGACGAATTCGACTTTTCTATTGAAGTTATCTTTTGCGCTGGCGATATTCTGCAAAATTTAAATAAAAGTGTTTATTAAATTAACCAATGTAGAACCATTCTTCAACCAAAATGTCATGGCTGCGATTTTTTAGCATTATAAAAAAGACAGAAATAGATGTTGTCGACGTAAATATTATGTATATGAAAAATGAGGGGAATTTTTGGTTCCGCACATCTTCATCAAGACATCTGCAGCTATAATATAATCATAATGTCTGATTATGTCTTCAAAAAAAAAATACAATGATCATTTAAAAATTCTTTTTTATTAAATATGTATAAATTTGTCGCATACAGAATGTTTGACAATTTGTAGTGCAATAGTGTTGGTATTAGGCGATATGCGTTTTTATGTGACTAATTGAAAAAAAAACCGATAACATGGACTAGATCGGAAGTGGCACTTCAAAAATAAACTAAGTAATAAAAATAATACTAGACTGAGGATGTATCTATAGTGTAAGAGGAGACAGTAATTTTGCTGACCCAGTCTGTTTGAGCCGAGCTAAACTGACATGTAAATGCAAAGCGGAAACAGGGCGGGTTTTAAAAGTTATCGTATCCCTAATAAAATCCGAAATATCATTATTTTTCAAATATAGATTCTGCATTATACCAACCAATGTGATTAGAAACTTATAATAGGAATAATAATAAATAAAAACTACATAAATATACATCGCTGTTTCCCGTTTGAGTTGTCAATTGAGACTGAAAGGACAACTATACTGATCATCTAAACCAGTGGTCTTCAAACTTTGTCGACTCACGGAACCCTTAGAATTACAGACGAACTCGGTTATTACGATCACGGATATATCGAGATCTCGGATGTAATGAATAAACATTTGTTGAGATTTTAGTTTATGATTTTCTCCATAATATGTAAATGATCCCGCCGTTCCATAACAGTACACAACACTTTTTCCGACAGTGACAGTTAAATGAAAAATGAAGCTAAAAAGCTACGGTGTTTTTATTAAATGTGTTTGATTGTTTGATGTGAAATCGACATTTTTTTGAAGGGTAACTAGGTACCTATCTATAACAATTTCTAGCACTTCTTTCATAATGTATAAAAACCCAATTTGCAATACGTTTTTTAAGTATACAACGAAAAGCCCAGTTCAAATAATATAATTACTTATTTAAAACTAACCTGCTACACGTTAAATCCCAGGGCCGCCAATGCACGACGCCATCTGTGGTCGGTGGCATTGTGTGCCACCAACTCTCATGTGAATGAATATAAATGAAATAATTAATAAATATTTGCGATAGATCTGTTTTATGAGGCTGCGGCGGACTTTTGAGCTGCAACTTGGCTTTGTAACTTCCTTTCCATGACATCACAGATGGCATCATAAATTTTCGATTTCTCGATTTCCAAAACTTGAATTTTTTCCATCTGCTCCGTGACGAATTCGACTTTTCTTTTGAAGTTATCTTTTGCGCTGGCGATATTCTGCAAAATTTAAATAAAAGTGTTTATTAAATTAACCAATGTAGAATCATTCTTCAACCAAAATGTCATGGCTGCGATTTTTTAGCATTATAAAAAAGACAAAAATAGATGTTGTCGACATAAATATTATGTATATGAAAAATGAGTGGAATTTTTGGTTCCGCACATCTTCATCAAGACATCTGCATCTATAATATAATCATAATGTCTGATTATGTCTTCAAAAAAAAATACAATGATCATTTAAAAATTCTTTTTTATTAAATATGTATAAATTTGTCGCATACAGAATGTTTGACAATTTGTAGTGCAATAGTGTTGGTATTAGGCGATATGCATTTTTATGTGACTAATTGAAAAAAAAACCGATAACATGGACTAGATCGGAAGTGGCACTTCAAAAATAAACTAAGTAATAAAAATAATACTAGACTGAGGATGTATCTATAGTGTAAGAGGAGACAGTAATTTTGCTGTCCCAGTCTGTTTGAGCCGAGCTAAACTGACATGTAAATGCAAAGCGGAAACAGGGCGGGTTTTAAAAGTTATCGTATCCCTTATAAAATCCGAAATATCATTATTTTTCAAATATAGATTCTGCATTATACCAACCAATGTGATTAGAAACTTATAATAGGAATAATAATAAATAAAAACTACATAAATATACATCGCTGTTTCCCGTTTGAGTTGTCAATTGAGACTGAAAGGACAACTATACTGATCATCTAAACCAGTGGTCTTCAAACTTTGTCGACTCACGGAACCCTTAGAATTACAGACGAACTCGGTTATTACGATCACGGATATATCGAGATCTCGGATGTAATGAATAAACATTTGTTGAGATTTTAGTTTATGATTTTCTCCATAATATATAAATGATCCCGCCGTTCCATAACAGTACACAACACTTTTTCCGACAGTGACAGTTAAATGAAAAATGAAGCTAAAAAGCTACGGTATTTTTATTAAATGTGTTTGATTGTTTGATGTGAAATCGACATTTTTTTGAAGGGTAACTAGGTACCTATCTATAACAATTTCTAGCACTTCTTTCATAATGTATAAAAACCCAATTTGCAATACGTTTTTTAAGTATACAACGAAAAGCCCAGTTCAAATAATATAATTACTTATTTGAAACTAACCTGCTACACGTTAAATCCCAGGGCCGCCAATGCACGACGCCATCTGTGGTCGGTGGCATTGTGTGCCACCAACTCTCATGTGAATGAATATAAATGAAATAATTAATAAATATTTGCGATAGATCTGTTTTATGAGGCTGCGGCGGACTTTTGAGTTGCAACTTGGCTTTGTAACTTCCTTTCCATGACATCACAGATGGCGTCATAAATTTTCGATTTCTCGATTTCCAAAACTTGAATTTTTTCCATCTGCTCCGTGACGAATTCGACTTTTCTTTTGAAGTTATCTTTTGCGCTGGCGATATTCTGCAAAATTTAAATAAAAGTGTTTATTAAATTAACCAATGTAGAATCATTCTTCAACCAAAATGTCATGGCTGCGATTTTTTAGCATTATAAAAAAGACAAAAATAGATGTTGTCGACATAAATATTATGTATATGAAAAATGAGGGGAATTTTTGGTTCCGCACATCTTCATCAAGACATCTGCATCTATAATATAATCATAATGTCTGATTATGTCTTCAAAAAAAAATACAATGATCATTTAAAAATTCTTTTTTATTAAATATGTATAAATTTGTCGGATACAGAATGTTTGACAATTTGTAGTGCAATAGTGTTGGTATTAGGCGATATGCATTTTTATGTGACTAATTGAAAAAAAAACCGATAACATGGACTAGATCGGAAGTGGCACTTCAAAAAATAAACTATGTAATAAAAATAATACTAGACTGAGGATGTATCTATAGTGTAAGAGGAGACAGTAATTTTGCTGTCCCAGTCTGTTTGAGCCGAGCTAAACTGACATGTAAATGCAAAGCGGAAACAGGGCGGGTTTTAAAAGTTATCGTATCCCTTATAAAATCCGAAATATCATTATTTTTCAAATATAGATTCTGCATTATACCAACCAATGTGATTAGAAACTTATAATAGGAATAATAATAAATAAAAACTACATAAATATACATCGCTGTTTCCCGTTTGAGTTGTCAATTGAGACTGAAAGGACAACTATACTGATCATCTAAACCAGTGGTCTTCAAACTTTGTCGACTCACGGAACCCTTAGAATTACAGACGAACTCGGTTATTACGATCACGGATATATCGAGATCTCGGATGTAATGAATAAACATTTGTTGAGATTTTAGTTTATGATTTTCTCCATAATATATAAATGATCCCGCCGTTCCATAACAGTACACAACACTTTTTCCGACAGTGACAGTTAAATGAAAAATGAAGCTAAAAAGCTACGGTGTTTTTATTAAATGTGTTTGATTGTTTGATGTGAAATCGACATTTTTTTGAAGGGTAACTAGGTACCTATCTATAACAATTTCTAGCACTTCTTTCATAATGTATAAAAACCCAATTTGCAATACGTTTTTTAAGTATACAACGAAAAGCCCAGTTCAAATAATATAATTACTTATTTAAAACTAACCTGCTACACGTTAAATCCCAGGGCCGCCAATGCACGACACCATCTGTGGTCGGTGGCATTGTGTGCCACCAACTCTCATGTGAATGAATATAAATGAAATAATTAATAAATATTTGCGATAGATCTGTTTTATGAGGCTGCGGCGGACTTTTGAGCTGCAACTTGGCTTTGTAACTTCCTTTCCATGACATCACAGATGGCGTCATAAATTTTCGATTTCTCGATTTCCAAAACTTGAATTTTTTCCATCTGCTCCGTGACGAATTCGACTTTTCTATTGAAGTTATCTTTTGCGCTGGCGATATTCTGCAAAATTTAAATAAAAGTGTTTATTAAATTAACCAATGTAGAACCATTCTTCAACCAAAATGTCATGGCTGCGATTTTTTAGCATTATAAAAAAGACAGAAATAGATGTTGTTGACGTAAATATTATGTATATGAAAAATGAGGGGAATTTTTGGTTCCGCACATCTTCATCAAGACATCTGCAGCTATAATATAATCATAATGTCTGATTATGTCTTCAAAAAAAAAATACAATGATCATTTAAAAATTCTTTTTTATTAAATATGTATAAATTTGTCGCATACAGAATGTTTGACAATTTGTAGTGCAATAGTGTTGGTATTAGGCGATATGCGTTTTTATGTGACTAATTGAAAAAAAAACCGATAACATGGACTAGATCGGAAGTGGCACTTCAAAAATAAACTAAGTAATAAAAATAATACTAGACTGAGGATGTATCTATAGTGTAAGAGGAGACAGTAATTTTGCGGTCCCAGTCTGTTTGAGCCGAGCTAAACTGACATGTAAATGCAAAGCGGAAACAGGGCGGGTTTTAAAAGTTATCGTATCCTTTATAAAATCCGAAATATCATTACTTTTCAAATATAGATTCTGCATTATACCAACCAATGTGATTAGAAACTTATAATAGGAATAATAATAAATAAAAACTACATAAATATACATCGCTGTTTCCCGTTTGAGTTGTCAATTGAGACTGAAAGGACAACTATACTGATCATCTAAACCAGTGGTCTTCAAACTTTGTCGACTCACGGAACCCTTAGAATTACAGACGAACTCGGTTATTACGATCACGGATATATCGAGATCTCGGATGTAATGAATAAACATTTGTTGAGATTTTAGTTTATGATTTTCTCCATAATATATAAATGATCCCGCCGTTCCATAACAGTACACAACACTTTTTCCGACAGTGACAGTTAAATGAAAAATGAAGCTAAAAAGCTACGGTGTTTTTATTAAATGTGTTTGATTGTTTCATGTGAAATCGACATTTTTTTGAAGGGTAACTAGGTACCTATCTATAACAATTTCTAGCACTTCTTTCATAATGTATAAAAACCCAATTTGCAATACGTTTTTTAAGTATACAACGAAAAGCCCAGTTCAAATAATATAATTACTTATTTAAAACTAACCTGCTACACGTTAAATCCCAGGGCCGCCAATGCACGACGCCATCTGTGGTCGGTGGCATTGTGTGCCACCAACTCTCATGTGAATGAATATAAATGAAATAATTAATAAATATTTGCGATAGATCTGTTTTATGAGGCTGCGGCGGACTTTTGAGCTGCAACTTGGCTTTGTAACTTCCTTTCCATGACATCACAGATGGCGTCATAAATTTTCGATTTCTCGATTTCCAAAACTTGAATTTTTTCCATCTGCTCCGTGATGAATTCGACTTTTCTTTTGAAGTTATCTTTTGCGCTGGCGATATTCTGCAAAATTTAAATAAAAGTGTTTATTAAATTAACCAATGTAGAACCATTCTTCAACCAAAATGTCATGGCTGCGATTTTTTAGCATTATAAAAAAGACAAAAATAGATGTTGTCGACATAAATATTATGTATATGAAAAATGAGGGGAATTTTTGGTTCCGCACATCTTCATCAAGACATCTGCAGCTATAATATAATCATAATGTCTGATTATGTCTTCAAAAAAAAATACAATGATCATTTAAAAATTCTTTTTTATTAAATATGTATAAATTTGTCGCATACAGAATGTTTGACAATTTGTAGTGCAATAGTGTTGGTATTAGGCGATATGCATTTTTATGTGACTAATTGAAAAAAAAACCGATAACATGGACTAGATCGGAAGTGGCACTTCAAAAATAAACTAAGTAATAAAAATAATACTAGACTGAGGATGTATCTATAGTGTAAGAGGAGACAGTAATTTTGCTGTCCCAGTCTGTTTGAGCCGAGCTAAACTGACATGTAAATGCAAAGCGGAAACAGGGCGGGTTTTAAAAGTTATCGTATCCCT
Source organism: Rhyacophila brunnea (assembly GCF_057557595.1). Classification (NCBI taxonomy): domain Eukaryota; kingdom Metazoa; phylum Arthropoda; class Insecta; order Trichoptera; family Rhyacophilidae; genus Rhyacophila; species Rhyacophila brunnea. The sequence goes on from NW_028232752.1 coordinate 38,833,401, forward strand.
AATAAAATCCGAAATATCATTATTTTTCAAATATAGATTCTGCATTATACCAACCAATGTGATTAGAAACTTATAATAGGAATAATAATAAATAAAAACTACATAAATATACATCGCTGTTTCCCGTTTGAGTTGTCAATTGAGACTGAAAGGACAACTATACTGATCATCTAAACCAGTGGTCTTCAAACTTTGTCGACTCACGGAACCCTTAGAATTACAGACGAACTCGGTTATTACGATCACGGATATATCGAGATCTCGGATGTAATGAATAAACATTTGTTGAGATTTTAGTTTATGATTTTCTCCATAATATATAAATGATCCCGCCGTTCCATAACAGTACACAACACTTTTTCCGACAGTGACAGTTAAATGAAAAATGAAGCTAAAAAGCTACGGTATTTTTATTAAATGTGTTTGATTGTTTGATGTGAAATCGACATTTTTTTGAAGGGTAACTAGGTACCTATCTATAACAATTTCTAGCACTTCTTTCATAATGTATAAAAACCCAATTTGCAATACGTTTTTAAGTATACAACGAAAAGTCCAGTTCAAATAATATAATTACTTATTTGAAACTAACCTGCTACACGTTAAATCCCAGGGCCGCCAATGCACGACGCCATCTGTGGTCGGTGGCATTGTGTGCCACCAACTCTCCGATCGCCAAAAATGACGCCGTGCATCGTCTGCATTGATGGTTATGCAGACGTTTTACGTGTGCCCTTAGACCATTTGGAGTCATGCACTCGTACGGTCGGAGCTGCGGGTGTTGTTCGCTCTCGTGCCTAATCAATTCCCAACGATGGTTGAACTCCAAAAAACAGACTTCACAAGTGCCCCGTGGCAAATCATTTCTGGTAAACAAAAGAAAACACCATTAATAGCCTACAATCGCATAGCCTCCAAGTCGCCCGTTGCTTCGACACCCCTTTCGAATAGGGCCCATTTCAGGTTGTCCTCATTCCAGGTATCTTGGCAACGGAACGGAGAGCTAATGATAGGTTCAGGTGCGTTCTCATCCATAATTAGTAAAAAGTTACTGTTGACTGTCAAGTTAGCTATTAGTTAATTACAACGAAAAGCCAAGTTCAAATGATATAATTACTTATTTAAAACTAACCTGCTAGACGTTAAAGCCCAGGGCCGCCAATGCACGACGCCATCTGTGGTCGGTGGCATTGTGTGCCACCAACTCTCCGATCGTCAAAAATGACGTCGTGCATCGTCTGCATTGATGGTTATGCAGACGTTTTACGTGTGCCCTTAGACCATTTGGAGTGCTGTACCACTGGGCACATAACGTCTGGGCCATGAATTGAAGGTGTTGGTTGAGGCTCGACCGTGTTTTATACGAGTGCCGACATATCATGCACTCGTACGGTCGGAGCTGCGGGTGTTGTTCGCTCTCGTGCCTTATCAATTCCCAATGATGGTTAAAAAACAAAAGCCCCGTGGCAAACCATTCCTGGTAAACAAAAGAAAACACCATTAATAGCCTACAATCGCATAGCCTCCAAGTCGCCAGTTGCTTCGACACCCCTTTCGAATAGGGCCCATTTCAGGTTGTCCTCATTCCAGGTATCTTGGCAACGGAACGGAGAGCTAATGATAGGTTCAGGTGCGTTCTCATCCATAATTAGTAAAAAGTTACTGTTGACTGTCAAGTTAGCTATTAGTTAATTACAACGAAAAGCCAAGTTCAAATAATATAATTACTTATTTAAAACTAACCTGCTAGACGTTAAAGCCCAGGGCCGCCAATGCACGACGCCATCTGTGGTCGGTGGCATTGTGTGCCACCAACTCTCCGATCGTCAAAAATGACGTCGTGCATCGTCTGCATTGATGGTTATGCAGACGTTTTACGTGTGCCCTTAGACCATTTGGAGTGCTGTACCACTGGGCACATAACGTCTGCGCCATGAAGTGAAGGTGTTGGTTGAGGCTCGACCGTGTTTTATACGAGTGCCGACATATCATGCACTCGTACGGTCGGAGCTGCGGGTATTGTTCGCTCTCGTGCCTTATCAATTCCCAATGATGGTTAAAAAACAAAAGCCCCGTGGCAAACCATTCCTGGTAAACAAAAGAAAACACCATTAAAATTAAGAGTTGAATTGTCTAAGCAAGTAGGTACTAGAATCTACTAAGCTATAATTTCTAATCCTATCTGTGCTTATTAAATATATTATTTACATATTTGATTGATTCTTTTGATTGTGCACAATATTTCCTATTATAATCCATATATTATATAAAACAAAGTCAGGTTAGCTACACCATTTATAACTCAAGAACGGCAGGACCGATTTTTATGATCTTTGATTTGTTGGATTTGTCTCCGCCCCGAATAGCAGAATAACTATTAAAATATTGGATATATCATGGAAAAAATAAATTATGAAGAAAATTCATTTTCTCATACATTTTGTATAAAACGGCTTTTGACTGATATCGATGAATTTGAGTAAATGTTGAGTTGAGAAAATCACAAAAAAATTAAATCCATATACAACGCCATCTCTAAATGACAGAAACAATAAACAAGAAACAAAAGAAAAAATGATAGTCGAAATGTCTAACTGTCAATGGTGTAGTGTGCCCAATATTTCGTGCTTCGTGTCAACAGCTCAATTTGCTTGAAAACGATACTCATTGGGATATGACAATCGCTGAAGCAATAATTGTTTCTGCGTCTCCAAGTCAGATATGCACATTATTTGCTATCATTATTTCGACATGATTCCCATCGAATCCACCTGAACTGTGGAACAAGTACAAGGATGACATGTCAGAAGACATTTTACATCGAATTCGTGTCAGTTCAGGGAAGGTGATACATCCCTGTTACAGGCGGGCTTCTCCCGGTGTAAAATAATAATTTAGTAGTGATAAGCCCTGAACCCTGAATATCTCAAAGGTACTGTTCGGTCATCAGGAATACAGCGGAAAACACATTTTGAAAATACCCGATATACTGGATTATTTGTTAGGTTAACCTAACCAAACCTAACTTTTCGAACCTCGGACCCTTGACACCATAGACCGGCGCATAATCCACGCGGTCATCGTGGGTGTACAGTTCAATGTAATTAAAATACTTTTCATTTTGATTTGATTCTTGCACATTTATTGAACTTATTCATTTTAACTTAATAAAAAACTGAATTTAATTCAGCTAATAAGTTAACACAAGATTATTGATTCTGAGGCGGTACGAAGTTCGCCGGGGTAGCTAGTACATTAGACAAAATGGGAGTTTTTGAATTGATGAAAAACACTTTGTGGGATGCAAAGCCCATAAAGGATTTATCGAATGTCAAATCACGGTATACGTAAATGAATACAAAAAAAAAAACAAAATATGATTAAAATTAAGTATGTAAATATTAGGTACCCATGTGCGTCTTCATGTTATTGCATTGCAAAAATGTTGTTGAACGACAGATGGCGCTACGTCCGAGAAGAATACATTTGCAATATTAATTATAAATATGGCTATGTTTCAAATTCAAAATACCGATGTGAATGCTCCTCGATTGAATGACAACGACGAAATAATGCACTACCAAATTAGCCGGTACATCAGCTCCAATGAAACTGTCTGGCGTATCTTTGGTTTCCCAATTCATAAACGGGACCCAGCAGATATACCTACTTTATTTCATTTTCCTACTTTAGGATAAAAAATATATTACTTTTTTTCACTTTTTTATCGGTGGTTAATGTCTACAGCGCTCCAGTCCTCTTTCTGTCATAGATCCCATCCCCACACACTTACAATACATTCGTTATTTTTTATTTAACAACCTAAATATTCACTAGAAATAATTTATATGGCAGAACAACATTTGCCAGGTCAGCTAGTCTACTTATAATAATATAAAACTTACCACTATAGACAAATTGATGTCGAATCATCTTGGACTTTTGGTGAAATAAATCCTGCAGGTGTATCAAAAAATATTTCATTCCCGTAATGAATATTCAAATACACGGTAAGTGAGTAAAATTGAAGACTTCTGGAAATTGAAAAAAAACCATAGCACATTGTAAAATAATATCACTAGTGTAAAATAATGGAAGAACCGAATTTTGAGGTCTTTTTTGCCGTAGTATGTTAAATATGATAAGACACCATGATCTATGCCTATGGGCCCCACTCCTGAAGTGAGCGCCCGTGCCAGCACCTATTGCTAAGGTACTCCCCAATGAAGTGGTTCCCTAACATGATTTTGGTCATAATGGTAAATCCGTGATCGAAATCACGATGTAAAAATAATACTCGGTGATCTAAATGCCAAAATAGGACGGGAGGAGATCTACACTGCCATTGTCAAAAAACAAAAGTCTTCACAATGAAAGTAATGATAATGGTACCCGACTAATTAACTGTGCAGCGTCACTAAATATGGTTATTGGTAGCACAATGTTTGCCCGTAAAGATATATATAAGGGAACTTGGAAATCCCCGGATGGGTGCACAATAAACCAAATAGATCATATTTTGATAGACAACAGGCACAGATCGGATCTAATGAACGTCCGAACATACAGAGGGGCTAATGTAGACTCAGACCATTTCCTAGTGTGTGGAAAAGCTAGAGCAAAGATCTCAAACACCAAAAAGGAAATGGGAGCAAGAGCAAAACCCTTTGACACAGAGAAACTGAAGATTCCGCAGGAACTGGCTCGGTACCAAGAGAGCTTGAACACCTGAGCGACAATGTTGAGGTTAGAGACCATGAAGAGGTGAATCAACAATCAACACTGGGAAGAGTGCAAGACTGCCATAGTATCCTCAGCTAAGGACGCCGAAAAAACAGGTGAACGATCAGAATGGTTTAACGAAGATTGCGGCGAAGTCACTACCTACGAGAAAGAATGAGGCTTATATTCCAACAGAATATTTTGAAAAACCGTGAATTTATAATTTTCGTTCACTCACCATAACAAATATTAGAATATAGAAGATAAAACAATTTTCATTTGTTTCGTTCTTATCCAAGAGGAAAGAGCGAGAATAAACTTAATATCTACGCACTGCTTCAGCTTGAGAGCTTGGGTGTGAAGTTGGTTGCAAACAGTGTTGCCATATTTTGAAAGTGGAATTATAGTACAGAGCCTCCAAAATTATAGTATTTAGGGATAAAATATAGTACGCGTTGTCATCTGTTCAAAATGTATAGGTTTTTTGTTTCTCAGAAAAAAATAGTAGAATGTGTAAATATTTCACCGCCCCAAGTTTTCATAGTCGGCTCGTTTTTTTTAGGAAACATATTTCGCCGCGGGCCGCAGGTTCCCGATTTTTCATGGTCAGCTCGTTTTTTTAGGAGAAGAAAATTTCGCCGCGGGCCGCAGATTTCCAAATTTTCAAAGACAACTCGATTGCGACACGGCAAATGCGAAATTATAGTACTTTTATATTAAATTATAGTACGATATTCAAAATTATAGTATTTTGGGCGTACTATACCTGTTTTATATCGTACATAGTACGCGGACAAAAATTATAGTACAAATACTATAATTATAGTACGGTTGGCAACACTGGTTGCAAATGAATTGAAATAATTAGACATGCATCGTACTCGAACGTACGAATCTGTTTAAACTAATCTATAGCCAGCGAACGAATCGATCCCATGTCACCCGGCGTTTAATATGCAGTTCGTCGTTCGTGTACTTCGCGCAGTATTGTAAAAAACGAGGGTGAGAGAACACGCTCTCAGGCGAACTGAATATGTCATTCCGTTGAACTAGATTGGCGAGAGTGGGCGCGCAGTATAGGAAGAAACGTGGGTGCGAAGGACACGCTGCCAGGCGAACTGAATATAACGTTCCGTTGAACTAGATTGGCGAGAGTGCACGCGCAGTATAGGAAGAAACGTGAGTGCGAAGAACACACTTCCACAGTGTTGCCAAGTCAAAATTTGAAATTTCAGTAGAATGTATTAAAAAAATTCAGTAGATTCGACAAAATATCAGTAGATTTCGGCTTTAGGTAAAATATTTTGTCGCGGGCCGCAGGTTCCAAATTTTTCATGGTCGGCTGCTTGTTTTTTTTAGGAAAAATATTTCGCCGCGGGCCGCAGTTGACAGTTTGAATCTGTCATTTATTGATAGATTTTTATTAGAAATTGGATGTAATTGAATAAAATTAGAATGTAGTATGTACCTACTCGTATATTATCTATAACTTGGACAATTATTTTTTATTAAGTTTTATAAAAATTAAAACTTATTGAATTTAATTATGTACAATATTAAATAGGTGTAACATGCACATTAATTATTTTATAACTAGCTACTACCAGTAACGAATGTAACGATGAACGAAGATGAATTTGGATTGAGTACTATTGAAATTGATTGTGACAAGCACATTCGTCAAAAATATAATATAAGTAGTAAAACCTTGTTTATTTTTTTTCATTTTTGTATTCGTAAGTAGGTACATTGTTGACTATTTAAAAAGGTGTCTGTATTATTTAATGAAATAAGGGGGAGAAGGCGCCTAGATTAGATTTTTTTTAAAGGAAGGCGTAGTAACATAAAGTTTGGAAACCACTGACTTAACATTTGAATTTTGTCTAAAAAAACGAGACGTTAATTACCCATCATGGATATTTTGTCTAAAAAAACAGGACGTTAATTAACCCACGTTTAATTTTTTGAAAATGCAGAAAATTATTTGTCACTCAACGCGTACTATATTTTTTGCCGAAATACTATAGTTTTGAAAGCACCGTACTATAATTCCACTTTCAAAATATGGCAACACTGCGGGAGCGCGTCCTCTCACCCTCGTTTTTTCCTATACTGCGCAGTGTTGCCAACCGTACTATAATTATAGTATTTGTACTATAATTTTGGTCCGCGTACTATGTACGATATAAAATAGGTATAGTACGCCCAAAATACTATAATTTTGAAAATCGTACTATAATTTTATATAAAAGTACTATAATTCTGCATTTGCCATTTCGCAATCGAGTGGTCTGGAGGTGGCCCGCGACGAAATATTTTTCCTAAAAAAAACAAGCCGATCATGAAAAATTTGGGAACCTGCGGCCCGCGACGAAATATTTTTCCCAAAAAAAATAAGCAGACCATGAAAATCTGGGAACCTGCGGCCCGCGACGAATATTTTTCCTAAAAAAAACAAGCCGACTATGAAAAATCGGGAACCTGCGGCCCGCGACGAAATATTTTTCCTAAAAAAAAACAAGCCGACCATGAAAATCTGGGAACCTGCGGCCCGCGGCGAAATATTTTTCCTAATAAAAACGAGCCGACTATGAAAAATTGGGAAAATTTTCATTTTCAACAGATGACAACGCGTACTATATTTTATATCCAAATACTATAATTTTGGAGGCTCTGTACTATAATTCCACTTTCAAAATATGGCAACACTGATACTGCGCGAAGTAGACGAACGACGAACTGCATAAGCGCCAGGTGACACGGGACCGATTCATTCGCTGGCGATTAGTTTAAAAAGATTCGTACGTTCAAGAACGACGCATGTCTAAATAATAAAACATAACCTACACCCAGTGTTGCCATGTCTACTGAAATTTCAGTAGATCTACTGATATTTTTTGCCAATATACTCAAAGAGATTAGTCTTTCAATCTCTTTGAATATACTGAATTTTTGATTTTATTTCGAAATTCAAGAAATCTACTGATATTTGTGTTTCTCCATAATTGATTGTAACTCTACCCAAGAGCGCCATTTTACCCATTTAATATCATCATTGTTTACAATAAAATAATATTATTAGTTATTTTTATCCTTATTAGTCTTAATTTATATCTAATATACTACATTTTCCAAAATCTACTGAATTTTTTGTCAAAATCTACGGAAATTTTAAATTTTGACTTGGCAACACTGCCTCCACCTGCACCTCGTGTCGCTGACAGTTCAATAAAATAATTTGTCATTCAACGAATTTTGGTTATATTTTATGACGACACCAACAATTATTCATGATGGCATCTAAACCTAAACAAATCAAAATTGATGAAGAAACTAGGTAAGCAATAGCCAATATTACACTAAATAAACTATACTGACAACTTTTTTTATAAATAAACAACAAAAGTCAATTCGCTAATAATGGAAGAACTATAATAAGTACAATATTTACGAAATAATTCCATTTACAATCATATTCCCATAATTATAAATTTGACGATTTTCTGTCAATGCAATCTTTCATTACAATGGGAGAATAAATTAGTTTACTCATATATCTAGGTACCTACTTATTTAGTTAAGTACCTATAACTTCTAACTTACATTGATGATTACTTACTTAATTACTTACTCATAAATTTATGCTTTCATTTAGTTTGTAATACTGTCAAGTAATCTTTTTAGAATTAGATTTACTTATATTGAAAATCTCTTCAACTTCTTTCTGCTTAGCATTTCACCGCTGACGGCACAGCTGTTGTGCCCTCATTAGTTGGCCGTTCGATATAATGAGCATGTTATTTAAATGTGGTACCTACCTAATTACATAGTAATTAAAGTAATTAAATGCTCTGCGATGAAAGGGCTAAGGTAATAGATTTGAAAATCATTTCAACTTCGTTCCAGATTAACTAAACTTCTCTTCAGTGACACCAGTGGGCTAGTTGAGAAATTCACCCAAGAAGATAACGAAGACGATTCGGATAACTTGAAAAAAGTTGAGAAAGATGCTTGGCACGATGAAGATGATGATATCAACATCAGTACAGCTTTAAACCTTCAAGGGCGTAAATTACCCGATGGCGGGGTGAATGCTTACTCTGGCCAATATGCTGAACTCGTAAAACACAAGTATAAGTTGCTCGTTGGCACACCAGAATGGGCTAAGTTAAACAAAGAAATTGATGAAGATAGCGATGAAGAAATATTACAAACCGTTGGCCATCTAGCGAAAAAATCTGTAACAACTCTTCCTAACAATTATCTTGAATACAAACGATTACGCTACCTCAATTTAGCAACTGGCAATGAGGGACCGATAATTAAAACAATTGAATTCCACCCCACTTCTAGTGTAGCCCTGGTTGCTGGAATGTCAGGAATTGCATCACTTTTGACAGTGGGTGGAAAAAATTACGAGAAACTGCACACAATTGCATTTAAACGATACCCCATTCACTGCGGACGGTTCTCTAAAGATGGTTCAGAAGCTTATTTAGGGTCGGTATTTCCACATTTTTATGTCTACGACCTAATGAACGCTAAATCATTGAGAGTACCGCTACCAAATGGAATTACAAGAATGAAAATGTTTGAAATATCTGATTGCGGCAAGTTTATCGCGATAGCTGGCAGATTCGGGGAAATACATATTCTTTGCGCTAAATCCAGAGAACTTATTAAAACATTGAAGCAGAACGGGCTTGTGACCGCTCTGGCCTTCAGTCCTGACTCGACAAAACTATTCTGCCATGCATCAGACGGACAGGTATCTGTTTGGAATATATCATCGTTACGAGTGTGCCACAAATGGACTGATGACGGGTGTATGTCGGGATCTTGCTTATCCATCAGTCCATCAGGAGAATTTTTTGCCACGGGAAGTGCCCAAGGTGTTGTGAACATTTATGAAACAGCAGATATTCTCACTAAGAAAGAACCCAAGCCTAAAAGAATGTTGATGAATTTGACAACAAAAATTTCAGGATTAAAATTCAATACCAGTTCGGAATTATTAGCTTTCCATTCTTCCAATGCTTCTGACGCAGTTCGTTTTGTTCACATTCCGTCTTTTCAAGTTTTTACAAACTTTCCAGGTCTTCGACCAAATCTGGGACATGTTTCTGTTGTAAATTTTTCACCAAACAGTGGCTACATCGGTCTTGGTAATAATAAAAAACTCGCCTACCTCTATCGTTTAAAACACTACAAAAATTATTAACAAATCAATTTCAATAAAAATATTATTTTTAAACCTATTTAAATGCTATTTTTATTTCCAATTTTTTTTTGAAAATATAAGTATCCTAGCATTTGTTCCCAGCTTAGTTGGGAGTCTTCCTTGACTGTTCCATATTACTTCACAAAAAACGAAATAATAAATGTGTTGTTAGTTCTCTTGTCCAGATTCTTGCATTTCAGTTATACTACTTGCATAAGTTGCATAGACAGATGTAACTTGACCAGCCACTCCATCTCCATGTCTTCTCACCTCCTTGCTCTTCTAATTGGTAGCCCACTATCCCCTAATGATACAACATTACACCGAAAATTTTTAAATAACATTTAAAAGGAGGCCTCCAACGTAGAATCTTGTTTAAAGATTTTTGTTTTAATAAAAAACTTTTAGTTTTGGATATTGTTAACTCACTTCAAAATATTGCCTAAGTACATATAATTGAAATAACATCATAGATGTGGAATGTGTGTGGGAAAAGTCCGTGCCTTTAGAACGGCGCACTGTGATTGGTCGGCGAGCGACGCTGTGATTGGCCCGATTTTTCAATAAAAATTTAAATTGAATGTTTTTTAATTAAACGTTATTTTTTTAGAAACAAAATTTAAATGTTCTTTTACCCCCCTTTTACATTTTCCTTCCAATTAGGTTTTTTTTTTCAGTCCCTTAAAAAACGTAAAATAGGGGTTATACTGTATTTCTGTCTAAATTGGATTTCAAATGCCCAAATGTTTTTTTGAATAAATTGTACCTATATTATAAATGATTAAAATGTAATTTCAATTTCTTTTAGATATTGTAGATATGTATCTATATTTTATACACATTGCATGTTTTTTGTAAGCACTTGAATAGTTATAAATTCTAGTGTGCATTTGCTCTGCTTGGAATGGGTAAGAAGTATAACTACTCATAACTCTGAATTTAAATAATTAGTTTTTTTATATAAAACTATAAAATATCTTTTTTTATGAAATCATTTTTGTAGAATCAATGGAACTGAAACTGGAATTTTTTTAAAAAGTAGTATTTCTTTTCAGGTTAAATATGATCTGATGAAATTAAGAGTAGGTACCTACCTAGTGGTTACAGATAGGAAGAAAGTTCGTAACCTTTTAATTTGAATAAGAAAAACTTACAAGTAGCTTGTTAAATAATATGAATTTAGATTTCACTGTTAAATCATGTTAAAATCAGTGACATCCCGTTGTACTGAAAAGGCCATGCACTGCTTAGCGACAGAAAATTAAGGTATAGTTTCAATATTAAATTATACATATTGGGATTGAATACTGAATGAAAATATCAATACCGGTTTTTCGGTATTCCTTATTGAATACCGGTATTCGTTAAAACATAAAAAACAGAAGTATTTATCAGTAAATATAGCTATTAAAATCTCTTTAAACATTATTTTATAAGAAAAACCTACTTACATTTATTATGTTGCCATTTAAAAATATGTATTGATCTTAATATTGTAGAATTGGTAATTTTCACAGGGCAAATAAGTGCGGCTGCAGGAAAATTTTCTTCAATCCAACAAGCTTGTACAGTCACCAATAATTATATGAAAATTTGTCACAGATGTTTTCTATTTCGAAATAATATTAATATATTTTCATTTTAGCAGTACATAACTTATATACTCAATTTAATAAGCAATACAGTTCAAAGTAATGAAAAAATAACATTAAATTCATTTTCAAAAACGTAAATGAGTGTGGATTCTACCGAAAATTCCGGTATTTTGGATTTTTAAAACCGGTATTGCAATCCCTATATACATATTATTTGATAGTAGATTATATGGGCATGAATTATTTCGCCTACAGCGCTTATACTGTAATCTGCTTTATTAGTGGAAGAATTTATATACTTATATTAAAGGTTGCATACTTTATATTTATACAAACAGTTTGAACGCATTAATTTACTTAGGGAAAATTAAAATTTGTTTGCTCGTTTTTTTATCACAGGGGGCCTCAAAATCAGGCCTCTGTCACTAAGTGCACCACTGTGTTTCCAGTTATTTTGTTCTTCAAATGCGGTAGAAGAGTGGTGGCCAAACTGTGGTGTATAGGATGATTACAAGTGGCGCATTGCATCTTTGCGCCTACTTATTCTTCTGAAGTAAGCACCATAACTGAATCCATTTTGATATTTTCAACACCTGAGTGCTGATTAAAAGCAAAACATGGTCACGAATTCAAATTTGAAGAATTCTCTGCTGCTCTTAGTAACAAATTAAACACCAAACATTGAAAGACTAGCGAAATCCAAAAGCTCTGTGCTCCATCCCGCTTAGAGCTCTCTCTCTCATCACATCCAATAACTGTGGTCCAGAGTCATCTTCACCAAATGAGAATCTCCGGCAGCTGTAGCACCATCAGTCCAAGAGATCATTTCTGAATATTGTAGATTGGTGCTCCAATAAACATGTGTTTTTTGAACTAGCATACCTTAATTTAATTGAGTTATTCCTTTTCCTCCCCTAAGCGAAACAGATCCTACCCCTATCCCTATTTTCCAACCCTAACTGTGAACGTAAGGCAGAAAAGGTGTTCGAGTTGTATGGCGCATCTGAACTCGTCTGTGAAAAAAATTGGCGCATGGTATGCAAAAGGTTGGCTACCCCTGCGGTAGAATCTTGCAATTTCGAGGGTATTGTAAAGTTATAGATATTAGAGAAGCAGCTGGCAAACGCTGATGGCCAATAAGCAGCGCATGTGCGCTATTCATACTACCGACAGAATTAGAATCAGGAGGCCTTCATTCAGCATTGGATTGATCCAGGTTAATAACAATTAACCCTTTCAGGGACAAAATTATGAAATCCGAAAAATATTTTTATCATGACTTTCTTTTTGCTTAGTGGATGAAAGGCGAAAATATTTTTTTCAACATTAAATAATATAGAAAAGTATGTGTTCTCATATGGGGACTGAGGTAATTTTTTTTGTATGTAAATAAGTTATATCCAATTAAAATAGTTCAAAATGTTTATGGAATATATTTATTTTTAAAGAATATTCTCTAATCTTTACAAATTATGTTTGGAACTAAATAGTCTACTCTGTTTGAAAAGGTTCCACATTCTGGGCAGAAAGGAACCTTTTATTTTTTCCCGTTAGTCTTCTTGAAATTTGCATAGCATTTACAGTGGATTGCCTTTATCATGCTTTTAATACAATATGGTGTCACTTTATAGGTGGAGTGGTTGAACTTGTCAGTACGTGCTTGATCTTGGTAAATAAAAAAATGGCCACTTCACTTCAGAATTCCAACAAATATTCCTTACTATTATGGTGCTTTGCATACTTGCATACTAATAAAGTATTTAGCTTATCGTAATTAATTTTCTACAAACATGTATCTCAAAAAACACAACTTTTCAGGAGAGGTAAATAACAACTTTGTTCTGTTTTTAATTCAAAAATAAATTTTCTTTTATGAAATATATGGGATACGTGTTTGTCGAAAATTAGCGACGTTATGATACAAAATTCGCGAGTACAGTACACTCTCAGTAATCCGCCACTCGATTATCCGACAACTACTATAATCCGCCATTATTTTTACTAGTTGAAAGCACAAAGACAAGCTCTATAAATCGCCGGTATTCGATTATCAAATTCAGTAGTCCGCCGCGTACAAGTATACAACGCAGAGACGGGTTTATTTTTGGAAACTTCTCCTTCGTAAAACGTACGTTCATCGCGAAAAAAGTAATGTACTGGAAAGAAAGTGCCCAAGGACGGCATCACAATTATGCCATGCTCCAATGTAATCGGGACACAAAATGAAGCTTTTGGTCATTGGGAAAGCCAGGAATCCTAAGCCATTCAAGAATATCTGCCTCACTGAACAACTGGTTGTGTCAAGTGATTTACTGTTTAATATTTAGTTAATACCTACTTGATTTTAATTATAAACAAAACCGTAATTTGCTATTACAAATTTCTCAAACCTGTTTTAATTTTACCATATTTTGTATGCATGCACTATAATCCGCCGCTTTCACTAATTGGACACTTGTCTGGTTTTTGGGGTGGCGGATTACTGAGAGTACTGTATCATCTTTTATTTGTATGGCGTAGGTACATTACAAGATAATGAAAAACAACCCTCCCATATTTTTATTGCATGTCTTTACAATACTCGGTTGGCTACACTTTTATTATTTACTTCTTACTATCGGTTTCATCCATGTGAGGCCAGCTTTAGGATGTGGGGGAATTGGGTTTGATTCCACAGTACGTTAATAAAATATGAACCACATAATTGTCAACCCATTGCACTATGCTTTCTTCTAGCAAAACATCCTCATCAATACTAACATAATATGTAATACAAATTTTCCAGTCAGGATCAATGGTATCGTTGTCATTAGACATGTCTTCCTGAAGAGTTCTCAGGGAACTCGGTTACAATCTCTTCAATCTCACTCTATGTTAGAGGTCTATAAAAATACAAACATTAGAACAGACCTAGAACCCCTATGGCAGGTATGTATTTAGTAATAGAAATGAAACAATCGCCAACACTCAGGCTTTGAGAAAATCACATAAATATATTGTGTTCTCACCGGGTTGAACCAGGAGCTCTCGATGAAAGGTCAGCGCATCACGCACTGCACCATAAGAGCCGCTATGACCCCTTTAGCAACCAATAATAGTGTTTTGCTCAATTTCTTTGTTATAGAAAATAAGAAAAGCTCTATTTTTTATTCAAAATCTTTGGTTCCAACTGATTTGAGAAGTGGGAGTTATCTATCCACTCCACAGAAAGGGTGATAACCTATCCTGGAACTAGTGGCGAAGGATGGAGGTAGGCTGTTAAGATCCAAAATGAAGAGAGCACATTAAGCTGTGCTTGTCAGTGAAACGCATTGGTTTACATTAAACTAAGGCTACAATGTGTAGATAGTGTTTGTTAGTTCTGTTCTTAAAATTCAATTAAACTCTGCCTGATCTAAGCCATAATAGATAATAGACAAAAAATATTCATTTATTTATAAAATAATATTTTTTATCGAGTAAATCGATATATGGTTTTGCATAGGTATGGGTAAATGAATTTAAAATAACTATCTAATACTATCTGTGACACGTATTAATTCAAAGAAAACAAATAAGTATGACTGAAAAAGTATGCACTATTTTTGTCGGACCGCCCATAGTATGCCTAACCATGTATTCAGTGGCGGCCGGTGACAAGAATATGAGGGAGTGCAAAAAAGACTCACCTATTTATGCAAGAAGTCCATCCTCCGATCCTTGGATTTTGAAAACACGTCAATAACACGAATATTAAAGTCCGGTATTGACGATATCAATTGTTTTTCTATACTTAGCATCGCAAGAGCATTTAGCCTGCCTTGAGACATGGTATTTCTCAAAAATGACTTAACTCTCTTTAAAGTTGAGAAACAACGCTCACTTTCCACTGAAGTCATCGGAATTGTACACATTATTTTTAATAGGGTAACACTTTCACTAAATACTTCCAGTAAATTATTATTAGTGAAAAGTTGAAGTATCGACAATGCTCCATCAGTAACGTAGAAATCTTCTCTACTGTATAAGACTATTAGTTCATTTTTAAGTTTAAATTTGTCAATAATGTCGTATAATGATGTTACCGTATTAAAATCTGTAGTTGGAAAATTTGTATGATAATCCCGGAACTTTTCACTAAAAAACAATTTGGCTATTACTAAATGACCTTTATATTCGAAACGATCTTTCGCTTGGTTCACTATAATGTCGCATAGGTACTTCATTGCATATCACAGAATGAGGTAAATCATTGGGACGACGTTTTTTCGATGGTTGAATTTGTGACATATGATTATTTTGACGAATACATTGTATAGCACGCGTAAAGTGTTCAATGTCCATATTTATCTCCAACACGTCCTTTGACCTCGATTGAAGTTGTTTAAAAAGTATATCACAGTTTGGCATAATTTTGGCAAAGAAATCTAACCAATAGTTAAAATTGTCTTCGTTTAAATACCGTAACAACATTCCAGCTTGATTAATGGTATCGGCGTCTAAATTTTCAGATTCTAAAATGTGTTCCATGCACTCTTTTAACTGATCTCGATAAGTATGGACAACAGTAACTGTTCTTATATTAAAATTCCACCTCGTTGTTGGTGCTGCTGGTATTTTTCTATGAACTATTTCTTTCAAGATATCAGTTTGCTTCGCAGACCTCGAAAAAAAAATTGGAAACGCTCGTAAATTAGCAAAAAAGTTTCGGACTATGGTGTTAGCTGAAACACTTCTTTCCATTATCAAATTCAATTGATGTGCATAACAATGTATGAAGTGTGCGTGTGGATACGAAGCTTTTATCAAAGCCTGTACACCACCTAATCGGCCACTCATCACGGATGCGGCGTCATAACTCTGGCCAATTAGTTGTGCTTGTTTAATGTCGAGAAGTTCTAGTTCTTTCAAAATTTCAGATGCAATACCTGCCGCAGTGTGGTTTTTCGGCGTCATAAATTTCCAGAATCGTTCATGGATCTGTCCGCGTAGTTCATACCTTATGACCAAAACAAGTTGTTCTGTAGTAGATACGTCCGTTGTTTCATCTGCTTGTATAGCTACAAACTTGCTTTGTGATATTTCATTTTTAATTTCGTTACGGCACACCTCTAGAATCGAATCTAAAATGTCATTTTGAATCGTTTTTGATGTACCCTTAAAAACACTATTGCTCTCAAAATGCTGTTTCATGGCTATGTCAATTTCCGAGACAAAGTCAATAAGCCCTCGGTAAACACCTGGATTATTTGAATCTGCAGATTCATCATGTCCTCTAAGAGCTAATTCAAATGCACCACAGAACTTCACACAGTCAATCAATCTGGATAAAATATAACGATTTTTGTCGACACGTTCGTTAAATTGTTTCACAGATAAACGGTACCCTGCATCCAATTGTGAACGTATATCTATTTCTCCCAAGACTGCAAGTTGCATTTCATTTAAAATATGTTTTTCTGAACCACTGTGTTTTTTGATATTTACTGACAGGTGGACCAAGTCTTGAATCCCATGGACCGTCCAGTTAACATCTCCGCCGAACAACAGACACGGAAAACAAAATAGGGTATTAAGAATATTACATCCGCAAAGCCATTGTGTTTTTGAGTACATTTGCACATTAAATTTCCGATTAACAATCTTCGTTTTCACTGTACACTTTTGAATTAAATTTATAGATGGCAAAGGACGGCCTGCCACTTTAATATCAATTCGTTTGGAAAAATCGTGACGATTGTCTTTAATATATGCAACTGAATACACGGTACTCATTGTAAATACTATTAAATCTATATTATAAACCCAACTGTCAAACGATCAACCCATAGACTATATCAACCAAACTAACAGTCGTGAATATGATTATATTTTTGACACAATATGCATCGACATGAAGTTCGTCATTTCATTATAATAATTAGGCTTCCAACTGTACCTCGACGCGTCGCCTGAGTTATATGTAGGAATATTCATATTGGTTAGTGAGGTTTGTGTATAAAAGTCCACATGACTAGTTTATGTGTGTGTGCTTTCGACCGGTACCGTATAGTAAAATAGGGTATCAAGAATATTACATCCGCAAAGCCATTGTGTTTTTGAGTACATTTGCACATTAAATTTCCGATTAACAATCTTCGTTTTCACTGTACACTTTTGAATTAAATTTATAGATGGCAAAGGACGGCCTGCCACTTTAATATCAATTCGTTTGGAAAAATCGTGACGATTGTCTTTAATATATGCAACTGAATACACGGTACTCATTGTAAATACTATTAAATCTATATTATAAACCCAACTGTCAAACGATCAACCCATAGACTATATCAACCAAACTAACAGTCGTGAATATGATTATATTTTTGACACAATATGCATCGACATGAAGTTCGTCATTTCATTATAATAATTAGGCTTCCAACTGTACCTCGACGCGTCGCCTGAGTTATATGTAGGAATATTCATATTGGTTAGTGAGGTTTGTGTATAAAAGTCCACATGACTAGTTTATGTGTGTGTGCTTTCGACCGGTACACTGTACTTGAAATGAAAAAAAGATGAAAAACATCGTTTCCAACGAAGACTCATGTAGTCTTATATAACTTTGGTGATTTTGATTCTACAAGCTTCATTTCTTTTGTCGTTGTGGTTGTCCGCTATAAATGTGCGTAAATTCAAGGAACACTTCGAATAATGCTCCTGGCGTGTCACATCGATGGAATTATTACGTGTGTATTGGTCGTGTCTCATCGACATTGTTTTTTCGACATTTGTGTATGGGTGACTGAGGCGAAGTGTTGAAGCGCTTGCGTTACCATTGTTCGAAAACGCGCGGAATTTAAAATGAGTGATTTCGCATAAGTTTTCGATATCGCATTTTTCTGAATACATGGGGGTTTTATATTATATATTTGTATTTAATCTATGATGGGAGTGCACTGCACACTTTGCTCCTTTACTAGAGCCGTCCCTGCATGTATTATGGTTTGGTTAGGTGGGGTTTAAGTGAATTTTGAAAACTAACTATCACCATCTGCAATTGTATTTTCAATTCAATGAAAACAAATAAGTATGACTGACAAAGTTTAGTGTGCACTATTTTTGTTGAATCTTAACAGCCGCCTGCCTCCATCCCTCGCCACTGGCGTATGGTGACTTATGGAGGATGTCCTTCAGAATACATGGCTTCATTTATCAAAATTATTGGTAATAAGAGAATTTCTTATTAAAGTTTTTAGTATAAAAAATATTTCTTACCTGAACCGGCCATATACCTATTATAGATTATATATTAGAAAAATAATTTTTGGAATCACTAAGCTCAAATTATATTGGAAGATTCTCAAAGTCAACCGTCTACCACGATCGCTCCGATTGTGAAGTCACTTTTGAGTCATGACCGAATTAGAACAATTCCTATTTTCTGGGCACGATTATGTCGAAGATTACGGAGAATGTATGAAAATATCCGAATTAACCTTAAGCTTTCAAGTGTGACCGCATAAGCATGCCCTGTCTTGTGTTTGACATAACACAAATTTGACGTTTGCATAATGAAGGCTACCTGACTATTCATTATTTTAATAGACAATAATAATACAAAAGAAAATTAATATCCTAGTTAATACAATCAGCAACTCATAACTTGTCCAAATTTCATTTGTTGCTTCACTTATAATCGTTCATATTAGCAACTGAGCGTTATGTTATAAACCAATCAAATCAAGTGTCAAGCTCGCTCGTCGCGTAGCTGAATTATTCCATGTAATTGCTGTTTAAAGTTGATAATTGCTCATGTGAATCTGCGATTCTGCTGGTGTAATCAGACATTCAGTAAGCAATGAATGTTCTTTCTAAGGTGTGCGCGCGCACACCTACCAAAATGTGTCCGCACACATGTTTTCATCCCCGCACAGTCCTCAGATTTGCCAGATTTTAGTAATAATTACAGGTGTGTTCAGTGTATGTAACAAACAATTCAAGTGAACAATACGATTGTTTGCAGTTACATATTATATAGTAAAATTATACTTATTAATTATAGAAAACTTATCTCCTAAAAATGTCAAAAAGGTGGATGTGATTTATTTCAAATGTGACACTGCTCAGATGCATTGATGATCCGCACACACAATATAAAAATTAGAGGGAACGTTGTCAGTAAGTAATAATAGTGTTTGCTTCAATGATTTTGTTTTAGAAAATAAGAAAAGCTCTATCCATCTCAATTTGTTGAAAATCTTTGATGGAATAACTATTACATTAATTTTAATGACATTTTCAAAAACCTTGATTAACTACTTTTCCTTTTATGTCACCATTACCTGAATACAAATGTTGACATTTCTGTTTCTCTCAAAATTCTCTATAACTCCTTAGTTAGAAGCAGACTTAAGAGTGGGTCTATCGTATGGGGCCCGCATCAGTTGAAGTACGGCCTTATGGTGGAGTCCAAAAGAAATTTTTAAGACTCCTTTACTTTCGGCTTTATGGATATTATCCGTGGCTCTATCCGACTGATTTTCTCTCAGGGATGCTTACATACTGTAGCTTAAAATTTAGAAGGGATCTTTATTTAGCTACATATTTTTTCAGACTTATACGCGGCGTAAATGTGAATTCTGCCATTCTTGGTGGTGTTGGCTTGTGTGTCTCTGATAATTACCTTAGGAATCGAGGGCATCTGTTGTTTGTTCTCCCACGGTGCAGAACTAACCTGCCATTAGTAATGCCAATTGGGAGGGCAGTAACCATGTTTAATGAAATCGCTTCGGATATTGATATATTCCACTTACGTGAGGGTGAATTTAGGTAGACGTTGTTTTATAAGTTTTTAAGATAGGGTCTATCAAAATTCACTCAGTGCTTCCATCTACTTTTATTTTGTTACTTATTTTATTACTTATTCTCTGTATTTTTATTTTTAAAAATTATTAACACTTATTTTATGTCATGTCGTGAACGCTTTGAATTTATAATTTGTTATGTTCATTTTTTGTAAAATAAATAAATTTGATATGATTTTTTTCTGTCGATTTATACAGATATTTTAGGATTTGAAAAGGTATATTTAAAACTGTACTTTTTTCACAAAAGACGGTTCTACAATTTTTATAACATTTTCGTTAAAAAAAATGTTGTCTCATGTTAAACTGTTTTATTTTATTGTTTACTTATTTTTTATTTACTTGTTATTTCAATTATTGCAGTGTACACTTTAATGCGAAGGTTATCTGATTTCCCACATGGCATTACACGAGTAAATATGAACGCTCTACCCTCAAGTTAAACCTAATGCATAACATTTAACAAATTAACTAATGACTACAAATTAAAAAAAAAAATTCGAAAAAAATCAAAGAATTAGTCAACTATTCACCTTAGAAAATATTATTTGATGGTTATTTAATCGTTAATAAAATGGAGTTTATGTTCAAGGTTAGTTACAAAACACAGATGCCTAAATCAATATTACTTTTTTTATTTATGATAGCATAAATTTAATTTGGGGAATTATACAGTATAATATAACAGAATGCATTTGAGTATCCATAACGGAATATTATAATATAAATACATTGAACAATATTTATTATTGTAGGTCGATGTGTCTATACAAATTAATAATACATAATAATGGATGGTCCAAATTATACATAAATTAATGTTAGACCACAATATTAGATTTATCATAATTTATACAAAAACAAGAGAAGTACATACCCACCTATATTTTGAATTCATTTTGTATGTATCATTCCGTTGGATGAAAGTAAGTATTTGTAAAGGAATGTGGCGTATTGAAATTTAACATAATAAGTATGTATGTGCGACAAACAAACCTACTTTAAATCTATGATGTTAAATGAGGTAATCGTTTTAATAGCTTTCAACTAATAAAGTGATATTAGCTAACGAAAACATAATTTAAGTATAGGCCCAGTTAAAAAATGAACTGACACCATTTAATTTTGATTTAATGTCTCAAGAGACAGCGTGCAGAGTACAGGTTACCAAATCAGTGGCAAAGACTCAATATTATATTTATTTAATGCTAACCTGGACTGATTTAAGATTGAAATAATTTAAATATGAGAATAATTTTGCACAAATAAAACTATGGTAAAGTAAAGTAAGTAGGGATGTCATTGAAAGAAAAAGTTTAGATACTGGTATCGGTATAAACATAGAGTAATGTTTGAAAAACATTCAGTTTATTTTGAAATCATCGGGTGAAGGTTAAACCACACGGTGCTGCAAATCGAAATGCGGCCCCGTGTGGCTTCACTCTAAGCCGAATATAATAAAACAAATAGGCACACGTTACCATATTACGCCTACTATACGTAAATATATTATAACAACGATCAGCGTCCGAGTGTCTTCTGTTATTCTTTTCATTTGTTATAACCGTTCACCTCCATTTAACTAGCAGTCTTTGCCACTGACAAAATCAATAGGTATTTTTATATAACTGAAACCGTAAAAGTTGCCAATAAACCACAGTGCCAATAGGGATGACAGGATCTGCAGAAATTCAATATAATTAATTTATTTTAACTAGTCGCACATTGAACGGTGTTGACACCTGGACCGCCTCCGCCCTCTTCATCCTCGTCATAAGCGTTCCGCTGACGGCGCTGGGATTCTTTTTCAGGGTTCATGTCGATCAGCATGCATTCTTCAAAGGTGTCAGGAATCGCAATCTGGAAAGTAGACATGTGACATTGGTAACAAATTCACTGGCGAAAGTTGCGGATTGACATGAGCTAGAAGTACTACTTCAAATGCATGGCATGAGAGTTGGATGAGAATGTACTCATGTATATGTATCGCCCTAATGCGAACATACAAGTTGGGAATTAGTAACGTTTGGCATCGCCATCAAAATAGAAAAAAACTACAAAAGAAAGTCAAGCATACAGAATCCGGTTCAGACTGAGTACGATCAGGATTTTTAATCAATTTATTATGATGTAAAATTATTCGACATAGCTGCACTGTTTTAAGCCTCAATTACATTGAGCTTCTTTATGAGCTGTTTATTGGCGAATTTACAATCTGCCTGTAAAGTCGCCCAGTGTAATCATCGAATAAGCTAATAAGCAGGTTGTAAACACTCTACCGAGAAACGCCCGCTTTTAAATTCGCCAATAAACAGCTCGTAAAGAAGCTCAATGTAATTGAGGCATTACCAAGTTGTGTGAGCTCTATCATTTCGTTAATCCAAACTATTGAAATAGGTAATGATAGTATGCGATGGTAGTTTTTACAAAAATTACCATTACAGTTTTTTTTATCGCAAATTCAATAATATATAAGCAAAATAAAAAAGCAAATTTGGGAGAATTGTGCATAAAATATTCTGGTCAAGTGACGTATTAAATTCAAATTTATTTATTTTACATACTTCACAACATGACATACGGTATACATCGCAAACAGATTCATATGGAGTGGTATTAACAATATTCATACAAAAGAAGGGTAATTAGATGAGTAAACAGAAACATCACACAAAAGAACATGGAAGTTCACTGAATGAGCTAAGTAGACCCTATTTCAAGTATGTATTTATAAAATAACATCCACTTGAACTAAACTCATCTCACGCAAGTGGGATATATCAATACTCTAAGCAATATAGTTGAATAGTTAATGTGAATGTGTATTCCATTCCCGCAAAAGGATGAATTTCCCATTCTTCATTGAATACTCCAACATACTATTTATATAAATAAATGGTGAATTGAGGCTATTAATTTCAAAGTCGGCAACCTTCATTTTTCTTTTTTTAAATCTTTCTTGATTGTGTAAGTAGTATTCCATCATATGCTCGGCACCCTTCCCACTATGTAATACCAACAATATTACGCCTCACAATCGGGGGCGGCTCTACCTTAAGTGTACGTAGGGACTATCACCACATCGTTATCATGTCGAAAATACAAGTCCGATATTTTTATCATTATCATAATACTCATAATATTATGATTACATGATTAAATGAACGATTTAATTGATTATATCCATCGAAACCCGTCACAATTATAAAGAGATATTTATTATTACTAGCTGAGCCAGCTGGCTCTCGCCAGTCTGTCTCGCTAGGTCTTGCAGACAGCTTTTCGTCATAGTGACTTGGTGTTGGATTTTAATATAATAATTGTAAAGCGTGTATAGACGGCGCCATAGTTTTCCCTTCGGGATGGATTTTCATTCACGTCAGACAGTTGAAAATTTAGCTGATTTGTCAGTTTTACGATCTGCATGTCGTCACTGCCAATACAAATTTGGAGTCATGTGCGTAGTCTATTCTGGAGTCTGGCCTTCTCAATATCGTCTGACACCATTTCAGGCTGCTAGGCCTAGCAGAACAGCTGGCAATCGCCGATTGCTACCACTGTCATTTTAATTTTAATACAATATATGTGTAGCAGTGGCGAAGGGTGGAGGTAGGCTGTTAAGATTCGCTATAAATAGTGCACACTAAACTTTTTTAGTCATATGTATTTGTTTTTATTGAACTAAGACTACAATTTACAGATGGTGTTAGTTAGTTTTTAAAAATCAACTAAACCCTGCCTAAACGAAACCATAATAGTTTTAGTCTAATTTTGGCAATACAACAAAATTTTGCACACTTTTTCATTCATAGTTGTTTGTTTTCGTTGGATTAAAAATACATATTGCACATATTCTTGGTTATTTTTTTTAAATTCATTAAGCCCTGCCTAAACCAAACTATAATATATATAAAATATTATTCTATTTATAAAATATTCAAAGTTATGTATGATTTAATTGCATAATTTTAGATATTTTATAGATATACATGTATTTTTTGACTATTATCTATTATGGCTTGGTTTCTCAGGGTTTAATTGAATTTTAAAAACTAACCAACATTATCTGTAAATTGTAGTCTTATTTCAACGAAAACAAATATCCATGTCTGAAAAAGTTTAATGTGCACTCTTTATGGCGGATCTTAACAGCCTACCTCCACCCTTCGCCACTGATGTGTAGGTATGTGCATTTAAATATGATAAATAATTATACATCTCAACCATCGTAAATCAATCGGATCATAAATAGCGATCCAATATAACGCGAATGTTAATCTCTTTCGGGTCCCATTTACATAATAGAAAAAGGTTAGCAGCATAAAAAATAAATTTAAACATTATTTTGTTTCATTGTCTATAAAAAATAAATGCTCGGAGCCATAGAATAATATTTTAAAAATCATATTTTGATTTAAAAATTAACCTTAAACAATATAGTTTCCCGGTGCGGGACATTCATATTGAGACAAATGTTGATAAATAATGAAGCAATACATATTATATCTGATAAAAATAGGAATTCATAAGACCTAAAGATGTGGAATCAGCTTAAAGAGGCCTTCATCCAGCAGTGGATTGATACAGGTTGATGAAGATAATGACGAAATAAATGGGTAGGTATATAAAATCACAAATTTAAAAAAATATTGCAGTTTATATGACCAAGAAGAGTAGAATTAGGTTGGGATAACCTTCATCCAGCAGTGGATTAATCTTGGTTGATGATGATAATGACGATATTATGACTGGGTAAATATAATATCAGCAATTTTGATAAATATAGCAATTCATATGACCGACAGAAATTCAAACAACTTAGAGAGGCCTTCATCCACTAGTGGATTGATTCAGGCTCATAATGATAATGGAAATATAAATAGATATAATATAATATCACCGATTTTGATAAATACAGCAATTCAAATGACAGAAAAGAGTAGAATCAGGCTTGGGAGGCCATTATCCAGGAGGTCAATGATGATAAGGACGATAGAAATAGGTATAATATAGTAGTAGAATCAGGTTGCGGAACCCTTCATCCAGCAGTGGATTGATCCTGGTTGATGATGATGACGATATGAATATGTAGATAAATGTAATATCACCGATTTTGATAAATACAGAAATTCATATCACAGAAAGGAGTAGAATCATGCTAAGGAGGTCTTTATTAAGCAGTGGATTGGTTCAGGTCGATGATGATGATGATGACGATATGAATATGTAAATAAATATAATATCACCGATTTTGATAAATACAGAAATTCATATGACAGAAAGGAGTAGAATCAGGCTAGGAAGGTCTTTATTAAGCAGTGGATTAATCCTGGTTGATGATGATGATGATATGAATATGCAGATAGAATATATAATATCACCGATTTTTATAAATACAGGATTCATATGACATAACGGAGTAAAATCAGGCTAGGGAGGTCTTTATTAAGCAGTGTATTGGTTCAGGTCGATGTGATGATGATGATGACGATATGAATATGTAGATAAATATAATATAACCGATTTTGATAAATACAGAAATTCATATGACAAAAAGGAGTAGAATCAGTCTATGGAGGTCTTTATTAAGCAGAGGATTGATCCTGGTTGATGATGATGATGATGACAATATGAATATGTAGATAAATATAGTATCACCGATTTTGATAAATACAGCAATTCATATGACAGAAAGGAGTAGATTCGTGCTAGGGAGGCCATTATCCAGCAGTGGATTGGTTCAAGTCGATGATGATAAGATGGATAGAAATATGTATAATATCACAAATTCGTTAAACCAATAGTAGTAGAATCAGGTTGCGGAACTCTTCATCCAGCAGTGGATTGATCCTGGTTGATGATGATGATGATTATGATGACGATATGAATATGTAGATAAATAACATTAGAAATTCAATACTGTCAATAATACAATCAACGTAGAGAGGCCTTCATCCAGCAGTGGATTTATTGAGGCTCGTGATAATAATGGCATTATATATAGATAGGTAGATAATAATATAATATCACTGATTTTGATAAATATAACAATTCATGTGTAAGTAAGGAGTCGAATAAGGCTGAGGAGGCCTTCATCCAGCAGTGGATAGGTCAAGATTGATTATGATAGGGACGATAAAAATAGGTAGATATTATACAATATGACTCATTTTGATAACTATAACAATTCGTATTAATTTCTTTCATTGTTTGCAATGGCAACTTTGTTAGTTTAATATGACTATATTGTGATCTATGGAATTTAGTAGCCTAGGTAATTATTCAATAAAAAAAATAGTGCGTAACAGCCACAAGGAAGTATTTAAAAAAATCAAATTTGGAATATCATGTTATCTATGAAATTGCGAACAGTGGCGCACGCTCCTGTCAAAAGATATTATACGTAGTGAATTGTACCAGGATTATGGTTTTTTCACCGGAAAAAAGTGCGCCAATGCCTACATTACGATATTTGAATAAAAATTAATCGAATCCGTTTGTCAATTAAAGGATAAGAAGGTCTTAAGCGACGAAGACGTCATTCTGCTGTACGTTAAATGAAATATGGCGAATCGTATACCTTATGTAAGAAAATATCGGATATAAACGTCACGTACCTGTAAAAACATTGAAAATTTCTGAAATGTGGTCAATTCAAACGGTAGATGAATCGGTAGCGCACATTTTGAAGTGAAGATGTAAAAATAACAATAAAATGTAGCTTAAATGAGCTGTTAGTGCGTTTTCCAAAATCTCTTAGGATAATAATATATAGGAGATTATACAAAAAGCAGTGATTGTAAATTATGTAATGACATAATGGTAATTACATGGTATTAACATAATTAATTTAATTAAATATGCCATATTTCACGGTGACAATTATCTACAAATTAAGAAAGCTATGGCGTCTATTTTTCGCTGACCGGGGGTGGTCACTCAGTCCCATCCCATCGCCGCAGTACAAATCTCATTCTACAAAAGATGTGAATGCATTAGCGTTAGTATACGTATACTGGGGAGCGAATCAAATGACCCCTAAGTAAAAACGCTCGCTGTATGTTATTCAAAACCGATGAAGTCTATAATAATTACTATTATTAATTAAGTTAATATTTTTAAGCACACTTTTTAGATGTGATTAAAAGGAACGACTCAGAAGATCATATCATTTATTCTAAAAAATTACTCATTTCCCCATTAATAAATTCATAGTATAGCTTGGTACGTAATGTAGGTATATGAGAAAGTAGGTAGATATGTATATTTATTAATTAACGGCTAAACCCCATCACTTAGAAAGAAGTCAAGCCGCCACTGCTCACAGTGATGCAGTACATTTACAGTAGAATTGTAAATCTAACGCACCAAATTTTGATTATAGTATTCAAATGAAATTTTGAAAGTTCAAAAATATAATATTATGTATATACATACCACAGGTCTGGCTGGTAAACAGTTTTCCAAAGCGGGTACTACTTCAGGCTGCACAACTTTAGGGAAATTTACGAAAAACTGTACAATGAGACGACCCTTTTCAAATGGATTTTTGTACTGGGGCATACCTGAAAGTAATTACATACATATTAATACCATCGACCGAAGGTACTTGATGGAATTTAAATTTAAATTTTAATTGATTTAAGTTTTGTACTATTCCATTTGAGTAATTTTTTGCGACCCGGGTTTCACCTTTCGGCATCTTCAGGCGCTGTGTATACTCACCAAAGGCAAACACACACTGACAATGAACACTCATAACTCTAACTTATATAATAAATTAATACAATAAAGTAGGTAAAAACTCAAATACCTACCCATCAAGTCAAGGGTCACAATAAAAAATATAACAAACAAATTATGAATAGTTGAAGCGTTAATAAAAAAAACCCTCTATCTTTTTAATAATAATACACTCGATAAGCATATTATAATAAATCGTCAAAACATAATAGATCATTAGTACTTATAAACAGTAAAAATACTCCAAGAGGTGTAAAATCGTACATTCTAGGAACAATTGTAACGTATCGGAAATTAATGGAGTTAACTAATCTAATAGATCTCATTATAACATAGAACTCATGCATAAATAGTAATTCGCTGAGATATTCCTCTTTCACATGAGATTGCAAGAAATGAAGGTGACTGCTTTACTTGACCATACTTGACCATTAGTGTTATTATTATGGGAAAAGAATACGTACCTTCTCCGAGGACACATTTGATGTCTCCATGTTTAATGACTTCACCAGGAAGAGAAGTAATAACTAAGTCTCGACTGTCCAGGGTTTGGATTACTTTTTGGAATCCACAGAGAGCCTCGACCAGTTCAATGGTCATCCGTAAAATGAGATCATTACCGGAACGCTTGTACACCTAATAGATAACATAAAAATAAATATAAATAATACAAATTGTGACCAAAGTTCCCTGTAAGGTGTGCGCGCGCACACCTACCAAAATGTGTCCACACACATGTTTTCATCCCCCGCACAGTCCTCACACAAAAATATTGTAAAAGAAAGTTTCCTTTGCCAGATTTTAGTTTTGCTCGAATGCACAATTCTTCGACTCATTTCTCGGAAGGCGAAGGTCAAGTAAGTCGACTAACGCGAGCACGTAAGTGAAATTTTACGTTGTGCGGAATCACTATATCCGTCCCATTTTATCGAAAGAAGATATGTATTTTAGTGTTCATCAATGACCACCTATATGCCAGGTCCTCTACATTTCTTAGCCTTTGACATGTTTCAACTTGCAAGAAACATTGTCAGTACGGTCTCATAGTAGTCCTTATTGTGAAAACATCACAGTTCTTACTAATTACAAGATAAAAAGAACTTTTTATATACGTTTTTAAATTTTCTGTTGAATCATGTAAACTTGACTTGACTAGCTTAAACGATCAAAATAATTTGTACTTGATAGAAATAATACTGAAATGTCTAGCTAGTCGGGAAGTTAGTTAAAAATCGATTGCAAGATTTGTACCAGACAAATAAGATTACATTGTAAAATCACTGAAATTAATAAATACCTTAAAAATATAATTTTTAATGAAAAGTTGTATGTGTTGTGGGGGGGGGGGGATGTGTAAATTTACTGCACCAGGTGACGGGTGACACCAACCCTAGTTACGCCACTGCTCAGAAGCGTTGATGATCCGCACACACAATAGAATAATTAGAGGGAATGTTGATTGTGACAGTTTGAAAATCACTAAAACCCATCCTGGCCGAGCAATTATGCATCAGGTTTATAATGTCATGGGCCCCAGGTTCGAATCTCGGGTCTGGCAAATTCTCATGTTGTTTTTCAATGTGTGTTCAGACCCAGAGTATGGACCTAATAACTTAAAAGTGACTAACATCCATTTCTCATAAAAGCAAAAATGTGTTAATACAACTTTCACTCCATGGCTCATAATGATTTTCTTAGGATCGAACATGGTAAAAAATAGAGTATATTAGAGTGCAATAATCTGTCAACAACAAAGTTGTATTCATAACACTTATGAATCCAAGAATATTTGCAACATACAAAAATGGTACATAATGGCGGAACACTTACATCATGAACTTTCTCATCGAGCAGAATGATGATGTCACCCGGTTCAAGATCTGGTTCTTGATCTCCTTCACCAGCGAATACAATCTTTTGTCCATCCGTCATTCCTTTATCTACATGAACTTCCAGAATTTTCCTATCGCGAATTGTTTTTCGACCCTGCAAATAACAATTTTTTCATACTTAGTAAATGATCCAAGGAAGAATTAATATTATGGTGTCTATACAGATATGACAACACTTTAATATAGACGTTTTTGTAATTCATAAATTGCTGGATTTAAAGTTATATTTTTTTGATATTTTGAACATATACAGTAAAACCTTGTTAATACGAATTCCATGGGACTGGGAATTAGCCTTAGTAATTAATCAATTACATAGGATTATTGAAATATTTTTTCATATGATTTTGATGGGTTTGGAAGATCAGATCTTGTGTGAAATTACAAAATAGGTATAGAATGTTTACATATTTTTTGCTAGATTTTGATAATATGCGGACTCATTGATTTTTGGAAAGAGACATCTCATATAATATTTAGTGAAAGGAAGAACAGATATTTTAATGTAAAACAATAGCTTTGTGCTACCGAGGTTTAGATTAACAACTACTTTATTATGTCCAAAAAAGTGTTACGTTAGAATCGTTAAATTTATAACTTTTGAAGAAATGAACATATTATTATCGAAACAGGAATTACATCACTCTGTACACACAAAGGAGTCTCCAAATGTACAATTAATATTTTGTTATTAGGTCATCAGGTGGGAATAGAATCATGTCGAGTCTCACTTGGCATAAGACAGGAATGGGCTAATAATACTTTGAGAAAGATGATGATTAATGAACAAACCTGGCAATTTTTGCATCTATCTTTAGGATTGATGATGTCCCCAGCGCCCCTGCAGTCTGAGCAAACGGTCTGTATTTGTTGGATCATGCCTGGTCCCACTTGCTGAATCTTCACCTGCATTCCTGTGCCATTGCATCTCGAGCATGACACTACCTTCTTGCCACCTTTTCCGTCGCATTTATCACATATCACATTTTTCTGCAGCGCTAACTTTCTAACGGTACCCTGAAACAAGAAAAATAAAGATTTCAATTATAAAACAATCAACAGAATCGTTAAAATAAATAACTTTTATAATAATTTCTATCGTGTTGTTATAATTTTTTAAAGTTATAGTACTTTTCACTTCCCTCCCCACTTCAATCCGCACAGAGGTGGGGAACCATTTAGAACTATTATGTACTAACCAATTTTGGATTCATTCAAAAGGTCACAATTTTATAATTATGCAGGGTCCATGTCTGTCATTGTTGCTTTTGACTGTTCTGTTTCTGTCTGCTTCTATGGTCATCCATCACAATATCTTCTCGTCCATTTTACAATCTCTTATTCCACTCAAACATACTTTCACTTGTCCTAGTATCCTCACCATATGCCAGTTTCAACAGTTCTAAAATTTCAGTGGCGCTTTTTCCATTTTCCACACCAAATTTAATGTAATAAACTTACCATATTACAGTGAAGTTTGATAGTTTAGACAGAAAAACTGGACATATTCAGACGGAAACCGAGGAAGAGAAAGCAATACAATATTCTTGATGTACATACAGTGCACGATAGCAACCGTAACTATCATCACATTATTGCCCTACCTAATAGCTGTGCACTAGAAGAAATCGTATCTCCGCATGTTCCAGGTTGAATTGTTCCACTATATGCCCATGTCGAGCGGTAATGTGCCAGCTTATAATGTCGTGGGTCGCGGGTTTGAATTCCGGGTCATGGCAAACCCACATTTTTTTTGCAATGGGTGCTTGGGCGCAATCAGTTAAGCGAGTGGAAAAGATCAATTTTATGTAAAAAACAATCATCCGTTAATACAACCTCTATGTGTTGAGGCTTTCATCTTAGGAATGAACAAGGTGATGTAATGTTATGCTCCAAATTTCGATCGCTAATTTTTACACCAATGTGCAGTCAGAAAACTGTTCTTACTATGTAATAGCTATCCGACAACTTGCTCCATCAGCTTGAAATTTACGCACAGATTGATGAAAAGATCAATATTCGTGTAATTTTTACATACATGATGAGACACAACGCGGCCATCCCAGGAATTAAATTTCCACAGATGTACGTGGATTCTTATTCATGTTTCAAATTTACCCTTTTGAAACAAAATTTAATGAAATTTCGTGAAAATATCCACAATGCTGTATAATGCACCAAAATCATAAGTGTGAACCGCCTGCGTGTTGGAAAACAATCCCTACGTGTGGAAGAACAAAGCTAAAATGATTTATGTGTTAAAATAGTGACAAACATCGTAGTACTTAATGACAGATAAATGTGTTGAATCTTTTCAATATCATTGATGTAATGTCGCTTTGGTTTTTTAAATAATTTGCACAAGCAATCAATAGGGTGAAAGAATTGATGCAGTATTTACGACTAGAAGTATGTAATTGGATGTGAAATTCCTTCATAGCATTGTCACTTAATGGTCAAAGGTCACCTTAGTCAAAACAAAATAAATAACAGTTTTAATGCAACATGAATGTCAATTGGATTATACATCTCATTATTACGTATTTTGTCATATGTTGTCGCTGTGTAGGATTCATTTTCTTTTGACCATGTCCGATTCTAATAGGATCATATGGGCCTCCACTAGGAGGTTTGTATTACAAATGTAATTAAGAGCGATTACGTACCACTAAAAATTTTATGTTCAGGCCTGTATACTTGGCATATTAGCTATCCACTGATCTATCTGCATAGCAAGAGAGCCATAATATCATGAGTTAAGGTTTCAATAAATCTGCTATGACAATTTAATGTATGTTTTGTATTGATCTATATGCCGGGATACCCTGCAGCGTTGCCACGACTACAACTGGCGGGGATTAATAAGAATATAAAAATTACCATATATAGTTCATCAAGATTGACACTGAGTTGGTGAATGACGTCCTTTCCCCTTTTGCGGCCGCCTCCTCTCGCCCCTGAGAAGCCGCCCCCGCCAAAGAACATGTCAAACAGATCCATCGGACTGCTGAAGCCGCTGCCTCCGACTCCGCCTTCTTTAAGTGCTTGTTCTCCACCTGCACCATTGCACATATAAAGACTAATTATAAAATAAAAACATATATTAATTTAAAAAAAGCTATATGTGAATTTGTGCCCGACGTGATCACAATAGAAATAAATGTATGCGATTTTCTCCAAAGCCTGGGTATCAACGATTCCATTTCAACTACTACACTACTGTCATTGGGCCTCATGAGCTGTTGTAATGTTGAAAATATTTTTTTATAGAATATATGAGGTGTCTATTTCCAAAACCCGCCAAATCCACAATCACGAATAAGAATCAGTGCAGCCTGTATATTTATTTTGTTCCTAACTACGTTATATCCCTAGGATTAACAACTCGAAAGTATCTTATTTTCTATATCCGCCATCTCCAGATGGCAAATTTTTCCTATAACCGCCAAATCCTTCATCAGCCAATGAGCGCTCTGCATTGCGCGGTAATGCAAGATGGCGGTCTAGCTCTCAAACAGTGAATATCGTGTCCATTTCGTCGCATGTTTTTACCAAGTTATAATGTCAGAATTATTGAAGAATGTGCCAAAAAGTTCTCCAAATAGAGGAAGGAAGCGTATTCAGCAAAAATACTTATGAAAAAAAGAAAGACAATGCAAAGAAAGGTAAATGAAGTTCTTAATATTGCCCTCTAATTTTGACAACTACTGGGTGTTGTGTTGAAATATTGTTTGGTGTTAAATTGTTAATTTAAGCTATCATGATTGTTCAAATGCAGATCTATATTATTATACAGTGTGCCAATATATATATTTTTTATTGCAGTACTATTAATGTGTATCGTTATTTAATATTATAATTCTTTTTTGGTATGCATTTACAATAGGTACCAAAGATGGCCAAATTCTCGAACCAATACCTACAAAACGTGATATACAGGTACCTAGGTATTTTTTATTATTGGTGACGGCATATCGAATTAATTACACAATGTTAAGAATACACCTATGCAAATTTTTGCTTTACACATATACCTATCTGTGGAACATATGCAGAAAAAAGTTGTAAACTACAAACCTATAAATATGTGAACATCAAGTGGCTTAAAGTTTAAAGTAGAATGACGTAAGTATAATTATTAATGTACCTAACTATCTGTTTAAAAATGACCTACTAAGTATTTAATATTACATTTTTTTTAAAATAATGTACGATTTTAGAATAATATGTAGGTACCAATAAATTAATATCACTAAATATTCTACTTGCAAGCTATTACTGTTGTCTATAGCAGAGATTTCCAATCCTGTGCCCGCGGGCGGAAGTGCGGCAGCGGACACATTCGTGTGCGCAATGAAAAATGACGATAAAGAATCTAATTAGGTGGTATATTGTTTTATTAAAAGCAAAATTTGTGTGAAAACCTTTTTTTTCAAATTAACTGTTATTTTGTATACATTTTCGAAAAGGCAGTACCAATTTCCTTGTTTCAAGTTGAGAACCCTGGTCTATAGTTTGTCAATTTATTGCTACGGCCGTATGTTGTAGCTTAACCACTGGGGAATGACAAAAGAAATGGCGTATTTCAAAAAAACACTACCTTATTCTTAGGTCAATAATTATTATAAAGCAATCATTATTCATAAGATGTTTATCACACTTGAATGGTCAAAGACATAGCTTATAATAAGTATCTTTAGAATCATCTTCAAATGTGTTGATCTTGCCGATTTTTTGAATAATAAAATGCCTAATTCTTGTCAAATTTGGGATCACAGAGATTATCAATATAATTTTTTATCGTGAATATTTTACAAAAATTATCTCGTAATAAATTATACTAATGGTTTTATAAATGCGTTTAAAAATTAATAAATGTAAAAAATCTTAACACCACTGCACAGTTATGTACCGAAATATGACTATATTCTAAAACATTAGAGCGAGAGGTTTAAAAGAATACTATTTTATGTAACAAAAATACTTTATGCAGTCATCAAATGTTTAAAATAACTATAAAGGATAATAAGGCTTCAAAATTATATTAATAGATTATCTACATTCTACAACGTTTAAGGAGTATCCAGGATCATGGTTTGAAAATACAATAAAAACTCAATTTTGACCTACGACGAGCACGTGGGCCGTTAAGTATAGGAGTGGATAGCTGGTGTTCTGGTATTATATAGCTTTAGTTTTCCAAACATAAATAGGTTTGTAGTCTCTAACCGCTGTAAATCAATTGTCATTTGTAAACAGATTCTAAAATATTTTTTTTATTTGAGGTTATGAACTCCGAAATAGTAAAAATAAACAGTGTATTGATTTTCTATCTACTCTTATTCAACGTCATTAGTTTCATACCTTGGTCATAAATTTTCTTTTTTTCCGGATTTGATAATACTTCATAGGCTTGAGAGATTTGTTTGAACCGATCTCCCTCATTAGGGTTTTTGTCAGGGTGATATTTTAACGCCAACTTTCTGTAAGCCTTCTTCAATTCGTCGGGCGTACAATTCGGCTTCACCCCTAATACATCGTAATATGTGGTTTCCTTCACCATCTTGGACGATTAAACAGGTAGCTGAAAACAAAGAATTCGTTAATAATATTGTTTCTTAGATATTAGTCATGTATTGTACATAATATTGAATGGAGGTTGATTGGGAAAAAGTTTTCATAATTCAGACTCTGGGAGACTTCCTCCGTGTGCAGTTGGTGGTACTTTTAAGCTTTTTAGCTTGAAGATTTAGCTTGCTGGAGCTAAATACAGACGTTGAATGAAAAAATTTTATTTTGTAAAAATCCCTTATTAATTAAAATTGACTGTACGCAAGTGACGTTCCTTATAGTAGTAAAAAATGAGAAGCTACATTTTGCTGATTCAAAGCTATATGATGGATCTCCACAGATTTTTTAGAATGAATGTTAGATATTCATTCGACCCGCTGGGCCCACTCTCATGAACCAACACAAAATGAAAAAACCACTAGCAAACACGACAGTGTTTGTTTGGATCCAAGGTATGGAAATGGCTGTTTTGAATTAAATGTGCCAATGGATTCAAAAAATACATACTCTTGATTTTTTTAAAGCACTCGTGGAGATGTTCTTACTACGCCAAAAAATGAATGATTTACAAACTGTCAGAAAATGTGTATCCTATATGGTAAATCAATGCTACTATCACTAAATGGAATAAAATATTGAACCTGACCAATCATGTCTAAAACTTGATTCTTCATACATTATTATCAATTTAAATAGTATCATTTCAAAGTAGTGTTTCTATCTAATAATACTAAATACAGGCGTGGTTTTGTGGTTAACATGTTCGTACACCTCAAAATAAATTTAACATTATGATAACAGATGTTTACAGCGGCTAACTGAATGGCATGTAACACCACAGTGTTTCCACAATTTATGGAATTATTGATAATCAACCAAAACATGAATGGACAATAATTAAAACTCATTGTATGTTGAAACATACAAAAATATATCATGTCAAATGTCACTGTTATATTATACAAAGATGCTGAAGAACCGGTTACTACGATCATTGATTAAATTAGGTGTAAATCATTTCACAATGCAGATTCATCCATAGCAAGCTTAAAATTATTATTATCTGCATCTGTCAAAAACTAAAAGCTTTTCAATGCAATTCACTAAATCAAACATACAGATATTGCTAAGATAAACCTTGAAACTAGAATTTCTTATGAATGTATAGTATTGTTTTATTACATATTATACACAAGTATACTGAAAATTTTGAATATAATCATGTTTTATTCAAATTCAAATTAAAACAATCGCATTGTAATAGAAAGGTGACATTTTAATCTCAGCCAGTAATGTTTATAGTCTCAAAGTCTCCAGCCCACATGCAGAGAATGGTAATTTACTTTGTTTCCTACCAATACTAGGTATTTATGTTTTAAACTGTAGATACTTTGTTTTCTGATTCTGAATTTTTCTAAAAATAAAAGTATTTCCTTAAAGCCGATTCTACATTTTTGTTACCCCACCTCGCTTGGTTATCAGGCTTATGAAAGACGACCTGGTAACTGAGAAAGGTGGGGTAACAATGGGGCGGCTCTCGTGGTGCAGTGCATAAGGCACCAGCCTTTCATCAGGGAGCTCCGGGTTCGATTCCTGACAGAATCGAGCTCTATAATTCGCTGGTATTAGATTGTCAAATTCACTAGTCCGCGGCGTACAAGTATACAACGCAGATGAGATGGGTTTATTTTGAAACCTTCTCCTTCGTAAACCGTACGTTCATCGCGAAGAAAGTAATGTACTAGGGAGGAAAGTGCCCAAGGACCACATCACAATAATTATGTCGTGCTCCAATGCAACCGGGACACACAAAATGAAGCTTTTGGTCATAGGGAAAGCTAGGAATCCTAAGCCATTCAAGAATATCTGCCTCACTGGACAACTGGTTGTGTCAAGTGATTTACTGTTTAATATTTAATTATTATATTATTTTTTTTCTTCTTTCGACCATGTCCGATCCTAATAGGATCATATGGGCCTCCACAGAGTAGAGGTTTGTATTGACAGATTTTGTTTTTTAGGAGAAATGGATGTCAGCCACTTGCTCAACCTGTTAGGTCCATACCTTGACACCCACAAATTGAAAAACAATATGTGTACTTGCCAGACCCAGGATTCGAACCTGGGACCCACGGCGTTATAGTCCAACGCTTAGGCCGCGCGGCCACCGTGGGGGGGTATTATATTAATATAGGTATATTAAACTTTTTACCATATTTTGTATTTACCTATGCTCTATAATCCGCCGCTTTCACTAATTGGACAGTTGTCTGGTTTTTTGGATGGCGGATTACTGTAGGTATATTATATATTATTTTGTTATAAATAAATGTGGACAATCTTTATGTGGTAGCAGGTAGATGATTAGGTAGGTATCAAGAAATTCTTTCATCCCTGAAGAATATGAGAAAACATATTTTTATGAAATCAGTACCTACCTAGGTAAGTTGGAGTTTCACTTCAATTTTGACAGGTGAATATATTATTATTATAATGTGGTTGACTATTAATAATTATTTTAGCACAACCGATTAGCAAAAGTATTGTTCAGTCTATATATTATTATCTAATAATATTGTTGTAGTAATAAAGTAACTGTTTTCATTGTTCGCAGTTACACAAATACGGATATCCCATTGCCATTATTTGCAAATGGTATGTTGCGCAAAATTAAATTAGCATTCCTAGGAACAAACACCTTCGTTTTAAGTACTCACGGATATTATAACAATTCATAATAAGAAAAATTATATATGAGAATAAGAAAACATGCGCATTATTCATATTAACGTAGAAATATGAATTTTACATTGAAGGATGAGAAAATACGCGTGGTGGCATGAAGTAAAATGAGAAATGACGAACGAAACAAAAGGGTTGGTTAAAAAAAAGTGCCTTTTGACTATATTGTAATATTGGTAATTTATTCTATAGAAGCAGAACTAGACGAAGAATTAATCTTTACGCCTGCAACTTTTATTATTTTTTAGAATAGTTTATTACGTATGAAGTATTATAATACACTGATGGATTTCTAAACCTTGACAGTATGTATTTTCGGTACAAGTATTATTTGTTTGACAGATTAAAAAAAATTGAGGAAAATATATTGCGATTTTTCACAAATGTGCATAGTTTAAATGGTTTTACAATGTATACGAACCTTGTGAATATTATTATACAATTTGCAGACAGAGTATCTTCAGCACTAAAACCGACGAAGCCAAAAGGATCGAGCAAGTCTGCTAGCGAACTGACGTGAACAAGGCAACGAGTGACGAGGTGAATTTCCAGAAGAACAGCGGTCGTTAATTTCTAGAACGTTCGGCTTCCGACCCATAGACAATAATTTTGTTTTAGAGGTTCTAAAGGTAAAAGCATCATATAAAATAAAACCTTCTCGCTACATAATAATTTCATCAATCTACAATAAGTTTTAATATTTTCTTCATTTTTTATTTTACTGAAATTACTAGGTAATAATAATATCACAAAGTTCGATACATTGTGCTGTTTTAAAGCAGTGCTTCCCAAATTCATGGCATGGGTCGTTGCCCCCTGGGGGTGTGGGGTTTCTGCGGGGCGCCACAAAATATTTCAGAACTAAAATTAATTATTTTTGAATATTTTTTCAAATTATATATTATTATGTAGGTACGACGACAATCTCGCAGAAAGGTTTCAAAACTAACTATAAAATTTAATGTTGACTTCGCCTCTTTTTTCATGTCAAATAGTACTTTCTTCCCCTTTAGTGATAAGAAGTCGATTTATTTTATTTGGCAGGTTTTTTTGACAAAAAAACTATTAATTTTTTTATTTCAGGAAAAAGAAAGCAACATTTTGATTTTGGATACAAAACTTCAAGCTTTCCAACAAAAGCTTTCTTCGTGGTCCAGAATAAGTGTTGGTCAAAGATACATGGACATGACGTAAATGTTTGAATGAGTTGTTTTTACAACTAGTAAAAGAAAATTATCACCCTCGGTTCCAATTTTTTATAGGCACCTAAGTACCTACTTAGGTACCTATAAAAATACAGAATATTACCGAATCACTGCACTTTTCAACATATATTTTCCATGCCTTGCATGAGGATCAAAACTACAAAAGGATAAGAACGCCATTTGGTTAAATCTTTAAAATATGATTACTTAATATATTACTTCGGCAGGTCAAGAAGAATAATAATTGATCGATATCAGGTCGAATAATTCACTTGAAGTGGAATAATGAATATATTGTAAGTATTATTCATAATTTTGACAAGGCAATGTCAAAAGGGATGCAGAGTCAGAGTCAGAATGCGTGCCTGAGTGTGACCTACTGGAGAAAGATAGCTCGGAGTAGATCCTGGATGACGTTGTGCAGTCGGCTACGGACCTGAATGGTATAATCTAATCAATTAAAATAAATATGTAGGCACAACAATAATAATATAATGCGCCAGAAAAAAATAATGACACCAGTTTGCTATAATATATAGGTAGGTATGTACCTATCTACCTACCACATTTTTTATTATCCATGATCTTCGCAACCCAAATTCGATATTTTTGAAAATAGTAGATACCTACCTACCAACTGCAAAATGTAGAAACAATTGAACTGGCTGATAAGAAAAGACCTTCGTAAATTCAATGTAAACCTCATACCTACAAGCAATTATTGTGAAAGCAGTGAGAAGTTTGAACAAGAATAAGCAATGCTTGTCGACAGGAAAACGGTAAATCACAGCACTAAAAGCAAAAGATGGTTCTATCATCAGAAATTGGGAACACTTAAGCCGAGTTGCAGAGTTCTACAACGATGACACTGACAACACAATTTATTATAGACTCATATCTTCAGAGAAATGAAAATAATGAAGACCATGCTTCCGAAATTACATCCTAGGAACTAAACTAGGTATGATTTAAATTACTTACATGAAAAGTGGTAAAACCCCGGGGGAAAACGGTCTAACGATAGTGATATCATCAAAAAAGCGGGAAAGGATGCAAACGAAGTGCTTGCACAATAATTGTTCACAGCCTGCAGACGCAAAGAGGATGTCCCAGAAGCATGGAAAAATGCCGGCATTGTCATTTTTCACAAAAAGGTGACAGAGAAGACCTAGCAAATTATCATCCAATAAGTTAACTCAATATTCTCTACATGACGTTCACAAAAATTCTCTCGAACCATCTGCAAAATATACTAGATGAGAACCAATCGAGAGAGCAAGCCGGATTTAGAGGGGCGGGTGGATACAGCACTATGGACCATATCCAAGTCGTCACAGAAATCATAAAGCGGTGCCAGGAATACAAACTGCCTGGGTTTGCATGGGTTTATAGACGAGAAGGCATTCGATCAGCGCTCGAAATGGAAAATTTTACGAACCGGAGCGCTCGAAATTTTTCTGAGGATATTAACATGGTTATCAAATTTTATGGTTATTTTATAAAGATTTTTTGTTATATGGCATATCTAGCTCAGACGGTCAAAATATTTTAACCACGAGACGGAGCAATAACTTTACAGATTCCACGAACCGGAACGGCGCTCCGGTCCATTTCGAGCCCTGCATTCGATTCCATAAAGAAATTATCAATACTCGATGCACTCAGAAATCAAGGAATCCTCGGGCGCTAGAGCATATTTTTTAATAATATATGCAGTAGCCCAACAGCATCAACAACAATAATATAGATACTCGTAGTATGCTAAGGTATTTTAAGATTAAAAGCCAAACCAAAACCTAACACAACCTATTGAAAAACATCGCAAGATCAAACACAACCTATTTATTTTTGGGTTACAGTCAATGATGTTACATGTGTGTATATATTAAATAAAACGTGGTATGCAACGACATTAATTTTATGACAGATTGACGGGTGGGTATGTGGGAAGAAGTATGGCGTTGGAGAAGAGAATGATTTTGAAAATGAAATATCTCTGAAAAATGATAGCCTAGCCGAAAAATACGAAGCTTGCAATTTTATTAGAGGCAGTTTTTTGATAGTTTACATCTTTAAAATGTTTTTTAATACATGCGTAGGTACCTAGCAAAACAACATTACAAACAAAAAGATTTTTTTAAATTTAAAGGCACCGTTTTCCCATAGCCCGCTGAATAGACGAACTCATCATGCTTAGCAACAAATATACTATAGAGAACGATAAGAGTAGAAAGGGCTAATGCAGGATTGGCGAACCTTTTTCCGTGCGCGTGCCAAATTTCTTAAATATTATTTTTCGACTGTCTCTTACATGCCGAGCAGTTGAGTTCGTGAGATTCTATCTTTCATCGTGTTTCTAGCCGAAGGCATATCTTTGAAAAATGTTTTCCTTGTTTCAAAATTTTCAGAGATCGTGGAGTATTTTCTCTGTGCCACAGGTTCGCCAACCCTGGGCCAGGGAATACCTACACCTAGCAGTGAATTGACCTAGTCTAATCATGACGATTTACAAGTTCATTAATATTATAGGTTAAAAATATACATTATTATTAAAATCATCTAGCCTTAATTACTAGTACCCAAGCGTCATTTTTTCAAAGTTATGAAAATGTATTACTTATTGTCTCCCACGATGGCCGCTCGGCTTAAGCGTCGGCCTATAGCCCTATAGCGTCGTGGGTCCCAAGTTCGAATCCTGGGTCTGGCACAGCGCTCGGAATGGAGCGGAACGCCCCGGAGCGCCGTTCCTGTTCGTGGGATTTCCGAGGATGGCGTTCCTGTTCGTTAAAAATTCGAAAATGGCGTACCGGTTCGTAAAATATCCGACGGACAGCGAGTCGTCTAGTAAAATCCTCAAGCGTCATACTTAATATTATTACGTTCCGGGTCAGATTTAAAATTTACGAAAATTAATTTTTATTAAAAAATAATTTTACTGGTTTAGAACCACTGAATTTTCTATGACCCGTACATATTACGTACTTAAGAATGTCCGAAATTGTTTTAAACGGTAGTTAAACAACAAAATATTATTTTTTCAAGACAATATGAAACTGGGCTTCAAAAAAGATTGTTTTAAAACACGAACATATGTAGGTACTGGAGAGAATTGTATAATTTCTCTCAATTGTTTCCATTTATAGTCACAGAAAAAACATTGCATTTTTAAAAAGAATTTGGTACGCACCGAAATATTAAGAGCGTGCGTGTTAAAAAAACAAATGCATGTCATAAATTTTGTGTTCACCTTCTACGTATTCTTCCGGGCGACCGGGCGAAATGCATTATCTAAAGACACTAAAGCTGTAAAGTGTAAACTAAATAAATATTGCATACATGAAAAAACCTAACTAGGTAGTTAGACCTTCGCAGATGAGTTCGCTAAATTATTTT
The DNA here is from genome assembly GCF_057557595.1 of Rhyacophila brunnea. Classification (NCBI taxonomy): domain Eukaryota; kingdom Metazoa; phylum Arthropoda; class Insecta; order Trichoptera; family Rhyacophilidae; genus Rhyacophila; species Rhyacophila brunnea. The sequence goes on from NW_028232752.1 coordinate 38,876,313, forward strand.
ATTACCGACAAAATGTGTGCCCTGACAAAAGCCTTTGTAGTAAATAGTAAAAAGTTTTCCCCAAATAACCTACATGTTTTTAAGGGGTTGAAATATTTCAAATTAAATATGTAATTGTTAATAAAGTTTTGTTTTTCTCTTTGGCGAGTTCATACCACTTTTTAATAATTCACCAATTAATAAATTTCTAGACAAAAACATTAATTTTATTTTATAATTTAAATTACTCATTGCGGTTATAGGTAATACCCATATTTAAGTGTTGTGTCGTGTGATTATCTATTAAATTATATACCATATGTCATGTTATACATTTTTTGTATGTATTTTGTATAGGTACTTGCATACCTACTTCAATTTAACTAAAAGTAGGTCATTTTATTTGATTGTTTATAAGTTTATAATAATTATTTTTATGCTGACGTCGCTACATTCTGGTAAGTTTTGTGTTTCAATTTAAAATGTTAACTGTTTTATAAATATGTAAGTTACATTTTAAAGAAAATGGGTTCTCTTAAAAATTTGATTAAAAATCCCAGCAGGCAATAACATTACACAAGAAACTAATATATCTGCACATAAAAAAAAAATTAGATGATCGAAAAGAGACAAGCGGCCAATTCACTAGAAACCCAGTTATTAAAAATTGGAAGAGTTTTATCAGTGCGGTGGGTGGTTTCAAGTATGCTTAGATTAAATGCCGTTATTAATAATTATTCGGCACTATACGATCATTTTAATAAAGCATCCGAAGATAATACTACGGATGAATCAGAACGATGCAAATATAGTGGCCTTAGAAAAATGTTAACAAGTGTGGAATTTGTTCGAAATTTAAATACAATGTCAGATGCACTAGATGAATTAGGTTTCTTATCGAATTATCTTCAAATGCGTAATATTACACTAGTTGATGCTGATAAAGCGATTAAAACCACCATTCGTGTCCTTGATTCGATGGCAAATGATCCCGGTCCAAAATTATTAGACGCTCTTAGAGCCATAGATGAAAAGATATACAAAGGACTAATTATTCAGGAAGGTAAGGTTAAAGCCATTAATTTTTCTCAATTATATAGAAGTCTAGCCAATAACTTAAGAAATCGAATGATTACAACAAGTTCATCGCATGTCAGTCGAAACGCAAACATTCACTAAGAAAACATTAATCTATATAACAATTTATTAGAGAGTATACAAGTACTGGATCGTAATAATTATCGCAAATCAGATGATGACGGCGTGGACATACGATATGGAGAGGATAACATTATCAGATTATGCCATCAATTTCATTTAAATGAATTAGATATTAAACGCGGTTTTAGGTTTTTTTTTTAAATGTGTGATGATTCTAATAAAACTCCAGAAGATTTGAAACCTCTCCTTAAAGCTATAGCGACGATCCCAATATCAACAGCTGAATGCGAAAGAAATTTTAGCGCTTTAAATGAGATAATGACACCACCAAGATCATGTCTTTATATTAAAACGTGTGCTACGATGTTATTTATAAATAGTGTAGGTCCGCCATTGAGGCAATTTAATCCTGAAAAATATGTTCGGTCATGGCTAGCTAAAGGTCGGCATTCAGCGGATGACACGGCAAGTCGAAAAAGAGAATTGAAAGATGACAAAACATACGACCTCCTGTGTAAATTATTGTAAAAATTAAACAAACCAATGCGGATATGCATTTCTTATTTTTCTTAATGATTGTTTATCAACGTGTCAATACGTAAACCTTGTAGTAAATATATAAATGTATACATACTATCTATCTATATATAAATAATATGTATAATAATTATGAATGCACACACATAATAATATGTAATTGTAATAATTAATAATGTATTGCTTAGATCCCTCCTCTCTCCACTAACGCCCTTATCCTACAGTATTCCTTTCCTGGTAAGGAATATGCTTACACCTCGACGTGGTCAATCTGGACAGTATTGTTCATTTTTTATTGAAAACAATTAGTCTATAACTCGGCTCAAAATCTCGGTTTCATTGCATTGTATAAATTCAATAAAGCCAAGATTTTAAAATATGTGTATTATTTAAAAAATACAGTACAACAGTTAATACAACAGGTAATGTTAAGTTGTGAATTAATTTGTTTGTTCTTCAAGATTAATCCAATATAAAAATATACTGTATGAATGACGTTCCAACGTATTAAAATTTATCATACCTTGAAATTCGGGAACAAATTATTTCGCTTAGCACATGTTCAATTACAATAACAATTGACAATATTGACAAAGAGAAGCTTTCTTGCATGTTACACTGGTTACAAATGTATTTATGTATAATGATTATTAATTTTAAATATATGATACTTTTAGTAAGTGTATTTTTAGGAGAGAATTTACTTAATATCTTTTATATCATATTTACAAAATCTTAAATATACAACACCCACGATGGTCGCGCGGCTTAAGTGTCGGCCTATTGTGTCGTTGGTCCCAGGTTCGAATCCTGGGTCTGGCAAGTACACATATTGTGTATCAGAGTATGTTCCTAATAAGTAGGGCAAGTGGTTGAGATCCATTTCTCGTAAAAACAAAAAAAATCTGTTAATACAAGCCTCTACTCTGTGGAGGCCCATATGATCATATTAGGATCGGACATGGTCGATAAAAAAAGAATTTATCTATGGTCTTGTAATTTCTTTACCCATAAAACGGTTAAGTTAGATATTTAAATTAATATGGTATAACAAAATTTCAGGACTTGTGATGCCATACGTATGATAAAAAAGTATGCAGATAATGGCACTGTTCAATAGTGCCATTTTATTAAGGGGCGGAAAATAAATGATGTAAATAGATACAATTATCAAAGTTACCACGTGGAAAAAATTTAAGTATTCATACTCATAACTTGATTATAATGCTGTGAATGTCAAAAGTTCAAAGATTGTTTTTATTTCTTTCATCGGTTTAAGATTGCAACAAAAAATCCAACACTCTTTGATATTCTTTGAAGATTATGCAGCGCTCCGGTTCGTAGAATTGTCCATTTCGAGCACTGCTGGCAAGTACACATATTGTTTTTCAATTTGTGTATGAGTCAGAGTATGGGCCTAATAGGTTGAGCAAGTGGCTGACATCCATTTCTCCTAAAAACAAAATCTGTTAATACAAACCTATATTATGATCCTATTAGGATCGGACATGATCTAAAGAAAACTTTATAAGCTTCATAAACTTATTGTAATTATTATGATGTATTGCAAACCACACCATAAATCTAAAAAAAATATTTTTTCTATATTAGGTACATTATTATGTAATACGGAAGCCACCAGAGAGTGTGACACTACGTAGTCAGTACCCTAATCGCACAGTGTCAAGAATTTCGTGACCATCGTCCTCACCCTCACCTACAGACGAATCTCCTCGCTACGATAAACATCGACCTACGTGCTACAGGCTACAGGTTTCACACGGCGGGAGGCGCGAGACGTGGCAGCGGACCGAGGGAAAAGAATACCTTGTGCTACCCCTATGCTCCATTACTGGAGCCAGTAACGACCAGTGGCATGAAGGTAGTGCGTTGTTTAGCGAATGAAGTAACCAATACAAAATATATTACAACTGAAAAGATAACAAGGTAAAAGTGGTAGTTTTCCAAGATGCTGACAAAGCTATTGCTTCAATAAAAAGTATAGACATCTTAGTTTAAACAGTAATCAAGGCATAAAAAATCTTAACAACATAACTGTTGTTGTATTATATACGTACCTATTGCAATGACGGTGTATCTCACAGATAACAGTTTTACAAAGGGTGCCTCCAAACCTATCAGCACCAGAGACCTTCACATGCCCAAAACCACCCCTTTTTGAGAGTAAGTTTTGTGGAAATGCTCTAATTCTCAATACATGGTGTGTTCGTCAATTTAAAGATTTTTGGTGTATTCATTTTTTGTCTATTTAAGATCAATACTTGAAAAAAATATGTAAGTACGTAACGAATTTTCAGACAATTTGATACTAACAATGAAAGGGGACGGCATTCTAAATCTGCTTAAGGGGGGGGGGGGGGGCACTTTACCTAGGGACGTCATTGACTGGAGCGTAGCAAAGTGATGTAGTGCCTACCTAGTATATTATTATGATTCCATCCCATTTATCAGTAAACAAGTCTCGGATGTGGAGGGATACTTTTGAAACGTTACCAACAACAAGCTAAAGATAATACACTTAGACAATAGATACATCAAAATGCATTATATTTGGACACTAAGGAATATTCTCTGCAAGACGGGTATCAGTGTTTCTCAACCTGGCTGATATTACCCCTTGGGGCCACAAGACAAACATCAACTTTTGGAGTGCTACAGCAATCCCTAGGGGCCACAGCCATAATAAAATATTAAAATTATATGAAGACCAATGGAAACGATTAAAATTAAGTTAAAAGTATATGAAATATTAATTGATAAACATATTAATCAATCCAAAATCCCCCACACAGAAAACTCCGCACACCAGTGGCAATGGGTGGAGGTAGGCCGTTAAGATTCGACATAAATAGTGCACACTAAACTTTGTCAGTCATACTTATTTGTTTTGTTGAACTAAGAATACAATTTGCAGATGGTGCTGGTTAGTTTTTAAAATTCAAATAAACCCTGCCTAACCAAACCATAATAGTTTAGGTATGCTATGGGCGATCTGACAAAAACATTGCACATTTTTTCAGTAATATTAATTTATTTGTTTATTGAATTAAGAATACATATTATTACAGATGGTGTTGGTTATTTTTTTATATTCATTAAGCCCTGTCTTACCAAACCATAATCGATGAAAAATAATCTTCTATCCATTAAAATTATGTATTGTGTAATGGCATAATTTTAGATAAATGATTATTTTTTGACTACGAATATTATCTACTATGGCTTGGATTAGGCATGTAATTGAATTTTAAAAACTAATCAATAATAACTGGAATATGTAGTCATTATTCAATGAAAACAAATATCTACGTATGACTGACAAAGTTCCGTGTGCACTATTTGTGTCAAAAAGTTGTAGATTGTATACAATAAATAAATTATCCTAGACTTAATAAAATGTAAAGTAAATGTAAATATATAAGTAAATTAATTAGATATACCTTATTCAGAACCTGTGCAATATAAATTGCTGATGATAAATAGAATCATTTTAAATTCATTTGTGAGTACATAAAACTTTTAACTTACCAAAGAAGATCATAATAAGTACCTACCAACTTGGGTACTTACCTTATTTTTAATGTTTTTGTTGTATTTTATTTTGAATTTCATCCGCAAAAATAATATAGATATTTTACTATTTTAGACTAGATATATTAAGAAAACATGTATATTAATAAATCGCATACTTACTTATAATAGTGCACGAAATTATGATTCTTTGACCCTGTACATTTTTTTAGAAACTGTGTCTGAAAAAATACGTACTTATAAGTAAATAGTTTTCTAATGCCGAAACATGAGCACAGCACAAAAAATCTATTATTTTTTTATTAATCCATAGGCTGCCTATGGCGAACCACATGTCGCAGCCACTTTCAACACAAATCATTCTATAACGATGGTCGATGGGACAGATAACTAAAATCTCAATGTTTTTAAAAGTATTATAAATCAATGGTGAATTAAATTTTTAGATATTATGATCGCATTTAAAATTAAATTCGTCGAAACCCAAAGGGGGTGGCTATGGCTTTTAATTTTTTTCTTATTGCCCATTATTAGATAAGTCTATTCTCATTGTAGAATGACGACATTATACATTAGTAAAATCTGGTTGGAAAAGATCTGACTGCAAATCAAAATGTGCCTAGTTGATATATTTTGTTGATGATCAAATGAGGTGGTTGTTTTGTCAGAAAGTACCGATATCTTACAAAGGACCGTTTTTTTCATAATTGGAGTGTTAAAAGTCAATAAAAACCTAAATTTTTAATGTAAGTGAATACGTCATAATAATGCAAATATGTCATCTTAATATTATATGTGTGGTTTTATTTGCGTATTGTATGCAAGACGCTGATTTGACATGAGAAGACGCAAGAAAACTGGCGAGCGACAGGGATTCTTGGAGGTGCCGCATGATGTCCATATGTTCCAACTAAGGAACGGATATGGACCAAAAAGAAGATTAAGTACGCTTAATCGATTGATTCTTAATCTATAACTGCTCTCTGACTTTAAAAAAAGTTTATATTATTATCAACACATGATACGTGCTGTTACATGAAATCGTAAAAAATGTAGGTACCTAATCGAAGATAGGTAGGTTTATTTGCTGAATGAAAACTCCAACTAGGTATGCGGATTTTTGTGCGCATGATCGGGTATAATTCATTTCGTGGAGGCAAGCGGCAAAGTTATACCTATATACGTGTAGATACCTACCTACATATTATTATACATTCGGCATGGTTCTGGTAGATAGCTAAATACCAACAGGGGGAGAATATACTAGGTCAGCGGTTCCGAATCTGTGCAAATTTCAAATTGTTATTTCAGATCTCAGAATTCTATTGTGGATATATTTACAAACAATCAATAGGCTCCTAATGATTGATTAAAATACAATGCAATTAAATCCCAAAGTCACCCCAAAAAGGTTTTATAAGTCTTTAAGAATATTTAACAAAGCGCAAAGATTTCTTCAGTGAAATGGAAATATTGTTAGAAATAATTATTATATTTCACACGTTTTTTGCCACTCAATTTACACCCCATACTATAACGATTAATTCATTTTACGATCATACTCAGCCGATAGTAATATTATGAACGGTTTTTCTATCGGCCGAGTAAGTTCAGCGAGCATGACTACGGAATATTACGATTTTGGTCGTATTGTGTGACACGCGCTTATGGGGCGAATACATTACTATCATGTCACGTGCGCTCACATACTGTCGCCCCGACAAATTTAGTCTATGGTTTCATCACTCCGCAGTATATTTCATGGATCACTATCTCTATAAATTCAATTATGGAAAGTGATAATTCGAGTAGTTCTTCGGATTGGGAAGAGAAGATCTAAACTAGTATGTGCTTTTGCAGTTATCAATCAACAGAATAAAAAAAAAATCAAAAACAGCATGATATAGATTGAGAGAAGCATTGGGTCAAAAAAATATTGGCAGTCAAAATAAATACGTAGGTACTTCCGGAAATTTCCGTTTTTTCGCGCGATTTTTAATAAAAAAAATTATAATGACATCTATTTATTTTTACAATAAATATCTAACAATTCTTGCTTCGTAGATAAATGGACTGTGACTTACCAAAATCGAAAATGACATTTTCGGTCTTTAATTTTATCGATATCTTATATGGATACGAAAATAACGAAAAAATAAGTTCGAGATGTAAGGTATTATTCACGATTCATGGTAATTTCATATAATTTTAACAGTTTCTATGTGTCAATTAATTTGTATTATGGCATGCATAATATTTTGACCAGAACCCAACTAGCAGACATAGATCTATACGTAAACACCAGACTAATAGTCATATAACTCATATATAATAATCTAATAGAAAATCCATATAGCATACCACTAAAAACAATGACCACTCGGTTTTAACGTGAGGCAGAAAATAAAAAAAAACGTTCACGATTTGTGCGTTGCTGATGTAGCGTGATACGCGTGAAGTAACCTCATTGTTATTCTGACCATTTCGGCAGATTTTTCTAACTGACAATATTCGTTGTTGGTTCAAATGTGCTACGGGATGGAAGCATTTTAAATAGCAAGAAAAACGACATTGCATTTTTATCCGTAGTGCGAGCTTTCGGTGAGCGCACGTGGCAGCACATGACGTCAAGGCAATGTATTCGGGCCATAACCCGTATGCGGTCACTTTAACCAATTTAACACGCGCTCACTAAACAATGACGTAACGCACTCGACCAGATGCGATCGGTGGGAAATTTCTGACAGAATACATTTTTTTTTTAATCGGCCGGTTTTTGATCGTTAATGCGCGCTTTCCCATACAACGTCGCTGTTGTAACTACATTTGCGATTGTTGATCTATCCTTCAATAAATCGTTCATGCGCGCTCAACTTAAAGCCTACTTTTTAGCTATAGTTTATGATGTATCATTCTTAAAATAGGTTTGTAATCCGAACACAACAATTATTAAGATCGGTCAATAAATCAAATAATGTATAAACAATACGATTTAAAAAACCTCTACTTCAACTGATTTGGGTTTTTCGGAAGGGTGTCGACAATACAGATGATACAATATTTATGAAAGTATTTTTTATTACATATTTATTCTTATGTACTGTATTGTTGTTATTAATTTCAGTCATGAGTTATTGGCCATTGTCACTCAAAAAACCACTTCTCATTTTTTTTAAATATACAGTTTTAAAATTATATTATTATTATTTTTAAATCATATATTATTTCATCAAAACATTGTAGGTTTTCTATTTCAGACTGTTCAAGTGAACATAATCACCCTTACCCGATCGTGTTGCATCAATAATTTATTAGTAATTCGTAATAATATGTAATATTACCATTCATATTGGAAATTAGTTGAATTATACTAAGAAAAGTTCTAAAAGCAATTCAAATGTTTGGAATACCCTGGGTCTTCTATCAATTAATTAAGGATCGTAAACCCTCATGAATACGTAAAGTGGGGGAAAGACAGATTCTTCTGGCATTGCGGCCAAACGAAATCTCTTTGGAACGTGTCATTTGAAAGTAACGATACCAACACCTAAATGGGTCGCCTGCACTGCCACAATATTATCACACCATTCTACCTATTGGCTGAATATGTGTTATTATAACTAAGAAATGGCCTGAAATACCTTTTTCAACATTTTGTATCTCGGATTAAGTTAAATAAACAAATAGAATGTTCCCTACACTTCAGTATTTTTTTCTTCCTAATAAAGACCTCTCAATTATTGAAATCCAGATAATAATGCTATGAAGAAAATATTGTATTATTCTGCATAATAAGTCTTCCGAGTAATTACAAGATCTTCAGGATTTTGAGATGAGGACACACTATAATGGATCACATATTATCGAGAATCTTGCTAACAGATAAAGTCACCAATCAGGAATTTTTGAAACGCATCAAAAAATCGGACGTCGAGAAGGACATCGAAGTACCGGTAGAGTATTTCCTGGCTGGATAACCTCTGGTAAAGGTTGAATTCCAGCACATTACCACTGTCCAGAGTAGCTGCACCAAGCGGCGACGATGGAGTCCAATCTGTCAAAGGAGCGGAACCAAAAGTCAGCTTGAATTTAGAGGCCTTTTTGAAGAGGTCTCATATTTTCAATTACTTAATTAAATAAATGAAAAAATAAATATTAACAAGTAGATACTAAGAAGTGAATACTAAATTTGTAGTGATCCCTAGTTCTGAAACCACAATATGGATATGTTATGTTATTGTTATGTTATATTTAAATCACAAAAATTACGATTATTGACGAAATAATATGAGACACATAGCATAGATATTATTTCTGAAAGGTTTCATTTGGATGCAAAAAACGCTGAGAAAAATACATTTGCTTGAATACCACTCAGATCAAGATATGTATGTTTCTAAGGCCTTTTCATGTCATGTATTAGGAAGATTACATTTATATATTACATAGTTTTATTACTACGCTGTTAAAAATATATTAACACTGAAAAGATTGAGGGAGGCTTCGTTTAGTAGGTAGTTGCTGTCCTGATTGCGTCATACGCTTGCGCAGTCGTAGAACCTCTACGCTTTAGAGTCGACAGAATTTCAGACGCTACGCCAGCCTCGTAGAGGAAGCTCGTCTGTCATTTGTTGGATAGTCTACAAATAGGTCACAAATAATCTGACACCCTACAGTTTTTTTGGAGCCTTGCTGATTCTTGAAATATCAAGAGGAAGGCGGCATCCTTGGTGATCCGATTCTCAAGCCAGTTGCAACCAGAGTCCACGTCTCCCTTGCGCGGTAAGTCGAAAACTTCAACATATTGCACAAAGTTTCAAAGTTTTCTACAGTGAAAGTTTGTATTTTGAAATACTCGTGCTAGATATAAATATTATTGCCAACGCATAAGAGTATTTCGATTACATCTTCGTAAATGTATCATTATAATTTATTTCCTATTAAAAAAATACAACAATTTGCCCCCTTTAAACCGGTGACATATTATAATATTTAGTAAAATCTTATAATATAATATGTATCTCTTTGAATATTTTTTTTATAAGATAACCTTTTGCATATCGTAAAATTGCTTACATTGCTTATAAATTTGATTCTAGCCTGTGTTTTATTTAGCTATTGATTTAAATATATTGTGGAATATTAGATATAATAACTTACTTTCTAGAGGCAGATATTTGGGAATACGTTGCTATTGTGTCATAATTAGTTTCTCTTACTCATACAGTTTTTTTTCAAAATAAAAATAAACATGAAATAATTATTATATTCTTGCTCTGAAAATTGAATTTCATATCTATGAAGAAGTGTATAGTATTTCACAGTGTAGTTTATGTGTATATTATGTATTTTTCACAATCCTTGAGTCTCATTAAATAGGCATTTTTAATTTTGTTTATTAAAATATTTATAATATGATTTAATTTGTTACATTCTCAGATACATTTCACCTATTTTATTTGCGAATTTCGTCGCATTAGATGGCTATAGACTATTTTTTACTTTTTAATATGTACCGTTATGCAGCTGAGTCACTTACGAACGTCGTAATTATAACAAACAGAGCGATATGATATGCTTAGAAAACTCATGAATCCAAGTAAATTTAAACGTTTCTACTTTCTTCTCTTCACCGCTTTGTAATATTACTAAATTTAACTAATTATATTAGATATACGAAACTGAAGAAGACCAAAAACCGTTACTGGATTGTTAGGATATTGTAAAACGGGTGGTAATAAGGGAATATTGTTACTTGTTATTTTTATCTCATTTAATTGGATTAATGAACTTCGTTATCAGGTACTAAATGTGTTATGATCGCCGACGACGTTGATTTTACTGAACACAAATCCAATAAGTCCCCCAATTCCCTATTCAATAAAAATAGATAATAAATTCGGTACAGCTTATATGCAGTTACGCAATAGTATTAGATTGATGGGTAGGTATCTCAAAAGACATGACAGTTTGGAAGTGTGTACAATAGGAAAGAAAATCGGGAAATATTCTCATTTTTTGTAATTTATTTTCGATTTGGAAACTACTAACAGTTCAAACGGTTACCCAACCCTCAACAAAATGCTGTCAATCTTATATCTAACCAAGAATGATTCAATAACTATTATTTTTCTTTTTTATACACATATCTTTATTTTCACGATTTCAATATATTCGTACTTATAGCAATTTAAATACATTAGTTATTTTTGTTAAAAAAAGACGTTTTCACTATGTAAAATATAAAACATTTTCAGAAAAAATGCGGATTCAAGTAACGAAAGTCTATAATTACTGCAATCATAATTATTTATAAACGCTACTTACCACTGAATAATTTAAAACAATTTTAGCCCCTCTATTTCGGACAATGTAGCTAGCTTAAACTATTAACCGCTAAATCAAAATCAATCCGTCGAAACTATTCAAATTTTGAAGGTAACAAAAATAACAAGACATTTTCGTGTATGCGTATAATACTATGTTCATAAAATGAGTTTGAAAGAGAATATTGAAGTTGGGATTATTTATAAAGGTGGGAAAATAATTTGTCAGATATTTTGGCAAAGGAAATTTCTTGCATTCACATAAAGCGTATCAAATTCGAGGGAGGCAGTGATACCTTTAGCTCAAATGACATTACGTCTACTCGTTCATACATTTCAATGAGCAATATTTCTCCGAGCCGACTTTTCGGGAAACTCGTTAACGGGAATTGTCAGACTCGGATATATAAAAAAGCTTCGAGAATTCTCTTGACGGTAGATTGATTTCCTCAACGTCGGAAATTGATTCTATTCGCCGTTAGCCAACAAATTGATAAGAAATACTGAGTTTGAATAAATGCGATACAATTCTAGCGAATCAGAATCTGTTTTCTTAGCGATATTGAGTGACGCTTATGGTAATTTGCAAAATGTCGCCATGTTTTTGTATTTTCTACCTCTTCCCAGCCACTAAAATCTTCTACTACTAAATAAAGACTTTTTTTACAGAGCGGAGATTTATTAAGGGTTTGGCAATTTAATAACTTACCTAACATGTTTATGATTATTTTGCATTAAGATGTTGATATTCCTATCTAATTAGTGTACGTATTATGAGTAAAGGTTATAATAATAATATTTACTAGTAAGTAAGTAACCTAATAGGTTAAGCAAGTGGCTAACATCCATTTGTCGTAAAAACAAAATCTGTTAATACAAAAACCTCCACTCTGTGGCGGCCCATATAATCTTATTAGGATCGGACATGGTAAAATAATATTTGATATTAGTATGTGTATCGATCCACGCCAGGATAAAGGCTTTTATTATCTGTCTCAATTACTTTCGTCATTTTGCTTTTCGCTTGAATGATTTATCAGTCTATGAATTATGAGATTATTTGGTCGATAATACCGTTGGCTACTACTAGATAATATCGTGTATCCATCGATAATATTCTATATATGCATTTATTATTTTTCATTTTTTAAACTAAGTTTAGTTGTTTCCAATCATCATATCGCAAATGGGATGTCAATACAAATATTAAAACTGCATCTACTCTAAATATCTTTTTGTATTTGGAACATACAAGTGATGTAACTACTATCACTTCCCTCCATTTAGAATGTGAATAGCAAACTGTCACTTTTATTTTTATTTTGTTGTCTGATTTTTCGTCTGATTCGGGATGGGGAGGTGAACAATGACACACCGGAATTGTTTTGGAAACGGCAAGGTATATTTACGTTAATATTATATTATAATAGTTACATTTTTAATAATTTAATTCTACGGAGGACGAAATGTACGTGTTCGCAATTTAGCCGCTTGCAGCGTTCTCCACGCCATCTTGTATTCCGCTATCAACGGTTTTTTTCAAGGCGACGTTGCAATATCTCCAACGGTCAAAATTATGGCATTGTTGCCAGCAGATATTCAACATTATTTATTTTTGTAATCAGCGCTTTATTATTTGTTGGGTTTGATACCGATTCGGGCCTCTCCAAAAACACAGAGACATCCCCAAATGGGGTCCATACGGGGGTGCCACAAACGCACCTCTCCGGAAAGGCCCGAATGGGGGTCGGGCCAACTAAAGGCTGATTACGATAGCGCGTGTAACTGGACAGTGCGGCGGCTTGATAAGGGGTGGTTGCGTCTCTAGACGTTGAAGGATCGAAGCCCTCCCGGTACGTCGGCGGCCGGAGAGACTCGGATGCAGCACTGTAGCATAGTGGTTCGCGGTTCCCGGGCCCACCGTAAAGCTGCTGAGAGAGGAGGGCGTCGCGCCCAGCCCTCTCAACACCCTCGGACCGTCGGCTACCGAAGAGACTCGGATGCAGCACTACGCCGCTTCGTGGGCGTAGTGGTTCGCGGTTCCCCGTGTCTACCGTACCGGTGGATGCTGAGAGAGGACGTCGTACCCAGCCTTCTCAACAGCGACCGTCCGAAAATCAGTCGATCCCTCACGAAAATGAATACCGGCGTATCACTCGACCCCTTTTTGCTCGCTTGCCCTGCCGTGGCTATCGAATTACACGCACTGCACTGATATTATACTAATATAATATGCATAAAACTTAATTTATCACTTAAAATGGCTTTAAAGTTTATAAAATTATTGTTAAAAATATATCAGGGCCCGAAATGGACCGGAACGCCATTCTGCCTCATACAACTGCTCCGGGTTGTAAAATTTTCCACTTCGAGCACTGAAATAATTTATTATACATCGCTTCCAAACACAAAACACTTAAAAATAACTAATCTATGATGCTAATGGCTGAGGATGCTGCTTGGCTGCTTTCCGCTGATGGAGGCTGCTTTGCTCAGCTGAAGAAGGCCGCTTTGTAGCTCTCTTCATCATGGTGCATCTGGGCCAGGGCTGATTGCAAGGCTCACAGACACGCTGCTGTTGACGAAGAGGGCTCAAGCGGCTGATGATGCAGGGCATTTGATGCCGTTTTCCCTCGTTGGAGCCAGGGTCTTGCCCGATACACTCGTCCGTGGGCCAATTTCGCTGGCGGATGCAGTTGGTCGGGAGTACATCGGGAGCCCTGACTTCGCAATCCGGGTGCTTCTGCTCTTTTCTTCACTGGCTTGGCTTTGGCAGCATCCTCTTTCTACTGCTTTTTATTATACTTTGTTGAGCGCCACCAGAGGGCAAGCCTCTGGATGTTTCTTCCTTGCCGTTTCCTATTCCGGTGTTTGGATCTCAGGGTGTGTGTCCGGGTGAAAGAAATTTCACCTGCTTCTTGATTCCAGACGATCAAAATCAAGAAGCGTAGTCCCACGTTGACTGGGGCCACTTATCACTTCGCTCCATTTTGAATGTGAATAGCAAACTGTCACTTTTATTTTTATTTTGTTGTCTGATTTTTCGTCTGATTCGGGATGGGGAGGTGAACAATGACACACCGGAATTGTTTTGGAAACGGCAAGGTATATTTACGTTAATATTATATTATAATAGTTACATTTTTAATAATTTAATTCTACGGAGGACGAAATGTACGTGTTCGCGATTTAGCTGCTTGCACTTTGCAGCGTTCTCCCGGTTCTCCGCGCCATCTTGTATTCCGCTTTCAACGGTTTTTTTCAAGGCGACGTTGTAATATCTACAACGGTCAAAATTATGGCATTGTTGCCAGCAGATATTCAACATTATTTATTTTCGTAATCAGCGCTTTATTATTTGTTGGGTTTGATACCGATTCGGGCCTCTCCAAAAACACAGAGACATCCCCAAATGGGGTCCATACGGGGGTGCCACACTACATACACTAACAATTCCAATTCCAAAATCAATATAAATTATTTTGTAGTAATATAGTGCTAATGGGATGTGGTTTTCATAATGGAAATTTTCGTAATGCAGTGGGGATGTAATTTAACGCGTAAAACCATAAACAATTTGAATGTTTGGATGCAATATAAATGAAATACATAGGTAATTAAATTTATCATAAATAAAAAAATACAACATATTATTGAACAATACAGATATTTTCAGCAAATAATAGTTATTCTGCTTTTAAAATTTGTACATACTAATTAATTTTATTGCTAAAAGAACTGTAAAATATTCTAAATTTTTCTGTAAGTATATAATATATAAGTAATTGTTATTATAATAATATATGCGTTTTTATGAATTTATAGTTAAGAACACATTGATGACTGATTGTAGAAACTAAATTTAAATACCTATCACTAGATAATAATATGTATTCACACAGTGAATAAATTATACAATTATGAAAAATGTGACGAATAGTGCGAATTAATGTAGAAAGTAATAAAATTACAACATTAGAATTTAGAAAAATACTATGAAATTATTGGTCTGTAATCGTTCAATACAAAAAATTCAAGTTTCTAAACGAAAATAATAAAAGAAAACTGAATATATTCATGTTATCATGAAATTTCCGGGTTAACTCGAATATACCAGAATAAATGCGTTACATGGTGGTGTTGTTATATTTTAAAAACCATGTAACACATCGATGACAGTATATGTGTGTATCTTGTTTCCCACTCCCAGCCTTCGCCAGCATCGGCTTATAGAGGTTCGCATCCTCGGTGGTCTGACAAATACACATATTGTTTTTCATTTTGTGTTTGACTCAGAGTATGGACCTCAGGGATCTCAGTTTATTTTTCTTTTCTGTGATGGCCCTTGAGCTAGTGGCTAATATCCATTTATTGTAAAAAAATATTTTGTTAATACAAACCTCCACGCTGTTTAGGCCCATGTGATTTTATGATCTTATTACTTAGGATCAGACATGGTTGGAGAGAGAGAAAGAGAGAGTATTGTTATTATTTTACATATTATTATAATAGTTGATCTCTGTCTAAGAGGCAGTCTTTGTAATATTTTCATTTCAGGTTTAATACCTGTTTAAATGTTGGTACTGTCCAACATATGCATTTAATTTAATATATAGGCAAATAGTCGGTACCTACTTAACTAATCTTATTCTTATTGTGCCATCCCCTAGCGGAGATTGGCCACCATCAAGGCGATCTTATCTTTGTCGTCTGCTACCCGGAACAGTTCGGTGGAGCTGCACTCGTACCAATCACGGATGTTCTTAAGCCACGAAATGCGGCGCCGTCCTCTGCTACGCTTCCCATTGATCTTTCCTTGAATGAAAAGTTGGGGAATGCTGTATTTTTGTCCTCTCATAATGTGGCCGAGGTATTGTAGTTTCCTGGTTTTGATACTACGTAGAATTTCTCGGTCCTTCCCCATTCAATTGAGAACTTCAACATTTGTCACCCGGTCAGTCCAAGGAATTTTGAGGATGCGTCTATACAGCCACATCTCGAAAGCTTCAAGTCTCCGTGACATCTCTTGGTTTAGCGTCCATACTTCCATACCATAGAAAAGAATTGAGAGCACACAACAACGTACCATACGCAGTCTCAGACCTAGGTTAAGATCTCGATTGCTAAGGAGGCGTCTCATTTTGAGAAAGGCGCTCCTTGCGATCTCAATTCTAGTTTTTATTTCCTGAGACTGGTCCCATTTCTCGTTGACCTATGTACCTAAATATTTATAATGGGTCACACGTTCGATTGGTTCGCTGTTAATGACAAAATTTGTGTTGGTGTCTGGTGTCGCTGTTTTTGATACTAGTAATAGTTTTGTTTTCTTGAGGTTAATTTTTAAACCATAAGAATTACTGACCTCATTAACCTTTTCTACCAGTTGATTGTAAACTCTTTAAACTATCAGCAATTAGCACAGTATCATCGGCATAACCCACCGATTCACCTTGTAAGGCTTACTTGAAAATAGCTTCCGAGTACATGTTAAATAGCAAAGGTGACAATATACACCCCTGTCTTACACCGCGACGAATTTTTACCTCTCCACTGATTTCGTTTTCAATCTTAATATTCGCTGTTTGATTCCAATATAAGTTAGTTATCAGTTGAATGTCTCTTGCATCGATGCCTTTCTCCTGTAGGAGTTCGAGAAGTTTAGGATGCCTAACAGTATCGAATGCTTTCTCGTAATCGATGAAACACATATAAACATCAACATTAACATCTAGGCATCTTTGCACTAGAACATTCAAGCTGAAAAGTACTTCGCGAGTACTCAAACCACTTCTGAAGCCAAATTGTGTGTCATCCATGTCTTCTTCGCATTTTTGAAAAATCGTATTATGGATGATTTTTAATAAGACTTTTAACATGTGGCTCATCAAACTTATTCTTCTAAACTCGCTGCACTCCTTTGCATTCGCCTTTTTTGGTAGAGTGATGAATGTCGATTTCAACCAATCATCGGGAATTATGCCCGTTTCATAAATTTTTTTAAACAAATCAACGAGAATTTCTAATTGAACTTCTTCTAATAACTTTATCATTTCGTTGTAAATATTATCAGGGCCGACAGCTTTACCATTTTTAGAATTTCGTATTGCGTTTATTATTTCTGCCCTATTTATGCATGGGGCTTGTTCACATTCATTAAAAGTATAGCCAATAGGTCCCCTATCATCGTCAAACAGATTTTCAATATATGTCTTCCAACGAGTCAGCTTCTTTTCTATATCTAATATAATACGCCCATCTTCGTCTTTCAAGATAGTTGATGAGGTTCCTTTCGTAATTCCCAATGTTTCTTTTATCTTCTTGTGCATATTAAAGGAATCGTATTTTTGTAGAAGATTTTCAATTTATTTGCATTGGTCGGACATCCATTCTTATTTAGCTGTACGAATTTTACTTTTTATGGTATTATGAATTCTCCTATATTGAGTTTCATTTTTATTTTTCCATTTTCTTCTTTCGTCCATTAAAGACAGAATCTCGTCTGTCATCCATTTTTGCTTCTTAGCTGTTCTTTTATATTCTAATTGATTATTAGATATGGAGGAGAACACATCTTTTATTCTGTCCCACTTGTCTGTTATATCAGAGGATGTAATGACTGAAGTTTTTATTTGTTCTATTTCTGTGTTCAGTGGACTTTTTACTTGTTGTTTGACTTCGGAATCCTTCAGTTGATTAATGTCAACATGTTGGGTTGTGCGTGGTTCCCTCAGTAATATTTTTAATCTAATTTTTACTGTAGCTATAACAGGATTGTGGTCAGATGAGATGTCAGTACCTGAATAAGTTTTAGTAGATGTTACGCTATTTCTGTAACGATTGCGAATTAATATATAGTCTATTTGATTTCTTACAATGTTATTGCCATTATCTTGTGGGGATTTCCATGTATACAATCGCCTTGCTGGAAGTTTGGATAATGTGATACAAACAACCATACTCTCTTCCTGGCAAAATTGTAGTAATCTTTCTCCTCGATCATTTCTTTGTCCTAGACCAAATTCTCCTACTAACTCTCCACTTTTACCTTTACCAATCTATGCGTTGAAATCTCCTATAATTAAGGTAACTTCATTATCCTTCGTCGATTTTAGAATTTCATTTATCTGTTGATAGAATTCTTCTATAACACCGTCATCTTTGTCGGCAGTTGGAGCGTACACCTGTATTATATTAACATTACCCATCCATGATTTGAGTTGTAATAGCATTACTCTGTCAGAGTAGAGAACAAAACTATTGACCGATCTGTTACTTTTATCGGTCACTATGATACCCACTCCATTTCGATGGTGGTTATCATCATTTCCCGAGTAATACAAGATGCCGTTGTCAGTTTTAAATCTGCCGTTTCCCTTCCACTTCACTTCGCTGATACCAAGGATGTCTAATTTTAACCGATCCATTTCCATTATAACGTTTTGCAATTTTCCACCTTTAAACATGGATTGCATATTCCAGGTCGCAATCTTCATAGCCGGCCCGGGGATTCTTAGCACCCTCTGACCATTTAAGGCCTGCCGGGGACTGAGGGCCATGCAATTTGATTTTACAGCCATGATGATTACTAGGGATATAGTTAATGTGGTAGTTTCCCGTTGCTTTCCACATCGCAGTGTCAAAGCCATTGAAGCCGTTGCGATCATGCCTTCAGTTATCTAAATGTAAGCTGTACCGAAGTCCATCCTCTCCACCTTACATCAGTACTGGTAATTGCTGCTGCCCAATACCAGGGATATTTATTGACTTCCCAGTGTGTTCTGCGATACCAGAGTCACGTCTAGGAGGATGTGGTGCTGGTACCACGCACAGACGGTCTCGGTAAGGGAGAGGCTAATGATCTGTTTTAGATCTATATTACGCACCCACTTGCCTTGTAGGACAGCGAGGACCAGTGTCTGGTTTACTCAGAACAAAGATGCTACCTCTGCAGTCCAACTTAACTAATAACCATGTCGATTTTGTTGAAAGAAGAAAAATATGAACGAATAAGCAAATTATCGATAATTATGATTGTATCATTACAATACATAGAAAATACTATACTCATTGGACGTAGAGCAGTTATTTCATTTTTTTAATATATAAAAATAGCTCGCAATACACAAAGCTATTTGAAACAGTAAAACATTTTCAAATCAAAGAGGCCTGAACAACTTTTATTGTTATTTTTATTTAAGAAAAAGTTTTCCAATATTTTTCCATGTTATTTATATCACATTTTTTGAAGAAACTTACGAAGACCGTGCAACTTGGAAAATACTGATTTTATATTACCTACATTCTATGCAATAAAAATATTTTTCAATTATCGTTATATTTTTGGAATAATTCATTCAAGTAAATACACCTTATTATAAAGCTGTAATCGACAGTCAATACTTCAGTAAATTTATAGTAGGTAGGTACACGAGTCTATACTCTATGTTTGTCAGGGTTTGCACTAGGGCTTCCAATTAATCGGAGGAAATATACTACCCGGTTAGCGGTTATTTTGCGACTAACTAACCGGGTAACTAATTATAACCGTCGTATTTAAAAATGAATTTTCAAGTATTTTCGATATTATTTTTTGCACATTTTTTCTCCTCGTCTCCACAATTAGACGTGAATTTTAGCGACCTCCTGATAAATGAGATACTTATAACATAATATGTTATCCACTTGCTGTACCTACTACGTCCATGTCCATGCTCTGGATCCAAACACATATTATTGAAAAAGATCATGTGGCACGTTATCACTCGCCCATGCGGGTACATAATATAAATAATTTTAATAATATTAATTGTTGTAGAAATACATAAATATTGTTAAGACATAATAAGAATAGTTGAAGTGAGTATTATTTTTGATATTTATTTTTGATAGCATTTGGTAGCTAAAACTTATAAATGTGTGGAACTCTAATAACAGTTCAGACAATAGTTTGACAATGATTGCCCAAAAGAAGACCAATCTCACCATTTTCACGACGAATGGGAAATTGAGAATGATAAAATACAAGACGTGTTGTTTAATTTGTAACGCCAAACTATCTTCAGCCAAATACATAAGTTGAACAATGACAAAGTTAGGGTGTGGTAGATCACTGCATTCTGACACTGGATAGTGGATAGTTCAGTGGCGCACCCAGGGGGGGGGGGGGCAGGGGGCCCTTGCCCCCCCTCAAAATATGAAAATCATCAGAATGATTTTACATATTGAAATCGAAAGCCAATAAACTATACCTTGGGCTTAGACAAACAACACGGCAAAAAATGATTTGTAATTCTCCAGCATCCTTTTTAGTAAAATATCTTAGATTTTAATTTCTAACACAAAAATTTCGAAACACTGATATCAGGTTTTTTAGAAACCCGTTCCCTAATGAAATTCTCGGTGTCCACCCGAATTCTGGAGTGGTATAGGTGATGGCTGGGGAGGGTTGACAGGGCTCTAGCCTGGGGGCCCGGGCTGTGGGGGGCCGGCGTGTCGGGTTGACCAGATAAGTGAGATAAACACACATCATAAATTATCTTTAATAGTAAAAAAAAGTCGCCTGCGGTGCTATTACACTTCATGACTATGAACATTTTAAATTATATAATTGTCCAATATATTTTCAGATTATTATGTGTCGATACTCGACAGCTCCATTATTAAAGTAGATGTATTGAAAAACGCAAATAATTCACTGTATAAGTACCCTCAATTTGAACTAAAACACAATTTGAAAAACGTTAATGTAGTGTTTCACACTGTCTTTAATCTAAGCGGTGGATAGGGGGCCCGCCAAATATCCTAGCCCAGTGGTCGGCAAACTCATTAGTCAATAGAGCCAAATATCAACAGTACAACGTTTGAGATTTCTTTTGAGAGCCAAATTTCTTAAACTGAAATTATATGCGTAGGTAGTAAGTAGGTACACTGCTAATTTACTTAATAAACTTTAGTTAACGTTTTAAGTCCTAATTAAATTATAGGTAGGTACACTGAATAAAACTGAATATCATACGTAATAATGATCTTATTTATTAATAAAAATTAAATTGTAAGTCGGGTATCCATAAAATTGAATCATGACAATGACTGACAAACTCAATGTGAATAATGGCCTTGCATCTTCTTGTAAAGTTTGGGTAAGTCAGGTTCGTATGTTGTTGATTTAATTTTAAGCACGATTCCAGGTTCTCATCAATAAATCGATTTCTCAATTTACTCTTGATTTCCTCTCTTGGAAATCTTTTTACTAACCACAAAACTTGCAATATTAACATTGTTGAAAGATTTTATTCAGTACCTAATTAAATACAGAACTTTATTTTTCTTGACTCTTCTCCTCAGCTGCTTTCTTCCTTGCATCATCGACAGAATATTTAGCGCAAAATTATGAGTTTTCAGTTGTAGTATCTCTCTAAATTTGAATGCGCTAATTTTTTCCGACTGTATTTCAGGAATTTCTCTGTTAAAACTGGATACACATATTGCATTTGCAACCTAAATGATGTTTAAGTACACTCCTTATATTTATTTTGCAAGAATCCGTCTGAAGCTAATAATTCCAACAATTGATCTTCTTCCGCATGCGATAAACCTTCTAGCATGGATGTTGTATTAATGCTTGTTGCACCATGCGTAGCCATAACCTGGTGCAGCGCGTATCCCCACCAAACTCTTTCCGTACCCCAGGGGGTATGCGTACCACACTTTGGGAAACACTGCTCTAGACCAAGCGGGTAGCACAGCCGATATTATTTAAGTAATGTTTAAGCATACTAGGTACACATGTCCAGCATGGTCGCTGTTCACTTCCAATCCGCCAGTCGCTGATGACACGCTCAACGGTTACCGCCACTATGCCTCCAATTTAATAAAAACTAGGAGAAACTGTACAAATATATCACCGTGTATTGTGAAATTATGTAAAAATATTTATATGAAGAAGAAAAAGAGCCTATGGGACTAATTTCCATTCTCATCCTTCGGCCCCCCCCAATAATAAATCCTGGGTGCGCCACTGGGATAGTTGATTACAGCCTACTTCAAATAGGACATGCCTATGGTAAATTAAGTCGTAATAAACATTGACTACTAATAATTGATCATCTTTTTAAATTGTTTGGCATTTTAATAATCAATAATTCGCAGAGAAAGAATTAATTATTATCAAGTGCGTAAAGGTAATAGACTTACGTTATTATTATCAAGTATCTACTCGTCATATCTAATATGATTATAATTTCGTACCTACATGATATATAAAAAACATAATGATTATTATTTTTCAAATAACATTTATATACTAGGTACCATAGATTAAATAATATAACTCTAGCTAGATACTAATTTATTTAAAAATATATTGTACTTAAATAAAAAGTGGTTAAGTAGCTAGTCAATTATAATTAATATGTTACCTTTTTGATAATTTCTTATGTTTTTGGAAAACCCTATCAATGACAACATGAATCTTATTACCTACTTACAACAAGGTAGTGATTAAACTAAGCCTCGTGAGGGTATATTATTTGATTTTGCAACCATTCATAATAAAAATAAATAATAATTGCCACTTTTGAAACAAGTATAAATATTTACGAAAATTACTCAATTTGGGGGATTAAGCAAAAACCCAAAGTGCTTGCACTTGCGGGAAGAGTATAGGCTATACTAATATATAAAAATGAATGTCTGTCTGTCTGTATGTCTGTCTGTCTGTGTATCTGTCCCGTATGCGTTCCTATACCATTCATCCGATTGCAATGAAATTTTGGTAAGTGGTTGTATGCACACCCATAAAGGTTTCTAAATTAGAAAAATCATCATCTTCTTCTTCTTCTTCATTCTATCTTCTTTTATTCGTATGGTCCCTATACCATTTATCCGATTGCAATGAAACCTTCGTCAGTTGTTGTGGCAATGGTTTTTGAATTAGTACAACTATCTTTTTCTTCTTCTTCTTCTTCTTCTATTCTATATTCTTCTATTCGTATGCGTTCCTATTCCATTCATCCGATTGCAATAAAATTTTTGTCAGTAATTGTGCCAACACCCGCGAAGGTTTCTGAATTAGTACAACCATCTTCTTCTTCTATTCGTATGCGTTCCTATACCATTCATCTGATTGCAATGAAATTTTGATCAAGTGTTGTGCTCACGCCGCAAAGGTTTCTGAATTGTTACAACTATTTTCTTTTTCTTCTGTTTGTATGCGTTCTTATACCATTCATCCGATGCGATGAAATTTTGAACAGTTGTTGTGAGCACGCCCGCGAAGAGCTCTGAATTAGTACAACCATCTTCTTCTTCTTCTATTCGTTTGCGTTCCTATACCATTCATCCGATTGCAATGAAAATTTGATTAAGTGTTGTGTTCACGCCCGCAAAGGTTTCTGAATTGATACAACCATTTTCATCTTCTTTTTCTTCTATTCTATCTTCTTCTATTCGTATGCGTTCTTATACCATTCATCCAATTGCGATGAAATTTTGACCAGTTGTTGTGCGCAAGCCCGCGAAGGTTTCTAAATTAGTACAACCGTCTTTTTCTTCTTCTATTCGTATGCGTTCCTATACCATTGATCCGATTGCAATGAAACTTTGGTGAGTTATCGTGCGCACGCCTGCAAAGGTTTCTGAATTAGTACAACCATCATCTTCTTCTTCTATTCGAATGCCTACCTACACCATTCATCCGATTGCAATGAAACTTTGGTGAGTTGTCGTGCGCATGCCCACGAAGATTTCTGAATTAGAAAATCATCTTCTACTTCTATTCGTATACATTCCTATACCATTCATCCGATTGCAATGACATTTTGATCAAGTGTTGTGCCCTTGCCTGCAAAGGTTTCTGAATTAGTACAATCATCTTTTTCTTCTTCTATTTGTATGCATTCTTATGCCATTCATCCGATTGTGATGAAATTTTGACCAGTTGTTGTGCACACGCCCGCAAAGGTTTCTGAATTAGTACAACCATATTTTTCTTCTTCTATTTGTATGCGTTCTTATGCCATTCATCCGATTGTGATGAAATTTTGACCAGTTGTTGTGCGCACGCCCGCGAAGGTTTTTGAATTAGAAAATCATCTTCTTCTACTATTCGTATGCGTTCCTATACCATTCATCCGATTGCGATGAAACTTTTGTCAGTTGTGTGCGCACACCTACGAAGGTTTCTAAATTATTATTATATAACATACAAAGTTTGTAGTTTGTTTGTCCCATCCAATTTTGTTTTTTTTTTTACTACATATTAATAACATTAATAACGTTTTCATATTTTGGATTCGATTTTAATTTAGTGTTCTTATATTTGACCTTTACTCTTACTAGAATTATTTTCATATTGCCATATTGTATTACACAGATATTTTAATATTAAAAAAAATAATTACCTCTTATTATTTTTCAAATATCTAAGATAAATATAACCATGAAGCGACCCTGTGCGAAGCCGGGTACTTTAGCTAGTAAACTATAATTATTGTTGTGTGTAATGTATGTGTAGCTCAGATACATTTAAGAATAACTCGTATAATATATTATAGACGGACCCTAAACATGTGCCTAATTTGAAGCAAAGAGAAGATTGTATAATTAAAAAAAACAAATTGAACAAAAAACGATTTGTTACTACTGTTATCGCACGCGTTTCTCCAAAATAAGAAGTATTTCAAGACTATTTTGGATTTACTCAATCAGTCGATTCCAAATGATGAAATGTTGGTACTGTCCAACAAGATCTTCTTGGCTACGTGTTGAAACTGTGAACTAACAAGCTCCTCCCATTTTCGATTATAGCGCCTTCGGGTTAGCGACGAGTTGCCCACGTGTTAAAACTGTGAACTAAACAAGCTCCTCCTATTTATCGATGACAGCGACTTCCGGCTTGTGCCTAAATCTTATTCTTGAACTAGTACCTACGTACAGACGATTATGATCATGACGGACCACAGGTAAATTGAAATTCTGGCAAATTTTAGTATGTTATTGACAAAATCGTAGAACGGTTCGGTAGCAAAATGTGTTCAGCATTGGCGATTCATAGAATTGACTATCTGGTACACTATTTCATAATATTTTTATATCCATTTGTTTATTTAACTTAATCTGGGGTCAAGATAAATGTTAAAATTGTTACGAATCAGCGTTTGGGAAATTAATTTTGTGATGACCAATCCAACTAGACTAAAAACGTTGAGGAAGTGTTGTAATACAAAATTTCATATACCTACCTGGCTCATTTTAGTAATAGTCATACCAATCATAAAATTAATGAAAATACTTAATAGCTTTTTATTTAATGGTACATAATATAATTAACTTTAACACCACCACCCTTCATAATGTGATAAAGCCAACACTATTGTGTAAAAATAGATTTTGATGAAACAGTGAGGATCTGAGAACTGACATCTTCATTGTTTTGTGATGGTGTCCGTTCCTATTATCAGAAAAATAGACAAAACCTATCGTGACATTGTTTCATCTACCAACATTATATTACTAATAATATCATGTCCATATAATAAAAGAATATTAACTTAATAATACATAAATATAACTGAGCTGAACTTAGTGAAAATATATTATTTTCACTAAGTATACAAATATTATAAACGATGGATAAGCATATCTTTGGTAAATCCAGATTTGAATATAAATTCCACAAATTCGACATATATGACACTCTATCGACACTGACAAAAAGGTCTTCGTCTCTGATGGATTCATATTTATTATGGAATTATCTTTGTTTTACATTTAAAATGCAGCTTTTGAGATCAAAATCGTATTAAAATAAATACATTACCTATGTGTTTGCTTTGCTTTGCAATAATTAAATAGACTAGAATAGAATCGATATTATATTTGTTGATTTTTTCATCATTCGACAGATACTAAAAGTATCGATATATTATGTACTATTTTTTAGTGTTTGAATGTCAATATAAATACTTAAATGGATTTTTTTTAAAAAATACTTCAAAATAAAAAAACATATTCTAGAATGATTTCAAAAAAGTATTTTTTTTTTTAAAGATTTTCATCAACTGCTATAATTATTGACAGCGCTCGAAACGGAAAACTTTACGAACTGGAGCGCTCGACAATTTTCTGAAGTTGCTTACATAGTTACCAAATCTTATATGTATTTAAATATAATTTTACCAATTTCACGAACCGAAACGGCGCTTCGGCGGGGTCCGGTCCATTTTGAGCTCTGTATATTGGCAAAATTAAGTAAGTACCTAATTAAAATGGCCTGCTTAATTATTTTTATCTGCACTTAAAGTATCTGTGTTAAACTTAATTTATCTAGATAATTATTAAAATGTTTTTATGAATACGAATGCAGCTTCGTGTTTACATTTTCTAAATTAAATAATGAAGATATTTTTATGTGCGTGAGTTTTGCAACAAGTCAAATGGCTGAACTAAATGGATTAAAAAGGCGGAGAAGGTCAGTGTCATAAAAACATCGACAGTCGAGGTTATACATTGTCAACGTGCATTATTAAATTCCTCGTGGTGTTATTTTTGCATACTAGTAATATTATATGTCTATAAATATCTCAGAGGGGATGTACAAGTAGTTTTATTTGACATTTGAGTGGAAGATATTTTAATCATATAATATTTTTTTATTCAACGAAGACAATATTTAAGATTGTAATATTATTTATAGATAGCGCATGTTTTATCCACATCCATCGCAATCCGGGCAGTGTGATATACTTACTGATAGATGTGGGTTGAAGTTCCATTTGGTATATTTTTCTAGGTAGGTACCTATATTTATGAGATTGTTCCAAATTATATATACTTACTTACATGTAGCCAATATTATAATATTACCGTGAAACTATAATATCAGCTTATTATTTATGTGGTGTATAATATAAACATATATATTTTTAATTTGTCAATATTATGTTGTCGGTTTAATTCAATGTTATGAAACTGACATCATCTGGAAAATGAAACGTTGGCAACAGTGGTAACAAAATTTTTGACATTTCAAAATTACCTACATTGCTTTTAACGTAAGTTTAAATTTCCCTTGTGGAAGCAATATTTTCCAGCAGTACCTATTCTGTAAAATATTTATTATTCCAAATTCCAGTTTGCGGTGAATATGTGTCATGGAAAATAAGTGAAATGATTCTTAATTTACTGATTGTTTTTGAAGTACATAGCTTTTACAAATAAGTACATATAGTATTGAAATCATACGATGTGACCTCTAGAAAAAGAGATGACAACTCTTTTGAGATAGGTATAATTGAGGGAAGAAGCATAAAATAAGTACAAAAAATATATACAATTAAGGTATTATTATATGTGTAAAGATTTATAGGTAAAAGGGTGATCAACATCTCTATTCCAAGATTTAACGAATTGAGCTTCACAATGAAACGGTATCACATATTTTCTACGAGAATTGTTTGTTATCTACCCGTTCTATTATTTTGGTACATCTCTAGTTTTATGAACATAATCAGTGTGAAAATATTCTACCGGAATTCAAAACTGTGACCCGGATATCTAGAAAAGTGAGTTCGTTAATGAATTATTATAAGTATTTAAATAAAGATACGATCTTTTCCACTACAATCGGGCATATTTGAAACTTGATTTTTTGAAAGTCATCCATTAGTGAATTATTATTGCGGTTTTTCATTCCAGAAAATTGGTGGGGCTTATCCTCAGTCGGATATTTTTGTCATTCATTAATTAAAGTATATACCATAATTGTTACAAAAAAATAGTTACAAGGAATACAGGAGCCTACTCTTAAAAAACACATTATAATATGAGATCATTTATAAAATGAATTTTAATAAGCATCAGTAAATTAAATGTCGAAATGTATTGTATGTACATATATATATATGGTAGATCATAATATAAAATACCTCGGTTGCCTTTTATGGAAAAACTGAGTCCTAAGAGATTAAGCCAGAATTGACTTGATTGAAAAAATAATTTTTGAAACAATAAAACATATTTTCTGCATTCGAGAAATAAGTCAGGATGCCCTACGTCGGGCGATCGAATGCTATATTATATCCGCACTGGTTGATCTGTAGTCTTTACTCTTCAGTCTACAATCTACACTCTACGGACTTACTACGAACACATGGAATTTAAAATATGATTATACTACGCACAATAATGAAGGGGGCGGTAGAGGCAACGGATACGTATACGAAAAAATATTCCCTTAGCTATGCAACCTCTATAAGTGGCTTAATATTCAAGGATCTGATATGATTGGCTCAAGATAAGTAGATATAATCCAACTTGAACGTCAGTCTCATGGAGAAGATGGCACGACGAGAAGAGAATGCAATACGAACGAATGACATTATATCTGGTTGATTTTAATAATCATGTTTTAGAATATTATTAGATTATTATTTATTATACGTTGTGATTTTAAACTGATTCATTCTCTCAGATTATATAATAATCTGATCATTAAACTACAATGTCGTATAAAAATAACAGAGATAAATGAATTATCTCGATTATTATGCTACAAATGAATAGTGGGGTGGCTTAATTCAATGAACGTGATGTACGGCCTTTATTTCACACTCGGAGCTTTAATGTAATTACCTCCAACGTGGCGTGGCATATAAGGTGATATACAATTAATTTGCGTGGATATTTCCCACATAAGAAATGCTACAGGTTAGACTCAAGTAACGCGCTATTCCATTATCGTCAGTTGTTTTGATTCCATTCTATAATATCTACTTACATACGTCTTGTTAACATGTCAGAATATTTTATAACATTATTGTTTCATTTACAATGATGATAATTGATAAGAAACCACCGGACAATCAACTGATGCGTAAATATAACAACATACATAGCCTATATGTTAATTGAATTGAATTTATTAATATAACTTTGTTACGTATAGGGTTTTTGACGTATTTAAGTCTTTGTATTCAGCGAGGAAATGATGCCTAAAAAAGTGTTATAATAAATCATATATTATTATATTTCAACAGTTTAATTTATTATTTATTCACAAGCAGAAAACGCTTTATTACAATAAATAATAAAATAATGCTTCAAATTTTCGAAAGTGAATCTTGGACGATTTGATCTACATGGAAATGTATTCTGGAAATGTATGGATTATACATGGAAAAACTTCTTTCTTAAAACTTCTTTCTTCGAAAAACTTATACAGGTGTTATTATTGCATATGTAAATGAAACTATTTCTGAAGTAGAAATAATCGGAACATCTAAGGCATATCTGATGGATTTTCCAAAACAGCTTTCTATATTAATATTCTGCAGCGTTTGAAGTCCAGTATTTTTTATTTAAAACACTATTTAATTTTGTACTTATTTTTATTTCAATTGGTCCAAGAACATTGAAATTTTGTGTTTATGTGAAAATATGTGCTTAAACTTAGAATATATGTAATTGTCCAAAAATATTTAAAAATAGGTGCTAAGAAATATGGCTTAATTGTTTCAAAATTGTCTGAAACAGATAGATATTTTTAATATTTTGTTGTAGGGCCGCTCAAAAAAATATTTTAAATACCTAAGAATCCTAAGCCTACTTATAACCTTTGAAGAAATAAATATACCAAAACATAAATTATACTACTGTATAAACAAAAGAATCACCTGACTCCGCACATATTATTAGGTTTTAACTCGTTAGAGTCTCAATGATGGCGAGGCGGATAGGGGAAACAAGCCTCAATAACTACATTCCGGCGGCCAATTTATGGGAATAGTTCAGTGACATCTCAACCGATCCAAACGTTTACGTTGTAGTTTGTAATTCATTTATTCATTCAATAAACTGGAGAAAAATTTATTTAATAATTCCTTACAAAATCGCCGTCGCTGACAAACGTAGTTCTATGTAGAACTACCCTACCCTCACTTGGCTAGTGGAACACTGAAATTTTTTATTACATAAAATTTTAAGCTTCAACAAATTACTGATCTTAATGTTATTGAATAAACAACATTTTTAACCTAGTAGGGAATCGAACGCAGTATTTTGTGTATATTTTTTCAAATAAATAAAAATGAAAATACCACGACAAAGAACCCTGCAATATTGTACAGATTACCGATTTTATATGGATTTTTATAAGTAGTGTATATGGATTCAAATATTAAAACGAGTTAGTTTTGGGCTCTAGATAATCGGCGAGTAATTGATATTATTAATGCATGCTAGCAATTGTTTTTTGCTATTTTTTTGATAATCATACAAGTATTTTTTTTCAGTTACCTATCGGAAGATATCACACTTTTTAGGAAATGGAAAAATATGAAAAAAATCAAATCTGCAGACGGGTGTTAATTTGTATTCTAAATTTGGATGCATTGTAGCGACCGTCAGAAAAATAAACATCATGATTAAAAGTCAAACATATAAACGACTAAAAAAATAATATATTATATATATATATATTATGTGCGACCACTCAAACCAAAATAGAATGATATCTAAATATGCAGAGCCCAGATCGCCTAATAATTTATAAACCATCAAAAAATACACCAATCTCAATGGTACAAATCAAATATCTCAAAGGTATCAAATCGATTAGCCGAATAGACAGCGACGTGAAATACTACGACCGTTTTGAGATAGGGCATCAGTCGTAACATGCAGGCATATTATTTTCTATCTCATAATAATGGTTTATAAAACATCAATATAATAATATTATACTCAAATGGTATGCATCATTGCAGGCACGTGTGAAGAGTGAGCTTAAAGCTCAAAGCGTTTGACATTGTGGAGCGAGTTCATGCCGGAGATCTGCTCAATGCGTCATAATCTCATGTTTCAAGTTTCAAGCGACGCCTCACTTCCGTCGCGGAACGCAAAAGCTCTCTTTTCATTTTGAATAGATCGGTAAATAATACAACGAGATACAAGCGATACAATAGACTTGCGTCATAAAATCAACCCCACTATTTTCAGATACTTCCGTCCGACGAAAGTTTGACAGGTTTTAGTTACTGCGATGTTTTCATTTCATTTATAAGTATGAATTTTTACATACCTTTATAATATATTATATACATATTATGAGTGTGACTACACATAATCGGAACATATTTCTCGACTAACTCATGTAAATCGAATGGACCGATCGACCAGCCTGGAAAAACTTTCAGGAGAAAGTCTCCCAAAAAGCATTCCAACAAACGAGCATCGCAACAACACTGTATATCGATTTAAACTAATGTTGGTAAAATGAAAAAAAAAACGTTTTGAAGCAAAAAGAAGTAAGTAATGCAAATAACATTTTTATTTTATTTTTTTAGATTACTTTTAGTGGTCTACATACAAAAAAGAAAGATCTCCCTGCAACAACACATTATAATATCACCCTAGTAGTCAAAACCTTGTACATCATTTCTTACTATGGGAAAAAAAGACGGCAACTTAAAAATTGATTTAATTAATGTTTTTAATTCATGTACGAGTATATGGTTGTTCAATACACCATTCGATGTCCAAGGAGATGTACAACATTGTGGCATTCATAACTCAGAACTGCCCAAAATCGATATACAGTATTGTAGAAGGGGAGGTCTATTAACGCTTATCGATTAAAAAAGAATAATTATTAAAAGCAATAAAAAATAATAATTCGTCTGTAAGAGAATACCAAATCATACCAAGTCATACCAAAATTCTGAAGTAATTCAAACTTCCTCTATAAAGCAAATTTATTTAATTGATTTAAAACACAAAAGCTGATAGCTTATAATTAACGCAATTTGACAAGCATCTCTTGATATAAAAACTATTAGATTATTTCGTCGTTATTAGACAACAATCCCGAGGCTTAAACGGCAAAGCACATTTGTGCGAAACCAGTGAATACGGGCTCAAATCATGTGAATTATTCGTTGAATAGAAAAAAGTTTATTATTACAATATGTAAATGTTACTATTAAAGATAAAAAGAACTTTTTATATAAACGGTTTTAAATTTTCTGTTATCTTTCTGTCATATAAACTTGACTTGACTAGCTTAAACCAACAAAAAAAATGTACTTAAAAATGCATTGGCATTGTGTTCTAATATATTCTAAAAGTTTCAAATGTCTAGCTAGTCGGAAAGTTAGTTAAACATCGATTGCAAGATTTGTACCGGACAAATAAGAATACGAGCTAAGAAAAACGTTGGAATAACCGAGTATCTTAACAGGTCTTTTTAGGAGCCGTTCTGAAAAATTCTTCTTAACCGTACACATCCACGCACCTAGAGTTCACATTGGCGAATGTATTGCGTCATTCAGAAACAAGCGGAAGTTACACAAGGATGATGTTGGTATTTTTCATAAACAAATTTTCGCTATGAAAATTATGTACAAAATGGTTTACATATATAACGTAATTTACTATTTTGTGGAATGCAACTGCAAGCTCGTGGAAAACTCATATACCTTTATCATTAATTTCAATGGTATTTGTATTAAATTCATGAATATATTTTATAAATTCAAATATAATATTTAATAAAAAACGAAATTTTAAAAGTTCCCATTTAAAATTTTAATTAGTGTAATATAAAAGTCACAAAAGTTTCCTAAAATACTACCGAACCACTTTTTTCGTGTCGTCGCAAACCGTGTTTCCCCCTAAAATAGATTTTTATTTTTCTCGGCACTTTTAAAAGGATTATTCTAGTTTACGATCGGCCCTCGTGGTGTTTTTTTTATTGTGATTTCCGACAATAATCTTTCGAGAAATATTCTTTTCCAAAATACGGAAAATATCAAATACTTACTAAAAAAAAATAATTTGAAAGGTGCTTATAAATATAATATAATATAATATATAATGAGGTCGTTATAAAAACTACCATACGTTTGATCAAATAGGATCTGATGTCTAAATTTAGAAATAAAATGCTCCAAAATATATTTTTTGTTGGTTTCTTTAAAATACTAATTATGGTTGTACATTATCATACTAGTTTTTAATTTTTTATAAGTTTAATTAAAATGATGGTGATATTACATGAGGTGTGATATTATATTAGTGTACAAATAGACGAGGTTAACTGATTGAATCAAAATATATTGTGCGTTGTTGGCTTATTTATACGGTACATGTGAATCTATTTTATATACAATACTGCTTTCGGCCACTACGGGAGCTATCTAGAGTAGGTTTGAATCGAAGTATTAGCACTTATTGTAACAATTACAATAGTCTTGTGTATAGAATATATGCGCTGGTGAAGAATTCATGCTAGCGATGGCTAGAGATGGTGCAATGCCTAGTGAAAAGTGGCTAACACTACAAACGTGAGTAATAAACTGACTGCAATTAAAAAATGAATTTCAATTACGAAAAGTAAACACGAGGTGGGGTGATGAATTAAGTGTGAAATTACTATTCATTGTTTGGGCAATCCATAAAAATGTGCAATGATAACTACCGAGGAATTGACCCTTATAAGTAAATATAGGGCACAGAATATTGATTTATGAAATTAATAATATACCTACTGATTCAGCGTGTTTCTTTATGTTTCGGAGTTCAAATGTGGCTCTCTGTTAGGACGTTCCACTACACACTTATCGCGTGTTCAGGACGAATCTTATGTGTTAATGGAGTCAAAAAACATCGCAGATATTAATTATTGTATCCTATCTATATCATCGAGATTTATTCTTGAAGCATTTTTAGACCATATTTTATAATTGCTTTTTAAATTGATGTCCGTTGCCCTAAAATTCACTGAAATGTTTTTATTTTTTCTACATAATTTTGTTAATATCACACCCGATTTTGAATTCGCAACGATGATTATTATAGAAATAAGCTATATTTACCTATGGCGAAAATTGACTGAAATGTTTTTGTTTTTTCTACATAATTTTCTTAAAATCACGTTACAGAACGTCACAGAATGTTGATAAAATCGGTCAAAAATAAATCAAGTATAATTCATACTATTTAAGATATTTATTGTTAACATTTTGTACGTTTAATCTTGGAAATATATAGGTTTAATGGAGTAAATAATATTGTAACATAAATAATAATGTGAAAGTAAAACAGTTTTATTTATTTATGAAAAGATAACAAATACAAGTTCAATTAAAATAAAAAATAACCTATTGTGTTGACAGTAAATAGGTACAATATAAAAGTAATTAAAACATTATTCTGAATAATATGCCCGAAGTAATTAGCAAAGCATAAAGTGTTTCGTCATTTAATCTGTATCTAATTTTGTTACACAGGCAGCCTGTAATTTTTTGTTGATTCGTCATATTTTCAAATTTCAATTGTTATTATTGTGAAAGGAGAGATAATAAATAACATTTTTATTAATGACAAATGCAATAATTTCCCCGGATGTTGCGATAGAGTTCAGATTTTAATGCATGTTACACCCATTACATAATATTATGTATTACCTTAAACGAGTCCTATTTTTTCTTTTTAATATTTTTCGTCCTCTAAATTCATTTAAATAAACTGATTTATTATTATTCTGATATTGTTACGATTGCGTAAGGCAGAAAAATGGTTATTTTTTTCTTGTGCTTCCCCCTGTGGGTCTCCAGAATAGCATTTTTTGGTTGTGCGCAATGGTTTACTTCTATAAAAAAAGACAGTTTAGGTGTGAATGGGTGAAACGTTTAACAAAATATTTCTTGATTTATTTATTATATTTCTCAAATTCACTTCATGGATGTTACCTGTATCGTACATATTATGTGGGATTTTGAATTTATGTATGGTTAATTAACTAATAAGTTAACTAATTATTTATAAGGTGGAATCACTTTGTTAAAAGTGTGAAGCGTTGTTTTTTTCCAATCTTTCTCATTTTTATTAATTTGAATTGGCAACACATATGTAATAAATCAAACTTCATTCAAACTCTTTATATTTCTAATGTAGTTATATATTATTAAAAGTATTTTTTCTGTTATATTTTCGTTTTTATTTGATTTTCCATAAAGCATTATAAAAAAATCAATCCCGAAAGTTTCAGGATTATGTTTACCAATCCCGGGATTCATAGGTATCGAAAATAGTTCGGGATCCCGGGATACCGGAATTGAAATCCCTATTGTAGGGTATACTTTGAATTCACCGTATAATAATATTTATAGGGATGTGTTAATATTCTCTTGTAATGTTTCACATGGAATAAGGCAAGATCTTTGAGTCTGAATAATACAAGTTATTTGAATAATACATTTATTATTATAAACCCTTCTTTCTCATTTAAATAATAAACGGTATAAGAATGCCAATCTACATACGCGTGTATTCTTTGTATGAAAAGGAGAAAACACACATTCGTACTTAATATGAAATAATTAAAATATTATACGTATTTTTCTAAATTAAAAAAATTAATATGTTACTTGTTATACTCAACATCTCTTCGACTTTATAATATTATATTCTTTTTAAAATAATATAACTTCTTCTGACTTTACAAAATGTCGGTATTAATGATATTATTAAATTTAATGTATTGATTAATCATTTTTCTAGGAGAAAACTCTAGCGCACGGGATCGACAAGCGTACTGAATTTAATAAATAATTTAAAAAAAATGAAAACCTTCTTCGCATAAAATTCTATATCTATTATGATTATATTCCCCGTAGCCTAACTAGTCACTTCGTGATCACTAATATCATTGTCGTTTTTCTTCGACGGTTTCTCATTATATATTATAATATACCTATATATATATATATTCTAATGCATTCAAGCCCTGTACTATTCTTAATTAGGTTTTTTACTGACACTTCAACTATTCATAAGTTGTTTATTGTATTTTTTTGTAACCTTTGACTTGATAGGTAGGTAATGGAGTTTTTACCTACTTTATTGTATTGATTTATTATATAAGCTAGAGTAAAGAGAGTTCGTTGTCAGTGTGTATTTACCTTTGGTGAGTGTACACGGCGCCTGAAGATGCCGAAAGGCGAAACCCGGGTCGCAAAAAACGACTTAAATGGAATAGTACAGAGCTTGAATCCATTAGAATTTAAATTCAAATTCCATCAAGTACCTTCAGTCGATAGTATTAATATTATATATATCTATATGCTCTCATCATGAACCAGAGATAGAACATTCGTTTCGGCAAGTGACATGCTATAAAAATTTGACTACACTAATCCACATGAGAAAGTGACATTGAAATGTGATGATTGCAAATTCAATTATAGACATAGACAATGTCAGAGAAAATGTGATTATTGATCCCCACAATGACCGAGCGGATCAAATATCACTGTTTATAAGATATAATTTTATTATTATCAGTCGTCGTGAGTCCCAGGTTCGGATCCTGGGACTCACGACGACACATATTGTTTTTCAATTTTGTATAAGTCAGAGTATGGACCTAATAAGTTGTTCAAGTGGCTGACATCCATTTCTCGTAAAAACAAAATCTGTTAATACAAACCTCCACTCTGTGGAGGCCCATATGATCTTATTAGGATCGGACATGGTCGAAAGAAAAGACACAATGCCTACAGATTTTACAATTTATTGATAAAACGCAAAATATATAAAAAGTAAAAGCGAGTTTACCATTTTTAATAAAATAAGCATTATACCTACATAATAATAATCTTGTATAAAAAAATAATTACTTAAAATATCCCTACCCACACACTGTTTTCCATAATTGTAAAACTTCTTAGCATACCTATTTTAAGTCCAAGCCACTTTGGTCAGTGGGATAATATGGCACCTAGTTATTTCATCATCTATCACATTATTATACTCCCATTTGAAAGGATTCTGCCTCATAAAATGATTTTTTCATTGTTGCTAGTGGATTTTATAGAATGTGCCTCCATTGTACTCATCTTTAGAGATTTGGACTGGACATAGGTACTTTATAAATAGGTAGGTATACATCCAATATATCAAATATATTTCTATGAATTCATTTTATCCTCTTTTATCATTTTTTTTTTCATTTGATATTTTCAAAATAAAATTATGAATTCTTTTGACCAAAAAAATCTATTATTTTTCGCAAGAATGTTCGATACGAAGAAATTCGATTTTTTAAAATATTGATTTGAGCTGCATTTACGCTTTATATTTTAAGTTAATTTTGTATGTGTACCAAGCAGGCAGAAAAATATATCAAACTATAAAAATACGTAATTTAAAGAGACATTATGGTAAAATTGCTACACCAGTCTTTGGACCAAGAATTTACAAGAGGAGTTTTATTTGGTCAAAGCGAATGATCAGCTTGCCAGAAGCACCTAGCGGAAAAAACAAAAAGCTTGCAATTTAAGATAATTTATTATTTTCAGATCTCATAATGTTTTTTTTAATTATTTGTAAGTAGTAAAGACTATCTTTCACTTATATATTTTTCTTTTTAAATTCGTATTTTTCCACTAGGTGCCCATGGTATATGGCTAAGCAGCAGCATTTAATATCGTATGTGACTTAAAATATTTATCTTCTTATAACATCATAGCAAACATCTGTTTGAAAAACTGCTACGAAACCTCTCCGTGAGGCAGCCAAGATTCAGAACGGATAATAGAGTCAATGAAATATGTATACTATATAATATAAACATTACGATATTATGATGTACCTATCTGTATAAATATTATGCACATACCCTCCAATCAAAGCGTATATACCTCCATATTGTATATTATGTTTACATACAATAGTCATTTTTTATCGAAAAAATGACCTTTATTAATATAACTGCTACTAATGACGGAAGCGTGGTGGTAACTAATTAAAATTATATCACCCTCTAATAAATCCATTACACCAGAGGTTATAATGTAATAATAATTTATCATTATCTTAAATTCAACAAGTTCTTCAATGTAATTATTGAGATTGAAAAGTATTAATTAAACCTCAGTTATTTAATTTTAAAAGACTGACAATGTTTTTAGCAGAGTGTTTCAGAAAATGGAGCTAAATCAAAATCCTTTAGAGAGGACTTTTCGATGACGGAAGTGGACGTAATTAACAGGAAGCAATTATAAAGCGGTGTACTTTATGAAGAGCTTGGTTGTACAATGCGTAAATATATAATTGAGCCATTAGGCTACAAAATATACGCGGGCTGTGAACGACTGCTGAATGTTAAAACCCGTAAGTTACGAGTTCCAATTCGGTGTCTGCTGATTCAATTTTATTCACATTCACAAGTTTAGCAAACAGCTAACATAATATATTCCTCGTTAAAAGTATGTCATCTCTTTAAACGTCTAATCTGTACATTTGTATAAATAGTATGGTCTATTTACGTTGTATAAACTTACGACATACAACAAATTCAATTAAATGAATGTATGTAGGTATATTTTAATTTACAAATAATTTAGTTTGAATAGAACAGTGATACCTAACCAGTTTTCCTCAGAACTTAAAGGTTTCAAAAGTCGTGTCAGGGATTTTGCGACAACTTTAAAAGTTTGTCAAAAAATATGACTAGAAACTTATTTGAAAAGAATAAATACATATGTTTTTTCCAAAAAAGATAGTTATATATTATATTTTAATAACTTTGCCAGCATTGAAGGTTATGCGTTGTTTAGGTGCGTACCATAATAGTGGTTTTACACCCACGGTGGCCCCGCGGTTTAATCATTGGACTATCACACCGTGGGTCCCAGGTTCGAAACCTGGGTCTGGCAAGTACACATATTGTTTTTAAATTTGTGTGTGAGTGAGGGTATAGACCTAATAGGTTGAGCAAGTGGCTGATATCCATTTCTCGTAAAAAACAAAATCTGTTAATACAAACCTATACTCTGTGGAGGCCCATATGATCCTATTAGGATCGGACATGGTCGGGGAAAAAAATGATGGGGCGGCGAATGGAATGGAATGCGAATAATACAACTGTTGAAATTAAATTTTCTGGGGACGACAGATTATTTGCCTGCAGCGCTAACAGATCATCGTTATCTGTGAATATGAATATAGTAACACAGTATATATTGTCGAACAAGAACTTCTTGTCTACGTGTTAAAACTGTGAGCCCCTCATATGCAGTTAATCGTAATTCCCCCTAAATTTATCATTTTCATTTTACGCTTTCGTGGTGTACGAATCTATTAATTTACGTAATTTGATGCTTTTTATAATAAAAATATATATATAATGATATGGGGTGATATTAAAATTACTATTAGTACACTTTTAGTTTATTACGAAGAAGAAAAGGAGTCGCATCTAAAAAGAGAGCCGATACATGACATGTACGTTACTGAGAAGTCTTCCATATGCGACTACAGCGACTTCCGGTTATCGACGAGATCTTGTTATCAGACAGTTGTAAGGGTTGGCATTTTTACTCTGCGTAAGGGTAAAACTTAATCTTAATACGTCACCGTCTACTAATTTAGTCTTATATTTTGTAATTTTTCGCTCCATACATACATACATACATAAATAGAAGCTGCGAGATTTTATAAAATATTTCAAAGAGTCCGCCAAAAAAAATATGTTGACAATAACAGGAATAAGGAAACAATAACCAATAGTATAAAACTTAAATCCATTAGAATTTAAATTAAAATTCCGTCAAGTACCCTCGGTCGATAGTATTAATAATATAATAACCAATTATTTTGAGCGGTCAGAAAACCATGATGTTGTGGTATTTTATTAGGCTCAGTACTACATCCTGTGCATTCATGAAAGCCCTGAAAAATATCAGATCAGTAATGCAGTTTCAATAAA
This sequence comes from Rhyacophila brunnea, assembly GCF_057557595.1. Classification (NCBI taxonomy): domain Eukaryota; kingdom Metazoa; phylum Arthropoda; class Insecta; order Trichoptera; family Rhyacophilidae; genus Rhyacophila; species Rhyacophila brunnea. The sequence goes on from NW_028232752.1 coordinate 38,916,636, forward strand.
GGGGGGGGGGGGGGAGAGGTTGAAGACGAAGATTTATTCTCTGATGGTTCATAAACGTATCGTAAATATGTTTGATATTATTTAAAAAAAAAATGCATGAATCTTGGATCGATTTCGATTCGAACGCATATCTTTTGCTTTTAGGTAAGGGCTCTATACACCAATCATCCCACGGTCATTGACAGATATTTATTGTGTGTTTACTTCTGGGACTTTTCCAAATTATAAAATGTTCATGATAAAAACAGTAATATTCACTCTTCGTGTGTTTACTATAATATTATATTCTAATGACAGAATTAAGGTCTGCGGTACAATTATAATTTATCATTTTTTATTGAATGCTGAATATACACAAGATATTAGTGCTTACGTAAGATTCTTTGTATAGATCATTTTGACAAACCCCAGAAACATACCATTTAGGAAAGAACCTAGTTGTTTTATTTAAAATAATCCCATTTTCAAATTTTAAAACATTATTGATTATTTTTATTTTAAATAATTAAATTGTATTTAAAAACATAAGGATTTTATTTAATCAAAAAATTTAATAAATATAAATTAGTAAAAAATTATTTAAATGTGAATTATTTGGAAAAACTTTTTATCAGTATATCGAATATTATGAATATTTAATCATTAAAATATACTTATTATGGTATTGATATTTATTTTTTGGCTTGGGTTTCTGGCATGATTTATAAACACAATAATATTTACATAGGTAAATACAACTAATTATTACCCAATATGTAAAATCAACTCACAAAGTTAACGAAGTACTATTTGTTTTTACAAAACGATTCGAAGTATCCTTTGTGTCTTCTGTCCACACAGCGGCCACTAAAAATGGTATTTCCGAATGTTGGATAGATCAGTGGTTTTCAAGCTGCTTACTTTACAGTATATGTATACAAATCTTATTACGGTTCCTGAAAAATACCAATTATTGGGATGGGTGAGCCTTTTGTTCAAATCTTGGAATAAAAGTTACGCTCAGTAACCATTCTATTTTCGAAGACGTTAGTCGTCGTAGCTACTCGTATATGGATTCAGGATCAGGATTGCTGACATCTAAAATTCAACTAGATGTATCATTTACCATATTATGATAAAAATCATTTATTTTATGATGGTGTCAGGGTTTATACTTTTTGACATTATGTACAATGTCACTTTTCGGATGCTAGCATAGCAGTGTTTAGTATTCACATGTGATTTTAAAAAGTAATTATTTGCTGAAAAAAATTTCTGGTAAAATAGCCACGAGGCTTACTAAAAAAATGTTTCTAATTGGCGTTTTACAACCACAACCATTAAAACATACGAGTATATCATTATTACTGTGCTATTTGCGTATTGAATTAGACGCGAAATTAATAAAATTTTCGACTACTCTGCGGCGCCTTTGACAATTACCACAATTTTAAAACCTTTGAATTACACAATTCGCGAAAAATATTTTAAATATGACATATAAAAGTTATTTTTCCGAATAATTTACAGTAATATAATATTGTAATGTATAGAGATATAAGGGTTTAGTGTACACAATGTCTAATATTTCACAGAACTCTATTACGAAAAACAATTACAACATACTAATCAATATTTTTAATGATTTTCTATTATTATTGTTATTATTAAATTCCCAGTTTTGAAACCGTAATATTTCTGGATTCAGCAGGAATGATATCGAAAAAACGATTTTTTTTAATCGAAGTAATAAACAATAATATGGCAATAGTAGATATATTATACGATTATAGTTTCATCAACTTTTCGATTATTTCCCGATAAATATTAGCACTAATATATAGCATCAATCAAAACTTAACGCGTTTTAAATGAGATACCTATTTTTTTTTCTCGACTGACAAAATGTAGTTTTCAAATAACCCAGTCCACATTTTGAGTCTTGTTGTTTATGCCCAGTACACAGTGCTCAGTCAGATTTTTTATAAATGTTCCATTCCTAAGATATTGGTAACACTGATAAAATGTTCCCGTGTTGAAGTAGTGGCAGAGAATCTAACTCTGAAACAGTTGGTCGCGAGTTTGAATTCCGCGACTGATAAATGCAGATGCTATTTTTATTTGATTATTTTTTAACCAATGGCAGAACCCATATCAGCTAAATGGATGGCTATAAATGGTTTCTCATAAAGAAATTCTTCCAAGGTACCCACCCATTCATATGCTTTGATTAAAAATTATATTGGTAATATACTTTATTTTTCTATTATCTTGTATTAAATAAATATAAATATAATATACTGTGTAAAATAAATTATATTTAATATATGAAATATCCTAGCAAATAGTATAAATTTGGGTTTATTTAATTTTATATTGATAAGAAACTAAATATACTAACTAACTATCCAACTGAAGTGCTACGCCTCTACGGCATGTACAGAAATTTAAACTGGAGTTTCTGTAAAATATTGTTGACCCAGCCCGCGTATTTTGGTTTATTAACAATAGTAAATAGATAGTTTAACTTCATATATTAAATATACTTATTGTTTTTACATAATTTTCTACGTTTTAATGTTTATCACTGCTAGCCAAGGTACGCGTAAAGATGGGAGATCGACTGATATACATTTTCATTGATCGCATCTATTCACAATAAAAGCACGTTTTCTCTTTTTATATACATCAATATTAGTAGTAGTTAAACAGTATTATTTTTATATTCTAAAAACCCAAAAAAATGAAAAACAAAACACATTGATTGATTGATTGAAAATTGATTGTCGAAGATACTAAAAACCACAAAACTATTAACAAAATTCTTCGTCAACTATGAGAAATAATACATCAATTTTCCGCAAAAACAAATAGAAAGATCAATATCAAATTTTGAGAAATCGTCAACGAGACTCTCGAGACTTCGAGTAATTATTGTTATTTATTAGGCAAAAAAACAAAGCATAAATATGAAACAAAAAAAATCAAACTCCCGATCGCAATCGGAATTAAAAAAAAATCGTTGTAAAAAAATGATAAAATGATATAAAAGAAAAAAGTTGATCGGTAAAAAAATGGCCGGAAAAATTTAAAAAAAAACTTTCGACTTCGAGACTTTGATTCTAGATGGAATTTATTCGATTTCCCGACGATAGAGTTTTTTTGGCAAGAAGTGACTGTATTGTTGTATAAACCAATCTTTAATTCTCGAGAAAACAAATATCCGTAAATTCGAAAATTCTCGAATCTCGAGAAATGAAAAAAGTAGAAAATCGTAAAGTAAGTTTTGTTATCTGAAGTTTTTACATAGTTATGTGGGGAGCAACGAAGTGTGGTAAGCAGAGAAATAATTGTATACTTTGTTTATGGTATCGTTAATTTCAATGTACAATACATCCTTCGTATAATGTATATATATAATGAAATATTTGTCTAATGAAAAAATGAATAATAATGTTGTAGACAATCTACATTTATTTTCAAAACTCTGTATCATTAATTTTATTCCAAAAATAAAGACACCGTTCTTCTACTTTATTATTCAACCATAATTTAAAGTTTAAAACTGTCTGTGTGCTGAATTATTGTAAATATAATAATATGTTATACTATTTATTAAGTTGTATTGCGTAATGTAGTCTTTCTATTTTTATTAATATATATATATATATATTCCGAAGAATATCTATATCCTTATATAAAATACGTTTATTAAAATTCGTTTATTGTGTGGTTTTAAATATTGCTTACTTGTTAAAAACACCGGTAAAGGTTTTCCAGGAATTTTAATAACCATTCTTTCACGGTCAAGTAATCGTATTAAGTCCAATCTTAGATGTATCCGAAAAATGTCTGAAAGTTCATAAGATTGTATCACAAACAATCCGTCCAGCATGGTAACCTTTAGTTGAATGTTGAATGGTATTTTTGTTATCCGATAAGATCCAAAATGATCCATTTGTTGATGAAATATTTCACAATATCGTAACACGTTTATCTCAAATTTATCCCGCACTAAAATATTTTCAATTTTGTGAACATGATTTTATTTCAGCATAGGCTTCAGCGATAAGATATACATAGACATTTATTTATTTTATAGTCGAATGGTATTCAAAGATGCTTGTATTAAAGGAACGGAAATATTTTTCATTATAATTTTATTTAGCACTGTCCATCCACTACTTGATAAAAACCTCTCCAAGCTTATTCCACTTCTTTTGGTTCAGTATGTTATACCTATTGCCACATATTTATGCAGAATTTAAACATTTAGTTGATTAAACGACTTCTAGGTCTACCCTAAGAAACCTTTTCTGCCTTGTATGTACCACTGGTTGACTAAATATCGTTTATATCCAATTTTATTTGAGAGTTTAAATAAACTTTATTAAATAATATAATATTCTATTGAAGGTCATTACTCATTACTTTGTATGGAAATTCAATTACGGGGAATGGATATACTGCATTTCAGACATAATCGAAGGTTGCAATTGAATAGATCGCAATCGGCCAAAAGCACTTCAGCACTACTTTGACGATCACATAATTTCATCAAACAGACATCTATCTATCTACGGATACCACAGATTTTCAGAGAAATGTAATTTGAGCTGAGTGTTGTTGATATGGACCTACATGTTGTATTTCGATATATGACTCATGTATAATATTCAACTTGAATTTATATCTGTTACTTAAATTAGCTAGTATTGAGTTAGTAGAATTTCCTTGGTTATATTGGAATGATAAGAAGTTTTTAGAATTGAACTTGATAATAGTCATATTCTATTAGCTAAAGTTCCCTCAAACTTCTGTCAATTTAGAGGAATTTTGACGATATGTGAGTAGGTTTTATTATTCTTAATTTGACCTTTCGGAAAACATGTTGTCAATAATCTCAAATTTATTATTGAAATAAATAATGGTTCATACATAACTTGAAAATACCTCAGATATAATACCCAATAGAAAAAATCATATTTGAAAAAAATACTATGCTCGACGGGATTTGAACCCGTATAACCACCGGTAACGCGCCAACTGTGCATTAACCAAGTACGCTACGAGCCTCCTATATAATTACGATAATTTAAACTAGTAGGTCATACATGAAATGCTTATCAAATTGCGTTATTATTGACTATCGATTTTTGTGTATTAAATCAAGGAATATTAATTACATTAATTACTAACCGACGCCCGGCTCTCGCCAAATATTATATAACTAATCTAAAATGATACATTTTAAATTGATTTTTATATCTTATAAAGTAAAACTTGCTTTTCCATCTACCACCCCACATCACAGTGGAAATAAAAAACGAAACAAAGAAAGATATTAATGACAGTTAGGTGTCCTTCAAAGACGCAATGAGAGTGTCCTAGGAATAACGTCCCATGACCTTAGACGAGAGTGTGCGTGGATCGTATTTTGATTTAAAGTGTTAAGTTCAAACCTTGGTGAGAAGAGACCTTCTCGCTCGCCATAATATGCCGGAAAGCTATGAAATTTTTCCACAGAAAACATTAAGCTTTTCAATGGCCAACCGACTTAATGCGTGGGTTCAACTTTAATAAAAAAGACAATACGTTTTTGAATTTAAATGAAAGTATTAACAACATTTAATGAACTCACGTATGTATAAGTTTAATTAATAAAAATCATATTATAACAAATGATGAAAAGTAAACAGTAAAATTAATTAACTGTAAATATTAAAAAAAAATGTTATTATTTCCTGGCTACACGAATACCCGTAAGTTCATATTTTTTTATGTTTCAGCCGTCAGTTTATTATGAATGTTGTTTTTAAATGTTATTTCCTATATTTATCTTTTCCACTAGTGTGAGATGTTATAATTATTTTTCTTTTAATTTTCGATTGACGGCAATTATTAATAATTATTATTAAGGAAACATCACATTTTCGATCTACTAACATGATATTATGCTTAGCTATAGTGAATTTGATAAAAAATAAACTATGCCTTACACTGATACTTTTCTTCTTATTATTATTTTTTGCCGCACGTTTTATCATTCTTCAAGAAAATTTTGGCAACTTTCTTACGTAATAAAATTTTCCATCAAAACGAAATACAACCGACTTATTTCAGGACGACTCTTTTTATCACAGATTTACTGCGAATGAATACTTATGTAGGTATACTAACAGAGTAAAAGTCAACGAATTAAAACAGTTCATTAAACCAAATTCTATGTCTAAACTAAATTATTTTTCTCTGTTTAAGAGCATTAAAACATATAGGAATAATTAAAACAATATCATCTCTTGAATATTTCATTGTAGACAGTTTTTCCTACCTATATATTTTTTTTTTTATATTTGATTTTCGAGAATCGAGAATTCGAGATTAGTTTATCGATATCCTAAGGTTTTACGCGATGGAAATATTAGATTAGTTAAAAATATTGCGAAAATGTAGCGGTGGCTTAACCTTCCAAACATCGAATCCATGGTTAGATAGGACTGATAGCAGCACCTATTAATCTGACCGTTAAGAGAATTTTACGTTTATTCCGTGTCATTTAACGCGATTGCGTGAATGTATTGTTGCACTAGCATGGTGACGTTCAATATTATAGTTGACTGATAGCTGAAATTATCAAAATGGTATAGAAACCAAGTTTGAACTATGCCTCTAGCTAGAGAAATTTATGTCAGTTTTTTGAACCTGTTACAATACTTGATGGCGATTCCAGGAAGTATGTGTGGTTGAATTCGTAATTGCGATGTATTGTTTCAAACTCTAGTGATATTGGCGATCATATCTTGTAATTTTAAACTTGTCAAATAATACTCGTACCATATTAAATTTTATTTCGTAATAGCTTCCGGAAATCAATAAATATTAATTTTAACGTAACTACCTACTTGTACGTGCTAATATCTATTTTTAATTAAACTTTTTTCCATTCGAACTAATAATACACAAGATGTAAAAAGGTAACATCTTTCGTTAAATAAACACACCTATTCGTAACATAAATACATAGGTATTTTAATAAATATTATACATTTTTCAGCAAATGGAACTTTAGTCTATACATAACCATCACATTCCTGGCACCGAATTTCATCGTTTAAGATTTTAAAATGTCATAAAGTGCAAGTAATACTTCAACTTTATGTACTAATTTATGCATTAAATAATTGTTGATAAAATATTTAAATATTTCAAGTAGCTGTCTTAAAAACAATACTAAACTTGTTGATTTTCATTCTAAGCTGAAAAAAGTAATAAAAAGGAAACAAACACGTAATTGTAAAAGATTTAAGAAGATATATGCAACGAAAGCTTTTAAGTTTTTCGTAAAAACCCGTTAAAAGAAACATTACAAAAAGTTTCGATTAAGTAAACAACTTTATAACTTTATAAATTTCGACGAAAATATTTATTGGGAAAGTTTTTCGATTGGACCTAGAACTGCACATTTACATATTTATTTACATAGTTACTTTAAATAGTTATTTTAAAAACATATTTTTTATTGTGGTCATTTTCTTTAATGGTGTTGACACTATTGACTTTCAATTCTTGGTGGACAGACATTGTATTAATGAATATGGAGTACCGAGTAGTAAGTAGAAACTATGTGATTTATTTGAGGTACGTAATATTGTAATTATTATAAGCACGATTGTGGTTATTGATGACTCTGCATGATCACACTGAACCAATGTTTCCCAAGTTTATAACATGCTTGTGTCTCTTTGGAGACTTATTTTTTACTGGCATATCCCACGTTTGGCGATGAATTATAAATCCCCTTATAAGCATTTCTGAGCTGCTAATTGTAAATGTACGCTTAAAAGTTAGATTAGAGATAAACTTGCAGTCATTTTTGTTTCATATAACAACCCTGGTTGGAAATTACTGGTTGGCTAACCATATTTTTTAATCACATAAGTATACATATCTAGAAAAATTATTTAAAATCTTTTCAGAGAAAATAACTATTTCGATTAGCATATTAACATCCATACTTACAGACAGAGTTCTTATTATTTAGGCCATAAATGTTCAAAAGGTCGCAAAAAAATATTCAAATAAATATACAGAATGCAGAACAGAAATAAAAACAACAAAATTCGCCTGAAATTACCAATTAAACTTTTAATTTATTCGCTTTTTAATTTTATTGCTACAATGGGGTGTAAGTTTTTTTTCAAAACTTTTTTCAGGCTAAATTAAAGAGCCCCGTGAATAATGGATGAAATATGTAAATTTATTTTAGCGTGAACAGCTGTTTCATTAATGATTTGAATATTAATATTGTTTAAAACTGTCAATGCTTCATAGATTTTTATACTCGTGAAATAACTTTATATGATGTACCTACCTATGTAGGTAATATCTGCTTTGAAGTGAGAATTAGAATCGTCGTGGAATGTCGAATAAAAGAATATAATTTAGATTTTTTTTTTCACTACAAATAATTAGTGTGATTAATGTGTGAAATTTACGCTACTTTTTCACGCCTTTATTACGCCATGGTCTACGCATGCGGCATGCTTGACTATTAGTGATAACAGGGTTGATAAAATTTCTCATAGATTGCGGTAGATGGATCTTTCTGGAACTGGATTTGATGATGAATTATTCGTATGATGCATTATCTATGGATTCTAATTACATGTTTTGAAACTGTTCTGAACAATGCGCTGAAATTTATCAAAGCCTCAAAGTTTTCAATAGATTTAATATAATAATATTAGTGTTTTATGCGGTAGGCTATATATATGCATGTTATATGTTATTTGAAAGTATTGTCGTACTAGTTATTATGTTAAACTTATGGTTCGTGTATCTAAGAGTAAATTATTGTACAAAAGTATGCTACAATTATCAATGTAATACGAACAGTAATGCTACGCCAAACATAGAATTTTCATTATTTTGTTCAATCAAATGTATTAGTATTATTGATTAATTTAAGAAAACACAAAATTTTCAGTATTTATTCCATTTTTATTATTTAATAAATTTGGACCGGTTTCATCCGCCTTAAAGGGACATTTTCAAGTGAATAATATTCATAAAACAGGTATTTACTAAAACAAAATCATAAAGGCGACACAAATAATCTACCAATATATAGCATTATCCGTCCAATAGTACTTAGTCACTAACAATTAAATTAAAATGAATGAATTATTTTATTTTTTTAACTGTCAATTCATTGTGAAACTGCATTGTATTGTTTAATTTAATAAAACGCATTTTTTTGTAGTACTTATTCCACTTTTAATCAATATATTAGGACAACAAAAATGCGTTTTATTAAATTAAACAACAATAAAATTAATGAGATTGGATATTAATATTTCTTACTAGATACATCATGAAGGACAGAAACTACAGAAAATATTCTAAAATTATTAACGTAACACAAAACAAATAATGAAACATACAGCATTTACAATAAAATTTCAATACTTATATTATAACATAACTGAAAATTTTGCATTTTATTGAATTAATCAATAATACAATAAAGTTACACCATGAATTGACAGTTGACAGAATAAAATAAATGTATTATTATTTTATTGAACCGTTTACAACAAACAATAACAATTTGGTTTATAAAATGGGTCATACGATTACAAATCGGTGCGAGTACGAATTCGAAGTAAACATCGGATCTGTTACCGGTGAACGTGACCCAACCCCAATGTCATATAGATTGTTCTCTTATCCGATGAAGCACGATAGAGAAGTAAATCTACCGTTAAGCCTACACGATCAAGCCTTACAACCAAAGCCTTTGGATCAGATTGTTTACGGGTGAATGCTTTCGTAACGACATGATGTCGGTAGGTACAAAAAGAGCACTTATAAATAACCGTCAAAGCTCGACAAAAGCCATATAAAAGTATTCATTATAATATACAGTAAATTATAGGGCAGAAAAGTGTTTATCGTCTAAAAAAATCGTGATTTTGAAAGTGACTTTTTTGTTCATTTTGTTTTTAACTCTGGTTCTTCAAAGTGACTTCTACACACAATAGGCTGAATGTTAAGGGCCTTGTAAATAATTTGCAATAATTATTTTATATAAATAACATTCACAATATTTTTTTGTGAAAAACAACATTTCTTGTTAGAAAGTTAAAAGTATACAGCATTAATAACGTGTAAGATAATTACACATTGATGTATAACTCACCATGGTTATAGTAAATTACACACTTCTGAAGCTACGGGTTCGGATACCACGTCTGGAAAAATATTTTTTTTCTGATGTGTAGTCAGATCTAGAACTTGGATTTAATAGGTAACTACCATTTATCTTAAAAAAAAACTATTAATTCGCACTAATTCGCAATATACGCACCAGATTAGAGAGTCAATTAAAGGGGAAATTATGTTTAAACATGTACAACTCAGCAAGATAAAAATTTCTTTCGAAAACTTTTAACTGGCATTTCATCATAAGTAATAAATAATATTTAAAATAGAAGTCGCTTAATATAAGAAGTACATACTCTACAAGTGCGACTTATTTGTTGTGGCTGACACGTCAGAGCGAATATATAGATATTAGAGAGAACACAGTAGATGTAAGACACGCAGATCTAACAAAACCAGTACCATCAGTTTTTTCTATTTAGTTTGATTGTAAGTAGGTATTATATCATATAGTTATAAATGGCAAACATTACACTTATATGCATATAGCATATGAAATTGGGTCATCGACCCCCAATGTGTCTGACACAGCGTTTCCATATTGTATAGCATCCTACTACCCCTTTCGACACATACAATTTTCTAGCGTAAACCTTCTTTTGATGGAAATTAGAGAATTAGTATTGATGGTATTATGCAACTGTTATACATAGTAGATATATAATGTATAATTTTGGCATTTTTGTAAAAATAAATAAAAGAATAAGTTTGTTAAATAATATGTAGACATATACGTAATATTTTCGAAAATACAGAAACAGGTACTTTCGAATTATTAAATACACACAAATATATAAAAATAATTTAAGCGGTTAAACGACTGTGATCAACAGATCAGCATGATGACATGATGACATGATCAGCTAACATATTATATCCTCTGTCTCGTAAGTTGATTGACATTTTAAATGTCAGCTGTGAATAAGATAAAAATAATTCGTGTGAGGCTTATATTTTGTCGTTAAAACATTTATGGGGTACCGTTATAATGTGCAAGATAAAAAAGGTTCCGTGACTAAAATTATTTGGAAACCACTGGTATAGTATAACTCACGCAATATGTTACTTATCGTTACGGCAGACGGGAAAAAATAAATCTTAGAAAATGATATGAAATAAATCTACAAGAATAAGTTTTGTTCTAATATCATTGATAGATAGGTAGCTTCTTGGATTATTTTTAAAACGCAAATCTAATTTTTGGATTTCTGTTTTATAGTTTGAGGTCCTAATTTTAGACCTTGGTGCACAACAGAAAGTTGCCGCTATTTTGGAAAAATTATACATAATACAATTATTATTATTCACACAATATGCATGCACAATACATATTCCTATAATTTTGGTCTGAAATAATATGTAAATGTGAAAAATATTAAAAACTTGCGAACGGTCAGTTTTGCGCATGTATTATTATAATTATTAATAAAATACCTACACGATACTACATTCTACTTATTCTACATAATATTCCACAGTTTCATCTGCTTCAATGGGATCTTAGTGATATAATAATTATTTTTTAATCTATTATATTTATGTATAATTTGCGGTACCAAGGCCAAACGGTCTTTTATTCTCATCATCTGTAGGTCTGGCGATTGTACACCTATTGACGAAGAGGTCGTAACGTAACCCTTCACCGTCGGTCTGAAAGAAAAAATAAAAAATAAATGTAATCGTCACGTCATTATCACTCGAAGCTGTCAATATTAGTATAAAATTGGGAACGCAGTATTTCTGTTAATCCACTTACAGGTAATGTTTCAGAAAATGTACATTGTAAAACAATCTGACGTCGAATTACAAGAATATTTAAAATTTAAAGTTGGTCCATTTAATTTGTCATTGTTATCGAAAGAAGGAATGCATGGCTTAGAGAACTCTGAGATAAAAATGTCGATATAGTGGGTAGAAGATATATTTTGCATATAAAAGAAACAAAAATATATTCACCAGTTACTATATGTAATAATATATGTGGTATTTCTGGTAAACCGTATTGTAAAATAATCATTCATGTTAGTTAGTGATATTCATTTAATGATGATAGTTTAGCGATAGTAATTTAATTGATAAATAAATTAAATCAACATTTTAAGGTAAATTCATATACTTAGGTTAATGTCACAAAATACGTACTAACGCAATGGAAGTGAAGTGATATGTAGGTAAATCTTAATAACCAGACCAATTTCAATATAAAGTAATTGTAAAAAAATGACAACGATCACGTAAATAATAGCAGAGAAACTAATTTACATTTCTATGGACATGATATTGGTAAAGAGCTCGGAGCAAGTGCGACAAATCTTTAGATCGAGAAATTCACCTTTTTTGAGATAGTGAACGTAGAATACATCCAGGATGTATTGTATTCCATTGGAAGTCACGTTTCATATAATATGTAAATAGGGTATATTTAAAGTAGTTTGCCACTGGATGGCATATAAATAATTTTGTGACAGTAACGTGGTGATAAGGAAGATATATTCCATACGAAAAATTTATTTATTTTCTACTAGATATGACGTTACTTAAAAAATAGACTTTTTACGAACATACCTACTTATGTGTTATTTACCTGCAATATGAAGCACAATTTCCAAAAAAATGGTTAATCAACATAATATGGTCATAATCTAATATAGTAAATATTCTATATTATATATATATATATATGTGTGTGTAATTTCGCACAATATTGCATTAATATATCAAATCCTGCGTACTGATACAAATAAATACAAATGCTGATATGTCTAATTTTAGTATACGTATATTTATTGTAATTAATGTTTTATCAACTTAAGGCAATGTGTCCAATATTTCATTATTAAGGTTTAAATTATTTTCGCTGTTAATAATTATCTCTTGTTTTAATTTCAACATACAATGCGGCGGAATAAAAAAATCCAACATTAAAAATAGTCACTTTATATTCAACGTCGTTTACCACAAATATTTAATTTGGGAATATTGATTTTTCAAAATCTACGCCTCATGTAAAGCATTTATTTTCATTCACATTTACATCGATAAAGCCATTTGATAAGTAATATTTTAAAATTTTATTTAAAAGAATCACAGTTATGAACAATGAGAATAATGAAATCGGAGATATTATTTTAAATAAATGTCATGTTTTATCAAATACAAACAACTTTTCTATTCATTTTCATTTCTTCCTGCTACCAATAAAAAATCTCTCCCTAGAAAAATCGTGTATACCGCGATGCAATGGCTAAGGGTGGAGGTAGACTGTTAAGATCCGCCATAAATACTCCATACTAAACTTTGCAAGTCATACGCATTTGTGTTCATTGAAATAAGGCAACAAGCTACAGATCGTTTTGGTTAATTTTTAAAATTCAATTAAACCCTGCGAAACCAAGCCATAATAGATAATAGTCAAAAAATACTCGTCTATCTATAATATAACTAAAATTATTCAATCATAAGTACGTAACTTTCAATATTTTATAGATACAATAATATTTTTATTTATTATAGTTTGGTCTAGACAGGGCTTAGTGAATTAAAAAAATGAACCAACAATTTATGTGTAATATGAATTCTTAATCCAACGAAAACAAATAAGTATGGATGAAAAAGTGTGCACAATTTTGTCGTATCGCCCAAAATATAGCAAAACTATTATAGTTTGGTTTAGGCAGGATTTAATTGATTTTTGAACCAATAACATCTGTAAATTGTAGTCTTAGTTCAATAAAAACAAATACGTATGACTAACAATGTTGTGTACTTGTGTACACTCTTTATGGCGGATCTTAACAGCCTACCTACACTATTCGCTTCCGCCATGATGTCTATATACTAATCAAGCTAAATTTTATAATGTTTTTTTTTATTTAAATAAGTCAGGTAAACACTTTTTTTTTTTACTGTATTAGGTATCAAAAATATTTCAATTTGTACTGTTGCGAAAGTTTTTGAAAATTCTCCGGGAATCTTTGACACGGCTCACGCAACTCCAGAGTTTCGCGAAATTTCGTTTGAGAATCACTGCTATAGCAGGTTGCGGCTATGCCAAGTTTGGAAAACGTTCTATATAATATTGTATACAATCCGTAATCGACGTCACTAGTACCTATTTCAAACTCAATGTCAGGTAATGTGCTCGCCGAGTTTCCTGCACGCTTCTGTTTCATATTCTATACTAGTTGCAGGAGTTCGTAATTAACTAAGTTTTGCAGCATTGTTAGCATTGATAGTTTCTTAGCCTAAGTTAGCATTTTGGTGCTCTTAGCTTTAAACAAAACTTCTTATAATGAATATCAATTCAAAATAAGCTTTCATTGAGATGTTGATTATACCCGGGTTCTTTGGTAAGAAAACGAATTTTGACGAAAACTCTTTTAATTAAGTATTCTTTTGTTATCTGTATACAAGTAAGTCTTTTCAAAGTTGCCTTTCTGTTTACTTTTCTGCTTTTCCGATGATCGATGGTTTTTCAATTTGTTTGCGGTTTTCCAGAAATAAACTTTATTTTAAGACTGCTTGATTTTCTCAATTTGTCATTTACGACAAATTCTATAAAGCAGCTTATCACTTGGTATTCACCAAACATATAGATAGCTTTAAAGTACGTGTTTGGCAACGGTATCAAGTATGAGTACTGAATATAGTAGTAAAGATTGATGGTTTGGAATTTATATAAATAAATAAAATTATTAATAATTCTGTATATGACCGAGTGATAGACATGACGGTCTAAATCAATGATACTCAACCTTTTTCTTTCTTCTTTTTCTTCGGGCCAAATACATATATTTGTAAAGTAACGCGGGCCGCATCACTACTGGTGTGACGAAAAAAATCATGAAACCCCCCCTTTTTTACAAAACATTTTTGAGATTTTAAAAATTATGCGTGTTTTTTAAATTAATCGTGTGCAATAGCAACACTCTTATACCAGATCTGATGTGGACTATAATGACGAAATTCCTGATAATAAATGTACGCCCGCGGGCCGCAGGTTGAGTATCGCAGGTCTAAATTGACATGGGCCTCGGGTTCGAATCCAGAGTCTAACGAATTTACACGTTGTTTTTTTTAATGTAGGTATCAAATAAATATACTATTACATCATTTAACCATTTTTTTTTTAAATTTTATTATATCGTTACTCGACACCGGACAATATATTTTTATTATAATTTAGACTTTTGTTATAACAATTAACAGTTAATTATTTAAAATGAACAAAAACATAAAATCAAATAAAGTCTATGTAATCTAAAACAAACACCCTAAATATTTAATATATCTCGTGGATTTTTTGTTAACTGAAAAAAAAAGAAAACAGATTTGTACAGAGACTTAAATCTAGAATCATTGAATTTAATCATTATTTTCGTGCGCTATATGCATATTCATAGCACCCAACTCCACTTTGATTAAATATATAAATTGGAAATGTTTGTCGGTGTAACTGGGACACCACTGCCCCGCGTTGACCCCGGAAAACTTTTGAGCTGAGAAGCCCAATTACGACCATAAAACTGTATGATGGCAATATTTTTTAAATTAAAAAAATAAAATAAAAAAGCAATTAAAATTAACATTTCAAGTGCATCCTATTTTTTAATTATTTTTGCAGTGGAACCTTGAGGGAGAAAATGAATAACATACATTTTTTTATATTACTTGAAGTCAAGGTAATTTTATAAGAATACACTAACTTTAACAACGTAGGATGGTAATGAAATGGTAAAAGCTATCGTCCGGTAAGCAAATTCCAAAATATGTATGTTCAATAAAAATAATACTACATTCTTAAATTTGTGAATAATATCATCTCGGTGTAATCATATTACTAATGTCATTGTCATAATTCAAATAAAAAAGTGCTAGACATTTCTTGACAGAATTTGAAGCACCTAGGATAGCTTAAGTAGAATTATTAGCAAGAACGATACTTGGGTCGATAGCTTAATTGGTAAACAACA
Organism: Rhyacophila brunnea; assembly: GCF_057557595.1. NCBI lineage: Eukaryota > Metazoa > Arthropoda > Insecta > Trichoptera > Rhyacophilidae > Rhyacophila > Rhyacophila brunnea. Next base: position 38,932,811 of record NW_028232752.1, read on the forward strand.
CCAACAGCAGAAATTGAAAGAATCTTTAAGTTCCACTCGGATATTTCTTCTTCTTTTTCAGCATGTAGATATATATACGTTTTAACGTAGACCTATGCCATTTACCTTCATTGCATCCGGTCCTGTACTTTTTGTATTCAATTCGGTCAGACAGTTCTTTTGATATTGTCCGTCCATTTAGTGGTGGCTCTTCTAATACTTCGATCTCTTCCAGACCTCCATTCTATTGCCTATCTTTCCCATGGGACTTCCATTTTACTGGAATGGCCAGCGCTAAGTCTTGCAATGCGGTGGACGATGTTTGTAAGTCTAGTGCGCAAGGCGCTGCCGTTTCATCCGTGGGCTCCAGGTTCGATTCCCAGTGCGGCCACAATAAAATATATGATTTTCTCAAATTCTGGGTGTTTATGTGAATTTTCACTTCTATTACCACACTTCTATCATTAGGTTCACGGCCTGTACCACTACGATAAAAAGAATATTATATTCTTATATATCAGGGGTGGCTACACTTTTTGTTCTAGGATCGACTAGTTGTTAAAATTATTTATGGCGATCGACTGTAATTATATCATGCGATAACAATAAAAACCCAATTTTTATAAATCAAATATGTATGTATATATTTTGAAAACAGATATTTAATACATATTAAAAATAACAATACGAAAAAATTGAATTAACGACAATAATATAAGTATTATATATTTCACTTCTAAAAAAAATAAGTACTGTAATGTCGACATAGTTACACAATTTACCTGTAAGTCTATCGAATATTAGATATCTTAAAATAATTTTTTTATTTTCATCCGAACATTGCATATTTTCAGCAATTTTGTCATATTGTATGTGATATGAAGTTACCGCTAGACGTTAGCAAGTAGTCAAATTAGCATTAGTCAATCGTGAGCGATGCTGCATTTTGATTGCATTCATTGAGGAGAAAGACGATTCGGACAGATATAATATAGAACCAAAAAGCGAAGTTAAATTTGCTGCAACTTTCCAAAGATGTGGATACTTATTTGTTTTCACAAATTAGGCTCCAAAAATTATCAACACTTAAAGCTCTGGCTTTCAGGATCACATCGCATTTTAGTCTCAATATTTCTCCTTCAAGTGTGGTAAGGTGTGTAGAATCGATATCTAATAAAACACTAATTTGTATTGTTATTTATTCCGCGTATATACTATCATTAAATGGGAACGACATAAATGTAGCAACATCTTCTAATTAAGAGATGATTTGATTGAGATTTATAATTTAGATGTTATACATATATATGTGTGTGTCTGTGTCATTGGGTCTCATGGTCTATTGTATTAAAAAGAAAATTCCCGTCCTTTCAGGACATAATTTCAAAATATACCAATAGAGGTGTTAGCGGCCTAGTTACTAGATTGCTAGTACAAAGCATCTGCAGTGGAGGCTTTTGAAAAAACGGCAGTTTTGAAAAGCCGGGAGCGTGAGTACGCATTTTTTATTACCAATCCATAACGTAAACTCCTGTTTAAACAGCATGTAATAGAATGATATTTCTAACAGGGCGGCGATGTCCTCATATGCAATATACCCAAATTTAACTTACTTGCCTTGAAGAATAAAAATGTCTACGTGCTAAATACAGTGTTTGAATATATCAAACCCACCCTCTCCAAGAAATCTCGCTCGATCGTATGCTGTAAAATCAATATACCTATATACGTGTCTTAATTTCTGAGTTAACCCTTATTAAATTTTTATAGTAAGTAATAAAAGCTCCTCTAATGCATCCCCTATTTACGATTTTTGTATTGTAAACTATTACAAAATATCTAATAATGTCTAACAGATTTAATATTTTTGTAGTATATAAAATACCAGGAAATCTTATTATAGCTGTAATAGCTTTGTTCCAATATTCTGAGTAATTTCCTGTGTCGACTTAGATTACCCGTAATTTAAATGTTCGTTTTTTCTCCAATATTAGATGCTATCTAACAGCACGCAACCCAGGTTATGTAAATGAATGAATAATGTTATAATATGTAGTTACGAATTTCGACAAGGAGCTCACTTTATGAATACTTTATAACTACTTTCAATTACATATTATATGCATTGCAAAATTAAAACAATATTACTTTTTCTATTGTCTGATAATATTACATGTTAGGTATAATGCCATATTTTTCTCAGCGCAGTTTCTTTTGTTGATTTATTGAAATCATATCCAACCACCGTATTTTAGAACCTTTGTTATGAAAGTAACATGACGTATTAACTTTTGCTACAGATATGGTGTTTATAATAAGTACGTATTATTATCGTTTTCGTAATTTTTTATTTATCATTACGTTCTAATTTCGGTGTCCCGAAAAACCGCGAGATACACTAAATCTAAATTGTGCACACGTTAGATATACTGGGCGCTGAAATAAACAAATATATCTAAAACTAAATAAACTAAAAAAAAGAATATAATTATTATGAATTGCACCGAACGTTTTGCCACTGCAAAAATTGCTAAATTTTCTATTATGATCAGTGATTTTACGATATCAATGTAATGATCATCTAATTCTAATATTTCGGCAGGGATTAACATGTGCCTGTTATCAACACACGTATTTCTTTAATCACTGTTTACATAAGACCTTGTGCACAAAGTTCCTCCGAGCCTCGGATTTATTCAAGTCAAGTAAGCGCAAGTATGTCGCTTGTGATACAAACAGGAAAGTGTGTGTCGTTCGCTATTTTTTTTGTATTTGTTTTGTTAGTGACGGAGTGTTTTCCTCAGCAAAATAGAAATACTACCGGGGCCTGTATTCTCGCAACGATGCCATGAGATGAGACGATATGACAGCTATTCAGTAAATACACGACGGTCGATTTTAAGTGTAGTTACCTGTATATTGAGGTACGAGTACATGCTGTTTATTAAATCGTTAAGATTTTCTAAGTTACTCTTCAATAGCTATAATATCAAATCCCTTATAGTAAGAACGTAGAAATTTAGCAAAAAATGCATACTATTAAAAAAAAGATATAGCGCTCAAAAATTTAATTTTCTCTTAACAATTCATCAAGAAGTTGAAGAAGGTAGAGAACGCATAATATATTTAAAACAAGTAATTAAGAAAATGTCTTATTTATTATATTATATAAATATTTACCAAAAAAAACACGATAAATAATATTTTTTTGTTTCGTTTCAATTACTACATTGCTTATAATAGGTATAGTAGGTGCATATTTATTTTCTGATATATTAATTTAGTGTAGTCAGTTTCATTTATATGCTACAGTATGTTTGAAGAATACTACCTACCTATACAAAATTAAAATAATATGTTTTGTGCTAAGCTAATACGTCTGGGTAAATTATATATATTTACTCATTAATTCCGTATATAGACAGTTAATATTAGGAATATTTTAATAAGTATCTAGTAAATAAATATTTGATAGATAAAATCACTAATAATGAAGGGAAAGTTCAATATCAAGCGATACTGTATGCAATATGGAGACAATTCAATTTTTTTTTTTTTTTACATACCGTGAACATTACAAGTTATAAATTTAAGACGTTCACAACATGACATTTAAAAACAAAAAAACAGTGTAAAGAAGAAATAAAAGAATTTATAAAACAGCGCCCACCTATAAATACTCATCCTTACGTAGGTGGAATATAATATCAACATTCGAAGCGATTTGATTGAACAGAGTTATTGCCCTCCCAATTGGCATCACCAATGGCAGCTTTGTTCTGCTCCTCGGGAGAACAAACAAATGATACTCCCGATTTCTAAGATAGTTATCAGGGACACACAAGTCAATACTACCAAGAATGGCAGAGTTCTCATGTACACCACGTATAAGTCGAAAAAAACACGTTGCCAAATATTGTGTTTTGTGTCATGTATAAAATTTTGTAATTGTGATTTGGATGTCACAATTACAAAATAAAGAAAAGCATTTAAGAGGTAAAGACAGATTGAGTGTGAATAAAAAAGATAACTTGACGCCTCGGCTGTCAGCCGTTCGCATGAGACGATGGTAAAACAGGTCGCGGATAATTGTGTCAGCTCGACGCCCAAACTATCGTACTTAAAAGAATTTAAGACTGCCTACTATAAAAAAGCTGATCGTATATAATTTGACTTGTGAAAGAATGAAATCTAAAGAACAGAATTATTAGGAATAAAATTAATCTTTAAAAGAAACATTTAAGTAAGTGATACAGTAAGGTGAAAGTAGGAGACGATTAAATTTTAACAAAAGTATAATATGGAATTTGTATTTACCTAAATGTAGTAACAATTAATAAGTAATCCACGAAATAAGTTATTATAATAGAATACTAAATTTAATTGAACGAATGAAACTGATTGATAAATAATATTTCTACAAACTTGATGAACTAAAATTCAATAAATAAAGAGATACAAAACTGGACGTATACGAAGTGTGCTCGATGGCTCCTGCCATCGGTGCCAAAGATTCCGTCAAGTGACATCTATTTTGAAGATCAATTCTCACAAGATGTCTGGTATGGCCAAAGGTAGAGGTACAAAGAAATCAAGTCCTGTCGGTACCGTGATTTTGTTGGTTTCTCGCCGGAAGTTTCAAATAGCGCCACACCGACAATACGACGCGCAATTCAACTTATCCAAGAGAATTTGGTGTAGCCAGTCGAATCAATGATGATTGAAGTTAATGTTTATAAAGCAGAGGTTTTAAACATAACAATTGATATATTCTACCATTTAAACTACAGTATGTAAGCATACCTAAGAGAAAGTCAGTTGGTTAAAGCTACGGATAGTATCCATATCAACTCAAACAAAGGAGTCTCAATACGGTAGCTCCATAATAAAAATACCGCACCTTATAGCTTTGAAAATACGGCCCCTGTTTTTTGTCAATATTATTTTATTACTTGGGGTTCTCGAACGTCAAATAAATTCGAGTAGGGTATGTATGGAATATACAATTTTATTATTTTGACTTCGTACAGTGTCTTCTTACGTGTGAATTTATTTAATATGTAAACCTACAACACGTATGCGACTTGTAGAGAGTGTTGTCTTTTTTCTAAGTAAGAGCTAAATAAATAAATTATTTAACAATCAATTATTATTCTATTGTAAGTGAAAAACATCGTCACCCCATTTGTAACATGTTTTGTCTTTTTTATGTCGACATTGCTATATTTTGAACCACCGGTGAAAATCGTTCTTACAAGGAATTTCACTTTGCTGTATATACCAACATCGCATATATTTTGATTCAATCTTTAATATAGATTAACTCAAACTAATAAATTGTATTTTGCATTCAGTTCAAATCGGGGTGACAGTATATGAAAAAAAATGCGCATTAAAGTTACGACCACGTTAGTGAATTGTAAAAACTCAACTAATTCGCGTTATAACAATGTTTCATTTTTCATTTTTTTGTACCATCCCCAATCGGTGGTCGACCACCATGAGAGCGATCTTCATTTTATTGACTACTTCCTGGAACTCTCTGATGGAGCTGCACTCTCACCAATTACGAACATTCATAATTCATTAAATGCAGCATATTCCCATGTCTCTTTTCTCTTTTCTGAATAATAAAATTCCAGTATTTCGAATATTTACTATGTCTTAAGTACGTATGCTATTGTTTTAAGAAACCAAATCACCGTAATACTTTTCATTACTATTCAAAAAAGATGTGAGGTAAACTGAAGGTGACATAGGTATCTTAATAAAATGATCGAATTGATAATAAATTTTGAATTAACAAATATACTTACTAAGAGAATGAAAAAGTTATTATATCAAATTCAATTGTTTTTTGGTATTTTGTATTAGAAACTTTCCAAATTCAAAAACTCGTTCGGCCATTTAAAAACCCTTTGTGAAAATATAAAGTTTATAACTTTTAAGAAAAGCTAAATTTCGATAAGTTATTTTAGGATATTTTCTCTCTAGCCCTTCATTCTGTCCCCAGGGTGCGCTACCAATTAGAATTATTTATTCTAATATGTACACAGTCGCAAATTCATGGAAAGATCTTTGAATAGGGTAGTCTCTCGAGAATAATATCTGCTTTTACTTTTTAGGCAAAAATGTATTATTTCTCTTTACAAAAACTTTCTAATTGCATTGTTTTTTCATTTTTCAAAAATATTTACCGTGATATTTTTATATTAATTTGTTTTCATAATCATAATATTATATTTTTGTGTGCCAGGTATTGAGATATAATTTATTCTAACAGAACAGTATGAAACTTAATGTGATATATTATTATTAATTTAATGCCTACAACCATTCGTATTTACGGTTACATAGATAAAATCAAAGCACAGTCTTCTACTGAGAATATAATAATTAATATATAAGAGTTGAATATGAAATCAACATAATAATAAATGAAATACTATTTTATATTGGAGCATATTTTTAATAACGTTTATAGGAAGCTGTATTCTTCTTTAAACGGCTTCTATACGAAGGTTGGCCACTAACACACCAATTTTTATCCTTAAGATTGCTGACCAGAACAACTAGATTGTGCTACTATGAAATGATAAATAAATACATAAAACATACAGACCAGAAAACAAAATTACGAAACTAAACAGAAAAAATAAAATCACAGAACTCGTAATCATAAAGAGTCTCAGTGGAACCGGTACCAGGCATTAGTTCATGCAGCAGCATCCGGTTCGGCTTTGAGTATGCCTAAAACTCCTTGAGTAGAAGACATACGTTGCAGGACTCCACTATATATTCCGTAGTCTGAATTTCACCATACTTGCAAAGTGGTGACTGCGACCGGGTATACATCGGCCAAACTCAACGGACTTTAAATATTAGGGTTAATGAATAGGTATATTAGATTCTAATAGATTTATGTTATGTACTATTCTATTTGAGTCGTTTTAGGGACCCGGATTTCGCCTTTCAGCATCTTCAGGCACTATGCGCACACACCAATTGAATGGTAAATACACACCATTACAATTTAAATTCAAATTCCATCAAGTACCTTCAGTTGATAGTATTAATATTATAAATATATTTGATACTTATCTAAAAGTAAAATCTTCAAAATTAAAAGTCAAGATTTACTTAAAATAAATAAAAAATATTACTAGCGATAAGAAATTAATTCACAAAATTTTAAACCGTCATTGCTTCTCACTCACGATTTTTCTCTTAAAAGTACCCATCCTCTTGACGTTCACCCCGGTCCTGGAATAGTCTCAAAGGTACTTTATCTTCAACCGGTCTTGCCCTCGGACCGATTAAGAAGCTTTGTTTGGCTAGCTCGATACTATTCGGGGAGAGGGTGATCAACTAAAGTTCTTGATTGACACTTTTGGAATACACTTAATCAATATTATTTAACTTTATATTATTTAGGACCACTACCTAGCGATAGGTTAGTGCCTAGATCATTAATTATCTGATTATCTTTCAAATCGAACTTATTTTCGTAAATATTTACGTAAACGTCAAAGACAGCTGACTATCTGTCACTTTCCTTAGTATCAGATGTTTTTTATAAAATGTTTCGTTGATTATTTTTCAAAATAAAAAAAACTCCTTTTGGTAATTCAGTTCAAATTATTTATTAAATTATTCTCGATAAATAAATTTAATTTCTTTTTAATTAATTATAATCGACAATTATACACTTTAGTTTAATTTCAAATAATTGCATAATTATTTTATAAATCTTATTTAAATTAATTATTAAATAAAGTTAATTAATTATAATTATTTTATATTTAATTTATGTACGATCACACACTTATAACTATAAGTCGCCGATCGTAAACTTTAAGGAGCTATGCTCTTTCAAAAAAAATATATCGCGGAAATAACCTCGCTAACGATGATACGACGCAGTATTATTTACGTTATCGATTGACAACTCGAATCACACACGTCATCCGCCGTGACGTCAGACTACGACGCGACCGAAATATCTCCCGAATGAATATCGGAGAAATATCTAAAAACTAAGCGAATTCGGATCGCCTCCGGGCACAACCTTCCGGGAATACTGAAAAATCGACGACTGAAGGTACATGAAATGCAGGACGTTATATAGGCCCACAGCGGGAAAAACCCGAGATTTTGACGTCATTCGAAATATGGACCAATGGGAGATCGTTCTACCTCCTCCACAGAGCTAATGGCCAAAATTTTGGACCAATCATAGAAAAGCCGTTTATTTCCCGGTTTTTCCGGAAAATTATGATCATTCAATAGAGTAAAAATATATAATTAGTTAATACCTATAGACGGTACAAGTTTGATAAAAATCGTGAAAGTCCTTATAGTGCTTTCGACACAAATTGACCAAATATCTGTTAGTCCGTTTATCGAGCTAACAGAAAGGAAAAATGAAAATATTTTCGCTAAAAATAATGCGTAGTAGCGGCGTGAGTCATTAAAACTACCGAACGGCTACGTATTCGCAAAGAAAATGGTAGAAATCAAACTTGTCCGTTTCTTTTATGCAGAACTTTTGCGGGCTAATTACGGATAGCCGGAAAGGGTTGCGATTAAAATTTATTCAATTATATTTATAGAACACTTCAAATTAATGGTATAACATTAGTTTCAATCTAAATTTCTATGACAAGTCTTCATTTATTGAGTTTGAAAATTACCTATTTCGGGTAATTTAATATTGATCTGTCAGGGTTAATTGACAGATCTAAAGAATAATTTTTATTTGTAAATTAGAAGAGCAACCGAGTCCTTAGACTTACATTATCAGAATTTCCATTTTCGAAATTCCTTCATTTAACTTTTACAAAAGTAGGTACTTAAATTGGTACCCTTTTTATTACAATTCGAAATATTAATTTATTATTTAAATTGAGTGTGTGTAATCAATACTTACAAAACATAATCATTAGATTTTAATTACGACAATATTTGATATCATAATTTATTTATTTAAGGTATTCGACTTTGGCCGCGGCGAAAACATCGCGACTAAATTTTTAAAAATAAAATTTATTTTTATATAATTCAAAATCAGATTAAATAGAAATGGACATTTATTTACAATGTTTAGCAAATGATATCCCATAAGTCGTTTACAATTTATTATCTATTTTTAACCTTAATCCTATACATTTCAATTACTTACATTCCACCTTATAAGACCATTTGGTCCCCTTGAAAGAAAATTCATCCGTAATTCATTCTGAGGAGCTATAAGTCACTCAGATTGTACTATGGGACTCAATACACAATTACTATAGCTTTGTTTAGAGATAGGGCACGTATTTTCAAGTAAAATCGACATTCACGGTCGGATCGAAAAGTTGTGACGTCACTAATTTATTAAGGAAAAATGCCGGCTGATGGCGTACATTTTGGGGCCGTGTCACTCTCCTACTCAATCATAACTTTTTTCAAATTTTGTTATTAACTATTCCTTTCTCTCATTATATTGCTCTATTTCTACCCCCACCCCCAACTCACAGTATTGGCAATGATAATAATAATAAACTCAAATATCAATATCGCTACTCATGAAATTCATCGTATATGTGGTGAATAACAAGCGATAGATTAATTTTATAAATTATCGTAAATTACCACCACGCCAAATCTCTTGAAGAGATAAAACAGGTTTATCTTTGGTTTTGTTTCAAATCGACAGTGAAACATATTATACTCATACATAAACTGCATTTTGAAAATTTTTATTGGGAAATAGTACCATAACCATAATACAATCAAATAAAAAAATCATAATATAATGTTTGGTTTCTGTTTCACGTATAATGAGAAAATTTTAACACCTTCCCAAGGGTCAGATTTCTCAGAAAGTTATGAAAACACCTTAATTTTTTGTATGGCTATCAAATACAACAAGTAAACGTGACTTTTTTTAATTAGCAGTTGTATTTCATTTACTTTATAATAAATAACAGTATAAGAACAGTAGTTATAATAAAGTACTTGAACGATTTATTCCACAATTTTTCTCTAACACTGTAAATAAAATGATATAATCTCTAAAAATATTAAATTTTGAATGCTTTTCTCGTGTAGTTTTCCACCAGTTCCAGGTGAGGTTTTTGATCAGCAAAGCAGTTAATCATGAATGGACATCTTCTTTAATAATATGTTTATTTTTTTTTCTGACTTCAGTGAGTAAATATTATTATGTCATCAGCCAAGTACATATGAGTCAGTTACTCCCCATTTACTATGATTACGTTGTTATTTCAGTTACATAAACAAGTCTTCAAGGGTAGTTGTGAATAGTTTCAATGAGATTGTATCACATAGACGATATAATATATGACAACAGTATTGAAATACATAAAATCTGAAACTAAATGATTGAGAATTGCGATTACAAGACAGTTCTCAGATTTTATTAACAAATTATTATGTAAATAAGTTTACATAAAAACTTTATAATGTAAATATTAATTAAGCGAGATGTGTACACTTCAAAAGCTCAAAGAGAAAATAATATATCGTATTATAAAATGTAAACTTTACAATTTCCGACCGTCGCTGGGCTTAAAAGCTCGCTACGCCGCACCGCCTCCGCGCTGGCTACCAAACGAAATTTTCCGTCTACCGGAAACATGGCTACGCCGGCCAAAGCTTGCCCAAACTTTCAGTAAATATTATACTAACGCCAAACGGGGTAATGCTTTCCGTTGAGTACCGCAATCCCATGAGATAAGGAGCTTGTATGGTATGATCTTTACCGCGGTACCTCGTGGTGGGAGTTTATACAAGACTTTGATAATTCTTATGACAATAATATTCACAGGTGTCTAAGTTGATTACAATTATAATTATGCTAAATCTATAAATGTCTAATATTTGAAAACACTTCTTCACAGCATGGTTCGTACTGTAGTTTATAAGAATATTGTTTAAGATACGGCAATGTTTTTGGAATTAATAGCAGCTACCAGATTGGTCAAATCAAAATAAATGCTGTTAAAAATGAAACCGAAAATTTCCAGATTTTAAAATAGAAACACGGAAATAAAGTGAGAATAATAGATCGTCACACTCTACTCATCATTTTTTTTATTTTTTAGCCATATCCAGCACCGTATAATATCCGTATAGGCACCTGGTTAAAATATAATAATATGAGATATGCGATTTTACCGATGGCACTGACGCGTCGGGAATATTAATAAACCTCAACGTAGTTAATATTTTCTTCTTTCAATTTTATTTTATATATTAGCCGTAAACGTTTGGACGATAACAATAAAGAACCTTACGATCTTTTAGTTTTACATCACTTTGTGAAAATTATGGAACATTTGTATTAGTGTTGTTGTATTGGTAATCACGGAAATATAATATTTTATAAGTTAGCGCATTCATACATGCCGCCATATTTGGCAGTAGGTTGGTGTGTATATTCGTTATGTTTGACGTTTCGTAAACATTACTCGCAATTTTTATCAGTTTTCATCTAGAAGTAGATATTGTATATTAAGCCTCCTATATATACTAATAATTGACGTATTTTATCCAGTTACACTTTACAGAAATAGAATACATGATATTAGTTAAAATTTAATTATGAGAATATTTTAGCTCCAATGTAAGTCGAATAATATTTATATAATATGCCGTGGGTCCCAGGTTTAAATCCTGGGTCTGGTAAGTACACATATTGTTTTTCAATTTGTGTATGTGTCAGAGTATGAACCTAATAGGTTGAGCAAGTGGGTGAGATCCATTTCTCGTAAAAACAAAATCTGTTAATACAAACCTCCACTCTGTGGAGGCCCATATGATCTTATTAGAATCGGACATGGTCGAAAATGGTTAATATAAGTACGTATTTATAATTAATAAAACAAATCAAATTTCAGAAATTTGCCTTAACAATATCGGCAAATTTGATAATTATTGATGGAATAAACCGATTGAATAAATTGTGATTAAATATTTTACAGATGTGGGGGATAATGGTGTAAATTTGATGCATGATACGAAATGACTTGCAGCTAAAATGTAATCACTAGTCTTAGTATACTTATATCTAGCTTCACTTTAATATATTGGGCTCCATTTATATACATATAGTTTTTATAATGAATGAAAACTGCATTAAAAATAAAAGAAGAATATTTTATTAATAGAATAAACTCTCATTGACATTAATATAATTACCTATACTAATGCATACCTTTAATGATTAGATTTCGCTGACCTGTGAGTTTTAATTTCATAGACTCGTAATGTGTGCCATTGCAAAAGTCTACGTTGTATCTAGCCAGGCTTAGTCAAATTGTGTGGTCTCGGTTAACCTAGCATCTAACCGCCGACCTTTTGCTAATGAAACAGAATGGAAGCGGCCCATGTATAAACAATAAAGGTCTGTGACGTCAGAGAAAAGGTTAGTTTTATCCATCATATTTAATGTAGGCGACACTGCTTTTAACCAGACACTAAACTAAACCCAGCGTCGATATCAAAGGGTTGTTTGTCTCTTAGGAAATGTTTTACTACGTGTACTTAGTTATTTAGTTGTGCGCTGAAAACCATGCCACTATATAGAAACAATAAACAATGGCTATATAACAATAGTATACCTATGTGTGTTTTCAATGGCGGAACTACGTAGGTGTTTCAGTGCTCTGGACAAAAAAATGCGCACCATACATAATACGAAACATGTATCTCATTCGATCAATTGGATTATGTACTATAATACGCCATATTACTTAAATGAGGCTATCAAAACCAAAACTATTTTTTTACAGTTTCTTGAAACCTATAATTTAATGGGGAAATTGGATATAAAGCGATTCAGTGTACCTATCTGAGACTGAGATAGTTGAAGGAGCTAGCAATACATTGAGAGGAGTGAAGATAGGCGAGATCCATTATGTCTTGCAGGGTTAATGATGATAATACCAAAATAATGGAGGCATCAGGCAATATTACTATGTTCGCACCTAAGTTGAGCAAATTAGTCTGAATATGAAAGAAAGCATTTATAACATACTTAATATTCTACTACTATTAATTGTTTTCGTTTTTTTGAATATTTTTTTTATTGTTACCGTTTTTATAATAAACAGGCTGCTCTAATGTATAGCTCTCTATGGAAAGGAGGTTATATTAAAGGACTTTTTATGGGGAATAGTTACCATTGGGTCTATTATCTAGCATGTCTCTCATATACAGATTGAAAAGCGACGTGTATTTTTTACTAGATGCGGTATAGAACCCGCAGCAACAACTTCAATAAAGGACACACTTCGAATCACCGAATAATAATTTAATGAAATAGTCGCCCAGCAGTTCATTTTATAGAATGCCGATACACGAGTATAATATTATATAGTATTTGGTACAGATCGTATGGAAATGTGATGCTTGCGGTGACGGCAGCGCGACCCATGGCACTACATGTTGGACCTAGGATGAAATTAGATCTACATAATACTAAACAGTATCACAGTTACGTAAAAATCATGTACTCACTAATCAATGACTCGAACTTTTGAACGTTTATTAGACGGTTGATAAAAAACTTGACGCAACTTGACGGAAAACTGTATAATCTTATGTAATCTAAAATCTTGAATGTTATTCATCGGTATTCATAAATAATGTTAACGTAGTTATTAAGGTTTTAATGAGCAATGTTATTATGAGAAAGTGTTTGGTTTTACTGCCCGTGGATGGCGTTGTCACCTCGTAACCTCGCAATATAAATTTTGAACGACGCTTTGGTTATTCGAGAGCTTATTATCAACGGCATTTAGGAATATCAAGTTTACTGCATCTGAGAGACGTTACGGTAAATAACGTATATTCGCAATATGCGAAGAAAATAATGCTATCGTTGAGATAGTAATAAAAGAATAATGATTGAGGTAATTCAGTAGTGTAGGAGTTTATACTTGGTTTGATTTACACACCGTTCATTATATTTCAATAAAATATAAACATGCATAACTTAACGTAAATTCAACGCATTAAATAAGAAGAAGGTAGGTTCACATTTGTGTTTTGTTAATATTTACAATATGAAACCACTATTAGAATCTTTTTTCACGATGAATGGTTATAATTAAGTTTATTCTTCACTATTACTTTTATGACTAATTATACTTTGCGGAATTTGGGATCAATGGGGGAGGGAAACATCACAAGCATCTAAGTAATAAATGTATATGGCTAATGTATTCTCTATAAAAATAGTGAAATATAATATAATCTATTTAGAAATAAGAACATTTAAAAAAACCGTAAAAATTATATCGATACTGTGTACAAAGATATTGACATATTTCTGGTAAATAACTAAGAATTCCGTTGAAAAATAATTATTTTGTACACATATTTAAATTGAACTGGTCATTTCGAAAACCCCATAACTGACAGAAAGCAAATTTTTCAAGAGAGATAAAAACTGTGTATTTTTTTGTTTAGTTACATACATTCAAAAAAACTCCTCGAAAGATGTAGAATAATATATGGAGCATTTACGTTTCAAAATAAATATGAAATTTTATCTAATTTAATGGCAAAATCTGTTTTAATTTCTTGTAATTGTGTTGTTTTCGAAATGAACATGTAAAATATCATTATAATTGATTAATTTCACTGCAATATAATTTAAAAAAAATTGATATAGATTATACAAATGTAGTCTTTCAGATAATAAGTTTACCAAAAAAATCATCAATCGTCATTTTCAGTTTTTGTGGTTTGCCCCTGGGAAATTGTTTCATAAAAAAGGGATATATTTTTCAGGAATATACTGCCGAATTTTTTTTAAGTCATTTAATTTTTGTTGTACTGGATCTTTCTACGAGAGAACAATACTCATATGGAGTATTGATCCTATCTTGACACCGGAATAAGCGTTTTGCAGTAACAAAACCCCTATCACAGGGAAGAAATGAGTAATAGAAACACCCCGCATTGGTACAACATGAACAATACTTTGAAATATTTTTGTGTGAGTCAAAGTAAAAAAAAATCGAACCACAGTCTGAAAAAATGTACAGTTCTGCTATTTGCGAAGGTAAAAATCGACCTATGTAGTCCTTAAAAATGTGCACACTTCATTGGGCCCTTTTTGCTAGTCCTTCGAAGTAGCAATAAAATCCAGCCTTATTTGACTTAAGGTTGAGTATAAAAAAAGAGTTTACTCATAGCTGGCGATAAACAAAAAAATCATGCACAGGAATATTCTGAAGTAAAAGATTTTGCATACAGTCGTAATCTGTGCGAAAACAACACAACTACTGCATTTATGTTGTTTTCGAACTGACTTGAAACTTAGACTTGAAATAAAATCGTGTTGCATATTCACAATTGAGTTGTTTTTGATGAGAATGATAGGTCTACCCTCAATAAACAATAATCCGTAATAAAAGCATTTTCCCATTTTATTTCAGTTATGGGGTTTTTGAAATGAAATGACAATTTATTTTTAGCAAATAAATATGTACAGACGTTGTTTCCACATAAATAATGCATGTATCTATCGTGAACTATATTATAGTGTGTTTATTAAAACATGACATGCATCGACATATTTTTTATTAATCTTATATTTATAATATTAAGGATTAACAATACCTATTATATATTACATAAAAATATAATGAACATTTTCAACGCAGTTTTATGTATATTTCTTTATATTATTTGAAATGTGATAAATTCGTTTTTTCACACATTGGTACCACCAATGTGTGAAATGTATTTTCGCTGAAGCAGTCAACAGATATATTTTTTCGAAACCCAGAAGTGTGTTATAACTGCCGCAGGGGAGGAATCCATTTTCTCCCTCCTCTATATACACATATCGTTTTGTAAACATTTATGAGTCAACCAGAAAACAAACAAGCTCTGGGTAGGACTCATACAATACAATCTATGAAATGCTCGTAGCTATTACCTTCAAATCCGAAACTCGTAAATAATTATTTTATCAACGGTATTTTCTAAATAAATAATGCTCGCCGACTTAAGCAACAACAACTTGCTTGTTCGCAAGAAAAACAGCTGGAATTATTATCTTTATCCGTATTATCTGAATCAGCTTATCACAAAGCTTGTTATAGATTTTTTCATTTATCTGTAAGTACGCGTGTATTGATACCGCGATTCCCAAAGTTTGCGCCGCGAAATAATCCAATATTTTCATCATACCGTTTAAATGTGCACAGTTTAACGCAAATAATTCGTCACAGGCACGGTATTCTGCAAAAAAGAATGTGGAAAAATAAATTAGGGTAGCTTTGTGTATTTTTTTGCAACTGTTATGTATGAGCTGACTTAAGGCGCCAAGGACCGAATAAGTTTGACATAATAAATTAATTTAACGTCTATTCTTAATTGATCACTGTTTTGTGATACAAAAATTTCTGATCAGCTGGCATATGTGAGCTTTTATCTGAACCAGCAGTCGTATTTATGTTCACAAGAATAAATATTAATATTTAGTCAAAGCTATTAATTCGTAGATAAGGTGGTGGAGTGGCCATCTAAATTCACATATTGTTTTCTCAATATGTGTGTGACCCATGGCAAATACTAAATGAGTCGGACGAATGGGCAAGAATTATTTCTCGGAAAGGACACAATTCATAATACTACCACAGTATGTAGGCACATGTGAAATGAAAATGCGAATTTATTTTTAATTAATAGGAGATACTCTTAATAACAATTTAATAATGCAATTGAAAATAAATTTAAGTATATTAGTACACATAGATTGCAGATATTTATAAGATGTAAAAGATTTTTTTTATCTGTGAATATGTTAGTTTGCACCATCGGTATTCTAATTGGAAAAATACCGATCGCTGGACCCGTAAGTCGAGGGATCAATTCCATGTCTTGCAAAGAAGCATGCTAATTTTCTAGTTGTGTTTGATCCAGTGTAACGACTCAATCATTTGGGCGAATGGCTAACAACCATTACTTGTAATACAGCCTTCACATGTGACGTTAAGAACGAATATGCTAATTTACGTTTTTATTTATGTGTTGCTTTGATATAATATTATCAATCTATAAGATTACTTTGCATATTTTTATTAGTTAATTATGCCAACTTTTAAGTATCAAAATACAGACAAAAATATGAATATTTTATTGATGTAATTTTGTAATATTTCTATATTTTTAACACATCCTTATTTATTTATATTATGTTATTATTTACATTCGACATTATTTGTTATTGTCACGCTATATAAATATATCAGTTCAATTAATATAATACATTTTTACTTGTACGTGGCTAAACTGACAATAATTGTTATGCGGCAATATTGTTATTAAGGGGGGACATGCTCGTCGAAGGTCAAAATTGAGTTTTTATTGTATTTTCAAACCATGATCCTGGACACTCCTTAAACGTTGTAGATAATCTATTTATATAATTTTGAAGCCTTATTATCCTTTATAGTTATTTTAAACATTTGATGACTGCATAAAGTATTTTTGTTACATAAAATAGTATTCTTTTAAACCTCTCGCTCTAATGTTTTAGAATATAGTCATATTTCGGTACATAACTGTGCAGTGGTGTTAAGATTTTTTACATTTATTAATTTTTAAACGCATTTATAAAACCATTAGCATAATTTATTACGAGATAATTTTTGTAAAATATTCACGATAAAAAATTATTTTGATAATCTCTGTGATCCCAAATTTGTCAAGAATTAGGCATTTTATTATTCAAAAAATCGGCAAGATTAACACATTTGAAGATGATTCTAAAGATACTTATTATAAGCTATGTCTTTGTCCATTCAAGTGTGATAAAAATCTTATGAATAATGATTGCTTTATAATAATTATTGACCTAAAAATAAGGTAGTGTTTTTTTGAAATACGCCATTTCTTTTGTCATTCCCTAGTGGTTAAGCTACAACATACGGCCGTAGCCATAAATTGGCAAACTATAATTAAAGTAGGGAGTAAAATTATGTTAACGCGCGTGTTTGAACATGTACCTAACCGAATTTTTTTTTATTTTTTTTTAAACGGTACATGTTCAAACACGCGCATTAATATCATTTACTCCCTACTTCAATTATAGTTTGTCAATTTATGGCTACGGCCGTATGTTGTAGCTTAACCACTGGGGAATGACAAAAGAAATGGCGTATTTCAAAAAAACACTACCTTATTCTTAGGTCAATAATTATTATAAAGCAATCATTATTCATAAGATGTTTATCACACTTGAATGGACAAAGACATAGCTTATAATAAGTATCTTTAGAATCATCTTGAAATGTGTTAATCTTGCCGATTTTTTGAATAATAAAATGCCTAATTCTTGTCAAATTTGGGATCACAGAGATTATCAATATAATTTTTTATCGTGAATATTTTACAAAAATTATCTCGTAATAAATTATGGTAATGGTTTTATAAATGCGTTTAAAAATTAATAAATGTAAAAAATCTTAACACCACTGCACAGTTATGTACCGAAATATGACTATATTCTAAAACATTAGAGCGAGAGGTTTAAAAGAATACTATTTTATGTAACAAAAATACTTTATGCAGTCATCAAATGTTTAAAATAACTATAAAGGATAATAAGGCTTCAAAATTATATAAATAGATTATCTACAACGTTTAAGGAGTGTCCAGGATCATGGTTTGAAAATACAATAAAAACTCAATTTTGACCTTCGACGAGCATGTCCCCCCTTAAAGACATGAAAAAGGTACCTACTTATTTATATTTGACATACAAATGGATTGATTTACGTATTACGCAAAAATTACCAGAAGCTTCTATCCAGTTACCCTTTTCAAAATTTCATTCAGTGCTTTTATCGTACATTGCTAAGAGCTTTTTCCCGAAGTATAGATACCATCATTGCGCTAGCGTATACATTAACGTGACTCTAAAGAGGTTAAGCTTTCCAAGAAAATAATATTAGTTCAATAAACTTTTAGTTATACTTAATGTTTTCCTTAAGCTGCAAAGATTTTAAAAATAAGCTATAAAATTGTAGACCCTTTAGGATCAAAAAATGCCTATACGTAGGAAAATATAATATGAGGGCCTGAGAGCCAGACCACATTACCAAATATATATTTTTTTCGGGAAAATGCAATTTAAGATTTTTCATGCCTTTAAAGTCTCTTACTGTGTTGTAATCGGAAACTATAACGATCTATGTGGTTGAGCGATATGATCATGGATTGTCGCCGTCTTGGGAGGCATCCGGAGTACATGTGCCTACTACTATATGAAGCGCATTGTTGTGATCGTGTCGTCATGAGCAACACGTTTTTCTTAGTAAATGTTGTCAACTTTCATAATTAATATCAAATATTGCACAATCTTATTAAATGGCATTAACATTGCTATACTGCGTGTTCTAGAAGCGTAGGTGCATGTGTTATTTATAACCTTTAACTACAAAAGTATTCTGTCTAATCTTTTTTGCTGAGTCTACCAGATAACATGTACTGTCAGAATATCCTGGAAACTTCAAAGCATCTCTGACTATCTTGACAATGCAAGACATTCTAAAGATAAATGTATATATTCCATTTTCTCTCGTGGTTTAAATTTCGTTGTAGGTCCCTATATAAACCAGTGTGTTGAAATGTCATGTTTCTTACAGTACAAAATTGGATACCTCCATGCCTATATATTTATATCGTTATTTGTATCTGGGTCAAAATTTATTTATATTTTTTTCGAACAATGAAATTTTTCCCGCGGTTGAATTTCAATTTCGTGGATTGTTATAAAGCGTCTGAATACACAATGGTTATTTATAAAGTACTTATCTTCTATTTGCGCAAAACATTTGTTGGAATTTTGATCGAATATTAAAAATAAAATTACTCGCATTCGTAATATGGACCGTAATATTAACGCCGTCGTAATACTAAAAATAGGCAGATATTATTATGATTAGTTCACTTATTTCGTTGTGTGAATGACTACAACCTACAATCAATGTTTGTAATGACAATATGAGGAAACTCAGGATTCAAACCCGCATACATCAGATTACGGCCAGTGTGATTTACTAATTTTTACTGATTTAATATTTACTAATTGAATCCAATTTATTTGGAAGGCACTATACGATTATTTTTAATAATATAAATGCAAACATTAGTTCCATTACCCATATATCTTAACTGTTGGTGTAAATTTCACTTATTTACATTTGCGTAAATGTGCGAATACCTAAATAAACAGAGATAATTAAATTCCAGAACAATTTCTATTTATACTCCGGCAATAAAATCTTCATTTTGTAAATGGATCATTAATTAAATTTGTGATAAAGTCTTAATTGCCATGGTAAGTAAATTGGGGTTTTCTTAATGTCGGTACACCTTGGTAGGTATCTTTAACGGTACTCAATGGAAATCTTTACAAGAGCCGGCTTTAAAAATAGACCGGTTTAGTCAAATACGGTTCTTATGAGCTTGTGTAGTGGTGGCTCGTATTTTGACGATTCCCTTGGTAGCTGTAAAGATAAGTATAAAATGCGTTCAAGCCCAATGAATATTGCTACACGTTTAACGAGGACGAGCTTATCATATTAAATTATTACGCCACTGTGACGTTATTAAGAAAATGAAAACGTTCGGTGTTTTTTTCAGACCTCTAAAAATATGAGATATCATTTTTTATTTAAATTAAAATACTTAATTTGATGGAGATAAGAGAACTTTTAAATATAAATTTTGCAAATCGTAAATTATAACATATTAAATTTATCCATATTACTGGCGCATTTTTTGACCGGAATATAAAACATAAAAATCAGGGCACGTATTTATATTATTGTAAGTGCGGACTTTATTTAGAAGTCAGGCGATTCTTTTTATCAGAAAGTGTATTATTTGAACTGGCAGTCATTTAAAAATGAATTCTCTGTAGTTTCGCACCATTGATGCATATCAGTATAAATAAGATGGCTGTATGTTTTTCATAAATATTTTAAAATTATAATTTAATTTAATTTATTAAAAAAATATACACTGAGCACATATTAAATTATTAATTCATGACGTTCACAACATGACATTTAGAAAAAAAATACAAGTAAATCAACTAGAGAAAAAACAAGGTAGAGAAAAAAAACAAAATGAAAAATAATTTTATAGAAAAGACATAAAATAAAAAAAACAACAACAATGGTATATAGTATACAACTTAATTTAAGCTTATTGCACTGATTCTAGGCTTTTTAAAAAAATCTCTGTACAACCCCGGCAAAAAAAAAAAATAGGATACAAAGTGTGGTATTTGCTACAAATTATTACATGCATATAATTTTATGTTAGTAACTTTTTTGACCTTCGTCTTTATAGAAGGTTTTCTTCAGCTTCTTTGGTAATAAAATTTATTTTATTTTTTATGTGGTGTCTCCTAAACAAAAATATCATCATTTTATTTATTTAAGCTCCGAAAAGTGACTCTCCTTTAGTCGAATCAGTCTTCAGTTGATGCCTAAATAATTAGAGCCAGATTATAAATATAAACATAATATACAATTTCAGACTTCGTTAGCGTTACAGAAAAGAAAGTGATTATGAATTCTTGTCAGACGTATTCTTTTATCAAATCCGCACCCTCGGTTTCAGAGACTTTTTTCTACATTTTTTTTTTAATTTTCTAAAATTTCTACTAAATAATGTACGCCATCGTGGCCCAAATATATTTCACACATCTAGAAATAATTTTTATTATTTGTGTACAAGTATATCCGGATAGTAATTATATACTACATAAAAGAAACTTTACAATACTATATAATACGTGGGTAGGTGACAAACCGTTGTTAAATTTTTGCGCCAAAATTACTTTCGAAGGCCAAATAGTACGCAAAATAATAATCAATATTTTCAATATATACCTACATGAATGTATATAGGAATTGATTTTATTGTTTCAATATATACTTCGTTTAATAATCCATCATAAGTGTATCAATGACGAGGTTAGATTTGTCAGGAGATTGTGAATGAGCGTTTACCCACTTATAACACTATTAATCATTTCCCATAATTTTTCCTCTCATTTTGTAATTACAATTTTTTCTTATATCGAGTGCTTTTTCCTGGATTGATGCTTTATTGATATTATTTCAATACACGCTATATCAGTATCATGTATTAATAATCTCATTAGTTAGGTACATAATGTTAAGGTTTGGACTACTACATAAATTGCAGCGATCAATCATATTAGTATCTTTATACGATTGATTTAACAATTAATTTATAGTGAACATGACAAAAGAAAAGTTAATATCATATCAAATATATATGTTTAATTTCTGAATAAGTACTAAATGGTATAAGTCTATATATTGTCTGATGGATAAATATATGGACAAGTGGATGACCCATCTATCAAAATATATCCTATCGTCAACTAATAATTAGTAATAATAAGACCGTAGCTATGAAGATAATTATAATCGTTGTAATAATAGATACGTTTATCTTTATTAAAAATTTTAAATATTTTTACATATAGTGAACATTGCAAAATAATAATTTAAGACGTTCACAACATGACATTTAGAAATAAAGAAATATTATTAAAACAGTATTATATAAAAGTTATTAAACAGAAGAAAAGTGTAAATACAAAAAATATATAAATTAGATACAAGGAAGTACACCGAATGAACTAAGCAGACCCTATTTTAAGAGTTTATAAAACAATGCCCACCTATACTCATCCTCACGCAGGTGGAATATGTCAATATCCGGAGTGATTTGGTCGAACAGAGTTATTGGCCTCCCAATTGGCATTACTATTGGCAGGTTAGTTCTGCACCTTGGGAAAACAAACAACTGATGCTCCCGATTTCTAAGATTAGAAGAAAGAAGTTATCAGACAGTTATAGACACAAAAGTCAATACTACCAAGAATGGCAGAGTTCTCATTTACACCACGTATAAGTCAAATTTATTATTGAATTTTATTGACAATTATTATCGATAAAAAAGGACGTAATGATGACCATGACGTGCACGTACTGCATTGTTCAACTAGGACCATAGAGTGATATATTTTTACTATCATACAATGTTGCCATCTTATTATATGATAATTATAAGTACAAAGATGTAAACAATATAGTATTTCTACGATTGATAACACTACTACCACATAATAAGAATTGTTGAACTGATTTTTGGTATTTTTCATTATTCTCATGGGGGTGCTTCTGTATATCGGAAATACTGGCATAAATCGGGCACTTGCAACAATGCTTTGCCGTGACCTTCCAAATTGGAAAAAGTGCTTGCTTTATACTATTCCCAGCAGCCATTCATCGAAATAAACGATCGAATGAAACTTCATGCATGAACAAAATATAAAATATATTTTTGTTGTTTTACATATGGTACCTACTGACAAAATTCTCTTTCCTTAAGATAATTTTATGGTAGATACTACGGTTAAAAATATACTTTCATTTTTGACATACACTGATTATTAAAGTACGTAGTTGCGAATATCAATTGTATTGTTTTATTTTTGTTTACATCAAACTCTATTCCATTTCGTTTAAATTTCCTACATATGGAATACGGTTGCAATTTACATTTAACATACGGATATTATTTTCTGCTACGCCTGACCTGTTTTAGATGTTGGTTTATGATGTCACTCCGTATTGCATCTAAAACATATTTCAATGATATAAATAGCTGCAACGTGGGCATTAAATCAACGAAGCGTTTGCTATAAGATGAACATATTTGAGATGAATAATATTAGATGAGTTTGTTTGCATCAAATAGCTATTTTAAACTATCGTAGTATAATTTTAAGTGTTTATATAGGTACACACAGGAATAATAAAGATTTAATCGACATATCGAGGTTATAAAGAACTAAGTTTCTTTTTATAACGAGAACATGCAATCATTTCATTAGTAAATCATATAATAAAGTATAATAAAAACATATATGAACACCGTTTACACAGATGACAGATTTATTTATGTTGTATTCGTACTTATGCCTACAGATGGTACATTTTACATAAAAAATATGATTTACATTAAAATTCTACGTAAGAGCGTTTATGTAGGGTTTACGCAAATCAGTGCAGTAAAACTATTTTTGAAAATTTTATACAAAAATATTTTGATTATAACCAGTTTTTATTAAAAGTTAATTAATTATTTAATTACCGCCGCAGTTGTTGTCTCGGAATCATTCAGCGCCTGAAGTTTCCACATTGTTTAAACTGATATTATGTTTAATCATTATACGATATCCAGGTGGGTAGAAACTAGAAATATATTTTTTCACATGAGTAATTGGTTCAAACCAAAGAGATTGGACTCTTCAAATCTTCAATCTCTTTGGTTCAAACAAATAATGTTTATAATATTAATACTACCGACCGAAGGTACTTGGTGGAATTTTAATTTAAATTCTAATGGATTTAAGTTTTGTACTATTCTATTTGAGTCGTTTTTTGCGACCCGGATTTCGCCTTCGGCGTCTTCAGGCTCTATGTGCACTCACCAAAAGGCAAATACACACTGACAACGATTACAGTTGACTCTAACTTATATAACGAATTAATACATTAAAGTAGGTAAAAACTTTATCACCTACCTATTAAGTCAAGGATCACAATACAAAATATAACAAACAAATTATAAATAATTGAATTGAATAATAATTGAAGTGTTTGAAAAAAGCCCTACAAAACTTAAATCCATTAGAATTTAAATAATGTTTATTTTATTCTTCGATGACGTTATCGTCCATATCGATCCATAATCTTGATACTTGGTATTCTGCTGCTCTTTTCTAGCTGTCCATCAAAAACAGCTGCCTGGAGACCATCCTCATATTATCCCCCAACGATATCTTGGTTACAACGGATCTCTTACTGAAAATACATCGAGCATCGAATTTAACAATAATAAATAATTGTTCATATGGAAACAAAGTTTTATATATTTTTTTACTTTGTATAAAAATACAAGTGCTTAGTTCGCAATAAAATTATATTGCCCGATTGCCCGGTAACGTTTTTTCCATAAAATAATAATTATTGTAGTGGAGTACAAGATGCCTCTAGGGAAATATACTTTGCATAGGTAGGCGATGTAAAGCGGTAGGAATTTAGAATGAAACGGGCACCCATCCAATTAACTTTAGTGAATAGTTAGGTAAACGAATTCACATATAAATAATGATGAGTCTGTATATTAGACATTAATCGAGGTATATATACGCAATAATGCACGGACTTATTGATAATTGGTTGTAGATCTGCGATATTTTGTTTAAAACCACTACAACATGAGAAATATGTCAATATTACTCATTATAATAATTATAGCTAAGGCAATACGAATGAAAGCCTACATTACCACAATCGTCATCCAGGAATATTCTACCCCGCTCTATTCATCCCTCTACATGTTGTCCGCCCATTTCCTCCTAGTGTTTACTGGAATTTATTTATATTCTCGTATGTAAGGCTCTATGTTTTTAGTCTTCGTGCCCTCAAAATAGGTTTGTTCTTTAAAAATAAACTTACTGATCTACATTTTAAATTCACTGTAAGTATAGTTGGGTTTCGGGAATTTCCCGACGGGAATTCTTGAGGATTTTTCGAGATTTTCCATCCCGAATCTCGAGAATTTAAATTTTTAACATTTTGGGAAATCCCGGATCTCGAGAAGAAAGAATCTCGACATTGAGATTTTCTCGGGAATTACCTCAACTCTAACTACAAGTACCTCATTTTCAAAAGGTGCTAAAAAACTATCAGAGTTTTAGGAGATTATCAACGAATATTTTAAATTAAAATAACTCTTTAACACCCCCCCATATTTCCCAATTTAAATTTAGTAAAGCAGACATTATTTAATCTAGTATTACTATTCACATTTATTCACATGGAAAAATCCTTTTTTCGCCATTTGTTGAAAAGAAATGTTTGGTATATTTTATTTATTCTCTTTAAGAATTTTTAAAAGGCGTTAAGGTTGATCCCGTTGACGTTGAAATTCCAAGGGTGTTGTAAAATACTAGCGGTTTTACATAGTCTACAAGGGAAAATAAAAAATCTTTTTGATTACCTACACCTCTTTTGACGTAAAAAACTAATTAAAAATGGCGGTGGACTTTTTGGAACAATTCTTTTTAACATGTATTGAAAAGATCTCTTTATCTCAACTTGGGCTCCTGCGAGAATAATTTCATATTTATGAATCATTCAAAGATTTTTTTAGGAATCAGTTATGTAATTATTATAAATAGTTGGAACAGCTTCATAAACATTCATATTCAACTAAATGGAGTAAAAACCCGTACGTATCGCATTTTGGGTGAGCGCTTTACCAATTAAGCTACCGATGCAAGAGCTATCAATACCAATATTTCTTAACATCTACGTCATATTTGAAGTGTTTATTCTATGTCCGGCACTATCAACATTCTACATAAGCGTGAAGTCAATAAGAATATATGACGTAGTTAAAACAACTCCGAGCGAGAGAAAACGATGCAATAAGATTCATATAAAAACAATCGGAAATAATAACGGTAACAATAATAAAATTACCCTATCTAATTTGTACGCAATAGGAGAAATCGCAATATGCGCAATTTAAGTTCCACTATAGTACCTACGTAGATTATATTTAAAGCGTCGTATATAAATAGTTAATTATTTTTAAAACTGAATTTTATAGATAAGAAAAAATTATGATTTCATATCTATTGTGCGAAAATTTTGAAAATATTGCAGTGGTTTTCTGTTCAAAATTTAGAGTTTACATCACATTTTTGAAACTTCCTTTACTTTAACTGAAAGTTTATCGGAATACATATAAAACAATATAGACATATACACAAAGGAAAAGTTGCAAGGAGTCGATTGGGTAACATTAAATAGAATAAGGAAGAAAGTTTATTGTTAATCGTGAACCGGGGACAAGTTCGTAAAGTAAACAACACAAAGCGAGTCTCAGTAGTCAACACCTTTTAACACAGTGATTTAGTTTAGCATATTACATATTTAGTATTATAATATAATCGTGATAGGCGCATTAGGATTGACTGCTGAGTAGATAATTACTTTTTAATTCTCACATTGAAATAGCATGATAATTACATCGATCTGCCGCCTGATCGTTACGCGCTAGGTGCGTCTCCAGCGTCCAATGACTGTAGTATCTACACAAAATAATATAATTAAAATTTTTTAAAAAAACACGGGGAAGCTCACCAATTAATAGCCGTGGTAACCCAAATAATCATGTAAAATATACATAAATTAGGTATACAAATAAATATAAGCTGGCATATTGACCAAATAAAATTTCCCGTTAAAACACAGAATGTGATTGGATGCGTGATTATTCAAGTTATATCGCGTACCGTTTGCTCTAGAGGAGGGAAACTACTGGCGGTATTGCTGGTCTATTGTATAATGTTGTATACTATGCTGATACGGGATTCTTTCAGTATCAACAAGTGGAGTTTAGGGCACCAATCGATACCTATATTTTATGGAAAAATCCATTTTAATGAAGAGAAGCTTGCGATAATCACGCGAACGGTCACTTTTTACTTTGTATTGGAATTAGTTTAGGAAGTAGTATTATTATAAACTGTGTCATTGAGATGAAATATATATTTGTATAGATCTTTTAAAGAATATTAGTCAATGGTAAATAATTTGTAATACATTGATACATATATAGTAATGCATATGTATTTAAAATAAACCCAAGGGATGATTTAATAGCCCCCATGGCCAAATCCTGTGATCCGCTTATGTATTAATATGGTATAAGGCATAATACTTACACATAAATTGTTTGTCCATGTTTGTCGTTGAATAATGTCTGGTTAGTTTAGCCAGTAAAGTTTCTGTTATAGGGAGTGTAATGAAATGATTGAAATATAATATATTAACTTGACTGTGGCGAAGTTGTGTTTTTCAGTACAATGGATATTAGTAAGTTGTGGATACGATGTAATGTAATGACTAATGATACTCATGGAAGTGGAAAGTGGATTATAATACACCTATTTGGCTGAATTTACAAATATTGTATCAGGATTCGTCTCTATAATTAACAATATAATCTAATCTTCCATGTTACTGTAGAACGAAGGCTTCTTTCATTCATCTCGGTCATGTGTGCTTTATTCGAGAAACGTGTCCTGTCAATTTATACTTATAGCAAACTACTTTACATGTAATACGGTATTAGCGATAACAACCATTGTTGACGTATTTAAATAAATTTGACTTATAAACGCTTTATATTAAAATATTTATTTGTCCTGATTTTTCTGTCTGTCTGTAACTCAGAGGGAGAAAAAAAACAATACTAAACTATATGTAAAAGAGCGAGCACAGCTGTGGTGTCGGCATTAGATGGCCATTAGATATAATTAGCATGTTATTTAAATGTGATAATTAAATAGTAATTAAATGTTCCGCGGTGAATGAGGTGAGAGAAAACATACGTAAATTTATGTGAAAGAGAGAGAAAGAATACAGTGGTAGTGAGAGAAATGGAGATATGTTTAAGACCAAATAGAAAAGGTAAGGCGAGAGAAAACATATATAAATGTGTAGAGATAGGAATATTGAAAGAATATATTAATATTGGTGAGGTGAGAGATATCTGTCTGTAAAGCATAAGCTGTCTCTCTCTGACGTACGTAAATTTGCATTTGAATAAGTTTTCGTCTTTTCTGCGCGATCACATATTATTAATTTTTCTCACACGCATCTTAAACCATTCACTCATAAAACTAACTTAAAATATACTGGCTTTATCAAAATAGATACCTGCCAATCTATATTAGTATTCAAATCGACGCGTTCTTTAGCTAATCATGTTGTTACTCTATATAAGCTAAATATTATTATTGAGCGCATTGACAAAAATGTTGAGTGGTGGCATTGCCTAATTTACCTATAATATTAATCTATACCTAATCAATTAAAACTTACTATCTCATTATTGCACAAAAAAAAATATTACTTTGTTTCGCTACTCACATTAATGTTTTTAACTGTTAAAAAAACATTTTATATGGAATAAAATAATTATTGCACCACAGTACTTAAATTAATAATTATCATCATCAGTTTCTATCACTAAGTTGATGGAAAAGACAATCTAAAAGTAAAAAATTATAATATGGCAATTAAATTAACTGAAGTAAAATAAATATATATTAAGTAACATTATGAATATTTATTGAATATTAAAATATTTGAAGATAAGCTTGTTTCACTATTACCTATATAGAAAAGACATGCCGCGTATTTCGAAGAATGTACGGAGAAATTAAATTGTTTAATACCATTGTTGTAAATACGTATATCAGTCATTTTGGTACTCTTACTAATTAAATGATCAACAGGTTCAAATACATAATATACGTATAGAATTATCACGAATATGTATGTACCTACCTCTTGAAGATAATAATTAATATTCCTTAGCTTATCATTGTATTATTTGCTTATGACATCTCTTTGTGTGGTAGATTATTCATGTTTTGATCTGTAGAAGATAATATTAAGTAGTATTAGTAATCGTAATGTCAGGCGGATGTTCAATGCAGGGATTTTGGCATTATCATTCTCGACGCCGGTCCCGGGATCCCGGCATTAAAGAACATAATATAACTTTTTAAGTATTAATTTGTAGTGCCTTCTGACACCGGGCGAATGTGAAGGGAATAGCGAGAGTGAAAGGGTCGAATTGCGGAATGTTATTGATATGGCAGGGATAGGATTATGATGACAATGGTTTTGTAGAGAATTATTCTTTTATATAGGTTATAAAAACTCAGTCTAAATTATTACAAAATGGCGAACAATACGATGGCGAACGTCAGCACAATGTAGGTACATAGCGTCACCTTACTATTAAGACCACGTAATTCCAATTCCAAACAATTTGTTCGAAAAAATTCAAAAAAAAAAAAAACCATATCAAAACCTCGGATCACTAGACTAGTGTGCTGTCTATTTATCGAAATTTTTTAAAAACTCGTAAGTCTCGCGCTTTCAAACATGGAATGAAAACCTCGTATTTCACAACCAGTGTTAGCAAATTCATTGATTAGAGAGGTGTATAAATATTGTTTTTATTACGTTTTTTTTCTTCTCCTCAATATTCTTCTCAAACAGACTTACGAGGTTTTAATAGTAAGGTGATGATAGGTGTATTCGTAATCCTGTAGTTACATGACGTGTGTGTAGTGGTATATAGTATAGAACACGGTAGACGAATACTAAATATGAATTGTTTCGGAAATGGATTTTGTTGATTTGGATTGATTGTTAATCATATTGGTATTATGTTACCGATATACTAAAGATCTCTTTATTGCATTTTAACGGTGGTCCGTGGTTGATTATTATTAGCTTCTATATTTTTTTTATTTAGAAACTGTCATTTACTTAATGTTGTATATTTCTTGTTTTACAAAAATATGCATTGTTTTTCAATGAAACAATATGAACACTTATACTGAGATATTGAGGCAGATAAACAGACAAGAAATTGGGATACTTATTTCATTAAATAACCCGAAATGCGATCACCTGTATGAGATTACGGCTATAAACGAGACTATTTATTTTATAAAATGAGCCTAATGATATAAATTCATAACATAAATATGTTGATGAATACGGTAAAATTTAAGCTTGTTTTACAAATAATATTGGGTATATTTTTAACTTGGTATTATACGTATTTTAGCCAAGAAAAACAATGCGCAAATGAAAAAACGTCCAGGACATTAAATAAACGAAAACTCGGCGTCGAGCTCTTAGCAGTTTGGCATAAGGAGAGAAGGTTGTTTGTAAAAGAAGATACAAAATTCGTAAGCTCCCAGCGATGGGCACCTACATTCACCATGGCGTTAATTGCGCTTACGTGACGTCAGCTATTCCTAAGAGAATGTTTTGTGGAAAAATAAGCGATCGTACCGAAATTATGTAGTCTAAAAAGTCAGCAAATGGAATTGAGATCTGGCACAAGTTACAAGAATCTTTGATCAATACTTCAACAGAAGTTTTCGGTAAAGAGTTTTTCATTTAACTTTCTGTGAAAAAGTTTTGACCTAAATTCCGCGCTTCAAATTTTGAGATAAGAATATACCTTTCGAGGTTTTTATTAAATTCTTGTCAACAAAAGTTTACGAACAGATTTCAATGGATTTTATATTGGAATCTTATTATTTATTACACATATTGTAAATCATATTGCTTAAATATATACTTCGATAAAATTTCTTATGCATCTCACGAGCTAAATTAATTGACAATACATAGTCAGTAATTTTACTGTTAAAAGTAAAATATTTTTCTCATTTTTAGGACTGTACCCCGGACAATTAATAATGGTTATATATGAATGTTGTTTTTATGATGTGAAAGAGAATCAGAACATAAGTAAGTAATAAAAGTTTTTTATTAGGTAGATAATAATATGTTTCATTCTGTATTGCAAATAGTTTATTTTAAAATAAGATCATGTGGGAATACAATATCGAAGGAATGAAGCCTACGGCGTATTGTTGGAGTTCGTAACACTTGCACTGTGACTAGGGATACCAATCCCGGGATCCCGAATTCCGGGATCCCGGAATCCCGAGCTATTTTCGATACCTGTGAATCCCGGGATTGATAAACATAATCCCGGAATTTCGGGATTGATTTTTTTTTATCAATTTTTATGGAAAATAAAATAAAAGCGAAAATATAACAGAAAAAATACTTTTAATAAAAAATAACTACATTAGAAATAAACTGAGTTTGAATGAAGTTTGATTTATACCCATGTGTAGGTTGCCGATTCATTTTATTTTTTCACATAAATTATTAAAAATGGAAAGATTGGAAAAAAACAATGCTTCGCACTTTTAACAAAGTAATTCCACCATGATATCATACGTTTTACGGCAATTTAATATTTGGCTGACTAATTAGATTTATGAAGCGGAAAGGCCATCAGTACGCCATGATTATTTGCTTTACTATTTTAAATCTCGCTAATCCATTCATTAAGTCTTTACTATCAGATTATTAAATGCACATTATTATTTATATTACAATATTATTTACTCCATTAAACTTGTGTATTTCCAAGATTGAACGTATACAATATTAACAATAAATGTCTTAAATAGTATAAATTATACTAGATTTATTTTTGACCGATTTTATCAATGTTATTTGTAAATATAAAATTTTTATATTAACAATGGAAAAAATGCCAATCCCGGGACCAGTCCCGGGATCCCGGGATTGTTAAATTGTAATCCCGAAATCCCGGGATCAGAATTTTGGCTCGGGATTGGATTCCCTAACTGTGACTATACCACTGCGACGATGATGTAGTCGGAATCGGGGAATACAGAATGAGTCCTTTGCTTTTTTAGAAATTTTACAGTACACTGGGACATGTCCCAATAACCAAAATAGCGTCTCAGGATCTAAGCATACCTTTGACAAAGTAAATTTTCTAATCAATATACTTACCTAGATATATTTTTTTAACAAATTCTTGGATAGATTACTTATTTAAACAATGCTGCGACAGTACTACATAATAAAACATCAATAATTATGCTTACCTTATTTTTATACGTTTCGGAAATGATAGCTACATTTTACTTTGAAGGTAGCACAACAGTTTATTGAGACATGCCGCTTCAAAGAATAACTGAAACTAAAATGGCTTGGTGAACAAGCATGGAGAACATAGATGTCAACATAATGTGTAATTTCTACTGTCGCCGCTACAGTCGTTTAATTTCTAGAGCAACTGTCCCAAGGTAAAACCGTCCCAACGTACAACCCTTTCCCCTGCTATTAAAAGATATCCAAATAAAAAGTATTTTATTGTTTAAAATATACTAATTAATTTATAAAATGTTTAAGTTAAGTACATACCTACTAAAAATAATTACAAGATAAAAAGAGCTTTTTATATACAACGTTTTTAAATTTTCTGTTGAATCATATAAACTTGACTTGACTAGCTTAAACGATCAAAAAAAATTGTACTTGATAGTAATAATACTGAAATGTCATTTTGACATTCATATTGATTTCCGTAGTAACGCACGTATATATTAATAATTTTGTTGCTAGAACCCCAGACCCCTAGCAATCAATAATAGTGGATTGGATTACGGATTTCTTCCGAAATAACTTTTCATACAAAACAGAATTAGCTGAAAATGAATTCAATTCTACTTAAAGATGGCTAAAAGTATTAAAAAATGCATTGGCATCGTGTTCTGATATATTTTAAAAGTTTCAAATGTCTAGCTAGTCGAGAAGTTAGTTAAAGATTGATTGCAAGATTTATACCGGATAATCAACTACCGGACAAATAAGAATACGACCTAATAAAAACGTTGTAATATACTAATTAAAATATTTTATGAAGTTTTCAGATTTTTATAATTAGTATTCCTATATGATAAATACATAAGGTGAATCTTTAAAAATAGAATTAATTATAACTTATATCTCAGAAATAATAATATCATAATATAAAGATTTAATGAAGATGTGCGTGATGAAAATTAAATTTATGGACAAATGTTTTCCATATGATATATTATTGGTTTCATTGAACTGAGTATCGCCTTTCGACACCATGGATACCTTGTGCTGTTGCCTATATAGTATAATCCGAATCTGGGTTACCGAAACCAAATTTTATAGAAGTTAGAAGAAATAGGTACTTACGTTATTAATAGTGCCACTAATAAAACTTGTTTTTTGTTTGTGTGATTAGGTAGATAGATGCTAGTGGAAATATTATGTCGATAAGTATCTAAAAAAACCCATGTTGAATGATTTCTCGAGAAATAAGAAAACTTTCGGAAAATTTATATCTCGAGATTCAAGATTTACCTTTTCTGATTATTTATTTAGAATCCTTGAGACGCTATTTCTTGATCGGGAGTAGAGCTGTCAAAAACGAAAAATTGTACTAGTTATGTTGTGGTTTATAAAATGCTAACACTCTGCGCCATTAGTTTTAGATATGTTATAAGTATGTTAACATTGACAATGAGAACCTCAGTTCATTAACAAAAATACAAAATACGAGAAATAATATTTTTATTATATTGTAGAAGGTATATATTTTAAGTGATAATTTACAATTCAGTGAGCAACCTTTGGGTAGGTGCCTACTTAAAATTAAAAATGGTAAAAATTGCATCAAAATCGGAGAAAAGGTCAGAAATCAAACGAAGATTTTAATATGCTTATTTTCAAAAGAAATACTTTCATTTTAACTTTTTTGTACAGCTTTTGAATGTACCTATTTCAGGTTCTTTTCATCTCTGAAAAGAATGAAATAATGATGCAAGTACATACATCTTATATAAATCTCAAGCTAACAAGAACATGAATATAGAAGCTTTTTAAATGCTTACAAATGGGGTAGAAATAATTTTCTTTTTAATAAAAAGCATAATAATATATACCTAACAACAGTATGTATGTACGAATTTTAGTTATTCAATTGGTTACAGCGTAAATGAACCAGAGCGGACCGTAGCACAGGTTCGATCCGTGAAACTCTCGACACTACTGAAAAAAATAAAAATAGCGTTTCGGTTCATGAATTATTAGGAAAATAATTACATTTACTATATACTTATACTACTCATTTTTTCTTTCAATTTAATTCTAAACTTTTAGGACGCATGTTAAAAAAAATATGACGTTTCGTAATCTCCTATTTTCGCAGGCATACCTAATAAGATTCTGTGTTGTTTTGCTACAATTTTTTTATGTGATTTCATTTTATTTTTAATTTCGGCCTTCAGTCAACAGATTTTGTTTTTTTATAACGACAAACAAGTGAGAAAGCGGCATAATTTGCGAATCAGATGTTGATAATTGATAATTATGTTTCACATTGAAAACACATCAAAATTAAATATTCATTGGTACTAATTTTATTTTTCACTACACTAATAGCAGTTCTCACCCGGCACATTTTTGCTCAATGGGGAGCAGTGCCGGATAGGTTGAATATTATCATAATAACCTCAATGCTATATCGTTTAATTTTACTGCTGCAAATTATTAAAAAGTAGGTACCTACTTATATAAAAATATACAACTGGTTAAAATATAATATTTTCTAAAGAAACAGACTTACTTTTTATTTCGGGTACAAAATTAAGCAGAGATTCTATAGTATAGGTACATATAAATTGTTAAGTAATGAGATCTATTAATTCTGTTCTCTAATTCTAATGGATTCTTGATGCTTCTGAGAAATACAAAAGGGGCTAAACTGCAAATTGCGGACTAGACCTTTTGTACTTTTTGGTATTTGATGGACAAAAAACTACGTTAGGTGAAGATTAATGAATAAAATACCATCTTCTTCTAATAGTCTTTATCTAAGAATAGATTACATACGCAAAGGTATATTTGGATTATATATGATTTAAAAAAATGTATGATTTTCGAATAGATATACATTTCCATGTCACTACGATATGCATGAGACTGGAATAAAGCTAGAGCGATTCTATTGGGAGTTGGGATTATTTTATCGATCTAACGTCCTGTCAAAATGACGATATCGAATTGGATTGTTCTGCATAATATGCAAAGCAATTGACATGTACATTAGCCGAACATAGTGCCTACTTATAGCGACTGACACAAAAATAAATTATCGATCAATGAAATAGTTAATAAATTCAAATGATTAAAAAAATAGCTTTGCCATAGAAAAAGATAATATTAATAAAATAAATTTTGGATTTTTTTTCAGTATTTCTCTTTATTACTCTTTCTTGACGTTTATGGCTTGTTACATAGAGTATTCACATAACTTAATGTATTTGAGTTATTCGGTCCATTAATGGGAACGCTGCTCAAAGAAATTTCTGTCAAAAAAGTTATGGTTTAGGTGACAGTAAACTTACTCAGTAATAACGATACTATTTGGTATCTTAATTGAGACCAAAGATTCCCGACCGAATACTATATCAATTAACCGTGAATATCGCAAGAAATATATATATTTTACAATTCTTCTCTTATGAGTCATAGCTGAGAAGTTTGTTATTCTAAAATTACTTCCTTAGCTTCCTATGTTATCATAAATGTAAGTTGAATACATGGAAAAGATTATTATTATATCAAAAAAATCTAACGTATGTATATTAAATTATGTAAAGTCTCTACTACAAAATAAGTCACGATTTATTATAATGGCTTTCTGTTTTATTTAGTTTTACTTACGTTTGATAAACAGATGTAGTGATAAGCTTCACTCAAGAGTTTTTAAGGCTGCAAGGATGAACATAATTTAAATAAAATTAGGTATTCAAGCATTGCCTTTCGAATATACAAACACGGTTTGTATATTTGTAATTAAAATAATTCTTCATTTTCTAATAATTCCTCGAGAAGTCTGCTAGACATTATTTTCCCCATAATTATACTTTTTCTGCGAGCCAAATTTTACCAGGTACGTACGCTGTACGCCAACTATTTTTTGAATACAATAAATCACATTAGAAATATAAAATACGCATTGAGTGATGAAAATTGTGAAACCTTAACAAATTTACACATGTCTCTATTTTTTCGTGAATATTTTCACAATAAAATAATGAATATTCTTTTGAAAATATACATGAACTATTAGGTACTAACCTTACAATGACGTCGAAAAGATCTCGCGAGTTAATTCACTTATGGCTTGACGGTACATAAAAACTTAGGCGAATAAACTCACTCGTATCACTAAAAGGGTTATAAATAACAGAAACCACTAGTTTTTAAAAACATAAATTACGTTGATCTTTTGTTTAGTGAATTACGGGTTTGATCCTCATGACTGGCTAAAATTTAGATACAAGTATTAATTATCTTGATTTTTTCAATCCGAGGTATATAATGCTTCCCCTTCACACTATGGAGGTCCATGTGCTCTTGATGTAGAAATGGTGATCATTATAATTAAATTGACGAATTTTTACATCTCTATTTTTATGTCAACGACCACAAGAAAATACTTCGTTAATAAATAATTTAGTTATGTAATTGATTAAAATTTATTATTTTTTAGAGTGGGTATAGTATACGACTGAATTCTAGAACTTAGTATACGTTGAAACTCTGGCAATGAACGTAGAAAACACGTAACTTGTAAAACGTTCCACGTCTCAGACCTAGAATACTTTCCACGTAGTTATTCTTCAAGCGAAACAACTCTCATATTGTCCAACGTATACGCTAATACTTACGTTTGTACATACGGAATAGTCAGAGTGTGTAAATATTTGTATGTTTTTACGTCGGTACGAATGTTTGAAGGGTTTTCGACGGTATTTGGTAACATTACCGAATTTGTAAGTATTTTCGGAATGCGTCATTTGGACGAGTTTATAGATCTGAGAGTGGACATTTTCCCTAGGGTTGAAATTCAATGAAAGCATACTAAAGTATGGACATTAAGCTAAGCCTTAAGGATATACACGATAATTTGAAACTTTAGTTGTAGCTTCATCATGAAAAAGTAAATTAATGTTAAAGAAGTTTTGGGAAGTTGAAGATCACTCGTAAATAACTCATAAGAATATTCACTAAAATGTCCTTTTGGCTTAGCAACACGTTTTAATGTCATCCATTGGAAAGCTTTCCATTCACCGCTGGACTAAGGTCTTTCCATGTATTGGTATATCACTGTATCATACAGCAGCAGGGAGAGCTATGAAACCGATAATTGTGTTCCCTTTGGTTACTGTTATGTACCTATTTGGTGTATTTTTTTTTATTTTTTTTTTAATATATTCTTTTTTTTGCATTGTATTTAGATAAAATGTATATAATATATTATTGCTATGCTATTTAAATTACTCACTAAACTCCTCACTACTCTTTGACCCATTATTGCCACTCTTTTCAGAAAGTTATTTTAGAAAACATTTTTTAATAAAACTTTATTACGTGGTTGTTTTTCACATTAAA
Source organism: Rhyacophila brunnea (assembly GCF_057557595.1). NCBI lineage: Eukaryota > Metazoa > Arthropoda > Insecta > Trichoptera > Rhyacophilidae > Rhyacophila > Rhyacophila brunnea. The sequence continues at coordinate 38,970,877 of NW_028232752.1, forward strand.
TCTATCAAATTGTATGGTAATTTTGACATATTGGTATATTATCATATCTCACTACTTTTCATTTTACTCAAAATCAATATTATAGTACCTTTTCAACACTACTGTGTTCTCTCTGGACCAACTGGAAATGTATATCATATTATTATTCTTAACTACTGCTATGTTTTCGTCCAATGGAATTAAAACTTAGATCACTCGATCACCAATTCGATACTTTCAAGGGTGCCTGTCAACTATTATTTTATAATATATATTTTTAATACAGGTGGTTGTCCTTAATAATATTATCGTTTCGTCTTTTGTAACAAAGAAAAAAATATTATATAGATTATCTTTTGGAGAATACTCAAATAAATTTTCACGTTATATTTTTTATCATTTTCAATGAAAATATTACTGCATAAACGAAGTTTATAAACTATAATTATAAACATGAGTTTATAGGAATAAAGTTTTTTTTTATTATAAAGAGTGTACACCTAAAGAATAATATATCATTTTGTAAGTTGCAAATAGATAGTTCGATGCTTTGTATTGTTTATGTCACAACAAATAAAACTATATCATCGTAAAAACAAGGCTCACCATATAATATCAATATTAGATTCATTAGCTTCAATCGATAAGATCATTCTTGAAATTCATTAAACAGTATAAAAGATGGAAGCACTAGACGACATTTGTTTTTCATTCAAATCGTACTAAAGTTGTATTACTAATCACATCGCAATAGTCTTTATCGATATTTAACAGTATGTTCCATAAATTTACTTTAATATTATTCTGGCATCCGTTAATTTAACCCGTTATAGAAAAACCACTTTCCAAAATAGGAAAAGTTATTTTGTATGTACTGTAGTAGTAATTATTCAGATGTTATGAAAGTGTGCGCTAGCGTTGGATGTTAAAATACGCAATCACTTGGTGATGTTGATCTTATGGAAACAGTTAACTAATAATAGTGTGTGTTGTTTTGAATTAAACTACGAAATAAATTATACCACTGGGTATCTAGTTAGTCAGTTCACTTATATTAATAGTAGGTAGCCACTGTAAATATTGTACCAACTACTGGACGGAGAATAGAAGTATTGAAATCTAATTTTGACACAGAAATCTACGTTATCGTATTTTCTATTTTATTTTTCAATTATTGCGTATTTTAAATGGTGCCAGAATCATTTCACCGAGTACAGCGGCAGCATGGAGTATGGTGGTCTGATGAATTATTTATAGTATAAACTCTATAGTTAAATATACCTCTATAGGTATTGTATCAAAGTGTTTTCAAGAACAAGTTATTAGTGATTCGATCATACAATTGACTCAAGTGCTGGATCGAAATATTTTTTTTTGATCTAGCCACGAGATTCAAACCAAAACTGATGGGATAAGAGGTGAGTGTTATAACATCTGCTCTGTGGTGGACACGTTTCATCAGCCTAGTAACTGCTTCCAACTTAATGTACGCGGACCTATTTACAAAAATTAACCGAGATCCAAATAGTTACGCTGTTAGTATAGACCGCCAAAGTAGAATTCTGGGAAACAAGAGGATAACTCAAAGGATCTAAATATAGCAATGCCTCCTAAAAAAAATCAACACTATACGCATTATTTGATAACAAATATATATTTATTGAACCAACCATTCACGCAATATTAGAAGTGGCGTGACATTTGCAGAAATCATGATCGGTCTTGAACAGTTTAAAATTCTAAACCTAAGCATTTACGTATAAATTTCAGTACCAAGATTTTATAAAGCTCATTGTATGAGCAAACACATTTCGTGGAGCATTTTTTATAGGTGGTAAATAACAAATGAAAAACTCGTGTTTATAAACTATTGTTGTCAAGGTAGAAATTAATCAACATGTTATATTATTAAAATTAAATAAAACCAAACGAATCTAAGAAAAACCACATTAATATACAGCCATATTGTTTTGGCAGTTAATTATCGGAAGATTTTAACAATACACCCATATTAACATATTAAATGTAATACAGTCAGAATAAAAAGTCATACACGTTCAAGAAAACTTTATTTACACGATGGAGTCTAAATATAATAAATATTTCAAAGACTTATTATTAAATCAGCTGCAAGTCACTGTCATTTCGCATTTCAGATTCATTTGTAACAAACTACAGCCATATCTTCAAAAACTCCAAGTATTTTTATAGCATTTTATATTTATTTAAACAGTGAATTCAATAATCAATTAAATGTGCAAAACATGCCAAAATAAACTGGATTTAGAAGGACTAGGTTTTAGACTAGGTTTTAGATCCAAGCACACATTGAAAAAATAATTTACTAATGTATTTGCCAGACCTACTATACAAACCTGAGGTCCACGACAATAAATTGTTAATTATTTCAGGAACATTGAAATACCGCAAACCTTTTAACGCAAGTCTATAAACTCTATGAAACAATAAATGGTATAAACTGTTAGTCACTCTGTACAAAGTAAACGAAATTTGGTTACACTGTAAATTTACTTTGGGAAGGTAAAATACTCAGTTTATTCGAGTTAATTATTTGAAACATTTAAATGAATAATTTATTATTGTGTTCACAGATTAAAACTCAATTAATTCGGCTTCACCGCAATAAAAGATAATTAAATTTTCATAAAAATAAAATAATATTTTACCACTAACAAGAATTTAAAGTTTTAATCTCATGTTTTAGATTTTAATTCAATAAACTGTTATTATTTATTAAACGAATATTTCATAAGATTTAAGAATGTCACATTATTTTATTGAACATACATAATTTGAAAATACGTCTTAGAAATATATAACCACTATAAAAATCATTTTGATAAAAATACAACACCCAGCAGGATTATAACCTGCGCCCCTGGGATTCGTGCTCATGTGCCTGGCTACTAAAATATACGTGTCTGACCACTAACCTATATTTCGCAGAAGTGCATTCAAATTAAGTATGTTTTAATCCATACATCATTAAGAACTAGCTCAGAAGCACACACATTAGAAAAAAATAAGGTGCCCGGTGGCACTCGAACCCTCATTCGGATGTTGGCCAACGAAATTTACCAATTTAGCTATCTGCACCATACCTAACTACGACGAAATCAACAAAAATCTCTCAGCGTCTCAGCCACATGAAGTCTTTTCATGAGTACTTTACCGAGGGCTGTTGTGTCCACTCACGTCTGTCGCGCCGTTGTACAAAATATACCCCTAAAATTCGACGGAGACATCGATTCTTAAAGCTCAAAAGTCGAAACCTTTGGGTCCTGGTAAACTGTCATGTCTTATAGTCATACAAAAGTACAGGTAGGACCCACATGCGGATTATAAGCCACAAGATTTTAGGGGTAGAGGGGATACATAAAAAGGATTTCAAGTTATACACATTCATATTTTTATAAAAATAGATGTTTTTTAAAATAAATATAAAAAATATTAAAACGATGAATTAGTCAAAAATCTACACAACCAAAAATTGAAAATTTAATAAACTAAATTTTAATAATAAATATTACCATAAAATATAATGTAATAATAAGATGGGACCCTGCAATAAATTCACATTTTATTACATTTTTTTTTACAAAATTGTAAGTTTATTTTTGACTTAAAAAAAATCTTTTTAATGTTTTCAGATACATATTTATTAATCAATACAATTGTACAATTGTAAATTATTAAAAAAAATGTCTCAAATTGCAAGCTTCGTATTTTTCCGCTAGGTGCCTCTGTTGGTATAAGGATCCCCATTATGAATGTAATACAATTATTAATCTAATGTAAATATTTTTTTCAAGATTTTGTCTAGTGTAATTTGATTTTTTTAAAAGTAGTTTAAGTCATTTAAGTGATTTACATTAAAAATAATATAATCCAGATATCTAATCATATTTGCATCTCAATCTCCCACATCGATAAGTAGGGAAATGACTTTCCTACTCATCTACATAGTAGGTTGACAGGAATCCAATGGATACTAATACTTTTTTAAGTCTAGTAGGTATGTTTCTTAAATATTTTAAATGATTAAAATGTACATAGATTTAGAAGGTTAATAATATTCTTAACAACCAAACCACGCCCGGTCTTAATCGAACAAGGCACTTAAGTTTGTTTATATACCTGTGAACGCCTCAGGAGCAGTTGCGAAAGACTCATGTTATGCACTCAAATGTACTTTGACTGATATTTTACCATTTAACAGATACGACATAACACAATGAATATTAAATTAAACTACATTATAGGGGCTTCGTATAAGGCCTATTTCTCCCCACTATTCTTACGGGTGCAATATGTTCACTACAGTAGGTATACCATCTAGAAGCTAAAGTTTAGAGATATTGCTATAACAACCTGCAGGTTCATTTGAAATATTTTCAGAGTTGTCTATAACTTTCTATTATTTCCGAGGAAACATTACTTTAGTATATATGCATAACTACTATTATTTTTTATACATCATCATATCCTTTCAATTTTCTCCACATCTATATACACTATCTTGATATTGGTATTCTATTTCCACAAACTTTCCTCTATCATCCATCATTCAAACCCTTTCAACGGAAGAGTGCTTCACCACAAGTGGGCAAATAGCACTTTTATTTTATGCGTACACCTACACATATTTCATGTCAGAGGGCATTCACTTATTACTAGTTCAGAGGTTTACTTCTTATAACTAGTAATTACAAAAGTTTTTTTAGGTACCTAGTGAAATATAGCAAGATATGGAAAGTAAATGTACCTATATATTGTTTTTTTTCTATTCTTTGAAAATAATTATATTGCTTGATTCTTTCATAGATGTTGTTTTCATCGCAGTTTTCTGACTTTTAGAGTTTTTTTTACAAAGTCCATTCTTAAGGGAGATCATTTTGTAACGAAATGTATTATCTGGAAGCTTAGTTACTTTTGTCATGAATAAAATTGACGCAAAATTAAAATATTAAGGAAATGGTATGAAATTTTTGTCTATCTAGGTAATATAATAAATATTAAATACATCATGTATCTAGGTAATATGAATTCTGTACTAATTAAATATATAACGCGGTCTATTTTCTTAAAACTTTATATAAAATAAATCATTAATATTGCTGCGTTATACAGCCAATCAGTAATATTATTATTAAATTTATGTGGTAGGAAAAGTTATTAAGCTAGATCAATCGAAAAGCTTATATTATTATCATGGTTTAAATAATGGCATAAAGACGAAAACACATATTATCCACCACAATAACACAATATACTGAAAATTATATATTTAAAGTATAATGATTTGTTTAATGAATTAACGTTAAATTAATATAATGATGAGGAAATATTTATCATAATTATTATAGCAGCTTTGAATGAAGTAATTTCTAGTGAAATTAGGATCAAGTAGTTCTACTGAGATGGCATAAAGCTTATATCGGGGAAAATCTCGAAGGGTAATGAAAACTCACTCTTTGGGGTAGATTAAGCGAGTCAACAAAACAATTTATAATCATTAAAAGTAAACACTATTGTAAAAGAGCGCGTTGATTTTCTCAAGTTGGGACCATGAAAGACTTTGTGACTATTTCTAACTATTATTGTAAATTAAAATAAAATATCTTTTTTGTACGTTAAATACGATATGTCCCTGTTTTAGAAAGAATTTTATGGTAATTAATTTATTAGCCTGTGGCCGAAATGTTTGTTTATTAATCTCCAATGAGATTAATCCGATTACAACCCTTCACTCAACAACTAAGCAAGAGAAGATAAATTCCAAAACTGAACTTTTGTTTGAGTTATATCTAGAGAGCTTCTAATCTACTGAAAAGTCCACTGAAAGGTTTTTTATTTTCACTTTTTCGAGCAGTCATTGTGTTTTGGATCGCGTGGGAGCTCGTTTCTGATAGGTCGATGAGCAACGAGCTGTTGACCAATCGCAAGACACTTCATTTTATATTTTGAGTGATCGTTTTTTTTGGAGAAGATATGCTTTCCATCAACATGATTAGTTGAATGTCGGTTAAGTGAATTGGTGAGGCAAAAAATATACTTAAGATCTAAAGGGGAAAATATGGCATTTAAAAAATCCTCTCTGATAAAAATATACTTTCGAAAACCGCTCATCATACGATTTTAATATATTTATATATTTCGCTTAAACTTTTTACATTTGCCCTTCTACTATTGTCTATCGTATCATAATAATCACATATTTTCATTTTAATGTTAAATGTTAAATTACCTACATTATATTTTATTTAAAATCAATTACTTTGTAAAATCATGCTTTTACCCATTTATTTACTCCACCCTGCCACACCACTCCACCCTCTATTTCACTCCAGCATGAGGCAAGTACACTGTGGTGCCATTTTCCTCGGTCTATCGCTACGTCTCGCATGTTCTTGTCCAGCATTGTAAGACCAGCAGTGATTAGATAACCTTTTTAGCATCGCCGAAGACTGCAGGATGAGGAATAATGCTATAATAATTAAATAATATCATCAAATTATAAACATAAATAAAAATTAGTCTATAAATAATTGGAACTCCGAAATTAGTAATAAACGAGAATAAGGCGTCAAAAATATTATTTGGAGATCGAGATAAAATAAGGATTCCTTTTATGGAGTAAAACGATCACGTGGCACATATAAATGCAAAGACTACGCTGATTGAGCTACCTACATAATGCCAGATGAGCTGTCGTCAATAAGGTGTGCTTTATACTCATCCTCTTAGGGTCAAAGAATATCTGGACTGCTGATACCGAAATGCTTGGATTGCGCTATTGGAATTTTAAAGATAAAAGAATTGAAATCATTTATATTATTCAACGAATAATTCACAAGCTTTGAGAATGTAATATTCTATATTATAATGAATGAATAAAGAAGCCGCATATATACCCATACCTAACGAAAGATACTATGCACTAAGATTAACACAATTTTATAAGCATTTCATGTAAGACCTACTAGTTAAATTCTTCATAATTAAGTAGGATGCCCGTAGTTTAATTGATATAGCACATTGGCTCAAATCTAGTGATTACAGGTTCAAGACCCGCAGAGAGTTGTATTTTTTCAAAAAAATATTTTGAGGTGTTTTCAAATTGTGTATTTTGAATTAAGATTTTTTTTATTCAACGAATAATTCACAAGATTTAAGAATGTAACATTATAATTATTGAACTTACATAATTTTGAAAAAACTTCTGAGAATATATATTAAGTAAGTATAACCAATATAAAAAATCTTTTCTGAAAAAAGAAAAACACCCAGCAGGAATCGAACCTTCATCTCTCGGGTTTCGCGCCCATGCACATATACCACTATGGCATAGGCGCCCTACTTAATTGCGAGAAATTTTAACTACTGGCTCTTAATATTGTGTATTTTGAATTCAAAATCGTTAGCAATGGATCGTTCAAGATGTTGAGAATTTCTGAAGGAAAGAAGTACAAAGACACGTCAAGTGTTGTAGAGCCAAGAATGATAAAGAATTGAAGAAAATCTCTAATTTATATAATAAAACGATATATTTTGGATATTTTCATCTATTTCACCATTTTGCTTTTGCAATGAGATAATTTGATTTTAAATATCAAAATTACACAATATTCAACAAAAATAATAAGCTTACTGAAGTCTTCTAGGAAAACCTGTTTCAAATAAAATAAATAAAGCAAATTTATGGTTGGCGAAATAATTTGTGAAGATATCAATACGTATTTACATAGTATAAAAGAATATTATCAAACGTAGGTACGTCATATTATAATACGATTTGTTGATACGTAAGACTTTGTAAAAATCATAAAGAAAATATCATATCGCTTAAGGCTAAATAAAGCGTATTTGTTTCAATGTAATGATCCAATTACGTATTACATTACTATTACAATGACATCGTGAAAGTTGTCGACAAATCCTCAATTATTAATAATTTCCTTTTAAAAAAATGTAAAACCTACCAAGTTACATTTCCCATTATTCGCTAACATATTTCTGTTGGATTTATTATTTCTATCAATTTGATTACAAAAATGTTCCACAAATATAAAATCGTAGGTAAAGGCTGAAGTATTGCTTTGTTTCTGAGTTCTTTTTTATATAAATGAAGATATTTTCCGACAAATATAAAAATATTGTCTTTATAAAGTCAGTAGTATCAAGTCCACTATTTTTTGTTATTTATTTATCGATATTTTCCACAGTAAAACATTCCATAATTATTACTATATACGGATACAGTGGTTTAGTGCTAAGTATAAAATTCGCTGTTATTTTATTCATTTTACATAATAATGAACATGAAAAATTATAAATTCAAAGTGTTCACGACATGACATAAAAAATAAGTGTTAACAATATTGAAATAAAAATACCGGGTGACTAAATGATAAAAATAAAAGTACATGGAAACACACCGAGTGAACTAGGTTGATAGAACCTATTTTAAAAACTTATTAAACAACGTCCACCTAAACTCGCTCTCACGTAAGCGGAATATATCAATAACCATAACGATTTGATTGGACATAGTTATTACCCTCCCAATTGGCATTATTAATGGCTGGTTAGTTCTGCACCTTGGGAGAACAATCAACGGATGCTGCCGATTTCCAAGACAACTTCCATCGTATGCGATGATCGCAGTGTTGTTTTCGCTTATGCGATGATCGTACTACATTTGAAGGCTCTGGAAACAAAAACGATAATTTCTATTTTCGTAAAATATTGGCGATCAACAAAAAATTATAATTTCTATTTGTATATTCTAATAACAAATAACATTTTCAAACGAAAACAATTTCCCGTATGGACTAGTGGCTAGGACACCTGGCCTCCTTTCACCCAGGAGCCTCTGGTGAGATTCCCGGTACGGGAACTAAAAAAACATTTTAAAATTTAAATTCAAATTCCAAGTACCCCTCGGTTGTTAGTATTAATATTTATTTATTTTAGTACAGTTTTTTTTCAGAAATTGTACTCATAAAAAATACATTTTCATTAACTTGCCAATATTTTACGAAAATGGAAACTGCAATTTCTGTTTCCAACATTTTTTGTTTTACTATTTGTTCAATGCGGCTGTTTTCATTTTAAAAAAATGTATAATAATCATTACAATAAATGTAGCTGCTGTGCGATCATCTCACAATTTAAATCACTGCTATCACGTCATATTTGAGGCTATCATGAAGGATATCATGAAGAAAATTTCCATAATCACTTAGGAATTCGACGGATTACATTTCTCGTTTAACCTTCCAATATTAAATGAATATAATACATATTATGTGTATAATATATATATATGAATTATATATATATATATATATATATTATATGTATATTTAAGTATTTGGTTTCGTTTTGTGTGTAACATATTATGATAACTGTTTAAAGAAGTGCTGGAGATACTTCATCCTGAATAAAATCCCAGGTCCTGCTCCGGTCTACTGTTCTGTACCATTGGGCGGCGGAAAATAAATTAACAAGATTTTCACAAAACTTACATTAACCCCACATGGCATCTACATATTTGTATACATTATACTGTTTTCAATCTGTCAAATCACGATCACCGTTTTTAATCTGTCAACTGCTTTTATGCCTATTTCCCGGACATAAAATTCAGTAAGTACAAAAGTGTATATAGGTTCTCACAACTCTCTTCTGAAAATAATTTTGAATAAAATACAAATGCTTCAACAGTTCAACATAATTATAATAGTAATGTATATCAATACTGACGCAGTCCTATGACGATGGGTTTGCATTTTTAATGTAAATTAAAAACATTCTATTATCATGATCTTAACTGTTGATTCGATCAGTGATGGCTACTTTCAGTGCAATATTTATTAACGATTTGGTACATTTATACGATTGGTACATTGAAAGCTTATTTCTATTCATTTTATTATACACATACTTATATTAGCAAGTCACGTGGGAACAAATATATTAAATTTAATTGAGTTGAAGTGCTTCAATATTCTCCTTGTGTATACGAATGATCATTCATGAAACCCCTTTTTAAATAAATTATCTCACACGAAAATACGAATCATTCTAGAATGTAGGACGGGGTGGGTATTAGGGAGGGAAAGACGCTGACGCGGAATAATCTCCCACGCAAAGTGACAGCCTGTCTGCAGTCTTAGGGCAAGACGTCATTCCAAATAGACCTGACATCGGATAGTTTTTGCTTTTATTTAACAGTTTTTGTGCTATTATTTTATCATAGCCAATCATGAAATTTAATACTGCACTCTACCTGTAAGTTGTATCAATATATGGCATTGTATTATTTTCTTAATATTAAGTCTATCACACGTAAAAAAACTTTTCGCCGAAGCAAATAATTTCTCAATGCGATTTATTTTTTAGTATAGTTTAGAGAGCAAATACAAGAAGCCGCTTGATAAAATATAGCAATACTCTAATATAATAAGTGAAACCACATTTAAAACTCATTTGTGATAAAACAATTAAAAAGTAAATTAGGAATTTTGCTCCTAATGTAGGCATTTGATTCAACAAACATACAACATAATATTATTTACATTGCCACTATACCAATCAGGACACTGTATGTGAACATAATATTTTTAATTTATTCTTTTTTTATCCATATCAAGTATCCCCCACGTGTTTCATTAGTATATAAAAGTTTCCTTCTTTTGTGTTATTTGCAAGAGTTGTTCTCTAATTTAATTTCCGACAAATATAAAATCACAAAAAAATATACAAAAATTTGATAGATAGGTATGTAAGTAGTTGGTACTTATATAATTAATGTTATTACAAAATAAAAGCTTGGAGAATTTTAAATAATCATACAAAATATAAGTAGAATACTTATTATGAATACACCATACAAAATATCCAATCTATTCAGAGAGCATTTTAGAACTTTGAATAGACAATAGGTTCAATAAACTAGCTTGAATCAAGCTCGTTGATCAAGTATTTTCAAAATACCACCCACTCTTCGCCATGGTAATATCCTTGAATTACAAAGCTAATGCTACAGATGAATTTTCATGATGCATGACAAAAATTGAATACATCAGGAATGTTATTATTTATCATGTTTCAACCTATTTAAAATGTATTTTTAATATTTGGATTAATTATTATCAATATTTATAATGTAGGTACTTCATGTTTAATTGAATAGTTACATTATATTATTTATTTTATTTTGTGAGCCGATGTGTCAATATTAGCGTCCATTTAATGCAATTTCAAATCAAGGTACCTAGGTACTAATAAAACTAACATTAATTCACTGACGTCATCCATTCCTTAGTTTTAATGCATTTACACTTGCTAATAGTTACTATTATTATTTTTTTTATTGTATTCATAGAGTTACATAATGCATTTTATTAAAACACGTTAACTCACTATTAACTATTTAACTTTTTAATGAACATTGACCATTTAACCATTTAATAGCAAAAAGTATTTACCAATAACTTAAAATATCAATATATAAGATACATATTACTTTCAGTATTGCGAAAGAAAATATTTTTTATTTGTAAATGAGAACGAGTGTATCTGACTACAAAAATAATACTCACAAGAAAACTCAATTTAAGATTTTTCACATTAATAATATTAATAGACCAATGGCTTTGTGAATTTCATGTTTGTGTTATGAATTTAGGTAGGTACGCCAAAGGGTGAATTGGAAGAGAAGAGAGTGATTTTTTAAGTAGTTAGGTATATATAAAAAAATTATTGAAAGGCTCAGGTGCCGTATATAATGGTAAGATAATAAGTTATATATTTTATTATAATTCCGTTTTTTTCTCATCTCAGAAATGAACATGTTATAACTCATAATGAATAAACATTGAGACAACAATGTATTAAATAACGTAAAATATGTCATATAAGTATCATGGTTAATAAATACACAACATAAAAGAGAATTGAAATGTCCATTATAAAGTTTTCCGAATATATTTCACTTGAAGATAGGTGGCTATTCCACTCAACTTCTTAATTGATTTTTATATATTCATATATATTGATTTATTATGTATGATGCCGAATATAATATAAACAACTCTAATATTTAAATAAATTGACAAATTAACAAAATATCATAAAATTGTATTGTCAATTAAAAAAATCATTTAACTTGATTTTTTAATCTACATATAACGATCAACGTGTATTATATTTGATTTTCTTGTCAAATTAAAGTTTATAAAATAGTGATAATGTATAATTTTTTCATGCGCCATCATCCATATGGGTGCAGAATTATTATAAGCGGTCCCTCAGTATTTAATAATCCAGTGTAAAGGAGCAGTCTTTCACAATCAAATGCGTACATGCGCACTGGCTTCTCACCCGGAGGCTCAGGGTTCAATCCATGGTGGAGCAATGGAGTATCTATATGATTTTCTAACAAGATAGGATAATATGTCTGTGATTGTTCTACTGCTACTACTATTTGACTATTATTGGGCTTCGTGGGCGTAGTATTAAAATGAGAAAAAATTAGATGGTTTCTGGACGAAAGAATAATAAAATAAATACATCAAAAATAAAAGCAGCCTTATTTTATAAATTCGTAGTTTGATTCAGATTATAGTGTTCCATTCTTAATTGGAAATAAAGAAACATTTTTACTGCCATAAAACGTTAAAAAAATAAGATATAAATTGCATTGATCATCTCTTTTTATGAAAATGTATTCTTATTTAAAAAAAGATACGATTCTTACATCTTCTGCAATGACAAAAGCGTTTTAATTAAAAAGCAAGGAATTTTCCATTATAAATTTCCTTATAAAATTGGCATACAATTCTTCAGGGCCATTTCAATAAAATGTTAAGTTTGCATTAGTAAATGAAATTATTTTCATGGCTTCAATATTAATGCCATACCTATTGATTCGTATTAATTATATCTCTCGTTTTCTTTTGTGTTGTCTTCCAATGAAAATTATTCAGAATTATTTTATTTTTCACCGTATTATCAATTACGACATGGCAAGCGCGCACACAGAAAATAACATTTCAAGGCGACCATTTCAAAAAAAATATTCATAATAGTTTATTATTGATGTTTAAAGCAGCGGGAGGGGCCGGGCGTAACAAAATCCAGCATGTGCCACTTACTTCCGTGTTTACCTCGCGGATTCTCATACGTTTCCGGGTACATACCCCATACCCAGACACTTTTAAATCTAGCTATGAACACCTAGCTTGCATATAACTACGGGTGCTCACTTACGAGTTATTGAGACCTGTCGTAACCACAAGTGGTTATCGAATGTGCGTGGCCTAGCCCAACGGTTATAATTATTAGAATCATTAGTATCCGTATGTGTCGTCTTGTAAGGGTACTTTTATTTGTCATTTTCTGCGCCCATTAATTAGTATGTAAATGATTCCATTATATACGAATTGAGGTGATAAGCTAAGGCCAATATGGAAATATGTCGTGAGTATCTACGGCAAAGTCAAAACTTAGATACGACACGTTCCCCATTAACATATCAAACCATCAAATTACGTAGCTACATTTAAGCCCAAATATAAACATATCTAAATATTATACTCTAGTGTATAAATTATTGTAGTACACTGTACACCAACTTTAAAAAACATGTTATGTCACAATAAATTACCTTTTAATACATTGAAAGTCATCCAAGTAAACAGTAGTGCTATAATATAAAACTACAAACGTCTACGCCTATGCCAATGTAGCGTGAAAAGGTTGCCTGTACGACATTTATAGCGTAATATGTTAGTACATTTTTATTATTAGTTTTTTATTATACTTATAATAAGTATATTTTTATATAAGGTTATACAAAAAGTAGTCTTGGAAATGAGCTACAAAATATAATCCTTTATTTTAAATAAATTTAATAATAACACATAATAAGATCCTTATTAGATTATGACATACAATATGGTTTTACTTATAACTATTCTATATATTATTAAAAAAAAACTACTATCTCATAATATCATTGAAATATAATGAATAAATTACCTTGTATATATATTTTTACAACAAATACTAATTCATAGTTTAATTTTTGTGATGGGTACTTTATGAACCGCATATAAGATCACTACATGATGATATTGATGGTTTTAAAATCATGAACAAATATTGTACTCTTTATATGTTGTTTAGAATGACATCTTGAACCTACAAAAAGTGTGACAGCAGGTGTTATTTCGTGACGAAGTTCCAACTATTTAGCGGGAAATACATAATGACGAAACTATCAAAATTCCTTTTCACATTTCTCTACTGTAAAGAAATTGTGCCGTATGTCACGTAGTAAACAAGATAGTATGTTTTATATCATAGGTATAATAATAGTTTTACTTTAAGTTGCAAAAAAATAAGTATTTTCAGTCAACTATATTTTTTTTCAAAATGTCCTTTAAAATAAATGATACCGAGATAAGAAATGTCGGTATGAATGAATTTTCCGCGTGACGTAAGTTGAATTGTATGTTCACCAAGTTGTGTTGAATGAGTACCTACAATGGAAAGTTATTTACACCCATAGCGTTTTTAAAAGTTTTTTTTTTGTGTTGACAGGTTCCGAGATAAAATATATGCTAAGTATGTATGTATGTGGTTTTTCTAAATGACGTAAACAGTTCTATTCCAATAAGTTAACTGCATAATATATTATTTTCGTTATTTTTTTGATACGAGATAACTCCGATAACATTGGGATCAATTTTGTATACAATTCGATTATCTGAATTGTAGATTAACATTACATTTGTTAGCGCTGCGTAAACAGAATGCTACTGATTTTTTTGGTATTATGTCACTTTGACGTATGGTAAACGTTACAAAAGATGTCGTCGAACTGGAATAATAATCAATACGCTATTTTATATCGTAAATAATGTTAAATTATAATATCGCGTTTATAATGTAATGTCACGTTTGTTCATCTGTATTACATTGTATATTATATATTATACATAGTACAAAGGTACATCGCCTTTGCGATTTTCCAGCAATGCCGATCAGAATGGAGGAATCCACATGAGGTGGTCATCCCCGGCTGTAAGGCTGTATAATACAAAATGTTATAAATATATAATTTAATATTATTTAAAATAAAACGCAATTTTATAGTAATTATTCATGATGACCTAGCGGTTTACGAGTCGGCTTACAATGTCATGGGTACCAGATTTGAATCCTGGATCTGTCAATTGGTTGCAAATAGATTAAGCAAGTGGCTAATATCAATCTCTTGTCAAATCAAACATCTGTTAATAAAAACCTCCACCATGTGAAGCAGTGACATCCCGTGGGGGTAGGCAGATTGAGCGTCGCTTAGGGGCGGCAGTTACTTGAAGGGCGGCAAATCGGGGAGAATCATTTGATGTATTATATAGAAATAACTACCTAAACTGAGTACTTAATAACGAAAATATCTTTTATTTAAAAATTCCGCTCACTGGTTGGAAACAAAATGTATTAATTAACATAAAAGGTTTAACAGGACTGTATTTTTTGTTGGGTTCGCGATGGCTAGTTTACTTCCATTGCCCTTCGACGTCCTTGGTGATCAGAAACGACACGAGCACGGATGATAAAAAATATTGTATAGGCATTGTTGCGCTGCCCAGGGGCGGCATTTTATCTAGGGACGTCACCGATGTAGAGGCCCATAATATTATGATCCTATTAGGTTCGGAGATGGTTAAAAAATCCACTTTTATTGAATATCAATTTCGAGTGGTTTCATCTTTGTATTAACAGTGGAATTAGTACTTTAAATTTGCGTTTTATTTTGTATTTATAAGACACTTTATTTCCACCGTGAATTAACATAACAGTTAACACGATAAAAAAAAATACTCAACATTGCAAAAATTTATACCTAAGCTAACTATTTATCATTATTGGAATAATTGATTCACAGTTATTTTTCTATCGTAATAGAAGTCGAACAAGCGATTATGGTTCAATAAAAATTTTCCTGTTTGTTTTCAGCCCACAATTAATAAAATGTTCATTCCCGTTTAAAGAAATATTTCTATTACATTCCAAGTTATAACGGTGAATATGTTAGTGTATTGTGATATAAATACAGGACAATTATAAATAAGAAAAATACAATTTATAAGAAAACATAATTCAAGTAATCAATAAATAGAGCTTAAAATATTAAATAAACATTCTGAGAATACGTATAATACTAGTTGGTATCCACCTCGTGGCCCAACTACTCATTAGTGGCTCAGTTCTTCGTCAGAAAGATTTTCTCCCTGACAACTTTCGGCGACCCACCAGAACCACTATCCCCCTTCGCAACATGCACAAATGCAATCTTTAAGTTTTATCATTATATAGTGATGGTTAAAGTTAGTATAGAGTTTAGTATCTCAACCCATCATCATTTTATAGATTTTAAGTCAGCATATTATAATACTGTAAACAGAAACAAATTATATGTCGGCATGAGGGAGCTAAACATACCACACAAACTCGTGAATATGGTCAAATTAACCATGTCAAGGGTTGAATCAAGTGTGCGGGTCCAAAATGGATTATCATCACCTCTACTTACAGCGAACGGACATAGACAGGGGGACGCACTTGTCTACCTTCTATTTAACGTGACCCCTGAAAAGATTATCCGTGATGGCAGCCAATGGCATAATATTTTATAAATAAGTTCCACTATTGGCATATGCAGACGATATTGATGACATTGCCTGGTTCCCAGAAGCCTTCAAACGGGCATTCATTTCCGTAAAGTCAGCAGCGGCAAACATGGGACTTTGAATAAACGAAATTAAAACAAAGTGCATGCCAGTTTTTCACAGTGCAACAAATGATAATAACACATTTATTATTGGCAGCGATGCTTTTGAAACTGAGGATTCATTTGTTTATCTAGGATCCCTTGTCACTAACACTAATAACACGAGCGACACAAAGGCGAAAAGATCACGTAGCATATGAAAATGCATAGACTGCGTTGGATCGGCCACGTGCATAGAATGCCGGATGATATACCAAGGATATATTCGCAAGGCGAGCTATATACACAACCCCCGAGGGCATTAGAAAACCTGGACGGCCGATATTGAGATGACTCGACTGCGCCACAGGAGATTTAAGAATGTTCGGTTAAAGCAACTGGAGAGTGTCACCGCTGGATCGTCCAGGGTGGAGGAAGTTTTTGAAGGAGGCCAATACACGCCAAGGGTTGTAATGCCATAAATGATGATGGTTAGTGATGGTTTCTTATTTATTAAGAGCATTATGATATTATGACGACCTCACGTTTGGAGTACCGGACTAATGTATTGAGGGAAAGGCTTAAGAAAAACTGTTTTAGCTTTTTTTTTAAATTATAGACTATAATATGTTATATCATCATTATCAATATCGATAGTACAACCAAGTATGTACCACGACCCTTTCCAAGAAACCATCCCACTCCCCTTCGTCCGCGGTAGCTCTCTCTACTACCTTAGCCTCAAGAATTCTGTTGTCTTTTTCGACATAGTCCAATCACCTCAGCTTAGGTGTCCTGACACTTTATTTCCCTTCCTGTCTGTTAAAGAGAAACCAGTTCCGTAGTTGAGTGACTTTCATACTTGAACAAAGGCCTGCCCAACGGAGTGAGACGATGCGACGTGAAGATCACTGTATGACGCAGACAGTCTGTAGTTTTATCTTTTTTACCTCGTGTAATCTTCACATACTTTTACGATGACCCTTCTCAATATATTCCTTTCAATGAAATCTTGCTTCATGATAATATAAAGCATATACATATATAGAGAGCACCATACAATACAACGTGTATTTACATTATTTACCGTATTTTAAAAACCACAGAATTAATAATGACGTTAGTGAGAATATGTTGATGTTTCTTGTATTCCCTTCTTCCTACGTTTTATTTTTCTCTGATAATGGTAAACAAATAGTTCAGGCAGGAAAACAAACTGTTAAGGAATTATATAATAATATATTATATACAAATAGTGTTCACATATTCCCACTAGAATCAGATATGGTAAAATATTTAAACTTTATTGTAAGACGTTTATTGTTACATTATATTCTTATTCAATCCGTGCAGTGGGTTTAAATAAGGAACTAAATTAAATAAGCTAATTTTTAATTAAGTATACGTTATCCAAACAAAACCTTTACACTACGTACCTACTTAAAGGATTATAGATATGTAGATATATAATATATATATAGGGTCATCTGTCACTTTATAATTATAGTATTAAGTGAAGCAAATCAGTGTTACTTGATTGGATTATTTTGGTCTACGACGTGTTATTCTAGGAAGAAGAATCACTAATTCGTGGAAAAGAAACCTTATAAAAGTATTTTAATGCCACGTTGTACTTTGTGGAGGTTTTATACGATGTATTATTATATTATACATTGGTATGACAGAAGATAATATGTCACCATATATCATACTATACTCATATGTGTATATATATATTATGCAAGTCGTAAAAAATAACAGTGTTGTATACTTATTCAATATTATCATTTTCAGTTAGTATAAAGAATAAACTTGAATTTAATATCGATAAATTTTTCTGCATTACCTACTTTATCTAGGCCAAAATACTGAATTAATTATAATTATATGATCTCAAAAATTTCATTAAAGCGTCAATCCGAGGCGAATGATCTTGGCATAATTTTTGACTCTTCATCATCTATTCATTCACATAATATAACTTCTACAGCTCTACGTACAAGCAACCTTCAAGGATTCATCATGCGAAAATCTAAACCATTCAAGAATCCAAATGTCATACGTACGCTCTACGTCTCGTTAGTGTGTAGTATTCATGAACATGGGTCTATTATCTCGAGTCGTTACAAAATTTCGCTTATTTTAAATCGCGTTCAGAAGAAATTTCATTCATACATATAACTATGTTCCTTACCATCATAAGTCAAACGATTATTTTTCGAGTGCCTGTCTAAATGGCATGCTTGCTTTGCACACTTCTACTCTTGAGGCATTTTTGCCTGCTCTCACAATGGAGGGTTTCCAACCCTGGCGTCTTAAAAAAAATAATTTATATACACCTGAAAACTACATAATATGTGGTTGCAGACATGACCTATTGAAGGTCAGAACCATGACAAGCTTATCGGGAACCATTAGCGAGGGGTGAAATGTGCAAGATTAGTCAATGCCCTCCCTAAAGACATAGACATATTCAATGATATGCTGTGTATTTTGTTTTTGGAATTTTATTTTATTAAATATAACATTATATATTTTTTTGCTTCTCTCTTGTGACGGTAATATTTGTTATAATTTGTTTGAATAGAACCAGCTTTTCTTTATTTTAAATCTCACATTATGAACATCCTGAATTTTCATTTATTATACCCACAATGTTTTTTGTTAAATAAATAAACATTAAAACTAGAAACAAATAAGCAAAGTGATTGAAAATTAAATAATCAAAAACATGCCGAGGAGGCTTACTCATTTCCTTCAATTCCCATCCGTTGCAAAAATTACATAGAGCGGGTGGTCGTTTGAAATATTATTATGAGGGTAAATAAGTTATTAATTATTATTTAAATTCTAAAATAACAAATTATTATTTTTAAATAATTATAATTATAATTGTATCACTTGTAAAAACAGTGATTTATTACATCAAAACATGCATTACATTTAGTAGGATTATACTGTAAAATCTTTTGATCTTAAAGATTTTCTATATTTATTTATTATTTTTGCTTTTCGATTATAAATTCTTAGTCATTCATGCACTTGCTAAAGCATAAGCTACCATGCGCAATACAAACGTGTTAGAAATTTATGGAGATAAACAACCTAATCCGTGTCAGCACATTGATCGGCGATATTAAATATCCATTTCCCGTAGTGTCCAATTATGGCAAACTAAGTAGATAGCCAATTATTGCAATAATTGTGTCCGCGATATCCATTTTCCACATAGTTAGCTATATCCGATGACGCAAACTCCATTTATAGTACGAGTAGCTAACTTAATAATTAGTCGTATAATAAATATTTGTTTCAGTTGAAAATGTCCCACTGAGGCGGACGAAACCGGTCCTAATATATTAATTAAAGTGGAATAAGTACAATAAAAAAATTGCGTTTTATTAAATAAAAACAACAATTAATAATTATAATAATTATTTTCTAAAAATCTTATTTTCAAGATATTCTTTTGATTGTGAGTACGTCAATAAATAGCGAATCATAATTCATTAGTCGTGTCACTAAGTTCCCGGTCTGTTAGTATCTCAGTCTCTGTATCGCTCCTCACAACATCCCATTCTACGGAGATTCGGACCTCGGAACATCATCATAAGTATTGTGACATAGCTACTGTAATATAAACATACTCTTGTACCGACTTAAACAGTCGCTGCAAATAAAACTCGCTCCACCATCCATCGAAGCAACCACTGAAATCCCGACTTCTTCATCCACCACGACTCCCACAAAATTTATTTAAATTTTATACACAGATATAAAGAGAGTGAATAGCTTCCATTGTAAAATACGATATAGCAAATAGAGAAGATAATTAAGTGATATATTTTATTATACAAATGACACAGTGGATGAAGATATAGTTAACTGACCGATTGACATGGCGAAATCATATTTACTTTTTTTCATGCATTTATAATAAAATTAATGATTTATAATAAATACTCCCACATCGTTTATAATGTACTCATACCGCAATTATAAATCTAGTGATATAATATTATAATGTCTCGTAATAGCAGACAGAGGTAAGTTTCTCTTACAACATGTATTTACTTTAAAAGCTGATCAGTTAGATAAGCTGTCAAGTGCATTAAGTTATAATTAACTTGGGGATGGTTTACATAACTAATTTCATGTCAGAAAATTTACATCTACAATAGTAATAAAATGCTAAAACAGTTCACCGCAATATAAATTAAGCTGTTTCGTAAGTTGTAGAGTTTTCTTGCGCAAAATATAATTAACATTAAATTGTATTCCTTGAGTATATTAAACTAAACAACTTCTTCATAAATAATTCATAAGTAAGCATTACAGTGTTTCATTTTAAAAGCTGTTAAACAGATTATATAGATATTCGTATGAAAAAATAAAATTGTCTTCGCTTAAACTTAAAGCCATTAAGACTGTAATGGTATTCATATTACTAATAAACTTATATTCCCATATTGTATATTGAAATAATTACATATTATGTTAATCAAATATTGTAACAATATAGCGGCATGACTTCGAAAGGAGACTCATAGATGGCGCGGCTCATTGACTGGACACCGCTAGCGCTATGTAGACAGATAGGGATTTAACTCTATGTTGACTCCGTAATTTATATCTCTCACAGATCTCTCATAGTCTTACAGCCAGTCAGTTTAGTCTGATTAACTCTGACCCTTTTGATCATACAGGTTCTCTACTTTGAGACTAAGCACCTTACACTATCGAGATTATTTTTTAGTGATGAGTGTGATAATATCTAGTTGTTAAATGTGATATCTACCTGAACTGAACTAATCCTTTGGCAAGTTCATCTGGTTATTTGGTTGCGCGAGTCATCTTATCTTGTTAATCTGTTTTCGCGTACCGTGAATTTTTCTTTGTTATTATTGATTAAATCTTTGTGAACTCTAAATAATACTGAATATAGCTGGCGACCAACATGGGCCCAAAGTGTTTCTATGGTATAAATAAAAAAAACCATCGACAGGTTGCATAACAACTCATCTCGCATTGGTTTTAAAATCAACGCGAAGAAAACCAACGGTTTGTATAATTGCACCTGTCCTGATCCAGATTTCCTTCTGATTAGCGACGGAAAAAACATTGAGAGCGTCGACAGCTTCAAGTACCTGGGGGTACACATCACGGGAGATGGCATTTTGCAGAAAGAGCTCGCTATCTGAATGGGAATGGCTGCACGATTGTACTCGGTCAAAACCAAATGCTGCCTATTCGACGCTTGCATTCTGACGGTGTTGCTTTACGGTAGTGAATCATGGCACCTTATGAAGGCTCAGAGCAACCGTATACTGAGCTTCGAAAACATATGTTTGCAACGGATACTGGGTGTGCGATGGTATGACTTTAGGAGCAACGAGGAGATAAGAGAACCCACCAAGTAGCCTCTCTCATGCTGAGAGTGAAGAGGCGACGTTGAACCTGGCTCGGCCACGTGCTGCGGATGCCAGAAGAGAAGCTCAACCTGGCTTGCCTGTTTTTCAAACCGACTGGATTCAGGCGTCCTGGAAAGCCGCTAAATACTATCGATATAGTGTATACGGCGGATTTACGAGATGCTGGTCTGACCTGGAACGAAGTAAAAAGACTGGCGAGCGACAGGAATTCTCGGAGGCGCCGCGTAGTGTCCATATGCTCCAACTAAGGGGCAGATAAGGCCGAAGATATTATTATAGTATAGTACAATTTATCTCCATTATATAATCGACATAATAATATATGGTACAGTATTTTTGCTGATTACATAAATCATTCATAAAATTCTAAAAAATCCTTACGTCGAAACAACGATGACATATTCGACAATTAAAAAAAAAACTTTGATCGATTAGTAGCACGCCACAATCTACTTTAACACACACAGTACCTACCTATTTGGTATATTATATAATAATAATATATCACCATTTTTGTCCCGATCCATTTCGGTAGGTCAAAGATTGTTATTTTTACCAAGTATTTACTTATACTGTTATTGATCTCACATTCATGATTATTCTGAAAATTATTCTCCTATCAAAACTTTGACTGTAAAAACAAAATTTTTCTCATGTTATCGTGGATGGTCAGTTTTTTCTCTTTTATCATTTAAATAGTGAACTGCAGGGTTTGATATCCGATACGATAATATTTTTATAAAATGTCTATATATTATCTCTATTGTGTATAGAAAACGTACTGATTCGTAGCATTTCTCTGTTACAGGTAAACAACTTAACACCATGGGTCATTCTATGGTATTGTGTCTGCTGTTAATTGGAGTCATAAGCACTCAGCGGAGCTTTGTGGCACCTGCAGCGATTCCTCAAACTCCAACAGACCACGGTGAGTACATACAAAACATAATTTCTCTGAATCCTGACAATCTAAGGTGGTTCCACAGCCTTTTACATTACCAGTCAATAATTGACAAACATGATTTTCTTGTAGGATACTGCTCAACTTAGTTATTACTATATTTTTTTGGGAATGGGAAAACTCGGCGACAGGACGACTGGACGTCGCATTGTCAAATGAAATAAATAGACTGCATGGTTGCAAATAATCGGTCCCGTGCGGCTCCGTTCGGGATGAAATGTGAGCAATTAAATATTCATTCTGGCGCAATACAGCGCTGTGGAAGGCGGCCGTGCATAATCCACGGCTGTACAGACACGGCGGGTGGTGGAGGGTGTGTTCTTCGTTACGATTTTATACAGAAAGTAGACGAGAAATTTTAATCAGTTTCTATCTTTTTTTTTTTTTTTTTTTTTTTTTTTCGACCATGTCCGATCCTGATAGGATCATATGGGCCTCCACAGAGTGGAGGTTTGTATTGACAGATTTTGTTTTTTACGAGAAATGGATGTCAGCCACTTGGTCAACCTACTAGGTCCTTACCCTGACACACACAAATTGAAAAACAATGTGTGTACTTGCCAGACCTAGGATTCGAACCTGGGACCCACGGCTTTATAGTCCAACGCTTATACCTACTTACCTACTTAATAGTTTTAATTCATTTTGCTCTAAACATAATGTTTTTTATTGCGAATTGAGAATTATTATGCCTGAGACTTTATATAAAAATAAAAGAACTATCTTCTCGTTGGAACTTAAACATATTATGCACAATTAAATCATTATTTACGTGTGCATATTTAAATTCTCACCTAGTATTAAATAATAATAGAATAATTTAAATATATGTTTTAAAAGTATCTATAATTCACGAACGTTTATTTTTGTCAAATTGCATTCGATTGCGTGGCGCCCAGTTGTCCCCGCGCCGAATCATCCTAGACCCATTTTTTTACACCTTTGTACTACAATCAGCTTAGAAAGAACACTGACTTGTGTGTAGGTACCCGATGCGTCCAGTATCAATTTCTTATAATGATCCAAAAAAAATCTTGAATAAAAAAAAATATTAGTCGGCAGGGTTGGCGAACCTTTTTATGGTTAGGTGCCAAAAAAATTTTTTTTTGGATTTAACTAACCAATTTTTCTACCCACAAGTCGAAACATAATATTAGATTTCACTAGTCAATTCTCCATTATTCCCCTACTACTTATCATTGGTGCCTTTTAAATATTGGGGACGTTTAGCGACGTTGAGGTTCCACAATTATTTCGCGTAGATACAAACAGTATTTCCGGGTGCACCGTAGGTATGCAACCGCTGTTATGTTATATTTGGTTATAAATCAGATTTTCAAAAGTATCAGTTAAGGGTAATCTTTGAAAATCGAAATAATTTAAATCAAAATTAAGGTACATTTTAATTGTAAAACAATAAAAAAACCATCGTTAACACGCTTTTGTCATAAATAATGACTATTTTTTGCTCATTGCATCAATCGTTTTAACTTAGTTGTTGCATTTTGTTGTAAATTCATAATTTAATATAAATGCTACAACCATCATTTCAAGACACACATAAAATAGTTGAAATAGCCGTTGACAGTATCAACGGTAGAGTTACCTAATAAAAAAATATAGTACGCGTTCAACAACCTTGGAAAACTTCCATTAAACAAACATTAGAATGCCAGATCATAGAAACAGAACAGTGGACTATTCGCAAAAAAATGTACATAATTTCGTGTTTCAAACAAACAATTAGCAAAATTAAACACGGTATGAGTAGACGTAAAATCAATGAAAGTACGCAGCAAAAAAATAACATTACAATGTAAGAGCTATCCACAAATTACATACCTACCTACAAACCCTGAATATAAAAGGAAGGTAAACACGATTTAAAAAATGAGTTTAAGTTTATGGATTGTAACTAATATGGAAGTTCGAGGGTTTCTACTATATCCCCAATAAACAAAATTATATTACATAGTTATTTTTATTTGATATATATACTTAACTCATTTAAAACTAACACCGCGACTGGCGCGTTTGGAGTCGTTGGCCATTAGATATAATTAACGCGTTATTTAAAAGTGGTAATGAAATTGTGTTAATATAATATAGTTTTCAACTTTGTTTTGAGATAGAATTATAGAATTACATTATAATGTTATATTAAATCAGTTACAATACCTTTATTTAGATTACAAAGCTAAGTAGTAGTAGCCTTTCTTATTTTAAATATCTCAGATAACGTAGTTATTAGCAATTATTTGTATGAATCATAGACGGATCAATAGCTTAATGGATATGAGCACTCGGCTGAATAGTGAATTATGTGTTCGAATACCACTAATTCTAACTTTTTTTTCTATGTATATTTTATTTATTTATTTTATTTTATTTTATTTGGGAAACCTCACAGTCGACATTGAAAGTACATATTACAACTTTTTACATAATATACAAGGACCAATAATGGGTTTCCACATTTATTATTACATTTATATTAAACTAAAACAAAGTGAGATAGAAGAAACAACTTTAAAATAAGTATATAATATAAGGTATGTGTTTACGTGCGTGTGTATATATGGGTGAGAGTGCGTGGGAGTAGGCTTTGGTATTTATTGCGGTAGTGTGAAGTTAGTTTTGTATGTTTTTTCACAAATTGTTTTTGTGAATGTGTCAAATGTTAGGTGTAAAATGTCTGTATCGCTGAAAAAATTATTGTACGTAGTCATTATTCTAACGAATACAGCATTACTAGCGTAGTTAGTGTTGTGTTTAGGTATATGGAATAATTTTTGAGAGCGCGTGCGTTTCTGGGGTACATTTAAACATATGCTGGACTGCACTATTTCGATCGAGTCAATGGCGTTATGTATGATTTGGTGTAGGAATTTAATGTCGTGGACAGTGCGTCGTGATTCCAGGGAGTTGATGTTGTAGTTATGTGTGCTGGTGGAATTATGTTGTGTTACTTGGGTTGGAGGTGATGATTTGTGATATCTTAGGTGCTTGATGAATCGTTTTTGTACTTTTTCAAGTCTGATTTTTTGTGATTTATAGGTGGGTGACCAAATAGTAGAAGCAAACTCTAAGATGCTGCGTACGTAGGAGAAATAAAGTAGTTTTATGACGTGTGTGTTGGTAAATGGCTTACCTGTACGCAAAACAAAACCTAATGCTTTTGAGGATTTTTGTGCAATGTGATCAATATGAGCATTAAAGTTTAGTTTTATATCCAATAGGACACCCAGGTCTCTGACTACCGGAGTGAATGGGATTGGCGCGGAATTAATTTCATACTGAAATTTTATTGGTGTACGGTTTCTTGTAAAATAAATAGATTGACACTTGGAAGCATTTAGAGTAAGGAGATTCTGGACACAATATGATGTTAGGCGTTCTATGTCTTCTTGCAGTCTATGGCAGTCAGCAAGGCTATTCACCTCCGTGTATAGCTTTAGATCGTCTGCATATAAAATATAGTTTGCGTGTTGAAAACACTTGCCAATGTCATTGATATATGAGTTGAATAAAAGTGGCCCCAGATGAGAACCCTGGGGAACGCCTGAGGGAATAGAGATAAAGTTTGAGCGGTGTCCACCAATAACTACGGCTTGGCATCGGTTGTGAATGTATGAAGTAAGCCAGCGGAGTAGATCTCCGTGAATACCAAGTAGTTCTAGTTTCTGGATCAGGATAGTATGATTAACTCTATCAAAGGCCTTAGAAAAATCGGTGTAGATGGTATCTACTTGCGATTTTTTATCCATGGAATTAAGAAGATAACTAGAGAATATAGCAAGATTTGTTACCACCGACCTGCGTTGCATGAAACCGTGTTGTTTTTCGCTAATGTTTTTACATATAGCAGGGTAAAGTTGATCATATACTATACGTTCGAAAAGTTTACTGAGTACTGATAGTATCGAGATTGGTCTGTAGTTTTCTGCTCTCGAAGTGGAGCCGTTTTTGAAAATTGGGATCACAAACGCTTCTTTCCACTTGTGCGGAAATGTACCGTCTCGGAGAGATTTTTTGAAGATTATAGATAAGGGGTATCCAAGCTCATCTGCGCAGTTGATTAGGTAAACTGGGGGAATATTATCGCTTCCTGTGCCTTTGCTTACATCAATGGTTTTAAGGTATTTCAGGACGATGTTTTCGGTGATGATTATATTTGACGTCGCGGCGATGTTGTTTTTTGAGTTGATGCTGGATAGGCATGGATCTAGATTGGGATCAGAATTGAAAGTTGTCAAGAAATATGTAGAAAATAATTCGGTGACTTCAATGTCATCTGAAGCAGTGACGCCGTTGTAATGGATGTTTTTGGGGATTGTATGAAATTTTCGCTTGTTTTTGACGAAGGTCCAAAAATATTTAGGGTGGGACTTAATGGAGCGTTCGGATATTGTGATGAAATTTTTATAGCACTCTGTCTGCAATTTCTTTTGCCTTTTCCGTAATATACTAAAAGATTCATAATCTAGATAGTCACCATGAGTTTTCCATTTTTTATGGTACTTGTCCTTTTCTTTAATAATTTTGATAAGAGGTGTCGAATACCATCGAGGAAATGCTGAATTTTTTGTAGCTTTTTTAGGAATATGTAGCTCGATACTTTTGTTGAGAATGTTATAAAAACGTTCTACGGCGTCATCAATGTGAGGTGTGCTAAGACATTGAGACCAGTTGACAGAAGATAAATAGTTATTAATGGATGCATAGTCGCCCCGTCTAAATGCGAGTGTTTGTTTTTGATTTAACTTAATTCCGGGAGTTAGCACAGTATAAGGAAGATCGATCTCGAGAGCTGGATGATATGTATCCTCTGGGACTAATGGGTCATTTGAGTGACGCACTATTACGTCATTGTTTGACAAAACTAGGTCTAAGGCTCGATTTTGGATATTAGTTTGACCGTTATATTGGTTGAGTCCAGCTAGCGAAATACTGTCGACAACCAGAGATTCTGTAAAGTTATTTGTTTGAGATGGCGAGAAATATTGTGAGTGAATATGTTTCGTCCAAGATAAAGAGGGTATATTAAAGTCACCGATGATGAGGAAACGATCAGCAGCATATTCTACAGTCAGTCTGCAGATCGATTGAAAAAAGATAGATAATTTTTGTGAGTGGTAAGAGGTCCCCCCTGGGATGTATACGCATGCGACGTGAAGGTTGTAAGGAGTTCCGAGTGATTTGGAGGTAATAGTTACCCAAATACATTCAATGTTCTCAGGTTGCCAGGAACATTGACGAACAGCGTTGAGGGTACGCATGGTGCACAGAAAAACACCACCGCCCTTGGATTTTTCAGAGTTAGTGAAGCTACGGTCGCAGCGGAACACATCGTACCTGTTGTCAGTGATTTCGGCATCAAAGATATCTGGTTGCAACCAACTTTCAGTGACACCTATGATGTCGTAGGCGTTACTCATAACGTTACTGGAAAATTCGTTAGTTTTCGAGCGAAGTCCACGTGTGTTTTGATAATATATAATAAGATTAGGCATATTTTACAAAAGTCTTATTGAATGTGTTTAGGCCAAAAGTATAAGGGTATGCCATAAATAGTTTATTATTTTTATTTATTAGCAAATTAGTGCCAGTAAATAAATGATTTAGATTCCGATGATAATTGTGTATATTATAAGTATTACAGTGCTCAAAGTAGATTATCAAAAAGCATTGTACGTAACGTAGGTGACTAATTGGATTATAAGTATTCGATGTAAAGATAATAATTAGTGACACTAAGTTGCTTACGATAATATCTATAATGGTATATTTACTAAATGGGTAATAACATCGTAGTGTTAATGTGTGTGTTTTGTGAAACGTAATATGAAGAAAACAGAAAACATAAATGAATATTATAAGTGAAAAAAAAATCCATGTCCATAATATCGCCGTTATCCTTTGGCCAGCTTTTCTAGGTCCCCCTCCGAATTTATGAGGATAGCTGGAGACGTTTCCAGCTTCCTCACGAATATTTTTCCGTTTCGCACCCAAGTAAAACGGAACCCCAGGTCTTTAGAGCCTTAGTTTTTTGCGTGAGGTGCTCGTTCACGTACACCGGGAACGATGGGCCTAGAATGTTTAGAGCTGATGATTGGCAACCACCTTTTTGAGAGGCCAATCTGCGCATGCCAGAGATAAGATCAGTTTTCAGCTGCCTGCGGGCTAGTTTCGCTACAATAGGTTTCGGCCTGCTGGGGGTCGGTGAGCGTTGGGCCACCCTCGTCGCGAAAACTATATCGCTGGCACTAATTTTGACTCCTACCTCGTTACCCAGTTTACTGATGATGGCAGAGAGGTCCTCTGACTTTCCTTCGGGCACTCCAAGAATTTCTACACTTTCAAGACGGTCCCACTTTTCGATGTTGTCGAGGCGTGTTTGCAGCGTGTCGACTGTATCTTTAAGTTGGGTGATGTTATTTTCGAGTTTATCCATGTGTTTGATTTTTTCGTCAAATAATTGAATTTTTTTTTCCTGTTCTTGGAATTTATTGTTTATGAATGCCATTGATGTTTTGAGATCAGATAAATCATCTTTCAAAGATTATTTTCAAAAATAGTTTAATTTAGCAATGGTGACAGTTTTCGCTTAAAGCTGTAAACACTTCATCCGTCAGGGTAATCAAAACTAGGCTAATCCAAAAATAATCCTCGGAAAATCGGTTTGACGATAGAAATAGCATTGACGAGTGTAAGGGGATGGGGCGAATGGTAGAGACCTACTTACAAATGGCCATGTGGACGCTAAATTCTCATTTCGGGATGAGTATTTGAATAGTGACGAATTAAGTAAAATAATCATCAATTAAAACGTCCCATGAAATTCTGGCGAGACGTATTTCTGTCTGTGAAAGGATAAATATAGCTACTTCAAAATGGCAGCTTTTCAGGAGAGATATTATATGAATGATTTTTGATAGTACGCTAATTTACCAACGTAACATTAAATAATAGTAAGAGGGCTCGCACATCAGAACTCGCCGCATGCGTCTTACGACGAATTCGTCGATGTGACGTCATCGTAAACCAAGAAACAAACGTTATCAAATGGACCTTCGCAGATTGGCCGATGCAACTGCAACTCTGCGACCCTGCGACATTCGTCTAGTTGCAATGGCCAAAGCGTGCATGTCGATCTCGGGAATGTCGCCTCCGCGCAAGCGCACAGCTGGCGGCCATCGGTCATTTCTGTCTTTGTCTCTGTCTACAATGTCATTGATCGCTCACGCCGCCGCGTTTGACGTTTGTTCATACAATCAACACAATAAAAATGGCAGACGAGAGACTTCTCTTTTTTCGTCTTTGACGTTTGCCGCTGGGCAGATGTGCGAGGATGTACGATGCAACATTCGTCGAAATTTTGTCAACTTTTGATTTATGGCCGTTAGGCACACAAGGCGAATTGTGATGTGCGAGCCGACTAAGTGAGATGTCATCAAAATTATTATGTAATATGACATGTGAACCGTTTTACTAAAAATTTCCCGGTGCGCTCGAAAAACCATGTTTTATTTTGATTCGCTAATTATTTTATGGTTGTTGAATTATGCATAAAGAAGAAACTCCGCTCGTTAAATTTAAAAACACTGAAATTCCTATTATTAAACATTATATCAGGGGTAGTCAACCTAGTCCCTACCGCCCACTAGTGGGTGTTCCAGCTTTCATGGTGAGCGGTAGGGGTTTTAAAAACATTTTCATTATGTTTTCATAAAATATTAAAATATTATTTCATATTATGACCAAAGAAAGAAACCGCTTGAATATTTCCGAAAGAAGAGACCTTCGTCTGTTTGTCATACAAATTGTGCCTGATATCCAGTATTTAGTTTCGCAGCATCAGCCTCAGGTATCTCATTAATAATTTAATTAATTAAGTATAATTAATTAAATGTAATTTCACCAGACTTCGTGCTTCTATGTATGCAAAGTATAAATACAAATATCGATTTAACTACAGTAAGTTGTTTTATAAAGATTTATTCAGCCAAACTTAGCGAATGTCTGACATAAAGTAATTAGATTTGGTAAGTAATTATTATTATATGCATTAACTTGCTGTAACTGCTTTATAATTTTTATTAAGTAAAGTTACTTCCCTACTTTATAAATTACCATTACCTACTGTGGAACCGGTGGGTGGTTAGAAATTTTTACTACTAACAGAAATATAAAACTGGGCGGTTGCTATAAAAAGGTTGACTACACCTGCATTATATAGTGCGAAACAGAGTGATAAATGCACACTGAGTTTATTTTTTTCAATATAAAAGCGAGTAAGTTTATTTTTTGAGTAAGATTGTGAATCTATCAGCGCGGTCAATTTTATTCTCTGGGTATGATGCGTACGTAACAATAATTGATTTCGGTCAAAATTGGAAATATATTGTTGAGCATCATTTTTTGAAAAGATATAAACAAGTTAAAGTATATTATAGTCTTAACTGAAAGATGGACTAGTCAAGATTACTGAATTATCTAATTAGAAGTTACTACTTTTTTCATTTTACCAGTATTTTTCTATTTCTCGACCTTCTGTACGCTAACTTTTTTCGTAGATTTTAATGAAATTTTTGATATATCTCTAGAAAATCTCTTTAATAATGAAAAGAAAACAAATTGGAAAACTATAACGTGTATATGGCATTTATTGTTTTATTATTATTTACTAAACCAATAAACAATTTTGTTCGCAACCTACATACTGTAAAGATAATTCTTGCTTTTTATACAAAACAATGTACGCAATATAAACATTCTAATATCCACTATAGTAATATATAATATAAAACATAGGTAAGCTTATATATGTAACGTTTTTCTGTCTTAAAATTCGGTATACAGGTACTAATGCAATCACAATACATTCTATTAAAATTTGGGACAATGAAAACTTGCATTTGTGCTTTATATTTTGGCTCTGGCATGGTTATAGTAAATTGTATCATGTATCCTACACCCTTTATTCTTTTTTATTGTTAAAAAATACTATGGATTTGAAACTAAGCAAGCTAAACAGATCTACTTAGTTACTAGAAGCTTTCATATTAGATTACTAGGAAAATATCTGCGGTTTATGGCCTTCAACTTTTTGTCTTTTATTATTCTGTAGAGCTTTTCTTATTTTCCAAGCTTTTTTAGTAGTCCAGAATTGTTGGCTTGTTGTGTTGTGGTTTTTATTTAACTGAAGCCTTTAGTTGATCATTATCAGCTGAAGAAGAGCGCTCACAGCCGACTTAATTTTCAAGGCTCTCGTCCGTAATATTTTTTTTGGAGCCACCATTGTACTATACAGTACTACTAACCACACTAAAAGCATTGTTTATTCTACTAGAAATTTCGGTACTGTTCGGTTATACCGGAGGCAGCGGAAAACGCATTTTGAAAATAGCCGATAAACTGGATTATTTGTTAGTTTGGGTTAGTTTAGGTTCGGTTAGGTTGGGTTAGGTTAGGTTAGGGTAGGTTAGGTTTGGTTAGGTTAACCTAACAAATAATCCAGTTTATCGGCTATTTTCAAAATGCGTTTTCCGCTGCCTCCGGTATAACCGAACAGTACCAAAATTTCTGCTACTTTACTTCATGTTTTGTATAAACTGCTTTTATTTGCTTCTTTCAACAGCTCGATTTGAAGTAAAATTAATAATAAAACCAAATATGACGGTACTAATAGGTACATACATAACAATGGAATTTAATATAATATTAACAACCCAATTAAATCACATATCCATAAAAAAATGTTTTAAAATAAATAAAAACAAAACCGCAATTATGTTCTTAATAGGTAACAATGACAAAAATAGATTATCATATACGAAATACATCAGATAGATTTGTTGCATTTAACTAAAACGAAAAGAGGACTTCATACGTGGCCTTGGGTCAACAAGCTTCTCGTCATAATGGCGTATTGTTTTCTACGGTGTTGAGATACTTTTGATAATTCATTCGAAATACATATAAAAATGTTCTTTCATGCAACTTCAATGCAAAATTTCGAAAAAAATATTTTTTACTTTTTCATAATATATTCTGGTGGCACAAAGCGTCATCCTATGGGAGGAGTATATCAATATATACCTATTATATAATATATTACACCACAAAATGTATAGTAATGAAAATTCGATGCAAAAATCGTTTCAATCTTCGAGAAGTCCATTAAATAGACAAATGTTGTCAAAAATTCGTGACGTAATAGTCTCTCAGTCTAGTCGATAATTTCAATTTATTTTGGCCATAACAAGATTAGAATTGTCAAAGTACAAATTTAATATCCGAAGTATCCCTGTCACAACGTTTTGCAAAACGATTTTGTGCCACGTCTTGTTATGTATCGTTTTGTACGCAACAAATAAATTATTATTTGTAATCATTCTACAAGTGTTTAAAATGTCTTACATAGCTACTTCATCAATAAATCAATCTTTATTATTATTAGATGTAATAAAATAGAATTGTTCGTTGTAAAATTTTAGAAAGATCACAGTGATTACACGAATGTTATAATATGGTATATTTGAGATCATAGGAGATGATAATTTCTATATATAAGTCACCTTTTTTTTGACCATATCCGATCATATAAACCTCCACAGAGTGGAGCTTTGTATTAATAGATTTTTGTGTTTGCGAGAAATGGATGTTAGCCACTTACTCAATCTATTTATTAGACCCATACTCTGACTCCAAACACAAATTGAAAAACAATATGTGTATTTTCTAGAACCAGGATTTAAACCTAGGATCCACGACTTTATCAATCGACGAGTAAGCTGCTTGGCCATCGTGGAGTCGTTCCATCATAAAGTATACATATTTTTAGAAAATCAAAACATTCAAAACAACGCTGTGATAAAATTAAAATGAAAAATTTTATCAAAATAATAAGATCCCTACCCATTTCTTCTGAAAGTTCCACGAACTCAACCACTGTGTATATATTTGAATACTTTACGAAGATTCAACATGTCCCCTATTATTGCATACACTCATCTTTCAGAGATATTCTTAATACTAAATTCAATGGAACACTGTTACACCCCATCTAGATATCGTATGACTCAATCGGAAATCTTTATCTCATCATTTCCATCTCAATAATACCAAAGTGAATTTATATTATGACTCATTCGATAGGTATCGTATAATACTACACATACTATCATGAATAGCATGCATTATATGCATTGTTGAATCTATGAAAAATGTGACGATTGAAAGAATTGAAAGGTTTTCGTTTTCAGTGTTCGCTGTTGGCTGAATGCATTCCAGACGGTGATATGTTAACAAAAGAAAATTCTCAGGAATACTTTCTCATAAAAAGGATTTTTTTTTAAATTTCTTTAAAAAAAATTCTTCAATGTTTTTGACATATATTATGTATATACAACTAACAATAATGCAAAAGCATTTTAATATCACGGTTGCATAATAATATATCCTACTGTTAACGATAAAGTATCATTGTATAATAATATAGCTTAGTGGCTTTAGTGGCTTTAGTGTGCTCTTGATTGGTTATGCGAAAGTTTATTTGATGTTACTCAAATAACCATTAACCAATTCTTATCAAAATCTGACATACGTAATACACCGTGGAGGCGATCCTTATAATAGTATAAGTGTATCTTTACCTTCATCTTTACATATTTATATATTTTTATCAACAAAGTTCAAATCTATTAAATGAAATAATAAAAATAGTAAATTACAATATTCGTCCTTAAGTGGAACATAAATGTGATTAAAGTTAAACTACCAGACATTCTTAAGAAGAGTTGTTGGTAACTCTTTATCTAACATAGATTGAATAGATGCATATGTGAATTTTTGCTAGACATGATTAGAAACCGTCGATCCAGCATATTTTAGGGTACCTAGTGGTTTCTAAGCTCTATGTTACTGCACCCCTCTTTAAAAAAATAATTATGGCGTCTCTCTCCTTATTTGATAAAATAATACACACATATTTTTAAATGGTAAAACATGTATTAATACAAAAAATGAAAAAAAGTGACAGAATACTAACAAGGTTTTATTATATATATTAATATTTTCATTTTTAAATAAATTGATTTTTAATGGGATGGATGTGCTTGTTTAGCACAAAGTTTATCAATAATTGCAGCTATGTAATTCAGAAAATTCCGTTTCAAAAAACATGATAATACGAATAGCAGCATTACTTTTCTTGACAAAGTATTATATTATTCACTTCGATTCAACTAAAATTGAACAATGGATTCCATCTGAAATTTTTGTTTCAATGAAAAATTCTATCATTTTTTTTTCTTTTCAATAGTAGTCAATCCAGTTTGAAAATCGCTGTTTTAGGGCGGTACGAATCTATTAATTCACTTCATTTACTCACCGATTCATCATCTTTGCAATTTACATCACACTACATAGGTAGGTATACTTTTATACCTCCTTGCTCATTGGTTTCCTATGTTCCTTTTTGTGTTATGGCTAACATGACTCTTTCTGTAGCACATTGCAATACTGATACTCCTAATTTTAGGATTTTCGTTCGCGTTTCACATTGATACATAAGCTCTGTATGTACTTTAAAACAACTTACGCTTTAATCAAAAGAATAAATAATATGATTTTGTTAATACTAGGATTAATATATGGTACAGAAAATATTTTGTATGCCATTTTCCTCATGTTTCAGATTTTGTTAAAAGAAATATAAATGCGAGTTAAGAGATATTAGTGGTTCACGGTCGATATGCCGCATTCTCACGTGGCGGGTTATTCTTTAATGTGGCAAAAGTATACAGCAGACAGCTAGCTGTAACAACTGATACATTCACTGAACTGAGACGAGACATCTCGTTTAAAAAGGCATTATATTTTATGTAAGTAGCAAAAAATGTTACATCAAAAACAAAATCCACTATAAAATGTATGGTGGAATTCATGTTACTAAAGGGGTTGGTAATTCTTTTTGTTTTAATATAACGTTCTTGCAATTTTTATTTTAACTGATTTCACATCGTTGTTTTTACACATATTAATTATAACCAGAAAACCGATTATTAAGATAAAAATTCAAAGATCAGTTGCCATAAATTAAGACTTCAACGGCAGTTTTGGTTTATGGCTTAATTAGGGGCAATACAGAGCCATCTGAATTTTCAAAAATTTTACCAATATTGAATGCGTTTTGCATTTACGTGACATTTAGCGCGAATAATGATACAGAAGTCAATAGATATTATTTACTACATTATTTAAAACATATTTTTTCATATTTAAATATAGTACCTTCTTACCGTCACAAACAGAGGGTAACACATGTCCCATTATTTTTGGGGGAGATATCACCATTTTTTAACAATACAACAAGCAGGGAATTCAGAAATAATTGTTTTGTGACAACAAACCACGAGGCTCAATCGCAGTGTGTGTTAGTAGTAAAACTATTACAGATGGACCTAGGTTTGATAAAATAATAAAGAATATTATGTAATATTATGATAACACTGAATATCGAATCCGGAACCCCCGGTATGAGAAGCCAGTATCATACGCACTGTAATACGAGGGTCGTGATCATTGTACCGATTAATCGAAAAATTACATAAAAAATATCCGGGTTTCATGTTATATTATTCATTGTATGCCGTATTCAATAATATTGTTTTACGGGCAATGAATTTAAATTCTCAATCTAATGCTCTGTTACTTGAATAGTCTGTTAAAATAAAAACTAAAAATATATTTTTTTTAAATCATTATCATGAAAATGCTTCACTTGGTATTTGGTTTAATATTTACATTTGTATGCGGTATAGCAATGTACTTTGACGATATCCCGCGCTTGAAAATTTATAAAAAGTCGGTTGGAACATTTTCATGATAATGCAAAATAATTTGCTTCATCTCTTCCCTGTATTTTTGAACATTTTATTTTTCAAGAAAAAAGTTTTTTTTTTCACTGAAGTTGGTCGGAGAGAAATCATTATTAACTTTTAAAAAACATTTATTTTTTTGGTAGACAGATGAAATGTTTAAATTATCTTTCTTGTATATTTCAACGAGTATGTGGTGAAATGGTATTTTTTTTGTTTTTTGAAAAGAAAAGTTTTTAAAACAGAAAAATATAATATACATAATAAAGTCAATTTTTTGTCGGAGATTTCATATCACATTGTACTATGATCAACGTCTGTTTGACATAATATTATTCTGTATAGAAATGATGAAGACTCGGAACTAAACGATTACACAACGTTGACCTTAGTTTATAAAACATATTCAAGTAGACAAAATATTTTAAACGTCGATAGTATAATTGCCACGAATAATATAAACTGATTTATATTGTATTTACAGTTTAGCGAACTAGCGACGTATGTTGTGTTATACTGGTAATAAGTTAATTGTAATTCTTTCACTAATTATCCTTGGTGTAATTTATAAAAAAAACGCCTAACTAAAGATTAATGAGTACCTATTAAATAATATCATTTTGTTACGTCTTATTCATATAACGGTGGTTTGAAAATCAATTGTTATATGAATTTCACATATTATGTTTTTATTGTTTCAGACAGACATTCATGTGTATAAATATTTTACTATACGTGTGTTGTTTACATACCTAATAAGTTTTTATCAAATATGAGTAGATACCAAAATATAATAATTAATTTTGTGTAATAGTATTCAATGATGTTATTAATAACAATTACAAACATTTTCTGTTTTTTTAACCATATTTAATTTTAAACATCAATATCCTGGAGGCATCTAGTATTTTAAAAAATTATTACGTACCGAGAAAAAATTCAGACACAAATATTTTTATGATTATTGAATATATTTTCTTGGGTGTACCGATATTTATACATCAAAACTACTACTTCTAATTAAAATATCACTGATACAATATTATTTAATTCCCTGTTTAGGTATTTGTGAATTAAAAATCTTTTTATTAATTTAAATACGTAGTTATAGAAAAATACCTTAACGTAATATAAATTATCAATAAATTGATTTAATTTAAATCTATCGTATTATTTGCCAGATGCCCATAAGAAATCAATAGTTGGACAATGG
Organism: Rhyacophila brunnea; assembly: GCF_057557595.1. Taxonomy (NCBI): domain Eukaryota; kingdom Metazoa; phylum Arthropoda; class Insecta; order Trichoptera; family Rhyacophilidae; genus Rhyacophila; species Rhyacophila brunnea. Next base: position 39,009,155 of record NW_028232752.1, read on the forward strand.
TTTTAAAAGCAGTAATTTCATTTAGAATTACAGTAATTTCATTTGCAATTACGCTATAATTTATTTAAAATGGGAAATTTAAATTTTTTGACAATAATTACACATAATAGGTTCATATTATTATATAAGTGTATGTGGACATCTACTTTATTTTAGTCACATAATAGCATCGCTGACCTTTCCTATATCACGAGAAACTAACAAATATATATTTTATTTTATAATAGCATGATACATTACAATAAAAAGTATAATTTAAAAAATATCGTAGAAATACATATAATATATGAAAATCTATATGTAAATTTAATTAAAGACACTCAAATTTTATAAAAAAAATCCGGCTATTAACGTTTTACTTTCAACTACCTTGAAATACAAATTGGCACTTTTGTATATGAGATTACTGCCTAAATCCAGTAAATTAACCACATGAGTAGAAACAATGGATAAAAATCAAATCCGGTGAAAGCGGTTCCGGTTTCGTATGGATAAGAAATATTACAGATGCAGTTTCTTTTATGATTCATTTACCTATGACAATAGCAAACACGAAAGGTCATGGTGCCAGCTCAGGAAGTGGTCGTGGATTTCACTATTTACCCTTGTATTTACCCATGCCGTTAAGTTTACGCTGATAAACGTTTAGTTATTGTTATTGATCCTATCATTTCTATTGATCTGAATGCCAATAGATTCTTCGTGGTTGGTATAGATCGGATAGAAATATAATAAGTAAGCAGTCGACCTACTTTCCTAAATAACAAAGAGAAAATAAAGACAGTATGGAAACGTCTATTTTTGTATTCGATATGGAATGCTTCATGAACTCTTTGCGAATTCCACATTTTGCCACACTGTTTCACTTAAATTGCAATATTACATCTTGAAAAGTTATAAAAAGACAGCCATTATCAACGTTGACTAAAATGCATGTCATACAAATATTGTACTTTTCCATGCAAGCACTGAGAAAATACATTGTACCGTAAAATGGATGATGAATTTTATATAAATCTACGCGGAAAGACTACAAAAACCACTGAATAAGGATGAGGCAAGATCACGCAACACGATAGGGGTCGTTAGGCTGGTGAAATGGCAATGAAATAGATACGTCACTCGGCGAATGGGCAACCGCTGGACAAATTCATTCATGCAGTTGTACACAAAGGCCATTGCCGACGATGTGGTTTGTCTTTTATCGAACATGCCAAGACGGCCGCCTCGAAGACTAAGATAGCCTATCAAAAGATGGCCAGAATGGTGGGGGAGAATTGGGGATTTAGTTATAGGCTCCTTAAAGTCGCATACTGCCCAATATTTTTTGAAATTGCCGGTTATGCCTCCAGTGTATGGAACCCTAGAATAAATGCATTATCTAGAGTAAGAAGCGCTTTAATTAGCGGAGCACAGAGGATATTTCATGTCGCTAAAGACAAATGCAAGTGAAATAATTTTTTTTTATTTTCTAAACCCTTTTTTAAGCACTAATGTGCATGGTTGCTACACCAGTCCCGTGGAGTTTTGTTTCAGGACTAGGAAGTGTATCATAAAAATTTTTCATTCTGATACGTCATTTACAGCATCATGAAAAACGACCGTGCACACATCGTGACTGCATATACATGGCGGATGGAGATGGGGTAGCTCAAATCATTGCTCTAAAATACGCTGGATCGACGAACTCGTCAAGTTTGATGGGAGTACGTGGCAGCAAATAACTAAGAACCGAGAAGAGGTATTAGTGCAGTGGTGAATCCGTTATTCAGCGCTGAATTGACTCCAGTCGATGATGATGAAAACCTATCATATTTGAAGGCCAAGCGGAAAGAATGATAATTGTCCACAAAAATCGCAAAATGGGTTAATGATGCCATCTTGTGGAGAGTTTTGTAAACTATTAGATGGAATACTGTCCAGATACTTACCTCAGAAAAAAACAGTCAAAATCAAAAAAAAGATCCTTGTCACAAACATTTTACAAAGAATATTTATACAATAATGTATTTAATTTTCTTTCCAAAACTTTATATTTAACTAGAGTGGATTGTCATTTTTAATTAATATTAAACTGACATGAGAGATAACTTTAAAATTTAAGCTTAATAAAATATAATATAAGAAGGAAGCTATTAAGTTTTTTCACTTTATCTCAAAACTGAATAAAATTAATGAATGTGACAAAGATCTTTCTTTCTGCCTACCCTTCATGTATTAAATTCGTGAGGAGTATTTTCCAATTTATGTATATAATATTATGTAACCATTTTAAATTTAAAACGCATTATTTTTATATCCACTTATTTTATGCAAGATTTTAAAAAAGATAAAAAAGGGTCGCAAATACTGTCACTTGCATTTAAATAAATTACAAAATAAAAAGAACTTTTTATATACCACGTTTTTAAATTTTCTGTTGAATCATATAAACTTGACAATTATATGTATTAATAAATACTTTTTTGTGTACTTGATAGAAATACTGAATAAATATAGAATAAGTACTGAAATGTCATTTTGACATTTCATATTGATTTCCATAGTAACGCACGTATATATTAATAATTTAGTTGCTAGAACCCCCTTAGCAACCAACAATAATAACTTTCCATAAAAAACAGAATTAACTGAAAATGGATTTAATTCTGCTTAAAAATGGCTAAAAGTATTAAAAAATGCATTGTGATCATGTTCTGATATATTCTATAGTTTCAAATGTCTAGCTAGTCGGGAAGTTAGTTAAAAATCTTCAATCGTCCAATACAAATCTTGGAAAAACAAGAAAAAAAATGTATTGGACACACAAGAAAAAATCTGTACCGGACAAACAAGAATACTAGCTAATAAAAACGTGGTAATAAAATACAAACGAATACCTATTCCATCGTCTGCCACTTACATACAAACTATGTTTCCTATTAGAATTTATTCAATAGTATGAGAAAGTGTCATTTTTAAAACGAATTTTTGTTGTTTGATGTCTACGAATTTAAAAATCTATCGGAACCACTTGGGTGCCCTGAAAATATATTTTCTCTGTCTTTACTACGATAAATTTTCGTTTGGTTTTTTTAGCTTAAATTTAAGACTTATTGCTTATCTAACGAAATTGCATATTGAGTGGGCAAGGTAAACATGCTACTTTAAAGAAATTCAAATGCACCACAGCAACATATTATTATGCAATTTATATCGAAGGGATTGAACCTACCTGCAGGCATATTATGATGTAATGGATTGGTTAAGCTGAATAACTTGGGTGCCTTCAACCCTTGTATTTTTTCTGTGACTATGATACATTAATACTCAGTTTTTTTAGCCAGTATTCACCTAAGAATTGCTATCTAACACACATGTGTGTAAAGTATGCAAGCTAAACGTAAATATCTTATTTATATATTATTTTTAACAGATACCTATATATTATTTCACCTTTATGTAATATTATAACCAAACTTGAACTTTCCACTGTAACAATTTTATTTTTCATTAGCAAATAGGAAATTTCACCACATTTTCATATTCAGTTTCGAGTAGTTCTGGATAGATAGTATATTATTATTCAATAAATTAGAATTGAATATTTACTTACTAACGAACCGATTTAATTAAACATTTGATAACGTAGTAGTTATAATATATCATTAGGTAAAATAAAACAACACGGGCTTTCATACATTTAATTCAAAAACTTTCATGTGAGAAATGTACACACATTTTTATTATAACAACGAGCACGAGGAAATTTAATGTAACATAATGAAATAAAAGATTTTTTTTAAAATCTACGAATAATTTACGGGAAAGGTCCCATTTAATTTAATTATTTAGACATTTTGTGTTTTGCAACTATAAATCAAATTTTTGCGTGGGACAATAATATATAGAAGGGTGACCCTCGTAGTACGGTGCGTATATTGCTGGCCTTTCATTCGGGGCACTCTGGGCTCGATGTCGGTGAGGCCACAATATTTATGTGATTTTCTCAAAGCCCGGGTGTTTATGATTGTTTAAATTCTACTACTAATTAGACAAGTTTAGTGTTCCACTACATTTCTGTCATTTAGCCTCATGGCCTGTTGTAGTGTGAAAAATAATATATATATATTTATTATTGTTGTTTTTTTTTTTAAATTGATTCGTTGCATAAACCATTTTTGCATTGTTGCACAAAAAATAAGTATTGAATATATATATATATATATATATATATCAATTTAACAAAAAAAATATATTGGTAAATTCAGAAATAAATATAAATGACAGTAAGTATTCACCATTCGACATAATGATGACGTATTTAAGATAAGTATCATTGTTTTACATTTAAACGAGTCTTTTATGGTCGTATTTCAGTAGCGAAAGGTGGAGGTAAGCTGTTAAGATTCGACATAAATAGCGCACACTAAAATTTGTCAGTCATACTTATTTATTTTCATTGAACTAAAAATACAATTTGCAGACCAGACGGTACTGGTTAATTTTTAAAATTCAATTAAACCCTTCATAACCAAACCATAATAGTTTATGTATGCTACGGGTGATCCGATAAAATAGTGCACACTTTTTCAGTCATACTTATTTGTTTTCCTTGAATTAAGAATATGTATTACAGATGGTGTTGGCTAATTTTTTTTTTAATTCATTTAAGTCCTGTCTAAAGCAAACCATAATCGATAAAAAATACCCTTCTATCTATAAAATATCTAAAATTATGTGTGGTTTAATGACATTTATTTAAATATTTTGTAGATAAATGAATATCTTTTTACTATTGTCTACCATGGCTTGGATTAGGAAATGTTTAATTGAACTTTAAAAACTAACGAACACCAACTACACATTATTGTACTTTTCAATGAAAACAAATACGTTTGACTGATAAAGTTTATCGTGCACTATTAATGTCAGATCTTAACAGCCTACCTCCACCCTTCGCCACTGTCGTATTCTTACCTTCAATTCTTACTTTCAGTAATTTCTTTTCCATGGAAGGTTATTTTTTGATAACTTATATTTTTATTTCCTTCCCATTTTGTGTGTCAAAAGTGTCAAAAAAATAAATAATTCTGAAAAATAACGTCAGGTTGGGTGACTTTTAAATATTATTAATAAGAATCCATATTGAAATAATATAATGTATATTTTCTTGTCACAGACCTATGTATTTGACAAAGTTAATGTTTAATAACGATCAGGAGTAATGTATTTTCCATTAAAATATTTTACATCGTCGTGATTATAAAACCGTTCTCATTTATTGTGACGGTTGAGTAAAGACAACAAGTAGGTACATATTTAGAATAATATGTTGACCTAAGACAACAGTAGCAGCCATGATAAACCACTTTGTTTACTGGTATACCTTTAAAACCATATATGCCTTTGAAGTAAATATGCTGAAAACATGTCAAGTGTACCGTAAAATTTACAAGTACGATGCGACATTGCCAATTAACGTTACGGACTAACGGATAGCGGAAAATGGATTGGTCTAATGCCCGTATAAGCCTGCTTTATCCACTATCTAATATTACGTAACATGATTATCTTTAATACTGGAGCTAGCTATTATAATAGAATTTAGTTGGAATTGAGAATTATCTTTTTAATGATAATATTACCGCACAAACGTGACGATAGCAGGAAAGCGAAATCTCGCGAAGAAAATTATTTCATTTATATCATAATTTTGACACCACACAACTTGGTTGGCCTTAGTCTCCTCCAGAAACTGTCTTATCCCCAAAAACCTAGTGCTGCCATTTTACAGCGGCTTTGGCAACCCAACTTCGAACCTTCCGTGACGAAGTCTAACTCTATATTAAGTTTCAGCCGTACCTACCTACATCTTTTCTCTTAATCCCAAGTGATGCATACATAGTCCGCCTTGATAGTATTATGTTATTAACTTACCTAGCGAATACAGCGCAGCTTGTGCATTTTTATATGCCACGTGATATTTTCACACCTCTAAATTGAGTATAGCCCATCAATTTACATTAACCTCCAAATGCCAGTTATTTAAAATACACAAAGATTCCTCTAATTATTTCTTCTAGTAAATATATCCGTCTTTATTTCGTTCTGTTTGGTGAGGAACCAGAATTCTGACCTATATGTTAATACTTGAAGCTGGATAGTCTAATAGATAGTTGTTTTAAATTTCTTCAGAAGCTTTTATAACAAAATAACACTCGTTAGCGAGTTTTATTTGGCGGTTCTGATTAATATAATTATCTTAAGTTTAATGTGAAAATTTAAAAAAAAATTGTAATTTTGCAGTATGATTTATTGTAGGTATAGTAGACATGATGAAAAATTGTATACTTAGCTTAATTGGTTAAGAACACTCACCCGGCAAGTGGGTGATATGTGTTTTAATCTACTTCGATTCAGGTTTCTCAAAATGATATGGATATTTTAAATAATATTATTTATAATGGCGATAACGCCAAATTTTTGTCATTAGGACGTATATATTATTTTTCAATGTGTGTTTGGAGTCAGAATATGTATCTAATAGGTTGAGTAAGAGGCTTACACCCATTTTTCGTAAAAACAAAATTCTGTTTATACAAACCTCCATCATGTGGAGGCTCATATTATGATCTTCTTAGGATCGAACATGGTCAAAAAAAAAATATTTATAAATACTCTTTCGATTCTCATTAAACTTGTAAATCTATTTTTACCCAATTTAAAACAATGTATTATTTAACCTCTTAATTGAAATAAGCTCTAAGATTAAAAAGCCTCAAAAGAGATAAAATCAAAAGTCGATCACCTCTGATACTCCATAATCAATGGAAGAAAAAAAATAGTCTAAAGCTACATAGATTTATCGAAGTCACGATTGTGCTCTTAATTAATTCGGTTGGAAGTATTAAAATCCTTTCAATGTAGAAAGAGTATTTTCTCTTAATTAAAGAAATAGTTGTGCGTTTCAAAGCAAGCTTAGGAAACCATTTTATTAACTGTGCCCATACCCTTACTCTCCCAGGACGTACCTTTAGATCTATTGGCACAATGAATAGGTCGCAAAATTACAATATATGATATCTTAAGATTATTATGAATATACAATCTTAATTTGCATGTCCTAGAGAGCACAGCTTCTCCGACTTCACTTAGGTTTATTGTGACGACTCCTATGGTCTTGTATTTCTGTACCACTATCTGGTAACATTTGCGCTTCTGTATTATAACGCGACCCAACTACATTGTGATCATTGCGTTGGCGGAGTACAAACTAACAAATAGTAAAATTCGATCATATCGTCGCCTGAGAACTGTAGTGGGATATCCAAAAAACCCCTTTTTTATCTGCTTATAAAATTCATTATTTTTAATAGTGTTAAATGCTGTACTGAGATATTTGGTCTTACTAGTAAAATTTCTTTGTATGCGAAATATACCACTATAACATTGAATAAATAATCCCACTAAATGTTAAACTAGGATAACATACATGTCTTACTATAACACTCAAACAATTTAATAAAAATATGTTACTGACAAAATATATTATGGTCGTATGCCTTTGGATTTTCTTTAAATACTTCCTTTATAATTATAGATGATGAACAAGTTTTAATTTTACTAAGAATATAAAATAATGAATTTCTTTAAGCCGCAATACTATGTTTTTTAGATGTCCCACTACAGTTCTCAGGCGACGATATATTCTCTAAAAAGATATTTTCATATTTATAATTGAGTATGAATACCATGTAATTTAGAAGTAAGTAGATGTAATTATGGAAACTTTGCTGGTTGCAATAAGTTTTCATTATTATATTTTAAATTTTTGTAATCAAAATGTAACAGTTTGTTTCCTTAATAAAAAAAAATGACTTTGTTTTGAGAAAAAAGATTTTGTTAATATCAATAACATACATGCACAATTCATAAGTGATGATGCACTTCAAAACCGTTTGAATCGTGTTTGATCTAATTACTTCACTAGAGCGTCGAACCACCGCGTCTTTGTAATATAAGTGAAATTGAAAAATACAATATGTATTAGCAAGCGAAGCATTGTACTGCTCTTTGTAGCAGTATATGTGCGAGTCAGGGTTTCAACGCTATCTATAAACAACAATAAAATTTTGAAACTAACTGCACCCTGTAGAGGCCCAAAGATCCAGTTTATCTAATATAGAAATCACATTTGGTGAGTTTAGTTAAAAGCAAGTTTAACATTAATAAAATTAAATGCTGTTACCAATTTATTTAATTGTTACTTGTGTGAAAAAGATTACAAAACCTTGCTCTATCTATACTGAAACAAATAATGTATTTAAGTAATAGTATTTTTAAAGTATTTTGTTTATTAGAGGATGTTGAATATTTAAAAATATATACGCTAAGAATTTAATATGGACAATGTAGGTAAAATGAGTTTTGATGTTGGCTTTTTGTTCTTGTTATAAAGTTTAATAATGATGTCAAAATATTAACAACTTATAATAATAATTAAACATTGTTGTTTAGTTCATAAAGTAATTTCAAAATATCTTATTAACAATAAAGAGAGATTAATAAATTCTGAATAACTAGACGTATTTAATAAGAATATATTTAACGTAATATTGAATAAATTAAAAAAATATGTATTCAAAATTACGTGACTATGAACAAAATAAAAATATATGTACCTAAGTAACTTTCGAAGATAACATAAAATATTCATCACCCACATAATATTTACAACTTGGCTAAACCTTTAATGGTGATATATATCTGTAAATTGAGACATCTATTTCCAAAAACTGATAAATCTACATAAAATATCGTAAAAATCAAAAAAAAAATCTCCATAAGTATATTCATATGTAATTTCACAGAATTTATAAAGGTCTATACATTCCAAAGCTCATCAAAAGGACACAAAAAAATGTTGAAACACCAAAAACCTTACAGCTGATCAGTTAATAAAAATAAGCATATATGTAGTTCTTCTAGTTCTGTAAAATAAAACATACACCTGGTATATATTTAACCTGCAAAGGTAAAAAAAAGGTAAACATTTTCACTTGCCGCACGAATTCTTGCTTGAAAATATTGTTTAAAATTTATAATGATTTTTTGTGTTTTCAAAACACTTCACGCAAATATTTAAACAAGTCACACTTTTAAAATGCGTAATTGTTTTTATTAAAAGTCACTTGAAACCTTTGAAAGTATTTCTTTATTACTCAATTAACAAAATTTACAATTACAAATTTACAAAATCCAGTTTAGGGATCATTGGCTTACAAGACAAGACATCAACTCTAATGCTAAAAATCATTTATAGTATTATTAAATTAATTAGAATTGCGTAACTACTATGAATATATTATTTTGTCATACTACAACTTTTAATATGACCATTTGCCTTCTAAATGGTAATACTAATATTTCAAAAATAACTTTGTTTCAAAACCATTATAATGAAGTTCTACCACGTAAACGTTAGATCAATTAATAAAATATATTATAATATCATAAAAATAAATTTAAAATGAACGTGAAGTCTATTAAGAATGAAAATATCTTTATTTGAAGCCTCAAGCCCACAGTAGCCAATATATATCCACTAATAAATTAATTCCTCTGAAGCTTCTACGAGTCAACAATACTATCTCTAGACCGATTAGTTTAGTGCTTGCCATTTAAACAAATCGTGTAGGTATCTCGCGTTTTCTTACGTATGCTAGGAATGCCAGCTATTTAGTAATAACCTGTCTATTTTCATAAACAATCTTAAATAGAACAAAACGCGATGCGCCTTTAAAAGAAATATATTCAACAAATTGCAAACAACTAACGCAAAATGTTTTCCCACAAGAGATTACCGTTCACAGTGTTGTGGTAAAACCACATAAAAAGGGAGTCTTTATGGCTGGTATCGCGTAGATATAGAATAGACTGTGTTTAAAGCTTGCATGCTTTCAGTGAATGCACCGCTAGATAATTGAATCAGCTTTGTTTTATATTAAACGGTTAGTTCACAGACCAGGAATTTTAAAACCAGATTTTCATATTATACGGGTAGTAATCAAATGAAATGAGATTTAATCATTTTTGTATGGAATTCGAATATAAATACGGATATCTAACGTATTTTTAAACAAATTTGAGATTTCACTTGATTATAATAGCATACATAGCTGTTATATACATGTTATAAAATAACTATTTCTATCAACATATATTTATTTTCATTCAAGTTGATTTTAGTTTTGTACTATTCCATTTGAGTAGCCATTATAATTTAAATTCAAATTCCATCAAGTACATTCGGTCGATAGTACTAATATATATTTATTTATCAGATACCATGTTCTTAGGTTTAAATCACAGTTGTACAGAATTTTGTTCAACTTATTGAAAGCATTTCTTGCATGTCTAATCCGGTATCATAATTTGGTCCCATCTGTGCAGGATAACTGTGATTTTAATCAATGACTTATGTAAGATACTAAATTATACATCGATTGTTCTTCGAAAGCTTAGAGAGTTAGTAGCTTAGTGATGAAGATTTCTACACTAGAGGAATATAGAACGTTTATAACTTGTGAAATTTAATCGTTAGATATAATAATAATGTAATTTTCACATACAGTGTAAATTGGTTTATTATTTCATTCGTAAGAATTGAGATTACCATACGAAAAAGTAGCAGCATGCTTAAATTGTATGAAATGAGATAAGTATACAAAATAATACGAGTAGGTAACGCGCGGAAATTCGTTATGGTTTTTCAAAATTATACCTTATCACTATTTATTTTTACCTATTCACACCAACCAGAATTTACTGAAAAAATTCAAGTATGGTCGTCTTAATAGAGTTGCTACCTATACATTTTTATACTTACATAATTCTTTGAATCTTTCTTGATAGTGATTTGCATTAAAAAATACTTACCGGACCAATTTAATACCTCTAACATAGAGAATCACTATGCAAGGGTGTGTTGTCACTGCGAAGTACCTACCTATATTAGACAGTCACAATGAACAACAGCAGTTATGACAATATTAGTAATAACAACTGAAAACTAAACAATATTTTGAATAGAAGATTTGAGAATGTAATATTGTTTTTTGAACATACTTAATATGAAAACTAAGATTTTTCTAGTAGGTCACTAGTTCTAGGTGTCACACATGATGGCCTAGCAGTAACCTGTCAGCTTATAATGTCGTGGGTCCCAGGTTCGTATTCTAAGCCTGGGTCTGGCAAACTCACATGCATCTAATAGGTTGGAGCAAGTAACCAATATACATCTCTCATAAAAACAAAATCTGAGGCTCATATTATTATGATTCTTTTAAGATCAAACATGGTGAAGTAAGTAGGTAAGAAATATATCTAAGGAATTTTGAAATTATGTAGTTATTTAAATTAAAAAATATTTAATTAAATTATTGTTTGCTGTTCAATACATAATACTTGTATAAGAATTAATAATGCAAGATTCTTTATTAAAGATACACAATATTACAGTATTATAAAAGATAGGCACCAATATTAACGCAGGTTGAAATACGACTTCGAAAACATACTTCGTTGTTAGGATATTGCCTCAATTGATTCTATAGTTGATGGACATGGGCTCAAGTTCTATTGAATACAGCTTTTCTTCAATGATTTTTTTTTTGTTTTCTGTATGTCTTCTATGAAGTTATATTTCTTTTGGGGCGTTTCGTAGAGAATGAAATTGAGAGCTGCGCGCGCACACCGTTACGAAAGTATAATGGTTCCGTTGCCTAGGCAACGAATTTATTATTGTCGAAAATTTGCAATTCCTTACATAAACAAACGATTAAACGTCAGTGACAGTTGTTACTTTAAAAATAAAAACAACGAGAAATAAAAAGTCAAAGTGTATAGAAATAAACCAACGGCACTCTAATAGGCGGCTCTTTTTCTTGAGTGTGTAATTTAACAAATAATTATTAAGAGCTAGTCGAAGAATCTAGCTAGGTAATAACAAGTTTTGTTTTTGTTTTGTTACGCCAAATAAGTATATCTTCTAACGCGCATACATAAGTACACGCACCGTTTTTTTTTCTTTTTTCAATAAGCGTATTTTTGATATTAAATTTATACATTCGTATACTTATTTCAAGGGCAAACAATACTTATGGTGAACTATATATTGTAACATGAACCAAATAATTTCATGGGGTTTCCGTTATCATTTTGTTATTTCTTGGCACTAAGCAAACACAAAGATGATGCCAGTAGTTGGCGGAAAATACATTTTCCACAATACCCGCGTACTGTGGGTAGACCGACATCCTTCCGCCGACATTTCTCAAGTTTTCCGAGAGGAAATCTTACGTGCCTGCGATAGATATTACCCGCAAAGCCTTCGAACAGTTCCCAAAATTTGCATTGGTAATGCTTCTCAACTACGAATATTTTATTGAATGTGTTACAGGTAGTGGGCTCTTTCAAGAATTCATATTATTCAAATGGGAATTCTAGGTAAATTTAATGATACTGTAATATCGTTATTATGTACCGCAAAGGTAAATAACATAGGTTTCAAAAAAAACATTTTACTTTGTATGCATTTTGATACCAGAACAGAATACATTAATGATTGAAATAACTCGTATTTTTAGTCGTCTTATTCAAATATAATTATATTTTTTATTTAAAAAATATATTTACCAGATTTGAGTGTGTAAGCCGGCTCTCACATCAAAACTCGTCTCGCCTTAAAACGTGTCGAAGACGTCGATGTGATGTCATCTATATTCAATATAAATAACAAACCAAACGTCGCCAAATGGAGTTCCGCAGATTGGCTGAATGCGACTGTTTCGTTTGAAAAAAACATCTAGCTGTTGCAATCGACAAGTTGCATCCTTCTCGGGCTCCGAGTCGAAGGGTCGAAGTTACATGCAAACACCTAGGAATTATTGGTCATTCTTATACCGGCTCGCCGATTACCGCAATCAAATATCAATACGTTTCGAAGGCTACGGGCGACTGTCACGAGGTAGATGTGCGCGGTATTCACAAACAACAACAATTGTAAAGTGACGTAGTTCAATTTTGTATACATAAATTAAGAGTTACTTCTCTTCCATATTTGATTCCCATATAATGCATATAGAGCAGGGATTCCCAACCTTGTGCCCGCACTTTTGCATACCCCCTAATGACTCATTTTTGTAAAGTAGGTACAGGTCGTAACTCACTGGTACGAATATATATGGTTGTTTAAGATTAGGAATATCGACATCAAGATTGATTGAATAAATCCAATGCCAAAGATCGTACCAATTACATTATGATCCTTTTTAGTAAATACGTACATATTTTTTGCATACGACGTCCAAATATATGCCATTATTAATAAACCTATTCAAATATTACTAATAACTTTTTAATGTATTCATGAAGTTTTAAATATTATTGAAAACTTTATTAATACAGGGTTATTAACTAGCAATTTTTTTACAAAAATAGAATACATATTTATTTATCAAATATCATCATCATCACCCAGGGCCAATCCACTGCTGAACGAAGGCCTCCCTCAGCTCCCTCCACTCTTTTCCATCCCAAGTTCTTCGCTGCCACATACATCCATTGAACCCTGTTGTCATTTAGTGGATTTAGTGCCCCTTGGGTACACCTATATGCCGGCATTTGTCCAGCGGTTGTCCACTCGCCGAGCGACGTGTCCAGCCCATTTCCATTTCATCTGCTTAATGACCTTTACCACAACGAGTATTTTTGTTTGATTTTTTATCTATTGGTTTCTTTTATGGTCTTTTATGTTTTCTTGCATACGTGACCACTAGTAGCACTCATTAGTTGAACACTTTACGCTTAATACACAATGCAATGTCACTTTCAAGACACGATCAGGGCGCCCAAATGCATTACATGCTATTTTGTTTCTGCGAGCAATCTCGTCGTAAATAAAACAAATATTGTAGTATTAATTCTCTGTCTACGTTATGTAAGTTCCATTGGAAAAAATATGTCGGTCATTCAATTTTTGCTTATTAATGTGCTCTTGATGAAAATAAGGTTGGGAACTACTGATATAGGGAATAGATACCACGTATTGACTACAAGAGTCCCTGTAGCCAAACTCATTCCCAAGTCATTCCGTAGCTGTTACACCAAAAAATGGTACCTTTATGGTAGTGGTAAATATACACTGACAGTGTTGGTTTTACCATCAGATTTTTTTTTCGATAACTGGATGTCAGCCACTTGCTCAACCTATTAGGTCCATACTCTGACTCGAACGCAAATTGAAAAACAATAAATGAACTTGCCAGACCCAGGATTCAAACCTAGGACCCACGACTCTATAGGCCGACGCTTAAATCGCGCGGTTATCGTGGGTGTTGATGGGATTATTACAAAATGTAATAAATAAATAATTGCCTTTTCATTAAAAAAACAAAAACTCCTTGCCATAGTATACCTACAGACGTCATTTAATATATAATTTGTGCTAATTTAAAGCGAGGGGAGAGTAATTAAATTTGAACCTTCGACAGCTTAATTAGAAGCCTGCTAATTGTATAACATGGCAATTATTACGTGCCACCAATGTCGTCGAGCTTTCGCTCTGAAGTTGTCTGACGATGATGGAAATCAATTTGCCGTCAATAATTGGTGCGGATTATTTGTCTGATAGGACGATTTCATAGAAGAGTGATTTATTGTATTGGGAGAGTGTAAATGACAGCTTTTTTAATATGCCCTACTGAAAGCTTTTAATATGCTTTTTCAAAATATTAACAAATACCTGTCTGTCGTTACGCAACTGACGAACCTGTCCGCAAATCTAAATCTGTTCAATACACGTGCTGAGTACAAATTTATGGATAAAAACAAAATTCGTTAATTTCAGTTAAAGGTTATTCCGTTATATCTGAAATTGTTACGTATGTATTATAATAATAACTTCATGTTTTAGTTAAAACACAATAGTTAAATTGTATTTTGCGAAAGGTGGTGATTGGATTTTTGAGTGGCCGCCAGATGTAGAAATATCGTCTGTAATTGGTTCTGACAGTACTTATTAAGCTAAGGCATATGATGCATGTCAGCGTATTAGCTTAATATGTATTAGGGACATGACCCCCACATCCTGAAGCGGGGCTTCCAGGCCAAGATCGTTGGCGGGCCCCCTAACGGCAGTGTGATGCTTTACATTCCCTAATGTTGTTCCGCGAGGTAAAAATTAGTAAGAGTATTCAGCGTATTATTGAGTACCTACCTACATCTACTCTAAGTATTTAATATCGACAAACTACAATCAAAAATTGTATTATACAACCACATATATTAAACATTTAATAATCTCGAAGTTGTCATGCGCCGCAGGCGACTTTTTTACTATTAGAGCAAATTTTTAATATGTGTATATTATAGTATAGTACTTGGACCAAAATTATAGTACAAATACTATACTTATACGGTTGGCAACACTGCACCAAACCAGTGTTGCTATCATTTTGTGACCAAATTTAGTACGTGATCCCAAAAATTATAGTATTTCATCCAAAAATAAAATAGTAGGTACCGACCTAGAAACCACACTCATTATTTTCGGTTGAAAATGTAAAGGTTTTTTGTCTGTAAAAAAGTAGGAAACGGGGAATTTGAAAAATTCCAAGTTATATTTTTTACCTCAGCCACCAGCGAATTTGAGAAACTCTGTTTCGTTTCGAGGACTGTTACCTCACAAGGATTAATTATTATGTTGTGCCTAATAAAATAATTAATTTTAGTTGCATCACAAAATAAAGGTCAATATTTTTTTTATTAAGTCTCTTTTTGTTTTCTGTTCATCTCATTTCGCTGGTCGTCACACCGGGCCCCCCTAAGCCCGGGCCCCAGGGCTAGAGCCCTGTCAGCCCCCCCCCCCCCTACTTGTGGGGGCCATGATTAGGGATTGCAATCCCGCCAGAATTTTCACTTCAGTTGTATGTAATTTTCAACAACAAAAAAAATATGTAATGTATGGTTCCCATAAAAATGTTGAACCGAGTGGAATCAGAACTCACATTTTTCACTTTCCGTTAATCAATTACAAAGCCGATCGTCTTTCATTTTCGGCATAACAGTCCCTAATTATTTAGTTGAATTATATACGGCGCGATAGACCAAAGGATACGATAACTCACCCGGGCAGTGAAAGATGTGAAATCAAGTCCTACTCCGTCTATTTTTTTCTAGGATTTTTACTAAGGATATATTTCTTAGATTTTTCAAAATTATGTAAGTACTTATGTATTTTTATTTAAATTCAGTAAATTTTGATAAAAGCGTATTTTGTTATATTATATTTTCTATTATATTACTTAATATTATAAAAGAGAACTGTGGCAAAATTTAGATTATTTTAAAAATACACTTCGTAATCCAATATTATAATTATTATAGTTTTGAAACTTTTCATCGGTAAGTCAGTGGATTTGGACTTGCTAATTATTCCTATAAGACTAAATAAATTAGTTTAATTATTGCAGAACTTAATGAATAGAGAACTAATAATAAATTTGCTGAAGGCAATATTTTATTGTTTTAGCTTAGTTATGAACGTTATACATCCATATTAAAATAGTTATTATGTTCATTTTCTTGATAACTGGTCGTAAAAAACTAACCTAGATACAATATAATATGAACGTTTAAAATAAATAGGTTTATCGATATAATATTATATTCTGTATCAAGTTATTAATATTAATAAAACAATCTCCACATAAATGACTACAGACAAAAGCATTTCTTTAAGGAATTTTACAATGTTCTTCTTAGGTCGTATTCTTATTTGTGTGGTGGTCGTTTGTCCGGTACAAATCTTGCGATTGATTTTTAACGAAATTCCCGACTAGCAAGACATTTGAAACTTTTAGAATATATCAGAACACGATGCCAATGCATTTTTTAATACTTTTAGCCATCTTTAAGTAGAATTGAAGTCATTTTCAGTTATTTTGTTTTGTATGAAAAGTTATTTCGATACCATTATTGGTTGCTAGGGGTCCTAGCAACTAAATTATTAAATAATATATACGTGCGTTACTATGGAAATCAGTATGAAATGACATTTCATTATTCAGTATTTCTATCAAGTTCAAATTTTTTTGATCGTTTATGCTAGTCAAGTCAAATTTATATGATTCAACAGAAAATTTAAAAACGTTGTATATAAAAAGTTCTTTTTATCTAATAATTATTATTTTTAAATTAGAAAATGAAAAGTTCTTAAAATAAACTAAGCGAAATTTTTGCTCATGACCGTTTAAAAAAAAATCGGTTAGGTACATGTTCAAACACGCGCGTTAACATGATCTTACTCCCTATTTCATTTATCGTTTGTCAATTTATGGCTACGGCCGTATGTTGTAGCTTGGCCACTGGGAAATGCCAATAGAAACGGCGTATTTCAAAAAAATACTACGTTATTCTTAGGTCAATAATTATTATAAAGCAAACATTATTCGTAGAATGTTTATCACATTTGAATGGTCAAAGACATAGCTTATCATCAGTGTCTTTAAAATTATCTTTAAATGTGTAAATCTTGCCCATTTTTTGAATAATAAAATGCCTAATTCTTGTCAAATTTGGGATCACAGAGATTATCAATATAAATTTTTATTGTAAATATTTTACATGTCGAAAAATGTCGACATAAATTTTACTAATGGTTTTATAAATGTTTTTAAAAAATTATAAATATAAAAAATCTTAACACCACTTCACATGGACGTACTGACATATGACTATATTCTAAAACATTAGAGCGAGAGGTTTAAAAGAATACTATTTTATGTATTAAAAATACCTAATGCAGTCATCAAATTTTTAAAATAAATATAAAGAATAATAAGGCTTATGTAAATAGATTTTCTACAACGTTTAATGAATGTCCAGGATCATGCTTTGAAAATAGCATATAAGCTCAATTTTGACGTACGCTGAGCATTTGGGCCGATAACTATTCAGTTTTTTTTTAAATCTTAAAATACCTTTTCTGTTTTGCTCGAAGTATGTAAAATATAGTGATGATACGACTACGCTTTGAAGAAAATCTTCATGAAATAATCAAATTTCCTGAAAATCATACATAATTTATATACTAATGTCAAAAATCATTAGAAAGAACGTTTCAAAGTAGCAGAATAATGTTATTACACCGTAATCGAATACTATTTATCTTCAATTGACAGAATTATGTTCCTTTCACCCCGTTTTATTGCCATTACAAGATACTACTGCTTTAATAGGCAATATCAAGTATCCTTATCAATATTGCTTACATAGGCATTTTGCCGTAACGAACATTAATAGCTGCCATTTCTAACGGATATAAACAGGGTTTATTTGTATAAGGTGGGAATACTCCATTATTTAAAAAAATATATAAACACCACGTGTATGGTGTATGTAATGCGGATTTTTAACTTCGTAGACACTTGGATTTAAGCAGTAGGTAGCTATAGTCAGGCACGCTGTTAATTATTGTCGTTCGCATGTGTTGCTGCCAATCGATGAATATACCTAAATATTTTAGCGACGGAGGGCGAAGCAGATTCCTGTGTAAATTGTTGATCCATATAACAAATTGTTGGTTCAACAGAAAACGATAGATGTCACTTATTATTAAATATTTATTTTTAGCCCATTTATGATCTGTGTTCACACTTGCCTCATGTTCACACTTACCAGCCCTTAGATAATATACGTAAATACCAGCCTTTATCTTAACTAAATTTCCGGTATATTGATAAAAAGACGAGGATACGGTCATTAATATATTGTATAATTATTATGCATTAGGTATTAGAATAAGATTTATCGGAGAGCTGTAGATATGTTAGCAGAATAGTTTAATAATGTTGTAAAGATATGAACCCAGATTAACAATGCATGTAGTACTCGTTTTCAACAATATCTATCTGTATGAGCGGACCATGGGGACCCATTTATGTACGTCTATTAGTGAGATCGTTTACGAAAGTCATTTTATTATTCACATGCCACATCCACCTTCTACATCGATGGATACGGCATAGCTCCCTAGGGAATAAACTACTAGTATTAATGTTAAAAAGTTGACTGAAATATTTATAATAATTATGTTACTTATGGTAAATACCTGATTTAATTCCTCTATAATCCTGTAAAGGACTTGACCTTCTTCAAAATTTGCCTTTACATCATTTACGCACATAATTATTATAACGATAGCTCTAGGCTGCAAAAGTTAATGTAAGGTAAGATGGACGACATTCACAGAACTAAGTTAAATTCTCTGTTCCCTGGTAACTTGTGATTTTTTGACACGTCTTTGCTTGAGGATGTATGTCTAATATTTGGGGCTTTATTTATCTAATTACGGTTTTTTTTTGTTAAATTTACACGTATTAATTATCTCATTTAAATAACGTTACTTGTCTAATCTAAATATCTAAATCTAAATAATCCCAGGAGTTCAATTTTCATCATCTTCAGGCTTAGTCAAACAGTCGAAAGTTTTGACATTTTTTACTTAATTATTTATCCTATTGAGATTCAATCTCGGTATATCACCATGTCCAGCGCCTCTTTCCACATCCACCGTAAAATGTATAGATCTTTCTAGTAGCTTAGAAACGATGGAGGGGTGGTTCAGAGTAAGATTAATGATAACATTTTCATAATGTTTAAATTACTGTTCTCGCGGGAAACATTGATTAGGAGCTCTGCCACGAATGCTATATTCAGGAAGCCATTGCAAACAAGCATTACGATGCTCCTAAATTTGAGTGACACATAGTAAAGTTGCGACTTTCAACATGTAGGTATTACACAGTGCTGATGAACTGGAATTATGGAAAGGAATCTGAAAGGAACAGAATCGGAGAGATAGCCTTAACAACAGATCCTCGTTCAGAGGAGGATAGCCGATTCGGTAGCGGATTGCAATCAAAGCCTCAGTGTAAATAAACATTATGTATCATTCTAATTGATGCTATTATGTTTTCTTTAATTGAGTATTAAATTTATTGCATTATGTCAGTATCTGAGATTATATGTATTGTGACACCCCCGTATGGTCCCCATTTGGGGATGTCTTTGTGTATCTGGAGACGCCCGAATCGGTATCAAAGCCAACAAATAATAAAGCGCTGATTACGAAAATAAATAATAAAAGAGCCCAGCCGGCAATGCCGTAAATTTTATATAACCGTTGGAGATTTGCAACGTCGCTTTCTTTTCGACGACGGTTTCGTTGAAAAAAATCACAAGATGGCGCGGAGATCGCGACAAGCAGCAAAATCGCAAATGCGTACATTTCGCCCTCCGTAGAATTAAATTATAAAAAAATGTAACCATATAGTATAATAAACGTAAATAAACTCGCCGCTTCCATCACAATTCCGGTGCCTTAATTATCCACCTTCATCCCAAATACAGACGATAAAAAAGAAAACAAAACACAAAGTGACAGTTGAGAATATTCTTTTACCAAAATGGAGCGAAGTGATAAGTGGCGCCCCACGTTGGGCGCCACTTATCACTTCCCTCCATTTTTGGTATGTGAAAATTTCTCAACTGTCACTTTGTGTTTTGTTTTCTTTTTTATCGTCTGTATTTGGGATGAAGGTGGATAATTAAGGCACCGGAATTGTGATGGAAGCGGCGAGTTTATTTACGTTAATATTATAATCGTAACATTTTTATAATTTAATTTTGCGGAGGACGCAATCGACGTGTCCGCGATTTGCCCAGCAGGAAGCTTCTCCCGCTCAAACAAAAACGGTTACCTTTCTGAGCCGTGCCAAATGCGACGTTGCCATTCATATTTTTTTTTTGGACAATGTTGCCGGTCAGATATTTATTAGTGGTATTAAACATTGTTCAATTATTTTCGCAATCAGCCGTTATTATTTGTTGGCTTCGATACCGATTCGGGCCTCTCAAGATACACAAAGACATCCCCAAATGGGGACCATACGGGGTTGTCACAATATATATGTTTGTATATAATAATAATTGTAATTATATGTTATAGTTAGGTACCTAATATGATAATAAAAATGAAAGCAATCTCATATTTTAGAATCGTAAATGTTCATAATTCATGCATCATTGTGCAATTATTGCAATAAATATTCATTCATCCGGTTAAACGAAATGTTGTATAAACGTTTATTTTCCAATTAATCCAATATTACAATTTAATCAAGAGAGGATTTAGGGGATGTAATCAGGTCAGTGAGAACAACTGGGTTGATTTAAGTATAATATACAAAAGCAGGCTTTACCAAAGTGGGGCTCACGCACCTACAGATTAGTGTTATGCACTAGTTAACCTAGATTGAATTCGTATTTTAGTTAAAATAAATAATTGATAATAATAATCATAACAATTTGTTAATATATTATATAACTATTGATCGTGTATTTTGGTTATAATATTAAGATGACATATTAAATAATGGTGTAATAATTATTATGACCTACACACTAGCAGACTCATCTGGTGATTGCTATAACATTATAATAGGTATATATAAATGTGGCATATTATAAATTTATAAACGATATTACACTTAATTTTTGATAGTGCAAAAGTTGGCTGGGGAAAAGTACGGAGTTGCGTTAAAAAGTCGATATCTCTGGAAGTATCAAATTTATATTATCAAAAAAGAAAGATATACATACTCAAATCAATAAAAAGATCTCGCTTGTGCGTATGAATTAAATTAAAGTGAAGTAAAATGATTAACAAAAGTTGTGTTTATGAGTGATATTCATGCATTCTTCAACACCTTTAAACGTAATATACCTATTATGAAAAAATACAATACGTAGGTATAAGTTTTATAACTTTGCACTTTTTTGCACTCTTTGCTATACTGATATGCCTCTTTGCCTGATTACCTCGAATAAAATAAGATCAAATTATATTTTCTTGTATTAAATATGACGTGTAGTAACTATATAGATAATATATGTAAAAAATATATTACATCATTTTCATCCTAGAGCCAAAGTACAAAGTTATGAATCATATACTATTTTCAAAACATTCACTTATAAGACGACCGAAACATAAGTCAATAAGTTGAATTAAAAATATATTTTATTGCTCAGCGAATCAATATATTGATACGATTATGATTCTAGAATATGTCAAATTATGATTAAGACATATTTTAAATAATATAAATATATCAAAAATACACTATCGTTACATTAAGTATAGAAGAGGATTTTCTTTTTCGTTTTGCATTGGTATAAAATAAGGTTGTCATTTTTATTTGATTAATATTTTTTAGAAAATGGTCACTGCATGTTTGGAGCACCGAATATACCTACCTACATTGGCATCGCATTTATACACGAGTACTGAATTCAAGTCTTTATGTATACAGGATATAGGCATAAACGATTACACTTTTCGTCTAACATTTTCCTAAATAAGACATTGTTTAATCTGAAATGTATATTATATGAGTATATAATATTATTATGTATGCGATGTTACACACTAAAGTCGGTAAATTAAATCATATTATATCGGTCCGATCGGCCATGCTAACTTTATCGTTATTTATCTTCGATGGTCATGGTTTCTTCCAACATTTGCTAGTGTCCGGCTTTTTTCTTTATGCACAGTTTATAAAGATTTTTCAGCACTATTGCCCGGATAATAAATAATAGATATTAAGATAATAATAATATATTAAGTCATTATGGAAAATACAGAACTTAAAATGTTGCAATCTCCCCGAAATTAGGCTTAATTAAACTCCAATATAAAGTTTATCAAATCTTATATTAATTGTCTACGATGCCGTTTACAAAGAACTATTTACCATCGATAATAAATTATTGATTTTTTGGTACTGTTCGGTTATACCGGAGGCAGCGGAAAACGCATTTCGAAAATAGCCGATAAACTGGATTATTTGTTAGGTTAACCTAACCAAACCTAACCTAACCTAACCCAACCTAACCGAACCTAAACTAACCCAAACTAAAAAATAATCCAGTTTATCGACTATTTTCAAAATGCGTTTTCCGCTGCCTCCGGTATAACCGAACAGTACCGATTTTTTTTTCAAATATTACACGTGTTTGACCCACAGCTTTACAATTCCGGATCCTAACGATATTATTTCGCTTCAGTATTTCCGTATTTTTAGTAACATGTCGACAACATTCGACACTCAATATTTTTCCTTCTTTCCCCAACATTCGTAAACATGATATTATTATTGTGTAGAAAATCATTTTAGAAAGATCAGCTGACTAGTGAAATCGCAATAATAGATTGACTCTATTTGATTTTTCGTGCTTTGCTATGGTATGTCAATCAACCGACAGGGTCTGTATTCTTGAAATTACAACATATAATAATATGGCAGATATTCAGCGTATAACCAATTACCAATCAGTAATACCTACTATGGCATCTTAGTTAGACCCACCGCCTATTACAACGACTAGACGCAATGAAAAATCGCGGTACCTACATAGCAGTTCATGTGAATATTTTTAAGACTACGTATAGGGTTGCCAACTTTTTTTTCAAAGTCAAAAGCCTTTTTAGCTCTTCCGGGCAATTTTTTCCGATGTATTTGAGGGATTGCGTCCAGAATTAAAGTCGAGAGCATTTTTTCCACAATGAGTGTCGATTTTTTCCGGAAACTTAAAGTCTTTCCATTATTGGTTGATTTTTTTGAAAATCCGGAATATTGTGCGTCTCGGGTTAGCTTCAATCGGGATCTAGGACAAGAGTTTTGATCGGCTAAACTGCGACAGTCGGTGAACCTAGGCATGAGCATGGAGATGTCTATTAATCTACGGCATGATCAAAATGACAGTACGGCTTTGAGGAATTTATTACTCGTAACATTTTTCGCGTATCACGCCGTGGATCGATGAACGTGCGACACATCCGCACCCCTTCCCGAAAAATATCTCGATGTCTGAATCATCACAGAAATGATTACTGCTTTTTCTTGCTATTTATAGTTGCGTCTACCGATCGTAATGAGCGGGTGGCCTCTAGGTTTCTGAACCGAAATCACCCAAAGTAGAATAGGTACATACCAATATCCGTAACACACTCGGTTAGGTTAAAACATGTACGATGTAAGATCGACTTTCAACGTTCTGGAGTCAAAATTACTAAAAAATTACCCACATTATTTTATTAACTCATTTTAATAAGGAATGCGCCTCGCTTCTTATTATAGTAATATGATTCTTTAACCGGTATACTACAGTCCGCGAAATTAAACATTAAGGGCCTACATGCTCAGCGTAGATCAAAATTGAACTTTTATAGTATTTTCAGAGCATAACCCTGGACTTTCCTTAAACGTTGTAGATAATCCTATTTACATAATTATGAAGCCTTATTATCCTTTATATTTATTTTAAACATTTGATGACTGCATAAAGTATTTTTATTACATAAAATAGTATTCTTTTATACCTTAAGCTCTAATGTTTTAGAATATAGTCATATTTCAGTACATCCATGTGCAATGGTGTTAAGATTTTTTAGATTTATTAATTTTTAAACGCATTTACAAAACCATTAGTAAAATTAATGTTAACATTATATAGTGACATATTTACGATAAAAAAATATATTTTATAATCTTTGTGATCCCAAATTTGACAAGATTTTTTTTAAAAATAAATATGTAAGGATAATAAGGGTTCAAAATTATATAAATGTCATAACATAAAAGCTCCATTTTGACCTACGCTGACCACGTGGGCCGTTAACTAATCAATGAAACATTTTTTGTTTGTATTTTTAATTAAGTAATGCATTTCTTCTATTGCTAATAATTTTTGATGGTCGCGCGGCTTAACCGTCTATAGCGTCGTGGGTCCCAGGTTCGAATCCTGGGTCTGGCAAGTACACATATTGTTTTTCAATTTGTGTATGAGTCAGAGTATAGACCTAGTAGGATGAGCAAGTGGCTGACATCTATTTCTCGTAAAAACAAAATATGTAAAACAATCCTCCACTCTGTGGAGGCACATATGATCTTATTAGGATCGGACATGGTCGAAAAAAACTGTTGCGTTATGTAATTTGGCTTATAATCTTTATCTATATATATTTGCAAATACCCAGTGTTTGTGTTTAATTTCCCACACTTTTAACGTTCAACCACATTTTCTTTTATCTTATTTCATATAGGTACTTATTTTTTAAACCTTCACTATCTTTACTAACCGTAGTTAGCCGATACGGAATAAAGAGTAGTGTGTAAACGAGTAGTGTAGTGGATGATGTGCGAATGAGGTGAACTCATGTAATATTCTTATATCAGCGATAGCTTACTACTTATCTTATCTACCGTTATTTTGTGCGAATAGTATGAACAATTTTTCGATAGCAATACATATTATGTGAAAACAAATCAATGCCAACTTTATTTATGGCAATGAACATTTATGAAATAGGTAGGTATGTATTTTTAGTGACATTTCAGAGCGTTTTTTTTATATAGAAAAAAATGTAGATCGCTAATGTGACAATGTGATTATTAACCTTCTTTGTAAAATTAAAATAATACAACAAAGTTTTGTTTAATTTTATACAGCTAAAGAGGGTATTCGAGCAATTTTGGAATTGTTTTAAAACGTAACTTTTAACTTCAATTTAATGTTTTAAAAGTATTTAATGTATCCAATTTATTTGGACGTGCCTCAACGACAATACAATTTACAACTCAATCCCAAAGGAGTTTTCAGCGCTTTGTGTCAAAATTAAAATAACGTTAGTAATCATTATGTTGAAATATTAAATATGCGGCGACGCTTTCGGATATTACAGAAAGATGGTGAAGATAACCTTCTCTTGATTTTGGAACCTAATTGAATGAAATTGATGTTGAAAAAGACGACTTATAAGACTAACATTTAAAATTAGCTGCATTTAGAATTTTGGATTCACTTTTAACATTTTTTACACTACATAATATTACCATCCGCATCTGTCAAAAACGACAAGTTCTTTAACATCTCCAACACAATTTAAAATTCAATTAAACAATTAATTGTGTAGATATTGCCAAGATAATTTTTTTTTATGAGTGGATGATATCGTTTTATGAGTTAGTAACTACAGCCATCGACCACTTCAAACACAAAACATTTTTGACTTGTACCAGAACCAAAGCATTCATATAATTATTGTGCAAATTATACTCGGCTATAATTATTTAAAACATTTAGATGAACAACCACAAAAATCACGTATGCCATACGTATATCACCGAAACGTCAAAATAACTGGTAAATACATAAATAATTCCGCCGTGTTTCAATGTGCCAAATTACAAAATTTCTTATTGTGTAATCATTCGAATGAAAAGTTTATATATATTGTAATTAATACCTATAATCATAAAAAAGATATTATAGATAACGGTCGGACATTTCACGTATTTTGATAATATTAAAGAAATAAATACCACAGCAATAATATTTTTGATAGGGCCAAAGACACGATAACATATTACCGGAAATAAAATATCCCACCGATGGCAGTTAGCTGTACGCCCTGGCAATAATAAATAATTGATCGTTGAGAGCCTATCACACGGAAAATTTACCGTACTCAAAATAGATCGGGTGGAAAATTGGTCGAAGTAATTTGTGAATGATTTTCTATAATCAATTTTCTATTAAAATCTTCAAGCTCAATTATATGACATGAAAACTAGGGCATTAACTCTGGAAAATGAATGAGTGTTATTTATTTTTGAAAGAGATATGAAGAGAATGAGTATGAGAGAACAGAAGAGAAAGACTATAATATAGAGAATGAGTGTTATTTATTTTGATAATTTCAACTATATTAATTGATAAAGAAATATCTGAATACAATAAAAAGAAAAATATTTTTTATTTTAAGTCAAAGATAAACTTACAATAAATTGTAAAAAAAATGTAATAAAATGCGAATTTGTCGCGGAACCCCGTTTTATTATTACATATTATAATATTATTTTATGGACATATTTATTTATATCAAATCGAGCTTCAACATTGGGACTATACCTAAACAAAATATATAAATAAAAAGGATTTCAAGTCATACATTTTTATATTTTTATAAAAAATCGATGTTTTTTTAAAATAAATATAAAAAATATTAAAACTATGAATCAGTCAAAAATCACTTAGGTAAAGCTTAGAAATCTTAATAAACTTAATTTTAATAATAAATGTGACCATAAAATCTTGCAACAAATTCACATGTTATTATATTTTTTTACAATTGTAAGTTTATCTTTGCCTTAAAATAAAAATTTATTTTTCTTTTTAATGTTTTCAAATACATATTTATTAATTAACACAGTTGAAATTGTAATTTATCAAAAAAAAGTCTCAAATCGCATGCATCGTATTTTTCGCTAGGTGCCTCTGGTAGGAAAAGACATCGCCTTAATGTAGAATCAAAGACAGACAATTTGTAACAATATGTCACATGTTTCTTTTCTGTTCCACTAAGGCGTTCTAATAAGAATATAATATTATGTTGACTCAAACTTGGTCAACGATTTCGACATTGTAATCAGTTTAAACAATTATTAAGATTGGGATACGACGATGGTAAGGTAATATTATGACAATGCACCAGAATAACGAGTGATGTCAAGCAATTGAATATAATACAAAGGAAGAGGTAGTTCAAAAATTCTTTGTCGCGTTTTTCACGATATTGACGATAGGTCTACTAGACTACTTCAAAAGTCAAGAATATCAGTAACTTTCTGTTGTATCATATTAAATTTGTGTATTATGTTGCCTTGCTTTTCTCAGAATTGAGAGGTATCAGACATCAACATTTTTCTATTATCATAGTGATATGTTGTGGACATGAAACTAACCCTGTCTAGGAAATTGAATTTTCTATTCCGTCAATAAAATACATTTCGGAAAAGTAAATGGATTTTTTTAAATATCAACAACTTCGAGGCAAGATAGGTACTTCAGATAAGCGAAATGGAAACGAGATTTAGTTCCCAAATAATATATATACCTAGGTATAAAAATGTGTAGTTAGGTATATATAAATCAAATAGTAAAACGGGAAACCCGTATTATATAATGTGTACATATAAAATATAGGAAAATTTATTTGCCAGTAAATCTATTTACGAATTGTTATTAATAATTTTATAGTATTATAATAACTCATATAAATTCACATAATACAAAACAGTGCATTAATATAATACAAAATATACCTATGCCGGAATATAAAAAGCGTCCAAACTTTGTATCCCTTTCTATATTTATTATTTACTCAACTCAACCATACTCATCGATTGGTACTCATTAGACCAGCGATACTCAACCTGTGGCCCTTTAAGCTTTTATTTGCGGCCCGAAACACATTTATTATCAGGAATTTCGTATATCTTGAGATTCGTTTCGACTTTGACGCACAGATAGTGACACCCGAAGAGGATTGTCATTATGGTCCACATCAGATCTGGTATAAGAGTGTTGCTATTGCACACGATTAATTAAAAAAAAACACGCATAATTTTTAAAATCTCAAAAATATTTTGTAAAAAAGGGGGGGTTTCATGATTTTTTTCGTCACACCAGTAGTGATGCGGCCCGCGTTACTTTACAAATAGGTATATGTATTTGGCCCGAAGAAAAAAAAGGTTGAGTATCATTGCATTAGACCAACCCCACCAATTTTCTGGGTTTGGAGTAACGTCAAACTTCTTGGTTCTCTTCTATTATTTTGGGGGCGTCAGCATTTATTAGTCAACCTGCAAGTCCAAGGCATATTGAAGATACGCTTATACGATCACATCTCGAAGGTTTCTTTCTCTCTAAGTTTAAATAATATGCAAGTTGAAAATGTCCCTTTGCGGCGGACAAAACCGGTACAAATTTATTACATAAAAAAGTGGAATAAGTACAAAAAAAAATTGCGTTTTATTAAATTAATCAATAATATAATATGTACGGTTAGCAATAAATCTGGTTGAGATAATTCATAATTGAGTCGTTTGTATAAGCATAAGGTAAAGTTGCATGTTTCCTATATTTTTATAATAATTGGTAATGAAATTGTGTTTTTAATTTTTTTACAGGTGCATCAATTGGAACACACGTAGTTGGCGGACATGCACTTGAAGCTGTACAGGTATTAAGCGATTTGTTTTATTTTTAACACTACAACAGCTTAAAGACATAATAATCACAGTAATATACTAGTTGCATTGAAATAAGACTAGAAACACGCACATTTACATTTAGCACATACACACTTAGACGGATTGCTACCTCACCAGCAATTGGTCACAGAAACCCGCAATGAGATGCCAGTGGTCACAATTAAATTGTGTGAACAAACTAAGACGTTTTCATACAATGTTTAAAACTATACAAAAAATAAATATAAACAAAAGTTGTGAAGCAACAAAACGCCAGAAAATTGGAATATGTTGAAGTAAGACCAACCAGTGAATCAATGGGAACTATTAATTGTGATCACAGAATATATTAATTGACGATTAAGATACATTTTCAATGTAAACATATTATCGTAAATTTTTAATTAACTATTTTTTTTATTCAACGAATAATTCACAAGATTTAAGAATGTTTCATTAAAATTATTGAACCCCAGACCACAAGTATATCGTAAATTCATCATTGTTGTAGATGAGAACTTTTCTTTGCTCATCCATCACCAATAAATGATAAAGAAAATTGTCATCAATTATTATTCCTGACGGTGGAAACCGGTCACGTCTTAGATCAAGACAAAACAAAAATATTGTTTTTTTTTAAAGAAATTTGTATGGGTATCAGGTTGATAATTATCAGGTTAGTAAAAAATAATAATTTCACTGATTTGTATGGGGGTTTTAATTTTAACAAATTGATGGCTCGATCGATCCTTCGTGCACATTAATAATTAAGACGACATCTCCAAATGTCATCAGGTTGTTTAGTTTATATAATGCAATGTATAACGGTGACCACTTTATAGCTACGTAGCTGTAGCATTTAGGTCACTAAGTCCCGCGTCTTGTCACTTTTGTCAATCTTACTGTATAGTATGGTAGGTATATATTAAATGTAGGAATACTTAGTATAACACTGATATACCTAGTTGGAAATCAATTTGGTTGGTATATTGTGAATCTTTGCTCGCTTGTTTATTTTCCTGTTGTATTAGAGAAACAAATTAATTTCGTTAAATTAATTAAATTAAGTCATCACATCAAATAATTTGGTTTATATTTACATACTTATACAAAGCGAAAGCTAAATTTAAATCAGTTAAACACACACACACATATATATATATATATATTTGTTTGACTGATTTAAATATATATATAACATATGCCATTATCATTGACGCATGCATAATAAATAATAAGTTCGTTTGATGTAGTTATTTTTATCTCGGATTGCAAATGGGCGCCCAATTACCTGTGTCACGTCAATGATACTTAAATAACATATTATATTTTGTATGTTCTTTTTCACTACCGAATTTTAAAATTTGCGTTCTAAGTCACGGTCGTCAGAAAATTTGGATAAATTTTATATGCAACATGATAAATTTGTAGCGTTTTTTGTCAGCACGTTTATAACTGCTCGAAGCATATAAAAACCTTAGAAAAATCGCAATATGCTTGATGCGTTTTTTTGTTAAATAGATGCGTAGGTATCGAAAAATGCTAGATCTAGCAAGAAAACGCTGGTAGAGATCTTTTTTTTTTACTGAGAAATCTTAATTTCTTAAGAAATTTAATTTTTTTAAATTCCAGTTGCTGTCGACAGCTTAGCTTAGTGTCAATTTCTCTATTTATCAAGACATTATACAGATTAATACAATATGTTTATTTAAAATGAGATACGTTTAAGGGGGTAACCATCGTCTCCGTGCCAATAGCCACCGCATTGAATCCTCACGTTTATTTTGTATAGATTCACATCCCTTCCACTAGACTGTAACTTGGATATTCTATCACCTGTCCCGTTCCCACATTGAATAGTTATTATTGTTCCCCCACCTTACAGCAATAATATAATTTATATCCTGATATTAAATTATCTTGAATACAATCACGACTTCATATAATATTTTGATTTACATAAATTAATTAACTATGTGATATTATTTTTGATCCCACGAAATATGGCGTATTATTATTCTAGTAGTAAATTAATCTTCATTGCGTATGCGAGATGTGATATCATATGACATATATTATTATACCTAGACAGAAACTGCACAACGCCAGGAGACTAATTTGTTATTCAACCCTTTCAGAATTCAGGGATGTTCATTAATAATAAACACCAAATTATCTCAATCTATTTTGAAAGGACATCTCTACAAGATACAGCGATTCACAATAGTTGTTTACATTCATTAATTGTTAACACCGAAAAGTGAGACAATAATTTAGGAGCTGAGGATTGAAATGTATTGAAGTGTATTTAAATGGACCAAGTTGAGTAAATCGACTTCAACGTTTATTCAAATTAGAAGACATTATTATTCAGATTCATTGATTTCCATGAAGCGAACATTAGGTATCATTTATTAGTTAAAGACGTTTACAACATTACGTGAAAAATACAAAGAAAGATTATACATAGATAAAACAAATTTTAAAATAAAACTGTATCATATGAAAAATATATTGTACAAAGATATTAAAAAGGCAAACATATTAAACAAACTCCACATAAACTTACTCTCACGCAAGTGGAATGTATACCCAAAGCAATTTAGTTGAACACAGTTGTTGGTTTCCCTAAAACTGATGATCCCGATTTCTAAAGACACACTATACCTATAATTTTTCATACAAAGCAAATACACGTCGTGTGAATATTTTCTCATATATTAATATGAATGTAATGTGAAAAGTCATTTGTATTGACATATCTCATATACCCGTTTAATCCTCAGCTCTCAATTATGTAGGTTAAGCGTACTTATTCCAATTCAAAATATGTTATAGTAATTCCTAAATAGTTTATCGCGTTATAGCGTACCTACTTGCATACAAAATACATATTATATAGCCACTAGGCCGGGCTTACACTTGCAGGGGCCCTGGGTTAGTATCTCAACTTTCTTACAATATAAAAGTAAAACGGAAGTGGTTCCATTTAAAATAATGAAAAAACTGTCATGGCAACCGCGAGCCGAAGTAGCCCCATAACTCGATTCTGAAATGAGAGGATGTTTCTATTTGCTTGTCATCTAAGCCTTTTTAAAGCTCCGGCTTGCTATAAAATTGAATTACAGTTTTCAATGCCATATTTCTGATAGCCATAAAATTATTTTAGTGACATAAGTACATAGTATATATAAAAATAAATACTCTTGTCATTCAGAATATGCAATAACGCGTAATAGTAACTGGTAGTTTTGGACGATCGTGTCGTTTTTATTACTAACTTTGTGTAATTCTTAACTTCACTAGTGCGGATACATGCTACAAGCAAATAAAAGTTCTCACGTGTACGATGTCTTTACAATCGATTTATCTGTTTTTTTAACTTTTCAATATCGTTGATTCGTTCATTATTGCGTTTCTATTAGCCTATAAACTTGACATTTGAAAACGTATTTTTATTTGACATTTTGACGATTTTTGGAAAATTAGTAGAAAATATCATCCCCTACCAAATATTCGCACCTCTACGTTACTCTATCATGCCAAATAAACACGGTTTTTTTCGGTAAAGGCTCCGTAGAAACAACCCTGCTTGAGTTAATTGATTTCATACTTAATTTTATGCGCAATAAAACCCACGTGGATGCTACTTTTACGATACGAACTTTTCTAAAGCATTCGATTAAGTTAATCGCTCTAATTTGCTTGAAAAACTCTGGGCCGTACATATCAAATTGGTCGCAAGCGGTGGCATTTAAAAGGTTTGTATCAAGTTGTATACAAATTCCATCTGGGGTACCGCAGGGGTCCCACCTCGGTCCTTGACTATTCATCTTATACATTAATGATATCAGCACCCATATCTTAACTCACAATATTCTATCTACGCAGATAACACTAAAATATATAAAAATATCTCATCGGTCGATGATTGTAGGGAGTTACTATCTGATTTAGATATAGTGTATAAAACTATGCCAACTAAATCACGTTTATTTAAATGTCAAAAATTTAAGTGCTTGACAATATCGTTCTCTAGAAGTATCAATATACATACAGAATACAGACTAGTTGTCAAACCCTTGAAACGCAGTTCAAAAATGTGTGACCTGTGTATCAGAAATGGATAATAAGATCAATTTGAACGCACATAACAACGAAACTATCAGTAAAGCATTAAAATTGCTAGGTTTTATTCTACGGATTTATAAACCATTCAGATCACCTGAAGTTCTAAAGGTACTTTTATCTTTCATATATTCGTTCAATAGTTGAGTTTGCTTCTGTCGTGTGGAATCCATAGTACGTAATAGATTTCGAAAGCATGTCGATGTTATAGCTTACTTTTATAACTATAGTTATAATAACAGAAACGACACAGCAAATTCTATTTCGACCACTGCATCTCTCATGGTACCATCCAAAATTATCAATGGCTTTGTTGACTCGCCAAACCTAATCCAAAGGGCGAGTTACCATTGCCCATCAAGATTTACGCGATACCAAGCTTTGCACCATATCAGTAGAAGTGATTTTAATTTTACATAAAACTCCTTTATCCAGCACTCTTTAAATTATGATATGTATTTATATTTCTTCTTTCCTTATTATTCTCTTTTTCTGTTCTTTCTTAGATTACTCATAGATATATATATATAATATTATAAAAATATTATTTACGTTAATTATTCAATATTATTTTTATTTTCCGTGCCTACGTAATTTCTTTCAATTTTATGTTCTTTTATTAGGCTTTACTATATTATAATTTATGTATGGAAACTTTGCTGGTTGCAATATCTTTTCTCTAGTCTATTTTTATACATACTTTTAATAAATGAAATTACTGTTTTCCTTAATAAACAAAATAAAATTAAGTGTCTGTTTTCTTAAATATTGTTACAGGATGCAGAGGTACAAGAATTGGAGAGTCTGAAGCAACCTGATAATGAAGGTAATTAATCAATTACTGTTATAATTGATTATAATGAAAGAGAAAAATTTTAATTCGTAATTTTCTAAAATAAGCTAAGGCTCCGATAGTACAAAAGCCAGAAATATTTTAAAACCAGAACGACCGTGTTCTTTATATGTAGAAATGCATATATTGGTCAACTATGTATATATGGCCTGCAATACACTGCGTATACTAGATCGCAGGCAGCTCGGGTAGCCGCATGTTTTATGGTTGCTTTCTGTTCATGTGGGGCGACTCTAATACGTACATACCTAACTATAACAATTACTTTAATTCTTACAAAATATGGATTTAACAGTGAATAGATATATCTACGCGAATTGTATTTATTTCATATTACGTTTTTTCCAGTTTTCATCATAGTATTATAATATGATATTTATCACCCCTTCGCAAACAGAACTCGATGGAAAAGTCATGTTTTTGTTCTCCACATTTTCATGATAATTACGATAATGGATCACACCAAAAATATTTTACTCACATAATACAACTAATAATGATATGTTATGTATGTATTATTTTATTATCAACTATTTCTCAGTAAGCAATGCAACATATATAATATCTACTCAACGTAGGTAGGTACCTATATACTTTCTCCACAAAGCCGAATCAGATGTTTTATATTATTTTTTTATTAATGTACCTACTTGTCTTCTTTCCTTTATTATTTCATTATTATTTTTTACATATTATATTGTTACCCCATGGACTGAAAATCGCTGTCATATCGCCAGTGACGTCCCTAGACAAAATGCCGCCCCTAAACAGCGCCAAAATGCCGCCCCATTTTTTATACAGTATTTTTTTCATCATTTCATGAGTCCAATATCTAAAAATTGTGTTGTATGGATACTTGACTAACAAAATACATATATACCTACCACTAAAATAACTAAAACATACAAAATCAAATTTATAAATATTTCCCCCCTAAAAGTGTCATTTTTGCGATAGGTACATTAATTCGTTCTGTCTTGAGGAATTAAGGGCGATCCGTGTTGCTTTTCTTCTTCACAAAATTTTGCACCATCTGTGATGATATTTTTAGCCCGCGATCGCAAGCATTATTAAATCGATAATAATTTATGAAGGCGCGACGCTTCAGTACGGTCTAAAATCATGGACCAGGAGCGGTAGGTGGGACGCAGCAGTGAACGGAGCAGTGTTTCCATCTTTTTAATGTGGAATTATAGTACAGAGCTTCCAAACTTATAGTATTTGGGGAAAAATATAGTACGCGTAGTCATCAGCTGTTGAAAATGTATACGTATTTTGTTTCTCAGAAAAAAAATAACGGAGAATTTGAAAAACGCCCGAGACCCCTTTTTTTAGGTAGGTACCCACCTCTTCCGACCAAAAATGCTTACCGGAGAATTCAAGAAATTTCATTTTAAACCAGTCAAGGGTTTTTTTTACATTTTTCGAGCATTTTTTCCTAAGTTCTCCAAATCTTCTTATATTTCGAAATTATAGTACTTTGCACCAATTTACCGAACGGAAATTTCGAAATTTTAGTACTTTTTACATATTTTTCCGAAATTCAAAATTATAGTATTTTGGGCGTACTACACTTGTTTTATATTGTACATGGTACACGGACCAAAATTATACTACAAATACTGTAATTTATAGTACGGTTCAGTGTTGCCATATTTTTCTATGCTGATTATAGTACAAAGGCGTAAAAAATATAGTATTTCTGAAAAATATATAGTACAGGAAGATTTTTCGTCTTGAATCCTTTAAAATTATAGTATTTTGGTATATTTGGCGTAAAATTATAGTATTTTAGATTTTTCGCGAAATCAAAATTATAGTATTGTACTATAATTATAGTACGGTTGGCATCACTGGTACGGTTGGCAACACTGTTTGTAAGAGAGGTTGCATCTTTAATTTCGACGACCAACCTAACTGCCGTGCGTACAGGTCAATAACTCAGACTGTAATTATTCGCAAATCTGCACGTGTCGTTTCTGGGCACCAAGGGTCGAAGGGCAACGGAAGTAAACTAAACATCGCGAACCCGACAAAACTAGTGAACTAAATTCTTTGGAGGAAAGATAATATGTTCTTTATTATTAAGTTTAGTTAGCTATATCCATATATTCCAAATGATTCTCCTCGATTTGCCGCCCTTCAAGTAACTGCCGCCCCCAAGCGACGTTCCTACTCCCACGGGACATCACTGCATATCGCTTATTCTTATCTGAGTGAGGATGTGTTGTTCAGATATTCTCTCCAACTATGTTAAAGAACTCTTCGCCAATGCCAGGGCACATTTCATTTCCTCGACGTTATTGAATACATTCAATCAATTCGTCATTTTCAAAATTATAATATTTAAAGCGTAGGATGGCCGAGCGGTAACGTGTCTGATTATAATGTCAAGGGTCCCGGATTCGGATCCCGGGTCTAGCAAAAATTCACATGTTGTTTTTCAATGCAATGTTGGACCCAGAGTATGGGCCTAATATGTTGAGCAAGTGGCTAACGCTTATGCTTATATTGTATCATTTTTGGCCGCCCAAAATATGCGTACACTCATTTGATATTATGTACTGAGGCTTTCATATAAATAATACGAGAAAGACCTATATGGGATGTTGGGTGTGAAGAACACTGCGATGTTGTAGTGTGGAAGAGGTTTTTGAGGACCTACCAGGAGAATTGATGAGTACAAAGAGTAAGAAAAATCAGTTTTTCTTATTTAATGTACCAAATCACTATTTACAAATATTTGTATTCATTTAAGTATATTAATGTAGAGTATACGTTTTATAACTTTGCAGTTTTTTGAACTTTTTACTTCACTGATACGCCTCTGCCTGATTACCGTATATTAGGTACATCATTTTCATCCTACAGCCGGAGTGCAAAATTATGAAGCGTAGATACCTATACTCTAATAATATGTGTAGATACAAATGATACGATACGTAATCCCTCACATGACTCGTCTAAAAAACATAGATCTGGGTGGTTATGGAATAGTGGCTCTGACGTCATAGACACAGTGGTTTTTACTGCCACTGAAGTGTTTACATGTATGGGAAACGGTGTCTCGTATGAAAGAGCAGTAGTACCTATAATAATTAATATTTATTTTATTTTTGTTAAAGGGCAAGCAGTCCACATCGTGAAAAGTCAGTCAAGCTCCATCATTAATGATAACGGAAACCATAACGAGCGACACGATTTGAGAGAATATAGTGAGTATCAATCGGTGACATCT
Source organism: Rhyacophila brunnea (assembly GCF_057557595.1). NCBI lineage: Eukaryota > Metazoa > Arthropoda > Insecta > Trichoptera > Rhyacophilidae > Rhyacophila > Rhyacophila brunnea. The sequence continues at coordinate 39,046,578 of NW_028232752.1, forward strand.
CCTTATAGCATTCTTAATTAACAAGAGCTAGTTGAAAGCGAAAGCCGCATATTCTGTGCTATCGTTTTAGTTTGGAACCCTAACTTGCCCAGACAATTTAATATTGTTGTAGTTGTGAAATTGAGCCTATAAACACTTTTCAGTAGTTTTCAATGTCATTGTTTTATATTTGTGTAAATAGCTCGGCTATACAGAACTTCATTGTAACTAACAATATAACTACTGTATTTCAACGGTTTATTACAGTTATAAAATAACATTTTTTTTCTGCTATGCGTCTGAAAATCTTACCTATTAAATATTGGAACGATAAATTACGTATTTTCTTAATAATGTAAATACCAACCGAAACCGAATTCAGAATCTATTTACGAAACGGAGCGCTAATCTGGAGGAATGTCGGTCTATTCCATTTCAGTTCGAGCCCTGGAAATTAAACCAATTCCAAGATTCTACACTAGTAAATACGTGTGCTACCACTAGTGTATACAGAAAATTTTCATACACAAGGATGGCATTTTTTGACATTTGTGATATCAAATCTAAACTGTAGATACTTTGTTTAAATTTAGGACATGGATGGTAGGTTGCGACGACCCTAGTGATTTTCCGACTATTATTATTAATATTATATTGTTTTCGTAGTTGACGAAAATGGAAAACTTGTAGCAAGAGTCCATCAGCATTCCGAATCATCAAACGCACAGGGAGAGAAGCCTCATGATCATGTTATCACAGAACTGGAGGTCCCCAGCGAAGGGATCCACAAGACCATCGTCCATGAGACACCCACTGAGGGACAGAAAGAAATGGGCAAGGTAATGTCCTGAAAATATCATTAAGTACCAACTAATGTGTAGGTAGGTATATCAAGTTCTTACAATCTTCAATGATCAAAGAGCTTGGAGATTTGGACTATAACTAAGTACCTACCTATTAAATTTATGAACTTTTTTTAGGTATTAAAACACTTTAAGTAGGTATGGTCAAATTGGTAGCATTAGAAAAAAATATGTTATATCTATAGGTACACAGTTTTAAAAAAATGGCGGCCTGATTTGACGTTTCCTTATAATCTGCGCAGGGTGTTTTTGTTATAATTGTAGCTACATTTTAATATTCTAATGAATGATACTATAACACTAACGTAAGGCGATTATATCTCAGCGCAACCCTGACAAATTAATCTCAGAGCATAAAAGTGTAATGCCTGTTTCAATAACTGCAATGTAAAATGCGATTAGCCTAAGTAACCTACTTTTCAGTTTCCTTTTTATAGGTATTATATTTTGGCCTCATATAACAAGATTTTCTTGAACGTCTTTGACTTAGTTACTCGTACCTACACACTTACGTAAAGTAAAGTATGCACCGTGTCATTGTTGCCTTATTTACAAAATGGTCACATATTACTCTTTCAGGCATTCCCTGGAGCAGCACGATTGATGCAGTCTGCCGGAGAAGGTATTCCACTTGGAGTTGTACCGCTGCTGTCTTCAGACATCACTGACAATGGAAATCGTAGATCCTTCAACGCCGATATATTACAAGAAGAAAATAATAATGTAAATAATAAATGTCATAAATACTATTATTAATTTCACTAATACTTTGGTATTTATGCGATACCAATACCATGTATTGATACCTACTATTATCAGACGGGTAGAATTAAAAAGTTGACCCTCTTGGACCCCATTTTGGAAGAATTGTTTTTTTAGTCGACTTAAAAGTAGGTCACCCATATGATTATTTTATTATGGTACTAATACATAGCATTTTTAAATGTATTTATTATCACTAACTTTGTATTCACCACACACTTAATATGTAGCTATAAGATTTATTTTATAACACATGTTTTTCTGATATGATGGGTTTAACAAAGTATGAGTATCAATGATTGTAACTTGGAAATTTTATCAGCTAGGTATCACTTTTTCAAATTACATATTCAAATTACAATATTGCAAAGAAACTAAATCACCATTTTTGCTCGTAAGTCAAGCATATTATGTGCATCCACAGAATGGGGATTAAATTATTTTCTCAGATGTTATTATGAGAAATAGTTATTAACCATTTATCCAACATATTATATTCTTCCAGTGAATGAGACATACATTGAGAAAAAACAATATAATTTTTTACCCAGCTGCAGGATTGGACCCGTGATATTGTGTACATAAACTCATACTTTAAATTGTTGCACTCATACTTAATAAATCTCACCATATGAGTGAAATACTTCCCATAAATATGTGTTGAATATAATACAGTAATACATTTTTTTATGAAATATCAAGTATTTTCAACCATAACAAATATTATATATATTATAGTAAACGCAGAATTAACGTCTATTCTGTATATGTCATTTGATATCTCTACATACTACGAGTATTATACTTCATTGGTAATTTAATTAACAAGAGATAGGAAAAGTACATTAAAATCATTGTACAATCAATAATCATTCTTCTTCATGAAAGTTGGTGTTATAAAGGCATTTTGTCAAGATTTTATCTAATAGGTAGGTATATTTCTGAAGTGTTCCCGAATTACGTTACATTGTTACATTTTTAAGTCTTGTGAATTATTTGTTGAATAAAAACAGTTCAATAAACTGTTGGTAAATGCAAGTACATTAAGTCTAAAATTTGGAGAGATCTTGACACTGGCTATGAATCAAGGTAAGTAGGTAGGTACTACCCATTATTGAGTGGATATATGGGTCAATGAGAAATGGGACCAGTCTCAGGAAATAAAAACTAGAATTGAGATCGCAAGGAGTGCCTTTCTCAAAATGAGACGCCTCCTTAGCAATCGAGACCTTAACCTAGGTCTAAGACTGCTTATGCTACGTTGTTATGTTCTCTCAATTCTTTTCTATGGTATGGAAGTATAGACGCTAAACCAAGAGATGTCACGGAGACTCGAAGCTTTCGAGATGTGGCTGTATAGACGCCTTCTCAAAATTTCTTGGACTGACCGGGTGACAAAATGTTGAAGTTCTCAATCGAATGGGGAAGGACCAAGAAGTTCTACGTAGTATCAAAACCAGGAAACGACAGTACCTCGGCCACATTATGGGAGGACAAAAGTACAGCATTCCCCAACTTGTCATTCAAGGAAAGATCAATGGTAAGCGTAGCAGAGGACGGTGCCGCATTTCGTGGCTTAAGAACCTCCGTGATTGGTACGAGTGCAGCTCCATTGAACTGTTCCGGGTAGCAGACGACAAATCTAAGATCGCCTTGATGGTGGCCGACCTCTAGGGGATGGCACGAAGAAGGCCTACATAAATTCAAACCACAAAAGCCAGTCGCAAATATTAGCAAAATTTGAGAATCGAGAAATATTAGTTAATTTCGTTGTAATTGGGTAGGGTGCAGGTGGTAAATTGGTAAAGCACACTGACTGGAATCCGATAGATACGGGTTCAGTTTATGCTATTTTTTTTCAAGATTTATTTTATAATTGGTATGATGTATCTGAGGTGTTTCTGAATAATATATGGTTTTTACCTACCTACCTATTTACATAATAGGTATAAAAATATAAGTACATACCTATACCTAAATAATAATTTTCATAGATATCTGAAAACAGTCCAATCAAACATGAAAACACAAATAAGATATTACTTTACATAATAATTCCAAAATATTTATTAGTTCATTGTTTTATTTAATAATTCTGATTTTTGTTGACAGATGGACCACTTTTCATCTTATTCAGGGGTTCAATATTCACCGCTGGACATGGCCGAATACATATTTTGGACAGGAGATGAGAAAGGAGTCACTCTGGCAATCGAAGAATTCCTTCAAGACGGATTGGTAAATACTATAATTATAAATTAGGTACCAAAATAATATGATATGGCATTTCTTTATTTGATATTTATATCTGGAATATTATATTACAATCTGGAAGAAACGTGGGATATCTATAATCATATAATAATAAGGCTGTTCAAACTTATTTAGAAACTAGGAAGGGCTATTTTTCAAATGCGCTTCATTGTAATTTTAAATATAGGTACTAGGTATCTCCTAATGCACATCCCTAGTGACATATTATTGAATTTTATGTTTTTTAAAAAATCATTTAATTTTTGAGATATTCAACATCAGAAACATAGTAGGTGTGCCTTGCCGCTGGTTTACAAATTCATTACATAGTAACCAACCAAATATATGGACCATCAGTCAATAATTATTACTCTTGTTTTATGAGACACAAAGTGTCACTAATCTAAACAAAAATCATCTCTCTTTGAGGTAGATATAGGCTAGAGCTATAATATAGGAGAGAGAGCATTTTTGTATAAGTATTAAGCAGGGAACACAGAAATAATGGATATCGTGTTACGTCTGGGTGTGGTAGTACGTAGCAAGATTTAACTCTTGAGTGTGGAGAATATGTGATAAACTTAAGTCACGTAACCGAAACGAACATATCATTTTGATTTTCATGAAGTCATAAACAAATTCCAGGTTCAAAAGCTTGATCTCTAACAACTGGCTTTGCAATTTTTTGCAAATCAGTTATGTGATAATTACAATCGATCAAAAAAATCAAAAAATGTCCTGAGGTCACTTGCATTTTAAGCTGCTATAAGAGTTGGAATAATTTAAGAGATTAGTGACAGGTTTACATAGTAAAAATACACTACGCACGTGTGAGCTTTTGTATACTCATGTCCTAAATTCAAAACAATGAAATAATGTACGTACACTACTTCCAGATGACCAGAGAAGACGCAATAGCATTCCTCCAGGAAATTAAATATAACATTGAATATTTGCAAACTCATTATGCTCAGCAAAGATTGAAGATTGCAAATGAGGATAGAATGCAGCAGGACAAACAACTTCAAGACAATATACAAATGCAGTTAAGTAAGGTTAGTACTCCGATCTGGATAAATGAATTCATTATTTTTTTGATAAAACGTAATAAAATAAATAATGTAATATTATAATAACACTATGACACCAATTGACAGCGGAAAAATATGAAACTTGCAACTTGAGGACTTTTTAAGTACCTAATTTATATGTTTTAAGTGTTTTAATTAATAAATATGTAAATACCTATCTAAAAACATGAAAAAGAAAAATATTTATAGTTAATGCTTGCTTCCGCATCAAAGTCTCAATGAAATGAAATTATATTGTAACTAAACGTACCCCCACACTTTTTAAATTTTCACTAGCCAATTCCTATGGTGCGATCGTCCAAAATCCATCTTGCGATCGACGCATTGGACATGCCTGATCTGAAGTTTACTTGTTTTTCAAATTTCAGACTTTGAACAACCTCCCATCCAGCTTTGATAGTCAAAGAATACCATTGGCAATTGGAAAGTTCAACCATGAAAACATGCTTAAAGCCATCACCACTGGAACATTCGAAAGAAATAACAATCTGGGAATGCCGTCAAGTATTCCGCAGTTGCCATTCAGCCTTCCAGATCTGAGACAGAATATTTACAAAAAAAGCATTCAAGATAATCTAGTGCAGAGCAGTTACAAATATGCATCAAACAGTAGTAAGTATATAAATTGGAGATATGTATTTTCCCTGGTACTGGGACAAATTTACATGTTTTTTCAATCAATATTTTTGTTTGGATCCAGGGTTACACTGTTGATCGCAATCGACTAATCGATCTTGAAGCTTTTCATGGTCGATCGCATAATTTTATTAAGTCATCTTTTTAATAATTGCATTATCATAACGCGTGTTACTCCTGCATAAAAAAAATGGTGGAGGTGTGAGTTGCCCCAAGTCACTCATCTCTCACTCTCGAATTACGATAATTGTTTTTGAGTGCCATGTGCTAGTCGATCAGTATTAGTTTCACAGTTGCTGAAGTTGTAAGTGATTTGCAATGCTGAATTATTTGTAAAAAATGTAAAGTGATTTGTGTGTTTGAGTGGAAATATGAAATTTTTTGATGACAAACTGGACACCTGTTGGAATGTGGCTGTTACCATATAATCAATTTTTTATGGCATGTCTCTTACCGAAACGAATATTGTATCTCTAGTTCACGATGAGGGCATACAAATAATAAAATACTATATGAACTTTCAAATAATATAGTACTTATCTTATTTTTGACGTCCATAAAATGTTATGTCGAACAATCTGTAGAAGAAAAGCTACGATGATATTTTGTATTCCCGAAGTGACAAGTTATGTTATTTGTGCTATTATAGCAGATAGTTCCCTGATTTTTTTGCAATTCAATTTTAATAATGTTTTTGCTATTTCTCTTTAAAATTACCATTTTTATTTGGCTTCCATGTCAGAAATGTTCACCAGTGAGTTGAACGAATATTCTGATACTTCTCATATTAATTTTGAGATCCATATGCTCTATTTTGAAGCGGAAACTGAATTAATGTGGCCGTTATTATTTTAAGTGCCTGTGGAACCGTATGAAAGAGAGTCTACACCGACAATTTCTGAAGAGGATTATGAAGAACTCTTGGAAAGACTACGAGTTGCAGATTTCCTTTACACTGAATACTCACTGGAAGAAGTCATCTATCAACTCGCCAAGGTATTTCAACATAATTTTTCAAACTAAATAAAAAATGATATAGGTACCTATATATAAGTAATATTGTTTTGTTTTCTTCATTCGAATAAGAGAACACTGGGAGACAACTCAACATGCTAGAGACATCTAGTGATGTAATTACCAGGCATTCAGTTAATTATACAATAATTTATTATTCACTAATAAGTATGAGTAGGTATCTAAGAACAATAAGAAATATGTCATAATATATTAAAAAAACATATCTTCGTTTATGGTACCTACTCACTACTATCAATATTGTTAAAAAAATATGCAACAATATTAGACATTTTTCTTTAATTGTAAGTTTAAATATTTTTATAGATACCTACATTAATAATACAATGTTTCATTCTAATTATTGAAATTACCTGATATAATTATTAATGATTAGTTAAGTTTATTCCATATTATGTAAAATATTTATTATTTAGCTAATATCATATATTATGATGAGTGAATAAAATTATATAATGTATATACCTATAATACAGTGGCGAAGGCTCCATACTAAGCGATTATTTAAAGCATACCTTCTATTTTCAAGTATTTAATTTAAATAAATAAATATCTATATTGTCTAGGACTAGGTTATAATAAAAATATTGATTGTCATCTATCATCGGTATTTAGAAGTAGAGCGTTTAATTTAGTCAAGTTTTGAATCAAAAATAAATGACGGAACGTCACAACGTGAGTGCTATTTTTAGAATTATGTCGATCATAATCGAAGCCGAATTTTCTACCACAATTCAGTTGCCAACTTCATACATGTCTGCGTTTTTGTTCCAGACTTGGAAGCGTTAAAGGACAAGCTTACGCGCTATGTTGATTTGTTTATTGTCTATGATTATCTTTTTAAGCAAATAATAAATAATAAGGATGATTAAAAAAAAAAAACTATTGTGTTCGATCACATATAATTTATAAATTGTTATTAAAAATAAATATTGTATTAATTCGCGATTATTATTTAGGTTACTTCAGTCATAAACAAACATAACATGCTATTCACAGTTCATGTCATATTGACATTTCAAAGCGGTGATAAAGTTTTATTTTATAATACAAAATTCAGTGTGTTACTGTGTTTTGAATGTGGATAAATTATCTCATATTGTACCGAAATCATTCGCCAGTGCTTTAAATATATAAGTATTTATTAAATTGTCTAGTGTCCCGATCGAAGATGTGCGAACGATTGCATTTAAAAAAAATCATTCCCGAGTTTGACGTTCCTTCCAAGGGTTCATTTAGATTTGAATACAGCAAAAAAAACTTATTTTAGACATTTTCACAACAATTTATATGATAAATATTTGTTTTTAACTGGCAGTTATACATTAAACAAACTTTTTTGTTGGCGATGCGTATTGTTTGCTAAAGAAAAGTCTGCGTGGAATTCTACTGCCATAAGTGATTTAAATAATTTGACAGATTCAGCGGTGAAACCTATGACAAGTGTGTGTCGTTGTCATTAGTGTGCACCTATTCATCAGTTGTAATATCGTAAGTATTATCTTCTTATTTCCCGTAAGTTACCTGACAAGTGTGCTCTTTTTCTCTGATCTCCACAGCGTACTTCTTTCCAAAAGTCGCCCTTCGCCACTGCTATAATATATATATAAATATTTGTACTTGTATTTGTAGGTTATGTTCACGCAATCTTTGGCCCGTGGTTCATCAGAAGCGCAGTTGGCATTACAGAAATTCACTAACTTTTTGGAGTCAGAGGCTGAACAAGGACGTATTTCTAGAGCCTTGGAGAAGAAAGTTTTGGGTAATACTTAATAAAATATCTGCATATCTATTAAACCTAAATATAATATAGGTACCTACTGTTCTCCTGTATACTATTTATATGTATATACTAGCTGACCTGGCGAACTTCGTACCGCCTCAGAATCAATAATCAGAATAATATCAGAATTAAATTCAGTTTTTTATTAAGTTAAAATGAATACTCAAAATGAATAAGTTCAATAAATGTGCAAAAGGGACGAAAACGAATAAAGCAGATGGTTTGCCGACACATGACCATGCTACGTATAACCTTCAGTTGTAAATTGTGCGGTGGCAAGTCAGGCAGATCCAATGAGTTTAAAAATTCAGTCTTGAATCAGTAGACAGCTTCGTCTTCGTTTGTTACACAGTCGATAGATTTGAAGAAATGCAGTGGACCAACGATTTGATTTTGAATTGTGAAGTTTAAGCGATCCACATCTTTGTTCTTTGCCGCAAGAATGCTCGTTCACTCAACCAATTGTGATTTTTGTGGTTAGCAATGATGTTCGGTAACACTTTGTTGATGAGTTCGTCCTTAGTTAAGACGAAATTGCAAAAATTCAGCGAAAACGAAATCAATCCGTTCGATTCATCGGCCGTTACCGATAGTCAGCAATTGCTTGGAGAAATTTTCGGCAGATGGATCGTTTAGCAATGCAACTCGCATGTTTGTCGTCAGCTGAAGTTTCTAAATAATAGTAATAGCTAAAATCTGGTGTTTATATGCATTATAATAAGTAAGATATCTATAGTTTAAGGCAATGTTTCTTAACCTTTTTTCATCCGCGGACCACAAAAAAATCAAAAAATGTTTTGCGGACCATCAGCATTGGAATAAAATAATAAATATTTACATTTACACTATTTTTTAAACAATTGTCAAAATATAATACAACCCCACTTCAAATGTTGGGTTTCTAGGTAACTATTTTTGAACAGCAGAAAATGTTTGCGGCCCACAAACCTTCGCGGACCACCCGTTAAGGAACTATGGTTTAAAGACCTTTTACCACTGTGGTTACTCTACGACCTACGTGTACGAGAATGTTAAGTAATGACAAATAACAGTTAGAATTAAAATATTATTTGACAGTTACACCATTAAAGATATTATTGCAAGAAAATTTATTAAACCGTTTAATTACATCGAAATGCACATTGAAGTTAATGGCCACACCAAACCACACCTGGTCTTAATCGGGGATATAACGGGACCCTACGTTTGGGTGTGAAGCATCATTTTTTTTATAACTGGGAATGTCTCAGGAGCAGTTTCCCAAGACTAAGGTCGCCATGCACTCAAATGTGCTTTGACTGAATTTACATGAATTTAAGTTAAGGTACCCATGGGAAAGATGAGCACGCAGAGGCAATATTAATAATTGTAGTAAGTAACAAATTAAAGCTAATACAAAACTGCCGAACATTCTAAGTGAAGAGATCTCCACGTTGGCAGTGTGACGCCGCAAATTTTCTAAGTGCAATAAAATTGGCCTTTGTGGTGATCAAGTCGTACGGTTCGATGATCCCAACAACTGGTTGCATTACGATGTTACATTAATAAATTTATGTATAGAATGAGTAAAGAATAAGTAGGTACCTATTTGAATAAATTTTGCAATAGAAACTCCTGTAAAAGATAAACAATATATTGTTACAATATTAATTAATAGATTTGATCATTTTACAGTTACATCTATCATGTCAATTTATCTTCCTACAGATGTACTGATAGAATCGCTGACTGACACATTGACAGAACATCCAGAGCTGGTCTCCGCTGCACGAGTTGGGCTAGGCGGCGGCGGTGTATCTTTACCGCCAGGCAACAAGTAATAATAATTATTACTGAACAAAAATATTTATTTACTTTCTTTTTTTTAGTCAGTGATTTTTTTTAGATTTTTATGCCAATTAATAAAAGGATTTTTTTTTAACAAATCCATAAATTTAAATAACCCATTTATTTTATAGCGCCCTTTGTGTATTATGAAAATTTGGTTCCCTAAAACGCTAAAACAATACCAATTAGACCAATTAGTGGATGGTTGAGTCTGATGTTCACCACAGTTTCTTAAATCTTGTTATCAAATATTAAACTAAACACCGCTGTCCTCATGTGTCACAGACAGCGGGAAAGCATTTGTTATCGTTCAAGACTGCATTCATTGGAAGGCTTAGATTTTTTTATGTGAGTGCTTCCATGTAAATTATACAATGAATTTGGTTACGCCCTGAAAAAAACAGTCACCACATCATATGAATTTATCATTCTGATTATGCACTGAAGATTTCCTGTGATTATTAAAATTGACGGATTTCCTATAGTTCCCCAGGATGCTGGGTTTAACACTTCAAAAACCTCTCACCTGATGCATATAATTGCAGTTAATAAATTTTTATCCTTATGAAATTTGTAATATTTATCATTGACACCACAAACGACTGTTGTTTGCAGTAAAGCTAGATAACAGTAAAATATAATTGAGTTATTTTTAATCCAGAATGCTTCGACAGCTTCTAGAGTTGGGTCCAACTGATCACGCTGTGATGAAGGCTGGGATGTTGGCAGCTTATAAGGGAGAAGTTGAAAAAACCAAGAATGCTCCAAACAAAGTAAGGACAATAATTGATTGTATAAGAGCGCGATGCAGAACCGTTGACGTTAAGCAGCCATTCTAACAAGAAAAACACGTCACATATTCTATCTCTCTTCCACTTAGGCATTCTAATAAGAATTATATATATTTTTCTCACTGAACTTAGGTCGTCGAAATCGGTCCCCTAAAGTTAAGCGCGTATCTTAGGGACTTACGCGCCTAAGTATGGTACTGCATCGCGCTCTAAGACTCATTATCACATTTTTTATAAAAATAGTGAAGATCTCACGAAGAGGTTTCTTAACATATTTTTTTATGAGAAATGTTTTTTTTTTGACCATGTCAGATCCTAATAAGATCATAATATGGGCCTCCACTGAATACAGGTTTTGTGTTTACGAGACATGGATGTCAGCCACTTGCTCAACCTATTAGGTCGACCCTGACTCAAACACAAATTGAAAAACAATTATGTCAACTATGTGTGTTTGCCAGACCCATGATTCGAACCTGGGACCCACAACGCTATTAGGTATATGCTTTGGTTCCTAACACACATTGAATTATAAATTATATGTGAACTTACCAGCCACAAAATTCGAATTAGCATTTTACCACTTGTTCACTGTGTGCACAATATAAATGCATATTAGGGGATCAATGGACATCCAACAAATGAGTTTCAAATGTTGTTTCCTAGCAAAACAGGCAATTGAAATAAGAAAAATATCAACATGCAAAAGTACTGATCAATGTTACTTAGAAATTTTAAATTTACATACTAAGTCATTCCAATAAATCCACCTCCTGTCTTGGTCAATACTTTACACCCGCTTCTTACATCGGGTATATCCAAATAATGAGGCATATTAGGTCTGGGAATGTCTCAGAAGCAATTACCCAAGATTGAATGTAATAATTACAATTGCATGGGGAAAAAAACAAACCTGATTGAGCCAACTAAGTGATGAGATCTTCTCACTCAACAAATGGCAACGCAAGACAGCATTAAAGTTGTCCTGGACAGCCCAAAATCTGCTTGAATAGCTCTTCTCGGCTTTGATACAGATTTTAGGACATTCCCAAAGGATATGGTTGGCACCTTGCAACAGGCAATCTAACAGCAACACAAGACCAAACTTGAAGATCCTTGATGCGAAACTACTGTGACCTGTCAAGAACCGACTGGTATAATGTTCTACAATCTGTGTGGTTACCTCCATTTGCCATTTGATGTTAGGATAAAACAGGTATTTGTGACTGCCCTTATCAGAGGCGTTCCATTTGCTATGTCAAGTTTTAATAGGTGTCAACTGCCATCAGGCAGATTTTACACGGAATACACACATTGACATGCTAATGATCACAGCATCTGAAGAATAAAGGAATGATCCTACTCATAAATAAGTCTGGATCTCCATAAAGATCAAAATTAACTCACTCACATTGCAATTAACGTGCATATTGGAAATCTGTTTTCACACATTTACAGCATTATTTTCCTATTCTGCTGTGTTCACATTATGCCACATACAGCATACATGGTATGTACATATATTATATTGTATGGTGGTTAGAAAATTAACTCTATCTACATTGCATTATTGTGTTCACATCTGACCTATTCTGTTAATGTGTCCACTTTAATTTTGATATTCTCTATGTCCTTTATACATACCATTGTGCGTCTTGTGTAACTCGATGTAAGTACTTACCCAACGTGTGCTTGATCCAGTGCAAGGACCATATGGGTTGGGCGAATAACCAACAACCATTCTTTGTATAAAAATCTGTTAATATCTCTATTCTGTGGAGGTACATAATATTATGCTACACACAGGGCTCGAAATGGACCGGGACGTTGTTCCGGTTCATAAAATCCCCAAAACTATCGCCCCGCTCCGTCTTGTGGAAAAAATTATTTGACTGTCTATAATATATATAACAAAAAATCTAACACACTTATTTTTATTAAATACATATAAAATTAAATGACTATGATAATATTTTCGTAAAATTATCAAGCGCTCCAGTTCGAGCGCTGGCTACACATAATATTATGTAGTAATTAATATTTTTTTAAGTAGGTAGGTACCTAATGAATAACTTCCACCTCTTCATTTACAGTTCATTCAGCAAGCACCCTGGGTTAAGTCTAGGGAGCACTCAGTTGGTGAGAATCAATCCGGCCCGCTGACGATGCAACCTCTGAAGCGTTTCAAGATGTCTGCTTAGAAACTTTATCGTTTATAAATACTACTGAATATTAATAATTCATGTCAACTAGTACATAATAATATGTATTCATTGTCTTTGATTAAATCTATATCTGCATGATCTGTGCTCCAAATAATTTATTAGAATTCTCTTTGTTTGAGGACCAATGTAGAGAATTTGTTTACATATTGAAGTGTGTTAAAATAATCCTTAATAGAATAGACCCACAAATGCGCACACTCAATTTCCATAGAAATAATTATATTATATTCATGATATGAAAGCATTTGTTACTCAGATTAGTCCTTACCGATAATTACCCCTTTAAACTGTCTATCTAAAATTATGAAAGTCTGATGAAGTGTAAATAAATGAATAGAAGAATTTAAAATAAAAGGTAAAAATTATTATCTGTGTAGTGTTGAAAAATCAGAATCATTATATTTATGTTATGAGATACAGTATTTGTAATAATTATACACAAATTTCTTATAAGATGTTTATTATTCATATAAAATAAAATTAATGAATTATCATTTACTTATTTTGCAAATGTACAAAATTGAATGAATTGAATGAAAGTGATTCGTATAACATTCCGTATATATTAAAAGAAAACAATGTATTGAACTAAGATAAACTACTTATAGTAGGGAACGGATTCTGTTTGCTTACGACGACTTTTCTGTGTTGAAAAGAAATGTAACCTTTAATTTTACCATCATAAATGAGATTGGCTACGATGCACTGTGTTTCATCTAAGTCTACATCCAACTGTCCTGTAAATTCCAATGCAGCTTTGAGGGAACTCACCGGGATCTGATGGGTATTCCCGAGCAGCCAGTACACTTTACGGAAGAGATTCCTGTAGGCAAGTATTTTAATCTTCTCCACGATCAAATATATCCCGGCTTTAATGAAGAACGATTCGTGTTTCTCCATGACCTCATCGATTTTTTTAAGATTTCCTTGTCGAACAGCCACTACGAGCTCCTCAAATTGCAAGAGGTCATACTTTTGCAACACTCTTCTCGATGGCATAAACCCGAGCAACATCTTTACAGGAATTAGGTAAATTAGAATCAGTCTTTTATTTTTGAGGCTTCTCTTGTGGCACTTTTCAAAAGCGTACGTCAAGTATTCATCGGCAGATTTGTAATTTGAATCGAACATGGCCTTCCTGCCAACAAAGTAGCGATATGTAATTTGCTGCGACAGAGAAAACTGATCTTTGAAAGCCGACGATTCGATGGCCCTAATCAACGGTTTGCATAAGTGCAGTTTGTTAATACGAAAGTACACTTTGAACAGTTGATTGACCAAAGTTAGCATTCCGAGTCTTTTAGTCTCCGTGTCAGCTGATCGATTGTCGGCGGCGCAGACTCTGAAGCAGCCCATCAGGCATTCGGCAGCCTTTTCTAAGATACTGCCTGGCGTTTGAGAAGGTCCTGAAATTACATCAAGAGAATGGTATCAGGAAGAGAATAGGGGGAGTAATAGATTAAACAGTATTTATCTTCATGCATTGGCAAGTTTGTAAATAAAAAGAAAATGGCACCCGGCTATTGACATCTTGATTGGTTACTTAGATTTTCACTGTTATTTTCGATTAAACGTCAAGATTTACTTGTATAATGATGGTACATTCTATGAAAACAATTTTTAATAACTGTAAAACTAATGCAAGGTGTTTTTTTATCTTTATGGCAGTTTTATGGCCTATGGCAAATAAACCTCGGAGCACGAGTGTGAATTATTTGAACTGGCGTTTACGTGGTAGAACTCCATTATAATAGTTTTCAAAGAAAGTTATATTTGTTAATTCCACTTTAATTAAATTGTCCCTTGCTAGGATTTAATTTTGGATAGCAGTATTGTAGAAAATGCTATTAGACATGCCCGGCGGTGGCGGCGGGTGAATCCTGTGAATAACCTCTACACTGTGTAAGTCCATAATATGCTATCAAGAAGCAATAATGGAGATTACACTTTTTTATTTACTTTGTAAGATAGGCATTAAAGCATCATGGTCAACACGGAAGAGGGGGGTCACCAAATTGATGAAAAAGACTGCATGTCAGATGGAGCTAAATGATTATAGTAAACAAAAACAATAACGATACATATTTAGATGTTGAATTTAAATGTGTATCATGCACTAGATATATTGGGCTCAATCTAAAAATTCCATATGTTAGAAAACAGTGTAATAAGCAAAATAATTGCTATTTTTTCTAACTAGAACATCAAGAAATATAGTAAAGAAAATTAATAATCATATTATGAATATGTTAAGTTTATTTTAGATATCATTTTGGTATAGAATCATTCTTATTTGCTCAAAGCGTGGCACTAAATAATAGTTATGATTATGGACCATAATTTTACACTATTTAAAGATCATGATAGTTTCTCACATTGTAATTTCATTACGAATGGGTGAATAAATAAATCGATTCGGACAATTCGTGGCAGTGGCATTGTGTTCATCAAATTCTCATAAGTTAATATTTTTTTAAAGGTCAAGGTAAACATTAATTAACCGTTTAGTATTGAATCTTTGTCACTGCTCGATAGTCCGACCAGGTGATAAGACGCTGCAGGTTTCTTGATAATATTCTCCATGCGGACAACGATAGCGGGGAGCCTTTAAATGGAATCATGACCCTCAACAGCGAAAAACAATACAATGGAGAAGAATAGAAAGTAGAATAAAAAATATAATGATATTGAAGAAATTTACCTAGACGTTTTTCTGATTGCTGAGCAACTAATCGTAAATCCAAGCAGACTGTGTACATCAGAGGTAAGGTCCAATTTTCTTCTTTTTGCATATGTAACAATTTAGTGAGCAATGTTATACATGCGCTTTGATGTTTGTACGCCTCCATGAAATCGTTTTCATAGAGTGCCTGAAAATTAAACACACAATAACAATTATTGATTAATATTCTTGAATTGTTGATAGAAAGATCGCAGAGGATATTATGAATTAATTTCATGTAGAGATGTATTTTTTTAATCTCGTATTTTGGGTGATTTTGGAAACAGACGTGGATAATTACTTAGGTTATATACTAATAGCAGGGACGGCTCTACATTAAGGGTTCATAGGGACCATCCCCACATCGTTATCATGTGGAGAATGCGTAAAAAACATCCGATATTTTTATCATCGTCGCAATTTTAGAGAGATATTTATTATTGTTATACAAAAAAATAAAGCAATAATTGTAAATTATGTAATAATATAATAATAATTACGCGGTATTAAAATAACTTATTAATTTAATACACCCTATTTCACGGTGACACCTATGTACAAATTAAGAAAGCTATGGCATCTATTTTTCGCTAATAGGGGTCACTCTGTCCCATCCCGTTGCTGCGGTACAAATTTCTTTCCACAAAGCATGTGAATGCATTAGCGTTATTATACGCATACTAGGGACCGAATAGAATGTCCCCATCGGTGAGTAAAAACGCTCGTTGTATGTTGTTGTTCAAAACTGATGATGGTAAATCTATAATAATTACTATTATTAATTAAGTTTATATTTTTAAGCACAATTTTTAGATGTGATTAAGTAACGACTCAAATAATCATATTATTTATTCTGAAAAATTACTCATTTCCTCATTAATAAAATCAAATTATTATAAGTAGCTTCGCACCTAATGTGTCTATAATAATATGAGAATGTAGGTAGGTACATACTTGTACATATATTTGATAATTAATGACTTAACCCCACCACCTAGAAAGTCATCATAGTATATATGCAAAGTAGCTTCACAAGTAATGTAAAAGCTAAGAGTACTAAAACTGTAATGACAAAACAAGTCTAAGTATTAGTTTTGTAAAACATGCTAGTAAAAAAGTATGCAACAGGAAATATTAATTATACACGTCAAGAACAAGAATAATAAATTCCATTTTAATGATATTGGAGATAACTGCAAGATTGTGAATGTTTGTGTATGATGAGATTGATGAGTAGATCACTTTTTGAAAAGAATTTAGTACAGATATGTTATTAATTTATTTGTCTGGTTTGATTAGTCAATTTCATAAAATTTGATTTGTATTTTTACCTGTTTTGCTTTTCGCTGACGACATCAAGATTTTCAATTACATTTTTAGTCTTAACGATATTCTTATAATCCAAAAAAATCTCAAAAGATTGCAGAATGGTGTACCGTAAACAGATTATATTTTAATAACAACAAATGTCTTTCTATTAGCTTTCACTGTAATAGAAGCCTGATCTATTCCATTGATAAAAATCCTATATTGCCAGTCACAGAAACGACGTAGAAATAATTTTTGACCAGAATCTAACTTTTAATTTACACATTAATCTTATTTCCTCCAAATCTAATAAAACGCTTGGTTTTATCATGCGGTGCTACAGTGGATTTGGAAAAATCGTAACAATTAGACTCATATATTTCTCTTGTGCGTCCACTTCTGGAATGGTTCCCTTATTATAAAGTTCACATAACGTACATTATTTCCATGTTTTATTAATTTTAAACATGGCAGTTTATCTGAATCCTGTCTATGGAAATTTGTTGGAGATAGCATCTATCCACAGTAAAATCAAGGTGTCAAATAGCTGACCTTTTGGTAATGTTTAAAACTGTAAATTCAATATTTGACTGCCTTCAATTATTGATTATCGATTTTTTTTAAAGCCAATTTTCTATTCATTCTCTAACATCAAGGATTCATTTTTATTTTATTGAAATGTTCAATACCTCCTTTCAGGCATTCTAGCAGTGCAATAAATAAGTTTTTTTGTTACTGTGTACATAATATTAAACTTGTTTTTCATGATTTATTACACGCTGAGAACTTTTTCTTTTTATTTTTTTACATATTATATTTTGCCTGTTAAGTATCTACTATTACTCATTCGTCTATATTTTCTTTCTAAGGAGCGGTGTTTACAAATAAATAAATACCCGAATAGAATTTTTAATAATTTAGACACATTTGGGTTTGATTCTGTATGAACCACAATTATATTATAAATAGGTATATTTAGCAT
This sequence comes from Rhyacophila brunnea, assembly GCF_057557595.1. Taxonomy (NCBI): domain Eukaryota; kingdom Metazoa; phylum Arthropoda; class Insecta; order Trichoptera; family Rhyacophilidae; genus Rhyacophila; species Rhyacophila brunnea. Next base: position 39,064,835 of record NW_028232752.1, read on the forward strand.
TTTTCAAGTTTGGTGTATCGAACGGTGCCTATGATTCCATCAGGTGAATATTTACTGTCACAATATGTATCAGATTCACATTAGTTTATCATTTAATGGGTCGTCCATATATGACATCACACTCTGGGGGGGGGGGGGGGAATCTGATATAATGACGTGATGATTTGTGACAAGGGGGGGGGGGATCCGAGAAAATGTGATGTCACAAAGTAAACAAAAAATATGGATAGATCAGAAAACACAATATTGGGGATTTACAGATAGATATTAAAAAAAAAACTGTTTTTTTAATGTTTTGGGGGAGGGGGTGTTAAAAATGTGACATAATATAGAGGGGGGTAAAAGGCTATGTGACAAAACGTGACGATGGGGGGGGGGGGTTAAAAGATAACAAAAATCGTGTGATGTCATATGTGGACGGCCCCTAACTTGTCACATCTGACATATTACAATCAGATTTATTATTTACTTAAATGGTGTTCACTCTGTGGAAAGACATGATTATATAGACTAATTCCATATAACTATGTTGGAATATTGTGGAGTTAGTACTACTTACATAAGTAATTATCTTTTATTTTAATTCAGCGCCCAAAATAGAAACTTTTACGAAACAAAGCACATGATAAATTTCCGAAAAAATTCAAATGTGTTTGATTATTCCATTATACACCTACCATGCATTACATATGAAACTTTAAGAAAAAATGTATTGGAATTAAGTGATGTAAGTAAATGAAATTAATATTTTCTTAATAAATTTACCACGAAACGGAGTGATCGTCTTGAGGATTTCACGAACCGGAGCTGCGCTCTGGTCCATTTCGAGTTTTGATTTAATTACTACGTCTATTAATTTAAGGTAGAGAGATACACTCTTGGATAGACGTAACGTACAAAAGCTGAAAGGTGGTGTGACAAAATGATTTATGCTTTTTGTCATCACATCCGAATACTCGAATATTGCCGGCCGACTGTGATGCGGGTCACGCATAGTACCTAGTTTATTTTATATCAATATAGTTGAATACCAAACTCACCTTAACACACTTCAAATGAGATATTATTATTTCGTCAAGAGGAATGGGCATATGATTTTCAATCATAGTTTCCATACCGGGGGTAAGTAAGTTCCTGTTCCGGACATGCTCATCTCGTAGGGAAATCAATTTTGCTAAAGCATCTCCTTGGCATGATCGAAATATTCGATCAACAATTTGTAAATATTGGTTCAAAGATGCCATTTCGTTTCGAATTGAGGTTATATTTGAAAAATACTGAAAATGCAGACTATACTCTATAGACGTATGTATTACACCCGAAATAAACAATCTCTTATTTCTCAGGGCAAAGTGTAATCTATGTGATGTTCTTCAATATTGGTTATATTTTGTAAAACACGAAAGAAGTCACTGTGGCTACGCCGTCAAAATGTCAAAACAAAATATGTCTAATTCAATTCGTTTTTTGTTATCTATGGTGAAAAAGTGTCGCCACTCGCCAGCTACGTTTTAACTAAATATGCCAGAAATGTAAAGCTAGGTATAATGGCAAAAAATGCTTGTCTCAAAATTAAATACATAGAAACAGCATTTAAAAATCAATGATATTTATGAAACAATGGCATATTATTATCTGTTACTTGCAAACATTATTATCAAATGTACGGTACTATTATACCTACCATTTTGCTTTTTTATGTTTTTTTGTGTTCCACATTCATAAAACGCAAATTAACGTTTTCCAATAATTTAGCTGACTTTAGATATAGCGACGATTACGTATTCCCCACGCAGGCGCTCCATGGCGAGCCAAAAGTCCGAGGGCAATAAATCTTCCGATTTGTCTATGATCTGTTACTGATCAACGAACGAATAAAAAAATCAAGCTGTCAAAAGTAAAAAGTTGCGATTAATCCGATAATCCAGGCAGGAGTATTTTCCAACATCTGCCATATACTTTAATTAATCTGCCACATAATTTAAATTTAATACCTACTTTAATAAAAAATCGGTTCGCCCATCTTAAAATTTTGACGACTGGACTTCCTGGATTCCTTCTTTATTTCAGTTCAATGCTACCAATTTTGGTAAGACGGTATGATTTTTCATCGAATCTACTTATCTACTGATATAGGTGCCTCTGTTTAACGGGTGACTAGCAACTGAGAGACTGGTAGACTAGCATGTCACGTCTCCTTGGTTTCAGTTGCGGACGATTTGAAACAGAGATTCCAGTCGTGCCGTCAGCGACCGCCATTGAAATATTACATAACAGACCTACAAATTTATCTGGAAAATGGCTAAAAATGGACTAGGAACTTTACCATAGGACGCCATTGAAAAACGTCTTTTGAAAATCAGAGTCGTGATTGGTTAGTTTTCGACAGTGGCTCCCCCATCTCATTCTAGTTTGTAGGTCTGTAGCTAGATACTAGGAGTTCAGTCTCGTCAAAGAGATTAGACTCCTCTCTCTCTCTCTTTGAGTCTCGTTTTTTTTTAGTATTCACGTGAGTGGATGCCTTATTTATAATAATATGTAAACTTGCATAAAATAATATAGCAGTGAAAACAACATGTATGAATTTCATAAATACAAATAAAAAAAATATTGATAAACTGCATATTATAATATTTCCCCAAAATAAATACTATAATTTTGGAGGTCTGTACATCTATTGGCTAAACCCGCTAAAGCGTTGTACTTTCCATTTTGAAAATATGGCAGCACTGATTCCCCCGCTGTACTGATCTCTTATCTCTTGTCTATGGAGGCGACGTCAGAAAATATTAGTCTATGTGTCTATGATAGTAGGGGGTGACGTTAGTAGTATTTTGGATTTGTGAAATCATAATTTTATAGGTAGTTCCGAAAATATATGAATACGTTAAACACCAGAATGCGATCTTTATAAGCAATAATTGCCCATACGGAATCATAATTATACTATGGCGACCTATAACACATTGCAGACTTGTGGCACCTTTGACAGTTTATTCCACGAATCTATCTTGGCTTTAGATGTGCTCCATATCCTAGAGAACGACCTAGAAATATACGAAAAGGTTTCTTTAGTCTTTCTGTTGTATGATGATGTCCACATAGCGCAGCAGGCTTTATCCTTGACCTTGAAGGCTCAAGAAGGAGGTAATTCTACTGAATTAACATACATGAACTTGCTACAACCGTGGGCTTGCAGTTATGGAAAATTTTGGAGAGAGAAATTAGTGGAAGGCCTCTTGATCATTCAAGCTTTCAGCAATATAAAAAAACTTGGGCTACAACTAGAACCTTTAAATGATCATTTTCTGCCAAAATGTTCTGAAACATCTACATTTATACATCCTATAAAAAAGATGTTGTATAAAATATGCGAATCACTGACTATTGATAGCACCACGATGCTGATTGAAACGGTCGTCACAGATGAGAAATGCCCTCATTTCAAAACTGATGAGAATGATAAAAAGTTCTTGGAGCTCTTTTTACTAAAATTAATTGAAATAAAATATATAACAATCGGATCCTGGAAGCCATCAATGATATCAGAAGAAATAAAAATTAAAACTCCTTCACGAATGGAAAATCTTGTTTCGGTCCTTAAAAAACTTCGCCTGGGTGCTCATTGGAGTAATTTAAATGACTCTGAAAAGTTGGTTAACACCGATTTAAAAACTACTGAAGTGAATCATAATAGTCCCGGCCCATCAACAACAAATGCTTGTAATAATGCATTAGAAAATGTCATTCCGAGCGTAAAGCAACTTCTCTCTTATTTGAGCGAGCATAAAAGTAGAGATGTCTACGAAATAATCGATAAAGATAATATGGGAATAGCTTTGATAATCAACCAAACCGATTTCGATAAGACAAAAGGCGGCAATTCGTCTCTCACATTGGAGGATCGGGAGGGCTCAAATGTTGACAAAGACAAACTTTTTGAAGTTTGGAAAATGTATGGATTTGAACCCATTGTTTACAAAAATCTGAACCATAAAGAAATCTTAATCAAAATAAAATACGTTATCGATAATCACACGAAACCAACAGACAGTGCTTTTGTCCTTTGTATCTTATCGCACGGCGAGGAAGGAACCGTGTTTGGCAGTGATAATATTCCAGTAGAAGTTAGAAGTATAGAAAAGTTATTCTATACGGCAACCAATCTGATTGGTAAACCGAAAAATATCATCATTCAAGCTTGCCAAGGAAAACGTCAGATGAAAATTGTATATTGTCCTCCGACAGTCTCCTTGTCCAGTCCCACTTTGAAGACTGATGGTCCGTCTTTACTGCCCTCACCATCTTTCCTGCCCGAGAGATCAGATTTATTCTGCTACTGGGCCACGGGACCAGAATGTATTTCATATCGAGATACGAAAAGCGGATCATGGTTCATTCAAACATTCTGCTTTGTCTTGGAAAAATACGGTGAAACAGAGGAATTCAGCAATATGTGCACAAGGGTTAATTGTATAATCAGCAATAAAAGAACTGACGGAACAGGTCAGATGCCAGAAATCGTTACTAATTGTTTGAGAAAGGATTTTTATTTACGAGGAAGAAGACATTAACAGAACAATAAAATGAACATTGCATAAAATGTATAGTATCCCACGAGTGTGCTGAATTAATATCGTTGCTTGATTATAGATATTTTTGAATATAAAATACTTACTCATTTTGTTCAAAATTACTTCGGCAGTCAATTGATGTATGTATTTTGAAATTTGTCAAGAAAAAATCAAAAGACAGCCAATAATTACTTAAGTGTTGATGATGAAAGTTACCCACTAAAAAAATTGTGTTAAATTGAATACTAAAATGTAAAATTTTATTTTTAAATCCCATTGGAAACAATCAGCGCCAATTTGACGCCCCTTGTACTTGGGTAAAAATGTTTTATTTTTAGAAATTTCTATCTAATTAAGATATTTATTTCTTATCCTACAATTTAAAATGAGAAGTATAAATTTTAAGAGAAGTAAAAAGTGTTTCAATACTTAATAATAAAGTTTTAAAAAATATTGAAATTAATTTGATAAAAAATTGTAGCAGTTTTAGTAAAATCTTGTCAAAATGACTACAATATTCAATCTGGTTGTTGGTCCACTTTTTTCTCCTTTTAAATTCGTCTTCAATGGCTTAATGGCCAGTGTCTTTTTTATTGTGATTTAGTATGATAATTGAAGTTTATGTTATTGATGTAAATGAAAAGATAGAGCATTGCACATCTCTCACTTATTTCAGGGCGCTTAATTGATCACTTAATTAGGCATTTGACTTCTAATATAAAAAAAAATTAAATGTTTTTGAAACTGATGAATCCTTTTAGTCATTTTTGTGTGTTACAAGCATCCCTCACCGCTGCCAAGTATGTACATTGAATTATAACAGTATGGATGTTCATTTATTCTAACGTTAGGTAAGTTAGTACAATATAACCTCAATATAACAGACAAAATATTCAGTCAAATGTGAAAAATGTTAAAAACATTCTGTTACTGTTATACATATTTAAATACAAGTGTCATCGCTTGTAAATAATGTTCTGCGCATGATAATCACGCCATACTTCTCAAACTCGAATTCGAGCCATAATGCCGTCCTGTTCGTAGACTGAATGTAGCACTGATGTACTTATGCAACGTTGGTCGCTAATTCACATAGATGTACAACAGTTTAATTTGTTTACTTAGAGTGAATAGATGCATTTATTACTGCATTCAATACGTTTACAAAAGTTAGAAGTAGATGAAGGTGACCATAATTTTACAGAGTTGATTATAAAAAACAGCAGACTTCAAAAGTGCAAACAAAACTTGATTCTTTTTTCAAAGCAGGATTACTGAAAGCAAGTGAGTCGACATCGAAGATTAATGTCACTCCATTAATGTCTGGATATATCATTCATCATCATCATCAGCCTGAATCTATCCACTGCTGGATGAAGGCCTCTTCAAGTTGCTTCCACTTCTCTCGGTCCTGTGCATTGCGTTGCCACGTACTTCCGCAGAACTTTATCATTTCATCGATCCAGCGGCCTCTAGGTCTACCTTGTGGACGTTTTGTACTTCTTGGATACCACTGGATGACTAGATTTGTCCAACGATTGTCTCTTCTTCGAGCTATGTGTCCAGCCCATCTCCATTTAAGGCTTTTAATAAACTTTATTACATCGCAAACCCTTGTCTGCTTCCTTATCCACTCATTCCTCTTTTTGTCCTTTCGCGTTATGCCCAGCATGCACCTCTCCATACCACGTTGTGCTACTCTAAGTTTCTGGATCTCTCTTTTACTTAGGGCCCATGTTTCACACGCATATGTCATCACGGGAAGCACACACTGGTTGAACACTTTGTGCTTTAGGCACAGTGGAAGGTCACTTTTGAAGACATTATTCAGGCGGCCAAAAGCACTCCAGCCTAGCTTTACTCTGCGAACAATTTCATCAAATATACATCCATCTATAGATACTTGTTGTCCCAGATAGATGTAGCTTTTCACCTGTTCGAGCTGAGTGCCATTGATGAGGATCTCTTTTTGGCCTGCAAAGCAGTTGAACATGACTTTCGTCTTTGTTACATTTATTTTCAAACCTACTTTGTTGCTTACTTCAGCGAGTTCCTGCATTCTGCTTTGGAGGTCTTCTGAGTCTTGCGATAAAATTACTATGTCATCGGCAAAGCGCAGATGACTCAGGTATTCTCCATTTATGGGGATCCCTTTGTCATTCCAGTCAAGTTGCCTGAATAAGTCTTCAAGGGTAGCTGTAAATAGTTTAGGTGAGATTGTATCACCTTGTCGGACTCCTTTGCTGATAGGAAATCTGCGCGATGGTTTATGGAGATTTACAGATGCTGTTGCGCTACTGTATATATTATTGAAAATATTTATATAGCGTCCAGGGATTCCTTGTTTTCTGAGTGCGTCGAGTATTGAACATTTCTTTATCGAATCAAACGCCTTCTCATAGTCTATAAAACCCATGCATAGTGGCAGTTTGTATTCCTGGTACCGCTCTATGATTTCTCTGACGACTTGGATATGGTCCATAGTGCTGTATCCTCCTCTAAATCCGGCTTGTTCTCTCGGTTGGTTCTCGTCTAGTACATTTTGCAGACGGTTTGAGAGAATTTTTGTGAACGTCTTGTAGAGAATAGGGAGTAGACTTATTGGACGATAATTTGCTAGGTCTTCTCTGTCACCTTTTTTGTGAAGAATGACAATGCTGGCATTTTTCCATACCTCTGGGACATCCTCTTTGCATATGCAGGCTGTGAACAATTGTGCAAGTACTTCATTTGCATCCTTTCCTGCTTTTTTGAGAATATCTATCGTTAAACCGTCTTCCCCGGGGGCTTTCCCACTTTTCATGTAATTTAAAGCATGGGTTACTTCCCAGGATGTAATTTCGGGAGTATGGTCTTCCGAATTTCCATTTCTCTGAAGATCTAAGTCTATAGTCGTATTGTCAGTGTCATCACTGTAGAGATCGCTGTAGAACTCTTCAACTCGGCTTAACAAGTGTTCCCAATTTCTGACGATAGAACCATCTTTTGCTTTTAGTGCTGTGATTTGACGTTTTCCTATCGACAAGCATTGCTTGTTTTTGTTTAGACTTCTGCCTGCTTTCACAATTGCTTGTATGAGGTTTACATTGAATTTACGAAGGTCTTCTCTAATCTTCCTTCGGAGGGTTTTGCAAAGTGATGAAAACTCCATATCGTTTTGTGCCTGTCTATCGCTCTTGGTTTTCCTTCTCTGCTCCATAAGATTCAATGTTGCCTTCGAAAGCTTGGTGGAAAGTGTAACTTCTGAGTTTTTTACGCCTATTTTTTCTGCACATTGTAGAATAATATTCGTTATATCCTCCGCGTTGGATAGGGAAACGGTTTCGTTCTCATCTAAGAAAGCCGATAGTGCATTTTTGAGTTCATTTTGGAATTCAGTATTGTTCTGCAGGTATACGCGAGCATTTGACTTCTTCTGCAGTTTGGATCTTTCTGATTTGACGTTCAATCTTATCTTACATCTCACCATCCGGTGATCACTGCCGGTGTTAAACTGATTGATCACTTTACAGTTTAAAAATGTATATTTTCTGTCAGTGAGGATGTAATCGATTTCGCTGGTCCTTCCTGTCGGGCTTCTCCACGTCCATTTACGTGTAGGTTTATGTTGAAAAAAGGAATTCATGATGTGAAGATTGTTGGTTTCAGCAAACTCCACAAGCATGTCCCCTCTACCATCCCTTGAGCCATGTCCGAAATGTCCGACCGCTACGTCATCTCTTTGGTATGATCCAATACGTGCATTGAAATCTCCCATTATGATGTTGAAGTGGCATTTACTTTTATTTTTCAAGGATGTTATTTCCTCGTAAAACTCTTCCACTTTTTCATCAGGATAACTCTGTGTCGGAGCATATACTTGCAAAATCTGAATGCGGTACCTAGCATTGATTTTAAGTATCACGCTTGCGACCCTGTCAGAAATGCAGTTGAACTCGACTATGCGGTCCCTCCAGGCTTTGTTGACAACAAATTGAAGACGAGTAAACAGGATTTTGTTTGTGTTTTTATATAACGGACTTTCGGCTTTAACGGACACCCCCTCATTCACATTAGTCTGTTATATCGAGTTTCTACTGTATTAATGAATTGATTTGAGTTTCCCCATATCCACCCGCCATGTATATGCAGCCGCGGTTTGTGCAAGGCCGATTTCCATCGAGCTATAAACGTGTCAGAATGAAAAGATTTTAGTGCCACACTTGCCACCATGCACATTAGTGCTTAAAGAAAGAGTTTTAGAAAATAAAAAGAAGCTTGACTTGCTCTGCCGTCATTTATCTATAATGACATGAAGTGCCGTCTGTACTTATGTATTAATGAATTATCAAATTTTCATACAGAAAAGATATATCAGTCAATTTAACATCATTAAAATGTGTTTTATTATGTAATGGCATTTATTGAAAATTTAAATTCCATAGGATTCAATATAAAAAACTATCGCGAACATAACGCATTACACTGCAACTCTAGTCCTCTGATCCATTTCATCAGTGTTAGTGTTCAGGCCAAAATTGCATTATGTACATATTACACAAGCCTCATACGGCAGGCAGTTTTACAATGACAGGTTTTTCATCATCATCTTCCTTGTCTAAATGACTGAAATCCCACATTAACACATCTGTTAGGTTAATTTTAAAACGCTCAATGGCAATTTTCAGCCTTCCCTCAACATTGGAACTGTTGACAGTCCGGAAAAATTCCCTAAGCTTAATATATATCACATTATTGTTCATCACTATATCAGCCAAAAATTCCTCCGGTATTTCTTGTATTTGTGTTTCCAATGACGTTATAAAATGAAGGTAAACATTTCGATGCTTGATGATGGCTCTCTCACAAGAGCAGAAAAGTGTAACCAATTTTTTCCATTGCTCAAAAGCATCCAGAGAATGTCCTATCAAAAAGCAAACATATGTGAACTCCAATTCACCTATGATGTCTATAGATCTGGAAAGAAATGAAAGAATCAATTACTATTAACTTACTTTATACTACTACTACATATTTCCACATGTTAATAAATATAGTATATTACATTGCCATGTTTGATTATAATATGATGAAGAGGATTATAATAATGGGCCTCCATAGAGAGAAGGTTATATAAACACATTTTTGTTTTTAGTAGAAAGGGATGTTGGGCACTTGCTCAACCTATTAGGTCCAAACACACATTGAAAAACAATATGTGAATTTATCAGACCCGGGTCTCGTACCTGGGACCCACATTATAAGCCATCATGTTACCGCTCTGCCATTGTGGGCACAGAAGTACATATACATTATATTGCAGATTTATTTACTGGGGTTTCTTATGAAATATACGAATAGGTTATATAGGTACTGTCACCGTATAAAAAAACCTATTAAAAAAATATTTTTGATAAATTTATTAATTTAGATATTAAATTTGAATGTTTTCATTTATAATGGTGTTTTTGCGGATAGTTTTACATATTTTGTCAAAGCTCTTTACTGTATATCTCTGCTGGTGTAAATGTTTTTTGATAAATGATTTAAAAAAAATTGTTACATACTTAGTGTTTTCGAATACTTTTAATCCTGTTTCATACAGGTTACATATAGAATTCCAATTCAATAATATATGCAGCAAAGAATGTTGTTAAACCTGTAGATAAAATTTAGTAGACGTACGTTAGCGATGGAGTTAGGAATGTTACTGAAAATGTTATGGCGAGTCTCTAGATGCAATCATCCGCCTCACTCAGCTCAGTTAGAGTTGGGTTAGTGAGTTGTATATCTGAAAGGCTTGGTTAGCTGATGATATTGCTGAAAGACATTTTCTTAGATCCAATGATTATTTTCACGTACATAAAAAATGCAAAAGACCATTTATATTTGAAGAAAATATCATTTATATTTGAAATTCCATGGATATAATTTAATTGGATCGGTCTTTCATTCACTATAATAACAGAAAAAGGAATGTCATCATAGATCAGGGATGGCGAACCTATGACACGCGAGATGATTTTGCATGGCACGCAAATATTTTGTGTTGAAGAGAAAAAATATAGATACTATGTAATATAATGTGAAGGATATTTTTTTTACAAAAAGTTTTACAAATACGTAGATATATATTATATAATATTAAATAATTACAAGATAAAAAGAACTTTTTATATACATTTTTAAATTTTCTGTTGACCCATATAAACTTGACTTGACTAGCTTAAACGATCAAAAAAATTTGTACTTGACATGTCATATTGATTTCCATACTAACGCACGTATATATTAAGGCGATACTTCAGTGAAACGGCAAATAATTTTCAACTATAGGCGCGATGAAATTTTGGACTCACTGGCAGTCTGAGAGCGAATGTCGAGGTGTGAATACGTCAATTTGTTTCGTGATGGCGACGGGGGTATTAATTCTTAAATCGTGTAAAGATGACTAAAAACGTTACCCATTTACTTTAAAATGAAAACATGTCAATGTATATATTATTATTGTTACTAATAGAACAATAAACAGAACATTAAATGGACGCATGTTGGATTTATATGACAAATTATATTTCGGTCCGCATGCGTCATTTGCACCCGCGACCCGCAATCCGCGCATTGCCTAGCCACAATCTTTTTAGACCATGCCTCAACTGAGGTATAGCCTTAATAATTTAGTTGCTAGGACCCCAGAGCCCTAGCAACCAATAATGGTGTCGAAATAACTTTTCATACAAAACAGAATTAACTGAAAATGGATTCAATTCTACTTAAAGATGGCTAAAAGTATTAAAAAAATGCATTAGCATCGTGTTCTGATGTATTCTAAAAGTTTCAAATGTCTAGCTCGTCGGGAAGTTAGTTAAAAATTGATTGCAAGATTTGTACCGGATAAGGAACCACCGGACAAATAAGAATACGAGCTACGAAAAACGTTATAAAATGCCTGTTTTCTTCGGTTTTTAATAATATTTATCAATCGATGGGCAAACGGAAACAACAAAATTCATGCATAAACGACAGATCGCATTGTATAAAAAATAACAGGCAGCTGATACTCTTGAAGAATAAGCATTATAATTAATATAAATTGCATAGATGGGTCCTTAGGTTTTATGGGTCACACGTAATAATATTATAGCACTGACCTCATCAGGCGGCGGGATAAGTGTCGCGAACCTATGATTTTGATCGATTTACAATCATTTTACAATGCTTGAGTGACCACTGTAGCGAGAGGATGCTTCATCTGATCTGAGAAATTTTGGTGTCGATTTGTGCTTAAAGAACCAAACTAAGTAGGTATTATAGTAATAATACTCAAGAACTCAATAATTGCTTATAATTTTTTAACTTTTTTAATAGAATTCTTATAACTATTTTTTCATTTTTTTCCTACTCGAACTACTCGAAAAACTGGTCGGCACGTCATACCTGTCATAGGTAGTAACAATATCATATTTAAAATATTACCTGTTATGCCGTTGCATCATTATATCAAGGACATAGGTCTGATCTAAACAATGTTGGGTGATTTCGGATGGAGTAGCATCTTCCGGATAACTTCGGTCGGGAAAATTTGTCAATCTGAGTGCGGTACCTAGAAAAAGTAGTTTTATACAAATGAATAATACTCACCAAAAGTGTCTGTGATTATGTCGTATAGAACTTACTTTGCGGACATTGATGTAATGGGAATGGGACAATTGGGCGCCGCACTGTCGAATGAAAGAAATAGACATTCGTTACGATTTTACGAGGAATTTTAATCAATTTCTATCTACTACTAGTTTTAATTCATTTTTCAGATTGAGAATTATCATGCCTGAGGCTTTATATAAAAATAAAATAACTATCTTCTCGATGGAACTTAAACATAATATTATACATAATTAAATCATTATTTACCTGTGAATATTGAAATTCTCACCTAGTATTAAATAATAATACAATAATTTAAAATATAAATAATAGTATTGAATGTATTTTAAAGATACCTATAATTCACGAACGTCTAATTATTTTGGATTTCATTCAATTGCGTGGCGTTCAGTTGTCCCGGCGCTGAATCGTCCTAGACCTGATGTAATTTATTATAATCAATTCTTGTAGTATGCTGCTGAGATCAAATAATACTATGAAATTAAAAAGAAACTGGCATTCCGAAAGGTCTTTAAAGTTATAAAAAAAATTATAAATGCAATGGTGATATCCTGTATATAAAACGTAGACACCTTGCCCGATGTCTTAATCCCAATATCACGGGATTGAAAATGTTGGTATCTCAGGATTAACTTGCATAGGATTTACATCAGAAATAGTCTATTTGACAAGTGAACTAAAGAGGTACAGCATGGTTAGTTCCTTATTAAATGAATACAAAAATATGAAAATATCGTGTTTAAGCTACAGTACTCTCTCAGTAATCCGCCGTTCGATTATCCGACAACTACTATAATCCGCTGTTATTTTTACTAGTTGAAATAACAATACCAAGTTCTATAATTCGCCGGTATTCGTATGACAAATTCAGTAGTCTGCCACGTGCCTTTGTCAGCTGTTCGCCATCGTATTTAACGTAGCTAAGGCATGGAACAACCTACCGGGACGAGTAATAATTTCATTGTGGAAAAAACTGTGGCCTTCCATGAATCAAGACGATGAAAACTGGGAACTGGAAGACTTAGTTCCATTAGAAGAATGGATAGCAGAAAGATCTGAGTATGCGCCACTTCTAACCGAAGACGAGCCCATAAATATATCAAGAGGCTTGGATTCTGAGGATGAAGATAATAATTGTCAACCGACTGCAGCTCATACAGTCAAATCAGAAGATGCACTAGAATGACGTTACCATTAAATGGGCATAGGAAAATAATGCAACCGTCAACACACTTCTCATGTTGCGTAAATTACGAGATGACATAATCTTCCAACAATATTCAGGAAAAAAACAAACGACACTGGTTGTGTTAAGTGATTTAGTGTTTAATACCTACTATGTAGTGAACAAATTTAGTTTATAAATATGTATAACTTAATACATACTTTATTTTGATTATAAATAAAATTGTAAGTTGCTAGTACAAATTTCTCAATAAAAACTATTTTTACGAAATACCTATCTTGTAATTTTTGCCATATTTTGTATGACATATGCACTATAATCTGCCGCTTATACTAATTGCACACTTTCTTGTCTGGATTTTGGGGTGGCAGATTACTGATAGAGTACTGTACTTATCAATTAAGACTTATAAGGACAGAGCATGAGGCGGTAATTGTTCTCTTTTGGCTATGGTAACTTCTTTCTTTTTTTTATATATTTATACAATATATTCTTTTTAACACTACAACATTCCATGAGGTCCAATGACAGTATCGTAGTGAAATGTATTATCAATAAAAGTGAAACCATCACGAACACCCATGTTTTGAGAAAATCACAAATTTATTGTAATCTCACCAGGAATTGAACCTAAAAACTTTAAATGAAAGGCCCCAGCCACAACAGGTCATGACAACCAATTACAATAATGCAGTAGTAGTGAAACCGTAGTACAGTGGTAGCAGTGAAACAATTACAGAAATCACCCAGGCTTTGAAAAAATGCACTGTGACCTCATCGGGAATCAAACCATCTGGACCTCCCCAATGAGAAGACTACAGGGGCCGCTACGGGACTGAGAAAGAATGATGGTTTATAAGAGCGCAACTTGATATATTATGCACAGAATTATAACTAACTCATTCCTAAATCAGCTAAATCATAATGATAATCGTGAAAAAATTGTGTACGAAATGTATTTTTATTACCTGGCATCGGTTTTAGGTGTGGTAATAGTTCTTCTTCTCTCTCTTCTACCGTTGACGGTCTACTTTTCCTCTTTTGAACGTTTTTCAATTTAGGAATAACAACTTCAGGCATTGTTTGTTTTGAGCAGCCTTGTGCTGTATCCAACGCAATAGTTGCAATAGCATTGTCAGTCGATGGTTTGATGTCGATTAACTCAGTGATACTGGGACCTCTTGATTTATTTTCGCCTTTTGGTCGGTCATCATCATGACAGTTGACAAGCTCCAATGCAGACCTTATTATTCCACTCTCAGGAGTTAGTATCTTTGCCAAATCATCTGGAAATACAAAAATGGAAAAGTTAAAAGTAAGTACATAATATCAGAGATTCAGTGTTTAGTTGGTGGTAAATGGTGATATTATTTGACTTATAAAATGAACAGATCACTTGGTATTCACCATAATAAAGATTGGTTTATGATGGGTGTCTTACTCACATGACAAGCTTTATCAAATATGAATACCGAGACGTATATTTGAGTTTATATCATATTGTAATTATTGTCAATACTGTATGGTGGGAGTCAGTGAGGCACCCAGGGCAAAGGGCCCTGGCAGCCCCCTAACATGAAAATTATCAGAATGATTTTAAACATTGAAATTGAAAGCCAATAAACTATACCTTGGGCTTAGACAAATAAAAACACGACAAAAAAATGATTTGTAATTCTCCAGCACCCTTTTTAGAAAAATTTGTTAGATTTGAATTTCTAGCACAAAAATTTCGAGACACAATGTCGGGTTTTTTTAGAAACCCAATCCCTAATGGAACTTTCAAAAAATTCTCAGTGTTCACCCGAATTCCGGAGTGGTGTAGGTCATGGCTGGGGAGGGCTGACAGGGCTATAGCCTGGGGGCCCAGGCTGTGGGGGGCCCGGCGTGTCGGGTTGACCAGATAAGTGAGATAAACACATATCATAAATTATTAGCTTTAATAGTAAAAGTCACTATTATACTTCATGGCCATGAACATTTTAAATTATATAATTGTGCAATATATTTTCTGATTATTATGTGTCGATACTCGACAGCTCCATTATTAAAGTAGATGTATTAAAAATCGCCAATAATTCACTGTATAAGTACCCTTAATTTGAACTAAAACACAATTTGAAAAACGTTAATGTAGTCTTAGCGGTAGGTAGGGGCCCTGCCAAATATCCTAGCTTGAGGTGATGTGGAGGCCATGGTGTAGGTACACCGAGTGCAATAGACAAAAGACCGATAAACGAGAAATTAGGCTGTGTTGTGTTGAGTAGGTTTGTGTATAAGTTAAATGCAATAATACCTTTTTTTGTCCATTTTCATTAATATTTTAAAACCTCAATATTAAAAGACCAAAAATCGACGATAAACATTCGGCGAAAACAACGACTACACCCACTACAGTCGGTGGTTGTGTATATCAAAAGAACATTTTTTTTCAGTGGAATTCGGCATAAATATTGTAGCTCTCTAGACCAAGCGGGTAGCACAGCCAATATTATTTGAGTAATGTTTTAGCATACTAGGCGCACATGTCCGGCATGCTCGCTGTTAGTCACTTCCAATACGCCAGTCGCTGATGACACGCTCAACGGTTACCGCCACTATGCCTCCAATTTAAAAAAAATTAGGAGAAACTGTACAAATATACCGCCGTGTATTGTGAAAATATGTAAAAATAATTATATGAAGAAAAAGAGCCTTGAGCTCCCCCCAATATTAAATCCTGAGTGCGCCACTGGTGGGAGTAGAGAAAGAGCTAAGTAATGTTAGAAAGGGATCATCATTTATGGCACTACAATCCTTGGCGGGTCTTGGCCTCCTTCAAAAACTTCCTCCATTCTGGATGATTCAGCGCTGACACTCTTCAGTTGCTTTCACTGAGCATTTTTAAATCCCGTGTCGTGTGGGAAAGGGATGGTTCATTAAATTCAATGTTATAATTGAGTGAAGGGGGTGAGAATAATTGGTATTCAGGTGACTCGTTTTATAGTACATACATGGACACTGATTCTATATTAAATTTAATTGTATATAATATGATTTTTATACACAATGACTAGCTTTTTTATATACACATTAAATAATTGGGTTATGTCTTCCGTTCATTCATTATAATTAATCGTAATATTCAACAGATTGGTATAATAAAATTATCCACAAGTGCTTTGGTCAAAACACTTTATATTCACTCAGGGCAACAAAAAACAAAGTGCTCATTGAGAATGATCAAATTAAAGAATTTGTACTAATAAATTATTTTTATTACAAGATTTGATAGCGCTTCCAGAACATTCTCAGCATAGTTTAATTGGTAACTGGAAAAGTAGATTATGTAGAAAGATACATAGCATCCTTGAAGCTAATGCTGCGGAAGGAGCTTGAGGCAGATAGAGGGGAGTGGAGATATTTCCTGGAAGCGGCCAAGACTCGTATTGGATTGTAGTACCGATGATAATAAAAAAATCTTTGTGTTGGCATATCTGAATAGGTTAATTAATTGTAAATAAAATGCAAATGGAGTGCTGTTATTTATGGTATTGCTTTGTTTACTTATTTTGTACTGTTATTTGTGATTTTACACTATTGTTAACCTAAATAATGATAGTTATTTGAATAAAATCCATTTTTTATCTCATTTAGAATAATACTTTAAGTCATTTTTATTTCGATGTGACCGTAGTGTATAAATCTCAGTGCACACGTGTCTATCTTGCGACAAATGAACCTGAAATGAAAAATTACTTGCTACTAATTTCATCACTATGCGTTGGTAATCTTATTATTACATAGCTATAACTTTCATAATTTATATAGAGGCTCCATCTCCAGATAAGTAGGTTTTTCTGCAATAATTTTAGATACTTAAAACTACAATAATAATTACCTGTAATATTTGCTGATAATGATTTCCATTTTTGGAAGATGTCATATGGGTACGGAGCCAAGAATCGGTCAATATTCAAGAGATTATCTTTTAATCTAGTGATACTTTCTTCGCTTATATGGTCATCGCTAATGCATTCTCTTTCTTTGTCCCACATCTTCACTAGAAACTCTTTCAATTTGAAATTGTGCATGAAACCAACTCTGGAATAAATATAAGTAGTCAATATTAAGTCGCCTCGTTTCTAACTCGCTTTTAAATTGCAAATTAATAATAGGTGTTTTTTGCTGGAGCTTGCATTTTTGAGTAATAATTTAGTTTTCAAAAATCATATGATGTTGAAATGTTATAAGTCCAACATTTACTTAAGTCTAGCGTTACAAGTTTTCAGAACACTACATTTTTTTGATAAATAGATTTACCAGGCATGCATTTTCGAGTACATTTTCAAGGTAAAAAGTTTTTATTGATGTTTTTAAAAAAATGATCCTGACAGGAACTCTTGAATAAGAAAATATCCAATCTAAACACAAACAAATTTTGATTGCAAGAGCTAACAATGCTTTGAAATTTGGTTAATTTTTTGGTAACAAAAACAGTTTATTCCATATAGACAATTATATTAAATACCTTTTTCTGTCAGCGCAGATGCTTTTCAATCCAATAATTAATTAAAATTTTGAAATTTTCATACATTTTGATGCATCATTATCATACACTAAGATTATATTAGGTTATATCAGGTTGGGGTAGGTTAGGTTAGGTTCAGGGACGGCTCTTGTATAGGAGCAAAGGTGCACTGATCTCCCAAATCATTATGTATGTAATAATAAGGACGTATTCAAATACCTACAAATTGTATGAATTAATTATTGTAAAATATCTTTAATTTGTTGCCGTCTACACGCATAAAATACGTGTAATTTTTGGTGTATTTTTTACCCGCCGCTAAGCCTGTATGTATGCATAAATACGTCTTCCATAGTATTTGTAGGACGGTGCAGGAGAGAAACTGAGCCGCCGGTCGATACTTTATTTTTGCATCCGGTAATGTGAGCTCAATTGTGATACTTTTTTTATTTCCGAACGTACAATATTTACCTCATTTGGGACACTGTCCCTCCCGATCCCAAAAGCTTGCGAGGGTAGACGACAATACTGTGTTTGACTTGCGCGAATAGTAACAACTCACATACGCTTATGAAGTAGGTACAAGTTTCCCGCGTAATATTTCAAATTATTATATTATTACTTCGTACGTTATGAGGTAAATGCTCCGTTGTATGCCATATAATATTGAATAGATCAAAATATCGATTAGAGTAATATTATGATCATTAAGTTAGGTATAGCAAACTCAACACACAAATACCAATTTTATAATTATTTTACCTTTCAAGATTAAATAATTTTAATATACCTACAGCTAAGTACTTTTAAATGTAACTGATATACTATTAATAACCTTTGCATAATATGTACACTCTATAACTTTTTACGTATCTACTTATACTAATCTACGAGAAGTATTTATTTAACGAAGCGTTAAATTGTAACAATTTCTACAATATTAGGTATTTCAATAGTGTATGTGGAGTATGAGTGTTATTTTTCAACGTAAAAGAGGATAAAATATTTTTTAAGAAGTTGAACAACGCAATTTTCCATTGTCAATTGAAGAAATGAAATATTTTTCATGTTGAATACATCTTTCAAATCTGTCCCATTTAGAGTGCAATTCTGGAGTTGAGGTGTACAAAAGTATTAGCAAATTTTTAACAGATAGTAACTATATCCCGTTGAAAAATCACCGGCCCATAGTATTTATCAAAATGATACAGCCCGTATATACGGTGTCAAACGTGGTAACTACGAAGGCACATATGAAGTGTAATTACAATAAAAATCGAAAAGAGTTTATATGCCCTTTGCATTATACTTATCATAGAGGCTTGGACTTAGTAACTTTGACAGCAAATAAATGCTGTCAGTGAATGTAAGCGTCGTTTCATTTCTCAACTCCCCCAAGATGAATTATATGTTTAAGCATAAGCCTACCTCCACCACGAAGGCTATTGCCGATTTTTTTCAATACCACAAGAAGGAAAATGCATGTTGTTAACTGCACTCCCTAATTTTATTGTCACCGGCCCCCACTGGTTAGGTTAGGTTGGTTTTACAGGATTTTTTTTATTCTACCGACAATTTTGCATTTACAGACTTTCAAAAAGGTCTAAAGTACTCATTGCTATAAGATTTTTTCCTTATATCAGTATTTTATTTTCAAGATATCTAGTGTTTTTCCTAACAAAATACTTATTTTCTTACCCTGTCTGGTATATATTAGTCGATGAGATTAATAGTTTGTTTACATATTGTTGTCTTTATCTATACTATCTAATATTAGAAATTCACGTAGTACTCTATGACAACATCTTAAAACTGTGAACTAACATGCTCCTCCCATTTTTAACCGCACTTCCATTATAAACTAACAAGCTCCTCCCATTTAGTCGACAACAGCGCCTTCCTTCACGTAGCCAAGATGTTGTCGTACAATAGTTTGTATACAAAACTAGCATAAAGTCAATACAGAAAATTTTCAGTAATCTGCTGCTCAATTATCCGACAACTACTATAATCCGCCGTTATTTTTACTAGTTGAAAGCACAAAATCAAACTCTATAATTCGCCGGTATTCGATTGTCAAATTCAGTAGTTTATTTTGGAAACTTCTCCTTCGTAAAACGTACATTCATCGCGAAGAAAGTTATGTACTAAGGAGAAAAGCGCCCAAGGACCGCATTACAATTATGCCGTGCTCCAATGCAACCGGGACACACAGACTGAAGCTTTTGGTCATAGGGAAAGCCAGGAATCCTAAGCCATTCAAGAATATCTGCATCACTGAACGGTTATGTCAAGTGATTTACTGTTTAATATTACGAGGGTGGGTCAATAAGTCCTTAGAAAAGCCGACAAGTGGCGCGACTAGTACTGTAAGCGGTTTGTTTTCATGCAGCGGCACTACCGATTCAGTATGCTGCGAAGTTTCAATCAGATTGGTCGGGTTGTTGTGTGTTTCTCGTACATTTAAAAAAAAATTGCTTGTGGAAAATGGAAAAATGGAAAATGGAGAAAATTGAGTTTAGAGCTGTTATTAAACATTTTAATATAAAAGGGTTAACAGCAAAGGAAATAAAAAATGAGTTGGATTTAGTTCACGGCATATCTGCTCCTTCACTTGCAACTATTTATAACTGGTTAAATGAATTTAAACGTGGTCGTACATCAACAAAGGATGAACCACGCTCAGGACGTCCTGTAGAGGTGACTACACCAGAAATGATCAATAAAATCCACGATATGGTGTTAAGTGACCGAAGATTAAAGTTGAGTGAGATAATTGAGGTTACAGGGATCTCAAAAGGTAGCGTTATTTCTATTTTACATGACAAATTGGGCATGAAAAATATTTCTGCAAGATGGGTGCCGCGTTTGCTCACAGTCGACAATAAACGCAATAGGGTGGTGGCCTCTAAAGCCCTGTTGTCGCTCATGCAACGCAATCCGGATGAATTTTTTCATCGCTTTGTGACTGTAGATGAAACATGGATACACCACTATACTCCCGAGATGAAAGAACAGTCAAAGCAGTGGATTGCGAAGACAAACCATGTCCAAAGAAGGCGAAAACCGTAAAATCAGCTGGTAAGGTTATGGCTACTGTATTTTGGGATGCACGTGAAATTATTTTCGTTGACTATTTGGAAAAAGGAAAAACAATAACAGGGGATTATTATGCATCTTTATTGGACCAGCTAAAAAACGAAATTGAAGAAAAACGGCCTCATTTAAACAGGAAAAAAATCCTCTTTCATCGGGACAATGCCCGTGTTCACACATGTTTACGATCAATGGCTAAAATTGAAGAATTGAAGTTCGAATTGGTCGACCACCCACCGTATTCGCCAGATTTAGCCCCCAGTGACTTTTTCCTTTTCCCAAACTTAAAAAAATGGCTAAGTGGACAACGTTTTTTTTCAAATGAAGAAGTCATCGATCGGACAAATGCTTATTTTGAGGACTTTCCGAAAACTTATTTTTCTGACGGTTTAAAAAAAATTGAGAAACGTCTAACCAAGTGTATTGAGCTCCAAGGAGATTATGTTGAGAAATAAAAAAAAAATACAAAAATAAAAACTGTTTTAATGCTTTTTTCTAAGGAATTATTGACCCACCCTCGTATTTAGTTAATAAACTTAGTTTATAAATAATATGTATAATTTAGTTAATACTTGGGTAAATGTGCCGCAGAGGTGGCCATGAGATTTTACAACTTTCTTTTTAGACCAAACCAATCCTAACCTAATCTAACCTACCCCAACCTAATATTACCTCATATAATCTTAGTTTGTGATAATGGCGTATCAAAATGTATGAAAATCTCAAATTTTCAATTAACGATTATTGGATCGAAAAGTCGATGCGCTGACAGAAAAAGGTATTTATTATAATTGTCTACATAGAATAAACTGTTTTCGTTAAAACAAAATTATAAAAGCTTGTGTCCACCTCTGCGGCACAATTATCAAAACTATTTTTACCAAACACGGCCTGTTTTAATTTTTACCATATTTTGTATATATGCACTATAATCCGCCGCTTTCATTAATTTGACACTTGTCTGGTTTTTGTGGTGGCGGATCACTGAGAGACTACTGTATAAGTTATGTAAAACTAATCGTGCCAGGACAATAATAAAAATGTGTATTCAAAAAATAATAATTTCCAATAACCTGGGTGCGACATCTCCCGTATTTTGACTAACGGCCGAGTAATGTATAAAGTGTAGACCTGGCGGGATCATTTTAATTCCTCTGAAATCACCGGCCGTATTCCAGGATTTCATATCAATACCAAATTCTGTACCTTCCGGGACGCCTAGGAATATTAAAGTACCTCCTTCTAACAGCAATCGTTTCGCTAAATCTTGTTCCAATTCGATTGAGGACGACATAGTGGCATTTGATGGGTATCAACACTATAATTTGAGAGTTCCCGTATTATGTTTTGAGTTAGTTGATTCTAACCTCAAAAGTCAGAATTACGAGTAAAATTGACAGTTACATGTGCACCATAGACGAGATGTTTAGTATTGTCAAGATAGAAAGCACGTTTTAATAATAGCTCAGTGCTGCCATCTTTTTATCACCGAAATATATAGGACTCGGTACCAGAAATTATTATAGTATTTCGGCATGGTACGCGTTTTCATATTATGTTGAAAATGTATAGGTTTTATGCTTTTCATAAAAAAAAATAACGGAGAATTTGAGAAATTTCGACACAAATTTTTATTTAGGTACCTACCTACCTACCTCTTTCGACCAAAAACGCTTACCGAAAAGGAGATTGGACGGTCTTCAATCTCCTTGCTACCGACGAATCCAAGAAATTTCATTTTAACCAAAGTCAAGGACTTTTTTACGTTTATAAAGGATTTTTCCCGGGTTCTCCAATTTTTCTTATATTGCGAAATTATAATGCTTCGTACCAAATTATGTAATACGGAAATATCTAAATTTTAGTACTTTTTGCGTACCTATTCTTTCTAATATATACTTATTTAAAATTATAGTATTTTGAGCGTACTACATACCTACACCTGTTTTATATCGTACATAGTACGCAGACGAAAATTATAGTTCAAAAAATACTATAATAAGATTGTACGGTTGGAAACACTGAATAGCTGCTGATTGGTACTCTCCAACAAGAAGATGTAGACAAAAGCCGGAAGGCGCTGTTGTCGACTAAATGGGAAGAGCTTGATAGTTTATAATGGAATTGCGGTTAAAAATGGGAGGAGCTTGTTAGTTCATAGTTTTATACGTAGCCAAGAAGATGTTGTTCGACTATACAGATCAATGTGGCTGTGTATTTTAAGAATTAGGGTAATCTGTAGCAAGATTAAAAAAAATACATTTCTGGATAAAATAATGAGTTAGCAAACTTTTAGTAAGTAAATCATTGCCTACGAATAAGATTATCAAGAAAAAAACTTTTTTTAGATAATTTATTACTTAATCAATTGTCAAGCTTTGGTATTATGACTACAGTGACGTTCGACTCGATATAAATGGGTAAATAAAAATAATTTTAATTTGGTTTGGCCAATAATTATGATCCTAATACGATCCCTAACCCGCAACAACTATTTCCTACCTATTTACTTTAATACCAAGCACGATAATAAATAAATAGTTCGTTCATTACTAATTCCCTCATTTCTACACCAGCTGTAAAGCCGTCGATACCGGCACTTGTGAATTGTGACCGTAAACCGGTGTATCTACATGGTGACTCATACATCCAGTACCCTTTCGACCTACATAGCGCCCTGATATGATACGATACGACCGAAACCGCAATACAGGGTGACTCATACATCACGTATCTGTTCAACATTCGTTGCGCTAAATCTTTATATGGTTTGAGCGAATGTGGCGTCTCTCATCCATCCTGAACTTGTCATCATCATTCATCCCAAAACATAAGTGTAACAGTGAGTGTGACAAACCACCACCAGTTTACTAGTTCGTGAGTGCGTGAACACGGAACCAGTTCCAGCGTGCCAACCATCTCAACATCAAAGGTTAGTACCTGGATTGGATCCCTGTGTAACCGCCCCCCGCTCGCCACAATTTATTTTGTAAAAAAATGGATGTTCTTGTACATGAAATAAAAAAGTACCAACTTTAAACCCGAAAAAAAAGACCACTGTTGGCATATGTATGAGTTATATGAGGCAGATATTATATTATGTAAACGTATTTTTTTCGTTTTCTTGTTATGTAGGAAGTTGTTATAAAATTATAATACTAAAACCATCAGAATATTTTGTGTTTAGTCACATAGTTTTTCCATACAGTGTGGATATTTTTATGACGTCAACTTCGTTTTCCATACATTATTAACTCGTCATCAATTTAATAATGCTTGTAGTAGGTACCTATGTAATCCAGTTTCCGTTGTTGTTAGATAATAACATTATATTGTCATTGTCATGGTGCTTAATCTAAATATCCCAGCAAATAAAATATTGCCTATTTGCACCATTTCTTGCTCTAAACACATTTATTTACAACTCCGAGGTAAATGTTAAATTATTAAAAAATAATCGTTTACAAACGAGTTTTCGCCACTGGTATTTTATAAAGGTAAGCGCTAATTAAATAATCCCCGAGGAATCTTCGCCACTGGCAGTTAGTATGTATCTACTAGGTATCCTGGTATCTATAATATCAGTAGGAAAACTGCTAACAACTAACTTGCCACTCTCCAACGGGGACAAACGTAATTAAAAGTTACTCACCACCATAACATCCAAACTATATTGCAAATACATTTACTCTTTATAGAAGTGGTGTACATCATGATTAACTTGTATGGTGTGGTAACCATGATAAAAATAATATAAACGGGAAAATGACATGGTTGTCTATGTAGATAAGTTTTATTAGTATTGCCGAAGCGGCTTCCTCAATAATGATTTTTCATGAAGTATAAATGCATACTAGATATGTGGTAGCTGCTTCGCCAAAAAGCAGGGAGATCTTGAAAAAATTGGCTAGTATTCACAAACTGAGAATAAATAATCAATCAATGTGTGCTATCTATCAGATTATCACTATTACCTACTGTATTTTTAAGCCTCAATGGCAGTACTAATATCGCGTAGGCAACTTTGGCAAGATGGTCTCCAAGCCGTCAACACTTCTACACGTCTTCGTTCTACGTCACAACGTTCTTTTATACCAGTGCTTCTCAAACTGTTTCATACCACGGCCCCAATCAGAAAAACAATCCAAGCCTCCCCAGAATTTTAGTCTTTTAGTGACCAGCAGTACTTTATTTAAGTAGCATTAATTATTATAGGTACATTTTTATTACAAATAATAGAACATTTCATTTACTTGCTTGTAAAGCAAAAATTAAAAAAAAAAACAAAAATTAACTTCAAATTTATTACAGGTAGGTACAGCCTACAAAAACGATTTAATGAGAGAACCTTTAACTGTGCGTAATTTGTAAAATCAGTAGATTCATCGAGTTGTATTGCAAAAAAAATGCTCTGTTTAATATTATTCACGAATTTATGATTTTTTTCAAATACTAAAATATTTCGCGGCTCATTGGCAGGAGCTCCAGGGCCCTCGAGGGGGCTACGTCCCTAGTTTGAGAAGTACTGATTTAGAGCGTTGATCACATACATTTTTTGTGAAG
Source organism: Rhyacophila brunnea (assembly GCF_057557595.1). Taxonomy (NCBI): domain Eukaryota; kingdom Metazoa; phylum Arthropoda; class Insecta; order Trichoptera; family Rhyacophilidae; genus Rhyacophila; species Rhyacophila brunnea. The sequence continues at coordinate 39,090,408 of NW_028232752.1, forward strand.
AAGCATTTTCTACCATGAATTTTAGAAAAAATAATACATTTACCTCTTGACTGGCTGGTATCTGCAATCTGCACCTTAAGTTTTAAAGTGAATAATAAAGATGTTGAAGAATATTATCTTTAATAAGAAAAAAAGATGGTGCCTAAATAATAAAAGTGAGACAAAAGGTTACCGACCTCTGTTCAGACTCATTATAGATTATATTATTATTATATTATAGGGATTGCAATTGCGGACAATTTTTTTAATGGCAGGATTTGTAAAAACACGTGAAATTTCGTACCTATTAGTAGTAGGTAGGTACTTTCTTAGCAGTATTATAAAAACTATGTAGGTATTGACGTCTTTTTAGTTTAATTTTTAGATTTCAGTGTTTAGAGTCATGTAAAATTCAGTCCTGAGCTGTCTGCATTCTAACAATTTCGAACCCGGGATATGGAGATTAAGAAATCTAGTGGGATTGCAATAATTCTTAGTTGTAAAAATATCGCTAGTATAAAAGTTTCATATGAGTACTTAGTTGATTTTAAAATCAATCATCCCTGTCGATTACAGGCGTTGGTTCTCGTTATTTTATTTGTATGTGGCTAGTCGGCTGAGATCTAATTTATTGATTAAAAAATAAGAAAATAATGTATCTAACTGCCTATACAAGTGGGTAAAATCCTTAATAGATATCTGAAAGTAATGGCAAATACAAAATACTATTTGCACTACCAATAAATTTAATTAAATCATACAGATAGAATAAAGGTTTCTTCGGTAGCTTTGCGAAAATCAATTTTTTTTAAAAGTTGTAAAAGTATCGGGATTCTCAATAAAAATTAGGTAAGTATACTGTGGTATTAAGGGGGATGATATCAATTCTTTAAATATTTTTGTGGGACGATCCCAATTTTCGGCGTTAAATCTAAAATCAGAAAGAGGCCATTAAAAATGTGCCCGTCGCCGTTCTCATTCATCAAAGTTCGATTTGAAAATTTGACCAGATTTTTAATAAATTTATTCCCCTTCGTTTTTATGCAGGGCGAATTGGAAAATTGTTATTGCTTTTTTAATGTCCGTAACCTGACACGCACTTGGAATAGAAATGAGTGACTTATTTAAAAATATATATTATTATTAGCTTCTGTTTTTGACCGAATCCCCCCGTCTGTAAAACCTATGAAATAATGAAATTGTAGGTATATTGCAAAATTTATGTAGTTAATGTGTACGTTATTATTTATTTGAATGAAGTGGGGTGATAAAATGATAGGTAAAAAAAAACAAAAAAATACAGGTTGGTACCTTCCAATACTTTCAACACAATTCAGGCGATACAAAACCCGCTCGACGGACGATCCGGATTTTAAAAACAGATTCTAAGTATTATTATTATTATGTAATCGGAGTGTCAAAATTTTACTATTCAAAAATAAGTTAGATGCTTCGTTTTATTCAGGACGATATTATTTATTACTATTCACCTTGATTGGTGGTCTTGGGATCGTATGTAAATACCTAGCTCATTGTTACAATACCCTGAATAGAACGTAAAAGTAGTAAAACTGTAGTTGCTGTTAATTAATAAAAAATATGCAACAGTCATACGTTGAGATACATCGTTAATACATTATATTATATGAGTGCGTATATAGTTTATCTGTTATTAAGTCAGACCAATGCTCGCGAAATGATCCGTAATACGTGATAGACGCAAATACACGAATGTAAGAATTTAGGCAATCTTGATGATATTGTTTCAAGTATTAATTTTTGGTATATTAAATTAAAACTAAACGTACTTTTTTATCGTCATTTTTGTGCCGGGACCACTATTGCTTGTAATGATTTCTTTTTATAGTACAATAATAGTGGCTTTAGTGATGGGTTTGAAAAATAATACTAAGTTTTCGATCGCACGAACGAAATATTTTTGCATAGAAATACGTGTTGCCACTTTCTTGGATTTTTTTCCGACTGTGTAATTACCACCATGAGCACAAAGAAAACAATATTGCGGTCATATTTAAATTAATAATGTCTTAAAATAATATTTAATTTCTAACTGGATCAAAATCTCTTCACGGTCGTTCCCTCATGGTTGAGGATCATAACTACTGGATATGGGAAAACGTGTCGATTTTGAAGACTAAGTATACTTACTACCAGTATAAAAAAATACTTGGTATAGAAACTTGTTCCAAAATACTTACTAGTATTTGGAATACTATATAGAGCGTTTGGCGTGCGTATGCGACACAAGTTTCATACTCAACTGAAACTAAAACCAACTTCATATTAGTATTTGAAATACGTATCGGCTCAGGGAACTCAGACTGTGTATCGGCTTCAATAGAATCGCTAAAAATACGCTGAGCTCCGCTTGTCGAAAAGTCCCATTTATTATAAAATTTTAAACACATTTTAAATTTATGAGTTGTTTTTCTGTTAGGTTACAATATTCTTTTTAACAAAAAATGAATAACAGTGATTCTTTTTTAATTTTAAACATGTGTTGAGCGGTCATATAACAAGCCTAAGCATGTGCGTCATCTCACTACTGTGCTGCGACACAAAATTTATTACATTCGAACGCAATAGACTAATGAATTAAAATATACCTATATTCAAGTGCTATCTCGTTCGCGCGCATTTAATGTCAATAGTGTTGAAAGTCTACCAACTGGCGAGTGCACAGAACAGCGACTCGCGATGATATCATTACTAGTTTTTTGAAATAAGTTTATTGGGCCACACATACTGAGTATGGGTAGTTTCATCCAAAACTTGAGTACACAAACTGGTGACAGTATTTCCCACTCACCTCTAATAACTACCCTGAAGTGCAGTCATCTTCTGGGCAATTAAGATTCTCCACCATTCACAATAATTCTCTGCTTCCCGAAGTGCAAAGTGAAGTCTATCCTTAGTAAGCTCATTCACGTTGTGGCACCAGCGCGCCGACGATCTTCTTCTATCTCGCTTTCCATGAAGATTACCCAAAACCACCAGTTTCTCTAGGTTATCTGGTCCGCGAATAATAATATATTGGTAAACAAATATTAAAATATTATTGTAAACGATGAAGAGAGTATAAAGCACATACAAATTATCGCTTTCATATATTTAATATATCGACGGGAACTATTCATATTTAGTTTGACATGGCTTTAAAAAAAACCCTCTAAACATTAATTGATAGCTCAAAAATTCGAAAAAATCTTTAGCTTCTATTCATTTAAATATTTATTATAATATCTTTCAAAAGATTATTTTTTGATTTTATTCATTAGATGTTCGCTATGCGAAACATGTGTCGAAATCTAGCGATTTTTAAAATACCATTGATGTTTCTACTTAATTAATTTGTACAAACCGATCAACGTACGTACTAACTGCCTGATTTTTTTATTCCAAATTATTTTATGACAGGTTTGGTATAAAAGCCCCGCCCCATTGAAAAATTTAGCGTATGCAATACGCCACTGATTTGTATTAGAATATTGTAAAATAATTAAAGAAAAGTCCTACTGCAACAATTATGTGCACTTTCAAGCTTTTAGAATTTTCTGACAAAGCCAGCGCCCTTTAAGGGTTCAAGGAAAAAAGCCACTGTACCTACAATAATTTTAATAGCAAGTTGTTTTATTTCCGAATTCACTCAATCAAACATCTGTTTTCGGACATCTTCTTTTATTTTTAATTTGGCTTTACACCGTTGTCGCATGGCAAAATAAATGAATTAAATACCTTGTGAGCTGTTGTGATTGTTTTTAGGACAGTTTAATTCGATCACGTCAGTGTGACCATGTCAGGACACGAGAGGCCAGGGGTGGCGAACAGGTTGAAGGACAACGCGGGAAGTGAAAAGGGGCTTGATCTCTGACGAATTTAAAATTGAAAAATTCCATTGCTGAACCACTGAACGCAGGCCGCATCCAGTGACACCCATAGATTTTCAAACGAATAAAGATGAATAAGTAAATCAACATTGGATAACCAAACAACTATCGTTAAGAAAAATAGTGATTAATCATTAGCTCAGCATTAAGAATCCATGCCCTGGATTCTTCGGGAGGAAACTCAGTCGTCGGAAGCAGACTCATCCACTCTGCTCAGTTCTCCGCCTTCAGTAGGTCACTCGAAGTGTCTGTATGTTATTGTCACCGAAATTACTTCTGGTTCAATAGTCGGTACTTAGGCCACGTGACACGTACGATCGGTACGTGTCACGTGGCCATCGAAGGATTGGGTTTTGATAAATCTGACTACTTCAGTATCGATATTTAGTTTAGTGTAATATTTGGGAAGGAAAATCCCACCATTGTATGTACCTGTCTAAAACCACTACTGTGTTCTATACATATAATAATAACACATTTAAAAATTGATTTAATTGATTTAATTATGAATTGATTTAATATATCAAATTCTTTTTTTTGGTAGGAACGCTTCTGACTTTTTGGTCGCTACCCTGTGACAGTAAAGCGACATTCTAGATTTTAAATTCGCGTTTCATGTCAAGTGAGGTGCTCGCGTACACACAGATTCCAAAGTTAACACAATAGTAAGGAAATATATTTTTTAAAATATAATTTTATTTCGATTGAGTGACAGATGACACTTAACCCTGCGATGATACGCGTTTTAAATTATGTAAAAAATCGTTAATTTTTTCTGGTTGTTGGGGTTTCGGTTGTTTTATGTTCATTGAATGATATTATCGTATATTATATTTTATACCTTGGTCATTGAATCCTAAATTGGATACACGTAAAGTGATACCAATATTATGTATAGAATATATTTGAAAACCGTTGTTTGGTGACCCTATGACACGTCACAATTTGTACGCAAAAGTTTTGTAGCTTTTTATCCTTCTTCTAAATTCTCTCTGTCTAAATTCTGGTGATTTTTTAAAATTCACTTAACGTAGTAAACATACTTATTTTTTCGGTAATATAACACTGATTACGTAATAATTTGAACAGGTAATGTTTGTTATCGATGTATCCGATATCGTCAGGAATATGTTTGTGAGTGAAAACAGAATGAATTCTTTACCTAAGACGTTTAAATTGATAAATAAATATTACCTACTAGTTTAAATTGTCGCAGTTAGATAGGTGGCTCGTAGCATAATTGGTTAATGCATAGTTGGCGCGAATCGCGATACCAGTGGTTGGTTATACGGGTTTCAATCCCGTTGAGCATCGTATTATGTATGATTTTTTCTAGTGGGTATAAATCTGAGGTGTTTTCAAGTTATGTATGTTCAATAACTATTTTCGTCGATAAATTAGGTATTACAAATTGAAAGTAAAACATCGCCTTGGTAGCAATGGTTAAATTTTATAAACTGCATCTTCGAAAAGTCTTTTATTATAAGCCGCCAATAAATAAACAGACATCATACTAATAATAAATATTTCACTAAATTGTAAAAATAATATATATTTGAGTAGGCACCTAGCAGAAAAATACAAAGTTGCAATTTGAGACCTTTTATTTTTATAATTTGCATCAAAAAGTGCTTATTTATAAATACGTGTCTAATAAATAAAAATAAAAATATTTTTTACTTTAAGTCCAAGATAATTTAAGCTTTTTAGCTTTACGTTTTACGTTTTTACGTTATGAAATGTGAATTCGGTAAAGGATTCTACCATATTATTAGATATTATTTTATGGTAATGTTTATTATTAAAAATTAGGTTTCTAAGTTTTGCCTAATGTATTAAACATATTTTCGGGTAATTTATAATTCTTGAAATCCTTTTTATTTGCTGAACTTATTAAGAAATTGAAATACTTTTATTTTCAAATAACTGTGACGAATTAGTGCAGTGGTGTTTTTATGTATACGATGCTCGTACATGATAGACCAACATGCATTTTTTAAAGCATTCAGTGCGATTATCTCACAAATGTGTAAAATCACTACCATTATAAATTGATTTTAAACGCCTAAATAAGAATATGGGTAATACATATATGTGTATTTCGCTTTAACTCTTCGATTTACCGCTCTATTGTTAGTATTGCCCTTCACCAGTAGGCAACGAACATAATATTATATACCTACTTAAAATTATATTTCATTATAAGATTCGGTTGATATAGTTAAATAAAATATACTAATATGTTTTCCGCCCTTGAATCTTACCGCCCTGATGTTTTGCACCCCCAACACCCCTGCTTGGTGAGGCCTCATAAGCTCCAAACAATGTAGTTTTATATAAAAAAAATTAAACCCTGACGGCTAAAATTATTAAACATCGAAACATGCTTTGCCTACTGATTCTCTGAATGCTGGTTGGCCAAATTCAAAAGAAAATAAAATGAAATAAATTGCGGGGCACGGGTTTACACGTCATTCCCGAAGTGACGTTCGCGGCCAACTGGAGTCTTTAGCGGCCGCGCTACTTTTGTGAGCTAATTTTGCGTTACGCCTGTGCAATTTTTCGTAACGAATCCGCCCGGGAGGTCAAGACAAAAGCATGCATCCATGCTAAAAATCGTATGTAAAAGAGACGAGATACAGCACGGTGCAGATTTTCGCCATTTTAAACTTGTGTCATCGGCGTACTTAATGATAGGCATCGATTGTCAGCATTCGCGGGTGTGTGATTGAGTGACGTTACTGCGCGATACAAGCTATTGTTACAGGGGGCGCGAATTAACCGCCCTGTCGCACTGTAATTACAGGGGTGTCATGTCGTAGGTTCCACCTATCGTCCATGCATTTGCATAAGTTCACAATCGTCTCTTTATCGACATTGCGAACACCGAGCTGCATACCACCATGAGTAGGTATATACAGGCTTTGTTGATCAGTTTCACATACAACATGAATATATTATCAATTAATCCAGTCTTACTCAACAGCAGACACTCCTCTCCCGGGTTGGTAGATGCCAACATACATAGCCTATTATAAGGAGGTGGACAATTAGTAAACATAAATAATAATAATAAATAATTGGACAGTGAATCATAAATTAATGGGAGAGAAATTAAAAAAAAAGTTACCTATTACTACTTATATAATTTTTGTACAGAGATATCTAGTAAGTACAGCATTTCTTATTTTTCGGAAGCGCGGCACAATAATTGGTGTCCATTACAATCGTTAGTTACGATAAGATTATCGGACGCATCGAAAAATTGTTTCATTTTATAGATGCTATTTATTTTTGCATTCTAGGGGTTGACGGAATTTATTGATGGAAAAAACATTATATTCATAAATTGTTATAGTAGGTAGGTACCTAATTTATTTTAGTCAAGCCTTAAATAATAGATTTGTACTGAGTAATCTCCACTCCTGCTTGCGTTCACTCGAAAATAGTTGAATTTTTAAAATTAAATTTAAGAATTTGGTAAATTTTAATGCGATGTACTATCACCGCATTGGGATATAATCAGTGACGTCCCATGGGGGTATGAAGATTGAGCGTCAGTTGATATATATATATATATATATATATATATATATATATAGAAATAACTACCTAAACTGAGTACTTAATAACGAAACTATCTTTCCTTTCAAAAATTCAGCTCACTTGTTGGAAATAAAATGTATTAATTAGCATAAAAAGTTTAATAGAACTTAATTTTTTTTTTATTCGCGATGTCAATTTACTTTCGTTGCCCTTCGACGTTCTTGGTGACATGAAACGACACGATCACGGATGATAAAAAATACTGCATGAAAGAATTGGGCAGCATTTTGTCTAGGGACGTCACTGGATATAAAATAAGATAGATTCATTTTTTATGAAAAAAATAATATTCAAAAACAATGTTGATATGCGTGATATCTAGCGCAATGCTTAAAAATGAAAAAATAGTTTCATCAACGTATTGATTACAGTAAAATTTAGCTTTTGGCCTGCTGATATATTATATACTATATAGCCTCAATATAGGTACACAATAATGTTTTGATTTCAATATTATTATAAAAAATATTATATAATATCACATTTTTTTGTGATTTGACCGAGGTTTCAACTGCGACTCGCTGTTATATCGTCTCTTCTCTTCTAGAAGGTGATCCGCCGATCAGGTCCTCACTCCTATTCTGTTAAAGAACTTAACAATTTTGCCATGCTCCCGTCTTACCCACCGCCAGGGCACCTTTCAATTCGTCGACATTATCATAGATATCCGCAATTCGCAGCTGTACTCTGTGAAGTTTATATTTAGGGCATTGTACTGCTATATGTAAAATGTCCTCTAAAAATCACATTCATCGCAGAGCTGCGATTCGCTTTTTCCCATGAGGAAATCAAATCTTTTGCCCATCGTGTGCCCTGTTCTTAGCCTCAGTATTAACTTAAGCTCGTTCTTCGTCAAAGCAGACTCTACAAACCAGGGCACCAACCGTGGTGATGGTAGAATAGACTTACTCCATTTCCCTTTTCTAATCATGCCCTATGGTGAAAATCTATCTACATACTTTGGCACATTTTCTTTATAGCCTCATTCCAGTCTAGGTTTTCTGGTATCCATTGATATGGCACCCCTGAATGGCCAGCTTTCTTTGCCAGATCATCCACCCTTTCATTGCCCTCAATACACATGTGCGATGGGATCCATTGAAGGCATAGATCTCCTCTATTTTTCTTGGCGTCGATCTGGTCAAGGATGTAGTACGCTATGTTTTTACTGTTATGTGAGCGAGTAGCTGCGGTAGGGTGTTGTAAAGCGCCTTTGGAGTTTGTTAATATGACTGCGGATTGCGCAGAGAAATCATCGCTTAAAGTGTATTTTATTGCTTCGTTTATCGCGATGAACTCCGCCGTCATTATTGGTATTGCTGGGTTTAGCTTCCAGCTCTCGTTTATACCTACTTCTGGTATGACAAGAGCTGCTCCTGCTCTATTCTCATCATTGGACCCATCTGTATAAAGGTAGATCCATCCTGCGTACCTCTCTATCAGCATTTTTTCGACGAGCTCTTTTGCTTTAGCGGATACCATGCTGTTTTGGTTTGTATATTTTTTTGACATCTAGTTTAATAACATAGCTGAGGTTGTAGGTACCAACTGGCCTCCTCAGCGAATACATACCTAGGCATTTCGTATTTAATACATCCCAACTTTATGTGGCTTGACGGATTCCTATTATATTGTATTTAATTAAATGTGTTTAATATGTACACTGAAAATGGATTGCATCCCATAGTACACTTATATTCTTCGAATTAGGGTATATTTCCAACGCTTTAGGTGTTAGCCACGGAAAAATAAGGCAAGAAAATAATTCCACGGAATAGCAGACCCGGCCACGGAAATTATCGCTACAATATCAGCAAAAACGAGTCACCGGGGACGCCCCCGACTAGTATCTTCATTCCTTTTGACAAGAATTTCATTTCCGAAGAATCTGCAAATAATTTGCAAGCGGTAGGTATCTTAAATAATCAGTGCAGGCTTCAGGTACAGGCAAAATAAAACTACACTTTTTCGCCAAATTAAAAGTTTAAAAATTGAGCCGGAATAGATAAATTTCATCAATATAAGAATTTATATTTTATGATTTTGTTATATTATTGAAATATAGTTTGATAAGTTCTCTCGAACGTAGAGAGTAGATTTTAAATGATTAATGTTTTAAATGTATTTACATGTAATCGACCTTCGGTATTGTCAAATGGCATTTACTGTCTAACCTTTAGTTGAGTCGGTAGTCCATTCGAGCTCTCGTTTCCATGAAAGTAAATTGCAGCGGCATGCGGAAAACCAGAAAATCTCTTCTCATCTAGGCTTTACCTGACAAAAGCAATAGGCAGTCAAGCTAGGAGTCGTATACAAGGTGTAACGCACGTTTTTTACAACTAAGGTTTGGAAAACTCTTTATCGGATGCTCCCAGTACAACATTGAAGAGTTATCATCTTCTAGTTCGTTACGGAAAAGATTTTTGTCAAAATGTCGTAAAAACATAACCTTACTGGTGGTGGAGGAAAAGCATATTGTGTATATTGTGTGTTATATAAACATAAAAATGAATATTTAAGAACATTCTTAAGAGTATTCACGTCTCTGAGACCAACATATTTTAGCACAGGACCTCATTCAAGGTCATTACAACTTCACTAAAATACAAGAAATAGCTATGTTTTGAGACACTTTCCGTAGAAAATATAATATATTTCCTTTTCAAGATATACAAGTATTCTAAATTTATTGTTGTTTCGGTTATCAAATATTCAGATTTTTTCTATAACTCTATGAAAAACGATGTACCAAAAGTCTGCCATGAAAATAACGTCAATAAACAACAATCAATTTGGATTTTAGAAGCAAAAAATCATTATTTAAGAAACTTTAATATTGTGATATCGTGGTTTTTACGTTGTCGCCAGGGAATTATTACGGACTATTTTACGACTTATCGACAACCTTAAAGGCGCTGAAATATCTAAATCCGGCCCGCGTACATTCATCCAAGAAAATGGCATTTGAAAGATTGTGCTGACGCTGTAACTACATTATTGCTTCTATTGATTCGAAGAAGGATTTCAAAGACTTTCTGCAAGATATGCTAGATGGCGAAGACCTCAGTTTTCACTTATTATGCCGCAGACGGGACTCAAAACAAGATTTGTCTCCTTTCAACTCATATTTTATAGCGCAAGGAATAAATAAATTGCAGAAACGGGCTGTAGTTTTGAATGAATAAGTTAGTACTACATTATAATATATAATTTGATAATGTGTATCAGGTTTTAAGGTAAGACAATGCACAAAATTAATAATCTATGTGGGGTATGGAAATTGTGCACCTACCTACTACATAATATGTGTATGGGCGCGATACCCGAGAGACGCAGGTACGATTCTTCGAACTTTTTTCAAAAAGTTTTTTTCTCTTGTTTATAATATATTTTCTCAGAAGTGTATCCAAAAAATATTTATGTTACATACTATGTGTTGCATTTAATTTGAATAGATTAACATTTTTGATATTTGGTTTTTGTATTATGTATCATTTAATAGAGTTTTTATTTCATACATACCCGCTGGTAGACATATTTGAATCGATAACTTGACACTTACGTTGTTTGACGTTTAAGTCTATATTGTAAAAATAATTCATTTATGGGTATTTAGTAAATGTTTAAAATTTAATAATTTCCACAATGAATGCAAGATGCTTTTCGGAATGCGATAAACTAACGTAATCTATAATAAAAAGTAAATGACTGTTCCGATAACCCTTACTAAAATTTGAATTGAAATCACCAGAGTTAAGGTTTGGAAAAATAAAGAAGATTCTATTACAAAAAAATGAACATGTTCAGTAACTCAGATATTTTTGGATGACATCTCTCAAATATCATTTTTATCCTTTTTTCTCACTTTGACAAACTTATACGTACATTTTTATACTCAAATGTATATTTTGTTATGTAGGTAGGAATGTGCCATATTGAAACTTAGAATTCCGTATTTTTTTGTTTGCAGTCTTTGGAAAAATTATTTAGAAAGTCGATATAGAATATTGTGTTATCGAATCATTTGTACATCTTTGGCCGGACTTGTCTGAGTTTGATTTGCAATGGTTTGAAATGTGAAAATGGGGGCGGCGAAGACGCGTCATACATACAGACGAAGGGATATCTTGAAGATAGTACATTAAACTAGCCTCACCTCTAAGTTTTTGGCAATTAAAACCTACATCAATATAAAAAAAATATATAGATATAAAATTAAACATGTTGCCACAACACACAAAGGTTGATAAAAAGCTTACTTTACGTTTGCAACACGAAAATACTGCCAGAGCGGCAATACCAGACTAAGCTCCTAGCTGCGAGTCCCGCTCCCCGCGCCCCTCCTTCGCGCATTCGAGCATATTCCATCGAAAATGGTACTGCATAAAATCATGCGATGCATCATTTTCTTATATGAGTATTGGTATGTATGATAATTATTGGATATATCGGTGCGCGGGCGAGCTTAACACGCTTAAATAATATTGATATTTTCATATAATATACATAAATTTATGTATATTATAATATTACATTTTTCTCAATTTACTTGGAGGTGCTGCGGTTCCGCAGTGCATATGGACGAGCTGCCACTGCTTATATATCATTATAAATGTGTAGTTTTGATGATTTATATACCTAGCATTGAAATGTATTTTCAGTCAATTTATCGTAGATCAGTGCCTAAGGCGTTGGCCCTTCATCCGGGGGCCCTGAGCTCGACTCGGTGGGGTTACAATTTACGATATATTTATGTGATTTTATCAAGGCCTGTGTGTTTGTATTTTTTTCTTTTCAATTACTAAATATACTACTGTTTCACTATACTACTATCATTGGGCCTTATGGTTTGTTGTAGTTTTAAAAAGAATTAATATATGAATATGTATTTTTTACCGGGTGATTGCTTTAACCGATTAAGTTACTGACGTTAGTACTACTGTTGAAAATATTACGCAATAACTATGTTTTCTGAGGTGTTCTAAAATCAACTAAATAATGGCTACAATTTTAATAACTAGAATAAAAGTAAATTTCATTACTAACGATTTATAAATTACAATTGGATTTCTAATATATTTAGTATTGATATCCTTGTACTTAGAAAATTAAATTAATCGATCTCAACCCATGAATCGAGGAATTGTGTCTTTCTTATAATGTACTCTCCGTTCTCTTTTCCAATATACAATAAAACTTTATATATTGTGATAGTAATTGGGAATTTAATTTATAATGTTTTTTGATGAAAAAGCAACAAATTTAAACATGTTTCACAAGTATACAGAAAAACTATGTAGAGGTTTTATAAATATATTCATATTTATGTAGCATTGGCCACATCAACATGCTGGGTAAATTGCAATAAAGTTGAGGGAGAGATGCCCCTCTTACAGTAAATTGCAGACGGAACGGTAATCAAATGGAAGGTGTTCCCAATGGTACTGCACCCCATGGCCACGCGGCGCCCCCGCTCACTGTTTTTCGTACGTGCCTCACTTTCCCCTCACAAACCATCGCTCACGACTCCTGATCGTCTGGTAAAACCGGTCCTAAAATATTTATGTACTTCCGCCAATATTGGTCTGGTACTCGGTGCTTTTTCACTTTTCGAGGGATTTTTCAGCGCACGTTCTGGCATTACATTACTATCGTCTTTGATTTAGAAATATCCTCAATAAGTCAATGTATAAAGTACAATTTTACCAAAGGGGGCAACTTAATGGATGAATTTCAAGAACATTGGTTGGTATATTCTTTATACTATGAGTAAGTACCTATACTATAAAATATATTAGTACGTTAATTCTGAAACAGAGTAGGTACACTATTGAGAAATGCTGTTCCTTAAAAAATATTGATTTTTCTATAGGTTTATTAATGTTTCAGCGTTTTAAAGGATACACGTTACACTAGAATATCAGATTGGTTAAATAGCTATGAAATTAATGACAGTTCCAAAGATTACAATAAAAATGTTTATGATAAAATACTTATAGGTAAATGGTGATTGAAAATTGCTATGTATTCATTTTATTTTTACTTATATATCGCTTTTTCTATAATCTAAGTATATCGCTTAAACCATTTTGGCGTTTTATGAAAATGCTTTTTAATTATTTATGGAAATCTCTGAATCAAATTATACGAAAATTAGTTATAAGCCATTTCTAGACTTCATTAGGAAGATAATAAAATACAATATACACTCAGTGTTCCTTTCAAATTTCTATTGTGTTAACATTATCAGTTTAAAAAAATCTGAATGATTAAGGAGTAAATACGACGCTTAAAGACGTATGCAAGGAATATTAATAAAAATATATAAAAAAAACAACTCTGCAGTGTTGATCTGTATATCTATCCCTGATAACTATACATATATAATACTATATTAGTATATAAGAAATTGAGAGTACCATCAGTTCATTGTACTCCCGAGGTGTCGAATCGACTTACAATAATTGTAAGTCGTTTCGACACCTCACGACACCTCACACATGACAGTCAGAGCTGTTGAGTAATTGGTATCACCAATAATTATTATTGGTGATACCAATTGAGAGCTCAACAGCTCTGACTTACAATATTTCTTAGGCTATCGATATATTCCATTTGTTTTAGTATATTTTCACTTAACCCGATCCCTATTATCATCATTGTTCTCACTACTCACTGTAATTATATATTATAATGTTTTTCATCTTTACATTATTATAACTCAAGGGGGGGCAAACTTTTTGGATGGAGGGCCAAATTCAAGAATTCAAAATGAGCGGCGGGCCGCAAGTAAAATACCATTAATTTTAGATATACACTATTTATTATCACGAAAAATAAACATTACAAAAAAAATAATGAGAAGAATGAAACTGTTGTACATTTTTTTAAATTCAGGTGTTAATTTTGTAGTTGATATTCTCAAAACTGCTTGTAAATGGGCATCGGAGATATTTGATCGAAAAGAATTTTTATTGAGGTTCATGATCGAAAATGTTTGTTCACATATATAGGTTGATTCAAAAATAACGAACATTATTCTTGCATAATCTTTAAGTTGGTCGAATTTGTCTGAATTAAGGGCATTGTAAAATTTTGAGATTTCTTCACGACGATGCAATTCTCTTAAGCCAGTGTCACACTTCAGATCAACAATCTCAAGGTGTAGCTTTGTTGGCACACTATCAATATCTATTTAAATCGATGCTCAACGTAGAAAATAGTGGTTACATAGTGTGGGACGACACGCAAGGAAGACGTATTGAGATAATACATTTACGAAACAACAAAATCTTCAAATTTTAATCTATTCTCAATATTTAAAAAAAAATTATAAAACAAATTATTCGTGATCAGAAATACAATTAATGATGGTGGGCTGCAAAAAAATACCCGGCGGGCCACATGCGGCCCGCGGGCCGCAGTTTGCTCCCCCTGTTATAACTTGTTGAATTTAAAATACAAATTCGTGTTACGAACGTTTTGAATTAATACTCTTATTATTTATGGAGATTTATGGATATAATATAATGATAAAATTACATAATGTGATATAACAAATGGAATTAAAACATCTTACTTGACATCAAAATCATTTATATGTGCTTGGCATATAAAAAAATACGAACAAAAACTTTTTTTAGGTCAAGGTTATAAACATATCTATACCTTCATTGGTAAGCGTGGAGAAATAGTCTTTCATAATTGACAAAATTTTTAAAACTTATTAAATGTCTTCGATAAAAATACCAATGAGTCACAACTTAAAAAAAACTTTTAACTGAACGGAGTTGAAAGATGCCCTCACGTTAATCGAACTTACACTTAAGGATCCTATACATATCGAAATTTTTGCCTATTATGAGAGGCTGACAAATCGTGTATAGATTCCTAAGAGAGTTTTTATAAATTAGGCGGGAAACAAAAAATGGGAAGGACACCGATCTCGAGGAGTCGATAAAATAGCTACGATACTAGAGCTTAACGCTGATATCGAAAACGACAAAAGATAATCATTATCATCGCGTATTTCGAGCACACGGGAAGAAATCAAATCTGCGCATCTTAATTATTAAGTCAAATCATTTATGATTATAACAGTATGTTTCTAAGGTGATATAGGTTATATATAAGGATATATAATTTAAAAAAATGCTTGACATTCTAAATCTTGTAATATAATAATTTATATATTTAATTTACGTTTAGAATAATTATTGGCATTCGGGCTTAGGGGCTGATTTTGAGCCCCCCCACGATAAAAACAAAATACAAACAAATAATCACATTTTAATGGATTTAAATTTTGTACTATTCCAGAATAGTACACAACTTAAATCAATTAGAATTTAAATTCAAATTCCATCAATTCAAATAACATCATTCCAAGTACCTTCGATCGATAGTATTAATAATAAAATAATCACATTCTTTGACTAAAAATAATTATTTTTGAGAATTATTTTTTGTATGAAAGTACTTGTTTGTCTGATTCGTTATGTTATGGGCCCCTTTAATGTTTGTTGCATGGGTTTTTTTATGCTTTGGGTTGTGTTTTATATGTATCTACTCAATTTTTGAGAAATATGCATATTTTAAAATTTTGATATACTTTAATAATTATATGACTTGTTTTGAGCTCCACTTTTCCTGACAAATCGATTATGTCACCTGCGTCAAAGAAAATTGCTGCTCACTTTAAGAGGCAGTGTAATGCTAATCCCAATAAAAGTCTTGTTGGTATTACGAAAGTGTAATTAAATACAATTACTGAAAATTTACATGTAAAAATGTTATAATGAATTAATTCATAGTTAAGTAGGTATCTAAAATATTAAAATGAAAAAAATATAATATTAATAGTTTTTAGGTAATGTTATAACTCAACAACTTAGAGCAGGCCGATCAACGGAAACTAACCTGATGGTATTTACCGATTATGTGTCATCGGCACTGGATAGAGGCCACCAGGTTGACTGTTCTTACAATGACTTCTCGAAAGCATTTGACAAGGTCGATCATGACATCCTGATGGAAAAACTCCAACTTATTGGATTGTCGGATCGATTTTTGAAACTATTCGGGAGTTATTTTAGGAACCGTCAACAATACGTATCGTACGGCCTTTATCAGTCACAGACCTTTTACACATTTTCTGGTGTCCCCCAGAGCTCAAACTTAGGGCCGTTGCTGTTCACGATTTTTATAAATGACATAGCATTGGTAATAAAAAATGCTATGTTTTTGTTGTTCGCTGATGACTTGAAACTCTTTTTGGAAGTTGTCACCTTGGACGATTGTCGTCAGCTCCAACTTGATATAGATAATATATTAAATTGGGGCAGGCGTAACAAACTAGAATTGAATATTGAAAAATGCAATCTTTTATCGTTTACCAGAGCCTCAAAAGTTTTGTTTTTCCAATACTCGATGCATGGCAGAGTTCTGTCACGAATATCATCTGTAAGGGATCTTGGCATTACGTTTGAGAGTAAACTGACATTTCAAATCAAATCAAATCAAATTTATTTATTTTACATATAATGAACATAACAAATTACAAATTCAAAACGTTCACGACATGACATAAAATAAGTGTTAATACATAATTTTTAGCTAACCGGCAACCGTGGAGTTTCCACTCTCGACACCCATTCTTTTATGAATGAGTGAAGTGGCCAGTTATCCGCCCTCAAAACAGTGTCCGTGACATCAGAAGGGATACCTACCTTGAAGGATGCGTAGTCCCCCCTTGATTTAATTTTCACGACTGTGAAATCAGCGGTACATAACTTATTTAAATAGGTTAAAACATCAGCCGTTGTTGTATCTCTGTGAAGCGGGCAGATGTGATACTGCTTCACAACAGTTTTCGCTCGTCCAGCGAGGTTTCCCCGAACCGCGACACGCCGCTTCCGTGCAACGGTGGCCCATCCATCAACAATCCTAGGCGTAGGTAAATCTTCAGCTGGTTTCGGTTGTGAGGCCTCGTGTGACGATGAGGAGTCCTCTTCTCGGGCGACTGCTGGGATAACCCCGAGTGCAGGATAATTTTCTATTTTTGTTTTAATTTTCGATTGCGACCGTGTCGTCCTCGCATAAGTTGGTGGCGGTGTCGATCTCGGTGCCGGCACAGGAGGCGAGAGCGAGAAGCAAACAGTGTCGTTCGCTCGCTCGTTCGCTAGTGCACGCGCTGCCGGTGTAGGCGATGTCGCTGGCAACGGTACGTCTACTACAATTGCACTGGGCTTAATTGCACTTTTAAATGACACTGATTTATTTTTATAAATTTGGTGATCAGTTAGAATTTTTTCAATTGATTCTACCTTTTTTAACAAAATGGCAATCATTTCAGACTGCTGTCTTATAACACACAACAAATCCACATTTTCCATGGTATTACCGATGTTTTTAGACATTGTAATTCAGTTTTATAAGTAAATTATTGAATTTAAACTTAGAGCGCAGACTTGCACGTCTTGTCAGAATAGCGCTTAAAATGTTGGGCTTCGTCATGCGTACTTCCCGGGTCTTTTCGGATGTTACGGTATTAAAACTTTTATTTAATTCTTTAGTTCGAAGCAGACTTGAGAGTGGGTCTATTGTTTGGGCACCGCACCAGTTGAAGTATGGCCTTATGGTGGAGAGGGTACAGAAGAAATTCTTGAGACTCCTTTACTTGAGGTTGTATGGATACTATCCGTGGCTTTATCCAACTGACTTTCTCTTAGGCATGCTTACATACTGCAGTCTGCAATTTAGAAGAAATCTTTATTTAGCTACGTATTTTTTTCGACTTATACAAGGTATAAATGAGAACTCTGCCATTCTGGGCAGTGTTGACCTGTGTGTCCCTGATAACTATCTTAGAAATAGAGACCACCAGTTGTTTATTCCCCCAAGGTGCAGA
This sequence comes from Rhyacophila brunnea, assembly GCF_057557595.1. NCBI lineage: Eukaryota > Metazoa > Arthropoda > Insecta > Trichoptera > Rhyacophilidae > Rhyacophila > Rhyacophila brunnea. The sequence goes on from NW_028232752.1 coordinate 39,108,810, forward strand.
ACCAACCTGCCACTGGTAATGCCAATTGGGAGAGTGATAACTATGTTCAACGAAATTGCTTTGGGTGTTGATATATTCCACCTACGTGAGAATGAGTTTAGGTGGATGTTGTTTTATAAAATCTTAAAATAGGGTCTGCTTAGCTCATCCGGTGTACTTCCTTGTACCTATCTAATTCATCTACTGATATATCTCTTTTTTTATGTAATACTGTTATATTTGTATATCTTTGTATCTAAATGTCATGTTGTGAACGTCTTAAACTTATAATTTGTAATGTCCACAATATGTTAAAAAATAAATGAATGAATAACTACACATCAAGTAAAAATATGTGTAAGTATAACATAACGTCCTTTTTATCAATGTTTAACTAAAATTCGGTTTTGTGACATTACGATTATCTCTATATCATAATACCCCGTTTACACGTGCACGAATTTATTATTGAAAGTAAGTATTATCACAGTCATAACAAGAATGTATTATCCTGCAGGTTTAAGCTTGCATGCATGAATCAAATAAGTTTGGAAGCTTCTGAATTTTCATGCGACCGTAGGGATTTTTTCGATCTGCGCCTGTATAGTAGAACGATAGTGGTGAACCTACCGGCAAAAAAACTAGGTTAACCGATTTTCACTACTTATCAAATAGTACCATAAAATGACAACATCGCGTCTCGCTTACTCTTGAAGAATGAGATTGGAGAGACAATTAGCACTTTTACGTGTAAACAGTTTTTTTTTTTTTTTTTAGAATTATTAATAACCATGTCCTTGCTTTTTCGTACAAGGTGGTTGTTAGTAATTTTGAACAATCACAAACACCCAGGCTTTGAGAAAAACACATAAATGTTTTTGTCATGACTGGGAATCGAACCCAGGAACTCTCGGGTGGAAGGCGAGCGCCTTACCAACTGCACCACGAGAGCCACCACGTGTAAACAGTTATTGTCACGATAGTTTAAAATACGCACTAAATCTGACAGTAAGTCCAGTGTACATTCCACGTTCTTATTTCTGCTTTCATGGCAAACAATAACTCTCAATTTGACCACACTAGGAAAGTTTGGGATTGCCAAATAAGTAATATAGGACGTTTTTAGACATCCTAGTGTGCAGGAATAATAATTCAAGTTGGTTTAAATGGTTTTACCGTTTGTTTGAATTCCGCCGAAAAATTATGTCGTGTACATCTTCGCAACAGAAATGAAGAAAGGTGGCGCGAAAGGGGATAGAAGAGCTATCTACAGGTCATTTGTATTATAGTCAGAGACAGGGATGAATTGGTTTCGAGATCACGTTTTAAGTCCCTGAAGTATGATTGTACTCCGCTGGTTCATTCTTTGGTTGGTTTTTGGGGAGGGGCGAAGGGAGGGGGGTACCGTGGATATGACCTTTGGGTTGATTAAATGTAGATGTAATAAATTGGATTATAACTCTGTCAGATGGCTACCAAGAGTGGCGCCTTAGAAAATTATTATCTCGCTATGAAGAGATATTTCGACGACGTGACGGAGGGTTGTAAATGGAATCTGGGGCGGTTATTTTATTGCAAGCGTAAATACGCGGTCAATAGTAGCCGTTTATACTACAAATGCAGGAGGCACCTGTTTTATTATTTGACGCTAAGTGCCATGACAATTTCAAGTGACTAGATTTTTTATATTTTTAAACAAAATTTACAGATGCTTGTGATTTTTTTCGTTCGAGGCTTGCTTAATTAAGAAAAATGACCCAATGGGTTGGCTGAATGACGAATGACCATTATTCGTAAAATCGTCACTTTATACGACATCGATTCTTTAGAAACTCATATGATCCTACATAAGCATAAAATATAAAAAATACATAGGTACCTATATAAGAAAATAAAAAATGAGAAAGAAAACACAAAATAATTAGTTAATTAATTAAAATAAAATATAATAAGAAGTTTATTTGACATTTTTATCTAAATCTCTAAAATTTGACGTAAAATTTGTTTCAACCGTTCGTAGAAAATCTGTCAAATGCTCGTTTGTTAGCTGTGAACGATGTTTTGATCTTGGTAACTTCATATAGGAGCATAACGATTCACAACTATAATGTTGAACCGAACATCTACAACATCTAGAAAAGAAAACTCGTGAAAATACAAGTGTTATGTGGAAAAAATACCTATATTTTTATCAAGAGATTTTGAGAGCCCCCTACTTAAACCAACGAAGAGCCGCATTTGCCCACATCTGTTATGAATCATTGCAAGTCAATTATTTGGCAACGTTTAGATGTAGTATTTGTGTAAATATAAAGACGTGGGTTTTTTTTTTAAATTTATTGGGTCTGTTTATTTCGTTGTATCCCAAAAACAACTGGATCAATATCAATTAAACTTATACTATTTTCAAAATACATTGTTGATGCCGTGATTTTTTTCATTCCCGATTATGGTTCTGAAGATACAAGATAAAATTTACCAAAAATCGCGCGTTAGGTAAAATATTAAAAAGGCAGCATTAGGCGATATACGGGTTAAGGAGCACAGGTCTTCACCCAACCGTTGTCAAATAACGTACTCGTAACAATTCATAACGGATAGGTAAAGTGATTATATGGCAGTGGTAGTTTAAGGTACTGGTGGAGGGGCGCACGATTAAATCAAAACGTGGTCAAATAATGCACTCGCAAAATTTGTCACGAGATGGTCACGAGCATGTAAACTGACCAGAAAGTAGCGCTGGGTGCGGGCAGTAGAACGCTTGCCTATACTTACATAATATTCTTGAATAACGCATTTGCAACAGTTCACCAAGAGCTTAGATTATAGAAAAATAACCAAGAGATTATAGTGATCAAAAAGCAGCGGTAGAGTAGTGAGGTTAAATGCAGACAAAGAGCTGTCTGCGTGTGTAAATTCTATCGTTGTTTAAAGCGTCAATTACATTGAGCTACTTTATGAGCTGTTTGTTGGCGAATTTAATAGCGGGCGATTCAGCTACTGCGATTATGATGATGATACACAAAACTTTGCATTCGCTGAGAAGCCACAAGCCAGCGACTATTTTGACAGAACGTAGTTCGTTTTTTTACCGGGAGGTTGCTACTGCGCTCTACACGTCGGCGTGTAGCGTGTAAAGTTGACCGGCTTCAACTTTTCTCGGTAGAGTGTTTACAATCTGCTTGTTAGCTTGTTCGGTGATTACACTGGGCGACTTTACAGGCAGATTGTAAATTCGCCAACAATCAGCTCGTAAAGTAGCTCAATGTAATTTACGCTTAACTCATTATTTTTAGAAAATCAAATTAAAGTCAAATCAAATTGAATTATTCTCTTTCTGTGTTTTTTTAAAATATAATATTTTCGTATTTCACGCAGATAAATTACGGGTTATCCCTAGTCTATAATTATTAAAAAAATGTATTTATTACCATGAATGCCAGTATTTTTTTTAAAAGAAATTAACATATTGCGATAAGCATTCAACACATTCATTTGCTGTATTTATTATACCTACATGTAATAAATCACATCTTACACATTATAGCTATTATATAGTATAAATAAGTCCGCTTAGACTAGTGATTTCGAGGTGCTGGAAAGTTGAAGAGCCTTGGTTAGCAATAGGGCAGTAGGAAGCGTTAGGTAACTTAAAAGGGACAACTAATACAAATCGATAGGTACTTCAGGATTTTTCTTTTTTCATTCTTATCTTCACTCAAATCACTTTATGGTTTAAAGTTACTAAGCTTTAAATATATGACAAAACAACGAAATATAATGATTAAACTGTCTGCTTTTACGTGAATGAACATTGCACTTAAAGCTGACTTTAATAATTTTGTGAGTGAATTTGAAAACTACAATTTAATATATTTTATTTATAATTTTTATTTTAAATAAACATCTAAAAACATAAAAAACATCTTTTTATTTTGTTTTAATGTAAAAATTAAACTTAAAATATAGAAAAAAACAATCTAACTATCATATACCTCTTTTTAAAATCCGATTTTTATTAGTACATTATATGTTATGAATATTTTTGTAGCATTAAAATGTAGTTTGATAAGGTGACAAAACGTTTTTTGAAAAACCCATAGTTTTCTATTTAAAAACATGAATTTTTCTATAAATAAAAAAAATATGCTTAACGAAGTTGAACAAAGTATTAAAAAAATATAATAAAGTATAAAATTTACCAAAGTATACCTTGTCTGTCAAAATAAAATATCTTAAAATAAAATATACCATCACAGTACAATATTTATGGTTATGGGTTTAGAGTTAACGACAAGCTGAAATATATTATTTATGTTAATTTAACGATATCTCCAAGATCGTGAACGGTTAATGTTTAATTGGTTCTAATCAAAAGAAATTGTAGCGGAAAATGGCTTATAAGAACTCCGTTAATATTTCCACGAAAACGTTCAAAGTATTCTAAATGATTTTTCTTTGCAAAGAAATTATCTTCCAGTGGCATTTCATTGTGCATATCTTAAATCTCCCCCTTAATAATGCCACGTCAATACATTAAAGGAATAAATTATCCTTGCAAATCGAACACTCGTAAGTAGAGTCTGACTTGGAGGAGGTACTTATCGCAGACTTTTAAAATTGATGCACGCCCTTCGTGACTTTATTTCTAGCCCCGTTTGATGGCTTTAGGGAAACCCCCTTCCAACATATTAATAGAAATTCCGATCGGAAATTACTCAATTCAAAATGTAGGGGATTAAGTCATCCATCACCGCGATGCCGTTTGATGATATGAAACAACGATTTTTTTACGATTATTGTTAAGCGAAATCAAAGAGATTCTTTGTTTTCTTTGTAATGCATTTAATACAAATAAATAATAATAAATTACGTATCGTCAAAAATATTTTAGCAGAGATTATACAACGAAATAGCAGTTTGTTGCATTATAACACTTGTGGGAATTTAAATACGTACTGTAACATAAAAATGCTTGTAAATATTAGAGGTTTACTTACTTTTTATATTGTATAACTTATTCAAGTTATACAACTTAAAGATATTATAGTTTGTCTACTAAAAATTCTCATATTAAAATTCTACCCAAGCCTCCTATATAATAAGGGTTTTCTTCAAAATCATTTTGTAGGCCCAATGAATCCAAGCACATTAGTATGACAATATTTTGAATGGATGACCATAATTATTATTATGACGTATCGAAATTTATGTGCAAAATACACGCTAGTAGCTATTCATTATATCATTTTCTAGGGCTGTATTATTTTGATTACATAAAATCGGCGTTTAAATTTAAGTAACTATGTAAGTATATAATATAAGTAAACAAGAATAAGCTTTTATAGAACCTATATAATAATATTATCATAATGAGATTATTTTAGTTGTGGAAAATCTCTAAACAAAGTCTGCGGACAATAAACTATTTACAACAGTTTTTTCAAAGCTCTGCTAGGCTTTGAAATTATCTGTAAAAATATTTTAAATTTAAATTAGGGGATTTTCTATTTTTTTAAAAGCTCGAAGTAAAACTATTTGTGAATTTTTAGAGAGGTTGTTTGAAAATTGCATGTATGTTATAAATGTGAAATATTTGACATACCTATGTTCCCAAAACTGACTGGGGACTATGTCGGCAAAGCGACACGAGACATAGGGGTGAAAAATTGTAGGTAGGGGCGGTGTTTCAGGTGAAAATTTAGAAGGGGCGCAGAAATTATGAGAACAGGTATCAGGGTGGTAGCCGACGCCGGTAGATAGAGTGAATAAATTCGAATAATACGATGTGAATTGACGCGGGAAATTGTGATCTGGGCTGATGTGATATTTTTGAGCCATAACACTTATTCATTTCATCCGGGGAGCGTGATTTATAAAAATTGGAATTTTTTCTACGGCTCAAATTGATATGAAATTGATGTGTCATGGATTTGGGATATTTGAAATCTTTTTCACAGATTATTATCCTATAAACGTGCCTAAATGTTTAACGATAACTCTGGGTAATAATTATTGTTTAAACGTATAATTATTACACAGTAACTACTTATATTTTTTTCTTTTAACACTACGCAGGTACCTACTATGTATTTGTTCACTACTCTTGGTTTTCTAAGATAGTAGATTATGAATAATACAAGTGCAAAAAAAATCTGACGCTCCACAACCTCTTTCCTTGTTCGCAGGTCATGCTTGGATCATAGCTTCACCCAATGCACTGTGTGGTTAGTATGTTAACGTCTTTCCAGACAAACGAAATTCAGTAGTCTTTAAGAAAATGGGTGCATACCGGGTGCAGCACATTAGCAGAAAAGTATATATTTTTTTTCCCCGACCCCCCGTCCTAAAAGGATAATAATTAATTATAGGCCTCGACAGAGTGGAGATTTGTATTAATAGGTTTTATGTTTACGATAAATGTATGTCAGCCACTTGCTCAACCTATGGGAGTATTATTAGTTTTATTATTCAATAGTGAGTACCTACACATAAGATTTTAAGAATGATATATTATTAATTATAGAAAATACATGATTTTGGAAAACCTTCGAAACAAACATGCATGTTTCTGGGGTTTATCAAAATTATGTATTTTTTAAATTTACTTAATGTGAATTCTCTAGGTAAAGTTGTTATCGAAAAATTGCTTTAAAAGTTTATTAATCGATAAACATATTATATCCAAAAGTAATGATAAAAAAAAAAATTAATTAAGTTCAGTATTAAAAGTCGGTACGATTAGATAGGTTGCGAATAATGAATGACGCAAGTTTGGTGATCAAAATTATAATAAAAAACTTTGGTTCTCTGACTAAACCAAAATACTGTATTTTTACTTAGTACTCTTAGCAGGGCAGTATTATGACGCCTGTCAATTTGGATGTGTATGGTATCGAATTATTTTTTTTTAAAAAGATTGTGTCAAAGTAGAATAAAGCCTCTATATTACCGATATTACAGAAAATGCCCTTGGCGGCATATCGGGGAGCCAATGAAATCACACGGTGAATTTTACAGCGTTGTCCGCGGCTCTCAGAAAAGAACAGTGGTAAATACGGACCGTTGGACGGAGGTAAACGGTTATAAAAACATGTTGTTTACCATGCAGAAGCATCAACGATATTAGAAATAATACAATTATGCAAGTGGTCAGAATGCCTGCTAAAAAAAGCATAGTGGAAGTTTTTTTATTATAAAAACATATAACAAGTAAATATTATGGTAAAATGCATCAGTAGCCTGATGCTGAGTACCTCCGCTACATGGAAATACATTGAAACATGTTTATGTCTAGGAGCAATTGAAGACACATATTCACATTCCAATGTACTTCCATGTAGCGGAGGTACTCAGTATTTACCCACTAACCAAATATTTTGTTCAAAATTGATTTTTTTACCCAGTCTCTCAAAAGGTTACCGACCACAGATGTAGATAGTGTATTTTGCCATTAAACTATACACAATTTTAGATATTTTTTAAATAGAAGAATATTTTTTATTATCAATTTTTTGGTCTAGTATTCACTTATTAACGTATATTTTAACGTATTTTTGTCTTAAGCGTCAATTACATTGAGCTTCTTTACGAGCTGTTTATTGGCGAATTTATAATCTGCCTGTAAAGTCGCCCAGTGTAATCGTCGAACAGGCTAACAAGCAGGTTGTAAACACTCTACCGAGAAAAGTTGAAAGCCGGTCAACTTTACACGTGTGGGCCTACTGCGTCTGCGCAGTAGAGCGCAGTAGCAACCTCCCGGTAAAAAAACGAACTACGTTCTGTCAAAATAGTCGATGGCTTGTGGCTTCTCAGCGAATGGAAAGTTTTGTGTGTAATCATCAAATCGCAGTAGCTGAATCGCCCGCTTTTAAATTCGCCAACAAAAAGCTCGTAAAGAAACTCAACGTAATTGACGCTTTACTAAGGTTAACAAAAATAAAAACTTAATAAACTAAATTTTAATAATAAATATGACCATAAAATATAATGTAATAATAACGTAACTGGGGAATTAAATATGTAACAAATTATTTTTTTAACAATAATTGTAAGTTTATCTTCGACTTTAAAAAAAATCTTTTTAGTGTTTTCAGATACATATTTATTAATTAATACAGTTAAAATTGTAAATTATCAAAAAAAATTCTCACATTGCAAGGTTCGTATTTTTCCGCTAGGTGCCTCTAAGGTTAAACATATAAATTAATAAATTATGAAATACATAATAGTAATAAAAAAAAATGTAAAAAAATATAAAAATATTTGTTGGAAAATGGATTCGAATACACGTCAACAGAAATTTTATACAATTACTGCAGTCTTGAAAAAATATAATAAAATGTTCCCAAGCGGTCACCCATCCAATTCTATATGCAACCAATGTTGCTTAATACTTTGGACCCTCTAGACGCACCTGGCGCGTCATGACCAGGCGGCCGATCGATGTAATTAACGAGCATTTTAAAGGTGGTAATTAAAAAAATCATTATCTAGTCAGCAGCGAATGAGTTAACTTCAATGATCGGACGACAGCCTTTGAGACCGCTCGGCTAGCGTGCTCGTAGCGATGACGTGAAAAATTGTGATAAAATAGTAATAGTAATATTTCTGCGTTACACTTGAATTTCTGCAGACAATTTTAATGTCACGTCGAGCGGTAAAACATATACATGTTAAAAATACGTAAATTTGTTCACTACAGCCTTAAGTTTCCGAAATTAATTAATATATATTTTTTTAATTAAAGATACATCGATTTAGACGTTAAAACTGAAAAGACTCGGTTCAGGTGCACCGGTGGTGAATTAAAAGACTTCAAAGATTAATATGCAATTGTAAAGTCTACATAACTATTTTTAATATTCTGTAAATGAGGTTTTGTTTTCAAATGATCTAATATTAATAAATACTATAATAACATTTACTATTGGAAGAATACATTGAATCAATTCCAAAATTTACGGGTCGATCATACACTATCGTTGTACGCTCACTCATAAGCCGCGAAATCTCATTAATTCAATTTTCTTAATCGGTGTTATCGTAGAGCGACATTCAGTGTACCGAAGCAAAAAATGTGTCCTTTTATTGGTGGCTGCTTTATAAACCCAAATTATCTTGAATGCAAATAACCTTTTTATTGAAAAAGAAAAAAAAATGTTTAGAAAAAAATCTCCGGAGCGCCGCGGTTAAAATAAGAAGACGAAAAAAGCTTTCTTTATATTTTCCCGCCTGATTTTTACGGAGCTTTATTTTTTAATCCCCGTAAAAAGATTATCTCCTTATCCTCCTTACCAGCGAACCCCCTGAGACATTTATTTGTATCCTCGTGAAATATTAATGTATATTTTCATTATATAACGCCATATAATTTTATTACTTTACTAAAATATAAATTCGGCAAGGTTTATGTAATATTAAAATAAAACGGGCCTTTTAAGCTAAAAGATAGTGTACTTACATTGTATAAATAAAAAGACTATTCGGTTTAATTTTGGATTTCAAGAGAATAATAAAATTTGTCCTAATTTACAATCAGCGAGTGGCATTAACGACTTTATATGAATTATACAAAATATGTATTGATCATTATTTCGACATACGATGTTAGAATGTCAAAAAATATCCACATGTGCTGTGTGACCAACAAGCACCTACCTCAAAACTTTTCTTTTGATACGATAGAGCAGTGCTCCGCAACCTTTTCTCACGCACGACACAGTAAAGGTCTTCCCAGAATTCCGCGGCATACCATAGCTAAAATAATTTCTACACAAAAACATGGACCCCACATACTCTAAAATAGCGTTTTTTAAATGGTGTTCGAAGTAAAATTAATGGTAGGTATTGATTGTATATTAAATGATTTTTTGTATTTATTAATACATCCACTTGAATTATTATGGTTAGTTGTCGGGTTAAGAATAATTATTTGTTGAGTATTGACATAATAATAATAAGATGTATCCTACAATAGCATTTTTAAAAATATTAATACCAGTGTAGTCAATAGCGCTGCAAGCGACTGTTTGTTACTGTTAGAGAAAATTTGTAATTTGTGTTTATCTCACTTATCTGGTTGACCTAGAGCCCTGTCAGCTCCCCCTTGTGGGGGCCATGCACTAAATTACATTCATTTATATTTTTATATTTGATAAATAATTAAATATACAATTTCAATTTATTTATTTATTTCAATTTTTTTTTTAAACATATTGTTGACATTACAAATTATAAGTTTAAGACGTTCACAACATGACATTTAGAAACAAAGTTATATAAATATAACAGTATCACATAAAAAAAGAGATATATCAGTAGATGAATTAGATAGGTACAAGGAAGTACACCAGATGAGTTAAGCAGACCCTATTTTAAGAATTTATAAAACAACATCCACCTAAACTCATTCTCACGTAGGTGGAATATATCAACACCCAAAGCAATTTCGTTGAACATAGTTATCACTCTCCCAATTGGCATTACCAGTGGCAGGTTGGTTCTGCACCTTGGGAGAATAAACAACTGATGGTCTCTATTTCTAAGATAGTTATCAGGGACACACAGGTCAACACTGCCCAGAATGGCATAGTTCTCATTTATACCTTGTATAAGTCGAAAAAATACGTAGGTAAATAAAGATTTCTTCTAAATTGCAGACTGCAGTATGTCTAAGCATGCAGTGCATGCCTAAGAGAAAGTCAGTTGGATAAAGCCACGGATAGTATCCATACAACCTCAAGTAAAGGAGTCTCAAAAATTTCTTCTGTACCCTCTTCACCATAAGGCCATACTTCAACTGGTGCAGTGCCCAAACAATAGACCCACTCTCAAGTCTGCTTTGAACTAAAGAATTAAATGAAAGTTTTAATACCGTAACATCTGAAAAGATCCGGGAAGTACGCATGACGAAGCCCAACATTTTAAGCGCTTTGTTACAAATGGTAACTATATGGCTAATAAATGTCAGTTTACTCTCAAACGTAATGCCAAGATCCCTTACAGATGATATCCGTGACAGAACTCTGCCATGCATCGTGTATTGGAAAAACAACACTTTTGAGGCTCTGGTAAACGATAAAAGATTGCATTTATCAATATTCAATTCTAGTTTGTTACGCCTGCCCCAATTTAATATATTATCTATATCAAGTTGGAGCTGACGACAATCGTCCAAGGTGACAACTTCCAAAAAGAGTTTCAAGTCATCAGCGAACAACAAAAACATAGCATTTTTTATTACCAATGCTATGTCATTTATAAAAATCGTGAACAGCAACGGCCCTAAGTTTGAGCCCTGGGGGACACCAGAAAATGTGTAAAAGGTCTGTGACTGATAAAGGCCGTACGATACGTATTGTTGACGGTTCCTAAAATAACTCCCGAATAGCTTCAAAAATCGATCCGACAATCCAATAAGTTGGAGTTTTTCCATCAGGATATCATGATTGTCAAATGCTTTCGAGAAGTCATTATAAGAACAGTCAATCTGGTGGCCTCTATCCAGTGCCGATGACACATAATCGGTAAATACCATCAGGTTAGTTTCCGTTGATCGGCCTGCTCTAAATCCATGCTGTTTATTTATTATAAATGACTCAATTTTTGGAGAAATCATGTTGTGCACGATCATACAACATAACACACGACAAAGAACTAAATGTACATATTTCCATGTATTTATATTATCAAAATAATAAATAATTAATGTGATAACTGAGATTGTTTCAATGAACGTAAAAGTTTTATATATTTTGACTTGATATTTGAAAAACCAACCCGAAGCTCTCGGTCATTTCGTCATCGAAGTTCAAGCAAGACTGCTTGTTATTTTTAATTATAACTTGAGTTGAAAAACTTTTCTAATCTAGATATGTCATAGAAAATGGGAGCTGAACTGTGATAGCCTTGTCGGAAATCCGAGGATATTCTTTATTAATCGAAATCCAGAGAACAAATCCAATGGAACATCGGCAAAGTTTAATTTTAGCGTCCCGTCCTTTCTCAATTCAACCAATTCCTCTCGAATTTATAGGGAAAGCGTTTCTATAGAATTTTCGGCATTGGTTGCAAAAGTGTTTCGAATCTAGTCGTCTTGATTGTTTGAAAGTAACGATGAAATTTATTTTGCAGCAAAGTTAAATGTTTTTGAGACGGATCCAAAATTAATTGTTTGTTTTCAATGGTGGTCTGGTAGGTCCTTTGGTATATTTGTAGATATCCTTGTCTTAAATCCTTCTAGTTTATCAGAGAAATTCAATATATTTTCATTCTGACCATGCATTGTTTTATTAAGTTCATGCAGGTGCTCAAATATATTACCAGCCATGTACGCAAATTTGGCTATTAAATAAATATTGTATAATAATAAACAGAATTATTTGTGTTTTTTAAGCAATGCATCGTCTCGCGGCACACCGGTTGCGGAGCAGCATTGCGATAGAGCATACGTTTTATAACTTTGTACTTTTTTGCACTCTTTACCATACTGATATGCCTCGTTACCAGATTACTTCGCATAAAATTAGATGAAATAATATTTAATTGTATTAATATGTAGTAATAAATACATAGAATAATATAAATTATGTAAACAAAATATATTACATCATTTTCATCATAGAGCCGGAGTGCAAAGTTATGAGACATATACTCTAACAAGTATTAATAATTTTGTTTTGAAGGTCTAATTAAAGGATAGAATGGTCTGGATTTAAAAATAATTTAAAGATAATTTTATTTTGATACGATACCGTTGGTTCATGGTGAGTAAAGTTAAGGGCAAATTTTGTATCGATTTTTTATTTATTTTTGTTATGAAACAAAATGGTTAGCACATAATTATTACTGTTTTATAATGTCACGGTGATTGCTAATTTACTTAAGTCTATCCGCGCATACAAAGTCGTTCGAATAGGAATATGAATATTGATATTGATTGTTCTTTTATATAATTTCTTTAAATAAAATTGTGGATGCTAATATACATAAATCGTAATTTAGCATGATCCACTAGTTTAGTGTTGTATACTGTCGCAACATGGCAGCAACTGTGCAAGGTTAAATGCAATACAATACCATTAATTGCAACATAATTTGGAACATCGCAGAAACATATTATTCCCTTTTTAACCCATAAATTCACATTTTCAATTCACATTAATATTTAAGGAGTTCGTATGTATTATTAATTCGTAATAACCAGCAAGTTCGTTCATTGACATCTTCAAAACAGGGTTGCAGTTGTTTGGATGTCGACGAAAATATCCTGAGCTAGAAACTGTAGTCCAGTATCCCGTTACGTAATCCATAATTACCAATTTGCATATAATAAATTAAAATCAATCTAAAAAAAACATTATTATAATTGCACATTTTGATTGCTTAGTTGTATTCAAAGCATAAAAAAATACACAGGCTTCAATAGGCAATACGAAGCGTTCCGTTCCGAACTTAGAAACCGGGAATTCCCGATATATGATTAGTTTGTTAATTCTACAATCATTAGTTTAACTGACGAGATAGATGTCGACGTACATTCTGACTGTGAGAAATCTCTCAAATAGAATGAATGGAAGTAGAAATTATTGAAAAGGATGAGTAACATCATCTCCGTCGCCCGACAATGGATATGGCACATAAATATGAATAAAAAAGGAATTAAAAAGAATATTGTTTTGTTTGTCGCTTTGATATGTTGTTTTGAAAATCTGACACCCCTGCCCTGAAAGTTAGAATCTTATGATGATACATTGACTCTAGGTGGCGAGCCAAACGATTCTCGGACGAAACACAAAACGGATTAAAAAGTGCCGGCGGTTTACGCTGTAAGGATTAGGTAACCCTCCAGCCTCTTCGTCTTCTCCTTCTTCCAAGCGTAAGGGTAAGGTTGAAAATTGAGGGTGACTGTAATAGTACCTTAACCCTACCAATACTTAAAAAACCTTGTGTACTTAAATAGTTTATCTATGAATGTGGGATTTTTTACTACTACCCACTATTTAAATACAGTTCACATTGTAAAGAGTCTCGAGATTCTGTTAAAAATATTTCGCAACTTGTCTCTTCGTATTTTTAAATGTGATATCTATATCATAAATTCCATCTCGTAATCGTGAATTCTCTGACTATCAATTCGGGCCTTGTCCATTTATAATGATTTCATCAAGTTAGTATAATTCTCTGCGGCGCCCATACACTCATCCATATTTGGAATTTATTGCAATGGTCTTCACCCCCACCTCTCCCTGAATAATAGTTCATATAAATATCATTAATACAATTACTAACATATTACTTATCCAAACAGCCTCTTCATAAGTTGCAGTCAAATTTGAAATTAAAAATTGATGATACTGTTTAAGACACCAAGCTAACCAAATGATATTTTTTGGTCTACTTTTTTCTTTTAACTTTATATTGTGTTTCTTGATTTATTTGTCTGTCAGTCTTTTATGCAGCACAGCATACACACACTCTTTTCCTCTGCACCAGAGTAGTCGCATTGCACTGCATAGTAATAATGATGGCATAATCGGACCCTGCATAGCTATGGTAGCGCAATCAGACCCGAATGGTAGCTCTTTCATGCGACTTTCACTGTGGATAAAACTGACATAAAATACACCAACTTTATCGAAATAGATACTTGCCAATCGACATTGGTATTCAAATCGACGTGTTCTTTAGCTATGAATATTGTTACGCTATATTGTCTTTTATGATATTATCGTTAGATAAATATTACAAGAATTTTGACAGGTAGCTTGCTACCGTTTTTTTCTTCTAGTAATATTATGTTGGTATATAGGTAATCGTCCGTTCTCACAAAAATCTACTAGAAAATTTATCATCAAATTATTTACGCTTCAAACTTTGTGCGGTTGTGTGCCTACGTGAGGATGACTATAGATGGCCGTTGTTTTATAAATTCTTAAAATAGGGTCCACTTCTTTATAATTTATATATTATTTAAAATTTTTGTACCATTTACTTTACTTTTCTTACTGTCATTATATATTTATTTTTTCTTTACACTGTTTAATACTATTTCTTTGTTTTTAAATGTCATGTTGTGAACATGTTAAATTTGTAATGTTCACCGAATGTAAAAATAAATAAATTTGAATTTGAATTTACTCGTATTTTTGTACTCATAGCGCGTGCATTATTAAATCTTCTTCTTTCCTCAACGTATCAGGCTCGTTGCAAAACCAATTTATAAAGATAATGTAGTAATATATACAGTTAGGTTTATAATTTATTGCTTCGTATCATATGTGTCGAATCCACAACAGAGAGCAAGTGACTATTTATTTTCGATACGGTTGAAAATGAATAATAAACCTCAATATAACAAACCAACAGATAGGGGCAGTAGCAACATTAAAAAATAGCAGAGATAATGGGGTGCAATTAAACTGCATCATTAAACCATGTACAAAGTTTTTTGAAATAAATTATTCGACTTTTAATACAAAATATTTGCTTAACAAATAATTGTAAGTCATTTTAAAGCTTAATAGCTCCACTAAAAAATACGTAACCACGAATGGATTGCGAGGCATAACTTTCATACTACTGATTGTGAATCGTAAAAATGGGGAGAAAAAAATTCAATGTAGTTATAGTAAAATAAAGGACACTTCATAGATAACACAGTGAAAAATACCCCACTTCCACGGCTGTGTTAAGAAAGGGGGTTAGTTTTAGAAGGTTAAAACTTGGCATTGCTTTAATCACTTATATAAATACGGAGCTCCGTATTCGAATGAAAAGATTTGAATAAAATTTAGATATGGCTTTGAGTTTTCATTTTCTTGCTTATTTTTATATATAATAATGAATATTTCGTTGTGTTGTCGGATTTGTTTTACCAATAATGATTTTATTTGAGAGGGTGGCAAATTTAAATATCTAATCATTTAATTGGATGTCGCCTCGTGCAACAAAACGCACAGAAAAATATTACAAACGCATGATGGTATTATGAAATGTTGGATTAAAAAAGAACCCACAAATGTGTACAGAATCAATCATACATATATATTTATTTCCTAATAGGATGTTTTATTCTTATATTTAATGCTCTATTTTAGGGACCTAATTAGATGAAAATACAATGATATAAAATTTAAATAATATAACCAGTCGTTTTGCTCGCTATTTACATACAACATAATAAATATATCGTCGTCATACAATTAAAAGTGACCAACTGGAAAAACACCATTTTACAGTAGAGCCATTTTTGTGTTTAGCAAGTTACTTAAATGGTCCCAGTATGCACATTTTTACATAATAACAATTCATTTTTTATATGTTATAGATATGATTTAGACGATTAAATTTTCATTTTCAGAACATAAGAAATTTATAATTTTATGAGAAAAAAAATAAAGAGTCAGGGCGTAATGCTCAATTCATACTTACCACAAACTTACAGTAAAATTGGTAAATAGCCGAAATCCATCTGTTAACTATAGATTATAGAGATAAGGAATCCTTAACCATAGACTACTTTTGTTATGAACTCGCCCCCTTCGGTATTACCAATTACCACTGACAGCTGCTGTCAAAATAAATGTACGTGTCTATAAACAGCCCATACACTCAAATTCATTTAACAATTGATCTAAATATGGGTATTGAACAATTATTAAATATCCGTGACATTTAATACGACATATTTCCTTTACTTTCGTTGATTCTGTACATGTCTTAATTTAGTAAAACCGATTATCGAATTGAAATGTCAGTGTCAATGAATTATGAATTAACTTTTCTTATTCGAATTTAGATATTTATGTAATATTAAACCAATAGATAGGTAGTTAAAATATATAAGTACTTAGTTACCTACACACCAACATGGTAATATTAGTTTTAATCACTCTATATAATTATTCATATCATGGCATATTTGCAATAATTGTAAATGACAAAATCTGACATTTCAACTGCAAGTGTTACCGTATCGGGAAAAACATGGGTCAAAAAATAACTTATATTATTCACTAATTGCGGAGACATTTAATCATTTTAATTAAATATGAATTGTGTATTTATAGTTATTGAATTTATTTTATATATTTTTCATATTTTTGTCATCGTTTAACAATTACAAAATAATTTACCTAAATTATGAAAAAGAGAATTTTTATATATGGTATTATTTTCAATAGAAAAACAGAACGAAGCTATTGCAGATCAGGTGGACCATAGACAACACGATCATAACTATGAAAGGCTTTCTGGATAGTGTTTTGTTGTAATTTTGTTGTAATTATGACAGACGATTGAGCATCGCGCTCTCAGTTTGTCAATTTTACTTGTCATAGAATATATAGAAATATGCAGTTGGTTAAGTACTCATAGTAAACATCATCATAAGAAATAAGATAAAATTGTGCATTATTTTTTTTATGTGATCATTAAGTAATATAAAATGCAACAAAAAACCGAAGCATTATTATTATCAACAACCATGGTTTTACAAAAAGTAATACAAAATAAAAGGTAGACAAAATACAAGAAATAATAATTAATTAAAGGATGAAAATATTGTACGTAAATAAGTATGTATTAAGTACCTTGCTAAACACAAAAATGGCTCTACTGTAAAATGATGTTTTTGCAGTTGGTGACTTTTAATTGTATAACGACGATATATTTTACATATTTATTGACGTCTATGAAGCAAGTAGCAATAAATTATTGTACGTTATTACTAAATAATTGTAAATACTTACTTATACTGTTTCCAAAATATATAAGTATTATTATAAATAAGGATCGTTAGCTAAAATATTGGTTCGTGATTCACATCACAACAAACGTGACTTAAATGTGATTTCAATCAAATTATCCAAACCTGTCTCTCAACAATTTTGTTTGAATCAAAGTGAAAGAATGACAGGCAGGTGATAAGGAAAAGACGTTGAGTTGTCTTTCACATGAAAATTGTTTATTATTTGTCGGATTTTGTACATAAAATTGAATAATAAAAATACATGGTATACCTACATAATATGTGTTGGTTTATTTATTTTTAGAATGACTAAATTCATTTCATAATCAACGTTAGTAGAATAGTGCTGTCAAAATTAGTAAATTTAATAATGCAAGAACCGAGAGAAGTCAAATACTATAGGGCAGTGCTCCGCAACTTTTTCTCACCCACGGCACACCAAAGGTTTTCCGAGAATTCCACGGCACACCGTATACAATGTATACACTAAAACATGGACCCCACATCCTGAAGAGGGAGCCCAAGCCAGGATCTTTGGCGGCCCCCCTACCTATCGCTAAGGTTAAAGACAGTGTGATACTCTAAAATAGCGTTTTTAAATTGGTGTTCGAGGAAAAATATTGGTATTGATTGCGATTTTTTGTATTTATTAATACATCCACTTGAATTATGGTTAGCTGTCGAGTTGAGAACAATTTTATTATTTGTCGAGTATTGACATAATAATAAATTGTATCTTACAATCGCATGTTTTAAAATATTAATACCAGCGTAGTAAAATAGCGCCGCAGGCGACTTTTTTTACTTTACGAGCAAAATTGTAATTTGTGTTTATCTCACTTATCTGGTTGACCTGCAATGCCGGCCTCCCCTGAGTCTAGGCCCCCAGAGAGCCCTGTCAGCTCCCCCTTGTAGAGACCATGCACCATAATTACATTGGTTTATATTTTTTTTATTTAATAACTAATTAAATATACAACATAATACACGACAAACAACTAAATGTACAGATTGCCATGTATTTGTATCATCAATAACTAATTAATTCGATAACTTATCTTTTTTCAATGAACGTAAAAGTTTTCTATATCTTGACTTGATATTTGAAAGAGTAACCCGAAGCCGTCAGTCAAGACCCTTCAAGCAAGACTGATTATTATTTTTAATTATAACTTGAGTTGCAAAACTTTGCTCACCTATATATGTCGTACAGGGCTCGAAATGGACCGGAGCGCACCGGAGCGCCGTTCCTGTTCGTGACATCGGTAAAATTGTCGCTCCGTCTCGTGGATAAAATAATTTGACCGTCTGAGCTAGATAGGCCATATAATACAAAATCTAACACACTTATTTTTATGAAATACACATAAAATTTGATAACTACGTAAATATCTTCAGAAAACTGTCGAGCGCTCCGGTTCGTAAACTTTTCCATTTCGAGCGCTGATGTCGTATAAAATGGGAGCTGAACTGCGATAGGCTTGTCGGAAATCCGAGGATATTCTTTATTAACCGAAATCCTGAAAATGGCCAATGGAACATCGGCGAAGTTCAGTTTTAGCGTCCCGTCGTTTCTCAATTCAACCAATTCCTCTCGTATTTATAAGGAAAGTGCTTCTATAGAATTTTCGGCATTATTTGCAAAAGGGTTTCGAATCCAGTCGTATTGATTGTATGAAAGTAATGATAAAATTTCTTTTGCAGCAAAATTAAATGTTTTTGAAACGGATCCAAAATTAATTGTTTGTTTTCAATGGTGGTTTGGTAGGTCCTATGGTACATTTGTAGAGATCCTTGTCTTAAAATTATTTGTGTTTTTTTTTTGGAGCAATGTACCGCGGCACACCTAGCATCGTCTCGCAGCGCACCAGTGTGCCGCGGCACACCGGTTGCGGAGCACTGCTATAGGGGATGCCTTTATATGTATAACTATTATAGTTATACATCAATCTTTACTTATAGCTTACGACTATGTAGGTACTATACATTAATAATAGTAAGTTATTGATAAATTAAAATTATTATGATATTGACTACAAATTACTAGTACATGTAATGACACGTACCTACATAATACAGTGATTTTCAACATTTTTGGTTGGCGAAATCCTTAGAGTACTTTATAAAATCTCGAGGAACCATTACCTGAGTGACTCATAATATAAAGATTCAGACAAGTAAATTACAAAAAGTACCTACGTATACATCAGTAAGCAGTGATATAAATAAAAAAATGCCACCCATCAGCAGATTCAAATTATGGATCCTTGATATTTGCATTACAATTTTTATACAGTTTCATAATCATCCGCATTTTATTATTTCTATACATGCAAAAAATATAAGAAATTTCATATACACATTCGAAAATAAAGAAAAACTTTGCCATCTCCACGGAATCTACGTATGAAAGTTGTATTATCCTTAATTTACCGCCCTGTTATAATGTAATTCCCCTAAATAACGCATTGCCTACTGATTTCAACTGGATGTAAATGACGGCATTCAGTAAATGAAAATTAACTTACGCTTTTGGAAAAAAAAATATTTATATCTCCCTCCAAATATTTTTTTAGTAGATAACTACTTCTTTGACACGATATCTAGTGAAGAAAAGTCAAAATACTTCATTGTTTAAAAATAGGTCATGACAAGCCTTTGTTTACTCTACTTCAACCAGAAAGTTTATGCGAATTCGCGCAGAGACTTTGGCACTATTCGCGGAACCCTGGTTGGTAATCACTGATATAATCGATAATGTAACCATAAGCCTTTATGGTTATCTTTCACTATTATTAGCTAGAGCCAAATGTCGGAATTGTCGTAAACACAGTTTACGATAGCAACAGTAACAATAATTCCATTGGGCTTGCCTTTGTTTAATACCTCTATGGGCTTGCCTAACTGATGCGCATTAGAAGAAATAGCTTCTGCACGTGCTATGGTTATATTATAATAATATAGGGTCGTATGCATGAGATGCCCAAATAGTTTATAGGCTAAATGCTGCTCATTTGTGCAGTGCGTGTTGAGTACAAATGGAATCCGTTGTTTAGCGACGTCACGATGTGACGTCATAATGTGTCATGGCGTCCATATAATGGCAAACTTATAAAATTTCATTCCCCGATCATTAATTTAAAATTTTGAAATTGTAAATGTGTCTGAAAGTGTGGGAACGGTAATTATAAATGAATAATTATTATGAATTTTAAATAATTTATCAGCTATTTTATCACATTTATTTTATAATTCTACTGTACGAAAGGATAGAGTATTCCCAGTAAACATTTCCATTTGGTGGCAATACATACATTTTATATTATGACACACTTTACTTCAATCACTTCTATAATGAGATGTCAAAACGGAATAAGAATAAATGACAGAAATGAAAATGGATTTAGATAATAATATGCAATGATCTCTGTATAATATTATCATTTACCAATCACCGTATGACTCTATTGATGTTACCATTGTGTTTGAGAGTTTTGCCTTGTTTATTACAGTTATCTTACAATTAACTAGGTAGGTAGGTATCATAATATTTTCAAAGAATGCAGAATACTTCCAATTGCATATTTTAATGCCAGATACAGCAGTAGGTACCTATCTTTGCGGTAGTTTGGCGGAGGTATTTTATCATAATCTTACGTAAATCCATATTATCTCTCCATGAGAAATATTGCGTTTTTTGATGTATCTAAGCGAAATACGAGAGCATTGTATCAGCTACCTACAATCTAGATTATAGACTATGGATCAAAATTATACGTATTTTGTAAACAGCACGACTAGGAACTGTTTTTAAAGTTCGCAAATGTTTTACAGAGTCCACAAAATGAACGAGGGCCTCAAGCAAACGTTTTTTGTAATGAATGACGGCCCATAGTTGATAGTCAATAATAATTATTGTTTATTCAACTATTTTACAATAAAACAAAATTTTATATATATTATGTTTTATACAGTTCAGATTTAGAGTAACACATATTTCTCCTAACCCCCAAAAATAACGGAGGTGTTACTTTACACGATTACACTGCACTGTTAAATGATTTGAGTGACCCCACCCCATCTCCACCCGTCTTGTATATGTTACGCCGAATGTGCGAAATTGAATATTACATGAAATGGGCAAAATTTTGCCTAAATCATGAAAAATGCAAGCCCGTTGTCTTATTCATGAATTAGACAAAATATCTGGAGAGTGCGTGAAATCGGCAGTAATTTTTCTGCCTACTTCATGTCTTGGACAAATTAGATACTAGCGCTACGGTGGTATTTTTTGCAACTAAACTAAATGTGTGAAATGCTCGTGGATTGGTCAAAATATACGTATATTGTCTATGGTCGAAATAGGTGGTCGCGCTCCGGTGGTATTTTTTGCAACTAACCAAATTTGTGTCAAATGTCATTGATTATAATATAAAAATATACCAATCAATAACTTAAATGACGTTCATGTCCATTTACTATGCGCAAAAAAACTAGAACTATAATATGATAACGGATGAATTTTATTTAAAGGTATTTTCGCGATTTGATTCGTGCTTGGGTATCGTACATGCAATGGTCGATTGTATTGTTGACACTTGTTAGCTAACCTCAAAATGGACATTCAGTTGAATAATTCAGAATTTCAAAACCTAATCTAACCTAACCTAACCTAACCTAACCTAACCTAACCTAACCTAACCTAACCTAACCCAACCTAACCTAATAATATTATATTATGTCCAATTATAACTAATAAAATCATCCGTATTAAATTTACTTTTTCTGCTGTCATGTTGACAGTTTAAGAATTCCATGCCCTGGCGACTTCATGTACTCGGTAGAAAATTTACCTTATTCATGAATAAGGCAACAGGCTTGACTATTACATGAATTAGCCAAAATTTAGCCCATTTCATGTAATAGTCGATTTCGCACATTCGGTGTAACATATATAATTTGCAGCGCGGATATTGTACTGAACAAACAGTTTGTAATTGTTTGGAAAGTCTGGTTTGGTCGTCGATTAACAGTTAGTAATAGAAGATAGAATTTTTCGGCGTTTGTTGACCGTGTCCATTTAAAAATTTCAATCAAAATGGGACTGCTAGCACCTATGGATTTCTACAAACTTTTTTATTGGATGGAAAAGTTTCAGTCAAATTATTTTACTTTGTTATTGAGTGTGGATAAAAATATAAATATAAATAAAATTTTACTCATCTTAAAGCTGAAAAATGGAAACGAGCAAGTTCATAATGTTTTATTGCGAAGTAAAATTTTGTACTCTCGCATCATTTGCAATGTAAATTGTTTTTCATTCATGAGATTTTCTTTCACTTTAACTTCAACCAGTAAATATTGCATAAGCCATGGCTTAAAAAGTACAGTTGCTACGTATTATTAAATTATCTTGTGTTATAGGAGCACATTTAACTTCACATAAACACTTCTTAATAATTATGATACATAAATTGTCATAATATAATTTATTTATTATACAAGAGGAATGTTCATGGTGAGACGATGACAGATTCTTTCATATTAATTGACGTCGTTTTGAAATAAAATAACTGTCTTTCATTTTGTCAAGTGTCAATTATTTGCATAAAGGGCAAAACACAGTGTTACTGTAGCTCTATATAATATGTAGATACATTTAGTAACAAAATATGACATGTACGATTTAATAAATTTAATAATATTTAAATTAATCCGTACCTATTTAAAATCGAATATATTTGAATTCTAAGATAAAACCTTCAACAATGAACTTTTATAAAGTCCGTTCAATGAAAACTTCCATTATATACTCGTACTTATATATTATATTATGAATACTTTTATAAATAACAACACGTAGCTTAATGAGTTCTTACGAATGATTTAGAAAATTTTTCAAACCATAATTTTTTTTTATTTAAAAAAACATTATTTCCGGAAAATATAAACAAAAATAAAGAAATTTATGTTTAATATAAACTTCTTTTTATTAACTAGAACATTCGAGATAATATGCAATTACTTATATTATTTTGCCTTATAAATTATATAGTTTTAATCGACAGTAGCGATTCCGCAAAATCCGCAAAATCTTTGGACCCACGTTGGAAAATGGGAACTACAGAATAAAAATGAACCACGAGTTGGAAGAGCTGATTGAACAGCAAACAATCATAAGATACTGTAAATCCCAAAGACTACGATGGGCGGGACATGTGGAGAGAATGCCTGAAGTTAGAGCGCCAAGGATCATGACGAAGTGGCTACCCCAACGGAAGAGACCCAGAGGCCGTCCAAGAAGGAGATGGGCTGACGCCGTAGAAGTGGACTGGCTTCATATAGGAAGACCCGGTAACTGGAGAAGTGTGGCGAGAGACCGGAGTGAGTGGAGAGCGGTTGTAGAGGAGGCCAAATCCCACCCCGGGATGTAGCGCCGTGGAAGAAGAAGAATCGACAGCGTAAGAAACACAAGATTGAATAAACAATGTAACATTTAATTTTGTAAATAGATCACCAAATAGAGACCATTTATGTAATATCAATAAAGTCATATAATATCAATACAGATTGCTGCATTCTAAAATTAATTATATAATTAGTCATAGATAAAAAAGAATTAAAACCAAAAAAATATTCACTAAATATAAATTGAAACAAATCTAACTCCATCTATTAATCAAATTTAGTACGAAATATTATTAACTCAATTTAATCACACAAATGTAGTCTTATTATTATGAAATTGGAAAACGTTTTCAGTAACCCGGGGCGTCTATTAGGAATCATTCAAAAGGATACGTTTTGGATTTTCGGTCGGCAATCAAATAAACAAAACGTAGTAAATAAACACACATTTTGTGTAATTTAAAAAAATATAAGTTACTGCTTTTATTGCATATTACACATTCTTAATAATGACAGTTGTCAGTAAAATTCATTGAATTGCAGTTTATATTAAAAACGTTTCTCTTACCCTTAAATAATAATTTGTACATTTTTTTAGAGGGTTAGATTAATATAAATATATATATTTTTATGGGGAATGATTGTTTGTTGAAACAAGATATGATTTTGCGAGATGTGAGGACCGAGCCGGCACCTGTTTCTGATTTAGTAATCCTTCACTGTGGCCGTGAAGATACTGGTAGGGGTATACTTATTAAAACTTCGAATTGACATTGGATAATGTGCGATGGACTTGATTACCTGACCAGGGTCGTTGAGTTAATTTTATTGTCATTTAAAGGCCTAAAGTATTATTACATACTAGTATGTTACCATTATTTTATGTGGCTTTATTGAATATTAGTAACAAACTTGCGTATAAGTGCTTGTTTCACAATAATTAATACAGAGGCAAAACCTTTGTGAGCTTCGGTCTGAAATGCGGGCGCATTAAAATATCCTCGATTGTAAATTGTATCAAATCCGTTGAGAAGTCTTGCGGTTTTACTCCCGGAATGGGGGCCCGTCTATGAACATACAGATACTAAATTACCAAAGGAATCTTGTACCGCTTCGAGCGTAAGACCTAACAAATATAATTGAGTCTGGAACTTAGTATGGATTGTTAAGTTTAGTTTATTGCACAAGTATTTTAGATAGATTTATGGCATTTAAAGTGAGCAAACAGTATTTGAAACTTGAACGTATATTCTAAGTATACAGAATACGTCAAAATGTGATGGAATTGTTTATAAATCTAAATAAAAACATATTATCTAAGATATAACTAATAGTGATCGCCAGTGATGAGTAAATCGTTAAAGTATGCATGCTACCTCTGCTAGAGTTCAGAGCTTCGACTTTCCAGCTTTGAGGATGTCTCCGCCAAACAACCGCGTTCTTGGTTAGAAAATTGTGCATCAGAATCGCACTTATTCATCACGAAATTACTCATAACTGAACTATATCAAATTTTATATATTCTATTGATAACGCACTTGCACTTTTTAATACTGTTTATATTTAATTAATAATATACGAGATTTAAGAATGTAGCAATTGTTATTGAAATATTCATTCAACTCGGACATATAGGTCTTTGTGAATTTAGCCGTTAGTATTGTAGAGATTGCTTAATTGGTAAAGTACATTGGCTGGGATCCGATGGATGTAGGTTTGAGTCTTGCATAGTGTGGATGTTTTTTTCTTGGGAATTTCAAATTGTGTGTGCTCAATAATCAATGACAAATTCACCTTGTGTCTTCCACCCTGTCACGACCCAGCATTGGGGCATAGGGCAAGCACAAGTTCGCGCCACTTTCTTCAGTCCATCGCCAACTCTTGCGCCTCCCGCCATGTCAGACCTGCAGAACGTAGGTCGCTTTTGCAGCACCGTTGCTGGGTGAGGGAGGACCAGCCACGGCGACGGAACCCTTGTGTATTATTAAATAAAAAAACATAATAATGTCTTTTCTACTAACACTGTTATCATCACATTAGATAGAAGATGATTTAGAATAAAATATTTACCTATGTAAACTCTAAAAAAATGTCTAATAATATTGTGTATTTCTGAGTTCAGATTATATTTATGGCCTGAATGTCGATTGTTCTTATTTATTTCTGACTCTTTAGCTAGATAGTAAGGACGCAAACAATACAATAAATTAATATCTATACCCTTTTGCAAGAGTGATATCACATTATTTGCTACTGTCCCCCAACCGTAGATAGGGGGTGTCCCTTATCTTTCTGAAATTGAGCGCACAGACGTCTGAGCACAGAACTAACGGAGACATACGCAAGTTTTGCCATTACGGGACATTTTCCCGGCTCTCTAATTTCTTGTTATCATTGAGACACCTTATAACACTTAGTTCCCCTCTTTTGGAAGGCTTACAAGAGCTTTTTGTCCTAAAATGAGAGTGGGAGAGATTGAGACGGGTTTATGACAATCGTTTTATTTGACGTTTATTTTGAATTTTTGATAAAAAATACAATATGTTCCTATGACTTGGTTGAGAATAGACAGTTGAAATTACTGTATGTCACTATTTCTTCTTAAAAAAATAACTGATCCTTTATAAGTTATTCGTTAAATATCTACATTAGGTAAATGCGCTGAATCCAGGTAAAAAAATGCCTTTTTATTAATAAGTATATATTTTTGGGTTGTCACTAAGTGTTCTTCCTTCTTATTTTGGCCATTAGATATAATTAACTTGATATTTAAATGTGGTAATTAAATATTATTTAACTGGTCAGCAGTGATTGTTAAGAGACATATTTAGATTGGTATTCATACACTTCACATAACATAACATTCATACACATAACAGTACAGTTTAATACTTCTTTGGTCTCTGTAACGAACCTGGAACGAAATGATAAACCACCGCGATAGTCTCACATATTATTATATTGACTTATTAATAAACACAGTAAATGAGTAAAATAATGAATGGCCCCTCGTCAACGACCTTGCGCATAGTCGTCCGTTTCTACTCTTATAAAATTCAATATTTCAGAAACAGATAAATTACATATTAATGTGGATGAAAAAAAAGTCTACCTTCATTGCATTAGGTACTGAATTATGTCACTACAACACTAACACTACAGCATTGTTGTTCTCTTCTACCAGTGTAACTACAAGTTTCACATATTGTACGCTATTGTAAGTGAATTCGAACACACATTTTAATACTGCTAATTTGTGTTCAATCACAGTAGGTATACAATTTATGTAATAATGTAACTTTCCATTTGAGGTGTAAAAACAATACTTGAATTTGACCGATACGAAATCGTGACCCATAGACTAAGAGCCGAGTCTTCTAGCATCTGTTGTATAAAAATGACAAGGCATAATGTCGTTATGTCGAATTAGCTAACTTCTGTCAGTATTTAATAACATAAATATGGTTAAAACCATCTATCTACCTATCAGGTAAAAGTATTATAATTTGTAGAATTTAATCGTTAAATTCAATCTACAGTTCCATCGTAGGAATAAATTGTTTGTAGAGCATCCGTCGTTGATGTGAGTAAATCACGCATCTGGCAATAATTACAAAGGTACATTTATTATTGTTTTTTCAATGTATGTTTGATCCAAATGTTTTTCTGGGGAATGGGTAACGATTTGTCGTATAAAAAGTATGCCAATATTAACTTTACATTCTGAAAATCTAAAGGGTGCATTTTTAAGCCTGAGAGAACTTGAAATAATTATAAAAAATAACACAAAAAGTTTTGTGTGCCATAAAAATCGCGAAGTCGCCTATAAGTTACACGAATCGACAACTGATTTTTCAAAGTAAATTTGGATACTTTAGATACTTTGGTAACGTTGTTAAACCACGTCTATTCATGATGATTTACCAGACTCTACTTACCATAAATGTTAAAAAATGAGCGGAGTTATAACAGCTCGGTTTAAAAGTTAACCTTTTCGTTAGTTCTACCTAATCAAAAAAAAAAAAACACCATGTACATACTTCACATATAAGTGAAAATTGATTGTATGATGACAAAAAAATAATGTTGTGTATTTTTGCTTAAAGAACTGATTTTGCTATAACATTTTTTTTCTTCTTCATTTTTTTTTGCTACTAGCGTGAAATGAAAATGTCTATCTTTCTATTTGATTAAAATAATATTTTAAAAAAACCCAGGCGTTAGATGTTTTATGGCTAAATTCTAAGCAACGAATTTCATGAATAAGCAAATGTGTTTTTTATATTAACTGTAAAGCTTAAAGAGCGAAAATTAGTGTCACAAATTCTCAACAAAGCTTCTTTCTAAACGAATAATACATTTCGCAAATGAGAATTAATGCTTTTGAGCTTTTAACCCTTTTCCTACACAACGACGGTTTAGAGGGCATTAATCATGGCACTAATTAACGTGATAAAAACATTGCACTACGCATAGTATAAATTTAAATTCCCTTATTATTTAAGAAATTTATTCGGTTTGTTATAATAGGTAGTGAAATTTAAATATTTACGCCTCGTCATTGTACCCCGAATTATATGTAAAATATTTAAAACGGTTATAAAAACCAACAAAATTATTATAAATTAGTGAAATAATCTTCACTGGAGAGCTTGAAAGAGTAAATTGTTCGCTGTTTTGACAAAAATGCGTATTTTCAAAAACTAATACATATATAGACATAATATTTTCGTGAGAAAATAAAGGGCATATATTTGAAAAAAAAGCTGATTTAAAAAAAGATTGTATGTAATATTTAAAACCTATCTATGTTATGTTTATACACAAGGAGAAGATTAGGTTACTCTAAAATACTGGTTTATAACCTCTTGTGAATTGTGACTCGCCATATTAGAATAAACAGGCGTTTTAAATAAAACACATTAAAAAATATCATTGAATGAAATTTTACGAATTGGTTAATTATCAATTATTATAATTTATCTTATTTTGTAGGTTTTTTAACATGTAAATTCGTAATCATCATATTACATTTTTTTTATAATATTAATTATACAATATTGTGTTATCTATATCAACAGCAAAGGAAAGAGGAAGAATATTTGATTTTAATTTATTTTTTTGGTTAAAGTTTGAAACAATATGGTAAACTACTAATACACAATCATCAATTTAGGTCAAACCACTGCCTACCTAATGTATGCTTCCACCAGTTCCATTCACCTCTCTCAGTACTTAATGTTTCAATCCATCAGATTAAGATGCGGGTATAACTTGGAAAGATCACTGAATAACCAATTGATAACGAAGGAGACATGATTTTTTTTTGATATAATTGATGTCTTCAAACTAGTTTGGACAGATAAAATTTATAGAAATATCCACACGGAGATCTACAATTTCCCATTCAATACTTCCTGTATTTCACAATACCGTAGTTTCTTTCATCAAAAACAAATATACTATGTACAGTTAATATTAATAAATTCAAAACAAAATTGCGTCACAGACGACTAGTATTTTCACAGCATGTGAATTGTGTTTTTTTTTATCAAACATTTAGTAGAAATCTTAAGAAGGTTTGTTTCCCTAATAGGTAATGTCATTTGAGCAGAAAATTTTCCTAATTATAATTTTCCATATTGCGTGGAGCGGATGAGGTGAGGAGTGATTTGGTAATTAACACATGTATAATAAAACCATAATATTCATCAAATCCTTGGATTTATCTATATTGTAGCAATATTTCAAATCCATGATGATTTAATTGTGGCAATTATGTGATATGAAAATTAACGTAATTGGTTTAGGTTCATATTATTATGTCACATAATTACACGTACATAAATTTTAAATATAATGAACATCCATTTTATAAAATATTTTTTAGTTTAAAATAAATACCATCACAACGACTGATTAAAAAACCATTTAAATACCACTTCAAATACCTAATGGAAACTACTGGTGAAAAATGATTTAATTTCCATATTT
Organism: Rhyacophila brunnea; assembly: GCF_057557595.1. Taxonomy (NCBI): domain Eukaryota; kingdom Metazoa; phylum Arthropoda; class Insecta; order Trichoptera; family Rhyacophilidae; genus Rhyacophila; species Rhyacophila brunnea. Next base: position 39,138,943 of record NW_028232752.1, read on the forward strand.
TACTAAGGTTTACTTAGGTAGGTTCTCACTATGTTTGACAACATTAACATATAATAATTGAGACACTGGTGGGACATATTGATGAACCTTAAATGCATATTATTATTCATATACGCCGTAACGAAATTGTTAACATATGCAAAATATCAATAACTCCACAAACTTTATGCAATAAAATAATTTCCACCGCTCGAAAACGAGGTGTGCGTTTTATGACGCGGAAAAGCAATAAAACAAAAACGAAAAAAAAATTGAAAGCATTTTCGCAGTGCATTTAATTGTCACACGTGATTTTCGTTCTGTTTTTGTCACATGGCGATGTTTCAATGCAATAAAATGTTTTGCGCTAGAGGACTTTCAATGAAATGATATTTTTTTTGTTGTGAACGGACGATATATTCCAATATGCGAGTGCCTCATACAGACTAGTATGCTGTTTGCTTTAATGCAAAAAAGACCGAATTTTGAACGCAACAGTTACAGCTGAAATTATTTTTATTATCAACCAACAGCACGAGTTATTTACATTAATAAAAAATAGTTCAAGGTAAAATAATCTATAATGATAATTTCTTTTATAATTATTCGAAAAAAAAATGTAATAAAAATATTTCAAGATATAGGTCAGGGGTGGTGAAGGTGCAAAAAACTAAAAAAAACGTTATAAAATATAAAAAGCGTGTCAAGAGTTTTTTTTTTTTTTTTTTTTTTAAAATATGAACAGCATTTTAACTTTTTACCCAGGGTGTTTCCTTCCAAAATCTAAGTCGAATATTTTTTTTACCTCTCTTCTTCAAATATTTAACTAGTGTTTGAGAAATGCAGTTTCTGATCAGTGATATGTTTTTTAAGTTTTATACCAAATACGTCATAAATTAAGATAGGGCGGGTACAAAAAATGTTCTAAATTTAAGTCCGATCTTGTAATATATTATGTTAGGTATATATATACATATAGTAGCAGAAACATATATCAATATAAAGTATAACCAACGAGCTCAGAAAATATTTAGGTTTTTTTTTCTCGACCATGTCCGATCCTAATAGGATCATATGGGCCTCCACAGAGTAGAGGTTTGTATTAACAGATTTTTGTATTTTACGAGAAATGGATGTCAGCCACTTAATCAACCTGTTAGGTCCATACCCCGACTCACACACAAATTGAAAAACAATATGTGTACTTGCCAGACCCAGGATTCGAACCTGAGATCCACGGCGTGATAGTACAACACTTAAACCACGCGGCCACCGTGGGTGTAATTAATAATATGGGTGTATTAGTCACTCGAAAATATATTATAATCATATTAATAAGTCGATATCAAACCTTCGAATCAAGCAGTTCAAAGTTAACCTCACAGTTAAATAGTCATTACACGCATATTGTGGTTGTCCTGATATTACATAAAACTATTAAATACTAAATTAATATTATTCAAATATATACATCCTCAAAATGTAATACAGTGTGTACAGGTGCATATAATAAATAATAATCATTATAAACAGTTCTGTCTATCAATAAATGATGTGTCCATAAATGTGTCGCTAAGTTTCAAAACCCGCTATAACACGTTTCATTATGTTGAGAAAATCAACTTTTTGAACTAAAAAGGTTTTTGAATGTTTCAGTAGTGTTGTAGCGGGAATTGATAGACGCATTGATTTTGTTTCATAAATGATAGTTAATCGTAGCGGATTTTGAAAGAGGCGATAACATTTTCATGTAGAGATTTTAATAACGAATCCAACGATATATATTTCTTAATTGTTTCAAAAGAGTGTTATAGCGGGTTTTGAAATTTAGCGACACAAATATCGATATAGTGGATGTAAGATTAACATACATTTTCCTCATTTTAGCCATTTGACGAACCCATTGTATCAAATACACATATTTCGAAAATGAATCCGTCTACAAAAATTTAGAGAATCTCTCACTAGTCCGCTGAAGAACCGAAGAGTCATTAATATCTAAGACCATTCCTGCCCCGTAGTTGTTGTTTATGGATACCATATGGCGCCTCCAAGTATCTTAGTCACTCGCCAGTCTTCTTGCATCTTCTAAGGTCATGTCAGCATACCGTAGCCCCGCCGTACACTCAATATAATATATCGGAAAATTCTTTCGTACAAACATAACGTATATATATACATATAAATATATTTATACTTATATAATATCACTCCTTTGAAAATACTTTATCGAGACTTTTCCTATTTTATTATATATGAAAATATTTTCAATGTTATACATACCGGGTGGAAATATCTATATATAATATTTTCATCCCGCTAGCGGATCACACAATTGCAAAAGTTTTGAGTTATGACGAACGTTCTCGAGAATTTTTGCAAATGAATTCATTTTATTCGAATTACGAAAGCTAATATCCGAGTAATGCATTATTCATGAAGCGAAAATAACGGGAATGCAAATAGCAACGGAAACTAAATATATTTTGTTCCTGGAAAATAACATTAGGGTGGAAAGTCATATTACTTTTCCAATAATATATGAGTTGAAGTTTTCATTAACGACGTTAAGTATTTAAAAATAACTATAGTTAAGAACATAGAGGTATTAAATAAGTTAAGAACATGAAAAAATATATAAAACATACATGCAAGTAAAGGTCCTGCACTCTTAATCAACGACCGTGAATTTGAGAAAGTCAATGAGTTCACGTTAAGGCGATACTTCAGTGAAACGGTAAATAATTTTAAACTGTAGGCGCGACGAAATTTTGGACTCGCTGGCAGTCTGAGAGCAAACGTCGAGGTGTGAATACGTCAATTTGTTTTGTGATGGCGACGGGGGTATTAATTCTTAAATCGTGTAAAGATGACTAAAAACGTTACCCATTTACTTTATATTATTATTGTTACTAATAGAACAATAAACAGAATATTAAATGGACTCATGTTGGTTGGATTTATATGATAAATTATATTTCGTTCGGCATGTGTCATTTGCACCCGCGACCCGCAATCCGCGCATCGCCTAGCCACGATCTTTTTAGACCATGCCTCAACTGAGGTATAGCCTTAAGTGGGATCACGCATCGCTCCACAAAACGACATAAGAATTATTCAAAAATCCCAATACGGCTAAAATACAACTATAAAATAAAATTAACATTACATAGTTCTACAAAACTACCAACAACTCAATATTAAGATATTATGGATCATAGTAATAATAAAAAAGTTGAGAAATATCTTTATTATGATGATGATATGAGTAGTTGTATGCGACGAAGAATATCAGAAACGTAATGGTGTTTGATTTCAGAAAGGTCCTTAGAGCAATTTGTTTAAATGCAGTATGGCGGCAGGTATTGGTTTAATTACGAGTTGTATTACTATAAAGTAAGTATCCTCGATGAACTGGATATAGTGAAATTTATAAAAGTCCAAAGACAACGCTAGACAGACTACATAAAAAGGATAAACAATACGTAAATGTCAAAAACAATTAAAACGAGGTGCAATGCTATGATCGTACCACTTGCGGTATCTAGTAACAGAAAACGAAGCGTATGTACTATTTAATTGCAATAATTTTCATTTTAAAATATTTAAATTAATTAATACGCATCTAGAAACATTAAAAAGAAAAAGGAGAAAAATTTAAAAAATAAACTTATTTTTACAAAACACCGATAGAAAATGGGCGTTCGTTGTACACATTTTCTTTAATAGTAGAAATTTTTTACGTTGAACATGCTCACGTGCGAATTCTTCTAGTGTCTAGCATTTAACGGCCCACATGCTCAGCGTTGGTCAAAATGGAGCTTTTATGGAATTTTCAGAGTATAACCCTGGACATTCATTAAACGATGTCGATAAACTATTTATATAATTTTGAAGCCTTATAATCCTTTATATATATTTGAAACATTTGATGACTGCATAAAGCATTTTTATTATTATTACATAAAATAGTATTCTTTTAAACCTCTCGCTATAATGTTTTAGAATATAGACATATTTCAGTACGTCCATGTGCAGTGGTGGTAAGATTTTTTCGATTTATTAATTTCTAAACGCATTTACAAAACCATTAGTAAAATTAATGTTAACATTATATGGTGACATATTTACGATAAAAAATTATATTTTATAATCTTTGTGATCCCAAATTCGACAAGAATTAGGCATTTTATTATTCAAAAACTGGGCACGATTATTATATTTGAAGATACTTTTAAAGATATTGTTTATAAGCTATGTCTTTGACCATTCAAATGTGATAAAATCTTACGAATAATATTTGCTTTATAATAATTATTGACCTAAGAATAAGGTAGTAATTTTTTGAAATACGCCATTTTATTGGCATTTCCCAGTGGCTAATCTCCAACATACGGCCGTAGACATAAATTGACAAACGATAAATGAAGTAGGGAGTAAGATCATGTTAACGCGCGTGTTTATATATGGGATTGAAATTATTGTAGACAATTTAGACACTGAAAAGTACACTTTTACATTAAGAAATAAATACTTTTTTGATTTTCAACATACACATTTATTTAAAAACAATATGATTGTTATATATCAAAATTGGAGCAAAGAGTATCAAAAAAGCTGCATGATTCAATCAATCGCTACGCTTAATTTGTCAAAAGAAATTGATCATATCAGTGAGGCCTGGTACGCGAGATAAATGAAAGGAAAAACATACCCAAAAGCTGGTAGGCAAGAGATAAAGGCAGGGAAAATTTATAAAGATTTATACAACACATAATTCATCCATTTTGCCAGAGAAAGGAAAAGAGTCCTCAGATTAAATGCGAAGTTAAACTTGTATGATAATATAATGAGATACGGGTCTAATGTTGTGTTTACTTTTCAGCTATTCTGTCTCTGTTAATTTGGATCAAGTTTTTTAGTAAAATTTAACATTATATTTATTAGTTACTTGCAGTACTTCAATTTTTTTTCTGAAACTAATTATTAGGTTATCGTTTTATTATAAAATGTATATAATCTAATGGGTATACTAGGGGTGGCGAAACTATGGTACGCGAAATGATTTTGCATGGCACGCGTTTCAAGAGAAAAATACCTATAATAATAACAAATGACAGATCGCATTGTATAAAAAATAGCAAGCAAATACTCTTGAAGAATAAGCATTACGTTTAATATAAATATATAATTGTATAGGTTGGTCCTTAGTATTTATGCGTCACATATAATATTATTACACTAACCTCACCAGGCGGCGGAGGATGCCGCGCCGTGAACCTCTAATTTTGATCGATTTACGATGCTTGAGACCACTGTAGCGAGAGAATGCCTCATCTGATCGGAGCAATTCTCATGTCAATTTGTGCGATAAGAACCTAACTAATTAATACATTAACAAAAAAAATTATTTCTACCCACAAAAAATGACTGCACCAAATAAGAAACAAAAACTTGCTGACGCTATTAGTCGTAATTCTGGCAGACAGTTTCAAAATTAGTGGACCGAAATGTATGGCGTAATTGAAAAAAGTGATAAAGCTTTTTATTTGATAGATTATACGTGTGTTATGTTCTGTGAGTGGTGTCTAGAACATCATCATTTTTAAATAGGGTTTTTAAAACTATTTTTTCCTCATTAAAAACTGCTCGGTACGTCAGACAATTGAAAAATAATATTTGGGAAATTTTTGCACGCGTACATAAAAAGGTTCGCCAACCCTGGGCTATACCAAGTCAAAAATACAACGGAAAACTAAATTATACAAATAAAATATACAATCTCTTGAGAATAGCCTCTGCAATAAGCCAGAAAATGTCGACGACGACGACGAAAAATCTATTACGATAATAAACGAGCGTGAATATTTGGAACATTTTATAAAAATAAAATTGCAACAACAAAATCATACAAAAAGTCACAATTGAATCCGCAAAGCATTAATTTACTCAACAGCCTCTGGTTTTGACTTGGCGTGTAGCTGAAACTCCTCCGAGAAATGCATGCACGTTGTAGAACTCCATCATATTATAATCTCTGGTGTCATGTAAGCATATCTGGAATTTGGTATGAATTTAAGAGTCCGCATATTAAGCTCTAAATTATTTTAAAACATTTTTTAAATGTGTAACTATTTAAGTCCAGAGCATGGAACCTATGGATTTTATAAATGACTTAAATCGTGTAAAATGAACATAAAATCATTTATTGTAATAATAATAATAATTTTAAAAACTGCCACCAGCGTTGGTCAAGTTAAGTTACAGTAGAAGTATGTATTCATTTTCTTGTTTAATATTTTTAACACGAGACATAAACTAGAAAATCTTTATATTATAGCCATTTAGATGTTCTAAAATGGCACTCGATTTTAGTTGTCTTGATTCATTCGCGAATCTCACTTCTACATTTATCAAAACTTTTTTCGAGAACAACCTTAGACAGAATAACCTAACCTACACGGTAACAATCCACAATACATGGAAAGGCGGCTGGACAAGGACCTCAGGCCTTGGCTCGTCTGTGAGGTCCCCGCGGGGCCATAAAAATGCGGCCGGGTGACAGTTAAACTTTTACTACGGCGCATAGGGCTACCCTAGGCTTCAACCTCCATTTTAACTCCTCTTTTTACCCCCTCTTCCACCCCAACTACCTCCTTAAGGCAGCCTTGCGATTCTTCATCGGGTCTTTACAGCCTTAGTTTTTTTTATTTAACTTTTTCAAAATGCTATTAAAGTTTTGACGAGAAAAGACAATACAAAGATATATCCAATCGAAGAGTACCACTAGTCTGGCAGTCAGAATAAGCTTCTTTCGTTTAAAGTTTTGTGAGTTACAAAAATGCTGGAACTCTCGCCGTTACAAGAGTTTTTTTTTTATATTGGATAGACTGTGAGCCACGAACTATTTTAATGCTTGCATTTTAAATCAAATAATCTTTAAAGCTTTATAGAAACTAAATTTATTTTGATAGAATTATTATTATTTTAACTAAGCCAGTTCTTTTATTCAACTAATAATTCACAAGATTTGATTTAATGTATAAAACCGATAGCCAAACCATTTCATGTAAGTACTACTAATCAAATTCTTTGTAATTAAGTACGATATCAGTAGATTAATTATAAAAGCACATTGCCGCGAATCCAGTGGTTATAGGTTTAAGTCACTTTGGGTGTCGTATTTTTTTTTCCACAAACGATTTTTTTCTAGTGGGTATGTACTAGAGATGTCTTCAAATTATGTATATTTTTTACGTTTAATATACATTAATATTTCAAGTACACTTTCAGTTTCAGTTCAAATAATAGCATTATTTTTAAAGTTACATACTTTGAATATTTCATTTTACATATTATTATAGTGACTATTACTAATTTTAAATTCTAGATGTTAAACACATGACATGAAAAAATTAAGTAGCAGTATTAATAAAGCACTATCTGAAGAGTAAATGATAATAAAAAAATTAAGAGGATTAACAATGTTTATGCAAAAAAACTAAATTAAAAACGGTAATTGAGGCGTGTATTTTCAAAGTGAACTTATTCCACTTCAACATTTTTTTGGCAAAAGCCAAAAAACTGTTTACGGTGTTACACATGCTTTTGTACTTACGTTACTTTAAGTTTTACTTTAAGTTACTTTTGTTACTAACACTTATTTTGAAGTTGATTTTTCTACTGGATGCTATTAGGTTATCTAATATATGAAAATCAATATTAATTTGTTTGTTCGTATTTTATGCGCTGCTATACCGTTCATCCGATCGCGATAAAACTTTGTCAACTTATTGCTTGCACTTGCGCGAAAGTTATAGGCTATATCTTATATATAAAAAATGAATGGCTGTCTGTCTGTCCCCGGTCCCGTGTACGTTCCTATATCATTCATCCGATTGCGATGAAATTTTTGTGAGTTGTTGTGTGCGCACCCGCAAAACTTTCTGAATTAGAAAAACCATCTCCTTCTTCTTTTTCTTCTTCTTCTTCTTCTTATTCTTCTTCATTCTATTTTCTTTTATTCGTATGGTTCCTATACCATTCATCCGATTGCGATGGAACCTTCGTCAGTTGTTGTGGTAATACCCGCAAAGGTTTCTGAATTAGTACAACCACCTTCTTCTCCTTCTTCTTCTCCTATCCTATCTTCTTCTATTCGTATGCGTTCCTATACCATTCATCCGATAGCAATGAAATTTTGATCAAGTGTTGTGCTCACGACCGCAAAGGTTTCTGAATTGGTACAACCATTTTCTTCTTATTTTTCTTCTATTCTATCTTCTTCTATTTTTATGCGTTCTTATACCATTCATCCGATTGCGATGAAATTTTGATCAGTTGTTGTGCGTACGCCCGCAAAGGTTTCTGAATTAGAAAAACCATCTTCTTCGTCTATTCGTATGCATTCCTATACCATTCATCCGATTGCGATGAAACTTTTGTCAGTTGTTGTGCGAACACCCGCAAAGGTTTATAAATTAGTAATTTATAAAATACAGTTTATACAATAAATATAATATAATAAAGTTTTTTTTTGTTTGTTCCATCCAATTTTGATTTTTTACTACATATTAATACTCTTAATAACGTTTGCATATTTTGGATTCGATTTTAGTTCAGTGTTCTTTTGTTTGACCTTTACTTCTATTAGAATTATTTTCATATTGCCATATTGTATTACACAGATATTTTAATATTAAAAAGATAATTACTTATTATTATTTTTTAAAAATATAAGATAAATGTATCCACAAAGCGACCCTGTGCGGAGCCGGGTGCTAAGGACTGTAAGCTATAAAATAAAGTATCTATAAATTAAAAGCTATTTGTTATTTAAGTTTCACACCAGAAAATTACTGGTCGCCCTTGAAGAAGCGGCCAGTTATACAGTACATAAAAAAGCAAATTACACACGGAAAATACTTTGTCCGTCGGTTATATTATCCAGCCTGTCCCCACTTGTCGAGTGACCCTTTCGTGGAAATCGTAAATCTTGCGCAACGCGACTTTGTACTTATAATAAATTCCTTTCTTGTGGCTTGCTTACACACTTTTCTTAACGCCGCCTCTAAAAAGGCCATTAAACCGATGGAAATTTCTCCGGCCCCACAAGAAGTTTCTAGGAATCCTTTATGAAATTCAATTAAAGTAAGGTTATAAATATTCATTAACTTGTTAAAGGCAATTAAACACTTTGTATTATTATTTTGTACAAAGTATTAATGAACATTAACTTACGGGTATGGAATATGGGTCAATAAATTCAAAAGAGTTCTGAACAACTCAATACAACTGGCGAAGAGTGGCCAGTATAAAAAATTGTTTTTAATTTTCACTATTTGTGAAGATACTATAATATTTAAAAATTAAATTTTTATTACACAAGTTTTATGTTATATTTTTTATACTTCATTTTTCCATATTTAATACCAATAATTATTTTCTCATCTTCTTTATCAATGAATATAAGTTTTATATGTATTTCTTTAAAATTAATAAATATACATATATCTATATTATTTAAATACTAGAACATACCATGAAGTCTAATGGTAGAGGTATAGTGAAACAGTATTGTAGTAATATAAGTTAAACAATCACAAACATTCAGACTTTGAGAGAATCAAATACATACATGGAATCAAACCCGGAGCCCCTGGATGAAGCCCATACATTCATGTCCACAAATTGTACAAATGTGTATATTACGAGTATCATGTTATAAATTTTATTTTATATAATTGTATAAATAATACTTGACAAATATTCCCATTGCATTAAAAGTTCTTTAACTTAAATATAATTTTTCCGCTATAGTGTTATATAAAATACTCGATAATGAGTATAAATTGCCACTTAAGAGTTGGAAAAATGTTTTCCGTTTGCGAAATAATTTTTAATAAGAAAATTCTCTGCGGACTTTAAGTTAAGTAGATTTCTTAGTAATTTGAAATGTGCTAATGAGGGAATTTTCAAACTATCAATACAGTTTATTTGTGAACCACTACTTTCTAACAAGCAGAGTTAGTAAGTTGAATCCAAGTCGTTTCTGCAGTCTTACAAACATTGAGTTTGTGTTTTTCACTAAAAGCTTCATCTAGAATCTAGAGTTTTCTAAGATTTCTCCAGGAAGAAGAAAATAAAGAAAGTAGGTATGTCTTTTAAAATTTGTATCTAGACATAAAAAAAGATACTATTTATGTATGTGCATGTGTAAAGGTTACTGTCATAAAATAGAAAGGTATTTATTTATTAAAATTAAATCACCACAATCATCACACCATGTCTGACTCGATCTTCGAAGCTTTATTTATGTTTAGTATAAATTACCGATTTTTTCGGTCATGTATCACGTTTTGCGCCTTTTTATATAACGCATATGTAGCGTATGTGTTTTTGTTATAATGCTGTTATAATGCTACAACGTGATGAAGAGTCGGCTGTGATGTTAGAATCCACCCGTCTGTGACACAAGGGCGCGTAGTGTCATATCATAAAATGAACAATGATCACAAAAAAAAACACAAGAAATCTTAAAATTTATAATAGCCGTTTCCATCTCAAAGAACTCTAAGAACAAGTTGCTCTCCTTTAAAAAGAATTCATCAACATCAAGAATTAAGACTTCATACATACTGTAAGAAGAGTACCTAACATACATAATTATAAAAAGTATTGAAATACTGAAGTATTTTTATTTATTAAAATATCTCTGTTTCAGTTTTTTTTCAATTTATATTGTTTAATTTTCGAAAACAAAAATATTATTATTAGAATATTTTTTATGTCAGAGCAACTTGGATGTTATCGTCAGATCCAAGCGATTTCTCTACTTTTTTATGTAAAGAGTAAAAAAATCTTGTTTACAAAAGTAGGTTATTGCATAAATCAGAAGCATCTTTGTCCCTTTTTAATTCTTAAAGTTTTACGATTATTTTGTATTTTTAATTTATCGATTTTTTTATATGACTTTTATATGGCTTTATTGTCTCTAAATTTTTTTATTTCTTATCCATTTTCCGTTATTTACAGGTATTTTCAACCCCCTAGTATTGATTTTATTGCAGTACTGAGTTTAAAAGTTTTTTTTTATTTACGTAAAACAATGTACCAAAATTAAGTAGGTAGGTAATCTAGGTATACAATGTTGACTCCAATTTGGAATGCGTTAAAGTAATTCATGTTATATTTCATTTAAGTGGTACTTATTAGTCAATTCTAAGCATGAGCCGTAACAATGTAAAATTATGGTATACCTCCATTTTTCATTATAATTCAATTAACTGTCGTTCTATTATACCTCTACTACAGTGCTCCGAAACCGGTGTGCCGCGATACGATGCTAGGTGTGCCGTGGTGCAATAGCCAAATTTTCGTACATGACTGGTAATGTAGTTGAGCACCTTCATGAACTTAATAAAACAATGCAAGGTCAGAATGAAAATATATTGACGTGTTCTGATAAATTAAAAGGGTTCAAAAATAAACTCGAATTTTGGCAGAAGGAGTTAACACAAGGATCTCTACAAATATACCAAAGGATCTACTATACCACCACTGAAAACAAGCAATTAATTTTGGATCCGTCTCAAAAGCATTTTACTTTGGTGCAAAAGAAATTTCATCATTACTTTCATACAATCAATGCGACTGGAAACGATACCCTTTTGCAACCAGTGCCGAAAATTCTATAGAAGCGCTTTTCCTATAAATTCAAGAGGAGTTTGTCGAATTGATATACGACCGGACGCTAAAACTGAACTTCGCCGATGTTCCATTGTCTATTTTCTGGATTTCGGTTAATAAAAAATATCCTCAGATTTCTGACAAGGCTATCGCAGTTCAGCTCCCATTTTCAAATAAAAAAAATCGCCTCCAAAGATCCTAGCCTAGGGTCCCTCTTCAGGAGGTGGGGTCCATGTTTTGGTGTTGTGTCCAATTTTGGTGACCAATTGTTTTACGTGTGGTGTGCCGCAGAATTCTGGGAAGACGTTTGGTGTGCCATGGTGAGAAATGGTTGCGGAGCACTGCTCTACTGTATGCCATTCAATCCACCCCTATTTAATTATTTATGCAGATAATCCATGTCTTTAGTCAAAATAAGCTGTATATTCAATAATAAAAAAGAAATTTGTATTACTAGCACATCGCGTTGATACAATCACCATAGAAAAGTAGTCATCTAGAGAGAAATCAACTTATCTCATTCACATACATTATCAGCATTCATAAACTGAGTTTGAATCAGAAATGGTGAAAATATACTGAACTATAAAATTACTAATTATAAATAGTTGAAAAGTACATTATTTTAAAAATCTATCGTGAAAATGAAAACATTTCAGAACAAGGTTAATAAGTGCCAAAAATTGAATTTTTCGTATTAAGTTTTCATATTAACATTGTCTTATTTTCCCTAATTAATAAAATCATACAACTTAAGTAGTTATATTAATAAATTAAGCCTTAGGTAATAAATTAATACTATAATATCACTCAAACAAATATAGAAATATTAACGGAAATATTTTAAATGAAATAAATAAATTGAGATTAATATAATTTATAAATAAACGAAACTCTATAAGGATGTAAATATTTTCCAAAACATTTCCTGGTAGATTGGTTCCCCAAAGTTCGTCGACATTCGTCAGTTTCATAAGCCCCCTCTTCTTGTGACCCTAAGGGACCAGGCTTTCGTTCTGTATTTGGCTACATAGGTCTAGGCAGACAGACAAATTCACTGCAATTTCAATTCGTTGATGTAAAATATTATTCAAATATAATAATCCCGGTGGATTTCTTGCTATGGAAATGGAAACTATGTGGACCGTTTTCATTCGTTTTTTTTGTCGAAAAATTCTCTGGTTAAACATAGAAATGTAATCCTCATTTGAAAATATTTCGATGCAAATTTTTGGATTTGGATGATGGAGTTTTTTCAGTTAAGTATTTGTAAAGGTTTTTTGGTTCGAAGATTTATTTGAATGGAAATTATTCGCGAGTATATTTTCACGTAATGAACGCTTATAAAAAAATTCATGGGTTTTAAATGAGTTTAATTCATTTATTTATAATACAATTTAATTATACAACGTAACATTATATTATATTTTGGGCTATTCACAATAATTATTTATAAATATACGAGTATAATATAATACTACTACGGTCTTCGGTCAAATTATGATATTATGTCCATGGTTGGTAATTTCGAGATAGGTAGGCATAGAGTCTTACTAAGTTTTCTGAACTATCTACCAAACTATTAACATCATGATGGTATCTGATTTTACTATTGAAGTTTATATGATTGGTTTACAGGGAGAAAACAATCATAGTTTCAAACTCTTCAACGTTAGCAACGTATTGATATTATGCTTGTCATAGATTAACCAGACTAGATAGACAAGTATATTTTCGATGATTTTTTTAGACTACTTAATTAATTTTTATTTTTCTTTTTGATAGTTATGTCATATCATATCGGGTTGTATTTAATTATTGCTTACTCAATTCATATTGAATTATTATAATTTAAATACTTTATCGTTTCTATGGATAATGGACTAACTACTAACGCGGATTTAAAAAAATGCAGTACATACGTTATATTGTACAATGTTGACTGCCAAACTTACATCATCATCGGTAGGAATCGATATACTGCTGGATGAACAGGTAGATTTTTTCATCCTTGTTAGTTTATTGTTCTTCGTCTCTAACGTTATCTACACATACAATAAGTACCCAATGTTACTTAAACCCCAAAGGTGCTAGTTATTCATGAAATTTGAAATACCTTATAATATTTTTAGTTTTAATTATTTGCAATAAAGACACTTGGATCGGTATATTAATTAGTTAATTGCACTCGCATAGTAAGCAAAAGATGTCATATTTTTTAGGATTTTGTTTATATCACTTTCATGAAAACATATTTAAAATTTATATCTATGTCCATTGAATCGGTTAATGAGATTAAAATGAATCATGTTGCGTAAAGTGTTTGTCAAAAAATTATTACATACGTGTTTTATTTGGTTTTATCGAATAAATCGTAATGCAAAAATACTCAATGAAAGCATATTTATCGGATTTCTACTACTTTGTCTCAACTGACATAAAAATATATGGCTTGCGATCAAAGTTGTCATCAAATTGAATATATTACAAGAAAGACGTATATAATATTCCTGAAAATCTTGCGCTTGAGCAAACCCTTTCAACATTTCAGTCGGAAGAAACAAGAAATGACACATGGAAAATGAAAAGTTTCAGAGATTGTCTGAACTATTCTCATCTATTCTGTGTATTTATTTAGTTGGATTTAAATAACCTTTAGTATTACATATATTTTATAATTGGTTATATTTTTAATATCTACTATTGTCTTTATATTCAGCAGTCCTCGGTCAGATTCAAAATGATGCAGTATTTACTGAAATATTAATCTTGTCTGGAAATAACTAGGTAATTTTTATAATTTATTTCTATCAATATATTCTGTATTTGTAAGATAAAGAGTTGATTTATTCAGATTAATTAAATAATAAATATATTTACAGAAATGCGGAAAATTACTGTGTCACGTTTTACCCAATTCTTTGATAAGAATTCTTGGAATAAGGTTGGATCATCTTATTTTTTTTTGCAATTCACCTAGCAAATTGATTCATTCACTCATATTTGCAAAATCGGTGTGATATGATTTAAAAAAGCCTTTTTATTATATGATGCAAAACTTTATATAAATAATATATATACGTCATCATCAGCTGAGGTCAATCCATTACTGGACGAAGGCGTCTCCTAGTTTCTACCACTCAGTCCTTAGTTCTTCACTGACATGTACACCCACCGAAATGTATGAGTTCGTAGACATGTTCAGTACATTGCCATTTAGCGACTATTATATGTATCTATTATATTATATCCATTGGTTACCTTTGCGATCTTGTCGCGTTATGCCCATCCTTTCCATGCTACATTGCGCTACTCGTAAATTTTATTACATTAAGTATTCAACTAATGTATGATACTACCAAATAGATTTTATATGATTTATTTACGAGGATGACAATAGCTAATTAACTAAACCATTTTGTCATCAAACAAAAACGAATCGGTATAACAAAAAATGATATAATATTTTATTTATCTACATAATACCAACGTAAAAACACGTTCAAAATAAAAAAAATAAATAATCAATGATATAATAACATATTTTTATTTCATAAAAAGAATCCCCATTCCCCAATTCAAATAAAACTGAAAGAAAATTGATTAGACACTTTCTTTATTTTTTTGTTAAAGTCGTTTGAAAGCTTCTGAAATGTTATTTCAAACATATCATAGGTATAATGGAATTTATTGAATAAGGGTGGAAATATATCGCGGAGAAATATTATTTCAGTATAAAATAAGTAGAAGGAAATATCAAATATCTACCATCAATAATTCAAATAGCCGGACTTATTGATGCAGTTTTCGGTACATACAAGCTTATTGCACTGTATGAAATGGAAAATGGTTTAGTATATTATTAAGTATAGAGCAACATAAAATACCTACATTCAAATTTGGAATCAATTAAAATTACTGCGATGTTAATTAAAATTTATGATGCGCATTGATTTTACTTATTAGACCATACAAGTTTTTTGAATGTATTCAAAGTGCCAAGTGCATTCATTTTTTTCCCTTCTGATATTGTTTCTTGAAAACAATGAAAGCTTTTTAAAATTAATTATCCGTAAAATTTAAAAAAGCGAAACCCATGACTGATCTATATGAAAGTTGTGGAGATTGTGGAAAATGTGAAGTTTAGATATTTGAGAAAGGTACTTAATGTAAAATTTATATTATTCAATACCCACCTAATGTATTACAATATTTGAAAAGGATCTAAAAAATAACCATATCTATCCGTTAAGGGTTTATTTTTATATTTGAAAAATATAACTCTTTTATGAATGCACTTGACTGAAAGTACTAGGTAGAAATTGTTACTAAAAAAAACAAGTACTGTTTCAAATTAATTTACATTAATCTTGAATTTTTTCAAAACTGTTCTTCGTTTCCGTGGCCGTCATAGTTCAGGATCATACATCCGTTTAAATGTCTACAATGATCTGTGCATTCTACTGAATGCATAATATTTGGATATTTTATTTATTAATATATCTGTAGCGTCCTTCACTTGGTCAAGCCACCAAGAAGCCGAATTTTCTGTTTTGCTTCGAGACTGAATATCTCCGCGGACGATGAGCATTTTTAAACAATCATGTTCTCAAAACCCTAAAATTTCATCTATCTATTAAAAAATATATATATATTATAATTATATATAATATAAAATTAGATAGAGCTTAAATTATGAAAGGGAAGTTAAAAAAAATGTTATTGTAGTTAAGGTATTTCGGATTACAAGATAATATTTTTGTTCTTGTTATTTTCTAGGCCTACACTAACATAAAAATTGCCATGCTTTAATGTTGCAATAAAAAAATGCTTTTTAGTGTAAGTAAGTAGGTAATTAAACAAAAACGCCAAAACAAGCCACAATCTTATTTATTTACAAAAGATTCAATGTGATCAGCGCATAGAAAATTACTGTTTCTAAGTTTTAGTTTTAATTCAATCACACTAAAATATTTTAATGCAAAAAATCAAGTTTTTAAAATTTTTCAAAGTTCAATCATTTTGGATACCTAATACTTATTTTTGGGATATTAACTATGTTAATGACCTATATCTTTAGAAGAATTATTTTTACTATATTTAAAATATTGTGTCGTTTATCTGAAAAAAACAACTGCGTATTTTTCGGATGAGCATTTGAGATAACGGGATAGTATTGAAAGTCAATGAAGGAATTCAGCCACTATCTTTTGGGTACACCTAAATGGGTTGGGTTACCTAACGTGTCAGTAGTATGTTTATTGTAAAACAATTGAACTTTAAACATTCGCAGATGCAAATCTTCGAGTAAGCATGAACTACACCGGGCGAATTTTATTATTGTTACCGTTTTTATTCCTGATTTCACTTATATCAAATCAATTCTATTGGAAAGCTTTTACTATACCGTTTTTAAAAAAAATATTTTTTTTCCGGTTAGGTACATGCTCAAACACGAGCGTTAACATGATCTTACTCCCTACTTCATTTATCGTTTGTAAATTTATGGCTACGGCCGTATGTTGTAGCCTAGTCACTGGGAAAAGCCAATAGAAATGGCGTATTTCAAAAAAATACTACCTTATTCTTAGGTCAATAATTATTATAAAGCAAACATTATTCGTAGAATGTTTATCACATTTGTATGGTCAAAAACATAGCTTATAATTAATATCTTTAGAATTATCTTCAAATGTGTTAATTGTGCCCATTTTTTAATAATAAAATCCCTAATTTTTGTCAAATTTGGGATCACAAAGATTATTAAACATAATTCTTTATCGTAAATATGTCACTATATAATGTTTGCATTAATTTTACTAATGGTTTTGTAAATGCGTTTAAAAATTAATAAATCTAAAAAATATTGACACCACTGCACATGGATGTCCCGAAATATGACTATATTCTAAAACATTAGAGCGAGAGGTTTAAAAGAATACTATTTTATGTAATAAAAATACTTTATGCAGTCATCAAATGTTTAAAATAAATATAAAAGATAATATGGCTTCAAAATTATATAAATAAATTATCTACAACGTTTAAAGAATGTCCAGGATCATGCTTTGAAAATAGCATAAAATCTTCATTTTGACCTACGCGGCGCACTACCCCCCTTAACATTACATAATATTATTTGTATAATTATTATTATTGCATGTGCTTACGTCTTTTTATGATTAGTAACGATACTTTTTTTATTTAAATATTATTCTATATTTGATTGAGTAGAATGTCATTATTGTTTGGTTTGACTAATCCGTGAATAAAAATTGGACATGTTTCATATTTTTACAGTCATTGCAAAATAGACAATGTGCATAAAATTCATACGGTCGTATAAAGAGCATAAAAGTAATTTCATTTTCAGGTAGACGTAGGTATGTATTATATTATAATATAACTTGAGCTATAATACAAATATTCGGAAAACGATATTATGAACTTGAATATTGAACTATTTATTGCTGAATATTAATATTTAAAATTAAGGAAAATGTTTTCTTATTAAACAGTTTTTTTCAAGATTAGAGTATTAATTTATTGGTAAATTATGTTATTATTAAAATATTGTATTTTATTGTAGATTCATTATATCTACGCAACAAATAAGAATGTAGCGTTATTTTTTTTGAAAATATATATTTTTTGAAAGCCAACTAAACATATTAGAACAATATTACTCACCATCAGAATTTATGATGCTACAACCCTTGACGAGTCCCAAGGAGTCCTTCAAAAACTTGAACGAAAACTAACAAAACTAAAACAAAAACTTCAAAAACAGGTTTGACCTTGTGCCTATGGGGTTGCGTACATAGCCTGCTTCGCTGTAATATCTTCCGGCATTCTATGGATGTGTCTGATCCAGCGCAGTCTCTGCATTTTTCACGTGATCTTTTCGCCCCTATAAAGTGTATATAGGCACAGCAGAAAAATATTACTCACACTCTCAAAACTTCCACTTCATGATGTACTCCTGGCACATTTTTTTTCGTTTTCATATCCTTCACTGGTGTCCTCGTGAGCCCTTCGAAATATTATAGCTATGTCCATTGTCCGCTTAGCTGAAGGTATTTTGAGACCCGTAGTATCCTTAACTTGGTCGAACCATCGTGTAGGTGACGATAAGCATTTCTAAATAATTAGTTTCTATTCTTGCTATGGCTTGCAGAGCTCTTTGGAAACATATTTTAGAGAACCAGTGTTTCAGATGTATTTCTCTCAGAATGAAGATGGTCGTACGCCATGATTTAAATAACAAAACTAGTAACCATCTCTTGACGGAAGGAATTTAAAACATCTGAGATAGCCCAGTTATTATGGATTATTTGTATAAACGTCGGTTGGTTAAAAGTAATACCTTGGAAAATGAAAGGTGTATTTTTAAATCACATTCGATCTAAAAAAAAATCTAACAAGTATGTTTGTGAGGATTTTTATAATGGTGTATTTTAAATGAAGTTGTCAACACCAACGTCATTATCACTTGTTTGTTATAAATTGATACTGTAATCAGCACATAAAGAATGTAGACAGTATTTAGAATAATATACTATTAACTGATGATCCAAAATACTTACTAAAAGCATATTAGGTATATAGTTTATAGCATTTTATTATTATGCAAAGACAGTGGTTATATAGTCACATAATATATTATATTGGAAGTGTAGCGTCTTTCTAATACAATGGATTAAGTATATTGTATGTTTTTGGTTGTTTTGGATTAATTAAAGAAAACATAAGTAATGTATGACGTATGTAAACGTAAGTAATTTACGACACGTTAAGCTTCAGATTTCATATCAAACTTGATAAACATATGAATATATAATTAGTATACATTTTTAACCATAGTTTATTAAAGATGGTTTAATTCATGAACTGCATGAGTTTCATACCAAACTTACAATAGTAAAAATTGATGTTTGCGATTGATTTTAATCGACTACGAATTCACTAATTCAAGTAGGTACCTATATTGTCTCCTTTCACGATGAATAAAATATTGATATTAATTGCATTCTCGTTGGGAGAAATTTATGTATTTCTTCTATAAGTCAAGCTCAATATTTAAAAAAATATGTAAATCATATGTTTGTTTAGGTTCCAGTACAACAGGAAACAATTGAAAACAAATACATATATTATATATTTTATTGTAGTTTGAGTGGTTGGTATAGTGGCAGCATGTCTACCTTCGATACCATTTTTCGAGGATTATATTTACGTGTTAATTTTCAAATGTGTGTCTGCATCGAGAATTTTGAATATGTTGAGCGAATGAAGGCAGTCAATATGCATATCGGATTGAATGTGAATCTTAATAATCTAATGGTGATGAGATATTCTTGTTTAGTATACATATTATTGTATTTTAGTATACGTAGGTACATATTAATAATTTTAAATCATGGAAGGTACCTCATTTAGTAATATTACGGAAATAGGTATGCCATAAAAGTTGCCGTAATACTTTACCCTTAAATTTTTAACCTTGTGAGAATTCAAAGCTTTTTCAAACCCTTTCAGCGAGGGAGAATCCTAAAAGCTTTTATAAAAATACGTCCTTTTCCCCTCTTGGTATAAAATATATATTCGTGATCAATGTAGGTGTACAACAATATCATGTATTGACCATCCAGTATCTTTTGTCGCTGTTAGCACAGTATGTTGTAATATTATCGCAATATGCTATGTGAATTCGATACTAGTAGTAAAATTTGATACTAAACGATTATGCAACGTTTACCTAGAATTATTAAATAATATAATTACGACAACAATGTGTAATCGTTACGAGAAATAATACATGTTGAGTATTTACAGTATACATAGCGCGCACAAACATAGACATTATATTATGTAAGTATATTGTTTCAATGATTGAAATTGAAAATTGAAAATAGCGATTGCCAGGAATTTCATCCGTGAAAAATATGGAAATAAAAACTTTGATTAGAATGTAATTATTTATATATTTTTTTTCAAATCATTAAGGTGTAATGGTTGAATTTAGGTGCACCCATCTACCCAGCTGTTCCATTCCTATAAATATCTGGCTTCTAGACATGCAACGTTAGTGTCATACTCGACCGAGAACCCTACCATGCCCACACGATTGACGATGGTCTGATGTCGACGCGCCCCCTTCTACACGCATCACACTTAACCTCACCATTCTAACAAGGCTATCTAATCACTTTACCAACTACCTATATTATGATTCATTATGTTGCAAGTACTCTATTTTCAAGAAATTTTATCTTGAAACTTCAGAACATTATTTATTAACTAAATCGATATAGATTATTCAACTGTAATTATCCCGTTTACATTATATTGAACTCTAGAATTGTAAATATTTATAACCTACTTTGTAGGCTGTAGAGTTTTGCAATGTAAAATTAATTATTTCACTCTTTCGCCATTAGAAAACTTATGAATAGATTAACAATACATGACGTATTACTGGATGAATCTAGTATTGTGTAATTAATTCAATAATGTAATAGTTGCTAAGTTATCAAAAGGTGTACACAATGTACTAGAATCCGGATATTTCTGAATGAGCTTGAATAATACCTTGTTTTTATCAATATTAATTGTATTTTCTATTATATTATATATCTATTGAGTATTTTTGTAATCCAAATAAATACAATGTAAATATATACAGTTTCTAAATTTAAAAAAATATAAAATCAATTGAACTTGCGATGTAAATGCTTGTAATTTCACAATTATTGCTAAATAATAATGATTTTACAAGATGATCATTTTAATTAATATTGTTTTTTTCTGTGAGCGAATTATCTGTGTTTCAATAGTGCATCTTTAAGATTTTTTTTTAAATCTAGTTTCTCACGACATTGAAAATCTTCGGAATACAGGACAGTAATTATTTTAATAAAAAAAATTAAGAAAATTAAAGAAAAATCTTCATTTTTGTCATCAATAATCCCCCGATTGAGAATATTAATCTTAAAATCCTACGATTGAATTTTCTGAACAGTATTGCAATTTTTGTAAAGAATAAATATGAACGGCGTATAAATTACCCTTATTACACAATTAAGCTAATACTTGGACCCAATAGTTGGTTATATAGTTAATAGTTTATTTATTTAGTAAAAAAAAAGTAGAAAATACGATAAAATAATTGAAGAAAGCTATAATGTAATGAATAAAGTTTTGATTAAGAAGCATAATCAAATTATAAATATAATTAATAATCTAATATATGAAAATCAATATTTGTTTGTTTGTTTGTTCGTATTTTATGCGCTGCCATACCGTTCATCCGATCGCGATAAAACTTTGTCAACTTATTGCTTGCACTTGCGCAAAGAGTATAGGCTATACCTATATATAAAAATGAATGTCTGTCTGTCTGTCCTGTATGCGTTCCTATACCATTCATCCGATTGCGATGAAATTTTGGTAAGTGGTTGTATACACACCCGTGAAGGTTTCTGAATTAGAAAAATTATCATCTTCTTCTTCTTCTTCATTCTATTTTCTTTTATTCGTATAGTTCCTATACCATTCATCTGATTGCGACGAAACTTTCGTCAGTTATTGTACGCACACCCGAAAAGGTTTCTAAATTAGAAAAACCATCTTCTTCTTCTTCATTATATCTTCTTTTATTCGTATGGTTCCTATACCATTAATCCGATTGCAATGAAACCTTCGTCAGTTGTTGTGGTAACACCCGTCAAGGTTTTTGAATTAGTACAACCATCTTCTTCTTCTTCTTCTTCTTCTTCTTCTTCATTCTATCTTCTTTTATTCGTGTGGTCCCTATATCATTCATCCGATTGCGATGAAACTTTTGTCAGTGGTTGTGCCAACACCCACGAAGGTTTCTGAATTTGTTCAACTATCATCTTCTTCTTCTTCTTCTTCATTCTATCTTCTTTTATTCGTGTGGTCCCTATATCATTCATCCGATTGCGATGAAACTTTTGTCAGTTGTTGTAGGCACGCCTGCGAAGGTTTCTGAATTAGTACAACCATCTTCTTCTTCTATTATATATTCTTCTATTCGTATGCGTTCCTATTCCATTCATCCGATTGCAATAAAACTTTTGTCAGTAATTGTGCCAACACCCGCGAAGGTTTCTGAATTAGTACAACCATCTTATTCTTCTTCTATTTGTATGCGTTCCTATACCATTCATCCGATTGCAATGCAATTTTGATTAAGTGCTACGCTCACGCCCGCAAAGATTTCTGAATTGATACAACCATTTTCTTCTTCTTTTTCATCTGTTCTATCTTCTATTTGTATGCGTTCTTATACCATTCATCTCATTGCGATGAAATTTTGACAAGTTGTTGTGCGCACGCCCGCGGAGGTTTCTGAATTAGTACAACTATCTTCTTCTATTCGTATGTATTCCTATACCATTCATCCGATTGCGATGAAATTTTGACCAGTTGATGTGCGCACGCCCGCGAAGGTTTCTGAATTAGTTTAACCATCTTCTTCTTCTTCTATTCGTATGCGTTCCTATACCATTCATCCGATTGCGATGAAACTTTTGTTAGTTGTTGTTCGTATACTTGTGAAGGTTTCTAAATTAGTATTATATAAAATACAAAGTTTGTTATTTGTTTGTTCCATCCAATTTTGATTTTTTTAACGGATATTAATAACATTAATAACGTTTGCATATTTTGGATTCGATTTTAATTTAGTGTTTTTTTTGTTTAACCTTTACTCATATTAGAATTATTTTCATATTGCCATATTGTATTACACAGATATTTTAATATTAAAAAAATAATTACCTCTCATTATTTTTTAAATATCTAACATAAATATTACCACGAAGCGACCCTGTGCGAAACCGGGTACTTCAGGTAGTTATAAATAAATATAAATAAAATGTAATACATGAACTGCTTCACTATGGATTTTATCAATAACCACGTGTTATGCTGAGTACATTGTGTTTGTATACAGCTGACTTATTCGCATATGCGCTTTGGGTATACCCCGATCACGGCTAACTTCATCATGTCGCACCTTCGTAACGGTGTGCGTGCGCAGCTCTTAATTTTACCCTCTACTAAATGCGCCAAAAGAAGTATAACTTCAAAAATATACATCGTGTATATTTTTTTTAGTACGTACGTACACGAAAACGCCATATAATACGGATAATATTAATTAAAAAAACAATAAAATATAAATTACAAAACTAATTAATATACGGTGGTAATTTTAACAGAAATTTATTTATTATATCTAAATATAATAAATAAATGTAATTATTTATATAATATGTTATGTTATGATAATAATAAACATATACACTAAAATGTAGGTACATGTTGTCAATTAAAATGGATGTGTCGTTTACAAACAAAAACTAGATTAAACAAATATTACACATCACTAAATATTTCAATATCTCCGGGCAGTGTGTTGATGAATAATAATAGTTACCTATATCCATACAATACAGTCCAATTAATCAATAAACTAATTCGTGCGAAATGATTATTATTGGCTTTGTTATTTCAATTACTAAACAATATCACTTGCAATTCAAAACGCATGCATAAATTTTGCATAATCGTCAAACGATTTGTAGAATTTCCATGCAATCATATCAAACCTAATTGTTATAATCAAATGTCTTCTCGATAGAACTAATCCATGATAAATGCTTCATTAAATTTATACTATTGACCATCTATAATTTATATGTAAATAATAATTTACTCAGTCAAATGAATTAAATTCGTCTATGAACTAGCTCTAGCAGTTTTGAGTCAATTAAAAAAAAACTGTAGCACCTCAACTTATAAATTATCTACATGTTGTAGGTACTGAATAATACTAGTCAGGTTCATTAATTTAAAAGATAATTATTTAAGAATACACTAAATAGAATCATTCAATTAAACGATTACTTCCGACTCAAGAGTACTTGGTGGTACGATAATACGTTATATATTTCACAAAACTCCACTATGAAATGAAACAATACCGTGTTTATTTTTATAACATCAGCATACTTTTATTAAATATAAAGACTCATTTTATTTATTTTAATTACATAAAAAATAGTATAATATTATTGAGATAATATTATTATTGATGAGTTGATTCCATAAAATAAATGGTAAATTTTTTTCTACCGCTTCATGTCGTTTATTTGCCGAAATATTCTATTTGGACGTGCCTGTCAAATGAAATTTTAAATGTAAAACAATGATTTAGCTATTCATCCTCATTACATCGTTATTACAGATGACCGCTATTTTTACCTGCATTGCATTTATATAAGCTTGTTGGAGCCTAAAAGATTTTAAGCTAAGAAATTTCAGCATTGATATTCGTGGTTTTATATAATAATACAATATAATCGAGACTAAGATAGTATTATATCCGTATTGGATCAGTAGTGATGAAACATTATAAGAATTTGTTGCATATTAAATTTTGAAATGATGAAGTCTCCACGTCTATACTTCGGGGGGCAGTTAAGTTCTTGGAGATGACTTATCTTAGTTAGTAACAGAATTATTAGTTTAATGTGATGATATAAAATATGATAATATAATATTTGACAAAATATACAATGGATGTTTGTCTTTTTATGTCAATTCCAGACTCGAAAAACGTTGAGCGAAATTCATTTATCGGCACTATTTTCAGCAGAAAATGTTTCGCATGCGAAGAAATTAATAGTTCATTAAAACGAATCGTATGTTCGAGCAAATTGAATATTGTTGGTGTTTCGAAGTGATTGTTCGAAAATGTTCACTATTAAATCGAACTAAATTGAAACAGTACGATTTTTTTGCATTTAAAAAAAATGTGTATTTCTAACTTCAAGTCAATCATGATTAGGTTCTAAATAGTTTAAATATGTAGATTCGTTGAATAGTCTCACTATTATATAATTATAATATATCATTAAAGCATAGTTCAATTAGTTCTTTGGAAAGCGACAAAGTAACATGGGTTTAATATAAACTATATTTATCGAAATAGTCCATATATTTCTTTGATTTTTATATAATCATCAGCTTGAATCTATATTCACAGCTAGATGAAGGATGCTCCATTATTTAACTGTTCCATCAATCCAGCACACTCTAAACAGGATTGACTTTTCGGTGGTTTTATACCTATTGGGTAGACTGGCGAGTCTAGCCCAGGGTTGGCGAACCTTTTTACTTACGCGTCCCAAAATTTCCCAAATATTTATTATTTTTCAGCTGTCTGACGTGTCGAGCAGTTTTCATGGGGAAAAATAGTTTTTAAAAATCCAATTTAAAAAAATGTTGATGTTCTAGATACCACTAACAAAACATAGCACACATATAATTAGGTTTATCACTTTTTTCAATTACGCCATACATTTCGGTCCACCAATTTTGAAATGGTCTGCCAGAATTACTACTACTAGCTTCACCAAGTTTTTGTTTCTTATGTGGTGCAGTATTTTTTTTTGTAAAAATGAAATTGTGAAAAGTTTGTCAATGTATTTATTATTTTAATTCTTTACGGACAAATTGACACCAGAATTGCTCCGATCAGATGAGATATTCTTTAGCCATAGTGGTCTCAAGCATTGTAAATCGATCAAAATTAGAGGTTCGCGTCGCGGTATCCCCCGCCGCCTGATAAGGTTAGTGCGATAATATTATATGTGCCATATAAAGCCTAAGAACCGACCTGTGCAATTATATAGTTACATTAAACATAATACTTAGTGTTGAAGAGGATTTGTCTGCTATTTTTTATACAATGCGACCTGTCATTTATTATTATAATAGGTTTTTTTCTCTTCGAACGCGTGCCATCCAAAATCGTCTCGCATGCCACTGGTGGCACGCGTGTCATAGGTTTGCCACCACTGGTATAGCCCATTTCAATTTAAAGTTTTTGTCAAACTCTATTAAATCACATAAGTATCCTTGTTTGTTCCCTTATCCAATCATTCTGATGTGTGTCCTTTCGGACTATGTAATATGTATATTATATAAATTATTATATCATATAACGAATATAATATAAAAATGTTTATTATATAGAATATTAATTATAAACATATATATTTAAGAGATTGATGAATAGGTACACAAGTATTCATCGGTGTGTGGGAAAATTGTATAATTTACTTGAACAGTGTAAATATTTATATTATAGTTATTGTATGATACATCCTACATAGTGTGCAATGGAAATGATATTGAATAGAAATTTTCATGTTATACTAAATAATCAATATAACACATGAGTTGAAAACGCAACGCCGGTTCCGCGAATCGACGGAAACAGCGACTGAGCAATCGTAATGACATTTTATCATCGCAGTTTTCTGACGCTGTGAAACGTCCTTTTGGAAAAATACCCATTTCTTTATTCCTTATCGCCATTCCGACACTCGGCAGTATTGGATGCGGACGTCCATTATGGGTGAATGGCTCATGCCGGCGTCGCTGCTCCAGGACGCGTCGCGACGCCAAAGCAGCTTTGCGCTATTGTGCGCGAGAGCTTCTTTATAGAAACACTTGCAGCGTAAAATAATTTAATAGATTTTTTTCACATCGTTACATGCAGAAACTACTCTGTTATATGCGAATTCCGTTTTAGAATGATTTTTTTACTTTTTTATTACAAGTGAGACTTAGATCCCTTTATTGAAATTATATATAGATGGATTTTGTAAAGTAGTATTGAATTCTTTACATCAGGAAATCGAAGCATACTTGTTCCATTTTAAACAAAAGTTATAATAAAAAAAAATATTTAAAAAACCTTATTTGTACAGACAATAATTTTCCAAACGTTTTTCTCTGCACTCTTCTTAAAGATATTTAGGACTCCACTACCCCTCTATAAATCTATAAATATGTATTATATATATATATTATGTTATATTAATTAATATACGTTTATATATATATATATTATAACATAGAACGAGATTTTAAATGCAATATTTATCTTTATACCAATATAACTAACTATCTAATAAGATTAAAAGTCATCAAAACTTTCTTGGTAATTTATACTTATAGAGAAAATGAAAAAAAAATGTTTATCATAATCATGAATTTACTTCGACGAGTTAATTTGAAGGCAAACATTTACTTACGTTTAAAAAAATATCTTTCGCATCATTTGCTACCAGAGAGCTGCAGTAAAATTATTGTATACGTAGCCAAACCTGCGATG
This sequence comes from Rhyacophila brunnea, assembly GCF_057557595.1. Taxonomy (NCBI): domain Eukaryota; kingdom Metazoa; phylum Arthropoda; class Insecta; order Trichoptera; family Rhyacophilidae; genus Rhyacophila; species Rhyacophila brunnea. Next base: position 39,166,826 of record NW_028232752.1, read on the forward strand.
AATGTATACAAAAAAGACATATCTATTTTGAACATATTCATACATCTGTATTTCAATGTTTGGTACGATATTGATAACTCTTTAGAGATGAACGGTTTTGGAAATCTGTAAGCAAACCAAATGATAATTGTTATTATAAGATTTAAAAAAGACAGTGCACACAAAACAGTTCTTTTTTAACATAAAAAGACATAAAGACAAATGATTATATTATTAATTGCTCGAGGAACTAAGTTCTCTAGCGAGATATAATGTAGAGTTATTGTTTACTATTTGTTAGATTGTTCTAGCTTTTTTATTTAACCCAACATGGTTAAGGTAAATGCTTACACAAGTATCTCAGGCCTTTGGTGAGAAAAACATTTTAATATAATAAACATTAATAATGTTACTGAGGTGAAAAAGTGCTTATTTGCAAGAAGTAATTTGATTGCGCGAAGTTTATATACAAAAATATATGTAATGAACAAACTTAAGTGTCTAACAAACTTAGGTGTCTAACAAACTTGCCTTTCTCACCGAGTCAGCGTTATTCAAATGCTGATGGCAAGTAAATCATTAAATAAATAAATGACAATTAAATAAATTATATTGATTTGAGAACTATTCGTCTGTCTTTGATTGAACGGATCTGTTGAAAGCCACAGGTACGAGCAAGATATTTTATTAAAGGATACCGAAAAGAAATTAGTTTTTAAACATTTCCGAACATATTATGCTAAAATTATTTTGAATTAAGCAAAGGTTGGTAGAAGCATAACATAAACTATTAAAAATTGTGCAAAATTTAATAATATTACATCTACTATTAAGTGTTTCTTTTAATACGACATCAATAAAATCATTTGTTCATTTCATCACGAACATTAATTAAGAAGTTTCACATTTGGAAATCGGCTATGACGGCACTTCTCTACCCTTGTCAGCCGGAAATGAGGGTAGCTGAGACAAGTTTGATAACGAAATTAAAAAAAAGAAACTGTTAAGTGAACAACAGACTCATCTAATTTACTAATTGATATTTTTAGGACGCAGTGAAAAAAATAAACACTGATATATTATGTACGTTGAATTTATCATTGTTCACCCATTAATAGGAATATTATTTTAAACAGTGATAAAATAATGAAAATATAATATTACGATATAATATATGGAAACAAAGATGGATATCTTAAAAGCATCTTACACATTTTACATGTACCTACTGTATTGTAAAAACGTAAATAAATTTATGGATGACACCGTTGATAGAAATGACACTAGAGGCATCAAAAGGAGCTGAAAAAATGCTTTTAATATTAAATAAAATACGAGATATTAGTAGGTTTTTTTTAATAATTTTAACACTCAAAAATTACAGCTGTTTCACCGAAATACATAAAACTAATTATCAAGTAATTAATATTCTACAAATATATATATTATATATATTATATTTGTAGAATATTAATTTATTATATTTTCTATAACTTACCTCAATGCGGTATATAGAATTAATTATCTCAACATTATCTAATATAACAGTACGGATATTTAAAAACAGTTCTATATTTTCTAGTTTACGGTTAGTTCTTGATTTCGCGGTATTGTGTTTTGACATTGTCAACCCAATTAAAAAGAAAAATAAATTTGAACGAAATATTGTCGTATAAAAGTTACCCACACAACGACACAGCTTTTTATTTAGAATTTTAATATCCGAAACTGTAATTAGTAATTTTGAGGACATTTGAATTGCGGTAAAAACGTTTCTCAATATAATTATAATTGTGTATATAAAAATTATATCTTTCAAACAAATCGTTAGCGATGTTGAAGCGATAAACCCGATTATATGCAGAATGCAAATAAACCTGTATACAGAAGTGTAATAATTCAGTACTCAATTTTCCCGAATGAAACGCATATTTTTCCATAACCTAAAATGCCTTTTAGGGTTTTCTGTGAACACCCAACACCAAGAAAGAATCGAAGTTATACCTACTTCCTATAGAATTAAGAATCGTGTAAATGATATTCATGACAGATGCTATTTGTTTTATTTTATTATTCATTAATCCATAGATCATAAGTGATAATGTAACAAATATTAATAGAAAAACGTAAATTTTTGTGAAAATATTAATTTGTGTAAAACTACGTTCATCTTTGCTGTAAACGAAAATTTCGAAAATTCTGTAAAGCATATTTATCATTCTAAACTGTTGAAACGCAACATTAAAAATATAACTCAATTTAGAAATATCTAATAACTTAGTAAGTATAATAATATAATATATCCCATAAAAAATAGGCAACTAAATTAATTTATAATATGCAAACAGTTCAGAGAATACCAAGCCGTCACTATATTCTTTTATTGTTATTCAAATGGTTGTCACCTAAATAAATACGTTTATTAATTTATCTAGTTATAAAAATGTACACTATTTCAACCAGTCATGGAACAACGGGGGCTTGAAATTGACCGGAGCGAAGTTTCGGTTCGTGAAATTTTCGACACTACGTAGGCCCATATTTCTACAAAATAATCGACCGAATCATTTTTTTTTATTCTAGCGATTCTACCTATTAATTAACATGGATAATGTAATTTTTTACTAGAGTCAATTAGACTATTTTATTAACCTCTATGTGCAAGGCACGTCGTAAATGAACATGTTTTATTCTGGGCAATGCTTGTACTGGAATTCGCACCGTAATAGCAGGGCCTCAATTAAACCAACCAAAAGCCCCATCGATGCCACGGCTGTATTCTTTGGTGATTAACTGGCAGGTTTTAAATGCATGTATGTTATATGTGAGACCTTGCCTCTGACCAAGGCCTAAGTTTTGAGAATTAACGTTTCCGCAGCATCTTGAATGTACACCGAAGTAGGTACTTAGGTACTAGATTCTGTATTCTATAAACTGGCGTACACGTCATACGGAAAGCATTGTGCCATCGCGTTCAACTGTAGCAAGTTTTCAATAGGAAAATTTATAAAACAACGTCCACTTATACTCATTCTCACGTAGGTAGAATATATCAACACCCGAAGCAACTTTGTTGAACATAATTATCGCCCTCCCAATTGGCATTACCAGTGGCAGGTTGGTTCTGCATCTTGGGAGAATAAACAACTGATACTATCTATTTCTAAGATAGTTATCAGGGACACACACGTCAACACTGCCCAGAATGGCAGAGTTCTCATTTATACCTCGTATAAGTCGAAAAAAATACGTAGCTAAATAAAGATTTCTTCTAAATTGCAGACTGCAATATGTAAGCATGTCTAAGAGAAAGTCAGTTGGATAAAGCCACGGATAGTATCCATACAACCCCAAGTAAAGGAGTCTCAAAAATTTCTTCTGATACCTCTCCACCATAAGGCCATACTTTAACTGATGCGATGCCCAAACAATAGACCCACGCTCAAGTCTGCTTCGAACTAAAGAATTAAATAAAAGTTTTAATTCCGTAAAATCCGAAAAGACCCGGGAAGTACGCATGACGAAGCCCAACATTTTAAGCGCCTTGTATTGTAATAAATGTCAGTTTACTCTCAAACGTAATGCCAAGATCTAGGGCGGTGGACGTTAACAGGATGCCAGACACTGATATTTTATGATGTTGATGATTGCTCCGTGGTATAGTTGCACTATCACTTGTGCGGTATTGTTTGTTGGGATACCCGGTGCGCGGCACTTGACGGTACACTTTTGATGGATGATATATGAGGTTGATGAATGATGATGATAGGTTGTATGAATGATGAGAGCCGATATCACGGCTTGCCAGGTATTCAGAAGTGTCGCTTGGACGATGGTCACACCATATCAAGCTGACCCGGCCGTGGCCAACGAACAACTTCTGAATCAGTTTGTATAATTGAATTAATCAATAAACTGTAGTTACAAACTACACGCACCAGTTATCTTGAGCTAACTAAACTTAACTTTCACCACTTTCGCGGTGTATTTTCCCTATTTTACAATGTTTTCGAACAATGGCCGGTTTTGAAGAACAAAACAAAATCGTGATTTATTCAAACTTCATGCAAGTAGACATACACCGCTTTGCCATTGACAGACGCCCCCCAGAACAAAACTAACATTATTTTTTCGGCTAATATGGGAAAACTGCTTGGCGGAGAATAATCGTGCGGATTTTTATCGGGGCGTGTGAAACGGGGGTAATTCGGCTGTCTTGTACGCGTGCATACAAGGTAGCAGCGATGATTGGTATTTATAAAAACTCAAATATAAGAAGGGTGTGTCATCAATATGTTAATACTAATTAATTGGTGAATTCAAATCAGATTTATAAAATTCCATCATCGACTATCTACATATATAGTCTTACACAGACAATTTAGTTGTGTATAATATAATCCATTATATACAACGTATTATGACAGTCAATGATTTATTTTCTTCTTACATGAATACAGCTCCCAATTAAAATAAAACAATAATTTAATGAATTTAAATATCAAAATAACACATCACTGTATTTCATTAGAAACAATATGTTAAAGTGATTTACTTATACCTACAGATAACGTTTATATTCATATTTTTACCTAGCCAAATGCAGTCTTGACAAGAGGGTAAGTAAACGATTCGAGTAATGATGCATGATTGTATTCTACAATTTTTTGGTTTCATAACATACAAAAAGTCTGATGGCTTCATTAATAAAAATACAAACGAATTATTAAAATTATACAGAGTGTTTTTAATCTTAATGTCAATTATTAGATGTATATATAACTTTCGCAGTCTAATTGTTATGAATATAAAAGTATTAACACGAAGTATGACAGTGACATATTTATTGATTTATATTTTATGAACACTGGCCGTCGCATTGACTTTAATACAAAACGGGCGAAAAAAATCAAAGCCATGGATGAAACTATTGAAAAACTTTCATTTGATAATAGTTGAATTAATGCTGAAGAAAAGTACATATCTACTGATATTAAGTTAATTCATATATCTTTAGAATTAATTGCGACTATTTCGGTAGTATATTTGGCAGGATACTACCAAAAATTAAAACACTTCTGCACTCTACTTCTGTCGTATACAAACATATTATTCAACTTACGTCAAGAACTTTAATAACAATTAACCGAATTCACATATTTATTATAAAGCTAAGTGAATTTTACTGGGTGTCGGAATTCGGTCATTCACACTGGAGTCTGAATATACTTTTGAACGAAAAAATCATCAGAGTCAAGAAAAACTGATACTTCAACAAATACAAAATATTATAGAAGGTTGATAAGCATTCACGAAAAGATATCCAACAAGGTTGACATCATGAATTCTATACACCGAATACAGCATGGGTTCTTAACCTTTTTGCGGTAGCGGGCACATTTGAGATTTGGGGTAATAGTGGCGGGCGCACATCGGATTTCTAAAAAAGCAAGATTTAAGTATTATGTGTTACATTTATTATATCGGGAGATTATATATTTATTTACATTTAAACGCCTGTGAGGGCATTTACAAAAGAAGCATAAAACGCCAATACAGTTACAAATAGAAAATAAAAGAGATAAAATACAATAAAGACCAAAAAAATATTTAAAATAACACAGGCTATTACTGCGATCTTTAACATTCCATTTCACTTAAGTACTAACTTTTCAAACTCAGGAGTATAAGATGATAATCCTAATCGTAAATCTTATCAAGGTTGGTATTAGTAAGTGGAGATCTTGTTTTTGATTTAATTATGTTCACGGTGAAAAATAAAAATATGTGAAACCAAAACAGGATTTAATTTTGTAAGCTCCTTTTTTTCAAAAGAGGGTACTTTTTGAGGTCAGCTAAATTCCAAATGTTTTCAGTCAGTCCGTTCTATTTTAAGATAATGTCATTTTGAATATCTAAAATGTCTTCTTCAATTTTTGATGTGTCTTCTTGAAGAATTTCCGCTATTGAATTAAAAATTTTAGTAATGTCCAGGTCTGTATTGAAAGGATTTAAAAAAAATGTAGCCACTTATAGGATAATATTTTGGCACATAATACTACTTGGTGAATAATACAATGATGATTCATCAAGTACGTGAAGGATTCATCTCTCTTGCAATGGGAAATGAATCCATTATTGGAGCCGACCATTGTTGGAGCACCCTCAGTAATTATTTTTTTGTAAAGGCATATTAATTTGTGGCGTATTTTTTAAAGATATTAAAAATTTTGGGGTAAAATATATTCGATAAAAAATCAACCACAGTGATAATACGCAAGTGGTGCAACACTAAAATTTAGACAGAACGGGATTGCCAGCAAGTAAAATACGTAACAAAACAACTAATTGCACAATATTCGCATAAAATGTAACCTTTAATTACTCACAGACAGTGTAAATAAAACTTATTCGTAAAATTAAAAAAATATGGTTATTTTGTTGCAATTTCAATAAATATTTTTTTTTTTTTTCTGAATGTTATTTATTACTTTGCCGGGGGCGCAAGAAGATTGCTCTGCGGGCGCACATGCGCCAGTGGGCACGCGGTTAAAAACCCCTGGAATACAAGTATGATAATGTTTTCAATTAATTAATGATTAGATTATCGCGTACAAATGGGAAATATCGCTACTGAATACTACAGTACTTACCTAGAGTGATTCCCAAACTTTTTTTAGTATAAAACAACTTTTTTTGTAACACACTCTGAAGATCGTATGTTACAGTCACGAATGAGAATTCATTCTATCATTATCTTTTTCTTTTTCAAAATGACATTAATTTTTCTTTTTCAAATGACTCTGAAAATCCTTTTCCATTATGATTTTGTCTTCGAGGCAACTTACTTTGTATATATTACAAAATGTGCACTGGTCCTTTTTTGGTTTGAAAAAGATAAATTATAATTTTTGCAGAACACTTGCGATAGGTTATCTGTATCACTGGTGATACGCCTTTTTCTGTGCAATAGTCTTTACACAGGCTATACATTTTGTAAATTGTTAATTTACTGTCTAAATATTTCCTTTAAGAGTCCTTTCTCGTGTAGTGACTCTCCATAAACGGGAAGGATTTTATGTGAGACTTTATATGGATTAAATTCTAATTACTTGTTTGTGAATAAGTGGATATTTACCTCTACGATCGTGTAACGGAAACTGTCCTCCCACGTCTTCTTGTCCTTTAAATGCTTGAATTACTGATATATTTGAAATGTGTAATGTACTCAAAAAAAAATTTGACTCTGACTTTTTGTCCACTCTTGAAAAAGAAATAACTCTTGAAGTTTTGTCTGAGTTTCCTTCTTTCATTCCTGGGTTTTCTATAAACTGGAATTTTAATCTCAACATTTTTTAGAATGTAATCTTTTTTGCGATCATAAGAACAACCCCAACACATCGTTAATATATGTTTTGCTCTTGAGACGAAGCCATTCTAATAAATTCTTCAAATGGTACAATGTATTGTTTCACTAATCACTAATGACAGATGAATTAAAATTGCAAAGGTATGGCTTATGCCCTATGGTGTCATCTATTGACAACATTTGTACTGTCAGAATACATTTATTACGTCACACTTAATGCATATGCCATGTTACAAGTCCTGTATTTTGTACATACAGAAGGCATTATAGGTCATATCATGCTTTCTGTCAGTATACAAAAATAACATCATGACTTAATGCGGTTTCTATTTTCTCACCAGTATATTTTATGACTAAGTGCGTTTTACTAGAACGTACAGCGTAAAATTTTATGCATTCTGGCATTTAAAACAGAAAAAAACAACAAAAACGCACTTAATGCGTTCCGCAAGTATACCCTCGATATATATTAGTAAGTTGGTGACAAATTACTGGATTAGATTGATATAATGCCAATCGATATGTAATATCTTAACACTAATGTAATTGATGGAAAACAGTGTTTTAAATTGTCGCATTTTCCTTAATTTCGCCTCCTACTCTACTACTAATTCCTACTCCTATTGAGTAGTTATTAACGAAAGACAAACAATTTTCAATGATGGTTGCTAAGTTAGGAAAGTAAACATTTTTACTAAATAAACATCAACTAGTATTGATTCCCGTACTTACATAATCAGTTTAATTAGACATAGAATAGAGCAGGGGCTGACAGGATGCCCATTATTAGGACCCTAATGTATAGACAAGTATTTTTAACGTTCCGTCTTCAAATAGACCAATCTACACAGGAAATAATAGTCACTCTGGTGACCACACGAAATTAAACAATATGACACAATAATATCTTACATAATTTGCGATCCCGATTTTTCGAACAATCTAACAAGACTCTAACCACCCTTGGCGGCTCTCGTGGTACAGTGGGTAAGGCGCTGGCCTTCCGCCCAAGAGTTCTGGGTTTGATCCCGGTGAGGACTCAATATTTATGTATTTTTCTCAAAGCCTGGGTGTTTGTGATTGTTCAAAATTAATAACAACCACCTTGTACGAAAAAAAAGGACATGGTTATTAATAATTCTAAAGAAGAGAAAAAAACACTAACCCCACTCCTATTTCATTCACTGTCAATACTTCTTAAAGCACTTAACTAAGACTAAGACCAATACAATTTTTCACACATTAACATGATGAGGTATACAAATTCCAGTTTATTGTCCTAAACGACTTAAACCTAACCTAAAGTTTCAAATTGTACTGGAATGTTTGTTGTGCCTATGCGTAAATTTGATCGTATTCTGGGTGCCTTTATGATTTATTGGGACGCACTCTCTAAAAGAACTGTTAATATACATTTTAAACTTATTACATTGTTTTCGCATTCAGTGCAGAAATTCGAATTTTTCCAAGACTCTTTATATTCACGAATTCGGACCTGCTTTACATTTTTTGGCTACTCATTTTACTTAAATGCAATAGAAGCACGGACATTCAAATGATTTGTTGTGAGCCAGGTAGGCATGCAAAGATTGTATGTGATTAGTGCAGTGTTTCCCAACCTTATGTGTGCCATGCCCCACTTAAACGCTTTAAAAATCTCCAAATCTCCCCCTATTAAAATTTCATATTTAACTAACAAATTCTGAAAAAAATGAATTGCTTAAAATAAAAAATGCACATAGGCAATAAATACTATTTTCAATTATACTTTCGTACGTAAGTACCTACCTATGTATAATAATTATTATATTAGATGTAGAGCTCGGAAGAAAATTAGTGCGATCCTTATGCTTGATGTGAGCTGCAAAGAGTTTTTATGTGAGGTACTAATTTGGTCAATTTTATTATATAATTTTATTTTATTAATATTTATTTAATTTTTTATTTAATTTTTAATATTATTTGATGTATAATAATTTGGTAATTTAATCTTAAATCTCCACAGTTTGTGATATCAAAACGATTTTTTTCAGTAACAAATCATTCAAGCTCCGCATTCAACTAAATATTATTATGATAGGAATGGCTACAGTAATTTTCTCAAAAAGTCATGGTTGCAATATAAAAAAAATATTTTCGAAAATGCGTTTTTTAACAAAAAATGTACCAAATATTTAATGATTTGCACATTGAACCCCAAAACAATCAAATTTCCCCCGCTAGGGCGTACGCCTCACGTTGGGAAATACTGGATTAGTGCATACCGATTATGTAACATGCGGTATAAATAAACTGAAATTAACTTTTAACAGAACTGCTCACAAACAATATATTTTTGCACTGAAGGGTTACTCTATTTGGCATATTTCAATACACAATAGCAGTATTGTTCTTAGCTCATAAAACGAAAATTTAGTCATAGCAACCAAATACAAAAAATATGCTAGCTAACAAATACATAGTTCATTACTATTTTATGATGAGTAATTGTGGTATTTTGTGTATTTGTAATAATGATTTTAGAATACCTATCTATTATAATTAAATAATAATATGTTCCTCAGAAATAAAAATTAAAGGAATCACACGGAATAAGTAATTACAGTCATATTAACGTGATGCTATAAATGTGAATAATGACAAATTTAATTGAATTTAAAAGAAGTTAGTGTTTCGATCCCTCACTAATCATCTAATACTGTCAACTTCAGTTGTCAACAACACTTTCAAACGGCAAGACCTAGAGGAATGATTTTTTTACTGAAAATTCTGTAGGCTATTTCTATGTTAGCGTTTTTATTTGAGCTCGTTAAGTTGTTTCATTAAATTTAGTGTTCAATGAGCCACAGCTTTTTTAGTTGCCGTATTACCATATTGTAAAATTTTAATATTTTTATTAGTACCTGACTAAAGTTAAGAGCACACAGTACAAAAACGAAAGTACGATGTTCTTTTTAGATTGAAAATTTCGTAAACAAGTCAACTACTGTTTTATATGATAATTAAAATAAGCAATTATTTTGACAAATATTTTTCATTTACGTCAAATTTCGAGTTGAACGTGTTCATGTCAGCCGGATTTTAGTGCAACTACATAAGTTTTATGGTACAACAAGTAGGTACCTACGTATATTGAATATCAGATACTTGCGAATATGTTTTAAATCAGATAATTTCGCTTTTTTGACTGAAAAAGTTACGTTTTACACACCTATACTCTCGGGTCCAGTGCTGTTGACTTAAATTTTTGTTCAGACAAATTTAATTTTTTATTTTGAGAATTTTGCAGCTTAATATATTATATTGAAAATCAAGGACACAAATAAATTTTGTGGTTTGATTACTTTTTGTTCTTACCCCGTCTTATCTGTTATGAGTCATTTGTGTTGACACTCGAGTTTGCAAATACGTTCATCGATACGTATCTCTGTCTTATTCCTTCATTGACTTATGCAATACTGTAACATGCGTTAGAAAAGGACTGACGTATATAATTGTGACATACCATATAGGACAATTTTATTTAAAATACTGTTTCACCTGTCATTTCATAAATAGGTGTGGATTCTGGGCAAGGTGCCGGCCTCTGCAATAGAGGATACATTACGTACGCGCCATGTTCAAAATAATTCTGCAGTTGTTAGGTTTTTTTAACGTACACAAAATCCGGTAGAAAATTTTCAAAGAGAAAGTGTAGATTGTTAAATACGAGTATATATCACATATTTTTGATTTTACTATCAAATTCAGGCTGTGCCTTTAATATTTATAAACTATTAGCTACAAATAGCAAATGGTTAACTCGAAGTATGATTATCATTTACGTATTAGTATATTTTGTACGCTGTATAAACGAATCGTTCACTATGATAATGAATTTGAAATTTAATTCGAAAAAATGCTTCAATTTGTTGCAAAAAAATCGTTATATACGTGTTAAATTATTGTTTAAAAGATATTTTTTTATTAAGTATCTTCATATTACTTTGGAAACGCTTGCTACGTTTATTTTAATTTATCTTTTATTACATCATAACAGAATAAATCATTGTATCACACTGTTTTGGGTGTACACAAACATTTTATTTATTATTCAATTCACTACGACAGCACTTATAACGGTATGCCAGTTGCATCAGTTGAATATAAAACTAGGTGAACATTACTGGAGTCCTCAATTCGAAAGTTCGTTATGGAGTATAAATTTTCTGTTAAAAGAAAGAGATATTATTACAATTCCAAGAAATGAGATGGCTGACATGTTCAATGAATTGATTAACATTCACGAAAGGATATCAAGCAATCTGGACTCTTTGAATTTAATATACTGCATACAGGTAACTAAAAAATGACTTGATTAGGTAATTTGCTTTCTAATTTTGTAGTTACTAAAAATGTCATCCACCTTTGGGCAGAAAATAGCGGTTTATTAAATTTTAAATGCGTAAATTACAGTTAAAATATTCTATGAGTTAAATTAAATACAAATAAATCGATGCACATAGCCTTCCAAACGCATAGATATTTAGATGCGGCGATCGGCGAGCCGGTATAGGAATGACCAATTCGTAGGTGATCGTATGTGTCCTGGCGTCATTGACTCATAGCCAAAGAAGCATGCAACTTGTCGATTGTGACAGTAGATTTTATAAACTAAAAAGTCAGATTGGCTTGAAAACCAACATGCTGATATTTTGTACCTTATATGTTTCATACTTTTATCTTATAGGTAAATAAAATAAATGCTGCGTTCAGAATGACTTAATTCTTATCTCCGTAAATTTCAGGTAGGTATTACTTATTTTATTAACACACTATATTCTTCTTCAATCTTTGTTCTCCTAAAAACAATGTAGGTATATAACTATTACATTTTTTTTAAAAATGCTAGTCACTTTTTGAATTTTACGAAAATCTTACATTTTTTTCTGCCATCTAGCTTATCTTTTTATCTTTTTAATCTTATCTGTCATATTTTTGTAAATGAGAGTCTTCAACACTGACCGAGATACACATTATACGATTAAACTTTGATGTAATCTCCAGTATTAGTTATTAGATAATTAGGTGGTGGGTGGTTATGAGCAAATTGCTGAACATTTTTTGGCCAAGTATGATGAACACTGCCATGTGAACTTCTTAGAGGTTTTCGCATAATTTATGAGACTAAACGTGAACCCATTGTGCATCAGAAGCTTTCCCTTTTTTCTTGACGGTATGAATAACGCTGAAAGAACATAAACGTAATTAACACCAGATTAGTTTTTCTCAAAGCAAAAATGTCGCCCATATTACTGCGGAGATTATCAGCTTATTATACTAACAATATTTAGAATTTCGATAAGATGTATCGATGTTTATTTAGTCAATAATATGGTCGCGACAGATATAAGAAAAGATCACCGTTCTTGACATATTTTCCTACGTAGAGTTCTAGCATAGAGCGCCTACTACACTCTCGCCGACACTACCCAAGTGAGGCTGAGCGCGAGAGTGTAGTAGACGCACTCGCCCTCCCTCGCTTACAAAATAGTATCAGGGAAAGTCTCACCGAATGAATCAGCGAGGTTGTGGTTCCGGCATTAGATTAGACGGAAATATTAGATTCACTTGGTCCGTGTGTTCGGGATACCTCCCCTAAGTTTTCGGGATGTGAATTGAAAATATTTTCATCCCCTACACGGGGGTTGATTCCTGCAGATTCTCCGTTTTGGCGATCTAAGAAAATCGAGATACTGGAGAGTGATGTTGGAGATGGCCAGGGCTTGCCCATTGCTATAATAGTGATAGTGATAAAAAGCAATGTGAAGTCATTGAAAATAAAAAAAATAATATTAGTAGGTATAATAATATTAATGTTGCACGGAAAATATTGAGTATACATAGATAGTATGTATGAAATATATTTGTGTTGGTATAAGGATTTTAGTTGGGTGTATAATAAATATCTACTATAATTTTATATGTATTTCAGTTACTGTTGACACCGCTTTCATCAGTTTTGGCAATGGCTTCAACCATATCTTATATTAACCATATCGCACATGAAAAACTCCATGTATTCGTGAGTACCTACATATTTATATATCTTTATGTGAGAGATGGCAAAAAATGTAACAAATGGGAAAATATTTTTTATACAAACCCTGCAGATAAAGAGCGTTTTTTGCATACAAAAGCATTTTTTCAAATTATTCTTTTGTCAACACCCGCTTTATACATTTCGTTCTGACAACTGCTCTCGGTTTGTGCACTGACGCTTATTCAATATCGATCTATTTGAAGGCTGCAACACAGACTATTGCACGTCTATAATGTGTGTTTAATTTCCATAGTGGTATAGCTTATCTGTATTCTATGTATTATTCTGTAATATGTATAAGTGATTAAATAGCTAGTTAAATATATTCGGTAAACTTTTCTTTCAAATTTTAAAATTGACCCGAAATTTCAGGATCTGTCTTTGACTACATTATAATATATATATATATATTATAATGTAGTATTTTACTAGTACCTTAATGTTCATTTATTTCCATTCAATATGTTATGCTAAAATTATTAATTTTGATTTCAGGGAATGGTTGATATATCTAAAACAATTTTGTGGTCTGTTTTCGATTTCATATTTTTGTCGGCATTATTCATCGTTGGAGAAACATTGACCATCGTCACAAGGACGACGAAGACAATCGTTAGTAAACTGGTAATCAATAAAGATGTGGGTAAGTAAAATAATATAGAAGACAAAAATGGTAAATAAAGAAAATTGTTTCAATAGACTGTGACTTCTTTGATTTCTTATTTATTTCTTTGAGAGGATCGACAATGCACATTCTACTTTTAAATTTACTTTAACTACATGAAACGTTTGACTGCTGAGTTTCTCAGTTTTTGTGATGGATGAAAGGTTACTTTTGAAGTAAATCTGTCAACGAATTCAGATGAAAAGGATGGTAAATGAAATTGACAAAATTCTGAAACTGGTGAATCATAGACCAAACATGGCAAAATCTTTTTTATACGGGTACGGGTACATTTAATGTTTCTATAACTATGTTTCTCCGGATAGGTGGTAGGTACTGCATTTTGTCGGAATTAAAATAAATTTGAAACTCCGAAGACACTAAAATAAATAGATATTGCGTTATTAGTAAATATTAAAATAGATTGTGATTTTTTAATTTGATTTTTACAGATGCAGTGAGTAATTCGTATCTAAAGAATTTTCTAAGGCACATAACAAACCGCAAACTGAAAATTTTGGCGGCGAATATATTCAGCTTGGATTTTTCATTTTGTTTCGCCTTTGTAAGCGTTTTAACCTCAAATGCAACTTGAAATACTGTTGCAACTTTTACATGTTAATATATAATTAATTTGCGTTAATTGTAGAACTACTATGTATTTATCTTTATATTATATATGTATGTAACCTACTTCAGTTAAATACTTACATATTAGATAACTGAGAAGATTATCCAGTAGATACAAATCACAACATATATTTACAATGTATATAAGGCAGATAGACTCATTTTAGACAAGTACACAGGGAACTGAAATACCTAAGGGGTGTGGAGTAACAGGAAACCGATCTCGAGTGTAGAAGAATGGGTCTAGGACGATTTGGCACCGCGAACTGGCCTCCGCCGATTGGCCTCCGGTAATTGGCCGCCGGTACAATCGGACGCCGGCCCAATTGGACGCCGACCCAATTCGACGCCGACCCAATTGGCCTCCGAGAGGATTGGACGCCGCACAGTTGAATTAAATGCGCAAAGGAATAGACGTACGTTACGATTTGTTGGAGTAAGTAAGCAAGTCAGTTTAATATGCTTCTATCTTCTCAGTAGTTGTACCTTATACATTTCGCTACTAAACTGAAACACATATCAAGAATACATCATTCGAAGCTTGTCCTTCGTTCTGACATCTGCTCTCGATGCATATCCAATATTGATGTATTTGAAGGTTGCAACACACAATATTGCACGTCTATACTGTGTTTCATTTTCGTAGGACACTGCTTCAAAATGTAGAGTATTGAGGATGGGGTATGCACTATTTATCTCTCGCTGGCGCAATGCTTTCTGAGTATATTATTATTCGTGTCTTGAAATTTGTAAGTATCCAGTTGACCGTATCACAGTTCACAGTGAGTTGTTGTATCAAAAATATACGGCCGCATATCTAGTATTGAGATCAAATTCATGTAATAAAATATATAAAAAAATATAATAAATACGTAATAAAATCCACTGCAACACAAGAGAAAGAAAGAAGAAAATAGGCAGGTAATTGAATTGGAAAGACAATAAGACCGTATAATTTATATAACATTCTAGTAGGTGCTCGTATCATGGAACCTTATAATAATGGCAGCGGTAGATATTATTAGATATTTGATACCAATCAAATTAATGTTATTATTGAATCTAATAAAATTAGGAATATTATTGCCTATAGACTTTAGAGTTATTTTTTGATATTAATGCTATACGGCCTTCATTTCCCCATAAGTATAGTTAAATTTACTACGGTGCTTTATTGGTATATGTACTTATACTTTTTAAGTTTATTATATTTTAAAGATAGCGCACTGCTTCCCAGGCACTTTCGGACGAGCGGTGTCAATTGAGATGCTTTTGACCTCAAAATTGGTGAACTGGCCTCTGCCATGTCGGCTGACGATATCCACAAAAGAGCCAATGACTTGACTGCGTTCATTACTCAAACTGCGGAGTCCACGTTAGGTAGAACCTCTTTGAAGCCGCCCAACCTAGTGCCATGGTGGATACCAAAATTGACGTCGTTGAGAATGACCATGAGACTTGCCCAAAGGTAATTGCAAAAAGCTAGAAGATCTAAGAACGACTTATCCAGAAATGATGAACATACGGAGATTGCTTATAAATCCGCAAGGGCAAAATAAAAGAGTCAAAAAAGAGTTAAATAAAGCCAAGAAAAAGCACTGGCGGGTTTTGTCTCGAAAATGGGAGGCTATAATCCGTGGGGGCCGCCTTTCCGCGT
The DNA here is from genome assembly GCF_057557595.1 of Rhyacophila brunnea. Classification (NCBI taxonomy): domain Eukaryota; kingdom Metazoa; phylum Arthropoda; class Insecta; order Trichoptera; family Rhyacophilidae; genus Rhyacophila; species Rhyacophila brunnea. The sequence goes on from NW_028232752.1 coordinate 39,183,207, forward strand.
GATAAAGCTGGGTTCAAGGCCTGGTAAAGTCACGGCGGTTATGCGGCACCCCGATGGCACCTTTGCGATGGACAGCGCAGAGTCTGCATCCATACTGATGGAAGCTCTAATTCCACAAGACATACATACGGCACATGAGGATGACAGAACCTGTCAACTAAGACTATCTGCAATCTTGCCGTTGGAGTCTCAGCATTTCCTGAGCCTACCCAGTCGGAGGTGGGATTAATTTTTGATGGCCTCAGGGCGGGCAAAGCCCTCGGACTTGAAGGGATCAGCAATGCGATTGCCAAAAGGGCGTGGCTTCGAGCGCCCCATGAGATTGTCGGACTGTATACTGACTGCATAAGCAGGGGCATCTTCCCGGACTGTTGGAAGAAGGGTATCTCGGATAGGCAATTTGGCTTCAGACCCGGCTAGTCTACTGAGGACGCCATCAGATTTGCACAGAAATTTGTTGAGGACTCAGAAGGAGTTGTTGTGGCAGGCTTCTTTTTGGAAATAGCCGGTACCTTCGACACCGCATGGTGGCCATTAATTCTGTCTAAGCTTCGGCTCAGACAGATCCCAGGAGACCTCTTTGCCCTAGTGCAAAGCTTTTTTAATAAAAGGGAAGTTATGTATGACTCTAGCACTGAATTGATTAACAGGGAGACCACCATGGGGTGTCCGCAGAGTTCCATGCTTGGCCCCTTGCTATGGAATGTACTTTTTGACGATGTTTTGACGTTAACTTTGCCTCCGGGCTGCGCGCTCGTTGCGTACGCCGACGACATTCTTTTACTAGTTGGCTCGTCGAACCGTGCGACACTCGCATTATCAAGAATCCTAAACTGGGGTAAGCTTAATAAGCTTGCAGTTGCACCTGGCAAAACGGAAGCTGTCCTCCGCAAGGGCAGCTCAAGGATTGACATAAATAAGTGATCACCCGCAGTGCCCTTCGGCGACTCTGCTATAAGGTTTTCTCGAGGTGTGACCTACTTGGGGGTTGTTCTGGACGAGAAGCAGACCTTTTTAAAGCATGTTAAAGTAATTGTGACTCACTGTGACTGACTGGCCAACTCAACCTATCAGAAGGTTGCTCGTCTGGCGGGCAACAATTGGGGCCTAAAGCCTCGGGCTATGAGAATCGCCTACGGGGCTATATTCATGGGCATTGCTGGCTATGCCTCCAGCGTGTGGAACACGACAGCTTTGCTGACAATTGTGAAGAGGGCTCTGCTTAGCGGACAGAAGGCTGGTCTGATTTGCCTTACTAAGGCCTATAGGACCACATCTACGAATGCCCTGGCGGTCCTTGCGGGGGTCTTTCCCCTCGACTTGCACGTTCAAATTAGAGGATCGATCACTCTACTTATGAGGATGATCATTAAAACTCTCACCGGTCTCCCTCTGACACCGCCATCGAGAGTGGAAGGCGTGAGCTACAGAAAGACTGTATCTGAGCTGGTCTACAAGACCGCATATGCGGCATGGCAGGCGAGATGGGTGGTCTCCCCTAAGGGCCGCCAGACTTTTCTATACTTTCTAGATGTCTCGGTAAGACACATGACGAGGAGACTGACGCCGATCCACTGAACTAGTCAATTCATGGCTGGCCATGGAAACTTTGCGGCCAAACTATAAGGGTTTGGCTTGGCAATACATGGGTCGGGTTGCTCATGTGGACACGACCAGCAGGACGCAGAGCACTGTCCACTTATGGGCCCCGAATGAGCGGAGTTGTTTGCCTGGGTCCGATCCCATTCGGGCCCAATAGAACACGCGGACATGGTGGCAAAAGAGGCCAATTTTGCGGCCTTTACTAAATTTGCCAGAGCGTACGGGGAGCGGGACACTCCCGACTCCCCTTGCGACTCTTCAAATTAAAGTCACTTTGATAGTTGCCATATAAATTAACATCATGCACTCGCACTTCGGTGCAAGGTTGCATCACCAGTCCCGTGAGGCTCTGCTCGGGACAAAATGAGCGCTTAAATTCTTTGATCTGCCACATTTAATGGCTATGTTAGGCGGCCGCGCATCAATGTGGCTGCATATACATAAAGGGTGCGGAGTTGGGAGTTTTACACACCATCCCCAAATGGGGACCGTGCGGGGGTGGAACAGTATGATAACTAATACTAAAGCGATGTCAGTATTTCGAGAATGGCGATCGGTGTTCGCCGTGGATGGCAATGGCGCAGGATCGACACGACTGATACAGATTATGACAGATATTATATATAGTTCACAAAAAACAGGTAGAATAAACTATTTCACTCTTTCGAATTGTTTTAGCCAGATTCTAGTAAAAGATGGATCCACTGATGTTCTTATAGTTTGATGTATTGTCCATTCTTGGTCATAATATACTTGGGTACTGGATGGCAGTGGCGAAGGGTGACTTTTGGAAACAGGTAGGCTGTGGAGAAAGCACACTTGTTAGATGTATTTACGGGAAATAAGAAGATAATCTGACATAACTACTGATGAAATTTCAAAAGCTCACTGATGGTATAAAATGAAGCAATTAATTTGAATTGTGTATTTTCTTAAATATAAACGCAAGATACGCTCAAAATATATTGAAAATACCCGTTGTTGTGAATCTGTTCCATAACAATTTTATAATTTAACCCGTAAGCTAGACATTTTAAAATACTTCTATATTTAAAACACAGACTTAGATACAATATCAGATTTCAACTGACATAATTGGCTGAATAAATTGTCTTAGTCTATGAATAAACTGACTGACAAATAAAAATCACGAGATAAATTATTTATTATTTTTAACAACAATCAATATTTATATGTGATTGAATCCCTCGAAATTATTTTAATAAATTATCTTATAAATTATTTTGAATAAATGTACACTTACGTAAAATGTAAGCGTTCCTTAAATAGCTTAGCAATTTATGTGGGCCGCCTCAGGCGTCTTGGAATTATGAGAAACAAACTTCATATAAAAAAAGTTTTCGATTCACGCGAACGTAATCCATACAATATGTGAAGCGAAACGAGATGTCGCTTATTTTTTTAAACCTTCGAGACATGCCATAAATAGTGCTTATTTAAATAGTGGAAAAGATCGTAAAACTATTATGACAATTATACGATAGATGTCGTTGGGCATATTGAATATATTATTATGTGATTATATTATTTAATATGTCAATATAAAATTAAAACATATTTTTATTAAGAAGGTGTGCTTTAAATAATCGCCTATTATGGAGTCTTCGCCACTGCTGGATGGTTGTGTTCAATATTAACAATGGACTTGATTATATCATTACTATAATGGCCGGAAACCTTTTGGCCCAATACGACGAACACTGCCACTTGCAAATGTGGCTGGTTTTCGGAGAATTTCGGCAAAATGTGAATCCTTCGTACAGCAGAAGCTTCCCACTCTTTCGCAAAGGTATGAAAACCGCTTAAAGAAAAAATACACACATAAAAAATACTGTGAACAATTATTATTACGACTCACTATTATTTCTTTATGTCGAGACAGTGCGAGTGATGCCCCTAAAGGCGTAGACACACAGCATTGCTGGATAAACAAATAATGCATTTGGTCAGTCTAATCGGATGCAATTGGAATCAAGTAAGACCTGCGTCGATGCACGACAACTGCAATGCCGTGTATCTGCGCTCTCAATTTTTCCGTTCCACGCATTGATTTTAATGTGTCGTCGATATTACACCTGGACGAAGCAAGCGGAAAGACCAACATATGATCCGCGGTTTTTTCTACGACATATACGTAGATTTTGGGATTATCCAAATAATACTACCTCTTTATATTTATCCTTGTTATCTATCCGAATCTCTGCATAGGTCTAGCTAGCTAGGTGTAAGCTTGTCGTCCGGCATCATTGACTTAAAATACGGCCTATATCAGTGGCGATAACTCCATTGCATGCGATTATTTACCCTTACCTACCCTTACAAGGTTCGTGGTTTCATTACTATACCACAGTTTTGAATATTTTTTACAAGACGGCGTTGTGGTATATGTCTTCAACCACAATGTTTTTATATTTAAATAGGTGCCATCTATATTCAAGTACGCTATGGTAATGTAGGACTCTTTCTTTGAAGTTTGCTGTTTGTTATGAGTGGACTTTTTTTTTCAACTGCAATTTTCAATTTAAAAAAAAAAAAACTTGGTTTTTAAATTTTACACGGTTTTAATAACATATTGCGAAAACAATATAAAAGGTTTCAAAACTCACTAAGCTGCCTTGTAAGGGTTAAGCTATGCGACCTGGAATACGCCGATGACGCTGTCCTATTCGATAACTCAACCAAGGGCATTCAAGAGACAATCGACAGGTTGCATAACAACTCATCTAGCGTTGGTTTGAAAATCAACGTTTTGTATAAGAGCACCTGTCCTGATCCAGATTTTCCTCTGATTAGCGACGGACAAAACATTGAGTGCGTCGACAGCTTCAAGTACCTGGGGGTACACATCACGGGAGATGGCATTTTGCAGAAAGATCTCGCTATCCAAATGGGAATGGCTGGAGCAACATTCAACTCGATGCGGAATGTCTGAGACTTACGATTGTACTCGGTCAAAACCAAATGTCGCCTATTCGACGCTTGCATTCTGACGGTGCTGCTGTACGGTAGAGAATCATGGGACCTTACGAAGGCTCAGAGCAACCGTATACTGGGCTTCGAAAACAGATGTTTGCGACGGATACTGTGTGTGCGGTGGTATGACTTTAGGAGCAACGAGGAGATAAGCAAACGCACTAAGCAGCCACGATGAGAGTAAAGAAGCGACGTTGGACCTGGCTCGGCCACGTGCTGCGGATGCCAGAAGAGAGCCTCAACATGGATTGCATGTTCTTCAAGCCGATCGGATTCCGGCGCCCTGGAAGGCCGCTAAATACTATCTATAGAGTGTATGCGGTGGAGCTACGGGATGCTGCTTTGACCTGGAACGAAGCAAAAAGACTGGCGAGCGACAGGGATTCTTAGAGGCGCCGCGTGGTGTCCATATGCTCCAATTAAGGGGCGGATATGGCCTAAGAAGATTTATTATATAAATAACCTAAAGACATTTCATATGTGAAAAAATACAAACTGTGAACAGAAATATATCTATTTAATGAGCAGCAACGCCATTTATTTACTTTCTAAGAAGGTATCCGTTCATCAGTCTAATATAATTTTATATTATGTGAATTTTTTTTTTTCTTTATTTGGAAGCAAGAGCTCAATTGCTTCCAAATAAAGAAAAAAAAAAAATAATTCACATAATATAAAAATATTGAATTTCAAAACAACTTGAAATTAAATTTAAATTATAAAACTATCAAATTAAGTAGTTTCTGTAAATAATTGATTACGCAAGTATTATAAAGATAAACTTTGAAAATATGATTTGTTAAGGACCATTATCAATCAGATAAAAAAAAACGTAAAATTTATAAAAAAAACGTAGACATACAGTTAAAATATTAATTTACGTTTTTCTTATATATTATAATATTATAGTGTTCATAGTGCACTATCTTGAAAGTTTCACGGCTTGGAGTAAAACAATGCTTTGCAATGATTATCTTTTTAAATCATCTACTTTATTTTATTTTATAAAATTATTTCCAGCCAGTCTGGTTTAGTCACCGGAAAACAGTGTTTTCATAAGGATCCTTATTTTATCAGTATAATATATAAAAGTTTTGCTATTATTATATTTAAATTTGCTACCTACTAACTTAATAAATACTTAATATGAAATATTCTATGTGTATTAAAAACTATTATGAAATTCCATCGGTTTCCAGGTCACACCGCAAAACCGCTTATGTATCCCGACGACGGAGATGCTAGTCTCAGAGATAAGTCTTGAATATCAATGGACCCACTCTGTCTCGGACATGCCATCGACCAGCTTTTACCTACGAGGTAAGTATGTCGTCCTAATACTCTGTACCGCTATATATTGGAACCATTACCAGAACGAAATGCAGCTCGTTCTCTTACTGACATAATATGCTGCACGTTTGAATTTTATCAGTTCCGTTTGTCAGTACATATCTTCTATTGGATAAAATGTTATAGACAATAAATAATCTGTAACAACTTCAAACAATACTTATTAGAAGAAAAGCCATGCACTGGGTGGGATTTAAATACATAAATTACGCTTGCTGGGTGATTTTACTGTCTATTAGGACCAGGTGCCAATTTTGGGAGGGGGGGGGGGGGTTTCTGCTAAATCAGTAGTCGCTATGTAATGAATGATCGACAAACTTATGAGTGAGAAACATTTTGATGCTGAAAAGTGTGTGTCTTTTATCTGTCAGATATAATTGAAAATTTTAATTTGCTAAGCAAATAGATATAAACTGCTCCATGAAAATAATATGCAACTATATGTCCTAGATTGCATTGATATATCCATTTAAGTAAAATGCAACTGCTTCTAATAATATCTGTAAAGAAAGTCGCATAGCTGCAAAGTGATACGAAGTAGTTGTAAACAAAACAAAAATATTTTTTAGATAAGTCTGTATCAATATTTAACTGAATTCTCTATTTAGGTACTATCTTGTTGAATCTGCATTTAGTCGGATTAATAATTTGATCTCAAAAGCATGTATTGATATCGTGAATCGAGGCGTTATTCGTTAGTCGCAACCATAGAGGAATTAAATAAAAGGAGGGGCAAGAAATCGGCTTTCTCATAAAACTGAATAAAGCAGGCCAACAATAGCTGACAACTTACGAGAAATAGCGACACAATAAAAAAAAATGAAGGGCATCACGGAGAATTTACTTTGGTCATTATAACATACCCATGTAATATAATGTTAAGGGGGATTTATCTTGAATCTTATTTAGGTATGGTCCCAATATTTAAGCTCGATTTGATATAAATGAAAAGGATTTCAAGTTATATACTTACATTTATATTTTTTATAAAAATCGATGTTTTTTAAAATAGATATAAAAATATTAAAACTATGAATTGGTCAAAAATCTAAACGCTGAAAATTTGAAAACATAACGTAACCTATATATAAAATATGTGACAAATTCAGTTTTTTTTTACAATTGTAAGTTATCTTTGACTTAAAAAAAACCTTTTTAATGTTTTCAGATACATATTTATCAATGAATACAGTTGAAATTGTAAATTATCAAAAAATAATCTCAAATTGCAAGCTTCGTATTTTTCCGCTAGGTTCTCTGTTGGCATATGATCACTCTTAACGTGGTATTTTTGCCGCAAATTGATTACCAGCCTGCCTCACCATACTTTTTCACCATACTTTCATATAACCTGCCGTCCCTAGGTTGCAACCACATATTAAAATATTTACTAGTTTGCATTAGTCAAAAGGACCATACTAAATAAAGAACATGTCAATTTATTACATTAAAAAAACAAACATATAAGTACGTATGTAGTTCCTAATAAATTTGCTATAATTATGTTTAATTAGAACATCGTTTTCTGATTCTAAATTAAATATAACCATTATGGGTGAGAATATCTTATTGTGTCTTGCGGCTAATTTCTAATGCCTGCATAACTAGAGATGCTTTACAATACCATATTAATTGTAACTAAGGTAAAATGACTACATTAATTTGATTCATGAATGGCGTCAGGTTTCCTCTATTTTTTTCAATATTGTAGGTACTTCTTTGCTATTTTTTAAAAACATATTTTTATTATTAAATACATACAAAATTAATATATACAATATTTTACATATATATACATATTTTATATAATACACAGTCTTATTTATTATTTTCTATTCTATATTTTATATTAAGTACTGAAAAATATGTGCTAGTTATTACATGATACCTACCATATTTATCAATAAATAAATAACAATGAAAAAATTAACATTACACACACATACACACACATATATATATATATATATATATATGTGCTTATATTTTATGTAATATGTGGTAGTGTGAAAACTTTTCCTTACATTTTTTTTACTTATTATGTCACTTCGACATCATTGAAACTCTAGTTTCACAATATAAAATACGCGTAGAATACTTTATCGCATTATAAATAGGCAGGTAGCTATTAATTTTACCAATGCAATTCGAGACAATATGTCAGCACAGACAAAACGATATACGTTTTTCAAGAACGCACCGCATAAGCTGGCAATAATTCTGTGTCCAGCGATATCTTCGGAGAGGGAGTCAGCACAGCGGCAAGACGATGCTGCTTCACTTTCTGACTCACTAACCCCGAGATTAACGAGAGTGATTACCAGCAGGACAGACCCATTTGTATCGACGCATTCGGAATCCACAAGTGTCCTCTGTACTGCGGAGATCTTGCTCGGTATATAAAGTTCAGAATATAATCTTGTTGTAGGTACTTACTACAAACTGAACATAAACTACAATTATAAAAGAAGACTTATTAGATACTTAGAGTGAAAATTCAGCAGCTAAATATTTTTAAAGATATATTTTTGAAATTATACTTCTTTAGGCGCGTTTAGAAAATCAGATCAGAGTGTATTTTTGGCATGTGACATGTAACACATAATTTATTTTTTCACACAAAAATAAACGCACTCGATTGGATTCGAACCAACGATTGTTCGGTTATCAGCCGAACGCATTACCATTACGCCACAGTATGATACTGCAATCGTGACGATTATACAGTATCATATTATAGTTTAGAACTGTTCCGTTGCCTAGGTAGCGAATTTATTATTGTCAGCCTTTTGGAATTCCTTACGCAAACAAACTAGTAAACGCCATAGTGGCAGTTGTTACTTTAAAAATAAAAACAACGATAAATAATTATATAATTTAGTAATATATAATGTATATAGTAATATATAATATAAGTTAAAGTGTATAGAAATAAACCAACGGTTTTCCAATAAGCGGTCCTTTTTTTGAGTGTGTAATTTAACAAGATAATTAAGAGCTAGTCGAAGAATCTAGTTTATCACAAGTTTTGTTTTTGTTTTGTTACTCTTTCAGAAAATAAGAGAAATCATTTAATGAAATTTCAACTCAACACATTCCATGCTGGCCAATTAATTAAAAACCTGCTCACTGCTAAAGACACGCCTGGCGTGTATCAATTAGCATGATAATTAAATATGGTAATTAACTCGTCAGCAGTGAAAGTATTAGATCTAATGGCTACACGCCTAGGGCGTCTTTAGCGGTGAAAGACTTAACAAAAAATATATTTTTTGATACAGCAACCAACACTTTGTAATTTATTTATGTTTCATATTTAATTGAATATGTATACTAATAAGAATTTGAACATATTTGATTACATGTTAATATGATAAAAATTGTTCATTTTATTACTTTTCTTATTGTTGAGGGCCATAACATCTACCACTGGCCACTCTATCCGACGTTGTCAATGATAATCTGCCGCTCTTTAAAACAATCAACGGTACTGAATTACATTAATAAAGAAAATTCTGTACCAATCTGCACTTATTTTAAGGTTATTTAAAGCAACATAATATTGTAATAAATTAATAAAATAACATTGATCTACTTATCATACGTGTCAAAAAAAATATATCCCTTTAATACAAAGAACCGTATATTAATTAGGTAATGTGTAAGAATAGTCTATGGTTGCGCCAAAATGATGGCTGTGATTCCATATTACCCCACCTACCTCATATCCTTATTTATTATTGTCACAAGACCAGACGATGAGCAATTACGGGTCAGTAGTCTACCGTAATTGCGAAGAACATTCAGTTAGCTCAATACAATTGGTGCGTGATGGCCTGTTATCGCTAAACCTGCGTTTATTGAGTAATTCAATTGTACAGACTGATTCAAAAGGTAATTCAAAACAAATCTGTTCGACCTTCGTTGCACTAAGTCTGTTACGGTTTAAGTGAACGTCGCGTCCATAAATCATCCATCCTGAACTTATCATCATCAACCTCATAATATATCATCCATCCAAAAGTGTATCGTCCGTTTACCAGTGGGTGAGTGCATGAACACAGAACCAGTTTTATTGCGCGCCAGCCTTCTCAACATCAAAGGTCAGTGTCTGGTTTACTATGTAACCCCTTTCTCTAGATCCATAATCCACAATCCATCATCACCTTCAAAATACAGTCCACTGCTAAAAGCGCCACCAGTCTAATTGTTGCAAAGTTTTAGACAAAAAAATCCCATATAATATCTGCAAATACATCGATAAAGGGATGGAATAGTATGTGATTAAATTGTATAACAAATAAAACAATACAATGCCCATAAATGTTTATAACAATTTGCATGCAAATATAATTAATATGACGCAAAGGATTTCAGAAATAGCAATTGAATAGTAGTATTATTTCATTAATAATTTATATTGCACTAAGTCGACTGTAGTTCCGACTCCCGGGTGATGCCAGAGATAACTTTATTATAAGTTTCAGGACACCGTGTATAATCAACGAATTGCAACAGTAGTAAATAGTAAGTAGTAGTGGAGTCTATTTTGAACCTGCAAGACGCTCCGGAATAATGAGATTACCAGTAGCAGAACACTTCCTCGCAGACAGCTACTGATATTGATTTAATCATTTATATCCAACCACCTGAAGTCTTGTACCACTTGGCAGCTCTATGAGACTTTCTTTATATGTATTTTCAGCGTCAATTGCATTAACATCAAATAGATCTATCGATCCATTTCGGGATATTTATATCTATAATAATATTAAATCGAACTTACATAATTTATTATCTTCATGAAGTTACTCCGAATTCTCAATATACACGTAATGATCATTTGTGCTTCGATGTCATTAGTAAGCAGTGTTGAATATTGCGTTTATTCACGACGCTCAATATTAATTTTGAAAAGATTGAGCTTTGAGAGAAAAACGATAATATTTTCTTTACACGTTGAGATTACAATTTTCCATATAATTGTTTATTTTATTAATTAAGTCTATTAGATATTTATTATTCTATTTTATTTAAATGTATTATTTTAATTAATTAATATTTCTGTAATAAATTTCATATTAATTTTTAGTCGTATTCAAAGAAATCTTGTCATTATTTATTATGAATGCTGACTACAGTGAGTTTATTCTGCTTGTATATAGGTCCCATGGAATGTTATAGGACAATAAAGCACGGCTGAGAAATATTAGTCATTTATATACACTGTGTAATAATTAAGTTTTATACGATTTTTTGACACTGCAATGATGTGCTTTCACGTTCCAATCATGTACAAAACTGCAGTTATATTGTGAAATAAATTTATAACGAAATCAATACTCAGTAACACATTGCGTAGTATATTCCAACAAACTTTTGATTGACTTACTTTTAATATAACCCACAATATAATCATTAGCAAAGTAATATAAAATAAGGAGAGTTTCATTGACAAGAAAAAATATGAATTAACAATAACAAAAATGTTAATCAACACCCAACAGGTGGTGTTATGATGTATAAAAACCGATATGAAAACACTTCACTAAAGCCGACCTGACATCACCTGGCATCCATATGCAGTGCAATGTATAATATCCAGACACTTTGCTTTTACGGCCGCAACATTATTAGAGTAATTAACAATTTATTAACTATGAAAGCCAACCCCTTTTCTACCCCCGGGTGGATTGCCAACTGCCCTGAATGCATATTTGTTTCAGTCGTTCCAACCCTCTAACGGACTGATAAAGTATCTCCAGTGAAGAAAATACTAAGCCTCGGTGGAGATTAAAAAGCACATTAATTTAAAACGTATTATTCTTCTAGGGATTGCTAGCAAGGCTATTGTGATAAAGAAATAATTGTAGGCTTTTTCTCATCACTTTTTATTTATGATCGTATTGGTATAAGCTTAGTACAGTAAAGTATTTATATTAGTGCGGTAATATTATACATATTATTATTCGCTTCCACAGTAAAAATACATACAAAAAAATTGAAAATTGTTTCGAAACAATGAGAGCAAATTTAAACATTTTAATGATTTAACTATTTAACGATAAATCAACTGTCAATAATTATAAGTGGAAAGACAAACTAAGTATTATTTAGAATACAACATAAGTTTGTTATTACATATAATATTTAATATTGAATATCATTGTTAGTCTCATCCGCTTAGCGGCAAATACTCAATATGTTAGTATATTGTATTATTATTATGTCCCTTTGTATATATATATATTATATATTTACGATTATTACTAAATAGTTTCACGTGGTTGTATGGAAAGATTATTATTTTGACATTATTAATAGTTGGCTGTGATGTTCATGCGGTAAGTGGGTAATGTATCGACTTATAAAGTCGCGGGTCTCGGGTCCGAATCCTCGGCCTCCCGAATTCCCATGTTGTTTTTTCAACATGTATTTGAAACCTGAGCATGGACCTAAAACATACATTTCTTATATTTTTTTTTAAAAACCTCTTCAGCCTACCTAAAAATGATACTCAATGGAAAGACACACTAATTGAAATTACGAAGGCTTTAATTTTTTATTTCGTACCTTTTCCACAGTATTTTTTAAATGTCGACACCAATATTATACTAACGAAAATTTTCAAATAGATAGGACATGTTTAATCTAATTGTTATTAAATTGTATAATTACAACATAGTTTATTTTAAACATATATTATTTTGAAAACACTTCTGTGAATACATACACTGTGAAAATATACTATAATACTTTTAACTAATATACTTTTAAATTTAACGATTGGCCTTTTTTAGCCATTGCGTAGAGGGATATGTACGTGAGCGCGATACCCAAGAGATTCAGGTTCGATTCCTGCTTTTTTAATTTTTTTTTCTATTGGTTATAATTTATTTTGTCAGAAGTTTTTTTCAAAATTATGTATGTTTAATAATTATAATGTTACATTCTTAAATCTTAGGAATTATTCGTTGATTAAAAAAATAGTTAATTAAATATTTTATTTTATTTTGAGAGATACATGTATAATCTTTCTACCAAAAATTAACAGTTATCGCCAATGAAATATTTATTATTAAATTAAAAATCATTTATTCTGCTATTTTAAAATAATTATCAATAGTAGATATAATACAACGATTATAAGCGTTTGTTGTAGGGATAAAATGCCGGAGGGGTTACTCTTCCGAACCAGTAGTTAAATAGGTGAGTTCTAAAGCGTTTTCGAAGATACGACACTAAAAGCACATTTTCTTGCTCCCTAAATGGTTCGGTTTATTACTGCCTTAGTAGTAATAGGAACCTATGGTGCTAGTGCTTATGGTGGCGCAGGTTGTCGTGTACACTGCATAAGATCCCCTATTTTGTCTTCTCGTGCAAAGATTTTCTAATACAAGCGCCATTTGCAAGTAATTAAACGTACATCTAAGTGCAACTTGCTGTAAGGGTTAGTTTTGTCTACAAGGTTACTTAAGTAATTTTGTCAAGCAATAAAACATATCTAGTATGATTGTTACAAAATAATAGTTATCATTATAATCCTCCTTTGTATAATGCTTAAAGCAATAATTCATTGTATTGTGTAAACAATAATAAATGTTATACCAATTATTTAAAAGTTTATTAATATTCCATTCTTCTCGAACACATTGGTGTTAAAATATTGAATTTTGTTTAGCCTTAATTTTGTGGTTTTCAAACTTTTTCGTTTTATAATTTAAAATCGTAAAAAAAATTTAAGTACTAATTAAAATAATTTAATACGTAAAAATGCATTATATAATACGTCAAAATAAATTAATAATGTACATAAGTACTATCATATGTTTACATTATGGTCAGACAGGTCACTTGGGGCGAGTGGACAACCACTGGGCAAATGCAGTCATATAGTGGTACTCAAGGGGCATTAAATGACAAAAAATAAAGTAGGTATAAATTATGAATAGAATATAAGTATTTACTGTAAAAGTTTAGAATAAAAGTTAACACTAATCTTTATTCGCTTAAGCCCATCATTCAAATTAATCAGTAAGTATTGAAAATTAAAATAAAAACGTATTTTGACAGTCATATAATATATACGTATATACATAAAATAATATGACCATTATCATGTTATACTAGCTGCTACACAATTTTATCAATGTATCCTTCATTCCAAAGATTCATAGGCTAAAACGTAGATCATCGCATATATGGTGTTTGTATGTTTAATTTTACATAATATGAACATTTGAAGTTTCCTATACATTATCAAATTATCCCATGGTAAATTTTATGGCGTAATATAATAAGCGGGTAATCGAAAAATTTACTGGCAGATGAAAATATTAAAAAAGATTGTCTATGTCAAAAGTTTAAAGCTTGTCTTTTGGACAAAATAATATAATCTAAACCAAGGAAACCCCAAGAAAAGCTGGGTACAAAGGATAGTTATTTATACTTATGTTTTCTTGTTAAAACTATTGGTAGAATATATGCAAAGCAATATCTTAAGGAAGATAATAATAGAACGTAGAATATAAAAAAAAGAACTCAATCAATAAATTGAAATAAATTTCATTCAATCGAATCAAAAATGTTCTTTTAATATGAATATCCAGCACTATAAAGCGATAAACCGTTCTCTGTGGAAAAGTCTGCCCAATTATTTTTCTCAAAGTTCAATTTTTCAAGAAAGACCGACAATGAGTGACGCAGGCGGATAAAAGGCTGCGAAGCGAGGGATTCGCTTTTGCAAAAACACTTCAGCGCCATGGAATAGAATTTATCGCGTTATGTTGGAGGAAAAAAAACTTGATTCATTTATCAAGTGAAAAAAGTTTCGCTAGTTGAATGACACGGATCCTTTTTAAAATCAGTTTTCGCTTAGTAAATTATAGAGATTCCATGGCTTACAGGTTAAAGCGATCATTTGTTAACATATTGTGTTAATCAATCGCTGAAAAAATCAAATATCACCACGGAATTTGAATAATAACATTTTGTAGTTTGAACTAGATTAATACTAAAAAGCTTCCGGTTTCGGAAGCTTTTCAGTTCTTCTATTGCCATATCCGTTATTAGACGTTGGCGAATATTTTGGATATTTCTTCTCTTTTGTTGGTGCTTTCAACAGATACGAAGTGTTGAAATTAAACGATTATCTGAAATCAGGGAATTGTTTTCCAGATGTTTTAAGATTAGATCAAAGAATATTTAGCATAATTAAACAATTTTGTAATTTTTTTGTAGCTTCTGTTTTTACGTAGGTACATATTATTATTTTAAATACACCAATACAAAAATACCGACTTTTTGGTAAGAACATTTAAACTGACTATTACACTTACATGAACAAATTTATTGAACTTGAATGTAGTAGCCATTACTACTACTACTACTTCACCTTGTCACGCCCCAGCGTTGAGGCATAGAGCAAGCACAAGTTTGCCCCACTTTCCCCGGTCCAGCGCCAACTCTCGCGTATCTTGATATGTCAGACCTGCAGCGCATAGATTGGCTTTGTAGCACGCGGCAAGGTGAGGGAGGGCCAAGGATAAGAAGTATTTCACTTTCTGGTGGCATCCGGAACACACATCCGGAGCCACGTGAAGGGTCTCTTCATGATTATCTCAACCACCGAGGGCTGCAGTGTCCGCCCACGAACTCGAGTATTTGCAACGCGGTCCCACCAGTACATTAGTTAAATAAAAACATTTTATTATAATAAATTTGCAGAATAAAAAGATTCCACTTAATTTTAGATAAAGTAGGTATAAAAAATAAATTGAATATAAATACATAATATATTTGTAAGCATTTGCTCAATTCATTGAGTCCATATTGTGGATTAAACTTTTATAGCTATTTAAATAAATAACATATAATTTTTGCTAGATTTAAGAATCGGTACAGCATTTTAGCATTATTTCACCATAAAATCCACTTGAAACATGAATATCGAAATGCAATACGTGATTCAAAATGATACAAAAAACCTCATTATAATCTAATCTAATCACACATGTAATATTCTAGATATATAGGAGTATTTCCCTAGCCAGCAATATGGTACACTTTGTAATGGAGGTACGAATAATTTACCCTGCTTTCCATGAAAATAATAATGTTATATATCGAATGCGATATTATGCATTTAGCACCGGCTTTATTAAATGTTCTAGGGCACTTATTAATTATTATCGCTTGCAGCGGAGTTCTATTATTAAAGTGAGTAAGTATTTTATAGAACAAAATTACTTGCTAAACAGCGAGCTTTCTGCTTAATTATAGTGGATACTTTATATAATTAATTAAAAGAACACCTTTATTAAACTCGCGTACAATCTGTTTAGCGCTAACCATTTATGCTTTGAATGTTTATTTTATATTGTTGCGCTGTTATGGGATTAACAAAAAATATAGTTTTTATTTAGAAAATAATAATATTGAGGGAGCTTAATTAAAAAGTAGTTTGTAAAAATAATTGATTGCTACTGAACACAAATATATACTTAGATAATCTAAGGAATTAGGAGTCTACTGGTTTTTAATATATAAAAAGAATATAAGAGAGGCTTATAAGCTACCCAATTATTGACAAACTAATATAATAAAATAACATCAGATAAATCAGAAGAATCTTGATCTAACACCTTATAGTAGAAGATGATAATATCGCCAGATGACTTAGTATTACTAGTAATTATTTAATTATACGATTATGCAAAATAATTTAACACAGAATTAGGATAGTATTTGATTATTTTACTGTCCGTAATTATTGTAGTTGTATAAGAATTTGTTTATTTATTAATTTATAATTGGCACACAACACACATTAGAATATAGTTTCCGATATAAATGAGAATGGCATACATAAGCTTACAATTCTAAAAATAATATAGAAAAATAATAATACAAAATTTTATTTGGGTAAATAAATAGAATGCAATTTGTCGTTCGACTGTTTGTATTGTTCTGTTTGTATTGGTATGAAATAGTCTTTGTTATGATTATCAGCGCCGATTTTTTTGATGCAGATGATGCAATCAATTCATCAAATAATATAAACGGGAACTTCAAAACAGTTCAAACCTGTCAAACAATAAATTATTAAATTATACCAAAATCTTTTTTTAATATGATCGGTTAGTGCAGGGGTCGGAAAACTCTTGAACCAAAAGAGCCAAATATGAGTATCACAACGGTTAAACAAATTTTTCGAGAGCCATATATGTATTTTTTTAATATGATTTATTTAAGAGAATGTTATTGTTTATTTATCAAGCGAAGAAGATTTTGCAAATAAAACTAACGCAAATATAAGTTTTTTATTGTTGAAATTATAAATATAATTTTTACAGAAGACGAGTTACGTACAATTTTCACGCAGTCCTTTAAACTAACGTATTTAATGTAAATTTTATGTAATGCATTTCTTTGGAGAATTTCTGTACGTTTGGTATGTAACTTGTAGTTTTTAATTTCAGGCGCGACTCCAAATTCTCATCGGTTATTTGGTTTCTCGAAATGCTATTTATATTGTTCATGTTTGAAAATCATTGCTCGCATACATATTATGTAGACTTGAATATGAGTTCGGAAAGCTATACCATGTATTAAAAACCGTAGTATCTACCTTATTATGTAGATCTTTTAGAGCGCGTTGTGAAATTAAATTGCATTTTTCTCTCTCCAAATCCTCAATTTTGGTGGCAAGACCTACAAATTTGGAGCTCCATAACTATTTGCTTGTTAAATCCACAAAAAAAATGTATTTCAAAAGTGCTCGTGTCAATATGAAATGGAGAAAAATTTAATTTGTCGACTTTTGTAATGGGCGGATTTAAAACAACAACAATCATACCTTTTTTGTAAAAAATGTGAATTAGGAATTTGGCAAAGAGCCGCACGCCAATAACCAAAGAGCCGCATGCGGCTCGCGAGCCACGGTTTGCCGATCCCTGGGTTAGTGCATCAGGTCTCTACGATATATAATAATTTTATTGAAGATACTAACCAGCCTGATTGCTAATTCAATCTAATATGCCGGCGTTGAAATAGTGGCAAAGTGTCTGTTTCTAAAGCCGTCTGTGGTGTGGTTGAATCTCCCGTCTGGAAAATTTAAGACGTTGTTATTCTCAATGTCTTTGGTCAAGAACAAGGCCCAAATCAGAATGATTAATAAAACTTTCATGTTGTGAAGACCCATGTATTATATCCATGAATATTTTAAAATATAGTTTATATTGAATATTTTACGAATTACTAAAACTATCGGGCAGTCGTTAAATGTATATATTATTAAAAACAGAACTTTTTAATATATGAGGTTAATTATCAGCTTTAAAGGTCGGTATAATAATATTATTTTGTATATTTTAAGTCTTTATCTTGATAAATATAATATAGTATATATACTACATCTAGGGATCTTATTTATGTATTTGTAAATTTGCATAATTTTATTGTACAACATTGTATAATGTTCTAGCCATATGTCGCAACGCATAACATTACCCAAATTTCATTTCACACACCTACCTTCCGTGGAAAAGTTTTCCAATGGGGGGGGGGGGGGGGGTATTACAGCATCATGGAAATATTAATAACATCTAGGAATAATCGGAGATATAATTATTTTAATACTTTCATTTCCTCTACGTTTACTTTCCTTTACTCATGAAACATTTTTGGTGACTACGATAATTAGAGTATATTGATATAATTGTAATGCGTATATTATGTAGGCATTGATTGTTATATATTATGCATTTAACGAATATAAGATACTCCTAGGGTGGACATTGTAACTATATAAAAATGAAGCTGACAAAGTTTACCAAGATTAATTTAATTAATGAAATTAGTTATGTTAATTTCTAATAAATTTAACTATATAATTTTTACCATTAGTTAAAATAATTTACATTAGACCAGTGGTTTCCAAACTTTATGTTACTACGCCTCCCTTTAAAAAATCTAATCTTGGCGCCTCCCCCATTTTATTTCATTAAATAATACAGACACCTTTTTAAATAGTCAACAATGTACTAATACAAAAATGAAAAAAAAACATATAAAAAAACAAGGTTTTGAATGTGCTTGTTTATTAGCACAATCAATATCAATAATAGTCAATCCAAATTCATCTTCGTTCATTGACAAATGGATTCTATCATGGGCCACACATCATGGAGCGGGCGCCCAGGCCTGGATCTTTGGCGAGTCCACCTACCTATCGTTGAGGTTAAGGGCAGTGTGGTGCTTTAATGTAGTGTTTCCTAAATTAAACACGGGAGTTATCATTTAAGTATATCAATCAAATTATAAAAATCATATAAAAAAATCGTATAAAAATCAAAAATGCAACGCACAACCACATATTTAAAATATTTAATAGCCCTGAAAGAAAGCAGCAACTTTTTTACTATTAATAAAATAATGTGAAAAGTGCATTAGAAAACTAACAAAGAACTCAAAAAATAGATTTTCGATTGCTTCAATATATCAGGCACAGAAATCATTTAAAAGTGGAAACATTGCGAACTTATTTTTTTTTGTAATTTTGGTTTCCAATGCTCTAATTTTTTATGAAAGCCTTCACTTTGTCTTGTTAAATAATCAATGAATGCATTAGTGGTCCTTGAATTGATTTATTTCAAGCAAATAGACAAGTTTTAGTAGTTTAACAACAAAATTATCGTTCCTAAACAAAATTGCCTCAAATTTCAACATTATGATTTGAGTGATTTGACCCTTTTATTTAATTTTTTCACGAGATAGCTAGCGCACTTCATAATAGTATAGAAATGAGGTATTATAAAATTAGTCTCCATATTTTCAGTCAGGTTTGCAACCTTTTATAAGACTGTTTTTTTTATGTAGTTTATAACTAGCGGCCGTTTTATAAACCATGCATTTGCAAACTACAAACCTGTGGCTACATTAAATGTGTTAAACTTTTTGCGCCTCCCTTGGCAACACTCCGCGCCTCCCAGTTTTGAAATCGCTGCATTAGACAGTGTTTCAAGACTACAATAAGTATATATGTTTTTATACATTTACTTATCACCTAATTAATTAGGTTCAACTTTTTTATGCAAATTATTATTTTCAACAATGAAAATAATATAAAATAATCTAAATACAGATCACGACTCATTGATGCAAATCGAAATGACTGTTTAAGAATAGGAATATCCACATGCATTTCCATATATGAAAAACTGATTAAAGAAATCCAATGCGAAAGGTCTCACTAATTAAATTCTCATTATTTTTTACATGGGACTTACATATATTTTTAATAATGAAAACTATGGCTACATATTTAAAATTATCTATTTCATTATGTTTAATAGTGCTTTAAAATATCATTCAAAACTTCATTGATACAGAATTATTTATAAAAAACTAATCTATTTGTCAAATATTATGTAGTTATGTACGTTTAATTGCAAAAAAAAATGTGCCCGCCATTCCATTTTTTGCAATAAATGTACTCAAGAAAATCAAGGTTTCAACCCTTGCTTTACACAATGTGACGTTAAAACTAATTTATCTATGGGTGTAAAATTTGGAGCCCAATAAAGAAACAAAAGAAGGTCGTGCAAGTAGTTCAACATAAAATTCTCCGAAGGGCCGGTTAAAGAATATTGAAAGCGAATGCGTCTGCATGTGACCTACCGGAGAGAGAGCTCGGGATAGACATAACTGCAACGGACCTAGAGTATTAACATTATGTAATTAAGTAACCAACGTAATGCGTCAACGGTTGGACAATTTTTTCTTTTTTATTTACAAACGTGTATAAAATACTGCCAATACAGAGAATATATTTATTTATTTACCTAATTAAATGATATTAACAATGATCTAGTATGTATTAGTTTGTATTTCAATACAAATGTTTATGATATAATTATTTACTTAACTAGTTCTTCCTGGTCGTACTGTATTTTCAAATTAATTCAAATTAAGATATAAAAATAAACAGTAGGGTTTTGTATTTTTTTAGTAGAAATTGTAGGTTTTTTTTATATTAATAGACTTTTAAAGTCACATAAATGTATTTTATCGACTGGCCAGTGGCGTCCACAAATTTACCGCCCATTCGCAACAGTGGTACCAGAAGCCAACCAAAACAGCGGGGATACTAGAGCTTCGTTACCCCCATTTATAACTTGATCAATGAACCGACAACATAGCGCCTCGTTGTTTACTGTCGGATGCTATTAAACACATAAATTTACCAATAACCCAAATTCAACCCCTTCGCGAGGGCTGTTGCGCAATTAGCAAGAACCAGAAGTAAGGATTGCAGTCCCGGGATTTTGATATGAATATTTTTGGAACCTGGCATCTATACCGTGCTCTAAATAAATACTATAGATCATCAACATCATTGATGGATTGACAAATAATAGTGAGTGCTAGTGTACTCCAAAAACTTTATTCATGTTCTATTCAATGACAATATTATATAGTTGCATGCATCGGCTATCTAAGTTTTCTTGTCACAAGATACACCAGATTTTTTTTCACGGCTTTTCTCTCTGTATTAAAGACTTACAACTTTAATCGATATAGATGTACTTTCTATTTTTAGTTCCTCTTTTTGGCTCCGTCTAATATTATTCTGTAGATACATTAGATACACCTAGTTTTATCTCGATTGTATCATGAATACTCATTGTGCGCCCATTTGGCGTAAACCAACAAATTGTATAATATATTTTCTGCACTCGTTTGGTGCTACGACTCTCCAGTCACTGATGACTAACGGTATAACTGACTTTACATTAAATAAAAACTCGAGACAGTGGAGCGAGTATTAGTAAATAAGACGCATTATACAAATTTTGGAAATATTTAGGTGAAATGAGCCACATTTTCTCGGAGCGCAAAATTGTACAAGTTCCCATTATTTCTGAGTTCCCTGTTTCTAAGCATAACCATATGGCTAGCGAGCTACTTGGCTCCTTGATAGATCAGTTATTTCTATTAAATAGTGGTAGATAATATATTTTGTGGGTTATGGTTTAACTGAAATATTTAGTACCTACATGTATTTTAATGGTAAGTATATTTTTTTTGCTATAAATATAACCTAAGAGTAAGTAGTATTTAAACAAAAAAAACATCTTATATAATATGTAAAATAATCTGCAAATTAAAATATCTATCTTAGGTACCTAAACATTCTAAAATTAAGAGCAACATCAACAATAATAATATCTATTTAGTTTTGTGTTTATTTTAATTTTAATATGCAATTTTTTTTGGTACTTATACAGGTTTTAAATTTATACCTACATCTATGCCATGTCGATAAAACACTGTATTCAAATATTGAAAACCGGTATTTTAAAATCCAATCCCGGGAGCCATAAATCGAGCTATAGATATCCCAGAATTGCAAACCCTACATAGAGGACAATGGTTTAGCATTAGTTGAAATGAAATGAATGTGGCTTAGGAATAATTCAATTCCATGTCAAGTTGTTTTAGAGATTTGAATATTCACAGACCGCTGTTTATACGAATCAAGCATTGGAATAATTCTTGGACACTAATTTTATTACAAGTTTGAGAAGCTTGATTTAGTTGAAAATGTATTCATTTTAATACAAACGTTGACAACAAATATATAAAATAATATATTAAAAGAGTACTTGAGTGGTAGAATGATGTTAAATATTGCGCCACTACTAAATTTGCTGACTTGCATGTATTTAATTAAATAAATAAATAAACATATTATTTACACACAACATTCAAGTCAACAACAAATTCTTGTAAACAAACCGAGCGACAGTTTGATGTGGCTTAATTTTAGTAACAGAATATTTATGTACGTACATACAGAATCATAAATTATAGTGGTACATATTTTAAAATATTATTTAGGATTTTATAGTTTTAAAGTTTTGTGTACAAGTTTTAAAAACATGAAAGTTTATTTTTAACTTTATGTTATTTTTTATTATTTTAGGTACAATAATGAAATCAGTTACCTAATTTAAACGACACTGCTATAAATATATAACATAACACTCTGTGTCGTAGTTGTAATAATTATAAATACTTAACCCCATAACTCAACGAATATTACAGAATATATTAATTACAAATATATTTTAATATTTATATTACTTATGCAATTATCTATAAATTGCTCTTAAACTAGTCGGATAATGCACTTTAACAGCAGAACGCATAACAATTGGTAGTAGGTATGCAGGTTGTTTTCGCTGCACCAGCACTGAAGCGACTCCTTAGCCTGCCTCATTAATGTATGTGAAAGCTTATAAAGTTTAAGAGTTCAGTCAAAACCAGATCTACGGGCAAAAGGCTTCCTTTGGTGTTTGGTATATGCATTACACGTTTGAGCTGAAAGAGAACCTTTTTGAGACGGTATAGTTTGTAAATGGTATGTTGAACTTATTTTATGAGAGATTGTGTATTAGCGTTTGCACATTTAATTTGTTTTTAAACAATGTGTATAAATTAATTGTTGTTGAGTTGTTATCTATTTAAATTATACTCGCCACTACGTCCTTATTATTTACTTATAATAAAAATTATTTAACAATTAGAACTATATGCATAAAAAGGTTGAGCAAATAGTTGATAACGAATTGTTGTAAAAAAAACTTAGTGCAAGTATTGGTGTCCAAAATTTCCTTCTGGAGCGTACATTTTCAATTAAATAAAGATATATTAAACTTTTTTTTATTATTTGAATACTTTTAAGAATAATGTAGAATTTAATAGTGATTGGTATATGTTTTAATTTACTAACTGAAGATACTTCAATAATTAAACTCAAACACCAGACATTGTTTGGAAATGATAACATTTAAACAATTACATTTTTTTTATCCATACGCCAAAAGTACGAGTATAATGTATAATATAATTTTATTCATTGAGATGCTTTTATATTATTATATGTTATAACCAAAAGAAAAAATAATTAAATAATAATAAAGGTAATTAAAGACAAAAAACCGTGTTCAGTGATATTTAAAAAAAAAACCTGTTTCATCGTTTATAACAATTCAAACCATTAACTTCAATAAGTTTCTATTTGTTATCAAATTTTAAAATGAAAGATTTTAATATTTCATAGAGATTTAAGTTTCTCCTTTTGGTATCTTCAGACTTTAACACACATATTTTGTTTACAAGGCAAGTGCCCTAGCCACTGAGCTGTGGATAAGTACCTTTATTACGAATTTTTGTCCGACACATATTATGATCATAAAGTGTTTTACATTATTATGCCAACAGATTGCTGGAACATTTGTAATTTTTAACAGTATTAACTTCTTTAAAATATGCAATATATATATAATATGCTATACGTAAACGTACTGTCATAGTTATATATATATAGGTGTAGGTGGTCTACTCATACTCTATTTCCGAGTTTCCTTCACTCAGTGATTCCTAACTGGGGTTTGGTGGAAATTCGCAGTCTTGCAAAAAAACTTACAACATGAAACCTTTTTGGTAATTGAATAAAAAAGGTTTGATGTGTCTTATTTTTAAACAATAATTTAAATGAAGCATTTTGATATACATAATTGCTTTTGCATAGTTGTTTATGATTAAGATGCATCTATTCACTGTTCCATTTGTTTCTGTCAAAGCATGCTTTAGCAAACTAAAATTTATAACTAATAAAGTACCTATTAATTTATTGCTACAATATTGTTTATTTTTTGACCTGCCCATTAAACTTATACAAGTTGCAAATGATTTTCCAAAGCGTAGGAGATATATATTAGTTTTAAAGTATTATTTATACCATCGGTGCCAGGGCAAGGATATAAATAAGTCACACATTGTTTGAAAAATGAGAAAAGAATGCAAATAATATAACATTTTAGATATAGTATATTCGGCGGTGAGATATTTTGTCACGTTATACGTCATATTATGTCCACAAATTTTGTATGTGTACATATTACAATTAATGTTTCTTTTTTGTGTTTCCATTTAAATTTATAAGTAATGAATTTTGATACAATTTGAGGCTATTTAACAGTATTGTGTTAGGCTACTGCATTTTTTTTTACTTTCACTGCCCTGGTCCTAAATATGCATAAGCCAGAATGAGGTTCCCTGATATTTGAGATTTTTTTCAAGGGTTCCTCCAAACAAAATTGGTTGGAAATCACTGGGGCTCCATATAACCAAGAGCCTTTGAATATTACGTGGTTTAATGATGCTCTACAGATAGGCCGCGCAGAATTTTTTTTTACTGCCGATATAAAAATATTCACTTACATGCGCGCAAGGGTGTGCACATTAAAAATATCTATAAAAGAACTGGTAGGTTACTAGGGGAATATTTTTTTATGGAGGTATACTCCAGTGTTAAAAGTATTAGAGATATTATGCATATTGGATATATATATATATTATGAGTTTGTTTTTATTACGCCTCGAGGCAAAAAATGAAATTTCGTTTTGTTTTATGCGAGGCTTTGAATGGCATAAAATAAAAGTCATTAATATAATAAACTTTAAATCGAAGTTACTGTATCAATTAATATTGCCAAGAAAAGTTAAGTAACTTTTTTTTAGAGAATTTGGTTTTTATTTTGAATACGACAAAAAGGATGCATGGAAAAATTAATTATAATTTTTAAAAAGTATTTAAAAAAAGATATTTTATACAAGGTATGCCATTTTAGAAAGCAAGATTTAAAATAAAAATAATGTTATGTCATAAAACTCATAGTGAAATCTCTTGTCTTTGCTGAATCTCGATTATTAGGAGATTAACAATTTTATAACATAATTATAACATATAATAACAACATTATTATCTCATATGCGTGAAATTACTTCCAATAAGTTTTCTTATTTTTTTATTATAATTATGTACCTACATTCGATGGCCCAGTATTGAGCGGTAACAAGTAAAAAAATCGACATTTCGCGATATTGTATCCACACCTTAGCGTGAGATGTAGTAAATTAACGATCCGCTTATATTATATTATCGCCTGTTCTAATAATTTTATTAGATAGATGAATATGATGTATTGCTAGATTGAGTAAAATAAGTATTAAACCTCGTAATATGAAAAGATATTTGTTGGGCATAACGCATCAAAATAGAAAACAAAATAAACCTTCACTTGGAGAAAATTCAAGGCAATTAATTAAATGTTTTCATCGGTTTCTTCTCGTTTCACTTTCACCTAAATTTATAATTGAGTTTATATGCTTACCTAATAAAGATCACTATACAAGCGAAAAACATTTTTATATAATATGGCGATTGCTAAGTGATAAACATATTTTATAAATTAAAATAAATCTTTTAAATAATTCAGAAATTGTCCTGTGAATGGGTATTTTTAAGACCACGGGGTTATGAGTGACGTTAGTGATAATATGAAAATAAATACTCACGAGCATCGCGTATGTCAAGATGTTTAAGTAGAGATGATCAATTTACCTTAAAAACGATGCATCACTTGTTGAATCTTATTGTTAAATTGTACTATTGTTAAAAAAGGATGGAAAATCTATTCAGGTTTAGATCAAATAACTGAGAAAAATGGCTTATAAGTCTAGAGGGATATGTATGACAGTAAATAAATGACGTATGGATATTATATATTTTTTTCTTATATAAGTTAATTATTATTTTATAAACTTCGTTTACTTAGGATAACCAAAAATTTTAGAAGTGAAATCAGTGAAATAACAAACTATCCTTTTTGATGAAATTTTGTTTAAATTGTTAATTCATAAGCTATGTGGAGAGACTGCGAGACTATAGAAGATAGCATCATACACCTACCTGACGGCTGCGGCGTACATACTAAGATCCTCGACCTGCCTACTCACTTGAAAAATTGTTGAGACATTTTACTAACGAGGCTGGGCGGCTGCAGTCTGCACCCAGATACATAAGGCCGATATAACATGTAGATATATGTACACATTTATGAAGTAAATGTCGAAATTGTGCAGTTTTTAGAATTTGTGATGTATATGTATTTTTCTGCTTTTTTCATATAATTATTGTGTATTTGTCTTAAAAACAAGGTAGATTTTTTAGTTTACCACCTGGTATATACTATTATAATCTATTAATTAAGCACTCGTCCGGCATACAAGATATGAGTCCCACTCAACTTTTGTTGATATAAATAATGATTTTACTATGTAGTAAGTAAATTCCTTAATTGTTTGCAAGATCCCACCAATAATAACATTATTAGTATTGATAAAATAGGCCATCTAATTTCAATATATGGTATTTAATATAAATTTAAAGTCATACATATTTTATTATAATAATATTATTCTGGTATACAATGCTTAAATTAAATGAATGAGATAATTACCTTTTTTTAAGTGATACCGAATATATGCATACATATAGAAAATTCCTAAGTAACAAATAGTGTATTAAATAAACAGACAAGTTCTTAAAAATACAAAATACAGCGTTATTACTTGCAATATTGTGTAATAATATTCATTATTAATTTAAATAAAACTCAACTATATAGTACTAATTCCACCTTTATTAACTTGACCAGTTTCGTCCGCCTCAAAGGAACATTGGCAACTAGAGCGGTTTTTACTAGAGGATTATCAGACTCTCTGAGGTGGATGAAACCGGTTCAGTTTAATATTTAAGAGAGTCATAAGTGAAACGGCAAATAAATTTCAACTGTATGTGGAACGAAATTTCGGCCGCGTTGCCATTCGGAGAGCGATAGTCGACCTGTTTGCACGTTAATTTGTTTTGTGATGGCGTCGGGGGAATATATTCTTAATCCTTTCTATGCCGCAATTAGTTAATTGATAGTAATTAACATAAGAATTGGTGTAATTAGGGCGTCCATAGACGCTTTGGGCACTTAACCGGTTAAATCGTTTAAAGATGACTAAAAAAACGTTCCCCATGTACTTGAAAAAGAAAACATGTCAATGAATATACTATTATTATTACGAATATAATAATAAACATAACACAAAAAGGACGCATGTTGACTTTTTATGACAAATTATATTTCGTTCGGCTCGCGTCATTTGCACACTCCGCGCATCGCCTAGAAACGATCTTGCCTCAGCTGAGGTATAGCCTTAATACAAGTGGCATTAGTACTATAAAGTGGCGTTTTATTTAAACTAATAATATAATGCATTTCCACTATGAATTAACATAACAGTTAACACCATAAAAGAGATTATTGATATGTAACTAATATGGTGTTTTCCATGAAATTAATAAAACGATTTAAAATAAACTGTAATTCTATAACTATGATTAAATTTTCAAACTTGTCGGACTCTAACGACAGAATTTAAATATTTTCAAAATAAATTGCTTTTAAAGTATCATATTATCGTGTAGCTCTGTACTCTAATACAAAATGCCACACGATGTGGGTGTGAATAATATGAAAAATGGACAGCATTTTATATTGCAGTACAGAATAAGTTTATCGGTGTAGGTAGATACTATGCACTTTGGCAACACACCATCCGGATACGGTGGGAAAAGCAAGCTGACGTCACTGAAGTTCTTTGGCGTCATTTTTTTGGCGGCGACCGTAAAAAATTAAAGCTAAAATGAGATTGCACCCGGTAAGAATAAAACATCTGTTTTCTACAGAGGCCCCGTTTTTCTTTTTTGCAAGTTGCTGAAGGGTTAGCATTTTTTCACTGTCGTCGTGATACTATGAATATTTTATAGCTAAATGTGTTTAGCAAATTTGTGAGCTTTGAAGGAATATATTTTACGCCAACCAGTGTAAAACAAAATCTGGATTTTTTAATGTGCATGAAATACTTGACTTGTTATTCAGACTAGTGTGTATTTTGTAGAGATATTTTCTTTCTAAAATCATATATATGCACGACATGTATACCAACGTTGGACGGAATACGTTATTTAAATTTATATTGAGGTCATTTAAATCGGTTATAATGTTATGATTATTGTGTAAATCCTTTGACAGATTATAAATTTGTTTTACATGTTATTATCAAATTTATACATATCATAGTCAAACTATCTTCAGGGGTGTTTCTTCTATTTTATTAAAATAAAATCCTTATTTTCAAAATATACTTAACTTGGTAGTATTCCTTTTTACAATTAATAGTAACCTTTATATTAAAAATATAGAATAATCATTAATAAATAAAAATAAAATCGACATTAGGTCGAATCTGAATTATCCTGCTGTACCTATTTACTTAGGACTATAATTTAGTATTATGAATTTCTTGTCAAACTTAATGTAGGTGATGAATGTATTATTAAATTTTCATTAGGTATGTATGACAGATTTTTTTTAAATTTTAATAGTGGAAAAAAATATTTATATAAAATTGGTCAAAAACATAAACTATATTATTAAACGTAGCTATTATATTATTTGAATTTTCTATAAGATGATTGGAAAACTGAAAATCCGTATTTTCGTTTCGAAACAATGTTATTCAAATCCATAATCAAATACGTCCCACAGTTTAATTTATATGTGCACTGATTTTGTTCGTTGAATTTATATTATTAATATATTCCAAAATTATCATTTTTAAGTGAGACGATAGTACTATTCCTTTATTTCTAAATATGTTTTCGTGGATACTGTAGCACAATAACAAATTGACTTCTCTATAAAGTAATATTTTTTATCTATGTACGCTGTATATCCATTATTTGCAGTAATATCTACATTTTATGATGTTGGAATAATTATAGTCTATATTATTCATATATACGCTAACTAATATATGGATCATGCAATTGTTGAAATTTTTGTTTTTTTTTTGCAGATTATTGACATATTATTAAAAATTAATTATATATCTACATATTTAATATAAACCAAATTTAAGTAAGTATATAAACATTCAATTAGATCATACTTAATTTTGAAAAACACGTCTGAGAAAATATATTATAACCAATAGAACTCCGTCCGTGCTACAAGGCGACGTACTAATTGTGACAAATTTTAACTATTGGCCTTTTTAATACCTGCTCATCAGCGCTCTTCGAAATCAAGCTACTTTGGCAATCGGTTTTTGTTTATTAAATCAAAGTAGGTACCTACTATTTTAATTACTAACCGACGTCACGGCTTTCACCAATATTTTTATGATGTAACTTACTTGAACTTGCTAATAATTTTTAATTAACTATTTCTTTTATTCAACGAATAATAATTCACAAGATGGTGGGACATTCTTAAATCTTGTGAATTATTCGTTGAATAAAAGAAATAGTTAATTAAAAATTTTAATATAATATGTTTTTATACGACGATGTTTGTAAGAAAATCCTTAAATTGACTAGATTTAAAATAAATTTAGCTTGTTATTGTATCAAAGTTTCTGTTCCTATACTTCAAGTATGAAAACTTTACTTATCAATTCACCTCACCCTAATAAAGCTCTGAGTATTAGAACAGGGCTATGAATACACCACAAAAGTTCGGGCAACTCGTCCCGGAGTATGTTTTACAATCCATGTATGATTCGCTGGAGCGTGTAACTTTCCAAGGGGCGGGAGGGGGTGCCGCAGAAAGGAAGGGAAGGTCTCAGGACAAGAGAACTGGAGTACCTCAAGAGCCTTCGTTTTGCGGTGACCACTTGTTACACATGCCGGATGTGCTACCTCCCCCGCATCGCTTCCGGTAGCTTTAAACAAAATTTCTCTTGCGTTGGATCACTGTGGTGGTTAAATTTTGCGGCGGTCATTTTATATCTATTGTATATGAATAAGATAACAAATCGTCTACAAGTACATAATATATAATAGTATAATATATATATATATATATATATATATATATATATATACATATATTAGATGTAATATTCAAGACAAATATTGAAATAAATAATTACAGACACTTAGATGTTTTATTTATTATACTTTTTATTAGTAGGTACTTACCATCTTCAGTTTAATTTATTTAATATTTTACTCTTTTATTCAATCGATGGATATAATTTGTAAATATCTGCGATTCTGAAATTATTATTTATATTCAATTAAATATTTGTATTTTCATTAAATTCTGAAAAAGTACTGCGTATATTTTTTGTATAATATTACTGTTTATTATTGAAGAAAATTTTAAGTTAAGTTTATTTTAAGTTAAAAAGTTATTATGAAAAAGTTGTTAAATGTAATTATTATTCATTACTCCATTAGTTTATTATATTTGAATGAATTTGGAAAAAAGAATCAGTATCTATATTTTGATAGATTTTATATAAAAGTTGGAGCTACGAGTTTAAGTTATCATTGTTATGAAAACACTTTTAAAAGTTTGTTTAATAATTATACTGATGACTATGCAATATTTTTATAGTCTTTATGGAAATGTAACTGTGATATATTTACGAACGTATGTGTTAATTTCAGCGTCATAGCACGTGAAAGCATTTTCATGCTTTACAGTTGGTGATAGGACTGACTAATAGAAGATTTATAAGTAGTTTGGTGAACCGTTGTAATATCTTTATAGTATAAATAAATCACTGCTAAGATAACGATCCTTGATTTGTGGCAGCGGGGACGTAATGAATACATGTCTTCGCTCTACCTTATACAACAGAAACCCCAGGAGAATAATAGAAAAGCCATTATCTACGTTTAAATATTTAAGTCTCCTTGACCCTGAGTGAAAACTGGTGGTCGATACACTGTGGTTCGTGAGCCACATATAGTACACACGGTTTTATAAAATCATTGGATGCAAAAATAAAACTACGATATTTTCAAAACATGTCAAAATATCGAAAACAGATTATAGTATGTATGAATCATTATTATGGTTTCTCAATGTTTTATCTATGGCATGAAAGTTTGGACGCAAACCAAGGAAGTACCTATCAAAAAGTGTTGGGTAAGTGACAGTGTTGACGCATTTTCAAAATTCTTTTGACTAACATGGTTACTAATATTTATCTTCAAATAAATAGGAAAGAAAAGCATTATAATTATAGAACTACCGTATCTTGTTAAAATCCTGATGGGATGAAAATGCATCATTTATCAGATTATTATCTAAGGAAAAATCAACGGAATACGCTATATTTCTGGTACTAGTGCTAGTCCACGACCTCAGTGTGTACCGTCTTGATGGTGACCGACTTCCGTTAAAAAAATATCCCAAGTCGTAGAAGATATTATCAATTCTGCTGTTTTAAGTATAAAGAAATTATTTTCGCGATTTTTGTATTCGCAGGTAATGAAGCAATCCTAATTTTGTTATAGCTCTTGTTAATGTAAACATGAACTAATTTTATTATATTTCATCCTTTGATATTGAATTGGAATTACTGTAGTTAATAAGAAAAGTAAGCATCCAAATTTGTACATCATGCTACTGAATATGCAATTTGATTTCACAACACAATGATCTTCAATTATTGTACCTAATAACCATTCAGATTTATATGATCAATAGAAAATTTGCACCGGGCGGTTTTACTATGTTCTACTAATTATGTTTATTAAGCATATTTTCAATTCATTTAACCCTACACTGCATGACATTTTCTTTTTTAACGAAAAAAATATATGTGTTGTGAATTATGATAAAACCATGGGAAAAATATTAAAAAAAAAATATCAACTTTTTGTATTTTTTTATTCAAATAAACAATATGATGCCAAATGGCATCTGCATGCAATAAGGTGAAGTACATTTTTTTATTTTTAAAGATATGACAATTTTTCAAACAGTTTTTATTTTGTCTTCTCCTTGTCATTCAATGCTCGTTTTTTGAAATTCATTCTGGTAAAGAAATTAGAAATTGAGAACCAAATCATTACAGAAGTACACGCAAAAAGCAGTACGTTAATGCATGATGATGCCAAATGGCATCACAAACATTTTTCGAATTATTTCTATATATTTGATATTCAGCATTAAAATGCTAATATAATAATAAAGTACATACCTGAGTGTATCACGAAATATTTTTTTGTGTTCTTGGATGGACTTTTTTTTGGCTAAAAAGCATATTTGAAACAGGTGAATTTCAGGTTTAACCGTTTTCACTTCCGTCAGAGTTTATTTGAAGTTTTGTAATAATTTGGAGACATCTGCTAATTAACTGTACTACTAATTACTTAGTATATTTACTAATGAAACATAGTAAAACATTTTAAAAACGAATTCGTAGATGGGGTTAGTAATATTTGCATTAAAATATCATGATGCCAAATGGCATCACTATGTAGTGTAGGGTTAAAGATCTCATGCATACGATAGCCAGTCATATGTTAGGAAAATTGCAATGTATCGTAGATGAGGTAACATCAGTGAATATAACTGCTGCAAGCTAGGTGATCGTCACTAAAACCAAAATGCAGTATGCCTGGACTCGTCACATGCTACGTGGTGTGTGTAAACGTCCATATAAATCATATATGTGATAAACAGCTCGATGTTGTCAGTGGGCGTGTCTGTAGGCAGCAAATCAATCAGTTCTAAAATGTTGTGCTACTCATATTTGAGTAGTTTATATCAAAAGTTTACCGACCTCTGGCTGGGCAATAGGCATACCGTCCTCTGTTACGTTTTGTAGGTTAGAACTTTTCCGACCGCTTTCGGCTGGAGACTTAGACTACTAAAAGGTCTCATTAGGGGAAGTTTGCGAGTGGTCAGATCAAAGGAATACCTGTGCGGGACCCCGAGGCCGGAAGCCCACCCTCGAATCCTGGCGCCCCTCGACGTGAGGCCTCACTTGTAAAGTTACCTCGAGTGTCTTGAGAGGAACTTTGAGACTTTGATTGTAAGCTATCATGTACGTGCATGAATATTTCAAAGTCTCTCTTCTACTCCCAAAGTGATGTGGGAACTTCTAGCAACTTTTGTTATAAGCTCTCCGGGGGTAATTGCTGAAATATTTAGTTATCGACGCATAGGGTAAGTTAGCGCATTGTATTGAGAAATCAAAATTTTGAGTTGAAGCAACGAATTTCTGGTAAATTAAATAAACTTATTTACTAAAATTTAGCCAAAATACCTAATACATATTATATTCATTCAAAAGCGGATTAAAGAACAGTAGTACCATATTGAAAACACGCCAGGCCACACGACGTGCCTCCACCTGACACGGACATGCAAATCATATACACGAGGGGCCACGAAACCAGATAATTGTATTAAAACAAAAAACAAAAACTAAGAAAAAAAGAATATTTAGTTCATGAAATAAATCAACATATTATATATTTATATATAAGTTAAAAATAGCAGTTTGAGAGGATACACGAATATTATAATATAATGTATTATTAAAGAAGATGATATTGACAACCGACGCGTGGGATCACCTATTGGCTAGAAACACATTGCCGGCGAAGCGTCGGGTAGCGTGTTTTCCCTCGCCTCTATTACGTTTATCCGGATTGATTCGATCGCGTGGCGTGTAGACGCATCGCGTCACGTTGGGTGTTTAAAGTAATTTTTGTTCCACAATACATAATAGATAAATACTATTAACACCAATAGGCATAATTTCCAGGGCCTATAAACCTTTTAGCCTACAATATTTCACCAGACAGAATAAATAAACAACAAAACAAATATATTATATATAAAGTAGGTAACAGAAGATTTTGATTAAAAATGTTTATTTATGTATTTGAATGACAAAAACAACAATAAATATGTTACGTCGTCGCGTTCCTTAACAGCCTTAATAAGTAAAGACACATGATTGTAGCATTAAAGATAAATATTTTTTAAATATCTCAGAAAACTTACCTGTTGGAAAAAATCCTATAGAAAAGGTCGAGAAAACCGCGTATCTGTAATTGTCCAAGTGAGTGATCTTGTTTTATTGCTATCGATCCACATGTCATTCATGTGAATTATATCTAATCTTTATACCCTAATCACATTGCCTATTACAAAATTTATTATGATTAATGGTGATAAAAAAAGTGTGCATTTAGCAAGCGCTTGGAGGTCAATGCATGTATTCTATAACAACCTAATGCAACTGTTCAACGCGTTCATGCTACCCGTGTTTTTATATGTTAGTGAGGTGTGTCATCTTACCAAGGCCCAATGATCTTGATTTTTATTTCCTCGGAGTATACTGGTATAAATACCCGAGTTCGTGAACTGACAAGTTAGTTCTCGGTTACGGATGCAATCAGGAAGCGGTACTTCAGAATATGACCAGGACATGTGCTCCAGATGCCGTTCGAGAGTGCGATACTCCACACTCGAGTGGCACTGTTGTATGGACTCCATCACTATCGCCGACCTTCTCGTGCAGCATAAGCCATCCACGCGCTGCAGGTTTCACATGGGGAAAGGTACGAGATATGGCGATGGACCAAAGAAATTGGCACGATATTGTGCATGTCATATGTTTGTCTCTTTTGCTTTATAGGATGAAGTAGTAATAATACTTGAATGACCATGTTCGTTTCTAAACAGAGCAAATAACCCCCTACAAAGTAAAAGTAATATTAATTATATATTATCGTTTTATGGCCATTTGTCACTAAATCAAAAACATTGAAAAACATTATAATTATTCTATAAAGCTGTGGAGTTAAACCCGCAACCCATGGTTTTATGCAGATACTCTACCAACTCGGCTACTGTGAGTGCAATCCAAGCGACCAATCTGAGAGAACACGTGATAAATAAAAAAAAGTATAAAGTGAAGTAGTAGTTAGTTATGCAGTGAGTCATTAAAATACATCCTATGTAGGTTGTACGAATTACATGATATTGGTTACGTGGGATTATTCTAGATTCAATATGTAAAATAAATATATTTCAATTTTAATTTATTTATAATTTAGAATGCATAAATCATAATATCCTAAATGATATTTTGGTAATGAATGCAAAAGAAAAGCGTTAAAGCTTGATGCGATCGTCTTCATAACTTTTGTTTTTTTTGTTGTGTGACTGTTGCAACGTTTGTTTTATATTCATTTATTGTTAATATTATTTCATGACACCATAACGGAAATCAGCGGTGGTGCGTTTTGATTACAATTATAACTGATTACAAAATTAAATACAAAGGACTTTTAAATTACCATGATTGTCATAATAATGTAAACGTTAATGTAGGTTTTACAATAATATCGACAACTTAGCTGCGGTTTACTCCGCTGAGTTTGACAGATTTAATTAGTTTTTGCGTTTGATCACATTATTTGTAGACATATATTTTGTATTCTCCGAATAACCAATGTTGTTGTCTTTGTTAATATTGAAATTCAACCTTAATAATTCAGGTTACAAAAACTGAAAGCAAAATTGCACGTAGTAATGCAATTTCATCTTGTTATTTAATATTGTATATTGCATCATGTGTAAATTATTCCATGGAATGATTTATTTCACTACGCATATTTTTCTATTTTTAATGTTTTACAACGAATTCCTACTAAAATATTAATATTAGTTTTGAAATAAAAAATAATATTTTTTATGAATTTTATTTAATAACAGTGTTTAAATATTATATTCAATGTAGCCTTAGATGCAAACCATTACTAGAATCATTCGTATCCGCGTGAACTACGGTATATCAAACGTAATTTGTGGATTCGATGGGAATATCTACAATCCAAATGTTAATTTTCACACCAGTAACCTAATACAATCGGATTGGTTATTTGGGTACTTGGAGATAAATTCGGTTATTATGTAGAATTTGAAACAATACTTACTATTAATTGTATACAATAAAGACACCTTGTCGATTTGTTATTTTGATTTTAGTTTTAATACATCAGTCGAGCAGAAGTCCAAATATCTTAATTTGTTTCGAAAATATGTATTCATTTGCCGGATCCACATTTTAATGATTAACGAAAAGTACACCACGCAGATAAACTTGACTGGACTATTCTTTTTCATCCAACAATGATCCTGTCTCGTTTCAGAGATGATTATCAAGCTATTATGTGTTGGAGTTTAATGTTATTATGTATCGAAAAAAATCCGGTTAGTTGGTAAAGAACGTTACTCAGAGTAAAAGAGTACTAATTGCTTTGTATAAAAATGTGATAATAAGAATATTGATCAAAGTAAAACCTGGAATAAAATTCATTGTAAATGTAAGCAATGTACCTAGGTATGTCCACCGTAAATTTTTATATTGTAATTTTTTCCTTTTTTTAGCATTAATAATATAAATAAAATGGTTATAAAATTAACCTAATAGACATCGCTCCCACGTCATATGCAGTGTAAAAGAGTAGAAGCAGTGAGTGAGGTATAATCATGCATGTGAAAGGCTTTTAGACCCTTAGATGGCCATGACGACGTTTCAACCACAATATCTATAAGATGTCCTATGGACGGCTGATATTAAGACTAGGGGGTAAGTTTCATCACTGATTTATGAGTATTGGGTTAGAATCTTGCAGGCCGGTATACATTGGCACGGTTTTTTTTATTGACATTTGTGTATTTGCATTTAAAACCTTCACCTTAGCTTAAAGGGTTAAATGAATGATTAACAACAATACATATTCACATTGTGAGCTACCATACTGTGACTTTTGTTATTATAATACGAAATGTGAACCAAATATATACGTTTAGCAAAACCAGCTGTTTTTAGATACTAGTAGATTTCGTTTCATATCAATTCCAGCTTATTGCATCAAAACGTTAGCTCTAAAATCTACCCTTGCGAACTGGTTAAAGAATAAAATGTATTTCAATACATAATTACTATCATTAGAATCATTCTCATCCAACCTTTGTCACCGAGTATTTCAATTAATGGAACGAAATTGAATTAACGTCTTGCCATTATTTCCGATCTGACTTAATTTGGCCAGCTTTTAATTCGTTCTCCGTTTTAATAAGCAATTAACCTTGTCGGGGTGTGTCTTTGACATGCCTCGCCACCAGTGGTGCCCGTAGTCAAAATGCAGTCTCCATCAAAACAAGTTTTGAAAAACACTGTTCTCGTAAATGTGGAAGAATGTACACTCTAAAATATATAACCAAGCAAAATTATAGCCATACCTACTCTAGAAACCAATATCACAGCGCTATTCTTAATATGTTGATACCTTGATACTTAGAAAGCAACGAAGACTAGTAACTAAACAATTATTTAACATGTACATTGATAAATAATTTTTGATCCCAAACAGTTGATATAATATCCAAGTGCCATAAATATTGATATGTAAATACAGCGAAAATTTAACAAAGCTGATCATTAATTAATTTACATACGGTTTTAATAAGAGAAACATCAGAAGTATATTATGTGATACATACTGAATAATTACAAATATAAAGTCAAATAATTCTAATACACACATGCATAATATTTTACTCATATATTTTCATTAGCATTTAAGGTTCATTTTCTTCGTGGCCTTAAATTTTCAAATCCTTAGAAATATAACTTCCTCAATTTTTAGTTGAAGAATTAATCGGACATCATCTTCAGTACTAAACTGTGTGGTTTCGTAGGCCAGGTGAATATAGTGGATGTGCCGTGAATAAGCATTTGTTTGGTAGAATTAAATTATACAACATAATAATTTAAAATATATTTAACTTTATATATTGGTTTATTGTGCTGTGTCTACCTTCCCAGCAAAGATATTTCTTATTTTATATTCCTTTTCTAGTAGTGCTGAGAGAATTCGCCAGCCTCATAAACTGCCATGCAATCAGGATGTACCTTAACAATCCACCGTTGCGTGACGTCACTGCTCATTGTGTCAGCTTTGCTAGGACAAAATTTAATGGCAGATGGTTTAATTAACAAATTACGCAACGCAACGAGCGCCGGGGTCCTGACCTCCGGTACCTATGGCATGTCATTACTACAACATGTTGATTTTCCCGACAAAATCATCTGCTTTGATTTCGTTCAATATACAATATCTTTAATAACTAATACGGTGTCACTAAAACAAGCTGATACAACGGTAAATTACTATAGGGCAGGAGGGTTTGGCTGTCAATGTGTTAGTGTTCAGGAAAATAATATGATAATTATACCTAGCTTTCATATTATAATTGAAATTAATAAGCATAAACACCAGTTAATGATACTTTAAATAACAGTTTAATCTTATGAATTTGATAACTTTATTAACTATTATACGATTTTCACCTTGAATGCAATAAGTGTTTTTTTTTTTGCTTAGACAGAATTAACGTAATCGTTAACTGTCAAACCAAGCTATAATGCTGTGCACACTTTTTAACATTTATGATCAGTATAATCCAGCAACTCATCATGAATATAGTCACGTTTGAACAACGATATCAAATTATCCAAAATTACTTTAAAAATCGGTCTTCGATTCGCGCAACTTATAGAAAACTTTGTGATTTTTATGGCGCATATAATCGTCCACCTGAGTAAATCATCCGCCAAACTGTAGATACACATACTCTATAAGTGGTTCAATAATACCGGTGGATACGTCGAATTAGTGTGCGCACTGAAAGTAATATCACCGCAGTAAATGAATCTGAGGAAAAAGATCTAAATTTATTGATTGGAAACTGGCCCGTTGTTTTATCGAAAAATTGCGTTCAGTGATGAGACTCATTTTTGGAGTATCGAGCAAGCAAAATCGCCATATACGGAGTGAGAGCAACCAAAAAGAGATCATAATGACTCCATCACATCCACAAAAAATGCACCATTTGGTGCAGTTTACACGCTGGTAGCATCATCGGCCCTTATTTCTTAAAGACGTAGAAAACCAATTTTACCGGACTATGATTAATAAGTTTTTAAAAACTATGGATGCCGAGATGTAGTTTCAAGCGCGTACCATACGGTCACTGCAAGCATTGACTTAAGTTGATTTCGAAAAATGGACATGTCAATAATTAGCCTCTAAGATCGTGCGATTTGACACCTATGGATTATTTCCTGTAAAGTTACGTGAAGTTACTGTTTTATACTAATACATCAGCAACAATTGACGCCTAGGAAGCCAACATTTTTCGTGTTATACGGCCAGCAGTACTCGAAAAAGTGGCACCAAAATTCGCTTCGTCAAGAAAAACCGCGGTACCCATATGCTCGAAATCTTAAAAAAAAAAAATTAGTGCTAATTGGACTTGAAAAATACTCTTTATGTTTTTATTGTTATTTGAAGATGAGTTGAATTTTGGTGTCTGAATAGAAATTTAAGAATAACTTCGTCATAGAATATTTTTGATGACGTGGTTTGCTAATTTAAAATAAAGCGAGTATAAAAAAATATCCTTATAAAGGGACCAAAACGTCATAAAATTTGATAAAAACATTTTAAAAGTGAACCCATGGTAAATACGTCACCGTCAAAAATTACCACTTTCCCCATGCATTGCATCAGTGTATACTTAACACAATAAGATTGTGGCATTTATATTATGTAATTCAAAACATGAAAAATGAAAAATGATCAAGATATTTAAATCAATAGACAATTCGATTAGTTAACAAGTTGTTTTATTTTTTATAAAAAACTTAGTATTATAACCTAAGTTTGAGTACTAGCTTTTCATTAAATCTTGATTAAAGATATTGTCACCGAATAAACACATGTGTATCTATTTTAAAGTTTTTGGGTATATGTAAATATGATGAAAATAATTAATAAGAAAGATATCTATAGGTATAATAATAACG
The DNA here is from genome assembly GCF_057557595.1 of Rhyacophila brunnea. NCBI lineage: Eukaryota > Metazoa > Arthropoda > Insecta > Trichoptera > Rhyacophilidae > Rhyacophila > Rhyacophila brunnea. The sequence continues at coordinate 39,223,818 of NW_028232752.1, forward strand.
TTAGTGATATAAATCAAACTGAGTCGTAAACTAATATTTTTTATATAATGGTAAATGTCAAGTAATAGACTCATTTTATAAAGTATCATGGTATACCACCAAGTGAATGTTAAATCATTTGAAAAGATTCACAGTTTATTCTTGGATTTTATTAGTGAAATACTTGTCGTGCATCTTGTTTTGTTGACAGTCTTATGAATGTCATAAGAATTCATGGCATTTCGTAGTCACGTCTCGTTCAATATATTATGAATGACAGTTTAAAGAAGAAGCAAATTTTTCCAGCTTCCAAAAACATCTGTATTGTAGATAAGAATGGTTATTTGTCACAATGCGGCAATATTGTATGGCGCTTTTCTGAATGCACAAAACTAGAATACATTTCGCTGTGTGGATAAAGGAGAAGAGATAAATAAAAAATGAAACGGATACTTGGCTTGCCTAGAAATGCTTGCTCACAGAACGGTCTTGTCGTTTTTTTGCAATTTCAACAAAAAGTGACATAGGTTAGATAGAATTTTCTTGAAACGTTGGATGTTAAATTTCCCTATATTTTACATATTCAGCGGACCTAAATAACTACAAAAATATGCGATGTATCACTTACTATACCCGCAATAAATGGTATTGTTTCAGAGATAAGTTGATGTTTTACGTAGTCAAAGATATTTGGAGCCATTTTCATTTGTTTATTCTCCCATAAATGCTATGTAGATTTGTCCAAGATAATAAAAATACATTTAAAAAAATATATAACATGATAATAATATGAAGAACGCGGAATTCAATTTACGTACTAATTAAAAAATATATTACAAAGTATTAAGATTGGTTCTAGATTAATTTGTATACCACTTCTGAGTATGCCTTTTTTACTAACCATAATTTACTTGCTTTGCCGGGCTCTAAATTTATTAGGTATATATCTTTCTGCAAATTATAGACTTAAGATTTGGTATATTGGTACTAATGAGATGATCATGCGTTGTATCGGTCTATAAATACCTTAAATTGGGCATTTCTATAATATTTTATTACATGTAATATTTAAAACAAAAGATTTTGGTAAGTTGTGAGCTTGAAGAAACATTACTCGTTAACATATTATATACTTTTATCAAGTAACTATATGAAAAATTTATGCTTATATTTATATTTCTAACAATATAGACGTATTTTCAAAAATATGGTAGTGTAAAAAGAGCTTTATATAACCACGATAAAATGTCATCAAATAAAGTTACAATTGAAAGTAAAATAGTATACGGAAATATTCAATGGAATCGCGACGCAAGGATGACTATATTATTTGAAATAAAGTGCATTGTAATTTGTACTGCTTCTTAACTATAATAGTATACTATAACAGATAACGCCAATGTCGCAGATCGTTTAAACCATTCCTTTATACCTGAGGATCGTGACCATTCTGAAATACTGTCAAACTGTAACTGTAAACAAGATTCACCGTACCAACCGGATCCTTCACTTTTATTTCTCTGCAATTTCAAAAATAACATTTTCTGTCATCATTCACTACTATATCTTGTGAGCCAGATAACGTATGCATCAATTTTTTTTTTAATTATTAAAAACTTAAATTGGTAAAATACATTCATAAAAATCATTTAATGATACACATTGAGAATAAAAAAATCTTTCTATTGATAAAATGTTATTAGTGACTTATTATTTATTATACTCGTATTAAAATTACTATTATCTAATAAAATAGTTTCAAAACTAAACAGACCTAACAAAACACTACCAATTTATCAGTAGGATAGCAACAAAATTGCGCTGTAAATTTAAAGAAAACTCATATTAAGTTCAACATTAAAATGAAAAATGGTAACACTGAGATAGAAGCATTAAGCTGGAGTTTACAAGGCGAGTCTAGTTTTTGAGTAGTGAAGCTTTTTTCAGGTTTTCTGAAGGAATTTTGCACAGCGAATTAAAGCAAATTACCTGGGGATGCCAGTTAGGGGTTAACATTATAAACAATCACATTTTTTCGTTTTGGGGTTTTTTAAAAATTTTATATATTAAAATTTATAATAATTGAAGAACTGAAGAGTAAAGGAGTCCAAATGCATAGTTGACCAAGTTAAGTATACTGACTTAAAAAAATGTGTTTTCTATGGACTTTTCTGATGTTTTTTTTATATGTATGCTTATAAATTTACAAAGAAACAGCATTTCCTGACTTATTATACAAAAACGTTTACATAACAGATGAAGGCGTTGCATGTCATGATTTGAAAACCTCCGTGATTGGTATGAGTGCAGTTATATTGAACAGTTTTGGGTAGCAGTTGACAAGGTGTAGGGTATCTCAGTGGTGGCTGACCTCCGACAGGGGATGGCATTGGACGAATAATATAACTTTTTATGCAAAGTAGTTATATCTATGAATCTTTTCTCATGCAATAATATGTATCTACGTGTTAACAACTCCTTACTGCTTTTGTACTTATATATCGAGTGCTTTAAGTCAGACAACGTTATCTACAAAAAAGTGTTTTTTTTTTTTTTTTGAGATAACGTTATTTTACATTTACGGCTACATGATAGTCAAACAACGTTATGTCAATCTTTTCTAATTTCTTATTAAATCGTCAGTAAAGTTTAACGCTAATTACATAAGTTATCCTTGTTTTCATATTTTTTTAAAACTATCCCTATAAATTTTAACATCATCATAAGCAAGATAAATGTACAATACACAATGAATTATAAAATATTAACATTAGGTTTTAAATAAACATTTCCCTTGTTAAGTTACAAGAATCTAAAATAACGATTTTTGGCTCTCCTGTAAAGTTGCACTTTTGTAGATAGTGTTGTTTGGCACTAAGCCCTCGATATTACCTGTTGTCTGCAATTAAAAACCTTTGTGTGTTTATTAATTATTTATTTCAAGTTGCGTTCGATGTAATAATTAATTTGTTAAGGGGGGACATGCTCAGCGTAGGTCAAAATGGAGCTTTTATTATATTTTCAAAGTATGATCCTGGACATTCCTTAAACGTTGTAGATAATCTATTTATATAATTGTGTAGCCATATTATCCTTTATATTTATTTTAAACATTTGATGACTGCATAAAGTATTTTTATTACATAAAATAGTATTCTTTTAAACCTCTCGCTCTAATGTTTTTAGAATATTGTCATATTTCAGTACATAAATGTGCAGTGGTGTTAAGATTTTTTACATTTATTAATTTTTAAATGCATTTATAAAACCATCAGTATAATTTATGTCGACATTATTATAGTGAAATATTTACAATAAAAAATTATATTAAAAAAAGAATACATTATTATTTATAGTATAAAATAGTATAAAATGCAAAAATGATTTGCCGTGATAATGTTGTTAGAAGAAAAATTGCTGTCGGCTAGTATATTATTTTTTCGGAATTTAATAGTATTAGTATTATGCGGCTATGTTATGGAACTTCAACGTCATAATAATATTATTTAAGTCAAATTCAAAAATATTTACAGTAAGTAAAATTAGTTTTCTCTTATCCGAGGATACCGGTACTCAAATAAAGTTAATTCCCTAATCTCTCGAATAGAAAGCTTTCCCGAATCACAATCCCTGGTACCAGTAGACTGCTGGATGATAATAACAGTGACCACCTGGTCTTTTGTGTACCGACGCTCTTCTCTTTAATTAGTTCTCATTAGAGCTGAACGCAAAATTGCCGGGGACGTCCAAAGCCACGAGATAAAATAAAACGAATACAAAATTGTCGTTTTTAATCATCTTTCAACTTGGTATATTATCAATTATATTAATTTCGGCTAATTATTATTTTGGTCGATAGATTATTTTGATTGTTATAATGCTATTATCAAAACTACAAAATAAACAGCAACTGGTGTACAATCAGATTATAAAAAGATTTTTGAATAATTCATAGTTTTTGTATATTATTTAGAGTACTCAAAGTAGCACAACGCGGTATGGAGAGGTGCATGTTGGGCATAACGCGAAAGGACAAAAAGAGGAATGAGTGGATAAGGAAGCAGACAAGGGTTTGCGATGTGATAGAGTTCATTGATAGCCTCAAATGGAGATGGGCTGGACACATTGCTAGAAGAAGAGACAATCGTTGGACAAATTTAGTTATCCGGTGGTATCCAAGATGTAAAAAACGTCCGCAAGATAGACCTAGAGGCCGCTGGATTGATGAAATGATAAAGTTCTGCGGAAGTACGTGGCAACGCAACGCACAGGACCCTAGAGAAATGGAAGCAGCTTGAAGTAAAGTAAAGTGAATCCAGCAGCGAATAGATTCAGGCTGATGATGATGATGCTATATTATTTAATCGTTAATTAAAATTCCATATAAATATGGTTATCTATACAGTTTTATTTTTTAGTAATGTGAATTTTGTTATAGAAATGTATGCTTTGAGCAAGAGCCCAATATGTGGAGAAAATAGAATAGATAAGAATCAGTATTATTTTGCAAAAAAATGTTAACATAACTTTCATTACGTGGAAGCCCACGTGTGCCGCTCAGAAGCAATAATGGTAATTCTTAATTTTAGTATAAAGTAATACTGAAATTGCATGTCGCCTTTTCCACATATTTAAAAAAAAAGTTATGATAAGTGTGGGTACTTGAGTGAATCATTGAGGAGGCGTCTATCGTTTTCTTAGTGGCGTTAAAACCATATAATAATCATGGCCTAATACAGCATTCGCCTATAGGTATACAGTTTTGGACTCACAATATATTTAAATCTCTACACAATTTCTCAATCTCGTATGAGGTCAATCAGGTCTTTGTTTACCTTCTGGCTCCCCCAATTATCAGTATTTTCGTACATTATTACATTATATAATATACTTGATTTAGCCATCTAAAGCAGCCCAATTGGATGGACTTAGGTAACATAATGTTATTTAAAAATTAATTCGAATTAACTATTCTGCGGACGGACTGCACGATGTGTGGGTTCTCGTATGAAACGTACATCTCGTTGATGTACCAGTTGTGATACCACACAGCATTCTCCGCTCACATGAACTCAGCGTTGACTCCATATTTCTGGTCATGCATCAGGTTTCCTATCCATTCAGGACAAAATGGATTTTAAGTATTTAAAATTGTAAATAACTTATTTTTACGTTATTTTTAGTTACCGGTTACTTCTTATGGTTAGAAACACAATGAAACGGATGTTGTTTAGCGGGTCGAATAAAAAGAAAGCATTTACACGGCAGATTTTAAAGCATCATAAAGTCGCCTGAAAATTCTTAATAAGATTTTTAATGGGAATTCTCCCGGGAAAATCTTTTTGGCATTTTAAGAGAAATAATATTTTATGGACGCCATATAACGCGCTTATAAACCCCATGGTTATTTTTACTTAGACAGATACAAAGATATTAAAAAAAGTATTAACAGCTCGTTACTTACTTTATTGGCGGGTAAAATTTTGCTTTACCATTTGCTATATTTTTCCACACATTTTATGAAAAGCTTTGAAAATAATATAACGTGCATTCATTCGATCGTAGAACGGCAGGCTGTAAGTATAAATGCTCGGCATTATATGTTCATATAACACGAAAGTGTCACTTTGAATCTTTCTATATCGTCTGCGTTCATTGTTTTTATTCTTGTCCGACCAGACTCGATGGTTTTGATCAACAAGTCATACCGTGAGTGTAAAACAAAGAAATCTGAAAATTTTTCAGTTTTGAGATTAAATGCAAAACAACTGCAAAAGTCGTGAACTTGATTAATGTTAAAGTGAAGTAACTGAAAGAACATGCAATACAATGTAGATATAAACCAAATATAATGATTTTTTCGTAGAAACTATTTGTCCTAACAAAACGACGGCTTCATACCAATAATATGCCATTTGACTTCATACGTACAACTCAGATGTTATGTATTATTTAAACAAACCATAATATTACAAAACAAAAATGTAGTGAATAAAATCAATAACATGTTACTAGCACAAGCGATAATAGTTTGCAGTGACATTTGTAAAAAAAATGTAGTTACGATCCTGAGATCAAATGATACAAAAATCTTTGGTCTAAGTATGTACTAACTTATGGTATAAGCCAATGTCGAGAGGATTTAATTGGTATCAAAGTTGTTATATCACATTATTGGCTATTATTGACGATTGCTCACGATAGCCAGCGTGAATCTGCGAGTCGTATTATTAATACTTTCCGTAAGGTTATAATATATTCAGTCTTCAATGAAAATTATTACACTACTAATTTAAGTGAAACATTATTGGGACTAAAATAATGCGAATTTTAATTTCGATGAAAGAGTACAAAACCTAATATATATTGGTAGGAAGATATTTAAAAATGTGTTAATAAAATTATGTTTTACAAGGTAAGGCATTAAATTAAATATGAAGCTTAATAAAAAATCTTTTTGAAAGCATCAAAATAAGACTTCGAGGGTACGTGTTTACGCAACGTAGCCTTCGGGATGGCAATTCCCATCACGCATCGGCAGCTGTCACTCCAAGGTGTCCTTCGCCAGAAATTTATGTGCTCTACTTCTTTTCCTGGGTAAGTAACATCCCGGTCAAAGAGTATCCCTTGTGTGGCATAAAGAACTACCGTTGAAAAAAATTGATATCATTTTACTATATTAGTTTACTATAATAACTCTGGTAAAAATATAGCCAAAGTATTTTATGCGAATATTATTTTGTGATAATATAATTGAAGTGTCCGATTGATCAGTGATTTTAGTATGTATTTCCATTTTTTTCTATTGTCTTTATGCCTGTTTGTTCCATTATAGCTTAGAAACAACCTAATTAATAAGGATGAAACTCTAGACAGCTTTATAGACTACACTATTATCACCAATTAAGTAGAGTTTCATTTAGATATCTATTAACATTCCAAAATAAACTAATTAAATATTAAAAAAATATGTACTTATAAATTCTTTACGAGTAGGTAACGTAGTCAAATAGCAGTGGTGGAGTGGTTAGGTGAGTTGCAAATAGATGGGCGTGTGCCTGCATTCAACCTTGGTCAATCACGTGAACTTAGTTGGAGTTTATAATAAAATTAAACCACAAGTAAGTATAGTAGACATATAGTAGCGGTAGAGTGGTGAGGTGGGGTAGGCACGTAAGCATTGATCCAACTAGCGTATATAAAAATAATTTGAAAAAAGACAAATTGAATCAGTCTATTTTTCATTCCGTATATATTTAATTTTTTCCGTACCTCACGTACACGACGTTGCGGGCTATTGCTAGTATCTGGTAATAAACTAAAAACTTATAAATACGTGTATATTAATAACGTTTGATATTTTCCATTTACTTACTAGTAGGCATAAGCAAGAACACAGATTGTTACTTATTGTTACTTATTATCATTTTGAGTAGGTAGTTTGAAAATTAGTAACAAATAATTACAAGATAAAAAGAACTTTTTATATAGGTACCACGTTTTTAAATTTTCTGTTGAATCATATAAACTTGACAATTCTATGTATTAATAAAAACTTATTATTGTACTTGATATAAATACTGAATAAATAGAGAATATTGAAATGTCATTTTGACATTTCATATTGATTTCCATAGTAACGCACGTATATATTAATAATTTAGTTCCTAGGACCCCCTTAGCAACCAACAATAATAACTTTCCATACAAAACAGAATTAACTGAAACTGAATTAAATTCTGCTTAAAAATGGCAAAACGTACTAAAAGAATGCATTGTCGTAGTGTTCTGATATATTCTAAAAGTTTCAAATGTCTAGCTAGTCGGGAAGTTAGTTAAAAATCTTCAATCGTCCAATACAAATCTTGGACAAACAAGAAAAAATGTGTACTGGACAAACAAGAATACGAGCTAATAAAAACGTGGTAAAATATGATAACGTTAGCCACTCGTAAATATACGTGAGGCCCGCGGTGACCGAGCGGTAACATATCTGCTTATAATTCCATGGATCCCAGGCTTAATTAAATCCCTGGTCTGGAAAATTCACATGTTGTTTTTCTAGGTATTGATACCTATGTGTGTAGACCGAGAGTGTGGACTTAATAGGTTAAGCAAGGGGCTAACATCCAAACATTCACAAAGCATTCGATGAAATTAAACACTGCATTTTGCTTGAAAAACTCTGATGGTTGATTTTTTTTTGATTTTTATAATCGATGTACTTGTCATCTTTAATTAATAAAAAAAAACATAATTTCTCGTAAGAACAAAAATCTTTTAATTTTACCTCCACTTTGTGGAAGTCTATAATGATCCTCTTAGGATCAAACATGATGATGTATGTGTATGTAAGTATACGTAAGCTTATAATCAGGACAGAATAATAACTACAAAAAAATATTCTAAAATACATTTCTCGCAAAATTTACGTCAATAGCTCGATACACTGCCAATAGGAAATTTCGAAGTGAATCAAACATTTTCACTTACCATAAATGGTCAATAGTGGCTTCACTGTTGATTTAACAAGAGCTATCAAATATAACTAAAACAAGGGCAGCCAAGTAAATATTATTTGGTTTGCTCAGTCTGTTACTTTCACATGTTTCTGACGGAAAACTTTTATAAAAGTATCTATAAAAATATGACTTAAGTATAATATAGCATATGACAAACGCGTTTAAGAAAGCATTCTCAAGAACAGCGATTTCCAAACTGGGGCGTGGAGTGTTGCAAAAAGTTTAACACAATTAATGTAGCCACATGTTTGCAGTATGCAAATGCATAGTTTATAAAACGGCCGCTAGTTATAAAGTTTGCAAACCTGTCTGAAAATATTATAAATAAGACTAATTTTATAATACCTCACTTCTATACTATTGTGAAACGCGCTGGTTATCTCGTGAAAAAAATTAAATAATAAGGGCAAATTTATTATTTATTAGGATACACCCCTGCTTCCGCTGTCCCTCACTAATATCCAAATCCTCAACCCACCTTAAAACATATCACAAAAGCGCAACCACTATATATGTATTTTTCAATGATTGCCAATAATTCAACCTCGCTAAATCTATTACGCAATCTGCGACAAGTATTTTAATTCGAAATGCTTATAATAAGTATTCTAAATGGGTTAAATATATACAAAGACAATAACTGATTCTATTCATAATAAAAATCTAAAATTTCTAAAATCAAAATATGAGAAGTCCGTATACATCGAGCGGCTGAAAAGTGTTCTTTTTTGACAAACGATATATTGGCTCGCAAGTTCAGTTATAATTAAACAACCAATTAATCTCCGTAAAAATATCCTTACAATATTTGTCACAATATCTGTGGCCTATCTTAGAAAACGTAGGTACTACAGATAATGACGAAATTCAATACTTATTGTTGTCTTTGTAAAAAAAATAGCTACATACGTTTAATAATATAATAAAGTTAATAGGATTGATTTGTTTATTTAGATTTGGTCCTAAATAAATATGTTCTACTAGTCTTAAGGAGTCAAGGTATCCTTGATAAATATAAATATACACAACATGTCTGTCTCAAATCATGTCCATCAGTTTAAGAGGTTTCTAATCTCTAACCCAAGTACCATTATAGATCAAACAAACCTTATTCTCCCTCGGCAATAGCTTTAAAACAAAGAAACATTAGGCACATTAAAGTCATGCTTCAGTGAATTTGGTAGCGCTATTAAAGAATTAGGAAAAAGACTCTTCATTCCTCAAAGTACGAATACGTTTCTCTATTCATACAAAGTTGTTTTATGGTTAGAAATATAGGTACCTGCTTACAATCTAGCATAGACGAAGTAATTTAAAGCAGATCGGAACATATACCATTTCAAGATTATTTACGGATTGAATACCAATTCAATATTAAAAGAATGAATCAATTAAAAATGATGCGCCGAGCCTCAATGATACTCATCGACATGCATACACCACTCGCGTTATATTAATTAAAATTAATTAAAAACATAATACTTACGTCCAAAAATTTAATAACACTCAGGGCCGATTTATTTCGTTTCAATACGCCATTTTAAACTGATCCGAAATACACAATATATTTTAAATACATATATCTAGCCATACATCATATAATTTTATTATAATAGTAGGTATGTAGATATATCCTAGTATATGTTTAATATTGAATCTAACCCGAATAATAAAGATTTTAATCAATCAAAACGAATGGTTAGATAGGTAGTATCAATTGATAATTATTAACAAAGTTTCCTTCTAAAACCTATAATAAAGCAATTTTTTGATTGTTAATAATAGAAATTGATTAAAAAACTGAAAAACGTTGCATTACCTAGTGATAGTTGTACGGTTGGCAATACTGACAGGATGTAAAACATAAAACAAAGTAATCTTGAATCATCGTAGCTAATAAAACAATATATTAAAGATCTACCATCGTAAGTTGGCAGCCGGTCGAATTTGAAACTAAAATTGTTTATCGAGGATAAATTTGTTACAAATGCCATTTAATTTTACAACACGTTTCTCGAATTATGGATTGCATAATATTTGTACAGAAATCTACTACCAATAAAAAATTATAAATTACCATTTTTTTGTTAGTTATGGTAAAATTCTAAATATCATACTAGCGCCCTCGCTGAAATGCCAATTTATGATGGTAGATCTATAGTCACCATATCTCAATAGTATATTTTCTTTAGTAATTATTCAATTGTATAATAAAATTATGACGCGGTATACTATTAAAATTTAATATGGTGTTAATAAAATACGGAAGCAAATACAAGTTCTGAATTATGTACTTATCTTTTGTACAGAATTGACATTATTTTAGTGCTACTATTGTGGTTGCCATTACTTGGAAAACGATTGCCAACCAAAAAGCAAACGAAATCGGACCGATGCCAAATTTTGCCGGCGTAGCGATATCATATCTTTCACTTTAAGTAGACAGTATAATAGTGGATAGTAACGATCTTCAAAAACGAAGCTAAAATGGTGAAAATTTATAATACTATTTTGAAGATTGATACGATTTGAATAAAAAATATCTTGAGAGAGTATTTATTGTAAGTACTTTTAAAGAAATCTCGTTACAGAATTTAAAAATAAAATGACATTTAAAAAATGGATTAATCTTGTAAATATAAATTTCACAAATAAAACCGTGCATCTTGAAATTACTTTCATTTGTGTTTAATCTTCAAAATCAATGGATTCAATAACCTAACATGATTTATATATTTTTATTTTTATTTATTAAGGGAAAAACAATTACCTACATTGATTATAAATAGGTAGGTATAAAAATATATTAAGTAAAGCAAAAATGTTGCAACAAGGAAAGTTTCCATAGATAAATGATAATATAATAAATCTAGCAAAATCGTACAAGTTTATGTATACATAATAGCAATAATATTATATGTTGACAATGTCAATCTATTATAGTAAGTGACCATTATAATAGCATTTTAGTTTATGTCAGTAGGTACCTAATTATCGCGGTTACTTAAAATACATTATTTTTCATTATCACCTGGAATGAGGCCTGCGCATCTATTATATACACAAGACTGATCAGCGGCTATATAGGATAGTTTTTTTTTATATATGTTTGTATTGAAGTAATATAATTTTTACAATAAGTTAATTGTAATTTTTACAATTAGTTCTATGTTTTAACAGCCCTCTCTCGGCTGTGCAAAATTTTAGAGCGAGATAGACAGTTTTGTTCTCGATTACCTTAGATAGCGGGAGATGGTAGTCTTGTGTATAGAATAGATGCGCTTGTAATATCCTCCGCAATCCTGAGTTTGTCGTATTTTATATTGATTTAAATTGCAAAGTTGATAGTGATATTAGGTTAACTGACGGAATTTAAAAACAATTCAGAGATAGAAGTTATTAGGTGATACCTGTATGTTTAGCAACTACTAATGGCTAAGAGCTCTCGCACGGTAAAATAAAATATATGTGTTTGAAATACACTAACTTGGTCCAATACTTTTTTCTAACACTTACATTACGTGTAATTCTGAGGCTTTTCAAATTCTGTATGCAAAATAATCATTTAGTAAGCAGTCTCTGCTACTACTCAGCCAACCGACAGTTGATATTACTTACTGTACATGTATTCAAGAATCAATATGCGGTTTATTTATTTTCATTCTCAGCCAACAAACTTATCTTACAGAAAACCTTTCACAAGTTTTAGCCGTAGCGGAAATGAAGAAAGACTTCAATTTTGTCAAACAAATTGTTGTTGCTGCTTGTGTGGTATGTATGGCACACGTACTGTTAAAACTTTATATAATAACAATAAGTCATGAAAATATTTGAGCATAGAATTTTTTTTAAATAAAGTAAACAGTTGTACTGGTATTATAACTGGTATTACCAATAATATTGATTGAACTCGATTTTTTTGATAGGTAGGTAAGTAGGTACTCATTTTTATTTTCTCCTTCAAATTTATGCAATTATTTTTAGTTGGTAGGTACCTACTAATTATTGTAATATTTCATTTAATATTGCTTTTTGTAGTAAAATATTTTTTTTATTCAATGAATAAGACACAATATTTGAGAATGTAACATTCTATATATTGAATATATTATATAATTTGAAAACATCTCATGCATTTAGAGTTTAGACAATATAAAAAACCTTTTTTGGAAAAAAATCGTCGTAATTTAACAAGATGCCCGTAGCTTAATTAGAAAAGCATACTGGCGCGAATCCACCGGGTTCAGTCAGCTTGGTTCAAGTCCCATCGGGTGTCTTATTTTTTTTCTATATAATTATTTTTTCTAGTGTGCACAATATGCATGAGATGTTTTCAAATTCATTTTTTTATATCTCATATACTAACAATATTTATATTTCTGTAAACCCAATGCCTAAATACCTAAATGCCAATAAAGATACATGACGACGGAATAAGTCCAGATCATTTTTTTTTCATTTTCTAAACTCTATCTTCAAGGACCGAGGTGCATGGCTGTTACATCAGTACCGTGCAGGTTAGTTTTGGTACAAGGAAGTGTGGCACTAAAATCTTTTCAATCTGGCACGTTTATAGCATCATGGACGGCGGCCACGCACAAATCGCGGCTGCATATATATGGCAGGTGGAGATGTGATAACTCAAAACATTGGCCTTAATAATAAAAAAGATTATAACTTACCAAAGGACATAAATATTTAGGATGCATGCACATTGATTATTGAATGATGATTAAGTATATAGAATTGACTAATGATACAAAATTCAGTGACCAGCAATCAATAAGCTCTAATAGATGTAATGAGAGATGAGATTTTAATTTAGTTTTTCTTTCACGTAAAGAGAAATGCAACATTCCCTTAGTCCCTTATATTATATATATGGTGTATAGTTTACGTTTGGCTGCCACCCCCATTTACATTTTTTTCAGTTTTGTCACCCCGGTAAAATAATATTTCTATCTCAAATAATAATTAGTTGTTCATATAAGTTATGTACGATATAATATATTATTTAATACCAAAAGTTAATTTGTAAATAAAATAGCTTGGAACTGGAAACATAAAATTTATTATTACAATGGTAAGTATAATGAATCTGAAATAACACATACTAGCTTGTTCACTATATTAGTAACTAATAAAATCCATGTTAACCTAAATAGGATGACAGAAATGCTTTAAAACAATACTAGTCAGAAGTGTGGGTATCTGCTTTCGTAACCAGATATTCTCGTACACGTTTTCAAATTTTAATTTTAATAAAGAGCGCCGACGATTAGTTTGGATGACCTTATGTCACCTTACTATATATTTGCAAATAACATATTCGGAAGAAAGCTAATGAAGATTTATCTTCACTGTTGCAGTGCTATACATGACAATCACAATGTTTATTATAATGCTTAAATATTCCATCAATCGCCTGGACAGCATAATGTGGTCTAAACTTTCTGTTGTTTTGCTACATTTGGGATGCAGAAAAAATATAAATGAATTGAAGAGATGTCTTGTAGAACCTTAATACTTTGGACGCTGAAGACGTACCTGGCGCGTAATGACCAGGTGGCCGATCGATGTAATTAACGTGCATTTTAAAGGTGGTAATTAAAAAATCATTATCTAGTCAGCAGCGAATGAGTTAAACACTGACACGCATGACGTCATATTTTTTCATCGTAAGAAATATTGAAAAAAGACACTTATCTATAAAAAGGTTCATAACTTCTGTTTTATTAAGATGAATAATATGATTATTCTTGGTTAAAGTTATTGTAAAAAATATCTTATATTTTTCATACCTGAGGGTTATTTTCATCTGACTTTCATGGAAAAATACGCATCTGCTACTATTTCTCCATGCAACATTTAACCGTTATCCACAAATTTAGGAGGCCGTTTAAGCTGTCGCGTATTTATTTCCCCATGCAAAAGATACAGTGTAATAATATTTTTCGCTATGAAAACCGGCAAGACGGAGCGCCGGCGGATGCACACATTTAACGGTTCAAGGTTGAGAACGTACGGAATTATGCAAATTAAATGTTTCATAGCGGATGCTACGCTTACATAATATTACAATTTTTATTAATTGCTCGAATGACCTGCATAAATATAATCGTGTATTATTTTTTACACTTCTTTTACAGAATCACTATTGGAAGTATGTAGAAAACAATATAATAAATGAAGACACGGCTAACAAAGTAAAAATTTAAAAGATAAAACAAATCAAAAAAGCTTAATCTCAGAATAAGCGAAATCGAGAATAATATAACATACTAATAACATAATTAATACTTCATTATCATAGATACTAATTTTTCTTTACTCATGTCATCAATATCAACTAATTACGATGTAAGTTCTGTACATTAGGACATTTACGACAAGCTTAAAATTTATAGGTTCACGCGAGACAGACAATAAATCTATCGACATTTTAAATAAAGATGTAAATTGGTATATATTCATAAATATTGTTATATATTATATTATATACACAGGAATAGGTGCATTTATTATATTTTTATTGAATAAAATTTACCCAGATTTATTTTATCAGTGTGATTCAACTCACCAAGGGTTCAAGAAAAAAATGTATGTTGTCGAAAATTATATTTTGTCAGAAATCGATTTGTTAGGGTAGATAGTGTACTCTGTTGGAGAAAATTGGCTTAATTTGAACTGAAAATTTTGCCCTATGATCTGATAAAGATAGAGAGTAAATTAAGTATTAAGTTCATTCGTAAATAGTCATAGACAGAGTCCTTGTCATTTACATTACGTACAATTATTGGAATTTTAGTCAATAATGTTAAAGTAAATTTTCTACATAAAAACGAAGTATACAAATAAAAGTAAAGTAGAAAAATAGACTAGGTAGAAAGGTACGTAGCTGCAAGTTATTTTGCGTTGTAGATTAATTTGTACCAAACATCATACTATTACTGACTGAATTTATCAAAATGTATTCCAACTCAACCTTAGATTCACCCAAAATTCCACAAGTAAGTACAGATATTAATAAAAACAAATTGATGGTATTGTTTTAATAATACAACATATACAGTATATATATACAACGACCATTTGGAGGCATATTTCACTTGTACCGGAATCAAAATATTCACATTATATTATTGCAAATGTAATTGTGTCATTTACGTTATTATTATTAAAATTTAGCTTATTATGAAGGCACGGAATGTGTCAATATATAATATATTGATGCTGATTATCGTGGCGCAACCCCTAGCTCCTATTTCCATCCTACTTACAGTCTACCCTACTGTTGTTATCCAGTCATTTTTAATTAATTAACAAATGACTGTACAACCGTGTTTGCAATAGTTTGCAACAGTGACTCGATCATAAAACCATTATGAGTGACAATTATATGGCCCGCCACGCCTATCGGTTTAACTCAATAAATTAAAAGCAACTAGCCGCCACAAATACAATGTAACTGTGAGAGTGATCGTGCTAGTTGTGGGAGTGCGTGAACACGGAACCAGCCGAGCACACCCGCCATCTCAACATCAAAGGTTATTGCCTCAATTGATTCCTGTGTAACTGCATCCTCCCGCATCCAAATAATCCCCTTCCTTTAGTCCACTAAAAAGCGCTGCCAATATATTATAAAGTTTTGAATTTGGATAAAAATTTGGATGAATAATAACACAAATTAGATATATTCCAAAATATCCAAAACCTTTATAATGCTGCCGAAGATCGTTGATACAGATAAAAAAATGCCGTTATGTTTCAATGCACTCTCACTAAGAGGTTCCAGAAATGCCAAGTGCTGACATACTAAACGATCATAATGTTCTTTCTAGTCATAGATAATTACTGCGGTACTTACTATCTACGAGAGTAATACTGTTTCAATCCTATACTTATTATTCTCCAGATGATAGTATGGAATTTTCAATAGGTGAAGATTAAGGGAAAACGCACATCCTACCTACTTTTACACGGTATCTAAATATCTAAAAGTCGTTAGCTGAAAATAAATTTAACCAAAAATAAATGATCATGCATTCTTAGAAATTTAATTATCCAGTTTGTTGTATGCGTTAACTAATAGGCGAATTCCGCAGCTCAATATTTCTTGTTCAACTATTTTTAGAGGATTAATTAAAGTATACGAACGGAAGTATGTAAGTATCCTTCTTAGGGGCTGTTTATTTGCTCTCTAGGGAGAACTTTGCAAAAGCTTATATTTTAGCATGGGAATAAATACCACTACCCGTGTTTGTGAAAATGAAGCCTGTACTGCAAGACGGAAAATGCATTATGTGGAAAATTTGTGAATAATACTTTTTATGTCTAAAAACATAGTCCACATTATTAGCATAATATATACACTACTTCGTGCCTTTGTGTTGACAATTTAAAAAGTTTAAACTAAATATTATTTGTAATATAAATGCCATTTAATACTAAAATAAAGAATATAACAAAATATTGTGTATGAAGTTTAGTTATAACTACATAGCATAAAAATGAATATTGCATGGGATTTACAAACCTTGTCAAACATAATAGTAGCCCTTATTTCCTTATACCTACATAACGCTATATTTGAAATGATCAAAATCTGGAAAACAATAAAATCGTTACACTTTGTATAACATTTTTTTTAATATAAATATTAAAATATATATGATAATAATTACACATTGATAATTTGTTAGTTAGTTAGAGGTTACAAAATTCTCAATTGACTCTATAAGTTATTGGTTCAATTCTTGTGAGTCGATCGGTTTCATATTTTTAAAGGGATGTCTGTTTGAATCCACTTTATAAACCACACAAATTGAGCAAATGCCTAACAATCAGTGAGTTATTTCGATATTGATATGAAGTGTATGTTAATAAATTTTATCGAGGAATGGTAACGATATTTACCTTAATACCCATATACTTGGTACAAAATAAGGTAATTAGTTATCCACAAAACTTGATTTTATTAAAAAAATCAGGATGACAAAAGTTGAAAAGATTTTTTAGTATGAAGATGATATTTTTGTTGTTCTAGAAAAATTCTTCGCCTACAGTTCTTCAACCACTATTCTTCGCTGCATATATTGAAAAAAAGGTATTTTTTTTTAATAAAAATACGACAAAATTGATTTCAAACCTATTTTGTGTATATTTCTTCTTCTTTGGAAATTATTAATTCAATATTTTACACACATATAATAGATGAGATGTTGAACCCTGTTTTACTATATAACTAAACATAATATAGGCAAAGATAATTATACTGCTTTTGTTAAAAACTATATTAGACAAAAAACTAGTGCCAAAATCAATTTATCAAAAAAACGGTTAAAACTCCATTACAAATAAAAAATAAACGCGAATTTATATTATATATCTGTATAAAGGTTAATTTACATTTCTAGTTTCGATAACCAATATTTCATATCATTTAAATGATATATCGATGTAATTAACCAAAATGTGATTCTCTGTTGCACATTATTACTTAGTGGTATTAATTGTATTTCCAATAATATTTTGTCCTTTTACTGTTATATAAAATATTCACTACCTATTTTAGTTTACCAGGAATCGACGTAAAATATGTTTTTGACTACCTACTAACATTATAATTAAATATGTATTCCGTGATAAATGATATTTTTGAAAGGAATTCAATATATAAATTGATTAAAATATGCGCTAGGTTTTTGTTTGTTAGATATTGCTTTTATATTAAAAATAAATGAATTGATTTTTTGTCGAATAGTTAGAATTTATTAATAAAAATTGTCTTCGGAAACTTTTTAATACAAAAAGGTATTCGGATTTTATTAAGGAAGGTTGGGTATTGTCTGTTTCTTTACAACTTCCTTGTTTATTAAAAATCCATCTATCTTTAAAGAACAGACATATTTTCCAGCTACGGGCAAATAAGAGAATTGTAGTGTCGGAATGCTGATAAAATACTTCCGCTTTTATTTATGTTGAATAAACAATGTTAAACTCTTTAAGGGTAAGCGATGGCTGTTAGTATTTTATAGAATTTCGTAAAACACCATCTTTATTCTAGAGCAAAGATTATTGAGATACATAAATTTTACAAATAGCAATTCTTTCAAATTCAAAAAGTGCATAAGTGACAAAAATTATTTGCAACATTACAGGAGAGCAATTTAAAATAAAACTATAATATTGGTTTTGTCATTATATTTTTATAACTACAAAAAATAATTATAACTTCTCAAAACTCACAAAAATTCTCTCGCGTTCTTGGGAAGCTATGATATAATATATTATTTCGACCATGTTTGATCCTAATAAGATCACATGGGCCTTCACAGAGTGGAGGTTTGTGTTAACATATTTTTTTTACGAGAAATGGATGTCAGCCACTTGCTCAACCTATTAGGTCCATACTCTGACTGATGCACAAATTGAAAAACAATATGTAAACTTTGCCAGACCCAGGATTAGAACCTGGGACCCACGACGCTATAAGCCGGCGCTTAAGCCACGCGGCCATCGTGGTTCATTCATGATTTATTGCAATAAATCTAGACAAAGGGTGAATAATCTTTTATGCTCGGTTTCAGATAACTAAAAAATAATTGTAATCTTTATCATTTTTTATTTGTAATAGGCTTGCTTTTGCTTGGAGTACTTTTGGCCGCCTAAATAATGTCTTTGAAAGTTACCACCCACTGTGCCTAAAACAAAAAGTGTTCAACCAGTGTGTGCTTCTCACAATCACATATGCGTATGAAACATGGATTCTAAGTAAAAGAGAGATCCAGAAACTTAGAGTAGCACAACGTGGTATGGAGAGGTGCACACTGAAATTAATGCAAAAGAACAAAAAGAGAAATCAGTGGATAAGGAAACAGACTAGGGTTTGCAATGTAATAAAGTTCGCTAAGAGTCTCAAATGAAAGTGGACTGGCCGCATAGCTCGAAAAAGGAACAGTCGCTGGACAAATCTAGTCATCCAGTGGTACCTAAGAAGTACACAATATCCGCAAGGAAGTACTAGAGGCAGCTGGATCGATGAAATAATTAAGTTCTGCGGTAGAACGTGGCAACGTAATGCACAGGACCGAGTGAAGTGCCGAAGTGAAGTGAAGCTTGGAGATGCCTTCATCCAGCAGTGGATAGATTCAGTCTAATGGTTGATGATTATGAATAGGCAAACGCTTTCCCAAAAAGAATTTTTCCGTTAGCGCTTTTTGACTTTACTGTGCCACCTCGAGTCAAGCGAAATTCTCTTGGGGGATCGCATATGGAAACAATTTCAGAATATTTTTAACTTTCCTGCAATACAGCACACATTCTTTGGCATCCAGATTCCGACTTAATTTCCTAGTTATGTGCTATATATTACTGATACCTTTTAAAATCCCGCGACGTTTTAAATCATTCTGGTTGAGGTTCTACATTTTTTTACGTGCTTCGAAAATGACACGCGTATTAGAGGTTAGCCACTACTGATATAGGCTCATTAATCGATATCACAGACCCCAAATGAAGTTTTAAAAATTACATCTAATTTACAATCTATAATATACAATCTAATTACGACGATACTATAATACTTGTGTATATTAAGTATCATATTTTTTATAGAGCTAAGCTCTTCTCATTTAAAGTGCAATATCTGAGTGAAAAGCTAAGCAAAATGCGAAGTGTTTAAAGTGGATTATTTAAAGTTTGCGTTGTAATGAATGAATTAAATAGCTGCTCGTTTTGTTTCGTCCGAGAGGTAAATAATTTGTAGGCAGTATTTATTTGCGAAGACTCGAAACATAACGCCCTGAATTTTCCAGATAACTGAAAACGTACCTCCACACTTCGCATAAAGTGAGATAAAATATTAATTTCGCTGGAAAATTAAAAGGTTTTTCTCACTTAGACGGAAAGTTTGTTTTGAAATACAAATACGCAAAACGATCGTTGTAGCAGATTTACAATGGGATGATAATATAATCATATTTATTTAACAGTACAACCATTGTTGTGGGGGTTATAAGGGTTTAATGGATCTATTTATAATATAATAATTTATAATAATATAATTTTCTTTTATATGCTTTTAATTTATTATCTTGAATATAAAACTGGACTTATTTGCTGACTTATGAAATTTAAACCACAAAAAAGAAATTATCATAATATTTAGAAGTAATGAACGAATGATTTTATTTTATTAAAGTCATTCAAGTATATCATAATGTTTGAATGTATATAATCCACCAGTATAAGTAACTTATCCGCTGAGTGAGGACACCACATGCTACCATTTGACATATTATTACGATGAATACTTTTTTATAATGTGATGAGTTTAGTTCTAAAATCGAACACCAGACAATTGGTGATGGTATATCAATACTATAATTCACCAGTTCTTGTGGGAAAACCTTTGTATAAAATAATATTTATAGTATTTAACCCACATAAGGGTGTTTTTCATAGTTGAAAACGAAAGGCATTGGGTTTACATACCAAGGGAATTGGGTTCGATTCCCGGGATTGAAATATTATCAGGACTGTGTTTCTATGATGAATGCATATTAATGCTGTAATTCTTGTCAGGTAGTCTTTAACAAAGGTTGAAAGTAGTAACTATTGTTCTTATTGAATAATGAAGAATAATAATACAGGGCGTTCCAAACAAGTCCCGAATTTTTAGAAAAAAGCGAAAATTTATTACACAATCTAAAAGTGCATTGAATGCAGTATATTTCAATTGATTTTTAATTCATTCGCTGCTGACTAGATAATGATTTTTTAATTACCACCTTTAAAATGCACGTTAATTACATCGATCGGCCATCTGGTCATTACGCGCCAGGTGCGTCTTCAGCGTCCAAAGTATTAATATGATATATCTCTCCTCTATGTCTCCATATGGGTCATATTTGCAATTGTAGCAGATTCATGAAATTTTGCATCAATCGGCGAGTTCCCAGCGTTATCATCACTGTAATTGCCTTCAGTTCATTAACTCATTTAGTACTACCACCGCGACTTGGAGTACTTGGCCATTAGATATAATTAACGTGTTCTTTAAATGTGGTAATTAAAATATAATAAAAGGTCAGCAGTGATTGTGTTTCACTTGAGTGAGGTTTTTGGTCGGTCGTTTGAATGCCGATCTTTTAGTACTGAAATTTCTAACCCATAGCAATATGGTTTTTGGTCCAGAATAACATCAATTTGATCGAGCGTGAAATGGGTTTGAAAAGCTTTCTGCGTGATAATCACAAATTATTTGTATCGGATAATTGATTCAACAACGAATGCACGGTGCAAATTTGTGTAAGCCATGATAGTAAGTAAAAACTATAAGACACAATGACATACTATCTCAAGACTCTACTACGACTCGCTCCACATTACTTATACCGAACTAATAGCTGGGACAATTTTGGGAGATTTCTGTCGCATCCTATTTGATATATTATTTAATTTTATTATTATTATTATTATATTTATTTATCAGTACTTAATTCAATTATTTAATGTGTTTCAACTACATTTTGGATGGAAGTAAACTATGAGTAAACGAAAAAATACAATATAAATATGGAAAATGATTCACTATGAATAGCTTTGTCCACATAACGCGTGTCTTGTATACACCTCAATGAGGTCACCGGTACCCAGACCGTGCGCAATGGTCACGGCGCGAATGTATGTGGACGGCTCAATGAGGTCACATATACCTGGAATGCGCGCAAGTCAAAACGCGCTATGTGGACAAGGCCTATGTTATGTATAGTACCTACCTACCATATAGTAACACCATACAATCGTTGAGACACATTCTGAAATATTTTAAATGTTAAAATAAACTTTAAGTAATTATTTCTTACTAATTTTATATTACTGCTAAATAGTTTAGGTATGATTGTTGGGTATAATTTTATCAAACATGGGACAATATTTTTTAATAGCATGAAATATTTGCAAACGTTTTTTATAAGTTTTTTTTATATACTTACATCGAAAATATAATTTATCATTTCTTTAAACAGCTAACCTACATAAAAGTTTTGCGAATGTATACCGTATTTTCTCAATACTGCCGTATATTTAAAGTCGGTCCTCGGAGTATTTCAAATAAAAATATGCTTCGCGTAGCACACAAGCTCAAGAGACCAAATCAAGAAGATTTTGGTTCTTCAAAGAATTTTACTCTTTGTCTATTACGGAAAAATCGCCTGTAGTAGTATAAATAAATTTCAATAACTTGGATGAAAAATATCAAAAATATAGACTGTATCGTACGTCTTCAAATGGTTTCAAAAGGTCAGGTTTATTTTAGTTTTATTTGATTACAACGATTTGTCATACTTTATAGATATGTAAAGTAATATATAATTATTTGATATAAAATATCGCTAGTTCTACTATTTTTAAATTAAAATCATCATCCAAAAGTATGTTTTGTAATTCATCATATTTATTGCATAACGAGTAAAGCTACATTCATATTATACGTCTAGAGTTGAAGCCAATAAAGTAATTATTGCAAAACGAGATTTTCTTTTCGGCATCTTCAGGATTTATGTACACAGTATTTACAAACTTACCTTCAGTTTTATGTACTCATGTGGGTCTATTCTATGCTTATCGACCGCTAAAGTGATAAAGTGATAAATATTATCAAACTTAGGGTAGGTTTGTATCAAAATATTAGCACTTATTGTAACAATTACACGAAGCTGGTTTTTATTGTTGCAATAAGTGCTATATTTTAACAGCACATATCTTGCTGCTGTTAAAATATCGCACTTATTGCAACAATAAAAACCAGCTTCGTGTAATTGTTACAATAAGTGCTAATATTTTGATACAAACCTACCCTAAGTTTGATACTATTTATCAATTTAGTGTTCGATAAGTATAGAATAGACCCAATGGTGTATATAATATGTATATTATATATTCACCCTATTAGCAAACAATATGCTAGGTTAACTGCTCTTATTATATATTATACACAATAAAAAAAATTAATATTGAGAGAGTCAAATGTAAAATTAAAGTGTTTATGATTTTGATTTTCTCTTAAACCAAGTAGGTAGACAATTCCCCGAGATTGTAAAAAAAAAATTCAAAAAAATTCCAATCAATAATGATGGAACACACTTATCTAAACAAATGAAAGTGATCTTAGTCGTTAGTATATGCAAATCAATTACCATACATAACGTGCTTTTTTTTGTTGACTAAAATGGAATTTTTCATTAGGAATTTATATTTTGAGAGATCCTGACACTCTCTAGGAATCCATGTTGTTCCTACCTTTTGTCGGTACCTTTAATAAAAAATAGTATTTTACTCGCACATACTCACGAAAACTTAAATAAAACCGCATATTGAATGATGAGTGATCAGTAGCATAATCGATCACCAATTGTCACCAGGAGTCCAGCTTGGTGCAAATATTATATTAACAAAAATACATTAAACATATACTTTTTAGAATACTAAAATTAAATTGTAACAATATTACATAGCTATGAACGTCTTAAATCTATACTATGTATATTTAGTTTTGAATTTATAAAATTTAATTGTACCTTTTTTGTGTACATTTAATGTACTTTAGCGTAACATATTCAACCACCTACAGGTATCCAGTATCGACACCAAAATACTCGTACTAAAAAATGTTGTGAATATTGTACAGTCAGCATATAAAATATACGTTAAATTGTTTTACAGCAATATGTGTACACATACGTAGTTGAACCACATGGGACAGTGGCTTCCGGTAGAAATTTTCCCTGAGCCAAACGTTTCAGCAAAACAAAGAATCGGGGAGCACGAAATTTGCATCCTAATTTCCCATGCGATTTTTTTTATTTGAGACGCTCGCCCTTCCAGCCCCGCGGGCCGACTTTCTATTGCTCGGCGCCCTCTGACGGGCTTAGGTGAAAATATTATAAGTAGTGTACGCTGGTCTTAATGGAAAACTCCCGGAAGTAGGATATATTTTGAACTCGTTTGAATATTTGATAGTAAAATGTTTATATTATTAACTTCGCTATTTTTTTTAGTATCAGACTGAGAATTTGTACGATAAAATATCACTGGATCGAATCCAATCTACATCAATGTGTTGAGGATATAGTCTTCTCTGCTTTCCAATTTTCGTTCATATATTGTAAGAGCCTTATCAACAGCTAGGTAGATAGTACCAAAATAATATGGACAGATAATTTACATTCGTTTTTCTTATCTGGTTATCAGAAAGTGGTATTATTTATTTTTACAGATGGCTTGATGTTTTTCAGACTTTGATGGTTTTGTTACAGATTATAATATGTACATATATGTATATAAAACATGTACATATCTGAAGCTATGTACATGGTAATATACAGCATTATTTATATAATTTAATAATAATAACACACATTCACATCGAGGGACATTGTTAATATTAATACTCTTAATGATTATAACTAAATTTTGTGGATTCCGTAGAATATAAATAATGTTTTATTTAACTTAATGTGTAGATATATAGACAGATAGAGCTATATAGCTGACTGCAAATTTAAAGGCAGCTCTAGCATGTACGTACCTATATATATATATAATTCATAGATATTTTTTAACTATAAAAATAAAACATATATATTTTTCTTGCCGCTGGGTAAATAATTGTAAATTAAATAATTTAGAACTGAATATTATAATTTCCACAACCATATGTCTTATTTAGGAGACATTGTTACTATGAGTAAAGAAAAGTCCTCGAATCTGTAATTCCGTTATGATATCTTAGAACATAATCTTCTTCTATTTTTTTCTGCATAATCGTGTCTATCAATTATATGAGAAAATATTTTCTCGTAGTTTATAAATGTTTGAAAAACATATTTCCTAGTACCTACCCGTAGAAGGTTTTTGAACTTATTTTTAAATCAACAATTTGATCTGTTTGGCGATCCAAACTTCGTTTCATTGACAATCAAGACATTTATATTTACTTTCGGAATTAGAGTTTACCTTCCCTACCTTTCACAATTTAACTCGTAAGTAGATTTATTTAATTTTTATGGCTAACTATTATATTTGAAGAGTCATAGTCTTTTGGTGTAAAGATAATAATCAAAACCGACGATACAAATCAAATGTGAATCAGTATTCGTAATATAAGAGACTTTAAATTCGATCACTTGCAACGTATTTGGTGTTTGAAATTGAAAGCTTATCTCGAAATAGAAAAGCGCTTCACGTTGAGATCCACCTTTTAGTTTTTCAGAACAGGCATATCCGGCTATACGATGAGACATCCGCTCAAAGGATATTTCCAGACGGAGTAGAAACAAACAAACAGTGTCTGCGACCGCATTGTTCAAATATTTTATCTTGTTTGAACGACCAAATGGTGGGAAGCTTTGAAGAGGATGACAGATTTTGGTATTTGTTCACCTCCGGGCGGCTGTGACCAGCTTACCATTGTTAAACTGGCCATTATTTATGAATATTGCTGCAATACACAATAAAAAAATTACAAAATATAAAAATCATACAAAACTGTGAATTTGTTAGTACCGTACATTTTAAAATCGAAAATAACTATATTTACTGTCCAAGACATGTATATAACATTTTTATATATTATCATAAGTATTGTATATGATACTCTCCCATACTTGGTAGTATTGGCCTGTGCCTCTTGATAACTACCTATCGTAAACATCAGGAGACTCAATCTTGTTTGTTCCTTACAAAAATATTCTGAAATTAGGCAGGCAATATTTGTGTTCCAGCAAATTGCTTTCGATATTGATATATTCTACTTCGTCAGGATGAGGTAAACAAGTTGTTCTGTAAATTTTAAGAATACAATCTACTTAACGCATTCGGATTACTTCCTTGCATTTTTTATTTGTATTGAATATATTGTATTTTTGTTAATGGCATTTTGTAAATGTCTTGAATTCGTAATCTGCAAAGTTATTTATTATTTTATGAAACGGACGAAACCAGTTGTGACAATTATGAAACTATGTGGAATAAATACCAAATATCGCATATTTATTTTAATTTCTTTTATTGTGTTTACTGCCAAATTATGGTGGAAAAGCATTGTATTATTTAATAAAACGCAAATTGTTATTATAATTATTCCACCTTTATTAATTAATATCTGGACCGGTTTCGTCTGCCTCAGAGGGACATATTCAACTGAATTGAAGTGAATAATTGAGATAAAAATGCCCCTCTGAGGTAAACGAAACTAGTCCAGATATTAATATTATTAAAAGTACGATAAAATTTGCGTTTTATTAAATTAAATTCATAATATTTATTTTAATTAATACAATATCTTTCTACCAAAAAATGACAGTTAACATCTTTAAAGAAATTACAATTTTACCTAACACTATATAGCTATTGGTAACTTAAAATCATATTTCCACTAAAATAATTAAAAGGTTTTATCCGATATTGCGAGCAGCTTAGCTTTAATTCTAATAAAGGTGAATCCTATAAAATAGATATTGCTGATTAAAACATTATTTTCCCCCGATAAGAAAGTTTACGTTGATACGTATCAAATGCATTAAACAGTAGTGTTCTGCAACCTTTTCGGTATCGAGGACCCCTTACAATGTGTATGAAGTTTTTCCGACCCCCCTTTGATAAAATATGTTTTTGAAACAATTTTTTTTTATAAATTTAACCATTTACAATTTTTTATTAATGAAACAATGGGATGTAAACATACTTAAAATGTATTAATGTATAATAAAATAATGTAAATTATTTACACCTAATTGTCCAAAAAGCTCAGTGCACACATCCACCATAATAACTATAGCTTAATTAAATCTTCTGCAATTGTAAATACATTCTTAGTTCGCTATATGCATCGCTATCATAAATGATGATTTCATAATTGAGGAATTAGATTCACGTGGATCTTGCAATACTGTTTGTGCACGTAATGATGTTAATTCAATTGTTTTTCAATTTGTGTGTGAGTCAGAGTATAGACCTAATAGGTTGAGCAAGTGGCTGACATCCATTTCTCGTAAAACACAAAATCTGTTAATACAAACCTCTACTCTGGGGAAGCCCATATGATCCTATTAGGATCGGACATGGTCGAAAAAAAAATGATGTTAAGTGTCTTTCAAAATGATCAATAGATTTCTTGGATGCTTTGATTTCAAATAACGAATTAATTAGGCAGGATTTAATAAATCATTCGCAAAAACTATAATTTACACATTGGTGTCTTTGAATTTCATCGATTGTAACACAAGGAATACCCCGTAATGAATATAATTTGAATCATATTTTCATATAAAGACACATTTACAACTCTTTTTAATACATAGCTTGATTTTTCTATCGTTTGACAATCTTCATTTGAGCATTTTGAAGTAGAATTGTAATTCTTAGAAGACGAAATGAAATCAAAAACTGTTTTCAGTTTACTCATTGTTTTGTAGGGTATGTAATTAATATAAAATTTTTAACGCACAAACATACCTATGAATTTCCAAATTAAAATAAAAAAAAATCTTTTTGAAGGATTTGACAACCGAAAATCACTATAAATATTAAAAATTAAAACAAAAAAAAAACATTTTTCGTGAAATGATATATCAAAAATGTTTAGCTCTGATAACAAAACGTATGTTGCAAAACGTGCAAACTGGTAAGAATTGTTTTCTTTAGCTTTAAGTAAATAAAAAAAACAGTATTGCAGACTACCTGTCACACACTGGGTAACAGATCAACATGCCTTTTAAACGTTTTTTTACTTCCCAGTTCCGTCTGCATTGAAATACATTGATTCCAATGGTACAAATCTGTCCTTTGAAAAACATGAGTGATATGGCATTCGATATTGTAAGAATTCCACGTAAAATCAAAAATAAATATTGAATGCAATTTTCAACCAATTTCTTTGTATTTTTTCGATTTAGTAAATAATTATTTTAACCATTTTTTCTGCGTTTGTATGGTTTGACTAGGCGACTCGCGGACCCCATAGTCAAAGCCCGCGTGCCATCGGTTGCGGAACACTGCGTTAAAGAATAATGCACGTTTGTTTTTATATTACAAAAGTTAAAAGATCAAATGTTCGTATTTGAAAAATAATTAACAACAATATTATCGGTAAAATAAGTCCGAAGAAAGGTTTTTTTTAAATATTTTTTCATTTGTATTATACGTTAACAGCTAAGCCAAAAGCTACAAGTTACAATAATTCATGTACCTACCTATAGTAACTGTCGAAAATCATTTTCATAATAATAGGTAAACAGTCATCTTATTTACCTATGTTCATACACTGTTCTTGAACGGTTTGTGTATATTTAAAATTAAAAATGACATTATTTCACTACAATTATTATTAATATTATTATCAGCAAGCATCTCGGTTATTTGTTGTTTCGGTGTTAAAAATATTCGATTTACATGAGTATAACTTCAAGAAGACGTTGTTGTATAATATTGATGGGGTGTATTTAACTCAATCGGTATACTTTCCTGTACTTATATTGCATAATTATATAATTGTGTAAATATATTTTATATAATTGATGCTGTCCAAGAACTCGGACATATATCGAATATTGGAAAAAACAATACTCTTGACACTTGAGGCTAGGAAACAATAAAATATTATACTTATATATCAATACTGAAATGCAATTAGTTGCATTTATATGTATAATAATCACCTTTATTCAACATACATAATTTTGAAAACACTTCTGAGAAAATATATAATAACCAATATTTTTTTTTTGAGAGTATTAAGAGCCGATACTTAAAATTTGTCATAATTAAGTATGGCGCCTATAGCATAGTGGTATATGTGCATGGGCGTGAAACCCGAAAGATATAGGTTCGATTCCCGCTAGGTGTTTTACTTTTTTTAAAAAAGATTTTTTCTATTGGTTATATATAATATATTTTCAAAATTATGTTTGTTCAATAATTAGAATGTTACATTCTTAAATATTTGTTGAATAAAAAAAGTAGTTAATTATCTTTATTCGGTTAGAGTTGATCATAGTCATCCAACTTTCAAGAAGAGTTCCAAGAAGAATAAACTCATTGAATTTACATTACCATTTCGACAATTTTGTTTAAACATATAAAATACATTTTAATAATGATGTTATTCTATGACCAAATGCTGTCGAAAGCTTTTATTTAGGTATACTTACATAATACTCTCAATATATCTACACATCACCATGTAGATGCAATGACCGCACCCAGCGAGGGGAGGTTGGGGTCGCTCGGGAATATGCCCGATTAAATTAATCTCCCCAGTTAATTCAGATTGTAGTTTGTATTTAGTTATATTTTGAATATATTGTTAATGCGTGTGTATAATACAGAATATATTGTGAGTCAAAAAGTAGTTCTGTATGGCAGTAACATTGTGGTTACATTAAAGCGGGTATAACTATGCATAGGAGTTTTTTTTTCTATTTAATTCAAATTTGTACATTAGATGTCTATTCTAAATTCCACATATAAAATTTGTATTTAAGGGTGATGCTTCTACCTACCAGAGGCACCTAGCGGAAAAATTCGAAGCTTGCAACTTGTGACATTTTTTTGATAATTTACAATTTCACCTGTATTAATTAATAAACATGTGTCTGAAAACATTGAAAAGAAAAATATGTTTTATTTTAAGTCAAAGATAAACTTACAATTATTGTAAAGAAATGTTATAAAATGTGAATTTATAACAGGACCGAATCTTATTATTACATTATATTTTATGGTCATATTTATTATTAAAATTTAGTTTATTAAGTTTTCAATTTTTCCTCGTAACGATTTTTAACTAATACATAGTTTGATAATTAATTTAAAAAACATCGATTTTTATAAAAATATAAATGTGTATAACTTGAAATCCTTTTTACTTAGTTTTTAAACATATTTATTAGTTTTTTTTGGGGGGTTTTGGAAACTATTATGTAAAATTACAAATTTAGTATGAGACGACCATAATTTGTTTTTTTCTATATTGCAATGAAATTTGATTATACACCTCAAAAAATACCGCTACTGGTTGTAGTGTGTAGAAACCGCTTGTGGCTGACGTAACTTTAGCATAATCTTGGCAACTAATCTTTGGGAGCTTATCAAAGCTCGTCGCTGTGGAGGAACTAATGGATATCGCTCTACGTGAACATTATTTTATAAGCAATGAATATTATAAGTATCGGAAATATGATTAGTAAGTGGCTTGCAAGCACTAGTATGTGATATATGTTTTCTTAAGAGTATATTGTTTAAACGTACACGTTTTTTAACATTTTAATAGTATTACCTGATGTGATAAATACAGAATTATATGTCATTAAAAACTTAAACAGTACCTGTAATATTTTAATGATTTCAAATTATATAAATTTGATCTATTATTATTCCAAGCTCTTCGTAAATAAATATTTTAAAGGTTTAGTAGATTGCTTGTAGATTTTTTTCTAAATATGTTAAATTAAGTTAAAACCGGATACCAGCTTTAATCTTTATAATATTATGTAAT
The DNA here is from genome assembly GCF_057557595.1 of Rhyacophila brunnea. NCBI lineage: Eukaryota > Metazoa > Arthropoda > Insecta > Trichoptera > Rhyacophilidae > Rhyacophila > Rhyacophila brunnea. Next base: position 39,254,877 of record NW_028232752.1, read on the forward strand.
ATCATTATTTTGATTAATTAAAAAGCTAGTACCTTTCTTTTGGTGGAGTTTGAAATATTTAATATATTAACAATAGTATGTTAATATGTCAATATTAATATGTTAAAAGTAGTTATTAGAATTAACATAAAATCTTTTCAATAAATTGTGTCATTTGTGTATGCTAGCTTATTATGAAATTATTACTCATAAACTATACTAATAATTTGAATACTGTACTAGATATTTTTTGCTTTTTTTTTTTCATTCTCTTTGTGTTCCTTAGTGGAGCATACGGACATCACGCGTCTCCTCCAAGAATTTTTGATCTTCGTCAGTCTTTTTGTGTCTTCCCTGGCGACGATGGCATACCGTAAGTTCTGCTGTAGCACTGAGTTCGGACATACGGGGTTCCGGATATACTGTAACACATCCATGTTATTTTATAAAGTCTGTGTATTTTTGTTATTGTTTTACCACTTAAATCGGTAGCCCCGTAGTCTGTTAATTAAAAAAATATGTTAAATTATTGCTGTTATAAGAAGTTTTGAAATATTTGTAAGTACGAGTACGTACGATATTCATAAATCACATAGATATAAAATAGTTATTTGTTTTATTAAATACTGAATATATACATACGATTTAAATACAAAATAATATTCTTATTATATTTCATTTTCATTTAGTAATTATTAAGTGCAGAGACATCAATAAAAAATCAGTTAACATCGAACGCCAGCTATAGTGATGTTACTAATATCATTTTGATTTTTTTTAAGTATATTAATAACCACGTCCTTGATTTTTCGTACTAGGTGGTTGTAAGTAATTTTGAACAATCACAAACACACAGGCTTTGAGAAAAACACATAAATGTTTCGTCATGACTGGGAATCAAACCCAGAACTCTCAGGTAGAAGGCCAGGGCTTTACCCACTGCACCACGAGAGCCGCCAATATCATTTTGATTAATAATTACAAAGCTAGTAGTAGAATTTTAGATATTTCGGGTAACTTAGTTAGTCGAATGACTCATAAACAGAAATGACACTTAACTAATAAAATCACCTGGGCAATAAAAGATGTGACCTTGAACTATACTCTAACTGTTTTTTATGATATGTTCTCAAAAGTTTTAAAAATATTTGTCCCAAGTGCAAATTAACATAACTGATCGAAATCATCTCCTTTTCAACAGCTGTAATAGCAACACCGTATTGAATGAACAGTATGAACACCCACGATGGCCGCGTGACTTAAGCTCCGGCCTATAGCGTCGAGGGTCCCAGGTTCGAATCCTAGGTTTGGCAAGTACACATTATTGTGTGGGTCAGAGTATGGACCTAATAGGTTAAGCAATTGGCTGACATCCGTTTCTCGTAAAAATATAATCTGTTAATACATCCTGTGGAGCCCCACATGATCCTATTAGGATCAGATATGGTTGAAAGAAACGAAAAAAATTAATGCAATATTTATATAAAATCTAATTAGCAGTTGGTTCCAGATGACTTAATCTATTGAGTATAAATACATATATGTAGTTTTTTCAATTAATGTATAATCCAGTGAAGGATTCGACTCGGAATAGACACTGAACTATCTACATTTCTTGTGATATGGAAATATTTTATTTGATAATTTTAAAAATAGTTATGCAGAATATTATTATTAGCTAACATTATGCACTTGAATCCTGAACTTCCTAATTAATAGTTATTATGGTAGTGTACAAATAATGAGAAATCTATTGAATTTTTTGTCCCAGTAAATAAAAAAGCCCCGCAGAATAAAACCTGAATTTTGATCGAATTTAACATGGGCCAAAGTTCTTTTGATTGTCATCCTTAACAAAGGACGCGTATTCGTACGCTTCTATACGAGCGTAGTAGAATGAAAGACGCCGATCGCAACCGCGACCCGCGTACTCCTATCCTATCCGAGAACGCCGCCCTAAGTAGTGCCTATATCCGCACACCCTTCCTTTTGAAAGTGGCGGTATTTGGGGCTTTACTCTGTCAATGGGCATTGTTTATTTAATTGACAATATTAACCAACCGCCCGTAGCTAAGGAAGAAACAGTAAATAATAACATGGTTATTATTTTTATATTTAAGGTATTTTAATCTAGGTGAGTTGAAGGTTTTATCTGCAACATTCGGTATTTTTAAGCCATCTCTAAGTTTGTAGATATATTTTATTTTCATTATTAATTTAAAAAAATGTAAACTTATGTCAATTAGTCGCAACAAGAAGAATATAATAAGAACATGTTAAATATAATTAAAAGAATAAAATTGTTATGCTTCATTGAAAACATGTATTAAGTGACAAACATAGTTTTATAAAATTTTAAATTAATAATGTCATTGCTAATAAATTTAAGTATTATACTTTTCAATTTCAATCGATTTTTGTCGATGCGTGATTCCCATTTACCCAGTTATTGGAATAGTCAAAGTGCATGGGCACTTTTATTCGAGAGTCTCTGTAAACTCAGTGATAGTATACGTGCGTGGCGACCTCAGCCTTGCACATCTGCTCCTAAGACATTCTCAGACTTAAACAACTGCTGATTCTTTACATTAAACTTAGGGACTTGTGATACGCTCGATTAAGACCGAGTGTGGTGCGGGACGGGTTGGTATGGAGGTAACTATTAGGTACTCGTAACAGTCGTAACTATCGGAACTGAAAAATATAGGAAACTTTTCAAAACTATTTTTGATCTACAAATACCATTTTCTTTACCAACCTCAAATATTCTATTAAAATCTCTCCTCTTAAAGGTATCCATCTTTCTCTCATTCAGTTATTTGAGTATCCAGCATAATCTATACTTTAATACTGGGCGCAGTGGAAAAGTTTGGTTTTGTGTGAGAGGGCTTTGTTCTTAATAAGCTTTTATAGACCAAAATAGCACCAATTGGCGAGCTTGATCTGGTAATTTTATTATCGGTTTTATTCGTGTTTAAAAAAATCACTCTATACGCTGGCGTTATTCTTGTACATAATGTATATGTTGCAAGATATAATATAACATTTTAAGCCATTATATTGATTTATATAATATTTTTTTAAATATGTATGTTTATTAGACTGGATTTATGATCCTGGACATTCCTTAAACGTTGTAGATAATCTATTTATCTAATTTTGAAGCCTTATTATCCTTTATATTTATTTTAAACATTTGATGACTGCATAAAGTATTTTTATTACATAAAATAGTATTATTTTAAGCCTCTCGATCTAATGTTTTGGAATATAGTCATATTTCAGTACGTCCATGTGAAGTAGGGTTAAGATTTTTTACATTTATTAATTTTAAACGCATTTATAAAACCATTAGTAAAACTTATGTTGACATTATTATAGTGAAATATTTACCATAAAAAATTATATTGATAATCTCTGTGATCCCAAATTTGATAAGAATTAGGCATTTTATTATTCAAAAAATGGCAAGATTAACTCATTTGAAGATAATTCTAAAGACACTGATTATACGCTATGTCTTTGACCATTCAAGTATGATAAACATCCAACGAATAATGATTGTTTTATAATAATTATTAAACTAAGAATAAGGTAGTATTTTTTGAAATACGCCATTTCTTTTGGCATTTCCCAGTGGTTAAGCTACAACATACGGCTGTAGCCATAAATTGACAAACTATAACTAAAGTAGGGAGTAAAATCATGTTAACCCGCGTGTTTGAAAATGTACCTAACCGAAAAAAAAACTTTTTTTTTAAAACGGAACATCATTATCTTTTTTAATTCGGACCTTGTGTTTACTTTATTTCTCAAAAGAATATTTAAGCGACTGGCCATGTTTGACAACTTAAAGTTAGATACGAAAAGGAGGAACAGCGCTTTTGATTTGGATTTTTGGTTTCACATTTCGATTGATCAATCAAGATGTACGATATGACCTTTAGTCGTATCAATGAGTCACTCACTTGTATCCAGGGGCTATTCGAGGATAATAGTGTAACGAAATAGACATAGCGTAACTATATTCTGGCCTTTAAAATTTAAATCGTAATGATAATACACAATTTTGATCAACCTTCTTATTAAAAAAAAAAAAAAACTAGAAGTTAAGGTAGACAACTTTGGAATCGAACCTCACATATTTCTCTGTACGCGTGAGTGCTCTTATTATTTGAGCCATCGGTCCACCTATGACTTATTTAATGACCATATCAAATGTAATAAATAAAACTATTTACTTTTAATAATTTTAGTAAAACACAATAATACTACTACGCGTGAGTGCTCTTATTCTTTGAGCCATCGGTCCACCTATGACTTATTTAATGACCATATCAAATGTAATAAATAAAACTATTTTCTTTTAATACTTTTATTAAAACACAATAATACTATGTAATATTCATAATTAATATTAAAATACAAATAAAATTACAAAATTTTAACTATAAATATTAAAATCTATAATACCTTTCCGTGATAAATGGTGGCTGAAAAAGAATTCATACTCCCCTTTCATTCTTAGTAAATATATCTTATTGTAGTGTAGTAAAATGTTACCCTGTGGGGAATTAAATATTTAATATCTTAAATACGCTACTGTTTTTCCATCGCAGCCTCTCCGTGTAATATGTTATCGCTCTATGAGAGATTTGCCCCCTCTTTAGCCCCCTTGGGGGGGAATTAAGTTAAATTTTACAGCTAAGCCGGATGTACTCTGCACAGTGCAGATATGCGGAAGTGAAATCGTTCAATATTAAATGTGTGTACATACTGACAGTCTGAGCTCATCTTCCATAATACGAAATTAAAAAGTTATAGTTTGGTTTCATGTCATAAGCTTTTCAGATTGAAAAGATGGTTACCCAAGGAAAAATTAAAACAGTTTTCAAGCAAACGATAAAGCTCTATTCATATTATCTACAAACATTCAACGTGCCGGATACAATGTGCCTAACGCAAAAGACACTGGCAATATTATTTCATAAATCGTCAATGAACAATGTAGATCAGAGATCAGCATTTTAAAATTCTAATGAATGGATCCATGAATCGTATCTCGAGTTTTCTCTAATTTTATTTGAAGAACCCAGTGATGCTTACATACTGCAATCTGCAATTTAGAAGAGATCTTGATTTAGCTACGTATTTTTTTCAACTTATACGAGGTATAAACGAGAACTCTGCCATTATGGGCAGTGTTGACCCGTGTGTCCCTGATAACGATCTTAGAAATCAAAAGCATCAGTTATTTATTCTCCAAAGGTGCAGAATCAACCTGCCACTGGTAATGCCAATTGGGAGGGCGATAACGTTCAACCAAATTGCTTCGTGTGTTGGTATATTCCACTTGCGTGAGGGTGAGTTTAGTTGGGCGCGATTTTATAAATTCTTAAAATAGGGTCTCCTTAGCAAACTCGGTGTACTTCTTTGAACTTCTATAGATGTAAAATTGTATTTTGTATGTTTATATTATATTCTCTTTTTATTTTTTTCATTTTTATCGCTTTTATTACTCTTTTTCCTTCTTTTTAATAATGTTTTATGTCATGTTGTGAACGTCTTAAACTTATCATTTGCGATGTCCATAATAAAAAAAACTAAATTGAATTGAAAAATTGCTGATTCCAAGAGGCACCAGCTTGGAGATTCTTTACACGTCCCCATATTGCCTTTGCTACCTTCTCTAGCGATACCGTGTAGCCATTGAAAAGTCGATACGATGAAGACAAGATTATTATAAAAATAATGTTAGTATTAAGCTCAGCCACACGATCAAACCCACGATCGATGGAGCGGAAACCGATTATATAATTTTTTGGAACAACATAAGAAATATTTCTAAAACACCTGTACGGAATCGGACTTCAACACACATTGCAGTCCGCGCAGTATGTTTTACTAATTAATTTGGCGCTGCATTTCACTAATCACGCCGAAATTTCCAAACATATTAAGTGTTGTATGAAATTTTAAAAATAAATACTGTTTATGATATTTTATAGATGGCACCAGGATCGCTCCAAATTTGTATTTTTATACGACCAATATTTTTATATAAGACGTTTCTCGTAACCAGTGCGTGAGGCTTTTGCTTCTCACCAGGGGAGGGGGTCTGAGTTCAATTTCCGTAGGTTTCAAAAAATATTTATGTGAAGCCTCGGTATTAATGTGATTGTTTCACTTCTACTCTAATACTATTATATTAGGCAGCATAGCCTGTTGTAGTGCCAAAAAGAAAAATAAAATAATACGGTTGTTTTGGGCTGTATAGACCATAATTTCAATTAATATAATTTTAACTATCGAACATACATAATTTTGAAAACACTTCACAAAATATATTATAAAAATAGATTTTTTTTTTAAAATCGCACATAGACTACTATGCTAAAGGTACCATATCTAATTCCGACAAATTTTAACCAATGGCCCTTATAATACTCACTGAAGCAGGTTAAGTTCTAAAGAATGTTGCATTCTTAAATTTTATGAATTATTCGTTGAATAATAAAATTAATTATCCAACTATCGTTACGCAAAATAACACGACGGAAACATTAATAGTTTAATTATCATGTTTTTTTTTAGAAAAATCATTATATGTTTCTTCAATGCGTTAAAAATACATAGTTATAGAAACACACCACCCATGGTGGCCGCGCGGCTTAAGCGTTGGACTATCACGTCGTGGGTCTCAGGTTCGAATCCAAGGTCTGGCAAGTACACATATTGTATTTCAATTTGTGTGTGAGTCAGGGTATGGACCTAATAGGTTGAGCAAGTGGCTGACATCCATTTCTCGTAAAAAACAAAATCTGTTACTACAAAACCTCTACTCTGTGGAGGCCCATATGATCCTATTAGGATCGAAAATGGTCGGAAAAAATAGAAACGATGTGTAGATCAAAATAAATAATACTATTTTCTTCAATTCGTTTTCAATAAAAATATGAACAAACATGAAAGTTAACCTATGAAAGAGAATTTTTCCCTTTGAGGGAATAGACTAGTTCTTGTTAGGTTAACCACGCCAAATAAATAAGCAGACTCGTTAAAATTGTTAAAATACCGTAAAAATATGTCTCAAAGAGGCATCCGCACGCTATCCTCTATCTTCTTGCCCTCCCTAGCTCTCAGCCCTCTTAAGGGATTTATTTTCAGACGTTTCAAACTGCTGAATTTTCATACATGCTTATTACTCTTTCTAATAAAATATTAATAATTATAGTATTACTATACTCACTACTGGATAATTTGAATATCTTTGGTGACATTTTTATCAGTATTACTGGATGATTTATTAGCGATTATTTTCTCAGAGAAAATCGTTTACCACAACATAAATAAATTAGTTGTCGTGTTAATTTAGCAATTTTTTATTTGTGTTGTTTGCTCGAGATTTAATGAGCCGTATTGTCGATTTTATGATGTTGTCACCTCCTTGGCTTTATTCAATGATAAATTGCTAATAAAATCATTGACACTTGCATCCTGTATGTGTTCTCTCATGAACTAACTTTATATCGACCACCAAGCTGCTAAAAACATACTGGTATGAGTTGAGGTAGATACGTATTACCATTCAATTTTTCCCGTGGTTGTTTATATTTGTTGTTGTATACACCTTGCCGCTATACAGGTGTATTTACAAACTTAAATTCAGATGGACCCAATGACATATTAAATGGACAACTCACTTCATACCGGCGCGCACGAGAAATTGTGCATGAAAGTCATTCACAGATGTATAGGTAGATGTCACGTGACCATATGACGTATCCATTTCCATTATGCGATACAAGCTTCGAGAATTTATAGTAATATAACCTTTATTGTAATGGCGTATTAGTGTCATGACTCATTGCGTTAGAAACAGATTCTCGGTTACTTACGACTTCTCGGAGATTAGACGCAAGTGAGCCAGCGCATCACAGACGACTGTCCAATGGTTTCTGTCATTCAATTGCATTGAATAAACATTATCTTAAAATGGCATTTTATAAATAATAAATAATACTAACACATGAAAAGTGATATCCCATCTTTCTTGGAGTGTTTAGTAGATTTTTTTTTACAATTTTTAACTAGGCACATTGGCATTTTGTAACAAAATAATAACGGTAGAGTCGAAACCTGACAGTCAGAAATTTTGTATGGGCAGACCCAGTGGTGTCTCCAGACCGCTTGCAAGCAGAATGTTCATTTGAGCGTAGGATACCGATATTAAATTATGAATTTCGCCATCCGGCAGACCCGACACAAAGTGAGTGTCATTTTATTTTCTAGATGCTTCGTCCATATTAATGTCATTGGATGGACTTCCGTAACGCACGTTGTATTTTTACGTAGAAACGATGGGCAGAAACCAATAATTTTGCGAGATAGAAAAAAATGTTGAATTAAATTATGCCTAATTAAATGGGTAATTTTATTTATAGTTTGGTATAAACTATAAAATGTCTGTTTTTATGAGTTAACAAATATGATAAAATATTAAAGAGGGTAAAGGGTAAACGAAACCCGCCATTTGTACTTTTGATTAGAATATGACATCTACTATGAAAATCTGTAGAAATATATTTATCTAAGTGCCAGACATACCGTACGTGACGAAAGTGAATTAATAATTATATCAACAGGAAAATTATCCAAAATAATAAATTTAAAATTGTGAGTAATGGTAATTTTAAAGGTATGAGTATTATCAACAAACTATTCTCTCAATTAGAACGTTTTAGAAAAAAATAGTATGATCATTTAATTTTAAATATTATTATAATATCCTAATGAATTTAAGTTGTGTACTATTCCATTTCAGTCGTTTTTTGCGATCCGAGCATCGTCAGGCACTATGTGCACTCACCAAAAGGTAAATATACACTCACAACGAATACAGTTAATTCTTACTTAAATAATAACTAAATACAATAAACTTTATCACAAAAAAAATATATATATATATATATATATATTATGAATAATTGAAGTATTTGTAAAAAAACCCTTATCACTAATAATACAATCAATAGGAGTATAAATCGTCAAAACCCTAATAATAGATCATTAAGGGGGATCCTATATGCCAACAGAGAACCTAGCGGAAATATACGAAGCTTGCAATTTTAGATTTTTTTTTGATAATTTACAATTTCTATTGTATTAAATATGTATCTGAAAACATTAAAAAGGTTTTTTTAAGTCAAAGATAAGCTTACAATTGTAAAAAAAATGTGAATTTGTCACATATTTCGTACATAGGTTACGTAATTATTACATTATTTTTATGGTTATATTTATAAATTTTTGACTAATTCATAGTTTCAATATTTTTTATATCTATTTTAAAAAACATCGATTTTTATAAAAAAATATAGATGTGTATAACTTGAAATCCTTTTTATTTATATGAAATCTTATTTAGGTATGGTCCCAATATTTAAGTTCGAATAAATAATATTCAATAATACAGCTGCATTCAAGAGGTGTAAAATCGTCAATACCGGGAAAACAATGGTAACGTATTGGGAATTTAATGGAGTTAACTAATGAAATACATCAATAATATCAGTCTTTACGACTCAAATGAAATATTACAAAACTTAAATCAATTAGAATTTAAATTCAAATTAAAAGTACCTTCGGTTAATGGTAGTAATGTTAAATATTATTATTGGATAAAACGGAAAAAATAAATTAGATAAATTAGACACAATAGTTTTTTTTACACTATTTGAGGCTATTAGTTTCAAAGTCGGTAACCTTCTTATTTGGCCTTTTTAAAATATTAAAATATTTTTTTTTTGCAAAAATATTAGTAAACAATGGCTAATGGCAAAATAAAATGTTCCTAACGTCATTTTCAGATTTAACGGTGTGATTATTCTATTTAATTGAATAAATATCTGATCAACAAATCTTAATACTACAAGGTTAGATAGCAATGTATTTAAGCTACATAGTACGTTTAGTATATAAACGTAATGAAACCGATGTTCTCGTGAGAAATAATAACGATTTATTGTTTAAATTCGAAATGGCACAGTCAGCATGTGCAGTTAGTATTCTACATTCTATAATATAAGTCAGTGAAGAGAAAACTTTTTCAAAATTACCGTGGTTAGATTTTGAATTCAAACAAGACCAGTTGTATTCACATTATAATATTAATTAACTTCATTTAAATTCTTTATGATTTTTTTCCAATCTTTTTTGCCTCATAGCATACTATTCAAGTTTTCAAAAATTTGGCAGCACATTTCAGCAACATCTCAGAGGACAACGACAGAGCGACAACACACACTTGGACTCACAAAACCAACCGCCCCGCACCACACCAGGTGTTAATCGGGCGTATCGCAAGGTTCTACGATTGGAAGTGAAAGAACAACGGTTTTACGCCTGGGCATCTCTCAGGAACAGTTACCCGAGAATGATGTCACCTGTCGCAAATAATAATTAATTTATATCCAAATTTAATTTAATAATCTTCTTCCTAAATAAATGAGTATGTAATATATATTATATAATAAAGTTGTACATATATCGATTTCTCGTATACTGATAAGATGAATTACATCGAAGATTTTATTATTTATATTTTTATTTTATAGCTAATAATTTATTTTACTCTTTAAAATGGTTTTAAACAGTTTTCTATGGATGATATAGGCAAGCTGAAACTCTAGTAATGGCAGTTTCCTCTCCTCCAGGCTAACTTTGTTATAAATGACCTGGTGAAATATATAACCGTTTCCGGGCACTAATTTGTGTTCCCACTCTGCAAAATACAATTTTAGAACAAAATAGACTCCGGGCGGAAATTCGTAATTATTACTCTTCGGATTTCCGGAAGGTCTTCTAGTTCGATTAAGTTAGTCGAAATAAAAAATAGTATCCAATTCAGCGTTCGACTTATTTGATGTAATAACTAGGAACGCTACTTTGATAAAGAGACTAAAAATTAATTATGTCATTGTTGTTCAGTTAAATCTAACACCTCATTGTCAGATTACCGTTTAAATTACTATCCTTATATTTACTTAACTTTACTTTATTTGGTATCATTGAAATAAGACTACAATTTACAGATGGTGGTGGTTAGTTTTTAAAATTCTATTAAACCCTGCAAAAACCAAGCCATAATAGATAATATTCAAAAAATACTCGTCTATCTATAAAATCTTAAAATTATGAAATTAAATCATACATAACTTTGAATATTTTATTGATTAAATAATATTTTTACCTGTTATAATTTGGTTTAGGCAGGGATGAATTTGTATGAATTTAAAAAAATTAACCAACAATATGTGTAATATGTATTCCTAATCCAACGAAACAAATAAGTATGAATGAAAAAATGTGCATTATTTTAACGTATCGCCCAAAGTATACAAAAACTATTACGATTTAGTTTAGGCAGGGTTTAATGGATTTTTTTAAAACTAACCTACACAATCTGCAAATTGTAGTCAATAAAAACAAATTAATATGTATGACTAGCAAAGTTTAATGTGCACTATTTATGCCGGATCTAATCAGCCTACCTCCACCCTTCGCTACTGTTTTATATATATACTTATGACATTAGGTATAAATTATTTTATATATATATGGTGAAAGCAAACACAACTTCATTACGTCTAACCTAGTAGGTGTTTTACTCAAAGATATGAATCTAATCAAGCCCGTACGGGCCTGGACAATCGTAATTGCATTGTCGAATTTAAGAAGACGGAATGTCCATGATAGTAATATTAATTAAATTTAAATATTTAATTTGAAGAATAAACAAATTTAATATTGTGATACATTTTTTTTTCTAATAAGTATGTATATGTCTGGGGTGTTCCGAATTATGTATGTCAAATAACTAACGCTAGGTTTTTGATTCTTGCATGGTATTCATTGAATAAAAAATAGCTTAGGTGATGAAAACATTCCACCAGATCTTTTTGAATGTTAATTGAAGTTTTTCACTGCAATATATACTTATACCTATTCCACATGCTTAAATAACGATCATGGTTGGTTTCGTTTGCTTTAATTATTTTTCATGTTATATAATATTCAGAGATCATTTTATTGTCAGTGGGTTTTTTGTTAATGTTAATTAAATTAATTTCCACACTTGGTGTACTTTCCAGTTTTGGTTAAATGTATTATAATTTTCATTTATATGTTAATATTAATTTGTATGACCTGCGCATCTATGGTATACACAAGACTAGGGATTCCAATCCTGGTATCCCGGGCTATTTTCGATACCTATGAATCCCGGGATTGATAAATATAATCCCGGGATTTCGAGATTGATTTTTTTATAAATTTTTATGGAACATAAAATAAAAGCAAAAATATAACAGAAAGAATACTTTTAATAAAATATATATAAATAGCTTTGATATACATAACTTGAATATACATCAGAAGAATACCAATAAGGTTTTTTGCACCACATTGGTCTTTATGTAAAAATAGATCAATAAAGAATACTACGTTATTAAGTCTTGAGGATTATTATTGTTCAAATAAAAAATAGTTAATTTTAATGAATAAGTATTATACCTATATTATGTTTTTTATTTGTTAAATGTTGCCTATGCAGGAAATATTATTTTAATATTATTAATACGAGTAACATATTAAAAATCGTTCTAGAATAGTTTTAAAATATTTTAATATAAATACTTCATATGATTCCTTATACCTATAACTAACCCCCAAACTATTTTCAGTGGACTATTTTTACTAAAAGAATTTTAAAATGAGTACATAAGGCTAGTATTTATATGGTGCTTATGACTTTCCCTATTTTTCCCGCAGTGATTTGTATTGAGAGTGCACGCACGATGTTCTCAGTCTGGGCTTTAATTGTTGCATTAAATTACAATAACACGGCGGTAATTAGGGGACGTTGTGCCCGGTGGACCCACTCAATAATTAGCCACTGCGTTATCATAATTTGGCTAACGCTATTCTGCGCACAGCGTTACGGGCGCTATCTGTTCAAACAACGGTAACTAATTTTGGTCTGGTTATAAAATTTAATTTGGTAAACAGTTTATTAAGTGAATATACTACTGAAAGCATGGCCATAACGTTTGTCTAATTTTAGATAATTTGGAGTAAACTGCATCAGGGCCGATGTACATAAACTTTTTAAAGTAAAAATCTAGTATGGAAGATTCCATGGATTCAAGTGCCAGAATATTATTATAAATGTTTGTTTTGCATTCTGTTTATCTTACTTTCCTTAAAATATTTGTATATAATTTGTGAATATCTATTACGTTGTGTCATTTTAATATGTTTTATGATTTTTTAAAGCCTGTATACAAATACACACAAGTTGACAACACCATTAAAATGGCAACTGTCCTTGACTCGATTGTAAACCACCAAAAAAGTAGGTAATGAAATGTGTCGCTATCCTATCAAAACATGTATGGTAAAATAAATGGTTTAGAAGGCAGTTTTTTTTTATTTTTTCAAGAGAGAAAAATTAAATGATAATTCTATGGGTTTCACCTAATCATTTTCAGTGACATCCTGCCAGGAAAAAATGTACTTGTAATACCTGTATCACTGAATAACTCTTGCTGATTGGGTCTTTGGGACACTGAAAATGAATTTCTAATAATTTTATCCCAAAAGTCTTTTTATATTTCTTTTATTGTGATAACTGTCAATACATGGTGGAAATGCATTGTATTATTAATTTAAATAAAATGCAAATTTTATCGTATTTTTTCGACTTTTATCAAATATAACTGGACAGGCTTCGTTCGCCTCTGGGGAAATTTTCAACTAAAAGAATATTAGTACAAAAACACACATATAATATAAAAGAGAAATTTAAAAAGCGTCAAAAAATCACAAATACATTACAATAGCTTATCAAACAATATCATTACAATCGCATTTAGGTATTTAATTAAAATGAATAAAAATATGTATTAAAATTTCATAATAGGAATCTAAAACAAAAAATAATAATTATTAAGATAAAACAAAACATACTAGAACATTATAAAGAAATATCCACGTATTACTAAGATGCTTGGTATATTACAAGACAATTTATAATTGATTTTCGTCAAAATGCTTATAACGGTTTTTTACTTAACAAATGTGTTTGTAAGTGTATGTAACTTAAAACTTTGATCGAAAATTATTGCGTATTATATGTAGATGTAGCTAACTACATTATCTTCTTAGAATCTATAATACTCTGTAATGAAACAACTTATAACTAGCAAAAATACTTTATTCATCTAACGAGAACCCGATCTTTACGTATTGCTTTTAACATTTCAGAATTTTTAAACTTCTCTCTTGCTGCCCTCCTTATATCACGTTAACGAGATTTTCAAAGGGTTGCATTTTCAATATAATAGGATAAACAAGTATTCACTAAAACAGGCACTTTGGAAATCCCTTGTATTCATTTTTTCTTACTCCGCGGTCTGTTTCCGGAAAACTTATTGCCTTTAAACCATCCTAACAAAGTGCAAGACGTTTTTCGTTCACAAAGGTGTAGACGATTTTTCTAAAAAGGGGATTTCACGAGATATTATAAAATTCCATATCAACTGTATTTTATTCGTACTTTTTCTCTTAATTATATATTGTACAGCATATTTTATATTACGATATTGCGCAACATAGTTTGAGTGTGTGGACGATGATAAAAGAAATGTCTGCGTAAAATATTGAGTCAATTGAAAGGTCGGTAAAATGTATTGCCCAACATATAAAGTATTGGTCACCTTATAGATTTTGTGTAAACTTTAATCTGCGGTTTAGTATATAATTATAATGTAAAAGGATCATCGAAATTGATATCAAAACAAAAATATTTTATCACTAAATAAACAATTTTCCAACAAAAATAAAAAATGTATGTATTTTAAAAGGTATAATATACCAATACGCCAGTATTTCCTATTGTGCTAATCCATGTAAAATTTATTTTAATTGCTAGCTGTTTTAAGTCAAAATATATTATTTCATGTCCAGTTATTCTGACTCCGGATGAAGGCGCTAAATTGTAGATACCATTCCCCAATCGGTTCAAAAATTTTTTAAGGATTTATGAAGCCTTACTAAATAATGTTAGAAAATTAGATTATGATTACTTGATTAATTATTCAATAAAAAAATAGTTACTATCAGAATCTACGTTACTGGTCACATATACTTAGTACGGAACCTCTCCTGAAATACATAACGTCTTCATACTATTTTAAAAAGTCTTGAACCATTATACTGTTTTCCTTCTTATTCTTACATTCTGAAAGAGATAACACTAGTACCTTTACGATAAAAATCAAGTATTCTGTTCTTGAGATCTACAAAGTTAGGTCAAAGAATCACACGTATGCATGAAGAAGAAATTCCAAGCACGTTTTATTTGTGAAGCCATTGTATAATGCGAGAGAGCAGGAATGAAATTCTGTTTCATTCAATTTATGAGAAAAGTTTCCCGTTTCGCTTTCCCATATTATTTTTGTTTAGATGCAAATACATTTTTATGTTGATAAAAGTGACTTTTATTAAGTTGAACATGTCGAATTTGATACATGCAAAACGGATGTACACAGTTAGTAGTCACTCTTAGATATTAAATTTAGTTTTCTTTCCTTTCATATTATATTTCCGCACTACTAGTTGATGTGTTTTTTCCGGAAAGTAAATAAATATATATAAATATATATATATAATATTAGTACTATCGACCGAAGGTACTTAATGGAATTTGAATTTAAATTCTTTGTTCAGTTATTAGATATCAATTAGAATATACATAATAAATATATCGTTAAATCTTTGAACATCAATATTGATCTGTATCAGTGACTAGTAAACTTTTTTAGTTAGAAGAACCCTCAACATATTTTGTAACTCCTTCCTGCCTGATTTTTGACTCAACTTATGTCCGACTTATCAGTTACAAATAAACATTATGTGATTTTGTATTTATTATACCTAACTATTTTTTTTTCTAAAATAACACGAATAAATTTTCCAATTGAATTTTCATAGTTTTAAGTAGTCACATTCTTGTCATATAAGTTAACATTTTTACGCAATTTCTGAGGCGAAATTTTTCAAATTTTGCGGATTCTCGTAGAATAGAAGGGTATCATTTATTTTTCTTCGTCTATATTCGCCCCCAAAAATCTTAATCTTAATCCCTAAAAAAAAACTTCTGATAAAGAATTTGCAGCTATATTTTATAGTTTCTTAGTAAAGTATTCCAAAAGACAAAAATCTGCCATAAATGCATAATTTGTTTTTTTACAGTATCGCATATGCTGTCATAATGGTTGAACATATATATGTATCAGTTGATTTGTGTAGGTTATATTACCCGTAACTCATTATTATTGCACAGATAAATACTAATTAATAATAATAACATTTTAATAGTAAATTGTTATTATTATTAATAGTATTGATGGAAGGTTATTAAATATATTAAAAAAAAATACAAAATAAAATGAACGTTTTCAAATTTTCTGTTGAATCATATAAACTTGACAGCTCTAAGTATTAATAAATACTTTTTTTCGTACTTGATAGAAATACTGAATACATATTATAGAATACTGAAATGTTATTTTGACATTTTATATTGATTTCCATAGTAACGCACGTATATATTAATAATTTAGTTGCTAGGACCCCCTTAGCAACCAATAATAGTGAGAAGTAAATGTTACTTTTAACGAATTTTTTCCGAAACATACAAAACAGAATTAACTGAAAATGAATTCAATTCTGCTTAAAGGTGCAAAAAGTATTAAAAGAATGCATTGTCGTCGTGTTCTGATATATTCTAAAAATATCTAACTAGTCGGGAAGTTAGTTATAAATCTTCAATCGTCCAATACAAATTTTGGACAAACATGTAAAAATTTGTACTGGACACACAAGGAAAAATCTGTACCGGACAAACAAGAATACGAGCTAATAAAAACGTGGTAAAATAATTAATTCACATAATAATATATTCAATCAAATGACAATGAAAAATTGGTTATCATAAATATGTTTAAATTATTCACATTAAATGCTTACTACATAACAATTTCTTCTGTTATTTTAAAATCAAAAATTTCTAAATCTCAACATGACGCTAAAATATCATAATTGGCTCACGGAATTATCGAACGCCACCAAAAAGTAAGATCAAACTGACTACATTAAAAGTATATTACATTACAGTACATAATAATAATATAAAATATTTTAATTGTACAAATAAATATTGGATACCTACGCTGAAGATTATATAGCATATTTCTTATAAAAGAAACCATAATCACAATTAAATACTTATTTTGTATCTTGTAAAAATTAAGAAAAATGTTCTGTTTAATGTTAGTAAAAAGTTTTTATATTAATGGTATAGCATAATAAAGTTTTATTGTATAAAAAAGTCTTATTTAATCTTCAGCTTCACGGCACATAATGTTTAATTTCAATCCCGACGAATACAGTATACTTACTCGTAGTACCTATTACTAATTACTTAATAGCTAGTAATTAAAAACAACTATCTCCTGTTACAAAATGTTTCGAAGCATCACGTGGTTTAAGCTCGCAATTACCTGTTCTATTACTTTAGTGTTCACGCCCATAAATCATTTTCAAGGATTTTCCCGACGCTGCCGTTTGCTTAAGTTCTCGGGAAAACGCTAAGAAATTTCATCACGTCGGAATAATTTGTACCATGTGTCATTGTGATTTCTCGTGACTGCTACAAAGTGACACTTCGCATCTCTTATCACACAAATTTAAACGGAGTGATAGATTTGGTTTAAAGTTACACCGTGAATATTGGAGATTCAGAAAACAATGTAAAAGAATGTAGTTTGCAGAAGTAGAAACTCCTGGTAGATAATACGTTGAAATATTTACGTACTTTGCTCTGGTTCTTGCTACGTAACTTAAGACGATACATCAGTGAAACGGCAAATAATTTTCAACTATAGGCGCGACAAAATTTTGGACTCGCTGGCATTCGGAGAGCAAACGTCGAGGTGTGAATACGTCAATTTGTTTCGTGATGGCGACGGGGGTATCAATTCTTAAATCGTGTAAAGATGACTAAAAACGTTATCCATTTACTTGACAAAGAAAACATATCAATGAATATATTATTATTGTTACTAATAGAACAATAAACAGAACATTAAATGGACGCATGTTGGATTTATATGACATATAATTTTTTTCGGCATGCTTTATGCACCCGCGACCCGCAATCCGCGCATCGCCTGGCCATGGTCTTTTTAGACCATGCCTCAACTGAGGTATTTATAGCCTTAAGGCAAACATAACATCATGTTTAGCAGTTGAAACATGAAACACGAAGATCGCTCTTGTAACATCGCTGCATGGTGAAGGAAACCCGACAGAAATATTTAAACTCCTTTATTTGTGGAGTTAATATAAAGAAAGATCGGTCAAATACATGAAATTGAAACGGTTATCCCTATGACTTCAGTAAATTGTAAATCACTATACGAAAAATGTTTTTTTAACAACAAATATATATTAAAAAAACTTATTTAACACTTGATAATTGATAATAGTATTAAAGAAATTCTCAATATTTTTACGTATAACAGTATTAACTATCTTTATTTATTACCTTTTAAAACTATGTTGATTGAAAATGTTCCAATAAAAAGAGAATAAATGAGGTGGGTACGTCGGTATGAAAAAAAATATACACCTTGTAAGCAAAAACAAAGAAAGTGTGCTGTTCGTAATAAAATAATAACAAGAAAAACATAATATATCCCTCTTCATTTATAAATTAAATCAAAATGTGGTTAGTGCACATCGCAATAATTAAACTAAATTTCATATTTTTGAATTATTCTCGTTACTTTCATACTACAGATATCATAATATAGTTGAGATTTAAGTACATTATTAAAATTTTAATTTGAAAATATCAAAGATATCACTATTATTTTTAAGGCAGGGTTTCATCATACATTTTCGTTATGTTGGTTAATTCAATAACAAATAATATCTGCATATATTTATAAGTATGTATATATATAACAATTCTTAAAAATAATTGATTAAAAGACTTAATAAAGCTCTTTATAAAATTAATACAGACGGTTATTCTAAGTAAACTGCAAAGTTTTGAATAATCTTTTATATATGTATATACTTACAAATCGTTCTAAAATGAACCAGGTGTAACACCAAAAAATGAAGTGAAAGTTTAAATAAGTTGTCAAGTTAAACATAAATTATATTCTGCGTTTCTATTATATTATTTGAAATTTTACTAAAGCTTTAGTATTAGTAATGATAGGGCGCAGTGGAATATTAATTTATTGATTCTAGTGGCTGTAAATCAAACCATACTACTTACCTGAAGTTCATTTTTGATTATTCTGGCATTAACTTAGTACATTAATGAAATAACGATAAATTAGCTTATTCGCTACATTATTTGATGAATAATTTATTAAAGTGTAATGGTGTAACTAAATTTGTAATGCGATTCCTTCGCAGTAGTGGTGAGGTTACACAGACAGCAGGCGGAAAATCGGAGTGGTGTTAGTAAGGCAGCCACACCGGATAAATTCAATTAGATTCTAATTTAATATTAATTGAATTATTAAGATGATAAATTACTTTCATATAATAATAACTGAGACGGCAGGCTGTGTCTGGAATATTCGAACGAACTTTGGTGTCATCTTATTTATATTCATTATTATTTATAATAACTTTATGGTGACATCTCTTTTGCTACAGTTCAAGGAATTGAAAAATTAAACAAGTACTTATCTATTTATTATCTCCAAATAATATCGATTAACGCGAATTGAAATAATTGTACTATACTTCAATTAGGCGCAACTAGCGATAGAATATTATACGAAGCATATAATGAAATACAATTTGTCGATAATTAAGTAATCAATGCATTAAAAAATCAAAGAAAAATAAATATTTTTTAAAAATTTAATACAAACACTTATAATTTAAAAAATGTACGTTTAAAGCAGGGGGGCAAACTTTTTGGATAGAGGGCCAAATTCAAGAATTAAAAATGAGCGGCGGGCCGCAAGTAAAATACCATTTTTAGATATACACTATTTATTACGAAAAATAAACATTACAAAAAAATTAATGAGAATGAAATTGATGTACATTTTTTAACATTTTTTAAATTCAGGTGTTAATTTTGTAGTTGATATTCTCAAAGCTGTTTCTAAATGGGCATCGGAGATATTTAATCGTAAAATTTTTTAATTGAGGTTCATGATCGAAAATGTTTGTTCACATATATAGGTTGATCCAAAAATAACGAACATTTTTCTTTCATAATCTTTAAGTTGGTCGAAATTGTCTGAATTAAGGGCATTGTAAAATTTGAAGATTTCTTCACGACGATGCAATTCTCTTAAATCAGTGTCACACTGCAGATCAATAATCTCAAGTTGTAGCTCTGTCGGCACACTATCAATATCTATTGAAATCGATGTTCAACGTAGAAAATATGGTTACATAGTGTGAGACGAGACGCAAGGAAGACGTACTGAGATAATACATTTACGAAACAAGAAATTCTTCAAAATTATTCTATTGTCAATATTTTTTAAAAAATATATAAAAAAGTTATTCGTAATCAGAAGTACAATTAATGATGGCGGGCCGCAGTGTGCCCCCCTGGTTTAAAGTGTCAAATACAATATGTAGACTTATGGATTAAAATGATTTCTTAAAGGGTATCGGTTATTCAATAAAATTAAAATATGTATACTTAATTTCTAAACTCTTTTACTTATATTGAATCGAACTTCAGTATTGTGATTATACTTAGATCCAAAAAAATAATAAAAAATAAAAATACATTAACTATACTTATATGAGTTTATATTACTCGGATACTATGTAGGTGAAATATTATGGCGAAAAAGTATTCATTAAAAAAAGGATTAACATATGTAGGTATAACTTATATCCATAACGTATGAAGAGATACTATTTTCAAAGTTAGCCTATGACTCATAGGTCACAGACCAGAGTATAGAACACATAAATCTGCCCACCTCAGCATACCTCAGTACCAGTTGCAAGCCGCAAGGTATTATACTCAGGGCTCGGATTATAAATAGTTGAGTCAGTTGTGCCGGTTCGACAAATAAGCACCGCGGGTGAAAATATTAATATAGTCCGCTCCGTACCGACAATTATAAGGGGGGACATGCTCGTCGAAGGTCAAAATTGAGTTTTTATTGTATTTTCAAACCATGATCCTGGACACTCCTTAAACGTTGTAGATGATCTATTTATATAATTTTGAAGCCTTATTGTCCTTTATAGTTATTTTAAACATTTGATGACTGCATAAAGTATTTTTGTTACATAAAATAGTATTCTTTTAAACCTCTCGCTCTAATGTTTTAGAATATAGTCATATTTCGGTACAGAACTGTGCAGTGGTGTTAAGATTTTTTACATTTATTAATTTTTAAACGCATTTATAAAACCATTAGTATAATTTATTACGAGATAATTTTTGTAAAATATTCACGATAAAAAAATATTTTGATAATTTCTGTGATCCCAAATTTGACAAGAATTAGGCATTTTATTATTCAAAAAATCGGCAAGATTAACACATTTGAAGATGATTCTAAAGATATTTATTATAAGCTATGTCTTTGACCATTCAAGTGTGATAAAAATCTTATGAATAATGATTGCCTTATAATAATTATTGACCTAAGAAAAAGGTAGTGTTTTTTTAAAATACGCCATTTCTTTTGTCATTCCCTAGTGGTTAAGCTACAACATACGGCCGTAGCCATAAAATGACAAACTATAATTAAAGTAGGGAGTAAAATTATGTTAACGCGCGTGTTTGAACATGTACCTAACCGAATTTTTTTTTATTTTTTTTTTAACGGTACATGTTCAAATACGCGCGTCAATATCATTTTACTCCCTATTTCAATTATAGTTTGTCAATTTATGGCTACGGCCGTATGTTGTAGCTTAACCACTAGGGAATGACAAAAGAAATGGCGTATTTCAAAAAAACACTACCTTATTCTTAGGTCAATAATTATTATAAAGCAATCATTATTCATAAGATGTTTATCACACTTGAATGGTCAAAGACTTAGCTTATAATAAATATCTTTAGAATCATCTTGAAATGTGTTAATCTTGCCAATTTTTTGAATAATACAATGCCTAATTCTTGTCAAATTTGGGATCACAGAGATTATCAATATAATTTTTTATCGTGAATATTTTACAAAAATTATCTCGTAATAAATTATGCTAATGGTTTTATAAATGCGTTTAAAAATTAATAAATGTAAAAAATTTTAACACCACTGCACAGTTATGTACCGAAATATGACTATATTCTAAAACATTAGAGCGAGAGGTTTAAAAGAATACTATTGTATGTAACAAAAATACTTCATGCAGTCATCAAATGTTTAAAATAACTATAAAGGACAATAAGGCTTCAAAATTATATAAATAGATCATCTACAACGTTTAAGGAGTGTCCAGGATCATGGTTTGAATATACAATAAAAACTCAATTTTGACCTTCGACGAGCATGTCCCCCCTTAATGGATTTTATAAATTTGTCATCGGTTTTAAAACGAGAAAATTGTTTACCAATACGTAGTTACGTTTCGATTTTTGATTTTTTATATCTAAATAATATATTATTTGAGACTTTCACGATTGTTCACGGCTGTCACAGCCTATTTAAGCTTTATGTATAAATATCATAAAATGTTGATATTAAGTATGAAAACAAAGGGAAAATATGACATTATAATAACATATTAGTTATATTCTAATAGATTTAAATTCAATTTCCATCAAGTACCTTCGGTCGATAGTATTAATATTAGTTATATATTCTTCCCACAAAGTTTATAGATTGGTCAGAATTAGCCCCTAAAAATACCACAACTCTTCATTTTTTACTACCGTAACATCTACCTAGGGTCTTCAGCTATACCAAACTATTTCAAATAGCAGACAATAATCAATCAGATGGCAGTTGACCTCCAATAGAGGATGGCACCAGAAGAAGAAGAAAAAATATATATCTGTATATTTTGATCAGTGAAAAATTCCATTTCGACCTCTGATTATATTAGGCTGCTGTAAATACATTCCCGGTTAAATTGCACGTAAAGCCATTAGGTTTTAACATTGAAATCTTAAATGGAAAAAATCCTCCTCTTAAATCAGAGGGAAAACAAAAGCTCGGACGAAGGTAACGACTGGATGGTCCGCTCGTAAATGCTACGAACTTTTAATTTTGTCTGGAGCAGAAAGTGCATTGGAAGAGAGTTTGGGTGAATTAAATTAATACAAATCACGGAAAAAAGAAAATTTCCGAAAACAGTTATCAGAGTGTTCGTAATGACCAAATAATTAAATATCGTATAGTTCATTTTATTTTGTAATTAGAATTATAATAAATGATTTAGGTTTTTTCGTAATTTATAAATCTAAATATAGCAGAATAATTAATTGAAAGAAAAGATTATAATGTATCGTACCTACTCCCTATTATATATCTATATAATATAACATTTTTTATGACAGCGGCTCTCGTGGTGCAGTGCGTAAGGCGCTTGCCTTCCACCCGAGAGTTCTGGGTTAGATTCCCGGTCAGGACACAATATTTATGTGTTTTTCTCAAAGCCTGGGTGTTTGTGATTGTTCAAAATTACTAACAACCACCTTGTACGAAAAAGCAAGGACATGGATATTAATAATTCTAAAAAAAAAAACATTTTTATGACATAGCTGTAATTGAACATACATAGCTTGAAAACATCTCAGATATATACCTACCCACTGGAAAAAATCATATTTGAAAAAAAAATACGAAGCTCGACGGGATTTAAACCCGTATAACCACTGGTATCGCTCCAACCGTTACATTAACGAATTATAATTATGCTACGAGCGTCCTGTCTAATTGCGACAATTTAAACTAGTAGGCCATACATAAAATGCTTATCAAATTGCGTTATTATTGACTATCGGTTTTTGTGTATTACATCAAGGAATATTAATTACCTTAATTACTTACCGACGCCCAGCTCTCGCCAAATATTTTAGTTATAGCGTCTACTTGAACTTGCTAACAATTTTTAATAAACTATTTCTTTTATTCAATGAATAATTCACAATTTTTTTAGAATATAATATTCCATATATTGAACGTACATCATTTGAAAACATCTCAGATATATACCCACTAGAAAAACACTTAGGGATGTAATTATTTATTCAAAAACCTTTTTGATTAACTTATTGAATTATTGGGCATAACAATAGTAATCATTTGGTGCATACATTTTATGCAATACGACAGCATTGGACTGACTATCGACTGATCGAATGTATAGAAAATAATGCTAAATTTTATTGAAATGCTTATAATTTTTGACAGATGAGAATAAAAATTGCTTAAAAGAAACCCACAATGATAATATCTACTTTAAACAGTTGACCATTAGTTCAGCGCCACTTTGATATATTTCGGATCGGTTTTCTAAAGAATTTCAAAGTATGTGGTTGAAATAATAAGTCGTATTAAAATATTGTGAAAACTTTAAATACACATGACGCGTAAATAAATTATACTCAAGTGGTACTTAAAACTTTTTTCGGAACTCACTCTAAGTTCTATGCATTTTTTTCTTAAGATTAATAACAAATAAAACACGTAACGCCACCATAACGAATTTTTAGTACGTGATAAAGCGACTGAATACGTTCATAGTAGGTACTTATAATATAATATACTGCACAAGAATTGCAACGCTTATGTTCGCAGTTACCACCCCTGAGCTGGCAACTTAATTTAGTAGGGGTACTTTATCATATGCACTTGAAAAGCTTTTAAAAATTGTACTCTTTCCCACCAATACAGATAATGCTTTTTTGATTGAAGTATGAAGTATTCAACGCGACGGAAATTTTCCATAAACTTCGATCAGAATATGACTTTTTATTCTAGAGTTTTTAACCCCGTGGTCCCAAAACAGGAATTGAAAATATTTAAAATTGGGATTTCAGGATGCATTATAAAATGTTTAGTCAACAAATACTTTAAAAATATTTCAGTTTCTAGATATAAAATGGTGACTTAAGTTCTTAATATATGTATATAAAAATATCGTTGAATTCATAATATTTTAATGTTATATTATGAAGCAGATATGAATATCACGTTTTTTCTCTTTTTGTAAAATGTTACAGACATTTATATGTCATCAATTGTCAAAATGGATTGTAGATTGATGATTATTTTAATAATATCCGAAAAGAAGGTTTGAATTTAAATGCGTACCAACAAAATTTCTTAGGATTACGGTTCAGTATTTTTTATATGCCTACTTATTTTATCTTTACCTATTCAATCATACAAATGTCAGTAAATGTCATATAACCATTTTATATAGCATACTGTGGTATTTTGCTATAAATAACTGACATTTGGATTTAACGGATATTGGAATTTGGACCGAGATCGAGAACACGAATTCTGAAACCCGTTGAATGAAAATGTTGTCTAAGACTACAATTTACGATATTCATGTAGGTATGTACCTACATATTGTGGTTTTTCTGCCAAAAGTTGGTAAGTCTTGAAATCATGACGTTTTGGTGTAATGGCAATTTGAAATTTGACATGCACTCTGAAATTAGACATAATGCTAATTTTTTTGGGCTTTATCTGCATATTCTCTGTATCGGATGACCTTGATTTTTTTTTCTAGCATATACATTTATATATAATTTCGTTGCTGACTCTTGAACTACCTACCCAAATTATCGACTTTCCAACTTTTGCAAGATACTTTTTTTTTTAATATATTAAAAACAGTCCGAAGCTGTTCTTATAAATTTAAATTTTTCGTATATATTGAAACTGTAATCGTCTATTGCATTATTTTATAGTAATCAAAGCTTAATTTATTTCTGACAAATTCACGATAGTATAATATGCAATCACGAAAAACTAGCAATATTGAATATTATGTCTTATTACATTATTCAAATCATAAAAAAAGGTAAAGAATCACTTGCCTTATCCAAACGTTGTCTAATAACGCACTTGCAATAATTCATTATAAGTAGGTTAAATGTTCACATTAATGGTAGTGCTGGAGTGGTGAAGTGAGGTGAAAGTAGGGGTCACGTGCGTAGATCGAACCGTTGTCAATCGATTGAAAAAAATTGGTGTGTGTACTTATGTACGCGCGTTAGAAGTTATATTTCTTTGGCGTAACAAAACAAAAAAAAACACATCAAATTATTGGAGCGATGAAAAACAACCGTGAAAGCCTGAAACATTATATAACAAATACCGCATGTTCAACGCTTGCAGTATGACAATGTTGATTTAAGGTAAAATCACGGTTAAACTTCGTGAACGAGTGCTTGCGGCAGATACTGAGTATGTGGTGGCCTGACTTTCTTGGAAACTAAGAGATAAGAAAATAAGCCTTGTCACTTATAACATCTACGGTTAATCTTGGCTCAGTGAGGTATTTGGAGTGTTCCTCGTTCATTTTCTTTACGTGAAAGATCTTTCATCCTACAATGCCGCCAAGTTAGGGTGCCAGTATGACTTGATTCTTAGTTGACGACAAATTTATCAGAGGCACTATATGTCATCTAAATAAAAACTAGTAATCGTCCCCAACTTTTCCGCGTTAAATACGGAGAGTAAATGTAGATACAATGAAGAAATATACCGATTTGTTTTATTAACTATTCGATTTCTAGACACGCGATTCTCAGCCCGAGGCTCACTTCATATTGTTGCTAGTGCGGTATTTTTAAGAAATTCTTGTGAGATATCAAAACTCAAAAGTCGAGATAAAGTATAATGTAAGAATACTAAATTAGGACCAACAATACAGTCCATAATTTATGATAGTTCTATCAATATTCGTCAAAAAGTTTTTGGACTATAATCGAATAAACTGACAGACAAACTCTTTAGTATGTTTTTTTCTTCGTATTGTTTTATTTAATAAAACGCAATTTTTTAGGAGCTACTTATTCCACTTTTATAATTTAAAAAAATATCCGTCCAATAGTACCTACTTTGTCACTAACAATTAAATTAAAATTAATGAGATTGGATATTAATATTTCTTACTAGGTAAGTACATCATTAAGAACACAAAATATTCTAAAATTATTAACATAACACAAAACAAAAAATGAAGCAAAACGCATTTACAATAGCATTTCAATATTATAACACAAATATTTATGATTAGTCAAGTCGAGTACTATTATAATGCTATGTATTGGTAGTTTATTTGGGTCTAGGACAAATTGGCACCTAGACAACTGGACGCCACGGAATTCGAAAATAAATAGACGTTAGGTACTTAAAGGTACTTAAAAAAATATTATAATTTATATTTAAATGATTATATTATGATTTAATAGTTGGTGAGAATGTAAATATGCAGACGAAAATAATGATTTAATCGTGCATATTATGTTTAAGTTCCAACGAAAAAAGAGTTTTTTTAATTTTATATAAAGCCTTAGGCATGGTAATTCTCAATCCGCAATAAAGAATACATTATGTTAAGGGGAGACATGCTCAGCGTAGGTCAAAATGGAACTTTTATTGCATTTTCAAAGCATGATCCTGGACATTCCTTAAACGTTGTAGATAATCTATTTATATAATTTTGAAAAAAATGGGCAAGATTAACACATTTGAAGATAATTCTAAAGATACTAATTACAAGCTATGTCTTTGACTATTCAAGTGTGAAATAAATCATACGAATAATGATTGCTTTATAATAATTATTGACCTAAGAATAAGGTAGTTATTTTTTAAAATACGCCATTTCTTTTGGCATTCCCCAGTAGTTAAGCTACAACATACGGCCGTAGCCATAAATTGGTAAACTATAATTGAAGTAGGGAGTAAAATGATGTTAACGCGCGTGTTTGAACATGTACCTAACCGATTTTTTTGTTTATTTTTTAAATGGTACATGTTGAATGCATGTACATGGCCAAAAGAAATGGCGTATTTCAAAAAAAACACTACCTTATTCTTAGGTCAATAATTATTATAAAGCAATCATTATTCGTAGGATGTTTATCACACTTGAACGGTCAATGACATAGCTTATAATTAGTATCTTTAGAATTATCTTCAAATGTGTTAATCTTGCCCATTTTTTGAAATATGACTATATTCTAAAACATTAGAGCGAGAGTTTTAAAAGAATACTATTTTATGTAATAAAAATACTTTAAGCAGTCATCAAATATTTAAAATAAATATAAAGGATAATAAGGCTTCAAAATTATATAAATAGATTATCTACAACATTTAAGGAATGTCCAGGATCATGCTTTGAAAATGCAATAAAAGCTCCATTTTGACCTACGCTGAGCATGTCCCCCCTTAAGAGTAAAATGAATTAAAACTACTAAGTAGTAGATAGAAACTGATTAAAATACCTCGTCTACGTTCTGTATATGTGTCTACGACAGTGCGGCGTCCAATTGTGCGGAGTCCAGTCGTCCCAATCCCGTTTGTTTGTGTCGCCTGTAATATACCTGTTTTATAAATATTATTCAGTTGAAAATGTCCCTCTGAGGCCGACGAAACCAGTCTAAATTTATTAATAAAAGTGGAATAAGTACTAAAAATGTTTCCGTTTTGTTAAATTAATCAATAATATAACGCAGTTCAACCATGTTAATGTTCTGTGATATGTAATCTGTATCACAGTAAACGTCTGGTGATGAATAAAATGTAGGTACATCTGAAAAAAAGTGTAAAACTGCAAATTCTCTTAAAATATACGCTGACGTTTTAATTCAAGTGAAAAACACTAAACATTATTTTCTACCAATACGAGTAAAAGCATTACACTGTTGGTATCAGCACAACGGAAAAGTCAAATAAATAAGGCGGCGACGGATTTGATACTCAAATAGTTTTCCATTAGATTTTATGGCTTCCGTCTAAAAAATATAAAATACAGCGAAAATAGTGAGCCCGCTTGTTGCAGTGATCAGTTCCACGAAATAGAAAATGATATTGCTTTGTCCACTTTCGCAAATTGGATTTGAGCGTAATGGCGACGGTATGCAATATTACGAGTCATAAGGAGATATTGCTTAGTGTGCGAAATTCGATACTCCTCAGTTTTGTTAATTTTGCTAGAAAAGTCTTCAATGTACCTACTTGGTCTTTAATTCGTATTGACATAAAAAGGCGTATGATTAGTGTTAAAGCTTATTTTAGGTTTTACATATTAAGCTGACCTTTACGAAAAAGATTATTTTGATATACGTTAGTGAAAATTATAATATATACATATTATGTAGAAGTAAACATAATATTTATGATGGCCATATTCATTAAGTAGGTACGAGTACGTTAGATTGTTTGCCTTTCACAAATTTTATTCGTATATCGTTAGATTAATACATGTAAATTTATTTAACGGATCCAGATCATAGAGGTAGTAGGTAATACGACCTCTATGATCTGCCACTCTTCATGAAAACATTGCTTGACCATGATCTGTTACCGATTATACATGTAGGTATACATTTGTTAATTTAACGATTCACGAGTCCTACTCACAGAACCAATTGGGCAGAGGGCCATATATTATATATGTTTATATTTTTATTATATTTTTAAATTTAGGCGATCAATATCCCATGAGTCAATAATCAATTTTTAATGCTAGGTATAATTCTTCTTCAACTCATCAATATTACATTTTAAATTACATAAAATTAATAATAATTCTTGATCTAATTGATTCTTTTCTTTTTTACAATGACACAAATAATCTGTTACAGATGAAGCCCCCTAGGTACCTACCTATATGTTTTGTTTTCACAATATTTTTGGTTTCCTCTTTGAAAGTGTTTTGTTTATTGAATACGTTATCTATATAGATCAGCATTTCTTAACCTATGAGTCGCGACCCAAAATTGGGTCGATTGGTATATTTAATTGGTCGCGAAATATTCTCAACAAAACAATATTCTTGCCAGCATTTATAGTATACATGTTGGCAAAACCGGCAAAACTGTTTAACGTTGACGTTTCACGCGATCGTAGTGGTAAGAACAAATAATTTATTTCGAGACGACGTTCTCTTCTCTGTTTACTACTATGTACTACTGCCCTTTGCAACAACATACATGATTGTCATGACATTATTATCATGATAATTCAAATTTAGCAACAGACTGCAGCCAGAAGAAGACCTAAAATGCAGCCTGTCTAATATAACACCAAACTTTGATGAGCTCTCAAAGCTTATCCAAAGCCAAGGTACACATTAATAGGGTCAAATGTTGTTTACCAAATCTGTATTTAGTATTATTGAAATAATTTTTTTTTTGACAGTACGTGCTATTTTATTTATTTTATATTGGGTCGCGAACTAAAATTATTACCCTAAATTGGGTCACAGATCAAAAAGGTTCAGGAACGCTGATATCGACAATACATATTTCTCAGTTCATATTGATGATAATAAATGTACAGCCCAAAATTCATTAAGTACCTACTTATATGCTTAGACTATTTATTTAGTTACTGCGTTAACTGTAAAAAATAAACGTTTCAACAATATTCTAATAATAACATTTTAATATGTTTTAAACGTTGTTCTTACTCCGTCTGCTCGTGGTTCTACTTCTGTGCATACTGCGAGTACCGGAAAATGCGCCCCTGATATGTAAAAGTAAGTTTCTCCAAGCATCCATTTCTATCCTTTGGTAAACTTTCGATGTTTCGTATAGCAGAACATCCAATGTTTATGGAACATAAAGGACATCCTGCGAAACCGGAAATGACTGCCCTGGGGGTGAAATATTGCAACATTGATTGGGCCTTTTCCGTCTCCGCGCAGAGTGAGGTCAAACGCACGTATTTTTTGTCTGTTTGTATTATAATACAGCTAAAAACGTATTGAATTTTTTGTGAGACATAAAAAACATATCGATTTAATAACATTATAGTGTTATTATAGTGTCCACTAACAATTGAAAATATTTTGGAGTAGGTGAATAAAATAATGGAAAGTAATAAAACAAAAAAAAACTAGGTACGAGGGTGGGTCAATAATTCCTTAGAAAAAAGCATTAAAACAGTTTTTATTTTTGTATTTTTTTTTTATTTCTCAACATAATCTCCTTGGAGCTCAATACACTTGGTTAGACGTTTCTCAATTTTTTTTAAACCGTCAGAAAAATAAGTTTTCGGAAGGTCCTCAAAATAAGCATTTGTCCGATCGATGACTTCTTCATTTGAAAAAAAACGTTGTCCACTTAGCCATTTTTTTAAGTTTGGGAAAAGGAAAAAGTCACTGGGGGCTAAATCTGGCGAATACGGTGGGTGGTCGACCAATTCGAACTTCAATTCTTCAATTTTAGCCATTGATCGTAAACATGTGTGAACACGGGCATTGTCCTGATGAAAGAGGATTTTTTTCCTGCTTAAATGAGGCCGTTTTTCTTCAATTTCGTTTTTTAGTTGGTCCAATAAAGATGCATAATAATCCCCTGTTATTGTTTTTCCTTTTTCCAAATAGTCAACGAAAATAATTCCACGTGCATCCCAAAATACAGTAGCCATAACCTTACCAGCTGATTTTACGGTTTTCGCCTTCTTTGGACATGGTTCGCCTTTCGCAATCCACTGCTTTGACTGTTCTTTCGTCTCGGGAGTATAGTGGTGTATCCATGTTTCATCTACAGTCACAAAGCGACGAAAAAATTCATCCGGATTGCGTTGCATGAGCGACAACAGGGCTTTAGAGGCCACCACCCTATTGCGTTTATTGTCGACTGTGAGCAAACGCGGCACCCATCTTGCAGAAATATTTTTCATGCCCAATTTGTCATGTAAAATAGAAATGACGCTACCTTTTGAGATCCCTGTAACCTCAATTATCTCACTCAACTTTAATCTTCGGTCACTTAACACCATATCGTGGATTTTATTGATCATTTCTGGTGTAGTCACCTCTACAGGACGTCCTGAGCGTGGTTCATCCTTTGTTGATGTACGACCACGTTTAAATTCATTTAACCAGTTATAAATAGTTGCAAGTGAAGGAGCAGATATGCCGTGAACTAAATCCAACTCATTTTTTATTTCCTTTGCTATTAACCCTTTTATATTAAAATGTTTAATAACAGCTCTAAACTCAATTTTCTCCATTTTCCATTTTTCCATTTTCCACAAGCAATTTTTTTTTTTAAATGTACGAGAAACACACAACAACCCGACCAATCTGATTGAAACTTCGCAGCATACTGAATCGGTAGTGCCGCTGCATGAAAACAAACCGCTTACAGTACTAGTCGCGCCACCTGTCGGCTTTTCTAAGGACTTATTGACCCACCCTCGTAACACATAATGAGAGTTTGTTATTGTACCTAAGCCAGTAAATTTATATTTTCCCTTCAATCCAAATATCGTCGTTCAACGTTGCAAAATTATTAGTAAATCTTATTTTGGTAAAAAAAAAAATTTTTTTTATTAAATACCTACATTAGTATTATCTAATATAATATATTATCTATGTGTAGGATTCTTGTACCTACCCATAATAATATAAAAGCATTTTAAAAGTCATTAACAGGAACCTCCAAAATCGTTTGTATGTGATGTAAAAAAAATGGGAATTTCGTAAATACTATAGATATTTTTATTATGTGTACATGAAGATATTAATTTGTTCTATTTTATTTTTTGAATATTAAAATTGTATTTTACGCAAATTTGACAATTTTGACAGTCTCATGAAAGGAGGATTTACGAGGTTTACAAGATAGCACAACGAATTCTGCATAAATGTCATGTTACAGATATTAACATATTTTTTCTAGGACAAGTGGGTAATTGCAATTTTTATAAACCATTAGTTATGTATTTTAGATCAAACTCATGATACAAAAAAAAAACGACACCTCATGCTTTCAGAGTCAATATTAGAACTCGTATCTACAGTGTCACAGACAGATACTCTGGCGTAAGGTTCAAATCTACGACGGTAGAGTTGTTGTTCACAATCTACGCTTATTAAAAAAACTCGACTTATTGCATAATATTATTACTTCCACTCTATTATGTTATATTATGATATTTACATTGTATCTAATATTGGGATTCATTCACTTTTATTTAATCGCGACAGAGAGTAGAAGAAAATATATAATAAAATATATATAATTTTATTATATTATTATAATGCACTGAATCAAAATCGAATAGTTAAAAATGCAATAGAGATTGCACAAAGTTGCCAGTATCACTTTCATATAAAAAGCTTTACATATCTGCGTATTTATAAGGTTTTTATTTAACATCTTTGAATGAGAGTTGTTCTAAAGGCTAGCTGGATTAGATTTTAAAGCGTTCAGATGAAACAATGGCCTTCCAAAGTAACCTTAATAATTTGCAAGATTTGTAAAGTTTATGAGAAGGTCTCATAGTCAAATTATAAGTCGGTGACATTAAAGTTAAATGCGTTGTGAGTTATTGTTTTACGCAAGCGCCGGCAATAAAAAACACAAGAAAATAAATTGCATGGAAACTTTATAACGCAAACCAGACTATGTAGGCGACTTGGTTGGAATTCATGTAACAAAAGTTTTCTCTCAGATACCTGTATCCATATTACCCTCGGGCATAATAAAGAATCATAATGCAGTAATGTTTGTAACCTGTGAGCTTTAAAAGTAGTTTGCGGGAATGGTAGTTACGCTAATTAGCTTTTTGTTTATTGCCCTAATGAAAGAAGTTTAAAAGGTAAATGTGTATATTATAATATACTATTATTTTCTTAATTACGACATTAGGTCTTTTCTGTATGGCGCAGAAGCATAGAGCGAGGCTAATGCGAGAGTATGTATAAAATATCGGGGAAAGACAATATAACTAACGATAAGATAGGGATTACAGATAAAAAAAGCAGCTTGATATATTTATTACGCACTACTAATCCTAGGAAACTGGACCATTTTGGACACTTGACGTATGGTGAACAATACTACATACTACAACTAATTATACAGAGGGGAACTCCTGGACACTAGACACTCCAAGCCAACTTTCCCGCACCCCACCTGGTGTCAATCGGGCGTATCACTAGACTACATTTGATGTGAAGCATCACTAGTTGTTTATGTCTAGGAATGTCTTGGCAGTAGTTACCCAAGTGTATTTTGACTGAATTTACATGATACACATTTACATGTTAAGAGTAGGTACCCTTAGTGGAGAGAAGCACGGAAAATGGACAAAGACGATAGTAAAATATAAATCAAAAGCTAAAATAAAACTTCCGAACGATCGTATGACGCCGCATTTTTTTTTAAAGGCAAACGTCCTGATTGGTTTTATATTAACATAATCACGTTGTTCTGGTCAGCACTCTCAAAGGTGGAGATCATTTTGATTTTTATCAATCTTCATGGAGAAGACGGCACTTGTCAGAGAAGAATTATTAATACGCTATATAATAAAAACAGATACATTATCTCAGTACTAAATATCGTTAAAAATACTGTTTTTCTGTTATAGTTCTTTACGTATGTTAATTATCAAGCTGAGTTGTACCTATATCATATACAATGCACCACAATTTTCTATACAATATACTGCTATGGCTGATATGGGCAAAATACATCCAGAGTATGCCAAACAGAATGATTTCAAAATTAATCCTTACCGAGCATCCAGCTGGGAAGACAGGACTCCGTTAGGTCGATAAAAAATGACGTATTGGATTGCAAAACTGGCTGGAGACTGCTGGACACCGAGGGAAATCAAGAAGAACATTAATGGTAACAACGTTCGATAAAGGTTTTGCAGTACCATTAAAAGAATAAGTGTCAAATATACAAAAGCCTAATAAAATTAATCAAAACGCTTGTCAGTCCCCATCTACATTAAGAGAGTTTGGCGAATGTCATGAAGTGACCAGAAAATATATACTTACATCAACAGGTTTCCTAATTATTCTTCATGTTTTAAATTTCTCCGCATTCGTACTAACGATACTGAGTCAATCTCTATGTACACATTTCTATTACCAAAATTACACGTTTTAATGGTAGAATCTAATTTTAGTAGGTAATATAATACTAAACCATTATTACATATGTTTCTTGCATAATATTTAAATACTATAATGAGTTTATAATAAAATTCTCTTTAATACATTATAGATACAATTTTATGTTATATTTTATCGAAAATAAACAAGAGTACGTATACCGCTTCATATTGCATGTGTAGACGAAATACGCGAAGTTATTAAACATTCAAACTTATACTGCCTGAACGTGACCGAGAGGCCAAAGTTTTTTCGTTCTGTCATGAAAGATTTTCATAAAAATGCAAATTAACCATACATTTTTGTGAAGAGACCCAGCTTGTAAATTTCTCCTCTTTTCTGCTACTAATATCGCCATTATACGTTATATTTTCGGAACGGTTTAAATTTCCACCCAAATCGTTTTTGGCTTTTAAAGTAAGTACATCCAATGTAATTTTTAATTTAGGTCTTGAGGGCACTAATTTTCATGCTGTTTAAATATCACCAAAAGTGTCGTTAAAGATTGTGTCTAAATATATATATTAAAAAAAATGGACATTAGAAATTACTAATACACATGACATTTAGACAATAAAAGAGAAAATATAAATAAAGCAGGTTATTATACAAATACAAAGCAAATAATAGTATTACAAAAAAAAAACAATGCACTACAATACTGAAAATGTCGTTGAAAAATCCTCCTCACCAGCCAGCGC
The DNA here is from genome assembly GCF_057557595.1 of Rhyacophila brunnea. NCBI lineage: Eukaryota > Metazoa > Arthropoda > Insecta > Trichoptera > Rhyacophilidae > Rhyacophila > Rhyacophila brunnea. Next base: position 39,290,762 of record NW_028232752.1, read on the forward strand.
ATTTATTAGTCTCATTATTGTCTGATACGATTGACACAATACATAATATACTCACTAATAAGCAGCCAATTTTATACGTTTCCTCTTATCCTGTCATCCTTTTTCTCAGTTGGATGACGTTCGTGTTAAAAAATAGTATCCGCAAAATTATTAAAAAAAAATTACACCATACCATAGAACGCGAGTGAAAATATTCATTTACACTCCTCGCCTTCCGTTCTGTATTAATATATATATATATATTTTTTAAATCATATGTGTGATGTTTTTATTAGAATCTAAAATCTTTGTATATATATAAAATATAGTGACCCGTGGAAACTAACAAAAACAACATTTATCAAATTTAAATTCATGGCGCTGGCGCTGTCCGTTTGGTGAAAGGTAACTTGAAGTCAAAAGCTTAGATAGCCGCTTATAGTAAATAAATTATTAATAAAAGCGTTAACGACCTTATTAGACATGCATTCAATGTGATAGCACCTTAGCTCCCTCAATCTAAAAATCTCATTTGTGAAACAGACAGGAAGAAGGTTCGGGTGGCGCAACTTTGTCCCCGCTTTCCTCTCTTCAAATTGCGGCTTACCAAAGAGGAGGCAGCGGTTTAAAAGTTCAATTTCATAAGACACGGCGGACTTTGAATAATTAAATGTAGATTTATTTCAAATGAGAGAATTTACGGAGTGAATATTAAAATAAGTTTTGTCGCGATTGCTCTGTCATCCGTTTTGAATATTATTGAATTTTACTTTTCATTATAAATTTAATTCGTGCCCCGACTATAAATGAAAAATTTATTTTAATTCATTTGTGAAGATAACGTAACTTTTTCTATACATTTTTGTCTAAATGAATATTCTTTACGCGCAGTAGAGAAATGTGTAGGTAGAGTAAATCCAGTTGATGTGTAACGAAAACCATCACATAGGTACTATTACAAAATCTAAAATAAAAAATGCCCACGTCTTCGTGTGTCTTAAGGCTATACTTCAGCTAGGGCACGGTCTAAAATGATCGTGACTACGCGACGCGAAGATTGTGTAAAAGACGCGCGTGCAGAACAAAACATAATTTGTCATAAAAATTCAACATGCGTCCATTTAACTCATTCGCTGCTGACTAGATAATGATTTTTTTTAATTACCACCTTTAAAATGCACGTTAATTACATCGATCGGCCGCCTGGTCATTACGCTCCGGGTGCATCTTCAGCGTCCAAAGTATTAATGTTATGTTTATTGTTCTATTAGTAATAATAATAATATATTCATTGACACGTTTTCTTTTTCAAGTAAATGGGTAACGTTTTTTAATCATCATTACACGATTTAAGAATTAATTCCCCCGACGCCATCACAAAACAAATTGACGTGTTCACAGTTCCACTTTCGCTCTCCGATTGGCAGCGAGTCCAAAATTTCGTTGCACCTTTAGTTGAAAATTATTTGCCGTTTCACTGAAGTATGCTCTTAAACCTCCAATCATTTTGTTGACAGTTGAAGTCCCTAAGTTTTCAATAAAATATTTCCTTGATGCTAACGCATGTCCATCACATTCAATAAAAAAATTATGATGGAACGAGCTATTATTATATCCCGCCCTTTTTAAATATAAAAATAGATATTATATCTATTCAGTACATCTATTATGATAATATAAGCTTACATGACTACACATACCTACGTTACAGCGGACATTTTATTATATTTTAGTCATCCATTAATAACGATTTTCTCCTTCGGTTGTTTTCAAATCTACATAAGATCCAAGATTGGTCTTTGTGCTTTAAATATAAGAAGAAAATCATTTATAAGACGGGCCATGGGAAATAAGAAATTCACCTGTAAGTAAGACAATGAAATTTTAAACTGATTCTACGAAAAGATAGGCAGAATTTTTGTTTGTTTATGAAATATAATAAAGCTTGAGCGGATATGGGTTTTCAATATAAAATCATAAAGATAATTAATGAAAATTTAATTAACTTATTGTTTTTGATGAATATTTTATTAAATACCTCTAATACACCTTGTAAATAAGCACATTCGGAAAACCCCAGAAACATAGGTACTTACTAGAAAAAAATCCTAGAAAAACAATTGCATTCGAACTCATATTTTTTATTGTCGTCGTCTTATCTATTTAGCCATCTGGAAAAATTCTGTGATTTTCAAAATTATGTATTGCCAATAATAAAAACTTACAATTTTAAATTTTATGTTTGCTTAAATAATTATTATATTGTATAGGTAGATAGTACGCCCACGGTGGCCGCGCGGCTTAAGCGTTCGACTATAACGCCGTGGGTCCCAGGTTCGAATCCTGGGTCTGGCAAGTACACATATTGTTTTTCAATTTGTGTGTGTCAGGGTATGGACTTAATAGGTTGAGCAAGTGGCTGACATCCATTTCTCGTAAAAAAAAATCTGTCAATACAAACCTCTATTCTGTGGAGGCCCATATGATCCTATTAGGATCGGACATGGTCGAAAATAGGTAGATTCAGAAATGATTAAAAATATTATACTTTCATTTGGCCTAATTATTCTTAGCCACTGCAGTGGTGCTACAAGACAGATACAGAGGCAGTGGAAATATAACTAGTGGGTACACGATTATCATAAAACTTCGCAATGGGTGCATAAACGCCACGTCATATACCTATTAATTGCTATAAAAGAAAAACAAAATACGATTAACGTATTACGATCAGTCTCCCTGCTAAATGCGAATGTGGTGTTGTTATGCCTTATCCAAATTACCCATATCCATTTTAAGACCCGAGATGCTAATATGAATATTGAAGAAAGAAATTATATATAGAATATTCATTCTTCATAAATCTCATAGCAGATCATCATTGATTGCTAATATATTATCTTGTGCGAGTCACAGTAAAAGCCTCGATAACATTATATAATATAAATGTATCATCGTGCATTTCCAAACTTTTCATCTGTAATTTGATTGTGTACATAATTGACGTCTACATTAAAATGGTTACTAACTAAGTTATAGTCTAAGATTATTAATCATTTATAATACATGCGGCTTTATATGAAATTCAATACACCTTGTTCAAAAATCAGTTTATAAAACTTCAATAATACCGAAAAAGTGCCTTTTTGTGTTTGTTTTGCAACATATTAAATACCTATAGAAGTACCCAATATATCAATAGTGGGAATGAGCTAGATTTGATAGTTAATGAATTGTCACACGATCACAAATTTATTAAAAAACGTGCAAAAAAAATAGTGAAGGAAACTAACTTTCCAACTTTCAAATTTAATGTATGTTAAATCGGAGAGGTATTTTTTATATTATGTATGCGTTTTTTGAAAAAAAAAATGGAAAACAATTTTTAAATGCACTTGGATACATAAACAAATTTAACAAAATAAAAAAAATCCAGTGCGACTTTAAAAAATGGCTATCGTCTCGAGTAATTTAAATTTTATTTAAAGTATAAATAAAAATGCATGGCATTTCAGTTCCTTTCTTTCGCCTTTTAGAAGGGATTTTCTTATCTTAGCTGCGCACAAAGTTCTCCGAGGTACCTACCAAGTCCCCGTGTTATCCACTTAACTCTATATAAAAGAATAAAAAATCAGAGGGAGATTGATCGTTTCATTTTTTATCACGTCAAGTGAAACAATGAGAGAAAATAAAATGAATTGTTTCGTGTTCATCCCTTGGAGCTTAAAATGCAGCTTCTGAAAACTCTTTGCGGACTGCACCCTTTTCACGATTTATTTAGCTATTCGCAGTCCCTTTTTTACAATCGTTACCATCTTTTACGTTAGGTATATTTACAATAGCCAGTTGATATTTTAAGCAACGCGTGCTTTCCATGTATACATCTAAATATTAATCTCCACTTTGATTATCTGACTACATCCTCATCTTTGCAAAGTCCTTGGTTTTCTTCATTATACAGTGGTTTCTAATGATTTTACTGTTCTACATCTGAGTGAGGGACCCTATAATGCACGTCCATAGGAAAAACCAGTCTAGTTTTCTTCTCGGACTAGCATGTGCAGACCAAATGCACAACACACGATATCTTCTTCAGCAAAACCATACTGTGAACAGTTTATTAGCCTGGTGCTTTGTAGATTGGGGAAGTAGTGACAGTGTGCATCGCCCTTTCCTTTGAAAAAATATTGGGAGCGTAACCAATCCCTCCCAAGAATATTGTCATAATTAAATCCCTGCATGACAATAGTTAATATTCAACTTCAAACTACGAAAGTCAATATTGCCTGAATGAAGCATAACTATAACCCTACGGTGATACTATAGTTATAGTAACTAGACAACAGACTACATAACAATTTGAAAATGAAGAGGCGACGCTGGATGTGCTCGGCCATATGCTACTGATACCTCAGGAAAATTTCAACCTGGCATGCTTGTTCTCCCAGAAGCAAGCAAATGCTGGCATGGTCTAGAAAATTGGCGAGTAACTAAAGAGCGAACTTGGACTTTTGAATGTTTTCATCTCTAGGCTTTGAACATACGTTTTTCTGATTATTTTCTTGTCTTTAGTTTGTCATTTAATGTAGATATTTTGAGATAGATGCATCTTAATTTACTAACCATTTAGTTTCACTATTGACATATTGGTATGTGAGTAGATTCATTCCCAAATATTTGAACTACCTAGTCTGCTATATTAGTGCATTTTGAGTAATAAGTTTGGATATTTTTGGCTATCCATGTTTTAAATGTTAGACTCTTGTGCCGTATTGTTTTTATTTTGTTGTAACATGAAACGTCTGTTTATCATATTTTATTGGAGGTCGTTTTCTGATTTCGCTACTTAACTAGGTAATTTGACATTTTGTTTACCGTTGAGTTTTACAAAATCTGAGATCATGCAGGTTAATTGCTTATTTTATGAGACTACATCCCGTCTGGTCGCGTTCGATGTCAGAAAACTGGGATCAGATTAAAAAGATCTTTATCCAGCAGTGAATTTTTGATGACGATGATGAAATGTAAAAGTTTTAAGTCATTTTATAATATTTTAATAAAAGACATACGTTGACTCGACCTTTGAAAATTAGACCCAATGCTTTTGCCTGATACACAGTAGGGATTACCCACGGGACAAAGACCCAATAATGTCTTGAGCTATTCCAAATTTTAGCATGACCCACACAGTTTGAGAACCATGCATTTGGAGAATCTCGCGTTAAAAGCGCTTGATTAAAATTACACCCGCGATATTATAGCACGATTTTTCGCCAATTTTTTCAAACATTTTTTTTATTTCGTCAAAAATTACAAAATTTATTTGATCGTAAAATGATTCAGTATGAGTTACTGACTTTTTGCGTTTTTTTGTTTTATACGAGTTTTATTTTCATCTAATAATAAACTAGAAGTATAAATAAAGGAGTTTTAAAATTACACGATGTGCCTGTTTTATGTCGAAATTGATCTAGATAAAATTATTAATGCATTTTATGTTGCTTAAAAAACCTATCTGACGTTATAAATCGTCAAATTTTATCTATTTTCGTCTATTGTTTGTTCAAAACTATATATTTTTTAAATAAAAATATAAATATTGGCCACGATGGCCGAGCGGTTTAAGCGTCGGCCCATATTATCGTCGTGGGTCCCAGGTTCGAATGCTGGGGCTGGCAAATACACATATTGTTCTTCAATTTGTGTTTGCGCCAGAGTATGGACCTTATAGAGTGTGCAAAAGTGGCTAACATCCATTTATCGTAAAAATAAATCTGTTAATGCAAATCTTCACTCTATGGAGTCTCGTTATCAGTGGCGCACCCAGGGGGGGGGGGCAGGCGGCCTTGCCCCCCCCCCAAATATGAAAATCATCAGAATGATTTTACACATTGAAATTGAAAGCCAATAAAGTATACCTTGGGCTTAGACAACACTTACAACACGGCAAAAAATTATTTGTAATTCTTCAGCACCCTTTTAGTAAAATTTCTTAGATTTTAATTTCTAACACAAAAATTTCGAAACACTGGTGTCAGGTTTTTTTAGAAACCCGTTCCCTAATGAAATTCTCGGTGTCCACCCGAATTCTGGAGTGGTATAGGTGATGGCTTGGGAGGGTTGACAGGGCTCTAGCCTCGGGGCCCGGGCTGTGGGGGGCTGGCGCGTCGGATTGACCAGATAAGTGAGATAAACACACATCATAAATTATCTTTAATAGTAAAAAAAGTATAATTTAAAAGCAATAATACTTTTTTTTGTCCATTTTCATTAATATGTTGAAACCTCAATATTAAAAAACCAAAAATCTGCGATAAACATTCGGCGAAAAGAACGACTACACCCACTACGGTGGTGGTGTAAATCAAAAGAACATTTTTTTCGGTGGAATTCGGCATAAATATTGTAGCTCTCTAGACCAGTGTTCCCCAAACTTTCGACATCTGTGTACCCCTTCTATAATTTTCGTAACACTGAGTACTCCTCGTCAAAGAAAAATTCATGTAAGTACTTTAATAACAATCAAAATACAGTCCTTTTGTAGTACATAAACAAAATAATAATAAACGAAAAATAAAACTCATTCATAATAAAAAGTTATATTATAAAAAATAACATTCATTATAAACCATGAGAAGGATGAAATTATTTATGCTGAAACGACAGATCATCATAATTTGGTTCCTTGGTTATTAATTTTAATCTGAGATGCGGTTCCACACCCAGAGGCTGTTCCTTTTTTTGACTTAATGTCTACAAATTCTGAAAAAGCAACTTCACATAGATATGAAGTTGAAAAAGGCAATGTATTTCAGGAATTTCTCTGTTAAAACTGAATACACATGTTGCATTTGCAATAATAATACACATGTTGCATTGCATAAGTACACTCCTTATATTTATTTTGCAAGAATCTGTCTGAAGCTAATAATTCCAACAATTGCTCTTCTTCCGCATGCGATAAACCTTCTAGCATGGATGTTGTATTAATGCTTGTTGCACCAGGCGTAGCCATAACCCGGTGCAGCGCGTACCCCCACCAAACTCTTCCCGTACCCCAGGGGGTATGCGTACCACACTTTGGGAAACACTGCTCTAGACCAAGCGGGTAGCACAGCCGATATTATTTAAGTAATGTTTAAGCATACTAGGTACACATGTCCAGCATGGTCGCTGTTCACTTCCAATCCGCCAGTCGCTGATGACACGCTCAACGGTTACCGCCAATATGCCTCCAATTTAATAAAAACTAGGAGAAACTGTACAAATATATCGTCGTGTATTGTGAAATTATGTAAAAATATTTATATGAAGAAGAAAAAGAGCCTATGGGACTAATTTCCATTCTCCTCCTTCGCCCCCCCCCCCCAATAATAAATCCTGGGTGCGCCACTGCTCGTTATTATCTTATTAGATCGGAGATGGTAAATTAAATATTTTCTTATAACTGAAGTATTAAGCAATGGTGTGTTGTTAAGGGCGTACTTCAGTGAAACGGCAAATAATTTTCAACAGTAGGTGCGACGAAATTTGGCACTCGTCACCAAACGGAAACCGGTGGTAGAGGTGTGCGCACGTCGATTTGTTTTGTCATGGCGTCGGATGAATATATTCTTAAACCGTGTATTAGTATTTATTAGTAACAATAAACACAACATTAAATGGACGCATGTTGAATTTTTATGACAAATTATATTTCGTTCCGCACGCGTCAATTGCACAATCGCATCGCCTAGCCACGATCTTTTTAGACCACGCCTCAACTGAAGTATATATAGCCTTAACTATTCACCCAGAGATAAAACCCATCAAAAATCATTTACGATTCAAATACATTATGACATTTCAAAGTATATTTTATTATATAAATGTAAATGGTTATTACTTATTAGCAATCAGTGGAGTGCAATAATCTTGGTAGGTAGTAGGTGCTTACGCAATTTAATAATTAAATACCCACACATATACATAATATTATATTTCATTGAATAAAAAAATTGTCGCAACTATTTCTTGTTTATTACAATAATTATGCAAGCCATCAAAATTATTTCTGTATGTTTTCTCAAAAAATGACGATTGTGCAAGTTAAATAATATGAAATTGTATAAACATAGAGCTGCTGTTTATACAGGAAAGTAATTATTTATCTCTGTATTTGTTTCCGACTCAAACAAAACTCAAATTAAATTTGTATTCGAGAGTATGACTACACAAGGGGTAAGGTAATAATATTTGCAAACTTCAGATACATTTGAATATTATTTTCGTTATTGTTTGTTGAAGATATTACATGCGTTTATTGGATATGATTTTAAATTATATTTGGTGAAAGTATTCTATAGGAATCAGTATGAATGTGTCTCGTTTTGGTTTTCTTCATCTTTTGGTGTATATATTTTTTTACTTATCGTAAATATTAAATAACTGACAAAGATAAGAGTTCCTTTCAGTTTATTTACTTATTGAATCAGGATATTGAATATTGAAAAAAATGTTAGTGAAGGTATATCCTGGTAGTGAGAATGAGAAAGAATGATTTTGTACATTGAGTATAACGTACCTACTGCGTTACCAATTAAATAAATGAAGATAATTTATTATGTTACATAATAATATTCTGTAATATATGAAAACAATTTGCTTAAAGTATGATATTAACCAAATACATATGATGTGATGCAATTGGTTATATTAGTGTTTATTCACGTAACTTGAAATCGTTTTCAATAAAGTTGGCAGAAACTTAGTGATTGATCATAAAATTGAAAATAAAAAAAAGCATTCTAGTGCTTTTGTATAGTGGTTTAGTGTCATTACCGTATTAATACGAAACCTTTCTAAATTATTTTCTGTGAGAATATTAAAGTTTTAAGTATAATTGGATAGGTAACATGGTAACAATGTTCTTTCAAATAAATTAATAATGAATCATTTAAAATAATTGTTTTCTTATGGATAAATGGCAGTGGCGAAGACTCCATACTAGGCGATTATTTGAAGCCTACCTTCTTAAGAAAAATATTTTTTAATTGCATATTGACTTATTTATATAATCACTTAATTATATATATTCTATAAAATAATTTATTTTGCCAACGAGAGATGCCTTATGTGTAGGAATGTATTATACAGATAATAATTGAAGATCTTGGCATAAAAACAGCAAATGTCACAAAGGTCATTTTTTTCAGGAGAGGGTAAAAACATAATATCTTGGTTGTCAAACACATTTTTAATAATTTGACAATGAAGATTTATGGAGGAGCCTTATATGCACTGCATGTATGTAAATAAAATATCAAATTGATGTTTGTTAAATAGATATTTAAAAAGTAATGAATGTGACATTTGCTGTTTTTACACAATTTTTGGACCTTTGTCGTTTTTATAACAAAATTGAAAACATGGAAAAGCAAATAGTATGAATAAAATTATAATTTTATTAAATAAAACAAAAAATATATATTTCTGTTATTTTTTAATCATAATACTACATTTAAGAAGGTTTTGACACATCATAACCAATTATTAAGCTACATACTTACATGTTTTAAAAAAATCTTCAATTAAATATTTAAAATAAATCAATCATGTGCATATTACTACTGATTAGTCTTGATCACTCACACCTTCACTGTCTTCTTCAACGTTATCATTTGTATCATTGTCACACGGCAAATTTTCATAAAATGATGCATTTATTGGATTTTGTAAATACTTAGTTAATTTTAAAATATCTTTTTTCTTTGCGCCTTTCAATGGAATTAAGCCATCATACGCAATCGTGACTGGCATTTGATGTCTTTTCACTATATTGAATCTATCCCACAGTCCAGAGAAACTGAGATGTTTGCAAAGCACTTCTCCCTTACAATCCTTGTCTATTTTGTACATTCTAACTTGCCTAAGATGAAAATCTCTGCCGAAGGATGACTTAAAGTAAGGCTTTAACATATCTTTAATATTTAAAAAATCTTTTTGCTCCGGTTTCTCCAGAATAAAGGGCCCAGGAGTTTTTCTGGCATCCAATACAACTTTATCCCAATCCTCTGGCACGTCTGCAAGGATTGTTTTCCTTGCACTGCTGAACAAATGAAAGTCAGCGTCATTTGGTAAAAATGTGTGCCCTCTGATAGGAAATATATGGATGACTCGTTCAATTTTTTTTAATACATGTACCACCATATACCAAAACCAAATCATAACAAAATTTTTGTTTTGTCCAGCACATCCGTCACTCAAAATATACAATGTTTTCGTGCCTGCTGGCAGATGGTGGTTTATGTAATGTAGTAACAAAGATGTTACATCATTTTGACCTCGTTTGGCGAATCCTTCATGATACGTGTACATATATACATCATTTCTGGCCAAGTCATGTATCCCAAAAATGTAATACCATAGCTGTCTGGAATAAAATACCGCATTTGTTACCATATTCGGTAAAGGCAAATTTTGCATAAAATCAAACGATATGACTGTGGTATCACTTGAACCACTTGCGAGTTCTTTTAATCTTCGCTTCGTTGTAGTAAACTGTTGTGCTTTAGCCAGGTGAAGTTGATAATCTATCTCAATCTTACGTTTTTCATCTTCAGAGAGATCGGGTAATTTCAGTTTGGTTGTAACTGAATCACAGTATGAACACGTATCGCTTCGAGGAGCTCCAAATGACAAATTATATCTAGTTGTAAATACTCTGTAGTATGTGTCATAGTTTAGTTGAAGCCTGTATTTACTTAAAAACATCTCGTGCATTTTCATAATAGTCAAATTTTCCGGAAGATACCTAACATTCTTATTTTTCGCGAAAGAATAATGACTTTGACGTGCCTTAAATGATTGTATATAAATGTGAATCAACTGAATCACTGATTCAGGCACTGCTCTTGGGCGATTTGGATGCTTTCCTCGTTTGTCCATAGGAGCCGAACCCGAAAATGTGATGTTGTCTTGAATACGTCGCAGCCGGGAATGCGTAATACCATGTATTGCCACAAATGCCTTCATACAGACTTCTTCGTTAATACCATCAGATGTAGATCGTATCTAAAGTAAATAAAGAGAAAAAATAATTAATTTTTCAAACACATTATCATTAGGTATAATAGGTGTAATGCCTAATTTGAATGTACATTTTTTATTAATTCAATGAATACTCACTTTATATTTATATGATGCTGAATGCTTGAATATACCATGATCATTGACATCATTTATTATTATCGGAGTATTTTTTCTAGGACGTCTTCTCTTGATCGGTACTACTTCTATACATCCAGATATATAGCCATCTTGTTGATTTTTAGAATCCATTTCATAAAAATTCTCAAATATTTCTTTCCGTAAATCTTCATTTATTTTTGTAAAACAATGAAACCTCTTGCACCTGGAAACATAATAATCAATTAAATACAATCCTACATAATATACTTTATTACAATCATACATACATTTACATAAAACAACATAGTAAATACAATGCTTTGCATTCGAAAGAAGTCATAACTTCAAAGTAATCACAGCCATTGTGAACTAAATTTAATCACACAAACTATTCAGCATAGTAAATATTTTAGTACGTATTAATAATGTATAAGTTTTTAATTGAATATATGTTATGAATACATAATTATTCCCACCTGCAATCTTCACCGATAACTTTTTTTGAGAGTCGTTTCCCAACATGATTGACATGATCACTTCCCTTTATTTTGGCGGTTTTTATTAATGTTTGCTTGGTTTTATTAACTTTTCTCTTACGAGGCGTTTCGGATGTCTGTATCCTATTACATTCCATGATAAAATATACAAACAATCGTTAAGGAACTTCATAAAATGGCAATGCCAATGACTGAACGAATGAAAGATAATTTTGACAGGTCAGGCACTAACAAGTATGGAATGTATACTAACGCCTAACGCCGCCTGGTGATAAAAGTGTGGAACTACTGGACCTTTGTTGTTTTCAAACAAAATTCCTTGGACTATTGCTGTTTTTAGAAAAGTGGCATATTTTTGAGAGCGGATTTGAGGGACTTATGATTTTTTTTTTAAATATATCTTTGCACAGTTGTATGTAACCATACATAGGGAATATAGAAATGCAATAAAATGAAAATGGAAAAAAGTGGACATTTGATGTTTTTATGCCAAGATCTTCAATTACAATCTGCAAAGGTTTTAAAAAATATACCACAGGTCGCTATTTATCTTGACGTAAATAAAGGTCGGATTATGTTTCAAATAATTCTCATTTTTTTATATGGACTACGTCACGTAGCCCCGCCCAGTCTATCGAATTGTATGAACTAAGGTAAGCTCCGATCGCAAAGCCTAAAACCGAAAAAAAATTCGATGGTGTTAAATATTGCTATATTAATAAACATAGACTGTTTTTAAAAATAAAAAGAACTTTTATCTAATGATTTTTGATGTGTATAAACGTTTTGAAAAAATACGTAATTTAAACTGATCGCTTAATTTTATGTCGTCAGTGAGTTTTTAAAGTTTCATTAAATTAGTGTGTCATTGTCATTAGTGTGTACCTATCCATTAGTAGTAATATCGTATTATCTTCTTATTTCTCGTAAGTCACCCTTCGCTACTGATAAATGGTTAGGTTTGTTTTATTTTCCGTTCATTTACGTTTATATACCTAATTCATATTATTATCATCATGGTGGTGTTTGCTGCAATCTTTTGAAGATAACTGATATGAGTATCAATACGCTGAAGTATTATGAGCTAGGATCAATTCCACGTTGGGTGAAGTTTCTCCAATTCCTTTCATTCTTCTCGGTGCCTAGTTCGTCGATGCTACCTATCGTCCAGTGGATTTTAGAGCGGGTTATGATCGTTTAGTAGCACTCGCGTAAACACAGTGTATCAATTCGTCGAACGACATTAAAATCAGCTTGGCGACCTCTTATCTACCTCTTTATCCATTGTTTGTATAGTATCATGGTCACCAAGAACATTTATAGTAGACGTGGTGTTACTCTCATTTCGAAATTTTTCTTGTATTAATAGTATATGATACACATATTATGTATATATTTTCGCACAGGCCAAAGTGGCGTTTATGTGGTAGATTACCATTATAACGGTGTTGAAACAAAGTTTTTTTCATGTTAATTCTACAATATCTCTAATATATAATATATTAATGCTTCATCCAACCACATGGTCCGTAATTCGCCCGATTAATACCGGGTTAAGTGGGGTAATTATTTTGAATAATAAATTTTCATTTTTCATATAAAATCTCATTATCGTTTTAATTAATTTAATTTAATTAATTCTCCAATAAAAGTAATGTTATGAAAAAGTCTCAATTTAACGATATAAGTAAATATATATATATTTTCCAATTCTATATAAGTTTATCTATTACTGTGTATTTTTTTTAATAGGATATTAAATATACCTACATTTTATGAAAAAAATAAGCGTTTTTCGTTTGCGTAATAGGTTCAAGTGTGACAGATAAATTGTTCTCATTAAGTGAATACTAAAATCTTGGAAAAGATTTTCTAAATTCATTTAACGAAGCAAATTATTAGTCTGTGCAAAACTTGTGAAAGTTACATTCTTTATAAAAATTCAATATACGAAGTAAAATTACATATAATTTCATCGATTATAGAATGCATATTTTTTATTGTAGGTATTTATTTAACGCCCACGGTGGCCGCGCGGCTTAAGCGTTGGACTATAACGCCGTGGGTCCCAGGTTAAAATCCTGGGTCTGGCAAGTACACATATTGTTTTTCAATTTGTGTGTGTCAGGGTATGGACCTAATAGGTTGAGCACAGTGGCGCACCCAGGATTTAATATTGGGGGGGGGGGGCAAGGAGGAGAATGTAAATTGGCCCCATAGGCTCTTTTTCTTCTTCACAGCCTAATTTCTCGTTTATCGATCTTTTGTCTATTGCACTCGGTGTACCTATACCATGGTCCCCACATCCTGAAACGGGCCCTCAGGCTAGGATATTTAGCGGGCCCCCTACCTACCGCTAAGATTAAAGGCAGTGTGAAATACTACATTAACGTTTTTCAAATTGTGTTTTAGTTCAAATTAAAACTTAATTATACAATTAAATTACTTATACAGTGAATTATTGGCGATTTTTAATACATCTACTTTAATAATGGAGCTGTCGAGTATCGACACATAATAATCAAAAAATACATTGCACAATTATATAAGTAATTGAAAGTGTTCGACTTTTTTACTATTAAAGCTAATTTATGATGTGTGTTTATCTCACTTATCTGGTCAACCCGACTAGCCGGGCCCCCCACAGCCCGGGCCCCCAGGCTAGAGCCCTGTCAGCCCTCCCCAGCAATGATCTACACCACTCCGGAATTCGGGTGGACACCGAGAATTTTTTGACAGTTCCATTAAGGATTGGGTTTCTAAAAAATCCTGACATTAGTGTATCGAAATTGTTGTGTTAGAAATTAAGATCTAAGAAATTTTTATAAAAAGGGTGCCGGAGAATTATTACAAATCATTTTTTTGCCGTGTTTTTATTTGTCTAAGCCCAAAGGTATAGTTTATTGGCTTTCAATTTCAATGTTTAAAATCATCCTGATAATTTTCATGTTTGGGGGGTGCCAGGGCCAAAGTTTAAAGGGTTTAATTAAGTTTTAATAACTAACCAACACCATCTGTAATTATTTGTAGTATTATTTCAATGAAAACAAATACGTATGACTGACAAAGTTTAGTGTGCACTATTTATGGTAGATCTTAACAGCCTACCTCGATCCTTCGCCACTGACTTATGGTGGCACGTGCATTATACGTATGCAGATCACCGTAAACTGTTGCATTGGGAAAAATGGCCGTATAGCATTGAGATAAAAAAAAAATGACGCGTTCTTCGTGGAGCATTTCACCATGAAATAAGTTGAATGTATGTTGGAAATGCCACGATTGTTAGCAGACTGTAATGGTCCAATTTTATCAGATTTAACAATCAACAAACACTTGACAATAATTGTTGACATGAAATATCTGGTTACAAGTTACAACGTTGTCATTAATATATATTTGATACTACATACTAGCACCTACTTACTAACCTACTTTTGAATCATTCACAATTCTAGATAAATATAATATTATACAGTATGATTTTATATCTCATTTACTTACCTATTTTCTTCTCTCTACTGGTGATTTTTATTACTTAGGTACCTATTTTTTTAGTTATTAGTGTTTTATTTATACATTAATCTAATCTCAATGCTATACGACCATCTGTTTCCGATCAGTGCTCGGAATGGGGCAGAACGCCCTGGAGCGCCGTTCCGGTTCGTGAATTTCTCGAGAATACCGTTCCGTCTCGTGGAATCCTAGAAGATAGCAAGATGTCTCGTAAAATTCTCGAGCCTCATCAGAATATTTCATATGGCGTTCCGGTTCAAAATATTTTGAAAAAATAATAATATAATTATCTTTCTATTAAAGAATGATTTTACTGGTTGAAAAACCCTGATTATTGTTCCTACATAATAATATGTTGATACGAAAAATGGGTGCCACAATTAGCCAAGTTAAAATTTTGTTCTTGGAAATGCATCGAGCTAGGTAGGTATATTTTTTCCCAACAATGCATATCTGACAACCCATGTGTCTAATAATAAAATATAAAAGTTTTTATTGAAGAAAGCACCTTAGATTTATTGCTCTCTTCCGTTTTCTTATAATACAATATGAGATAATAGTATATTAGTATAACAATGTTTTTTTTGTGTGCAGACAAAATCACAAAATACATAATTTATTTAGGGTACCTGGTATTATGGGTATAGATTATAGAAGGACGTAAGGTAGATGGTTTGTGAAATACAAAAGTATCATGATGCAGTCAATCCACTTTTCGAATATTCACGTCATTCTTATAATAATAATTATACAATGGAAAATGTGTTAGGCACTCATAAAACCATTGCAGGTAGGTGTATAATGGCATATTATATTATAATCAATTAATGAAAATAGTTTTTTATTATTATTTAAAAACTATCATGGTAATGGCAATGCTTTCTAAAATTGTTTTTAATTCTCAGCTTAAAATATTGATATTGCATACGATATGTTATTTAAAAAAAAATGTATTAGGCTCTCATCAGACCCTGCAGGTAGATTTTTTATAAAAAAATGGCAATGCCTTCTAAAATTTTCACCTAGCTTAATATAATATTGATATTGCATATTTTTAAAAAATGTATCAGGCTCTCATAGAACCCTGCAGGTAGATTTTTTATGAAAAAATGGCATTGCCTTCTAGAATTTTCACCTAACTTAAAATAATATTCATATCGCATATTTTGAAAAAAATCTATCAGGCTCTCATAGAACCCTGCAGGTAGATTGTTTTAAAAAAATAGCAATGTCTTCCATAATTTTCACCTCGCTTAAAATAATATTCATATAGCATATTTTGAAAAAAATGTATTAGGCTTTCATAAGATCCTGCAGGTAGATTGTTTATGAAGAAATGACAATGCCTTCTACAATTTTCACCTATTTATTACTACGCTTAAAATAATATTCATATCGCATATTTTGAAAAAAGGTATCAGGCTCGCATAGAACCCTGCAGGTAGATTGTTTTATAAAAATGGTAATGTCTTCTAGAATTTAAACCTAGCTTAAAATCGCATATTTTGAAAAAAAATGTATCAGGCTCGCATAGAACCCTGCAGGTAGATTGTTTTTAAAAAAATGGCAATGTCTTCTAAAATTTTCACCTATCTTAAAATAATATTCATATCGCATATTTTGAAAAAAATGTATCAGGCTCGCATAGAACCCTGCAGGTAGATTGTTTTTAAAAAAATGGCAATGTCTTCTAAAACTTTCACCTATTTATTACTACGCTAAAAATAATATTGATATTCCATATTTAAAAAAAATGTATTAGGATTTCATAATATAGATAAGGTAGATTGTTTGTGAACAAAATATAAAATCATCATAATGTTCTATTTTTCAAATATTATCGATGCACTGGAAAAAATGGATTAGGCACTCATAAACTTATGTAGGTATATATTGCTTTATAATCAATTAAGGGGGGACATGCTCGTCGAAGGTCAAAATTGAGTTTTTATTGTATTTTCAAACCATGATCCTGGACACTCCTTAAACGTTGTAGATAATCTATTTATATAATTTTGAAGCCTTATTATCCTTTATAGTTATTTTAAACATTTGATGACTGCATGAAGTATTTTTGTTACATAAAATAGTATTCTTTTAAACCTCTCGCTCTAATGTTTTAGAATATAGTCATATTTCGGTACAGAACTGTGCAGTGGTGTTAAGATTTTTTACATTTATTAATTTTTAAACGCATTTATAAAACTATTAGTATAATTTATTATGAGATAATTTTTGTAAAATATTCACGATAAAAATTATTTTGATAATCTCTGTGATCCCAAATTTGACAAGAATTAGGCATTTTATTATTCAAAAAATCGGCAAGATTAACACATTTGAAGATAAATCTAAAGATACTTATTTAAAGTTATGTCTTTGACCATTTAAGTGTGATAAAAATCTTATGAATAATGATTGCTTTATAATAATTATTGACCTAAGAATAAGGTAGTGTTTTTTTGAAATACGCCATTTCTTTTGTCATTCCCTAGTAGTTAAGCTACAACATACGGCCGTAGCCGTAAAATCACAAACTATAATTAAAGTAGGGAGTAAAATTATGTTAACGCGCGTGTTTGAACATGTACCTAACCGAATTTTTTTTTATTTTTTTTTAAACGGTACATGTTCAAACACGCGCGTCAATATCATTTTACTCCTTACTTTAATTGTAGTTTGTCAATTCATGGCTACGGCCGTATGTTGTAGCTTAACCACTGGGGAATGACAAAAGAAATGGCATATTTCAAAAAAACACTACCTTATTCTTAGGTCAATAATTATTATAAAGCAATCATTATTCATAAGATGTTTATTACACTTGAATGGTCAAAGACATAGTTTATAATAAATATCTTTATAATTATCTTGAAATGTGTTAATCTTGCCGATTTTTTGAATAATAAAATGCCTAATTCTTGTCAAATTTGGGATCACAGAGATTATCAATATAATTTTTTATCGTGAATATTTTACAAAAATTATCTCGTAATAAATTATGCTAATGGTTTTGTAAATGCGTTTAAAAATTAATAATTGTAAAAAATCTTAACACCACTGCACAGTTATGTACCGAAATATGACTATATTCTAAAACATTAGAGCGAGAGGTTTAAAAGAATACTATTTTATGTAACAAAAATACTTTATGCAGTCATCAAATGTTTAAAATAACTATAAAGGATAATAAGGCTTCAAAATTATATAAATAGATCATCTACAACGTTTAAGGAGTGTCCAGGATCATGGTTTGAATATACAATAAAAACTCAATTTTGACCGTCGACGAGCATGTCCCCCCTTAAAGACAATTCGTTTTTGAATATTGTTTAATTGTTACCATGGTAATTTCTTTTAGAATTTTCGCATTCTTACTAAATTTAAATAATGAATAAAGATATTTTCATACTAGGCGAATGTATTAGGTTCTTATAAAATCCCTGTATAGTGTAGGTAGTAGATGATGGTTTATGAAATACAAAAGTAGGTGTCATGATACTATTTACTTTAGTCTACATTCTTACAAAAGCACTGGAAAATGTCTAGGCACTCATACAACCCTGGCGATGCTTTTTTTTGAAGTTATACTTATATTGGCGCGTTTAGGAAAACAGATCAGAGTGTATTTTTTGCGTGTGACCAGTCGCGATATAACACATAATTTTTATAATTTATATTGCATTCTGGTTGCGTAATACTTTAAAATATTTATCGCTGTATTAGGCGGAATAAAATAATTTTAAAATAAGGGTAACACTCAACACACAACTATAACACTCAAATAAGGGTCTTTTTCTGACTGTGTAATTTAACAAGATAATTAAAATAGTAATAGTAAATAATATTAATAAACACGGAATTAAGCAACAAGATAATTCTAAATCACCACACCAGAGCTAGCCGAAGAATCTAGGTTATTACAAGTTTTGTTTTTGTTTAGACGCCAAAGAAGAATAACTTCTAACGCGCGTACATAAGTACACACACCGATTTTTGCAATATTTTTGTTTGTTTGAAACTAAATACTGTAATCTAAGCTCAAATTTTGTGGTGTGAATACGCAAAATAGATGCGATATGTTTGTCTGTTAATTTTGATCTTAAGTTTGATTTATTAATGCTCATTGTAGAAAATGTTTTTTCACAAATATAGGTACTTCCAAATAAAGAAGCGTTTTTAACTATATTTGGATATACCTCAAGTAAAAGTCCTTTGTAGAATTCAATTAATATCTTATCATGATAAGATGTTTTTTTACTTCCACGTTCTCTTGCAAATCTATTTATTAAAACTGCATATTTACGGAAACAACGTCTGTTTTACATAAAAAGGGATCTTAAAAATAGATCCTTAGCAACCAAGGAATTTCCAGACGCTACATATACATATTGAACAGTATATACAGTGATGCCACAGCATGCGTGAAACTCCACAAACGTTCGTGTAAATTCCCCATTAACAAAGGTGTCCGCCAAGGTGATACCATTTCACCTAGACTATTCACCGCTACTCTTGAGGACTTATTTAGGAAACTTGATTGGGAGGAGAAAAGTGTTCCAATTAATGGGGAGCACCTCAATCACCTGCGATTTGCAGATGATATTGTTATACTCTCACAAGACCCAAAAGAGTTGCAAGGTAGAATGCAAGAACTCGCGGATGTCAGTCAAACGGTCGGCCTAAAGATAAACGTCTCAAAGACAAAAGTGATGAGGAACTGTTTTTCGGACCCTGCTATTATCTCTATTAATGGCACCCAACTCGAACAAGTCAGCAGCTACGTCTATCTAGGACAGCAGGTGTCCATAGACGGAAGCATGCACGATGAAATTGCTCGCAGAACAAAGCTGGTATGGAGTGCTTTCGGACGTCTGTAACGACGGACTGTAACCGGACGAATAGTATCTTCAAGAGTGACCTACCATTATGTCTTAAGCGTAGGGTGTTCAACCAATGTGTGCTACCCGTGCTCACGTATGGCTGCGAGACGTGGACCCTCAATACGAGAGATGTCCAAAGGCTAAGAGTCGCACAGCGAGGCATGGAGAGGTGTATGTTGGGCATCACGCGAAAGGACCGTAAGAGAAACGAATGGGTTAGGAAGTAGACAGGAGTACGCGATGTAATAGACGTTGCTAAACAGCTGAAATGGAGATGGGCGGGGCACATTGTTCGCCGAAAGGATGGCCGCTGGACAAACGCCATCATCCAGTGGTACCCAAGGGGCACGAAACGGCCACAGGGTCGCCCTAAAAGCCGCTGGATTGACGAACTGGTAAAGTTCGGCGGAAATACGTGACAGCGAACGACACAGGACCGAGAGAGTTGGGGAGGCCTTCATCTAGCAGAGGATTGACCCCGGCCGATGATGATACATAGTTCATATCACAGAATAGATTAATAAATATCATTCCGATAGTCTATTCTCCAATACATTACATTTTGAAGCAGGTTTTTGAATGTGTGAGTGTCCTACGAAAATGAACCAAACATTATAGACGTGCAATAGTGTGTGTTGCAACCTTCAATACACCAATATTGAATGAGCGTCAATGCATACACCGAGAGCAGTTGTCAGTATTTGACGTGTGACATTCTTGACACGTCGTGTTTAATTTTATCTCATATTCTTCCACACTCGCGATCGGTTGCCTGTTACTCCACACCAGCACCGTCTTTAGATTAATAAAGCCTGAGCATATCTTTTTGCACAAGCAACGAGCGGTCCACTGTTTAGCTGTCAAAATCAGATCCCAGATTGCTTGACATATTGATTCGCCCTTTCTCGTTTCAAATTGAATTATACAAAAATCACAAATCAAAATATATTAACTATCAGTGTTATTTATAAATAATATACATTCCTGTTATTCATCACCAGGTCAAAGTCAGACTAGTATTTCACACAAAAACCGTTGGTAATATCGATTTCCAAAAAATATGTAGCATTGATCTATGCATTACATTTGTAGAAGGTGTGTTAATGCTAGTGTATTATTTATCATGTAACTTATCTATTCAAATCAAACCATTCCCTGTGTGAACACGACAGACGCGTCAGTATGAGCACTCTATAGAACAATGATAGGTCATCCATAGACATTAACGAGAGGGGCGGAAAAAGTAGGACCAGTCGTTGTGAATGTATCGGCTTTCTACTTTAATCGCTAATGTCCACACTCAGAGTTCCCTGATAGAGTATATGCTTCATAACTTTGCACTCCAGCTCTAGGATGAAAATGATTTAAAATATTCTAAAAATATTTTTTTATATGTATTGTTTGTCTATTTATTTATTAGTAAATAATATATTATATTAATACAAGTAAATATCATTTGATCTAATTTTATGCGAGATAATTACGCAAAGAGGCTTATCAGTATAGTAAAGAGTGCAAAAAAGTGCAAAGTTATAAAACGTTTACTCTGGCAACCCTTCGATATGCAGTATTAACTAAATTAGCCGTAGAATTTTAGAATATTAATGGAAGGGGTTGCATTATTTTATTCTGCTTTACGGCGGCACTTTACCTAAAGACGTCACTGTGTCTATGTGCTTGGTCAAACGGAATCTTTGATGGAATCTACTATTGTTATTGAATATAAACAATTATAGTTGATTACAGTGGCGCACCCAGGATTTATTATTGGGGGGGGGCGAAGGAGGAGAATGGAAATTAGTCCCATAGGCTCTTTTTCTTCTTCATATAAATATTTTTTACATAATTTCACAATACACGGCGATATATTTGTACAGTTTCTCCTAGTTTTGAAATACATTGCCTTTTTCAACTTCATATCTATGTGAAGTTGCTTTTTCAGCATTTGTAGACATTAAGTCAAAAAAGGAACAACCTTTGGGTGTGGAACCGCATCTCAGATTAAAATTAATAACCAGGGAACCAAATTATGATGATCTGTCGTTTCAACATAAATAATTTCATCCTTCTCATGGTTTATAATGAATGTTATTTTTTATAATATAACTTTTATTTATATTTTATTATGAATAAATTTTATTTTTCGTTTATTATTATTTTGTTTATGTACTACAAAAGGAATATATTTTGATTGTTATTAAAGTACTTACATGCATTTTTCTTTGACGAGGAGTACTCAGTGTTACGAAAATTATAGAAGGGGTACACAGATGTCGAAAGTTTGGGGAACACTGGTCTAGAGAGCTACAATATTTATGCCGAATTCCACCGAAAAAAATGTTCTTTTGATTTACACCACCACCGACTGTAGTGGGTGTAGTCGATCTTTTCGCCGAATGTTTATCGTAGATTTTTGGTTTTTTAATATTGAGGTTCCAAAATATTATTTGAAAATGGACAAAAAAGTATTATTGCATTTAACTTATACACAACCTACTCAACACAACACAGCCTAATATCTCGTTTATCGGTCTTTTGTCTATTGTGCTCGGTGTACCTACACCATGGCCCCCATATCCTGAAACGGGCCCTCAGGCTAGGGCAGTGGTCGGCAAACCGCGGCTCTTTGGCCCCTTGAGTGCGGCTCTGCCACAGATGCTCTCTGCCATATTTGACATGGCTACAAAGAAGAAGCAAAGAAAATGGAAGAGGATAACCGTAAATGTAATGTTGAATAGACCGAGACTTCGCGTTTATTCAAAACTTAAATGGCTTACCGACCTTTATTTATGTGTCGGGAAAAATTAGCGCATTCAAATTTAGAGAGATACTACAACTAAAAACTCGTAATTTTGCGCTAAATATTCTGTCGATGATGCAAGGAAGAAAGCAGCTGAGGAGAAGAGTCAAGAAAAATAAAGTTCTGTATTTAATTAGGTACTGAATAAAATCTTTCAACAATGTTAATATTGCAAGTGCATCGTGCTTAAAATTAAATCAACAACATACGAACCTGACTTACCCAAACTTTACAAGGAGATGCAAGGCCATTATTCACATTGAGTTTGTCAGTCATTGTCACGATTCAATTTTATGGATACCTGACTTACAATTTAATTTTTATTAATAAATAAGATCATTATTACGTATGATATTCAGTTTTATTCAATGTACCTACCTATAATTTAATTAGGACTTAAAACTTTAACTAAAGTTTATTAAGTAAATTAGCAGTGTACCTACTTACTACCTACGCATATAATTTCAGTTTAAGAAATTTGGCTCTCAAAAGAAATCTCAATCGTTGTACTGTTGATATTTGGCTCTATTGACTAATGAGTTTGCCGACCACTGGGCTAGGGTATTTGATGGGCCCCCTATCCACCGCTTAGATTAAAGACAGTGTGAAACACTACATTAACGTTTTTAATTTAATTATTGGCGATTTTCAATACATCTACTTTAATAATGGAGATGTCGAGTATCGACACATTATAATCTGAAAATATATTCGACAATTATATAATTTAAAATGCTCATAGTCATGAAGTGTAATAGCGCCGCAGGCGACTTTTTTTACTATTAAAGATAATTTATGATGTTTGTTTTTCTCACTTATCTGGTCAACCCGACACGCCGGCCCCCCACAGCCCGGGCCCCCAGGCTAGAGCCCTGTCAACCCTCCCCAGCCAGCACCTATATCACTCCAGAATTCGGGTGGACACCGAGAATTTCATTAGGGAACGGGTTTCTAAAAAAACCTGACATCAGTGTTTCGAAATTTTTGTGTTAGAAATTAAAATCCAAGAAATTTTACTAAAAAGGGTGCTGGAGAATTACAAATCATTTTTTGCCGTGTTGTTTGTCTAAGCCCAAGGTATAGTTTATTGGCTTTCGATTTCAATGTGTAAAATCATTCTGATGATTTTCATATTTTGGGGGGGGGCAAGGCCCCTTGCCCCCCCCCCCTGGGTGCGCCACTGGTTGAGCAAGTGGCTGACATCCATTTCTCGTAAAAAAAAAAAACAAAATCTGTCATTACAAACCTCTACCCTGTGGAGGCCCATATGATCCTAACAGGATCGGACATGATCGAAAGAAGAATTTATCTTAATTAGAATGCGTCTTAAAATCGACGTTAAAAATGTTACTGTCAACCATCCAATGCATCAACTAATCCCCCTTATCTGAAAAATCCAACAATGAATTTGATGAGATGATCTGATTTACATAAAAAGTTATAAATAATTCACTAAAAATCTTTTCTGTCATTAATAATATTTGATTATTACAACATAGTAGGTATGTAAGAATATTTATTTGAAAATAAGCGATGTCGTTTTATAATGTGATGAATTTTTGTATATTAACGCTTTCGCTGCTGAATAGATAATGAGATTTTAATTGCCCCCTTTAAAATGCACGTTAATTACATCGATCGGCCGCCTGGTCATTACGCACCGTGTGCGTCTTCCGCGTCCAAAGTATTAAATGTACATTTATACCTAATTTCTGCATTGTTAAACAATACGACATAATTTATACCCAATTTATTTATTTCTGATACAATTATATATAAAGTTTTTTTTATGTGCCCAATTATAATATGAAGTACCTAATATGTTAGTAATTATTAATTGACAAACCGGTCTTATTGTTTTAATTTCACCATCTTCATCATCACCTATTAATTACCAATAATAAGTTTTCAGAGATGGTGAGGTTATGCGGAAAAGAAAATAATTTATGTACGAGTATAATAAAACTGGAAAAATATTCGTTACACCAAGTATTTTATTTCATAATTTATATGAAATTTAATATAATTATATGTTTACTTAAAATAAAACATTTTCGATTTATTTTTCCCAAAATAGGCTTCCTATTTAAAAATTGAGTGAACTATTTAGAATATTCGAAGAGTGAATAATAATTTTAAAGTTTCTAAATTAAAATTGAGGACGGCGTTTTATTCACATTAAAAAACGTAATTCGGTGGGTAAACGCCATGTGTCTGAAACTAACTCGAGACGCTGCTACTATGAATACATATTATTATTATAAGGGTGTGTTTTCGTATAAATATAAATCCTTCAGTGCAAATCCCTTTAACTGCTCTCTGTTTGCTCTGCCAAGATATATAGCTATTTTTCCTCAAAGGTTGTTACCTTGTCGCCTCGGATGAAAATTCTCAGGTCGGAATGTAAGCCTTATTTTACGAATTTCATCTAACTTAAAGCGACGCTTTTCGTTTAAGTTTTTAAAAAAAGAAAACCGACATCGCAACAAAAGAAGATTATTTTTCGAGACTCTCAAAAATTGTTCTTTCTCCTTCCTTTTCCTTATATATGACAAAAATTATAAAAACCTAAATAAACTGTACTATTGGTATCTATACTTCAGCTGAAAAAATATTCCAATAAATATTTGTTCCAGTACAAAAGAACGGTACGCAACGGAGTTAGTATATGAAAATTCGTTATTCCTTTTTTATTATTAATTTATTTTTCTGGACACCAAACAGTGCCTTCAAGTGCCTTTTTTTGCTCACAAATCTTTTCGTATCTTCCCAAGGCATGCTAATAATATTCTGCAAAATATCTACACGTAGCAACATTTTAAGATGCATTAACTTACGTGACTCAAAAAAAGGCAGACGCATCCGTATCATGTGGGCGATTCATGGTCCAGACTAGAGGTGAGTTGGAAATACTGTTACCAGTTTGAGTACTCAATTATCGGCATGAAACTACCCATACTCAATACGTGTGGCCCAATAAAATTGTTCCAAGAAACTTGTTCGAACGCATACGATAAGGTCATCGCGACTCGCTAGTGTGTGTTGGCAGACTTTCAATACTATTGACATTAAATGCGCGCGAGCGAGATAGCATAATACACCTATGTCGAGCCGTGATACACTCAACTGTCATTGGCGTCATTGATCTCTCTTTCGCCCAGTTGTAAAGTTGGTATAGTGAAGGACAGAAATGGTGATGAGTCGCGTGACGCCAAACGCTCTATATCCCAAATACTAGTAAGTATTTTGGATCAAGTTTCGATACTAAGTATTTTTTTATACTGTAAGTATACTAACTTAGTCTTCAAAATCTACCAGTTTCCCACCTCTAGTCCAGACTCCAAATACATGGTCCACTTTCCCATCTCCTCGCTACTCACAATGAAGAATCAAATATAAATTTAGAATATAATAATTGAATATCTTAAATAATAGAGAACAATTCTTGTAAAACGATGGTTATTACAAGCCTATTCGTATATAATTCTCAAATAAGATGTGCTTACTTAAGTACTACTATTAACATTTATATCTCCCAGAATTTTTTCAGATAAAAAAAACATATAACGCAGTCACTATTTATTTAAGATAATTTATGCGTGAATACATACGTTACAAACGTAATATTTGCAACAAACGTTAGCTTATTTTTCGTCTAGTATAAAAATGCTCGAAAAATAGTATATAATATATATTTTGTGGTCACTTTTTTAGATAAAACAGTCGACTACCTGGACGCAGAAAACTCTTTGACACCGCAAACAAGGTGATGAGATTCCAATTAAGAATTTAAATTCAAATTACACTTTCATGAATAAATATTACCCTCGCAAATATTTGCTTTTAGAAAGTCAGAAAGAAAACTCCGCTGATTATCACTATGTTAGCAAAGTCAATTAAGTAGGTATTATAATAATAATTTATGGTTATTTTTCAAAAATGTATTTGAATTAAAAAAAGTTTTTTTGAAGATATATAATTTTGAAAACACTCATGAGAAAATATAGCCAATAGAAAAAATATTTTTTTGAAAAAAGTAAGACAACCGGCAGGAATTGAACCTTTTTCGAAAAAAGATTTTTTGTATTGGCTATATTTTGTCACGAGTGTTTTCAAAATTATGTATGGTCAATAATTAGAATGGTACATTCTTAAAATCTTGTGAATTATTCGTTGAATAAAAGACATAATTAATTAAAATTATTAGCAAGTCTAAGTAAGTTACAACAGAAAATATTGGAGTGATCCGTGACGTCGGTTAGTAATAAATACTTTAATTTAGAATACAAAAACCGATTGCATACCGTACTCAAATTGGAGAGTGCTTATGAGCAGGTATTTAAAAGGCCAATTGTTAAAATTTGTCGCAATTAACCATGGCAGGCGTAGCATAGTGGTAATGCACAGGGCGTGATACCCAAGAGACGCAGGTTTGATCCTGCCGCGTATCTTACTTTTTTCAAAAAAAAGATTTTTCCATTGGCTATATTTTCTCACGAGTGTTTTCAAAATTATGTATGTTCAATAATTAAAATGGTACATTCTTAAAATCTTGTGAATTATTCGTTGAATAAAATAGTTAATTCAAGTTTTTTTGTTGATTCTAAGACAATTTGATTTATTTATGTTGACAACTATTTCGGTCATCAAATTCACCTTCAGAACGACACTAAGATAAATTACTATCATATTGAAGATGGGTTCATAGATTTAAACAGCTGTATAAATAACATGAATTATGGTAGAATTAATAAAAAAAACTTTATTTAAAATCTATTCTACTATGTAAACGCTAATTCAAAAAGAATTACGTGCCTAATTATAAAAATATAATATAAATACCTACCTACATATTTGTAAATAAGTAAATAATTTTTACTAACTTTTGAAATCTATGAAAATTACCTCGCATATCATACTGCCCGGATACTTACTTTATTACGACTTACATTCGGACGATTTTAGATTACAATAGCTAAAGAAAAATTAATAAAGCCGAATATTAGCCGGAAAAAAAAAATAAAACTTCTCTCAATATGTCTTAATAGGGGATAGTCTTTCATTAATAAATAAAGTTATTCTCAAGAAATAATATTGTAACTCACAAATCAATCATTGTCATCAGTAACGCTTAGTGAATCACAAATTGTTCGTGACTTCATTTCATCTCCGTAGTGATGAGAACATATCAATCAAATAATACGGAAGACTTTATTGTACAATGTAGCGTTGAAGGAAACACTCTCTTCGGGACCTCTGAGACCTGCTAACTTTAATTGAGTTTGCCGTGACGCTTGGTGCGGCACGTTGTACCGTTCAATCATTTTGATTGTTTTACTGTCAATGATAAATTTAATGAAAAATACTATTTATAACAGCTAGTGTTCGATTTGTAATTAAACATATTATATTCCGGATGAATATTGCCTAGGTACGTCCCAATTAACTGTATATATATACAGTATAATATCTGTTTTCTATCATCATACAATACATATATGTATTCGAAAAGTGGTATTATTTTAATGAATGATATCCTCAAACTGTGTTTCTTTGGTAGATCAGTAAAAAGTGGTAACTATCAGAAAGTAAACTTAAATGTGATATACCTTTACTAACAATTGTATAAATAAATTTGCATGCCATTATAATGGTTAAAATAGCCGTATTAAAATGTAAAATATTCTAAGATTTATTTTGCGTTATTAAATATTAATACAAAGGTTCATTCATGTTTGACTTTAAAATTTGAATCATTTCAATTTTAATTTGAACAGTTTTGTTATTATTTATTATTATTATTGAAAAATAAATTTTAAAATCAAATAAAAATAATACACATTTATCATTACATTTTTTATCGTTCATGATCATTGTTTTCTATATTTGTGACAAAGGAACTGCAGAATTCTCTGAAACGAATCGGTCAGCTTTATTTCATTTAGCATGAAACATTTATATCTACTTAGGTATCTATTTTTCCCATTTCCAGTTTCCCCTTATAACCAAAGAAAACAAAACAAAAAAACAAAATTGAAAAGAAATATACAGAATTATTAAATCGTCGTAACGCATCTATTGGCCATTATTGATTAAGAAAATTAATTAGGCTCCAATGTCTTTATATTGAATGAGGCATCTGAATTTGTCTTCTTTATCAAATTTAATGAATTTATGTATTTCATCTACAGTAACATTCTATCATCATAAATGAATAAAACATTTTCTAGTAGTTTTTAATGAATTACAATGTAAAATAGTCGTTACTCGTAAATAAACCAATAAGAACCACAAATAAAACGAACAAGTTGTAGGTATATAATTATATTATATGACCTGCCGTTGCCAAATTTCAAGCAATAATAATTTATGAGCTTTTTTGTTTCCTTTTTGGAGAAGTCACTTTCAGCAGAAAAGTATTAATCGCACATACATAGAAATTATCAAAAGTGAGTATCTAAAAGGTCTTTATTCAAATCTGAATAAAATAACCGTTTTAATCATTATATATTATAAGGGTATATAGAAAAAAATATGTATATTATTAAATGAAGCAACGATTTTCTCAAAAAATCTAAATGCGAAGTTTAATTAAATTGTTCTAAAAGATCTTCTATTGAGACTGTACAAAACTGGTCAATAAAAACTGTTTGAAACTTTCCTCCTGCAAAGTACCAGGAATAAAATCGCTGGCCTGACTTTTGATCTATAATGTTTAACTAACTTCGATGGTTTGAGATAAACTTGCTGCCTTCCGAAAAAAGAGATAACTTTTTTGATCAGAGTTAAATTGAACTTGCAATGCGATGTTATCTATATTAAATTTGCTGAAAATTATAAATTGACAAACTATTTTTTAAGTAAGGTCTTTTACATCGGTTTCCCGAGTGTAAAAAAGGTATTGTATAGATAAAATATACCACACATAATCTCTTTTCCAAAACGTTTATCTATCATAAATGATACAATACTATCCCAAATTGCTACAATGTGGTAAACAAAATTACTCTTTGATTTCTCTGATCCTCTTTGTGTAATAAGTGCTCAAAATCTATTTACCTCATTTTCCTAACAGAGTTGTTGAAAAAGGCGAGTGGACTTGATGTGATGAAAATTGCAGTTGTTACTATACTATATTGTTAAGCCGATGACTTCCTAGTTTTTGTAACCAAATGCTAACAATGGATGACGCAGTGTATAAATAAATATATTATTATATTTAAATAAATTATTAATGTTTCTGTATTAATTTATGTATGTTAAATATCCATAGGAATTTCTATAAGTATTGTAATATTCTATTCTGACTGGCCTCCGTAAAGTTTTTTATGCTCCCACTCCTAAAGTTTTGTTTTGATCCGTGGCTTGACATATTGTTTCTTGTTTGAGAAACACTGTACTGGAGTTTTAACTAACATTTTTTAGGATCTATGTATGGAAAATATGCAGTTGAGAGATGTTAAGTTTTTTTTTCGCATTATAAAGGCCAAGCTCTTATTCAACAGGATAGAAGGGGAAAATACAGTTGACTGAAAAGATTGCTGAAAAGATCTAGACTGTGAAGGTTGGACAGTGTAGAAAGAGTCACCGCATCCCTGAGGCTAAGTCGGTGACGGGAGCATAAGCCAGACAGAAGAAAGTGATATTTCTAGGAGGCGGCTAAGACCACATAGGATGCGAGTGCCAATGATGATGAATAAAGACAAAATGAAAAAAGGTTGACGTTATGTAAAACTAATTATGCATCAAATGCATACTTGACAGCTTAGTACAGAAATGTCGCTTATGGCGAACTAAATTGCGGTCATTTTTTTTTTAAATTTTAAATAATAAAATTTAAAAATATTGACAGTTTTATTTAGATTATATTTATTAGTATAATTATTATTTTAGTTACCTATAAATAAATAATCTGATTACATAGAGAATTAACATTTAAATAAACGTAATAATGAGTAACAGTATAAAAGTAATATAACTATCTATCTATATCATCATCGTCATCAGCCAGAGTCGATATAATGATTAAGTCTATAATAATTATAAGTATATACTAGTATAAAAAATATTCCCTTCTGTCCCCTAGATATATAAGGAGTACCCGATATAGTGACTGCATTACCTCTTTGGATTAATATGGTTATGAGCTGTCTCAGGTACGACATTCACCTGCTTTATCAGTAAAGTGGACCGATTTCAATCATCGTCTTCAAATCAGAGAATTCCCAAGGTTCATATGTCTGGAAATTCAGAGGATAGGATAGATGATATAATTTAGAGATAGACAGTTGTAATATTTGTTTTTTTAGACTCAAAATGCTGCTGAACACGACGATTTAACTGATTTATTCAGGTAAGATGCCACAAGTTCATCCACCGTAGTGGTATAATAACAATACCTTACCCTCACCTCCATAAAAGCATAGTGATACCAGCAAGCCGGCTGCCATCTTGTCAACAGATGATAATGTATGCATGAAAATGATTAAAAACTAAAAACAAGATTACTGTTCACCAACACTCTCCGAAGACTCAATTATTTGGGGAAGGTAGTATGAATTAACCGTTCAATAGTTGGTTGACAGAACAGGTGAGTGCCGCTCAGGTGATATAGCGAATCAGCAAAAAAATCTAAGAAGATAAAGAGGTCGCTGTTTTGGGTAAATTTTAGTTATCCGGTGTACTAAAAAAGATATTTTACATACCTAAAAAAATCCTTTCACTACCTGTTCCATCTCTATATCCGTTAAGCAGGAGTATACTATGGCGCTATGAAGGTTAGGTACCCTTTAAAGTTATGCCGAAGGTTTCTGAGGAGAAACCTCACAAGATACCACATCTTAGGGCAAACTTTTTTTCAAACTTAAAATGTTCCTCTCGTAGAACCGAAGTAGTAAACATGACTTCAGAAGCTCTTTACGTTACAAATAGTGATTCCCAGAAGATTTTTTTCTTTTAAAAAGATTCAGTGTTCACCTACTTGGTGGTAATTAGGGATAATTGGTTATAACTAAGCTTTGTAGTCGCCACATATAAATATTGTTTTTTACGACACGTGTTTTGCTCACTTGGTAAGCTTTTTCACGTATCTTTAAAAAAGGTACCAAATGGCCAAATTTTTATATAAACAAAAAAATGGTGAATTCAAAATAATAGTGAATGATATAATATTCATCATATTTTATTTTGTTTTTTATTCAGATTTCTTGAGAAAAAAATCTTTACGTTTATTTAAAATGGGTCATAGACTTTTGGATTAAACGAAAAATCGTTTTTTCTTAGAACTGTGTCAAAATAATAAATTACTTTGAAATCGAAGATGTCTGAAAGCTTGAGCGATTTAATTCAATTCCAAAAAAGGAAGTTGTTTAATTAAGCGCGTATTTATAAAGCATTAATTCACAATACTGACATCTACTGTTGAGAAATGAATTTAATCTCCCTTCAGTGAAATATTTGAGCAATTGAAAACCGAAATGTTGTAAGTCAACACATTTCAAAATAATAAGTAAGAAGAAATTCAAATTTTCTTCCTGTTAATAAAAAGGGATGTACTTATTTGAATTTCGGGAAATAAATACTTTAATTGCACAAATGACAAAATAAATATGATGCATAATAGAAATAAATTTCATCTATAATTCAGTAATATAGATAATATGTACATGACTTCATAAAAAATACGAATTAATACAATCACAAAATATAGTGACATTAGTGATGACAATATAGAGTTAGATGTGAATAATAACAGAATACTATTATGTTCTAACCTCAGATTAAGTAAAATAGGTTTTACTACTTTTTTACAAGTGACAATAAAGAATCTAATTCAATTATTTGTAAATCCAAGGATGTTAATTTGGATTGTTCCTGACGGGAGCTATAAATTATTATGTTAGTAATATTGATTTCATTTACAAACTTAGGTAATACCTTGCCATTCCATGACAGAATTTCAAAAATATCAAATTGCGTAGATCTTAGGAATTATTTTATAGTTGGACTGGTAGTTTAATGTTTAATGGCTACAGTATGCCCAGAAGTCAACGATGTTTGTTTGAAAGAAAATTTTGAGATAAACTTTTGAACTTTTTAAAATCATATATTACTGTAAATAAAAATAACGTTACCTTATTAAATCTTATTCACTCAAACATGGAAAAATAATTAATAATAAAAACATAAAAGTATAATGTTGTGTCTAATGTTTACTACACTGACTTAGACCATTTCAGTTTTAAGCGGTTTATATTATTCGCGAGCCAGTTCAGTCATTATTTAAGTCGGGCGATAACAGTTTTCTGTAGCGATAAAGCAGCCATTGTAAAAATGTGAAAGGGTAAGAAAGAGATATTTCGAGATAGAAGTAGGCGACGGGGGAGGCCGGGGCACGATGACAAATGGATGCAAAAGTTAAATTGCGTTAGTCTGCCGGGGGAAGTGGTGACGAGCCGAGTAACACGCTTCCGCCTTGCTCTCCCTAGGCTCTCCCCGGCGCACAGTGATGCTAAATATCAAATAGACGGTCAAAAATATCTTTAAACAATTTGTAAATTTGGAATATATACCACCATTTCATGTATTTACAGATCGAATGATGAACGAGTTATCAATGAATACCGGTAGTTAAACAATAAATTGTTAATTATGCAAAGGGGTTTAATTATTTTATTTTACATCTTATTACACATATTGTATACACATAATAAAGGTACAGCTTCTCAAATATCTTCATTTATTATACGTACTTACATTATAATATGGTCAATTGACTTATCAATTACCAGTTTTAAAATTAAAAATTTTTCCTACATTATCAAAATATGGAATTTATTAATTTTAAATATTCTATACTCGAAATAATATAAATTTTCACTCTTGTGACTGTGTATTTGAGAAAACAAAAAGCTGTTTTTCTCCTATTCATCTATTATGGACTTGATTTTGAAATCTAGCGACACATATATCCAACTTAATAAAAGAGGGAGCCAATAAAATAGAGTAGTGTATAGTAGGCAAGAAAGGTTTATGGTGGGCACAACGCTTAATGACAGAAGAATATACTAATGTAAAGGTGAGGAAAGATAAGTGTTTATAACGTAATAAAGTTTGCCAAACCAATAAAATATTAATAGACCAGGAATATTGCTCATAAAGTAGTACCTATCCTAGAAATACAAAACTAAAGTTTGCTGGAATGATGACGTAGTACCCACCAAAAATCGAAAATAATGTACACAAGTTGGGACAGCCTTTATATAACATTAGAAACCTATACGATGTTTGCTACTGGCGATATAGTTAGAAGTAAATAATGTTGATTTAATATACTATAATCATTATAGTATAGTATCCATAAATAGTTTAACGGGTTCTTGATGGAATTCTGAAGGTACAAAACGCTTTTGTTTTTTATTTTTGATTTTTTAATATAGTCTTTAAAAATTTATCCATTTATCAAATTATGGTGAAACAAAAATATTCTAATTCTCTAATCCGACCCCACGATGGCCGAGCGGCCACGCGTTGGCCTATTATGTCGTGGGTTCCAGGTTTGAATCCCCGGTCTGGCAAATACACATTTTTTTCAATTTGTGTTTGGACTCAGAGTATAATAGGTTGAGCAAGTGGCTAGCATCCATGTCTCGTGAAAACAACAATCTGTTAATACAAACCTCCAATCTATGGAGGCCCATATGATTCTATTAGGATCGGAAATGATCAAAAAACCACACAATATTATAATTATCTATAACTTTCAAAACCTACCGAAAGTCGACGAAAAAACATAAAAACTTATAGAAACCAGATAATTCGAAAATTTAAAGATCGGCATATTTTCTTTAAAAATACAACACAGTGGGAAAAGAGACATTAGTAACCTTACTTATTTACGCCAGTTATTTATGCGTGAAACACATATCTATATATATATCGTTAACTACAATTTAATATTGAACTGTCTAAATGCTCTGGCGGAAGAGCGGATACGGAAGAAGAATAGTGTTAATGGTACTTCTTATCTCTTCATGCATTGGAAAGTATTAGTGAAATAATTAAGGAATTACACTTAAATCATTTTCTTAGTTTGCAAGTGTAACTAAACACATATTTACAATATAGAATATCTTCTTGGAGAGTAATGATTAACGATTCGCTAATGTAACCGGGCTGACCTTAGTGCGGCGGGTTGGCCTTACCCCGGTGTACCCAGTTTTTTGCTATACCAAGAATCCCTTTAATATTGTGATAAAATAGTTTGAATAGTTCACCATCTGTACAAAGTTTCGCATGAAAAACATTTCCCGCGCATTTTTCGTTCCCGCCCTTTTTCGCGTACATTAAAATTTGTCGGAATGGAGGAGGGCCTTTCCCGTCATTTTTACGATTTTGAGATGTGCTTTGTGTATGGGTTCATATGTTTATGTATTTTTTATGGTGCCTTTTATGTTTTATTTTTAATTTAAAAAGCACTCCAAGGGGACATCGTGTTATTATTTTTGAGGCCAGTTATGCTCGTAAAATGTTTGAAATTTTTAAAGCTGAATTTTTCCGCGTTAAACTATGTAGTAGATACGAGGGTGGGTCAATAATTCCTTAGAAAAAAGCATTAAAACAGTTTTTATTTTTGTATTTTTTTTTATTTCTCAACATAATCTCCTTGGAGCTCAATACACTTGGTTAGACGTTTCTCAATTTTTTTTAAACCGTCAGAAAAATAAGTTTTCGGAAGGTCCTCAAAATAAGCATTTGTCCGATCGATGACTTCTTCATTTGAAAAAAAACGTTGTCCACTTAGCCATTTTTTTAAGTTTGGGAAAAGGAAAAAGTCACTGGGGGCTAAATCTGGCGAATACGGTGGGTGGTCGACCAATTCGAGCTTCAATTCTTCAATTTTAGCCATTGATCGTAAACATGTGTGAACACGGGCATTGTCCTGATGAAAGAGGATTTTTTTCCTGTTTAAATGAGGCCGTTTTTCTTCAATTTCGTTTTTTAGCTGGTCCAATAAAAATGCATAATAATCCCCTGTTATTGTTTTTCCTTTTTCCAAATAGTCAACGAAAATAATTCCACGTGCATCCCAAAATACAGTAGCCATAACCTTACCAGCTGATTTTACGGTTTTCGCCTTCTTTGGACATGGTTCGCCTTTTGCAATCCACTGCTTTGACTGTTCTTTCGTCTCGGCAGTATAGTGGTGTATCCATGTTTCATCTGCAGTCACAAAGCGACGAAAAAATTCATCCGGATTGCGTTGCATGAGCGACAACAGGGCTTTAGAGGCCACCACCCTATTGCGTTTATTGTCGACTGTGAGCAAACGCGGCACCCATCTTGCAGAAATATTTTTCATGCCCAATTTGTCATGTAAAATAGAAATGACGCTACCTTTTGAGATCCCTGTAACCTCAATTATCTCACTCAACTTTAATCTTCGGTCACTTAACACCATATCGTGGATTTTATTGATCATTTCTGCTGTAGTCACCTCTACAGGACGTCCTGAGCGTGGTTCATCCTTTGTTGATGTACGACCACGTTTAAATTCATTTAACCAGTTATAAATAGTTGCAAGTGAAGGAGCAGATATGCCGTGAACTAAATCCAACTCATTTTTTATTTCCTTTGCTGTTAACCCTTTTATATTAAAATGTTTAATAACAGCTCTAAACTCAATTTTCTCCATTTTTCATTTTTCCATTTTCCACAAGCAAATTTTTTTTTTTAATGTACGAAAAACACACAACAACCCGACCAATCTGATTGAAACTTCGCAGCATACTGAATCGGTAGTGCCGCTGCATGAAAACAAACTGCTTACAGTACTAGTCGCGCCACTTGTCGGCTTTTCTAAGGTCTTATTGACCCACCCTCGTAACATAGTATAATTACAAGTAATTTGAAAATAAATTCCCAGGTCGGTAACCTATTAGTGTATTAAATTTGCTTTGAATATTTGAATTTTTCTATAATTCATGCAGAAGTAACGTCAATCTTTTGCCATATTTGAATTAGAATTGAGCTACACTTGAGAATAATAGCATTAAAATACTTATGGAAATTATAGAACTACTTTAAACATGCATAGTCATAAACTCATAAATGTCTACTATTATTGTAAAAATGTATTTAAAAAAATATGCAGGTTTTAGGAACAATTTGTTTGTCAAAAATAGTTGAAACTTGTAAACTAAGCTTTGCTATAGTATGTTAAGCTTTACGAGAGATTTTTTAGAGCAATTAGAATTATACTAGGCAATAGAGACAATATTAATTGTCCGCATAAAGTAACTTTCATATAAAATCTGTCATTTTACATATCATTTGACAAAATGGCGAATGTTGCAAAATCTTGACGACATGGCTTGTGTAAGACGTTGAGCACCAATAAAACGCGGTCTTAATCAACTAATTACGTTCCAGGGGTTCGGGAGGAAACCCTCCTCTATCCGAACCACTAAAAGTTAGCGCACGACGCTGAAACATGAGTGTAATATTGATTAACTACCGAAGAAAATTAACATTTGAACCTGACGTTTTAGGCTAATTGCAAATGGCGGACACGGTAAACGCGGGAAAGCGGTTTCCCGCGCTCGTTCCTCGCCGCCTCGCCTAATTGCCGCCAATAAAATTCAACTACAGACGCTTTAGTGGTTCAAGTTATTGCCGAGGAAGAAGCGGCCGTAACAAACCGCCGGACGAGAGTTATGTAAAGGAGCGAAGAATGCCCGACCTTTTTTATTGACATTTTGTGCAAATACCCGCCAGGGATGGGGTGAACTTGTGTTGGCTGAATGAAAATAAATGACTGCCGGAATCGCGAGAGAGTGCTGGAGCTGCGAATTAAAATTAACTATAATGTACGTACACAAAACACTTTGATGCATAATGTATTGAAATGCAAAACAAAAAGGTAGTTTTGCATTTATCGCTTTAGTATACTTGCACAAATTGCAGCAAACGCTATTGATACCCTTTCAATATACTAATTTTCCGATGTCAAATTACTACTATCTTTTTAAACGAAGTATAAAGTTTTATTTATTATAAGCATAATTATATTAATTAAAATAGTGAGAAATAATTTGAACCAATTTTAATAAATTATAAACTTTTTAGTGTAATAATTACAAGATGAAAACAGGTCTAGTAATAGAGTCCAGACTCATAATCTAGGTAAAACTGGTAAAGCATGTCCAACGCGTCCATCATAGGATTGATTTTGGTCGATCTGATCGGATCTTAAGCCAATGAAAATGTAAAAAGAATGCGTGGACATTTATTTAGTCGTATTTCGTTATTTCCTAAATCTGCTTACGTGAAAGTCATTTCCAAATTAACCACGAGTAATCCCGCGTGACCTTGTCGTATTACTTTATTCGTATTGCATAATTTACGGCTTGTCTCTGGACTGAATGAAAGACATGTGCATCCTTGTGCTTTTAATTGAGACCTTGAATCTTTGCACAGTAGGAAAATAGTTTTACAATGAATGCACAAAAGAATATTAAAACTTATCACAAGGAATAAGAATATAAGTATTTCTTTAAGATGGCGAAAGTGTCACGGCAAAGACAAGTTTAGTGTTCTTTAATTTGTGACGCCTCGGTGTTTTTACGCGTCCTAGCGCTCATAAAAGGTTTATTTAAATTGGGATGAGATTTAGGTCATAGTCTCATCCCAAATTTCAAACACCCAATATAGGTACCTACTAATGTCTGACAATGTTGAAGATGCTAGTCGGTTCCGTTATTACATTAACGCTTTCGCTGCTGAATAGATAATGAGATTTTAATTGCCCCCTTTAAAATGCACGTTAATTACATCGATCGGCCGCCTGGTCATTACGCACCGTGTGCGTCTTCCGCGTCCAAAGTATTATACATATCATTACAATTTATATCGATTTCATCTTTTCATATAGGATAGCACTAGACCTATTACTAAAATAGATCACCAACGATCAGATTTTTGTTCAACGTATAAATATTAGAAGTTTAGTAAAATGTTTTTGGAATAGGTAAGTATATTTTTTTTTTATGTTTATGTGTTATTTTTTTAGTCATAGGTACATAATATATATTAAACACGATTATCTAAGCCGAGCGGAAATTAACTGATGGATGGATAGAGAAAAGGTTTTAAATACCGTTTATAAGAATATCTACTGTTTATATATTATTAGTATCCCGAAAATTGTCCAGTTTTTTTCATTCATACAGAAGATTTCAAAATAATGATACATATTATGATAATATGAGATTATTAGTGGTTTTTTAGTACACGATGACAGAACGCAATCTAATAAATACCGTTTTAAGAGGTACAAGTATTTTGGC
The DNA here is from genome assembly GCF_057557595.1 of Rhyacophila brunnea. Taxonomy (NCBI): domain Eukaryota; kingdom Metazoa; phylum Arthropoda; class Insecta; order Trichoptera; family Rhyacophilidae; genus Rhyacophila; species Rhyacophila brunnea. The sequence continues at coordinate 39,329,952 of NW_028232752.1, forward strand.
ATATCTCTATCATCGATATTATGCCAAAAGGAAATAAAGGCACGTCTAGACTTGAATGTACCAATTCCCTTATTGCTAAAGTATTTCCTTGCCAAAATTGCGTATTTACAGAGATGTTCAATCGACTAAACCAGACACATAAGTCACTTTACGTTTGTTAGTTTGGCCTCAATTCTATTGGCAATAAATCATAGTTTTAAATTTTCGTTCAAAATAAGCAAATAAGTATTTACTGTTGGACAATCGAATGAGATAATAAATGTGTTACGCTGTTCGATCATTCTTTTACTTTCAACCATTAATATTTTTAGTCTAATTTTATATCGGAAATAACCAATAATTATTTGCAAGCAATATTAAACATAAATAAACATACTTTCTACTCATTAAAACCCATCATCTTTAGCACTAGAAGCTAAAATAAATCTAGTAAATGTGTCCACTCTCCTTTGTGTAACACAAGCTGCTTCTATTGCCTTAACCTGAGGGATGTTGTGACTCTTCGTATAAAGTCCTATACACCAATTCCTGATGCAAAGATGTTGAAGTAAATTTTCTTGTATAGAAATAAAGCCTAAATGTATGAGGGCAAAAAAGAACCATTAAGTTTCATATAACCCCAATATACATAGAGTTAATTACTATTTTTATATACAAAAATGGCACTGAAATATATGAATATGAAAAATTATACAGAAATCACAGCTTTACTTATCACAACGTGATATGGAGAGGAGCATACTGGGCATAACGCGAAAGGACAAAAAGTGGAATGAGTAGATAAGGAGACAGACAAGGGTTTGCGATGTAATAGAGTTCGCAAAAAACCTCAAATGGAAATGGACTGGATACATAGCTCGAAGATGGGACAATCTTTGGAGAAATTTTGTCATCCAGTGGTATCCAAGAGGTACAAAACGTCCGCAAGGTAGACCTAGAGGCCGCTGGATTAATGGAATGATAAAGTTCTGCGGAAGTACGTGGTAACGCAATGCACAGGACCGAGAGATATGGAATCAGCTTGGAGAGATCTTCATCCAGCAGTGGATAGATTCAGGCTGATGATGATGATGTTTTTGCAGAAGATTTGTTTATTTTTGATTTCTTTGAGATGAGTCTTGGTCTGATGTGTATTTATATGAATTATAAATTGAAAACACGATTTATATTTATAGTCACTCTTATAATTTTCCCTATAAATATATTCCGTACAGAAAATATAAAAATGTAGTTCAACTTTATAAAGCGATACTTAGGAATTTAGAAGAAAAAAAATTATAAAGGCATTTTGAAAATAAGCTTGATTACATTCTATTATATTTGTTATAATAAATTGTTTATGACACGAATAATTATTGAATGGGATAATTTCAAAATTGCATGCATTCCATTTGAGCACGAATACCCAACTGCGACGCCTTTTGTGTGTGTGTGCATTTAGCAGCCATTGTAAGAAAAAGAAGACGATGATATTCTTAGAAAGTTTCAAACTTAAGTCTTTGTAGTTACATCTCACTGCCCATTATTTTCATACTTGAATAGTTTCCATTGAAAGTGAGCAAGCGTGCACTTGAAAAATAAGCGAAAGAGAAGACAACTTTTCAATGTGCAATAATGTTTCCTTTACTCAATGTCTGTAGATTCTCATACTATCTATTGGTTGCCAAATATTATCCAAATGCCTTTGAAATATTTCCTGCACGGATTTTAAAGAAATTTGATTTGCAGCATAGCTTTTGTATTTTGTTTTTAGGTACTGCAAAAGTCAACGACGTCTACATTGCCCTTTTCTTCTTATACGGATCATAATAAATGGACTCCACGCGGGATTCGAACCACATATTTAAATATAATACTAATACGTTGACAGTATTAATTTTTAGCATGAAATATTTTGTAATACAACTGTATTCATTTTTATTATTATTTTAAAATGACGAAGTGTCATTTGGATGCTTCTAAATTGTCTTATTTAGTAGGCGTGGTGTATTAGTAAACAAATTATTAATATGTGAGCAAAAAAATCTATGCCAGATTCAAAGTTGTATGTATACCAAAGTGTTTTTCATTCTCATTTCGTAGTTTTACTACGTAAACGCGAACTTCTTCGTTAATTTTCCTTAGTGTAAAATTGTTAAAATAAATAGTATAAGTATGGTATTAAAAATAATAGTATTGGCATCTTTTTTCAACATAATGTGACCGCTAAATAGTTACTGGACGCTTAATGAAAGTACTTTTTTAATCAGTTTATAAGTAAAAAATATAACCAAGTAGTAAACGGGTATGTAGAGAACCAAAATTTAATGAGCTTCAAAGAGATGTGAACCATATAATCTAAACATTTTTTTGTAAGGATAAAAATATACGAAAAACACACTTAACAGACGCTTTCTATAGTAATAATTATAACTTACGGTATAATAAATATAATACTAATTATTACGTTCTTATATTCAATAATTTTAATTCTTTAATGGCAATACTTGATAGTTTTGATATAACATTATTATAGTTACAACAAATTAGAATCAATATAATTTTAAAATGATCCGCTTACAGAGGCATTATCAACTGATACAAAATAATAATAGTTTTTAACTATACAGTTTTTGTAATAATAGCAAAATTCCAAATTAGGTACATAAAAGAAATCGAGTTCAATAAAAAATACTATATTTTTAATCTAGCCAGAAGTGAAAATTTATTCTAAACTTTGAATCAGAGAAAAGTTTACTGTATACTTAGCACATTAATTAAATTACACAACACAAGGATTGCGATTTTCTGTGTAGCGTTATTACAGTTTTCTGTTTAAATAATCGACTCGTACAAACATATTCGCGAGATACTTGAAAGTTTTAAGCCTAGGCCATTTTGTATTGTCTGATATACTGTGAAAGAAGAAGATAAAATGAGAAGATGATACATGCGTAGTAAGTTTATGGAACGATTCAGGAAAGTGAGTTCTTAGCAAATAAAAAACACTTACTAGAGTAAAGTTGAATTCTTTTATTGAAGCAAAGGTTTTCTTTGATTATTTTGTTTCTTCTTCGGCCATATTCGCCCCTTAGTTGGAACATATGGATACCACGCGGCGCCTCTAAGGATCCCTGTCGCTCGCCAGTCTTCTTGCTTTGTTTCAGGTGAAACCAGCACCACGTAGCTCCGCCGTATACGTTCTATTGATGGTGTTTAGCGGCCTTCCAGGAGGCTGGTCGGCTTGAACAATAGGCAAGACAGGTTGAACTTTTCTTCTGGCATCCGCAGCATGTGGCCGAGCCAAGTCCTACGTCACCTCTTCACTCTCAGCGTAATGAGAGGCTCCTCATTGCTCCTAAAGTCATACCACCGCACACCCAGTACCCATCGCAAAAAGTTGTTTTCAAAGCTCAGTATACGGTTGCTCTGAGCCTTCGTAAGGTGCCATGATTCGCTACCGTAAAACAGCTCCGTCAGAATGCAAGCATCGAATAGGTGGAATTTGGTTTTCGTTTTGATCGAGTACAATCCCAGACACTCCGCATCGAGTTGAATGTTGCTCCAGCCATTCCCATTCGGATAGTGAGCTCTCTCTGTAAAATTCTCCCATGTCCATCTCCCATGATGTGTATCCCTATGTATTTGAAGATGTCGACACTCTCAATGATATGCCCATCGCTAATGAAAGGAAAATCTGGATCAGGACAGGTGCTATTACACAAAACGTTGATTTCCTTCGCGTTAATTTTCAAGTCAACGCTAGATGAGTTGTTATGCAACCTGTCGATTGTCGAAGAAAAATATATTTCAAATGAAAAACCTTCACATCGATTCCTATATAGATTTAATTTAATACATTTTAAGTGGCTTTCTCAAAATAGGATGCCTCGTTAATAAATCGAAACGTCAAGATTGATCCAAGCCTCGAGCATTATTGGTCGCTGTTATGGATGCTTAATCAGGAGAAATTACAGAAAACGCATTCAATGACTTACATGAATAGTAGGCACTGATCTAGCTGATCGACCGGGTATCAGTTGATAAAGTTTAATATTTATGTGGAATATTTAAAAAATATATATATATATATAAAAACGTCATAAAGTCAATTAACTTGTTAGTTCTTGGTAGTAGGAGTCCACATAGAAAAGTAAGGGGTTATGTTAACAGACTTGTCTTACAGAAAATGATTGTAAGCTATTCGCTGAACCTTGTCATTGCAATGGATAACATACACACATAGGAAACAACATGCATCATCAACCGCTCTACCACACTGTCGTGGGTACATACGTGTGAAAGTTGTGTAATTGTATATACGTATCAAGTTGCTAAGTTACATAGAAAAGTTCATTTGAAACACCCGGTATTTATTTTGTATTTAAAAAAACTATACTATCGTCAGCCACTATGTAAAAGGTGAGGGAATAAACAAAAATGGTTACATACATTATTTTTCAGTTTTAGTTAAAGTATCATAATAATATACCCAATCGACACATTAAAAAATAAATGCATTATTACACCGTGACATTGATGCTAAATAATTTACATAATTAATATTGTGATATTTATAAAACTATTTTTCTTTCTATTTACATAGTTTAAGTATATGTTATTTTAATGCGTTAATTGATAAATCATGCAACTTTCTCGAGCTGATGTATAAACTACGTTTAGCCATAAAGAAAAGGGAAAGTTAGGCATTCTTCTTTGAACTTCGCGGTGGAAACTTTGCTGCCTTTGTGAAAATTCAGAGCTTTAATATCACAAATAAATTCGCTTCATTTTCTTGTAAATAATTTTGGTTGCGGTTTGCCTTTCAAGACTTAAATTGTGTCTAGTGAAGATTCTCGGTTAATGTTCTCAAGTATAATTAGATTGGAAAAACACTCAGCAAAGAGTCACCGCTAATAATAAATGATGATCTGCAAATATTCGAAACAAGTTTATTAAGAGAAATTTTCATTTCATATTCATCTGTGAAAATATGTATAACAAAACTTGATTATAATTATGTCCTTATTACTACTACTACTACTTTATGGCTTACTTACTGGCTGCTTTCCAAAATAAAAATTAATTGAGATAGAAATTAATTCATAGAAAATTATCAAGTTTTGTATATATCGATAAAAAAAATAGTTTTAAGTGGACGACCTCAATATTATAGGTAAATTCTTATGTGGGAGAAATTCTACCTTTTCCAAATGACTACTCACTTTATAGATGAAAATAAATCCAAGTTTATGGTCCAAAGCCAAAAAACCAGGGTGGGTTAGGCCAAATCTAAAATTACAATTTTGAGATGGTTGACCTTTTTACCTACTCTCTGAGTATATGGGTATTTTAAAAAAGAAAACGAATAACTATAAAACGTTATTTAATTTCTACCAAATAAGTTAGAGTCCGACCGCTTTACTTATGCGCGCGGTACAAGGCGTTGTGTATATTTCCCGTTTGAACACGTCACGAAAAAAAGATTGCAAGAGTTTGAAAATTTAGAATTCCCTAATACTCAATAAATAAAAAAATCAAAACATTAAAATTGTCTTCCTTTCAGCTTTAATTTCAACGGTCTACGCAACTTTCAGGCACACTGGTTAAAAAGTCAGAAGTATTCAAATTCACAAGCATAGTTTCACGTTTAAAAAACTGCCATTCGAACAGAACAGCGCAATATGCTACGTAAGTAAGCCAATTGCCGATATTAACTAATAAACCAGCTAAATTATTGATCCAGTCTCCAGCAATTAAATGTCAGTCATATACAACGCGTGCGACTAAGATAATGATAAATGGATGATTAACCACCAATGGGATCCATCTCAATATGCCGGTATACTCAGAAGGTAATCAAGCATACAATGGAGTGAGACACCATGGTGAAAAGTTTGGCAAGAGTAATGGATAGCATATAATAAAGTCGAACAAACATGGTTTTCCCAAATATTATGCTAAATATTTGACCCAAATTTACCAGTTCTTAACCAATTTGGCTTCGTAGTGAATCTCTTTCAGCTCATGTGCTTTTGTGACGAATTGCACGTTGCTAAAGGGAAGAGCTATTCAAGTCTGTCTAGCTAACAAATGTTTTATACATTATTTACTTTCAAAATATTATTTTTCAGAGATTTTAAATATTTTTTTAATTATATTGAAAATTTTGACAAAATTAAGTATGACTCCTTTAGCATTATGGTCAATGTGCATGGGCACGATACCCGAGAGATGCAGGTTCGATTCCTGCGGGGTCTTACTTTTTTCAAAAAGAATTTTTCTATTGATTATAATATATTTTTTCCCAAGTGTTTTCAAAATTATGTATATTCAATAATTGGAATTTTATATTTTTAAATCTTGTGAATTATTCGTTAAATAAAAAATAGTTAATTAGAAACGTCTAAAATGCAATCGATTCGTAAATCGAATAATATAGAAAATAGGTAAAATAGGTTATTTACAAAATACATTGACTTTAATCTATGACCAGACGCATATTGTACATTCTCATAATAAAGCATTCATTTGAGATTGTTTTTATAAAACAAAATGTTTTTGGAATGTAAAGATTGTTTCAAACATATCCCAACACTCATGCAATATGTACAAAATACTTTCTTTCGCATACTTTCAATAACAACGGGCACTGAATGTGTTTGTGGAATAAAAAAAATCCCTTTATACCCGGTCCAGCACCTTGTTTAGCGAATTAATTTGCCTTTGTTAGAGCCCAAGAGAGTAATAACTGAAAAATTACGTTGTTCGTTGGTTTAAAATTAAAAGATCGTGTTGTTTTTTTTGTTTCCCTTTCCGGTATAACTGACGCAAACAAACGTTAAGGTTAGAAGTTTTTATGTTTTTGATTGTATTACACCGGAGAATGCAATTCTACTTTCGAGACAAGTAAATACACGTTTAAAGTTCTAGCGTTAAGAAAACTCTAATTTAAAATTATCAGACATTTAAATATGATATAATTAACATCAACTGCCTCTAGAATCGTTAAATTAATCAAAATAAACGTAAATAGGTGAACCAATCAAAGCGCATCAACACATATATTACGGACTTCCATAATGTGGATGATTTCGAAATTGACGACTTTTGATAAGGGTGGGTTGCAATTTAACTAATCGGCATTCTTCTTCTCTAACCTCTCTTATCAGGTGAAAAATTGGTGCAGGTTTATGCAGATACTGTATTCTTTCCATTCATGAGACTTTTCACAGTCGATGTGATATTGGCGTGCGTCAGCGGCTAGTTGGAAATATCAGTCGCTTGGAAGATAATGCTTTCGCAAATAAATCAGGTAGATCAAAGGAAGACGGGAGGTTCAGAACTCCGCAGAAATGATCCTTCAAAAACTTGTTGGCACATTCTATGTCAGATTATCGCTCCGTGCTTCGGATGTCTCAAAAAAATCTAAACGTAATCTAGCCTATATATTCTTCAAACCATGCAGTTTCTAGTATCCTGGAAGGCCATTAAATATTATCCACAGCATGTATGTCGCACAGCCACGGGAGGCGGGTGTAATTTGGCAAGTATACACAAAGTATTTCACTATCTGAGCTAATGGGTTCGTGATTGAATCCCTCGTCTAGCAATATATCCCATCACATATATACATAGTGTGTCACACGTTATTTGTCATCGATTTGTATTTTATCGAAACCAATGACTTAATTAAACAAATGGCCAGCAACCAGGCTTAACGAGAAATTCTAGTATTATTACCTCTATTCACAGAAATGACCCATTTAGGAAGTATGATTATTTATAATGTTGGGTACTTACAATTTTATATTTTACAGTCAGCTATCATGACGTCGTGAAAATTATCAACTCCTTTACCTATATGGACTCGATTTACGAATAAAATGTAGTTACTAATAACATTTTAAATTCTTATATCTTCAGATTGTGCTTAATTGAATCAGATCATCCGGTGTGGTATGTTTGGAACTGGGTTAAAAGGAATACTGATACTTTTTATCTGCCAACTGTGTATTCATGTGTATTTTTCATGCTTTCATTCGAAATAAAATTGGAGCCACATTTTTACAATTCAAAAATATCACAAAACATGCTTTGAAATAGTGGCATCATTTTAAATTAATAGTTACTGCAATTTAAATGTTATAACACGTAATGAACTGTGTTCATTTAAAAAAACAAATTATATGTGTATTTAATTTTTCGTTTCTAAGGGCCTACGTGCCTTTTAAAGATCGAAGATTAAGAACTTGAAGTATTATATAAAGTTTTTTAATGCCACTCAAGAGTATTATTTAAACAGTGTCGATCTGAAACTAAGATTTAATGATTCATAGATATCCGTGTTTAAATTATTTTCACTTTCAAATTATTCTTTTTTCAAATGCATTATCCATAACTTAATGTTCACCTAACGTTATATAGTTACATGTACGGCACAACTTTCCATCGACATTTGCAATTGACCCCTGATATTTTGTTTTCTGATGAGTGCCATGATGGTTTAATATATTATTATCTCAATGTCCACTTGTATTCTAATTCAAAATAATGTTAGATAAATCACCAAAATTACGACTGTATTGAAAATGAGACTAAATAGACTGAAATCATGATACCAGTAGCATACCTCTTCTGATTATTTGTTTTTTTTTTAAATTCACACTACTTAGAAACGATACTGGTAATTGAGGAACATAGACAGAAAATAATATTATTGACCATCTCAAAACCGTTATTGTGCATTCGCATTTCGCGAATTTAGAATTTTCCACATTTAAATTGAGTTCTATCGTACTGGTATTTTTTTAAATCCACAATTTTTTATGACTACAAATAGCAATTTATAAAATCACATTTAGTAAATTTCCTATGAAATTCACAATTAAATATTGCTGCAAAGAGTACCTACTCGTAATTTGATATTTTTTTCATAGCTAACACTTAAAATAAATAATTTACTTATGCTCATACTTAAAGGCTTGAAATTCATTTATGTAAGTAAGCCGTATTAAAATAAAGTTAATTTTGTCAATAATGTTACAAATGTTACCAAAATACTACATGTGCTAAACCGTCCACAAACCGGTGTATCTATGTTGTCTTGATAATGGCGTGACACCCGAAATAATTACCGGCTGATATATTATATAAGTTATGCTATTGTTTCATAAATCAAATTTTACTATGTTTGTAAGTGGTCAATAAATAATAACTTAAGAATAGTCTCACTGACCATATTTTATTAGTCGTTGAAACCCTTCTAAAATGCAAATTTGGTTCTATTCATTATATTCACTAAAATTTTTAATTTTTCCTTAGGAAATACTACGACAAAATAATATCAAGCACTCCGAAAACTTCACCAATTAATTTTAGCGGTTTTTTTGCGGTATAAACACCATTGCACGAAAATAATTAGGCAAAAAAATATGAAATCGGGAAAAACAAAAAGGGGAAATGAGCGCGAAACAAACACGACCGCTGGCGGCACAAAAAACATCGTCGCCCCGCCAAAGTGGGAAAATTATTTCAAGTATTGCCACACAAAATGGGGAAAATTTGACGAGTTATTAAATTTAGATTGAAAATTAAAATTTTCTGAGTTTTAGCTAATATAGCCATTAAAGGTAGACAGTAAGGTCGACAATTCTATATGTGGTATAAAGGAGAAGTCTATAGTATTGATATGTAAACGGGAGCATCAGTTGTTTGTTCTTCCAAGGTACAGAACTAACTTGCCATTCATGTTGATAATTAGAAGGGATATCAGAGGGTATATCAAAGGGATTAGATATCGATATATTCCACTTATGTCGGAGTGGGTAAAGGTAAGCGTTATTATATTCCATAATATATTATAAACTGTTAAAATATGGTGTAATCAGCCCACTCAGTAGACTTCCTGTACTTATACGCTATATTTAAAAAAAATATCATTTACCTCTGTAGTTTTTTTAGGAGTAGGTACCTATGTATTTTCTTCTTCTTCTTGGTCATGCACTCATGGCTGAGGATCGTGACCACATTTAAATTTCGCCATCCTTTGAGCGACCAAGACTTTCCATCTTTCTCGATCTTCCGCTTCTCTCAGGGCAGAATGGATGGTGCCCCCAGTCAGCTCTTTCACTTCATTTCACTTTCGCTCCATCGCGCAGACACTCTTCCTCGGCTTCGCCTTGCCTGAAGGCTACCCAAAACTACCAGTCTCTCCAGGTTGTCCGGTCCGCGCCTGACAATATGTCCAAAAAACTGCAGAATTCTTCTCAGACATATCGTCGAGAGCCGTTCCTTTATCTTCAGTCTCTGGATGATTGACTGGTTCGTCCTGTGGTCCATCCAAGAAATGCGAAGCATTCGGCGCCAACACCACATCTCAAAGGCATCAATTGCCTTCCGTTCTCTTGCCTTCAGGGTCCACGACTCGACTCCGTATAGAAATATCGAGAACACTAATGTTTGCACAAGCATCATTTTTGTGGCAATCGAAATTCCCCGATCCTTCCATATAGTGGTAAGGCGTGTCATCGCATTTTTTGCAATCTGTGTGCGCCTTCTTATTTCCGCTTCGCATCCGCCCTTTCCACTGATGGTCGATCCCAGATATACAAACTCGTCTACTGTTTCAAGGTTTTGGAGTGTACTTGGTTTTGGTAGAAGGTTGGCCCGATCAACAACCATTAACTTGGTCTTATTCCTATTAATAATGAGGCCGTATTTGCGACTCTCTTCCTCTTCCCGGTGTAGCAGCTCTGTGAGTTCTCTTTCATCAGCAGTGATTAGTGTGGTATCATCTGCGAATCTTAAGATGTTTATTTTCTGGCCACCAATTGTTATTCCGCCTTGCCAATGATCTAGGGCTCTTCGCATTATATGCTCTCTATATATATTGATCAACTGGGGAGATAAAACACATCCCTGACGAACTCCCTTCTCGGTTCGGAAACTCTCAGAAAACGCACTATTTACTCTTACCTTTGTATGTATTTTACTATACTCATATTTTTATTTCTTATATTATAAACGGTTTTATTGTATACTTTTAATTCTTGCACGTAAATAAATAAATGCTTTGAAAATTGTCGGTTTTTTTAAAATGTGGATTAATAGTATCCTATTCTTGTGGACCAGTGTATGCCAAAGTTTTTAACTTGGCGACACGAGATTTTAGAAAGGGGAAATACTAGAGCTTCTAAACCGGGTTCAACCGAAAACTGCTAACCGATTAATCGCGCGTTTTTTAATAACTGGGTAATTTTACTCGGCTAACCGGCTAAAATCTCTGTAGGTATTTGAATTAAAGAGCCAATTAAATAGAATGGGATAGATTGACAACAAATATATTATTTAGGTAGCGACTTCTATATGAGATTACTTGACACTGTATATTTCATAATACCTTCTGTGTGCTTATTATTACGTAGGCCAATATGCTAGGTAGTTGTTGGCCGTTAGAAAGTAGGGAGGTGTCTAATAAGAGGAGCTTGATTCACTATTTTATCTTCTTGTTACTTCTTAAGTCTTACCAACATTTACCCAATATCCGCCATAAATATATTCTTTGTAAGCTACTATGACTCGCTATCTTAAAACAGCATCGTCAGAATGCAAGCGTCTACCAGGCGACATTTAATTTTAACCGAGTACAGTCATGAGTCCCAGATACTCCCCATCGAATTGAATGTTACTCTAATCATTCTCATAATATGGATAGCCGGTTCTCTTTCCAAAGTGCCATCTCCTGTAATATGCACCCCCAAGTATTTAAAGCTGTCGACACTATCCATTTTTTACCCGACGCTAATTAGGGAGAAATCTGCACCAGGACAGATGTTATTGTGAATAAATATAGTACATGGACCCATTATAAGAGTACAAATATTCTCATGTATTATAGTATGGTTGATAACACTATAGTATATACAAACAATCAGCAAGTTGATTTTCAAGAAAATCTAGTGCAATATTGTATGGAAATTTTGAAAATGTTTGTAGTATTAAGAAACGCTAGATTTGACTCCATACGCCATACGCCAGATGCATATATTCGTAAACTTTAGATCTGGTGAGAAAAATCTTAAGATGGGAACGCTGGACTCACGATCCTTTGCCATGAGGAAACAACCGAGAAGAGTGAGAGAGAGAGTTATAGTCAAAACTTTCTGGTTTGATATTACTTGGTAAAAATTATTCCAGTTTACATTTATCAGCTTGTAGTTTTCAGTGGGATGGGTTAGCGCGATCACAGTTTTTGATATTTATGTTTTTCACCCATACTCTATGACTACATAATATACTAACACATTCACAAACACGTACTAACCAAGCGCTCGAGAAAAGCCTAGAATGACACGGCGCAGTCTAATTGAAATAATTTCCTGTCTGGTTAACTTGTAAGCGCAAAATAATTATGCCCAAAAATGAAAATCTACACTAGTTTCTGAATTATAGACAATTTTAATTGAAGGTGTTAATCTGATTGTAACTGATTTCAGAAGTGATTTGATTGTAAAACATGCATTATGTCTTTATTGTGTTAAATCAAATAAAACAACGTATATATTTTTATTTAACATTTGATGAGTCAATATAGATATAATATCTACATAAAAATGGATTTCATTTATAAAAATTATAAGGTTGAAGAGAACGTAAATATTTACTGCCAGGTGGACAAAAAAAATAGTTTCAAAAGTTTGTTCCTGACAATGGGCCTTGCGTGACGCTGAACGCCAAAAAACATAAAGGTTAGTTACGGAAAATTTATCTGGGATATTTCCATACTATTTGATTTCCAGTAGCTTTAATAGAATGAAATAAATATTTCTTTAAATTTATATAAACTTTTATATTTTTGTGTATACAGTTTTATTCTCAAATAAATAAATAATTACAATTTATTATTGTAAATTTATACTAGCTACCTATTTGTCTCTTTCATTATGTGCTTACCTATATGTCGAGGTTGCGGTTTCAATTGCAATTTTTCAACATTTTTTGATACGCGAGATTTTGAATATTTATCCAAATGATTTTTGAGAATTCGAAATTGATTTATCTTTTTAGTTTTTCATTCATTATGTTGAAGAGAAAAAAATCTCAGCAAACTTCTACATGAATCTTGTTTCGCTCTTGTATTTGAGCAGATATAGATTACAAGGCAATATCGTGCCTTTTCTGCGGGTTTGTGCAACGTCTTGCAACTCGTTTGAGGCATAGGCTAGTATCAGTTCAGAGGGAGGGTTGATCAGACGGCGATGAAATTCTTCCAGTTGTGTCACAAAATGAGTATTGCTCTGTTATGTGGCAACCGGTAGGTACATATTTCATCCACACAATCGGCCCTAGGTTCACGCGTTTTCTTCATCATAAATGCTACCAAACTCCATCTTTTACTCTTTAAATTGGGGTCACTTTGCAATGCAACATGTTACTATAGAAGATGGAATAAGGCGAGCATTATGAGCCCAACATCTAAAAACTGGTTAGGTCAAACAGAAGATAAATCTAACAAAAAACCAGGGTATGGTTACGAAACTCAAGGCGAGGTTATATGAATGAACAGAAAATGAAAAAGACAGAACAGCCAGGGGAAAAATAAAACATTCATTCTTGTCGTATCTATTTATTAATTAAATTCTAATAAAACTCCCCTATTCTTTTGAGTGCTACGGATGAGACGTACAGGTCATAAAACCTTGGTGATTTAACTTGCTTTCAAATTAGGTATAATCAATTACAAATATTGTTATTATCATTATATTCTTACATTCACAAAAAAATCATAATTAAAAACTCTACACTAAAACGACAAAGTTCGTAAAGGAAAAAACTTTAATAAACCCTCCACCCAAGTATGGACTTTTTCTATGCGCTTTTATCTTATAATAAAGGGTTCTATCGTCTTTAAAGCAAGAGCTTAGAGCTTCAAACTATTAACAAGAAACTTACTTACAGGTCATATAACCTAAACATTATAGTGGAAGTTTAGCGAATAGACGCCCAAAGCCGCCACACCTGCGAAACCTATGAAATAAGCTGGAATGCAAAAAAGCTCTTCACTGCGAAGCGTACATACTAAACTAAAGTAACAAAACTTTAAGAGCTTTAATTTTGAGCTTTTATATTATTTTTTCTCTTGAAAAAACTTTTAATTAAATCGTGTTAAAATTGAAAATGGTAAATGTTTTACTGCAGTATCTACCAAAGTGGCCCTTAAAACTAATGCAATAATAGTAAAGTGCATAGGCACCACATTTTAAAAGAATTTCATTTTTGCAAACATTATTAAAATAATATATACTTGTATATTATATATTATTGATTTGTATAGCAATTTAAATAATATAATTAAAGTGGAAAATAATTTTAAATTATCCATAGATACGTATTTTTTGAATAATCCAAAAATATTAATTTAATAAAATATTATTTTATAATAGGTACTTAATTCTTTATTTCTGATTCATAAACAGATTTATTAAAAAAATGCAACTTTATCAGTCGAGGCAAAAAACGAAATGATTTTATATGTGAAGTAGTAAGTATGTGATAATAAATTCAATATGCATATATTTGGTAAATGGGGCCATGTTTTTTTGGTCCTACTATGCGGAGTGAAGCCGTAGACACGCACAGAACCGACGTCCAAAAAAATCCAGAAGCTTTCGAAAGTTAGGTATTAGACGCATTTCCCGTATTAGATGGAAGGATAAAACTAGCTATGTTGAAAATGAAAAAAGCTAAATAAGAAAAGTTAAAATGATAAAATTGGCATACATTGGCATACATTGGCAATATCATGCAGCACCCCTAGAGATATCAACTCATGTATCTAATTATTCAAAGTACGATTTCCAATAACTACCGATAAGACCTTGGCAGAAGAAACATTTACTGATTCAAGAATATCAAAGACTGGTTTGATCTCGGCACTCAATCCTTGTTCAGATCAGCGGTGGAAAATATGGTGAAAATCTTGGCCGATGTCTAACAACGAATATGCCATAAAAAGAAAATAGAACAGGATGTGTAGAGGGTAGAGAATGGGGCACAATGAAGGCCTGTGGGACATAGACAATGCATCCAAGAAAATGGATATGGTAGAGAAATGAGCAAATGGTGGACGAGGACAATCAAATCAAACAAAAACTTAGTAAGTAACATTAATTTTTATAATAGCCGACAATAAAGAAACCTTCCAATGTTTATTCATAATGTTATGTTATGTATACCTTCTCTCAAAAATTTCCGACTGGACACGGACGTACAATACAATAATTTGTGTTACACTTACCCCGAGTATGACGCGCTCATACTCAGTTATAATAGGTAAATCAGCCGTACAACGATCGAAAGTGTTTCAAGAATGAAGAACTTTGTCCAAAACCTCTCATGATTAAGAAAACTCATAAAAGTGAACGCCGGCGTATCTCAAAATTGAGAGCAGAAACAAAAGTTTCACTTCTGCCGTATATACTCGCCATACACACGTATATTTATGATGTAATAAGAATTGTTTAGCCAAGATTATTTGTTCTTATAAAATATTCTCAGTTTGGTATCTATTTACCGAGTTTTAACTTGTTTTTCCCCTTTGACGTGTAACGTTTTTCCTATCCAATCCATATACTGAGCTTTTCCGTACCTAGCAAGGAAGCAAAAATGGCTTTTTTGGTCGCGAGGGAAATCTGTCTTATAGTATTCGTAAAGTTTAAAACTACTTGTACAAGTATTGCGGAGCAGGCATCTTGGGCAGATACCGTTGTACCCGATTTACTTTACAATATTTGAACTTCTAAAAAAATGGGTGCCTTCCTTCCTACAGGTAACGGTAACTTAGTCGAAAGTGGTAACTTTCTTATAAAGATTAAACCTTTTTATGAATAGAAAATTAAATATTAGAAAAGCACCTTAAATTCCATTTCCATGCTCTTTGTTTCTTCAATTTTTATTTTTTAATGGCAGACGAATTCTTTCCTTAAAATGAAAATCAAATAAAAGATATTTCCCTCGCGTTTTCTTTCATGTAGGTATGCTGTCAATACGAATACGATTCACTCCAATTCACCCACAGAGTGATTTTTCTTTCCAAATGATATATTTCTACTTTATCGTGGTTCCATTTATAATAACGTTCTACTAATTAGCAAGTATGTATTAATTGTTATGCACGCAAGAATGTCACCCGTAACTCAGTGGTCTTCATGCTACCCTATCAAATACTGTTATGTTTTATGATAATATATTATATTGTGTGGCTTTTGATAATTATTTTTATCCCTATTTAATTTATCTGTGTTTTGTCATATTATTGTGTGAAATTGTTTCTTTTCGTAATATTCATTATTATTTTTTTGTATATTTAATGTCCTCCGTAATAATCATAATATACTTTGTGGCGTACTTGCCGATCACTTTGTTATAAAACATTTGTTTATATATATATCAGCATATAATTCATTTCTACAAAGTAAGAATTCAGCATACATAACTTGATAACACCTCAGATATATACCTACTAGAAAAAATTATATTTGAAAAAAAAACTCGACGGGATTTGAACCCGTATAAATAATCATTGGTGTCGCGCCAATCTGTGCATTCACCAATTATGCTACGAGCCTCCTATCTAATTACGACAATTTAAACTTGTAGGTCATACATGAAATGCTTATCAAATTGCGTTATTATTTACCATCGGTTCAAGTTATGTATGTTCTAAATATAGAATGTTACATTCTAAATATATTGTGAATTATTCATTGAATAAAAGAAATGGTTTATTAAAGTAAGAATTATTTACCTACGGGATATATAGCTATTTTTAGTATGACATAGAATTAAATGCATAATATGCTTAAGATTATTCACGCCATATTCATGTCAATTTACACTAAAATCAAAAGGTCATTTTTTTTATAAAACTGAATGCACATCTTTTTTCATAGCACACTTAATTATAAAACCATTTCCAAAATGAAGAATTTAAAAAAAAGGATCTAAAACGTTGATAGAGTTCATAGGACAAGATATCCAATATGGCGACCAAAATCACAGCCGTGTAAAAATTATACATTGGCTATTGTTTTGTATGTAATTTTCTAATTATAAACTTTTGGAGATGCTGAAATCAAAAGAGGTTCTAAAACGTAATTTGAAGTTTGAGAGATATCCAATATGGTCATCAATATTACTAATTAATTACTCCTTATGGGAGATGAACTTATGGGACTATTTTTATAAATACTGTCACATTCTTATAATGATATGTACCAAGGAATACCTAATTCACCAACAAATGTCGAAATAATTACGAAATCCTATATAATGACCATGTGCATTATTATCATTACAAACACATACAGTAACCATATTAGTAATGTGATGGTTTTTGACAAACCCTAGACTTAATCTTCCGCGATCTTATATTCATACAGATTATAGAATAGGCGCACCATAATCCGGTATATATACGAGTGAATGAGTTCAGTAATTTACAATAGACAGAAAGCATCTTAGAAGATAAACGCTCTTCTGCAAGACGCAGCCAGTATTATCTAACTAAGTGCCTCTCAAACCGGTATAATATTTTCACAGCTTTTGATTGTTGTCATTTACCCTTTCAAGCCTTTTGTATACACTATTTGGTATATAATTATAATAGTTATTATCATATAGGTATGCGGTATTATCATTCTCATTAAATAGACTTATTAAATCATAAAAAATACACATATTCACATGGACTATATAGAAATATAATCATGTTAAATTATTGTAAATAAGTATTTAAACAGATTCGAAATATATACATTCATTAAAATTATTTCAAATAACTGTGTAGGTATATCCATACATATAAAAAACTCTACTTTTTAAAAAATATTACTTAATTAAATCTGTGTATTTTCAGACATTTTATTTTATTTATTTATATGACGTTATAAAATATAATCACCTCATAATAAATTACTACATATATAATTAAATAATACCCATTGATTTTAAATACAGTGTTATACAATATGATGATAAATTATTATAAACATAACGTTAAATAACCATGACATTCTTCTTCGTGTAGGGCTTCTAAATGTCTCAAAATTGGCAAAAACACCATTTTCCTCAGCTGAATATGCATTAAAATGGGTTTCTATTGCATAATACTATGTAATTCAATAAAACCCCATGTATATAAATTCTCCATGATGTTCATTTTAACACACAAGCAGATTTCGTCTGGAGAACGACCTTCTACGGTTTTCAGTAACATGTTTGGTACTTAATTAATTTATAAAATGCTTATCCTTATTTACTCATTATTTAAGAATAGTATTTATAAAGTACCCATTTTATAAGTAGGTAAATATTGTTTGATTTTTACTATTTTTTTAATTTAAAAGAAAATAAAAACGTACTTTCTCATATTGTTTCCAGGTTCAATTGAAGCATATATCGCTTTGGTGATAACTTCGGTGATATAATATATTTGTAGACATACATAAATATCTGTATGCATACTAACCGATGTAATACGAAAAGATTCATTTAACTGCAATATAGGCACCTACCTACCATATAAAGATAGTTAATGATACCTTCTTCTTCTTCGATGGCGCTACAGCTCAAGCCGAACCCTGGCCTCCTCCACCGCCGTCCTCCAGCCGGAACGGTCCTCCGCACGTCTTTTTTGATTTCCTTCTTCCTGATTTTTAGCAGCTGGTTGTCATCTTTTGTAATGTAATCACCCCAGTTAATGATACCTACATGTGTTTTAATTTGTTTTCTCTTCGATAACATTGATCAAAAAAGATATACACCATTTCTTTTATTCAAATTAATAATTCACAAGATTTTGAGAATATAACATTCCATATATTGAACCTACATAACTTGAACCGATGGTAAATAATAACGCAATTTGATAAGCGTTTCATGTATGACCTACTCGTTTAAATTGTCATTAGATAGGAGGCTCGTAGCATAATTGGTCAATGCACAGATTGGCGCGACACCAATGGTTATACGGGTTCAAATTCCGTCGAGTTTCGTATTTTTTTCTAGTGGGTATATATCTGAGGTGTTTTCATGTTATGTATGTTCAAAAAAGATATGATAAAAAATAAGATACGCCAATCAAATATAGGTATTATATATATATATAGGTATAATCTTGTTATTATATTTAGTTATATAGATAGTTATATAGAATATTATATAGGTATTATATATATATATATATATATAGGTATTATATAATATATGATATGATGTCACGTGTCAATAAAAATAACAAAACCACAGATTGGGAATTTGGCCCAGGTTCATTGTCTGAATGAAAAGAGAACTGTTGAGTCATGTTTTGAACTTCGTACACGATTTGCTTCAGGACCCAGTTTGTTTGTTTTACTCATGAATAATTTAATAGTACAAAACACTGTTCGAAAACAAACAGCCTTACTGAATTTGTCTCTTCTGCTAAATATGTCTGTGCTCACGCCAAAATTAGATTTAGTGTATTAATATATTTTTGGCAATTTCCTAAATTTTGCTGTAGGTATATCCCATTCAAGATTATTCATCAAGAATTCATTATTTAGTACAATATAGTAGAAGAAGGTTTATAGTATTCTAGTATATTTAAGTTTAGTAATATGACTAAAATCTTTAAATGAAATAATACATGTTATTAAAATTTATGGTATTAGTTGCATCGTTAGTTATATTCACTTGTTAGAAATTTTATTACCCCGATTTCAGGCTTGCTTCTAATGGTAAAATGTACATTATTTATGAATTGCCACGAGTTTTTATAACTGTGTGTAGTTTTAGTCTATCTTCAGTAGGCATAGTCTTAAACTATTCTAGCTAGTCTTTTACTATTTATGTCAACAGATTGGAACGAGTGCAAAAACGTTTTTTAAATCATCTATCTTTCAGTAATCACTTCAATATCAACTTACCCAATTATTCTTCCCAATTGGAAAATTTCTAAATCCAATCGTTAGAAACACGGCGTACTATTTCTGACCTCATTTTTATCTTCAAAATAATTAATAACCATACAGATTCCCCATAACTACTCTCTTACATTAAATTTAATGTACCAAGAGTCAATATTCGTCCTCACATTTTCTCACTTTTATACATTCATACATATAAAACCAATTTAGGTGACAATTGTCAGGTGGCTCAACTCTGCAGAACCTTGAATCTTCACAGTGATCGAGTGGATCTGTTTTGTTCTGTTGCCTCTTTCAAATGAAGTTACTCCAAAATCCACGAATAATAATTGTATCTGGACGACTGGTTATTTTTATTGTATTTATACATATATTTTTAAATTGTATTAGTCTTTTCTTGTATTGACTGTCTTATCTAAGCATGTGTATACTTTTTATGTTTTTCTGTTTTTTTTATCTCTATTTTTGGATTTAACGATTTTCAATAACTCTCCTATTATATTCAATATAGCTGTACATAATATTTGATCTAATTTAATTTGATTTATTATGCTTTTTGAGTCCACCTGTTATTGGGACCATCACATATTTTTTTCTATATTATTTTCATATGTATCCTCTGTGATTTATCCTGTTGGTTGACCTAAATATTAAAAAAAAACCCTTGCTACCCGTAATTCTACTATGCCACATATATTTGAATTCAACTCAAAATCGCACTTATAATAAGTTAGTTCCGTGGAGTGGAGTGAAAATATATTAAGAATTTGACGCACCATGTAGTTAATAAACCATCAAAATCAGCTCATTCCGCTAGTAAGATTGTGTTGAAATTTGAAGTTAGATGCAAACTCAGTGACATCAGTGAGCCAATGTTTTATATATACATTCAACTTACAACTAAATAAATCAGAGAGTATGAGCGTGACATTTCATATATTTAGCCTCCGTCTTAAAGACACTCTTTATTATTTTAAATACTTAAAAATATAATTGACTACAATAATGTAAGTATAAAAAACCACACCGAAGCACCTTATATTATGAAATCATTTCTTTCCTACATATGCACGTAATTATTTTTCAACATAATCACGGAACCAAGTTTCACCAGGTAAATTTCTTTTGTTAAGATCTTATGCAAATGTACGAGGCTTTCATAATGAATGAACAACGAAACTTTTCAAAGCATGCAATAATGATATTACAACAAACGCCCGCGAGGTTTTGTTTACACAAAGAAAACTAAAATAAATTCTAATGTTTCCTTGCATTAAAATTAATATCAAAACTTGTTGGTGTTATTATTTTAAATAGGAAACATTATCCTTTGTTAATTTAGTAAATGATTTTTTCATACATATATAATACAAGTTATGGACCATATGACTAGGGATTATACTGGAAGGAGTCTTGATATGAGTATGATAGAATAAGTAGGCACATAAAATTAATATTTTGTAAGTCGGCGCATAGAATTGTTGTTTGGTTTGTCCGGAATTGTTTATAGCCGCACATATAAATATTTGGGAGTTGAAGATGTGTATTATCGTTTATCTAAATATTCTTAGTCCACTGTATTTGGATTATATAATATAATAATTAACATATTATTTTTTTATTTTTACGGGTTATATACTTGGATAATATTGTACTAACTTGGATAATAACTCCGCTTATAGTAATAGAGAACGACTCTACCTACGCTGTGGCCGGTCCCAAGCCCGGATAAAGGAGGAGGGTTCGTCGTATGGTTAATCACCGAACACGGTAAAAAAAACCCTGATTACGAACACCAACACAACTGCATTGGACCCCGGACTCCCCATAAACCAACGACCCGAGCAAAGAATTAAGGACAAACGATTATATATACAATGTGACACATGGAACGTACGCACTATGTTGCAGCCGGGAAAGATGGAGGAGGTTGCAATTGAATTGCATAAGTATAACATGAGCGTGACTGCATTGCAGGAAATAAGATGGAAGGGCGCAGGTTTCATAAACAAGAGAAACTACACTTTGTATTACAGTGGATCTGCAGGTACACAGTGTCGCTATGGAACTGGGTTCTTAATCAGCTCTGATATCCGCAGGGCAGTACTAGGATTTGAGCCAATTAATGAGAGATTATGTAAACTTAAACTGAAAGGTACACTTTTCAATATTACGTTCATCAACGTTTATGCCCCAACTGATGATGCGACCGAGGAAATTAAGGATAGATTCTATGAAGATCTGCAGAGAGTCTGCGAAAAAGTCTCCCCATATGATGCTCTAATTATCTTGGGAGACTTCAATGCAAAAATTGGAAAAGAGAAAACATTTAAAGAAGTAGCTGGGCAGCATAGTTTTCATGAAACGACAAGCGATAATGGTGAACGTCTATGCTTTTTAGCGGCTGCAAATAATTTAATAATTAGTAGTACATGGTTTAAACATAAAAATATCCACAAAGGAACCAAGAAAATACCTGGAAGTAATACATGCAACCAAATAGATCACATTCTTATATCAAAAAGAAGAGCGACAACAGTGGAGGGTGTGCGCGTCTGCAGAGGAGCCAATTGCGATTCTGATCACTTCCTGGTGAGAGCAAAATTAAAACAAAAAATCTCCTTAATACTGAAAAAAGAAGGCCAAAGATAAGGGATTAGGCCTAAATGGAGAGCTGAAAAATTGAGGGATGAAGAAATTTTGGATAAATACCAGGAATCTATAGAAACAAACTTAAAAATGACTTTAATAACCGATGATGTGAATGTGGACTAGGAAAATACAAAAAACTGTATTATCACGAGTGCCACAGAAATTCTGGGGGAAAACAAAGCAAAAATAGATGCAAGATGGTTTGATGATGATTGCAAGCAAGCACTGTTTGAAAAAAATGAAGCAAGAAAAAAATGCCTACAAAGGGAAACGCGCCAAAATTACGAAACTTCTAAAGAAAAGAGAAAAACTGCAACAAAGCTCTGTCGAGAGAAAAAGCGATTGATGCTCAAGAGAATACTTCAAGACATGGAATGTCAAAGAAGAAACAATGATTCCAGAAAATTTTACAAGACTCTTCGAAATCTAACGAAATCCTATCAACCCAGATTAAACTCCTGTAAGGATAGTGAAGGACAAATGCTGATCGAAAAGAAGGACATTATGGAAAGATGGAAAGGCTATTTCACAACACTTTTAAATCAGGCTTATAGTAATGGTCATGAGGAAACGGAAGAAGTATTGTACCACACTGCTGAAGAATTTATTGATGAGCCTACTCTGCCTGAAGTAAGAAGAGCATTAAGAACGCTGAAAACAATAAAGCACCTGGAACCGACAGGATAACAGCCGAGCTGATAAAGAGTGGTGGCCCTACATTGGAAGCAAATATCCACAAGATAATTCTCAATATTTGGGAAAAATAAATTCTAAATGAGGAATGGAACATGGGTATAATCGTGCCTATTCTGAAAAAAGGAGACACAACAATGTGCGATAACTACAGAGGGATCACAATTCTAAACACAGCTTATAAAGTTTTCTCATCTGTACTGTATAGCAGGTTAATGATCTATGGTGAGGAAATCCTGGGAGAATACCAATGCGGTTTCCGACCAAATAGATCCACCATAGATCACATCCATCTCATGAGGCAAACTATGGAGAAAGCGCACGAATAAAACCTGACACTCTACCACCTGTTTATTGATTTTAAACAAGCTTTCGACAGCGTGAATAGGGATAAGATGCTGCAAAGCTTAAAAATACTGGCAATTCCCTTAAAACTAGTAAGGCTAATAAAGACCACACTGACGGATACTCAAGCAGTTGTCAATGTGCAAAATGAGCAAACTGAAAGCTTCAAAATCGAAGCAGGTGTGAGACAAGGGGATGCGCTATCCACAATGGTATTTAACCTTGTAGTGGAATCCATAGCTCGTGAAACCAACATAATAGGATGGGTAGATACCAGTACAACGCAAATGTGCGCTTATGCTGTCGACATAGTAATTACAAGCAGATCCAAACAGAGGATGATCGACCATGGTGGCACTATGAAAATAAAAGCAGAAAACGCTGGGCAGGAAATAAACCAGTCAAAAACTAAGTATATGGTCAGCACATGCGATCAGGTACCGCTGTAGAATATAGTCATAGGACAGCATGCATATGAAGGGGTGGACAAGTTCACGTATCTCGGATCCAGCCTAAATACCCAAAATAAGACAGCAGAGGAGATAAAAATCCGCCTTATCTCCGGGAATAAATGATGGCATGCCTGCAAGCGACTGGTGGGGTCGAAAATTCTAGGCCGAAGAAGTAAACTTCTAATTTATAAAACGATTATAAGGCCAGTGGTCACTTATGGCTGTGAGACTTGGTGCTTGACTCAAAACGAGGAAAACAAATTAGCTGTCTTTGAGCGCAAAATACTCCGCAAAATCTTTGGACCCACGTTGGAAAATGGGAACTACAGAATTAAAATGAACCACGAGTTGGAAGAGCTGATTGAACAGCAAACAATCATAAGACACTGTAAGTCCCAAAGACTACGATGGGCGGGACATGTGGAGAGAATGCCTGAAGTTAGAGCGCCAAGGATCATGACGAAGTGGCTACCCCAACGGAAGAGACCCAGAGGCCGTCCAAGAAGGAGGTGGGCTAACGCCGTAGAAATGGACTGGCTTCATATAGGAAGGTCCGGTAACTGGAGAAGTGTGGCGAGAGACCGGAGTGAGTAGAGAGCGGTTGTGGAGGAGGCCAAATCCCACCCCGGGATGTAGCGCCGTGGAAGAAGAAGAAGAAGAAGAATATTGTAAATATTTTGGTAATAGAACAAACAACATAATATTGGTTAGTAATTAAAAAAACATTAAAAACAAAAATAATAATTAATATCACAGGATTGTAGGCAATAACTTTAATTGTTTTTCTTCTTTGGAGACATCTATATATGGCATCACGCCTTACGGAATCAGATGAAATATAATGATTTTGTTTGTTGATTAATTAGTATGTCATAATGCCATAAATAAAGAAAAACATTTTTTCCAAAAACTAAAAGGCATTAAGAAACAAAATCACAGAGCTAGTCACATAACAGGTCACAGTAAAAGCGGCAAAGCAACAATCATCGTAATAGCTTCCGGTTTGGATTGGTGTATGGCTGAAACTTCTCCGGAGAAGGCATACATGTTACATGTTACATGACTATACGTCTGAATCTCATCACACTCGAAAAGTTGGGTTAAGTTAAATTTGTAGATTTTATTCACAAATGCTTACACCCTTTTCTTGACTTATCATTATATTATAATTCTAGCTCACTTATAAATTGCGCCCGTAGCTGAAACAAATTCGCTTATTTCGTGAATGCGTCTCTTTGGATAAAGCGAATGTCTCTCACAATTAACTCCACTTTGTGTAATTCAAGTGGTATGTCCCCCCCCTCCCTCCGGAAATCATAATGTAGATATTTTATAAAATATTACACAAAAGTTTCGTTTTAAAAAATGGTCTAGGTAATGAGTATGTCATAATAAGTAGTACATATTACATCTGTCGTGATGTTCTAATTCTTTGAAATGCATGAAATATTGCTGTAACAAGACGTGGATATGTATAATATATTTGCTAATGCTATCCACTACTCGACTACTCGGAAAAATAGTCAATAGCAAATTAAATTGATAGTGTGTTTTAAATATTATTTTTTATGAAGGCATAGGTATCCCGCACAATATTATGTAATATGGTATGACTTCATCCAACATGATATGATAAGAGAGAAGATGATGCAGGCTCCCGTAAAATTTAAGGTGACAGTATGAAGTTGGACCTTGCTTAGTCACATACCAAGGGTGTCTTTAAAAAGTCTTAACTCGGGTTATTTTTTTCTTTAAATCAACCAAAAGCCTCTAAATACCATCAAAAGAGTGTATTCGGTAGAACTACGCGTTGCCGGAATAGCCTAGTAAAGCGCAAAGAAAACTGGCGAGTGACATGGAATCTGGTATCCACATATCTATCAAATATTGATAGGAGAAAAATAAATAATAATTGTTCATCTACTAAATCTTAATTATTCGCAGTTGACTTTCTTCATGTGCTTGTAATGCTTCAGTGCAAGAGTATAAATTTTGAATGGAACTCGTATCCTACCGCTAAGACGCAGTATCACTGAATTATTTACATATTCCCATCAAACTTTACAGTGAACAGTCTGAGAAAGTTTCAATATTTAATGTTTTAGCTATTTAATCTCTATGAGAATCAAAAACCAAAAATGTTTCATACCGACATAGTTCAGTAATATCAAGAATATAAAGTCTAGGTATGAAGGTACGGTTAGGTAGGTATGTACTGCTTTAATTTCAATACGAATGTTTGACACGGCTTTTAAAACATTTCGTAACCAAATAATTAAAATTGGGCAACATAATCACAAAAATATACATAGATAGTATGTTTCGAAAGACTAAAAATTTGTTTTATAGATTTTTAGAATACAAGAAATGTTTTAGAAATACTACGATTTATGTTTCATAATAGTTTCACGTATTATTATATTCACTTGTACGACTTTGTGTTGTGTGATTAATTAATAATATATTTCAGGAACCTCAAACCATTCAAGAAAGTAGATATATCAACTATCAACATATTATATGGAAGCATGTAGATAGTTTACCACTTTCGATTCGACATGTCATGTCACGTGACATCTGGTGCTGACGGTAGTACTTCAAATATAATTGGACGGGAAAAGATTTTTCAGACTTCAATTTAAAAAAATGCTTGGTTTTTTCTAAATTTTATGTTTTTATAATAAATATTATTTTAACTTATTTAACCATAATATAGAAATAATATTTTCAGATAGGTACATCAGTATTAGAGTTTTAATAAACTAATGTATAATACATAAAAAAATGTTTCCATCAAAGTCTAGTACTTATAAAAGTTGTTAAGCTATGTAATTATCTTTGATAGTTAAATCAAAAAGTAACACTACGTTCTCTGAATACGTTAATAAAAATTATGATTTAATTTTTTTAATTTTAAATGTATAATATATATTTATTATAGATGTGGATAATATAATTTATTACTGTCAAATGCTTCATCTTTTAGATTTCTAATTTTATACGGAAAAAGCTATAATTCTATAGCGTAAGTAGTAAGTACCTATCTAGTGGAATAATAATTTCAGAACAATAATGATACTTTTAAAATTTGACACCATGAATCACTCAAGCAATGTAAACCTGTTCTATTATTTTACCATTCATAAAATAATCTACTAATTGTATATTTTAGAAGAGAACATTTTAATGGTATAATATTTTTTTCATAAAACAATCACTTGAATATTTTGTTAAATAGCAATTTTATTTCATTTTTGAACTGTTTCTTTTATTGCCCCAAGATTGGTTTCATTCGTATCGCATAAAAGGTGGAAAAATGTTTTTATATTTAGTTTGAAACTGTTTTATAATTACTTTTTTTAAATCCATGTTGTTACAAGTTGAACACAAATCTTGTTATGATCTGTGTCTTATCTTGTGTCTGGGGTCTTGGTGTGAAAGATAAAAAATATATAAAATAAATTCATTTCTCAATTTTATATGCTCTATGAGTTTACGAAAATTGATTAATTTCATATATCGTTGTCGTAAGCTCCTAAATGTGTATCTACTAATACCCTCTTTTGGTGACAGTGCCTATCTGAACGCTCCCCGCCGTGCGCTATCGGTAATATAACCAATTCACCACGCATTTGGTTAACGCTCACTCTGGATTCACGAAGTCCTTTCACCATCATTTGAACATTGAATAGTGTTTTTGAATTCAGTTTCGACTTCCCCGCCAAACCAAGAAGACGCACCCTTAACTTAACACTTATCCCAGCACACGCGCTGTGTAATCAAATATATAGTAGTTCGACTTATATACCTACATCAGTTCACCTAATCATTATTCATCCTAATCCAGCCTCCTCCCTCCCACTAAAATATCCCAGCTCACTCTCTTGCGATTTCTACCCCTATTCGTTCGAAGTCAATGGGAGGTTTATTAGTACCTAATATGTAATAGTCTTGCCTTCAGGGTCCCTGAAGGCAATTGATGCCTTTGAGATGTGGTGTTGGCGCCGAATGCTTCGCATTTCTTGGACGGAGCACAGGACGAACCAGTCAATCATCCAGAGACTGAAGATAAAGGAACGGCTCTCGACGATATGTCTGAGAAGAATTCTGGAGTTTTTTGGACATATTGTCAGGCGCGGATCGGACAACCTGGAGAGACTGGTAGTTTTGGGTAGCCTCCAGGGAAGGCGAAGCAGAGGAAGAGCGTCTGCGCGATGGAGCGACCAATTGAAAGAGCTGACTGGGGGCACCATGCATTCTGCCCTGAGAGAAGCGGAAGATCGAGAAGGATGGAAAATCTTGGTCGCTCAAAGGATGGCGAAATTTAAATGTGGTCACGACCAAGAAGAAGAAGTAATAATAATATTATTGTTATTACATAAATGACGTCCCGTTAGTATGTCGAAAAGTGCACTATTTTTCGGTAAACTATCAATTATTTCCCTATAACAGGAAGAAGCAGATAAACATCCTGGCTCAAGAATCAAGGACTGGTTTGTGTTCAGTATTGCATCTTTAATTACTAGCGATAGTCAGGGGAAAATGGCCGAAATCATCGCTGACTTCCGTTATAGAATAAAGCTGTGATTATATTGAGATGCATGTTGCGTGCTGTCACGACGACAAAATTAGTCTATGGTTTCATCATTTTGCAGAATATTTTAAACAAACACTATCTCTCTAAATTCAATGATGGAGTAACCTAGCAACGAGTCTCAGTGAATTCAATGATATTTTGAACAGAACCAAACCCACAGACCATAGATAATAGACAACATTGTTATAGAAAATACATAGTGCCAACCGCAAAAAAAAAACAAAAAACACGGGATTTTGACATGATTATAAAATCTGTAGGCATGTATAAATGACAAAAATTGTTCACTGAGTCATGCAGGTGACTTTGCAGTGCAGAATAATTAATACGAGGTGACCTCATTGTTGCTCTGGTGATTTCGGCAGATTTTGCTAACTAACAATGTTTGTTTAACGGTTCAAAATGTACTACGGGATGGAAGCAGCACTCTGTGTAACATTTTAAATACGAAGAAAAACGACATTACACACGTTTTCCCGTAGCGGCAGCTTACTCACGTGATAGTACACGACAGGCACCATAATATATTTCGCGCTTAAGATACAGAAAGAAGAAAGAACATGTAATCTTCACAACTGGTAGATGCAATACTTTTTTTTTTAATCTTAATAAGTATATATACAGGAAGACCCGGTAACTGGAGAAGTGTGGCGAGAGACCGGAGTGAGTGGAGAGCGGTTGTGGAGGAGGCCAAATCCCACCCCGGGATGTAGCGCCGTGGAAGAAGAAGAAGAAGTATATATAAATATGATGGATTAATCAAAACTTCACTGTTTTGTGTAAGTATATATATAGCAAAGTTATGAAATCGAAGTTCTAAAATATGACCTACACTTCATATTAATTTAACCAATTAAACTTTATTGCCCCCGCCAAGTACTGGAGTCCACTCAAACATTATTTGAACTATATTCAAATTCCTCATCAAACTAGTCTGCTAATTACCAAGTCCACAAATTTCAAGTTATGTCAATTGGTTCGCCACTCAAGTGCTAGGAAAACTTTCAAGAGTGTACTTATCTTGGTCATGTTTGACCTTCTTAAAAAGTCATAGTATTTGATTCGAGCTTGTAACAACGTCGAAGGTCAAAAAAATAAATGGAAACAAAAATGGAATGGATTTGGTATGATATATTTGTCGACCATATTATGATGAAATACATTTTTTCATTTCTATTATTTTTTTTCTTGGAGTGAACGTTGGCTGTCTTTATATGTAGATTTTATATTTTGTTCAAACTGTAATCTTTGTCGGTTATATGCATGGTCCCCACAAGGGGGGCTGACAGGGCTCTAGCCGAGGGCCCGAGCTTAAGGGGGGCCCGGTGTGGCGGATCGGCCACCCAAGTGAGATAAACACACATCACAAAATTGCACTGATAATAAAAAATGTCACCTGCGGCGCTATTTAATATGTGCTCTTATGATGCCTTTCTCCTGTAAGAGTATATAATAAATTATTTTTATAAATCATATATTACCATAATTCGTTTAAATCTAAAATTAGAGAATAAACTAAAGACGGACAGTTAGTTTGAATATATTTTGTTGTAATATGGTAAATGATCTGCTTAATTTCTTGTGTAATAAAGAACGACGTAAACCATTTACGATATTACCGATATTTGACACTATTATAGATCCAATAATTTGAGAGTATTTTAAGGTGCCCGTAGTTTCTCACATTGTAATTTCATTATACGTAAAGATAAATGTCAAATAATCACTCAGTATTGAGTGATTGCCAATGATAGACGTACCTACATATTTACTACAAATAAACTTAAACGCAGCTCACAAAAATCTGTTTCTATGGAATAGTCAAATAGAATTGTACATACTATGTAGTTTGAAACACCTTAAAAACAGTTAAGTACATATTACAAGGAGAAAAGCTTTTTTAGTGAAAGTCGTTATCATACATCATATTATTACCAAATAATATAGTCTGAGGATTATCTCAAATTCCGTTAAAATTGGCGAGAATCTTTTGTGGTATTGAATCAGAGTATTAATAATATGGATTTGATTGCTGGTGTCTAAGTCGCTCCAAAAAATAGTTTTTAACGTAAGTAGTTTAACTCGCTAATATTTTTACTTTTCTTCAATGAATATTAGTTGAATTAAAAATTAAAATAGTGATTTAAATATTCTATTATTTTACCAACAGATATTTAAGCTGTATTTGGTTATTACTAAAAATAATTTATCACAGTGAAATAATTAATAACTCCGTGCTAATTAATACTTAGAAACGACCAGCATACTCAATCTTGGTGCTAAACAATGAGTGTAGACAGAGTTTGCAGCCTTCCAAAGTCCCGCAGGTACCTAGATGCAATTAGTCTTACTAGCGCGTGTACGGCGCTAAACCACTGAGGTTTATCTCTGGTCATGTAGGATTTGTACCTCACAAGTATTATGATTCTAGCTCCACAGGTACTACAGACAAATTCGCTAAAGTTTAGTTTCATCGCCTGAATATGAAAATTCATTGTCTGCCGTTATTGAGAATGGCTCGGTAATTTTGGTTGCCAGGATAATAATACATACTATACCACAAGTTATTAATATTGCGATGAAACTTTAGTCAGTATTATAAGTTTTGTATAATAATACAACATGTAAGTATATTATGGTGGCGTATCGAGAACTGCAATTTTAAATCGATATCGTGACATGATTCAAACTTTTTTTGGCATCAGGCTGCACAATAATTTGGACTTGGTAAACGTATTGTGGTTCCAGCAGTATGTGGTTTACTTGTCATACTGCTGATGAAACGATGGCAGGAAAAATTTTCCGACCGTGTTATTTCTCATCGTGGATTTTTCGTTCAAGATTTCAATAGCCATCTATGACCTTCAATTTAACATTACTCGTTTCATTTCAGATTTACGTAAATTGTAGTACCTAAGATACGTCATCTGTAATGGAAGTCGAGGTGGCCATTTAGCCGATATTATTTTTCATAATCATTCCTATTGCATTGCTATTAAAAAAAATGTTTTTCACTGATTTTAAATTGCAGTTCTTACTGTGCCACCTTTATTATTATGTTAGTTTAAGTTATAACAGTTAAGTGTCGAAACAAAAAAAATCGTCATTAGAAAAACGAGAGTTTAAACAACAAAAAAACACTATTTTTTAAGAGAATCATGTAAAACAATACAGTTTACATTTATACTGTTCGAATATAACTACATACGTATGTCAAAAATATGATGAACTACACAGAAGAGCACTTTGTAAAAAACTATTAAGTATACAGGTAATAATTATAACTGTATTAAATATATACACGCATAATCCATAAAACGTTATTTCCAACATTGGAATACGTAAAACAGCAGTCAGTCAATTTCAGGGATGGATGTGGTTTGATAATTAAATTAAGTGATTGATGCTACTTGTTTATAGATGCCTTCATATATGCAGTCGGTGGAATTCAGAGATCCATGGATACCATTTTATAAATGAGTATTGTTTATATTATATGCGTAACACTGTATCACAAAATGCAAATGGTAACAGGCGACAGAGCGTCGCCGTATGTAATATCATGAATTTATATACTTATTTTTATAATAATTCCATGGTTAATATTTTTAGTTTTAAAAAGTAAATTATCATTTTTATATATTATATGTGACTTCAAATGTGAATGTTATATTAAAATGGGTCTTTTTTTATTAATCAAGCCGTGGGATTGTATCCGCGATCCACGCCTTTTTAGAGGGTTATTCTACCAATTCGGCAACCATGAATACAATGAACCATTTATGAACTTGGTTATTTACAGATATGAAAAAATATTCTTTACTTTTTTTCATGTTTTGAACTGACTACTAACGTAGTTATAATAGTTATAATGATAGTATTAACAAGAGTATTGCCATAATATCTACATAAGTTTTTCCCCAAAGAAACACATTCCCCGATGCCCTATATTAGATAAGAAACTTGGCGTGTTCCTTCAGTGCTATTCAACGCAGATTGTTTGCGTTCTTGCAAACCTGAACACACCGAGTGGCCCATTCAACTTATCATCCGCTCATATTCATGAACTTTTCCCATAAAGCATCGCTCGTTTAGACCACAAAAACAGTATTTCGATGAAACTCTGTCATTTTACACTAAACTTGAATAAAATCTTTCGTTAGAAAATAAGCAGTTTGTAACGTTTATTCGTTAGAAAACCAGTATGAAAAGCTTCAAAATATCAACGTCAAACTAATATTGTCATTTTTATAAAGGTTCGCAAAAACTGTGATTGGTATAATAATATATTAAAATTATAGCAAACTAAAATTAGGTGATGGTCCAAATTCATGTTTAGTACACAGGCCAAACAAAATTTGGTGCCAAAACTTTGTGGTCATATTTCGTGACTTTTACAATTAAAATGCACTTTTAACAATTGTGATACAATAATAAAAACTTTGTTTTTATAATTATCACTTACGATTGTATTGCTCTTCGTATAATCTTTTTCTTTTTAAATTATTGAAAACTTGTAATGTTTGTGACCCTTAATGAGCGGTTACGCGTCGAGCTTATAATGTCGCGAGTCCCGAGTCTCACAAAAATTCACATGTTATTTTTCAATGTGTTTTTGGACCCAGAGTTTGGACCTAATAGGTTGAGCAAGTGACCAACATCCATTTCTCGTAAAAAACAAAAATCTGTTAATACAATCTACAGTCTGTGAAGGCTCACATGATTATCTTAGGTATCTTATGGTAAAAATCTCTAGCTATATGGAAACGACGTGAAAATTGAGCGTGAAATCGTTACAACTGAAAGAAAAACGTTGTAGACGGTAAGTTATGATTTTATATTATATGATGTTAAACATTATATTAAAAACATTTCTTAAAGTTTATGTAACTAGGAAAGCTTTTGAAATTGTGTATTTGCTAGGTGGATAGATGTAAGTATATAAATGCAATATAATTCAATAAATATTTACTTCCAGTAAAGCTATATTTTGTAGCATTGAAGCTAGCAAACGAACATGCAGAAGCTGTAAGGAATGGTTAGGTTCATTATAACTATCGTACTCTATGTAAGTTTCCATCATAGTTATAGTTAGATCCCATAGTTTGGAAACTATTATATAATTATATTATGTTATAATTAGTATACTTGCCTGAAAATTGAGGTACACATATCTATAATACGTAGCGGTAGCAGAATTATATTTTCACAATAATTATAAAATTATTGCTCAAAATTATTATTCAAATAAATTACCAAAATAATTCAACTATAAAAATTACAGTCGGAATACTTATTAGTATAGTAGTTGTAAATAAACTAGTAGTAGTTATATCGAATTGTGTAGCTGTATTTTACGATATAGGTAGTTATTAATACTCTTTAGTACATACGTACGAATCGATGTTATATATCGAAGTTGGGTTTTCACAATATTTATAATCTTTTTCCGTATTCTTCCTCGTCATCTTTTATGCAGGTAAGTAAATTTCCTTCCAGGAAATAAATACCTTTATTTATTATTTAAGTCTTTTAGGAATTGAGGATTCTTTATTGTAAATACATAACAGAAAAATCTCAGAAACATAACTATTCGATAAATTATTATCATCTTAGACCGGGAGGAAGTTGAACATAAACCTTTTGTTGGCCGGATAGTGTTTCAAAATCCATCAACATCTTGATTTAAAGTATGTAGATGATTTCATCTGTTAACATTCCCTCGAATCACAATATGTATTAATTCGACAAATTTATGCAAAATCCACTCGATATTCAGGTGGTTAGTTCAATATAATGAATAACAGCCTAACAAGCGAATGATATGTATTCTATATTTTCATTTACGACATAATATGTTTATTTTACTTAATACCTCGTACAAATTTAATGTGGAATATGTTTTTGATGTAATTAAATATTTTTTTATTTAAAAAATACTTTACAAGGTTTAAGAATGTAACATTCTTTTATTGAACAAATATAATTTGAAAAATGTTACATCTTGTGAATCATTTGTTGAATAAAAAATTAGATAATTAAATTATTAGTAAGTGCACGTACCTACGTTATAACAAAAAATCTTGGAGCAATCCCGACATCGGTTAGTAATTTAGGTAATAGGCGATTGCCAATTAGTAACACAATTAAGAAAGCGATTCAGAGAGGTTTGTAAGAAACATTTGTTAAAATTCATCGCAATTAGATAAGATACCTATAGCAGTGGTCAGTGCACGTGGGCATCCTGCTGAGGTGTATTTTTTCAAAAAGCTTTTTCAATTGTTTATATAATATTTCTCAGAAATGTTTTCAAATTATGTATGTTAATACCTATGTTTTTTCAAATTTTAAATGATACTATTTGTATGACGATTATTCCAAAATATTTAGATTTTATTTACCATTTTGGATTTTTTTATAAAACATCAAATATGTATTTAAATGCATTACTATTTTTTTTATTTTATTTAATATTCAATATACACAAGATTTTAATAATGTTTGATTCCTTATTATATAATTATAATATATAAGTATTAGAAAAATTCTAGAAAAAACTGGACCGAGTGGGACTCGAACTCACGTCTTCCAATTTCCGTGTGAGTGAAAGACGTGAGTTCGAGGGGACTCGGTCTAACTTTTTGTATGTTTTTGAGGTTTTTCAAAATTATATTATTTCTAAATGCATTACAATGTACCTACTTATGCTTGTTAAAAGATATAAAAAATATTTGAAAATAATATAAGTTAATTTCTGATATTATTGTAAAAATATTGATCATCTTTCAATCAAGACATCTCAGAAAATAATGAAAATAATTCGATTTTTAAAAAGTTTATTTTGTTGTGTGTTCTTATATAAAATAAAACCACTTCTTGAATAGATTAACAATATTGAAATTTACATCCAAATTCATATAAGTTGACAAAACTCAAATTCAAATAAAAATTTTAGATCTTCACGAATTTCAAAAAAATATACGTAACATTGTTTAAACACAGTGAGATAATACAATTATATATAAAATAGTTTAGTTTTATAAAAAAATGATACATAAAATAATACGATTAATATGAACCTACATTACATTAGATAGAAAATATTTTTTAATATTAAAGTGAAACTCACTTTCACGCGAGTGGCATATTTTCACATTTCGTGGAATACAGTTATTGTTGGCTAAATAAATAAGAATCACACAGATTAATAGTCTTGTCGTTGCTAGATTTTATTATAAAAAATGATTAATTTGAAATAATAATATAACGAAGGAAATCGTGCGCTGAAGATTTAATACGATAATAGGTAGTAAATTATAATAAATACCAAGTAAAAATATTCGGGTAGAAAGTTAATCATTTATAAATTTTAGGTCGTTACATAAATTTACAAACCTTGGCTTTATAAATTTCCCTTACAGCATTAAAGTGTCGTATCTCATCATAATTCTGAAAGACGGCTCTTATGAAACACGAATCTTCAATATAGCTCAATCGCTGGATCGCCCATAAACTTTGAAATATATAGGCCAACTTGCCCATTTCTTTCCCAGATAACCTTTAATGAAAAGTGTTCAGCCCGCTAAATTTAAAAGCTCCCGCCATGAAAAGCTCTGATATTCTTTGGAAAACTGACTACAGCAAAAAATATTTTATAAGATATTTTTATTGTAGCAATATATTGTTTCTAATCAATTTTAAACAACATTGTTTTAGTACTTTTTATCAACTACCTACCTAATAAAACCTAAAAAGGATATTAAATAACTACGAGCTTTCAATGAACTCGTACATGAAGCTTTTTAAAATTTCACTTTTTTCATATTGTTTTAATCACTAGCTTGCAACAGATTTCTGTAAGAAGCCTATGAATATACTTTTAAAAGTCTTTGGTTATTACAATGTAGTACAATGTAACGACCATAATATTAAGCCCTGGTCAATGAATGCACAATTTTTTGAGTTTTTTTTTCATTGAAATGAATGCTTTTTCAAAATATTAATTAATACTTGTGTATAAATTCAGTAATGATTGTTATGAAGTCTAGAAGTGAGAACACTCAGACGCATCATTGGTAAAATATGTTTGCAAAGGTTATAGAACGGTCGAACGGGAAATAAAATGATGAAAATTCTAGAATGCGCACATGAAAAGAATGGGCTCCACTAGAATCCCACACATCGTGTTTCACGAAAGCTGCTGACCGCCGCGCCGTTTTCCTGGCAAACCTTTCAGAAGATATAGATATAGTTGGAACTCAATTTTGCAAGAATCCGAAAACAGATTTAATTTTGTACAGAGTATACCTACGTAATAAAAAAATATATTCAATTCTTATATGGACTTCAACACCGCCATCATCATTATCAGTTACCTATCAACATAAATCGGATTTTAGCCTCTTCCAATAGCTTTATCCATCTCCCTCTGTCTTAGGCTAGTGTCCTCCAGGTCTGCACCGAATGATATCATCCAACCACCGCTCCGAGCTCCAGATTATGTCTAATACGCCATTTTCCTTCTTTTTGTATGGGTCCATACTCCTACACAGCACCCGATCTTGCGCTCATCGATTTTCGTGAGAGTCCAACATTCCGATCCGTAGGTCAGTATTTTTTAGGATTAAAGATTCATATAGTATTTACTATTAAATATCTAGGTGAAAGAATTAGTTAGTATACTTCTTCTGTTTTTTTAATGTATCCTCAGTTTGTTATTAAAACACGCAATGTTGAGAAAAAATCAATGGTAGTGTAAAAAAAACACGTAAACTGGTAGTCAGGTATAAAATTCATACATCCTCTTTTCGCTGGTGATATGAAAATTTTCAATTGTGTTTTCAGTCTTGGTGACACTACAATCTCAAGAGTGCTGGACTATCAATAGGTTATAATATCGTGATATCAACAATCATTTTTCTTTTTGCTTTCCCGTACACAAACCTGGTGTGTTCAACTATTCCATTGGTGGATTCTCTAGTCTATATCACCAGTTACTAAAACTCGTGAAGTAGAAATCAATGTCCATATAAAACTAACGTTAATCTTATTTCTTTAAAAGGAAAATACTTTTATTATGCAGTACGTAAGTGAGTAAAGTTCATATTAAAACAGTTGAAATATGTCAACTTAAATTTATACATATTGTTATTAACTTTAAACTTACTATTTCACCAGAATCTATTATATATGTGGTAACTTGTTAGAAATATCTAATATATCCACGGTAAAGCCAAGGCGATAAATAGCTGACCTTTTGGTAGTATTTGAAACTGTAAATTAAATCTTTCATAACCTCGAACTGTTCAGTTTTGTGTCCTCGCTAGAAATACGAAAAATTTTGTT
The DNA here is from genome assembly GCF_057557595.1 of Rhyacophila brunnea. Taxonomy (NCBI): domain Eukaryota; kingdom Metazoa; phylum Arthropoda; class Insecta; order Trichoptera; family Rhyacophilidae; genus Rhyacophila; species Rhyacophila brunnea. Next base: position 39,367,982 of record NW_028232752.1, read on the forward strand.
TTGACCCTTTCACGTTTATTTTTATATAACCGATTTCTCAATGCATTCTTCGGTATGGAGGATTTAATTTCTTTGTAATATTTCTTCTATTGACATTGTAGACACAACTTTACTGTAATAAATAATCTTTTTTGTGTGTACACAACTTGTCTTTCACGTTTTTATTGTCTTTCCAAGGTGCATACGTCGTTATAAATAATTTTATTTAGTTGCTGTTCTGACAGATAGCTCCAAAAATACTGTTTTGAGATAATTGTTGTGTACGATTTAGAGGCTTCTTCGAACTATGACATATATATTTTTAAATTTGGAATATGCGATACAATATAATATATTCATCAAATTCATATGAAAAATGATATGTTTATGTTGAAACTACTACATATAATATTATTATTTGACTCATTTTAGCCGATACTGGGAATATCCGTTTTCTGTCAGAATGGCATCATAAGTGTCTATTAGAAAGTGAGAAAATGAAAAATATCCTAATAATTTACAAATGAGTGTGTTACTAGTTACTGCGTAGTTTAAACGAAATGTACGATGTTCGACAAAATTTGGCTTCAGCGAAGATATTAAAGTATGAAAAATGTAAACAATATTTTTGAAGTTATACTTCATTGGGCACGTTTGGAAAATCAGATCAGAGTGTATATTTGGCGTGTGACAAGTAACACATAATTTATTTTTTCACACGAAAAAAATCGCACTCGATTGGATTCGAACCATGATTGTTCGGTTATCAGCCGAACGCACTTCCTTAACGCCACAGTATGATAATGCGATCGTGACAATTATACAGTATAATATTATAGCTTAGAATTGTTCCGTTACCTAGGCAGCGAATTTATTATTATATGTACGAAGAATTGTTCCGTTTCCTAGGAAACGAATTTACTATTGTTGGCCAAAATAAAATAAAAACAACGAGAAATAATTAAATAATTTATTTAGTGATATAAGTTAAAGTATCTATAAATAAACCAGCGGCACTCCAATAAGCGGCCCTCCTTTATTCTAGTTTTTATTGATATGGGGCTATTAAAACGTCAATTCTATCTTATATCATACTTTTTTTATTTGACAGATCTGAAACATGACGTCTCGCGCAATAATGTGATCATAGCCGACCATAGTGACCATAGAATAAGGAGTATTGATTATTTTGCTTGGTGAAAAATATTATTTTGCGTTGTGAATTGTACCTACTCCTTTTTATATGTGATTAGCTGTCAAAACTAAGCTTAATATTTTAAGTGTGATATGTACGTTACTTTTGTATGGTATTGCATATTTAGTTTATGTAAAAACTATTCTCTAGCTGTTTGAATATTTTTGGTTGATGTGAATATTGACTAACGCGGTGTGCGATTATTTTATTTTGTTACGCCAAAGAGGTATAACTTCTAAAGCGCGTACATAAGTACACACACCGATTTTTTTATTTTAAAAATATGTACGTCGGTATATTCTTCGTTAAAAAAGTTCGTACATGTAAAACCCCAATTATGAAAAGTTGTAAATTATCTGTATTGATTTTGCAATCATGAATGTATAATGAGGATGCGAAGACTAAAGTGGACTGCTAACGTAATTAGGTGAGACTTTAGAGATATTCAGGCTTATGGGAGAATCCCAGTAGACATTCGGCTCCTGGACCACCTTCAAGAAAGACACGAACGGGTTGATTGTAACCGATTGAGGAGGGAGAGCTTGGAATTTAGAATCTTGTAGACGGTTTTGTAGTCGACCATAGACCTGGATGGTCTATACAGCTATCTTAAGTAAATAATTATATATTATAAACAAGCATATTTAAAAAAATTGGTGTGTACTTATGTACGCGCAAAAGAAGTTATACTTCTTTGGCATAAGAAAACAGAATAAGCCGTTACCTGAGTACACTAATATTACAGTGAATTAGGTTGATGAAAACATACGCGGTTCATCTGTGTCTCATATAGCACATGATAATTGTAATTTAATTATTGTATTGGCCCAAAACTCATTTTTGCCATACAGCGGTTACAATCGATTTATAAGTGCCCATGATGAATTAATAAAAAGTCAAATTTTAATATATTTTTTGAATTATTTACCAAGTCAACATTTACAAAATTTATTTATTTATTGATATAAATTTCATTCATAAATAATACTTACAAATATAGCCTCAAATCGTGATTCACAAACTTTTCAAAGAACAATAAATATACACTCCAATATAAATAAAGTTTTATGAATATAAATTAACAGTGTAGAATGTTAGTCTCCAGAAATTTGTTTATAAACATATATATTCATTATGACACAATATTGGTTATGTTTATAACACGTGTTCTTTACTTGGTTGTATTGAACGACTAACTAAATGACACTATGCGCATGCGCATGTACCCTTGAGACCAAAATGAATATAATCATAATAATAAATTATGTATTACATCGGCGCGCGCAGCTTCGTCACACGCCAAAAATACACTCTGATCTGTTTTCGCAAACGCGTCAAAAGAAGTATAACTTCAATAAGAATTATATCTGTCGGGCAAAATGTGTAGGTTAAAAGCAAAACAGCTTCTCTTTGTCACTTATACATTGAGATATGCGTATAAAAATTATGAGTTATATTTATTATAGTTAATTAATACAGAATGAACTACATTTACCATTATTTAAATTAAAAATAACTTTGTTATTAATTTAGTCTAATTTAAATATTTCAGATAGTGACTGTTGTGTATTTGAGAAACGGGAATACTTAGATCTTTAAGCTTTTAAACCTACGAACATTGTATATAATTTCATTCTCTATGTATAATAGTTATTGTTAGTACATATAATGAAAGCCAATTGTCCCTGAAAAGATAAAATTGTACGCACGTTCTGTATTTCTTACCCATATATTTAGAATAACCATATTGCATTGATTCCACTGATTAAATTTCAATCTTCTAGAAAGATGCATCAATATAATATTATCAAGCAAATACAACAATTTAATATGTATCCAAAAAAATATTTGCACGTAGGCACGATAATAATATATAGCAATAAAGAAATATATCAGTGACATTAGAATCCTCGACGGATGACAAGGGTAGCCTTTCTATATAACGGAAAATAGGGGTGAAGAAAAATCGCAACCTCCGAGGCGATAGAGCAAACAGATTCCAAATAATCAGGGGTCGGTAGACCAATAGAGAATTCAAAAGGTTTTTTACGACTTGTTTGTCCTTGAAAATATACGCTCGTTTTGTAAACACCTACAAAATATGATAACAATGTAAGTCAGTCGTTGATTAATTGAAAAAACATGCTGTACGCCTAAATATTATACTTATTATATTTTTTCATTTAGTATTAATATGAAACCTTCATACTTTTTGCTTATTATAGAAATTGGCTTAATTATGTATATTGATCGAAATCTTAATTTAATCACCCACTTAATTATCGTTATTTTTTATCAAATTTTGTCGCGGAAAATTATTTGATATTTTGAAGTAGGTATAAATAACTGTTATTTAAAATATGTTTTCTACTGACAATTCCAATGATTTATTATAACACGCACAACGTATTCTAGGTGTGATACTGTCAACGCGAAGATAGCAGAGAGTGGCCTAGACGGAACACATAACATAACCAATAGCTCCTTACTGCATGAACTGCATATTAGCCAGAGACTACCTTTGTATCCCTGCGTCGTATTATATGATTCTCCGGACAAACTATTCATTGTGGCTGTAAGATAACCTCTTATATAAAGCGGTTCTAATATTATTGGCATTATTTATGTTACGCAATGGCAATTATGGAAATGTTTTCTATTAGAAATTTATTTTGATCTCTGCATCTGAAATCAAGTTTATTGCGTACTCACTGACTTTTCCGACCTCGAAGAAAACTATTCCAGTTTTAAAACTATGGAATATATCCAGAATGTTCAGCTAAAATTACACTGAAATTACAAATCTGGAAAAAAATATTTTCTTTTATTGTAGTATTTTTAGAAATAAGTTATTATCGTAACAATCATTCATTTTAGATATTTCACAAGAATTTTGATTTTTTTAATAAAAAGTGCAGTTATAAAATTTAATATAGTACCTATAGCTGTCTAGAAGATTATTAAAATATTCAAGAAAATGTGATTTTCTATTATTATTAAACCAGATATAAAATCACAATAAATTTCTTCATATGGATACTAAAACAATTTGAGAAGTTTTATTTTTATATAGTATTTATAGTAACTGATGTTATTAGTTTATTATTCGCCAAAAATACTTAATTCATTCATTAATTAATAACTTATTGATACCTACTTATATTATTCTGATTATGAGTTTAGAGCCCAAGAGATCAACTAAAAAATCAAGAATGAACAAAATCTTTGTTTCAAAACCGTTATAATGGTGTTTTACATATTAATCGTATAAATAAAATCTACCTTAGAAATGTCTTAAATAACACCTTAGACATTATTTATTATTATATATTAGAATTATTGGAAGGAAGGTAAATCATTAAATTAACTGTTTAGAGCATTCAACTGGCAAGTGAACCAAGTATTTATGAATTACATCTGGTTCATGATATTTCTCTAAAAAAAATCTAATAGGTGCGTTTTCGAACCCTTTCCATGATTATGTATATTCAATGAAGAATGCTATTTTAATGATGCGTATATTGAGTCTTGAATAAAAAAATCTATTTTAATAACTTATAATCTAATATAATAGGCAGTATAATATTTAATAGAAATCAGAGTTTAAGTCTATAATATAATTATTATAGCAATAATTCTCATTCGTATCGTTGTAAGTATTGCTTCGTGTATTGGGGAATGAAACAAATGATTAATTAATAGCCATTGCCTTCGGTGATATCGAATTTCAATTACTTTGTATTTATCAGCTGATCGTGAATTCGCCGTGCATAATAATTTTCCTAATTTAAATGCAAATTAATGTTGAACAAAACCGAACAATGGGACATAAATTTCATGCTCCTTGAAATGTAAACAGTTTGTTGAAAGAGCCTCATGTCGTAAATCTGAGTCCGGAACGAAAGAAGTGGTGGAGGGGGGTGGTGTGAATAAACAGCCCTTGCGGGGTACAGAAATCGAAGGGGTTTATTTGCGGCCCGAATTGCGCCGCTAAGGGTGTGACAAGGGTTTGTTTGCTGTATGACTTTTCTGGCGTCCAGTGGATTTTTCGGGAACAGTTCTCCGCCAAGCAGTTAACATTGTAAGATTATTATAAACAACTTGTACTTTTGTATGTGGGAGTCACAAGCCCCCCCCCCCCCCCCTTCTCCAGAAACGGAAAAAATACAAATCATTGAAGTAAATGGAATAATACTTCATCAGGACCAAATGACTGCGGATCGTAACCCGGATGATTTGACTGTCGAACAGCCTATGGGGACGGGTTCGCCTTATTCCTCATTCTATAACACGCGAGAATTGTGACACTCATAAATTGTTACAACAATCTGTAGCACCAAAATTTGCTTTAATATTCCGATGCGGCATATGTTAAAGACACGACAGCGTGGACAACACAAACGTACACTAACGGTCATAAACAGAATCACCGTTAAGCCACATGGATTCGATAACCACGTGAGGATTCGATGATTCGCAATAACTCGTAGGTGAATCCTTAAATAAACCTACAGGCCAACTGTTTATTAGACTCAAAGTACGAGGTATCCGAGTATAGTAAATGTATATGAAAAAGTACCGTATTCCACGGTTGAAGGGGCAAGAACTATTATAAGTAGCAGGTGGAGAAAATGTGGAAACCAGTGGTAGCTGCTAGATTTTCTTAACTACTTTGCCTTAAAATCAATAAAAAAAATGACCCCACCCCCTCAAAGCATTTTATGTGTGAGCACCTGAGTACTGATGAGTTTAATGTGTCGTTTTTCTGGATACCACCTGAAATTACGTAGTCATGATCGACTCTTATTCACTGTGTATTGATGGTAGACAAACGATCACACTTAAAAGATACGTGGGATGAATATATCCATATCCCTAAAATAAGTATTCTGTTTTTAAATATTTTTGGCGCATTAGAACATATTTTGCCAACAGCTGTGATTATTTACCGCTCATTGGAAGACTTACTTGAATTATAAATTGTAGTTAAAGTTGTTTAAAAAGAAAAATAATTTTATTACAAGGATGGTGGCGCTTTTAGCAGTGGACTGTTATTTGAAGGTGATGGTGATGGATTACGGATCTAGGGGGAGGGGGGGGGGTTACGCAGGATGCCATACACTGACCTTTATGTTGAGGGGGCTGGAGCCGCTTCGGTTTTCACGCACTCACGCACTTATAAACGGACGGTACACTTTTGAAAGATGATTTCTTATGAGGTTGATGAATGGTGATTATAAGTTCAAGATGGATGATATAGATGCGACTTTCACTCAAACCGTAACAGACTTAGTGCAACGGAGGTCGAACACATATGTTTTGTATGAATCACTCTGTAGTTACGCGTCCTTGTTCGTATCGTATCAGATAGAAGCTCGATAGCTTTAGCAAGCCTACGCGCTTGGCTATTTTGGAGTAACTGAATGTAAATTGCAATCACGGTTCTCATAACCCGTAACTGGCGGTCGCCCTGGTCTGGCGACAATAATAATTAAAAAATCGAAAGTAGGTGGGAAGAAAGGATAAGGGCTAGCATATTTGTCCCAACCTGTGAACAATAGATGTCAGTTCATTTTAATCATGCTTGAAATAATAGACGTTTCCGTCAATAATCAAGAAATATATTGAAAGTGATTTTAAAATAACACTTAATACATTTTTTCAATCATATTTAATTTCACTGAGGCTGTTTGTTTTTAAAGTGATTGGAAAATATGTATTACGATGATTTTATCCGGCGTAGAATTATCAACGTCGATTTTTCCGAACGCTAACATTTGCACCCGTTTGCTGCAAACGTGAATTGTTCGGCGGATGAGTGTGGCGATGCGAGAAGGAAAGATTCGCAGGTTGACAGATTGATAGAGAAATATAACGGCGGACTCCTACTATTGCCGCGTGCTGTGGGAATATCAATCATGCTGCGCCGATCGTTCATCGGCCGAATCAATAAACAGAAGTATCCATCTACGAGGATATACATAATAATGCTAATTTTCACTGATTTTGTATCTAAAAGTTGTACGTTGCGAACGAAGCATATTTTTTTTTCATTCTAGACTTTATTCAACTTCGCTCCGGGACCAAATACTTGCTCCGGCTCCGTTCCAGAGTCTGCTCCGCTCCGGGTAAAAAGTTTTAATAAGTATTAAATGTATACAAATGTTAAATAAAAATAAAAAAGTAGTTTTAAAATAGTCGTCATTTATATTATTAATTCTATTAAACAAACCAGACAGCAAATAGTCTCTCATTATTTGCCTCTTCTGTCAAAAAAGTGAGGTCATTTATCACTCGGCAGTGGCCATATTTCAAATAATTCCAGTGTTGCAGTGTCAAATATAATATTTTCATTAGATTTTAGGGTGAAAATTTAATAATAAAAAAAATATCCGGAGCAGTGGAGCACTACAAATGTTGGGTGCTCCGGCTCCGCTCCTGCTCCGAGCTCCGCTCCAACGCTCTACTTTATTCTTAATTAAAAAAAAAAATATTGCTTATTGATTCCCCTCTGATAAGCGATGGACATAACATCTAGAGCGTCTACAGCTTCAAATACCTGGGGGGGGGGGTACACTGGTACACATCACGGAAGATGGCATTTTGTAGAAAGAGCTCGCTATGTGAATGGGAATGACTGGAGCAATATTCAACTCGATGCGGAATTCATGGACTCACGATTGTACTCGGTCAAAACTAAATGCCGCCTATTCGATGCTTGCATTCTGATGGTGCTGCTTTGCGGTATCGAATCATGAACCTTACAATGGCTCGGAGCACCCGTATACTGAGCTTCAAAAACAGATGTTTGCGACAGATACTGGGTATGCGATGGTATGACTTTGATTTTTTTAACAACGAGGAGATAAGATAACGCACCAAGCAGCCTCTCATCACTCTGAGAGTGAAGAGGCGATGTTGGACCTGGCTCGGCCACGTGCTGCGGATACCAGAGAAGAACCACAACCTGGCTTGCCTGTTCTTCAAGTCGACCGGATTCCGGCGTCCTGGAAGGCCGTTAAATACTATATATAGTGTACAGCGGAGTTACGGGATGCTGTTTGACCTTTGAACGAAGCAAGAAGTCTGGCGAGGGATTTTCGGAGTCGCTGCATGGTGTCCATATGCTCCAACTAAGGGGTGGACATGGCCGAAGAAGATGAAGAAGATTGAAAATATGACACTGAAAATTCAGCTTCTAACTACTAGTACAAACTTAACCAATTCGAAAGGTCTTATAATATTGTTATACCTCCTAAATATAACGTATGACCTAGTTGCAGTATGTAAGTAGTCACGAAGGCTTAAAAATAAACGTAAAATTATATGGAAGTTTTGCTGACCGAAAAGAAACCCTCACCAAAATAATAGGAACCTAATCAGCTTAAACTTAGCAATAATCATAATATATCCAGATTATAGGTACATAACTGTCTTTATCTATAATATTTGCATTTAAGTGTGATAAAATCGTTTGCATACACAATCACTGCTGACCTTTTAATTACCACATTTAAATAACACGTTAATTATATATAATGGCCACACTGCTCCAAACGCGCCAGTCGCAGTGTTAGCACTAAATGAGTAAGCCAGGCTAGCATGTTTTTTTAATGTCTTCAAAAGTGAGCACCAATTTAGCTAAGAGCTAAATTTTTCAACAAATATTTAAATATGAATCTCCAGTAAAAGAGAATTAATCCAGAAAATGCAGCATATGTAGATAGATAGGTAGATAGGTGTAACATTTAAAGACTAAAAACGAAACAATTTGATAAGGCTATCACCAAGGATATGCAATGTAATAGGGGACGTTAGCAAACAGCTTGAATAAGAGATAATTACTTTGACAAACCTAGTACATACTTTAGTTTCAAGTCTCCAAAAGATAGAAACCATTCAAACAGTAAAATTGGAGATTGTAAAGATAATTTAATTCTACAAAAGTGGGTACCTACGTAAGTACTTAGCAGAACCGAGAGGAATAAAAATATCTCGGAAAGTCTTTTATCTAGTAGGGTACATATCAATATTATGAAAATTGTACTTTCCGCAACAAACATTGGTTCGGATTAATAAATCGAATTTAGAGATATTTTGCAGAATATTTCAGTAAATAAAATAACCTTCTGCTCTCACAACGCCACCAGATGTGACGGAATGCCAAACTTCTATTATATATTGAAGGCAGAAATGCGTTCGCAAATAAATTTATTTTATTCCATTTTAAACCTCGATAGTCGATGAATGTTTTTAAAATAACTCTTTAAAATGGTGCTTTACAATAATTATTGAATTTATCTTTCTTCACTAAAATGATACAATAGAAATTAAACTGAATACAAACTCATAATACATATTTCCTATGATGGAAAAAATCTTGGTAGAAAGCTATTAAATTAATTGAGATAAAACACATTTTGTTTTTATCTACACAATTTGATAAAGTAGAATTACGGTTCCATTGAAATATCAACAAGAGATTTTCATTTAAAAATAATTTGATTTCAATTATATTCCAGTATTATAATTCGAGTATGTATACCAACTCATTATTTTAATTTTAATCAATAAATATATAATTATTCATTTATTCACCTCAGATTTGAATCCATAACTTTTTGTAAGCCGAAATGAATAAAACAAATAATTTTATTAGACTGTCACAACTGTTTTATATTTTTCGATATACATTTTTTATTTTTGATAATAGCAAGTCACACACTGCACTAAATTTGCTCCCATAGAAATACGAGTTGGTATGATTTATATTAAATATTATATAGCAAGCCTGAATAAAAATGAATTGTTTTTATTAAACTTTATAGGGCAGGTTTCAAACAATAGTATTGAGAAATTTGATAAGAACTGGGTAAAATACAAACTTCCTCTTTCATTTATGTAAGGTTATCTTTATTTCAATTATCACAGGATACCGAACTAACGTTCCATTTAGTTTTCCAAAGTTCAATGCAGTAAGTAGGTAACGTAAAATGTAGATGAATTTCAAAGAAAACATAAATTTCGTACCAAACAAAGTGTCTACAATTTATATAAGACAAGTTTTCTTCGAGTAAATGTGAGTGCTAGATTCAATAATACTTCGGTGAAAACACTTCATACATTTTGAAATTTTACGTATATACAAATATGTGTACTAGTTCACTTTTGTGAGAGTTTGCATAGCTACAATGTGTTTCAAATATACGTGTTTATATTGCAAGTATATAATTATATCTGAAGAAGGAATACAGATTTTTTTTTAATTTCTAAGCAATATCATGCATTCGTATTACTAATTTTAATATTTTTACTACGAACTATTTATTATCTACTCTTTTTTTTAAATATGATTACGTACAATGTACATCAACAAATTTAATGATTTTATGTTTGACGATATCGCTACAGTCATTGTTTATAGTTATGTATTTGACCATGTAATTGAATTCTCAAACTACCGCTTCACAATAATATTTGAAATTAAAAAAAATAGTTCTCACAGAAATGATTATAATATTTCAATGGTAAGATAATCTGACAACAATATTAATCTAAGATCTCTATGGAGTATCCGATTGAAAAATGAATTCAGGGAAGCTCATTTCGCGCACCTACATAGAACAAGCACCACATTGAAGTGCTAACCAGTGCTAAGATGCAATGCAGTGCCTGAATAGAAGAATTATGACAAACATAATTTAATATAATTATTCATCGATCGTTAAATCATCTATCTATTCTTAAAATATCGTACATATTACTAGTATTGTGTACATGTTCCTTTTTCTTTATAATAATTCCGTCGTATAAACTAATGACGGCTATCGTTGTTTTGATCTCCGTCTTATTCATTGCGTTTCTACCCTTATATAGTCGTTTTTATTCAGTCTTTGGTCGAATTGTGAAAGCAGAATCTTTAGTTAATAAATTCTTCTTCTTCGTGGCCTTTTTTATTTCTTTGTACGATCAACTTTGCATATATTTTTTGTTTCAGACTCATAAACTTCACAATCAATCACTCACGCTGATCATCGTGAGCTGTCGTTAATCTTAAATATTAATTAGTACACGCAATGCTTCGGATACCAATTCGATCGTCAAGAAAGCTTTTTGGATGTGTTTGGTTCATAGTATACGTTATGTCGCTGATATTAAATATCAAAGTAAAACAAAAAAATATTTAGCCTGGTAGCTACACTAAAAGCAAACTATTTGAGATTGTATTTGGACACATGACAAGTTACCAATAATATTTAATATCATATTACTAATATCATTGTCAGTTATTGTTACCTTAATTATTATAAATGCAAACATAAACATTGTTATGTATTCTTCGCTTCCTATCCATATCCTAATCCTTACATCTATAGTCTGAAAAAATGTTTTTAAATCTGTTGTATATTATATAATTGTATTTCATAAACACGGTGTATTTTGGTATACACTCACTCTTACGAAATATTACTTTGGTTAAGTTCATCGGGCGAGTACGGACCGAGTTGAGGACTTCTTCGGTTTGACAAATTGTATGAGGGATGAACACTGCGAACTTGTAGGAAAATCTTCGCCTTATTTGCTCTTGCGGAGTGCACTTTGATTTCGAACAGCATACTCGTAGCATGTAAAGTGACGGGTCAGGGGCCAAAGAAACTAAAGTTAATGTTTAAGGTGGGTTTCATCACGATCATTTATCTGTCTACTCTTTCTTTGACCTCAGTTTTAAAAAGCTTACTTTAAAATGTTTAATTTTGTGATACAGCCCAATTTTGAAGTTAAGAAAGTTGAAATTATATTTTATTATATAGTTTACTAGACCCGGCGAACTTCGTACCGCCTCAGAATCAATAAATCTTGTGTTAACTTATCAGCTGAATTAAATTCAGTTTTTATTAGGTTAAAATGAATACTCAAAATGAATTAAGTTCAATAAATTTGCAAAAATCAAATCAAAATGAAAAGTATTTTAATTACATTGAAATTAATGTAATTCACGTGTCAGCAAGGCATTGAAGCGAATCAATTGACTTATTTTCTTTTTAATGTTTTCGTATACATACGAGGATAGTCCCAGAAGTACCCGACCTAACTAAGAAAACACAAAAAATTTGGGAAAAATATGTTTTTTTTCTCTACGTAGTCTCCTTTATGGTCGATACACTTTTCCCAGCGATGTTCAATAGCTTCGATATCCTGTTTATAGTGAGAATCGTCGAGCTCCTCAAAATAGCCATCAACCGCAGACCTCCACCTCTTAATTGTTGGCAAATCTTTTACTACCGAGCCATTTTTTCAAGTTTGAAAACAGAAAATAATCCGAGAGGGCTAAATCTGGCGAATAGGGTGTGTGAGGAAGCAATTCGAACTTATATTTATAACTCATTGATTTTGGCCGATGCGATAACGGATATTTGACCTGATGAATTGTCCTGATGAAACGAAACTTTCTTTTTCGCCAAATGCGGTTGTTTCTTCTTGATTTCATCACTAAAACGCTGCAATAAGTTTACATAATACATTCGATTAATACATTGATCGGAATTATTCCGTCCTCCATATGAGGCAGCAAATTTTTCAATTGGCTATGGTTGATATCAAGTCGGCGTGGCTAATCGGGCCCGTATGTGGACGGACCCTGGCAAACAGCTTCGCTCGGTCGGATCCTATCAACGGGTCAATTCAATGAAGTAGGTTTTTGCTGAACTGACCTGCTATTCGCGATATCAATCTATCGGTAGAGTTCCTAATAGGTGTATTCAATCAAATTCCTTCAGATCTCGATATATTCTACTTACGTGAAATTGAGTTTATATGGACGTTGCTGTTTTATAATTTCTTAAGATATATAAGATATATTAAGATAGAGTTTGTTTGATTTCTTCGGCTTACGTCGTTGCATTTAAATATAATATCATTTGCATATTATTTTATTTTCTCCTGTATTATTATGTTATTACTTTTTCGTGTCAAATTTGTACCTAATTTGAATTCTTAGTGAGCTTTGTGATTTAAAAATGTATCCTTCATGTATTATACAGCTTTTGTAACATAATATTTTTTTTTTGACATAGGATTTTATAAATCAAACTAATGTTTTTTTATTTATTATGAACCATGACCAATACTATAATAAATGTTGCTTAAAAAGTTGATTCATAATAATTAATAGGAAAGATTTTATGAAATCATAGTTTGAATGCATTTTTTAGTTTTATTTTAAAATAAATAATCGAAAAGTATAAATCATAAAAGTTTCATAATGGAAAATTCAACTTGTATTACAAATATGCGAAAGAAAATCGAATACTTTGGGAAAGGTCCGTATTCGACGGTGTGAAAATTTGGAATGAGCCGATTCCTTTTTTTTTTTTTTTTCCTCTCGCGAGGGGGGGTTTATACCCCTACGAGCTTTTATACTCGGAAAATGCGCATGCGCATGTTTTTTAAAGAGCGACATTCATTTGTTTATCATTTTTATTGTAACGACAAGCTATTCCATTTTCAAATTTCCAGTACGCGCCTACTAAAAGTATTTTGTATGGTATGAATTTACCGATAAACTTTTTATTCGCCTATGCACAGCTTGTGCAGTATTGAGGCATTGCTTTTCTGTTTTGCCCATGATACGCTTAGCAGTTGTACCATTACCGCTGGATGGATCGTCGCGTGAATCACATTGCCCATGAGTTTTCTCACCACCAAACGCGTACCGTTACATAGTTTTGGTTGGTTCAGATTTCGAAGATGATGACTACCGAGCCAACTTTCAGTTGTAAGTTTTGTACATTTCCATTTAAGACCTTTCAGCATCTTCCGATGCACACTCATTAATAGCAAAATACAAAACAGACACGGAATATAATATGTAACTATAGTTTACATAATAAGTTGATACATAAAAAAATGATCATAAAAACGACATTCATTATTATTACGTATATAATTAACCAGAAAGTGAATATCACAGTGACTGTGCATAGTGCCTGAAGATGCCGAAACTCGGTAAAAAAAATACTCAATTGAAAAAATAAAAAAAACTTAAATCAATTAGAATTGGGAGATATTATGCCTAAGACTACTATGCAATATGATTCAATATGTCAGCCACCTTTTTCCACTGCTAGATCCATGGCTATCTGGTTCAGGATTTGTCCAGTGATGATCTGTTCTTAGAGCATTGTGCCTAACCGTCTCGCTTTAGAACTCTTGCCAGATTGTATTACGACTACCAACTACGATTGTTTTCTTCTTCATCCAATTATTTCGTTTCGATCCGAATGCATTATACCCAACGTGCATAAATATGCATATCACAATGCATTTTCTTTCTAAAGCTAGAAACACACCATATTATTACGTGAGCTTATATGCTAGAATCATTCGTTCAATAAATAAAAAAAAACCGACGACTTACAATATCACTGAGTCGCTTATTTATCATTTGTTGCTCCCTTCCTAACCATTAAAATCAAAGAAAGATATCCGAGATCAGGTGACTTTAAAATGTGTAAATTTACAGGGAAAGCTACATTTATCACGCGTGACGTTGGTGATGGTGAGGAGACTTCAGTCTGATTCTGAAAAATTTAAATATCTACCAAGTAGAAACTACATTATAAACTTTTTACCCTTGGCGCGAGTTTGCTGTGAGCTCATGTGTGCTCACGTAACGTTATGAGCGTGTTTCTAGCTTAAGATTTATTATAATTATTTCAGCGTAGAATTTATCACACAAATAAATTATTTAGTTAGGAAATCGTATCTTGCAAGCTCTTCCCAAATAACTAATGCAAGCAATTCAATAGTAATAAGTTGGGAATTAAACTTATTATACAGCAATTATGTTAGAATCGACTTCATACCTAATGGTTTCGTATATTTCTAAAAATAGAAAAATTTTTAATATGGCCAAAATCTAAAAAAAATATATTATAGCATCTTGAAGAAGAAGGATATACCTTGCCAATAAAATGCATACTGTTATATCGTGGCAATTCGTGTAAAATGTTTCAATTTCTTCAAAATAATAAGCCAATTGTAAAATCAAACTAAAAGTTTGCAAAAGTTCAATGTATAATATACGTACCTATTCACAAAATAATAATTTAAAAAAATTCTATAATCACAGATAGCTGATACCAAAATACGGGTTTATTCTCCATTTTATACACTTTTATGTTAATATTATATTTTATATGATTATTTACATTACGTTAATTTTTGAAATTATAAAAGATTGGGCATTATAATGACATATATTAGTTGGTATACTTAGATACTGTAGTTTAAATGCTAGAAGATATCAATATTTAACCACGTATTTTTTCGACTTATGCGTGTGTAAATGAGAACTCTGCCATTCTTGGTAGTATTGACTTGTGTGTCCTATCTATAGCCATCTTAGAAATCGGGACCATCAGTTATTTGTTCTCTCGATGAACAGAACTAACCTGCCAATGGTGATGCCAATTGGGAGGGCAATAACTCTGTTCAACCAAATCACTTCAGATGTTGGTATATTCCACCTACGTGAAGATGAGTATAGATAGGCTTAGCTCATTCAGTGTGTTTCCATGCTTTATAATTAAGGGGACGTTCTACAGAATTGGCATTGAGAATTGAAAATATGATTTTTTAACATGTGGTCCATAATATCTGGTCTACTAGTTAATATAAAAAAGTCGTGTCAAAGTTGTTTGTGTCAATAAATTTGCTCTATGACTCGATCCGACTCATATTTCATATTTATTTCATCAGGGCTGTCGAAGACATAAATCATAAATATTTATAATTTTAAATTTTTATTTATAATATATATTATTTAAGTTTTGTGCATCTAATGCCGGGTCCACACTGGCAAAAAGTTAAGTTGCTGGAAACCTCGTTAGATTTTACGATAATTATGATGATTATCGTAAAATTTCTTAAGCAATTGTGGTAAGTATCGTAAAATTTAATGAGGTTGCCAGTGAGGAAATTTTTTTTATAATTTTTGTACCTTTGTACTTTTCATACTGTTTTTGTGATACTGCATATATTTATTTCTTCTTTACACTGTTTCTTTGTTTTTAAATGTCACGGTGTGAACGTCTTAAATTTATAATTTGGAATGTTCACGGTATTTATAAAAAAAAATGAATTTGAATTGAAAATTTAATTCTTACATGCGTTCACGATTGGTTCCGAAAGAGACTACACATTATTCTACACATTTTATGGTATTTTCGTATATTTATACAGATAAATGTCGATTTTCTGATAACGTCGCTATATGATTGGTTTGTCGAATATCCGTTATTTTCGAAAATCGACCTTTGAATGCAGAATTATTTTGTTGTATCTTATCTATCAGAACCATCCTTTTCTTTAAATTACTTTGTAATGAATGCGGCATTCATATGCTGTTAAAATAACAATTTAAATACCTCCATGTATTTAAATATAGGATAATGAAATTTGTTTTCATCTTCTGAACAATTGATATTTGGTCTATTCGACAAACCAATCCTAAAGCGACGATAAGTCAATTTTAATTTGCTTATATTTATTATAATAAAGTGTTTGATGGCTAATAATTTGATAATAAAATTCGATGGACCAATAGTTAAAATAAACCGCATACAAAAACGTCGTTTACTACAAATATTGAATTGTAGAATTTTCGGTATTTGATAATGGATACCTCATTTTTTAATACTTGGACATCACTTAAAAAAAATAAAAACGATATTGAAATGGCCCTGCTCATTAATCTCATATGAAACCAAGCTCAAGCTAACTATAATATTCTGTATAAGGATTTGAAATCTGCGTTTGGCTAAGAAAATATGTGATTTTTACAATTTTTGTTTGATCCAGAGAAAGGACCGAATGAAGTGGAAGGCTGGTTAAAATAAATAATATATGAATATAACATAAACTATGTCGAGGTTCGTATGCTTTATTTACGATCAAAATGGTTACCTTCTTTTTTCTTTGTCCGCTTTTTAGGTAGACCATATAGACACCACGGTGCCTCTCTAAGACGGCTCGCACATTGGAACTCGTCTCGCCTAAAAACGTGTCGAATACGTCGATGTGACGTCATCGTACTTTAACGAAACAACATAACACGTGTTGCCAAATGGAGCTTCGCAGATCGACCGAATGCAACTGTTTCGTCTGAAAAAAACATCTGGCTGTTGCATTCGACATGTTGCATCCTTCTCGGGCTCCGAGTCGGAGGGTCGAAGTCACAAAGAAACACATGCGAATTGGTCATTCCTATACCGGCTCGCCGATCGCCGCATTGAAATATCAATACGTTTCGAAGGCTATGCGCGACTGTCGCTAGATAGATGTGCGAGGTTGTGTCATGCAACACTGGCCGCCTGTTCACGGAAGCTTTGGTTTATGGCGGTAAGGCACACGAGGCGAGTTGTGATGTGCGAGCCGGCTAAGAATTTTGTCGTACGCCAGTCTTCTTGAGTCTTCCATGCATCATGATATCGTCCTGTACTTCTTGCTCTTCCATGTACACTCTATTGATGGTATTTAGCGGTCTTCCGGGAAGCTGAAACCGAAGAGGTTTGAAGAAAGAAAACGGTAACTAAACTGTTTATTTCTATAATTTCTTTTATTTTGTTAACTGTCAATTCATGGTGGAACTGCATTGTATTGTTGTTTTTATTTAATAATAATAATATTTTTTTAATATTTTTTTTAATGTATTCAGTTGAAAATGTCCCTCTGAGGTGGACGAAACCGGTCCTAATCTCTTAATTAAAAGTGGAATAAGTACTATAAAAAAATGCGTTTTATTAAATAAAAACAACAGTTTATTTCTATTTTAAAATGGGTAAGTACTTAATTTTACTTACCGCCGCTTTGAGTACCGCATGAGATATAAAATTGAGATATTTTAAGTAATAAAGTTATACGTAAGTATAATAATAATAAATGCAATGAAATTCGCTAGAAATATTCATAGAGATAATATTTCAAGCACTCTTTTATCAATACCAAAGCACGAGCACCTTCTTCCTGGTTCATATTTTACGTACAACTTAGCCATATTTATGACTGTCATATTTTATGAACGATAAAATTGTCCTTTGTTACGAAAGAATGACTAAACGTGACATTTTTTCGCGACGAGGCACCTATTTTCGAACGGGAACAACGCACAAACTTTATGTATTGATATTAAAAAATGTAAAAGAATATTGGATATTTTGTGAAAAATGTTTTCATTTTCGGTAAACAAAATGCCATTATGAAATTGTATTACTTATCTTATCATCTTTTTTATGAAAATACTGGTATGTCCAAATATTATAAATAGATTTTTGCACCCACGGTAACCAAGTAGAGCGACCGTCTCTGAAACCGTGAATCGCGGGTTCGATGCTGCGGTGAACAAAATGCATGTCGTAGTTCCATTGTGTATTGTATTTGATCTAGTGAAACCGGTAAACGAATTAAATACCTACGGTAATTCGTTTCGAATTATTCGGTTTTACATTTTATAAAAAATGAAAAATGTGTACCTAACTTGAAATCCTTTTTAATAAAAATATACTTAAATAAATTTTAAATCGTTTTTTTTTAAATAACTATAAAAATATTAAAACTATAAATTAGTCAGAAATCTTATAAAATATAGAAAACTTAACTAAAATGTAATACTAAATATGACCATAGAATAATATGTAAGTAATAAAAAGATGTGATCTTTTAACAAATTAAATTTTATAACATTTTTTTTTTTAATTTTTACTGATTTTGATGACTCAAATTGTAAGCTTCGTATTTTTCCGCTAGGAGCCCCTGGTAGGTCGAGGATTCGCCTTAAGTGCTGTGGGTAGCAGGTTTGAATCCTGGGTCTGAAAAATACACATACTTATTGTATTTCAATTTGTACCTATTTGCAGCCAGAGTATGGACCTAATAGGTTGAGCAAATGTCTAACATACATTTCTCGTAAAAACAAAAATCTGTCAATACAAACTTCCCACGTGGCCCATATGATCTTCTAAGGATCGGACATGGTATATATTTATAAAAATAATAGTGGCATAGACTCAAAACTAAACGTTTCAAAAAATAACTTATTTACTCGAAAATATTTAAGATAACGTTATTTTTACGTTTAACCATTTTGCGTAATTAGGTTATTAGTTTAAATCAAGGTAAACGGTTAGTATCGAGTCCATACCATTGTTATCATTAGACCAGTTTTCTTTTCAAATGTATCACAGTTAAACATCAGCGTGCTATAAACTTATATAGGTAGGTATTCATAGTGATTAATTATCTGGAGGCTTTTCTAAAAAAAAACCATCAAGTTACTTACGCATTTAATTTCGTTTTTATGTTTATGATATTTTACTTCAAGACCCCGTAGTACATTACCTTTATCTAAAAGACTTTATTTCTGTGAAGCGGAGGTGTTTTATGAAGTCAAAAGAAATGTTTGTAGTAACAAAGAGAACGGGTAAGATTCTGTGCTATGCTCTCTTCTAGTTGGGGTCTGCGCTATGCTCAGTATCGAAGTAGGGATGTACAAAACGCAATGATCCAACAATTCGTCACTATAAATTTCACATGTGGTAATTATGTTATGGCTTTGATGAAAAAATAATGTAATATCTCTATCCAATCAAACGTAACGTAACTTTAGCTATTGTGTAAGCTTTTAACATGTATCTCAAATGTGCCGTATGTAAGTTAAGTAAAAATACTGTATATAAAATACAATTTATTTCAGAATTAAATCACCTTTTGACCATATTCATAACAGAAGCGTACAATTTCTTAAACCAAAAATCTGAAAGTCCATCCCATAATGCGGTTGAAAATCTTCAAGCGTTTTGCTGAAAGTGTTGGTACACTCACTGGCTCTCAGCTACATAATACTACATACTTATGTTGATTACTGAAGCTGCCATGCCGATTCTATCAACGCTTGTCAGTTCATGGTACGCGATGTGTTGATAGTGTTATGAATGATTTATAAAAGTATGCATTCCTGTGAATGTTTATACTTTGAATTTTAATGTAACCACAGACAATGGGAAATTGTATTTCAATGAGTAATATACGAAATATTTTTTCTATTCGTATTATTATTGTCTGTTTTGAATGAATATGTCCAAAGCAATTATGT
Source organism: Rhyacophila brunnea (assembly GCF_057557595.1). Classification (NCBI taxonomy): domain Eukaryota; kingdom Metazoa; phylum Arthropoda; class Insecta; order Trichoptera; family Rhyacophilidae; genus Rhyacophila; species Rhyacophila brunnea. The sequence continues at coordinate 39,388,306 of NW_028232752.1, forward strand.
AATTAAACGTCAGCTAAAGTCTTCATCAATAATATGTTCGGCCTTGGTAATATTTAGGGCAATTATTAATTACAGCTGTTGTCAATTAGTAGGATCGGCAATAATAGAAAAATCTTTATTTTGCTCACGACTCTACATACAAATTAAAGTTATAGCTGTCAGATGGCGTAGAGCTGGATAATCGGTGGGAGTTGATTAGAGCACGAACGTCTGTTAATTTTCATATATTTTTTATTTATGCTACATTTTGTTTGATTTCCGTGTTATTGTTTCTCTCCAACCATAACAATTTCTTTTTCTCGTGCCTGATTAACCAATCATATATTTTCCATATCATATTATTATTATATTATCTTGCTAAATATTAAGTACCTACGTTTATTATTGATTATTGTTTGAGTTTTCACGCGTACCTATATAACATCGCATTGATGTTTGTGACTGTTTATGCTAAAAACCATTTTGCATTGAGCTTGGTTTTTTCTCCAAATATATCTTGTGTACTGCAAATAAGAGATATAAAAGTGATGAGTCAAAAAAATTGATACTTTTGAGGAAGCAAAACCATTAAAACACCATTATACTGATGAATTACAGTGTGAAAAGGCGTTTTTACTCAAATGTTTGGATGGCGTATATGGTATGGAACGTTGTCACTGTTTCACATAAACATCAATATAATATTACGATATTCCTACGACGTTCTATAAATTGATTTCTGTCGTTGAACTGTTTGGTAAGAAGAGTTCAAAGTAGGGTATGCAAATAGTATTGCCTATCCCAGTCTCTCTGGAGGCCCATAAAACTACGAAGAGGTGACACTTAGCTTTTATTGTAATGCTTGTTTTTATGTTTGTATCCGATTCTGCGGGTTCCAAACGCCGACTTTGTCCGCCATTTAACTGCTAAAATCATTTTATTAAAATAGTTTGAAACTATTAAAGTTATAATTGTATTATTATAGCTCTACTTGTGCTCAAGTACATATAAGATTGTGGAAATAAAGGGGTGACAATAATTAGTTTTTCAGTGTCTCATCTCATCTCATGAAGGTTTACTTGCTAGCTGAAATAAACGATTATTTTGCAAATGGAACACGCATTTTATTGTTAGCATTATCGTGTATATTTAAAGATGTACTATTTGCAAGTAATCATAGATCTAACACTGCTGATACAAATAAATAGGTATCTATTTTCTTAAGGGGATTAGTTCAATGGATGTACTCACTGTAGAGTAGTCGACGGAACGATTGTTTCTTTATTTTTTGGTCTTAATTCTATAACATGCGGTAATTAAATTCACGAATGTGTTCACAAACTTAGTAAAAAAAAAACTATTATTTATTATAAAACTATTATAAAACATAATATTTTCTTCGAATAAAATCACTGCATTGTGACCGAATCATCTATTAAAAATGTATTCACTTAGTAATTGATCGTCCATAAACGTCGGAAACACTGCAGAGGCTATACCTATTTCGATTTTGTCGCTGTTGGCCTTTGCACTTAGATTTTTTTATTTTCCATGAAACAGTAGGTACTCATACCATACACTCAGTCTCAAGTAAATAAGATCTCAAACTTTTTATTATACATCTAAATAACAACGAAGGCTACACACACACATTTCCATTTAAAAAAAATTAAACACTGCAGAATTAAAAGTGTAAATTAAGTATCTGAACAACGAAAACTACAAGTTAGAGAGAGGTAGGTTAGAGATTCCTTCTTTTTTAAAAAAATATTTTTTGTATTCTTTATGACTGAAAAATTGTGGTCTTCTCACACCAAAAAATATGTAGGTACATTATAAAAATATGAACATTTATTACAATAATAAATTCCTGTTACAACAACAAAAAATATTTTACTAGTTCCGAAAAATGTTACACATTTTAAATTTGTCTTTCAGATTCCTCAAAAATTTGTAATGTCATGATATTTCGTTAGGAATTTTGACCTCACATTGTGATTTTATGCAACCACGGTAGCTAAAGATATTGTAGGTACGCCAATCATTGAATAGGTACTACTAGTTGAATGATATGAAATAAATTCTCTCCCCCCATATCAAGGAATTTTGCAGTGAATCAGTTGATCTCCAATTTAAAAAGATGTATCTTTTAAAAAAAAAAGGACAGGACGAATATTATCTTTAAAATCACCTTAGTGGCTTTAAGTGGTGCAATTTCTAGTGTTTCATTGATTTTGGTGAAGTTAGGGACACTTGGCGAAGTTAGGGGGTTTTACGGTACTTAATAATATCGTAAATATCGTGGAAAATCAAAATAAGAATCTATCATTATATTACATAACAGTTAGAATTATTAGACACAGATTAGATTAGACATAGATTAGAGTAACGTGTGATGAGTAATGATAAATATCACGTTCTATAACTTATCCTGCAAGGCAAGTGATGAATGCCATGGGTAGAGAATTTAAGAATAAAGGACTCCACAGACCTATCCGAAACGTTCGCAATATTCTATAATTTTTATGAATTGAATATGAAAATATACGTAGACTATAGCGTTTTCAGAATTACTATAAATTTTACGCACTTCACGTAAAATGTATTATAATTATAATGAAAACGAGATGACAGCACAAGTTCAAGCCATAGACTAAATATAAATGTCAAAGTGACAGAATGTTAAATGCTTAGCATAATACGACTTGTCATATTATGATAGCACCTGTACAAGTGAATGGATTTACTTGCACCAATAGTGCGCATTTTTAACTATCAATTACTGTTTATACGTAAAAGTGCTGAGAAAAGAATCTCATTCTTCAAGAGTAAACAAGACGCGATGTTGTCATTTTATGGTATTATTTGACAGTTGTAAAAATCGATGAACCTCAAAATGAGTCTCTGTGCGGTGTAGTTCGTTTTTTTCGGCAGTCTCGCCACTGTCGTTATATTGCGTAACAAATCCCAACTGTCGCGTGAAAATTCAGAAGCTTCCGAACTTCTTTGATTCATGCATGCAATCTTTCAACTTGCAGGATAATACATGTTTTCATGTGAATTTTCTTGTTATGGCCGCGATAATACGAACTGTCAGCAGTACATCCATGCTCGTGTAAACGGCGTATATGACTACTTACCTATATACCACTTTCATTCATTTCTCTCCCAATATCATCTTTTTCTTCTTCTTTTCAGTCGTCGCCATTTTGATTTACCAATAAAAATCTGCGCGTAGAACACAGTCGACTGCGTCATCGAAATTCACACCAAATATTCGTTGCAAATTCGCTAGGCGCAAGACTGATCAGCCATTAACTGCATACAGCACAACACAGCGAATGTTTTCAAATATAGTCAATTAATTGGCGATACACTTAGAAATTTGTGATGTGTGTTGAGAAACAGTGGTTGAGAATGGCAGCGCCAATACATTGTTGAATTTTTAGTCGATTTATTCAGCACCCTATCGGTTCACTAGAATATGCCTCTATTTTACTATTCTATAGTCGTTTTATTGATAGTTAATTCAGTGTGAGATTGTATAACAATATGTGAATATTATGTAATACTCTGAGTACAATACTATCGTTGAGATTAAGCAGTGTAGGGGAAAATATATTATGTCAAAACGACTACTATTAACTACACCTATGAATGTAATTACCAGACGTTTAATTTAATTCATTAAACTATATTACTTTTATTTCAAAATCTACTAACTTTTTGTACAGAATAATTATAATACCTTGATTGATATATTAATAAAAAGACTGTTAAGTTTTAAAAAAATCTTATGAAAATCAATATTTCGTAAACTAGTGATTTTACTTATGTGATCATATCTGCATTTGAAGATTCTGGAAACAAAAACTGCAATTTATGTTTTCATAACCCTTGGCAAGTCACCGAAAATGTATAATTTCTTTCTTATTTGTATAATTTCTAAGCAAAGTATTTTAAAATGTTGCATTTATACTAACAAAAAATAACATTTTAGAATAGTTTAAAGAATTTTTACATTTTACTGATCAATAGAGTGTAGAAGAATAAAAACTGCCGGTTTTTTCAACGTTTTTTATTTATTCAATGTGACTGTTAGAATTAAAATTAAAATTATTAAAATAATAATAGAATCCTAATTGTTACAAAATCAAAACGACTCAATGAGCATAAGAATGCATGTACCTGTTTTGCGATCATTGTATAATTAAAATCACTGCTTTTTGAATATGCACATTAATTAATCAATTGCGATGATTATAGTGGCTGTTTATAGCAATAGCGCCAATATCGCGATTGCTAAAGTCGGTAAGCAACGATTAAAATAACAGACCATATCAAAAAATAATGCACCAAAAATAGACCTTAAGACACAAATCTAACGGTAAATAAGTATTTTACAATGCATACCTACAGATATCTTGTAAAATAATTTTCTTTCATCAAGTCGAGCCATCGTGAACAAACCTCTTCAGAATCTCTTCCTCCTTGGATTTAAGATATAGGTTCAATAACGATAAATTACAGATTTTACCAATTCAATTGAATTATTCTTGAAAGTACATTTCATTAGATCATCTTTATACAAAAGCAATATTCACAAACTAAAAAGAATGTTTCAGAATTGTCAGCGTATATAATAATAATACCCTTCATCCCTAACAATGGCATCAATTATGGATTGCAATATTGCAATACTATAGTAGTACTAGTTAGTAATACTAATAGTGTTCTTGAACTATATGAAAAAAAACAAAAGTATCTCCTAATAAATATACATACAGTAGAACCTCGATTATCTGGACTAATTGGGGATGAAGATAGTCTGGATAAGGAAAAATCCGGATAATCGAAAAAAACATCATAATTGACAGGGACTTATATTACTAAATTATATAATGGTTTCTCGTTGTTTTTATTTTTAAAGTACACACTGTCACTCTGACGTTTAGTAGTTTGTTTACGTAAGGAATTGCAAATGGCCGACAATAACAAATTCGCTGCCTAGGCAACGGAACAATTCTAAACTATAATATTATACTGTATAATCGTCAAGATTGCAGTATCATAATGTGGCGTAAAGGTAGTGCGTTCGGCTGATAACTGAACAATCGGTAGTTCGAATGCAATCGAGTGCGTTTTTTTTTGTGTGAAAAAATATAGTATGTGTTACATGTCACACGCCAAAAATACACTCTGATCTAATTTCCCAAACGCGCCAAAAGAAGTATAACTTCACAAATCTATTATTGTTTTTTTGCTTAAAGCTTAAAGCAGGTTCTACCGCGTTACTGGAACTTACTAATGGTCTTTTCAAAATTTTGTTCCATGATTTTTTTCAAAATTGACACATCTAAAGAATTACAACTATCTGCTACCATTTAGCAACAATATTTTAAATTTATTTTCTTGTGGAAGCTTATAACTGTTTCTTCATTATTTTTATCTGGTGGCAATAATCGTCAAAGCATATGTTTTCTATATAAACGTTTGAATTTTTCTAATACACCCTGATCCATCGGTTGTATTACCGATGTGACTCTTTCGTCTTTGTATAGACCACATAAAAATATACTCTTCAACTTCTTTATTTCCTGATTTTTTCATAACTTTCCGCTCTTCTGACATTAAACAATTAGTAAACTAGTTTTACTTTGTTTTTTTTTTATCCGAGATAGTTGACGTTCCGACACCATATTTATTAGATAGATAACGTCCCGAGTCACCGCGTTTCAAAGCATCGATTATATCCAATTAGTCCTTTAATGAAAATAATCCGGATAATCAAAAATCCGGATAATCGAGGTTCGGATAATCAAGGTTCTACTGTATTATGTATAAAAATGTCTTTAAAATATTAATATTTTACAGTACGTACCATTGCTCGTCTCCAAGGGTGTTGGTGTAAACCAGATATCGAGTAACCCAACAAAAATATCATATTAAACTAAATAAGATATTTTATATACTTAATATAAAAAAAAATCTTATAATAAAAGAATAATGTAATTACTTACTAGTACATTTTGATTACTTTATTTGCATTTAGCATAAATACCCGTTATATCAATAATCTAAATTAATAATACATTTCTATGTCACTGATCTATTGAATACGGCTTTAGTTGACGAATTTTACTTTACGGAACCGGAATTTACTACGTGGCTGTTAATTAAGCTCCGATAATGTCACAGAGGGATCGCGATTCAACAATAGGGTGCAATTTAACTCTTATCACTCATTGTTTTCGATTTGTGTTGAAAACAATTCAACAGACTATGCCATGCCATGCCGTAAAATTGTCTGTCATTCAACAATATAGTTTCCCACCCAATCGGCAATATTCACATAGCACTGCGGAACAATGATGTTCACGATGCACTTTATTGTTAATTTGAAGAGATCGGTACTGATGCCACAATACGATTTTTTTAAAATATAAAAACTACGACATCTCAACTGAAGCAGCTGCTGTAACGCACTTTTGTTAAATTCAATTTATACAACATTGATTATTATATAAATACGTATCATTCATAGTGGGTACCAATATAATATTATGTATTACGTCATAGTTAAAAACATGTCATTCATACCAGTACATTTTTCAGAAATATTTGGATATAGAAGAAAATTTCATTGTTCGGCTTAATTATAGGTACGAGTACCTACACTTTGCATTGACATCTAGGATTATTTGTTATACTTAAGCGAGCTACTATGAATGTACCAAAATTGTAATGATCAGCTGTGCAGTAATTAATTATTATAATTGTTTGCCGATCAAATATTTTATTGGCGAAGACTCTAGGCAAATATTTAAAACCTACCTTCTTTAGAAAAATAAATTTAAATAACATAATGAGATTTCGAAGGTAAAAAATCAGACAGAACAATCTGTCTCTAAAGCCTAGTTCATATTATGCTAGTATTTTAGCATTATATATTACTCAGTCCAACTCAAGAAGTATATAGTTCTACGTAGTGTAAAAACAAATAAATTGATAAATATATTTATGACGGCTATATTCATGGGCCCCGCATCATGAAGCGGGCCCCCAGGCTAGGAGCTTTGGCGCCCCCCCTACATATCACTAAGGATAAAGGCAGTGTGACGCTCTACAGTAGCGTTTTCCGTAGTAGGTGTAGCCGAAAAAATAATGGGTATGCATATTTAGTGTTTTATTGTATATTTTAATACATCCATTTGGAGATGTCGAATATTGATACACAATTAAAAATTGTATCATACAACCGTATAATTTTAAATACATAATAATTTTGCTGAAAAAAAAAAGCGCAAACGCGAAACAGGCGACTTTTTTTTACTATTAAATCAAATTTGTGATATGTGTTTATCTCACTTATCTGGTCGACTCGCCTCACCGGGCCCCTCCTGAGCCCGGGCCCCCAGGCTAGAGTCCTGTCAGCCCCCCCTTGTGGGGGCCATGGCTATATTACAAACAGTGGAGGAAGAAATTAGTGTGAGTAAAGAAAAAATGTGGACAAGAAAATGGACCAATAGGAAAGAAGAACTAGGAGCAACAGATCTTTTCGAGGAATTAGAATAAGAAGATCCGAAAGAATAGTAATTTTCAATGTGAAGAATGACGAAGAGTTGTTTTTTTTATCTGATATCTTGAATTTTCCTTCACTGATTCTGCTCCAACGTAATGAATTTTTTGTGACAACTAATGCACTTGATTAAAGATAACGTATTAAGATTATTAAGAGAGCGCTAATCGATCGAAAGACCAGAACAAAATGGATTGACTAGACTGTATTATGATTTAACTAAATTGCTCGAATAAATGTGTGTATTTATTCACGTTTAGATGTTAAATTACTTGACACTTTACTAAAATAAAAGCATAATCTGAACTTTGCTTAAGTATTAAATTTAGGATTCACATACACATAGTTATTAAATTATAATAAATATATATGGAATATATAAATGGAATATATTTATGGCTACGGCCGTATAGGGAACCGTACCACTGGGAAATGCCAATAGAAATGGCGAATTTAAAAAAATACTACCTTATTCTTAGGTCAATAATTATTATAAAGCAATCATTATTCGTAGGATGTTTATCACATTTGAAAGACATAGCTTATAAGGAGTATTTTTAGAATTATCTTTAAATGTGTTAATCGTGCCCATTTTTTGAATAATAAAATGCCTAATTCTTGTGAAATTTGGGATCACAGAGATTATAAAATATATTTTTTTTATCGTAAATATATCACTATATAATGTAACATTAATTTTACTTATGGTTTTATAAATGCGTTTAAAAATTAATAAATATAAAAAATCTTAACACCACTGCACATGAATGTACTGAAATATGACTATATTATTATTCTAAAACATTAGATTGAGAGGTTTAAAAGAATACTATTTTATGTAATAAAAATACTTTATGCAGTCATCAAATGTTTATAATAAATATAGAGGATAATAAGGCTTCAAAATTATATAAATAGATTATCTACAACGTTTAAGGAATGTCCAGGGTCATGCTCTGAAAATATCATAAAAGCTCCATTTTGACCTATATTGGGCATGTGGGCCCTTAAAGCGCCTGTACACGAGCATGGAATTACTGTCTGCAATAGTGCTTATTTTAAACTATCTTGACAAGGGGGGACATGCTCGTCGAAGGTCAAAATTGAGTTTTTATTGTATTTTCAAACAATGATCCTGGACACTCCTTAAACGTTGTAGATAATCTATTTATATAATTTTGAAGCCTTATTATCCTTTATAGTTATTTTAAACATTTGATGACTGCATAAAGTATTTTTGTTACATAAAATAGTATTCTTTTAAACCTCTCGCTCTAATGTTTTAGAATATAGTCATATTTCGGTACATAACTGTGCAGTGGTGTTAAGATTTTTTACATTTATTAATTTTTAATCGCATTTATAAAACCATTAGTATAATTTATTACGAGATAATTTTTGTAAAATATTCACGATATAAAATTATATTGATAATCTCTATGATCCCAAATTTGACAAGAATTAGGCATTTTATTATTCAAAAAATCGGCAAGATTAACACATTTGAAGATGATTCTAAAGATACTTATTATAAGCTATGTCTTTGAACATTCAAGTGTGATAAACATCTTATGAATAATAATTGCTTTATAATAATTATTGACCTAAGAATAAGGTAGTGTTTTTTTGAAATACGCCATTTCTTTTGTCATTCCCCAGTGGTTCAGCTAAAACATACGGCCGTAGCCATAAATTGACAAACTATAATTGAAGTAGGGAGTAAAATGATATTGACGCTCGTGTTTGAACATGTACCGTTTAAAAAAAAATAAAAAAAATTAGGTTAGGTACATGTTCAAACACGCGCGTTAACATAATCTTACTCCCGACTTCAATTATGGTTTGTCAATTTATGGCTACGGCCGTATGTTGTAGCTTAACTACTGGGGAATGACAAAAGAAATGGCGTATTTCAAAAAAACACTACCTTATTCTTAGGTCAATAATTATTATAAAACAATCATTATTCGTAGGATGTTTATCACACTTGAATGGTCAAAGTTATAGCTTATAATTAGTATCTTTAGAATTATCTTCAAATGTGTTAATCTTGCCCATTTTTTGAATAATAAAATGCCTAATTCTTATCAAATTTGGGATCACAGAGATTATCAATATAATTTTTTATCGTAAATATTTCACTATAATAATGTCGATATAAATTATACTGATGGTTTTATAAATGCGTTTAAAAATTAATAAATGTAAAAAATCTTAACACCACTACACATTTATGTACTGAAATATGACTATATTCTAAAACATTAGAGCGAGAGGTTTAAAAGAATACTATTTTATGTAATAAAAATACTTTATGCATTCATCAAATGTTTAAAATATTTATAAAAGATAATAAGGCTTTAAAATTATATAAATAGATTATCTACAACGTTTAAGGAGCGTCCAGGATCATGGTTTGAAAATACAATAAAAACTCAATTTCGACCTACGACGAGCACGTGGGCCGTTAAGGTTTTATAATAAAATTTATCAGGTAGAAGGTGTTATGATTAGTAGATACATGTTACAATATGTCATCTTAAGCGCGGGCACCTTGTGATTATATTGTCATATAAAGTTCTATAGCACGTTATGGAGTTTTTGGGAAGTTATTTGTCTTTTTTCGACTAGTTTTGTTCGAGTTTGTTTTATATTACAGATGAAATGGTCAGATCGAGATACAATTTGTTAATTGGCTTATTTATACAATTATCGCAACACAGTTATTGTTGGTATTTGTCCAGCGTGCGAAATGGAAAAGTTTACGAACCGGAGCGCTTGAAAATTTTCTGAGGATATTAACATGGTTATCAAATTTATAAACTAAGTGTGCTAGATTTTTTGTTATATGCCATATCTAGCTCAGACGGTCAAATTATTTTGTCCACGAGACGGAGCGATAACTTTACAGATTTCACGAATCGGAACGGCGTTCAGGTGCGTTACGGTCCATTTCCAGCCCTGTAATTTGTCCACAGTTGGCTAAGTGGGGACGAATATTCGTGACATAAATACACTATTCACACAACCCCATGATAAGCAACCTACCTTTTAATAAGGGTTACATTTAACACCGAAAACATTTTGCTTGCCCTATTTATATACATTTTTTTGCATAATTAATTATTATTCACAAAACAAGTCGGTAAATCTTATTCTTTCTTCGATGTATCGCAGTAAAAATCGCTCCCGCAGAATGTGGACATGATTATTCTATAGTATTCACGAATTGGGTACTCGCCGAAAGGACTTCTTTCACCCCCAGCATGCAACTATAACAGTAAAAAAATTGAATGTATGTGAATTAGTAGAATGGACTTAAAATTATTCTATGAGACTTTTCCCACCACAAAGACAAACAAAAATAAGGATGCGCTCATACTAAAATATTATTATATGGTCACAGTATGGGTAATTTATGTGTATTATTGAAAAGGTAAAACAAAACTATGTATTACAGTTTTATTAAATATAGGTATATGGACAAGGGCATATCTCAATTATCTCATCGAAATATATTTTTATATTTTGACCCATATATTTACAAAAAATTATTTTCCATGGAACATTAATTTGTGAACGATAGTCTTTGTGTTCAATTTACAATCACAGCTAAATTCCAATACATTTCTGAATTCAAACTTTGTTGCGTAAAATAGTGCGTGTTCAATCAGCAATTAAAATATTCGTATTTGAGCTGTGTATCATGATTAAACCAGTGCAAATATACCCGAACGTGTACGAATATACACGAAACGAGACGCATAATAATTACGAGTGTGATGCCACCGCAAAACGTGGTACGGCATTGTTACCTCAAAGGGCGTGCATGGAAATGAATAAAGGGCCACAGCTTAACCGAGATATATCCGGTGTATTTGATATAAGAGGATATGGCACGAATAATCAACAAGTCATCTTGAATACAATAAAATATATTTTTTATAAATCTTTTATATTGGGGAGGATAGGAAGTTTAAAGGCAAAACCACAACAGTGTATTTTTGATTGAGGATAAGATTATTGATAATTGAAAGTAATGCATTGTAGTGGTTTTCGTTTTGGACACCACATTTTTGCGATCATTTTTTTATTTGCTCTAGGTACTATCCAATTTAATCAATAATTCATAGGTTTACATAGCGTCCACTCATAGCGTAGGTACGAGGGTGGGTCAATAATTCCTTAGAAAAAAGCATTAAAACAGTTTTTATTTTTGTATTTTTTTTTTATTTCTCAACATAATCTCCTTGGAGCTCAATACACTTAGTTAGACGTTTCTCAATTTTTTTTAAACCGTCAGAAAAATAAGTTTTCGGAAGGTCCTCAAAATAAGCATTTGTCCGATCGATGACTTCTTCATTTGAAAAAAAACGTTGTCCACTTAGCCATTTTTTTAAGTTTGGGAAAAGGAAAAAGTCACTGGGGGCTAAATCTGGCGAATACGGTGGGTGGTCGACCAATTCGAACTTCAATTCTTCAATTTTAGCCATTGATCGTAAACATGTGTGAACACGGGCATTGTCCTGATGAAAGAGGATTTTTTTCCTGTTTAAATGAGGCCGTTTTTCTTCAATTTCGTTTTTTAGCTGGTCCAATAAAAATGCATAATAATCCCCTGTTATTGTTTTTCCTTTTTCCAAATAGTCAACGAAAATAATTTCACGTGCATCCCAAAATACAGTAGCCATAACCTTACCAGCTGATTTTACGGTTTTCGCCTTCTTTGGACATGGTTCGCCTTTCGCAATCCACTGCTTTGACTGTTCTTTCGTCTCGGGAGTATAGTGGTGTATTCATGTTTCATCTACAGTCACAAAGCGACGAAAAAATTCATTCGGATTGCGTTGCATGAGCGACAACAGGGCTTTAGAGGCCACCACCCTATTGCGTTTATTGTCGACTGTGAGCAAACGCGGCACCCATCTTGCAGAAACTTTTTTCACGCCCAATTTGTCATGTAAAATAGAAATGACGCTATCTTTTGAGATCCCTGTAACCTCAATTATCTCACTCAACTTTAATCTTTGGTCACTTAACACCATATCGTGGATTTTATTGATCATTTCTGGTGTAGTCACCTCTATAGGACGTCCTGAGCGTGGTTCATCCTTTGTTGATGTACGACCACGTTTAAATTCATTTAACCAGTTATAAATAGTTGCAAGTGAAGGAGCAGATATGCCGTGAACTAAATCCAACTCATTTTTTATTTCCTTTGCTGTTAACCCTTTTATATTAAAATGTTTAATAACAGCTCTAAACTCAATTTTCCATTTTTCCATTTTCCACAAGCAAATTTTTTTTTTTAATGTACGAAAATAAAAAACAACAACCCGACCAATCTGATTGAAACTTCGCAGCATACTGAATCGGTAGTGCCGCTGCATGAAAACAAACCGCTTACAGTACTAGTCGCGCCACCTGTCGGCTTTTCTAAGGACTTATTGACCCACCCTCGTACCTATCCAACAGATCGGCCGCATTTTGTATACACCCGAACGATACTCACATATTCTCTCGACTCATCTCTACTTGTGATTATATGTCGTCAGTACTAGATAAACGATGACAAGTTAATTGTTGACTCGAACACATATTATGACGGACTGTTGAACAGATTCCAACTAAATAGGGATCAGCAACAATATTACGATACGTCGCTATTATATATCAGTACATAAACTTGACGCTCTATCATAGGCTCATTGATATTCACGATTTTTCAAAATTTTAAATAAAGGTTTTGTTGATCGATGATAACTTTTAACTTCTCTTGGAAATTTTTACCTTAGACGATTCCTATCAACATCAGCTTAAAATACTTAGATATATAATACATACTAGATTGAGGCACACATAATAAACTGGACAACTGCGTTTGCTATAGGCTATATCAAATAAGATATATATATATATATATCTACTGAACTTTTCTTTCAATAAATTAATTGTGTCCTTGACCTGTATGGCATGTTGCACCACCTTGTTAGAACCACATATCGTCCAGATCAAAATCATCTAATTCATGCTAGAAAATATCATTAATCATGTCTCTGTAACGTTCTTCATTGACTGCATTGTAACTGCATTGCAAATTTCGTTTTCCAAAAATACGGTCCAATTACACCTTCAGACAATTAATCACACCAAACTATTATTTTTGTGGATGTAAAGGTGTTTCAAGAATAGCGTATAGGCTTTCATTACTTGAAATGCAACAATTGTGCTTATTTATGAAGCCTTTTAACCAAAAATGAGCTTCATCGCTGAAGATGATATTTCATTAAATAATGAATTTTGACGCTCGAAATGGTCATTCGGTTTAAGTTCTTGTATTAACTGTATTTTATACGCCTCGAAATGCAAATGTTTATGAAGAATATTCCGTGTAGTCACTACATGTAGTGTCATCAGTAAGTCCAAGTTACCGAGAACGACGTGTAATAATTGATTGTTGAAATTACTAATAGTAAGCTCTTAAGCTCTGTAGGCCGATTATTTTTACCATAAGTTTCACGTAAGGTCCGAAACGTACTCGTACCTCGTATAGATTCATTAATGTTGTAATACATTATTTGTATACGCTGTATGCTGGTGGGTTGCCAAATAATATTCAACATAAATGTAAATTTTGGCGGGAATCAGAAAAATGGCTTTTATGACTTCTATAAAATCTATAGTACTACTTTTATCACCCTAATCGATTTCTAATATTCGATGCATGGCAGAGCTCTTTCGCGAATATTTATTACCTGTCAGGAATCTCGGCATTATATTTGATCATAAACTATCATTTAGTGGCAATATAGTTACCATTTATAACAAATCTTTACTACAATTAATGTTGATATCTACATTGCGAACTTGGGTATTTTAGGGTGTTACAATATAAAAAAAACTTCTTTGTAATTCCTCATTTCGGAATAGACTTGAGAGTGATTCTACTATTTGATTCGAAGTGCAGCCTTATGGTTAAAAGTGTTTACAACACGACTCTGACTTATTTACTTGAGGCTTAATGGATACTATCCATGCCCTTATTCGATTTGCTTTCTTGTATGTAGTTATGTTTACATAATATAGTTAAAAGTTATAAGAAACTTTTATTTAGTTACATAATGTTCCAACTTACAACTGTGCATACAAACCACGTGTCATTTAACTTTTTTTTTAAATAAAAATCCGGACCGGTTTCGTTCGTTTTATTCGGACATCTTCAACTGATGGCAGGTGTCTCTCCACCAAAAATTAATAGTTACCACCATTAAAGAAAAGAAAACTGTCGATAATGGTGTTACAACCAAAATATCTATAGAATATTAATACCCAACTTTGCGGAATTTAATATGATTAATATTGCACTCTAAGTAATCAAATACTATTTATTTCATTTTTTGATGTTTTATAAAAATTAGACTAAGGGTGAAATATGAAGTATTTTCTTTAATCGTTATCACATTTTTACACATTACTACGTCAGTATTATTGTTGATCATGTAATAATTTTTTTTTGATTATAAACATTAATCCAAAAAATACCAACTAGTTCAAATCCCATAATTTAAACACGAGTACCTACATATTATCATGTACATGCATTTATATGGTGATATTATAATTCAAGTACATATGCTGGGTGCAATGTTTGAAGAGCCTTTTCCCCTGGGCTTATAACCCTAGAAAAGTGTTATCTGTATTTGCTTTTCGACTTACATATTGTATGAAAAGAACCTGAGGTGGTTGACCACGTATAAAAGTTTCACTCATACGTTTTAATGGTCCGTACATGTTTTAATTTAACAACTCAAGTCAAGTAAGTCCCAATGTAATGTTATTTATTAAAAATGTTAAACTATTGATACATACATAATTACAGAATGATTATCAAGACTATACCACCAGTGTCACAAAATAAATACTTATCGATACATGTTAACTCAATTAATAAAATCAGGATTAAACGTAAATAGTTACATACCACAATTTCCTATTACATTTAGGCGATTCTCACGATAATCAAAAAAAGTTTTTGTGATTTGGGTACATCTTTTTTTTCTTTCGACCATGTCCGATCCTAATAGGATCATATGGGCCTCCACAGAGTGGAGGTTAGTATTAACAGATTTTATTTTTACGAGAAATGGATGTCAGCCACTTGCTCAACCTATTAGGTCCATACTCTGACTCATACACAAATTGAAAAACAATATGTGTACCTACTTGCCAGACCCAGGAATCGAAACTGGGACCATCGACACTATAGACCGGTGCTTAAGCCACGCGGCGATCGTGGGTGGTAAGTACATGTACATCTTTTTAATCTTTTGTACATCATTTTTAATTTAATCTAATGTACATCTTTTTAAGCCACGTTAACCGCCTCTTAATAATTCCATCGCACGTATTGTATACACATTTGGTTTTCACACAATACAACATTGACCTCCACCTGAGTGGATGAAGTTGAGTGAATATAGACCTACCAATAGTCAAGCAGATTCCGTCACCGTGGCCGACCCTCCCCTACTCTGGAGCAATGCTACGAAAAGATCTATATGCTGCAGGTGAAGTAAGTGGTGCGACTTTGTGCTTGTTCTATGAACCAATGGAATACTTGGTTACATTTGAGATGTATATTTATCGTGATTGACCTCATTTTAACACAATGCTTACGGGCCCTTTTTATTAATTTTGTAATTAACGTGTTAATTTGCATTCGAAAAGTAATTTGCAAAAACACAATTTTGTGCAAATAATTATATCTGACTTTAGAAATTTTTAACTTTCTGAGTTGATTCCTTCTTAATTCCTATATTTCAGTTTCACATAAAAAAGGTTCATTTGACATCGATATTTTTCTTCTTCTGTATCTTTGATTATGGTAAATTAACTACCTTTACTATTCCATACGGGAACAAATGTGGTGTGGCATATTATAATATAATATAACTAGTATCTATTAACTTATTTGTACTAATTGAATAATATTCAACTTGTTAGTTAATTTTTAGATAATATGTGCTCAGTAAAACCTAAAACTGAACTGAAAATTAATCATCATTTACACGTGTTGCGTATCATGATGAAGTATCAACTATTTCAAAAAATGAGACAGGGCAGAATGAATGGTGTCCCAGCCAGTCAATTCCTGCACTTGGTCGCTCCAGCGCGTCAACGCTCTTCCTCTACTTCACCTTCCCTGGAGGCCACCCAAAACCACCAGTCTCTCCAGGTTGTACGGTCAGCGCCAAAAACTATGTCCAAAAACTGCAACGAATATAGTTAACTCTTATTTATTATGTAAATTTAATACATAAAAATAAGATAAGAACCTTATTGCCTTAAGTATGGGCATATTTTTTTTACTTACGTAAATTGGGAGATAAATCTTTAGTGCAAATATCAGCAGATATTTAAAAAAATATATATTGCATTCGTATTTTTTTAAACTAGAAATTTCATGTTTTATAAAAAGTGTTATTAATTATCATTTGTAAATCTAAGTTCGGGCCTGTCACTAATTTCCATAGAAAAAAATTAAATGTCATGTTGACGTTTCATATTGATTTCCTTCGCACGTATATAACAATTTAATTGCTAGGACTCCCTTAGCAACCAATACAAGTGTTTTTTTTTGGCTATTGAAAAAAAAATCACAATCTATCTTTTATTCAAAATCTTTGATAATATGGTGTAACAATTTAATAAACCTATGCATACGGAAAGAGCTAATGTAGTACACATATCTCAAAAAATAAAGAAAGATAATGTCTTTCATTTTATAATGCTACTCATCTAATGTTATGCAGTATATTAAGATGTTGTGAATTTGATAGAGACTTCATACCTGTATCGTCTTATTGTATTTTATAATGTAAACTCTGTACCATACCTATACCAACGCTGCACCTTTGGTCGACCGCAGACAAAGAAAGTCGGGGTAAATCACCCCTAACTTCAAGGTGGTAGCATACAAGGGAGAATATTTCGTCGGAGAAGACGGGGCAGTGGAATTTTGAATCAGATAACTTTGAGAACACTCCATTAATGTACTCTGTATGGGCAGCTATATCATTATCATATTATTAAATAGAAAAATGATCAAAAAGGAATACGATAATACTTATTATTTGATAATATTGCTTCCATGTTTATTAGACGTTTAATTTTAGAATACTTATTAATAACAGTAGTTCAATAGAGACTCGCGCTTCAATATATCTTTGTAAAATGATGATGATTGATTATATTATTTTCCTTTGAGGCATGAAATAATTAATCAACAGATATATTTTTTTAATCTGAAATAAGAAATTGTATGTAAAATCTAAAATTTAATGATTATATTTACTTTAAATAATTATTTCCGATGCAGTTTATTCACTAACATCCAACAATTATGTATCAATTTTACTATATTAGAGAAATGAATCATATAAAACTGAGTTGGTTGAGCTTTTGTGCAAAACGACACAGTATCTATTGAGTAAGTCGATAGTAGTTTATTATAGATAGATGAGAATATAATAGGTATATCTACTCGTTTATTGGCAACGCCTAATATCTATGGTGAAGTACGGATAGTAACCATGAGAAGAAATTATATTTTTTTTTATTTGGAAGCCGATTATAATAAAAACGCTATTATTCTACGTTTCATAATGATCACGACTAGTTACATAAGATTTAAAAACTTCGTTTATCAGTTAGTAAGTGACATAGACTTCGTATAAGCGAGTAGAATCGGCTATGATTCTATTGGAAGTAGGTATGTGACCATAATTTATAATTTAGGTGCATATATTGTGAAAATGTAAGTATGCAAATGTATATATTTTATTCGTGTATTTTTGGTTTTAACGGATTTTTGTTCTTACAAGAAATTAATGTTAGCCACGTCTTGCTCAACCTTTTCGGTTCATACTCTGACTCTGAACACAAATTTAAAACAATATGTGTATTTTCTAGACCCTGGATTCGAACCTGACACCCACGACTTTATAAACCGATGCTTAAGCCACTCGCGAGCGTCAATGTTATAGAATGGCAATAATTCAAATTGGTCGTCTATTAGCATATTCAATACCTCCATTCGCACATTCAAGCATCACAGTAAATATACACAATTTGTCTCTTGATTTACATTTTTATAATTAATTGAGCATTGTATATTTTGATCACTGTACCTATTGAATTTATAATTTTTGATGACCAATAAGTTTTACCTCGACAAAATATAAACCATTGTTATCTACTTGTAATGTTTTATTTTAATTTTATTTCATATTTTAGTTTTTTACCTGTTTCAATAAACTATGTTTATTATTTTTATTTTTCTCATAACTTATAACCTAAAATTATAAAATATTATTCTCAGGTGCATGTACAATTTATTGTTAACATATAAATAAATAAATATAAATTATTCAATCTTAAATAAACAGCAATCGAATTAATGTGTCACATTTCAATAAAAAAAATATAGTTCGTATAGAGTGCCACAGAAATATTATTATGATAGTGCTTTGATAATAGTAAAATTTAATATAGTAGTAAATTCGTTATAGAGATATTACATGTGCTCAAAATTATAATAATATTCTAGCCAAAATCAAATGCCAGAGGATTCAAAACGTCACCTGCGGTTCTAGTATAATATTACACACGGTAAGGTCGCCCACTGCCGCCCCTAAATTATTTCCCTAAGGCTGTAATCACTTTTGTAAAGGGTGCGCTGCATATGTAGAGAGATGCAAAGTGTACTTCAAAACAACCCGACTTCGGGGCTTGAATATCTCATAAATAAATCAAATTTTCGTTCACGTTACCTCAGGGTGTTTCCTTGAATATTTTTGACTTGCTATTATTTTTAAAATAAAGTCTTTCATTTAATGTTGCAGTAAGAATATTACACTCTAATTGATGTATTTATAAATAATAAACAGCTCAGATTGTTTCTTTTTTATTTTAACGTGAATATAATATCTATTTTTCCAAACGACTCGATATATCAATTTTCCATCACTTAAAATCCACTCGTGAAATAGCGCCCGCACGCGATTTTTTTTCTATTAGAGAAAATCTGTGGTGTGTGTTCGACTCACTTTACTGGTTGACCCACCATGCTGGGCACCTGCTAAACCCGGGGCCCGGGACCACCTCTCGAAACTTGCAGTGAAAATCGAGTGTTACGATTAAATAAGAAAAATATTTTTAGTGATTTAAATGATGTACCTAATAGTACTTGAAATATTATAGGAATGACATTACGTACACGAATTGAAAGACAAAACTATTATTATTGTCGTATTAAGTACATTATCTAATAAATGTCATAATTGACAATAAGGACAAAGTTGCTATAATACTGGATAGATTCACAATTTAATGTGGGGTTTCTCCAGAGAGAAATAGACACCTTACCTTAAATAGGAATATCAAATTCAGTTTTTCTAACGTTTAGAATATTGTCTATACCAGGGATGGTGAACCTATGGCACGCGTGCCGCCAGTGGCACGCCAATGTTTTATTTTGACGAGAAAAAAACAAGAGTTTTACAAATAAATTTAAAAATAATGACAACATAGCCATGCGTATTTTCTTCGGTTTTTAATATTATTTTTACGAATAATATTTACTTATCGATGCGCAAACGGAAACAACAAAATAATGACAGATCGCATTGTATAAAAAATAGCATGCAACTACTACAAATTTCAAGAATGAGCATTAAGTTTGTAAAATTAATGTATATTTATAAAATAAAACTGAAAATCGGCATTGGAATCTCCATAGAAAGTTCGCAAAACCAAACAAATGTAAGATTACTTAAATACATGACGGTTTGCCAAAGTTAAATGGATACATAAATCCACTCTCTTTCAACGTAAATTCATCATATAAGAAAACTGTAAGTACCTATACTATTATTTGTGGTACCTATACAAAAGTCTACTGAGCGAGTCTAGAGTGGTTTGGTAAAACCATCTGAGCCCTAAGATTGTTAATTGATAATTACAATCTTGGTGGTCGGTAGAAATGATTAACTTTAGTTAAAAATATATATTATTCTATGTCGCTGATACCAAGATCGTCAAGCGTCCAGTTCTTTTATTATATAAGTTGCGACGTCGGCGCAAAATAGTCCCATTCTTCAACTGAACTAAACCTTGTATTTTTAATAAAATGAATGACTAGTAGATTAATATATACATAATTTTACTGATGAGTAGGTATTAAAAAGGCCAATAATTGAAATTTTTCGCAATTAGTATGTCACCTTGTAGCATAGAGAATAATGCACGGATGGGGCGTAAGCCCAGGAGATGCAGGGTTCGATTCCCTGCCGAGGTGTCTTACTTTTACAAAAAGACTTTTTCTATTGGTTATAATACATTTACTCAGAAGTGTTTTTCAAAATTATGTTTGTTCAATAATTAGAATGGTACGAGGGTGGGTCAATAATTCCTTAGAAAAAAGCATTAAAACAGGTTTTATTTTTGTATTTTTTTTTTATTTCTCAACATAATTTCCTTGGAGCTCAATACACTTGGTTAGACGTTTCTCAATTTTTTTTAAACCGTCAGAAAAATAAGTTTTCGGAAGGTCCTCAAAATAAGCATTTGTCCGATCGATGACTTCTTCATTTGAAAAAAAACGTTGTCCACTTAGCCATTTTTTTAAGTTTGGGAAAAGGAAAAAGTCACTGGAGGCTAAATCTGGCGAATACGGTGGGTGGTCGACCAATTCGAACTTCAATTCTTCAATTTTAGCCATTGATCGTAAACATGTGTGAACACGGGCATTGTCCTGATGAAAGAGGATTTTTTTCCTGTTTAAATGAGGCCGTTTTTCTTCAATTTTGTTTTTTAGCTGGTCCAATAAAGATGCATAATAATCCCCTGTTATTGTTTTTCCTTTTTCCAAATAGTCAACGAAAATAATTTCACGTGCATCCCAAAATACAGTAGCCATAACCTTACCAGCTGATTTTACGGTTTTCGCCTTCTTTGGACATGGTTTGCCTTCGCAATCTACTGCTTTGACTGTTCTTTCGTCTCGGGAGTATAGTGGTGTATCCATGTTTCATCTACAGTCACAAAGCGACGAAAAAATTCATCCGGATTGCGTTGCATGAGCGACAACAGGGCTTTAGAGGCCACCACCCTACTGCGTTTATTGTCGACTGTGAGCAAACGCGGCACCCATCTTGCAGAAATATTTTTCATGCCCAATTTGTCATGTAAAATAGAAATGACGCTACCTTTTGAGATCCCTGTAACCTCAATTATCTCACTCAACTTTAATCTTCGGTCACTTAACACCATATCGTGGATTTTATTGATCATTTCTGGTGTAGTCACCTCTACAGGACGTCCTGAGCGTGGTTCATCCTTTGTTGATGTACGACCACGTTTAAATTCATTTAACCAGTTATAAATAGTTGCAAGTGAAGGAGCAGATATGCCGTGAACTAAATCCAACTCATTTTTTATTTCCTTTGCTGTTAACCCTTTTATATTAAAATGTTTAATAACAGCTCTAAACTCAATTTTCTCCATTTTCCATTTTTCCATTTTCCACAAGCAAATTTTTTTTTAAATGTACGAAAAACACACAACAACCCGACCAATCTGATTGAAACTTCGCAGCATACTGAATCGGTAGTGCCGCTGCATGAAAACAAACCGCTTGCAGTACTAGTCGCGCCACCTGTCGGCTTTTCTAAGGACTTATTGACCCACCCTCGTACATTCCTAAATCTTGTGAATTATTCGTTGGATAAAAGAAATATTTAATTATATATATTTGTAGAATGTATGTAAATGTACATTAGATAAGAAGTCAATGTTGAGTTATTGACAAAAATACTGGATAGTTCAGAAGGGCTTTCCGTAGTCTATATCAGTGCTCCGCAACCGGTGTGTCGAGGGATAGTGCTAGGTGTTCCGCGGAGCATTTGATCAAAAAAAAAAAACACAAATAATTTTGTATATTACACAATACTTACATTTGGCTGGTTAATACATTTGAGCACCTGCATAAGCTTAATAAAACAATGCAAGGTCAGAATGAAAATATATTGACGTGAACTGATAAATTAGAAGAAGACAAAGATCTCTACAAATGTACGAAAGGACCTACCATATCACCAATGAAAACAAGCAATTAATTTAGGTTCTGTCTCAAAAACATTTAACTTTGCTTCAAAAGAAATTTCATCATAACTTTCATACAATCAATACGACTGGATTCGAAACCCTTTTGCAACCAATGCCGAAAATTCTATAGAAGCGTTTATGCTGACAAGACTATCAAACTAAGGCTAAAAAATTTTACGTTCATTGAAACAAGGCTCAAGTATCATATTAATTAGATATTTTATTGATAATACAATATATGGGAATATGTACATTTGGTTCTTCGTCGTGTGTTATTTATATTTAATTATTTATCAAACAAGTATGTAATGTAATTTTGGTGCATGTCCCCCATAAGGTGGGCGGCTATAGCCTGGGGGCCCAAGTTCAGGGGGGTCGGGGTGGCAGGTTAAGCAGATAAGTGAGATAAACACAAATTACAAATTTGCTCCAATATAAAAAAGTCGCCTGCGGCGCTGATTTACTTCGCTGAAATTTATATTTTATCACATACGATTGTGAATTATTATTGCTAACCCAACAACTAACCATAATTCAAGTAGATATATTAATAAATACAAAAAATTGCTAAACATAGAATCAATACGATTAATTTTACCTCGAACACCATTTGAAAAACGCTATTTTAAAGAATCACACTATCTTTAACCTTAGTGATAGATAGAGGGGTGCCGAAGATTCTGGCCTGGGGTCCATGTTTTTGTGTATAAATTGTTTAACGTATGGTGTGCCGCGGAATTCTGGGAAAACCTTTAGTGTGCCGTGGGTGAGAAAAGGTTGCGGAGCACTGGTCTATATCATTATAAGGATAGTGGTTATATAATAACGTGTTAGTAACATTTTATATTCATTTATAATCACTTATAAACTACTGTAATCTTGTGGTCTTTATCCATCCCCCGTCTAACCTGCCCAATAACAAGAATTCCTACTCATCCGAATGCAATGGTTAAGTTCCGCTATCCTAAAAAATATACGGACGACGTTCATTATTTTTATATTTACATCTGGAAAGGCAAAAAACAAATGTTTTATTTAAATTATTAATAGAATGCATTTCCACCATTAATTGACAGTTAAAACGACAAAAGAAAATACTTAAACAAATGTTATAATATATAAATTCAATCTTCGAGTGCCCCGAATTATTTATTCAGCATGATCCAGTTTCATGTCCCCATTTGACAGACCAAAAATGGTGATTTTTTAAAGCTAACGTCACTATTCATTCTTCATTACCAGGGTACCATTCTATTACGATTAGTTCTTAGATTCACATGTTCAATACCTTCGCCCAGGTACTCGAATACTGCAATGAATGATCTTCTTTTTATTTTATACCTACTCAACTCGGTTATCATATTATTGTAATTTATTTTATTTTATTGTATTTTTTTTTTTTATTTTAAATTAAATGAAATTTTTTATTTTGTAATAATATATTTTATTTTATTATATTTAACTCTATGTCCTGTTTTATTGAAAATATTCATTTTGATAAGTGTATAGGCCATTAGTAAATAATTAAACAAGCCATACATGAGGAATCTACCAGTGAAGGTAGGTATCGGATCGTTAGCGTCATTAACAAAAAGGTCAGTTTAAAAAAAATGTATTGGTATGCTGTGTTTGGACCCCAAATTTTACTAGAATCATTTTCAGCGCTTTAGTACCTAATATAAAATCTCTTAATATGGAAAAATATGGAAAATAGACGATTAATTATTGAACGTTACCGAAAAACTTTCGAATATTTAGATTTTTACATTATATAATAGAAAACCCCAGGTGTTTATAAAAAAATCAACCATTGACAAATTAATACGCTTTAAAATGGTATCTCTGACTATTATTTTCATTTTTATTATTCCACAATTTTTCAATTTATCAATACTTCCTTTGGGTTGATATAAAAAGAGAACTTTCAATAGAAAGAAGTTATTGTATTCAATGTTTTTTGTAGTAAGGAAATATCCTTCTCTTTAAACTAAGGTTTCTTAAAAGCGTAAATATAACCGAAAAAGAGTATACAATTGTTTTTGTAACGACTCCGACACATTCAAACCAGATTTCTTTCCAAAAAGTCTGACTTTGAAAAAAAAACTCGAAAACATTATACAAAGTAACGCTGAAAAGAAGTGAAAATATGCGTCGAGGCCCGCAAAGGATTTCAGCGAGTCGCGAAAAAGATCATTTAAGTCAATTCTTAAAAAAATATTTTGAAGGTATTTTCGTACAAAATTGCTATTTTTATAATTTGACTGATGGCAGAAAAAATAAATTTCCTGGTAATAAATAGGTACCACACAAATATTCAATAACAATTTTAAACTAAGATACTCGTATTTTAAAATTGATATTTATCATACAAATATCATTCATTTATTTCCATTTATATTTTGATACCTTGTCAATAAATTTTCTTATGAGACCGATTACTAAATTTATGTGACTTATTTCATAGTTTAAAACTGTGATAATTTATCGTGTGATATACAATAATGAAATACCTTTTGTGTGATAAAAATATGACAATATATTGTATTTATAATTAAAATTGAAAAAAAATGTTTACTTACTAATACGTTGTCTACAAATTCGTGAAATCAAAAAGTGAACTCTCATTTTTATACAATTTTCTGAGAAAGTAGCGAAATGCAAGATTTTTCGCAAATTATTATAAAACAATAAGCTTATTAATGTTATTTTCACCATTGCAGTGTCTCCATAAAAAATACAATTATTATACAGATAAAATGGGAAAAAGTAATTTTTGTTTGTAAAACTAGTGAGATTGTATTAACTGTCAATTCATGGTGGAAATGCATTGTGTAACACCGGTACAATTATTTAATATAAAAAAGTGGATTTCGTACAAAAAATTGTGTTTTATTAAAATTATAAATATGAATAATATCTGAAATATGTGACTCTCAAAAGATTAATATTGAATTAATAGGTTAAAAGTGGTGTTTGATAACTAATATATTATGTTTTATTATAACCTTGTGCAAACACGCACCGAGAAAAGAACAAAATTATTTTTTCCAAATGGGTGATTCGAACTATCATCCATGGCTTCAGAAACGGACATTCTACCACCATTCCACTGTAATAATACTATAATACCATAGTACGTCAACTATTATTTTGTCTTACATAATATATAAAAATAAATAATGTATAGGTATTTAGGTTTTTGGTTGTTTTACCCGTCCGATATTCATTTGCAAATAGCGCTTTTCGGAAGAGCCTAGGAAGGGGTAGTCGTGTGAAAAGCTTGCAGGGTGAGCTTTTTATTGTTTCAGAAAGTCAAGGGTGGGTCCTTTAAAGGGGGTGGGTGTAAAGAGGGGGCTCATGTGCGACTCTAGACTCACTTGAGACAGTGACAGTGTATAGAGTGACAGACTGAAAGCGCATTTGTTACGTGTTGTATCTATCTGCAATACGAATAGAGTTTTCATTAGTTGGCATAATATAAATCACTGTCCTTTAACATTTCGTTAATGAAGTTTGCTTGCTTTTACTTTTCAATGAAAACCATTATTACTGAAGTCATTACGATTCAGATGATGATTTATTAGGCATTTATTAAAAAACTTTACTTCATTAATGATAAGTAATACTATAAAATAATATATATATAATATAAAAACTAGTTGAGTAGGTAATTACTTATAATATCCCTTTTAAAAACATTTTATAAATAATAACAGGCAATAGCATTCGATCTGCGAGTTTAAAGATTGGCATTCAATAACAAAAATACAGTTAGATACAACTGTACCTACCTATATTCAATGTAGGTAAAATATTATGATATTGAATAAAAACTACTAGTAAATAGCTGGATATTGTAGTTTTAACTATTATTGTATTTCTTTGCATTTTAAAAGAAAATAACACCCAAAGTTTTTAACATGTTTTATTATGAAATGATACATAAAAAACCTGCTTTTCGTTCAATGACTCTACATTCTTAGTCGTCGAAATTCTCCAAATCTGAAAAAATATTATGTATACAAATAATACCTACATTATAACTGAAGTAAAAGTAGGCAAAACATTGACTGATATATATATATATATATAGAAATATATTTATCTGTCGTAATTTTTTAAAACCGTTTACGTCCACAAACACTATTAAATTTACCCGTAAAATCGTAATATTCAAATGAACATTTCTGAGCACCTAATAACACTTATCTGATGCTTTATGTACTATAAATCAAATTAAGCGAACCCAAAGAGAGAATAAATTTTAGGGTAGAAATTGTTTGGAAAAAGCCAAAAAGAAATGCATATTACCAGAGGCCTCGTCTGCCATTAAAAGCACGTGGTAAAAAAATTATTGCGGCTTGCGTATTTATGACGCCATTAGTCATTCCTTTGGGGAGTGATAAATTTCCATAGAAAGCCTGGTGATAATATTGGATGTGTTGACATAAAAGATGGCCGGCTATTTGGGCGATACAGCAAGCAACATAACAACTAAAATTGCTACATATTTTGTTTTTCGGCTAATGTCCGTAATATACGAATGTTTTGGACGCTAAGTTTCGTTTTATTCTATAATATTAGATATTGTTAAGGCCTATTTTTATCTATGGAAACTGTAGTATTTATAATCAATATAATCTGTTTGTTTTTCTAATTTAAAACGAAAAGTTTTAAAATGAATATACATACTTTTGAAATGCAATAGAAATACACCAACATATAGAAAAAAATACTAAATATAATGCATATTTTGAAAAAGTAATAAGGTAAAAAAGTTATATCATCTTATTTACGAGTTATAATCAAGATATGGTATATGTTTTCCTCAATATTCCTATTCGCATGATGAGAAAATATCGGCTATTGTAATAGGTAACACAATAATAATAATTATATCTTTCCTACAAAATACAACAATTAATATATTGTAATAACTAATAATATACCTCAAACTCTTTATTTCCTTAAGTAAGTATAATAAAAGGGTTGTTATCTACTTTGTTTTAATAAAGCATCTTATTAACTGAGGAACAAATGAAGCAACACGCCATGGCGCTAAACCTACGTCGATGTCTCGGGAATAATGTCGCGAAACATTTTTGAGTCCAGTACTCACATCAGTTGTCGCAGAAATATCGCACGAGGAGGATATTTTCTTTTTTCTCGAATAAATTGTGAGCGGAGACTGTGTACTTTGGCCTATATTTCCATTATTGACAATTTCATCGCGTCGCCTATATCCTCCCACGCATCGTTTTACTTTAACTTATTTTTGTTGTCACGGTTTGAAGTGTCCCACAATGTATGGCTTTGGTAGAGCTCGATGAGTTGAAAAACTATTTCCTTTCCCCACACTGCAGCCATGTTGAGCGATACGTAGAAATGCCGCACTATGTTGCATGCAACGTTGGGGGACAGTGTGCAATTTTGCAGCGACACGTAGACTCTATGTTGCGCGTCGTGTTGAGGGAAATTTGGTCCATAAGTGAATACGGGGCTTTATGAGTATACCAACATATTGGTAAAAGTTGCATAAGATGTTCGTCATTAATGGGGTATTCACAGTTCTTCCAGACGTTATCGAAATAGATCTTCCAAGAAAGTGGTGAATAATTTCGGTGAGAACATGGCGTTAGGAAAATTTGAAGATGACGTGAAGTTTTGTACTTTCAATTGCATAGAAATATCGGTAGTCAACCTTTTTATACCTATCGGCCACTTTTGTATTTATGTTAGTAGTAAAATTTTCTAACCACCTACCGATTTCACAGTAATGGTGACTTATAAAGTAGGGAAGTAACTTAACTTTATAAAATTTACAAAGCAAAGTTACAGCAAGTTAAATGATATAATAGTAATTACTTAACAAATACTTTATGTCAGAATTTCGCTAAGTTTGGCAGAATAAATCTTTATAAAACAACTAACTGTAGTTAAATCTATATTTTTATGTATACTTTGCATATATAGAAGCATGGAGTCTGATGAAATTACATTTAATTAATTAAATTATTAACGAGATCCCTGAGGCTGACGCTGCGAAACTAAACACTAAAAACCCCTACCGCCCACCATGGAAGCGGGCGGTAGGGACCAGGTTGACTTCCTCTGCTGTAGATGCTATTCAGGATATTTGCACAGTGCTTGGGAATTCTTTGGCTGCATAAAATATCTCAAACCCATGGCGACTTTACAGGCAACACTGTTATCCTAAAGGCCTCCAGGAAACGATGCAAAAACAAATAAAATCTGAGAAAAGGGGATATAGATAAATGTTTCTATTAGAGTAATACTAAAGTGGTTTTCCTATTCAAAACTGATCTTCATCGATGGCATTCAAATCGAGCCGGTCAATAGCTAAGTGTAATTCGGATAGCAAATGTGTATTGATGGAGGCAAGCATGACGAGTTTCTCGCATAACCAAACGAGGAGCACATTTGGGCACATCGCACATGAATAGTATCGTCAAAAGTGATACATTGTAACTCAAGCGTAAAGTGTTCAACCAGTGTTTTCGAATGCATGTGAATGTATGTGAACGAGGCCGTACATTTGATGTGAAGTATCACCAGTCGTTTATGCCTGGGAATTTAACAGGAGTGGATACCCAAGACCATGGCCCCCACAAGGGGGGGGGGGCTGACAGGACTCTAACCAGAGGGCCCGGCGTGGCAGACCGACCAGCCACGTGAGATAAAAACACATCACAAAATTGCATTAATAGTAAAAAATTCACTTCAAGCATAGGTACTAACATTAATTAATAAAATGTGGTTGTGCGATGCGATTTTTGATTATTGTCGATATTCGACAAGTTCTAATTGTGCATAACAACATAAAAGTGGGTGTATTAAAAATACAAAAATCGCTAAAAATACCCTTAAAAATTTTACCTCGAACACCATTTGGAATATTATTATGTATTATTATATAATTATTATTATATTAGAATTAATATGCAACTGTATATCGTCACACTGCCTTTAACCTTAGCGATAGGTAAGGGGGCCGCCAAAGATTCTAGCCTATGGGCCCGCTTCGGGATATGGGGGCCATGCCAAAGACCGAGGTCGCTACGTGTACTTTGACTGAGTTTACAGAAACTTAATTTAATAAAAGTGCCCATAGGGTAGAGGAGCACAGAGAACTAATAAAAACAAATGATTATAATTTATTAACGTATAAGTACTAGAAAAAACAAAGCTAAATTAATACGAATATACAAAACAATGTAAAGAGATCTTCCCGTCTGCAATAAGGCTTTTATCCAGCAGTGAATCGATCCCGGCTGAGAATGATACCAACTTCACTAATAATGAAGTGTGCTATTAAACGAGTATACGAACAGAAAACATTATAGGTATATTGAACTCCGGATTGCATCCACACATGACGCCCTTTCACAGCACGTGAGAGCTTAACACCATCCGATAGCTGTCATATATAATAAAAAGAAAATTAGTAAAGTTACGCACCCTTCTACAACCCTCAGGTACACATTACTTCCATGTTCATATAATACTCAATGTCGATTTGAAATGGAAACATAACATTCTGAATACAGTATGACTCTCTGTCTCCCTCTGATAAATGGTAATATTCTCTCATCCATCATTTATGGTACCTATTTGAGTCCATTAGTATATATATAACATTATAATAGGACAAGGGAATAGAATTAAGGTTTGCTTGACGAATATAAACATAAGAAATGAAATTATAAATAATATTAAATTCTGACTTGTAGAATTAATTATTATTTATTTTTTCATTTCTTGTAAAATGGAATTGTACCAAGTAAATGCTAACTCAATTAATGATATAAACATAGTTAGGTACCAACTTAAAAGTTGCCATTTGTGCAAACCTTAATGATTTATATTTACTAAATAATAATATATTATTAATAATAATATAAATAATATTATATTCACGCCCACGGTGGCCGCGCGGCTTAAGCGTTGGACTATAACGCCGTGGGTTCCAGGTTCGAATCCTGGGTCTGGCAAGTACACATATTGTTTTTCAATTTGTGTGTGAGTCAGGGTATGGACCTAATAGGTTGAGCAAGTGGCTGACATCCATTTCTCGTAAAAAATAAAATCTGTTAATACAATCCTCTACTCTGTGGAGGCCCATATGATCCTATGAGGATCGGACATGGTCGAAAAAAATAAATAATACATAATATCGAGCCGACACTGATTTGAACAATATACATAATTTAAAAACACTTCAAATCACATACTTACTACAAAAAAATCAATCAAAATCAAAATAAAAAATGTATCAAATAACAATGTTGTAATTTTAACTTTATTAGCAGATACTAGGTACCAATATTTTTTTAAATATCGTCACTTAACGAAGTATT
This sequence comes from Rhyacophila brunnea, assembly GCF_057557595.1. NCBI lineage: Eukaryota > Metazoa > Arthropoda > Insecta > Trichoptera > Rhyacophilidae > Rhyacophila > Rhyacophila brunnea. Next base: position 39,419,407 of record NW_028232752.1, read on the forward strand.
TATAACATATTATAATAATGTCAACAAACAGATTGGCTGGCATACTTCTCGGGAAATTATAACCACTGGGAAAATGCAGTTTTAAATTGGTATAGAGAGACCTTTGTTCAGCTTATGATTTTGAATATGTTGATATTTTGCAGTTAGCATTTCATGATCTATTTCAATAAAAATCTATATAAGTACCACTTAAGTATTTGTTTTCAGCAAATATACTTACATTTTTTTCTAAATTCATATTGTGAAAAATATACCCACATCATCGTTATCATAATGATGACCTTAAAGATTTTGGATAACACACTATTTTTTCACATAAGCGCCATTTTGTTGATTATTAACTCTTTCACTTCGATTTATACACTCCCGAAATGTTTTCAAATTGAATCGAGCGAATTTTACATAAATTTTGGCAATTCTGGATACACATCATTTTATAAATCGTTTCCTATCCGACACCAAACGCCTTTACACCATTCGTCTGTCACAAATTATTTGTAATATCGTTTAATACGTTATACCTACATCACTATTATTGCAAACTCTCTTCTTGGTCGTACACTCATGGCTGAGGATCGTGACCACTTTTTAATTTTGCCATCCTTTGAGCGACCAAGACTTTCCATCCTTCTCAATCTTCTGCTTCTCTCAGGGCAGAATGTATGGTGCCCCCCAGTCAGCTCTTTCACTTGGTCGCTCCAGGTTGTCCGATCGGCGTCGGGCAATATGTCCAAAAAACTGCAGAATTTGTCTCAGACATATTGTCGAGAGCCGTTACTTTATCTGCAGTCTCTGGATAATGACTGGTTCGTCCATTGCTCCGCCCAAAAAATACGAAGCATGCGGCGCCAACACCACATCTCAAAGGCATCAATTACCTTCCTTTCTCTTGCCTTCAGGATCCATGACTTGACTCCGTATAAAAATGTTGAGAACGCTAATGTTTGCACAAGCATCATTTTTGTGGCAATCGAAATTCCCCGATCCTTCCATATAGTGGTAAGACGTGTCATTTCATTTTTTGCAATCTGTGTGCGCCTTCTTATTTTAGCTTCACATCCGCCCTTTCCACAATGGATTTACATAAATAAAGTAAAATACTCGATATTCATAAAAATATTACATATATTATTATTACAATTTTTAATATTATTAGAAATGTCGAATAAAAACTATTCACCCACCTGGGTAGTAATTTAAAATTATTTACGTAAGCATCTACCTAAGTACATTGATCAGTACTATTATGTCCTATTAATTGTACATAGTTGAAAAATTGATTTCGCACGTGATATAATTATTCAGATTTTTCGTGTCTGATTCACAAAAAATGTATGTCTAAAAAATATCAAAAAAACACCACGAAAGCCCGCATCGAAAGAATTCATTATCCATTAGGCGTCTCAAGTTTTAACGAACACCGAAATCGATTGATTGGCAATAAAATTCATTAGTGTTCTACTCACCCTGTCTGTTCGCAAATGTACATGAATATACCACACCATACATTTACGGAATTTTTAGTGCACCAAAGAAAATATTTATCTTATTTTTTAATAAAACAAATATTTATTATTATAATGAAGTCCAATTATTTTTCTTCTTCTTCTGTCATGACTGCGAGAGATTCGCTTAAAATTTTACGACTTACATCTTTGACACTGTTATGGATCCACCTTGGCTTTCAATACGTTGGTGATATTGTGGCGTCCAGACATCACGTGTTCCATGGTTTGCAATATCATATGAGTATTCCTATATCATTGCATTATTATCATTCGATCAGTTTCTCCAGCAGATGCGTAGTTTGTCGTCTTCTAAACTGCGAAGTTCTACAGACACAAACAAACATATTCTTGAATTCCAATTAAAATAACACGATAATAATAAAAAAATATTTTTTATTAAGTATACATAATGAATGAATGAATGAATGAATAACACAGTTTAGAATATATTTATCGAGTACCTAGTTATTTAGAAATTCATCTCTTGACTTTAACAACATTACAGAAGAAACATTAACTTTCGGTAATTTATCAGATTGGTAAATACGAGGGTGGGTCAATAATTCCTTAGAAAAAAGCATTAAAACAGTTTTTATTTTTGTATTTTTTTTTTATTTCTCAACATAATCTCCTTGGAGCTCAATACACTTGGTTAGACGTTTCTCAATATTTTTTAAACCGTCAGAAAAATAAGTTTTCGGAAGGTCCTCAAAATAAGCATTTGTCCGATTGATGACTTCTTCATTTGAAAAAAAACGTTGTCCACTTAGCCATTTTTTTAAGTTTGGGAAAAGGAAAAAGTCACTGGGGGCTAAATCTGGCGAATACGGTGGGTGGTCGACCAATTCGAACTTCAATTCTTCAATTTTAGCCATTGATCGTAAACATGTGTGAACACGGGCATTGTCTTGATGAAAGAGGATTTTTTTCTTGTTTAAATGAGGCCGTTTTTCTTCAATTTTGTTTTTTAGCTGGTCCAATAAAGATGCATAATAATCCCCTGTTATTTTTTTTCCTTTTTCCAAATAGTCAACGAAAATAATTTCACGTGTATCCCAAAATACAGTAGCCATAACCTTACCAGCTGATTTTACGGTTTTCGCCTTCTTTGGACATGGTTTGCCTTCGCAATCCACTGCTTTGACTGTTCTTTCGTCTCGGGAGTATAGTGGTGTATCAATGTTTCATCTACAGTCACAAAGCGACGAAAAAATTCATCCGGATTGCGTTTCATGAGCGACAACAGGGCTTTAGAGGCCACCACCCTATTGCGTTTATTGTCGACTGTGAGCAAACGCGGCACCCATCTTGCAGAAATATTTTTCATGCCCAATTTGTCATGTAAAATAGAAATGACGCTATGGACGATCGTGGATTTTATTGATCATTTCTGGTGTAGTCACCTCTACAGGACGTCCTGAGCGTGGTTCATCCTTTGTTGATGTACGACCACGTTTAAATTCATTTAACCAGTTATAAATAGTTGCAAGTGAAGGAGCAGATATGCCGTGAACTAAATCCAACTCATTTTTTATTTCCTTTGCTGTTAACCCTTTTATATTAAAATGTTTAATAACAGCTCTAACCTCAATTTTCTCCATTTTCCATTTTTCCATTTTCCACATTTTTTTTTTAAATGTACGAGAAACACACAACAACCCGACCAATCTGATTGAAACTTCGCAGCATACTGAATCGGTAGTGCCGCTGCATGAAAACAAACCGCTTACAGTACTAGTCGCGCCACCTGTCGGCTTTTCTAAGGACTTATTGACCCACCCTCGTAAAATAGGCTGTTTTATAACGACGTGCATAAAATATATAGGTATTACCGATTACCGATCCTCTCTTTAAAAATTAAAACGTTTAATATAAATAATATTCACGTTATGGAAGCTAAAACCCGCTAAGTAAAATTCAAATATAAAAAAAAATATGTACTGATCGAAAACGAAATATGTCTTTATACATATCATATGTCAATTATTATTAATTTAATTTAATAAAACGCAAATTTTTATAGTACGTATTCTACTTTTATTAATAATTATTATATATGGACCGATTTCGTCCACCTCGGAGGGACATTTTCCCTTTGGAGCAAACATTAATAAAATATATTTATTAAAATTTGAATAAGATAAGATAATAAATACTATAAAAAATGCGTTTTATTAAATAAAATTTATAAAACAATGCATTTCCACCATGAATTGACAGTTAACACAATAAAAGAAATATCATTTATTACAAGAAAACGTGGGGTTGTAAAACCGATTCAGATAATATAATTGCAAGTTTGATTTAATCAGTTGTTAATTTGAATATTTTTTTTTATCTAAAAGTGAATATGAACAAGATTTACAAAATGCACAACTCGGATAAGCATAAAGAAGAACATACCTCCTTATTAGATACGTGGGATTCAAACGGACACTTTCGTTTGCCGCGTGTGACCTCATACCTCCAAACCACCGATCAAAGATAGCAGCATTGCAAATATTTCAGAAAATTATGTTATCTGCGGTGTTTTAAACTTCTGTTAGTAAACAGCAACCATCTTTACATTCTAGTTTAAGGTAGGTAATAAAATAACATTACCGTTCGGTTCAATACAGTTCGTCTTTGTGTGGCGATAAAATATTGTAACCCGTTTACCGAGTTGCTCATTCTCTCATCTTTCAAGACCGGGCAAAAGTTTCGTCCGAAGTTTGAGTTGTGATTAGGAAAGCCGAGCGAAAACTGTCTGAAATGTAATTTGGTGTCGACTTCGTGAAAGCTCTGGTGTGCTTTAGCCGGCCAAAAAATATTTTTGGACATTGATTGACGAAATAGTGAGGAGTGCCTGCTATTTTCGGACGATATTCTCGCTTTGAAATTTAGCTGTCGATAAAATGGAAAGGTGTTATGGGCATTACATATTTCGTAAGGTAATGGATACGTCTGTGTTGTTTTCAGATGAATAATATCAATTATTTATATAAGTTTTCAGAATATATCACATTAAAATCTATTAAAAATTTAATAATACACATAATTTGTACGAATACATTTTAATGAATAAAAATTGGCCGAAACCATAAGGCCAATTTACAAATCACAAAAAACATTAGAGGACAATGGATTTTTCATCGATCAGTGAAGTCTTTTATTATATACATTATACATATTTTATGTGGAACATTATTGTATTCAGATAAATATTAGATATCAAATAAGTATTATTCAACCAAGACTCACATCATTCACTGTCTGTATGAGGTTTCCCCATATATCTAGAATGCTTTATAATTTCTATCGGTATGTTTCTGGAGTTTTTCAGAATCACGTATTATTATACACTGCAGTGATGGCGAACCTATGGGACGCGAGATAATTTTGGATAGCACGCGAATGTTTTATTTTGAAGAGAAAATAAAATTGCCTATAATAATTTTAAAAATATTTTTCTTTACATATAAATATTGTATAATATTATTAAAAAACGATGAACGACACAGTCATACATATTTTCTTCGGTTTTTAATATTGTTTTATTATTAGTTATCATTGGAGGTTATATTTGTTATTGGAATAATTATTAGATCTAGCTGATATTCGCCGTAGTGACACTTGCGCAATGAAAGTATGCATTTTATTTAATTTAATAAATCCTATTTATCATGGCTATTGGGAATAAAAAAAACAAAACTTATTAGTATCACGCAGCAGAGACTTAGTTGGTGGACTGATAAGTATGGCATTATTAACGAAGGCAATAAAGCTGTATTTATTTTTAATTCTGGGACAGTTGTATGTTGAACCTCGTCAGTAAAACGGTAACTATGAGACAAGCCATAAATCACTCCTTGGGAAAATCAAGGACGAACAAAAAGAATTTATTGATCGGGATCTTGTTTTTGTTTGCCTCAAACATAATTGCTAAAAATGGAAAACCATTCATGATGGGGAATATTATTAGGAAAAAAGTGTGGTTAAAATGCCACCTACTACGATTTCTTTGAAAATTTTGAAAACAAAGAAAAAATCATTCAAAAAATAAAAGATACGCCACTGGCTAGAAACACGGTAAAATATATATTTTTATGTGTCTCCCCATGAAAAACTGCTCGGCACGTCAGACAGTCGAAAAATAATATTTGGGAAATTTTGGCACGCGTACGAAAAAAGGTTCGCCAACCCTGACCCATATAGTTATTATTACCAATTTATGAGTACCTAATTTATGATTATGAGTCTTCCAGTGGCCACAGGTATTGTGTCTTAGAGTGCAGAAAGGAGTAAAGCCACCCGTTCATAGACTGTTTGACAACCAAATCATCCTTCTCACGATCCTCAGTCATGAGGTCTTGACGAAGAAGAAGAAGAAGTAAAATTCCTTTTTCTTAAATAAATTGTTTTTTTTTCGTTTCTGGGGGGGGGGGTCCGGACCCGAAATACCACAAAAACAAACAGAGTACCAAATAATGACATGCCAGTTGGCATAGTTTGTCGACAACATATGGCATCCCACTTTTTCCTTTTATCATTCAAATGATTTTTTATTGTTGGCGAATGAAATCTTAAGTAGGTATACATACTAAACAAAAATGCGCCGAGTACAAATCGACTACGATGATCGCATCGCATGCACAGATAAAATCACTGGCATTTGAATCCACACATTCGGATACGATGATCGCAGAAGTAAAATTACCATTTAGTACCCATATGGGTAATTTTATTGGTTTTGGGTCATGTGGGTTTTTTCTCCATCATACATTACACTGAATAAATAATGTATTATTGTGACTATAAAATTGTTCAATAGTTTGTATAAACTAACACCAAACAAAAAACGAAAATTCCTCGATATTACCTAATAACGTCTCTTGTCACAAATTAAAATTACATCTATATTTCGCTGCATTATATTACTTATTTTTCATAAAATACACAGGTATATCAAATTATTGATGCATATTTTAATTAAAACATAATGTAATAACTCAATTATCGACCCTGAAAAAAAAAGACTAAGCTTATCCGTACTCTAATATGTAATAACACCTAAAAAAAGAGTTTAATTGAAAGTACCTGAGTTATTAAAATTATGTAAACATTTTTTATGTCTTACGATTCAAAAATAGATACACCTCTTGGCGCTTTGTACCTACGTTATGCATAATTATTTTGTTTATTTTGTAAGTACCTGATTTATTTTCATTTTATCTGTAACCCAAATAACAAACAAGAAGGGTTTATTTTTGAAAGAAATAATTAAAAAAATAATTGCTTTTGAATTAACAATAAATTATAAACATTACGTAAAATTATGTACCAAAATTAAACTCAAAAATATAACTAATTAATGGATGATTATTTTGGTTTCATTCTCGGATTGTTTTTCTTATTTATTATATTATGGGTGATGGGGGAAAAAACGTGGCCAAATAATACAGTAATAAGTAATAACAATAACGTAATTCGAATGCTCGGCCAGTCATAAGAACTTAATTTTAGACAATTCATGTTATTGATAATTTACATTTTAAGTGTTTTAATCAAACAATACTTACCTAGGTACCTGTCTAAAAATATTTAAAGGAAAAATATATTTGTATTTAATGTCAAAGATAAACTTATGATATAGATAGTGAATGTCTTTAGTTACACATTAGGGATGTGCGTTGGAATAATCTTTAGTCTACATGTTAAATGTCGTTTAATCTTTATTACATTTATTACATACATACTCAATAATCATAATCGATGATTTTACTACAATGCTCAAATATATCTTACAATTCAGATATCAGTCTCTAGTTATAGTTTGATTTATTAATTTGTTTTTGTTCTTTTTTGCTTGAAACTATAAACTACATATTATGCATATGTGTCACTGAGTTTGTGATTGAATAAAACATGACACACCATAGTGTGAACTAAAAAATCTTTGAATTTGAATAATAATACTCCCACACAGTATAATTCAGTAAATGTGACTAGGAAAGCAGACATATTTATTTATAGTGATGTATAGCGTACGTGCAGTTGATAAAAACGAGATAAATTTGGTTGAAACAGTCCTGCCCTGAGAACGGGTTGAATTTCTCATGCCAGATTGACAAATGAGCCAATATATTACGTCCATATGAATTGATAAAAGTTGAGATTTACTTCTTAGACCCTCTGTAGTTTTTTTATACGCTTTCTTTATCTAGACAAATATTACCTATTTGACAAAAATGAATATTTTCATAAGACGTCTAAAAATATTCACAGATAGTAGAAAACAATATAACGTAATAAATTATATCTCAAGAAAAAACTGTTCAAAGTAATTTTTTCTATATAGGTTAGAGAATTCAAATTCGGTTACTCGTTTTAAAGTATTTTGTCTACTTATTGATATTAACGATGTTAATTAATGATGTTGACGCGCGTGTTTGAACATGTACCGTTAAAAAAAATCGGTTAGGTACATGTTCAAACACGCGCGTTAATATCATTTTACTCCCTATTTCAATTATAGTTTGTCAATTTATGGCTACGGCCGTATATTGTAGCTTAACAACTGGAGAATGCCAAAAGAAATGGCGTATTTCAAAAAAAACACTACCTTATTCTTAGGTCGATAATTATTATAAAGCAATCATTATTCGTAGGATGTTTATCACACTTGAATGGTCAAAGATATAGCTTATAATTAGTATCTTTAGAATTATCTTCAAATGTGTTAATCTTGCCCATTTTTTGAATAATAAAATGCCTAATTCTTATCAAATTTGGGATCACAGAGATTATCAATATAATTTTTTATCGTAAATATTTCACTATAATAATGTCGATATAAATTATACTGATGGTTTTAGAAATGCGTTTAAAAATTAATAAATGTAAAAAATCTTAACACCACTGCACATTTATGTACTGAAATATTACTATATTCTAAAACATTAGAGCGAGAGGTTTAAAAGAATACTATTTTATGTAATAAAAATACTTTATGCAGTCATCAAATGTTTAAAATAAATATAAAGGATAATAAGGCTTCAAGATTATATAAATAGATTATATACAACGTTTAAGGTATGTCCAGGATCATGCTTTGAAAATAGAACAAAAGCTCCATTTTGACCTACACTGAGCATGTCCCCCCTTAAGTGTTACTTACTTTAAATATTTTTAGAAAATAACAATATAGATATACATCTTGAAATCCTATTTATTTATTTATTGAGGTTGCCAGTGAAAAATGAAAATGGAGTATTCCTAAAATCCATAAAAATATATTAAAAGTTAGTGAGAGTCAAAAATAAAAAAATCTTTAGCTAAGCACATCGGGCTTCTCGACAAAGGTCGCCTGGTCAGGACATTTAAATTGCTTCATAAGATTTTTCAAACGAACTCCATTGCCCCTGGACATTCAGTTATAATATATTATTAGATCTAAAATTACAATACCACTTGAATAATATATATGTATGTATTATATAGGTACTTATATTGATATAATGAAAGGCCGCTTTCAAAATTATATTTATACGCTATATATTTATGTCTACCTATGTATTCGTATGATAAATAATTTTCTACTAGCTACAGCTATAAATATGTTATATTATTTTTGAAATGTAATTGGAAAATATAATTTAAGAATTGATCAGTCGCTGTAAACTTGGTATACTTCATACACAGAAAGTGTTAGTTTAATTAAGGCAAAAGTAGACTTATTAATTAAATTTCGTGGAAAGGTAGGATCGATAGAATATTTAATTTACTTCGTAAAAAAATCAAATAGGCAAATAATATAAAACTCGATAGATATTAAAATATATAGGTAAGTACATAGATATTGGTTTACTACAAATTATAGAATAGTTTCTTTGGCGATTGAGTACCGCTCGCCAGTATTCGCTGCGGACCTTATTAATATTTAATTACAACATTTAAATAACATGCTAATTATATCTAATGGCGGCCTGACTGGCAACGTACCAGTTGCGTTGGACGCAGTGAATATGTTACCCATTTTTTATCATATTGTATATTAAAAGAAATATGTGAATTTAAATCATAGGACTCGAATCAATGACTCATGAATTTGAAGGTGGATGTTCTGCCAACACAGACCTACGGTCGTTTTTAAGTTACTATTTACACTCTCAGGCCTAGGAAATACACTTCCCTCGTTTTGTACCGTCTGCTATAATATCAGTCCTGCATTACGGAGATCACTCTTTTAGAATGTGTATATAATATACAGAGGGAGGCTGGATTAGACACGATGATGTGCCACAGGGGTACAGAGTGCCGTCCTCTTGGGTAGGTCCCAGCAGTGTAAACCACTTCTTTGTGATAATATCAGTCACCTAGGATCAATGCATCTAGTGACGAAAATGAGTATTTATGATAATACAGCAGTGACAGTCTTACAGTAGGCATTAATTCACATAACTTAATAGCGGTGACCCTTTAATTTGAGTCTGATACCACGTCTTATGCCATCTAAGAAGCACTGGTATTGAAATTTGATATCAATTGTTAGTCTTCACAGAATACAGTGATAACCTCCATACTATACTGGGTTGATTAAACTTATAAACACCATGCTCGTGCGAATTCATAGTCGAATCGATACGTTACCATCTTTGGTATTCGTCGAAGCATGTTGGACGACTTAAAATAAAAAAATAAATCTGTAAAATATAATAGAAATAAGACAAGTATTTTTCCCTGAAAACTTTTATAAACGATGATACACCATCCGACAATAAAGTATGTAATAAAAAAGAACTTTTTGGTTTAAAGCTTTATAAAAAGTAAATTACCATTTCCAATATGGAACACGTGAGACTCTACAAAGACGAGATTATATTCATATGCTTTTCCATTGGTACATTACATTTATCTTAATGAAACATATTATATTGACAAAAAAATATGTGATTTTTTTCATACGCGGGATCCGAACTTGCTTATACCTATTAATTTAGCGACGGGCACTCTGGCACATTTTACTAAACACCTATAGACATTATTAAGTTCGTGTATAATTGTTTAATTTAATTAAAAGTCATTTCAAAGTCGATAGAATGTGAAATATATTAAAAATGAACTTTTATATTTGTCAATTGAAAAAAAATACTACTAATTGACCATAATAACTTATTGTCCATTGTCTCGAAAGTTTTTTAAAAATTAAATATTATTTAAGTCAAAGAAAAAACTTTAAAGCTAACCAATGTTTACTTTACTTATAACAAAAAAATCGACTGTGAAAACTGAATTTGCTAATGTAGTTAATCAGATTACCTCATTAAAATTAACAAAACCAGGCAAAAAAAATACAAAGTTTCCAACGAATGCTAATGAAAAATGTCAAGTTTCTTTTTGGAAAAGAAAGACAAAATTGAAAGTTCAAAATAATTAGACTTGCCACCAGCTATGTAGCAGACTCAGACATTGTTTTAATTTGTCCTTTGTTCGTCTATTTTTCTTTGTTGTTAATTTACTGAGACCATTAAGTATTTTTGATGGGTTTTAAAGGTGTCACCATGTAAATACATGAAACCAGTTAAGGTACGTATGCAATAATTTGAGATAAGGAATTTGACAATAAATACGATGTCTGATTAATTGAACATACATAATTTTGAAAACACTTCTGAGAAAATATATTAAGTATAACCAATAGAAAAAATCTTTTTGAAAAAAGAAAGACACCCGCAGAAATCGAACCTGCATCTCTCGGGTCGCCCATGTACGTAGACCATTATGCTAAAGGTGTCATACTTAATTGTGACAAATTTTAACTAATAGTTTTTAATACTGTCTGAAGCGTTTTCTAAATTGAGCTACTATTGGCTTTTGTGCACGTGCATGGGCGCGATATCCGATCAGATACCCGAGAGATGCAGGTTCGATTCCTGCGGGGTGTCTTACTTTTTTCAAAAAGATTTTTTCTATTGGTTATAATATATTTTCTCAGAAGTGTTTTCAAAATTATGTATGTTCAATTATTAGAATGTTACAGTCTTAAATCTTGTGAATTATATTCGTTGAATAAAAAAATTGTTAATTAAAAATTTCTTATCAATTGTTTTATGTTTTTTTAAGAATATTATAATTATAAACATGTGCTCAAGGATGTGTAATTAGGGTACTTCGAAATGTCGACAATTGGTTGTTCCATTCGTACTCGAGACACAGAAACCGATCTTATTCTTATGTATCTTTAAAAGAGGAATAGCTTGATAGTTATTGTGTTGGCACAGAAGAAACATAATTTTTATAAATTCAGCAATATTTCTCCGTGCACTCTGGAATGAAAGTAACGGCTTCGTCAAAGTGAAATGGTGCAGTCTCCGGCCCGTCAAACGGTCGTAGACGCGACAAAAGCGCTCCGAAATGTCCTTTATTCGAAGCAAACGAGACGGCAATGTGACAAAATTTAAGAACGGAAATTATATCTAACGACGGGCGTTTAAAATAATGCGTCTCTCAGATAAGTTCGCGTATTGTAATGCGCCCGGAAAAGATTGTTCAAGTGAAAATTTTTATTGTACTTGATGCCGCGGCGAAAGTGTTTTTATCAGAGAGGCGATGAAGAGATTTTTTTAAGAAAACAAATTGCCTCTATTATCATTACGAATAACCCTCCTTTTCACCGGCTATCAAATACCTCAGAAGAAAACTTCTATTGTTCATTGTAGTAACAAAAACATTTTAGATAGGTTCTAACGATATTGTAACCATAGTTTTCAATTAAACTATTAGGTTGCAAGGAAAATAATTACAGTTCATGACCTTTATGCATATATGTATGACTTTTCATTCTCCTGCCAAGCTTTTTTGATTTGCTTAGCTGTTCAAATTTTTCCGGAACTATTGAATTATCAAGTATAGTTTTTATGCAACTAACTAACACCTTCAATTATTGATCATTATCAGTGATATTAACGATCGTTATCAGCGAAGAGGACACCAACTACATTTTCAATTATAGTTCCTAGAACGATTTTTTTGAAACCACCACCCAACGGTTCTTAAATGTACGCACTCCAAAGGCATTGCCGGTTTGAATTAATATAAAAATTCTCTTATCAGTTTCGTAAACATCTTCAATAGTCTAATTTAAAGCAAAATTATTAAATTTTAATGGATTTAAGTTTTGTACTATTCCATTTGAGTCGGTTTTTGCAATCCATTCGGCATCTTCAGGCACTATGTACAGACGCCAAAAGGCATACTCTGAAAATTTTGCGCAGATTAACTGAAGCTAATTTAATTTATTATTTACTAATTTATTTAACAAAATACTCAACATATCTGTGTGTTATATTATTAATACTATCGACCGATGGTAGGTACTTGATGGATTTAAGTTTTCTACTATTCCATTTGAGTTGTTTTTTGCGACTCGGTTTTCGCCTTTTGGCATCTTCAGCTGCTGTGTACACTCACCAAAAGGCATACACATACTGACAACGAACACCATTAACTCTAACTTATATAATAAATCAATACAATAAAGTAGGTAAAAACTTTATCACCTATCTATTAAGTCAAGTATCACAATAAAAAAATATATAACAAACAAATTGTGAATAGTTGAAGTGTTTGTAAAAAACCCGCTAACTTATCAATAATAAGAGCCGTTTCAGACGGGACACCGGTGTCGCGCTCGTATATAATATAGGAGGCTTTTGTATTCGAATAAAGGGGCTTTTGTATTATGTTTATAAACTCCCCAGAGCTAATGAATCAACGCATAATTTCGCGTTATAAATTAGAACATAAAACTGGCTGCAGTAATAAAAACTAGTGTATCGGCGGCTTGAGAATGTAGCGGCCGACGGAAAAGTGTACCGGACACGCGTTGACTCATTAGCTCTGGGGCGTTCATGAACATAATACAAAGGCCCCTTTATTCGAATACAAAGGCCTCCTTATTATATATGAGCGCGACACTGGTGTCCCGTCTGAAACGGCCCTTAGTCTCTCTTCTGGACTCGAGTCTTGAAGTTTGTCCTTTGTTCACGGAGTCGGTATCTGAGATTATTAGTCTGATTGTCATAATGTTGCCCAGACACAAAATATGTCAAGAATATCATTTATTACACTCAAAAGTTCCCTAGAAATGGCAGTAAAATAACCAATCATTTCGCCGTCGGAACTTAAATACTAGTGACACACACAATACTAGTGAAACACATCAACTATTCATAATTAATTGTTTGTTATATATTTTTATTGGGTCCTTGACTTAATAGGTAGGTGATAAGTTTTTACCTACTTTACTGTATTGATTTATTATATAAGTTAGAGTTAATGGTGTTCGTTGTCAGTATGTGTATGCCTTTTGGTGAGTGTACACAGCAGCTGAAGATGCCAAAAGGCGAAAACCGAGTCGCAAAAAACAACTCAAATGGAATAGTAGAAAACTTAAATCCATCAAGTACCTACCATCGGTCGATAGTATTAATAATATAACACACAGATATGTTGAGTATTTTGTTAAATAAATTAGTAAATAATAAATTAAGTTAGCTTCAGTTAATCTGCGCAAAATTTTCAGTGTATACTCATCTAATGGATAGGATTTAGTTAAAATAAGTGTTTAATTAAATTTTGTTTCACTAGCGGTGGAAAAGAAGCTGACATTGAAAAACATTTAGTGTCTCTCTCAAAGGGAGGCAGCCTGTATGTACAAGCGCACTCGAGTTCTAAAAGAAATTAAGGCAATAAATTCCAGTAACGAAATCCCTCCTAACTCTACTATACTTACCAAAATGAAACTTTTGTCTACTTGATTTTGGCGACACTGAAATGAATATTTTAAATAGGTATTTTTAGTTTTACGTATATAAAACTGAATAGGGTTATATAATTAAACAAAGTAAACGTACTTATCTGGGCTTTACGAAAAATAAAATTTTTAAAATATCGGAGGAGAAAGATAATCCGCAGAAATAACAATAAAAAACTGTGGACTAAGTAAAAATTCTGTGGTGGTCCATTCGGACCCATAATAAGTGAGGATAGGGTGTGAAAAATCAAGTATACCTAACGATGAGTTGTACCAAAAACGTATCATGATTTAAAGCTCTCAAGGTTCATATAACTCCTGAGATTGAACACCATTGAAATAAATTCAAATTCAAACTGTATTTATTTTTACATATAATATTTCAAATTATTAATTTAAAATGTTCACAACATGACTATGATATAAGATATGAGAGAACTAAGACATCAGAAGGTTAAACGTTATTAAGCCACTACGATATTATATATTATATAGTTGCAAATGCCTTAACTTCGTACAATATATTTATTATAGTCGACAATGATTTAAACATATATAATTAATTGTATGAAAATTAATTTTAAAATGAACATACATAATTTTGAAAACACTTCTGAGAAAATATATTATAACCAATAGAAAAATTATTTTTGAAAAAAGTAAGACACCACGCAGGAATAGTCATATTAACCACAATGCTAAAGGAGTCATACTTAATTACGACAAATTGTGACACTGAAGCGCTTTCTAAATTGAGCTACTATACACTATGACGATCGGCTTTTGTCTTTTAAATCAAAGTAGGTATTACTTTAATTAATAACCGACATCACGGATTACTCCAAGATTTTTTTGTTGAAACTTACTTGAACTTACTAATATTTTTTTTGCTAATAATTTAATTAATTTAATTTAAGAATGTAACATTCATAAATCTTTTGAATTATTCGGTGATTAAAAAAAATAGTTAATTAATTTTGAATTATTTAATACTAAATATATACTAGCTTTACAAAAACATTCTTATTCACGAAAACCCATATACCTTATATGAATATAAATATATACCTACAAACAGATTAAATATTAAAGAAATAACAAACAATTATTTCGGTTACATGGTTATTTTATTTTTTAATTTTATTTACAATTCCATATTTATACCCACATACGTATATAATTATATTAAATATACATATATATTCATTAATTATATATACTGGAATACGCGATCTAACGGTCACCCATTTTCCGATATTGGCACTACAAATTTAATCACTGTGCTTATATTTCCACATAAAAGCTTTCAGTGAGTATAAAATTAAACACTAAAACGCATTTATGGGGTATTAAATAGAATGAGGTTAATATGGTGTACTTTAATGTGTTATTATCGTAAAAATAAATTGTATTTAACCATTTTCTCACATAACACTTTTTATCGTAATTTACTATAATTAATGAAGATAATCATTGAGAATTTATTAACAATTATTATTTTTACCTAGATACTTATTTAAATTGAAGAAATTAAATGTTCACAGTTCCATTCCGAAAATTCCATCATCTCAGTTCCGAGTTCGAAACTCTCGACTGGAAAAATAATAATGCGTTTACATTCAGATCTTAGTAAATAAAGCAACCATTAAATCATCATCTGGCCACAATCTCCAATCCATAAGAGTGGTGCTGAGTCATCAGTGGAGAACTACAGGCCGGTGGCTGTTCTCTCGGCACCCGCAAAAGTTCTTGAGATGATCATGCATAACATGATTTATCCAAAAATTGAGTCATTTATAATGAATGAGCAGCATGGATTTAGAGTTGGCCGATCAACGGAAACTAACCTGATGGTATTTGTAGATTATGTGTCGTCAGCACTAGATAGAGGCCATCAGGTTGACTTTTCCTACAATGACTTCTCAAAAGCGTTTGACAGAGTCGATCACGACATCCTGTTGGAAAAACTCCAACTAATTGGATTGTCCGATCGTTTTCTGAAGTTATTCGGGAGCTATTTTAGGAATCGTCAACAATACGTATCGTATGGCGTCTATCAGTCACAGATGTTCAATACATTTTCTGGTGTCCCTCAGGGCTCAAACTTGGGGCCATTGCTGTTTACGATTTTTATAAATGACATAGCAATGGTCATTAAAAATGCTATGTTTTTGTTGTTCGCTGATGACCTGAAACTCTTCATGGAAGTTGTCACCTTGGACGATTGTCGTCAACTCCAACTTGATATATACAATATATTAGATTGGGGCAGGCGTAACAAACTGGACTTCAATATTGAAAAATGCAATATTTTATCATTTACCAGAACCTCGCGAGTATTATTTTTCCAATATTCGATGAATGGCAGAGTTCTTTCGCGAATACCATCTGTAAGGGATCTTGGCATTACGTTTGACAGTAAGCTGTCATTTAGTGGTCATATAGCTATCATTTGTAAAAAGGCGCTACAAATGTTGGGCTTCGTCTTGCGTACTTCCCGGGTCTTTTCGGATGTTACTGTATTAAAAATTCTTTATAATTCCTTAGTGAGAAGCCGGCTTGAGAGTGGGTCGATTGTTTGGGCCCCGCATCAGTTGAAATATGACCTTATGGTGGAGCGAGTTCAAAAGAAATTTTTGAGACTCCTTTATTTGAGGTTATATGGATATTATCCGTGGCTTTATCCAACTGACTTTCTCTTAGGTATGCTAACATACTGTAGTTTAAGTGCTAGAAGATATCAATATTTGGCTACGTATTTTTTTCGACTAATACGTGGTGTGAATGAGAACTCTGCCATTCTTGGTAATATTGACTTGTGTGTCCCTGATAACTATCTTAGAAATCGGGAGCATCAGTTGTTTGTTCTCCCGAGGAGCAGAACTAACCTGCCATTGGTGATGCCAATTGGTAGAGCAATAACTCTGTTCAACCAAATTGCTTCGGATGTTGATATATTCCATCTACGTGAGAATGAGTATAGGTGGACGTTATTTTGTAAATTCTTAAAATAGGGTCTGCTTAACTCATCCGGTGTACTTCCTTGTACCTATATACTTCATATTTTTTGTATTTACACATTTATACTATAGAATAACTTAATATTGCATAATTACAATATTACATAATACTTTTTTAATAATATTTATTTGTTTCTAAATGTCATGTTGTGAACGTCTTAAACTTATAATTTGTAAAGTCCACAATATGTAAAATAAATTAAAATTGAAATTGAAATTGAAATTGAAATTGAGTTCCCACTAGTTAATACCTGTAAATAAGTAAGTATATATTTTTTTTAATATTTAAATTTACACTATGGATTTATTGAATATCTAACAGTGTCGTTCTGTGAATTCTTGGTCAAAAGACATAATAATTATAAAGATTGTGTTAAATTATTATTTTTAATTAGGTATTGAGTTTTATTAATGACGAACTTATAATTTCTTGTAATTAAATAAATTTGAATATCAGAAAGCGTTTCTATTTAATGAACTTTAATAGAATAGTATTTGATGGTGAATATTTACATTGTTATGAATACAAACAAAAATGTTACATTTTTTTTAATAAATAATGTGTGTCGCAGTATGTAGTACCTACTCATTTAAACTGCAATACAAATACAAATAAAATGAATGAAATGCTTTTCTACACAAGCAAAATGTTTATGAGTAGATTCAAATATTATGTAATGTCTAAACTGGAAACAAACACAAACAACACCTACGTAGTCTAAGAAAATAGAGAATTTAACAGACCACTTCAGTCAGAGAGCCAGACATTTCAGTATGAATCTTTTATTAGAGAACTGTTTAAAGCACCTTTACTGTTTTATAGTGGGTAGTTTATAACTGTCGAAATTGTATTATCGTAGGTAATATATAAAATGCTCTTTCAAGAGCTTCAGCGTTTACTTGGTGGTACTCGTAATTCATGTACCTAGTTCATAAAATATCTTTATCATTTGGTATTTACCAAATTTATTCGACGCATACTTTCACATGCTACTTAATTAATATCTTATTAATTACCATATAATAAAGGTTACCGGGTTAATGTCATAAAAACCTATTGGACTTTCAATATTACAATTAATGTACCTACATATTAGATCCCTAAAAAATATTTTTTTTTCAGAAATTTCAAACCACTTAATTGAAAATGATGATAACTTTTAAAGTAGTATTAAAATGAATAGTATAGAATTCTTAAAAAAATAAAAAAAACATTGCCTAACACATTGATTAATTACATTTACGACGCTCATTGCTCCACACTCTTAATGATTTTCCCATTAATTAAAAATCCTACACCCTTTTATTGAAACTTAAAATTATGTCATCTATCCATTTCCCACATAAACTTCCTTTTCTTAACCCACAACATAGTATTGGCAAGAATGATAATATTATATAAACTCAAACGTAATTTTCAGTAACTACTCATACTTAACAAATTTGAGCGAAATACATAATATTATTATCATAAAGCAACCTTTAAATATTATGAATGTGAAACCGATTTAAAAATATGTCAAATGCTATTTTGGTTGTAAATAATGCAGATAATAAAAGGGCTTGACAAATATTTTCATATAAATTCCATGACATAAATTCAATATTTCTCCCAACTTATTTGAACATTTTGACATTTTTTTAATAACTCGGACTACATAGACATTATAAATTGCATCGAAGCTTGATTCGATATACCTAGAAGAAATTTTAAGCTCGATACATTTTAATGTTCTATAAAAATGTTTCTACATCATTTCAGAGAATTTTTAAAACATGATTTGAATGATAACAATATAGACGAAATATTTCAAAAAACATACCAACAAGTATATTTATGGTTTAGATACACATTGATTATTTGAACATTTTTGTAATGTAAATTATCAGCAAAATATATTAAATTGCATCCTTCGTATTCTGCCGCCAGAGTCCCTGCAGCATTATGCTCTACTTTAATTACATTTATCGATTTACCTTGATAAGCTATAAAAGGGCAAATTAAATAAATATGTTAAATTTTGCAAATAAATTATCTTTCTTATGATTCCAACAAAATAAAATATGAAACATGATAAACCTTCTGAAGAAATTTAGGAAGATTTTAATTTATTTTATGGTGTTAACCATGTATATTATAAATGAATATCTCATGAATTAATTATGTTTTAATATCTTGTAAAAAATTGTCATGTAGAAATATTTTCTTCGAGTGGCATGTAAAAAAATATGGAACATTGCCAAAAATTTTCTTGAATTATTGGCTCGCCTTATGGATAATAATATTATCAGCCCAGGTAATCTTCATATAACTCCGATATACCCACATCACCAAAGCATTGTATAGGTATTTAGTTTGTTTATAATATCTATGTAATAAATATGATGATGATATTCATAACAGAGATGCCGCATATAATTTATTAACGTTGAGTACTTTGCCGTTAAGTTTAAATGGATATTGGTTCCATCTAGCGGAGAGGTGTGTAACTACTTACATAGTAGCAAAAAGCATAAAATCTTTACGATAAATACATAATAATTTTACATAATACCTACACATACCACTTATCGCAAACCCCGCATACAGATGAGCAAATTTTATGTTGTTGTTGTTAACAAAAGCAGATATTTACTTTATGAACAAACATGAATCATGATACTATAATATATATATATATATATATTATATATATATATATATATTTATATAAGAATTAACATAATCACATTTTAAATGATTTGAGCTAAAGCAGTAAAGTATTGGTAAAAAAGGATGGAGCTGTTATTCTGTATTATAAAAACGAAGCTATGAAAATGGTTTCTAATCTTAAAAAGTCAGCATAACAAATATTTATAACAAATTGATATTAATTGTTTTTTCGTTGTTTTTTTGTCAAGAGATAACATAGTATGCAAAATATTCAATGGAAAAGTCAAATATGTACCGGCTTCAACTTAATTTATTATTTACAAACTACATATTATGCCTTTAATACTGCCAACGCAGAGAAGGGTTCCTTTAGTGCAGAGGGGGGCAAACTGCGGCCCGCGGGCCGCATGTGGCCCGCCGGGTATTTTTTTGCGGCCCGCCATCATTAATTGTACTTCTGATTACGAATAACTTTTTTATAATTAAAAAAAAAATAATAATATTGATATAGATTAAAATTTGTTTAGCAATAGTACGCGATCCATTTTCAATAGATATTGATAGTGTACCGACAGAGCTACAACTTGAGATTATTGATCTGCAGTTTGACACTGATTTAAGAGAATTGCATCGTCGTGAAGAAATCTCCAAATTTTACAATGCCCTTAATTCAGACAAATTCGACCAACTTAAAGATTATGCAAGAAAAATGTTCGTTATTTTTGGATCGACCTATGCATGTGAACAAAGATTTTCGATCATAAACCTCAATAAAAATTCTTAACGATCAAATATCTCCGATGCCCATTTACAAGCAGTTTTGAGAATATCAACGACAAAATTAACACCTGAATTTAAAAAAATGTACAACAGTTTCATTCTTCTCATTATTTTTTTTGTAATGTTTATTTTTCGTGATAATAAATAGTGTATATCTAAAAATGGTATTTTACTTGCGGCCCGCCGCTCATTTTGAATTCTTAAATTTGGCCCTCCACCCAAAAAGTTTGCCCCCCCCTGCTTTAGTGTTTCCAACGTAGTAAAAACTGTCTAAAATTGACATTATGTGCTTTATCGTAGTGTGTTGTTCAATATCAATGAACGCGGAACATTTGGACAAATAACAATTATATTTCCCTTTTATAGGTAAGCGTAGAGTTCAAGTAATGTGTCTCATGTATGTATGTGAAAAATGGATAAGTACTAAATTTAACAGAGATCGAAAAATTAAGAATTCTATAGTATCGAAAGCTCCATGTTGTTAACCGTTAACATCAACGACCGAAGCACTAGAAATCACTTATTAAAAATAGACGTATAATATCAGATCGAGAAAAGTGAATGGAGAAAGGGGTAGGTTTCATGCACCAATATAATTTAACGTAATAGATAAACTTAGAATATGAATTAAGTGAATAACTGAAGCATGTACATGTACATTTAAATAATAAAAACTATTCCTAAATACAGTGATGTGATGTGTTGTGCCGAATTTTACTCATGCACTCATCACAAACAAAAAAACGGCCTTCAATCTCCAATAGCTAAATTAACCTTGATCATAGCAGCATTCAGCAATGGAAGACAGGACGTATTCTTGTGGTTTCTAAAACCAAAAAACCTTCACACTATGAACTCGTTCTTTCAAAAGAAGTCCATTACAACAAAAGTGACAAAGAAGATCTAAGAAAATATAGCTTATTTGTTAATTTGTTGCCAATCATGTGTAAATATTCATTTTCATAAAGTTCTCTCAAACTGCTGCACAATGAAGTGTATTCCCTTTAACTGGCACAAAAATAAACTTAAAAAAATATTATTATTTCTCGTAACATAACTTATAAGAAAACATACTATGATTGATCTATTTCCAATGATGTGACATAAAAATCTACCAAAGTACTTAATATGATTTTTTAAAAAGAGCCTCGAAACGTTTTGTAGGTAACTCAAAGATATTGTTTATTCCTATTTTGTACAGTACAGTCGTGTTTAGCCCACTTGGCGCTGCGGATGCCAGACACTTCGATTTCCGGTTAAAGTATCCATTGCAGTCACGGTGGGAGAAAAGGAGAAACCTCCTACGTGAGCTGAAGGCTAACGAGCTTCCCTCCTGAAGAACTTTTGTAAAAAGCTTTGATTTGTTTTATGCTTATACAAAGCTTTTTTTGTAGTTGTGAAATACAGCTTAAAGCTCTGTCATAGAAATCGACGATAATTATTTTTAATGAGATTTTTCATTCTTAATACATTCCTTTTGTGCTCAATTTTTAATAAAAATTTTACAACAATCATCATAACATTTAATTACGTATCATTTTATATATAGTTAGGTATCGTATACAAAATATTAAAGATATAAATCAGCTTCTATTCCATGGAAAACGTAGAAATTATTACTGATAATTTACCGTTCACTTCCGTACTCCAATCTTCCCGGAACTATACCGATATTTTACCGAAAATTATTATGATTTTTTTTACTCATTTTGCCTGTGTACGTCGAGTAGTTTCTTACTCACCAACAAATTCGTCATCCATCTAGAACCTTCTATAAAAGTTACTTAGTAATTCGATCTAAAATGAAGCCTATTTATTTTGGGAGTCTTCTGACTGGATGATATATTAATAAATATCTATGAAAATGGCAAGCTTATGCTTGACTAACTGGATTCCCTACTCTGGACCAAAATACACGTAGAAAGTAAATTTTACCCGACTTCGAAATGTGTGTTCTATACGATATATATTTAGTATAATATCATTTATATTTAATAACTGCGCCCTAAGTTGTGCGACGCGTGGTAATGAAAACGAATGAAAATATTTTTCAGAGAAGGCAACCCATATTCATTGGCACATTATTATTCCTATAAGAAGTATGCATTACAAGAAAAAAAATGGGATGTTTCGTCTTTTAATTTAACCAGGCTTTGTGTTGCCGGCTGTAACATTACTATAAAATCGTGTGTCCTTGAATTTCACAATGTTTGCTTTTGAAATTTTGAGGAAAAAGTTATTATTTATGTATTGCCTTTTCAATGTGTGTTCGTATTTATAAACAATGACCTTGGATATCTCTTGAGTCTGCTAATTTGCACAGCAATCTTATAAAGATACGGTTTTCTGCTACGGATTGCGGTAACCCACAATATCCTGATGTGCAATTTGACTTGGCCTAGCAATAATTTTCGGGAGAGAAAAATTTTTGAGGCAACTCCATGCTTCAATAAATTATTCTGTGATGTTTTATTATTTCTCTAAGTAAGAAAATGTGGACTAAAAATAGTATATTATATATTAATTAAGCATCAAGTATATACTCTTTATTTATTATGCATTTTATTAGTTTTTTGTGGAAGAAAACTAATTTAAGTAGATTGAAAAGTCATTTTATGACCCATAAAATGACATCGTCACTCGTGCGCTTGCATAAAATTGTTCTTCGTTCGGCTTTAAGCGTAAATTGTATTTAAATTGTTGCATTACGATAAACATAGATAAAATTGATTGTGAATTTTAAGTGTTGTATTGATGGTATGAAAATGGGTATATATTGTTAAAATTTAAGTAATTAATAGTAACAAATTAACATTACTTTTTTTATTATCGTCACCAAATTACCAAAAAAAAAAGATTCTTTTATACCTTCAAACAACGTAACAATTCCTCTAGTATATTTTTTATCGGAAGCTACTGAAATCCAGTAGTTTCGGTGATGATTGTTTCGAGTAAGGTTACATTTCGCGGTTACGGTGCGCACCGCACTGTGCAGCTTACATAAAGTTCATTATTTTGTTTATCCATTACAAGCAGGTGTGAAGTGAAAATCGTTTGACCTGAAAGAAAAATGTATATTGATATTATATTGTCTTTAGCAATTTTCCGGCTTCGAAAAATATTTATGGCCATGGATATATTATAATATTACGATGTTTTAAAGGGCTGCAATATTTTTAGGAAACTCTAAATATATTTGTCACCTTTTAAAAACGATTTAATGTAGTAGTAAGTTTTTACTAATATCATATAACCTAAATGCAATTTTAAATCTTAACTTTTATACATATAGTCAGATTTAGGTATGAATAATCAATGAGTGATGAAGGGTGTCTGTTAAAGGTAAATTGGCTGTGGTAGGTAACTAAAAAAAAGTCCTGGAACAGTATTATTTACACGACTTTGTTCATCTTCAATGTTTTACTCGACAAAAAGTATAATACTTCACCTTTACAAATTTATAATAGATATTACATGAATTAAAGACAACAGGCATAGATATTTAAAAAAAATAATGCCGAACCGTGATTCAAACTGGGGCTAGTAACATTTACTGTTACTATAGTAGAGGTTGGACAAGCGGATAATCAATTAATAATACTTATCTACAAACACAAGTCGTTGGGAAATTATATTATTTTTGTATAATATGAGTTTCCATCACTGCTGTAAATATGAAACCTCAATTTCATCTGTCCACGTGTTATAACTTTCTAAGAATACATTGAATCTATATTCCAAATAAAAAGTATTTTTTTTTTGACGATGTAATAATATTTTATTTACCAACTTTATGGCTAATATAGGCACTCGACCAACTTTTAATATACCAACCAATGTGTACAGAAAGTGGCATTTTTATTTACCCATAAAATAACTTATCTGTGTATTAATTATCTCAATTTTATTACATGTCATAAAATAAAATTATTAGGAGGTGGTATTTTATTACAGTGTAACAAGAGCAAAACGTGAGATAAAAAATAATAATGACTACAACTTCAAACTAAATTAAAATGTGGGATATTCCTACCCTATCGTTCGGTTGTCACTTTCAGGCAATATGACGTATGTCAGGTTACAAAGTAATTTCAGGCGTTTTTGTATTCTTAATTTAATAAATTTTATTTTCTTGAGAAATCACTTTTATCCTAACGAGAGCAGATGTAAATTAGTAGTGTGCGATTAAAACTAACAGACATAAAGTATACAAGTAAAAAAGGTTAAACACGTTCTATCCATTAAAATTTGCGAAGCGTTGGTAGCTGTCACCTACAAAAATTGCTCGTGTACCAGAAGACATATTATATAAAATATAGGTACCTAAATAAAAGAGATATAAGTACACAATTTCATGAGAATTTAAAAAAAATAAAAATATATATTTTTGATAAAATATAATATATAGATAAGATAAGATAAGATATAGATTATTTTTATTCATGTTTGCAGGTGACGCGGTTTTATTTTTAATGCTTTAAAAAGAATAGGTAATGACATTTATCAACTAATTTATAAAGTACGAATTATTACAGTAGCTAATAAAGTGATAAACGTTTCATATCTCCACGAGAACGTGGGGTAAATTTACCGTGTGACAAAGTAAGTTATTAAGTAAAATAATTTATAACTGAGACCTCTGCAATTTTATAAAGCTTGGCGCACTAATTCCCATATGGTTAAGTCGAACGTAGTAAAAGTATATCAAAAATACTCGAGATAGTTTCTAGTTTCTACTGGCGAAAAATACACCAGTGTCCCAATAGAGTGGCTTAATAAAGTAAGGGAGAAATGTCGGAAAAAAAAAAGTGCAGTTTCTGTCTCTCTCGCACAAAAGATTTAAGTTCATCATCTCACCGCTGGGAGCGCCGCCGCCTGTCCTATCTTTACCGCGTGTTATGGGAGAATTACAAAGTCGTGAGCACTTTATACCGTGAAAATATTGAAAGCTTCAAATAACTTTTGGTCACTATATCTTCTTCAAACTAGATTATGAATCCCTTACATCAGACAACTCAACACAGGGGTTATCGAATACGAGTACAAGGCATCGACGTATAAGGTGGACCACAGCATCGGAAAATAAGAACACATTTCTATACAACTCTGCTCTTTGGAGATCTGAATCTTCCAGAACAAATAAATATTTATGAGTGTTGCTGAAAACGAACTGTTTTAAAGTAGTAAAAATACATATACCTATCTAGCTAAAAATTAACTCTACATTACAAGGAGGTTGACTATTTGAAATTGCGTTTAAATGTCCATGACCTATTCTGCAAAAGTATCCGTTTTAGTGTTGAGATTTTGTATCTGCAAATTGCTAAAACGATGCTCATAAAGCGGCGTGGATCATTATTTTGAAGATCTTGACGAATCCTTCTGTTAAGCTATGATATCAGTTTCGAATCATCGTGCGTTCGTCTCGAAGAAATTATATTTTAGAAGTTTCCATATGGACACTCTAATCTGTTTTTAAGGGTGTAAATTTTACAAGCGACCTGTCTATCAATAGTAGAGGAAA
Source organism: Rhyacophila brunnea (assembly GCF_057557595.1). Lineage (NCBI taxonomy): Eukaryota > Metazoa > Arthropoda > Insecta > Trichoptera > Rhyacophilidae > Rhyacophila > Rhyacophila brunnea. Next base: position 39,445,685 of record NW_028232752.1, read on the forward strand.
TCAGCATCGAAGAGTGTTCACTGGATGAAGCTAAATGAAATGAAACTAAACAACGAAGAAGATCAATAAATCAGCTATTTTAACCAAAGGTGGGCCGGACCGACCGTACGACTGCTGAGCTTTGTGAGCAATTTAAGCCCAATATAGTCAATATATTTAGAGCGAGAAGACTCAGATGTGCCGGTCACGTTGTTAGATGCGATTAGGGAATCCAATCCCGGGATCCCGAATCCCGAGATCCCGGGATCCCGAGCTATTTTCGATACCTATGAATCCCGGGATTGGTAAACATAATCCCGGGATTTCGGGATTGACTTTTGTCTTGATTGATTGATCAATTTTTATAGAAAATAAAATAAAAGCGAAATATAACAGAAAAAATACTTTTGATAAAAAATAACTACATTAGAAATAAACTGAGTTTGAATGAAGTTTGATTTATACCCATGTGTAGATTGCCGATTCATTTTATTTTTTCACATAAATTATTAAAAATGGAAAGATTGGAAAAAAACAATGCTTTGCACTTTTAACAAAGTAATTCCACCATGATATCATACGTTTTACAGCAGTTTCATATTTGGCTGACTAATTAGATTTATGAAGCGGAAAGGCCATAAGTACGCCATGATTATTTCCTTTACTATTTAAATCTCGCTAATCCATTCATTAAGTCTTTACTATCAGAAACAGCAATCTCCTATTAAATTTACAGTATTATTTATATTACAATATTATTTACTCCAATAAACTTGTGTATTTCCAAGATTGAACGTAAACAATAAATGTCTTAAATAGTATAAATTATACTAGATTTATTTTTGACCGATTTTATCAATGTTATTTGTAAATATAAAAATTTTATATTAACAATTGAAAAGATGCCAATCCCGGGACCAGTCCCGGGATCCCGGGATTATCAAATTGTAATCCCGAAATCCCGGGATCATAATTTTGGCTCGGGATTGGATTCCCTAGATGCGATGGATATAGAGCTCTTCATAAAGTGTATTAAGGAACCTCTATAAGCACTCGGGCATTGGGCCGCCCCTGGAAGTATGGAATATGGGTGGATAATGTCAAGAAGGACGTATAGACACTGAATGTGACTGATTGCAAAGGGAGAGCTTGCGATAGAGATGTCTGGATGATGGTTGAGCAGTCAGCCATGGACCGAAAAAGTTTTTAGCGATATTATTTCAGATTCCCTCTAGCTAGAAATGCATACTAAAAGTCGGCTTTGATTTCACATGATCTTCATCAAAACATCTAGCCAATTACTACCGTAAAATGTCATACAATCGGCATGGACAACATATTTGGTTGGCAACATAATTTTAGAAAATATATTATCATGTGTCTTAAAAGAAACTTTACATACTTAACCTTCATTGAATAGGCTGTATGTATTTGCCACCGTTGTTTCATGGCTCAGGACCTCAGGCTCTATGGCGAAATGTAAATAAAGCACGGGGCAGCCTAACTAACTAAAAATGTCTAGGTGTCATGTTTAATTTTTACCGACATCTAAATTTTCGCAAGTTTAATGGCTATAGGTACATAATATTTACAACTATTAAAATAAGTAGGTATCTCATACATACTATCAAAAATTTACAATAAATGAAAGATTGGCAAAAAAGGTTGCAGATGTTTATGATTAAATAAACTTTGCAGATAAGTTTACAACACACAATAATAATTTTCACGTGAGATTTATTTTACGGGGCCACACTGCATTGTTAAAATATTCTTTATTCAATGAAAAATCACATCAAATTGCAAATAACACCGTAAAATAATAAGCGGTACTTTCTTTTTTTATTTACAAACATTAATGCCAAAGCATATAATATTATTTTTTTCTACCGTTAAAAAATGTGTTGAAATTGTTGAGTAATCACTAAGTACCAAATTTAATGTTAGAATACGAAAAAAAAATATGATCCAAAGACTTCGTTTCAATGTAAAGTTAAATGATGTCAGTGCAACGCTCATAGCGAGTTAAAATTTAATATCGAGCGTGTTCATTAGTTTTATTTTATTTTATGTACTGAGGCCTTCATACGTAAGGAATTCAGAATAGGAAAGATAAAAAATCTGGTCAATAGCTTGAATGATAAAGCGTTCCGCATTTGACATTCTGTAATAGCACAGATTTTCCTTGCAAAATCCTGAGATAATGGCATAATAGATTACGCTTTTAGTTTAATATAATATATTATTTAAATCACAGTTAGCCCCAATTTTTAATAAGTTTGATACCTTTTTCCTACTTAACCCACCTATTTAGTTATAGGTTTGTTGTGGATATTTAGGTAGGACAGACATTAAAACAAACATTTAGTAGAGTTTATAACTTTACACTCTGTTACACTATTAACTCTATTGATACGCCTCTTTGCCTGATTACCTCGCATAAAATTAGATCAAATGATATTTATCCGTATTAATCGATATATTATATAGTAATAAAAAAGACAGATAATATATTATGTAAAAAAATATTTTTAGAATATATTATATCATTTTCACCCTAGAGCCGGAGTGAAAAGTTATGAAGCATAAAATACTCTACTATAAGTGCCATCATTAAAGAATCTTTTTTTATGAATCTTTATAATCAGTTTTAATTATTAAATTTGAAAATTAAATTTCGCAAAATTACATTATTATTAATATTATACTTATTGTTTTAAAACGATATCTACCAAGTAATTATTAAATTAAACCTTTAAAATTCGGTCATAACAACGGTGCTTAAGGGGGGGCTGAAGAGCTCGACATTCAAATATAATTTAGTATAAAAAGGATCTCGGCGTCGTTAACACGTTCATTTAAATCGATCTTTTCGCAAAAATCACTAATCATCGGAGATTTTATTTCAAGAAACATTATTATTATTTTTGATATTGTCGGCCGCTGATCATTAATATTTCATAAACACCTGCAAGATATACGCCGATCAGAAAACAGGGCTGTCATAAGAATTAATATTTTTAAAATGTTAATTTCATCATAGTTTTTAATCAAACCTGTGCAAGTACATACTGATAACTTGGGTGGATTTCGTAGCAAACATACTATTGATATATCTACGGGTATATTATTATTATAACCCAATTCAAATTGAACATATGTTGATACTCAAATACTATTATAGTATGTTTATGACTTCGAGAAAATAATACGATGGTATATAATCCATATCAATTATTTGAAAACATTACATTCGCATGTAAGTACATAATATATAGTGTAAAGATCAGATAATTGTTTACTTTGCAAGATAACATCAAAATGTGTATATACTTATCTAAATGACGAATGACATTCATGAGTGAGCACGGCTGAAAGCTTGGAAATGTGTTTTTTTTCTATTTCAAAATCTTTTAATTGTGTATTATTTTATTACAGATTCAAGGCCAACTTCATATAACTAATAAAAAATACTGTTTGTTTCTACGACTAAAAAAAGACAGGAAGGAAGATGTGTACAAATCACGGCAATCAGAAAGGCCGGCAAATATGGCCGACAATGCGTGATACACAAACATAAAATACACAAAATTACAAACACATTCGAAGTTTGCCGCACACGTACAGACCACGTGATATTTGTTTACGCATAATCGTCGCTTTTCAAAATGGCGAATTTGATTGCCAGATTTTACTGCGATGAATCAGTATGTTCCTTCTTGTCTTTTTTTATTCGTAGGTTTGTGTACTATGTACACCGAGAAATTTCCATTTATAAAATCGGAAACGATTTTTACAGAAGAGTTTTGGAATATAATGCAACCAAAACTGGAAAAAATTCTATCATGGGTGTTGACTTCCTGAATTAGTTAACCCCAGGTCCATGCCACTACGTGAACCACAGTGGATATTAAGCCATTTCCACACTGGCAACAAGTTGCTGGCAACCTCATTAAATTGTACGATACTTACCATAATTGCTTAAGAAATTTTACGATAATTATCATAATTATCGTAAAATCTAACGAGGTTGTCAGCAATTTGTTGCCAGTGTGGACCCGACATTAGATGTACAAAACTTAAATAATATATATTATAAATAAAAATTTAAAATTATAAATATTTATGATTTATGTGATGAAATTAATATGAAATATGAGTCGATCGAGTCGTCGAGCAAGTTTAACAAACAACTTTGACGCGACCTTTTTATATTAACTAGTAGACCAGATAATATTATGGCCCACATGTAAAAAAATCATATTTTCAATTCTCAAGGCCAATTCTGTAGAACGTCCCCTTAAGTAATTTAGAAAACAATGTTATTGACAAATTATGTGCTTGTATCAAAATGAATAAGGGATACTAGTAAATCCTACGAAACAATAAAAAATATATTTTTTTTATATCTCATCGAAATCTAATACTTTATTTCCACATCATTTATTTCACGTTTACATATTGATAATGTTGAAAACTCCTCGAATCCGTATTCTTCGATTAATATAAAACAAAACTCAATAATACACATGCAATATGATGTTCAAGAATTTTGTTTTGACATATTATTAAAAGGCATCAAAGCATATTATGATCTTATTTATATGCCAGGCACGTTAGAGTGTAATAATATTTTAAATTGAAATTCATGTTTCAGTCAATTTATTTTCGAAAGAAGGAAAATACGTAATGAACTTGACTGACTCTCTAAAATGTGTCTCCAAAGAGTTCTTCAGCGATTTGTCAGTATAGCTAAAAGGAAAAACAATTAATATAAATGGCTTTCATAAGAGGTAACATCGAGGGTCGCCGCGAAAGACGAAAGATCGCCTGTACGATGGTCCGATCAAAAGACGCTACAGGTGTCTCAATACCTTCAGTTATATGGAAGGCGGAATGCAGTGGTCGCTTAAAATATATAACTATGACATTTAAAATAAGTCGTGATCCTTAACAGTGATACGTAAAGTGTGAGTTACCAGAAATATTTAGTATCTATATTATGCAGGGCTGGGAATAGGTTGGAACGGACCGGAACGCAGCTCCGGTTCGTAAAATTCTCGAGATTATCGCTGCGTTTCGTGAAAAAAAAGATATTACGTTCTAGTTCATGAGTGATTAAGAAAATAATTTAATTAATTTACATTCCGTATTACTCTTTTTAAACTTGAATACAAAATGCATGTTTTAATATTTTCGGAAAATTACCAAGCGCTCCGATTTGAAAAAATATCAATTTCGAATACTGTGAGCAAGTGAGTTGTCGAAAGTGAGAAGTACTTAATTTAGTCAGTAAGATTCACTAAATTGACACACTCATACGGCCTTATAATTATTAGGAGTTGGCTTCAACTTTAATATTATGAAAATGACAAATATTAATAATAATATTATGTATATTTAAACTACCTATGCATAATGTGTGTAAAAAATATTTTACCTGGTCCCAAAATTCTGAGAAAGCAGGCTTCAGGTATAAAGCTATGCTATCATAGCACTCACTGGAAACAGTAAATATTAGGCAGTTGTAACTCGCCTTGCAAGAGGAATATTGCTTACCGCACTTATATTAACGAATTGTTTGCTTTTATTATTGCCACAGTGTTCACTGATATAACATATACACTCGGGAAAGTGAAAGAGATGAGATGTGGTATCTAGTAGACTGTATATAAGCTGATGAAATATCAAAATTAATATAGTATATAATCCCCTCCCCCTTCCATAAAAAAATAATTAAAATAATTACTACATTACCTACGGACATTTTCCAATGACTACACATTAGATTATATTATCTATTCGAGCGTCGTCCATATATTGTTTTCTAAGGAAGTAGGTATTCATTCAGTGCAGATGGTTTTATTCAAAATTCTCTTTTAATCGCTGTGCGAATGACTTCGGCATAATTGAGTCGGCGAATAAGAATAGTCAACACAAAACGTTCCGAATATAAACGCGTAAAATCGCATCATGCACGGAGCAGTAACGTCTGTAGGTATCTCATCGCGAACTTCAGACAGCATTTGAGAGTTGTTGGAGCTTTCCGTCGACGTTCGAGAGTTATTGGTTTTTCGTGACTCTGTTTTTGTTACATTTTTGCCGGTTTTATTCTACTGCTTTGTTGTGACTTCAAGAAACTTCTTAATCCTAATTAATGTCTCTTTTTCGTCTCATAATATCCAGTGACGTCCCTAGACAAAATGCCGCCCCTAGGCAGCGTCAAAATGCCACCCCATTATACAGTATTTTTTATTATCCTTTCATGACTTCAATATCTAAGAAATACATTATTAACAAAATATATACCACAAAATTTAATTTAAATGTCATCTCTACTTCAATAGACAATATTGCGAGTCCACGGTTTCAGATATATTTAAAAATACACCTGACAACTTTTAAAACTTGCGAATGACTCGCAACAATATTTAGATAAATTAATTAGGTACCTAAGTATGTACCTACCCATAATTCAAATATAATTCGCAAATCTGCACGTGTCATTGTCATCAAGGAGTGATGTCCTAAGACAACGGAAGTTAACTAGACATCGTGAACCCGACAAAAAAATACAGTCTTTTTAAACCTTTTATGCTAATTAATACACTTTGTTTCCAACCAGTGAGTTGAATTTTTTAATGAAAAAACATTTCCGTTATTACTAAGTTTAGGTACCTATTCCTAAATATATTTAATGATTCTCCTCGATTTGCCGCCCTTCGATTAACTGCTGCCCCCAAGCGACGCTCAATCTGCCTACCCCCACGGGACGTCACTGATAATATCACATGGTAAAGAAAAAAATATTTATCAGAAATCATAAAATGAAAAACATAGTTGCTGTATTATCACACGTGTATAGCGCGACCCATTTAATGATGCTCACGGAAGGTAATCACAATATAAAATGTACTTTATTTTAAATATATTCTAAGGGTGTACATACCGTTACCTACATATCTTTTTCGTCTTGCAAAATGGATGCCGGCACAGATCGTGGGTAAAGCGATAGGAGAGGCACGTGCCGTCTTCAGCTCGCGTCGTAATATAAAGCAATAAAAGTTACCTCAATGTATACATTATATTAATACGATAATATGTAGATGGTTAATATACATTGTCGCCTGCCGCATTTTATTATCCGACACAAAGTGGCTTACTTAATTCGAGCGAGCTTTTTTTTGTTTATTTTAATACTCTGCTATGAAGTGATAAAGATAAATTTATGCATCGAAGAACAAAACAAACATGTATGAAAAAATTCTTATTTTGTTACAAAAATGATTTTTTTTTATTATCTTCATAGATAATACAGATATAATCTTATAAGTAGTTTAATAAAAATCACCTTGTATAATATCTATAATAATAATTTAAATAATATGGACTTCTAGCTGATGTTTTCAAGGCAAGAGTTGTAATGTATTAACAAGGTTAACATTGATTCATATGTAGTGTCAATATCAGAATATTATTGGAATTTAATAACATCTCAGATATATTTTATTTTGTTAGCAAATTCCGGCGCGATTTATGATTAGATCGATAGTTTATTTGGTGAAAATTATATGCTTTTAAAATCTAAAACGAATGCTTCTGAAGTAGTTAAAAATTATATATTTAATAAAGTATAATAAGGTAATATCTTATTCTTAGTCGTTCCGTCATTGCTGAGGATCGTGACCATCTGGAAATTCTTGAAAACACGTTTTGGCGCTGTCACCAGAGCGCTGTACATAATATTATATTCTTCCGTTACTACAATGAGCTGTATTATTTAATTTATTTTTGTTAATTTCCGAGATGGGCTGACAGTTGAAAGGAAGGTTATTAGAGATAAACGAAACCTCCTGTTACCTACACAGGTTTGATTTGAGAAATCGAAATGTAAGGTGTTTATAATATAATATATTCAAAATATAATTTTGAATGCTAGAGATATTATGTTGAGTAGGTACAATGAGAAAATATTTTTATACATAAAGAAACCAATTGTTTTAATATTATTCCACTTACGGACATTACAAAATTTTGTAATATGATAATTTCCTTCACCGTTAAATACATATTAAAAAAAATATGTGACTAGTAGGTACTTTTATATAATTTTACTTAAAAATAAAAATATAGATTATTCATTTATGTGATGCTTTATTGTATTTTTTTCAAATAAATAACAAAATCCGGCATATAATTTTTTGATTAATATGGATTACTTTCGCGGACGATATAGGTACGTAACTTTTTTGAGAATATTTAGATCGTGAATATTCTCTGATATAAAACAAACTTGACTTTTAAAATTTTTCATAAAGGAAATATCATTTCCATAAGTGGTACATTCCACATTCTCGAGATGCCTAAGCTACCGTCGACGTCTTTCATATAGCTGGCAGGTAAATCAACGTCATACAAATTTGCGAGTCTCTATTCAAAGAGTTATAAATTTCGCAGGTAAAAATGACACTTTGACGTCGTGGAAATTTGTTACAGGTCGGGGGAGTGACTTGTCAAAAGTGCGTGCGTGATTAATAGTCGGAGAAAAGATCAAAGGAGGGCGCGTGATTTTTGAGATCTTTCATCTCATATTTCATGCGGTTGACAGTGATGCAGATTCGAAAAGTCGCCATTTTGAATACCACATTTTTTTGATACACCATGTATGCAAAAAAAATAAAAAAACTATTGTACCTATTGCTATGAGAAAACTGTTATTGAATAATCAACTGTGCACTATCTTAACCATTGTTTAGTTGTAGGACTTGTAGGTACCTACACTGAAATGAAAAATTAATACTTGCATAAGACATTGAAGAAAAACTTTCGTAGAAGTCTAAATGTACCAAAAATAATCTGAAAAATGCTATGACTAATGGTTAAATCTGTTAAATGGATTATTTTAATACTAACCAATGATCATTTTTTTCTTGCTGTTAATAATAAATAATTGCCACTATTTTAATAAAATACTTGCTAATTTTATTAAAATTCTTGCTGCTTTTGTCTTTATTTACTTATCGAATAATTTGAAGCCTAAATCTATTGCCGATAGTTTCGCGTTATGTGTGGCAAACTTCATGCTATTATCGTTGACATCCATATCGTAAACCGAATTCAATGAAAATTTAAATTCAGTCAAACTGTCAATTTTATAAATTGTTAAATTACCTGTAATAGAGAATCCCTGGTCAAATCATCAAGTGGTATCCAACAGGTAAAAAACATCCTAAATTTAGACCTCATGAGTGATTGACCTATATTTAAGATATAGTTATATTATTATGTTTTGCAGAAGTAGGTTCGTGACATCGGAACGCACACGACTAAGAGTAATAAAATCAACTTGAAAAACCTTCACCTAACACTATATTGATCCAGGCTAATGATGATGGTATTATCTTCAACCTTAATCTATTCACTGTTAGATGAAACTCTCTTCAAGGCTAATTTCATTCCTCTCGACCCTGTTCATTGCTACATGCGTAGGTACTCACAGAAAGCAGAAATTTACTACACCATCTATCTTTCATAGATTATCTACCGCTTGTATACTACTGATGACTAGGTTTGTCTAGCGATTATCCCTTACTCGATATATGGAAGTATACAGTTCATTTTGATTCGTAGTAATTATTTGAACCTATGCTTGCACTGAGAGTTCATGTTTCGCACATATACAGGAATAATTAAGAAAAACATACACTGGTTAAACACTTTGCAACTTTGGAGAAATGGGAGCTCACTATTAAAGACTTTATTCAGATGGCCAAAGCATTCCAACCAGATATCTTTTGCGCATAATTTCCAGAAATATGCATCCTTCTAGTTACAGTTAATGATGATGTTATGTATACATAAGTAATGTAACCTTTTGACTTTGAGTTATTTTCCGATGTTACACCAGAGAGATATAAGTACATAGTAAATTAATTTTAAGGAATGGTGCGACAAATGGACGGACGACGCACGTGATATTATCATCACTCGTATTTATTTTATTTAAAATGTTATAACTCACATTTTTGTCATTTTATAGTTAAATACCTATACCACGTGATTCTAAAGGCAATAATATATATAAAGAAAAATGTTGGGTATCAAAAGTCACTATAAACCATGTGAAAATCGTTGACAACGTTGACTATTGGTGTCATAACTCACATTTATCGATGTATAAACGAACGTTATATTTAACGGCGGATCATCAACGCATCCGAGCAGTGGCGTAACTAGGGTTGGTGTCACCTGTCAGTGATGGGCCGTCACCCGGTGCGGTAAATTTAAACCCTCCCGCCCCACAAACACACACATACATTTTTTCATAAAAACTTATAGGGTATTTAGTGATTTTATATTATAATAACAACACTAACAACGATAATTTTTTTATAAAATATTTACAATAAGGACTACTGTGAGATTGTACTGACAATGTTTCTTGCAAGTTGAAACATGTCTAAGATAGAAACAAGACTGGTCATTGATAAACACTAAAATATGTATCTTCTTTTTGTATATGCGATATGATGCGATAGAACGGGTGGATATAGTAATCCCACTCAACGTAAAATTTCATTTACGTGCTCGCGTTAGTCGCACTTGACCTTCGCCTTCCGAGAAATGAGTCGAAGAATTGTCCATGTGATGGTTTCGTGCATTCGAACAAAACTTAAATCTAGAAATTGCAGGGAATATTGCTTAGGAGTATTATGTTAATGGACACACTCATTCAATAATAAATTTTAAAGGGAGTTCAATACATTTCTTTTAATTACAGAAAACAGTGCTCTAGTGGTTTTTTGCGATTATCTCAAAACTAGATTTTTGGAATATGTGAGTTATGACTCTAGGCAACTCATATACTTGTCATAGCCAACAAAACAAACAAATTTCAAGTAATAGGTACCACTTTAAAAGAATATTTATAACAAAATAAAATTATATATAATGACCGTCGCTTAGCTGTCGCCAGATAGTAAAAGCTTCGCATTTTGGAGTAATTGAATTAACTCTAGGTAATAATTGTAACTTAGTTTAAATTACAAACGCTCAATGTAATATCTATCATAATAATGATTGAACTTGTACTAACTTGCCTGACTTCACTATATCGGTGTGTATTAACGAAGTTACATCTTCTACAGAAAACTAGTTGACAGCTGTTTCGGACTACAGACTCTCCATCAAAACTTACCGTCAGTATCAATAATAATAAAGTGAGTTGTTATAATAATTCAAAGTTCAAATGCCATAGCCAAAGCCTGGAGGGTTCATGAAAAGTTAATACTGAATATTGTAAAACTAATAACGAAGTTTGGCGGTGGTATCAAAGAGTGCCTATTAGACGAAGGTAAGCTATGAGTAAAAACAATAATAGTAATGTGTCATCTAAAGAAATGGAAGTTCGTATTAACAGAATTTGTTTTTACGAGAAATGAATGTCAGCCACTTGCTCAACTTATTAGGTCCATACTCGAACTCATACACAAATTGAAAAAGAATATGTCTACTTACCAGACCCAGGATTCAAACCTGGGACCCACGCTTAACCTGCGCAGCCATCGTAGGTCGTCTGTCTGTTAATACAAAATCTTTAAATACAAACCTCTACTCTGTGGAGGCCCAAAATATCTTATAAGTATTTATTACGTCTTTAAAACATCACGTTTTCCAAAAATCTAATAATTATATATCGATTATCACCGCTTGCAACACAAAAGTTATTCCATGATGAAGACTTAGTAACAATTATAGTTTGGCAGGATAGCTCAGTTTAAAAACGTATTTTTCGTAAATTTTTGGCAGGGTTTGGAAGGTAGTACATAGAAGATAGTACATTATATATTATTATATTGTCTGAAATTACACAAAGACCATATTATTATGTTTATTTTTTTAGACTTCGATCACATGCGTATCAGTTCTTAGAAATATACATACGTCTCGTATTGTATATATACGTAACTGATGAATTCAAATTGGATATTTGGAAATTAAAAAATCGATATGTATCAAAAGCTACACCAGTCATAATCATTATTGACTTACAACCCTTGGCGGGTCTTGGTTTTCGCTGTAAACTGTCTCCATTTTGCAAGATCCAGCGCCGTAGCTTTTCAATTATTTCGACCGAGAGATGAAGCAAGTATAATAATTGAATACATTAAACTTGAAATAGCAACATAATGTAGAGTTTTGTTGAGTTATTATTTTAATATAATACGGATTGAAGAACAAATCAATTTGCACTACTTATGGAAATTATAATATTATAAGTATAACAAAGCCAATGTAATTATTATCACTTATAGAAATTGAGTTCTGGGCTTAAATCTAAGCTCGACTAAAAATAAATGTTTATTTTCGATAAAAAAAATAATATATAATTTTCGATTATTCTGTTATTATATAAGACGATAGTAAAATCTATCTTGCTTTATTTAAAAGTAGAATTACTTATCCGAAAATTATAAGGCTATTAGTAAATAGTATTAAATTATGTTTACAGCTTATTTTTTAAATTCTATGTGAAAATATTATTTTCTGAAAATAAAAATACAAGTACCTACCAAACAAATTATTTATAAACAAAAACTACTGGTATATATATACCCAAGGTTCGGTAAGTAATTACTTTATTACGAATATGTTCAAATTAATATTAATAGTTACTTATGTGTAGATATTATTATCTGCAATCGTTTAAAATTCAATATCTTACGGGTATATTAATTGTATTAATACATCAAATGAAATCCAATATTTGATATTTTACTCGTTCAAAGTTGAATATTTTTAAAAGGAAGTGCACTGTTATTCAGATTAATTTTAAATGTGGCACTATACAAAGCTCACGGCAAGTGGAAGGAAGTTAAAATCCGGTAGAGGCGAAGCGAAAGCTTTTCACTCCATAGAAAATACTATTACTTAGAAACGGAATTTACAAAGCGTTTTGTTTGCAGTGAGACAAAGCAAAGCGGTTGCTGCGTGAGTAGACTTTGTATCAAACAGATATTCCGGTTATAATTAAAACACTTTTACTAAAATGGGTAGGTATATTGGACACGAAAATTGTATTTTTTTATAATTATATATTTTAGTCATTGTAGTTTTATCAAAGATGAGTAAGTACCTATCGATAATTCCTTTTGGGTTTATGAAATATTATAATTACTACCAATATTATGTGATGAAGTTAGAAAAGGAGCTACGTAATGTAGGAAAATAATGGTTGATAAAATTCTTACTGGCCTTAATTAAAACATGTGTCATAAAGCAATATTCATATAATATACTGAAAAACTAGTGAAAACTCATTTTATAAATTATCAACTAAACGGTGAATATCTTGAAAATAAGTATAACCCTATTTAATTTGACACTGTGTATTGTTCCTCTCATCATGTATTATTTGTGATCTCAAGATTCGAGGGTGAAATGTGATTACCCACGGTGGAATAATAGCGGAGAATCTGCGTCTGTCGCTGATTGAAATTCCGCCCCCGGTAACATAAACTTTTTGTTTTTTTTCTCTAAAGTATAATTAAAACGATGACTCCAGTGGATTGGTATTATAGCTAATCACCATTCATCATGAAAAAAAACTACTAGTATAATAAGTAGTGTATTGTCTGCTTAGGATAGAAAATGATAATTATTTACCTTTTGGATTCCACGTGGCATGCGGACGTGATCATATGGACGAGACATAGGGAAATGACGTGACACTCTATTTGCCATAGTTATGCCAACGATAAGTAGTAATGTGGATAATATTATACTATAATATCATAATACCTATTGCCACATACCTATATGTAACTAAAACGCCTGTGTGAATCGAAATATCCCACAATCTGGCCGATTCACAAAAGTATTCAAACCAAATGTAATTTTATCGACTATGATCGTTGTTGGTTTAGTATTGTCAACTCGATAAATAACAAATTAACAAATGCATACTTATTATACAGTTGGACTACTACACTATACATCAACTGAGCGTCATCGATGGAATCATATTCGATTTGCATTACATTATAAAATTTGACTGAAACGTAATGTATTTTTACATCGTATACAATACCGTGCCAGCAAAGGGTTGATAAATTGGAGTGAAATGGTTAAAATATTAAAATCGATAGAAATTGACGATGGAGACCATATCGTCACTGTACAGACAAATTGTCGTAACCCTCACTTTTCACCAAGTGACATTTGATAGCAATGGACTTATTGCATACTCTTACACAAACTGGCCAAGATCTAAAAAAAATATTTCATATCAAAATAATTCAAAACTATTTTTAAACCAAAAAATGACTTGAGAACTCAACAAAAACATTCTTAGATAGGTCAATATTCCGTCGTTTTCGTTCAACTTACAGGGAAGGTATGGAGTAAAGGAGATTAGATTGGAAAAAAACATCCATATCAACTCCGAATTAAATGTGTGTAGCAAATAGATATGTGTAATTATTATAAAAATAAAGTTATGCAGAGATACAAATACAATCGTGTAATAGGAATTCTTAAGTAAAAACATTCCTACTCACTTTGCTACACCTTTTGGTACGGCGTAACGTAACCTCTTAATTATCGCATAAACGCCAAGAATTACTTGCATGTAAATAAAAATCCAATGAACTACGTCGCAGGCAAGATATTTAATATCTGACCGGGTATAGAACATTGTTTAATTATAATATAGTTATAGCTAGTTGCACCTAGATGATAATATTTCAATTTCTTCTATCACACGGAAACCTAATATGAAAAGTAAGTAGTAACCTGAGCGAGGACGGATAATAAATAGTTGGGGTAGATATTTACGTTTTTACTATGGAGTTATGTTGCATGGATATATTTATACCGGCGGCCCTCGACTTTCGAACGTTCTACTTTCGCACATTTCTAAAAATTAAGATTTTTGTTGATAATGCAAAAACTGTGCGTTTCATGCAGTCGCTCCTAGAGTTGGGTTTCGGGAATTCTCGAGAAATTTTCTAGATTTTCCATCCCGAATCTCGAGAATTGAAATTTTGAACATTTCGGGATATCCCGGATCTCGAGAATCTTTTCTCGGGATTCGGGATTTCTTTATTATCAAATAAAAATTGAAAAAACGATTTTCTATATGAAAAAAGTGGACAAAAAACACAAAACGTTCAATGACTGATCGGGGCGTTTAACACAATTAAGCCAACGTTGACTCAAAATGAGCGCAATTTTTGCAACATCAGGGAATTTTGTGTCCCAAAAGCGTACGCGATTGTCAGACACAGCGATTGAAAGTTTGTGTTTTTTGAGATTCCATTTTAAGAAGTAATGTTTTGAATTATTTTTGTTTTCTACTTCTATTTTGTTTGTCTTCTTACATAAATAAAAAAATATTTTTTTAAATTCGCCTATTTTTACACTGATTTTAGGATTTTTACAGGTTTTTTTTTAAATTTCCCGATATCTCCAGAATTCTCGAGAATTCTTTTTTGGCAATCCCGAATCTCGAGATTGAGATTTTCTCGGGAAATACCCAACTCTAGTCGCTCCTCTCTCCTCCGCTCCGCGTTACCTTTTCAAATACGTAAAAGGGTGGCATTAACCTATCTCTTGACAAGTTTATAAAGAAAATATCTGATTGCTAATACGCTTCGTTAATTTTATTACACTCATTAATAAATAAATATTTGAAAGTACACTTTTTGATGTTTTTTTATATCTCTACTTTCGAACATTTAACATTCGAACACATTTTCAAAAACCAATTACGTCGAAACGTATACTGTGAAAAAAATATTTGATTGTCCTGCCTTTTATTATTGTGATAATAATAATAATTATAAGTTGCATACACAAGCTTATTTTATGTTTACATAATATTATTATCTTTAATAGCTACGACAATTTATTACGCATGATTCATCTTTCCATTAGAATCACTACGACAATCACACGATAAGTTGGTGACTCAACTGTTACTATTTAAAATGAGGAGATATATTGATTTGTGAACATTAACATGAATAAAGGAGATAGAGAAATCGATTAAATAAGTCTTTCTGTCAGTCAGCATATAAAGAGAAGCAGAGCAAAAAGCTTATCCTAAATTGCAGGCATCTGCCCCATTTCAACGTTAACTTGTCGTTAGCTCAAAGGTGGCTTTGAAAATTTATAATTATATTTTATATCATTGAATCGTATAGAGCAGGGTTTGCTAAGCGGGGCTCCGCGACGGATATAATCACGGAAAATGTTAAACAAAAAGATCGAATAAGCTAAAAAGATTTCAATCACACTTTAAACTTAGCTTGAAGAATCATTTCAGATTTATAATGAAAAAATTCAACTAGTATCAAAAATTCAAAATGAAATACGAGGAGAAGATAATTAGATTTTACATTCAGAAATCTTCATAGAGAATTACGACGGAAAGTCCTCTTTAGAATATTTTGAACCTTAAATTTAATGTCGATAAACTGACATTTGTATATATTGCTGATATATAGGTACACAAAATTAAATAAGAATCTTTGTAACTCCAAGAAAAAACCATTTTCATTCTTATTTGTGTTGCAATTTTGGATCTCAACTGTAGAGCAAATAACACCACTTTTATTATGAGAATCCGAATTTAAACACGAATTAGAAATTGTGGGGCTTTGCAACAGAATCCCATATCTAAAATTTATCGATTTCTCAGCAAAGACAAAAAACTTTCTCGCGAGTTATTTCATAACATTCTATTAATAATTGTCATTGATGAATTTAAATATAAGTACATGTTTTGAGGTGTATTATATAAAACTGGGATGGTTACATTAAATATAATTTTAAAAAAAATAGGCAAAAGGGGATAGTAAGGTCACTGACATGTGGGGTTTTTTGAAAGAAATAATGCCAAATACATCATTTAGATGACATGTCTGTCATCTTGTAATTATGAATTTCTAAGTAAGTAAAAATTGATAGCTGTAATAAGATATTTTTTTGGTTTTCAAATGCACCATATGGATCAGAGCCATGTAAAATTTGATCAATGAAATACTACAGACGACATTATAGTATAAATATTCTACTTTGAGTAGGAAAACTTTATCAGTTTTAAGATATATAAGTTTTTCGTTCTTCAAACGTACCAACTCAGTGAACTCATTTAATTGTGATTTAATCTTTTGTTTCAGTGAACTGTAAGATCAGTAGGTACCATGAACTTTTTAAGCTAATTTCGGCTATATCGTCGGTGTTTTGTAAAAAAGGCAAATTAACCAAAATGCTATTTTCCAGGAGGAGGATTTTTAACTTTTGAAATTTATTTATTAATTACCTGTGGATGATTATAAATGGCTAACAAGTTTATAATAAATCTTAGAAAGAATACTTAATTTATAATCATCATCATCATCACCATCAGATCCAATGCTGGATGAAGGCCTCTCCAAGCTGTTAATGCAGATAATATGCAGTACAACGCAGCATATCTGTAGCTAATAGAAAAGGGTGCAAGGCGAAACTCTGGCGCCTTAAAACGAGAGACATTTGGCTACGGAAAGGTGGACAGCTTGGACAGCGTGGTGTTTTATGTCCAAAACCTTCAAATGAAATGAAAACTGCCTTTATAATAGGCTATTTTAACTATAATATGATATTTTAAAAGGCCTAATATGTCACATTCGCTTTTTATCCGTAACACTAAGTGGATATTCGCCATTACGATTATCGTTTTTAAGTACTTTCCTGTGGAGATACAAATTCACCGTTTTTACACAACAAAGCTAAGTACCTCACTACATATTGTTTTTTTCATTATAATCTCAATTTCGCCAAAGTGGTTAATTCGCCCTTTTTACAAAACACCAGCGATATGAGCTTACGTATTATTTTAAAGGAATATTAAGATTATTATTCGACGGTTCTTCGATTTCAGCTCGGTGTAAACGATTGAGGACATGTAGTTTTAAATAAACATATTATTATAGTTTTTTGACACAATCCCAGAAGTCATGTACAAATATGTTATATCCGTAAACTGGCGTTAACAAGGTGCTGCAGTATTGAGTATATTCAATATATTGATAATTTTACTATGCAAATTGCTGTTCTTTTCGTATACTTTTATCATTTTATCTCTTTCCAACAGATAGTATACGTCACTTTATTGAAATAACATTGTGCTAAAATGCACGAGGCTGTCAACCTTATGTTAAATTTAAATAGTTAAATAATGTTACCACCCCTCTTATATTATAGCCGTTAACAAGAACTGAGAAAATACAATATTTAGTTCTAATTCCACTTTTTATTATTATTCTGGACCGGATTTGTCCGCTTCACATGGACATTATTAACTAGTCCCCCTGATCTGGACAAACCCGTTCCAGATTAATATTTAAAAGTAAAGTTAAAGTATTGTGTTTTTATTTAATTATCAATATAATTCATGTCCACCATTAATTGACAGTTAACATCATAAAAGAAATTTTGATTAAAAAAGGAGTAAAATGATGTTAACGCGCGTGTTTGAACATGTACCTAACCATTTTTTTTTTATTTTATTAAACGGTACATGTTCAAACACGCGCGTTAACATCATTTTACTCAATTACTTCAACTATAGTTTGTCAATTTATGGCTACGGCCGTATGTTGTAGCTTAACCACTGGGGAATGCCAAAAGAAATGGCGTATTTCAAAAAAACACTACCGTATTCTTAGGTCAATAATTATTATTAAAGCAATCATTATCACACTTGAATGGTCAAAGACATAGCTTATAATTAGTATCTTTAAAATTATCTTCAAATTTGTTAATCTTACCCATTTTTTGAATAATAAAATGCCTAATTCTTGTCAAATTTGGGATCACAGAGATTATCAATATAATTTTTTATCGTACATAAATTTCACTATAATAATGTCGACATAAAATATACTAATGGTTTTATAAATGCGTTTAAAAATTAATAAATGTAAAAAATCTTAACACCACTGCACATGCGTGTACTGAAATATGACTATATTCTAAAACATTAGAGCGAGAGGTTTAAAAGAATACTATTTTATGTAATAAAAATACTTTATACAGTCATCAAATGTTTACAAAAAATATAAAGGATAATAAGACTTAAAAAATATATAAATAGATTATCTACAACGTTTAAAGAATGTCCAGGATCATGCTTTGAAAATGCAATAAAAGTTCAATTTTGACCTACGCTGAGCATGTCCGCCCTTAAAATATATACATTAATACTTGTAACGTCAAGTGGATTTTTGTGCCCTATATTTTTGGAATACACTGAATATATTCAGTTGACGAGAAATTTTAATTTATATAAACAATCAATTTTCACTGTTCGTGAAAATTTGCAGTGTGTTGCGGAAATAAAATTCTCATACAAATTATATTTGACGAATAAAGTTAGGTATATGATAAACAACGATTTTTTAAACCACTGTAAAATGTAAATATAAAAATCTATTGGCAGATGATGGAATATGTGTTAAGATAAATTGCTCTCGTTGACATCACGAAACCGAGTATTTTATAAGGATTCTTAAAAAGAATTAATCTCTACATAAAAATACCAAATCCTAAAACAACTGCGACTTGTTTTCCACCACCTAACATGTCTAAACACCAATTATATAAGCGTATACCATGGGTTAACGAACGTTAGGCGAAAGTCTCAAGAGTAACTTCCCAAGACGTTGTTAGGCGTGCACTGAAGTGGGCGTGATTTCTATTCTGATAAAATAATATACAATATTAAAGACATTTTTCGCGTAATTATAAAAGTAACATTAAAGTTATAAGTAAGTGAAGAAAATGAGTCACTCGCCAATATCTGGTTACGAAAATAGCATTTTTTATTGGGTAAAATAAATAGTTTCAATGCAGTAAAAATAAATAGCATTGAATTGTGTGCTACAGCAGAGAACCAATTCAGAACACATTTTCTGCGAAACGAGAAAAATTGAAACAGTGTAAACCTCATTGGTCGTAACGAGCATTTTACGTACTCCGTTTTGTTGCACGAAGGAAATAACCAGACAAAACTAAAAAAGGAACATAATGAGAGACCATGAATGTAGCAAAAAATAAAAAAGAGAAAGGGAGAAGAAAATTTCTTGTGGTTGGCTTATACCTCACACTCTTAACTCTTCTATGCTATATAATACAATTACCAAACCCAGAGTTTCTGCTTTTCTTACAGTGATGGATTGAGGTAATGATTTGAATGTGTGAAATTTATAAGCTTCGATGTATTTCTGCCCCCTTTCCAAATTGTTATTGTATTCATGACACTACGTATTGTGAAACATCTGGGTACCTCTTCTATAATTTTTCTAACACTGAATACCCCTCGTCAAAAAAAAAATGCAATACTTTAATAACAATCAAAATATTTTTTTCCCTTTTTTAGTACATAAATAACAAAATAACAATAACGAAAAATAAAATTCATTCATAATAAAATATAAATAAAATAAATAAAAGTCATATTATAAATAACATTCATACAATCAATGAGAAGAATGAAATTGTTTATGTTGAGACAGATAGTCATAATTTTCAATGTTTAAAAAGCAACTTCACATAGATATAAAGTTGGAAAAGCCAAGATGTATTTCAGGACTTTCTCTGTTAAAACTGGATCATTTGCAACCAGAATGATGTTAAATTACACCCATTATATTTATTTTTCAAGAATCCGTCTGAAGCTAATTCTAACAATTGCTGTTCTTCCGCATGCGATAAGCCTTCTAGCATGTATGTACCCCAGGGGGAACGCGTAACACACTTTGGGAAACACTTATTTAATGGAATAGTCGAATGTAATATTGTACTACTATGATATAATAACCATTTGAAAGAGACTCATGTAAATTAACATAAAAAGATTTCCCAAAGTCTCCATAAGTATCATCATATTTTTTATGTATGAACCTGATAAGTGATAACAAACTTAGAAATCGGGAGCATCAGTTGTTTGTCAAAACATGAAATAATATGTCAAAATAGTTCTCCCACATACATGTAGCTTACGTTGGTGGGAATGAATTGAATACGTTAGTTGGAATACTATTAGTCGTTTATGAAGTAATTGTTGCGGTTCGCATCTTGCGTCTGGTAATAAAGTATGTGCATATTGTTTTAAATATGTGTTCGATCCTATTCAAGGACAAAGTAGGTCGGATAAGCAGTCATATTAATAAAGTTTGTAGAGACCTATTTGTTTAAATTCAGATCGTATTTATGTTACTTTTTGAAATGAAAAAAAAATAGTGATATCTAAATTCAATATGTTTGGCCAAAACTATACGTATTCGACAGATTCATGTTACAACCCTGACACCTTTATTTTCTTACCTTAGCTTTACTTCAACGTGTACACACAACTCGCGGAATTCAGTTTGCAAAGTTATCCCATCCCATAAGGCTGAGGGCGAGATAGCTATACCAGCACAGGTATACTTAGCTATACCAAGAGAGGGCCTCGGCTTTAGCAGTTAGGATAGTTAGAGATACCCTCCGTGCGCCGGCTGGCAGACTTAGCCTACGTGCTCCGGGAGTTATTACTGAGAACTTTGGGCAGGGTTGCAACACTGCTATGAATGTGGTTCGACGGCTGATCTTGAATGGTTAGAGATGAGTCGAGAAGTTTACAAGTTAAAATAGGTGAGAGGGTGTTTCCCATAGTATAGAAACTATTTTTTTTATAATATGATTGAAAATGAAAACATACGAATATGAATGAAAAAAATATGTAAACAATACTTTATATCGATTATAAGTTTGCAATTTGTTAAAATTTAGCTCTTCTTTTTGGTCGTACACTCATGGCTGAGGATCATGACCACTTTTTAATTTTGCCATCCTTTGAGCGACCAAGACTTTCCATCCTTCTCGATCTTTCGCTTCTCTCAGGGCATAATGAATGGTGACCCCAGTCAGCTCCTTCATTTGTCGCTCCAACGCGCGGATGCTCTTCTTCTGCTTTGCCTTTCCTGGAGGCCACCCAAAACCACCAGTCTCTTCAGGTTGTCCGGTCCGCACCGGACAATATGTCCAAAAAACTGCAGAATTCGTCTCAGACATATTGTCGAAAGCTGTTCCTTTATTTGCAGTCTTTGGATGAATGACTGATTTATCCTGTGCTCCGTTCAAGAAATACAAGGCATTCGGCGCCAACGCCACATCACAAAGGAATCAATCGTCTTGCGCTCCTTTGCCTTCAGATTTATCATGTTGACATAATCAAGATGAATCGATGAATTATCATAATTATTTTGGCATCAAGCCCATTCGCTGCAGACCTTTTATTTAATATTAAATTACCACGTTTAAATAACATGCTAATTATATCTAATGCCCACCTGTCGGACAACGCATCAGTTATTAAAGTTATGGATTGCTTTTAAGCTCGGTTATCACTTAAGAATGAATGCGATGTAAATTGAGTCAATTAGTAGGTTAACGCTGAATTCCAAGTGTATAGGTAATATAACAATTCCGTCGCAATTTACACAATATTAGAAGACTGCGCTGTATGGGCCAATTACAGTATATCAATGAGCTTAAACTAGCAAAGTAGGCAATTTTAATCAATATGTGTTAAAAGGAAAATGCCAAAAATTGTCTATCTAAAATCTAAATAGAGCCTACCGTTTGCCTGGCATATCAAATTTGAATGTGTGTTTTAATTTATGAAAGGAATCCGTAAAGGTTCTCATAATAAAAATTCGAAAATACCAAAAATACCATAAATATATCAATATTATATTTCTTCACTGTGTGCATTCCGTTCCATCGCGTTAAGCTGATATAATTTTGAAATCATTAATAATTTAAATGAAACAGAGGGATGGTACCTACAAAGTTGCCAACCCTGTACATCTTTCTGAACAAAAAAGCTTCCTCAAAAGCTCGAAAACGTCTCAAGATACCCCAAAGTGAGTGTCGATGGTTTCAATTTAAATTAGCTTTTTTCCTTAGCACGCAAAGAAAGTTGGAAATTTGTTGTCAATGAAGTCACGGCAAGCGGAAAAGTTTTTCAAATATAGTGACGTAAATAGCATTTCATTACTTTTTTACGTTCAAATTACTATTTTGTAGGTACAAAATTAATTATTTTGATACATAAAATTTAAACTTATGTATTGCGAACTCTGATGAAACTGCGAAACATCCAAATCTGTTTTTTCTTTGTGAAATATTTTATAAAATATGTAATTGGTTTCCTTCATATTATTATGTACAGTGTACACAGTCGAAATTACGCATGAACTGGTTAGTGGCTTGTAGGGATACTAGCCCCAATTCTACGGGTATATATTATTTAGGCTATCCTAACTAACTTAGCTTTTAGTTTTTTGCATAATTTCTAGTACTATACGGCATTATAATACTCGTATTATAATATATGTATAATAATATTACCGCGTATAAAAAAATATTACTATGAAAAACTCAAAAACATATCCATTAAAAAAACTTTCACCGAATGGGATATACTCATACTTATCTTATCTTCTTCTTCTCGGTCGTTCCCTCATGGGTGAGGATCGTGACTACCTTTGAATTTCATCAACTTTTGAGCGTCCACGACTTTCCATCCTTCTCGATCCTCTGTTGTTCTCAGGCCAGAGTGAATGCTGTCCCCAGTCAGCTCCTTCATTTGGTCGCTCCAGTGCGCCAACAAAAAAGCAAGAGTAGTATTATTTAAAAAACATATTTTTGTTTCATTATAATAAGATGGCTTTGAGAGCACTCAATATGATTAACACAACGCCTCTTCAAGTGTAAGTGCGACATTACCTGTTTGACGGTTTAGTACTGCCGATTAGTTTAAGTTAGGCATTAATAATATAAGTAAATGTATTACAAGTAAGTAATCCTATTAAGGCCACATTAACTGCTCATTCCATACTCTAAAGTTAAAACAATACAACACGAAAATTTCTAGAGCACTCGGTGGCAACTAGACTCTATTATAATCCTGACTCGGAGACTCATTGTTAAGCTGACTCGAGAGAGATTACAGGTGCTTTTAGAGTCAAGAGCAATTATACAGATAGGAAAACCGGTGTGTTGTTTCGGCCACTTCGCATTTGGTGTTCGGCGATAAATGCAACGAGCTTTGTGTTAATTTACCCAAAAAGATAAATCAGGGAATACAAAATTAAAACTAACGAAAAAAAACTTAAGCAGACATATTTATGCTGTCACATTTTTCTCCTGAAAGAGGAAAATGTTTATAGCAACACGTACTAGACCGAGTGCTGGGATTGAATCTGTTTGAAAAATATGATATACCTACGCATATTATTTTGTGATTCGTCTACCTGGGACGATAGTATACACAAAAAGTCATAGTGCTAGGCCAGTAAATGGTCAAGTCTCCCATCCACTCTGTAACTTGGTACTTGATGGGTACCGCGCGCATATCTCTTTTTCGACTGGGTAATATGATAGACGCAATTTCTTTTGCGATTCGGCTACCTGAGACGACAGTATACACTGAGAGCCGCTACACACGGGACACCTGTGGCAAGAGCGAGATTCCACATTTACATATAAATGAACGCGACACTCGTGTGTCTCCGTCTGAACGCGCCCACTAAATTATGACCGCTCGACACACTGGTGGCTGGACACAGGTGTTCCGTGTGAAACAGCTCTAAAAGTCTTAAGTAGATTAAATAAATCCGTAGTATCCTGAGTCGTCCAATGTTTGTAATTATGTAATATATTTTTCGCTACTCACAATTTGTGGTATCTCTCAAAATAAGTACGAATTGTTACCTAGAACTGATTCGCTGATTGTACCATGATTATGAATCTCTAGCTCATTTGATATGTATGTAGTTTAACATTAGTTTATTTTGATATAGAACTACTTTTCGACTGCCATTGCGCCTACAATGGATAAGTAGTAACGTGGCTGTTTATGAAATTGAAAGCTCAGAAATTCAAATTTTGTTTATAAATGTATGTTTGGACCTAAAGTAAGGACCTAATAGGTTGAGCAAATGTGCAGTAGGTAGCTAACAACTGTTACTCGTTACTTTGTTGTTGTTGTTAAAAACCTTTTTCGTGAGACATCACGTTCACATACGATTGTAAAAAACGTTTCGGTAGTTCGTTCAATCATGTCTTTGCTCGTTTTACGATAATAATACACTATTTTGATCCTTATCAAAATAAACAATAAAGTAGTACCAACTAAAATATCTGATAACTATAGTATATAATTGAATAAATAGGTATACTATAATAGAAAAGGTACCGACCGTAACTTTCTTTTAGTAATATATTGTAATGTATTATGAAATTCATAGAATTAAATCCTTCAGTATCAAGTAAATAATATACATCAATAAATTAATAGATCTAGAACTCTCTATAGGATTTACAAAGGCACACCAGCTGGCACTCGACCTCTTGGCCGCCCTCGACGGAGATGGGCGGACAACATTCAAAGAGGTGCGGAAAGGCTGGGGATAGTCAACTGGGAAAAGAGAGCGCTGGACAGAGATGCCTGGAGAAACGTTGTGCAGTCGGCCATGGACCTGAACGGCCCCTAGCGCCAGTTTAATAATAATAATAATAAATTAATATACTTTACCTGCCATCGGTGATGTCAATTGGAATTGCAAGAACTGTGTTCAAATAAATTTCTCATTTCATCAGCGGTGACTAACTTACATTAGGTTATATTATGTTGTATCCATTCGCACCCATCTTCAAATATATATATTTTTGGAGGAGTGTTTCTATGGGACATCCGTGTTTGGAGCACTGTGCCGCAAATAAAGCATCTTTACGGAATTATAGGTCTTTTGTAATTTCGCAGTATCACAGTTCATCGTGAGCTATGTTGAGTCGAGGCGGACGTATAGCATTGAGATACAAAATGAAGCATTGTTCGTGGAGTATTGCAGACAGTAATGACAGTAGGTATGGCAGTAGGTATGGCAGTAAATTGGATTCAATAAGACCATTAATTGATATTGATATTGATATTGATATTGATATTGATTGGTATCAAATATCTGATAATAACACTGTCATCATTATCAGATATTTTCTAGGTACGAATTTTAAGGTACCATTACCTAGCTAAACCACATTTGAATACTTCTGAATATTATAATTATAACTATGTACCTATATGAATACGTGTATTAATTAAGGCGCTAAGTACCAAAAAAATTAAAACTGACATTTTTATAGAAAAATGTTCTACATACCAACGCCAATAACTTCAACTATAGTCTAAGTGCCTCAAGCAAGTCAAAAAAATACAGCAAAATAATTAAACCTGTCGACGTTGTAAGTCCGTTGGCGTGTTTTATTTATAATGGTGTAAGTAGCACTGTAGTGGTCAATGGCATTCAATATAAAATAGCTGACGATGGTGTGTTGACACTTTCGAGTTCTTAATACCTAAAATTATAGAAGCTGCCGTGATTGATTCACACTGTAAAACTACATTTTTCAAAAGGTCTGCTTCATGAAATTTTACTGCACTGACTCGGTATTTTGTAACTACAGGCAATACTACTTTTTGGTACTTAGAGCCTTATTTAATACACGTATTCATGATATGATTGTATTTCTGATTTAGACATGAATCCTATACGACCATCGGTTTCCTATACAACATTTCAAGGTGGATTGTGATAAGCTAACTGCATAAGTACATACAATTATTTGGACATAGTAGGAAACAAGTGACAAAGCCATTGACAGTTTAGTAAAGTTGAAGTAAATTAAATCTCATTATAAAAATATAAATTTGGTCGATGGAATATACGTGTACCTACTCGTATGTTGTATTTTATCAATTTTTTTGAAAGCTCAAATCAAGCATTGAATGCTACTCATATATTATTAAATTATTATTATTACATACAATCTACATCCACTGAATAGAATATTATAAATTGAAATGAAGAACCCGCACAGTAGCAGGCATTCAAATTTTTGCCATTGTCGTAAAACATTTTACAAGTTGAATAAAATTGACAGTACAAAACGTGCCTTTATCCGATTATCTGTCGCAAGCGAAGTCAGGATATTCTGCTCTCGTATTTCCTTTCCAACATTAGCCGACTTGATTTGTGACACATTTTAAATGCAAGAAAAAAATGAGTTTTTTTATGCCAGACAGTCCTCAACACGCTCAAATACGCCGACATTATATTGTGATAAAAAAAATTAAATATATTCAAGAAGTACCCGTATCATTTTTGTTTTGACTTCAGTAATTATTTAATGTACACCTTTCAAAGTGATAATATAGACCAGGGGTGAAAACCTATAGCGTGCGTAGTGCGTACTACATATGGCAATTGCGAAAATTCTGCTACCATGCAAAAAAATTGTAGACGAAATTAATTTTATAATATATGTATATAATACTTAAGTACATATTATTATATGATATAATAAAATTTAAATAATACGTATGTTTAACTTACTTCAAGGTGAAATGCTGCGCGAATAATATGCTATACGGTCATCTGTTTCAAATCCCACAACATACAGTGAACTGTATACGTACATTTATTAACATGTAACCGTAAATTACATGTATAATCTTACTATGTGGCCAAATCTTTTTTTCCATATTATGTATCTATGCATTTCTTATTGTATTGGCGGTGGCTTTTAGATTAAAGAGAAATTATCACGTCAACTCAGGAGCGGAGTATATGGGCGACGAAAGGGTAACAATAGAATAATATAAGGCATTTGGGCGTTTATTTAATTCAACTTAACAATTATCTACCTATTATTAATGTGATGGGTAAAAGTAGGTTGATTACTTGGTTTGGTCATAAACGGAAAATATGGGTCTCCACTGAGTTAATATTATCAATCTTGTTGTATTTTGTGTTATGAATAATTAATATAGTTATCCATTCGCTCTATCCAATGAGCCCTTGGTCTGGATCTTACATTGGGTTTGAGACAAATCTGAATTTACCAGACACGGTTTTCGTTCCCTATGATTAGATATGTATATTTTGTCACTACACTACTGCGGGCCCAATTTGATAGACAACGATGTTAAAAAATAAGTAGTTGTATATTAAATGTAACAAAATACACGATTTGTCCTCATTGGGTAGGTGTATTTAAAAATTGATCGCCCAAAAGATTGCACTGCCCCAGACGTCGCAACATCAGATAGGGCGAAAGAGGTAGGCGGATTTTCCCTCGCTCCAACTCTGGCGTAGGTAGCACTTCACTCTCTTACCGCCAGATGTCTTACAGGTATTTTAAAATTTAAATAAGCCCAACAGAGTGCCAATAAATCTGGTCTAAACTTCACGTCAAGGCGGTACAGCATCGCACAAAAGTATGTGCATAATATTAAAATATAATTTATTTTGTGAAAGTTTCTTCATAATGATACTAACCTAACATAACCGGAAGCTTTTTTGACATAATTATTTGAATGGAAAATATTAACTAACAATAATTTTATTAATAACGTAAACATTACATATTTAATAATAGTAAACACATATTATAATCATTATTGAAATATCTTTAAGGTAAAACAAATAAAGTATTGAATAAAACAAAATTATTCCTCAGAAACACATTGATTCGATTTTTAAAACTTTAATCTAACGAACAGTCAAATATAAATATTACGAGGGTGGGTCAATAAGTCCTTAGAAAAGCCGACAGGTGGCGCGACTAGTACTGCAAGCGGTTTGTTTTCATGCAGCGGCACTACCGATTCAGTATGCTGCGAAGTTTCAATCAGATTGGTCGGGTTGTTGTGTGTTTCTCGTACATTTAAAAAAAAAATTTGCTTGTGGAAAATGGAAAAATGGAAAATGGAGAAAATTGAGTTTAGAGTTGTTATTAAACATTTTAATATAAAAGGGTTAACAGCAAAGGAAATAAAAAATGAGTTGGATTTAGTTCACGGCATATCTGCTCCTTCACTTGCAACTATTTATAACTGGTTAAATGAATTTAAACGTGGTCGTACATCAACAAAGGATGAACCACGCTCAGGACGTCCTGTAGAGGTGACTACACCAGAAATGATCAATAAAATCCACGATATGGTGTTAAGTGACCGAAGATTAAAGTTGAGTGAGATAATTGAGGTTACAGGGATCTCAAAAGGTAGCGTCATTTCTATTTTACATGACAAATTGGGCATGAAAAATATTTCTGCAAGATGGGTGCCGCGTTTGCTCACAGTCGACAATAAACGCAGTAGGGTGGTGGCCTCTAAAGCCCTGTTGTCGCTCATGCAACGCAATCCGGATAAATTTTTTCGTCGCTTTGTGACTGTAGATGAAACATGGATACACCACTATACTCCCGAGACGAAAGAACAGTCAAAGCAGTGGATTGCGAAGGCAAACCATGTCCAAAGAAGGCGAAAACCGTAAAATCAGCTGGTAAGGTTATGGCTACTGTATTTTGGGATGCACGTGAAATTATTTTCGTTGACTATTTGGAAAAAGGAAAAACAATAACAGGGGATTATTATGCATCTTTATTGGACCAACTAAAAAACAAAATTGAAGAAAAACGGCCTCATTTAAACAGGAAAAAAATCCTCTTTCATCAGGACAATGCCCGTGTTCACACATGTTTACGATCAATGGCTAAAATTGAAGAATTGAAGTTCGAATTGGTCGACCACCCACCGTATTCGCCAGATTTAGCCCCCAGTGACTTTTTCCTTTTCCCAAACTTAAAAAAATGGCTAAGTGGACAACGTTTTTTTTCAAATGAAGAAGTCATCGATCGGACAAATGCTTATTTTGAGGACCTTCCGAAAACTTATTTTTCTGACGGTTTAAAAAAAATTGAGAAACGTCTAACCAAGTGTATTGAGCTCCAAGGAAATTATGTTGAGAAATAAAAAAAAAATACAAAAATAAAACCTGTTTTAATGCTTTTTTCTAAGGAATTATTGACCCACCCTCGTAGCACAGATACCAGCTCACTATAATTGCATTCACTATCCTTAATCTCTCGATTCATCACCAATAATGATTTCGTATTTGAACTTAAGGTGAATGCACCGCCTACCAGAGGCACCTTATTTAAAAAATATGCAGCTTGCAATTTGAGACAACTTATTTATAACTTACAATTTGAAGTATTAATTTTAAGTTATTAGTATTATGAAATTAATCAATACGTACCATAAACATTAAAAATAAAAAAAAGTTCGGGTCAATGGATAATGTCACAATAAAAAAAAACGTTATACATGGGAATTCGTCTTTAAGGGTCCCAATCTTCACAATAATGTTTATGGTTAAAATTTACAGGTAAATACAACGAAAATATTTTGGAATGATTCATAGTTTTTCAATTTATATTTATTTTTAAATATTATATTTCATACGTTTAACTTGAAATACTGCTTGTTTATATCAAATCTAATTTCAATATGGCCACAAAATTGAAGATTGATTCACTATTTTTAGTGAATTAAATTTGATGGCAAAATAAAACCCCATAAGTGTAGGAAGATTGCGCTTTTGTAACTTCGTGGCCTATATAATATAATTGCAAGCTCTAGGAGTGATCGACTGGATAAAGAGAGCGGAGCATCAGGTAGAGTGGCGGAGTCTGCTTGAGATGATGCAATGAGAAGTTGGCTGTAGTGCCAGAGAAGAAAAAGTGAGTTAAAATATGTTCAATACATACATATTTTAATTATACATATTTTACAATCATAAAAACATCGTCCTTAATGTGATTGCAAATAATATACTCTCAATATAGAAATAAGCTGGAATAAAATGTTAAATCTCTCAAAACTAGTTTGAACGTATCGCATTAAAAGCTTTTAAATGGATTCGCCAACGCATGATCAGAAATCAGATTGAATTTTCAAAATATACAGGTTTACCTTCGTGAATATAGTATACTTACAGTTTACTCTCAATACCTATGACACATTTAAATTTTAAGATAAGTGAAACTTGGTACCGCTAAGTGGATGAATAATAAAAACGTATATAAATTAAATTAACGACGGCATCATTATCGCTTCATTCAATTATAAATATTTTTATATTTGTGAAGTAATTATAATAAGACTAGGGATTTCAATCCCGGGATCCCGAACTATTTTCGATACCTATGAATCCCGGGATTGGTAAAAATAATCCCGAAAATTTCGGGATTTGTTTTTTTATCAATTTTTATGGAAAATAAAATAAAAACGAAAATATAACAGAAAAAATAGTTTTAATAACATAAATACATTAGAAATAATCTTATTACATTATCGTTTCATAAATAAATAAAATTGTTTTACTTTCACATTATTATTATATAACACTATTATTTACTCCATTAAACCTACGTATTTCCAATATTGAACTTCTTTTCTTCTTTCGACCATGTCCGGTCCTAATAGGATCATATGGACCTCCACAGAGTAGAGGTTTGTATTGACAGATTTTGTTTTTTAAGAGAAATCAATGTCAGCCACCTGGACTATAATAACGCCGTGGGTCCCAGGTTTGAACCCTGGGTCTGGCAAGTACACATAGATTGAACTTACACAATATTAACAATAAATGTCTTAAAACTTGTACTAAAATTTTATTTGACCGATTTTATCAACGTTATTTGTGTATATAAAAAAATTATATTAACTATTGAAAAAAAGCCAATCCCGGGACCAGTCGCGGGATCCCGGGATCAAGATTTTGGCTCGGGATTGGATTCCCTAAATAAGACCGATCGCTGTGATCGAGTGGCAGATTATTCAATTCTGAAACCATGGGTTGCAAGTTCAAATCTCACGTCTGCCAAATGCAAATTAAATGTTGTTATCTGGTATAGATCTAGGACGCTACCGACTGGACAGTTGGGCAACTTACTCACTTCTTTCACTGAACTGCATCATAATTACAATTCGGCCGATTCGTCCTATTATTATTTGTTTTTACAATGTGTCCTTGGATCCTGGCCGAAGGCCTAATAGAATTAGTGATACCTAATAAATGTATGTCTGGACTCTGGACTAACTTTGACACCTGATTGTCCAATCAATGATGGTTTATAATAACATGTATTCATTTCTATGGGAGATGTTTATAAAGGAAACATACACAGAAACCAGAAACAGTACATTTTAAGGCTAGTACAGATCTGTATACGCTTTTTTACCCCTAAAAAAATTGATTGAAACTCAATACATATTTACATTTAAAAAATATTGCTATAAAATTAAATGTACTTTGGACTATTAAACCAATATTGACGAAACTTTCACAGCTTATAGACTACATCGTTGGTGCAAATTAAATAGAGCTTCATTTAGATATCTCAGCAGGTTTCGAGTCAAAGATAAAAACTGTTCGAAAATAGTGTATTTTTGGAAGTAGCGTTTGCGAGTAGGCAAAGTGTTCACGATAACAGCTGTGGAGTGGTGGAGTACGAGAGAGAGTGGTCTATATCCAACCATTGTTGTCACGTGGTTTCACTTGAGTTTTCAGTTGTGAGATATTTGTGTATGCGTTTGTTGCATGTTCACAGAAATGAAACGACTGGCCAAAGGGACGTACGCTGAGATCCAATCATTGTTTACCTCATTAAGAGCCGAGCCACACCGGGCGACTCTGGTCTCGAGACCAGACCGATGCATGCAGTTATATGGACCATTGCACACCTGGTCGCCCAGTAATCGCGCAAGCAATAAAGTCGCGCGATCAGTAAAATCTCGTTCGTGCGCTCGGTCTGGTCTCCCGGTCTCTCTGGTCGGGCGATCTGTAGCGTTGTATGAAAACATATAGCTATTTATTGAGCGCTGCCACACTAAGCGACCAGTCGCCGGCAGCCACGCCGCAATTTTTGCGTAATTGCGTGTACATTCATTATTATTATTGGCTGCCTCTTGGTCGCCGGCAAGTCACTCGAGACCAGAGTCGCCCGGTGTGGCTCGACACTAACAGATTTGGAAAAAATAGTTTTCATTCTCTATATCTGTCAGATTATATTTCTGTATACTATGACAATAAATACAAAATTAATGTGCATTTCTAAAAATGCGTTATAAGTAGTAGATTCTATTTTTGTGTTTATGATACAATTTGCATTTGGTACTAATAATAATCAACGTATTACTATAATCGAGTATTTAACCGATACTATTCATAAGAAGTAACTCGCAATCAATGAATGACTTCCAATTATAAGATAATCATATATGTGTCGCTAGATTTCAAAATCAGCCAAGTCCATAATAGATGAATAGGAGAAAAACAGCTTTTTGTTTTCTCAAATACACAGTCACAAGGGTGAAAGTTTATATTATTTCGAGTATAGAATATTTAAAATTAATAATTTCCACATTTTGATAATGCAGGAATATTAGAAAGCAGTAGCTCTTCAGCAATTCACAAAAAAGTCAAAAATACATAAAGGTGGACTTGGCTGATTTTGAAAATTTTATGAAATCTTGTCTAATTAGCAGTAGCAACTTAATGCGTGATAGTCAACTAGAAGGTTGGGTGTTAGTAGAACATGACCACGGGTATCATATTTTGTGGTCTCTCAACCGCGATGTTGGTCGTTCGCGATGCACCAATGCATTGTCACCACTGCAGGCCGGAAACAGACCTCGTATGATCAGGCTCATATGAAGTGGCTCCAGGAATTATAAATTTGTTGATATTCAAATATAGATACCTACATATATCTACTGCATGAGAATTTATTTATTAGACACAGGGTTGTATCTCTTATTTATAAATTACTTATGAAAATATTGCTCAAGGGCGGAATACGTTTCTAGCATCACTCTCCACTACCTTTTTTCATTTAGTTTGGATCACTAGCTGGAAACATCGTGGGTTCAGATCTTTTTTTATCCCGTCCCTCCAGTTTTGTCGACGTTCGGCTCGACGAACACCGCTGTATATAGTATCTTCTTCTTCTGCTTCGGCCATATCCGCTCCTTAGTTGGAGCATATGGACACCACAAGGCGCCTCCAAGAATTCCTGTCGCTCGCCAGTCCTCTTGCATCGTTCCAAGTCAAACCAGCATCCTGTATACACTTTATAGATATTATTTAGCGGCCTTCCAGGACGACGGAATCCGCTTGGCTTGAAAAACAGGCAAACCAGGTTGAAATTCTGTTCTGGCATCCGCAGCACGTGGCTGAGCCAGTTTCAACATCGCATATTCACCCTCAGCATGATGAGAGGCTAATTGGTGCGTTCTCTTATCTCATCGTTGCTTCTAGTCACACCACCGCACACCCAGTATCCGTCGCAAACGTCTGTTTCCGAAGCTCAGTACAAGGTTGCTCTGAGCCTTCGTGAGGTACAATGATTCGCTACCGTAAAGCAGCACCATCAGAATGGGAAAACAGTAACGCAGCACCGTCAGAAATAGGCCACATTTTGTTTTGGTAGTACAATCGTGAGTCCCAGACACTTGAATATTGCTCCAGCCATTCCCATTCGGATAGCTCTCCCTCTCTGCAAAATGGCATCTCCCGTGATGTGTACCCCCAGGTATTTAAAGCTGTCAACGCTCTCGATGTTTTGTCCCTCGCTAATCAAAGGTAAATCATAAGGGTATAATATAATTCTGGTTAATTTAACAAGCCTTGCTGCTCAATAGTATAATATATGACTGAAGTTTCTTTATGGAATCAAATGATGTATAACATATTGTATATCCAGATGTTGATCACATCAACAAGCACCTTTTAAATTAAAACGTTGTTGTATAAAATCTTTATGGTTGATTGTGATATAAATGTAATTTCTTGAAAATTTAATATAACTAATATAATCGAGAGTTTGGCGACAAATTGTTAAGCAAGTAACTCACCGGAAACTGCGCATCTGTCCAATGCAGAATATGCAACGGCGAGCAACTGCGGGAGGCCGCCTCCAAATTCCTAACCTATGCACAGCAGTACTAAGCATGCTCGCAATGCGAAGAGAATATTGTATGAGAGCAGTCTACGTGGAAAATTAATGCATATTGTAATGTTAACATACTGTACAGCTTGAAGAGGTAAATTTATGATTTCACCGTGCCATTTATTGGTCACGGTAAACTGATATGACGTGACGATTAAAGCCATGGAAATGATGACTGCCATTTATTTCGTCTTGAATTTGAATTTAATACAGAAACTGGATTGTCCAATCGTATGACATAATTAACAACTGTCATAGTAGTGTAGTATTGCCTGGGATATTGTTTCCTACATAACACAATCTGCCACAAACCGTGTTCCATTGAGGATTTAAGGTTATATTTTTGATCTGTATATTACAATACGCAGATGACTTTAGTCACCTCAGCAAATGTCACAAAATGACAAAAGATCCAAAGACAATAACAATCATCAATAATATACTGACAATGGTGTTATGTATGTAAGAAAGCAACTGAATTGTACTGAAGAGTAAGCATAAAATAAATATTCATGACTAAAATGTTTTATACTAACTACTGTAATCCCTTGCTTGTAGAATAAATTTAAAATGGAGAACATTAGTCAAGTGTAACAGATATTTTCACTTTCGGAAAATGTAATATTGAACTCATTTTTCATTGAAAGTCAGAAAATTAATAAGTAAAGGCGCGAGCAAGAAAATGATATGTCGAACGTACAGTCGCAGTGCTATAAATGAATGTACCTAACCGTGAACTAACTAATTTTTTCACTTTTGTACCAGAAATCTTTTATTTTTTTAATGAAATTGAATAAGTATATCAAATCGTCACCCGATTTTCAACTTATTCTAAAGGGGAAAAAATCTTTGAATTGACATCGGATTACAAATGGTGCAGTTTTAGTTGCAATTCGTATTTCATCAATAGGTTTAAATCTTTGCTGCCAAGAATGTCGCTCTAACGTACCAATATGTATATCGACATCGTATTATATTATTAAGATTTAATCTCCCAACTAGATTGAATAACGAGCAATAAATCGAGCACAAATAAGTCAGAACTGTGGTGTCGAAAATTTAAATGTATCAAGTATCTGTAGTAGTATCTGTTAATAGTCAAAATATTTGTGCGCACCGGAATCTTGGGTAATTCTTACTGCGCTAATCACAACATTTTTCCAGTGCGATTTTAATCCGTTACACCAAATAATAAAATTCTGGCAAAATTATCTAATAGCTCTTACAAAGCTATAGGTACCAGTTCATATCATGTGACGTCTTTAGAAGTTGCTCTTTGGATACTCCCGCCAACTAGACAACTGACGTTAGTTACGACCGTATAACGGATATTAACACGTGACGGGTTGTAGAGAGGAAGCAATTCACAAGATCGAAATATTGATTTATCATTGATTTTTTTGGTTATTGATAGTAAGGAGTGAGAGCCAAAAGCTAAAAACCATGTAGAATCCAGTAGCAGGTTACGGAATGGTTAAAAATGTTCACATACCGTAAATAATACCTCTGTTAATGATGTTTATTGCCAATTAAATATAAGTAAATACAATTAAAAAATATATACTTAGAACTAAAGAATGAACAGGACCGAATCCATCTGTAACATAAAATGATATGATAGAATTGTTAACCTAACGTAATGAACAATAATATTTCAGAAAACACAAAAGTAAGTCATACGATACACTAAGTTTTACACATATGGTGGAAAGCCAAAGATTGTTCGCGTCTGGAAATATTCATACGTTATTTATGCAACGTATCTATGAGTTAGTTAGAGCAAAGACAAATGGGTTAGAAAAAATAGTTAACACCGATTTAAAGTTAATTTAAAACTCAGAAATAAATTAGGATACATAATTATGACCGTGACCGTTCTTACAGTATTCGTTCTTTCGCAGTTTATTGAAAAGAAGAAAAAAGGGCACGGCAGTTTACTTAATATCATTAAATTTCTTTATCCGTCTTCTTTGATCATTAATAACATTAAATTACCTACACAGAAAGAAAAAAACGTGATAAATCTCAGTAAGCAGTTCCACACCTTCCAAATAATCCTGAGTCCCGAAGAAAGGAAAATGGGGCCAACTATCTAAAATATTGCTTTTGGTGACATTTGCTGATAAATGTTGTTGGAAATAATTGACTGTATCTGTTTTTTCTTTATTGTTAAACCTCGATCAAAATCAAATTTTATTTTAGGTATGGTCTCAATATTGAAGCTCGATTTGATATAAATAAAAAGGATTTCAAGTTATACACATTTATATTTTTAAAAAATCGATATTTTTTTAAAATAAATATAAAAATATTAAAACGATGAATTAGTCAAAAATCTAAGCGACGAAAAATCGAAAACTTAATAAACTAAATTTTAATAATAAATATGACCATAAAATATAATGTAATAATAAGATTTGACCCTGCAACGAATTCAAATTTTATTACATTTTTTTACAATTGTAAGTTTATCTTTGAATTTAAAAAAAATAAAAAATCTTTTTAATGTTTTCAGATACATATTAATTAATTAATAGAGTTGAAACTGCAAATTATCAACAAAAAAAATCTCAAATTGCAAGCTTCGTATTTTTCCGCTAGGTTCTCTGCTGGCGTTCCTCTCCCCCTTAATTGCTCGTTTTTATAGCTCGCTCTAACGAAAGTGCATTTTTCGAAATAGGTATTCAAAATAAGTATTTCGACATTAAAGATTTTGAGAGAAAGTAGTAAGTCGCTAATACATACCCGTTTCATGAGCGCAGAAATTTACACAGTTCGCTCAGTCTATGCAATAAACGATTCATAAATATTGTTACAGCATTTTCATAACTATCAAACGCGTTGCGTAATAATTTCCGTAGATTTTAGTAATTATTTACATAAAAATGCCCTACTCTCATGTACGCACTAAAGTGTACAGGTAAATCTACCCCAGCGTTCTGCCCATTAGCCTTCGCCGCTTAATGATTACAGTGATATAATAAACATTTTTTTTATTCAAATAATAATTTACATGAATTAAGAATGTAACATTTTTTATTGAACACATGCACATAATTTGAAAACATATCAGAGAAATAAATAACTAATAGGGGAAAAATTGTAAAAAAAAATACGATGTGCAGGGGGACTCGAGCCCGCGTCCACGATTAGATACAAGTAATTAGATAGGACGCACATGGCTTAATTGATAGAGCATATTGGCAAAAATCCAGTGGAGGCGTTCGAGGCCCGCTGGGCGTCGAATTTTTTTCCCGTTATTTATATAGTATATATTTGTATACACTGAGGTGTTTTGAAATTATGTATGAACATTGATAATCCACGGTCCTCTTGAAAGACGCTGTAGAATTTTGAGTACATGAATAAATTAGATTATGTATCGGATGCTTAATTGGTAAAGCACATTGGTTGAAACCTGTTGGATGAAGGTTTACATTCCGCCCGGTATACATAATTTTTCTAATTCGAATCTCTCGGAGGTGTTTCAAATTATGTACGCCATACACAAACAAAAGTCATTAAAAAATATTAAAGCTCAGTGATTTAAAATAAAATTAACCTTGCATCGTATTAAAAATATTGCAAATACAAAGCATACAAAGTCATACGTCTACAATTCTCTCCATTTCACCATGACCTGAGTCGTGGGTGACGAAAATTCGAAAAATATTTTATATCCACTCATCTCGACAAATTTTAACAAATGATAATAATTCGTTTTAGTAAAATTCAATCATCAAATTAATCAGAGAATGTAAAATAATAAATTCATAATTATCGTATTATTAATAGAAAACTAAGTAAGCTGTAAAGAATAAAATCAATAAAAGAGCAATGTGACAGATTTCGTGATATAATAGATGAAACAGCAATGAGTTGGATATGTAATTTAGAAAATTAATACTAATCACCAGACAAATAGTCATACAGTCACCATTCATGTACTAAACGTCCGCAGTAACCTCCTTGATCAACGAAATGTTTAAGTTCAACTAAAATATTAAAACTGACAAGAGTATTAAGTAGCCGTGGAGAAATTTTCACCCTATAGTGGATCAGTCCGAGCTGATGATTTGGCTTAATTACTACTATATTTATCATCATAATTGTCATACTTGCACCCGAAAGAGCTTTTCGCTATCAAAACTTCTGCGTAAGTTAAACGATAGCGACTAATTGCATCAGTTTTGGGCGGCCAAGACCCACTTAGGGCGGCCACTCGCCCACTAGGAAAATCCGCCCAACCCTTGTTCCGCCTACATCAAAGCTCTCGTGAGTACGAGTGCAATGTTTGTCCAATGCTATCCTATAAGCTTTTTACTGAGGAGTTTGCGCGGGATCAAATTATTATTGTTTGTTAATATAATAATATTTTAATATTAATACTATCGACTGAAGGTACTTGATGGAATTTGAATTTAAATTCTAATGGATTTAAGTTTTGTACTATTCCGAACTATAACGAAGACTCTTAGCTCTAGCTTATATAATAAATCAAAACAATAAAGTAGGTAAAAACTGCATTACCTACCTATCAGCTCAAAGGTCGCAAAAATACAAAAAACAAATTATGAATAGTTGATGTTTCAGTAAAACCCTAATTAGTAAAAACCCTATCTTATTAATAACTATACACTCGATAAAATATTATAATAAATCGTCAAAGCCTAATAATAAAACATTATTCTGTACTGTTCGGTTATACGGAATACAGCGGAAAATGCATTTTGAAAATAAGCTAGAGTTAAGAGTGTTCGTTGCCAGTGTTTACGTTTGGTGAGTGTACACGGCGCCTGAAGATGCCGAAAAGCGAAATCCGGGTCGCAAAAAACGACTTGAATGGAATATTACAAAACTTGAATCCATTAGAATAATATTTTAATTGATACAAAATAGTTCACCTGTATAATGTGGTTCGGCCATTATTACCAACTAGAGTCTATCGACTGTTATATGAATATTTTCCCATGATCTTTTTATTCCTCAAGAGTCTCTTTTAAAGCCCACTAACCTTTTTTTCAGAAAAAACCAATAGTTTTTCAATATCATCCTGGAAATCCAACTTCTTTAATCGAACGTACAGAAAGATGCAGTGGCATGAATGGTTTTAGTTTGTATAATATATATTTCTACCAACGGAATATAGAAAAGAAATTTTGATTATGAGAAACATTAAAATAATCCTAAGGAAGGAAGGAAGTGCTTGGTGCACTGCTGACAGTTTATTATTGTTCGGCTTTGTTATTGTCAGCACAACGGACTCCTGCCGATATGCGAATATCAAAGTTACTTGTTTTTATATATCTATTTGGATAATATATTAATAATTAAGAGTTTAACTGTATGTATTTAGCACCACGTATAAAAGTTATGCAAATTTTTTTCAACTTTATTTGTATTTCCGACCATCCTTATTTAAATTCAACGCCTTCATTGCTTCTGAGACTATTATCAGCCCCTGGATCGCTCCAACACCCACTTATCGAAACACTGTCTCGGCCAACGTTTTACTGCCCAATCTTATTAAATTCGGCTCGTGGAGAAGACTAGGAAATAATCACGAAATATATATTATTAGAAATTGTCGTATGCGTCTTCGAAATAGCTTGTCGAATAAAATGAAACGTTCTCATCACGGATGATGGCATCTTTTACGATTACACTATCATTGTTTTAGATTTTGAATATATTTAAATCTTAATTTAACGTACCTATTTCTTATATTACACCCACGATGGCTGCGCGGCTTAAGCGTTGGCCTATGCGCCGTGGGTCTCGGGTTCGAATACTGGGTCTGACAAGCACGCATATTGTTTTTCAATTTGTGTATGGACCTGATAGGTTGAGCAAGTGGCTGACATCCATTTCTCGTAAAAACAAAATCTAAAATCTGTCAATACAAACTCCACTCTGTGGAGGCCCATATGATCCTATTAGGATCGGACATGGTCGAAAGAAGAAGAAAAGAATAATTCTTATATTTAGTAAGCATACATATCGAGTGAGTAAAGGTTTATCGAGCATAGAAACCAACCCTACACTTTGTAATTTCTTCGTCTCCGATTAATTAATTTTAACGATTAATTTAATAAAAACGTTTTGTTTTATTACAAATTTTCCTTTATTCAGTAATATTTATGTACCTACTATATTGTCTATAATCATTTCACCCCCTGTAAAAGTGCACTGTTACCTACCTTATAATAATATATTATATTCCTTTACAACTACTACCGACTATTGATTTTGAGATTGTATTTGATTTAGTTGTATTTTATATTACCCACTCGATTAGGCGATTATTTTTTAATGTCGTCAACATATGGTCGAATATGTCTGAATTTTACAGTTTAAAATTATAGTCAATGTGTTGAGGACGCGAAGACTCA
Organism: Rhyacophila brunnea; assembly: GCF_057557595.1. Lineage (NCBI taxonomy): Eukaryota > Metazoa > Arthropoda > Insecta > Trichoptera > Rhyacophilidae > Rhyacophila > Rhyacophila brunnea. Next base: position 39,487,009 of record NW_028232752.1, read on the forward strand.
GATGGACCGGTCACGTTGTTAGATGCGATAGAGCTAGAACCCTACATAAAATATAATATGAAGAAACCCCTCTAGGTACTCGGCCCTTTGGCAGTCCTTAGCGCCAGCTTAAGTAAGTAAGCAGTATTATCACTGATGTATAAAACAATAGAAGGGGTGCTTAGGGTAGAGATGGTGGACATGGAATATGTTAGCTCAAACAGTAAATATATCTAGGTGCATATTGAAAGAAATGTTCTTGTTTTTAGAAATGTAACTTTACAGTGATAATGATATGTATTTCATTGTACGTTTCGTTATTTCGTCGCCAGATGTCGTAGAAAAGTATCTACGTAATGGTAAAGAATAAATTTTCTAAGAGATTACTAAAATTCCAACTATTACCCTCAACGGTGCCCACTTTATATTGTAGCAAAACTTACTATGTTTGCCTCGGCTAATTTTTATTTATGATTACTGCGTTATTATATTATATATTATTAACATTAGGATTTCCCGCGCATGGTTCACAGTAGGCTGCCCTAGGGTGATTCATGAACGGGCCTTCCCCGCCGGACGCTAACTAGATATATGGCGATACGGTGCGATAAATGGTGTTAGCCATTGTGAGGGCCATTCATCATCCAGCCGCGATACAAGGAGTGGGGCGTGGAAGGCCAGATACGACTGTCTTGGCTAATGGAGTGGGCTCCGTCAAGGGGTAGCCAATTAACAGGAAAACAGCTCTTCAGCGGGTGGGTAAATTGGCTAAAATGAATATGTGTTTATTACCATGCAAACGCTTGCACGACGGTGCTTTATCGCAGTGTACCTTAGCTTGTGAATGGTTGGTTCGTGAGCGCTTTATTATATAATGAGTTAAAGCTTTCAAATATTGTATTTGAGTGCGCGACGTGGTAATTCAGTAGTATTATTTATTAGATGCCCATATATGATGATAAACATGTGTTAACTGTTTTAACTTATTAATATTAATATGTATTAAGCGCTTAAAAAATAATTGTTTAAAAAGATTTTTATTCCATTTTCATTAAAAATACTTGTATACGTGATGTAGGTACTTCCTTTTAATATATTCTATCCTTCTGTTACAAAATAATTTTGTGTTAATTATAGTTATGTTGTCAAAATAATAATTAAATTGGGCTTTATAGTATCAATAATAATAATGTGTGATCATAAAATTTCGCAGCTTAGGTGAAAAATTATAATTAAAATGTTAACGGTGGTCAATAATAAGGTCGATAAACCAACCTGGTGGTATTCACTGATTACTCGTATAATATGACATCTGCCTGGATGGATACCACTAATTTGATTAATGATTGTAGGTCTCTGTTAAAGTCGATCATAATACCCTGTCGTATAAAAACACCTGCTGGTTGGATCGGCAGATCAATTTGCAAATTAGTCATGAATTTTAAGTTAATTAAGACTATTAATCTAGGAATCATCAACAAATAATCGCTGATAAACTCTTTTTTGAAGTTGTCGATATAAAATAAAAACTTCATTAAGATTTCTTAGTTCAAAGCAGTATTGAGAGAGGGTCGATTAGTTGGGACTTTATATGGTGGAAAGTGTTGGTAAAAAAATTGAAAGACTTAATCATTTGGGAATGTAAAAATAATAGCCGTGGTTTTAACTGATAAGGTACGTAAGCTGCAGTGCCGCAATGCCTTTGTTGACGTAAATTTCCAACGTCCTCTGAATAGCGATTAGGTATGCTTACATACAGTCTGGAAGATATCCTTATTCGGCGATGTATTTTTCCAACTTATACGCGGTAAATATTAAACTATGCATTTCTTGCTATACGTAGGTATGCCTAATTTTTACTGCATTGATAGTTTCGTTATATTTCTACAGTAATTTTGTATGCTTATTAAACTTATAATCGTTTGGTAACCAATAAATTTCTAAAAAAAATATTTTTTCACCAAACATACTTACATAAATAATGTTGAAATTGTAGTTTAGTTACCTACTTATTTATACTTTGCTTAACATTTCTATAGTGTTAATAATAGCTAGTGGAGTCTTAAATGTTTACTTTACCATTTTAAGATGGTAATCGTAAATATATTCCATTTTTAACTAGGTATTATATTATCATATAAATGATAAAGGTTACCTTTGTGTTTTATACGGGTACACTAGTATGAGCGCTTTATAAACATGACGTGTATTCATAGTAGAAGAGCCAATCCTTGGTGACAGTTGTTATCAATTAAGTCGTTTCGACTCGGATTAAAATAAATTAACTACAGTGAAATTAATTGGACTGATAGGTTGGTATCTTTTCTTAGTGTAAAATTATGTATATATCGGTGTATATTTAAGTACACTAAAAAAGTGGAAGAAATACAACAGGTGTTTAGTATTCATTCTTTCAACACGTCATAATACATAGTTTATATTATTATCTATATATAAAAAAATGATGTTTGTTTGGCTGTGCCGTATGCGTTCCTATACCATTCACCCGATTGCGATGAAACTTTGGTGAATTGTTGTGTGCGCAACCGCAGAGGTTTCTGAATTAGAAAAACCATATTCTTCTTCTTCATTCTATCTTCTTTTATTCGTATAGTTCCTATACCATTCATCTGATTGCGATGAAACTTTGGTGAGTTGTTGTGTGCACACCCACTGAGGTTTCAGAATTAGAAAAACCATCTTATTCTTCTTCTAGTCGTATTCCTATACTAGTGAGTTGTTGTGTGCACACGCGCGGAGGTTTCTGAATTAGTACAACCACCTTCTTCTTCTTCATTCTATCTTCTTCTATTCGTATGCGTTCCTATACCATTCATCCGATTGCGATGAAACTTTGGTGAGTTGTTGTGCACACACCCGCGAAAGTTTCTGAATTAGTACAACCACCTTATTCTTCTTCATTCTATCTTCTTCTATTCGTGTGCGTTCCAATACCATTCATCCGATTGCCATGAAACTTTAGTGAGTTGTTGTGCGCACACCCGCGAAGATTTCTGAATGAGTACAACCATCTTCTATTTCTTCTTTTACTTTATCTTCTTCTATTCTTATGCGTTCCTATATCATACCATTCATCCGATTGCGATGAAACTTTGGTGAGTTGTTGTCCGCACACCCGCGAAGGTTTCTAAATTAGTACAACCATCTTCTTCTATTCGTATTCATTCATATACTAGTGAGTTGTTGTGTGCACACGCGCGGAGGTTTCTGAATTAGAAAAACCACCTTCTTCTTCTTTTTCTTCATTATATCTTCTTTTATTCGTATGGTTCCTATACCATTCATCCGATTGCGATAAAACCTTTGTCAGTTTTTGTGCGCACACCCGCGAAGGTTTTTGAATTAGTACAACCATCTTTTTCTTCTTCTTCATTCTATATTTTTTTATTCGTATGCATTCTTATACAATTCAACCGATTGTAATGAAACTTTGGTCAGTTGTTGTACGCGCGCCGGCGAAGGTTTCTGAATTAGTACAACTATCTTCTTCTTCTTCTATTCGTATGCGTTCCTATACCAAATTTGTAAAATCCATGCTTATACGGACAGCTGTATGTGGCCTGCTCACGCGTTGGAAAACCTTCTGATTTATTCGTGTACGCACCAGACGGAAAAACAAAAAATATTGTGTATCCAAAAGCACTTCAATAAACAGACTTAAAATACATACACATTATTTCTTTGAGTGGCGTTGCAACGCATGCCGGGTACTCGCTAGTATAGTACATATACATTTATAGTAATATATATATAACATATTTTTTGTATGTTCTTAGCTAGTATAGGTACAAGAAAAATATTAAGGCAATCGTAATAAAAATATGGTGAACTTACAGTATACGTTAGAAGGAGGTTTACGGCGCGAAATATAAATAAGTCATCCCGAGCGAGGGGAAAACACAATTAAGAGTGTAAATATAACAGCTGTGGTTTGATGCAAAGTTACTGCTGTCTTTCTCCGTAGGAATTTCCCAACTACGTTATGTCTTCTCGCGAAATAATATTTCAATGTAAGCAAAACTCCTCATGCATAATAAATGTTGCCGCGAAAGAAATATTCCGACTTTGAAATAGTGAGACAGCACCCAAACACTTAAACCGGTGGTATGACAGTGACGTTATAAACGTGGGGTATATTCTTATGTTTATATATTATTATGAAGAAAGCCGTTTCGAAAACATTATTATGTATGTGTAAATATATCGTAATGTAGTGGGGAGGGGATATGAATCCGATGAAGACGATTGAAGTTTAAAAAATAATACCAAATTAATAGTACACATAATATTTAACGGCTCTATCGTCCATAAATCATCATTATCATAAGGCTGTCTGAACGTGTAGGCGTAGAAAAAATTATAGGTACAACAATAAAATTACACCCTAGCTCCTTCCATTATTCTCGGCCCCTAGACTAGATAAATTAATTATTTTCATCACAAGTACGTGACCTTTACTATATGACCTGTAGAAAAATTCCAAGCTACTTTGGAAACATGGTGTCTGTGCACATGGAAAATGTTTCTACCACTTTCTTAAGTACGCCAGTGATTTTCATACTAGGCGTAGTATTATAGTAGCATATAACAACGAAATGCAATGTTTACTTGTAGATTGCTTCGAGTAAAATTTTGCCATTCAAATTGTTGTTTCGCTTTTGAGAAAGTCTCTGAATAATTTATTTCAACGGAGGTACCCAGTTGAAACGAGAAAAACGCTTTTATCAGAGTGAGTTTAAATCAGAGTAAGTAAATATTATATTTTAGGATAATATATAGGTAAGTATGTCAAAGATAGGTTATTATTGCCATCGACATTACAACTCGTCGGTGCTTTCCACAAGCTCGTTCACTACCTAGACCTCAATGATTCTATGCCTCTTTCTAGAGTCAATACGTAGTTGTCAATGACTTCGTGCCTTGTTGACATTATTTCGACAGTATAAGAATTAGCAAGTCATTTAAACTATCGCACAATCGTCGTATCTAAAGTCAGCATATTCTACAAGCGTGATATTATTCGATTGGATCGAAACGTTCGAAATGCAATAATACAGAGGCCAGCAGATTTCTCAATTGAAAACTTCATCAAAAATGGCTCGCAATTTACCGAATATTCATGCATATAATTAGTGGATCATAGTTGATAATTTAGTCAGTCTATATACCTATAAGTATCAATCATAATCTCGGTCCGATCAGTAAGCTTCGTGTCAGTTTGTTGTTCCGCGCATTATTCCATTCCACTGAGTTCGGACCTCGAAACATTATCATAAGTATTGTAACATAACGCTCTTGTAACATACTATTGTACCGACTGTTTACGTTGCAAATAAAACTCGCTCCTGCATCCATCAGAGCAACCACCTCATCTCATCTCTCTTCCTGACGACTCTCCATCTCCACCTCCTGGTCAACCCCAATCACCGCGGTCTCGTCCCACAACCACGAAACCCGCAAAAAAATACAATCAAATCACTTTAGTTTGATACACAAAATCGTCATACGCCGTAAAATATAAGTATTACTGCATTATTCTTACTATGCTGTTGATGGCTTTAGGATTATGAAAATTTAAATTCAACTATATAATATACTTAGCCTTTTAGCATACAAAAAGTATATTCTTATATTATTGATTATTTCCTGGTGGTTCGACATTTTATTACAGATAACAAGCAACTTATCATGTTTAGAAGTTTATTTTACTTATTCCAAAATATTATATGAATATTTATCCGAAATCAATTTCGATTAGCGACCAATTGATAATGTCCATCAATGAATATTATGTATTAATAAAGTTTAATAATAAACGTTTCAAAAGGTCATTTGCTAATTTTAAACGATTATTGTAGTAACGATATTCATGCATTAATCTATTTTAAAGCATAAAGTATCTTTATTTTTTACATAGGACAATGAGTGTAAGGCACTACAATGACGTAAATACCTACTACGAAAATGATCAATTAATATAGATACTTTATTTATATACAGCAATAATTATATTCGAATTGGTGTATTTTACTTTTTTTAACCTGGCCAACTAATGAGTGAATTAACAGAGAAAAAGCAATAGACTTCTACAAAAACTATCCAATTATGTAATGGGAACATTTTATTGACGTCACTCTGATCTTCAATCCTCCATATATGTTGAAAACCGATAAAAGGATGAGCATGCCTGTTATAACACAACAGCCAAATAAATTGTTTTTGAAAAAGCCAAAGGAATGATTTTCTGATTATTTTAATTCACGACACCCTAAAGATAATTTTCCCTTTAAAACAAGATTCCACACCTTTTTTGCTGTTGGAATCTGCACAAATGAATGTGTTCAGAAATAGACGTATTTCTCTCTATCAATCAATCTATCATCAGTATTTTCGGGTACCTATTCCAACAAATAAAGTACTTCGGAGCCTTTTTATTAAATGTAGGTTTTGAGTGAAAATACAGGAGGAATATGATGATGAGCAATCTGTTATCTTCTTCTTTGTTCTATGCCATAGTATACTTCTTCAGACGTCGTCGCTAATTTTTTTATCTATGTTGCTATTTTGTACAGGGATGGGGTGGGCACAAATCAGTTAAGTAATATGATTTTTGAACTAGGACATTCTTCTTCTGCCAAGATCACGCTAATCAGATATCTGCCTTTGAATGACGAGATGAAAATGTTGATATCTCCCCGAACGTCACATAATGTGGCCAATATATTAAGAATCTAAAATTCAGATATTACCCAAAAACGATTGCCATGATCATGCATCAGCGCAGTAAATTAAGATTGGCTAGATTTTTTTCAAACAGGTTTGTGGTGTCTCAGGTCGTTCGGCTAGAGATTGCAATACCGAATGAATATATTAATACCGGTATTTCGGTATTTCATATTGAATACCGGTATTCGTCAAAACATATTATAGAAAAAAAGAAGTACCTATCAATAAGTATAACTATTTTAACCACTATTTTATAGCAATCTAAAATAAATACCTACATTTATTATGTTGATATTTATAAATATGTATAGATCATATAAATCCGGGCACAGGAAAATCTCTCTCAAATTCAATGTTTGTTGGACATACTAGCAACGTTGGATCAATGGTTATAGAAAAATTGGAAATATTTGCCATGAATGTTTTCTTTTTCGAATATGTTAATTCATTCCAACAATTCTATAAGTATATTTGAAGGATTTTGTTTTAATACTATTTAACTTTAGTTGGTTGTAGTAAATACATTTGCGTTTATCCTACACTAGTAGTAAGTAATGAAACAAATACATTTTCGAAAAACATAAACGTGTATGATTTCTTAATACCGAAAATACCGGTATTTTTAATTTTTGAAACCAGTATTTCGGTATCATTTAATAATTTAATACCGGTTTTGAAATACTGGTATTGCAATCCCTAGTTTCGGCACACACTTTGGATTCCTACCGTTGTTACGACGAGACTAAACTTCGAAAATGTATGTATGTAGCAATATCGAATAATAGTATAATGTTGGGTTTCACATGCATTATATACATATATAAATTGTAATTAAATTTTATAAGAATTGAGTTAGTCCCTTTCATGTATACCTATCAGTTTTATTGACCCAGGTTTCGCTTTTCAGTTTCAGAGAAACATGGGTTAATAAAGTCATTCATTTTTCATTGATTAATCACCCACCCACCCTACCCTCGTTGATAGAATTAATTTCTGCATATATGATTGGATTCATGTGTTTTTAAATAAGGATATGGGAAGAAAATTTAACATTACTTTAATAATTCATAAATTTATTTTCCTTAATAACCACCTCTCATTATACATATCTTTCTTTCATTACATTACAAAATTTGCCTGCCGTAATTTGTTTTACAATAAAACAAACAAGCAAGTATTTCATTTTATTTATTGAAATAAGATATTTAAAACATACATACAATCGTATTTATTTTTTCATAATATATATGAATCTACACAATTCAATATTACTGATAAATAAATTACTAATATTATTTATTATCAAATGATATAAATTATTTATTGTTAGATAGAAAATGATTACAATGTAAAAACTATATAACAAATATCTATATACAAAAATCTCGTAGACTAGTTAGGTCTTCTTTATAATCGAAACTAATATGTTAATACAGTCAAATATTTTATGTACACTATACAAATTGATTTTTATTATTGATGTTGGAATAAAATTATAAGATTCGCATTAGATCTAAATTATTGGGAGAAGTTACACAATATTCGGATTGGATGACCGTTAAACTAGTAAATATTATCGGAATGTATAGTAAGTCATATGTAATCAGATATAATTATATGCTTTGCTGATAGATACTAAAGAAATATTGGAATAATTTTTTTTTTTACTTGATTAGCAATAAATTCATCAACAGTAGAAAAATGTCAAACGAAATATGTAATGTTATTATTAAAATAAAATAAATATATCTGAAAACGAAAGCATACGTTTTAAAGAATATTTTTATGATGTATGGTTATAATCAAAATGATCATTGACTTGTAAAATGTAGTTAATGAAATACTAATTATAGATTCAATGACCAACAAGTGAAGATGTTCCTATACACCTAAATTTAATATTCATTAGTTACCATTGATTTTAAACATTGATTTATTTATACATTTAGGGAATGCTAAAGTTCACAATATTTCTTTACATTTATTAATAAGATGAAATTTAAAAAATCGTATAATATTACAGGGTGACCATTCCATTTGCAGCTTTAAAATATAAACACAGACAAAAACAAAATGCTCCTAATACTATGTCGGTTTCATATTAAACATTTAAAATTTTGGTGTACTCTCATTACATATACCTACATTAAATATTCAGTTTTTTGGAAATGTTTTACATAACAATTTCTTATGCAATATTAATAAAACGTCTATTCTCAAATAACATTTACATCCAAGAGGTTAAATTCACATTAAATTTGTAACTAACTACATATTTTTATTTACAGAAAAATAAAATATTTCTTTCGGGATATCACTAACAGTACATTGATCATTCTCCTAATAATTATTTATTATTGCTTCGATTTTATTTAAATTGTAAAAAAGATTTAACACATACGAGATTTTAAAAATTTAGAATACATACAAAAAGATGCTAAACATGTAAATAAATTATCTTTTACTTACATTTTAAGTAAAAAAATACGAAAGTATTTAAGAGTGTAAAAAAGAACTTAACTTATGGACAGTGTTATTTTTGGCTCACTTAGTGAGTTGTGCAAAATTAATTTGCGATAGCAAATAATGATCATTAAGATATGCAGGGGGGTTAGGTTTAAGAAACTACAAACTTAATGCTATCAAAAAAACTATTACTTAGATTTGCGATAAAAAAAGATTTTTCAATGCTTATTTAAAAAAAATGTGAATTTACAAGAAAAACTGACTGAAGTAGGTACCTACCTTTTGTGATATTCAGTACAAACATTATAAATAAAACGAATTCACGTGTTGTAAATATTCACTACCTAATTCAGTTATTCAATTTTTCTTGTATGTTCATGATAATATACTCTAGGTAAAAAATATAGGTAATGGTAAAAATTAGGCCGCAAAATAGGTGATTAATGAGATGATAAGATATCAATCGTTTCTTGTATGCCAATACCATAATATTGGATACGTACATACAAAAATTTATTTATAAAAGGTAGACCGCCTTCAACTGATACTATTATATTATTAACATATAATTTTATTAGGAAATATACCACAAAAACATTTAAAGCATTGCTTACTGCTCTAGAATACGAGTTGTCATTGTTACTCGTGTTGGAAAAAAAGGTTGCTTTTTTGAAAAGCTTTTTGGCATTTACAAACGTTTCAATGAGTATCAATAAGAAACAGAAAAAATATTACAAATGAATATAATAACACATTTAGATTTCTAGGAAACCATGTAGGGCTTGGGATTTATTATTATTACTTTATTTGAAAAAATCACTAAAATATATATTACTATTCATTTTGCTTTACAGAAACATGCCATTAGACGTTTATTTGTCACAGCTCGCCAACGGATGAGATAATTTCTTTTTGTGTAAAGACTTCACCACTTCCGTCTGGAGCAAGTTTCATAGCGGCTGTGGCTTGGAGCAGTTCTCTCTCGGAGCCGAACTCAAAGAACTACTGCTGACTCCGGAATCGCTGCTTTTTTCTGAGAGACATCCACCACCAGACCCGGTAGCTTCCTGGCCAAGAGCAGCAGCATTTCCGACGACATATTTCACAACATTCAACTTATGATCTGATTCACAAGTATCTTCACCAGCAGCTGGACTACTGACAGAATTAGTACTGACTGGGCTTCTTGATCCAACATTGCTCGAAGAATTTTTTAAAAGAGACGATGGAACTGCATTTTTCCTAAGTGCTCTACTCATTAGATTTGATCTGGAACGGGAAGGTTCCACTGAAACGGTTTGACCTCTTGCAATCACATAACTATCCATCGTCCTAACACACTTTTCGCTATTGACACTTCCGGAAACTATACTGTTTGGCACTGGTATATTAGGGTGATATTGCTCTATTCTGTCATCCTTAATGATTCCTGTCAACTTGTGAGCTTGCTGGGCGCATTCCACTCTTTTCATTATTTCGTTACTGCACTGTTGCACCACAGAATCGAGATTATTGGGACTATTTGACGTATTGTCGCTACTATTTTGTTCGTGGTCAGAATTGTCTGATCTGTGGATCAGAGGCGATGTCTTTATGTGGAGGGGTGCATCATAGCATCCAGAGTCTCTTGGGAACTGTCTTCTTCCAAATGGTGAATCTATTTGTTGGGCCGATCCTCGTTTCGGATCATCACCTTCTGAGCTGGATCCTTGGATATCACCTTCGATGCCTAAAGAAAAATAAACAAACAACACATTTTAGTATGGCATGTATGTAAACCTAACAAATCTATGAATACCTATTCTAAAAAAATAAAAAAGGTCCATTTAGTAATGTATGTCAAAGTGGTGAAACGGCCCGAAACATAAATATGTGTTGATTATTATAAGGGTGCAATGAAAAAAATATACTAAAAAGCAGAGGTTAATAAAACAACACAAGTAAGCATATTCAGCGTAATATATTTTATTTGTATTAACAACACCAATTCAACAAAGCGCGAAATAAAAGTAACAAAACCATCATATATTTTTTTATGTGAGTGGGCTACACTGCCCAGCTAAGTAAAAAGACAGTGTTTTTGGTTTTAGTGAAATGGGAACACAAGTTTTAAATTCTTAAATTATGTAAAATTATTGGAATCTTTTGACATAATCTATAGATAGACACTCTCGTTTATCAGATTATATCAAAACAATCCAAAAATTATACATTCATACTATAAGAGAATAAAACTTAGGTTCTCATTTCACTAAAATAAAAAACACTGTCTTTTTCTTAGCAGGGCAGCATAAATGTGATACTGTTTGTTGCGCTTTATAAAGTTACTTCAACTAGGTAGTAATAAATATATATACATAAAACTAGAACATGAAATAATAAAAAAATCAGCGCATATACTAAAACAAGCAGTACTTCAGAGGTTCCCAACCTTTTCAATTTTGTAGGAGATGATAAGTTTTCTAATACCACAGCAACGTTGATCCGCTGCCAGAGTCTCGTATCAGTCTGACAAATTTATAAATATAAAATGTTACTTTCACGAAGACGCGTACGTAAGTTGGGAGCCCCTGCTATACTTGAGAAGTTTAATGTTAGGTCAAAATTATTTAAATTAGTCTAAAGATTTACGAAAAATTTAATTTTCTTTACTTACAATCCAAATCGTGCAATAGTTGAACTGCGGTCAAAATTTTGGCTCGGTGGTCCGCAATCATAATTCCAAGATAATCCAGATCGGAAGGCTCAATTTCTTTGAAGAGTTCCAAGTCTTCGTAGCCGTTCATGATGAATACAGAAGAATATTCTTGCATGTTTATCCTGTGCAAGAGCTCTTCTACTGTGGCTGGTCTGGATTTGTGGAATCCATACATGGCGGCATTCTTGTGCAGCCATTTTGCGCTAGCCGTGTGTCGCAAATGGCGATCGGACAAAACTTCCACGTTGATGAATTTAAAGTGGCCGACCCTGTTGTGAGCTATTCCCCGCCATAAACCTGAGGCGTTTGTGTTTATCACGTCGATAATATCGCCTTTCTGTGAACACAAATAAGAAAATAATAGATTATTTGTTTAAAATAATTTCACATATTACGTATTATAGCAGGACGTGAGTCGAAAAAAAAGGTTAAATAAACATAATGTGCGTAGTATAGCATAAAATAAATAAGACAGAAAATAAAATAGCTCTCTTTCATTAATTATATAAAAATGAATAATCCTGATTTATTAAGTACAATATTGTGATTCATTCATTCTCTGAGTGGGCATAATTGAGGAGCAACATTCAAAAAGTGATTTGTCACACATTTTGAAAAATGCCGTTTATTGTCAATTCTGATAGTCCATATTTAAATCTATGAAAGGAAACCAGAATCAGTGTTCAAAGAACCTTTTATCCTATAAAAAATATAATGCCTTGATTTTCATTCAAATAGTGTTTTGCCCACAAGTTTCATGCAAATCGTGTTTTGTCCAAATTTCAAATCAAAAAATGAACCACTTCCGCGAATTTTGGATTATACAAAATACCAGGTTTAAAATTCTTTCCTTAAACAGTTTTATAATAAAAAAAGCATTTTGAGTACAATATGTTTTTCTTGATTATCTCAGCTCAACATCTGTGTGACAAATCACGTTTTGAATGTTTGATCCTCAATTATTATTCGAGTTACATCAACAGCAGCCCAATATTTTTGACTACGATTTTTTTTTTAACAAAGCTGAAGAAAGACCTTAACTTACCTTGTATTTTAAGGCGTCTTTATCGTAGGAGCTGGGTATATAGTCGACGATAGCTCTGGCTCTGCATAAAATTTGTGGACCATGTCCAGTTGGGCTTAGTTCTCTATTGTCTTCAGCTGATATAGAAGAATGATTACTTCCAGCACGGACAAGGGCCTGTGTACCTGATATAAGCAAAAAAAATGTAATGAAAACCAACATTACTTTAGTAATGTTATTCCACTTTATTGAGTTTTGCTCAAAACTTTAATAAAATGATGTTTAAATTCTAATAGATTTAAGTTTTGTTTAAAATGATGTTCGTTTTGAGAATGTAAGACTGATTGTAAAAATAATTTAAACTTACTACTTCCTGATCCACTTGGTAAGCTTTCGAATGAACTGTTGGAGCAAGGAAAAGCTTGATCGTTATTTGGTCTTCTAGCGGGTGTCTCAACAGGTTGTTCTTGCCTCAACCTTGATATTTTCCTCTGCACATCTTGTCTAAGTCCTCGCACTCGTCCTACAAGTCCTGAAACTCCTTCGCAGTCATCAGCAGACTATAAAGAGAGAATACGTCACAAATAATGTTAAAAAATTATTCATATGGCACTAAAGTATATAATACATGACCTTTAAACCTTGGGTACAGATTACTAAAGCGACAATAAGAAAAATATTTTGAGCTATTTCCTTTTCCTTTTAAGAACACTATTCAATTTGAACCATTTTTAGCCACCCGGATTTCCCCTTTCGACATCTCCAGGCACTACGCACATTCACCTAAGGCATATTATATACAACTGACACAGATTATAGGTATCTACTTAAAGCATACTATATTAAATATTAAAAGTTTGTGAAAATCTAGGGTTAAATAAATATCCAGGCATTAGAGAATCTGAAGTGAGGCGTATTCTTTTTCATAAATAAATACTTCCTATTATAGTAGGTACGTACTATCTAAAAAAAAGTAAGAAAAAAGAAAAGACATTCGGGCGTCGACTATAATTTATTTTAATATAGAAGATGCCGTAATGAGAAACAAGGTCGCCAAAAACGATTTAAATGGATAGTACAACAATTAAAACATTTATAAAACTTGGGTGTCGTATTTTTTATTTAGGGGGTGTGAGATATTTTCAAATTATGTATAGGTATTCAAAACATTTAGAGTTTAGATTCCAGTTCCATAAAGTCCCATAAAAAACAATTTATATAATATAATAATTTGAATAATATGTAAATATAATATTGTGGAAAGACTTACATTATGTACAGTAGCGACATGCTGCGAATCGTTCTCGCTCTCTTCTTGGTCTTCATAGTCCGAGCTGTGCGGGGAGAGTCCATCTTCAGGTCGCCTCATCCTGAAGGCGCCCATTTGCCTATATCCAGTCTGGCTTACCCTGTGTCCACTTTCCGCATGCTCCGAGCGGCTGGTCTCAACTGAAAGCCCAGATAAACGAGAGCTTACTGACTGAATATCGGAGCCCGCATAGTCACCACTTTCTCGGTCTCTCGCCGACCGCAACGGGATTATAGTGGGAGGGTATGGACCAGACTGTGGGAGGATTAGACCTCTTCTAGTGGCGCCTCTAGAACCTTCTCTAGGCAACGATATGTCCCCGGCGCTTCTTAAGGAAATCACTCCTTCGCCTCTGGGCTCGTTTCTCATGTTTAGGGTGAAACAGACTCTCCCGTTTTGTATGGTCGCCGTTGGTACGGGACCGCCACCCATGAGGAAGTCCTCGGGGTCGCTCTCGTAAGGCGGTTCGTCGTACCAGTGGCCTGGGGCCAGACCCATCATCCGCGCGTCCTCGTCATACATGTAGGTGTCATCTGGAAAAGACGTGAAAATTACCATCACGTGACGTTTTTGTTCCACCAGATTGTGTGGTGTATAATTACTATGGCAAATAAAATTGATTATTTATCTCATTATAAAAAAAGTAAATCATAATTTTCGCTCTCAAATGGAGCATTAGACGTCCGAGGTGGAAGTTATAGTCACATATTTTATACGGGGAATGGTTGTTAGCCATTCGCCCAATCCACCGAGTCGTTCCACTAGATCTACCACACCTTGAAAAAACAATATGCATATTTCGCACTGCCACGGTTTCTAGCCCGCGGTATCATGGTTACATAGGCGGCGGCTTATAGTAATTGACTGCATAAATAATGAGAAAAGAAAAAAACTTATATTAAATCTAAAAAAAATGTTTTGTACATATTGTAGAGTACCATAATAATTATAAAAGTCGGTTTTGATTATAAAATATTTTGTGCATTGAAATTAAATAAGCGATAATCCAATACTCTATTAAATTATTGATAGATATCGTCACGAAATAACTTTTGCATTCGCACTCTGGCGCAGTGTTGATATGATTTTACACCAGATGTGGCAAACCTTTTTATGGTTAGGTGCCAAAATACTGAAAACATATTTGTGAAAACGCGCGGTGTATCAAGGAGGATTTATTTTTTCGTCATAAGTTTCTTCTTTTGGCTCCTCTTGCCAAATATTTTAAACCTGGAATTGAAAAATTCTATTCCCAATCAGTCGACGCGTTTTTTGGTCGTCCGCCAAATATTTTTTATTTATTTTTTGCTTTTTCCTGTAACTGCGTGACAATGGTTGGGGTTTTTACATTGCTGCCTCTAAATTATTATCTAACCCTATACATAAATATACCGGACGGCGTAGTACCATCGACAGTATATTAAAAGTGGATACAAATATAATCGATACAAAACAAGAACAAAGACTAGGTAATGACAGTAAAAGCCACTAACAAACGAGGGGACGCAATGAACTTTTGTAGATAGTACTATGAGATGTACGATTCCGAACTCCCGGGCAATTTCGGGATCCTCGGTTTTTAAGATACAGGCTTTGACAAAAATATACATAGTATGATGATATTGCTGTATTGACGACGATTTTATTAGGCTTGTGACATAATGAGACGTGGTATGGAAACCTGAAATAGTCAGCGACAATAAATAATGTATGCTTTACCATCAGCATCAAAAATATACAATGTTATTACTAAATCTCGGCGTATTTGCGTTATGGTGACTACTTCCGCCTTACGGCATATAATATATTCGTTTATGAATTGGTGAATATAAATTTTATTATTTAAAAAAAGTGAAAATATCAAAACGTAAGTAGGGAATAATTCGTATTTATCATACTTGAATAAATTAGATAAACGTAAAAATTATCTAAGAGTGGTAACAGCGACGGCTTATAGCGTAAGGGTCACGGGCTCGAATCCCAGGTCTACAAAATATCACATGATGTTTTTAATGAGTGTTTAGGCCCAAAGTTTGGACCGAACAGGTTAGGAAAGTAGTTAACACCCATTTCTCGTAAAAAAAACTATGATCTTCTTCGGATCTAACACGATATAGAAAACATTGTCTAGTAGTCTCAGAAACGACAAAAAAATATTGAGATACCTATGGCATTAATATTATTCATATTGTTTACACATTATAATGTTATTACCTGTATTACCCGGATTAAAAATTCTCGATCCCGTAATACCAAATTGCCTAGTATTTTAATTCCTGTTAGGGGGTGTTTGCTCTTTTGTTTAGCGTGATAGACCGGAAATAAGCTGATTAGACAGACGCCTCGGAAGCGTTAAATACTTCAAAAGTTACCTGACAAAACAAACGTATCAGATTTTATGATTAGGTGATGTTTGGTGAGCATGAATATTTTTAATGGGTGTAATCCCATTAAGGAATGAACAATTTTTCTAAATCAATGAACTGTTTAACTTCTATTATTCATATACAATATAATATGTATTTTAAGCGTTAGTTTTTATCTATATTTTTTGACAGCTGCTCATAATATAATAGATATATATATATATATGTACTTATTGTAAATCAAATAATAAAGAAAGATGTTGTAGTGTAGACAAATTTCGGGAGGTTTGCGTGAAGCAGAAGGAACACGAATGAATTGAAGAAAAGTAAAACGTAAAACACTGCTTTTTAGAAATGCAGCCGTGTTTGACCTAGGATGCAATTTTCATTTTTATGGAAAGCCGGCCATATTATATCGTAGTGTGAAAATACGGAAAAAATACAAAATGCTCTCGTCAGACGAACTAAATAAGTATGTTATCCTTATTCTGAACGAAACCGGTTTCTCGGAAAAACTAAAAAAAAAAAAAACTTCCATCGATAGAGTAAATAATAAGCTTTCGAGCCTGAATCTGGATGGTTTTTGTCAAATTCTGGAGTTAAATTAATTGGCGGCATGCCAACCATTATAACAAATGTTTTTTTAGTTCTTTTAGTACACCATAAAAAGGTTAGGCACTCCTACTTCTACGGTTCTGATACGATTAATTAAACAATAGTATATAATATAATTACCAACAATCCCACAATTTGCGGAGGAGTACGTACCTATCTATAGTAGAGACTTACATAATATGCAGTTTATCAGCTGCTATTTATAGACAACAATTTATTGACTGTAGACGACAAACCAGATTACGTTTTAATTTCAAGATTTTTACCATTTTTTACTTTAAGGTTATTACATTATTTAAGAATGGATAAAAATCCGCATTCATTTAATTGGTTGTAATCTCAAATTATTCGAAATTATGAAAGAGGCCACATTCCGTATTATCGAAAGTTATTTAAGACTATAGAGTGGTCAATATACAATCAATGTATTGTGCAACAACATTGCAGTAATCTTTTTTTCATAAGCTAGTGTATCTAAAATTGTCCGGGTAGGACCATTTTAGAATAATGACATACCTACCTATCTAATTTTTGGAGCATCTGAATTCCAAGTATCAAATATAATTATTTTGAATCGTCGGAACATGTATTGCATGGTAAAATAACATTTTCCAGCTCTTGAAATATCGAATTAAAACGACCATAATAATAATCCCCTAAAAAGATACGTTAACGGAAAATAATCAATGTTATGGTGGTGGATGGTGGATGTTGGATGTTGGATGTTGGATGTTGAAGGTAGCCAGACCTTCCGTCGATGTCAATCCGTTGACACTAACTAACTCGCAAAGATCACAGATATAACGAAATCATACATAATACTATATAACTCTTAAAAAACGAACGTGTGCAAATGAATTTTGAAATATCGAATAAAAACTTTTCAGCAGTAGAAAAATATTTGAACGAACGAAGGTACAATTTCCAAATATTATCAAGGAACGCTATAGACTATAGAGCGATGGCGGGCGGTTAAGCCGATTAGCAGAAACTCGCTATTTCAGAGGTTTTAAAATATTCTAACTAAATTACCTATAGTATAACTATAAAGCTTTTAAAAATATATTTATATGAATGAATGAATTGAATTTAAGGAAATATTTCATCGAAAAAGTATATACCTAGATATGAATCGACGGAACACTTATAAAATAGTTATTTCATATGATTCGTAATGAAATTAAAGACTCAATAGACAAAATGTTCATTGATATCTTGTTTTTAATAAAATTATTAATTTATAAGACGTATGGTAGAACTAATGGATTAAAAATTGCTATTCTGGTTAATACTGCGATATTTATAATGACACATATTTCGGGCTATAAACCCATCTTCAGAACGATACGATAAATGATGTTTACTTTCTTCGTTATTTATGAAAACATAATGAAAATGTTTTAAAAACCCATACTAGTGGGCGGTAGAGACCAGGTTGACTACCTATACATATAACTATAGTATAGAGTAAAGAATTTTCTAGTTATATTTCTGTTAAAGATGAAGAAGTCATAGCTGATCTTATGAGCTCGTTTTTATTAGCACTTTTAAAATACATATTGCAAAAATATACCTATCTACATTGATTAATTGCAAATATTTGTCCAATAAACGATTTCCTTCCGAACAATTTCATATAGATTTATTGATAAATGTATATTTCTGTTTTAATAAGAATCTGTATTATTTTTTTCGAATACCATTAATCAAAAAGCTATTTGTATACCGGTATTGCAATCCCTAGTTTAGATACAGGTACACCGATGGTGGACAAGTGACATGATCACTTCTGAAGCCGTGGGTCGCGGGTTTGTATGTCGCGTCAGCAATTTGCTTACTATCTTATTTGGATCCAGAGAATGGAACTAATAGTAATATTTTGAGCGACTATCTTATAAAAAAATCTGAGAAGAAAATTGAGGTGTGATTTGTTTTAAATTGAATATCACCTGGCGGCAATTGCGTGTAGCGATGCATTGTAGGGTTTATACTTTATAGTATGATCCGCCTGGCAGTCTACAGCTAAGCAGGATTACCTCCAATAATAGTACCCGTCTTGAATTACTCACGGTTTCAATCGACGGACAAAAATAGCATTAGATTGTTAAAAAAATACATAATACCTAATATATGAAATTTGTAAAGCAAAATATCGCTAAACGTATATTTAGAAATGTAATGCGTTCGTGAATATTTATTTGGAGGTACCTAGATATTAATATAATATTATCATCGGCATATAATAATGTAATTATAATAAGCCGCTAACAAAACAGTTTGTATAACAACAACCAAACTTTTTTTGGTAAAAATAGTACCTACTTATCCATAAATTTAGATCATTGCTGTGCGACGAATTGAAATATTTCTCTTTTCAATCAGATTCAAAAGCTTTCTCTATAGCAAAATAGCCAGACCCTTTGCTTGCTTAGGTGTATTTTCAATTTTTCGATAATCTTAAAATATCTAGTCTTTGTTAATCTTGAATACAAGGCAAACATGCGATAACATAACAGAATCTTATAAAGATGGCCTTCATCTGGGACACAATAGTTTTGTTATTGGAAAAGAGAAAAACGTAAATTGAAGCATATAACATATAACATTGCAGCTATTGCTATTGCATGTCATAATATTACGTATTATACTGACGAGGCAACGTAAAATAAAAGCGTTGACAATGAATCAGAGTGTAGGTAGATTGGTGACGTCAATTTAAGAACTATACATTTATTTATGACATTACTAATTAGTAATTTTTAGCTAATTTTATTTAATAAATAAATATATAATACTGTTCGCAAGGGCCGATAAGCGTGGAGGTAGCTATGGAGAGGCCTTCATCCAACAGTGGATTGACCCCGGCTGATGATTGTCTATGAGATGCCCCAATCGATGTTGCGAGTAGGGTCCTCAAAGGGTTAAATCCGTGCCTGCTTTCAATCAATAGTTTTCTTTTTAGAATCGAATGCAGTATTTTCTGGATATTTATTTATAATATTGCCAACTTATAAAGTACAGACTTTGAATAAAGGACAAAACAGGGTTTTTGAAATGAACGACACCGTAGTAAAATAAATGAGGAATGATTACAGTGAAATTAAAGATATGGCAATTTTCTATCTCTCTACTAAGGTAACAAAAAATGGTATGCGACGCTATAGTTTTCAAATACCTTACATATACATTATGCATGATGCATAGGAGACAATCGCTGGACAAATCTAACCCAGTGGGTAGCTAAGAGATATAAGACATCCTAAGAAAACATAGTTTCAGTCAAATGGTAGCAACCTCTTGTTAGCTAAACATCGTAATATAAGTTAACGGAAACTAACCCCGATGAATTAATTGGAATTGTTGAATGATTTCGATTGGCGCTATCACAAAGTCACTTCAATGTTAGCATGAATGTGCCCAAAAAAGGGAAAAACAAAACATTGTTCTATAGTGCAGGATCCCATAGACTTTTCGTATACATAATATGCGGAACGCATTCTGACAATTGGAATAGGTTTTGGGGGTCACAAAGATATACAAAGTCGATGTTGCCAGGCGATATTAGTGGTGAATTTTTTTTTATTGAGGTTTTAATTTTTTTTCTTATAACCCACCAAAAATTATTCTGAGTTCTTCAATAAAACCATGACCGAATCAGGGATTGATTGACAATGCAGTAATTGTACCATGCCATCGGCATGGTCGTAGAACGGTCCGTCCCGTTTGAAAAAATAAAAATAGCGGATAGTGCAATGTGTTCAAAATTATCGATTCTTAGGACCCTTCTTGGCTTAAATTATTTTATTTAGTAGCATTTTTGTATATAATCACCTAAATTGGTTTCTTTACTATATCTATGCATATGACATTAGTTTTAGTATTATGGTTAATCCAGAAACAGTGTAGGTTGCATATATAGGTAGGTGAATAAATGAAATAACGATAACCACTAACCACACTAAGTACCTACACATTTATTAAAATAAAGAAACAAGAAGTCAAGTGTTCAAACTGCTTTAGGTATCATGGTCACAGTTTTTACAAACAATACTTACACATTTGCACAATGATATTAGTGTCAAAGCCGATTTCTTATAACTACGTGATAATGTACGGCAGTCAGAATTACATTTGCATGGTTTAACCAAATAATTTGGCAGAGGTTCATTCGTCATTTGTCTTGTATACAAATTATTTTCTCATAATTGTTAGAAGTTGTAGGAAATCAATAGGCTCAATAGTGGATCAGATGAGTTTTTCCATAAATAAACTTGTGCTGAAGCCCTTAAACAGTGTAAATGCTTATAATATCTAAGTCTTGGAGATTGTCTCTTAGTGTATGTAGTAGGTATGTGGTGGATTAATTGCAAAGATTTTTTTGTGAGCCCTAAAAATAAATTACAGCTTGTTAAATGTATTTGCAAAAATGCTCCAACATTTGCAAAAATCAACGGAAAAAGTGAGCTGTACATTGTGGTGGATTTGACGACCCCACACAATGGTTTAAATTGCAGGGATCAATTTTCACTGACGCCATTGATTTAAAATCAAAATCATTTAGAAGCAGACTCTGGAGTCTAGAATGTTCTGTCATATATTTCATGCTGTAAAAATGCAAAATTTGGAGATTATCACAGTCCCGATACAGATGTTTTAATTTTAGGCATTAATTTCTGGAATAAACTTGCAACGATTGGTTGCCATGGATTATGGTTTGAGGGATCTCAGAAGAAATCCCATGTTTTAGAATGCCATTTGGCAGCTGAATCTCTTGGCGAAAATATTTGCAATATTATACCAGCATTACATTCTTTAACCGGCTGCGACACCACTAGTCGCATATGTACCTACAAAGAAACAAGCTTTAACCATCTCGTCAATGAGTTTTGTTCAGGATGCACTTTCACCTTTAGGAAATGGTTTGTTGGAGACCACAGCAGTTTTAAGACCTGGAAAAAGTTTGCACTTACTTATTATGTAAAAAAAAAACAACAGCGAATGAACTTCGGCATAAATTAATTTCCCAAAATATTGGATTTAGTTTAAATTTGTCAAGAGTGATATTCACATATGATTCATTGTATTTACACTGTTTAAAGGCTTCAGCATAAGTTTATTTATGGAAAAGCTCACCTGTTCCACTATTTGAGCCTCTTGATGTCCTACAACTTGACTATGAGTTACGAGAAAATAATTCGTATCCAAGACAAATGGCGAATGAACCTCTACCAAATTATTTAGTTAAACCATGCAAATGTAATTCTTACTGCCGTACATTATCACGTAGTAATAAGAAATCGGCTTTGACATGTACATCATTTTGAAAATGTGTAAGTATTGTTTGTAAAAACTGTGATCATGATACTTAAAGGAGTTTGAACACTTGACTTGTTGTTTCTTTTTTTTTAATAAATGTGTACTTAGTGTGGTTAGTGGTTATCGTTATTTCATTTATTCACCTACCTATATAATATTATGCAACCTACACCGTTTCTGGATTAACCATAATACTAAAACGAATGTCATATGCATATATATAGTAAAGAAACCAATCTGGGTGATTCTATACAAAAATGCTACTATATAAAATAATTAAAGCCAAGGAGGATCCTAAGAATCGATAATTTTGAACACATTGCACTATCCGCTATTTTTATTTTTTTCAAACGGGACGGACCGTTCTACGACCATGCCGATGGCATGGTACAATTACTGCATTGTCAATCAATCCCTGATTCGGTCATGGTTTTATTGAAGAACTCAGAATAATTTTTGGTAGGTTATAAGAAAAAAAAATTAAAACCTCAATAAAAAAAAATTGACCACTAATATCGCCTGGCAACATCGACATTATATATCTTGGTGACCCCTAAAACCTATTCCAATTGTCAGAATGCGTTCCGCATATTATGTATACGACAAGTCTATGGGATCCTGCACTACTAAACGAAAAACTGTTTGTTTCATATTAAAAATGCGAAGGCGCACTTCCTGGAATACAACGACAAGAGTCATAAAAAGGTCGATCATAAAAAATCGAGATCGAATTTCGCAAGGCGTCTCGTGTTCAACAATAAAACCGGTATGTGTCTGTTATAAACAATGTGGAAAACTATGCGGTCGGGGGAATAACTACTAAACTTACAAAGATTGTATGTTAAAGCGACTCACGTGTGAAAATTTTGCTTTACGTCGACTTGTCAAAAAGCAGTATATTTTGTTTTATGGACGGTTCCTTTTTGTTTTAGGAATACCTACCACTACACGAAAACAAACGGCAGATATTGTACCTATAGCGTGTACAAAACTAATAGAACCAATACAACTACATTTGTCATTAATACTGTAATAGGTAGAAACACCAACTGTCCAGGAAGCGAAGAATATATTCCAATATAGTTTCTATCAACCAATATATTATTATAGTCGTACGATGTTAATAATGCTCAGGTACTCAATATATCTGAACATAAATTCAATACTTAGGTATATCTTTTTAATATCATTCAAATTATTGATATTTCCTGACATGCTAAATTTTGAAATGTATGAAATTAAAGCGGTAAAATTTTAAAATTAAATTACCTAAATATTCAATATGTGACCAGTTCGAAAAAATACCGTACCTACTTGATACCAAATGATGTTTAGTAACATTAGCACCACTCGTTGACATACTATGGTTCTTCGGCATATTGTGGATATTATTTTATTTCGGCATTATACTTACGATTTCGGCATTATTTTTTTACTTACATTATTACTAAGAGTTGAAATCAATGATTTATGGATACTGCAATACGATTTATTCGTTAATATTTTGGAGTTTTATTATACGACTGTATATTAAAAGTGAATTCGTGAAAAAGTGGAAAATAAAAAAAAATCCTAAATAAAACCCTAATACATTAGAAACCATTTCGTTAGTTCAACAAATACTTCTATATATATCTAACATAAATTATCTCTTTTGAAAAAATAATCATTTCATGTAAGAACTACCAGTTAAAATTATCGTAATTAAGTAGGATGGCCGTAGCTTAATTGTATATTAATAATATATATATTAATATATATTAATATAATATTATTATTAATATATATTAATAATAATTGTATATTAATAATATTGCGCCAATGCGCGACACCAGTGGTTATACAGTGATATTAATGTTTCGAAAAAACTTTAAACATTATTTTTTCATTAAATATTCGTTATCACTCAGAATAAAAGTTTTACTTACCATTTCTTTTTTAATTTGTTAATATTCTTATAAATTCATAAATTAAAAACTTCATAAATAAACTTCAAATTTACATGTTTAATGAATATATACATATAACACATAATAACTTGCCACCTTTCTAGTATACCGGATAATAATATAAGGGTAGCATTTATTTATCAATTGGAAATAAGTATGGGATAAATTAAATTCGGGTAAAGAAAAAAGAATAAAACAAATCGAATTTTCTCACCTCCCATCGGTCCTCTGACACCCTCTCTGCCAAGATGTAATAAACCGTGCCGTATATCTCTTAGAATCTGGAAAAAGGAAGAATAAATATATTTAAAATCACTTTTATAATTTTATTTAAACGTGTAGTAAATTTATGTAAATAAGAATCGTAAAAGAATCCTTAAATATTAGGATTGTTTTTTAGATCTTTGTAGCCCTACTGTTTATTCTTATTCTGATATTGATTTTTGAGTTATCTGATTTTTTTTAATTCTAAATATTTGAACCAGGAGAATAGTAAGTCGAACAATAATTGTATTCTACTATGTTGTCAAGGCAAGTATTAAGAAATTTCAACTAATATGTAACTCATTGTTGCTCACCAATTATATTCAATTTGTGTTGTAATATTGTATTTGAATGTCTATTCACTTATATTCATATATCTCAATTACACTTTTTTTAACAGAAATATAATATATGGGTGGTCCAAAATAATTATGGATCAAGTTCATCAAAATGGATCCTGAGATATTTGGACCTAAAATTAAAACTCCTTTTGTAAAATTCAGGAATGTTTTAATTTAACTGTACACACTTACCATATCTTGATAGTATATGAATCAATTAAAATAAATAGTCTAAACATAAAGCATATTCAGGGGTTATTAATATTAGCAAATACTTATTTATACTGCTGAAGAAACTGTCAAAATGGACATGATTCACATTCAATGTGATGGCTTAACAATACTAGTATTGCCATGTATGCAGAAAATTGTAGAGCTACGACTGTGATATTAACACCCAGTATAGAAATCTGTTTTATCTAGCCAC
This sequence comes from Rhyacophila brunnea, assembly GCF_057557595.1. Classification (NCBI taxonomy): domain Eukaryota; kingdom Metazoa; phylum Arthropoda; class Insecta; order Trichoptera; family Rhyacophilidae; genus Rhyacophila; species Rhyacophila brunnea. Next base: position 39,512,510 of record NW_028232752.1, read on the forward strand.
TGAAATGAAAAAATCGAATTTTATGAAAATTGAACTTGATCCATAATTATTGTGAACCACTCTTATCTAACCGTAGCGCCTTCGAATGTACTATTACAACATAATCTGGAAATCCATAGTTACCTATATAGATAATAATATGTCATATTATGTGTCACAATATAAGTACCTAGGTACATATAATCAGTGAAATCAATCTTCGCCCAACGTTAGGTAATTTCATTGTTTAAATGGGAATAAGCATTTTTTTTGCATGGCTGATTACTGATTATTAATATTATTATACAATTATAATTATTATTTTCGAATCGATTCTCTATTTTCAATAGAGTCGTCAATCAGTATGGTCGCATTTCATTAACCTTCTAATAACTTGCGGAAATATTATGTGACCGTCGGTAGACATAATACATCCTTACAATGTAAAACAGTGTAGGCAATACAAAATCAGTTCTAAAGATATACACGACATTCTTTTTAAGCTTACGTACTTCTCGTAACCCGAAAAAAACTTGTATATAGTTCGTTAAAAACATAGTATAACAGACAAATCTCTATAAGATAAGTAACTATTGTTTGCCAAAATCTCGCCTACGCTATTTTTGCTTAGCAAAACTGATATGTACCTATAATGTATAAATTAAATTGTAATATAAAAATCAATAGTGTGTCTTCATTGTTCAACGAATTTAATATTCCCGATTAGCACATTTTTATTTTACATCATGGAATATAGACATTAATGTCGTATCGCGTGGGCTGAACAAAGACCGGAAAATTGAATAGAAAAACCTTGCCATAGTTTAAAATAGAAACCCGATAAGTAATAAATAAACCGAGTGCACGATACATAAAATATTCCACAGTAAAATATGTGACCGGGAGATATGGCCCGGTTAAGAGAACAGTAGCGAAAGACGCAAACGCGGGGCGGGGTACGGGTCTCCGTCTCCGTCTCCGTCTCCGCAACAAATATTGCCGAATGGAAATTGAAAAAAGGAAAAATGGCCAGTAAAAAGAAAGACCGGGATGGTGGTATTTTATAGCAAATACAAAATACACAGAGTCTTAATTTTATCCTCCCCCACGGAGGTCGGGTGATGTGAAAAATTCGGCTTTTATGAATTATTAACCCGACATTAATGCTAATGCAGCAGCTGAGGTAATAATATTTATATAACAACAAACAACTGTATATACAGCTGAAAATACGCATTGATTTTTGACGAATCCTATATGCTTTGAGGTAGATTCGGTAAAAAAAAAATCATTCATTCACAATGAATTAAGTGAGTAGGTAGGTACTACTTGATCATATTAAATTAACTATAATGACGTTTTATCGAGAATTGATAGCCAGTAAAAGTAATTTATTAAATTAAAAAAGATGAGTGGAAATAATAAATACTTATATTATCCTAATTATTTACTTCAGCATAGTAAGTAGCAGGCAAATATAACACTAAACTTTACTAGTAAATGGCATTAAACTGCTGAAATCATAATGGGCTCTGTACGTCGCTCAGCGTACAGACTGATAAAACTCTCGACAAATTGGCTCTTTTTACATAAACACTAATTAATCCATATTTGGTGATTAAAAGATAATTTATTAATTTAATACATTTAGACTTTAAAATGATTATATTTCTGCAAATACATACATGGTAAAATATAATTAAGCTTTTGAATAATTAAAATAATCCAGTACACTTAAACTATAGTACACGGAACATTTTTTTTATTTTGAATACACTCCTCTACATTCACATCAATGCACCGTTTGGTGCAGTTTACACGATGGTGGCATCATCGGCTTTATTTCTTCAAAAATGAGGTGGAAGCTCGCGTTACGGTCAATATAGGTAGTTATTGGACCATGGTAAACGATATTTTGAAATTTATTATTTTGATTTATCCTGATAAACCAGCAATAATTAACGCATTGGGAGCCAACTTCGTGTTATTCATGATATGCTTGAAAAAGTGGCCCAAAATTCGACGTCAATAATGCGCTTCGTCAAGAACAATATCGGTGGACATATACCCGAAAGTTCAATGCTAATACTATGTATTGACCATCCGAATAAAAAATGATTAAATGTCAATTTATTGTGATATTTTTTTTTAATGTCAGGTTCAATCGCGACTGTTGAATCACGCTTGACAGTGAATGATTTGATAATTATTATGAAAAAAATTTATGTATTTGATAAAAATAATCATGTTCTACCTTTTTTTTACTTACATATCTGTCTTTCTAATAAATTTGATAGATTTAACACATCTTGAATGTGGAAGGCCACGTTTAATTTATTGTGAAGAAATAGCCAAATTTGGACCAAACTACAAACTAGGTACCTACTTAGATACACCTAACCCCTAAGATACCTATGCTTACAAAAAACACTTGCAACTGCTTGGATCGACGATATGACCAAATTATGTAGAAAGGGGTAGCAGCAAAACTATGTATTACTTTTAATTCAACACAGTAAAGTTTAAACTTTCTTTAATTTTTAAAATACTAATAAATAACATACAAAACCGGATCGAGTATATTTTACCGTGTATCAAATTGTTATAAATGCCAGAAAGCATGGCTTTTCTAAAACACTGTACATACTATACTATGGTTACGTAGGTTCATGAATTCAAGTTTCCAGCGGAGTCAGCATAAAATAAATGAGAATTCCTTTAAACAACGACTGAGCCAAAAAGCTTCCATCCGATACAAGAGTAAACATATAAACACCGAGATTCTGGGTCAAACAGCCCTGCATGGCCGGCGACTCAACCGCCCAAAAATTCAAGCTGAGACTGCAAATTTATTTAATATCAAATCTGAGGCTTATTTTATATTGAAAAATTGAAATATAACTTACTAAATTTCTTTAAAGGAGCCTTATTTTCCGTATCAGTATTTGGCAAGGGATATGACGTTATTTATGTATGCATGTAGTATTATATAGTACAATGATTAATTTATCATATAATCATTTTTTTCCTTTTTCTCCAGTTAGTAAATACTGAATATTATTGGAAGACCCGAAAGGTGTCAAATAAGACTTTTATGTAACATAATATATCTACACAGTTTACCTATGTGGTGTCCATATGCTCCAGCTAAGGGGCGGACATGGACAAAGAGACATAGTAGAAGAATTTATATATATATTATACACTATTATGTTTTTAGTATCCTTAAAATGAGTTCAGAGATTTTTTGCGTAGGCAGACAGTAAATGCCTACGATGGCCGCGCGGCTTAAGCGTCGGCCGATCACGTCGTGGGTCCCAGGTTCGAATCCTGGGCCTGGCAAGTACACATATTGTTTTTCAATGTGTGTATGAGTCAGAGTATTGACCTAATAGGTTGAGCAAGTGGCTAATATCCATTTCTCGTAAAAACAAAATCTGTTAATACAAAAACCTTCACTCTGTGGAGGCCCATTTGATCTTATTAGGATAGGGCATGACAAAAAAAATATAAACAGTATATTAATTATAATATAGTATATTTAATATACATACTATCTGACTAATTATCTGTCAACCGTTTATTTTCTTAGTTTATGGTATATCTAGAGATGAAATTGGCTACTAAACCGAGAGATGCAATCGAATCTGTATGCATAATTAGAGATACACACTTTCTGTTGTGATTCGTTTACTTGAGACGATAATATACACGAAAAGACATAGTGCCAGGTCAGGAAGTAGTTGTGGATTCCACTCCTCACTTCCATAACTTGGTACTTGCTTGATGGACAACGCACGCGCGCCTCGGATTCGCCTGCATACTATGATATCCACGGTTTATTTTGTGATTCGTCTACCTGTGACGATAGTTCATACGAATAATCGTGATACCAGTTTAAAAAGTGGTCGAAGATCCAACTCCGCACCCACTAACTTGAAATTACAATAGCAATGTGCGAGAGTTTTAGTTTCGTATGTGTATAAAAAAGGCAGTTGGACATTGAATAATATTTAAAGTTGGCCACTGGCTTCAAGAATATCCATGGTGATAGGCAGTTTATTAGTTTCGTTGTCTTTATACATCCATAAGGTGCATGATCCCTATATTAGGAACACACACTCTACTAGTATTTTAGTGAAAATTAGGACACATACGTAAGTTTTACAAACTTTTTTCTTTGGTATTAGTATTATTCTTCATCTTCATCTTGGGAACCTCATAGCTGAGGGTCATAACTCGAATGGGATCCACTCCGCAATGTACCCAACTTCAATTTCGAATTACCCATGAATTCAATATGTGCTATTGATAACAAACGTGATGCTTCTAAGAAGAAAAACGCAGTTTCCCCAACAATAGGCAACCGGAAAAGTTATGTTTTCAGTCGCGGATGTGGTCATCTTGATGCCATACGAAAGCTATTTTCAATAAAACGTATATCTAACTAGTACAATTAAAACAGCCTGATACGTGTTAGTAACTTTGAAACTTCTGTCGGTCCAACAAGCTATTGGGACCATCGGGCAGTCCGATCTGGTCGCCACAAAGGCCTATTATATTGTACTATTTGCGACGTCTTATTGCGAGAGCGAAGATCTCTTCAAACAGAATATTCGTCAGATTTGAATTCGTTTCATTTTGTATTATTTTATATAAGTACATATTTCATTTTCATTATTTTTTGTTAGTTGGGTTTTGTTAGTAATGTGTACATTTTATTAAATAGGTCATTTTAAACTAAATTAAAGACCTCAGTTTTGGGTATTCTCCTGAAACATTTTCAGGCGTAAACAACTGCTGGTGCTTCACATCAAACGTAAGGCTTCAAGATACGCTCTACCAAGACCGCGTGTTGTGCGGGATGGGATTAAAATTAAATTTATAAGAAATTCACAATTGGTAATAATAACGTAAAATTAAATTAAATGTAGCATACATTTTATATATTGTTTTGCTTATTATACAAAATCGAGTGGCAAATAATTTTATATTGGCTGGCTGTTTATTTATTATATAAAATTAATTCAATAAAAAAATAAAATCAATCTTCAAAAAACCACGTGTGGCTAAAAATGTTGGCACAAATTTAATAACATTTAATTTGTAAATAGACTGGAATTTTGTGGGAAATTTTCGAGATAGTTAGCTCAGGAAAAAACCCACCTGGTTGTGGGAGAGGTGGCTGATATTTCAAAGTGTAAAATATGTTAATTTTCCGCACCGTTATGTTCCCTCCTGCAGTGCAGGTTGCATAAATTCCACACTAGTTGGATACTCTCCGTGCCTGTTTAAATTTTTAATATGATGTTCATGGATTTAAATATTGTATTAGGATCGAAGCATTTTCTTAAGATAGCATAAGATTTCATGAATATAGCATACGCTCCATAATAAATTGATAGTTGTACGCATTTCCGTTAACTTTCAAATATAATCGACTTATTGATTTAAATAAAACACAATTTCATCGTACGAATTCTCCTTGCGTTATAATATAACTGGACCGGTTTCATCCGCCTCAGAGGGACATTTTCAACTAGTAAAGAATATATACAATAAACATACATTTATACTAATCAATTTTAAGAGACAAAACATTCACAAATAAAACAAGTACATTTAACTAGCTTATCAGACAAATTTAGGTAATAAAATGAAAAAATTGAAGATTAAAATTTCATAATAATCGTTAGGAATCTAACCAAAAATCTTAATTGTTAACATAAAACAAAAAATAATTCTAACACTAAAATGAAATGATCACTTAATCATTAAAACGTTTCGTATTTCAAAAGACAATTACTTATTAAGTAACAGATAGTTAATAATAGAATGATATTTAGACTATCAATTTATAAATTTACAATAAAAATATATTATTACAACTAAATGTACATTCATACAAAAATAATACAAGTAGAATTAGTGCGATAAACACCAAATCATCGACTAATTTCAATACAACACTAAATAACTAAGAAGGTTCACCATAATGTACAATGTACATCCAAAATATAACCTAAAATTCTCAAAAACATACAGACGCGGTGCGGTTTCTGACTAGAAAAAATCTAGTTAGAATCCCTGCCCTGCAAGCGAAAGTCATGTGTTCGAATACCACACAGGCCAATAAATTCTCTTGGAATTTCTAGAATATTATTATATAAAATATATAAATTTACGGTTTTCAAAGTTACGTATGCATCTTCTGTACACGATTTAATTTACACGGCAGATAACTCACAAGGCAAAAGGAGCTGTTCATACAAGGAAAAAATAGATATCATAATGATTTTCAATCCGTTCAAATTCTACAATTTATATAATATATATAATTATATGAACTAACGAAAACAGCAACATTTTGAGATATCCAGTTGTTGCTTAAGTTTTGATAACTAACTAAGATAAATAAATATTGCCATAACTAATTGACAGGAGAACTATATCAATCCACTTATATGCACTGTTCAAAATTCAGTTCATTTACAATGTCAACATAGAAGATATCTAGATGCAGTATTGGGGTGACGATATCATATATATTCTATACAAACTCGCACAATTATATTTATATATGATACGAAAACATGCAATACTTTTTAACAAATTCTATAAGTAAGACATGTATGGCATAAATTTGCAACAATACTTTATACATATTACGTAGAAAACAAACTTCTCAGATACAATATTAAACTCGTGGAAGGTTGTTTATTGTATTATATTGGTAGAATATAATAATGCTTCACTGAATTTGTCAATAGCAATCTTGGGAATACAATAACGCTGTGAAGACGTTCTATAATATAATAATGGAAAGTTTATATTACAAAGTTTTCATATATGTAAGTGGAGACGATATCTCGTTCTTTGATCTCAAATTACTGTAAGTACACAAAAACAGGCCGAGAATAATAAACAAACGAGAGCCGCGGAGTTGGCCAGAATAAATGCGACAAAACTTTCCTCCCAGCATTGATAACAGGCTGGCAAGAGAAAAGAATAATAATAAATGAAAGGAAAAGTTTAAAAGTTGTATTATCGACTTTGTCTCATCTAGAAAAAGGAAATTTAATGCAAACGACGGAACAGAGTAAGAGGGAAACTTACTCCGACAAATTTTACTTTAAAAGCCAGGAACATACGTAAAAGAACAGTTATTTCTTTCAATTCTCGAAAGTTGCGGACGATAATAGCGCACTCCAAGTTTGGGAAACGTCCCGCAAACCTTATTTTAGAAAACCATGTAATATGACTTGAAACTTACTTCGATAAAGAATACCGTTATTGTTAATCAATATTTTAATAACCTTTTGAAAGTTTAAAATTGATAATATAATATTACACTGTTTACGCTATTAGCGTGTGGACGGAGGATAAGCGGGCGTGATGAAATGATTCAGTTGTATCATTTCCACAAAAAGTGGTTTTTTGTCTCTCTTGTAAAAATTGCGCAATTCAAGATAAGTGATAGGATTGCGCAATTATTATGTACTGTTTGTATTTTTTTCATGTTTCGGGATTTCGGCCTTCAGGATTCCGGCCATTAGGGATTTCGGCCATTCGGGATTTCGGTATTCGGGATTTCGGCCTTCGGGGTTTCGGCTTTCGGGATTTCGGCCATTCGGGATTTCAGCATTCGGGATTTCGGCCTTCGAGATTTCGACCCAAGCCCGATTTATAATTAATGACGTCATTAATTTATATCACCAATTATCTACTCACTGATGGCATTGTGTAAAACTAAGAGTTAATTGTTTTTTAATTGAAAGTTATTCTCAATATAATATATTATATAATACTTACTTCTATACGTTTTAATGTATTATTATTTATTGACGCACTGATTGATGGAAAACATTTATATAATTACACACTACTTATTTTTATTTGTTTATATTAGATATAGCTAGTCCGTGTTTTCGTATTGTTTTTATTATATATGTGTTTTTAGTGTATGAATATTTCATATTTCTTGCTTTCCTATTACACACTTTCGATTCACGCGACAATGGCGAATATTTTCGATTTTAGCGGTCTCTACTAAGACATCTACTTATATCACTCGTATACTTTTTTTTTAATATAATTATACCGGGGCGACCCGCTGTCAAATCACCTGAGTGAAGATACGTTGTCCAGGTGCTCTTTCTAATTCTCGTAAAAAATACAATCTTACAGAGCTCTTCCGTCTTCCCCAATATCAGGGCACGTTTGAGGTCCTCGAAGTTCTCAAGGACATTTGTAAGTCGCAGCTCTACGTCATTCAAATTTAGGGGATTGTATCGGTATGTATGTATGTAATGTCCTCCTAAACACCACGTTCATCGTGTAGCTGCTATGGCGACATAAAATTTATTGCCCATGGTGTGGGCCCGATCTTAGTCTATACTATTATAAGCTTGGGTTTACTTTGGCGAGGCGACTCAACAAACCAGGGCCCTGAGCATGGAAAGGTAGTATGGACTTACTTTGTTTTCACAATATCTAGGGGTGCACTATGCCAAGGTTGGCGAACCTTTTTACGCGTGCCAAAATTTCCCAAATATTATTTTTTGATTGTCTGACGTGCCGAGCAGTTTTTCGAGAGGTTCGAGCAGGAAAAAAATGAAAGAATTCTATTTAAAAAGTTATAAGTAGGTAATTGTATTCTTGAATATTACTACAATACCTACTTAGTTTAGTTATTTACGCACAAATTGACGCCAAAATTGCTCGGATCAGATGAGGCATCCTCTCCGCGTTGCAACTTCCCTCGCCGCCTGATAAGGTCAGTGTCCTAATATTATTATGTGTGACCCATAAAACCTACGGACCGATCGATGCAATTTAAATTAATGATAATGGTTATTCTTGAAGAGTATCTGCCTGTTATTTTTTATACCATGCGATCTGTCGTTTTATGCATGAATTTTGTCGTTTCCGTTTGCGCATCAATTGATAAATATTATTGATAAAAATATTATTCAATACCGAATTATATAATATATAGGTATTTAGGTTTCTGTAAAAGTTTTTTGTAGAAAAACATATTTTTTTATTAAATTATATCTATTTTTTTTACTCTCCAACATAAAACATTCGCGTGCCATAGGTTCGCCATCCCTGCCCTATGCCATGATTTTTGACCAAACTTGGAATCACTACATACTGTTATCTTGTTTATTTTTCTGTTTTTTTTTTTGTAAACTGCATAAATACAATATTACATAAATAAAGAAGAAAGAATATTGAAGTTTGCAATATACCATACCTATCGGATATGTAAATATTTAAAATAATATAGTCAATAGTATTAATATAATATCTAGATAGTCAGGCACAGTAAAATTGATTTTAAATAGTAGTCGTTATGTGCGTAGGTATTTAAAAACATAAGATTATGATAGTATAATAAATAATATGTGACAGGCGGCTCTCGTGGTGCAGTGGGTAAGGCGCTGGCCTTCCACCCGAGAGTTCTGGGTTCGATTCCGGTCATGACAAAAACATTTATGTGTTTTTCTCAAAGCCTGGGTGTTTGTGATTGTTCAAAGTTACTAACAACCACCTTGTACGAAAAAGCAAGAACATGGTTATATAATAATTCTAAAAAAAATTAAATATGGACGTCCTTTTTAAAAGAACGCATTATCCTTGAAAACAATTGTGAAAGGGGATTGCACGCCACGTGTAAAAGCCTCGCAAATTATAATTGGGAAACTTTATAGTTCTGTAACAGGCGGCGATTATTAATTAGTTAAGGATACAATATGTGGGCGTAAACACGGATGCTGTACCCCAAAGCAAAATCTACCCCTTTTCTAGGAATCATTATACCCATAATTATGATATTAATAAATTTTTAATAATGAAAAAAATATTACTAGAGAGACATTATCAAATTACACGTGAAAGTAATTTTGAATTCCTATATTATTTGAGAAAAAAAACGATGAAATAAAATGATAAAAGTTTTTCATTAAACCATTGATATACTTTAATGCATAAATAAAAAAAGCTTCATAAAACGCATAGCCATATAAAATTTCTTAGATTGGCAAACCATATAAACCAGGGGGGGGCAAACTGTTTGGATGGAGGGCCAAATTCAAGAATTCAAAATGAGCGGCGGGCCGCAAGTAAAATACTATTTTTTAGATATACACTATTTATTATCACAAAAAATAAACATTACAAAAAAAATAATGAGAAGAATGAAACTGTTGTACATTTTTGAACATTTTTTAAAATTCAGGTGTTAATTTTGAAGTTGATATTCTCAAAACTGCTTGTAATTGGGCATCGGAGATATTTGATCGTAAAGAATTTTTATATTAGGTTCATGATCGAAAATGTTTGTTCATATATATAGGTTGATCCAAAAGTAACGATCATTTTTCTTGCATAATCTTTAAGTTGGTCGAATTTGTCTGAATTAAGGGCATTGTAAAATTTGGAGATTTCTTCACGACGATGCAATTATCTTAAATCAGTGTCACACTGCAGATCAATAAATAATCTCAAGTTGCAGCTCTGTCGGTACACTATCAATATCTATTGAAATCGATGTCCAACGTAGAAAATAGTGGTTACATAGTGTGAGACGAGACGCAAGGAAGACGTACTGAGATAATACATTTACGAAACAACAAATTCTTCAAATTTTAATCTATTGTCAATATTTTTTAAAAAATTATAAAAAAGTTATTCGTAATCAGAAGTACAATTAATGATAGCGGGCCGCAAAAAAATACCCGGCGGGCCACATGCGGCCCGCGGGCCGAAGTTTGCCCCCCCCTGATATAAACTACCGGACCATGTGCTATTCTTGCGGATATTTAACTTGGTACATCATTTGAAGCGCGAATCTTTATGTATTACCAACGAAGAATACTACATTCTTAAATGTTGTGTATAGTCTTGAATAAAAAAACATGAAATTTAAAATTAAGGTATGAATAAAATTCCCTTCAAGTTTCAAAACTATTTATGTAATCTAACTATTTGTTTTTAATTTAAAAATTGTGAATACAAAATTAATAAAACCGAAAAATTTTGAAAAATTTTAAACAATTTCCATACCTCTTCGTGTTCTCTATGGAATTTTTCTTTTTTCTTCATTGCTTCTTGCACTTTTAACTGAAACAAAACACAGTTCACATTAGATTGTGAAGTGGAGATTCACGGCGTCTTTTCAAGCGTGCGTATATTTCAATTTAAAAAAAAGTAATAATAAAATACCCAATTATCCATGAAACATGCATTTTCTTCAATATAATAAGCCAAAAAAGTTTTTGATGATAGACAGTAGCTTATTTTTTATTTATTTTTCTAACTATAACGATTCAAAGAAAGTTTATACAATATTGCCATCGACATAATATATTTTTTTAAATATCAGAATACAATAAGTAATGTGCTATTTTTTACATGATTTTCTACAACATTCAATAATATAATATTATAATATTTGACAGTCCCATAATTATATAACAGTACATACAGAGTTTATAAACTTAACCCATAGTGTTTACAGTATTTTATTGTAATATTCCACGTTACGAATCCATCATCAATTTGGGAGTTTACTGTATAAAGCAAGTATAATTTAAGGTAATGATAATATTAACAATCAAAAACAATCTAAAATAGATTATAATAAATACTACTTTATTAAATGTAATGTTAAACTAGGTACATATATGAACATAATCGGACCTACAATACGGTGTACCGCCTCTGGAAGAGATTTCTTAAAATATGTTTTACATAAAATGATTATTAGCAATTCGCAAATCATATTATTATGCCCGTGCTTTGGAAGTAAATAAATTTGTGGAAAGCGTAAAGTACCTATATAAATTTATTTTAATTTTATATTAAAATATACACTTATATCGTATACGTTATTTTCAACACTAAACCTATTTTATCAATTTCTTGAAGAGCTTTTTCTTGTGGTCATGATAATGAATGATACTTTTAAAAATGTGTAAGTACATCCCTTGATATTAACCATTATATAAAAATTGTTTTACGACTCATATTTTCCTCACATTCCAAGTTTTATTAAATATTAGAAGATTGTTGTTTTTTCCATTTCAATCGAACCATTTCAATAAAACAATAAATAATCAATAAGCACGAGTTATCTGTAAGTGGAATATTACAATAAATCGAATAAATTTATTATGTATGATATAATAACAATAAACATACTGACATACCTACCATGCTTTTAACAAAATAAACAAAATATAACAGTGCAATAATATCACAGGTAATCACCAAGAAATATAAACAATAAAAGTTACAGTCGGCGAAAATTCAATTATCCCCAAAAAATCGTCACAGAAAATAATACCGAGCGTATTTTTCCGACCCATAAATATTTAGCTTTAAAAAATGCGCGGCAGTCGTAAAATGCTGAGCGGAAAACAGATGATTATCCCATAAATTCGTCCCGCGCTGTTGTTATCTGTGACCTATGAACGTATACCAAGTATTAAAGCAAGCGTTTGCAGAAACTGTCTGTCTCTCTCGGATATGTATCGAGTGAGAGGTGTAGTTGAAAATGTCGAGTGGTGCTAGTCTTGTACGATGTTTGCGCAACGGTTTGTGTGGACTGTATAGGAAAAGCGCGAGCAATGCAAACGGACCATATAACGACTGGGCAACGGATGCCGTAGTTACTGACGGCAATCACGTAGATCGTAAAGCGATTTTACGAATCGGGATATATATTTCTCTCGACGACCTACGGCCTTATCTTATAATATGTCTACTTATTGATATTATTATCAACACTTCTCTAGCATTCCGGTGATGTGTTATTTACTTTGTAAGCAAATGAAATGAATGAATGAATACCTATGTACATCGATATGTATCAACATAAAATCAATAACTAAATCATGTTGTGATTTTTATATTGATCGACGTTTTCACCAAACTGGATTTAATTGTCTAAATGTTATGTCGTATTTTTCAATTATGATGCAAATTAACATTTATGATAGTATTTCACTATGCTATAGGAAACTGTTTTCCAGAATTTCCACTTTCGGGTATAAATTCTATTACTTTTATGGAATATTACAAAACTCAAACTGTATTAAGACGTCCTGTAAGTATATAATTAGCGTCGTATAATAACACTTCAACTGAAAATCTGAAAATAGTATAGATCTATATTTTGATGGTTTTACTAGTAGGTAGTTGTCATTCATAACTCACTTTTGATTTACCTATATCGCTTATTCCAATTTACATAGTATATGTAACTCAACGCTATACTTTAATAGATAAACGATTTAGGAGATTTATTATTATTCATTGTTTAAATACATACATTAAAATCGTAACTACATATTATAATAGTGATTATCATAGGTAAATAAATATTACTTATCGACCTACACGCATATTGATTTTTTTATACAAGAAAATTTTTTCCGACTTATGTGTGGTGTAAAAAGAAATTCTGCCATTCTAGCTAATAGTGATTTTTTTATGCCGGACTAGCGGAGTATCAGTTGTTTCTTCTCCAAATATTGCCAATCAGAGGATACCAATGTCTATGTTGATATATTCTACTTGTCTGGGAGTGATTTTTAGTACAATAGTAATTAATGTATGGCTCAAATGTTATACATATTGACTTGTACTTGTAGGTATGGATTGATTTGTGCAATCAAAATTAATTTATAAAAAAGTCACTTACTGTAGTTTTACATATTAAAATTATAATGTGTGGTATTCCCTAAATGTAAATAAATTCGAATTTAATGCTAAATATTAGGAATGCATAGATATATTCATCCGAATTCCTTTAGACATCCATATAGTTTATTTAAAAGTGAAGCAATTTACGTAATAAGTTAATTGATTTATTAAAGTAAGGTATCATTAGCTCAATCAGTAGACTATATTTTCAAAACGGACTGAAGTTAATATTATTTCATTAAATTACATATGGCAAATATCTAACCTTAATAATTTGTATATTCTATCTAACATGATATAATAAATACATTAAAATTGAATCGAACATGCACCATAGTGAGAAAATATAAATCCTCAACCTTTCCATAAGAAAAAATCGGAAATTATGTTAATGAAACATTCAAAAACATAAAATCTTTCATGCCTTCAACCACGTGCTAAATTTGCATAGCTCATGCGAACAAAATAATAAATGCAAATGTGTGTTTACAAATAAATAATAACCCATGAACCGTAAAAATATTACTTTCAGAATGTCAGAGAAATTTAATATAAAATCATCTATTTATTTCAAATATCTGAGAATAAATTAATTTTAATGTTGATACTACATAGTAATAAAGAACCAAATATTTAAATAAGGCGAAGTCATTTTTTAAGACAATTGATATGATCATAATATTTTAGATGTTATGTTTATTTTCAATATTTTAAAATTACATTATCATAAAGTATACGTTTCAGAATATAAATACATATTGTAATTAACACTTTCAACAGGTTGAAGAAAAGTTTTTAGTTATATTTATATTTTAATATCGCTATACCTATTTGTCTGTTAACTTGTTACTCAATATGACAAGAATATTTTAAGGTTTGACATATTTGTATTGATGATAAAACGATATGTGTGTATTATTACATTTTGCATTAACACCTCTAAGCCAAAAACCACGGAACCTTCCAGAGACAAAACAAACATAAAAAATCAAAATAAATTTGCGCTGACAAGAAGCGTGCGAACATTCCCTCGAGATTTTGCTTGCTGTCTATTGCTTTTGAATATTCAGTACAAAAATAAAATGAGAGAGTAGAAATGTATCAAGTTTAGTCTAAGATTTGATCATGAGCAGGTGTTTTATTTATACGGACTACATGATATAACTGTTCATAAAGAAATCATTATTTTAAATGGGTGACAATATCAATTAGAAATTGAAAATAAAAATGGTCTTCAATAAAGATCTAAAGGGAACCTAAAAAATATCTACTAAAAATTTAAATTTGAAAGTATGCCCTTTTAGAAAGAGAAAAAGTAGACAATGTGATGAAATATTTTATATAACCACACATTGTCTATGTGTCTGTGATGATCATGATGAGCATCATTTTAATTACTATTTTGTAAGTTTGTATAGGTGTGGCAAACAGAATTTCCATTTTTATGATATTGACAATATGTGTCTGTAAAATCGTTATATTAAGAGATTGTATTAAATGTATTCTTGTATCTAACAATTAAGATTTACAAAATTGCAGGGTTACTATTTTTTCGAATACGATGATACATTTTCATTTCTTTATTTTATAAAATACATATACATCTTATTCATAGCAATAGCCAGGTCGTATTATGCGAGTGAAGACTCTCAGTGTCTCACCCTGTGTATTGTCTCTTCGAAGGTGTTGGGGGCGCCGCCGTTCATCTGCAAGTAGCGGAGGCGGTCGTAGTCCCTGGGGTCCACCATCGAGCGGAGGGCGGTGTCCCGGGGGGCACCGAACCCCGCCAGGCCGCTCTGGAGTACGCTATCCGGCGTGTCCACCTGTAGGCGGGACATGGAGCGAAATGATGGCGCGTTATCAATCAAGTATTTTTTTACTAATAGGTTAAGTACAATATTAATTGTTTTATAAGTATATTATTTTTTAAGTCTAACTAGGTACCTACCTACTATAAAATATATATTATATTTATCATATAATTCAGTTACGTATTTTGTTTCATTTTTGGATCATTATAAGATGATAGATAATATGACACATTACCCGTAAAAATATTTTTGAGTTTAAAAATATTATATTTATGAAGAAGTAAAATAATTGCAAAAACTGAAAATAGCGTTTTATTTTTCTATTTTATTGTATATTTATTATATGATGACGTTGAATTTCCGTACAATAAAATGTATGTGTGTTTAGAAAACTTGATAATCAGTTCATATTCTGTGAAGGCAAATGATCCAGATCATTATATTGCGAATTTAAACAATAGTACCTACTGACGCCGACTAAAAAATATTAAGTCAACGTTATCAAAAGACAGTACTTATCTCCACCTGTGAGAAAATCATTAAACGATGCATAAAAAGACAGTGAGTGCTTCATTGAAACTTGTATGTAGAAGGGGGACGATAGCACCATTGGTAAAAATTTACCTACCAAATAATACATTAGAAAATAAATAGATATTGTAGATATGTAGGTGCCTATATTTCGACTTGAGTATATTTTAGGTATAAATTGGCAGTATGGTTATAAAATTAAAACAGTTGTCCGAAAGAGTAAATTGTCATTTTCATTAGAGTTATAATCTTTATAAGAGTACATAAACCCTTCCAAGAGATTTACTTGGCCGTAATTCATAATAATTAAAGTATTTATCACAAATAAAAAATATGTGGTAAATATACAAATACGGAAACTCAATCTTAAAAGATATGACAAACTTTTTGTTTTATTCCTCAGTAATAATTGCGTACGTACATGTTGAAATAAAAAAAACAGCCGAACTTCAGTAAATCTTAACAATGTGTTGTTACAATTCGGGGGTCTAGGATCATAAGGGCGAAACTACAAAAATGGCTGTTTTGAGTTAAATATTGCATTGTCTTGCTAGAACGCAGTTCTATCATATGTACAAAGATGAAACTCGTACGTATAGAGGTTTGCCAGATATTACTTGGCGTATCTACAAATCCACATGGAATTTTAATGTCATATGGGTGAATATCCTCTTACACCCGTATGACTCTGACAATAATGTTGATTAATCAAAGACACTTCGACGTAAGCGGCGTTTCGCCTTTATGTCACTGACATAAAGTTTAGTTTATGGAAGTTTCGTAATTTTTAGTTTGGCGTAAGTTGTCAATTTGACTTAAGTAAACACTTGTTATCGGTTCATATTTGCATATCAACAATGTTTTGGTGAGGTAATGATTGTGAATATCTTTAAACAGAACCAACGTACAAGCATGCGAAGTAAGTAATTACTTATGTATAGTTAGTAGTGTTATTTCGACTCCTAATCGGTCAAATTGTTTTTAAATGTAATCTGGTTAAATATTTATATACTTACAGCATCATTATAAATCATGTTTTTGCAGATCGAAATACAGAATTGGAAGACGAAAAACTGAATGTTTTGAACTCAAATCATGTACCAGATAATACACCGACTAATGATTATAATTTCAAAGAGAATAACTCTGATAAACAGTTAACCTTGATGAAATATTATAATGAATTGTTCATTTGTTCAGATATGGCTTTTTTCCACTAGCTGGTTGTATTAAAAATACGATTTTTTTTCTCAGGCATGCATATTATCATCTTAGGAGTTACTTCGTGGTTGCAGAGCTCAAGATAATAATATTTTCGAGAGTTTCTCCCTGATACGTTACCAGGATGGCCAGCAAAATGACTAATGGAAAATAATGCAGAATATTCACTCATCATAAAAGACAGAATTGAACTCTATTATGTATTGTGTAATTAATATTTTATATTTTTTTTAGAAAACCGGACTCAAAATATCTGTCTTTTGTATTAAAAATACTATTTCTTTTCTTAGACGTGCACATCATCCCAGAATTTACTTCGTGGTTAAATAGTGAAACAGGATTTTTTGAAGAGATTGTATTTGAGCCATTACCAGGACATTCGGAACAATTATTATTGTCAGTAGAAAATATATTAGAACCTACGCATGAACCACCATTATATGCTGAATTTAACCATGGTATATACTTCACGATATTATATTATGAAAACAGATAAAAGTGAGTTAATTCATCGATTTCCTGTAGAACAAACTCATTTACAGCATCTCAGGAATTACTACGTGTTTGGATAGCTCAACCGGTTTTTTGAAAAATGTAATGGATGCCCAGAAGAAATTACAATAAGAAATGATGTCGGTGATGTCCGATAACGTTCAATTCAGAAATAAGATTGTGTTTTTGATGAGTTCAATAGTAAACAAACACGTATTGCTAAGCCGTACGAATGCAAAAGAAGTAAACATATAACTAATATACAAAACGGAATGTCATATGTTTCAGTTACAGGTAAGCAAATTGAAGGAAGTTTTTAAAGCCCAAAGACTGTTCTAAATGTCCCAGAAAGTGCAATGAGAATTTTACCGAAACAGTACGGTAGACAATGTTGAATTCATATTGGTCTTTAGGCGATATTGTAAAACAAAGACCGGATGGTGCCACAAGATGTTCATTATAAAACATAGTTCCCAAAAATTCCGATAGTTAATCAAATGTTCTTTGAATCTGGGCACTCGCAAATGAAATGAGATTCCGTTCATGCGAGAATTGAAAACTAAAGCATTTGGATATAAATACCATCCATCCGCATGGTACTCTGCTGTTCAGATGGCACACAAAAAATACAATCTAACTGAGATGGATCAACAAGATTTTCTTGATTTTTCTGAATTACAAAAATGCATATAAGGAATATAGAATAAAAATAAGAAGATTGATGCGGATGGAGAAAGTGTTATACGATTCATACGGATTGATACGGATGGAGAAAATATGGATTTGACGAGCCATTCAAAATGCTCCAAGTCATACGAAGAGAAACCAGAACAATTAACCATTCATCTTTTCGACTCCAGCCTAAATATAACGCAGCACTTTCCCTCACTGCGAAAAAGATATCAATGGGCATTATTCAGGAACAATATCATTATTTTTACAATTCTTTAAAGTTGTCAAATGTTGAAAATAATTAGGAAAACATGGATGAAGAAGATGCATAACAAAATTATGTATATAGTTAGATTTAGGAATAGAATTTGAAGAAAGATATTTCGCCTATGTTTTGTATTATCTATATTATATTATGAACAAATATTTACCAGTAACCTTGTTTGAAAATATTTTGAGAGACAAAAGGGCGAATGTCTCCCATTAATTATATTCTATTTTTTTCCCATCTAACTAATGTCTAAAATGACAATATTGATGCTCTACATTACTCTTATGAATATGTTACAATAGCTTTGATTTTTTTTTTTTTGTATTTTTACAGTGTGAAATTGTTTTTTTTAACAATAAAAACTATTTTACCCTATTTTCCCATTTATCTCAGTACAGTGTTTTTGTAGTTTCGCCCTTATGATCCTAGACCCCCGAATTTTGTAAAGATTATCAAATTATTCTAACGTCAAAAATGTACCTAAATAATATTGAAAAATATTTTTGTTGTCAATCAATGCCACTGATGATTACGCAAGTAATGCATGATCTACACATTTTTTCGTATCATCTCAGAAATATATAATAATATACTAGAACAATATACACCGAATAACACGTGAAACCATAAGTTGCCGCCGCATTAGGTTAAATTGCTACGAAAAATATGTAATGAAAAGTATGCTATATTCATAAATCATGTGTATTACTCATTTAAATGACACGACATGTTAATTAATGAAACACACTTCGAACGATATTACTCGAATCAACTGATAGTCTCTCCAATATACCTATTTAGATGCAATATTGAGATTGTTGTACCTTTAAGAAAAATACGTATTAACAGATATATAATGAGACACATAAAAATAGATTATCCTTAGCCATTCTATATAATTATGATCAGGAATCAGGACGTTGATATGCAGATCATAATAGGTAGATACTTGTATAGCAATGCAACAACCGGAACGACACTGATATTATATTATTGTGTTATAACCGCCCATTATTTCTCATTGCGCAGGCATGTGTCGGGACAAAATCAATTGCAATATGTTATTTCGGTTTGCAACGACTGGTGTATTTATTGCACGCACAGCCAACTGGAAAGCACTCGCCGTGATATATGACAGTAACGGAATGGTACTGCCTACTGCCGACCAAAGTTAAGTAGTAGTACCCTACAATTCAAATCCAATAATACGTCGAAGAAATTGAACTAAGTACAATTATTAAAGATACAGTTTTTTTTATAATATTTGCAAATCGGTGAAATTGGTAACTATATAGAAAAAAGTATTATAATCTGCATTGCTGAATTGCATAACAAAAAAACATGATAGTCTGGTGTTATCGTTATAATCTGGTTTCCTAAAAAATATTTTTTTCGATGATAAATTTCATTTTACAAAAGTAACTATGTCGATACTTTTAATGTTTAATCCAGACCAAGACACATGAGTTCGGTGACCATTGAAAGTTGTATCAGAATTGTTTCCGAAATTTTAATTTATTCTGAAACAAATCTTGATTTTTGTTTCCAGACGTGGATGAGAAACATTGAACATATACAGATGTTCTTGGTACGGACTAGGGGAGGCTTTACATTCATTTAAGATTCATACAAGTGCAGCATTGTTTATTGGTTTATTACATAATATAAGAAAGGCAGTAGATACCTACCAACATAATGTAAATTGTTATAACAATGAATCAGAAATAAAACAATCCTTATATCATGAGCTTCACTCGATATATAAGAGCTCTATTTGGATTTGGGTATTCTTTGATACTAGCAAATTTTATTCATGTACTTTTTTATGCGACGGCCTATCGATAGTCATGCGTTGAAAAAGGATAGTAAAGTAGCTATAATACTAATATGACCTTTATTAAATATAATTATTGAGAAGTGTCACTTAACTCAATACCATAGCATAATATGTTCGTAAACTTACGATAATGTTAAAGAAAAACATACCGCATACGTACGTAACAAATATGATGAAAAATTATATAGTTACCGAGTAGAAGCTTCAGTACTTTTTGAAATCACGTGAAGAAATTCAATATAATATTATATAATTATATATAAAGAGGGTAAGTACTAAGAAAACCTTCAAACCATATTTTGACTTCAATATAATGCCAGTTAATTGTATAGTATACGAATTCAAGTACGTAGGCTTAATTATTAAGATCATACCTGACCTGAGCATTGAATAATGTAAATTAAATTTAACACTTCACATAAGCTAAATTTAAATAATAATTCGGCATTTGCAGCTTACTTTCTTTGGACACAGCGTGTATTTAGTCGCGTTCAATATTATTTTTCCAATAGAACCTATTTTGGAAAAACTGAGGGTTAACTCCTTTATCCTTTCTACAGTCGATATTATAACTGGTTTACAGCATATTATACATGAAAGGAACTTGGCGCATTAAATGAGGCTATTCTTGTTACGCCCAAACTCGGTCAACAAATAAACAAAAAACGTGTTTATAAATACTTTAGGTTCGCAGGCTTTCGTGACAGCTGAACAAAAAATATTTTCATGATTAATTTCACGGAGCCAAGAATTTTATTATGACTCAAAATATTTTAGTTTACGAGGCACACTTACTATTATGTTACATTATACCATGTAGATTATAACGTACAATAAATCGTTGTTTATTAGTTTATGGTAGTTGTATTCGAGGCAAACAAGACATATTATATGACATACATATTGGATGGCTCGGTTAGTTATTTTACCGACGAAAGACACCAAAGGCCAGAGCATGCACTTAATGAATAAGGAGGAGTTTTTGAACTTTTGGTTTAATAATATTCAACAGCATTTTTGGAAATATATTTTAGTATGGTTGAATTAGCAGCCGATGTTAAGGTCGTATTATATGTGCCGATGACATACGTATGCTATTTTTTAAATTATTAATATAAATGTTATTAATAATAATTATAGTATTTGACTGACATTTAATGTTAATTCACACGTCTGTGTTTCACAGCCTACAGTTGCATTAAAATATGAATGCCTTGGACCGGTATATATTCGAGATAGTCTTGAACGTAGTTATTAATAACATATATTATCACCACCATATCAGTTCATAAGAAATGCTAGTATCAGGGTTCGTCTTAGCTGCAAATTTAACAATTTAGAGAATTGACTATTTATACATACACATGAATTCACATTGCGAAATGGCTTGCAGTTAATTCAAACTTCCGCCCATCAGTTCTTTCTTCAACTCCATTTTCCATATAATATATATCCATATATTTCCATATTCTTTGCAGCAAGCCAAACCGTACCTAAATAATAGCACTGCCAACGTTATGTGATAAATAATATAGGTAGTAGTTAATTAATTTTGGACTACAAGCAAGGCAACATTTTAAGTTATGACTATTAAAGTGAAAACTACCCATTAAAAATGTGTTAAAATTTTAATAAAATCAAAAGATTGTGGTATCGATAAAACCTATACTCTCACTTATTAATTTAAATGAAATTATAGAAACCAATATCAACAGGAAATATTCTTCTTCTAACGCTGAAGAAAATATTAAATAATAAAATAATATGAGTGTCTGTGAGTGAAATAATCAACTAATTTATCCGACAAAAATTCAATTGTCTCGATTGTTCTCTAGTTAAGTGTGTCCTTATTTGATGAAGTTCTTTCCAATTGATCTGAATCAGACATCTCCCCATATACCTACCTATCATGCGACCTTGAATTTTAGTCTCACGTTCTTCTCATTCAGGCTAACTTACGATACGCGGATAATTAAATTTTGCTTAAAAGGTTAGGTAAGTATATACATGTAGATAGGTAAACATTTAAGATAATATAAATATAATTAACCATACGCATGAGAATATAGCATGATTAACTTCCACTAAATAGGTAGTTCGTTTAGTTACGACTACGAGTATGACAAATAATTATGGGATGGCATAAATTTCATGCGAACTGTTGACAATTGACCCACGTAATAAAACATATGCTAAATAAGATTAATATAAAATTACCATTTTTCCTTCGACATTATTATTTCAGTGAGAATTTGGGATTGTTTAAATAATTTTAAAATCAAAAACTTTTTCCTAAGATGATGGATTCTAGAAATGACGTTCCTTGAAGAGAAGGTCATTCATTATGTGTCAGATATATAAACTTTAAAGTACAAATACTATACATAATTTGAACATAAATACTAATTAAATAAAAAAAAACATATAGTAATTAAATACGCAAGTATTGAATTTCTAACACTCTGCAACGGGGATGTATTTTTGCAAGACATGATAATATTATATTATATTTTTTAATAGCAGTAAGATATTATGTAGACCCAGCATTTCCTCGAATCTTTAGATAAAAAAATATATAGATATTGATAAATATATATACTTTAGTACCCTACTATGCTAGTAGGTACTGAAAATTTATTTTAAAAATATTGTTCCGTATACATGAATATTATATAGTGATGAAAATACAATTTATAATGGTGAAGGGACACGATACACGTACTTCAATTTCAAGAAGAATTGGAACAGGAACCAAACCCTTGAAACCCGAAAAACGCTTAATTATTTGGGAAAAGGAACCGGAACCCTTGATTACGAGTCTTAAGTATAATGTATTATACCAAAAATTCCATAAAAATGCTGGAGGGTTCCCTATATTTCACAGATTTATGATTTTTGTCATTATTCACTCTTGATAAAGCCAGTAATACATTTCGATGTAAGTAATATATTAAAGTTATCTTACTAGTGTGGTTGAAACCCTAAAAATTAAGTTGTCCAAATGTGTAATAGATTTTTTTATGTTTACATCGTCAATAATTAACACGTACGACTGCAAACTTACCATACAACATAATATAAGAGATATGCAGAGCCACTAATAAATCCGCCTTTATGGCTCAAGCCAGTTTTGGGGAGGCTTAAATTATTACACGCGCATAAAGTTTATGGGATAAAATAAATAAGTAAATAAATAAACAAGTCACACGCTACTCATTTCTTCACGCAAAGATCCGCGGGCATTATGAAACTTTTCGCTACTTCCATGTTGTAACAAGTAACGTCATAATATGAAACAACGTACACAGTTCTGGTAACTTGAATCAAAAGGCTAAACTCAAATAAAGTAGTAGATAATGAACGCCTAACCCACACCAAGATACATTCGTTCGGGGAACAAATTGATATTGTATATAACCTGTTCGATAGTTTCAAAAGTGATCAAAGGTGTTACCGAACATTTACGTACATTTTTGAATATTTAATAAACATTCTGATCTGAGATATTCTTGTTCTGGGTTAGGCTTTATGTTCATATTATGTATGCAAAGACGCCAATGGTGAAAACTATTTGTTCGAAGGAGGAAAACGATGTGTCACCGAAAAGAACATAAAGTTGTAAAGTTAAACATACGAACATTTTTGTAAAGCTCAGACAGTAAAATAAGTATAATAATAAGGGGGTTGTTTGAAAAATAAATATGTTTCTATTATTTTATAACACACGAGTTAAATTAAAGACTATCAAATCACACGACGTTGAGACAATTTTATGGGCGGGAGTGATATAACTTTGAACATATTATATTTAATATTGATAATAAATACTATAGTAGGCTAGTATTATTATATTAGCATGATACATATATTGATTTAATAAAACTTTAGTGTTAGGTACCTACACCGGCTTGAGCTAGCCAGTGGAGTATGTAGGTACCGTAGTTTTATTTATATATTTATATTTAGTTTCGTTCCGTAAGAAGGATATCGCGCCACCATAAAGCTCGTATCAACGAGCTTGCACACTCGGCAAAGTTTTCAGTAGGCGTCCTGCACGACAGTAAGACATATAAATGACGTGTATCTCTTTAAGAACAGCGGTACTCGTGTAAAGCATCGTCCCCCAACACTGGCGGGGCGGGGGGATTTTAAATTATAACAAGGCACGGTCATACATTTCCATAAAACCAAGGACTGTGATAAAATATGACGCGGCTAAAGGCGGGCGAACGCGACGCAAGCGACGAGTTATGGAGGCCGTGTAGCGCGAAACAAAATATATTTTCCACTGGGTAATTTTCGGACACGAAAGAAAAAATAATTAGACTGAAAAAGGACTTCAAAACCATTTCAATGGAATAACATCGATCTAATGAAAAAAAAACAAAAAAAAAAACAAACAAACACGAGTTATTAATTTATATTATTCAAAACCTTGTGTTATTAAAAGCAAATCGATCGCTTTGAATATCATCCCAGAAATGCAAAGAGTAACTACTATTTTTTTTTGCAAAAATGTGTTATTTATTGCCAGGTTCTTTTACAGGTTCTTTATCAGTGCGAAAAGTGGCTAAGTGATATTCACGGTATAGAAAAAATACAAAAAATAAGTCACTGATTATTTCATTAATTATTTGTAATTAAATGAAACACAATTTCATAATACTTATTACACTTTTTAATTATATTCTGTACCGGTTTCGTCCTCTTCAAGGGGACATTATCAACTAAAAATAATACAATTTAAAACAGGCATTTATTGGTGTATTAATAGGTATTTTTTCGTTTTTATGATTTGTTTGATAAATGCATGTTTTAAATTTTATTATTTAGTTGATAATGTCCCCTTGAAGAGGACGAATCCGGTACAGAATTTAATTAAAAAGTTGAATAAGTATTATAAAATTGTATTTCAGTTAATTACAAATAATTAATCAAATAATACAATGCAGTTCCACCTTGAATTGACAACTAAAAAAGAAAATACTGTCACTGAGTATATTAATTCTTTCTTTATCTTTTTTATTTTATTCTTAAAATAGTAATATTGTATAGGTGTCGCTATTGTATTCATGGAAAACTTCATTAGCTTATTATTTCAATATCTTATGACATTTTGTAACTTAGCCACTTGTCGCGAAACACGGACTACATAATCAAGCATAACGATTGGTGGATTTGTCCGACGAAGAACTTGGAGCGATACTGGTAGGCTTACGAAACCAAATTGTGAACATTTAAATTTCAAATCGTAGATTCCAAAATGAAATCACAGCAATTTTCGACTGTTTATAGTTATTATTAGATCATACCTACTCAATTATTGCTGACGCCTTGTCATTTTGTGTTTATAACAAATATCAAGGGTACCTACCAAGCTGAGATTATTTTGTAACCAACTCACGTTAAGTCATACCTACGAACAACCGTTGTTTTGCAAGAACTATTAGCAAATTACATGATGTACCTATATATTTTCCTCCTGATGGCTAGATACCAAAAGAGCGCAACTCGATTTAAGCCGTAGGACTAAACCTTGTATCGGTAGGGGGCACGCAGGCCTATCCGTGGCTTACGGAGGGCACAGGTCAAATACCTGAGCCTATTTGCACAAATTTTCCGACCCGCACGCTGAAAGTTACAATAAGGAACAACTGTTATCATATGCATACATTTGAGAAATATATTACGCCAGTATAACGTTATTCGTGGATTATAGTTACTACAATCATAACATGGAAAAACACTCGGAAACATAGTTCCCTTCAAAACTGCTTTAAATCAGAACACGTCTTTCCCTTGGCGATTCGGTGATTTAGACATTGATTATTATTAAATTTGATTTGTAGACATCATCAAATTCTAGAGTTTTATTTATAATAATTAGTTTTATTTTTGGGAGCTAATCGTATTGTGCGACGTATCACTTTATTTAAAAAAATTGTTGTGATGTCCTTGTACTTGCGAATTATGACGAAATATGTACAGAAAAGTATTATTGGAGCGTCTAAATGAGTGAGCTAAATAGTATGAGCACTTTGTCTAAATGCCGTACCCATATTCTCACCGAGACTACTCGAGCGACCAAGAGAGTGTAGTATGTGCGCTTGGCCCCCCTCGTGAATCAAATAGTTGCAGGAAAAGCCTCGCAGAGAGTGTGATATGGCATAATAATTAATATAACACTATTGACTTACACTTTGGGATAACTCCCGTATGTTTTGGAGGTTTATAAGTTGAATAAAAATTCCGACATAATGAGGTTAAATAACCGTAATTTTTAATATTATGCTCTCGTATTATTGCTGGCTTATACGCACTAACAGACTGCTATAGGCATTAACTTGGAATTGTAGATGTTGTGTAAGCCGATACATTAACGACAAGCAAACTATTAAGAACAAAGTTATAACTAGGTTACAAAAGCTAATTGCAGCGTAATGTTACGGTACACACTTTAATTGCTCATATTTACCCGTTAATTTGGCAAAGTTACTTGATAAATAGGCCACTCCCGAAGACTTAAGTGATATAAACAGTAAACGTTATACGTACCCACACACGTTGATGGTAATGGTAAGTAAGCACCTACCAGCGGCAAAGACGCGTTACTAAATGATTACGATTACCTTTTAAGCATTTTACGTGTAAAATATATTTTAACGACCATTTAACATTCAAATTATCCAATTGCCAGAAATAGTACAGATCGATTAGGTAGATAGTTATTTTGTGTATTTTTCATTTGCTTTATCTACTACACCTATATAACTGACACATATATAATAATGTAAGTTATTTATGTCAATTTTATGATAAGATTGGTCAATAGATGTTTAAATTTTGGATGAAAATGTATGACCACAGAACAGCTGATTAATAAATATAATTCCAAAAGGCTATATATACCCCGATACACTACATTTTGACGAAGGGTGTTGAATGTGTGAGTGTCCTACGAAAATGAACCACACATTATAGACGTGCAATAGAGTGTGTTGCAACTTTCAAATGCACTAACATTGAATTAGCGACAGTTCATAGACCGAGAGCAGTTGTCAGAACGAAGTACAAGCGTATTCTTGACACGTGTTTAAGTTTATCAAACAATATTGCTATGTCTATTGTCTATATATACTCTGATATGTTGATTGCAGAAAATATATTTTTATTGGTGGTATTATTAATTACCTGTGATATTACAATAAATTCTTTAAAGGTAACTTTATTAAATATTTATCGGGAAAAATAGTTGAATTTAGTATTTTTCTAAAGTTAGGTTAGGTTAGATTCACCTACTCAGTGATATTTAAAAATATAGATTTTATAAGTTTTCTTTTAGACGAGTACCCACTGTTTACTTCCGCACAAAAAGCATGCTTCGCCACTGGTAAGTATGTACCTACTGAGTTTCAGACACTGGGGAAAAGTGATAATTCTGATCATTTCGCCTGATATTCACTGATAGCTTGCTATTGCTCCGCAAATAAACATAAGAGCATGTTATTAGGTATCAACATAATACAACACCCAATAAAAACAATGTTATTAGATACTAGTATGAGTATTTTCATGGTTGAATTCCATTTATGAACATTATATAATGATCACTAAATAAAATTAACGGTGAAGGTCGGACGATGTGTAATCTGTTTACTATTATCAAAACTGGGCTTAGCAAGCATTGTTAACAGTAATAAATAAAATAAAAAAAAACTAATATATGCAGTGAAAATGTGTGTTTTTTCCAAAGATACGAAGAAATCTAGATATATGAAGGTGATAATAGGGATAAAGTATTAAATGATTAGTAATAATAGCAATTTCAGTATAGTTAAGTACTAATTTATTGCAGTAGCTAAAACAAACTTCAGCTATAACACAATAATAAAACATTCATAATCAGTTCAAGAAACTATTGCGTAACATCCAAAGTTTGATAGATCTCCTATAAATGTAGTTAGAAACTAAGACAAGAAAGTTGTTGTAAGAGGTCAATACCCTCGCATAGCTATATCATAGATAAACAAATTCATAATGATGATAGTTTATATTATTTAAATTCACTACAAAAGACTTGTTCTTTACTTCTTTATAATAAAAAAAAAACCAAAAATAGGTAGGTATTCAAAATTCTACGTTAAGAAAGGTTGTATCAAGTAAAGACGTTTGTCGAGCGGCGCCATCCGGTTCCGCCGGAGTCTTTGAAAAGTGAATAAGGCTCCGCGGGTGTGCTCTAGTGGCCGTCGCTTGCACGTGGCCGCACGTGTTCTATCTGCACGTCAGGACAAAATAACTTTTTTAGCAGCAAGGGATTTTTGACTGAGAGAAAAGTAGAATCGACTGAATTAAGCCCTTGAGACATTTCTTGATTGAATGGGCATTTGACTTGAAGAGAGGACAGTAATTAGAGAGATCGTACTTCTGAAAGCACTCATACGCAATCAATGGAAACTATTTGAAATTTTAGTTGAGTATCGATTGCTTACCATTTTCTCAAGAAACGATGAAATTTCAAGGATTTGGTGTAAAAATAATTATTTCAAAATGAATCACACATAATCAACATACCTACCCTAATTACAAGCTTTTAAATATAATATATTATCTGTAGTACAAATTTAGTAATTTCGAGATGATAAGGTACGTATATAGTTTAAGGCGATGTCTTTACCTACCAGAGGCACTACTATTAATAACCATGTATTAGGTTATTAATAAATATGTATGTATTTGAAAACATTAAAAAGAAAAATTATTTTGAAAAGTCAAGGATAAACTTACAATAATTATAAAAAAATGTTATACAATGTGAATTTTCCAAAGGATCCCATCTTATTATTACATATATTGTATGGTCATATTTATTATTAAATATAGTTATTATTATAAAATGTTATTCTAGTCGAAACGGCAATTAAAATAATGAAAAGCAGAGGTAATTTTAATTTACGTTTGCAGGCTTTGAAGACAGTAAGTAAATAGTATATTATAAAATTTTTGTATGGCAACACGTCAAAATCAAAACTAGATACGTACGAAATTAAATAACTATGTAGGTACCTACTCGAAATTTCAAAATACCAATTAATTGATATTAAGGAAAGAAAGATGAATCGAAACAATGAAATGGGTATACCTATTCATAGTCAATGAAACACAAATATAAAAACCTATCGGTATACAAGTACAATATACGGGTACCTAACTGAATTTCAAGCTTTTCTTTACAAATTTTAATCTCTTGCGTGATGTCAATAGATTAGCAACGTCAAAAAACATCTATCTCGAATAGGAAGACATATTAAATTATTTTCGTTTCTTTCATAATACTATATTATATCTAATTTCTTTGAAGTAGAGTAGCAGGAGGATACATATTATATCAAAAGTGCCTTTTTGTCGCAATAATGCAAAAAGGCCAAGAGGATCAAAGATTGTTTGACCTACAAATTTCAAGTGTTAGTTTGAAACGATATAGGTACGAAGAAGAGGGAGGGATATTTTTAACTTTATGTACACAGTGGAGCGAAGCGGCAAAGAAAACAAGACTAGTGTCCCCCCCCCACGCATACAATACCGATAAGAAAATTTATAACAAAGTCAGTGTCAATATGTCAAATCAGCTAGCAAATACAACTATTATGGAATCTAACAAATAAATACTAGGTACTGATATGGAAGGGTTTATGCGGGAAGGTTTGTTTTTACTTACCTCACAAAACCACGGATTCTGGTAAATTAAGTACCTAGTATCATATTTTGATTTTAACAGAATATAATATAAGACATAATGACTAAACTTACAAAACGTTTGGAATTTGGATTAAATGGTATTAATAATAATTGTTATTATTAAAACTGGGTATACGTACTTTGTCGCGAAAAAAGGTGGCGATTTAGGTTAGGTTATGTTTCTAGGCTCGTGGAATTCTTTATAGTGTTGTACATCCCGGTCTAGCATTCTTCGATCGTCTCATTTAATAAAGTTACTAATATTATTAAATACGAGTTCTTTTTTCCCGAAATCAAATTTGGTATCAGTACATATAGTTTGCGAAAACGCATACTTACTATGCTAATAAATTTGTCAGTTACGATTACTTGACAACTACTGGTTTACTTGAAAATAACGATCGCATACGCTTAGAAAAAATTTGATTATTAAAAAATAAAATATTTAATATGGATACAGAAAAACCAGAAACTGTCCATTTAAAATATTCCAACGTGAAGTTTTCAAATCATCGAAAATATATGTGGGGTTTATTACATTACTTATATTACTTGGTATAAATAAATCACATACCGACTTGGTATAGTTCTCCTGGAATAAAACTATTAGAGTAAAGAGGATAATGATATCCGGCATGACCTAAATAAACTTAAAATCTCCCTATTATAGCTCGGGGTATGTTCTCATAAAATTGATAGAATTAATTATTAATAATCGTGTTATTTAACTCATTTAGCTATTATTTTAATGACTAAGATTTATTATGCTGTAAACATCTGATAACTGTATCTATGAAAGATGCCAAACATATCGCTTTAGCTTCACTTGCCTGTGAACGTTATCTAAGTAAGCAACGAGATGATTCCATCCCTGTGACAAATGACGACCGAGCGTAGACATTTCACCTCGCCAATCAGCTAAAGGTCACTTAAGACAAATTGCTTTCAGAAAGAAGGACATGAAAGTAAAAGATTGAATCAATCTCAAAGGGCGCAACATTAGGGATGCTGACGTAGTAGAGTTCGTTAGGTATTAATAGAATTGATCTTCGTTAAGGGGCGCTCTGTTTGGCCCTCTGTTGGTTTTTCTTTAAGGGGGGACATGCTCGTCGAAGGTCAAAATTGAGTTTTTATTGTATTTTCAAACCATGATCCTGGACACTCCTTAAACGTTGTAGATGATCTATTTATATAATTTTGAAGCCTTATTATCCTTTATAGTTATTTTAAACATTTGATGACTGCATGAAGTATTTTTGTTACATAAAATAGTATTCTTTTAAACCTCTCGCTCTAATGTTTTAGAATATAGTCATATTTCGGTACAGAACTGTGCAGTGGTGTTAAGATTTTTTACATTTATTAATTTTTAAACGCATTTATAAAACCATTAGTATAATTTATTACGAGATAATTTTTGTAAAATATTCACGATAAAAAATTAAATTGATAATCTCTGTGATCCCAAATTTGACAAGAATTAGGCATTTTATTATTCAAAAAATCGGCAAGATTAACACATTTGAAGATGAATCTAAAGATATTTATTATAAGCTATGTCTTTGACCATTCAAGTGTGATAAAAATCTTATGAATAATGATTGCTTTATAATAATTATTGACCTAAGAATAAGGTAGTGTTTTTTTGAAATACGCCATTTCTTTTGTCATTCCCTAGTGGTTAAGCTACAACATACGGCCGTAGCCATAAAATGACAAACTATAATTAAAGTAGGGAGTAAAATTATGTTAACGCGCGTGTTTGAACATGTACTTAACCGATTTTTTTTTTATTTTTTTTTAAACGGTACATGTTCAAACACGCGCGTTAATATCATTTTACTCCCTACTTCAATTATAGTTTGTCAATTTATCGCTACGGCCGTATGTTGTAGCTTAACCACTGGGGAATGACAAAAGAAATGGCGTATTTCAAAAAAACACTACCTTATTCTTAGGTCAATAATTATTATAAAGCAATCATTATTCATAAGATGTTTATCACACTTGAATGGTCAAAGACATAGCTTATAATAAATATCTTTAGAATCATCTTGAAATGTGTTAATCTTGCCAATTTTTTGAATAATAAAATGCCTAATTCTTGTCAAATTTGGGATCACAGAGATTATCAATATAATTTTTTATCGTGAATATTTTACAAAAATTATCTCGTAATAAATTATGCTAATGGTTTTATAAATGCTTTTAAAAATTAATAAATGTAAAAAATCTTAACACCACTGCACAGTTATGTACCGAAATATGACTATATTCTAAAACATTAGAGCGAGAGGTTTAAAAGAATACTATTTTATGTAACAAAAATACTTCATGCAGTCATCAAATGTTTAAAATAACTATAAAAGATAATAAGGCTTCAAAATTATATAAATAGATCATCTACAACGTTTAAGGAGTGTCCAGGATCATGGTTTGAATATACAATAAAAACTCAATTTTGACCTTCGACGAGCATGTCCCCCCTTAAGGCGAATACGGATCTAGTTGCGCAAGTTACAAAGTAAACAAATCTTGTGCTCTGTGAGACTAAATATTTTCTAAGGACTCTCGGGTGAAATTTTGTCGACACATCATTTGTTTTGTCAACGGATTCGATATGCAAAAATAATTTAACTGACTTAATCAAGTTAATTTATATTAATTATGCTTAGTCCAGAAAAATCGAGTGTATTTTGATATTCAAAAATGGGCGAGAATTGAATGTGAGGACAGCTAAAAGCAACGTACCGTAATATTAAGATAGTGTGAAATAAACCTTCGACGACTATTTAAAAATTATTTTCATTATGTTCAAATTTCATTATCCCATGATTAAAATTTCTGTGTTATGTTTGAAACCTTTAATCTAATCATTGATAATTTAGTATATTCGATAGTTAAGGACCATAGTGACGAAGAAGGAAAATGTTTACTTAACATAATAGGAAAATTTCAGTAGTCATCGTGTCCTTTCACTATTGGTCCTATGTTTCTGTGTTAATGTCAACTAGATAGCGATAAAGATGTTTCGACAGAAAATTCGTCTGTTATTCAAATTAATGTATACGTTAACTCCAATTGTCGAATCTGTGGTTTTTAAACTATTATATTAAATATCAATAATAGAGTTTTGAAAACGTGAATGAATTATTTTAAATAAGAATATTGACGGTAGTGCTGAGTAGGGAATCATTGGATATCCCGGGATACCGAACAATTTTCGATACCTATGAATCCCGGGATTAGTAAACATAATTCCGAAAGTTTAGGGATTGATTTTTTATCAATCACAATTCACAAACAATTGGTACGTGTACAAAATCATTATATTAGATATACCTGCACATGTCACAGGAGGAATCGCCGGATGCTCACGAATAATAAATAACCATTTTTTTGCTGCCATACGCAAACGTAACAGAAAAATTATAAATCCGTTTATTTATAGACGCCACCGACGTGCTGGCACGCATTTTATTATAATATGTATTGTATTTATTGTCAACACGGTGTTATTTATTTTTATTTTATTTTATTGAACTTGTATTTGTATTTATTATCTTTTCTTACATACATAAATGAAACTGTTTTACTTTCACTATATTATTTATATTACAATACTATTTACTACATAAAACTTATGTATTTCCAAGATTGAACGTACACAATATTAAGAAATTAAGAATAAAATAGGTAAGTCTTAAATAGTATAAATAATACTAAACATTTTTGACGATTTTATCAATGTTATTTGCACCTATATATGAAACTTTCATATAAACTATCGAAAAAATGACAATCCCGGGATCGTCAAATTGTAATCCCGAAATCCCGGGATCAAAAATTTGGCTCGGGATTGGATTCCCTAGTGCTGAGGATATAGGAAGTTTTGAAACATTTAACAAGAAAAACATTAAATACTCGTATAAAAGTACACCTTCAATACAGCCAACATAAAATTGGCAAAAAACTTTACTAAATTTAGCCCCTAAATTGACACAATGCAAACAAAACTATTTCGTACCAGTTTCTGCTTTCAACTGTTGGAAAGAAAGCGGACAAAAAAGTTTATTTCTCTGCTTCTCTGTGGGTCGCGTCCACAGTTTGATAGATCGATAGTGCAAGCAATAAAACAACAAAGCAAACACGTCTGAGCAACATGTGCCCCCATCCCGCGTCGGTGGATCGCACGCCACATCCGCATCAATCATATTTATAATCGCGGCTAACTCTGGTTTTGCCTATATTCTTTACGTCGATACATATTCCATTAAGTTTGTGTTTTTTTTACTTGACTTAGAAAATATGAACAACGGTAATTGAATATTAGGCATTTTGTAATAACAATGACAAAGCATATTTTTATAAAACTAATACAACTACTACTATTTCCATATAGCACTGAAGAAATATGGGTATAGCATCAAAATTTATTTTAAATAATTTGGCCTTTAGACATCTTCAGGTACTATGCACATTCACATGTGTTCATTATAAAATTAACCTGGAGAAATTCGAATCGCTTAATCGTTATTCAAATGAAATAAGTAGTACAAAACTTCCTAGAATACAAATTTTAATTCCGTTAAGTATCCTCAGTGGATACTCGATAGTATATTAAATTAATATGTTAAAGTGGGGCCACACCGGCAACAATTCGCGCGACAACTCGTTAAGTTTTACGATAATTATCATAATTGTTTAAGAAATTTTACGATAATTATCATGCTTATCGTAAAATTTAACGAGTTGTCGCGCGACTTGTTTTCGGTGTGGCCCCACTTTTATGTTGTAACTCTGTTGCCAACATTTGGTGAGATTATTATAAGTTATTTTAGTGATTTCATATTAAATAGGTAC
The DNA here is from genome assembly GCF_057557595.1 of Rhyacophila brunnea. Taxonomy (NCBI): domain Eukaryota; kingdom Metazoa; phylum Arthropoda; class Insecta; order Trichoptera; family Rhyacophilidae; genus Rhyacophila; species Rhyacophila brunnea. The sequence continues at coordinate 39,547,635 of NW_028232752.1, forward strand.
GTCGATACTATGTATGGTTTAATAATATTTTTATTAAATATGCTAATAAATTTTACAAGATCATTAATCAACATACACAATATGAAAACAACAGAGTGTAGTTATAAAGTTTTTTTTTATAAATAGGCCAAAGGCAAAAACAATCAAGTTTATTGACCAGTGTAAAAAAGAGGCGTCCTAATTGGAGTTGGCAAAAGCTGCGAAATGGTTCGAGTTTGCTTTGGTACAATCAATTGCAGGTGTTTGATAAAGCTCTTAATCAAACACAAAAAGACAGCAACAAAAACAGGTTTGTTAATAACAGTAAACATTGTTTTTGCTGCCTTAGTTGCAGCAGAAAGCAAGGCAGCTGAATTTGCCCGGTTTATATGAAATCCCATTTCCGTAAAAACACAGGGTAATCCATTATCCTCGCAGTTTGTAAAACAAAAACTGAAACTAAACTACGTTGTATGGCATATGGGTTTACTGGATAACATACCAATCAAACGGTTAATAGATTCATTAGTACTCAGAGAATGCTAGGTAAAACTACGTATTTATTTTCAATTTAAACTAGCGTTTGTATCCGGTTTCGCTTGTAGATTTTCCTTGTTTATTTATGAATTGTTACTGGTTACTGTATAACTTTGGAGAGTTAAGACTTTATAGGTTCTGATTGTGCGTTTGCTTGGTTAGATGACATTTTTTTACCAATTCAGCCTTCGACATAGATAATCTATTTCTGTTAAATTATTCTTATCTGCTAGTAAATTTCGAATTATCCGATCATTACAATGCGTCATAAAATTAAACACCGGAAAAGCATTCATCACGAAATTTATTTATTGTCACATTGAGCGATTTACCTTATTACGTATTGTCATGACGAAGGCAAGGCAAATCGAGAATTGAAACCGCTTGATACTAGATATTATAGGGAAATCACTTGAAATCAATGGAAATATGGGAACAAACACTTACACACAGAACAATATCTTCGATAAATATCATTAGCTAAGTTTTCCTTGATCGACCTTCGAAACTTCAAAGATTCATATTTCGTGAATTAAACCACAAATTCGTTTAATTGTATCGAACTTAATTTTGGTCAAGGAATTTTCAGTAAAAACATCAGCGCTCTAAACTCTAGAGCCTGCCACTTCGGAATCTTTCAATTCTGGACAAACTTTGTGTTTTTAGTGTAGATTACAGCTACATACTCAGATGCAGTGGCGGCCGGTGACAAGAATATGAGGGAGTGCAAAAAAGACTCACCTATTTATGCAAGAAGTCCATCCTCCGATCCTTGGATTTTGAAAACACGTCAATAACACGAATATTAAAGTCTGGTATTGACGATATCAATTGTTTTTCTATACTAAGCATCGCAAGAGCATTTAGCCTGCCTTGAGACATGGTATTTCTCAAAAATGACTTAACCCTCTTTAAAGTTGAGAAACAACGCTCACTTTCCACTGAAGTCATCGGAATTGTACAAATTATTTTTAATAGGGTAACACTTTCACTAAATACTTCCAGTAAATTATTATTAGTGAAAAGTTGAAGTATCGACAATGCTCCATCAGTAACGTAGAAATCTTCTCTACTGTATAAGACTATTAGTTCATTTTTAAGTTTAAATTTGTCAATAATGTCGTATAATGTGGTTACCGTATTAAAATCTGTAGTTGGAAAATTTGTATGATAATCCCGGAACTTTTCACTAAAAAACAATTTGGCTATTACTAAATGACCTTTATATTCGAAACGATCTTTCGCTTGGTTCACTATAATGTCGCATACTTCATTGCATATTACAGAATGAGGTAAATCATTGGGACGACGTTTTTTCGATGGTTGAATTTGTGACATATGATTATTTTGACGAATACATTGTATAGCACGCGTAAAGTGTTCAATGTCCATATTTATCTCCAACACGTCCTTTGACCTCGATTGAAGTTGTTTAAAAAGTATATCACAGTTTGGCATAATTTTGGCAAAGAAATCTAACCAATAGTTAAAATTGTCTTCGTTTAAATACCGTAACAACATTCCAGCTTGATTAATGGTATCGGCGTCTAAATTTTCAGATTCTAAAATGTGTTCCATGCACTCTTTTAACTGATCGCGATAAGTATGCACAACAGTAACTGTTCTTATATTGAAATTCCACCTCGTTGTTGGTGCTGCTGGTATTTTTCTATGAACTATTTCTTTCAAGATATCAGTTCGCTTCGCAGACCTCGAAAAAAAAATTGGAAACGCTCGTAAATTAGCAAAAAAGTTTCGGACTATGGTGTTAGCTGAAACACTTCTTTCCATTATCAAATTCAATTGATGTGCATAACAATGTATGAAGTGTGCGTGTGGATACGAAGCTTTTATCAAAGCCTGTACACCACCTAATCGGCCACTCATCACGGATGCGCCGTCATAACTCTGGCCAATTAGTTGTGCTTGTTTAATGTCGAGAACTTCTAGTTCTTTCAAAATTTCAGATGCAATACCTGCCGCAGTGTGGTTTTTCGGCGTCATAAATTTCCAGAATCGTTCATGTATCTGTCCGCGTAGTTCATACCTTATGACCAAAACAAGTTGTTCTGTAGTAGATATGTCCGTTGTTTCATCTGCTTGTATAGCTACAAACTTGCTTTGTGATATTTCATTTTTAATTTCGTTACGGCACACCTCTAGAATCGAATCTAAAATGTCATTTTGAATTGTTTTTGACGTACCCTTAAAAACACTATTGCTCTCCAAATGCTGTTTCATGGCTATGTCAATTTCCGAGACAAAGTCAATAAGCCCTCGGTAAACACCTGGATTATTTGAATCTGCAGATTCATCATGTCCTCTAAGAGCTAATTCAAATGCACCACAGAACTTCACACAGTCAATCAATCTGGATAAAATATAATTTTTGTCAACACGTTCGTTAAATTGTTTCACAGATAAACGGTACCCTGCATCCAATTGTGAACGTATATCTATTTCTCCCAAGACTGCAAGTTGCATTTCATTTAAAATATGTTTTTCTGAACCACTGTGTTTTTTGATTTTTACTGACAGGTGGACCAAGTCTTGAATCCCATGGACCGTCCAGTTAACATCTCCGCCGAACAACAGACACGGAAAACAAAATAGGGTATTAAGAATATTACATCCGCAAAGCCATTGTGTTTTTGAGTACATTTGCACATTAAATTTCCGATTAACAATCTTCGATTTCACTGTACACTTTTGAATTAAATTTATACATGGCAAAGGACGGCCTGCCACTTTAATATCAATTCGTTTGGAAAAATCGTGACGATTGTCCTTAATATATGTAACTGAATACACGGTACTAATTGTAAATACTATTAAATCTATATTATAAACCCAACTGTCGAACGATCAACCCATAGACTATATCAACCAAACTAACAGTCGTGAATATGATTATATTTTTGACACAATATGCATCGACATGAAGTTCGTCATTTCATTATAATAATTAGGCTTCCAACTGTACCTCGACGCGTCGCCTGAGTTATATGTAGGAATATTCATATTGGTTTGTGAGGTTTGTGTATAAAGTCCAAATGACTAGCTTATGTGTGTGTGCTTTCGGCCGGTGCACTGTACTTGAAATGAAAAGAATATGAAAAACATCGTTTCCAACGAAGACTCATGTAGTCTTATAGAACTTTGGTGATTTTGATTCTACAAGCTTCATTTCTTTTGTCGCTGTGGTTGTCCGCTATAAATGTATGCGTGAAAAATGTGCGTAAATTCAAGGAACACTTCGAATAATGCTCCTGCATCGATGGAATTATTACGTGTGTATTGGTCGCGTCTCATCGACATTGTTTTTTCGACATTTGTGTGTACCTATGGGTGGCTGAGGCGAAGTGTTGAAACGCTTGCGTCACCATTGTTGGAAAACGCGCGGAATTTAAAATGAGTGATTTCGCATAAGTTTTCGATATCGCATTTTTCTGAATACATGGGGGTTTTATATTACCTATATATTTTTATTTAATCTATGACGGGAGTGCACTGCACACTTTGCTCCTTTACTAGAGCCGTCCCTGCAGTCAGATGTGAAGCACTTTTCAGATTTTACTTAGACGATGATCGTAACGAAATTGATGTAGTCACACGGAACTTCTTGAAGAAATGCACGTAGGTACCTACCTACTATGTAATAATGGTACAAACAAAATCACCACATAAAAAAACAATATATTGTTTCTGCACATTTCGTAGATGTTTTGGACAGTATTTAAGTAGACCAGTGCGGACATGTTAGCATAGCAATACAAATGACAGCAATGCTGTGAATACACATGGGTGCGTTAATGCAATGTGCAAAATTATCGCGTTATAGAGTTAATCTTTCAATAATAGTTATCCGTGTTCACCTGTTTACGTGGGAATGAAATTTGTATGCACAACTTAAGAGAGCTAAGTATTTTTCAGATTCAAATAGGAAATCAATAATTTCAAGTAAGGCCGTAGTCAGCATAAAAATAAAACTAATACTTACGCAAAATACTTCTTACAGAAGTAATATTCTTCAATTACAGAATATAATACTTAAAAAGTTTTCGAATAATAATCATTACAAGTTATGAAACTGTAGTTTTTTTTATATGTGTGATACATTTCAAAGATCTCTCATAAATTTAGGTCCTTATATAAAACCGGGAAATATTATTAAACCAAAGAGAAACAGTGAAGAGGATTATGATTGGCCAAGTTTTATATAGATAAATGCAGAGTAGATGAACTGTAATATCGATAATTTAAACACATAAAAATAGCGATTATATCGCAACAAATATTTTAATAATTTTATGGCAGTCACGCCATAGTCTTAAATTGGTGGGATTAAAACCTAGACCCGTCACTTGTCATGAAAAACTAACCATCTTAATCAATTACAGGTGCTCTCACAAGCCTACATAAAAAACTATTGCATAATTACTTTTACACTAGAAAAAAAAATCTTTTATATAATTAAAATATAATACTTGCGAATAGACGGTTTTGTTTCACCTCAAATAAAACTTGTATAATTAAAACTTCTATCAGGATTTTTATCAGTTTATTCACGTAGTTATACTGTGCATACCTCTTATGCATAACTGTAGATTAAGCCAGTCTATCCTGTGTGAGTGCCGATAAATCTAGACCACTGAGCATTTCGTTACGTTCAGAAGAACCTGCACTCTGAATTTATTTTACCAGGCCGGTCCTGTTATGCATCACTGTCATAGTGTCAGTGGACTATTTGGTGTTATGCATCAGTTGTTGTTTTATTTTTCAACGTTTATTAATTGCACTTTGCCGCCATGCGAGTGAATGGATTAATAAATTATCAAATTATCCCTATTAGAAGTGAAGTAGGTACACATAACATGCGAGATATGTAGGCGGTGTGCAAAACAACGTAATTCTAAAATAAAGCCCGAGCGTAGCTTACTTATCGGGAAAACGACTACATTCGTATTAATCCCATAACAAAGTGACTTAGAAAAAAGTTCGTGCCTTATCAGTCGACCTTTTTATGACCAGTCGTTGATTCTTTCGGATATAAAGAACATAAGCCTTGGGTATATATAATTTATATATCGTTTTTGTGAATAATGATACTTGGTCTAGAATTAATGCTCGCGATTTTTTGCTGCTGTTTTGACAGTTGATCATTGGTGGAAGACAGTCGGCCATTGCATGAGCGGATATTTGAAATGAATCAAGATTGTTTTATTCGGAATTAAAATTTATGGTAAAATTAATACTTATAAACAAATATATATATGAACATACATGAAAAACGTACGGTATAGATGTAGTCATTTAATGTACTTTTGTAGTTTTTTTTATTATTATATTATTTAATATACTATATTTTGCCATGTTCACTTTTAAAGGAATCATATGGGCCTCCACGGAATGGAAGTAATACGAAATATTATTAATAGTATTGTTACGAGGAAATATTTTTAGCCATTCGCCCAATGTCGAACCGGACGAACGCATATCCACAGACTCGTTGGGTGGAATATTCGATTGGGGAAAACTGAATAAGCTAACGTTTGCTCCTAGAAAAACTAAAGCTGTGGGAAAGGGAAGCTCTAGGGTTATTATTCATAGAAGGTCAACCACGATTTGCTTGGGAAAAACCACGGTACAATTTTCTTAAATATGTAGGTACCTAAAGTTAAAACCCTTGTCGTAATTCTTGATGACAATTTGTCTTTTATTGGATACGCTAATATGCCCGCCTAATAAATAAACGAATTAACTAGGTACCTACCTATCTAAAGTTAGATGCGCGTTAATAACCAAACAGCAATTCTCGCAACATTGCATTCGGTGTCCAAGACCAGTTTAGTCTTTAAAGTTTGGTGTTTAAAATTAAATACCTACTACACCTTTTATAGTACGTACCTATCTTAACAAAAATATAGTTTCAAAAACAAAGTTCCAGAGCTACAGAACTTAAGTTATTTATATAGAAAGCTATTTCGTGCTATAACATGACCTGTTTTTAAAACCATTATAATGGACTTCTACTATGTCAATGTCAATTAAATTAACCTTTCTACGGGTCACTGACAGGTTTTGTTACATATTATGTTAGATGATGCACTCAATTTATTTTATACTGAAAAGTTGAATCCTACTTGCAGCGGATTTATCCGATTTTCGGTTGACGAGTTAATCGGGAGCCGATTTTCCAAGACGCGAATTAAGGCTTTCGAGTCCGTGGTGAAACTTCAAATCCGTGATATTTGAAAAACTGTTGTAAAATGTACAGTCTTGTATATATTAAATGTGTTTACTATATCATAGACTCTCTAGAAAATCTTGCGAAAGAAGGATGTGATGTATGGGGTGGGAACTCACGCTCATAATATATACCAGAGCTGGGAAACTTTCACCCTCCAAGTGCGGCCATTTAACTGAATCCAAATATTATAAAACAGATCTACAAATCCTCTTTGAAAGCGAACCACAACTGACAGGCAGCATGAATTAGCCTTCGATTTAGCAGAACAACATCATTCAATACTTCAAAAGGAAACTATGTATATAAAATTATTATTCAATTGTTTTGGATGAATAAGTGATACTACTGACTCAGCTCAGGTTTTGTACTTCATTTGGGCCCAAACAGAAGATTTTATTTACTAGGAAGAGTTACTCGCTTTGGGAACTCTTATAAGTATGACACAAAGAATAGATTTCTTCAAAAACTTTCAAGATTATTATTGCAAAATATTTGTTTGGTAAATTTTGTGAATATGTATATAAAATGTTCCTAACCCCTGGTCTACACAATGCAATACGATACATTTTATAATATGTAATAGTAGAGTGAATAACAGAGAGAGCATAATATATATATAAATATAATATTATACAGCTATATAAACGACGTCAGATGCTGGGGTGTTCACATTGTGTAGGGATTAATACATCCTCAGACCTATTTAATGAAATAGATAGTAATATAGTATTATTTCATTACAATATACTGAATTTTAAAGTATAAAAAGATTATAATTGGAATTGACAGATTTAGAATATCAGATACCTATATTCTACAATAAACAACGCGCCAAGATCAATCTAGTTAGAACCTAATAACCTTACTAGTTACCGAGTTAGAACACAGCAAGTTCAAAAGTGAAATCATCATCATCGCTTTTCCTAACACCTTCCACTTTTCTTCTAGCTATTCGCTGCTTTTAACGAACTTAATTAGTTCGGCGGGCATCCCTCTGGCCTGTCTCTAGGAACCCATTGTATGACTGTGGGTATATCAGTTATCCACTCGCCAAGCGACAAGTCTGGCGTTTGTCATTTTATCACTTGTCTTGTGTAAAACTAAATATCTCATATTTAATCGTATCCCGAAATTCATACGTACGCGGTTTTACCGTGAGCTGCTTACCAGGACAAGGTTAAGTACGACTTGATACGAGCACGTACTATAACTGTGATACGGTGAATTGTAATACGTACAATTTACATAATATAACCATAGTTCATACGAATATACCTTGAACATGATATTAAATAAAATCGATAGTAAAGTTACTGACATCCGAGGTTATAACTCAAATCAATCCCATTTGGACAGTTGGCAGTATGTCGCGACATCTATCCCCTATCAGAGGCCAGCCCCCATAAAGACCGGGGTCCAGGAGATGTTGAGTGATGATGGACGATTTGCTCCTCCGCTGCGTTGTCAGCACAGCTCGCTGCCGCAGGTGATTATCCTGGAAGATATATGATTATCCGCGCCGTGAGAAATGATGACTGCCCGTGGAGGGGGCGCGTTTTGTACCTTTTATTTCATATCGTGTCAGATTTTGCTGAATGTTTATTCTTCATCAAATATATCATGACTTTGCGTATATCTTCATATTATTTTATATTATATATAATATATATCTACGTTAATATTGCCAATAAATGTGTCAATCGGAAATAAAGGCTAAGTAGTTATATAAACAAGTCAAATACACAGAGGTGAATAAACTACATAATATGAAGGTGTTGAAACAAGGAATAACCAATGAATATTGAATCTATGGAACAATGGCGGCGTTGAAGCTCAAAGAATATTGAATAAAGTTTGTAACTATCATTACTCTAAGTTTGTAACACATGACACATGACGTACTTAACCGTAAATACGGCATTTTCACAGTTGAGGGATTTTGTTGCGATTTTTATAACTATCGAAATAACATAGTATGAGGTTGTGGTACTTGTGGTACTATATATAGGTATAGTTGTGTACCCGTATAAAGCCCAAGTGCTGTTAATATAAGTAAAGCAGAACAACAATATTTAAATTTGTCCGACGTGGGATTCGATGCCGTGATCAATAAAGGACGTTTACTAAATCTACACCGTACAGAATATATCGATATTTCACTGATTGCAAAATTTTCCTTTTAATCTAATTTTATATGTATTTATTTATAATAAATGTAACTGTTTTCATTTAAAAAAAATACAACAAAATAATAAAAGATGCGGAAATAGTAATATAGTTATTCTTCCAAAAATAAAAAAAATCAAATCTAAGAACTCGGTAATAAGTAACACAAAACATAAAAAAATATCAACAAAACAATCAAGACGTTGTTTAGTCATATCTCCAGGAAATGATATCAGAAATGTCACGGAAACAAGAGAACCGTATCTTGAGACGTAATATAAGAGTACCATTACCTCTGTTTAAGGTAGACCGAAATGAAAAAAATCCTAATTAGCATAATGGCGGTCTAAAGATTGTCTTGTTGCAAGGAGTTGGTCTCGAGACGGCCCCTTACCGCAAAGGTGCATTTAGATCCGAGATAAATGAAGGCGGTAATGCAGACTTAACCCTTCTGGGTGGTGTCATGTCTAGGGGTGATATGGAAATTTGGTCTTTGATGACGCGATAAATTAATAATGCAATGTAAAATAATGACAGCTCTTATGGGATGCGTGAAATGACAAAGTAACTGAAGGTGTCTCGTATGTTTTTGAATCTAAAATGCATTTATGAAATATATTATTTAGGATGCTATAAAGTGGTAAAAGGAGTGAGTTTCTACTGCAGTATGAGCCATCTCTATTAAAAATGAATATACACGGGTATATGAGTAGATATTAGCATATTACTGACTTATCACGCGCAGAGTGCAAAACTATAACCTTTTCACATAACATACTTTAATAGTTATTAAACAAAGTTTTTTTTTATTTAATTTCTGTTGGCAGCTTTTTGTTGACAGCTGTTTCGGGATATGAGCCCATTTCCGGAACGTCACTATGATAACTAGTTAATAAGTTATCTTAATGCCGAAACAGCTGTCAACAAAGATACCTCAATTATTGTAGAATTAAAAAATAACCTTGTTTTAAAACTAATTATAATGGAGTTCTACCACATACTTGCCAATTCAATAAATAAACATTTTTGGGCCTACAAATTTTTGATAAAAATCAAAGCAACGAGAAGCATAAATTTAATATCAAGAATATTTTTCCATAATAGTTTTGAATATTATTTCAGTCACAAAATTTTACAGGTAGATATTTTTGCTACCTTAGTCAAAAGTAGCACATTATATTATTACTTACAATAAATGATGGTAATGCTTTATATATATTGTAAAATAGTAATATAGCGGAAAAGAATTAAAAAAAAACAATATAGAAAATTTAAATTGTATTGCAACTAAAATATTGTTTTTGAAAAAAAAAACAAAAACCAAAAAACTTTGCGATATTTTCAGATTCTAAAGGTAGGTATTTCCGATAAACTGACATAATAGTTCGTAGTTCCATTTCTCGTAAAAACAGAATCTGCTAATACAAATCTCCACCATATTACGGCCATATTATGATCATATTAGGATTGACATGGTCGATAGTCGATACATCGCATTTTTCAGCGACCGTAATGTAACATTTATGCAAAAAAATATTTATTGGGTAGCGAGGGGTTAATTAAAAAGCTTCTTTCGTGAATCTTTTGTTTCGGATAAAAAGCGAGAGTGACGCGACGAATGAAGACCGAACCACAAGAGACGCGGGAGGGGGAAGGGTTAGCGGAAGCAGGCTATACTAATAACAAGTGCCTCGTCCACTTGAGACTAGCACGACGGCCCTTGTCTCCAAGGCGGCCGTCCAGCGATGAATGGAAACTTGAGACTTGATGCAGTTAGCACGGAGGAATGAGGCACATTCCTAAGATGCTATCGATTTGCAACTATGATACTGCGGAAGGATGCACATACTGATGAGAGCTGATGAATGATGTATCGAAGCAGTATTGTTTGGCTAAGAAAGAAATGCATTCAACGATTTCTTATCTTTGAATAAAAGAATGAAATTATTAATAACACTATATAATCATTAATACACCCAACTTGTTGTAATTACGATAGTATTTTAATAATGTAGTATTGATTCTAAATATACTCATTGTTTGTATATAATATATATGTATGCTTGCAGAGTAAAATTAAATGTAGCAAAAAAAATCATCCGATTGGTGAAATAAGGTGACATATTTTCTTGTCCTTCTTCTTCTGTCGTGTCCATAGAAGAGATTCGCTTAAGCTCTCCCCAACCATGCATTAGAAACCGTGATGGCCTTGGTCATTAGCATAAACATGTTATAGTAATATAGTTGGTATAGCTGTATGTAACGAGCGGACAGACAATGACTTATTCCGCAGTTTCCTCGGCGCCACATTCACAGTTTGAATAATCATCGGAATATCTCCACTTCTTCAAATTATTTGTAGTTCTGTTTACTCCGTTTTATATCCGATGCATCGTCATTCCAACTGCGAAATCCTGCGTTCTCCCAGGTGGTAGCTAATCGTTAGTCACCACTGAGAAGATTATGGCAATACACTAACGGAAATCTGATGCGCCAAAGACAAAAAGCCATATTTACTGAGAATAGATCCACATGACAAACTTTTTTGATTAACACAAAATAGATAGGTATCTAAATATTCCACATATAGGTTAGAGACAGGACGATAATAAATGAGTGATCTTAATACACCACAGTAAGAAAACAGCACATCTTCGGTGACATGATAGTCTCAAGAAGGCCTTTCGGGTGCTGACAATTAACTATAAATAAAGCGGAAGACCGAGAAAAAGGAAAGAGTCACATTAAGGTGACAAAAGTGTAAGGTACTTGAGCACTACAAAAGAAGAATACTAATATGAATATAGTAATTTGCTTCATTTTAAAGACACAATAATTACAATTGAACCATTGCCGCATGTGCCGAGATTATTATAAAATACAACATTATTAAGTAGGAATAGGTACCTCCTAAATATTTTTGAATCTACAAATTATGTAATAGTGAAAAGTGTACGGAGATATATACATACATGTATGTAGATATTGTGAGTTCTTATTAAAATATTTGATTTACAGGCTTGCAAGTTTTTGCTATAAGAGATGTTATGAAAAAAAGTAGCACAGAAAAAAAAATGATTTGAGTAACATTGAGCCACAGAGGAATCGTGAGAATTTGAATATTATTCAAACTGAGTCGAGCGACGAATAAAAACGCGAGAGCATTTCGCGGCAACGGTTTTACCCTCTCATAAAGCCCCCCGCGCTCTGTATATTTACACCTAAAAAGTCAATTGGAGTAAAGAAAAACAACCAATTCCATTTTGGAGTGTACGAATGTGGGCACCCGCTTTGGGAAAACATTTCTTCACGACGCAATAAGACGGCGACGACTAAGCCATTTGAATAATTCCAAGAGGCAATGTAAAAATGTACGACAAAATATGGGGAGCACTCGCGAACGGCTGGCCCATACAACAAGGGTATAAATGTAATTTTGAATTAGCATAGTTAAAAACGACGGAGAAAACTTTCCATTTCTGTATAAACTTCGCAGTTAAAACTTTGATTTTATTTTACTCTCCATGTATGCATAAACATAAAAGAAATTATATATTTATTAAATTAAACAATATCATTTTTAAACGACGTATAAATATAATGTTTTCAATATGTTAAGTCGAATCGATAAATTGTGAATAAACGGACGTTTAATAAAACACGATCTCCGACAAAACTATTATTTCTTTAATGTAACCTACTGAACACAATATAATATACTGATATGTGTTTAGTATTTTGACATTATTGTATTTAATCACATTCGATTAAATTAATTATCTTGAACGAAACACAGAACCAATAAGTCAATAGGTACTGCAGGAGCATTAATACTCAGGAAGGGACAATTTCATGTGAACAATCCGAATGTGTTTGTGAAGCTAAAGACTGTCGGATAAAACTTTCCGTGTAGGGCAAGCGATGCGCGGTCGTTCAAAAGGTTTTTCAGTTTTCATTAAAATCATTGCATCGTTATACAGCCTATTATGCTTGAAAGTTTCACATTTTATTTCGTTAAACACGCGCGGTTTATATGAAAAATACAACAAAGTAGAGTAAACTTTACATTCAAATCTGAGTTGGAAAGATATTGAAAAATTCATATTGGCAGTATGTACTTACGGTATGTTACGGTACGGTAATACCTACGGTATGTTGGAGCTATCACGCAGATTTAGTTTAACTTTCCTAGAAATATTAAAAAAATACCGACGGACTAAAAAACAAAACTAAAGATTGCTAAAACTTTTATACATAATAAAAAATATAATGAAATCATAGACTAAGCTTAGTATTTTTCTTTAGTCTTTAAATTAAATAGGTACCACCGTTTAAAAAATAGTTTAATTTTAGGCAAATCAAACTGAATTTCGAAAATTGGTCTCAATATTCAATGTTTCGAGTCACTTTACAGGTAACGAACGCACGTTGTCACTTATTATATACCTACGATTTGATAATAAAAATAGTTTCAAGAGGGCTTCCCCGGCAGCAATACAAGGAAACCTTATCGAGATCTGCTTTTAACCAAGATTTATGGAAAGATCACTAAAAAGTGGTAATTACATCTTCGAAACGAAATTCCATGTTACTTATTCTTTCACATACCATTTATTTGATTTAATTGTCCTACAAAAATTATCGTAATTTTAACTAGCATCAAATATAAACGGTTTAATACAATTTTATACATGTGCAGTGGGTGCAGTAAGTACCTACGCATATAAATTTAAACGATTTAATCTAAATTAATCTTTACAAAGTATTATTTGTCGTTTAAATGTTCGTCGTTTTGACAATTAAAAGTTAAATTGATTTATTTAGTTAAATTTAATTATTTAAATAACTACTTATCTCTTTTATTCAACGAATAATTAACAAGATTTAACAATGCACCATTCTAATTATTGAAGATATATAGAATAGAAAAAATCTTTTTCGAAAAAATTAAGACACTCGGCAGGAATCGAACCTGAATCGATTTAGGTTAATTATTTATTTAAGTTTCTATACGATATGGTTGGGTACGATTATAGTGATATCGTCGAATAATTCATGAATAATTAAAGTATACTTAATTACCATAGATATACAAACTATGTTAAATTATTCAATTGCATATTTTATTTCTAGAATTAAAATTTAAAATGAAAATATATTACTAAAATTCCTAGCACAATATGTGCCTATAAATTACTCAAAAATGTGGACCATAAAAACAGATAGATAATAGAGTGAGAATAACGTAATATGTATATTATAGTGAGTCATTAGCCAGAGAGTCAGAGATTCATGACAAACTCTCAGGTTTCCCATGCCGCTCATGCGTTTTTCGCTACATTATCGGCAGGAACGACCACAACCTACAAAAATTGTATTTTTGACAGGTTGGCGATCGCATTGGATGAGGAATAGATCCTTCAGATGGACAGACCAAATCAAAGTTCCACTATCATGGGTAGACGGCTAGCAGACAATCCGTAAATCATTCAGGTCCGCAATACAAGGTCACAAGGTCCTGACGATATTTTATCAGTTAAAAAATGACTGTAACGAAAATAACCTCGGATATAATGCAAGCACACTTACGTTTCAATTTAATATTTTTTTTGGTGTAAAAACAATTTAGCAATATATTTTGGCAGAGTAAAAAAATCATTGAATGATTACTTGCCATACCTCTATGTCAAATCCTATTTAAAAGGAAGAGGGAGAAAAGGTTTGCGATTACGTCACAAAACGGCCTTAAATAAAAAATCCAAAAACTGTGAAAATATTACCCCGATCTAAATCGAGAAGCTTTTAGTAGGACGCGTTTTCCGAAAGCTTTCCTTGCCGGAATCATCGCATTCGCAGAAAAGAAATTCAGTGGTTGGTAATAAATATTATGAAATAATACAATTCATAAATTATTAATCGAATAACCGGTTTTCGATACGATAAAACACAAATTAATAATTAAAAAAATGAAGTCTTCGTTTGAAAGTTGTTTTATGATATTTTTATGTTCGATGTGTTAAAAGAAATATAATTTTTATCCAAAATTTATTTAAAATATTGTTTTATACAAAAACTTACTAATTACAAAATTGTTTTATCCAAAAACTTTCGCCATATTACTGTTGTTGTTAATGTAAGGGTATCTATAAGATTAAAGGTAAGAAGTAATCATTTATTTGCTTTCAGTTTAAATCGGGTAAACGTATAACGTTTATACGAGAACCCACGGTGGTGCATAAAGTAAAGTATAGTCCACGCACTTTACAGAGTCACTGTTGTACGCTTAAATTGCTTCGCATCTGGATTGGTATTATTTGTGTGTATGCATTAAGGCATGTAATAAAACCCTACTTAGAACCGCCTGCAATTATTATTACTTTATCACCAATTGGTTAGACGTACAGTGCAGGGGCGTAAAGGGCGGAGTTTCTATTGTTACTGAGAGTCGCTAGTCATAAACTCATTCTTTGGAGTCGTCTACAGTGTGTTCATATAGTGACTGTTATCTGGCTATCTATATAGCTGGGCGCGTCTTTAGTGTCCAATATATGAAATTATGTTCTTCCTATTATTTATTTTACTTTGACAGCATTATACTTATAGTTGAAAATGCCATTTGTAATTGTTCTCAGAAGTCCTAATGATTATATGTATAATTAAATGACATTGCCAGCAAAATTATGTATTTACGGTACTATAATTGTCTTTAATTGTTTAGATATCGTTAAGGCTAATTCGTAAATTCCAAAACATTGTATATTCCCAATTCCAACTAAATAAATAATAATACACGATGTTTTCATTGAATTGTAACTATCAGTATAAGTAAATAATATACAGGTACCTACGATACAAATATGCTTATTTACCGTAATTCTTCATGCACACCCTGTGTCAATACTACCAAAGAACACCAACACAACTGAAAATCGTTTAGCGTACAACAGTGTCCCTGTAGAACGAAATACTTCCATTTTTCTGCAAATCTGTCACTAGAAGGTTCAATCCCGCAACTAGAATTATGTAATTCGTATTTGTTCAAGATCAGCTAGTTAATAATCGCGAAATTGTATTCTTTTCAATCTTGAACGATAAAATACATCAAAAGGTTATTTAAACATAACAGGATATGTTAAAATAATCGCAATTAAAAGATCTGGATTTAAAGGTTGGCGACGCCCAGAAAAAGCTGTGTGGGTCACAGAGCAGGCCAGCGCCTTCGGTGTCGAAAACTCCGGCCATAGATCAATCGAAATCGTTGCAAAGTTCGTGCGGCCACCGAACCTCGTTGACAAATAAGGGTCGCTGCGAGTATTATACCAAGTCGTATGTACATAATACGTGCGTTTTCATTTGCAAAAAATAGGAGGTAATTGAGGTATTTTTAATTTATTTATTAGCGACGAATATTACTACTGTAATAGAAAAATTACACAATCTAGCGAACTTGTTCATATTTTTGGTATATCTAAAATAATTTGACAAAATAGAAGCTGACAAGCTATATTTGTCATTAATTGATATAGCATTTACTTTTTACAAATTTATAATAATATTTGTGATTTTCAGGACGGTAGCAGTATATAGTCTCAAATTTGAGCGATACAGAGAATAGCCGGGACTTGAAAGTGTCTTTGAAAAAGTCGAATAACTGAAATGCGCGCCCAACCAATATAATAAAATAGCTAGTTATAATTTCGTAAAGATCTGAATCAACACAGTGAGAAAAACACTCTAAAGAGAAGATTCGGCATAGCGCATTTCGCAATCAAACACTCGGTATAATAAAACAATATCAAGTCGAAGAGAGTTTTATACATTTCCGAGTCCGTTTGATCGACCAGGTTTCGCCTATTTAAGCTCTTTTTAAAATCCACCTTGAATATTAATAATGGATAAATACATATATAGGGCTTGAAGATTGCGAAAGGGTAAAACACGGGTCGATAAATCGATTTATACGGAAAAGTTAACTAAATCCTCAATTCGAATTTAAATTCCAATTTTATCAAGTACCCTCCGTCAATACACTCCAAAAATAGAGGATCGCTGAACAGATCATATTATTCAAAATATATTAAAATCGATAAATGGCAATCAGGAGCCAACTGTATTGAAACGATATGGACTGAGAAGAGTGGAGAGCAATAGCAAAAGCTTTCATCCAGTAACAAATCGAGATTGGTTGAAATGACGATGCCGATGATTGATGCTACCTACAATTAATAAAGTAATGGGACCGATTTATTTTGTAAATTATTAATAAACATTTCAAAGGTTTCGTTATCATTAGTGTAGCTGTTCTTAACGATATATCTTTCCTAAGTATTGTGCTGAGCTGCAACAATAAAAGATTAGCTAGCATACGTTTTGAAAAATAGGCATACGAGAATGCGAACAGCTACGCCGAGATGTGGTGGGGGTAGATACGAGGTTCGGCATTACGCGTCACGCACGCACGCCATCAATCGCCGTTACGAAATTAATGATGTTAATTTTTTCCCGCTTAACGGCCTTGTTGGAAACGATCCGTAGAGGGGTCTACGGACCGGGGGTCTACGATCGAGGCGAATTTTACTACGTGAGGCACATGAGAATGCGTATTTTGTTGAAGTAGACTTGAGATCAATATTACATGTTGAGTAAGCATTATCTTTTAATAACACTTTAAATATTATTTTGTCTTCATACGAAAATGACAATACTTATTATTACTAAGTTTATTTTTTTATTGTTCGTCAAATCTGTTTGTTCTTGTTTTCAAACATTAATTTAATAATGTATATTTTACAAAATATTATATTGGAAAATGAACACAAACTATAAAAGTTGATACGTGCATATATTATTAGAATATATAAACTAGGACAAATCGTTTATAAGTCTTGATAATGTTGTTACAATCAAAATACTTCGAGTAAAAAGATAATTTTGTATAATTTAACATTTTAAAGAGTAACTTTCCGCAGATCATCCGGGCATTCAGGGGACAAAACTGGTTTTTACCTTTTGTTATAATACTAACGTAAAAACTATGTCTAAATTATAGACTTTGTCACCGAAATTCATAAGAATAATGGGAGCAATTAATGAAAAATGTGTTTAATTAGCCACATTTTGACCTATATAATATTATGTATAACATTCTGAGGCCTATTCGGATAGTTTTTATAGCTGTAATTAGTGGCAAGCTATGGCTAGTTAAAATCAGTAATATTTTCACATTCCACTTTCTTACTTTTCCCAAAACATAATACAATTACCAAAAGGTCTAATGAAAATAACAAAATGCTTAATAGTTACTATTTCCCCAAACATATATAAATTTTCACTCGACGGAGCACTGTTAAGGTATAATCGCACATACGAGTATATTTAGTGAGGCTTATACGCTCCAAGGGATATTTTCTATTCACGAATAAGTGCCAAATTCAAAGCTAAAACTCACAAACAATACACACAATATTATTTGTTCCTTCAATATATTAAGAAGGTTACATGATACGTTTTGTAGCGATTCAATTCATGCGAAATATTAATGGATATATCCATATATAAGTACCTACATGTAAGTTTTCAACAATGCAAAATGAAGACAATTAACTAACTCACAGTAAAAGTTTATTATCAATTGCTACAATTAATTATAAAATATTCTTAATAGTTTAAATTGTATTACTTTCGAGATTTAATATGCACATCAATATTACTCGACTTATTGTTTTTATCACGTTGTCAACTTGTGTACAGTTTACAGTTTTTTATTCCTTGTAGTTGTAGATACAAGAAATTTAAATACAATATATTACATTATAGTCATACGAGCGATAAAATGTAGGTACCGCTTTGAATTCAAAAGCTTATAACTGGGAATTGCAAAATCAATATAAATTTGGCTTGACATACGTGTGGATTTAGTCCGATGTTAGCAACTCTGTCCGGATATCCTTTTTCGGACTTTGAAGTGTATTCATTCATCCCATTATATTATACAATACAATTTATTCTACTTTCTGTATCAGTTAAAAAAATCAAACTATATATAAGGACTAAACCGTTCCTGAAATTATGTGAATTAAGTACTTACTATATTCAATTATTTATAATCTATCAGTATGATTAATTTCAATTATTTTAATATGTATTGGACAAACACAGGTCACGAGGTTAATTCATAATATGTATAACAAACAAGTTATGATAAAATAACTGCGACTATCTACATAAAATAAAAAAACCAAATTTTAACAAAATACTTATTTCCATAGGGCAGTGAAAACTAACTGCACTGGTCGGAGGGTGTAGTGACGTAAAATTTCAACACGTTAAAATTCTGCGAATATTCCGGCGAAAATTTAGTTTCCCCGTGAGGACTAACTTGCACATGGCGTGTTCAACCCATTAAGCTTGAACGTAAACATTATGACAGCGTAATTGTTATCACAGAGTAATTTGTTGATGATATAATAATACACAGCTGAGTGGAGATGCAAACGTTGTCCTGCGGATTACATAATGATTACAAAATTCAAAAATTATCAATTTCAGAATGTTTTTAAAATTACGATTTAGAAAAACAAAGCTGATACATAATTTATTAAAAAATCACCCAGTTTACTTAACTTTCTAGAAAAGTTATATTTCTCAGTATTGTAACGGACGTGAGAAGAGGAGTCCATGTACATGTTTTGTTCATTCATTAAATAAATGATAAATATACGCACACTTATACGTATACTTACCATTTTCTCAAGCCTGACATTGCTAGATCACGGCCGACAAATCGCCTCAAGTTTAATGCTTTAGAAGGAAAACGGAGTGTGGAAGCAACAAAGTAACATGATGGCAGATAAAGAATCTTGTGTGCGCTAGAAATGATCGACTGGAGACAGTGGAGGAATCTGCTAGGGGCGGCCAATGTCCACCCCGTAGTGTAGTACATACTACAGTAGAGGAAAAAATGAATAATAATACGGACCGGTTTCGTCAGCTTATAGGATTGTGCACGATTAGAAAGATTGCGCTGTTATAGATATAGCATTTGGTATTTAATTAGCTGCCAGCATAGCCCGTATGTAATATTTATGTAGATTGCTGATTATTTCTATTCATGGTGATAGATATGGGTACATAAGTACTAATTTATGTGCAAATATTATAAAGACCGATACCTAGGATATATATAAAAATTAATTCAAATCGAAAAAGTTAATTAATATCTACGAGTAACAAATGAGGAAGACATACAGTTATCATACCACATGGCAACGACAATTATTTTCGAGTAAAATTCATTATAAACGAAGCCACCTAAGTGTGTTTTCCGAGGCTTTGCGATTAAACTTGCGCTGAATCAGCGGAAAGTTTCGCTCAGATGTATTATTTTAACGGTGGAAGTTACCGGTGTCAGGTTTATCGAAAGGAAATGATCATTTTAACAATGTCGAAGCTTATTTTAGTGTAGGTATATATTTAGATAATATTCATATAATACTTGAAATAGACAGACGTATGGACAGAAATAGATATAAATCTTCCGGTAATGTGGGAAGTATTTATGTCCTTTATATTGTGTCTAACAGCGTTTTTCAAACATTCCATGCCGGTCAGCAGCGAGCACAATTTCTGTAATCATATTTTTGCTACTATCATTATTGGAAAGGCACATTTATTTTATATTTAAATTTTTATTATGAAGACTGATCACTTCATCTTAGTTGGTTTTACATCCTAGTGTTTTTTTTTTTATTTGTTTCTTTACACAACAGGCCGTGAAGCCCAACTATAGTGGTAAAACTCCCATGCTTGAGGAATTTACATATTAGATTATGTAAATATATTTTGACCTCACCGGGAATCGAACCCAGAACTCCGGGTTCACTGCACCACGTTGACGTGAGACATAATTGGCCAGGGTATGGAGCCCCATAACTTATAATAAACTGCAACCCAACGTGAGTCGTTGTCGCCTCTAGCAAACGTCCTACCTCTCCCGCGGATTGTCGTAAGCTCGTTCCATTGTTTTAACACTACATTATTTATGGTGTGTCATTTTACCAATTTTAATTCCCAGTCTAGTTTATTTGGACATAATTTTTCTCAATGGTCTACAATTTAAAAGCATTTAATTTACCTAATTATGTCATAAACATGGACCGCCAAACGGAATAACACAATTTTCATAATGTGAGACAACAAGAGGATCACGATACAACAGTTCGGAGTTGTACTGTTCCCCACATGTACCAGCTTTGTCGCATATGGCTCCGCCAATAAATTCATTTCAAAGATAAGCAAAATAGCTATTTCGAAGTTTTTATAACATAATCAATAATACTTTATTAAAAATAAGGAGAAAGGGTTTAAACTATAACTTTTATCATATGTGGTAGTTAGTCTATATTACTTTATAGTCTATATTACTTTTAAATTCGAATAGAAAATGCTGAGGAAGACATACCTATACCTACCAGAAATTAATCAAGAACGTTTTAAATAAATACACTGAATTATTTCAAATTAAAACTAACTTACGACTGAATAGCATATAAATGTGATGTCACATTGTATAGTTAAATTACCAAAAATTCTTATCAATAAAATGTTTGAATATGTAAAAATCGTATACGAAGGTTTCACGAAAAGGCGAAAAGATTTTACTCTATCCAGAAAGAGAGCAACAAGGAACATTTATTTCATCAAATATGAATGACGAGACGTGTTCTAGATTTCGATAGTTTCTCACAGGGCCAAACTAAAACACAACGAGCCGACTAACTAACCATGCACCCTTCCTTATAAATATTGTAAAAGAGTAAGCGAACAAAAAGTCCACGCGTCATATCCCCGAGGACACGCTCGAGAAAGGATTCTGTTATATAAGAGTCTACGCACGGAAGTGATTTGCAAAAAGGATAAACAGGACGGGGGGCATTGACGCATTTCACATGATACAGAGATTTTCATCTCGGGGAATTTTTTGAATATGTCCTGACAGGATTGTAACGGTGCCGGAAGTGTGCTAGTATATTCTATATGAGTGGTATTCAAAGTATGCAGCGCGCAGATACGATGCGCAACCGCGTCCGCCGACCGAAAAAAAATCGTGACAATTTTAATTCGATGGGCTAACGCACGGTGTCTCAATGATAAGTAGATTCCTGTGCTTCGGTGGATGTTTTTTGCAGGTAATAAAAAATGTGAACGCAGCGATCTTATTTTATTGCAGATACTAGATCAAGATCTGACATGCTTTCACCTTTGAATGGTTTATTACCGTACCGGTCGACTCATTTCTTTTAGTCAACACATAAATCAATGGTATTTTACAACCGTTTAGATGCCATACATAAAAATCGCAGTATTGGTACTATTTTGGTCAGTATCTTATGCCTAAATACTATTAAAATAGCTAGTAGGTACTTAATTTAAACCATTTGAGCAGATTAGTTTCAATTTTCAATATTTGCGAAAATCTTAATAAAGGCACCGTGGTCCCAAAGTTCGAAAACCACTGGTCTATATGCTAATGGCAAAACGGTTTCTCAGAGGGAGGTGAACAATTTATAGCAAAAATTACAGTTCATATTTGCGAAACTCAAATAAATGCGACAATTAATATTTTGATATACCTATGTATTATGTAACATATATAATTTGAAGACACTTTAAACACTCAAAATATTATAACCAATAGAAATAAATATTTTTTAAAAAATACGACACTCGGCTTCCCTTAATTATGTATGTTCAATAGAAATAATGTTACATTCTTAAATCTTGTGAATAATTCGTTGAAAAAAATAATAGTTAATTATATAATATGTATTGATGAATTACACGAAACATTATTCGAAGTCGTTGATCAAATTAATTTTTGAATCTTTCAAATAAAACCTACCTACACTCGAAATTATATTCGGAAGATCTTTTATTTATTTCGACCTGCTGATCGAAAGAATCAGATGTAAAAGGATTTTTCTTCGTACCGATTGATGCGAAGTATTTTTTATTGGCTCCCACCTATTATATTCACGCTTTTCGTCAAAAATATAGGTGGTACTGATTTCAAAATCTAATGTGGGTTTTGAAAAAAAAAATTAAAGAACATATCGCTACAATAAAGGACTATTGTCCAAACTAAAAGACGACAAGGATAATATATTATCTGTTTACATCAGCGAATTACGTTAAGGTTGTCTGGATTTTTTTCAAACAACCTGCGTCGTCCCATGCAATTCCTTGTCGCTAAGGGCGCCAAAGGCCAGACGATAATCAATAATTATTGCATACAGCAATTAAAACATAACATATCAAATACACCAGGCCGTATAATAATAATATTAGCTAAGCCTATTATGTATTGTGTGTGTGATCCTGATCATGATCATTGATTTTTATTAACTATGTCACATTGGCGTTACATATTTTATAATGGCCTATGCCCTATACTAACAATAAAAATAAAACTTTAAACGGAATAAAACTGTTCAAAAAGGTGCCGTTTTGAAACGATTCGAATATTCAAAAAAACATTACCAGGCGACGCGTGCTATTAACAATAACTATCGTTTCACATGCCCAAAGTTTGACTGGGACCCCGAGGCGGTTACAACGGAATTTTCGGCTTAAGCCACCCTCCCCTATTACAGCGAATATATTGTATGTCTACCGAAAGAGAAATTTGCCGCTGCAAAGATCCAAAACTCGAGTAATCTAAGATTTAACGAATATATTATGTATAATTGAACTGGCGTTTATGTGGTAGAACTTATTATAATGGTTTGGAAAGAAAATAATTTTTATGAATACTAGTTTAATTTAAAATAAATAGTTTTGTTTCAAAACCATTAACGAAAATAATTTAGTAAATTGTCAAAATTCCATATTTTTTCAACTCCTATAGTACCTACTGGCGGCTCTCGTGGTGAAGTGCGTAAGGCCTTCCATCCAGAAGTTCTGAGTTCGATTCCCGGTGAGGACACAATATATTAATACGATTTTCTCAAAGCCTAGATGTTTGCGATTGATCAAAAAACAACCACCGATTCTCTATGTGCCAGGGTGATTAGTAAAATTGGGTAAAAAAGATTAGGTACACATAAAAATGGGAGATAGGTTCGATTACTTGAAATCAACACAAAACATAAAATTCTCAAACTCACGAAGATCTCAAATATTAATTTTAATCTCCAGGGACATTTATGTCCTTTTATTTATTTCGTTGTATTAACCGACATTAATTTGGGGTATCTTTTGTCATATAATTTTGGAAAATATACTTATATAGGTATTTAATTACTGTGAGTGAAAGGAAAAGGGCAATAAGTTTAAATAATCGAATGATGAATTAAATATGCTACTTGAAACATAATGCATATACTGCACAAATGAGAAAAAGGAAGGGTCGAATCAATACTTCTAAATTACTAAATTCCCTACAGAAACATTGGTATTCTCATAAAAACTTATCCAAAAATCAATCTTCTTTTGGATCTCCTGGAAAGTTGCGGTTTTAGACTCAACCCCTTCTTCTTTTCGCAGAACAGAAATGTTGATGATGAGGCCCATTTCTTAAATGTGTGCGGCACTATACCGGTGATTGAAATCACCAGTTGCCTTATATTGACCTCATTGGGGTACCATATTTTTCTTAATTCACCGGCCTCAGTCCTTTTTCGATCATTACCATCATACTCGTATATTTAGGCAATAATTCTATATAATATAATATAACAATGTAGCATGCACGTGATAACCACTTGTGGATGCGACAGGCATCAACAGCTCGCAGTAGAGTGCGCAAGTGTCCGTGCATGAAGTGTGTATGCAGAAAATGCAGAAATAACTACGCGGAGTGTCTTGGCACGAAGCGTGTACGCGCATCGTGTGCGGTGAAATAGCGTGGAGCGATACAGAGTTGCATAAAGTATACGCATTATGAAGCGTCTGCGAATACCCCATATAAACACTGTATAAAATGCAGTATGCATACTATTTACTGATGGCTGTGGTTGCTGTTGCATGTCTGCGTAGACTAGTAATGATTCTTCAACACATCTGGTCACTAAATTTTTTCTTTTATTCAACGAATAATTCATAAGATTTGAGAACGTAAAATTCTTTATATTGAACACACAAGTGTTTTCTAACTATGTATGTTCAATATCTCGTTACATTCCATTTTGTGGTTAAATATTACGTTTCTCAGATTACCCGGATATATTTCGATTACACAAGTTTCAGGAGTTTATAGTAACATATATACGCACCAAAGGCGCATGAAAATTGTCTTCAAAGGGTGCTCAAGAGCCGGGAGGCGCAATTGGCTATCTTGTTCGAACATCGAGCATTCGCTTTCGCAGGGAAATATCCGACTGATAACTTGTTTTAACGTATACGCCCGTAGGTAGGTACCTACTCCCCGACAAGAGGATTATGCGTTTACATTATTTTTTCAGGTTCCCGGCGCATTTAGATTTTCATTTCGATAACGCGTATGCAATCAGAGAAATTGTGAGAGAAGGAAGGAGGGAAAAAACTGAATGAATGCTACATGTTTATTGTAAGTTTAAAATCGTTAGAAAGGATCAAAAGAAAACTGGTATATAATCAGTTATATGCAAGTATCAAGTAAATTAAAAAGATTAGTAAATCCATTGTATACGGTTAAATACGGTTAAATACGATTGAATAATAAATACATCTTTAAGCGACATAATAACATTGTCAACGATTATGACCACATGCCCAGGCACATCTTTATGCCAAAACAGTTATCAACATTCACTAATATACGGTGGCTGTACCTTAATATTATAAAATTTAATCTAAATCGCATAATTTAAAAATATTTGAGACTTGTATGAATACCTGCGTTAAAACGATGAAACTCATCCTCCTTGTAACTTATTATTTATTAAATAAATAAAGTACCTACACTACCACATAGTATTCTCGGCAAAAAAATAAATGGAAAGAGATGGTATGGTGTTCGGTCATCCTGGAAGGGTAAAGTTTCTGGAGTAGGCTCGGAATACCCATCAAAAGTTGATATGATGATATCATCGATGATGCTGAAGTAAAGTATGTACTATAGGTATAATTAATTTGATTTCCTACAATTGCTTTCCCCTAACAAACTCAGTAATTGTATGCCTAAAGGTAATTTGCAATAGGTAACTATTATTGAATGTTTTGTAAAAAAAAACCTTTATTTTGAAGAATTATCTTTGAGGTTGTTAAATTGGGACATGATTAGGTATATCCGGAAATAATAAACAGATTATTCGAGTATTCGCTTAAAGTCAAATTATAAAAGGCTACATTTTTTGAATTTTGTTATTACAATGAAAATACGTTTATTTGTTCCGCTAATACAGGAAGCAAGAAGAAAATTACTTTCTCATTATAAATGAATAAGAAATATATAACATTTGAATGGTTCCATACAAAAATACACCCTGTCAATATGTCAAAGAGTATTCATAGGCAAATATTGTTTCGCTTAAATGTATCGTTCAACGAATCGTGCATGGAAAATATTATTTACTGACTAAGCTTACTAGTTTCGAGTAGTTCCTAGTGAAAGCCTGTATGTTAAATGACGTTTTGTATTGGTTAGCTAGGCGCTCGATAGTAGTAATTAATCATCGTAAAATGGAGAAATATTTCGATTGAAAAGGGAATTTAGTACCTACACGGCTGTTTGAGTAAAAACTAATATGGGAATAAATTACAACATTTGGTATACCTAATGGTTTGGCAGGGGCGATGAAACTTCTCTTGCAAGGTTTTTTTTTCCAGTAAAACTTACCTATAAAGAATAGATTAAGCAATAACAAAGATCGCGCACCCTCTAGGGCCTAGGCCCTAGGGTCTAGTGCACGCCAATCAAAGTCTTGGTAGGTTTCTCCTGGGACATTCTCGACACTACATTCCTACATTCGGTACGTCAGCGGTGGAAGGCTATCCTAATTAAGTGAATAACAAATTTTCTACTAATTCGTCGATAACAAGTGTTGTCAATTACAATCAGCGGTTAGCAACCAGCGATCCTAACGTACACCCATCAACTTATCACTTTCAAAACCCATGTCAAAATTTAAAAAAAAAAAATTCTAATTTTTGAAGAAAGTCTATATCATTTTATGATGAAAATCTTTAGCTGCAGTTGGGTGGTAAACATGAAAAAGCACTTTAGTTTATTATAGAAGATTTTCAAACAAAATTTGAACAAGATTTATGGAGTTGCACAACGAAGAAGCGAAATATAATTGTATGAAGACAAATACAGAAGTTATATTATATGAACGAACTATTTGAGAGAGTGAGAAGCACGAAGAGATATTTTGATTTGTGAAAAATAACATAAAATAGGCAATATTTTTTGTACGTAGAGTAGGAACGAAGAACTGTCATACTCATAAGTTCAGAACAGTCGAAGATAACACATTTTATAATTTTATTAAACTAAACAATCAGCAGTAACAGTCTTTAAATGCAAGTCATAATTTTGATATCTTTGCAGTTATATAATATAATAATCAATATTATGTATATGACAAAGGTATGGTAAAGCCAGACAAATTTACTTATGGTCATTATAACTATCTAGAAGGAATACAATGTTTGCAAATGATACAGCCAGTCGTGTGCATTTCACATTAAAATTGATATCAAATTCAGAAGTCTTGATATCAAATTCAGAAGTCGCGGTAGAGTAAATAACAATAATGGACGATGCCAGTCTTTGAGGCGAGCAGCACTGTCAGTAAACATTTTGTCTTTAGCGATGTTTCAAAGTTGTCTACTGGAAAATGGGGAGGAAGAAATTTCCCGAGAGCGTGTCTGCCTTTTGATGTGTTTTCTAGGCAGCAACCGGCCGAGAAACACTAACCCCTGTTCCCCACAACACGGAAACACGACTCACCCCCTGCGGGTTGAACAGCGGCACCAAAGGAGTAAAGCACTTGATGGAATAGACACAGACATTAGTTCATGGTTATCAATCGGATATAACATGGAGCATGACAACGGTTTGGCTTTATAAAGTCTGTATAATGCTTTTCACTGCAACATATTAAAGGCCACCTACACTTAACTACCCGCGTATTTAGCGTTCAACAAGAAATTTAAAAAATATATTTGCTATTATCAATACAACTCATATCACAAAGCAAGTATCAGGAAATAAGTCACCGTATAATGTTTGAACGCAAAAAGAAAACAATAAAAAATATGATATAAGGTTGGATTGGCAAGATTAAATACAATTTAGGGCATTTGACGGCAGGTAGTCATCAGTCATCACTATCAACCGGGGTCGATCCAAAACTGAATGAAACCTTACCCCATATATTTATAGTCGTCCCCGTTCATAGATTTTTGCATACCCTGCCAGGTATTGCCACAAAACTTGATCAGATCTCTCCCATTACATTACAGCTTGACACTATGAATTTAATTAAACCATTCTAAAGATTATTACAACATTATACCTACAATCGAATTCTTTTGCTTCAATTTAAAAAACCCTAAATCCAAGATAAAAAGTAATTTATAAAGTGGTGAAAATCTACACAATTTTTAATGAGTATGGCGAATCGATTTTTTTTTATCAAAGGCAAACATATTTCATATTTTCAGATGTACGTACAATAGCTAGGTATCTAAAATCATGTTTCCAACAAAATATGGAGGTATTTTATTCAACAAAGCATCATTATTCACTTGAGGCAAAAATGGTAACATAGATTGTAACATATTGCGGGCAAATGATTTGGAAGTAACGACCGCCTCGCGCCACCTATTGAGTGAACGGAGAAAACAGAATTTCATTCGAAAAAAATAACAATATTAGCATTGGGGTAAAAATGTCGATAACTGGCAAGAAATTCATTCAAAAACAACAATAAAATGGGGATAACCCCGAATAATAGTCAGATTATTCTTCTAAATATGTAATTTAAAAAATACAATACCTACAATATTTTATATCAATATTTACGTCTATTCAACTGTAAGTGGATTTTGGTCAATAATTAGCATTAAGGCGAATGCTCTACCTACAAGAAGCACTCTTAGGCTATCATATAAAATTTTAGTACAATGTATTGAAATTTTACATATTAAACTAATTTTAATCATATGTCGTTAATATTGTTAATACAATACATCCATTTCAAATTATAAAAGATAGTATTTGAAATTATTATTCGGAAATGTCTGCATGGACAGTCACATCTCGGATTGCGGTGAATATATGTTAAAGTTCCACTGAGTACTGAGTACTTGCATGATATGTTAATGAAGATACTAGTACTATTCCAGGCGACAGTTCGGTGCAACAGTAATTGTCACAAAATAAAATATATTTGTAATCTGTCTGATTCTTTTCTGTACTTATAATAATAATAATTAATATTGTTAAGAATGCTTCGAAGGGA
This sequence comes from Rhyacophila brunnea, assembly GCF_057557595.1. NCBI lineage: Eukaryota > Metazoa > Arthropoda > Insecta > Trichoptera > Rhyacophilidae > Rhyacophila > Rhyacophila brunnea. The sequence continues at coordinate 39,577,014 of NW_028232752.1, forward strand.
ATACATTATTTTGTAAAAATATATGTAAAATCGTCACAAAAACAAAATAAACCAACCCCCTTCCCTTGAGAGACTCGTAGCAAATTTAAAAAAACGAAAAACAAAAAATCGCTGAGACACAAAAGTGCCCTTTCAATTTAGCGAAAAAATTGGCAAAAGGAGGGCTACGCCGAAAATAATACGCGAAGTACACTCTATCTCGCAAAGTTATTCTGGACACGGTTCGAAAACTATAATGTTATTGAACATTAATAAGCAAAACTTAAACATAGAAATATGATTATCCGTGAAGTTTAAAATTAACATGAATATTAATAGTAGGATATACTCAACTCAGGAGTGAAGCTGTGAAGACATCGACCGCTCGCAAGACTTTGCCAGTACAATCACACGTAAATTAACAATTGTTGCTTCTAAGCAAAGCACAAAAGACTACAGAGTTAAGTTTATATTCACAGACTTTAAGAGGAATACATATTTGCTGGACACAGTATCCAACACTGGATAAAATACACACTAAAAATCCAAAACGTGATATTTTCCAAGTACGGAATTCGCTTTTAGGACCATGTCTTTGGAAGTGAGTATATTCTGTATTATATTTTGTGACTTTTGAGCGAGTTAAGAAGTTCATTTCTAAGAACTGATGATTACCGGATTCTCAATACAGTCAGTGCTCTGTGTAGCAACATATTATATAGAACATAATTAGCGCTGGTATGACGGTCATAATAATAATTATATAATAAATCAAAGGTCATGTACGACAAAAATAAATGTATGAATATGAAACATGCAATAGCGCATAAATCAGTGGCCGGAAAGCTGAGATGAAACTGCCTCTATATGAGAAAGCTCAAGCGGGCGGAAGTAGAGTCTCGAAGCTTTCGCGGCGGTGTATCGAGTGGCTGTAGGTTGCCGCTCTATCTATTGTCGGCAAAGTGGATCGGTGAACCAAATTGCGCAGGCAACGTCAGCATATTTCGCACAATAGCGTTGCTTAGTGGCAAAGGGGTTCACAAGATAGCTGCGTCGCGGATTTGCCAGTCAAAAATTTAAGCGAAGAAGCTAAAGATCACATTATATCGACAGTGAATTCATATAATATATTTGTTTATTTTCGTTTTGCTTGCGTACATAAATATGCATAATGTATATTATGGCACAGGACACGTCTTCTTGGTAGTTACCTATAATCATAAATGTCATTAATGAGAATCTCAACCCCCACTAACCGGTACAGCAACATTACACTCGACCATCCTCCGTCATTCTCACTTGCATTTATTTTTTATTTTTGAGTCACTCCAGCGTGTCGAGGTGCGTCTGGTTGCATCGATATTACCTATATGTAGATATGTACAAGCCTCTCTAAATTTTCGGTGTTCCTGCAGCATATAGTCAAGAGTAACTGAATGTGCATCTTAAATGCTACATCACGAGCCAATTCTGAATATGCAGCTCCATCAGAATATAGGTGTACTATGGTGCCATATTTAAAGACGGTCTGATAGTTCTTCTATCTTACCTTCAGTGTCTATGTTAACATTAAATAAAGACATATAGAGAAAACTAATGATCGTACCTGATGTATGTTTAGTGTACTCTTTCGTTTGTATTTCCGTATATATTCGCATGACTACAGGTTCATAACGCCCGTCCTCGGTTACGCTTGAGCCGAGATAAACTATGTAAGTCACGGACGATTTAAAAACGTTTGAAATTATTGGTAGCCTGTTGGATAGTTATACGGCCATTACATTGGACTTTGACACATTTATTTCGTCCATCAACCTACTTTTTGTATCCACTGAGTGGCCGATTTAAACGTAAGACCTTTTTTTTTGACTTGGCGGTGAAGGTAGTGGCATCGGCAAAACGAACAATTAAAAACAAATAATAGCTTACAAAAATTTCTTTAATCAGAGTAGGTACACGTAACGAACCATATAATATTAACAAGCGTACGGAGAGTGGAGAAGTATCCAAGTACCTAAATCGATGGCACTTAATTAGACAGCTTTGACAATGAACTCTCCCCACAACCCCAATCCTAGTATGCCAGCCCCCATTGTGATGCAAAAACAATAAATGCAGTTAGTGTACTGTCGATTAGGGAATTCCACATTAATTAGAAGACTTTGAAGGTGTAGCCGTATTTTTGCCGTGTCTTATGGAATTTGTTTTGTCTGGTTTATGTAAGTCGTCACGTTTTTAACATACATAAATGTCCAATATCATCCTAGCAGTTTAAAGATCTCACATTCTGCCATTTGTTTGTTTGTTCTCAAATTATGTATGTCCAATATATTATAGAATATTACATTTTTTAAATGTGAATTATTCATTTAATAAAATAAAGAGTTTATTAATAATATGCTGATATTTACGTTTAATATAATATTAAAGATTCTAAGAGAATTAATATATATTTTTTTTAATTATTTGCGTATAATAGAAATTTACGCATTTGGAAATTTGGGCGGTTTTCAATCGTTAGACCATTATAATGATTGCATTTCCTACAAACGGAACAATGTGATGATAAAATGTAGTTGAAAAATCACAAGGTAATAATAATATAAATTTAGTTTTAAAAACCACATGATATTTTAATTCGATTAATTTTCAAGCATATTCGTACATTTCATTGATATATTAGCACTTGTACATTCTCATATACTCGGATATTCGTAACGTGTAAGATAATATACACATGGAGACACAAAACCATAGTCACTATCACATATCAGATTGTCAAGTATCGATCCATGTCATTGTGTTTTCATCAGCTAGGTGGATGGCAGATTTTAAGAACATGATTAGTGATTTGCAATTTCTTCACACGCACACAAAATATATTATGTATACAATTCGAATTAATATAGTCTACACGCAAATCAAATATATCCACCAACTATATAATGCAATATTGACCGCTGAATCTTAATTATTAATGGCCAAGGAAGCAGACAAGAGAACGCGAGTGATGGAGGTTGCTAAGCAAGTGAAATGGGAATGGGCTGCTACGTCGCTCAGCGAGTGGACATCCGCTGGACAAATGCCGCCATACTGGTAGCCAAGGGGCACTATAATACGTCCACAAGGAGGCCCTAAAACCCACTGGATGGCCGACCTCATAGGATCGGTGGATGCACGTGGCAGCGAAGAAATAAGGACCGAAAATAATGGAGGGAACTAGAAGAGGCCTTCATCCAGTAATAGATCGACTTAGCTGATGATGATACCAACGCAATTATTATTTTGTAATTTCAAAGTATTTATTATTTTCTGAAAACTCCGTATATTTTTTTATGAATCCGTTGAATGAATCCCGTTATTGAATGAACGGTTTTGAAATGGCTCCGCACGTGGAATTGTCCACACGGTCCGGATATGATGTATAATGGATTGGTACAGAATGCGTCGCCATAATGATGCTATTTTGTTTCAGATTCAATTAAGCGAAACGTTATTAGTAATTCCATAAAGCTTCATACTCATGAAAGGTTATCGCGAAATTCACTCTATATTTTAATTCAATGATATTCAAACAACTACTACCTATCTCTGTTTACCGAATCAAATTGGATATCCCAATATGTATTCATTTAATGAGAAAATTACATAAAACAGGTCACAAATGCTTGTTTTGTGGGCTTAAGTGAGTAAACATTGAAACATATTGGTTTCAGAATAGTATATTAATTTTAAACACGTTTATTACAAAGCAGATTATGAAACATTCCCCATTTTGCAAACAAATTTGATAACATTATTAAATACCGACAACACAGTACAGATAGATTATTAATTAATTATTCAATTGATTCTTATTTGGAAGCTGAAATGGGAATTCTCCACTAAATTATTAATGATTTCGTCATTATTTATTATTCATGGTCACAAGATTTGAGAAACCGTAAATTATTTTTAATATAGGTAGAGTATAGGCTTTATAAATTTGCACTTTTTACTACACTGATATGCCTCTTTGCCTGATTACCTCGCATAACAATAGGTAAAACGATATTCACTTGTATTTATATGTAGTAATGAATAAATAAATAAATAATATATGTAAAAATATATATTTTTATAACATAATTACATCATTTTCATCCTAGAGCCGGAGTGAAAAGTTATGAAGTGGCAACTCTAGTATACAGATGTTTGCTTGAGAACAGACGAATTGCTTGAGAATAGGATCTTTGGCAGGCCCCCCTACCTATCGCTAAGGATAAAGGAAGTGTGACGCTCTACAGCAGCGGTGTACGCGGTGAAATTAATGTGTATATTTAGTGTTTTTTTGTATTGTCTATACAAAGTTAAAAATTGTATCGTAAACCACATAAATTTAGATAATAAAATGTTTTTTTTTATGATTTTTCAATAATTAAGACGAACATTACTTCTGCTTTGAAATACATGTGTGACAAATAAAATCCGATAAGGTTGATTTTAGATATTTTTTGCGAATAGTTTTTAGTGAGTATGGTTTCGCCTTTCGGCATCACGAGAAAATGCAGTAAATAAAATAACATTTGTCGATTACATTCGATCCGGAATAAATAAATAAACTCAGATCGACTAGATTGTTTTTAATATTCAACTGTTGAGCGGAAAAACAATTATTGGATATTAAAAAACATCACCATATTCTGCATGCATTTACTTTTTAAATATTATCTATAAAAATAAATATTTTCTGACGAGGAAAGTCATATTCCACGACGTATACGCGTGAATAAATATTCGTTAAAATAATCATTCCGTGCATATTTGTAGCTGAAACTGGGCATGTAATTAAGGATAAAATGTATTATGAATATATTTCATTTATATATAAATGTAATAGCAAACAGTAAAACTTCGAATTTTAGAGAAGCAACACGAGTCTCAAAAAATAGATATGTAAGCTCCGTTTCTAAAAGCGCCTAGAATTTTGTTAGAAGTTCACGGACTTTTACCTTAGCGCTACGCCGCACCTAAATATCATGCTTGACTTTAATTTCATTTGTAAAACAAAACCATACTAACAAGATTTTGCAAGCTTCAATTTAAAGTTATATTTTGTAATAATACGTAAAAATGATTATTACGTAAAAGGTGATTATTAAATTTCATTTATTAAGATTAAAATTAATGAAATGATCACAAAGCACTCGTATGAAAAGAGAGCAATATTAAAAAAGTCACAAACCTGCATGTCCACATAATATGTTAAAAAAAACCGCAAGCATAAAATATAATTTTAGATTCACTCAAACATTTACATTACACAAATAATTAAATGCACAGATACTGCCAAATTAAAACATGAATGTGTCATGAATTTGATGACGAATGACGAAATAAAATATTCGCGGAATTAATCGCTCTTTGCAGGACATAACCAAATTTCGAGATAAATGGAAATTGAAACATAAAAAAGTAATTTAGGATTAATCAAATAGTTTGTATAGATTTTTAAAACCGTATTTGTAAAAACTATCCAAATTCTATTTGATAACTGTCTTCATTTAATACCTCTATGGTTTTCATGTTAACATCGTTTAGTCAGTTTAGTGGAAACAGTCTATTTGAATTGTGAGAATTTATCTCTCTTATTAAATAGTCTCGAACGATGATTCTATGGGACAGTTGGAAAGTTCATTGAGGTAGCCAGAGTCTTCACCAAAATGTACTGCTTCTGACGACGATTTTCAACTAGGTAGCAATGCAATATCACAATTCACTTAAATGTTTTTAGCTATGACAAAAACAATAAAAATATAAAATATACCCACTTAAGTACACGGAATACTTATATACGGGTGGAAGCCCTTTCTTTTAAGCTCATGAATAATCCAAAGGTGTATGGTTTGATCTATTCATTCGTATAACGGAAAAGGCCAACTGAACAATATAATGGCAATGGCACACGCACCACAGCTTTATTGCCTAATTTATAATATTAAGATGGTTTTTCCGTCGGTGTGAAATTGTTTTTCACACGGAAAATGAACGATACGTTGCCTTTAATGGGACGTGGAAATGGACGGAAATTTCTTTATTGATAACAAGAAATAAAATAAAACGGATAGTGTGTGGGCGCGGGAAAAATGAACATTTGAATTTATTTTACCACAGAAATTTTCCAATGCGATTTCGCTATGCAACCAGCATAACATTTCTACGGGAATAAAATATAGGTTAACATTTCAATGGGTTTTGCTAGAAAAATATTCATTATATACAAAATGACATTCGAACTATATGATATACAAACATGCGACGTTTATAATACGAGTCTTTTCGACGAACACCATACAGTGGCCGAGTCCGCGGCTGGACGCCAATACCACCCACCCCCCGCATAAAAAAACAGCCGTTAACACGTGGGCTGCACATGGAAAAATCTACAAGTACATGCAACCTGTGGCAGTCACTGAGTCCATGATACGCTCAACCATAAGTAGGCATGTTTGCGCTAGGCCTAATCGTTCACTCTCAGCTAGGTATAAAGGTTGAGAGATAAAACAAAACGACGAGCACTAATATAAAATTACATCATAATTAAGAAACAGTTTTTAAAGAGAGACGTTGGCGGAGCCTCGACCCTCGACATATTGTTTTATATCAGGTCGGTGGTTGGCAGAAAGCCTCAGAGGGAAGGTATGAAAGCATACTTGCCGCACAACGAAATGTACATAATGCTACAGTAATACATTGGTGTGTCGAAAGGATTCGACGAATGACTAATGTCCACTTGGATGTGTAGTTTACCGGTTAGAGCTCTCACCCGGGAAGCGAAATGTATGTCCGAATCTAATTAGGTCCGAGAGTATTTCTAAGTATGTATTTAGTATCTAGGGCAGGGGGGGGGCAAACTTTTTGGATGGAGGGCCAAATTCAAGAATTCCAAATGAGCGGCGGGCCGCAAGTAAAATACCATTTTTAGATATACACTATTTATTATTACGAAAAATAAACATTACAAAAAAAATAATGAGAAGAATGAAAATGTTGTATGTTGTTGTTTTTAAATTTAGGTGTTAATTTTGTAGTTGATATTCTCAAAACTGCTAGTAAATGGGCATCGGAGATATTTGATCGTAAAGAATTTTTATTGAGGTTCATGATCGAAAATGTGTGTTCACATATATAGGTTGATCCAAAAATAACGAACATTTTTCTTGCATACCTACTCTTTAAGTTGGTCGAATTTGTCTGAATTAAGGGCATTGTAAAATTTGGAGATTTCTTCACGACGATGCAATTCTCTTAAAGCAGTGTCACACATAATCTCAAGTTGTAGCTCTGTCGGTACACTATCAATATCTATTGAAATCGATGTTCAACGTAGAAAATAGTGGTTACATAGTGTGAGACGAGACGCAAGGAATACGTACTGAGATAATACATTTACGAAACAACAAGTTCTTCATATTATGATCTATTGTCAATATTTTTTAAAAAATATATAAAAAAGTTATTCGTAATCACAAGTATAATTATCGATGGCGGGCCGCGAAAAAATACCCGGCGGGCCGCAGTTTGCCCTCCCCTGATCTAGGGTATTATTCTGGAACTTTTAGGTACATTAAAAGAAAATATATGTATTATATTTAATTCAAGAAAGAAATCTGTAAGCTTATAATATAAAAACTCGGGAAATTATATCGAGAAAAATACATGACACCTCTGAAAAGACTTACTATATCCCATATAACTTTAATCAATCAATCAGAATCACTTGATGGAAATAACAAGAAAACGCTTCTAAAGAATATTCGTATTAGAGATTAATGCCAAACTAATTTATATCAATGCCATTTAATTACATGGTAAACGGCGTAGCCTTTCGTTTGCGTAGTAGCACCTAGATAAATAATAGATTTCGCATTAAAATTTCCCGCTTAGAATTCCTGTAGCGGTACTTTGCGGTCACATATTCGAAGAATAGAGCGCAAATAATGCTTACAGCGAGCTCTAAGCTCCTCCTTGTGGCACCATCTAGGAGTAGGTACACAAGAGGAACTGTTGTGGTCTTGGGGAATATTACTACAAGTAATCCAGTGCTTCCTACCGGTTGGTGCGGGGCTTCGAATAAATATATTATTAGGCACTCAATGATGGTCGTCTTCAAAATGAAGACAATCATTAAATTAAATGAAAACGTAAATTTAAGAACATATATTATGTATTTGATTAATAATAAAGTGGTAAACCCGACGTTTCACGTATTATTCTGATCGTCAAACCTTAAAGAATCATCTGATCTTTAATAAACTTCAGATCTTCACACCTTCTCCGTTCCGACTACCGGCATCATAACCTTCATGCTGTCATCTTTATCATCGTATTTAAATAATTCTCGCATCGCTAAATAAACACCTCCTCAAAATATCCAAGCAACGACGACCTTTTATCTCCTCCACCAGATAATGGTCTTCAATAAAAACTATTGTTGAATATCGTTAACATAAAAAACAAAACACATGCCAGGTTGCCTAATTTATGTATTGACTACTCCTATATCGGTTTGCGCTAGTTTACTGGTGGTATCTGGTATCATGGAAGCGAAAGGTGTGTTTAAGAATGCCATGATCACCAATAGAAGGATAACCGGATCGTCACAATCAGCAACACTATAGGAAAATCATTGTATACAGATTTATCTATACCAAACAAAAAAAAAATTGTCAAAGCGCAGGCAAATTTTCTTACTTTTTCTATATAATATTAAAACCTTGACTTCAGAGAATTCGATAAAAACGCAATCAAAATATTAAAGAGGTGATGCTGACGGAGAGTACTCCTCATTTTATGTGTTACGGATCCATGTCTCCCTATAGAAAGAGCACGGGATCAAAGAACGTAACCAACCCATCAAAAAACGTATAAGTACGTACTGCTGAAAATATCGATGTTGTGATTTGTGAATCAAAGTGAGGATGAAAATCCAGAACAATCAATTACACGCCATTTTCGAGAACTGGAACTTTCTGGTGGCTACATGGAATATTCTTCATAAAGATTTGCATTTGAAGTCGTATATAATACAATTAACACAAACTTAAAAGAACTTAAGCCGAAATTTTACTGATTGAAAGAAGAAAGTGACTTGACCATCACTGGATGAAGCTGTAAGATCAGAAAAAAATTTGTTATTTCCGATCCCTTTTCTAAATGATTTCTTAATTTTCTTTATTGATTTCTTATTTGAAAAAAAAATTACTAATGATAATTACTAAACCAACTAGACATTAAATGCTGGTTTACGGCTGAACTGTGCCAAAATCTGAATTTAAATTAAACATAATGGTACTTAATAAATACTAGCCAAAAACGATATTCTGTGACAGACAATAATATTTCTCTTATGGAGTACAATAATACATAACGTATAAGTGATTATGAATACCTGTATCGCTATTTTAGTAAAAGTAGGCGGAGAGTGTAAGCAAATCGTCTTATTTCAGTAATCATCAACCTAAACAATGAATGAGGAAGGATAAAAGAAGATAAAAAACCATCCCTTTAACCTATGTCACCGACGATTTACTAAATTGAATACCAAGTGACAAAAACCAGAAAAATACAAAATAGCTTTATTAATGTATCTATCTATGTCAGTCATTTTTTTTACGACAAATAAAATATTTAAGTACCTGCTGTGGGAAAATTGAGAATCGCCAACTCGCACGATGGGACCGTTTTAATGTTATCAAAGTTGGGGCAGGGATCGGGTCGTGGCGCGGAAAAGGGTTGCCAGAGCGAGACGGCGAGGTCGAATAATGAGACAAAATCAGCGATTTCACTGCCAGGCGTTTATTACACAAGAGAAATTTGCCACTAAAGCAAAGATGTAATTGCAACTTTATTATATTACGAAAGATTATTTTGAATTATTGCTGAAATTATGTCCTGAAATGTAGAGGCCGTCAAAATTTGTCAGCGTGAGAGATGTAATATTTTCACGCTTTCTATTGCTATGATAATAATTCATTTTCACCGACTTGAAATATGATGTAACCATTTATAGGCAAAGCGTTTGGACTAGAGGAAATCGTAAATTAATTGTTCATAATACAACACTTGACGGTGGCTCCATAACGTGAAGTTGTAATGGTTGCTATATATTTGCTATAGGGAAAAAATACAACGCCGCTTTATCAAGAATTATTGACTGTTAACACGATGCAAGTTATTCTCCACGTTGGCGCATTGAAAGTTAGAGGTTATCTGAGGGTATTGTGTATTACAACTTTTTATTCAAATAAAATCAAAATATTGATGCCATTGATGATCAATCATATTGGATTGCTAGAACATGATTTACCTCTGTGCAGTCCTGATAAATAATTAATCTAATTACAGTTTTGCATTGCACTCTTATTTATTAACAGTTTTCGTGATTGTGCATCTATAATAATATAATGACGGTTCACTTAATTCATTGAATGCACTGCTTTGAGTTAATCTTAAAGTGGATTAGAAATTTTAACAGGCTTGTGGCGTTTGACAGATGTGGGCTGTAATAATGTTATAAATGCGATACAAAATTATTTGCACCTAATTTTAGATAAAATTTTAATAGTCTGTGAATAATATCATTTTATTCAATTCAATTCAATTCAATTCAATTCAATTCATTTATTTTTTTAACATATTGTTACAAATTATAAGTTTAAGACGTTCACAACATGACATTTAGAAACAAAGATATATAAATATAACAGTATTACATAAAAAAAGAGATATATCAGTAGATGAATTAGATATGTACAAGGAAGTACACCGGATGAGTTAAGCAGACCCTATTTTAAGATTTTATAAAACAACATCCACCTAAACTCATTCTCACGTAGGTGGAATATATCAACACCCGAAGCAATTTCGTTGAACATAGTTATCACTCTCCCAATTGGCATTACCAGTGGCAGGTTGGTTCTGCACCTTGGGAGAATAAACAACTGGTGGTCTCTATTTCTATGTAAAGTATAACTACCGTACAAGAATTAGATCTTCCAAAAATCAAATACGTTGGTACACCATTTAAAACCTCTATGGTGGGCACTCATGTAAAATGTTACAACTATAATGCAAATATTTTTTCCCACTCAAAACTAATAATTAAGATCCAGAGAGGTACCTTACTCGAGACTTCAATTTTATTAAGTAGGTAATAATAATATTGACAAAAATACTATATTTAATCTTAATACCAAAAAAATTAAAAAACAACATATTGGGGTAGATTTGCTCATTTCCGTTAATAATATAATACCCTTAATTTTACTGACTACGAATTTTAATTTGATGCTTATATATCGGTTTAAGTGTAGATACCGTTAAAGATTGAAAAGTCTATACGTTTAAGAATAATAATAGGTACCTATGTACTTTGAAATAGATATAACATAAATTATATTAAAAAAAAAAAAAAAAAAAAAACGGATTATAAAGCTTAATCCCAAAGAACTTTAAAAAGCCAATAAATTAAAAGTATTATATTACAAAGCTTTCACACCATCCTATTATCTGAGTAAAAGTTGAAATTGTCGCCGATGGACGACGAATATTAAAACGACGCCTCAAACTGAGTCAAGTATCATAATGTGTTCGACGTGCTAAAATGGATTCCGCACGCGGGAATAGCGTAAGGCTGAAAGCACAGTCGAGGAAAGTGACGTACATATGTAGCGATGATATTTTTTTTAAATATATTACGTGGGTTGTAACAATAATTGTCGAAGCATCCTGATTAGGGATTGCAATACCGGCATTTTAAACCGGTATTCCAATATTTATCAATACCGAAATACCGGTTTTAAAAATCGGAAATACCGGAATTTCCGGTATTAAAAAAAGCACAGTCGTTTACGTTTTTGAAAATGAATTATAAGTTATATGCTGCTAAAATGCAAATATATTGAGTGAACCCAACAGAGGTGAAAAAATAATAAAACAAATTTCATCAAATATATTTATATAAGTAATTGTCGCGATGAATTATCATAATATTATTTCAAAATAGAAAACCTCCGTGACAAAAATGTTTAATTATTATTCTATAACATTGATGACTGTACAAGCGTTGAATTTAAGAAGCTTTTCCTGCAGCCGGACCAATTTGCATTTGATGAACTTTTGAAGGCTTTTAGTTAAAATTATCTATATATTCAAATTATTTGTAAAAAATCACTAGTTCTATAATTATGATCAATACTTACACATTTTTAAATGTCAACATAATAAATGTAGGTACCTATGTAGGATTTTGCTATAAAATAATATTTTAAAAGATTTTAATAGCTATATTTATTGATAAGCACCTACTTCCGTTTTTTTAATGTTTATGAAATACCGGTATTATACCGGTATTCTATAAGAAATACCGAAAAACCGTTATTGACATTTTCATTTAGTATTGCAATCCCTAATCCTGATGACATGTTGGTATTGCACTATATTCTTCGAAAAATATTGAGCTACGGTAAATATCTTGATTAAATGGCGCATATACTGGTTCTAGTAAAATCGAATAGCCCATTTTGCATTACTATACAAATCTACCTCTAGATAACTATCTTTAGATGATGAATTGAATATATTATATTAAATGCCGATATCTATTACATATCTTTAAACGCTTGATAATAATCATTACTATTACACACATATTGTATTGAAGTATAATTTAGTATTGTGATAATCACAGATTTATTTTTTTCCCTAAAACATATATGCATGCCAGAGAAATGAATCCAGGGGCCCTAATATACCGATGAAGAAAAATAGAGTCTGAATGCCTAAATATATGAGGTCAGATTATCTACAAAAAGAAAGCAGACGAAAAATAATCAATACAATTCTTGGTGGCAGCTAAAACCAGATTGGAAAGTGTATATTATGATAACGATCGGCGATTTCCCTCGCAATTAGGTTAATATTTTTCAATAGATACCATAATATTGTCAAAATGCGAGTTTCGTCGTTGGTGTCAGACTTTATCTTTTTCAATGGTGCTACTCTCACTGCTTTCATCGAGTCATTCGCTAGTAACTTCTTGTATAATCAAAATCGCACGCGACTTCAAGCTTCAATGTTGATCTAACACACGCAAAATCATTTAACATCGCACACGACGCTTCGTAACAACACTATGTTTCCAACCTACGATATTCTTATCTCGTCCGCGGAGTAAAGTTTTATAGTAAGCGACAAATTAATGGGAAAATTACTCAAGTACCCTAGCTCTTTCAGTGTGATACAGCCTTCGCTTACTCGCCCGAAAGCCTTCCGAGATAGTGTCGTTAAGATTGCAATAAAGCTCTCCTTTACCTTTGCCGTGAATAAATGAATACCTACGTGTAAACACATGACTCGAATGAGTTCATGACTTTCTACTACTACTGCGCGTGCAAATTGAATTAAGGAAAGTCGTTGGAACATTCCTTTAGGTTGCATTATATATTGAAGATCGTCAAATTAAATATCGTCAGCAAAATATTCTTTAACAATAAAATAAGTAAACTAGAATAAAAAATCAGATAACTTCCTTCTACGCATATTGCATTTGCAATTACTACTTTAAATATAAATCTGAAAGGGTCTATTCAGATAAGTTAGTGAGATATACCAAAAGAAATTCAGATAAGCATTCAATTTATTATTTTCAATTAATTACGATTACGTTGTTAGAATTATGTAGGTGCATAAAGCAACTTGATGTTTGTTTAAATCTGCGCATTTTGAATAAATAGTAATATCTTTCTACAGAAGAAACACGATATTAATATTATTTCGTTATGCGTTTATGAACAATTCTAAATGAATTTCTGGCAAATGCGCAGATATTATATGATTGAATTAAATGTCAGAAACTCGATATAGAACAAGCAAAGGTAAAAGGCCTACTTACGAATTAATGAATTTATTTTTAAGAAAAGCTAAATGAGGGGAAATATTGATCTGATAATTTTAAAACACAGTACAATTTTACACCAATGTAAATACTAAAGTATTTCTATAACACTATTTTAACGTAGTCCTAAAGCTGATAATTATGAGTCGAACCCAATTATTGAAAGATAGAATTTTAATTCTAATTACAATTATCCAGAAATATTTAGTTACACTTCACATCAAATAAAACCATGTCACAAAACTAAAGATTTAAATTTATAAGTATTAGTACAATAAACATGTGAAACGAAAATTCCATCGCAACAATATGTAAGAAGTGGCAACACCGGATTTCGGTAGAAGAAAAAATCGGTTGTTTAATTAATTAAGTATCTCAATAAGGATTTTATCTGTCTCGTTTGACTTATTTGTTGGACTACTTTCTAATAGTAAAAATATCACTTTGCCATTGACGTAAGTAATATTGTTGTTGACATGTTGACAAATATATGTTTTAGGTGCATTAGTTTATAAAGCTTTAATATTGTATATTTGTTAGATTGTCCCTGTATATTATTTATACAAGGTTGTTAATTGATTGCAATGTTTTAGATAGAACAATACCTTTCCTTAAATAATATTTAAATGTATGTTAAGCAGATTCAATAATTGCATTTTAGAATTCCATTTTACAGTAGGTATGTAGTATTATATCAATATCAAATATATATATATATATATGGATAACCCATTTATTCTTTTTATAGATATTATATGTACCTACCTCACAGAGAGTCGAGATCTTCCTTCTTATTAGTATTAAGCATGGAAAAAAGTTTTTTTCACATAAAAAGGTGTCCAGAATGTGAAAATGTGTTTAATATATTTACTATACAGATAAGAAAAATTATCTTCCGTCTCTCTGTCAGTAAAACAATATAATAATATATAACAAAGGACAAATCGTTTAGTAATATAATTTTGATATGATGATACGGCCATTACCTAAAACAACTGAATTTGTGGAATTCAAAATTATTAATATTATACTATTGTAGTATCAATACATAGTAGAATAAAAATATGTACTTACCATTGGTAAAACCGATATTGTAGTACGACAACCGTTTTTTGTCTCTCCGGTATTGCAATCACTTAGAAGTAGACATTATGTGCAAATCGTATTAAACTTGCAAAATATGTTTTGTAAATAGATCAAAGGGGTTGCAGAGTAATGACTTTGGCGCTTCTAACTCACCCTTTGGGGCGGCATTCCTTGAGCTCTGGCCTGGCGGGCCTGCTTTGGCGAGCAGCCGCCGTGCTTCTCTTTGCGGTGGGAGGTCTTCAGGCCGCGAAGGAGACGAGAGAACGTCGTCGCTTTCTTCTTCGCCGTGCTCAGACAGTTTTCTGAAACAAGAAATGTTATGTAAATCAATTGAAACTAATTTATTGACATTCTTACATAAAAATTACCACAAAACCTGACACTTTCGATTTTCCCATACAGATTAAATGATTTATGTATGCAGTAGAGACGGTCATACATAGAGCCACTATTTGGGTATCATCTTATTTAATAGGTCTTACTTAATCCACATGGATAAACAAGGATATCTATATCGAATAACAAAAGTATATCGACGGACGTGTATAATGAGTTGCACGCAGAAACAAACTGTCATGGAACACATTCGAGCGCCGGAATAATATCCTCAAAAGTGACCTCTCTAAAGCGTAATGTTAAACACATTTATATTGCCAATGCTAACATATCATGTACGTGAAATATTAACATTTAATCTACAATATATGAAAATGAAGAGTAGTGCAACGTGACATGGGTAGGTGCATGTAGGTCATAGCCATAGAGCCACAAAACTACCCAACAAAAAATCTAATGGATATTGCAGCAGACAAGATAACGCAATGTGGTAAAAGTCGCCGAGCTGATAAAATGATAATGCGGATAATCACTGGATCAATCCAATCACACAGTGATGCCAAAGGGAGACTGCACGATACCGGCTAATTTGATTTTTTTTTCACAATTGAATAATAATAATATGCAAAGTTTAAGAATTTTACCGTAGGTAATTGAAAATACAGAATTTGGAATCGGCTCAGAAATACACCACTTCTTTATAAATCGAAATACCATATATTATCGCATGCCCCGGATGAGTGCTTTAATCAATTGTTTTGTAGAAAACTTACCAGTAAAATCACTCGCTCGGCATGTTATAGATGTGGGATGAAATCTCACACGGTCACAAACTTTTTAAAAGATTTTGTATAGGTAAGTTTTATTTTTATATACAATTTTACGTTTTCCAAAAAATTAAGCCTGAAATGGGCACTGATCCGCGCAGTTCCAATTTTAAAGACTTGTATTCTGAAGTCGAAGATAGATTAATAAAACAAATGAGAATAGCATTGCTGTAGTTTGCACTACCTACGCAAAGAAAAATAGTTTTTATAAGGTATGTGGGTACATATTATTATATGCGGTAGTTTTCAAAAATAATGGGGAATATTTTGCCATGATAAAGTTATTAAATTTGAAGGTTTTATAAGACAATCTGGTAATTTAGATGACTTCATCAATAGGAAATTAATTATTGAAAGAATACTTTGACATAGGTAAGCAAGATATTTTCATTGGCAGCGGTATAAAAGTGACGAGGGATTAGGAACCAATTTTATAGAGGGACTGACTTCATCTGTTATTTTAGATGGGGCAAATTTTTATATTATTTATATTTTTTCATACCTTGGATAGCCTTTCCACCTAGTAAGAAATATTTAGAGATTTCAATATTTACATTGCACTATAAGTATACGTAGCGAGAAGTGGAGGTAGGCTGCTAAGATTCGACCTAAATAGTGCACACTAAACTTAGTCAGCCTTACTTATTTGTTTTCACTGAACTAAGAATACAATTCGAAGATAGTGCCGGTTAGTTTTTAAAATTCAATTAAACCCTGCCTAAACTACACCATAATAGTTTAGGTGTAGTATGGGCTATCTGACAAAATAGTGCACAGTTTTTTAGTCACACTCATTTGTTTTCGTCAAATTAAGACTACATACCTACATATTACAGATATTGGTTAGTTTTTTTTTTAATTTGTTATCCCTACCTGCGCCAAACGACAATCGATAAAAAATATTCTTCTACATATATCCTATAAAATATCTAAAATTATGTATGATTTAATCTTAATGGCAAAACGAACACTAACTACACATTGTACCTAGTTTTGGTTCAATGAAAACAAATATGTTTGACTGAAAAGTTTAGTATGCACTATTTATGTCGGATCTTAACAGCTTACCTCCGCCCTTTGTCGTACCTACATTTTTCTTTCAGAATTAACGATGGTATTATTATATTATCTTATATTATCATATTCAAGAAATATATGTACAGATATTAGGATAAGTAGGTAACGCGGAATGCCAACGAATAACCGAAATACCTGTCCAACTATAAATATCCATTTCAAGGATGTCTGTAGCATCTATTTGAATTAATACCCGCCCGGCGAATTACCCTCGTTTAGGACGGGCGCTGAAGTGAATTTCCGCGGGTCACGGTGGAAGTAGGTTCTACCGGCGTCGAGACGAAGGTTTCCTGGGAGAAAAAGCTTCTCACGCATTCCGGGCACGTAAGCTTTCGCATCCTTCACGGCGGCGGGGAGGAATTTATTCGCCGAGAGCTTTTTTCTTCGCGTTGTTGGCTTACGCGGAAACGGGGCAGGTAGATAGAAAAGACGCTATAGTAGCCCTCTTAAATAGTTAAATTATTGTAAGGTGAGATTGGATGAATGGCCATACAATTATGATAATGGTAGCAACGTAAAAATCCACAACATTATATGAGTTAAATAAAATACACAATAATTTATTGTATAAAATTAGTGGGATCTGTGGCAAAGACTCGATATTAAATACCTATTATTTAACATTTACTTTCTCTACAAACTTTCTTATAAGGCTAGAAATAGAAAGAATCGATTTATTATTCCATACCTAAAAATTAAATTACATACAACGTGAGAACTAGTCACACCACTGAACTCTGTGTCTGTAATCGTAACATACTTATATTTATTTTAATAAACTATTTATTTATTGAAAGAATAATTCACAAGTGACAACAATATATTCTTTATTGAACATATATAATTCGGAAACATCTCAGAAATACAGATGAGAAAAAATCTTGAAAAAAAATATGGTGCCAGGAGGGACTCGAACCTGCATCTATCGGATTCCAGCGAATACGCTTTACCAATATAGCCGCATTATATCACACCAGTGAGTGGCGAGGGATGGAGGTAGGCTATTAAGATTCGACATAAATAGTGCATATTAAAATTAGTCAGTGGTACTCATTTCTTTTATTGAACTAATAATACAATTTGCAGATGGGTGGTTCGATTTTTTTTAAATTCAATTAAACCCTACCTAAACCAAACCATAATGGTTTATAAATGATATGGGCGATCCGACAAAAATAGTGCACAATTTTTCAGTCATAGGTACTTATTTGTTTCGATAGAATAATTGTGACATATGGTTTTGGTTGGTTTTTTAAAATTTATAAAGCTCTGCCCACCAAACCATAATCGATAAAAGATATTTCATTGATAAACAAATATTTTTCGACTATTATCTACTATGGTTTGGATTAGGCAGAAATTAATAAATTGAATGTTAAAAACTAACAAAGTTTAGTGTGCATTATTTATGTACGATATTAACAGCCAACCTCCACCCTTCGCCACTGTGTCACACAGTCCTAGATATTTACTCAAAGACCACTTACCGACCACAGGGCTGGGCCGTTCAAAAACTAGTCTAGATCGACGAACTCTCCAAGTTCGGCGCATGTACCTGGCAGCGTGGCAGGACCAAAGAGAGTAAGAGGAACAAAGGGACGTATTTTTCCAGCAGTCGATCGACATCAGCTAATGATATTTAATTGCATGGAAATATATTGTTGACAACCCTAATGAAATGGGTACAATAATGTAGGCACTTCTAATACTTAGTTCTGGAGATTAGATTGAGTAAAGCACAAAGAAATGAAAGCTGCCTAAATATATTTCGTTTTAAACGTTTGTAGCAAATTAATTAAATAGAATTTTCTACAGTTGCCACGCGCTCTAAGTTCTTTAACAAGGTCAGGATAGTCTGACAGTGTTTACATTTGGTGGATAAATAATGAATTTAATTTACTTGGAATGGTTAGAGAATTCGATAAATTTATTTAGCTACTGTGAAAGTGTTAGTAAGCTCGCACATAGAAACTCTATGTGGATGCGACAATTTTTTAATTTATTTTATATGCATGTGCATACAAAAATAATATGATGTATGATAACGACTTTCACTACCAACTACAAGTTACTAGCAGGCTGAATTTGGTTAATTAACAGATGATAGAAACGTAGGTAATTGTGGAACAAATCTTCTGACAAATTTAGAAAATAAAATAAAAACTGGAAGTAATTGAAATTGTCGGTAATACTTTCAAACCTGAATTCGAAGAAGAAAAGTTTCCCACTCCCAAAAAATCGTGATTTTGACTGTTTTCGGTAATACATACGAACCCGTTGAAATGAATATAATATAACGTATAGCAGTGGGTATATTATATTATTATTCGACGGACGAAATTCATGGTATCGCAATAACATAAATAATGAAATGCTTTTTATTTTCACAGCAGGTGGAGCGGGGAGACGAGAAAAAGAGTCGTAAGGAATGAAATAAGCGCGATTGAATCGCATTGAAAAAAGTTGTAAAAACGCTGTGAGATACTGAGCATCGTAAGTAGTTTTATTGAGGCATTTTTATGATAAATAATTTATAATATAAATTGATTTTAAAATGAAACTATACGTTTGAGAAATATTGCCATACGGCATACATTGTAAAGATGAAGATTGAATACGAAAACATGATTATATCCAAATATTATGTGCGGGAAACGTGAGATTCAAATTATTTACGGACATTATTCTCTATTATTAAACACCCCATTGCAGGATGGATGGAATGTGATGATTCTCAATTTTGACAGCAACACTAATATAGATGTATAATGAATTTGAGATGATTGAATTTCGCATGTATTACTTAGTTTTTTTCCGCTTTATTCTTCTTCAATTTTCAAAAATGACAAAATTAGTTGTTCTTTTCTTAGCCCGACTTAATTTTATAAATTAACTAAATAATCTAATTATTTGTAAACAGATGTACCAACTGACATATTATTGATCATATCCTAGCTCAGAGGTCGGCAAACCGCGGCTCGCGAGCCACATGCGGCTCTTTGAGTATTGGCGTGCGGCTCTTTGCCAAATTCCCAATTTACATTTTTTACAAAAAGGTATAATTGTTGTCGTTTTAAATCCGCCCATTGCAAAAGTCGACAAATAAAATTTTTCTCCATTTCATATTGACACGAACACTTTTGAAATAGATTTTTTTTTGTGGATTTAACAATAAAAGAGTTATGTAGCTCCAAATTTGTAGGTCTTGCCACCAAAATTGATGATTTAGAGAGAGAAAAATGCAATTTCATTTCACAACACAGCGGAGCGCTCTAAAAGATCTACATAATAAGGTAGATACTACGATTTTTAATACATGGTAAAGCTTTCCGAACTCATATTCGAGTCTACATGATATGTATGTGAACAATCATTTTCAACCATGCATTTAGAGAAGCCAAATAACCGATGAGAATTTGGAGTCGCGGTTAAAATTGAAAACTACAAGTTACATACCAAATATACAGACACTCTCCAAAGAAATGCAAGGAAGGTCATTGTTCACATTAGTTTTAAGGAACGCGTGAAAATTGTATGTATCTCACTTTCTTTAAAAATTACATTTATAATTTCAACAATAAAAAAACTTATATTTGCGTTAGTTTTATTCGCAAAATCTTATTCACTTGATAAATAAATAATAACATTCACTGAAATAAATCATATTTATAAAAATATATGTATGGCTCTCGAAAAAAATTTTTACCGTTGTGATACTCATATTTGGCTCTTTTGGTCCAAGAGTTTGCCGACCCCTGTCCTAGCTGATGGCATTATCATCCAAGCAATTTACTCGCTTCACGCTCTAGGAGCACAGAGTGAAAACAAGGTATACAGTACGACTCTACGTATGAGCGCAAGTCATGGGAATACCACCATCAAATTACGAAGCAATAATATAATTAATTAGTGGAAACCGTTATGACCAACACTCGGCATTGACACCAGGAGGAAAACTGTGTTAGTTGAAGAATCTTTGTCAGTCGGTCAATATAGCACATCGTCACATTACGCAGCAGTTGGTTAAATTGGCTACAAAAGTTAGGAATCCAATTAGAATCACTATGAACGATAAGAAGACAACTAACATCATATTTACATATTATAATAAAGATTTTTACGTTTAATGAATACACAAACTGTCATTATTTTTAAAAATATAGGTCCAATATATCATATGATTATGAAAACAAATCGTTTATTCTGCAAAGGATTATTAAGGATTAACAGTAGGTACTTAAATGTTATTTAGATAATAGCAACACGATGATGTATGGATTACAATATTGAAAGATAAAAGGCTTATAATGTCGTGGGTCCCGGGTGCGAATGTCGGCTCTAGAAAAATCATTTTGTTTTTTAATGTGTCGTTAGAGCCAGAGTTTGGACTTATTATATTGAGCTTATTCTACACATATGGGTAGCATTCATTTCTCGTAAAAAAACATACATCTGTTAATACAACCTCCACTCTGACGAGGCCCATATTATAATCTTCTTAAGATTGAACGTGATTAATATAATATCTATATATTATGTAAAAATAACAATTCAATATTATTGATGGTCTATCTATGCCATATGGGTATATAAATAACTTGATAGGATTCAATTAAAAATAAAATAAAGATAATTAATTGTATAATTCGTAAATATTTTTTTGGTCGACAGCTTTTCCGGTTGTCACGCTTATTATTGTCTTCATAATGGTTGATTTAATATATTTGCACATTACTTTCTTTATATACGACCTATGCATCGATGAAATGAATAACTAACTAGCTATGGTTGCACTATTACTAAACGAATGCTTAAATAAATATATTCATATTATGGAACTGGAACGTGATAGAACTACGTTAGAATTTTTTAAAAACAAAGCTTTAATTCTACGACGATTAAATCAATTATTTCTAATATGTGGTTGTAGCCCGAGGCAGCTCTTGAAACCAACAAGTTGAAAATCCCAGAATCAATAAACACTTTCATTCAAAACCATGATGAATGGTTATATTTTGATAGTGGTTGAAATAAAATATTTTTTTTATAAATTCTGATATTAGCAGAATTGATTTTATGTCGCTGACTGTGGGTTTTGTGAACTGGCTATGTTGTATTATGACAATATACCCTTCCAACATACGAGTAAATTAATAGAAAACGACAAATCGAACTTCTATAAGTCACAGTAATAAGATTCTACCTCGAATTAAGTATATAATATAAAGCTGGTCGCTTTACCTCGGTGAAGTTTGATACACCTCTGACGACGTAATTATTGAGTTTAATTTGCACGTTTCAACTGTGGACAGATAACTCAAAGCACAAGAACACCTACCCGGAAAGTAAAAGATGTGAGGAATGAGTCTCACTTGGTCTAACAATAAAAAAATGGTATATTTTCTTATTTGTTTTAAAATTGTGTATTTTTTTTTAAATGACTAACATTCGTGAGTCTTGTGTGCATATAGAATTTAGTTTCATATTTTATAACAAATCTAATAAATAACAAAGTTCACGGAATGAAAAATTAAGAATAATTGTAATTTCACATTTATCGTCTCTTTGTTTGAATGGAAATCCACTATTATATCGCATTCAATTGGCAGTAAAATCGAATTACATATTTAAATATCTAGTTACTTCAGAATGAATATTAATTATCTGAAATGTCACGGGGAGTAGGTATTAGTTTTATGAATATGATCCGCAATCAATAAATCGTCCTGGAACGATTATCACCACTTACAAATATTTTCGTAGGTACATAATTTTTCACGACGATAAAAATAAAGCTTACTAAACGTGCGTTTAAAAAATACTTTAACAGACTATCTGGCATTTCCGGCATATTGCACGTAGCGCATTTTTCAGTGCTCACAGATAGACCGTTCTTCCATCCCCCTGAATAATGCATTAAGGACGCTCCGTTTTTCGCCAAACACTTTCCCGGGATTTTTTTATGCGAGCCGCTCTGTTTCAAGTTGCGACGTACCCATGTGCCGGGTTTCTTCGCAGGCAGGCAGCCTATCAATATTACATTAGGAAATATGTACATACGTACGTCCTACGTATAAAACCGAAGCGATGTTCCGAGGAGATAAAGTGTATTATATTCATATTTATTGGCGATTTGAAGTGTTGACCTCTACACTATACAAACACATCACGCAATCCTTGTAAATCGCTAGAGGTTTTTAAAAATTATATCTTCGTTTTCCTCTACGTACCATCTCATTTTTGTGGGCGTGAGATTGCGAGGACGTCAATAGGGTGTACTTAGGCATAGTACTAGGCTATTCGATGAACTTCTAAAGTTTTTTGTATAATATACCTGCTGTTATTATTACGCTGTTTTTGTTAATATATAGAAACAAAAGAAAAAAAAAGAAGTAATTCAAAAACAATTTGAACCAAGCGTCAAGCTAACGATTAAATCACCCTTTTTGTATCGCATTTAGTTGTAGCAGAGTACCCAAACTGGTAAGTGCTCTGATTTGACAGGGACACACTGAGATAATAGCAAGTTACATTACTGTCATGATGAGCGTAAAATAACTTTTTATATAAGGGATCATAAATACTATTTTTTTTTAATTAACTCGCAAATTACAATACGTGAAAATGTGAGTAATGAAAGGAAGATGTCAATGGCACATCGTTATTTCTTTTATATTAAATAACAATGCATGCAATGCTGCAAACGGTGGGGTTTATGTTATCAAGTTTACCGTAATACAGGAATCATTGCTCAAAATTTAAGGGTAAGTAGTTCACTTTGAATATAGTCTAATAATAATGTACTACTTACCTCGTATAAGCAAACATGAGTCACGAAAAATAAGTATTTTTCAGTTGACATTAATCCCGGTAGGTACGTACTTATAACTACTGTGGTAAAAGTATACTTATGGTTATGTAATTTAAATATTTAGCCGGATACTGTGCCATGTCTAATACACCAAATAGCTAGCCCTTTATATTATATGTAAGAATGTAACGTACCTATTTTGGGAACATTTTAACAAAGGTAACCCGATTGAGATTAAGTGCCACAACACAACAAAAAATCGGTTTCTTGATATTAATAATAAACAAATAACTAATAAATAAAGCAAATAGAAAATCAGTTTATATAATATTTAATATTTTTTTTCTTGAAGGAGGTCGCGACCCCAACACACAAATAACACGACGCAAGAATAAGAATCCAGTTAGGTACATAATGTATGGAATTTTAACTTTAAATGAAAATAAAATAAAAATGAAACTTAATTAAATTTTTTCGTTTATTTGTCATTTTTTATAACAAAAATTTAATGTTGCGATACCCTTTATTGAAAAAATAAAATAATATTTAAAATTTATTAAAATATTGTACGTAGATAGTGATCTAAAAGTGTATCTAGGTGTCTATCATTCATAGAAAAATAATTAATGACTAGCTGCCCGGAACTACTCCACATTATGGGAGCAAATATGGTATGGTGTAAGATGTGCTATTCGATAGTAGAAAATAGAATTTGTTATGTGGAAATTTAAAATTTTGGCTGTAAACATAAAAGTGGAATAATGAGTATATAAGATAGATATAATATGTTAAAAAAAATATTTGTAAATACGTTAATTTTTACATATTATATGCTGGAAAAGAAACTGAATAAAAATCTATCAAAGTCGACAGAGAAAAGACATTTTTAAAAATTCTGAGAGGACCAAAATTATTATGCTGAACCAATAATACCAACACATGCATGCAGGTAGGTCTGATCACTTCAATGTAATTGCATATAATGCTGCTATAGTGTATTTGAATTTATTTGAAGCAGTTTCTTCTCCTTGCCCATTCCACATGTAATTTTCTTAGATAAGCAATATTACTTAGATCTAACTAAGCTCGAAAAAAACTGAATGAAAATTTAGTACAGAGATAGAATACACTTAACAAATTCTCAGGGCACCTAAATTGTTCCGATAGGTTTTTAACATAGTTTGTATGCAGGTGACAGAACATACAATAGGTATTCGTTTGTTTTTTTTTATATTAATGAGTGGATAGTATATAAATAGTGACAGTATTTGCGACATTCTTTTGTTTTTCCAATCTTGTATATTATAATGATTAAATATCAGATTTAATATGTTAATATGATGATAATATTGTACACGTCATAGTCATAGTAAGTAACTGTACAATTCTTGATGAAGCTATAAAATCGAATTAAATAAAACTAATTGTATAGTTATAGTTTTAGAATTTTAGATGGTTTTATATTTAATTTACAAATGCATTTTATGTTGCATTTACCGCAAATTGATCCAAGATCACAGATATGTTTGGCACCGAGAAATTGTAAACTATTGGGATACACCTAGTATGTCATTTATTATGCATATTATGTAAATACATTTTTGGAGATAGATTGTGTTAAGTTAACATCGAAATATATTTTGTAAATGGTCGTTGAGCAAAATAAATAAAATATAACAGGAAAAAATGCGACGAGAATATATATATAAAGGTATAACGCATCCTCTTAATTTAGAGCAATAATTCACAAGTGTCAGCTAGAAAGCAGCTATAAAGAAAATGTAAATATCAAACAAGGGATAAAAGCCTTCATACCCCGCTTAGGAAATAAAGGCATGAATGAAAAATAAAGGGGCATTATTTTATTAAATTTATGCCTATAAGGAAACCTATTTTTAAATATAGGTAACATAAAAATACTTAAGTATACTTAATGTTTAAATTTTATTTGTAAATTATTATCATGTATCCTGGGGGAATTAATACGATCTTTTTGTATTACAAAATTCCACAGAAATACAGAACAATTTGTGGTATGGTTGGACTGTTAACAAAATATTCTATAATCTCCGTGTTGGCAATTTTAAAATAAATTCAAAATGGCGACCTGCTGACGACGTTTTGCTTTGCTTTATTTCATACTATTGTTTGCGGTTTTATATGATTTGCGAATAATGATGATACTAATGAACAACATCTTTCGGGCTTGTTATTTTCAGTGCGGCATTGGTAAACTAGTAAATAAATCAGATTTTATCAGTGTGACGTACAATAAAATCTGCAATGAGAAATGTGTTGCTACTAAGATCAATATACTAATTAATCGTTCTTCGGATTAACTTTCATATATGAAGGTTTCATCTTAATCCTTTCTATGCCGCAATTAGTTAATTGATAGTAATTAACATAAGAATTGGTGTAATTAGGGCGTGCAAAGACGCTTTGGGCACTTAACTGGTTAATATAGGATTTGATTCAACATCTCTGGTACCAACGTTTAAAAAAACCATGCCCACTCAGAAGTTGGTGCACAAAGAGTTATACAGATTTAGGGACATTTTCGGTAACCGGACAAAACAGAATGTGACAATACAGAACAGTGACAAAAGAGGGCAGCCAAGGGAAAAATAAATCATTCATTTTTGTGGAATTCACAAGATCTACGCCGTGTAGGGTTGACATGTTAAGAATATCAGGAGTAGCTACTGATTATGAAAAAATGACGTAATCTTGTGCTTGCCCCCCTATGCTACCACGCTGTGATAAAATAAGTAAATATGTAGCAGCGTTGCCAGATAATTATTTTACCAAATCGGGATTTTCACCATGTGAAATAAAAAAAACGGGAATTAGGAGAAAAAAGCGGGACAACATAAAAAGTTCAATATTTCTAATATTTATTTCTATAGTATCAATCATAAATGACACAACGTAAACTGCAAACGCTTTAACTATCAATCTTAATCTAACTATTTATCTATCAACTATCAAATAATATTTTTTCCCGACACCCGCCAACTTTTACTTAGCTGAATATTTTGCTTCCTAAAGAGTTTATTTCTGCTGCTTAATGTACATATTGGTAAATTCAGCACATGAATATACCATATTGAATTGAACAAGTAATTCCGATTTTATCAACTCAATAGAACATTTATATTTCTTGTATCAAACCATTTTAAATTCAACTGAGAAAATACCCGTTCGGTATAGCAATCAGATGTTGGTAGGTATGATTAAAATAAATTTAATAGGCTTGAAATCATTTTAATCACTTTTTTCGGGGATAACTTGAATGTCTTAGCCTAAACGTTTTATTCGGATGTATTGAATACTCGTGAATTGAGCGCTTACGCGTACGGCAATCTATTTTAGCTTAAAAAGCTGGAGGTCCCGTAAAAATCGGAACGTCTGGCAACACAGAAATGTAGGTACCTACCCAACAGAAAACTTTACTAAGTAAGTACCCGCGAAACATTATTAATATCATATTATGTTACGTAACAATATATTTTCGCGAGAATTCATTTTATATGAAAAGAAAAATGAAAATGGAATCAAAGCTACACTGAAAAAATGTTCACAGCGGCATTCAAACTACCTACTTAATACAAAAAAATATAACTTACAAAAATAAATTGAATACAAATAAATGGAAATGTGAGAAGTAGAGACACACGATAAAAGTGACAAGTTATACCTTGAGAATTGTTATAAAAATACAATTTATTCTGAGAAAGTGTAATACATCGAAATAAAGAAACTCATAAACACATAGCAGCCCCATAGGTCAAAGGAAAAAGAAAATACATAAAAAGCTTTGCATAAATAATAAACATAACAGAAAAAAAACATGAGAATAATATTTTATTATATTAGGGGAAACGTCTATCCTCAACACTGCCGCTTATGTATGAGACAAGGTTCTATTATCCACGGAAAAGGCTCCTTTGAGAAGCACGTCTAGTACAGAGCTTCGGAACCGTGCGAAGGCTGTCATCAGTCGTTATCTAGTGAGGTATGACTATTATTAAAAAAGGTATTGCAAATGTTGTTGATCACGAAAGTTTTCAGAATGGACACCTAGGTAGTAATTTTAAATGGATACAAAAGACATAACGCGTTGCTTTCTTTCTATTTCATGAATTTATAGATAATATTTTGATACCAAGTCACGTCAATTCAATATGTTTAAGGATTACCAGCGGTATAATATTAACTATATTCGGATGACATACCATCAGCAAGACGTACTTGACTTATATAAAGAGATGCAACGCCATAATATTATATCTATGATTTAGAACGATGAAGATATAATTTCAAATTTTTAGACCCACACTAAAAATGGCGATTATATAACACAGATGAACCATAAGTTGGACAACCGAATTAGACAGCAAACTAATGGTCGTGCAGGTAGCAAAAAATGCAAATGAAAGCACTGAAAAGATCTTGACTAAGAGAGTATCATAACGCGAGCGACTTAGCGGCAAGCCCCAAAAGATTCGAATTAATTGTGTAGAGGTGTAAACTGGAATATGATAGGAACTCCTCGAAAATGGAGAGGATGCCGAAAATGGTGTGAGAGAAAGAGAGAGAGAGAGAACTCAATTAGGTAGTTTTAGGATTAAACATATTTATATATTACTATACCTACTAATAAATCGTCAGAGTGTGCTATGGCAATCGTAAAGCAATTTTGATGAAGATAGTTTCGATGTATTTATAAATTAATATGAAATAGAGTATTTATTAGTATTTTGTATGCAGAGAGGTGGTAATTTTAATGGATCGCGACTCGAAGGAATACAATATGTATCAACACGATTTAGCACGGTGGTGGCGCCAAACTAAAAAACCAATTAAAACGTGATGTGGGTACAAAACAGTTCCGCAGCACTGGTATGCTGTACATATGAGTTTTCGTTGTATTTATACAAAAAGGGGAAGATGCGAAGGCTCACAGAGGTGTGATGTTTTTATGGGCTCTTTTTATGATGGCTATAAGTCCCATTACATACATGTTTATTACGCTTTTTCCCCGGATGAGACAGAACCTCCTCGTACAGTTGGGCTGTAAGAAGTTTAGATAAGAAAAAATATGCCGCGCTTAATTTCCATTCTGGGAGAAATGATAACGTATGAGAATCACGTTCAAAGTGACGAAAAGTGAACGATGGTAATATGTTTGAGTTTGAAAGAAATACGAAGTTTTCGCGCATATATAGAAAAGCAAACCCCACCGACATTTGGAACTTAACGGAAATAATTTATTGTGAGTTAAGTTCAGGAACCTGGGAAATTTGTATATGGATACTACCACAGTATTGTTTATTTAAGCGCGTACATAAGTGAAACGGCAAATAATTTTCAACTGTATGTGGAACGAAATTACGGACGCGTTGCCATTCGGAGAGCGACAGTCGAGGCGTCTGCAGGTCGATTCATTTTGTCATGGCGTCGGGTGAAAATATTCATAAATCGTGTAAAGATGACTAAAAAACTTTACGTATGTACTTAAAAAAAGAAAACATGTCAACGAATATACTATTATTATTACGAATATAATAATAAACATAACATAAAAAGGACGAATGTTGAACTTTTATGACAAATTATATTTCGTTCGGATTGCGTCATTTGCACTCGCGACCCGCATTCCGCGCATCGCCTAGTCACGATCTTTTTAGACCATGCTTCAGCTGAGGTATAGCCAGCCTTAAGTACGTGTGAATATTTTAATTATTGTCGCTGTCCAAAGTCGTATCAGAAATGGTTACGTCACTTGGTTCATTTGACGAAATGTTACTCGTGACTCCCCTCCACTCAACCCTTCAAAATTCTGACCAATAGCTGCCACTTTATATAAAATCTTCATACATAAAACTGCCTTACACCACCTTACATAAAAATTGAAGATTTGCAATGACGTACAATAATGGATACAGTAATGATTGATTTTATAGTGGTATATTATATTATCGTCTATTTCTTTTTCTAATTTTTTTCTAGAAATATACATATGTAATTAAGTATTTCGGATATAAAATGATTTAAAAAACAAATAAATTTAAAATTTAATTAGCAACTTAGAAAAAAATAATAATATTATTTTGTATTATATATATTATGTACATAAATAAAATTGTTAACAACTTATGATGAGCAGTCAATTACATAATATGGTGGAATCGATTCACCAGACAAACGACAGTGGCAACGGATAAACTTCATTTCACTAAGAGATTCTGTTTGTATATACGTTATAATCCATCGGTGTAATATTAAAAAAATGGATATTTAACTATAATAAGTATGTAAAATTCTTTAAATTTAAAAGTAATCACAAGTCTTGTAAATCCAAATTTGAAACAGTTTTCAAACAATTATTGGAATCATTGGACGATATACAGTCGGTACGCCAAACTCTGAAACTCGACTGCCTTGATAATATAAAAAAAAGAAGAAAAAACTCCCAGTCACGAACTTGCAATTAAACCGCCAAATGAGAGTCTTTTATCAAAGAAAATAGAACTCACGCGAGAGCCAGTGATAATGGGTCCATCAAAACTTGAATAATGCCTTGTATGACACTCATTGTCACGCCGTGGTTTCGACGTAAATTTAGTTTTAAATTAAAAGAAAACTCAACATTCTTATAACTTGTAATTGTATTTTGATTAGATTTTATATTAAAATGCTTTATGTGGGTTTTCAAACACCAAATAATAATAAAAATAGTTAAACGTAGCATCCCACTGTTATTTGAGCTAGAGTCAGAGCCATTTTTTTACAGTGTCATTCCTACTTGTTTAGTTTGAATGATTCATTGAATGTGCCATACTCATTGAAAACAATGATAGTTTTGGGATAGTTCGGATTTATTTATAAGTATAATTATGTTATGTATGATATGATTGATCCTATTCATACTTGGAAGCTCAGCATATTTAAGGCTAGCGGATTTTTTGACCATATCTGATCCTAAGATGATAATATGAGCCTCCACAGAATGGGAATTTGTATTAACAAATTTTTGTTTTACGATAGATGGATATTAGCCACTTGCTCAACCTATTAGGCACATACTCTGACTCATAACAGACATTGAAAAACAATGTGTATTCCCCAGACCCAGGATGGACTCCAGACCTAGGATTAATGACATTATAAGTCGATGCGTTAGCCACTCGGCCTTCGTAGCTGTTACTATCAGATACTACAAGCATACATGGAATCTGCTACTCGCGGAGACTGACACTCACTTTGTGGGCTGCGAACCCAAAAATGATGATCATGAGGCTATTCATGAGGCTAAGATAATAGCCAACGCAGTGCATAAGCCACTGGCTTCTAATCCGGGGCTCGGGTTGAACGGTCGCAATGTGTTTTCGAAGTCTGGGTGTTTCAGTGTTTGTTTCAATACATTTCAACTACATAACTGTCATTGGGCATCATGGCCTGATTTAGTGTTTAAAAAGACATCAGCAATACATTAATGTTTAAACTAATCGAGAACAAATTGCAAATGAATTATTTTGATACAAATCAATATCGAATCTTTTAGGTAGTCTAACGATCACCTCAATGAAACTTTTATTGCCACGTAAAATACAGGAAATATTTTTAGCAAAATGCTGTAAGTGCCACGTATATACCACGTAAAAGCGGTACCTATGGCCACACGCAAGTGTGAATCTCTACGTAAAGGGTACGAAAATAGCGAGGTAAACAGTTACGATATCCGTCCCAGACAAGTTTACGTGTAGTAAAATAATAACTACGTATAGGTTGAATAAAGAATCATTGGGCGAGAGAGAAATGTGTTACGATCTATCTATACTATTCCGTAGAATTTCTCAAACCCTTTGAAAGAAGTGATTTTTTCCGACATACTATACTTGTTAAGTAACATAATCGGTGGTCTTCGGTCAATTTATAAGTGAAAACTTGGTCATTTAGAAATAGTTCAAGTAGTACCCATTGTGAGCAAGTTTGTTTAAATACAGTAAAAAATAAAATAAAAATATATTACGTAGTCCACTTTTGAAGCCTTGGATTCCGAATTCGTTGGTTTTTGTTGATTAATGTGCACACCCAGAGCATGAACCTAATACTTATGTTTAATAAGTGGCTAACATCCATCCTTCGTAAAAAAAATCAAGAAACAGCCAATGAAAAAAATATTTAGGTGTCCCAGATAATTTGAAAAACACAAGGACCGATTTCGTCTACTGCCCAACAGGACATTCACAGCGATATCTAAGAATCCTCGTTTATTACGCCAATCCTAAATTATTGGAATAAAGATAATATGAGTTTGGACATTTTTGATAAATTATATTATATTAAATTATATTAAGGCTATACCTCAGTTGAGGCATGGTCTACAAAGAACGTGGCTAGGCGATGCGCGGATTGCGGGTCGCGGGTGCAAACTACGCATGCCGACCGAAATATAATTTGTCATATAAATCCAACATGCATCCATTTGTTCTGTTTATTGTTTTATTAGTAACAATAATAATATATTCATTGACATGTTTTATTTTTCAAGTAAATGGGTAACGTTTTTAGTCATCTTTACACGATTTAAGAATTAATACCCCCGTCGCCATCACGAAACGAATTGACGTATTCACACCTCGACGTTCGATTTCCGAGTGCAAGTGCGAGTCCAAAATTTCGTCGCGCCTATAGTTGAAAATTATTTGCCGTTTCACTGAAGTATCGCCTTAACAAAAATGACGTAACTTATTTTTTTTATGTATATTTTATTAATGCAATGCACACATGAAAATCCCTAATATATGACGACTGTGATGAGTTGACATTTATTCAAATTCTGTGATAATAATCGTACTAATAGATTCAATAATTATTATCAATGATAACCCATAGTTCAAAATCTTCATATTTTATGATGTTTTGGGTATTAATAAGGTCATTGTGTATATTGTTGTCTTTTAGTTTGTTAATGCATAATGCAAGAACTGTTAAGATACCTCTTCAGGAGGCGGTTTATTGAATACAATTTAAATCAATCACAAATGAATATATACTGCTAATACGAATTCGATATTATACATTACAAAATAATTATTGTAAACAAGATACTTTATAAATTGATACTAATTACTTCTTTAAAGTCCGGGTACATAGATATATGCTTACAAGTATGTTACATTGTTAGCAACACAATATTATAATATATAAAATATGTACATAACGACGCGATGTCTACATAACTAGTCTTGCATTACATTTTGAGTCACAGATGATTCTCGTACGAAAATAAGGCGGGAAAACCGGAAAGGGGGGGGGGGGGGGGGGGCAGAGATCGCACGGCCAGATTAAGAGAACAAATCGGAAGTAATATTTCGGGGATTCCGGCGGATGGGGTGTCAGGCATGTGGCAGTGACCTGGAGCTATCTCCAAAGGATTCTCGCATGCACCGTAGCATTGCCGCATTTGTGATCTAAATCTGTAGCGCATTTATCCAATACCGAATATCTTTTAACTATGTGTTTTCATGGAATAAGAAATTCTATATTCAGTAGGCACTGAAAAATTCACTATTTACACAACTAAATGGGAAAATGTTATTATCTACAATCTATGTCGATATAATATTATAAAATCTCTTCAGGTTCATATTGTCCGAGGAAACAAAGTGCTCGACCATAACATATACGGATGATGGGTAGCTGAATATTTCGAAAATTGAAAAGTATTTCGATAATAATTATAGAAAATGACAGATGGCAAGTAATGAACCAGATCTGTATGTAAAAAATGAGACTGCACCTTCGGCCATCTTCTGTCTGATGATGGAAGATGCCGTAACACCTTATATTATAGGTACTTGACACTGCAAGGTAAAAAAAGCTCGACAGACTTAATCTGAGGAATGGATTTGAGACATAGAACATTGGTTTAAAATACCTTTTTTTGATTTTTTTTTTTTAAAGAAAATAGTAACTACTGATCGTATCACAATTAATTGTTTTAAAGATGACTTGGTAGTGACGTTGGATTTAGATACATCCGAAACTAATACCATATAGGTACATTTAATAATTATTTTTTCAGTAGGTAGGTAGGTACCTAATGTTTCACAATAATCTTTTGTTTATTTTAAAAGACCACCGATTTACGTACAACGATTCGTCGATAATGCCCAGGTCGGACGGTTCTAAAATATGACTTTTCGGTAATTGTCTGTTTAGTGGAAGCCAAAGGCAAACAAATTTTGAAAATAGCCGATATATTGGATTACTTGTTAGATTAAGTTCGGTTAAGTTAGGTAATAATTCTTGAATTTTGCCGAAAACGGCTAGGAAAATTGCCGCTGTTCCAGCCTGGCTTCCAGTAAACAGTCTTGTACCTGTCCGGTCCTATACCTTCAGCTTATTAGTCGGGCAGCTCTTCTAATGTCATCTGTTTAGTATGGTATCTTCGAATAGTTCGATATCCTCCGTTTGAGGTCTTCATTTCTGTTCTTCCCCATCGGTCATCCATTCTACTAAAGGTGGAATACTGCGAACTGTGTACTTGACAACTATTTTCCCGTTGATTGTCGTTAAATGTTGAAACGAGTCAAATAACTTCATAACATGAGCATTAATATTTACCAAATTTACAAGACGTTGGGCAGGTCAACAGTTAAGTATGAAATTGTGTACTTAAAGAACCATGGATACGAATTCCCTATAATGGTTCGTATATTAGTGAAGTACACTAATCGTGGGATTCCCGCATAGATGTAGCCGGCTAGCTGCCATGCAATGGATAACGTCTGTCAGCTTTATTACATACAACTTCTCAACTAATATTTTTTTGACTTTGCCCGATCCCAAGAAGATCACATTATGGGCCTCCACAGAGTGGAGTTATATTAACAGATTTTTGTTTTTACGAGAAATGGATGTTAGCCGCTTGCTCAATCTATTAGGTCCACACTCTGGCTCCAAACACATAGTTGTATCAAAACAATATGTGTATTTACAAGACACGTGATTCGAACCTGGGACCCCACGATATTTTAAGCCGACGCGTTAGACGCTCGGCCACCGTGGGCACATAATTACTTTGTAAAAAATAATCCATGTAATATTAATTTTTTTTGTGGTTGCTGCTGCAAACAGAGTTTTGCATTTCGTAAATGTTGCGCTTCTCGTTATTTAGATTTATGCATCGACGAAAACAGTTTCAGTAAAATGGATATTATACAGATGATATATGTGCGTCTGCAAAGTTTGGACATCCGAACTTCGAAGCTTCAAATCTTTCTCCCCGAGGAACGTCAGATCTATGAAGCGTTGATTTTACTACATCAGTTTCAGACAACTAACTAAAGACCGAATCTAGGATATTAAGATAAATAATGAATATTATAGGCAATAAAGCCATTTTGGTGCAATTTGAGTGTATTTAATCATCACGCTAAAAAATGTATCTGTATATTAATGATAAAACGAGTTTGTATTTGAAAATTGACTTTGGATCTAAATATCAGACAACCGCGTCAAAAACACTAGTGAGGTAACGCCTCACGTTTAGTAAACCATGAAGAAAATTGTATGTAGGTAGCAGCGGCGAAAGATGAAAGTAGGCTGTTACATGTAACTGTGTAAATAGTGCACACTAAACTTTGTCAGTCATACGTATTTGTTTTCATGAAATAAGACTACAATTTAGAGACGGTGTTGGTTAGTTTTTAAAATTCAATGAAACCCTGCGAAAACTAAGCCAATAGTCAAAAAATACTCGTTTCTCTATAAAATATCTAAAAGTATATACCTAATTAAATCATACATAACGTATGAACCAACAATATGTGTAATATGAATTCTGAATCGTTTAATGAAAATAAGTTTTAATGAAGTGTACACAATTTTGTTGTATCGTTCAAAATATACCAAAACTATTATGGTTTGATTTAGGCAGGGTTCAATTGATGTTTAAAAACTAACGGACACCATCTCTAAATTGTAGTCTAGTTCAATAAAAACAAATACGTATGACAAACAAAGTTTAATGTGCATTATTTATGGTATACGATGCGTACTTGTACTTGTGTTGGTGGCTGATGGCATACATACAGATGGGGAAAAGTCAACCGAAGAAGGGTAGCGGAAGATGGAACACAATGGAGAGGTCTAAAGTCCACTCCAGGCTGTAGCGGCAAAAGATAAAAATACATAATATACATTGTTTTATGTTATTTTTGCAACGTTTTTCCGTCAAGAATTGAGGGGAACATCATTAAACTTATGAAGTAACAAATATTACATTAAACAATGAACTATTCTTTTCATAAGAGTAAGTACATTATTGTTAGGATTTTTTTAACATAACATACTACATACTTGTAGAAATTCCTTGGTGTGATGTGTATAGTGAACCCGGGCGCAATAACAATACGACAGGCGTTTTTGTCGGGAATTTTTCACAGGTGTGAAAAGAGCGAACACGTTACATCAAAATGAAAAGCAATAAATTTGACGGAATCTCGGCAACACAGCCTTGTAAAAATAATATAGTTTTACGCTCCCTTTAAACGTCGTCGTATTTGCCAATTCCGTTTAACATGTCACAGCAAACGAGATGAGACGTTTTTACTTTGAATGAACATTCTAACATGTAGCGTTGTCAGTTTGTCACTTGAAAATACTAGAAATTGAACGACTTGTATAAAAAAGTTTAGACAAAATGGTAAGTTATTATTTAGATAATTTATTTTAACATGCCAGATCGAAGACATAAATCCTAATATAAATCCGGCGTCTATAAATTGTAGTTGATTAGGCTGATAACGAATACCTACCTTCATACATAGATACTTAGTAAAAGAATTTTTTTTAATATAAGGATGCTCTTTTTATTCATTTAAATATAAAGAAACAAATGGACGGTTTTTAGAAGACGCAACAACGATAACATACTCCGTTTCGCCGAAAATCGATGTATTTGATTTCAGTCAAAATATTAAACCTACTGTCTGTTACTATTATTATCTATATCTACTGGCTATTATATTTATCGTGAAATATGAAGGTAGATACCTATTATACTACTACTTCACCATGTTCGATCCTTAGAGGATCAAAAGGGCATCGACAAAGTGGAGGTTGTATTAACAGATTTTGTTTTTACGAGAAATGGATGTTAACCACTTGCTCAAACTATTAGGTTTATGTGACTACAAACGAAAATTGAAAAACAATACATACATATGTGTAACCATTAACAATTGAGTGATAATAGTATATTGGCTCTTAGTACCTTACACAACACTCCTTCACTCTCCCTGACCTACGTCGATATATCCGTTCATATAGATATGCTGAGAAAGACCTTGGTTGTGAATGCTGATTATTATACAGCAGACTTGTCCAATTTTCATCTACTATTCGGTATCAAAAAGCTGGCAATGATCTCTGACACTCTCTGTGTCAAGGATGTCCGATCCTAATAGGATCATATGGGCCTCCACAGAGTAGAGGTTTGTATAAACAGATTTTGTTTTTACGATAAATAGATGTCAGCCACTTGCTCAACCTATTAGGTCACAGAGAGTCACCTGAGTCACACACACATTGAAAAACAATATGTGTACTTTCCAGACCCAGGATTCGAACCTGACACCCACGGCGTGATAGTCCAACGCTTAAGCCGCGTGGCCACCGTGGCATGACTATGTCATCATTATTTTTTTAATATTATACATAAGTTTATTTGTGAAACTTTTTCATAAAAAAAATATTTTTTAAATATATATAAAATAGTAATATTTCTTTTCTCTTCAAAATGAAACATTCGCGTGCACTGCAAAATCATCTTGCGTGCCACTGGTGGTACTCGTGCCATAGGTTCGCCATCCCTGATATGGGCACTACAAATTAAACAACAACACTTGTCTTTCACCAATACAAATAAATATTTTAGGCAAGTAATAGGTAGCCATCTACCTACTGCATTTTGTGTGTCGATATGAACTGCATGTGCTACTCGTAGGCGATGATTATATTATATCAAGTATGTTTAAATATTCGACATAGGATTTTGCTTTTTCACACAACGCCGCACCACTTTCAAAATATGTATATAATATATTCAGTTTTCAGACATTAGTAATCCTTACACAAATCTGGTCCCACATACCGGGCGCCATTATAAGAGTTTAAGGTAGTTATTTATGCTAAGCTCAAAACGGGGTTTGTCCGTTGTAACAAAAAAAGCTCGCAACTCTGAGCGCATTAAGCGTAATGAAGACGTAAACAAATGGACGCCCGTACTCTCCGGGAAACATGTCCCGTGATTTGGGAACGAATACAAACTGTGGGATTCTCTAGCGCCGTGTAGAGAAAAGTATGTAATGTAAAAAAGCAACACATAATTACGTACAATACAAGACTTGTAGCATGGATAATTAAGAGACTCTTTTTAACAACGGTATTGAATTATAAAAAGTTATTTTAAGTGTATTTTATATTTATATATTTAAACCAATACAAATTCGAAAGATTTAAAAAAAATCTATGACTTTTTCTAGAAGGTTTATAAGGTAC
Organism: Rhyacophila brunnea; assembly: GCF_057557595.1. Taxonomy (NCBI): domain Eukaryota; kingdom Metazoa; phylum Arthropoda; class Insecta; order Trichoptera; family Rhyacophilidae; genus Rhyacophila; species Rhyacophila brunnea. The sequence goes on from NW_028232752.1 coordinate 39,615,643, forward strand.
GTAAATACAGAGGTTGGTGATTTCCTTAGTGCAGTTTTCCTCTAAAAAGCGTCACTGGCACCTCCAACTGATTATTGATCCAATTCTGGAGCATGGCATAGAGATTACGAAAAAATGCAATAGGTATTTACAGAACCCAGAGAATTAAAACATGACACCATCTGACCATTATAATCAGGGGTTTTTTACGAGATTCAGGGTTTATTTCATGGTCTAACTCGTTTTCTCCTGTGTCGATATCGATACAATCTATGTTCATCAGAAGAGTGAATGTTCTTTTAAGCCATTTTTTTTTTACTTCTTCGTGAGTTCATTTACAATCTGTCTATACCTATTGGTAAGTATTGATTTCCATATTTCCACCAATATCACTCGTAACTCTGCGATATTCACGATACCCCGTCGCAGGGCGAATCATAATGCAGTGGCAGTGACCCACCCGTGCGATTAACCTGTTTGATAGCACCATAAAGGTTGATTTTTTGGTACTAGTCGGTTATCCCGGATACAGCGGCAAACACATTTTTAAAATAACCGATATACTAGATTATTTGTTAGTTTGGGTTAGTTTAGGTTAGGTTTGGCTATCCTAACAAATAATCCATTATATCGGCTGTATCCGGGATAACTGATTAGTACCGATTTTTTTTTGATTTAAAGGTTGAAAGAAGTGTTAAATAGGTTAAATTTATAATTGTTTTTTTTTTATTATTTTACTATAATATTTACATAAGAACTGACCTTATCTTCTTTTTTGTGTTATATTGGTTTTTATTAGTAATTATGTATCAATTTGATGACTATTTATAATTGTGTATTCTGGCGCATTGGCGAATAGCTGTAAAATGCCATAACACTGTTCTAAATAAATGAATCAATAATACATCATAATTAATAAAATTACTGCCTACATAACGAAGCTTACTATTCATCAAAAAATCTTTTGAATTATACCTATAACAAAGGGGCCATTATAATACATACTAAGTATCTTTTGAAAGAATTTTAATGGAACAACACATTTTTTCACGCAAGCAAAGTATTTTATTGTTAATAACTTTCCCACGTTTGTAAAATATCAATATCGGCTTCGACTTCCAATATTACAATTATTACAGTTTAATATAGGTACATAAATGATAATATTATTATAAATATTGATAAACTCATGATTTAAGTGCGATAGTTTTTTTATAAAATAATATACTTATAACAGTTAATACCTACATAATAATTAATAATATTTTAATTTAACTATCATGTCTGCACACCAAAAAATAACAGTAAATCAAATTAATACTATTATTTTAAATGGATAAGTTCTCAGTCTATTTCTTAGATAGAGTAGATTACTACACTAAAGAAGCTGTTAAACCAAAATATCACACGAAACTTGCTTAAAATTCTGTCCTTTATTTATGAATCCCATAAGAACTAGAAGCACTCAAATTCCACGGAACCAAAAGGGGTAAAATCAACCCAAGAAGTAAAAAGCTTTTAGAAAAGAGCATTAAGATTTCTCCAAAGTATGGAATCGTCTCTCGTGAATTCGTTTTTATGAAAGTTTTTCAGGTGCCTTGCGTAGGTTTTCGTCGCGATGGGATTTAACAATATGACGAAATGGTGGTTTTAATAAAAAGTAGAACCTTAAAATTGCATTGTCTAAAAGCTTTAAAAGGAGATTTTACAAGGGATTGTTTCGTAAAATTATGAATAGCTAATGAAAACAAAACTTTTCACAACAAATCTTTGTCATTATATCGCACCTTTCTTAATCTAATCAATATCATATACAATCATGATCTTAGAATAAGTTGAAAGATTTTGATACATATGTAATATAAAACAAACATAAAAACATCGTAAATCGACCATCGTCATAAATGAGTATTATTATTACACTTATCAGTATCGAGTAAATACGAAGATGACGATATTTCGACGATGATACGTATGAATTGTGGCCCAAAACAATATAGAAATTCATAATAAATTTGAAAGCTCTCAGGCGGATTTTGAGTTTGCAAAGAAGCCTCCAGATGGCATTCAAAAACCATGTGTCATGCACGAGTTCAAAAAAAATCTTCTTAAAAAAATGTGGTAGACTTTCATTTCAGGAGTGGAAAAAATTTGCAGCAAATTACACATTATGCAAAGAAAACAACGAAAAAAAATACTGTCCCAGACTGTTTATCTGCATAATGCATAGTGTTCATTCCGGCGCATAGCCTCGCAAGTATGCAACTCATGTGTGAATGAATATGTCGGGAGGAATTTTCTGCTGGCAGTCTAAAATACTGCACAACCCACCGTTATGCACTGAACCAAATGTAAAAATATTCATTTACCAACTTACTAGTTTCGCTTTTTTTTGGAAACAGATAGTAACTGAAAATATGTTTCATATTAATTATATCCAGTACACACAGCTTGTAGATAAAGTTGTGATTGAATTTATTGTCTGTGGTCCGCATCAGTTGAAGTACTGCCTTATGGTGGAAAGGGACCGGAAGACATTTTTGAGAATCTTACTTTCGGCTGTATGGATATTATCTGTGGGGGGGGGGGGGGCAATCAATATGTTTAATCAAGTCGCTTCGGATATTGATATATTCCGCTTACGTGAGAGTGAATTCAGGTGGACGTTGTTTTATAAGTTTTTAAGATAGGTCCTATCAATAGTTCACTGTGTGTGCTTCCATTTACTTTTATTTAAATTATTTTATTATTGTATTGTTTACTCATATTGCCCTGTAATTTTATTTGAAAATTGTTAACATTTACTTTATGGCAAGTCGTGAACGCTTTGAATTTATTATTTGTCATGTTCATTATATGTAAAATAAATTTGCATTATAAACAAAACCGTAGAGACCGAGAGTAATGAAAGTGAAGCTGCAAAATTACTCATGGAACAACGTTTAAAATAGCTGCAGGTATTTAGGATAAAACTATAAACTAATATCAAAAAGTTCATATTTGTAAATAATAATTTCAAATTCACCCAAAATGTTAATTTTATCGATTAGTAAATGAGCAGGTATTGTTCAAATATACCCTGAAACTTACGTAACTACATTATTTTTTTTATTAATTACGACAGACATGACTATTTCGACACGACATGTACCGGACATGTTTGACTGAAAAAGTATATTTTATATCATCATCAAATTGATACATATTTTATTTAGAATTTTCATAAAGCACTTCTCTGGCTCACTAGATAAAGTAATTAAATTTTATTTTCAGTGCTACAGATATCTGTCTCAACAAGTGCAATTATCATAGATAATGCACCAGGAAAATTAAAAAAAATATATACCGCCTCGCCCTCCAATTAGCAGAGTTCGGACGTATGCATAATAAATACTTTAGGCGAGTGTCGTTTTTATTTTAGTCAAATATTAACGAGTGAAGAGCTATGCTCTAAGTTGAAATACTAATAATGTTTGATAGTATGAACTATAGTTTAATAATAAAATATAATACCGAATTACAAAAAAAAAAATCCTAATCGATCCCTATTAACACATCCGTCATTAAAAACAAAAACAAAAATGTATAGCCATTCGTACAGTAATTACTATAGAAACAGAAGAAATGTAAATTAATTGCTCAAGTAATTACTCATATTAATATTTAAGTTGAAGGCAATTGATTTGAAAAATATAAATCATTAGAGTGGATTATAAACATTTGCGTGTAAACAGTCGTGAACGTGTCGATTATGTATTGACCAAGTGGAAAGTGAGATAAAACAATAAGCTGTATGCTTTGTACGAGAACTCATACATATTACATTAGATACATTAAATTCGGCAACCTTAGGCTTAAATTATACTGATAGGCTGGCTGGTCGATCGTCTGCCCCGATCGTGAAATAATATCACTGACTGTCATCCACAACGGTCGTGGAAAAGAGAGAATATTACTATTTACAGTTTACAGTACGTTCTCGGTTTTCGTTGTCCCAAATTTGTAACCGATCGAACACGCCTTCATTAAACGATCCAAATTGATATTTCACGATCGACGGCGATTGGCGTTGACGATCAGAGCAGACGATAGAGTATAGTGTAATTTTACCGTTTCTAAATTCATATACTACAAGAAATTTAAATTTAAAAAAAACAAGAGGTTTTGTAGATAAGTAATTTTCAAATGTCAACTTCAACCTCAGTACCTACTGGAATGTATTATTTTTAACAGTACGGCGGCGTACACTATTATGTAGTTTAAACGTGACATTTTCCACTTAGGAAAATAGGTTTCACAATTGTGTTATCATCGTAAAGGGGGTATCGGAGGTAATGCGAAGATGCTTGGTAGTCCCCGATGTTAGGAATATCTGTTCTGAAGGTTGCGGATGTGTGCGTGACAGAGACTGTTTCGGGACGTGATGAATAACACACAGAGATGGTATTTTCATGGTTTTATATTGTGGTAATAAATTATTTAGAAGGATACATCTGTATTCAGGCCGAAAGACAACTGTTTGATTACCGTTGCGTTGTTATCAGTGGTCTGTCAATGATCACAGACAACAACATGATACGTAGTCTGTAGAGTTATACGAAACCTCTATAGGGGATACTTAACAATATATTGATAAATACTTTCTTTATTAACAAAATATTAACTGTGTACAATTAATTGTCAACATGTTTATTTATTTACTATACAAATAATAAAATGAGTGAGGATAGTAAATGAGTATGAACTAACGGAAATAAATGAAAGATCAAAATATAAAAATAATTCGTTAAACGATAGCTCATCTCTATTGGCCATAACATGGTTACGTTACACAGTGGTCTATGGGGTTTCAGTCATTTTATTAGAGCGGCGTCAGATGTGTCATGTGGTAAATCCACTACAGTTGAATGCTTGGAAAAACTAGGAAAATCAAATCAACCATAAGAATACTAATAGTTAAGCAGTTAAACAATAATATTGTTCTTTTATAATAACTTGTTGCAGTTGGTGTTCCTGCTATTATATATTATTGCAGGCGGGTAGAAAACATTATATGTTTTACGCTTAGAGTTTTGAGAGTCGATGTTTTAACGTAAGTAATAGTGGGGGTCAAGTACAAATTTACAAGTACAATTTGAAGTACAATTTTTTTGAATTGTGGTTAACGCGTCTAGTCTTCGGTGAGTATGAATAATCACGTTTCGATGTGGCAGACCATTACCTGGATGGGAAGATGGCGCTGGGCAGACTCTATCTCACCATGTAGTGTTGCTACCTGATTAGGGAATCCAATCCCGAGCCGAAATTCTGATCCCGGGATTTCGGGATTACAATTTGACAATCCCGGGATTGGCATTTTTTTCCATTGTTAATGTACAATTTTTATATTTACACATAACATTGATAAAATCGGTCAAAAATAAATCTAGTATAATTTATAATATTTAAGACATTTATTGTTAATATTGTATATCTACGTTCAATCTTGGAAATACATAAGTTTAATGGAGTAAATAATATTAAATATATATATATATATAAATAATAATGTGAATTTAATACGAGATTGCTGTTTCTGATAGTAAAGACTTAAGGGGACGCTCTACAGAATTGCCCTTGAGAATTGAAAATATGGTTTTTTTACATGTGGTCCGGAATTGTTGCTCTACTGGTAATATTCAAAGGTCGCCGACAATGCTTTGGTCTAAAGTAAATAATGATCTCTCATAACATAACACTGTCAACGTGAATAAAATATGGGGTGACCAAAAAATGATATCTTCTAATATACGTAAATGTTACTAAATTCAATTTGTTAATCATCTGTTTGGTGGGAAATATTGTAACCAATATGATGGATAGCCAGTAGCCACGATATAAACTTAATAATATATTAATAACGTTTTAACCAGAAATTGTCCGAGAGCTAAACATACGAAGGATGTTGAAATACATATCTACCTACATTTTTATTTCATGTGCTATCCAAAAAACATTATTATTGAATAGTATTTATTTTGAATGTGTAAGACCTATTACATAATTATTAAAAAAATAGGTACACATTGTTTAATTCTAATGCATATTTAAAAAAAAAAAGTGTAATATAGTGATGCCTGTTTATTATAAAAAGAAAGTGACTTTTTATTAAAAGAAATGAAAATATAATTAATTATATTTTCATTTCTTTTAAAATGGAATTCTACCATTTACTTGGTTACTACTGCTAACTCAATTAATGACTTTTTATTACTTACCCGATTAGTTTAATTAATTTAGTCTGACACTTTTACAAACAAGTAACGCAATTTTACTTTTATAAAAATAGGTAGGTACAATAATTATTGTTGGTAAGTAAAGCCACTGCAAGAAATAATTTATATAAAAAATTATTATTAACGTAGAGACACCCACACATTTTTTTATTCAAAGCTAGCGTCGCTGAGAAGATAGCAAAGTTACCGACCAGGGCTGTCGAAGACTAATTACTTATTTTTATGATGTGTTTTTAATTGTGTGCAATTTGGCGGAAAAATATAATATATAGATACAGTTGCTTACCATTCGGGTATCCAATGAGCTGGGTTTTGTTTAATCTTTTGCAGACATCCTACAGTTTTATTTTTTATCTTGCCCATCTCACGTAAGGATATCTGATATTATAAAAGTTACATAGTACAACAGTGTTTAAATCTAATATGTAATTGTACAGGTTTAATTAAAAACTATAACAAAATTAACATTTTAATGATTTACAGATTTTCCTATGCTATATCAACTTAATATCAATTTTAATGAGACAAGATACATATTACGATATATCCAAAATACACATCATCAGATAATATGTGAAATATTTTGATAAGCAAAAAAATAAGAACAATACAAAAATAACATAACATAATCAGCCAGTCTTTTCATAATTATTTTAGATAAATGTTGTATTCCGTTTGACGCTTGGAATTATGTAATTATTCCATCTGTTCAGTAAGCTATTTTTAACTTTAAATTTGTAACTTTTTAAAACGTAAAATTAGATTGATATTATTTTGACAGCCCTGTATTCGTTCGGCCGGCTTCAGGTTACGTCGCATACATGTTATGTTTGAAGGGAATAATAATAATAATAATGATATTCATTCGCCCGAGAATTGTAATTAATAATTATTGCGTTTCTTAAAATAAATCCCCGATGGTTAGAGGTTTTTGAGGTTAGACTGAATTAAAATGACGTCCTTTCAACTCTGAGATCATTCTCTGAATGAACTATGAATGACCTTGTTCCTGTTCATCGGGCTCTTAACGAATGGATTAGCGAGATTTAAAATAGAAAGCAAATAAGCATGGCGTACTTATGGCCTTTCCGCTTCATAAATCTAATAAGTCAGCCAAATATGAAATTGCCGTAAAACGTATGAGGTCACGGTGGAATTACTTTGTTAAAAGTGCGAAGCATTGCTTTTTTCCAATCTTTCTCATTTTTAATAATTTATGTGAAAAAATAAAATGAATCGACAACTTACACATGGGTATAAATCAAACTTCACTCAAACTCAGTTTATTTCTAATGTAGTTATTTTTTATTAAAAGCATTTTTTCTGTTATATTTTCGCTTTTATTTTATGTTCCATAAAAATTGATAAAAAAATCAATCCCGAAATCCCGGGATTATGTTTATCAATCCCGGGATTCATAGGTATCGAAAATAGCTCGGGATCCCGGGATCCCGGGATTCGGGATCCCGGGATTGGAATCTCTATACCTGATCTACCAGATGTAAGTTTGACATGATAAGGGACGCTAGACGTGACACTAGATCGGGAATAAAGGCTGGACTTTCTGATTGCTAAATGCTCCGATTCTGAACTGTAACACCGTGATGATATAAGTAGGTATATACTACAATCCAGTTTGGATCTACGTCTTCTCAAGTGAACGTTCATTGTCATACTTTTTTGTACTATTGGATGAAAACTCAAACAAACATTCAAGAAACATATTGATTTGATCGAGTCGTAGTATTTAAACCAGCGGCCAGTGAGTGCGAGTGCGCATAGTGCCTGAAGATGTCGAATGGCGAAACCCGGGTCGCAAAAAACGACTGAAATGGAATAGTATAAAACTTAAATCTATTTGAATTTAAATTCAAATTCCAGCAAGTACCCTCCCCTCGGTGGATAGTATTAATATTATCAAGCTATAATATGTATATATTATTTTTAATTAACAATTAAACAAACGAGTGACGATTATTGATATCGGTATAGAAAAAGTCGTTATTTAAATAATGTAAATGGCTTTCGATTACTTTTTCACTAGCTCTTTTTCAATTGTGACTATGTACGTAAGTATTGTAGATGACGCGGAGCCGTTTGTATGGACGGCTCGCGGTTGCGGGTAGACGCGACGCGCGACAAGTGGAAAAGAAAAATATAGATGCAAAAAAGAGAGAAACTCTCAGCCGCTCATTAACGAAAATGCATTCACAGGAGTAAGAGGAGGGGCGTTAGGGAGATTAAAAAATTGTTGTACCCTCTATTAAGTGAATTTGTGAATAATTAAACAGCGCGTATATAAGGTTTTAGCTCAGAATAACGGCTACATAGATAGAGCATGCTATGTAAATATGTAGTACCTATGTGTAAAAATAAAAAATAGATAAGGACATTAAATCAATTGATGAGATTCGTAAATTACGAAGGAGTCGATTTCTGTTCAGATTCCATGGCATATCATTGGTTATTAATGGATATTAAATATTATCACCAAAAATACACATTAACATATTTTAGTTATGCCTAACAATAAATTAGACCAGAGAGTGTAAGTGTCGTACACAACAAAAAAATGTAAAAATTTCAGTAATATCAAAAAAAAAAAAAATTAGCACACATTCGCTAGTTCACTTGCATAAGTCTTCTACCAAAATTCATCACCAAATAAATGAATAGCCAATGGAACAGTCTAATGAATTAACATTAAACTATTGTTCGACGAAAATAAAATATGTAGATGCATTCGTCATGTACATTTACACTCTCGGGTTCAGAATTATAGAATTCCCGTAACAAATTTTTTGTGTAAAACCCTTCAAATAGTTTGCGTTTGCTTTGTAGGGAAAAATACGTTGGGTATCTGTTATTCTATCATAAATCTACAGTGTTCTTGATGATTTTATTTTACTTTATTTGATATAATAAAATTTCCAAAATTGATAACTTCCACTGAAGGTACCTACTTGATGGAATTTGAATTTAAATTCTAATTGGTTTACGTTTTGTAATTAAATTAATTAGTATAACAAATTATTTGTTACCTTTTGAAGTTACGTCCCATTTCTGTCTATGATTCACACCCATAATATAATATATATCAGCTAAATGCAAAATAATACGTAAAACTATAATGTAGTTAATAAATAACATTATTAATCGTATCTTAATGGTTTCTACAACACCATGCATTTGTTATAAGTTATAAGAATTATGATACAGTATAGACAGACTATAGAGTAGGTACGAACAAACCATTTTGATTAAGATACGTTTATTTTATTGTGTTAACTGTAAACCATGGTGGAACTGTATTGTATTATTGATTAATTTAATAAAACGCAAAAAAAATAGTCCTTTTTCCACTTTTATTATTTAATAAATCTGGACCGGTTTCGTCCTGTCTGGGATCGTCTTATTGATTTAACATACGAGTAACTTTATAAATTGTGCATTATTTATTGTTTTATTTTATTTGTTATTAAATTTTGACTCATATTTTCGTTTATATTCGTTTGTCTATCAAGTGATAATATTGTTTTTATAAATGAATAATTATTATGTAATATGTATGTAATATGTAATATTAAAATATTGACTAATCATAAATATTTCTGTTAAGTATAGTATATTGAAATGTGGTTGAAAATGCTTTTTGCTTAATTTTTTGTTTATAATTTTATAATATTTTATGTAGTACCTAGTAAGAAATATTAATATCAAATCTCATTAATTTTAATTTAATTGTTTGTGACAAAGTACCTACTATTGGACGGATAATGCTATTTATTGGGAGATTATTTATGTCGTTTTTATGATTTTGTTTTGGCAAATACCTATTTTATAAATATTATTCAGTTGAAAATGTCCCTCTGAGGCGGACGAAACCGGCCCAGATTTATTGAATAATAAAAGTGGAATAAGTACTAAAACATTTTGCGTTTTATTAAATTAATCAATAATAAAGATACGTGGCATACGAACACATTAAGTCGAATATTATTATAAAAGTTATTAGACAAATCACCATACTAAGCATGCCGCTGCATTGAATATAAGACTCGTGTAAAACCATTACAATAATTATTATTACGCTATGAGTACGCAAGATATTATAATGAGTAAAAACTTCCTTCGGCAGTATCTCATCATAACTCCACCCCAGGGAAACAGAACTTAGTCTAAAAGTCCAAAGCTATTTTTTGTCTGGCTACGTGCTTTACGACTGTCAGGGATCTTATGGATTGGGGTGTATTCATGTCTGATAAGTTTTCTTATTTTCTTTTTATAGCCAACTTGTGTGATTTCGGTATTGTTATTATTACCAAAAAAATACATTTCGCCTACAGCTGTCTCCTAATATTACACTGGATGACACGATTTCGTGAGCCATGTCCCGATTTGGTAGTCTACTTTCGATATAAGACGGAGCGCCAAATGGTAATTTACTTGAAATCCAGTTTTGTGTGTCTGTTAAAGAGCTGTAGGCTGTATTGAACAGATAGTACCATATTCGATCCTAAGAAGAATTATATTAACAGATTTTTGTTTTATTTTTACGAGCAATGGATGTAAGCCACTTGCTCAACCTATTAGGTCCATACGATGATTCCAAGTTTGATATATTGAAAAAGAACAAGTGAATCTGAAGAGCCAGGATTTGTACCTGGGACCCACGACATTATAAGCCGACGCGGTAACCGCTCGGCCATCGTGAGTATGGACAGCCATATTTACAAGAATTAAATTAGAATTTTGGTTTCATCTCCAAAATTTTAGTAAAATATTATATTTTACTGTTTCATAAGAGATATTTCACTAAAAACGACAAGATATTTTAGATATTTTAGAAGGAAAAAGTGGTGAACTAGGAATCTAAGTTGTGAAAAAAATACGGCTACGCTAGCTGTACATTCTATCCGCTAATCCAGCCAGAGCTTGCCTAGTGTTGGTAATATAACATAAACAAATAGTTACAATAAATAGGCTTTACAGCAAGAGCCTTACTTTACAATATATTGAAGCAGACAGTTAATCAGGTCTTAAGGACAAACACCATTGAAGTACATAAGAAAAAACTTTGGATTAATATATCAAGCCATTATTCGCATGTTTAGTAACACTATGATTATATTTATGTTATGTGAATCCTATCGGAGACGGATGGACGAATACTTGGCAAATAAAAAGCGCTTATGCTTAGTAAATAAATATATCTTTGTTCACGGTTGATATTTGTTTATTTATGAAATGTCTTTAGGTTATGTACTATATTTATTTATATTTCTTAAGAAGGTATGCTTTAATTTAAATAATCGCCTAGTATGGAGTCATCGCCACAGTTATTTTGTAATATGTTGTGTAATGCTTGGCATACTGACATTTCAGACTGTTCAGAGCATACTGATATTTCAGTCTCAAATCATGACTAATTCAAAAAAATTGTCATTACCAGAGTGTTTTAAACTTTTTGCGCCCACCGTCTATTATCAGAACATATATTTTTTCGGCGTTTCCATAAAATTAGTCAAATTTTTAATTAAAAAAAGACATTTAAAAATGCGATATTTTTTACTTAATATATAAGGATACATTTTGGCAACTTAAAAGCAGTTGAAATAATGCATATTTAATTTAAAACCCATTTATATGCGATGCTTTGTCTATCCATATATAAATTCTCACGACATACAATTATAATGGCGATTGGCGACGAAGCCTATATGACAAACCTATGAAATTTTAATGTGAACAACATCGGCATGGGATATGATATAGATCTCCTTGTGTAATATAGCCACAATATGGCCATATTTTCGTCTATAATAATAATACATAATATGGATAAGACGACACCATAAAGGCTTGGTCACAGAATAAAAATGTAGGATCGAAATTGGTTATGGCTCGGGATTATTTTGATTGTAAGCATGAATCAGTGGATTTGGGATTTTTTTTATAACTTTAGGTCTTCTTTAATAGCAAAAGATACCATTGGAAAAGCAATTTCAAAGAATTTATTTATTATTCATGGCTGTCCATCTATTATTGAATATATATTTTTGGCTAGATCATATGAAATGTATTATTGTTAACGATCCTACATAAAATACACACTGCCTAATAAAATATATCGTTGTATTCAATTATAGCTTTTTCACACAGTTGTCACAAAAGAAAACGTATGAAAGAAATATATCCTTACTATTTGAATTTTTTCTATCTCTAAAGAAGACATTAAACGATTGAACTTCTTTAATGTATCAATTTTGTCAAAATAATATTTTGGTATCACATTTTTCACCTCATACAAAATTGTGCTTTTTTCACCTGAATGTACCAATATTAAAATCATACAAGTTTTTACATTTAAATAATAGTAGATAGGTATGTTTAAAGTAGGTACCTAAGTCGTAAGCGATTGATGCTCTGCTATAAAATATTTTGAACACATTATCTTTATTTGAGAAGTGGATATGGAGAAAACATCAAAAATAATGTCCTACAGAATATATCTAATATATATGTGCGATATACCTATCATTTAACATTGAAACAATTCTAATGGATTTAAGTTTTGTACTATTCCATTTGAGTTGTTTTTTGCGACCAGGGTTTCGCCTTTCGGCATCTTCAGGCACTGTGTACACTCATCAAAAGGCAAATACACACTGACAACGAATACTATTAACTCTAACTTATATAACAAATCAATACAATAAAGGAGGTAAAAACTCTATCACCTACCTATTAAGTCAAGTATCTTTAGAACTTTATATCAATACAGTAATAATCTGATAAACCAAATTAAATCATTTAACATTGAAACAATAATTATTGGTACTTACCTATTTATTAAAGGTAACTAGGTACTTGACTACTTACGTATACAATCTCAGAATAAGTTCAAAATAAATAAAGATTAATATACCTGCAAACAAAAAAATCATTAAAAATGTGTGGTTATGTCATCGAAATCTATGAGGTGTCGACTCAATATAATAGAATAGGTACGGCATTTGAATTCAATTCTGAACATACACAAAAACGCCAAGTTTTTGGTGTGCATACATTAGTTAACAAAATGCAATGTATATGTATTGGTACCTGTGTACATCATTTAAATTCAAAGTCTATGGATACACTAAACATGAGAGAAAATGACGTTGGCAGTTTAACGGATAGTTATACCTGCGTCCAAGGATAGAGTAAAAGTGAAGTTAATAGTAGGTAAGTAAAAATAATTTTCCGCAGCGTTCAAGATCGTCAACATTTTAAATTTAAAGCATCCATCTGTCGGGGTGGTGCTTACTTAAGCAAAGAGTAAAGACGCTTGTTGAAGAAGACAATAGGCATCGCAGCGCTCACAGGCGAAGGTGTGGGTAGGGGGCGTCGGTCGCACAATGGGGCGCCGTCTGTCGGCAGGAAGTCGACTTGAGGACTTCAATCGATTAATTGGCGGGAGAATGCGACGCCATTTCGCGACGAATCCATCATAATTATTATAAATTTAATTACAATGTTTTCAAGCGGCTGTATTTTGAGTAATCACCATAATGGAGTGAGCGGCCATTGCTCTCAACAAAGCATTCGTGCGGGTTGAATACGAATTGGTTTACTTAATATTGTTAAAAGTTTTATTTTAGTTAAAAGTTTTCTTTGAAGTAAATATCTACGACTGATCGAAACGGATGAATGACATCCGACCCTATATTTGTATTTTTTATTTTTCTTTCTCGTAGTCACTATTCTCACTGCTGATGGCCTAGCAAGACCTTCATTAACCAGAACAGTTACCGCTATCCTCGACGGTCCTCCGAAATTCACTCCTCCAATCCTTAACTCTCTTACCAATAATACAAAGAAGCCCGTCACCACAATATATTGTATAAGAAGTGACACATATATAAATTATCATACATAATAAGCAAGTAAATCGTGAAACGCTTTAAAATATTTACTTTGCTTCGCTTTTGCGAAAGAAAACGAATATACAAAACAAATATAATAAAGACACTAATCAAAATGTTATAATGTTTAGCAATCATTAAATTCATAATAATTATGTACCATAATAATATACATTATTTGAATGTTCATTTGACACCAATTTTCAAGGTCACAAAATAAAAGGAACTGAAAGACTTACCACTTGGAGGAAATTCGTAAAAATATGCAGATCTCGGACTGAGGCATCTGAAAAAGAAAATAATATTACACATTATAAGAGTTGCATGAACTTAATTATATATTATATTCATATTCATGATGTCTCTTGAACTAACAATGGCGGGGATGATTTATTAAAAGGTATAAATTCAAATTAAATTCATTATGTATGGTTCGTCATCTTTGTAAGGAGAGTTCCTAGACGCTTGGAGAGAAGAGTGGCCTCTGGTGGCATCGAAGGGAGGAAGTGCGTTTTCTAGATGGAGTGAAAGCGACTGAATTAACAATATCTGAAGCTAAATAATGTTACAAGGAATATATTCAATCTACGAGCCCGGATCCTTGTATTGCATATGGACAGAAATATTATGACAAAAAAACATAAAAAAATATCCCAACTTTGATACTGGACGGATATTTTTCTGGTTTTGGAAATCCAGAATCACGTATCCGGAGGTCCAGGGATCTCGCTCAATCTACTTATTAATCCCTAAATCCGGGAATATATCGATATGATTTTACCTTAGATAACATTACTACTCATGTAACCTACATAGAAATAATTTCAAAATAATCGTTAGTTTGCCAATATGTCAGTAAATTATAATTAAATTTTTTCAACATCCATTTTCTCAATATTTAGGAAAAGAAAAATTAGGTATGTCAAGTTGTCTATAGGTCATTCGGTTATGGTAATAACACATTTTTTTTGTAACACATTATTGACAACACTGCCTTACTTCATAATACAATGGATGATAGCTGACCTTATTATTAATTTATTAGGAAAAGAAAAATTATACACACCTAACTATTAAACTTTTAAATAATGTCACTCAAGATGCTGTGTGAAGGTATTGTCTTCGCATTGAAAATGATTACTAGAACATATATGATCAATGACGTTTACTTTTACTTTATTATTGTGAATTGTTACCTCACAATACTAAAAAAAGTCATTGATAACATACAAAAATAATCCTTTTCAATGTGAAAGTTCAAATCTTTTTCAACGTGTATCCAAGTATAAATTCTTTATGAGATGTTCGAACGATCCATTTGAATATCTAAACTAACCTATTCAGGGGGTATTTAATTTCTAACTATGCATCAATAAACAAGTCATTCTTTAATATTTCATATATGCTCATTTTTTACGAATAAAATTAATGCAAATTCAATCAATAACATCCAACCGCACATTCAATCTATATTCAATCATGTAGAATATGTAAGTATCAGTAAGCGAACCGACATACTTTACATATTATTACTTATATATCCATGAAAGTATATTCAAAACAAACAAAATGTATGTACCTATGCAACAGTTTCGTACTAGCAAGTGTGCTCGCCGCCGCTTCATTAACGCAATTAATGTCGATGGACGACAATTTTATGGTTTTATCCGAAGCAGGGACGATTGGGGCAGAATAATCTGACTAGACTACGTATATTCTAACTAAGAATAAATGAGCTCGAGAATCCGGCATTGCGTGTGTGCTGCTTTGAGATATCGAGAATTGAAAAAAAAAATGAGATACCTGTTGAATAATGAATTTATCAAAAACAATCAACTCTAAACGTCAATCGACGACGAATTTTTTTTGTTTTTCTATTGAAACAAATGAAAACAGACTAACAAATGAATTAATTAATATAACTGCTCTGATTTGGGAGCGATATTGGTATAAGTAAGTATACAGTACATACCTATTGTATCTTGTCACTATAGAATAACGTTAAAGCTATATGGAAACTGTCCATTACTGTATCCGACTCATATATTTTTACGTCATCATGTTTAGAGAACATACTGAAATTTATTACCTATAAATTACTTAATGATATTTTATGTACCTACTTACAAAAGAAAACTTACGTAAAGATCAGAGGTGCACAATCAGAAAATATGGTAAAAAAATATATAGCCTTAAGTTTTTAAATATTGTTTTTCAATGTGTGTTTAAATCCAAAGCATGATTCTAATAGGTTGGGCATATGGCTAACATCCATCTCTCATTAAAGCGTCAATTACATTGAGCTTCTTTGCGAGTTGTTTGTTGGCGAATTTAAAAACGGGCAATTCAGCTACTGCGATTTGATGATTACACACAAAACTTTCCATTCGCTGAGAAGCCACAAGCCAGCGACTATTTTGACAGAACGTAGTTCGTTTTTTTACCGAGAGGTTGCTACTGCGCTCTACTGCGCAGACGCAGTAGGCCCACACGCCGGCGTGTAGCGTGTAAAGTTGACCGGCTTTCAACTTTTCTCGGTAGAGTGTTTACAACCTGCTCATTAGCTTGTTCGATGATTACACTGGGCGACTTTACAGGCAGATTGTAAATTCGCCAATAAACAGCTCGTAAAGAAGCTCAATGTAATTGACGATTTAAACAAAATGTTACAAACCCTCTTCGCGAGACGGCCAAGATCCACACAGGATTGAAGACCCAGTAAAAAAAATATGATAAAAGGCGCCGCGAAATGTTGCATTAAGTGAAAGTTCGATTATTTCAATGACATTATAATCAGCACTACAATAATAATATAAGTTTAAAATATTAATATAATAACTAAAAAAGTGTTTATTGTTGTTGTTAAAAACTCTCACGTAGGTACCTACTTGTTTCGAGGATTTTATTATTTCATTTTCGATATGAATATTGAATAATGATAATGTATAAAGGGTGGATCTGTATTAAAGTTATTCATGAACCCGCCGCCGACTGCAGATTTATCGCTACAGCATTTTTCTAGTTACAAAACGACTAGTAAATTCACTTACATCGGGTGCATTGCTAACTACAAGTAGCATTTTAAAATGTAAACTTTATCAATTCAATGTAGCGATATAACACGTATTACCTTTTTATCCATTCGTAAAATATGAGATTTACAAACACAACTCGGACGGGGTCTAGCAACATTGTTTTTTTTCGAAATGGAATTTAGCCGGAACGTCTTTTCCGCTACCGTAAATTAGTGTAAATTTCCGTAAAAAGGTTTGCTGCTAATCATTACGTCATAATACGTTGCAAAATACGCATACTACAAAGAAGAACTTCGCTTCCGTCACTTCGCAACATCCAATGGAGGGGAATGGGGTCGCAGTGGCTTAGCTTCATAGTCAGGCTTTAGCTTTAGCGTAAGAAAATGGAAAGAAAGGGTCGCCAATGCCGTATTGACGCCTCGAGTAAACGGGATATGAAATGAAAAGAGTTTTTGTAGCCGTTCAATTTAAAGATGTACGATTAAAAAAGATTCGAAATAGAATGGTTTGATCGATTTTATTTGAAAAGTTGAAGACTCGTATCCAATTTAAATCTGCTTTTAAAAAAGCCATTCTAAGGTTTTCCACGGGCAATACCTACAAGATATATGAATCGTCATTGCCTAACCTACGTACCTACATAAAAGTAACTATTTATTACCAACTAAAATCGAAATCATAATTTTAATATTTTAGAATGTCTCTGTAATGAAGGAAAATAGGAGATGATTGTATATCAAAGATTATTTATATTGCTTTCACTTCAAAAATCGATATTTTCCATTCGATCATTTATTTATTGAAGCAATTATTTATTAAGTTAATCAAATTAATTCCAAGAATCGATGTTTTCTTATGAATCAGTTCAATTTAGAATTATTGTACCTATATGAGCGAAGTAGTTCGCATTCCTCATTCTACCGCAGTAAAAATAATGCTAATCTTATGCCATGTCCACATTGGCAAAAAGTTGCTGGGTTGCTGGGTTTTTGGTAAAACAAATTTTGTTATTATCGTGAAATTTAATGAGGTTGCACGCAACTTGTTGCCAGTGTGGACGCGGCATTTATACTCATATTCCAAAACATAATCTTTAAAAAAAATAATAGCGTTATGCAAACAACATACTTACAATAAAACTTCATATGAAAAAATGTTAACCAAAGGGAGTGCAAATATTTTTTTTTTTAAATACTAAAATCCAATTAATTAGTACAATAATTCACTGAGAGTATTTTCAATCAAAATATATAATTAGCTACCTAGACACAAAACGAAGTAAGTTTATAATCGTTCTAGTCGTCGCTAAAAGCTTAGAAAGTTCCGAGACGTAAAGAAACCCCGTTCTGACCGTAAAGTTTTATTCGAAACCCAACACCGAGCGTCACGCTAAATGAGTGCAACTTGCAAGTTTGCAATGCAATGTAGAGAGTGTTTCACTCGACAATTCTAATCACTGCCACAGATATTAAAATGTGAAATAATTTGTCTTCGTTTCTCATTCGTGTGTCTGTTTCGTAAATAAATCCTGATACTTAGGAAGGTTACCTAATATTCAACATTTTCTAATTTAATTATCAATCCAGATAGTCACCGTCGTTGCTAGTCTAGAAAAAAAAACTGCAAGCCCTTTAGCCCTTTGTGATCTGTGATTTACAAAGACAAGTATATTTCTCTTTTCAAGACTACATATCTTTATGGATAACATGACCATATTGTGCCTTGGTGTATGTATTACTATATCAGATGTACAATCATAACCAAATAACATAATATGTACTAATAACTTCAGCGGTGTGAATTGACAATTTTTCATAGAAAGGCGAGACACAAAAAGACATAAGTACTTAATATTAGTCATACAAAACTTAAACCATGATATAATTTAATAACCGAAGGTCAGCACGCCTGTCTCTCACGGGCTCCAAACTGACGAAGCTAAAAGTTATGTAATGGCGAAAAACGTTACGTTTCTTAATACTTTGCACGCTGAAGACGCACATGCGCGTAATGACCAGGCGGCCGATCGTTGTAATTAACGTGCATTTTAAAGGTGCTAATTAAAATCTCATTATATATTTAACAACTCGAGTAAGATATCAGACATCGTTCTTTGAATTGAATTTCATCGTCTTATCGGTCGGGAGGTGTGAATAAAATTCTTTATACCAGTTTCTAATGTCACGTCAGTTTAATTTTTTTATCCAGAATTGAGAAATTATAAATGGTTGAATACATTTTTGTTCTTATGCGATATAAAAGTATTTTAATAAACTAATTAAGATTATTTATGGGTATGGACTAAATCAGATTAACAATGTATGTAAATATAAAATCATTCCTACCAAAACTCGATATAATTATAAATGTTTTGAAAACGAAATAATGAAATATTTCTATGTTCATATAAGTATTGTTAAACTTCAGTAGATTTTGAAAATAATGTTGAAATGAAAGAGCTTGAAGACAGGATAGGTAGCATGCATAAATATGAATTAAATTAGTAGAAAATGGCGTCTAAACAGACGAACCCGGCTTGAGTCTTATACAATATAATTAAACAGTATATATTGTGTATTATCCATGATTTCCATTCTGATTTAATCATTATTTTCAAATTGGGATTCAAAACCACTCAGTAACGAAGAGAATAGCTCTGTTAAATGTGGTCTACCGGTGGACGACTGCAATTTATTGCGTGGAATTGCGACCCGGACAATAACAAAATGACCGTAAGAGCAATAAACCGGCAATGTAAGAAGTGCAATGAAATATTTTATTACCGGCGAAGGATTTCTATGATCAACTGGGTAGATTATAGGACATTAAAGGGATACTTAATACTGATGGAGTTATTAGCAGATAAGCTGCGTAGTTTGTAGCTTAGGTATGTATAATCCGGTAATTTTACAGAGAGTAGGATAGCGACAAAAATGCCTGTTTTGCTTAATCTTTCCGGATTACTGTTACTTTTCAGAACTATTTAAAATGCGATCTTGCAAGCAGAATGATATCACCGCTTGAAAATAGATAAATTGACACATGCTGATGGGAAATCATTTAAATGCAATGTGTATTGCATAATAAAGCCTCTTTATGTAAAATAACAAAAACATTCCGTGAAAAATCTGATAAAATTTCCAAAGCTCACTAATAATATGAGAATCAACAAAAATAATTCACGGTGCGATATATCCATTGTCTGTCTATCAGGAAAGTGCGAGGTCTGGGAAACTGAAACTCTAAACTATAAGGAAGAATATTTTAAATTGTAGTTTTTGTCGCGGTATTTAATATGATCTATTTAGATAACAAAACTTATGAATCAAAAGCTTTTCACAATATCGCGCCAATAAATGTATTGATTATTTCGGAATAATCGAAATTACATACAATCTCGTCAGTATTGTTGCTTTCGACACATTGTTGATCGTAAAAAGCATCTAACCCTTTTCAACAAGAAAATACATTGAATAATATTTCTCCTCCTTCCCTAATAGATATAGGTAAACAAACTGAAACGCAATAATCAGGCCTAGGTGTCATTAATAAATTGAAATTCGCTAAAAGCATTGCGAGCAAGTTATGCATTTTTTGTCTTATAAAATTGAGGCCCTTAATACCACCGGCGCCAGGACGCACTGCCCATTCTCTAATATATCATGGGTATATCAATATCTTGATAAGTAAAATGCGTAATGAGTGTTGATTCTGACCATGCAAATGCGCACGATAAATGCGCGGATAGGTACGATTATTCTGGATTTAGTACTATGGCAAAACTATTTTTTTCACACCATGAATTCGATAATTATTATTCAATAGGAATCAAATACCGAGAGCAATATCGTTATACCATTATTACACATTCCATCTATGTCATATAATCGAATTGCTAAGGGACAAATATGACAATCCAGTTACTGCACTCGATAAAAGCAATCGGAGATAGGATTATGCCGTCGGATGCACGCTCCATTAGTTTTCATGCTAATTGATATTGACTAAGACATTAATTGAAACTTTGTAAATATCAGATTTAATGTACGTCGACGGTTTAATTTTAATTGTTGTTCAGAACTTTATAGTACGTAACATACGAGTAGATTAACTAACTCCGAATGTAAATCAACAGGCTGAGAAAAAAGAAGAGTTGGAAGAAAGCGTATCTCATGCATCTCACGGCAATCTGAATGTGACTCTGAATTCCTTTTCAGGATAGTTAAAAATAAGGTAAAGTTATGCCCCACAGTATGTATATACAGGATTGAACGACATAACAAATACAGGTACATGGTGTATGTTGACTTTCCAATGTCCATCAAAGTTTTATTGCACTCACTCAATCAGTGAATGTTGTATAAATTGAATAATAATTTACATGAATGATAAGCTTTCAATATTAACAAATCAAAAGTTGATTGGTAAAAACGAGCGGGAAATTTAAATAAACTCTATTGAAATAATTTATAAACAAAAAAATATTTATTAAAAGAAACTGAGCCAATTGTTTGACTTTCGAAACGTAAAAATTTCTGGAAAATCGTTTAATTAATTTTCCAGGCACTCAACTTTGAATATTGACCGGGAAATGAAAAAGCTCGGCGTGTTGAAAATAATTCAATTGCCTTGTTTAGCGTTTTGTATCTCAACCAGCCATGAGTAAAATTATTAATTAACTCAAGATCAACTGTCGATATAATTGTCAATAATTCATTTATTAATGGTACAAACGCGTCTTTGTTATAAGGGCATAAGATGAACAAACTTTATTGTTTGACTATAAGTATAAATTAGTGACATTCATCAGTTTTTGTAAAATACATTTTATTATTCTACGAATAATTGAATTAATATTTTTTTATATTTCAAAATTAATTATACTAGTAAATTAAAGGATATTTAAATTTTAATTGGTGAGTTTTGTAATACTCCTAATGAATTTGTTTCGGCTTTCCAGATATCGTCTTTCGGCAACTTCAGGCACTGTCTAATTTCTATTTATGGTTATACAACTGACATGCTGAAATTAAGAAGCGGAAATGAACGAATAAGAAAAAGTTTGCAAATATATGCGACATTATAGTTTTAATAATCTGCCGAGATATGTTTATTTTAGGCATCGGTACTGCAGGTCGATTCCGTAACTAACGACTCGTGTGAAACATCGTAGTTATTCGCAAACGTGACGTAGGTTATCAAAATATGGCATGTTGAAACTTATCACTACCTGAATTAGTCATAATCCGTGTCGACATTATTGCCCATACCAAAGGGCACTCGTGACCATAGTCGCCCATACGTGACCATAGTCTAAATACAATAGTGTAAATATCTCAATCCCATAAATAGTTGCTTTTGCTGCACTTTTAGGATCACGTAATCATCCGCGAAACAGATCAAATAATTATGCTAACTTATATCAAAATGCTTTTTCATTCAGTGATGCACTATTTATACGTAATTTCCGGTTAAACAAAGAGCTTGTGAGATATCTTTTACAAATTCTCACGCCATATAGGTATATTATCGTAAGTTTAATGTTACTACCTACAAGCATAAATAGTTTACAATGCCATAAAAATGAATATGGTTGTATAGCTTAAAATTAATTAAAGACATAGAAGATGTATGTTATATTTTGACACATCATGACGTTTATAATATTATATCCATGGAGAATTAAAAAGTCGTAGGTAGGTATAATGTTGAGACGGACATAACCTTACCTGATTTCTTCACTTAATTGAAACCTCTCCTTTCTTTTGCTACTTTTGCACGACGAAGGACGTGAATTCATGTACCTATTTCCCGATTTCCATGTTTATTTTGATATTTCGTTTCGTATGTGACAGTGACCTTGAAAATCAAAACGTCAAAATGAATGAGTTCGCTCACGGAAAGAAAACGGCAATTGCGGCAATTACCAATTTATAAATAATAGAGATGCCAAATTATTATATTATTCACAATGTAACTTAATACTCTGGTATCTTGAGTTCAATTAATTATGTTAATGTTTTATAATGGTTTGTAATGAATAAATACCTACATAAAAATAAATGTTATTGAAGACACTGTGTTTATTTTGTTAAATCTTGTTTTACATTGTAATAATATTATATGGTTTCGCATTTATGTAAGGTTATATTCTACGTACATATATCTATATCATATTATACTAAATCAATCGAATATTATAGGAATTATATACAAACATAACCAACAAAAATAATGATTTCGTTTGACATTTCATTTTTGACGTTTCATCTCGTACCATAGACATCGATTTTCTCGGTTTTGGCGATGTTGCCAACTGGTCACTCGCTGTTAAAATAGTCCTTAGCGAGTGGCTTCCAAAATACGTATTATAGTATACGGTATGAAACGGACGATACTAACTTGTCATACCGCACAGTTTTCGCCCACACGAGTCGATAGTTACGAATTTGGGCTGCTGGTTCTGATCTTTTATGGATTCATTATCGTCTGCTGGAATAGATCCAATACAGAATGAAGGGTCCATACTCCTTCCACTCGCTCGATATTTCCTTCCGGCAGTATTATTAGCCTATAGTATATGATAGTCTGATAACGTCCCAAGTAGCAATCTTCAAGTTTTATTTAATATGTTTTATTACAAAAAGGTACTCACGTTTGATAATTATGATGATGATGGTGTACTAAAGGCTGCGTGTGTCCCTGAGCATTCTGCTGTAAAGCGTGTTGCTGCGACGATTGCTGCTGTGATAAATGTTGCTGCGTCGACATTTGCTGCTGTTGCGCCAACTGTTGCTGCGCCGGATGTTGCTGGGCGGGATGTTGTTGAGTTGACAGTTGCTGTTGTGATGTATGTTGCTGTGGGTGTGCGGGTGCTGAGGATCCCCCCAGAAGTGCCCTCTGGTGCTGGTGGCGGGCTGCCATGTGCCGACCGAAAACGCCGTACCCGAAACCGTAAATTTCGTCTTCTTCTTTGTCCGTCAGGCAGCTTGAAGGCTGAAACATAAAAAAAATAATTCATTGGTTTCGTTTAGCCATAAAGTGAAAGGGTGGATAGCAGTAATGAGATACAGCATATTCTATTATAAATGCATGTAAAGACATAATCACGGACACAAAAATAAAATTACATTATTAAGAATACACAAGTAGAGAGGTACCGATTGAGCCACAATCCACGCCAACGAAACTTCATCAGATTGTTGAATGGGCTCATTGCTAATAATTATAATTATTTTTAATATATATATATGATAACTAATTATGATTTATAGATTAGGGTGTCAAGATGAACAAGATGAACCTAAATATTTTATAGATATTAAATGCATTTATATCACAGTGAATAGTCATTGATGCTGATCTCAGATAGTGTAGTGAAAAACTGGTTGATACATAAAAAAAACATGGCGACATTGAAGTTTTGTTATAATGCATTTTTTGTAATTGTTGATATTTTTATAAAATGTCTTGCATTGATAGTCTGATAAGTTCCTATTATGAATTAATGTGACAAGATGTCATAATCATCATAATTATTATTCAAAATATATGCATAAGTACACGGGAACTATATGAAAAGGCAATGTAAATACACACACATAAAGATATATATGAAATGTTTCTATAATATAGTGTAAGTAAAAATATGTAGTGATATATTTTTTAGATAACATAATAATGGACGAACCACTCGATACGATAATATTGTTAAAACGCTTTTTAAAATTCGACTAAGAAAACAATGGCATTCGCAGATAAGGGGCTGACCTATTTTAGAACAGCAGCGAATTGCAGTCATATTAATAATAATTACAAAGAGTACAAAATGAATCGTGCAAAAGGAGGAGCTTTTGTCGAAAGCTTTGTCGAGACAGCGCGATAGCATTCGTCGATGACAAAGAGCTTTTACATAAGCTCAAACAATGAATAACCAAAGAATGAACCGAGGCGATAAGAGAATGATTATACCAACAGCTTAATGAGGGGAAGCGTTAACGACGCAAAATTATTAGTAAAATTATGCAGAATTATTATGATGAATCGATTATTTTTACCGCATTCAGCTATAATTTATTTTTTCCGATTACGAATCATTTGATTTGAATCTTTGTTGCCTTTTTTCTACATTCATTTCTTGGTGGCTCTAATAAATTAGTTTTAGACTGCTTAAGTACAATATCGAATAAAATAAAAGATAATATTGAGTATGCATATCATTATAATTGACTAGTCATTTAAGAATGTGCAATATATTTTAATTAATGCAATAATTTGAATCACATTGAATCCAGAATCATCAGTTAGTAAATTATACATAACGTAATATTATGAACAAAAATGCAATACCGCGAACTACAGTACAATAGAACTACAAAAAGACTGGTTGTTATATAATATATTATATTTTTACGTGTTTTCTAATAACTAAATACATTTTTACCTAACACTTTCAGAAATTATTTTAGTACATTATTACCACCACAGTCAGTTTTTTGAGATCAGAAAATTGTGTCACACTTTATAATGTATCGTTTTTATTTAGAACTGTATATGTTATCGTATTTTTATTATTATTTATGTGTGCCAATATCCGTAATGACAAAACATACAAACAAAACAATATAGAAAATAATTATTCAAAATAATCTACTAATAGCCACCTACATTGTCAAATGATAGTCAATTGTTTAAAAAAAACAGTAAATTAATAAATATTACGATGGTAAATTTAAGTTTACTTTTTGATTAATTGTTAAATGGTTTTATTTTCCAATCATGGTATAAAACTATACCAAGTGATCTTTGTAAATATTATTATCAAGAGGATAATAGATTAAATTTCTAGTAGATAGTTTATAAAATTATGAAGCTGCCAACATTTCTATCAGCTCAAAGTGCACTTGTTATATCCGCGTTAAGGCAGATAAGCCGGTAAGAATTTTGATTAATACGATCGTATGCAAATAGGTGTCGTAATTGCTTCGTTGCACGAAACTGTAATCAGAACTCGGATCTCTGGGTTAATTTTCAACGCGAGATGAAGGCTTCCCCTTTCGTTCAACTACCCGCTCACGAAACAGACAACCTGCTTTGCAAAAACGGCAACCGTTAATTAGAAAACTGTTGAAAATTCTAAGAATTTTCCGAAGTTTCCTTCATCACTGAAAACGCTACAGGATTTTAATAGGACCTTTAAGTTTATACCCACTTTCTAGATCAGTGATGTACCTAAAGCCATTTTATTATTAATATTATATCAGTATATTTTCTGCTGAGTCTTGAGAAATATTATTATAAATTAATTCAGTAAACTCTGGTCATACTCCACTATGTATAAGGGATATAATTATTCACCATTTTTTTAGTATCATTGATAACCATGTCCTTGCTTTTTCGTACAAGGTGGTTGTTAGTAATTTTGATCAATCACAAACACCCAAGCTTTGAGAAAAAACATACAAATATTGTGTCCTCACCAGGAATCGAACCCGGAACCCTCGGGTGGAAGTCCAGCGCCTTATACACTGCACCATGAGAGCCGCAATTATTTACCATTAGAATAAGACAGTGCCAGGGCTCGTGATATCGCTGGTAATGCTACTCGTACTAGCAATGATGGATTTTGTCATGCCAACGAAGAATAAATAAAATAATAAAGATTAAACATTTTTTAACTCTTTTATTAATCATTAAACTCCTTTAAAAGTGAAAAATCAAAGGTTAGGTAATAAATATTGTGAATGTCATATTGTAACTTAATAATATTGATGTATTTATATAGAATAAATAAAACCTTTTGATTACAAGAATGTAAATATACCGGTGATGAAATATGTTAATTATTTTAACTGAGCTTTTTATATGTACTAGATAGGTAATATTTTTTGATTCTGAGGATCTTTGTCCTCCTGAATTGAGAAAATGTATATCAATTAAAACCATGTTTATTTATACCTCCGGAACGAGGGACTTCACATTCTCCGTCTGGAGTAGACATGGTGGGGAAAAAATAAAACAATATATGCCTACAGGTAAAATTAATGGAAATAATGGTCAAGTAAATGTAATAATGTTGTCTATGAATTTTCGACATACGTTCAATGATAACAATAATTAATTAATAATTAAATAATATCGAATAGTTAATGAATGAAGAAAATGGCGTAACTTTACTCCGTTAACTCATTTAGTGCTAACACCGCGACTGGCGCGTTTGGAGTAGCTACTTGGCCATTAGATATAATTAACGTGTAAATGTGGTAATTAATAGGTAATTTAAAGGTCAGCAGTGATTGTGTTACTAATAACATGATTTTTTTGTTTATTAATATTATTATATCTTTGAGAAAACGTTGTGGAAAAGTCAGGTGACTCTCAAATCATTGGAAGCACACCGAAAGCCCATAGAAAATAATGTAAGGATATTAAACAATATAAAGAATTAATAATCAACAGTAATGAATAACTTACTGAATATTTTCCAGGCACATAGATGGGCTGCGAGAGTGATGTCGTCAGAGTGCCCATCGTCCCGTGGTGTCCAGAGGTGGGCGCTCGGTCGATGGAGTGAGGAGGCGGCGTCCCAGGAGTACCTGGCGTACTCGGTGCGCCACCACCGCTCCCCCCGCCCAGTACCAGTATTCGTGGAGACATTTCGTCCCACTCCTGGCGCCGAAGCTCCTCCAAGTGGTCGAGGACATCGCCGTAATGGGTGGAATATAGGTCAGCGTAGCGGGATGCGAGTCCTTCTAGGTATCCTCGGTCACCGTCCTGTAATAATAAAGAAAGATAAGGTAAATTATTGTCATGAGGTAATCATGGAGACTAATAGTAGCTTTCAACCATTAAGTATGTCAGCGATCAAAGACATAGAGCGTTTTAGTAATGCGGATACACATTGTTAAGTGTTTGAATTTGCAAAAAAGTAGTGCACATGGGGTTCTAAAATAAGAATCGTTTAATTCAAACTTTATATGATAGAAATATCTAAACAATAGAATCTTTAAGTTATATAATATTACAAAAATATGCATTCCTAAATAATAACTAATGTATGGGTCTTATATACAAATACCCAATTAATAAAATGTTAAAGCATTCCTAACGCCATCCATTAATCCGTTTTATTAATCTAATCAGTTTGATTAAAATTACAAACATGCTAGTTGACGTCATGTTGAAATGTTGACAAAAATCCAAATATCTTTCAATCTCATAGAGGAAAAAATTCGCAAGGAAGACATTTGAATGTATAGCTCAGTAGCTAAAACAGCCGTATGGCAAGCAAAATATGCATCTTCGAATCCTCGAGCTAAGACTTTTTTAATATTAGATATTATGTTTCTAAGCGTTTACGAAGATGTTTTGTTCCATTTATATTAAAAATTACTGGACAAATATTTCCTGATAAATAATTCATAACAGTGATAATAGATTAACATAAGTTATGGGAACAGTGTAATATAATGAATTAAACAAGGGGTACTAAAATAGGTGTTAAAAATAGGGATGTAAGATTGTAAGGATGAAAGATTTTAGATTTTTTTCAATTTTACAAACGTTACTATTTTATTGTAATATGTAACTTATTTATGCGCGTTTGTATTTTTAAGTAGATGGGTATGTAGTTGAATTTCGATAGAAATTTTTGTAAGATGCCATATTCTTGTTTTATGGCTTGCATAAAAAATCCATTTCAGGCTGTTATAATAAATTGTACATGCCCATTTTTAGACAAGTTCAATATTTCATAAACAAGAAATAAAAAATACCGTCACGCAGTCTACGCAATATGAGGTATAACTAGACAAATAATAACATTAAATATCTAGAAATTAAATTTTCAAATCATAGTTGTAATTATTGTTATAATCTATTGTATACGATGAAACTACTGCAAATTATAGGTAAAACGACATTATATTAATTGAAATAAAATAGGTTATTATAATAGGAACTAAATCGACAGAGTTTGCAAATGCATCAGTGAGTAAGATGCTCTTGTGAAATAATACTAATGATCATGGCCCCCACAAGGGGGGGGCTGATAGGGCTCTAGCCTGGAGGCCCGGGCTCAGGAGGGGCCCGGCGAGGCCAGTCAACCAAATAAGTGAGATAAACACCCACCACAAATTTGCTTTAATAAATAATAAAAAGTCGCCTGCGGTGCTATTTTACTTCAATAATATTATTACTTAAAACTATATGGTTATAAGATAAATTTTTTAATTGTGTATCGACGCTCGACAACTCCTTAATTCAAATGAATGTATTAAAATATACAACAAAATACACTAAATATACACATTAATTTTACCGCGTAAACCATTTGGAAAACGCTACTGTAGAGCATCACACTGCCTTTATCCTTAAAGATAGGTAGGGGGGGCGCCAAAGATAAATACGTAGTGCATTTCAAAGAAGCCATGATCTTTAACATTTATTTTAAAAACATTTACCATATAATACGGTAACCGATAAGTACCTACCTTTATAAAATATCTGTTAATATATCGGTTTATACGATGAATTTGAATTTTCAGCAATAGTAGATAAAATTATAGTGGTCGTTAACTGCAGGCATTTAGCTAGAACCCAATAAGGATTTGCCAGTAAAAGTTCTTAGTAGGAGTAAGTAAGTCGTTATACGCAGCAGGTGCTCTTGAGCCTTTTCCTCTTAAGAACTTCCGTGGTCCTCGAACGAATATCCCCGGGACAGCGTAATAAGTTTACTTGCGCTTGGAGACAACACTAATATCAATAAGTCATGGTCGGATAAAAATGCGAAAATTTTGTAATAAGCGTACCAAACAATAACAGCACATGCAATTTTACAACGAGGGACAGGACAGGAAGGAGTACATGGAAAATATCGCTGGCCTATTGCCCATACAGTAGTGAGTTTCAATCCTAGCGCTGAGCCAAATTCAGATGTTGTTTTTTGACAATCAACTAGTATTTGAATACATCACACGTCCTGGAATGGTTTGGTCGAATAGCCAACAACCAATGCTTATAATAAGTATGTTTAAAATATCTGTCAGGATGTTGTAGATGTACTGTCTAGAAAAGAAAATTGTGATTTAAATAAACACACATATTCTATACCTACCTCATCTTCGTTACGGAGGGAAAATGGTGGTCCTCATATCGATTTTCTGAATTCAAATTAAAAAATAGGAAAACATAGACGAGAAAATATAAAAATATAGTTAAAAACTGCAAACATTACATCGACAGCGATAATATATTTTTAATATTTTCAATCCTAATAGAGTGTTTAAAAGCACCAGGCTCATATTATATATCGCTATAAGAGCGTGAATCTACGTTGAGAATAATTTGTTATAAACCTATTTTAAGCGCTTTGGAAATATTGGAAATCTTTGGAAATCAAAATTACAAAAAAAAATAAGTTTGTCATGTTTCCACTTTTAAATAGTGATTTCTGCGCCAGATATATTAAAGTAAACAAAAATCTATTTACTGAGTTCTTGGTTAGTTTGCTAATGCACTTTTCACATTATTTTATTAATAGTAAAAAAGTCGTTGGTTTGTTTCAGGACTATTAAATATTTTAAATATGTGGTTAAAAGATCCTGGCCTAGGGACCCGTTTACGGATGTGGGGCCCATGATAGAATCCATTTGTCAATAAACGATGATAAATTTGGATTGACTACTATTGAAATTGATTGTGCTAATAAACAAGCACAGTCGTCGCACGAAAAACAAATTAATTTAAAAATGAATATAATATGAGTAGTAAAACCTTGTTTATTTTTGTATTAGTACATTGTTGACTATTTAAAATGGTGTCTGTATTATTTGATAAAATAAAGGGGGGGGAAGGCGCAAAGATTGGATTTTTTCAAAGGGAGGCGTAGTAACATAAAGTTTGGAAACAACTGTATTATGACATAGGTAACAAGGATCACTATTTAGGTTCACGTCTCATTCGTTTCATAAGTATATACGTACTTTCCAATACATATTATGTTGTATAATTTCGTTTAATAATACAAATATTTGTCGTAATTTTGTAACAATCAGAACAATATTCAAATTAGTAAAGTCAATCCCATCTATCGTAATCTGCAAATATTGATATTACACTAAGTACATAAATCCAGATTATTTCACAAGTACAAAAAGCTTTCAAAGAAAACTCCTAGATAGTTTTAATCCTTCTTTCAATCCACCCCACTGTAGCCCCTCTAAACCGGCCGTCAACCTGTGTTCGCAAGCGGCAGACGAATAATTGGGCATAACGAGAAAGTATCACGAAAATCTCTGTAGTGAAATTTCAGTCTGCCGTACCGCTAAGGAGCTTTAAGTATTTTCCGCAACGCTGGGAGGAAGGAAAGAGGTGTTTTATTCCTCGGTGCAAACAAAATAAGAAGTACAGCGGAATGAAATGCATTTGAATAGATATTGTGGAGTCGAGATGAAATCTCTCGCAGAGGGCTTTGATTCTGAATGCCACGTGAAATAAGAATTGTATACTGTGGCATTTAACAAAAGAGTTGTGCATCTTTTGTAAGTTTCCCAAGAGCGTTTTCGTCAGAATTTGTTAGGGATGTTATGAAGAAAATGAACTAATGAAGTAGTTCAATGAAAATAAATGAAAAAAAACAGCTAAATCATGAAAAATAGATATTTTGTATAATCAATATTAATACATTATCGTAGAATGATTAGGAATTATTAATTGAACTTAAGTTTACTTAGTAGAACCCGTAGTGGTTTAAGTAGGTACTGAAGGTAGGTACTGAAGCTTTAGCCAGAAACACCTGTCAACCTTAATATATACAACGTGTCTTGTGTTTCATTTAAATTAACAAAATGGCTTTCCACAAATAATTGACAGTTAATACTCCAAATATCAAAACTGAGATGAGAGTGCACGACTGAATAAAATACTCAGTATATATCAAGTGTTTGACCAAAGTATTGCTCCAGTACTACATTTTCATAGGTTCAAATTTAGGAATAAACAAAACGCAGTATGAAGAAACGTATATTCAGCATAGTGTGCAGAGATCGAAAAGTAATTCATTGGTGATCGAGCACACAATACGATGTGCGAAGACCCTGAGGTGGAAATGTCTGGGTACATCGCACGTGTAATAAATTATCTCAACATACTTAGACTGAAAGGGCAACAAACAGCCTGTAAAATCGATGAGATAGTCAAATTTAGCGGTAGCACCTACGTGAAAGTTTCGTTTTAGTTATCTACGTAGTTACCTAAAAATTGTCTCAATATTCAATATGTTGGAAAATTGATGCAACTGAGAGTGAGACGTAGGTACCTTTTACTATTTGATTGGCGACTTTCTATAGAAAACAACGCCATCGAAAGAAGTAGAATTATGCTGGATATAAATTAGGTACCTAACTTCAACCCTAACAAATCGAGCAATTATACTTACAAAGAAATAAATATTACTGCGGAGTATTTTAATTACTTTACGAATAAATCTTGTAATAACGAAAAGCTACGTGAATAGTGTAAATAAATGAAACAACCCCCGAATGAAAAGCTTTTCGAAATGAGTTTTCAAAAATCAAACAAAACTTTTCTCATCTACGATATCACTCGATTCATGCTGTAAGCATTGACATGGAATTATATTAACTTGATCGAAATATAACTTATTAAGGTAAGTAGGTACGATATAATAAGAAAATCCATGGCTGATTAAGATTTAGTTATAATATAATATATTAGGTTTAGGTACTTATTAGTTATTATTTAGGTTTTATTGAAATTATAATCTTTATAACTTTTTACTTGGCTAAAATACAACATGGAAAATAATATTATAATATGAATATTTACCAGTGTTTCATATACTTTTTAATCGTTGACATATCACAATGTAGATAGAGGTAATTTTTCAACAACATGCAATATAAGTAGGTACCAAATAAGTTATGTGACTTTATTTAAGCGGATACGTAAGCACAATAGGACAATGCCTCCTAAAATCACGAACGCGAGTTTGCATTACAATTATCCAACCTTATTGCAATATGGGTAGAGTTCATTGTTCAACCATATTCATTTATTCATCTGCAAGAATGAAATTTGCAAATCAATTTTTTATGAGCAAAGTCGTCTACGTTGGTTTCTATTCATGTAATTCAGATATATCAGAGAATATTCAGAATGTGTAAAATGCATTCCATATTATTTATCGTTTGAAAGAATTTTATAGTTAGTAGGTACCTACATGGTAATTATGTACATGATGTGTCTTTCAATGCTCGCATTGGGTATGGAGATTTACAATCATTTATTTACAATCATTTATTTATTAACGGCGCACGCACTTATGAAATAAACTGTATGAAAAATGTTTATTTATTAGATATTAAAATATTAGTATTTTAAAATGATATAAGGTATAGAACTATGTACTTTATATTAAAGAACATAAATAAAAGTATATTATATTACGAGATTATTCAACAATAAAAAACAAATATAAAGGAGAATTCTTTGTCTGTAGGATTTCGGTGCATTTTCGCAAAACGAAAAAACATAAAATATTCCCCGAAATACACGAAAACCCATTTCCATTTGCTCGGGTCCTATTGAAATTTATGTTTTAATATGCATAATATATTTGTTATAAAAACACTTAAAGAGGGACGCGAAAGAAAGTGAATAAAAATGGCAATAAAATTTTATAGTTTTTCATATCGATAAGTCATACATATTATTGCGTTCAGAAAATATGTTATAGCTAGCGGCAAAGAAATATGCGGGTATAACGTATATCAATAATTAATACACAGCTATACTATAATTCCAAATGAAGAGGTAAGGACAATTTGGATTTAGTGGGTTGTGTTGATGAAAATGATTATAATTAGATACGAAATGCGGTTACCTCCAATTTTTTATGTTATTTGTAATATTTTCACGACTGTGAAACAAAGTATGTATTTATCATGTATACATTTGATAACAACTATCAAGTTCAGATGCATTGCTAGTAAGCAATATCAAAATTTAACGTTGATTGCAAAGAAGATTATATAAATTTACTGCAGTTGTTTTTTTTTTAATGTCTTTTAACCAACTCAAAATAGTTTTATAAATTATTTAATAATTATTTATTTAATAATAATAAAAATTTTATAAATTATAATATGTTGTTCACTTTTTTAAATAATTTACTAATATCTTTGAAACAAAAAATATTCTAATTGCTGTCCAAAATATAGGTACTTCATATTTTTGTGATTAAATCGAAGTTTGGCCTCATTTGGTCTCAGGGTTTCGAGTGTTAACATGTTTTTGTCTATATTTACAAAGTGACTTGTTTACTAGGTGCACAGCAACAAAATATCACTTCGTTTCAGAACACAAAACAACTATTGCAATGTAATCGATTAAATTAAATGTTTCAGCGTCTTTCATATAATTCGAATAAAAACGTGGTTCGAAAACTTCAAATGTTAAATCTTGTAGACACAAGTTGTCATGCCCATGACTCTAAGGTAAAATAATCGATTCTCGAGGACATAAAATAAACTCGATAGACTCGTCCTGGCGGAACGAATGGTTAGCATTTCAAGAAGATTTTCATATAACAAATATACATACACATTCTTAGAAACTAATAATATGTACGTACACGTTTGAAATTTCTTCAGAATTTTTTATTAAACATTTGTAATAAGAGCCCAAAAGAAAATCAAAGGCTTCATGGTTGTATAATAACTAAATCCTGAGATCATAATTTTGATACACGCCAACAATCCGGGTATTTAAAATTTTTGTCCGGGATTGTAATCCCTAGTTATTTACCTCACTAAAATAACTTGAAAGACGGGATATTCGTAGGACAAATCTAGTAATCCAACAACACCCAAGAGGTAGTAAAAGTCCGTTTAGGTTAGGTTTAAACACACATGGTCAGATACAAGATTCACACCGGCCATTTATGGCATCAGAAAGGGCACTCCTCACCTGTGTAATATTACATTAAATACCGTTTTATTGCAAAACAATTATGAACGAAAAAATGCGTTATTAATTATTTTAAGGTGTTTTAAAAGTACAAATAATGACTAATCAGTCGTCAATTTTAATAATGATTACAAGATAGTTATAACTATATATTATATACTGAATATATGCATTGTACCTATTATCGTGGGTTCAGCCAAGAATATTTTGAATGTAGGTACGCGAAAGAGGAGCCAAAGGCTTGGGGGCAAAGTAAACCAACTAAAACTATTTACAAGATAAACACAGGATTACACCAAAGCTGAGCTATCGCTGAACATATTAACTTAACATGACACATTTTGAACAGTTCATCGTTATTTACAATAAAGAATATGTAGACTTTCAAATAAAGTTGGTGTACGCATGGGTATGGAGGAATTTATGATCAACGACGTTAGGTAAGTCGCATGGAGGTCACCACTGTGTTAAATGGTGATTTTAAATACTTGCATGCCACCTGTATGGCTATGAAACGTAGCATCTGATCATCTCGTAAAGTCAACGGTCTCGACTTGAGAATCGATGTCGTGGATGATAATTAAGACATATTATGTGTGTCGTGACAGTGAGAGGTGAAACACGTGGCTGCAACTAGCGTCCTTGTGGACCATGGATTCCGGCATCGCGCCCTATCTTAACTCACAGAGTTACAACATAAACAATCGTCGAGCTGAAAGTCTCACATTTCACGAGAACGAGAATAAAGCCCGCCGTTGTAATGGCAAAACGATTATTAATGTATGTACCTATTTAACAATTAGTTAATATGTTATATTAAAATGAGAATCTATGGGACGCGAAAAATTTATCGGTACGTGAAAGAATTGTAGAATCATGTAAAATCACTATCACTGGCACGCAGAACGTCCCGGTCGGTGAAAGATAATATGGTAAAAGTGGTAATTTTGACGAAAAAGGCCAATGGATTAGAAGGATGAGCTAAAAAGATTTTTTCGGGGAAAAGCCTATAGGATCGGAAGGAAACATTTTTGGAAGGAAAAGCTAAAAAAATCTTTACTTTGATGCTGTATGGATTAAATATTTTTAATTCAGGTAAAAAAAATGTGGAAAACCACTCAGTCAAAGATGAAAATATTGTTCTGAGTATATATTATACAATTTCATAGCACACCAATATTTTTTTCAGAATTTGGTGCATAAACATAAAAAGGTTCGTCGCCACCATTGAAATATCATGACTCCCGCCAAAAAAAAAATATTTAAAAAGTTATTTTTCGTAAATTGAGAAATTAAATTCATCCATTTTTGCACGTGAATTCAACTATATAGGTACGTACTTTATATAATAAATTCTTGACTTTATAGGATTTGTAAAGGAGCTCGAGAGATAGATATCTCAGTCTCTATCTATCGGAATTAAAGATGAAACAGGCAATCAAAGAAAATACCCCGCAAGTAATCTTGATACAAGAAGACATCGTGATTGAAAAAAGTGTTAGCTAACATTGTAACTCAATATTTTTTCACGTAAGAAACCGAAAAAAAACATTAAAGTTTCATAATAGAAGGAAATAAACTATTGTATAGGTTTCTAACTATATTGATTTAGTTCGATAGTTCACTTATCAAAGGAAGTCGAGTGACCATATAATACACAAACCTTGCAAACATGACAATATGATACTTACTATATATCAGCGTTTCCCAACCAGTGCTTCAAACGCGATTTTTTCAAAAACTATAATTAGTGCAAATGTTTTAATTTAACAATATCCATATGTCGCTAACTGGTAAAGTAGCATTGCTCTATAAATCTACTATTAGGTATCATTGTTTTCGAAATAAAAACAGTAACCGCGCTGATGCATAGAATGCCGGAAGAGTTACAAGCAAGGCGGGCTATGTACGCATCTCCTAACGGAAAGCGAAGACCTGGACGGTCTAAAATATAAATTGAGATATCTGAACTGCATAACGGGAGGCCTATGAATGCTCACCTCAGCCAAGCCAACTGGAACGCATCGGCGCTGGATTGTTCAGAATAGAAAAAAATTAGGAGGTCAAGACCCAACATGGGTGATGAATTATAATCATATATAATCATCATCATAAATGATGATGAATTTACAATTAATAAAATGCATGGGCAGGATAAATTATGAAGAAAAAAATACATAATTAAGAGGATACACAAGTGAAGCCACCATTTAAGACATCGGTTTTTATAATAAAAATCTTATGAATAAAACAATAAGATAATTATGTTTAATTATGTGAATATGTGTAATAATATGTATCTGTGTGTTTATTTATTCAATCTTTAGAGATTCTTTTATAAGCCAACTGAAACAAATCACAAAATTTTTGGGAAGAAATATCGAAGAAATAAAGGCGGTAACCATTGTTTGGTGACCTACTGTATCGTAATATAATTTAACTATAAATATGTAGGTAAGCATTTTTTTAAATTCATTTCGAAATAAGACCGCTAAAACATAATTATTAAATAATTGCACATGCCTGGACTACTTCGAGTATAACGAGTACAATAACGATTAATAAATCCTATATCGGTGTCAGCTTGGACAATTAATAGAGAAAAAAATTAAAATGTATGAATAGTAATAACATGGCATAATGCAATCAAAACTCGGGAGATGCAGAGCCTCTGAATCAAGAAGCAGCGAAAACCAAAGACCCAGAAAATTGAAAGTACCTCGCTGTAGAGACCCTTTACTGAGTAGTGGGTCATCTCCGGCTGATAATGAGGATGCAATAAAACACAGTATATCCGTATGATTATATTTTTAACGCATATGCAATGAAACGTGGATGGACGATTTCAACAAGAATGCCAGAGACAACCGGAAGAAACTTACCAAAAATATTATAATATGTAATGGAGAATCCTCGCGGATTGTTAAGCCACTGATGACGATAATCAAAGATAAGCCTTGCCATAATCACATTACGTAAATCGT
The DNA here is from genome assembly GCF_057557595.1 of Rhyacophila brunnea. Taxonomy (NCBI): domain Eukaryota; kingdom Metazoa; phylum Arthropoda; class Insecta; order Trichoptera; family Rhyacophilidae; genus Rhyacophila; species Rhyacophila brunnea. Next base: position 39,653,811 of record NW_028232752.1, read on the forward strand.
AAATACGTATACCCCTATTTAGCAAATTTTAGTTGCGGAGTGATACTTAAATGGAGCTAGATATTAGATACAATAATACACATTGTTATGTAATAAAAAATACAACAACAGTCAACATAGTACATAATAGTCAAAACAAAGTTCCCGTCAAAATAATATGTTAATGTTGTCATTTAGAAAATTAATTACAACGAAATGATACTTGACAAAATGAAGTCGAAAAAAACGAATTCACGTCAGTCGACGATAAATGGAATGCCGCATGGGAAATCTTTAGAATATTATTCGCATTTTGATGTTGACAAATATTATTAGAAAAGCGGCTTTATTTTTTTAACAATATCATGAAGTACCTAATACTAAAAAAACCTCGAAGTTCGTACACTTATAATACAGCGCGACACGAACATTCCAAGTGGCCAACATGCGAACTGTTGACGAAATATTTTCCTTGTGTAATTCATCATGGAGAAAAACAAATAAATACACACAGGTAGTCTTAAACTTCTTTCCGAATTCATTATAGTTTAGCTTTTAAATTCTACTGACCACAGATTATATTGATAATAATTATAAAAACTAATTTACTGGCAACAAAATAAAGTTTTAGAGAAACTAACATAACGGAGATTAAGAAATCTCACCTCAGAATAAGACTACATTTTAAATGTAAAACAATAAGAAACACATAGTAAATACGTAATCTTCATATACGAGGAGTTTTCTCGTTGCTGCAGTACTTACTACCAATATGAATATAAAGATGTGACAATTCTGACATAATCAAAATATTCACTATGATAAACGTTTTAAAAGCGTAAATAAAATGTCCTTATTTATAGCTAGCATTTATTACAAGGAGGCAGTAGGTACCACCTGTCAATATTCTCATACGTCTTCTCCATTTCTCCCCCTCTCTCATACGTTTACGTGTATGTTCTGTCTTACTGCCATTGTACTGGTGCTTCATATGCCTGGTGGAGTCTTTTGATTTTGCTGACCACGGCTTCGCTGAACTCTGATTCAGTAGGTGCATTACAGCACACAATCCCTATTATAAGTACCCTTAAATCTCGTAGATAACACACCTATTTCTCTAATTCCTTCACTGCATCTGTCAAACAATTATGGAGTATCACACGACTCAGTTAAATAAACGATTCCTTCGATTTTTGCTTTGTTTGCTTATTACATCTTCTCCCTGTCTGTCTGTCTGTCTGTCTCTCTCTCTCTCTCTCTCTGTCTTACATATTTCTCTCATGCGTTACAGATGATTTAAGTTTAAGACAACTATATATAAGGAAGGTACCGTAAATTAGCTAATCAAAACAAATTCCAAAAAGCATTGTCGAAGTAGGTATAATACACGTAGGTAAAACCAGAGGTCATCGTGTTTATGCCGCCATTTTTGAAAGTGCAAACGTATAATATATTAGGTGTTATTATGGCTACTAATTCAATCACACTAAACACGTTTTGCAATCGCAAAATTGAGGATTTTATTAAATTCGGTATATGACTGTTATGTTGTTAACCTCATATATAATATCCTATTATTATATGGAATGACAACAACGAGTTGAAGATTGCAACAATGTCGTAATTTATGATTGATAAATGATGATAATAGCTTTGGGTATATTAGTTACAAATTTACATAATACCTACAACATATACATAAATAAATTTACAAAACAGCCGGAAGCAAATTGCAGGAAACAACACAACGTTCTATTGGCAAACAGTTGTGCAAAATCATGCACACCCATAAGTGAAATAATACGCGATGTGCACTTTCGGTTGAAAACTTCTGATCTAGATATCACTCAGCATACATTTCAGGTTTGTTTTCGTGAGGCCTACCTAACCGAAAAAAGCTCGCGTGACGTTTTTAACGAAAGCTGCGAGACTGCGGAACACGATTTTGTGTATTTCAATACAGTCACATTTGAATAAAAAACAATTTACATTGCAAATTTTTGTTTAGGCATGTACGCCGGTAAGGGGGTTACAGGGTAAATTTGGGGCGTTCGGTTCGTAAGCCTAACTAGGGCTCACATTTTCAGTTATCGTATTACCGGTTAACTATATCAAAAAAAATATTAGGTGGGTATTTAATTTTAGTATAGTTTTAAAAGAAAGCCTTATTATACAAATAGGTATATAATATTTACTAGCAACGTACAAAATATAATCATAAATATACATACACTACGCTAAATAGCAGAGATAGGTTACAAAATAACAATAATTAGAAAAACAGTTTCCTATCTAAAAAAAATAGTGGCGAGATGGAACTGTTAAGTAATTAAGCAGAAGGTTCGATGAATACAACTAGGTCGATATTGTTACTATAAAATACTACCTACTTATAAAAGATAATAAAACCATAAGATAGTTTATTTTAATTTGTAATAATTTTAGTATTGCCACTTACTTTTTATTAGCTTCTAAAAAATGACTTACCTACTACTTAATATTCCAATGCCTAAAGGTTTTATGAATTTATGAATAATTTTATCTTTACTACATTTTTTACATGTAATTAGTATATAAATATACTAAATAAACAGGTCAAATTTCATCTAAAAATTCTAATAAACACTTCCGAATTTATAATGGCAGTTCTTCGTGTAGGTACTAATATTTTAATTTCATGATATTTTAATATGTTTATTTATTACATATTAAAAGTATAAGCGGTAGGTATATAAATAATATCTGCGAAGTTCGTGAAGGTGTCAAAAACGCGAAACCCAGCCGAATAAAAACGATTTAAATGTAATAGTACATACACAACATTTATACCTATAACTAACAATGTATTTTAATCTAAATTGAAAATATTTTTTAAATACTCGTTTATACAGGAAACGACGTTTTCCGGTATTTGTGTAAGCCCTATTGAGCCTTAACGTAACGCCTACGCGATTCCACGTCGACTTTCCCTGCAGCTCTGCTTAATCCACTTAAAACGGGGAAATTTGAAAGTAGCCAAAGCTTTTGACGCCCTAAGATTCGAGTAAATTTACCATTTTATGTCACGGTTTCAGTATTCATCTCTCATGCGTAGCTCGACTATATATATTCTTTCCTCTTAAATAGGTCAATCATAAGGATAAAAATAAGTAATATGCTAAATCTACGACCCTTAGTACGCAAATCGCTAAAGAATTATTAAATGTTGCAGATGAATATTAAATATTGATGTCCATTATTCTCATGCATATTGTCACTTAAAGGAAAACAGACATTTTCAATTGCAATCAGCCATCACGAGTGGTATGTATAACTCGTACTTCCATGTGTTATCAATCTGCATAAGTCTCTGCTATAGATACTCGTACATCAGTATTAGTTAATGGTGTACCTTTGAAGAAAGCACATTCAGGTTGAACTCAGGATGATAACTGGGACCATACCGTTGCACTGAAATGCTGAGCCGAGAGGGCCAGGGGTGTTTGGTTTTACTTTACTGAGGAAAATACTAGGTATGTAGCCACGACCTATACCTGGAACTCAGATAGAAAATGGTTAAGAATCTATATCTTTTCAATCCTATTATATAGAGTGGATGCGTGAATAGTCACAGAAACAACGCTCAGAAAACTTAAAGCTTTTGAAATGTGGGAGAGTACAGATGCATATTCAGTATCAGCTGAAAAGATAAAGTAAACAAAAAATAATGTCAAGTATGAAAAAGACCAAAGAATAATATTAATAATCAAAGACATAAAAATAATTTGGCATCCTTTGGCGACACCATGCCGCATCTCGAGAGATCAACTTCTGCATCGTATCCTTGTAGAGATGATCTCCAGTAAGCGAGGCCCTGGTAGAAGAAGAACGTCTTGGCTGAAGAACTTCAAAGACATGTGTTTAGCACTCCATTCACATGGACACGGAGAAAATGCACAAACTTATCGCCGACGTCCGACAACGCATATGGCAATAAAAGAATAATTGGCACCATGGGTACGGTAGTAGCGGCTTGCAGTTGTATACGCCGATAGAGTATTGTTTGCTGGCATTTAAACGTGACGCAAACAATTCCAATAGACACTCGTATCGTTTATGATGCCACTGTATGCATATATGTATGTACATTATATGCTATATGTCCTTAATATTATTTATTGTACACATATATATAAGTACTCACACCCCATTCGGGTTGAATCTTAAGACAAAATCAAAACTAATACATATAAACAACGATCTTATAACATGTTAAAACTAGGGTGATTATATTATGTAAATACAATGCCGGGTCCACACTGGCAATATGTCGCCGGCAAACTCGTTAAATTTTACGATAAGTCTTAGTATGATAATTATCGTAAAATTTAACGAAGTTGACGGTGACATGTTGCCAGTGTGGACCCGGCATAAAGTAGGTATACCATTTGAATAAATTAATTATCTATCTAAATTTCAGTATTAGTTTCACAATTTGTAAATTTATGGTGATCTGAACTTTACTAACGATTTTAGAGAGAAGAAAAATAAAATAAACAGAACAATCATTTCAGTCTAATAAGATAAAGGCAGCATGACAACGTTATGCTTACTGATATTTCTAAATATTTCGCCTGCGATGCACAACAAATACTATGTAGGTATAATATAGGTGATATTATTAAAAAAAAAAAAAAAAAAAAGATACATTAGAAGTATTAGAACTCCTCTTTGTAAGGGCTTTACCGGCGCGCTCTGCCACCCGCGTGATTATTGTCAAAACGTTTAAACAAGGAATAAGTAAGAAAGGGGACCGAGGTGTGGGGGCACACTTCTCCGGAAGGAACATCACAGTGAAGGAGACTGGGGATAATTGCGACACGGTCTTTGAGACACATAAAGAAAGTTTATTCTCTTACCGGCGGCAGACAGAGGTTTCAAGTTAAAAAATAAAAAAAAAAAAACATTAAACGCTATTATTCCCAGATGCGTTTATACAAGTTGACATTCTTTTAATTACATTTCTGATTTTAAAGATTTTGAGTCACCATTGCTGAATTATTGTCATCATACTATTCTAAACTACATTGAGAATTATTTATTGGATTGATTTGAACATTAGCTTTGGCGTTTCAAAAGTGATGCAGCAAGAGATATTTCGTGATTTTTTTGTAGTGTAAAGAAAAATATACTTGTGATAATATAACTAATACATATTTTTTTTTTCAAATTGCTCTCTTGTAAAGTTCCAAATTGTGACATTCGGATTTATTGCTTAGCATTCAGGATTCATATATAAAGAACTATACACACATTAGTTGACATCATACGAACGGCACGGCTCACCTATTAAATAATGAAAAATATAATAATGAAGCTGTCGTTAGAGCGACTATCCATTAGGATTATAACAATTAATGTTCAAAAAAATATTCTATGAGGTTGTCAAGCATTTCCCTTGTGTGTACTATCCATGCCCCCCCCCCCGACCCACACAAGGGAGGGGCTGACAGGGCCCTAGCTTGTGGGCTCGAGCTCAGGAGGGGCCCGGCGAGGCTAGTCAACCAGATAAGTGAGATAAACACACATTACAAATTTGCTTCACTAGTGAAAAAAGTCGCCTGCGACAATTTTCCTTCAATGATATTATGTGGTTGTACGATACAATTTTTAATGGTGTTTCAATACTCGTTAACACCATAATTCAAATGGATGTATAAGAATATACAAAAAACACTAAATATATACATTAATTTTACCGCGAACACCATTTGGAAAACGCAACTGTAGAGCGTCACACTGCTTTTATAAGCGATAGGTAGGGGGGGCGTCAAAGATCATACCCTGGGGGCCCGCTTCAGAATATGGGGGCCATAAAAATTTAATAGTTACAAGCTATAATTCATAAGGAAAACTTTCGATATATTTGATTCTACAGCAATGTAAAAAAAATGAAGGTCACTGGCTCATGCAGTATTATACAAAATCGTTTTCCGCAGGACGCCGCGGGACGTCGCGCAAGATGCGCATTGCTCACCCAACAAAAATACGGAAAATAAAGACGTTGCACGTGAAAAGAGAAGCGAGGCGTCGGCGGGAAATTAAGACGGCTGAATCGACTCATGGAACAACAATTCAATTATTGAGGTCAGGCTTTAGAACAAAAATGTTTTTGGATTACGTTTCAAACTCGCAATATTTGCAAGACAGTAGTCAATACCAACAGTCGTGATATAATGTATATTAAATATTATTATGTATTATATATAGTATACAAACGTCCACAAGGTAGACCTAGAAGCCGCTGAATCGATTCAGTCGAATCGGTTAAGTTCTGCGGAAGTCCGTGGCAACGGCAAGGCAACTCACAGGACCGAGAGAAGTGGAATTAATTCGGATAGGCCATCACCCAGTAGTGGATAGATTCAGGCTGATGATGATGAAGATACATATTACAAAAACTATATAGGTACTTACCTAATGATTGAAATGGCATTTACGTGGTAGATATATCTTCATATAATGGCAATATAATCTAGAGATGGCTTTACCGGCCGATAACACCACCAACTCGAACTAATTGTAGTAATACGAAAAAAATAAAACACATGAAATTCAACAATATAATCCAGAAAGGATAATTATTGCTGTATACCTACATTTATCAGTGATTAGCACAGTTTAGGTTAGTGAAAACCCTTGAATTATTTTGTGAATTCCTAGATACTGAGGTGTCACACATTAGGTTCGATAGCGATAAAAATATTTTCAAATAATTTTCTTTTACGTCTGGTTTACTAATTACTAATTAGAGACAATAATTGTTATTGTGTAAATAGGTATAATGGGTTACCAGAGCAGTATATTTGTAGTACATTTAATCAGGTTATACTTCCAAAATGCTCCACTGTCTAACGTTAAAATAATTGTAATCATTATTTAATCGATGAAAGAATTATCCATGTTGAGAGAATCACTGAATTAAGACAGTTTAAAATTACAACTGAGGATTTGTTAATTGTAATTTGTAATTGAACTCGATATTGTAACGTCATTAATCATAATGTTGAGTATCTTAACTCTTACAAATTAATTGTATGGCTTCATACAAATAAAACATTTCGAAACAATACAATTAATATTATTATCGTTTAATAGGAAGAACCCATTATTGAAATTGATTGTTAAATTATTAACAAATATCTAAGAGTCGGATGTTTGTTAATAATTCATAAGACTGTAACGGGGAGCTTATCTTAAATCAACATATTATTATTTTAAATAATTCATTGCCTAATTAAACCTTAATTGACCTTTGTATTCAGCGAATTAGCAATGCAAATTTCTCAGGATGTTTCCCCCGTAAGGAAGTTTACAAGTTACGGCGTAAATATTTATATTTAATATCTTCCGAAAGGTTAAATGGGCGCGTATCGTATATCTGTTGAGCTTGTCTTATTACTTATAATGAAAAAATAAAAATCTCGAGCAAAGAAAACGTAATAACAAAATGCGATTTCCGATAATTCTATTGTGAATAAAATATCTTTACGGAGTAAGGAAAAAGATAATCTGTTCTATAATATTGATACTAATAGTCTATACTTAAAGATAAAATTAATAATATGATTTCTGATGATTGTACGAAGCAATAATATTAGACAATGTGATTAACCAGAAACTTTGAATTAATAAAACCTTCTGTCACGGAAATGGAGAATACATACATATTATCATAAATGAGAAGCTGCTCAGAGCTTTTTGTACCAGACTCACACAATATTATATTCTTTAAGATTTTCTCACCTTATTTTTAACCTGTCATTGGTGAAGTAAAAATGACAAATTTGAATTAATTAACAGAATTTTATGTAACTGTGGCCTCTCTTCAGAGAATATCGTCTTATTTTATCAATCAACGCAATCCTTTCTACCCGGAATTATACTTATGCCGGATAGGTATATTTGGCGACAATGTTATACTTTGATAAACTGCTCTTACATCACCAGTTCAAGCCCCAGAGATTACGATTTATTTGCTAAGAGTGCACTTAAAGACGCAATGCATTAGTATTTATATACTATGTACGTCGCCAAAATCGCAAAAAAATAGTAGGTAGGTACATTGGTACATAAATAATGTAAATTAAAGTAGTAGGCATTCAATAGTAGGTATTCAATAGTAGGCGGCGATTTGAATTTTATTTACGAACAATATTATTAATAGTTACCAATTCCACCATACTATACACAAAATTGAAAGTTGAAATACAAGGGGTTTGATATGATATTCATCCTTTACTGGCATTTCAACTATAGCTAAACGACTGCAACAAAGGGATCTAATACCATACTGAAATGTCAAAGCTAAATCAAAAATATGTTACATTTTCATCCACTTACCAATAACAGGGATTTATCAAATAGCTTTTATCCACTTCTTGAAAAAAATGCTGGAAGCGGACATGGGAATCAAAATACTACAACAAAACATTGACGTGTGTGAACTGACAACCAGTATTGTCATTCACAAAAAAAAAATATTAGGAAGCTCATCCCTTACTGATATTATAATACTTTAGAAGAGTTTGGCGTATTCGTCAAGGGCAGAGTAGAGAATTATCAGCCTATCTGAAAATAAAGGCTGAGAGGATAGGAAAGCTTTAAAGAAAATCCTTTTAAGGTTCCTTTGTCGCAACGATAAAAGAATTTACTTTTATACTAGGGACTTCGATCTGGATTCCTTTTTCTGCATTAAGGCACGTCTTCAGGTATAACAATCAGAAATAATATATAATTGAAAAAATATGCTAATTCAGGTAATGAGTCAGATTCAATAAATATATAAGTACATTTATCTTTTGAAGAGATTCATCAATTATTTGGTGTTAATTCATGATGATGTATTTTATGACTGTATTCAACACCTATAAAAATCATTTGATAACATTTTGTGTCTAGCTCACACGGTGAGTTTTATCGGTATCAAAGTTTAAGTTTATGTAATAAAATTATTGTCAATGCCGTGTGATGGACACAGAAAAACAGAATTCTAATGTGGGAAAACGATAGTTAAAATATTATTTCCAAGATGATATAATTTAGTACAAATGGTGAGAATTTATTATGGGAAATTGTCAGTTGTGGGTATAATAACTTGGAATATTATCAACTATCTTTTTCCTACATTACACATCTCCATCAACCCTCCTACTATCACATACGTACATTTTGATAGTCATACTTAACAAAACTGGCCAAGTAAAAGATGGAAACACGTGTGATAAAACAATATTTATTTGTGAGAAATCGTGTGGTGGGAGCAATTAATGTTTTAAATATTGTTAATATCAATTAATGTTTTATTTCAATTAATATTTTTATTTGTGCCTACGAATTTAAAATTATTATTTAGGTATAAGTTTACTTTATTCTTACGATGAAGAATTTCGAAATGCATATTTTTGTGTTGAATATCGAGTCATAAACACAATTTATAAATTATCAAAAATTACAAATATGTAAACACCGAATGAAAATCAACATGATTTTTTAATTTATCGTTTTTTTTTTTTTTTTTTTATAATAACCATACCCTTGCTTTTTCGTACAAGGTGGTTGGGTGGGTTAGTTGCATTGATGTGGGGCTAATTTATCCATACATACATATTATTTACCTTGTATAGATTCAGCTCTAGTTTCTCTGTAAGCGCTTTTCACCAATATAATACAAGTGCCTGTTTTGATCAGAGAGAATTAAAAAAGTAGCGTAGGTCTCAATTTTTAGTTTTGATTGTAATACAATTTAGGGTTGTAGACAGACCTTAGGCCAGTGCCAAGCAAGGGCGACGCAGATCAATTGATTGGATTTTCCCAGTACGATTGACTTAGCTCCAGACACGGCAATCGATTGTCTCTGCGTACCGTACTTTCTTTTAGAAGGGCTTCCCTTATGCCAGTGTTACAACCGAAGACCTAACTCAATTAAATCCGTCCCAGCAACTCGAAACGTCAGGTTCAGTCGTAACGATAAATCGCACTCCCGTTTGAATTAAACCTTAGTCATTATTACAGTATAAGAATTAATACTATACGACAATAATTAATATTGGCGAGCAAACATTAAGGAAAACTTTAATAACGCGCGATAAAATTTACAATTCATTAAAAAAAACAGAATTAAGATAAGTACTAAAAAGTTATAATTCCCCGAATATGGACTTTTGCTAATTGAATTAGTATATGTACACAATTACGATCACTATTTAGAAATTAAAAAAAATGATAAACCAACACAATTTGAAAACACCTCAGAGAAATAATAAATATAACCAGTAGAAAAAAAAATAAAAAATATAACACCCTGCGGGATTCGAACCCGCGCACCATGGGATTCGGGCCCATATACTCTAACCACTAAGCTATGTGTGTCCTATATAATTCCGACGAAGTTAACTGGTGTTTTTACAATTATCACTGAAGCGCTTCCTAAATATCGTTAATTGTTGGGCCAGTCGGCTTTTGTATTTCGCCGGCTAGACGGCAGCGACTTGCCTGCGCGGTATAGTTTGTGCAAACTACTTTTAGGTACAGCACTTTTCGGTTTGCGCGATCTACAGTTCTCCCATCCATACACACATGCTTTCCTAAACAAACCGGTTTGCACAGGTAAGCTTGTGAAAGTCTAAGCTGCGTTTTAAAAAATCAAACTATTAATAGGTAATTTGACCTTAATTACTAGCCGGTGTCAGGATCTCTTTTTTTTTTTTTTGCTTAAACGTAATTGCACTTGCTTTATTTTTCTTATGTGTTTTCAAATTATTTATGTTCAATGAAGAATGTCGTTGAATAAAAAAAATAATTAAATGATAAACACGTTATAAACATGTCATTGTTATAGACAGATGAAGAATTTTCTCTGCTCATTGCGTCAGGGTCAACTAAATATTATATAAAATACCGGGGTTTTTTAATTCAAATCATCTATTAAACTGTCTTAAACCTTAGTAGTATTTTATTAAGTTAATGACTGAAATTGATTAAGGTTAGAAAAACAACAAATCCATTATTGATCCATTCGACTCAACAGTAATGAATTCCACAATTATGTCATGATTATATTTTCTACAGAGTTGCCGATAACGACCACGTATAATTATTTGTTATTTAGTTTTTGTACGTTTACGTAATATATTATTATACATAAGTAAACCATTCTAAAGTGGTACCATATTAATATGTCAATAGTGATTCTCAGTTGTATTGGAGTTGTTTTCTAGCATTGGAACAGGCATGGTAGCAAACAATAAATTCCAATCCATCTGCGAATTGCTCATGATGTCACTGTAGAATGGCTCTAGTACACGTACGTCTTAATCAACACAAAAACGGAACTAGACAGTGACTACAGGTAAATATTTCCCATTTTTTCGTTCAATTAGGATAGGATGGACAGACAAACGTAATAGGTATTATTATACATAAATGTTTTACAAGAAAAAATCCACATTCAGTAGGAATATTAGATTGTTTTAGTTCCACATCACTCGTGCCGCACCACCCCGGGGTGGAGTTGGTCCCTGCGTGGCCTCATTAAGTCGCTTTCCAAATTCGATCTATTCTATTTACATTATATGTTCAACGCGATCAGACCACTTTAGTCGGTATGATTTTGCATGCTGTATAATGCATACTATGTGGTTGGCCCATTTATAGTCCCATTCCACTCCTTATCTCCTCACCCACCTCCTACCTTCCAGTGTTATTGTTACAAGACAATCAATAAGCAATTACGGATGATGAGAGACGGTGTTACAAAGAACATTCAGTTGCATCTCGATAGCGGGCGAGTGCGGGCTTCTAATAGCTTTCCGTCGCTTAAGTGATTGACTCAATAGATACAGACTCATTCAGAATCTATCATCATCATTCATACACCCTCACATATAATCCATAAAATTGTGACACAAAGTGCGTGAGTGTACGAACCGGGTGATCCAAAACAACAATACCGATACTCGAGTGAAAGTTGAAACCAGACCACGGAGCCATCATACATCATCACAAAGGTCAGTGTCTGGCATCATGTTACATCGCCCCCACCCCTAGATCCGACCTTCTCATCTTCCCTAAAAATAATTACAGTCCACTTAAAAAGCTCAACCACTATGTATTACCGATTCTATAGTCCTGTGAACTGTGAAGGTTGGGAGTCGAATGGCATTAGTCTATACTATAAACTAACCCACTTTCTTTAAATTGTATATCTATAGTTGACAAAAACACGTATTTTTATTAAAATCCCAGTAGATATAGACTCGCAGCATATAATATATCATATCAAAATAAATTTATTTCAAGTACATTCTGACCTAAATCAGTATCCAATCAAACACAATACAAAGATCCGGTGTTTTTAAACGCCATCTTGTTTTTATTTGCGAATAAGTTAGTATTGGTGCTTAGATCGTCATGGTCTAGGGGCGGCAGGTTATATGAAAGTATGGTGAGGCAGGCTGGTAATCAATTTGCGGCAAAATTTCCACGTTAACATGATATTATATGGGTACGTTATAATGACCAAAGGAAATTCTCCGTGATGCCTGGCATTTTTTTTATCGCGTCGCTATTTCTCGTAAGTTGTCGACTATTGTTGGCCTGCTTCATTCAGTTGTATGAGAAAGCCGATTACTTGTCCCTCTTTTTATTTAATACCTCTATGGTCATGATATTAGATTACTTCTCAAAGCTGCGCGATATGTTTACCAATCAACGTAATTATTATTTTCTATTTGCATTTTTATGCGAGTTGGGTGTTTCGGTGTAGTATAGACATTACTAGCTGTGGGCATTCGCTGCGCGGGCAAATTTTATTTATTTATTTCCCTGCGACGATATGGTTCGTTACGTTTTGTATTTTTATTTAGTCTGTGGCGCAATTTTTTTTACAATGCTACAAATCAAAATGCGCGGCTTACATACTTCGATCCGAGGGTGTATAAATAACGCAGGGAGTATTTGAAATGGTACGGCTGTTCGCGTTTTAAATTTAAACTATCGTAATAGAAGATTACACAAAGAAATGCTGGAAATTTATATCAAATAAATTCTTCAGGCTTATATGATATATTCGTCAGAACTAACATAATTTGTGGGTATATTTTAAGATGTATAGAACAATACAATAATATCGGATATTTAGCTATAAGAGATCACATTAAAGGAGGATATTATGCTTCGTTCGCGAAAATAACGCTTCCTTAAAAACATAATAAAAATTGAAATGAGGTAAGTATAAGTATAAATGCATATTTTTCAAATAGTTAGAGAGTGTTACAGGGGGTGAGAATATATTTTAATGAGAAAATCGTGCAAAATAATAATAATCGTAATTGGAAACATATCACAAGACGAAAAAAAATCCCATATAGGTATATGTGGTAACATTAATTGCTACTTAAATTAACAATAGATAACACATGGTAGGTAAATACGTATTAATAAACTCAAGATTCAATACCAACCTGTAAAAGTAAAATTTTCCAGCGTTAAAAATTTAGGCTTTATAATTTATCTACAGTTCTTAGTTCATTTAGTTTTTAATTGAGTCATTCTATAGTAGTCGTAGGTATGGTTGACTATGTTGATGGCTGTTTCGGTCCAAGCCTCCGTTATTACATAGATTTATCGCAATCTTGAAACATTACAAAGAATAAATCGTTTCGTTTAAAAACCATTATAATGAAGATCTACAAATTCTACAGTCTACGTCTACACTTACATACCAGTTATAATGATGAACTACCTATTCACTGATCGAGATGAAAAGACATAGGTATACATATGCCATAACTTTTTTCAATATAATTAAGGATGGACTGTGATTATCTGTAATAAAAAATCAGTCGTTTTATTACTTAATATAAATTCCTAAATGTAAAGACATCTGGCAAGTAGGACGAAAAAGCTCTCCCGCCTGTTAACAAAAGCTTTCACGGACGTAAACATAAAACAAATAAGCTTGATTTTTTTCCCAAGTTAAAATAAAACATTCAAATAGCCCAAGAGAAATAATTTACATTAACAAAAGAAATTAAATGGAAAAAGAAACTCGGGAAGACTAAATAACTGTGATATTTTTGAGGAATTGAGCTAATTCTTTTCACAAAAAGAAGGGGAATTTACACATTTTTCATTAGGTAGATACCTACTGTATTAATGTCTATTAAAACGGATGGTTAATTATTGTGTCAATACTCAATAGAGACAAATATTAATTTATTAGTTATTGAATTGGTAATATTGGGAATATATTAAAATAGCAATTTGTGAAATAATGTTATTTTTAATATTGATTTAGGGTAGCTCTATACTTTAGTTTTTTTAGAACATGGGGATTGTTATGTAAATTCGTCGTTTAATAAAGTGATCGAATAAGACATTATTTATAAATTAAATAACACACAATATGTAGTAACTACAACTTTACTCTTGTAGACGATGATTAGTACTGGTTAGTTGGGACAAACTACCTTATTCTTAGGTCAATAATTATTATAAAGCAATCATTATTCGTAGGATGTTTATCACACTTGAATGGTCAAAGACATAGCTTATAATTAGTATCTTTAGAATTATCTTCAAATATATTAATCTTGCCCATTTTTTGAATAATAAAATGCCTAATTCTTGTCAAATTTGGGATCACAGAGATTATCAATATAATTTTTTATCGTAAATATTTCAATATAATAATGTCGATATAAATTCGAGTGCTTAAAGTCAGACGTTATCTACAAAAAATTGTTTTTTTTTTTTTGAGATAACGTTATTTTACATTTACGGCTACATGATAGTCAAACAACGTTATGTCAATTTTTTCTAATTTCTTATTAAATCGTCAGTAAAGTTTAACACTAACTACATAAGTAACCCTTGTTTTCATATTTTTAAAAAACTATCCCTATAAATTTTAACATCATCATAAGCAAGATAAATGTACAATACACAATAAATTATAAAATATTAACATTAGGTTTTAAATAAACATTTCCCTTGTTGAGTAAAAAGAATCTAAAATAACGATTTCTGGCTCTCCTGTAAAGTTGCACTTTTGTAGATAGTGTTGTTTGACACTAAGCCCTCGAATTATACTGATGGTTTTATAAATGCGTTTAAAAATTAATAAATGTAAAAAATCTTGACACCACTGCACAGTTATGTACTAAAATATGACTATATTCTAAAACATTAGAGCGAGAGGTTTAAAAGAATACTATTTTATGTATTAAAAATACCTAATGCAGTCATCAAATGTTTAAAATAAATATAAAGGATAATAAGGCTTATGTAAATAGATTTTCTGCAACGTTTAAGGTATGTCCAGGATCATGCTTTGAAAATAGAAACAAAAGCTCCATTTTGACCCACGCTGAGCACGTCCGCCCTTAAGAGGACAGAGATAATTTTTATTAGAAGGTTCAGAATGTCATAAATTCATAAGTTATTATGATAATGACTAATGATAAACCAAACTGAATGATTCTAATTGCGCCACAACGATGACAGTAATTTCCTTGAATCGGTATCTACATAATATAATATAAGGTATCGTCCTTATTTAATCTCTTACGCTCATGGCTTAGGATCGTGACCACCTTTGAATTTTGTCAACCTTTGAGCGACCAAGACTTTCATCTCTCTCGATCTTCCGCTTCTCTCAGGGCAGAATGAACGGTGGCCCCAGTCAGCTCATTCACTTGGTTGCTCCAGCGTAGTAGTACTCAGATATTTTCCGCCTAATTGGCATCACCAATGGTTGGCTCTGCACCTAAGGTGGTCGAATAACTTACTTATGCTCTTGGTTTTTAGATAGATTACGACAAATAAGAATAATGGAAGCTTATTTATTGTGAACAAACCGACCAGATTAAAGGCCAGGTTAGTATTCCACATAATACTGCATGTCGCATATTGGTTTAGCGGATAAGCGATTCTGTCCACGCGTCATATGCGAGCGTCATGATTCGTTTCCACACCTCCGCGGGCCGCCATCGTGGCAATACCTATGCAAATTTTATCGAGAGGCGACCATGTTTGTTTTCGGTTAAAAATGGATGAAAAAGGAACAAGCGAAAAGTGATGCGACTTTTTTGTAAAGCGTGGGAAGTGCAAGTGCTTTTTTCTTTCATTTGTCTATTCTTGTTATTCGTCGTATTGTGTTGGTGCACATGTGATCGAATCATAAAGCTGTGACTTTTAGAAGGTTAATATTTATGGGATAACACAATACAATACAAACTATTATTATTTATCAGTGCCCTGTATGCGAGTAATATTATAAATAGCCTTATTGTGTTTGTCAAAGTTTGGTTAATATTTGGTTAATTTTAACAAAAAATTACAATATTTCGCGCTTTTCACTATTTTTCCCTACTCCCAAAACTCTCTCCATTCTTCTCGGTACGTAGTTCTTCGCTGCGACGTACCTACATCCACCGAACTTTATGAGTTCGCATATCTAGCGGGTTGTCTGGGTTTTCCTTCCTGTAGTCAAAGGTCTCTCATTTTGAAGCGTCAAGAGTTTCGCCTTTCACCCTTCTCTAACAGCTACAGGTGGGCTACACTGTCCTAAGACGGGCACCATCTCCATAACCCGCGGACGCCACGTGGAGTTTAGAGATAGAATTTGTCTTGAATTGGTCTCAATATTTTATAGAAGTACGCATACCTATTGGCATAATAGTAATAATACTTCATCGAGGCCGCAACCAATCATTTCCAAGAGATAATTTAATTAAGATAATAACAATACACTGGTGTTAGTTAGTTAGTAATTTAGGCTGGTGCTACAGACTAATCGGGTCTATGGCCGACTGCACAACCGTTCTATAAGAAACTCTATCCCGAACTATTTCTTTCTCTCTCTCTCTCTCTCCAATCGGTCACACTCAGCCTCTCTACGTCCCATTACGCGTTATCCGAAGGGCTAGATGCCAAGTGGGTGCCTACAGGGGTTCCTTCATAAACTTTAAGTACAGCTCTAAATCCATCGCACCTAACAACGTGACCGGCCCGGCCCATCTGAGCCTTCGCGCCCTCAAGACATTCGACTATATTGGGCTTAAACTGTATAGGATTCGTACAACTGCAACACCTTTAGTTTTCTTTGACCAGTCGGAGTATTCTTCGGAGAATTTTGTTTTAGAATAGTTCTCCATTTGTTTCTTCCGTCATGCTCCTGATTTCCATGCTCCTTACATAAAAAGCAATAATTGGTTTCATGGTCACGTTGTACCTATACCCGGAATTTTGTCTTTGGACAGTAACGTGAACCTGAATAAACTTATAATTCTGAAGAACGTTGCATTTCCACTCTTCACCATGCTGCGATCTTGTTCTGTGGTAACGCGGATGTGCGTTGCGGAATTTGCATAATATGGCTTATACGCGGTTTTGTTTAGAGCTAGGTAGGTATTAATGTAAGCTGTAATGTTGTAACATGGTAGTATTGGAATCTAATCAAATAAACTTACCGTTGGGCGAAACGTGTTTTTATAATGTTTATTCTGAACGAGTTCAGAAAAATTTATTTAAAAAAAAATAGTTAATCGCAGATGCTTAGAACCAGAAATAAACGGTTGTTGTACAAAATAATATATGGTTGGGCTAAATATAGTGGCCGTCATCCCTCATTTCCCTACCTACCTCACATCCTTATTTATTATTGTCACAAAACCAGGCAACCAGCAATTACGGGTCATGAGACGACCGTGATTGCCAATAACATTCAGTTAATTCAAGTGACATCAAGAAAGCGGTCGCGTTGCGAGCTTGTGATAGCGTAGCCGTCGTTAACTACCGAGTGACTCAAAACGCAAATGTTTGAACCTTTTTGCGCTAAATCTGATACGGTGTGAGCGAACGACGCGTCTATCGTATATCCTAACCGTTTCATCATCATCATTCATCAACCTCATATGTATATCATCCATCAAAAGTGTACCGTCCGTTTACCAATGCGTGAGTGCGTGAACATCAAACCGGCTCCAGCGCGCGCCAGCCCCCTCAACATAACCCCCCCTAGATCCGTAATCCACCATCACCTTCGAATTACAGTCCACTACTAAAAGCGCCACCAATATATTATATACCTACCTAAAAGGTTAAAAAGAGGTATCGCGGAGGTCACACTGTAATTAAAAGAAGTGTTACACAAATATAACACAACAGTTTAAACAGATCAAATAATTAACAATATTTTATTATAATATATGCGACTGAGGCGGAATAGGAAAATTGTTAGCGACTGCAACACATTTGCAACAGCTCTCGGAGTCTTCTAATGCCCATCAAAGAGCAATATACAATGCGATTCTCGCTAAAACGGATCTTTATGGTGTAAGGGTAAATCGCGTGTGCAAAGTATTTTAGTATGTGCCAATAAAGAAAGAGCGGGAACATTTAAATCCGCAATGGCCGTCTTCCGTGAGCTTTCTCAACGTAACCTAACCTGCTCACACGTGAATGATTGAAATGTGGTGCTTAGACAGTGGTGGAACAAAAATGATAGAAGGCACGAGTTGTACACAATCAAAGGTAGAATTTTCCATAATTCAGTATTTACGAGTGAAGCGGATAATGAAAAACATGAATATCTGCGAATAAAAGTTAATAAGGTACTTAATTGACTACAATTAGTGCTATAAGTTGTCAGAAAAATAGTTTAAATATTAGATTAACGTTGATATTTTTTGAGAAACTACGTTATGTTAACTATTTTATATACACAAATACCTATATCAGAAACTTGAAACAAAAAATGTATCTTAATATTTTATCTTATTCTTCAATAGTGATAGATAACATAATATTGTGTATTAAGCGTTTCAAGCTCAGTGTAAATGCAATCAACTCACAAGTACCTAAGTCAACTAGACATGGTAAGTATTATGATGAATTTGATTGAGGAATGAGAAAAAAATGGAATGGACAAGTATAATATGAAAATAGTGTGATCAAAAGATTTATTTGTGAAAACCGTGACCAAAAAAGACTAAGAGGCAATTGAGATTATTTTTCCTGAGACCCCATCTGTGGAAATTATCAGTACGCACGTGACTCAATAATGATACGAACGCAGCAAGTGCATGTAAAAATATCGTAAACACAGAATTATAGATGCTATCGTCTTTAACGACTACCATAAAGAACGAGATTTACACTTTGTGGTACAAATGGCTACCACTCGCGGTGCTGGACACCCGCTGCTTATGATATTCCTCCCAAGACAAATCATCTCATCAATCAAATTTCTCTATGCAAGCATTCCACAGATGGAACAATATTAATGTGAATATATATTATTATGTATTCAATTATCTACCACGACTCGCTATCATTCGATTGAGCAATACGTTCCAACTTTGAAATGTGGCTGACAGATAAAATTGGTAGGAAATGAGAGCTATTGTCACGGACATAAAATATTTAGATTTAGATCATCATATTAGTGTAATACGAATTATTTTAATGGTTGTGAATTTAACCATTATTTACCCATTTAGATTTACCCATTTTAACCATTAGAAATATCAATTTACTGATATATTAACGTAAAATTATCATTATTCAATGTAATGAGGTACCTACCTAGATACTATCTACCTAATGATTTTAAAATCAGAAAAAAAATGGGACAGGTGTATTATATTATAGCTAGAAAGACGTTATATAAGATATGTTTGTAATATAATCACATAGTGTTATTGGACATGGGTACATATTATGAAAGGTGTGCATTTGGATTTGAATTATGCATGTTAGATAAAGTTGACATGTCATCATCATTTATGGCACTACAGCCCTTGGTGGCTCTTGGTCTTCCTCCAACCTGGAGGATCCAGCGCCGAAACTCTCCAATTCCTTTGACCGAACATTTTTAAATCTCCCGGGGCACAGGCCAGCCAAAGTTTACATGTAATTTTATGAATAATTAGATCCAGGACGTACGTATTTGTAATATCCTAGGTACACTAAATGATTATCAACGCTAAGCATTATAAAAACTCATTTTCTCATTTATTTTATAAAGTAGGTAAAATAACACGCCCGCTTCAAAATGGAGTATATAGAACTTCCCACAGTGACAGTCTTTATTGAAACATTTTCATATCCATTTGATCGACTTATTCATACCATGCTCTAGGGGCCGTACGTGTGAGATTAAAAAATTCTTTATAAACTATTTAACCGATGTTCCACCATATAGCGTATAGCACTGTTTGTGACGTAAGCAATCTGACGTCACACGTCATTCAAAATGGCTACTTCATCTGTCACTTTCAAATGTCATTTTAATAATGCATTTATAAGTTTGCCATTATTTGGACACCATGACACATTATGACGCCACATCGTGACGTCGCTAAACAACGAATTACATTTGCACTCATGTATACAAATGAGCAGTATACAACCTATAAAGAATTTGGGAATCTCATGCATACGACCCTAGGTCTAGATACTAGCTGGGGGATTCTCATTGGCAACCTTCAATATTCCGTCCATTAATTAATTAATAAAGTGGGCAAGAAATAAACGAGGCTAATTTGTTTTTATTGTCGACAGTTGCTATCTCCAACAGTGTTTATATCACGCCAGTTGTATTACCACGTCTCGCTCGGCGATCTTTCACTCTTCTTAATTATAGTCAAAATTATGAAACTTTGCGTATAATGTTGTATATTATTAGTGTTAGTTTCATTGTCTGATCAACAATGATACGTATGTAAAAGTAAGATTTATATCAACCCTAGTAAATATTTTATGGTGTTGCCATAATATCATTGATATTTTTTTTACGTTTTTGGCATGAAATTATGCTCAATAAAGAAAGAATGCATGTTACCCGCCTTATAACAGGGCATGTAATGAATCTTGTCGTAAATCTATCAGATCGCCCACCTACTATGATCTTCAGTTTTGTCTTACAAGCCCAAGACAAAACCGGAGTCCGTTGACCAATCAAATAGGTCAGTCAAACACGCTTGAACGATGTTCAGAATTTCAAAATTAAAAAATATAATATGTGGTTAATTTTTTCATAAACTTGCCATTGTGTATAATTAATTAGGTCAAAAATTATTTATTATTATGAAAGCGGATTACATATTATTTACATTGAAGTGTACTTTATTTGAACAAGACAACAAACAAATATAAATCATAATGTTACGTTATCGCTTGAATGGAAAGGTAGCCTAACTAGTAGCCAATGATATTGCGTAGCCATTTAAATCAACTGCCGCAACGCCCAATACTTCTTGCTGATTCAATCATGGTACATATTATTGTACTGGCCAGATAATTTAAAAATAATACTGGGCAATGATCATTGTCCAATTTACTTTATCAATTAACAGAGTTTTCAACTGTATGTATAGAGTTAGCAAATACGTCTTTAATAACGACAATTTTTCAATAATTAAATAAAAATAAAATAAAGACCATACAACCACGATATTTTAATACCGTACTTATTTGGACAGCAGAAAATCCATAACAGCAGAATAATATGGTCAAAAATATGATTTAAAATTATTCATTACAATATTATAATATCAACATGGAATAACCTCGAACACACATCTATTTATGATGAGTATAATATGGAGTTTTTTGGAAGTAAAACGTCTATATTCTACATACGCGTAAAATATATAGGTAAAGCTACATATTTACCTGTTTTGAAATGTATATAAATCAACACATACTTAATGGGATTTTCAATATATAATTCGTCAACAAAGTTCTAACTTGTCGTAAATGAGATATGCATATTACGTTCGACTTGAAGATTGAAGATTGCTTCGAAGTACTTATATATTATGTAATCTTGTGAAATAATGATACCACCACTTGGCATGGAGAGATATACGACGTGAAAAGTGAGAGAGGGATTGAATGGATAAGGGAACAAACGAGAAAATGTGATGTAATTAAGTAGGTATGCTAAAACCCTTTAATGGATATGGCTGGACACAGTTCATAACGTGGCTAAATGAATGCGATAATCCCTGGATTATCCAGTGGTACCTGGGGTATATAAGAACAAATAAACGCCGCCACAAGGTAGGTACGCTGCAGTGTTGCCATGTCTACTGAAATTTCAGTAGATCTACTGAAATTGTGGTCAGGAAAAGAAGAAATTATGATATTTGTGATGAATAAAAGTCACTTTTACATGATATTTTAAAAGACACTTGTGAGATTATGTCAATATGCACGCTTTCACCAAACACACTTGTTGAATTTCATACATTTTTGTCAATCTACTGATATTTTGAAGAAAAAAAATCAAAAAATCAACTGAATTTTGAAAATTTGAAAAACACTGGTACGCTGGTTGACGAAATATTAACGTTCCATAGACTGAAGCCGTACGCGGTTTAGAACCGTGTGCCATACTAAACTTATGATTTATGTTCATGGATATATATTTTCACAAAGTATTATAACCATCTGATCGTATCCGTTTATACTGTTTATACCATACACTTACAAACTTAGTGAAAATATATTTTCATGAACAGAAATCATAAGTTTTGTAGGGCACACGGTTCTAAACAGAATAGAGTTTCAGTCTATGGATGGCGTCTAAAAATATATTTTTCTCATAAAGATAGATGGATTGCAATCGGTTACCTTTGATATTTTACATTTCTAATTTGGTTAGATTTATTAAATGTGTACTTTTATTTTGGATTGAAAACGTAGGAGGATATACAAATTATTTTAAAACAAACATCTTGCATACATTGATGATATTAAAAGTGTGGGATTTAACAGCTAAATATACCTACAAGATGATCAATTTTATTGTGTTTCATTTTGTGAATCATAAATTTACAACTAATTTACGACGTTTAAGATAATATTTTATTTTTATTTAATTTATAACGTTAGAAAAAATAAATAATAATATGTCAAAGGTACGTAAAGGATATAACTTTTTTTATAATGTTAAATAATTGTCATTATTACAACATGCATTTCCTCTAAAAAAAAATGTGTTCAAACCGTATTAATAAGACAAAGAAGCAATATAAAGAGTAAATAATATACAAAACATATAATATGTAGAGATGTAAACATACCACATGTGAAGTTGACAGAAAATACAGCGACGCCGAGCGAGTAGTCAGTATGAATAAAACGGCAATGATAATTAAATTTACCCTATGTAATTCGTGCGCAGTAAAGAAAATCGCAATCTGCGCATTTTCAAGGTTAAGTTGTTCCACTATAAGTACGCCGAATGAGTTAATTAGATCATATTTTAAGAATTTATAAAACACCAACTCAACTAAATGTCAACTTAAACTCGTCACCAAGTAGGTGTAATTTATTAATATCCGAAGCGATTAGGTTGAATAGAGATTGCCACACTCCCAATTCGCAATCACCAGTGGCAGTTCAATTCTGCACATTGGGAGAACAAAAAAAATCATACGCCCGATTTCTACGATAGTTATCAGGAACACACGAAAATACTGCCAAGAATGGCAGAGTTCTCATTTTCACCGGGTATAAGTTGGAAAAAATACATGATCAAACTTAATATAGATATCTTCTAGCGTCTACAATACAGTGTTTAAACATTATATTCCTAGGAAAAAGACATTAGGATAAAGTCCATAATATAGCCTCGAGTAAAGGAGTCTCAAGAATTCGCAAAAACGATAAACACATTTAATGAATCGTTCATAAAACATTTTCAAAGAAAAAAATAGGGTCGTCTTTCTGATGACCAGTAAACGAAAATAATATGTCAGTATTGTAACGCTCTGAGGGGAAACTGGTTTCGGTCAGAAACAATGCTTTATATGCATATGACGATATGGCATAGGACAATCATGATAAGAACGGTATCATCTTCTCTCACGAGAAGATCCGCTTACAAATTCACTCCCAAGGATGGGATTGTATTCAAAATATTACTTATTTACATGAGAGAGTCACATATCCTATGTCAATGTCTAGTTTGACTTATAGATGAAGGCACCTACGAGTATCAAAAATAATGCATTAATGGACTATGCCCTAGTCATCATGTTGTCATATTATGATGATATTAATTATTACCTACAGCATTGGTAGGTACATTTTCACTTTTAGTATTAAAAGCAAATAATACATAATATTAGAAATATTACGTGTAAAGTGCACATATCAGGGTAATACAGACAAACTTGGATAACTGTAAACTAAACGAAAAACTATAAACTTTTACCGCCTAAAGAAGTTTTTAATGATCGTTAAAAATGTGGATGTGAAAATAGATTTTAAGTTACGTCAAATGGTGAAAAAATGTAAATAAAAAAAATTAGTTAGGTTGGATAGGGCTAATGTTTAATTATATCATTATCAATATCTGGCAGAACGCACTAACTGGAGAATACTAGTTTTGAGTAATTTGACTTTGAAGTTGTTGAAATGTTTGAAATGGTCTATCATGTGAGTTTATTAAGTAATCGTAAAAAGGATGACTTTAAAATAAAGACTGTTTATTTATTAAGAAGGTTTCCAGACGGTAAAGTTTGAAATAAGGAACATTTTGGTATAACTAACTCAATATGTCATTTTTTCGAATTAGTGTCTTCTGCCAGAACAGTGACGATATGAACATAACTTGAAAACATCTCATGATAACCACTACAAAAAATCCATTAAAAAATACGACATCCGACGGAACTTGAACCTGTGTAATAGACACATGTTCAATAAGAAAAACTAAACCGGTAAACCTAAAGTTGTAGTCGGCCAGAACCAAACGTTTAATGTTCAACGATTCCATTCTGTGTGCGATAGTGGTAGTACTTACTATCAGAAATGAGGAGGTAAGAAAATGGAGGATACAACCTCTCATCACTTCTAATGTGATAAATGTGAATGAATATGCGTCAGAGATCTTGACTTCGCCATGTGCTGCCGAAATTCATGTGATCTGCGTTTTTTTCAGGCTTACCTAACTACGGCGTCCTGAAAGGCCACTATTTTTTATATGTAGGTACGGTAAAGATACTATTATGCTGGTATGCTATGGGAAAACGTTAGAATACTTGTGGCCTATCTACAGGGACACATGGGGGCGTGCCTTTGTATATTGGATAATATTATGTTCCATCTACGTGGATAAAAAAATATCTCTATAGAGCTTTCTTCATCGACTTCAATTTGTTTCTCATGATAAGAAGTTTCTCTTCTATGACGACAATCCTTATTAGGATTTGCGTTTCGTAATTGCATTATTAACAAATTTTCTTCTCTTTAAATTTCCTTTTTATGACGTGAAACATTTTGTACTTGCCACTTCTCATATCGTAGACCGAGTGTTCGTTAAATATATTATTCCATTCGATGCGGTTGGTAGTTTGTTTGATAAAAGACGTCGTTGGTACAAATATGTACTTTGAAAGAAAATGTTATATACTATTCTGAAATGCTTCTATGGGCGATTTGAATTATTGAGATACTTGGCGCGCTTTCTCGATGCGTTCGACCTTTGTCAACATTCCATTTCCAAAATGTTATTGAATGATTGCAGAGATCTTCTTTTAGTGTAGCTGTCACATTGGAGGGAAACAAATTGTTTTACAAATTCAACTGACAAACAACTTCGTGACAAATTTATTCCACAAGTTATACGGGCATCCTTGTCTCTAAAACGGCAGATGAGCGAGAAAGGCGTACTCTATTTTAAATCACAAAAGATATTGTTTCAACTTTAAAGGAAAGTTTTCAGTTTAAGTTCACGCACGCAGAAAATATTTTATACTTTATTTTATTAACTTTGCACCAAATTGAATAAAATTTCCAACGGTCCTAGAGTAAAAATCGTTTATTATCAAATTAAAGTAATCAATTAGAATATGTTAAACTAATAGTTTCGTATATTTTTAAGTCTATAATAACCAGAAAAAAATCTAACATGAATGTACGATTTATGTAGACATCAGTCAATCGTCACGTACTATGTGAACTCTTAAGTTAGATGCAGACTTGAGATTGGGTCTATCGTTTGGGGCACACATCAGTTGAAGACTCCTTTACTTTCGGCTGTATGGATATTATCAGTGGCTCTATATGAGTGACTTTCTCTTAGGTATGCTTACATACTGCAGCTTAAAATTTAGAAGGGATTTTTATTTAGCTACATATTTTTACCGACTTATACGCGGCGTAAATTTGAACTCTGCCATTCTTGGTGGTGTTGGCTTGTGTGTCTCTGATAATTAATTACCTTAGGAATCGAGGGCATCCGTTGTTTGTTTTTCCAAGGTGCATAACTAGCCTGCCACTGGTAATGCCAATTGGGAGGGCAATAACCATGTTTAATGAAATCGCTTCGGATATTGATATATTCCACTTACGTGAGGTGAATTTAGGTGGACGTTGTTTTATAAGTTTTTAAGATAGGAACTATCAATAGTTCACCCTGTGTGCTTCCATCTATTTTTATTTTTGTTGTTTAATTTTATTTCTTTTCTTATGTTATTTCTTATTTTATCACTGTTTGTATTACGAACTCACATGTTGCTGTATTTTTATTTTTAAAATTGTTACTTATTTTATGTCATGTCGTGAACGCTTTGAATTTGTAATTTGTTATGTTCACCATATGTAAAAATAAATAAATTTGATTTGATTTGATTTGATAAGTTATTGAGTAAAAGCGTCGTGTGCCAAAGTGCAGACGACACTCACGCTATGTTCGTCGAACCATATATCTATATGTTGCATAATAAGTATATGATTAAGAATATTGTTCCAAAAGTTATTCTTATATGAAGCATTACAAAAACCCTCTCGCGATTTTGACATTTTCTTTGTATCTGAAAAATACGTATTTTGTTGTCACATTATTGTAGGTAACTACATCGATTTTTCAACGAGCATAATATTAATAATATAGCCACGTTGGGCATTTTTTTTCCCTTTAGGTATGTACATATTTTTTAGTTGAATATATGGCCAAAAGTTCAATATTAATTATCAAAACAACGGATAAATGTAAAAAAATGTATCATAAAGAGGCCGAGAGAATAATATTGAGATCAAAAGTTTGAAGTACCTACCTATTTTATTAAAATCACACTTAAATTTGCCATTTTGAAGTAGGTACCTACTCTTAGCATCTTCTACTATTCAACTAGAATTATATAAAATATTGTATTACTATACATACGTACCTAGGTACATAGTCGTACAGCTAACGTTGTTTGGCATCCTGCAAAAACCATAACGGTAGATAGGTACATTTGGCCAACTTACTAGACATGTCTTTTCATATGAAAACCATCAAAATATACGTAAGAATAGCCTTAGTGTGAATTTAATTATGTTGGAATAATGTATTTGAATGTTTGAAATAGGCTTCTCAATGAATGTCCATTGAATTGCCATCAACTATTTTATATATCAAACGAGACAGAATCCTTTTGAAGGTATAGCATTGCATTAGCCAGTTATAGCGACGCTTTATATGCTTACAGATTTAAAAAAATATAATAATGCGTGGCGTATCCAGGGAAAGAACTTATTAGGGGAAATATTCGTTAAGGACCATTTAATCCTTTTAGTGTTCAATATTTTTTTTATATGACCGATTATCGTCCTAAAACATTTGTCCGTTCAAAATCCATATCGAAACCTTTTTTATGTTTCCTTCCCAACAATATTTTTTCTCCGCGAACGGATGACTTATCCGCGAAAACAATAGTATCTGTCCAGAAACCGAGTGGAGATCTTGTTACTTTAGCGTTTCTTGCAAACGTTTCATTCAGGTTACAGATCTTTTGTTAAAGCTTTAATTCCCCACTTGTGACAGGTGATACGTACAGTTTCTAGCTGTCTGTTAAATAAGAACTGCATCCGCACCCTCTAAAACTCTATGATGTTTTGCGTCGCAGATGTGATTCAATCGGTATTAGAGACTTGATTTCCAGGACGATCCTTTTTATATACAAATCGAAAACTGTACTATCAGTTGGCACGCATGCCGTGTGTTCGCCACCGCTGGCGTAAACAATCTACAACAGATAATCTTTGTAACAAATACTCAACTCGTGTCATTTTCGTAAGTATATAATATTTATGCTTCGGTCTCGAAAAAGAGCAATAAACGATGAAAATTTTGCAAGCCATTCGGCGAACAACCGGCAAAGCGCGATATAACAATCACCATAGTTTGTAGTGAAGCGTTTTAATGTCTCAAATAAAGATGCAGTAAACATTTTACATCGTTATTAAACTTTACGATACAGGTGTAAAAGATTAATTCCGGAATGAAATGCATATTTCACGGTTTTATTGAAGTTTTCATTGTTATATAGGGTAAATGCACTGGTATCCGGACAGTTAACTATTTTCTCACCTTATTTTCGATTATCTTTTCCATTTTTAGAAGAAAACAAAATATGTTATGATTTATAAATGTTTACATATATATTCTTTTGGTTTATAAATATTTTAAAAATCTATATTTAGGTAAATTACTATCATATTTCTCATGTTAAGAAAAATGGTTGGTTTTTTTAGTCTCCGGACACACAATCTTAGTTTCCGGACGTACTATTTTTAGTGGTCGGACAGATTATTTCGTATAGAAAATAAGACAAGTATTGGTGTTAAAAAAATATTTTTTCACGTTTAAACAATTTTAGTTAATACAGTGATGCAATAAAAGCAGAAATAGTTCACAATGAGCACTCAAGCAACTGTTAACTTAAAAAAAAAACATATTTTTATTTATTAAATGTGTTTCTTTCATATAGTTGTGTCGAAGTAATTTTGAGTGCAAATTGAGCAAAGCAAAATGAAATAAAAAACTGAACTTCATAAATCAAATGGTAAAACTAATAAACATCTCAAGTGAGTTGACCAAATTTTGACATTAATTTATATTACATCCAAAAAATCTCAAACTGTGTAACTTTTGTTTGTGTTCTATAATATGCAAAGCAGGCTTACAAAAAAAAACATACTTGAGAACTGCTGGCAACTAAATTATTGCCATTGATAATTTTAGAAAGGTTCAACACTTCAGTCACCATAATTATATTTCCAAACACACTAAAATAAATTTCAATACTAATCCTAATCCCTTCTCTGACGAAAAATAAATGTTTTCAAGTGCTATTTTCAATCATAAATATAAAAGAGAACTAAGTGTAAAAAATCCATGCTTGAATCAAGCACTCTTCAGTAGTTTTACAGAGAAAAAAATGCTTCAGTGCTATACCCCCAACCCAATAGCCTGGATATGTGACTTAATGTCTAAACACCTACAAATCCGGAACCGTAATACGGGTGTCTGAGTGATTATACGGGTGATAAACATATTAATTTAGGTCTAAGTTTAAACAAAAATTACATACAAAATCTTTTAGTGATGCTTCACTATAAGATAACATAGACATTGTCCTGCATTTAAGGTGAAACCAACGAACACATCCATCACAGCCAATGTTCTTTAATAAACCATCCTCAACATCACTTTCTAATTCATCAGAACAATTTTGGCAAATCGCCTTTTTTGCTTTCCTTTTTTTTATTTTTATTATTTGTCTTCTCTTTTCTAAGGAAGACCTTTCATCTTCTATGAATTGCTGTACTTTTGTCATCCTTCACTTTTTCTTCTATGATATTCCTCCACGCTTCCGAAGAAATGGCGCTTGGTGCTTTGACAGTGTCTTATTATTCTATTTTTTACTCCCAAATTGAGTAGGTTTGGGGTAAAAAAGATGAGATTTTAATGTTAAATTGCTCACACTTGATAAACTGGTGCTTGCATTTGACGTACTCGTACCAGGTATTGGAGATAATTGTGTAAATACATAATAATTAATTAGAAAATAGCTTTGTCCGGTCATTCAATATTGAATTTTAGTCGCCGGACAGCAGGATCAAAATTATAAAATCGTGTCCGAAAACTAAAAATATTTACAATTCTATGTTTGTCCTTTTCTAACTTGTATAAAACCAAGCAAGCCTCGATGTGATACTGTACACACACAAATACTCAATGTCTCTTATAAATTTAGTGCCCGGACACTACGTCCGACAACTAAAAAAAGATAAAATTTTGCACTTTAGTTGCCGGACACCAAATATTTAACTAAATTTAACAAAATACATTATTTTTATCATTGAATAATATACAAGAACATATTACTGAATAATATGAAACATCTTTGAAGCGAATAAATGAAATAATCATAGTTTTAACGTACTTTTTGTATCCTTCGTTCACTAATTATTTTTTAAGAAATCGAATATTTTTTTTGTTGAGTCAGCATGTGCACCACTACTAATGTAATACTATAGAATGAATTCCTTTGTGCGTGACAAATATAATTTTATTGGTCAAGGAACAATACAGGCACAATATGTGAGTCATCCTTCATATGAAACTCTCATACTTTGCTTATTTTCGTTATATTTGTACAAAACTGTCCGTATACTGAAGCTGTCCGGGGACTAATGCAGTTACCCTACTCGTACTTGTACCACGGTGACAGGAGATTGCACGAAAGCATGTAATCATAAAATGTCTATGCCTGTATTTCAAAACGGTTTATGGAACGTTTGTCGACAATCTTCGACGTAAGTAGGTATGTATCTACATTTTTTTAAACATTTAATTGTGTAATTCTTAATTCAAGTGAATGTGTAAGAGGTTTGATCAATACACGACTTGCAGTGTATCTCTACGATGGCAGCGGCCGTGAGCATTAATCGTTGAATAATCGCATTTTTTTAAATCAGCCTTTTTCAAATACCATGTTGTTAGGATACAACGGTGTATCATCGACAGCTGGTAGGCGTGTCGCGAAATATTTAACCATTCTTATAAACAATCACAAAACATAATATGCAAATCAATACATTCGCTTTAACATGTAAGAATTATTAACTAGTTATCGACCAAAAAACTAATTCGTACAATTTATTATCATTAATATTATTTACAATTGGCGTAGAATTGTAATTATTTTATTAATTTTGTGGAAAAAAGTTTTAAAAAAATCATTTATGTACAATACAGATTCTTCCGACTAACGATGCTTTTGCATACAAGGGGGTGCGGCCTGTCACTACACACAATTCTACGCCCAACATTTATTAATTAACCACTAACTTGGTAAACCATATTGAAAAATAGATAGGTATCTCTGAATTTTAGAAATACTTTTGGTAAGGAAAATTATATTGCTGCGTAAGTAAAACGGTTAAAAAATTTCAACTAGATACAAGGTGGAAATAACCTTTAATTTATGTCTTCGTTACGAGGGGTCCGTGAGGTCCATTTTAAATTAGTAATAGGCAGGAAGTCCCTGATAATTACTGATACTAACTGAACTATAGTGGCTATAAACAAAGAATGTATTAGGTAGGTACAGTTTTATATACGGAATTCTTCATTCGACCATAAGGTACACATTTTGGAAAGGTAAATGTACCCGAAACGCTGCAGTGTCCCAAGGTGTTATTAAATAAATAAATTTGTTTCGAGTGAGTCAGTTGTCAGTCGCCCGGTCTCATTCGGGTCAAAAGTAAATCACTCACGCCTGTCGGATCGCAACACACAAACTTCCAACGTGATGTTGATCAGTGGCTAGCAAAGTCCAAGTGTACCCAAGTCAATAATGAAGTAAATACGAAAGTATATAAATATGTTTTAAATATTTTATATGTATAACAAAAATGGCTCGGCAAAATATAAGAAGGGCATATACCCGTAACGTAACTATGAGCATTATCAAAGTAAGACAAATAATAGGTTTTAAAAAATTGAAGATGCCATGGTAAAGTAAAAACCATTACGCATCTACGATATAAAATCTTTCAAGAGATGTTGACGGATGATACCAAAAAAAAAAATCTTCACTGGACGACTGGGCCCTCTGTTTTTCGAAAAGCTAATTCAACATATAACTTAATACGGGATGTCTTTAGACTGACAAAATTCCATCTGACCAACACTCGTATTCGAATGGTACTGTTTTTCAGTGGCAAGTGATATTACTTACCGACCTTACAAAGACTGATATGGGTATGTAGTAGTATATGTATAACTCCGTTTGTAACGAGAAGATATTGGTAGAGAGGGCCTAAACGGTACTTGCTCTTTACACCTCTCGCGCCATGCGCGTATCGCACGGCCACTCACAGTTTGCTTTGTCGCTTAATAAGACAACTAAACATGCAGAGCCTTTATGTGCATGTCCATTCAATGTGTATGTGCGACGTTCGACCTAGGTCGGCTACGACAGACGCCCCGATAGTCTCAACATAATTTGTGTTTTATTTAAGCTGACTGGATCCTGGAATTCTACGATTCTACGAATTTTTACCGACAAGACATTTTAGAAGCGCTGTGTGGTATTCATGAGCTCCACATAGGGAACGTCCATGGAGTTAGAAGAAAGGTTAGATTTAGAAACACGAATAACAAGATCTAGAAAAGAAAAAGAAGAAAAAAATGTGTGAATTAATAGTTATTAGATCAGAAATAATAGTTGTGCAATGTAAACTCAAACCCTACCATTTTTAAATAAACATAAAGAAGTTAAGACATAAATTAATTTGTAAGATAAAAGATAAAAATTAACTTAATATATACCTACTTAACCTAAATTATTTTGATCTACGGTTGGTATCTATGCACCTCTGCGATAGCCGAGCGTTAACGTGTCGGCTTATTTAGTAGTTGGTGTCAGGTTCCCGCGTCTGGCAAATTCTCACTTTTTAAAATGTGTGTTAGGACGTAATAGATTGAGCATGTAGCCAATATTTATTTTTCGTAAAAACAAAAATCCGTAAATACAACCCAATCTATGGATGCCCATATAATCCACTTATGCGCATCTATTATATACACAATACTGCTTTCGGCCGCTACGGCAGCTATATAGGGTATGTTTTTACTATTGCAACAATTACAATAAATTATGTAGTTGTAATTGTTACAATAAGTGCCATGTTTTAACAGCATCTCTCTTGGCTATGCTAAATTTTAAAGCGAGATAGACAGTTTTGACTGTTTAGACGGCTTACTTATTGTAATTGTTTCAATACGTGCTAATACTTCGATACAAATCTACCCTAGATAGCTGCCGTAGCGGCTGAAAGCAGTCTTTTGTGAAGAATAGATGCGCTGATCGAATAAGGTAATTTACTAAACTTTTTATATTATTTTTCATTATTTAAATGGACTGAGGTAATTTGATAAAACGTATTTTATTATAATTTATTATGTTTTATCTACTCATTTTTCATGTGCCGAATGTAACTTATTTCAGCTTTTCTTTTTCAATTAGTAAAACATTACATTAGCAAATCCTCCCGAATTGTAAATTGAATTATACTGAAAAAAACTGTATAAAAAGAATGACTAACGTATCAACCGCCTTGATCCTTTATTGGGATTATCAAATAAATTAACGGTTACATACATTTTTATTTTATTTTGTTAAAGGCAATTGAATCCGTGTAGATACAGAGTAAATTATTATAACACCTTCTCGTGAAAATTTAATTAAATTTATACGTTAATTTGAAAAAGTTCCGTATGTACGTAAAAGC
Source organism: Rhyacophila brunnea (assembly GCF_057557595.1). Lineage (NCBI taxonomy): Eukaryota > Metazoa > Arthropoda > Insecta > Trichoptera > Rhyacophilidae > Rhyacophila > Rhyacophila brunnea. The sequence continues at coordinate 39,687,417 of NW_028232752.1, forward strand.
TTAGTTATGCTGAAATAAAAATACACGATTTTCCGCGTCCATATTTGCTTTTAAATTAAACTTTCCGAGCATTTATAGCCAAAAATGCTACTTATTTTTAGCACGTGTGTGCCATTTTACGACTAAAACACTGCAACAAAATGAAATTTTATTTCTCAAAATGCTAACTTATATTTCGTTTAATTTAATAAGTTCGAAAGGAAAACAAACAAAAAAAATAACAAACCTCATTTCTGGAATCCTTAATATCAGGGGGAAATACTTACTCATTACTGTTTGATTAGTAATGTATAGATATAATTATTATTGACATTGTTAATCTTGATGTAGTATTGTACTTACGTATAAAGGATATTGCGAATGGCATATTTTATTTTTAAATACCTAATTCACAAATTAAATTACGGTAATATGTAAGTAACTACGTATTGCGCGACTACATAATTTACTGCATCGTACTTGTGTAGGTACCAATGTTATAAATTATTTATTTAGTTAGAAGTTAGATAATACTAATAAGGTACGACATTCGATATTCTTTGACTTAACATCTTGTAAGGCTAAGCCGTTATAAGATAAACGTTCATTGGTATGTACCATGGTTTATGGTCACTACACTACAGCAGTGAAAAATACATATTATATTTAGTACCGGTTCACATCAATAAAAAGTTATAAAATACCTATGCGATACGTTTCGGATAAAAAATATAAGTAATAATAATATTGTTTAAAGGTTACATAGTTATCACTTTAACGAAACACAAAAGGGGCGATGTAGAAGCACTCTGTGTAGTCCGAAAAAATAAATTACCATTTTCAATACTAATTAAATCACATGGCTGCCTTCCATAAAATGGACTAATGGATGTTACCTATATTGACTTAATTTTAACCAGAAATGGTTCTCAGCCATTCACCCAGTTCTCTGGATTATTTCTATGAATCAAATACGAGAAACTAACGACTGACCCACGGCTTCAGAGAGCTTCATCACTTCTTTCACGGTAAAGTAAAATTGAGGAATAAACTTGACTATAAAATTTCGTGAAATTAAGTGTTTAATGGCATCTCAGTAGTTACTTATACTGATAACTGAGAATCAAAAGTGTTAACAATATATTATGTGCCATTAAGATGGTGAACGAAACAAAAAAGTTCAATGTTTGTCGTTTCCGCTTGAACGTGTTCTGTTTCGACATTACCGCCACCTGCCGGCCTTCTTAGCGAATACTTTCAGAACTTACTTTTGTATACCTGACAGTCAACCAACGGTGAGCGAGTTGTGGGTTGTCTGTATCATATACCTATCAGATTGTCTTTTCGTAGCGGTAAAATACCGTATTCAAAAGAACAGATGAGAGCGATGGTAGAAATGGGTGGATGCAGGGAACTCAGAAATAATGGGAACTGAAATACATAACGGGTAAGGCGATAGCAGGTAACTGCCTCTAGTAAGAAAGAATCCGGGTTAAACTTACACACGTGTCAAGAATACATTTTACATCGAATACTGAAAACTGCTCTCGGTTTATGCATTTACGCTCATTTAATGTTGGTGTATTACACACACTATTGCACGTGCGTAATGCGTGCTTCATTTTCGTAGGACACTCACACATTCAAAACCCGGAATCAACATGCGGCGTATTGAATATAGCCTATCGGTATTCTATTTATTATCTGTTCTGTGGGTGAATGCTATCCAGCAAACATCGAAAATGACTAGGGATTACAATACCGGTATTTCAAAACCGGTATTCTAGTATTTATCAATACCGAAATATTGGTTTTAAAAATCCAAAATGCCGGAATTTTCGGTAGAAAGCACACTCGTTTACTTTGTTGAAATGAATTATAAGTTATGTGCTGCTAAAATGCAAATATATTGAGTGAATCTAACAAAGGTGAAAAAATAATAAAACAAATTTTATCAAATATATTTATATAAGTAATTGCCGCGATGAATTATCATAGTATTACTTCGAAATAGAAAACATCCGTGACAAAAATGCTCAATTATTCTATAATAATTATTGATGACTGCACAAGCGTTGAATTTAAGAAGCCTTTCCTGCAGCCGGACTTATTTGCACTTGATGAACTTTTGAGGCCTTTAGTTGAAATTATCAATATACTCAAATTATTTGTAAACAATTAGTGTATTGAGCATGTAGCCAACACCAATTTCACGTTGAAAAATTCCACATCGCACTGTATTTTTTTTAACTATATCTGATCATAAGAAAATCATAATATTATGGACCTCAACATAGTGAAGATTTGTATTACCAGATTTTTGTTTTTTACGAGAAATGGATGTTAGCCGCTCGCTCAACCTATTCGGTCCATACGCTGACTTCAAACACACATGGATAAGATTATGTGTATTTGCCAGACCCAGAATTCGAGCCTCGTATTAACGATATTATAAGCCGACGCGTTAGCCACTCGGCCATCATGGGCGTTGTGTATAGGTAACAATTCAATTTCTTAAAAGACTTTCCCTTGAAGACCGAGATATTTTTGTCAACTTGCTGAAAGATATGCCCTATAAGTAAAACTTATGGATTCGAAAGAGTTTTATCATTCTTCCTAAAACTCGCTTGATACTCGTATATTGCATTTATAAATGGATAAGAGGTTTTGATGAACGTATGTATTCACTAAGCTTATACCTTAACTAGCAAATTTCAATACTTTCAATTAAACGAGCAACCATAAATTTTTGATTTCCCGATATCTTAGAAAAGCACGTTTTCAGATATAATTTTTCTTTCATTTCAACCATACTTAAAATTAAATACTTAATATGTATATTTACAGCACTCTCTTTGTATAGATTTGCCGTATGAAAACTGCTTACTACACAATAGAGAAGGTTTCTGGGATAATTTAATATTTTAATATAAAACAGCAGATGATAATAATTTATTTTTCTACGGTTGTTTAAAGAAATTGTTAGTATAAAAAAGACAATTCTCGGTGGGTAAATATAAATACCTATATTATATTATACATTTAAAAATCCTTGCAAATAATCTCTAATAGTCTTTGGATTGATAAAAAACAAGTTTCAATAAAATAAAAATTTATAAAGAACAAGGAATTAAAACGTTAATATTTAAAGCCAAGTATCATTATTTTTTTAAATGATAGGTCTATAGGACATAGGTAGATAGGTACTATTATGATCTCAAAATACGTTAGGTCAACATACAGAACGGAAAATATGATTAGCGCATCGTTAATAAAATAAGACATCGCTTATAATATGAGTATTTTTACTCATTAGACTAATGTCGAATTAATATGAGAAAATTAAACTTTGGATCGTTTTTTTTTAATGTAAGTACCTAGGTATGTGTAGGTACATAAGTTTTTTTTTTAAATTCAATTACAAAAGCAACTGAAATGAGTATACTTTTCTAGAAATGGAAACCTTAATAACAAAAGGTTCAAGCTGCATTAATTTTATCCATACCACTATTTTTCTTAATCCCCCATACTTATTCGTAATCTAATCACTTAATAGATATAATTTTTTAATGAATATTAATGTAGGTACCTACCTATGTTAGTATTTACAATATCATCAAAGATAAAAAAATCGTTCGCAAAAAAACAGTCGCGAGCAGTAATAATAATTAATATCGACGAATCATTCAGTCGAACAAACCAGTTGCGATGTCATTGCTACGTTTAATATTATTTTTTATTGCCCAGTATTTTATTTAGTAAGAATATCGTTATTTTAATTGGTGGAGCTAAAAGAGATAAAAAGAACGGAGAGATGGGGGCAAGATCGCGGCCAAATGGCGCGTTTCATTTTAATGAGCGGGAATTATTACAATACAGTCGGTGGACATTATACCTATCTACTATATTTAATTATCGAATGAAAATCGAAACAAATGCTTAAAAATAAACAGATATAGTCACTGGCGATATATAACGCGACGATAGGTAACAATACAAGTTATATACCCCATGTGTCTTGGGAGGATAGTAGTTAGGAGGAAATCTTATTTAGGTATGGTCCCAATATGCTCCATTTGAACTCTAAGCTCAAATATGAACCATACATCAAGATCACGCATAAGATGGATGACATTTATAACACATTTATAACAAAAATTGATAATGAACTACGGTACGCAGGTATACGTATACATACAGTGGGTATCATTGTACCTATATAACGGCGATGCAGAAGAAATACAAAATTAAAGGTTGTAAGTACCTATGTATTTTTATAAAAAATCGTTTATGCAATGCAAATTTCTCGTCAAATAAAAAAAATATACAAATATATCAAATTTTTGTGTTAAAGACTATCAACAAACAAAACAAGAAAGTCGAAATATATTTAGATCAAAGAAACAACTATTAATTAAAAGCAAAAAACCTGCATTCTTTGGCCATATTTTTCGCAATGATAAATACGTATTACCTACCCCCCCCCCCCCAACTCATAATGCGATGAATGTTACAGGGTCGATATAACGAGATAATTTTGGCTACGAAACCTCAGTCAGTCGCGCAATGGTTATCTGCTACGACTGGCTCAGAATAAGAAGATTTAGGAACTAAATTTAATATAAAACGTGTACGAATTGTCAATGAATAACGAATGCATATTGTAAAATGATACTATAAGTCGTCAGTTTTGATTAGAAAAATGGATAAAAATGAATCTAAAAATAGAGGGCTCGTCATAAAAAAAATCTTACGCGATCGTCGTCGGCCTGCTCCCAACAGATCGGAGTAGGTACATAGGTACTTACTAGAATCTAGATTAGCACGAATAAATTAAATGTGTAAAACTTTTTGGATCCTTTTTATTTATACCGATTCAAGCTTTAGTATAAGCTCGTTTCGATATAAAAAATCAAATGACTACACAATTTTTTTTAGGAAAATCGATGTAGGTACTTAAATAAAAGAATATACCTAATATCACATACAATAATTATTAAAAAATCTTCCTAACTCGGTCAAGAAACCTTATTAAGTATGCTTGTATATTCCAGTTGATAGACTTTTATAAAACAATATTTCGATAAATAACCACTTATTTTGAATACATGTTGAACATACTTTATTTGAAAAGAAACTGACAGTAATAAAATAATTAAGTATCTACGAATATTTGAGCTTTGCAAAGCAACAGGCTAAGAAATCAAATTTAAAACAAAAATATCCGGCGTACATAAAAAGGTAAGCATGCGAATTACACTTTCAAAGTGTGTATGTCGAGGGAAAAGGTCTAGCAAAAGGTAAAAGTGGATAGATTTAATAATAATAAACTTAAACTAAATGCTGGGGTAGTTAAATGGTGAATATTAATACTGGGAAGCTTCGGAATTCAGTGAAAATTACGCACACGTGAGACAGTTCTGGACAGGTAAATTTATTAGGGGCTCAGTGGAGAGAATAATTTAGTAAAACAAATTTAACTGTGGGTCGCTATATTGTTATTCTCAGTAAGTATTTGAAGTGAATGTCAAATTGAAGCTACAATTTAGAAATTTAGAAGTAATTGTAAGATAATAATTTACATATTTATATATTTACTACAAATATAAGGTCAATATTTGAATATTATAGTTATATGGCAATATAAGTATAGTAATAATATTTATAATAGGTATATACAAAATTATTTTTAATAACGATTTTAAAAATGAACTCCCATTGCGCCTAAAACACCAAACATTAAATGGGTGTGCACTCTGAGTAATGTCATATTGATGCGAAACATATCACAAGGTAAAAAGGGTAGGTGAAGAAACATAAAGTAGCACAGTGGTTTTGAAAATGATTTATACAGGAAAATAAACAAAATATCCTGTGTAAGGGAGTGTACTGAAAAACATACATGGAAATGGCACGATAAAATGACATCTAAAACGAGACAATTGCTGGTCAATTTATTTAGGCATCTAGCAGTTTGCAGGGTGAAGGAAGATCCAATATACAAGAATTTACTTAAATAACCCTTAATAATAAACTATTATATCATTACATCAACAATAACATAAGTAATTTATAATTTAATGACGAAAGTTAATATACTTAATATCCATAATAATTTGACATACGTACGATAAACAAGAAAAAATAAGTAGAATGGAATCTTTGAAAACCCAAGATTTAAAAGTCGGTTTTAAAATTAAAGTTTTACTCCGTGACTTTTGAATAAAGCTAAATATACCTTAACATGTTTGGGTAATTCGATACAAATTGACCAATAAACAGTGACCACCATATGAGATAAGAATTAATAGTTAATTTATTTGTGAATTCAGTCACCGCAAAATCATGCTGGTGGAAAACGGTGAAGTGATCACATGCGAGATCGCATCCGCTTAATTACTTCTCCATGAAGTGAAATGATTTCCAGTCAATGAATTCTCGGTGACTGTGATCGGTGACTCGAAGTGAATGCGATCGGGAAAATCACCAAGACGTCCCCGCATGTTACACAATAGGTACGAGCACCTACGTACAATTTATCAACACATCGAGCTATGCATACAATTTATGAACATACAGCATTGGATTGCAATAAAATTAAACATAATAATATTAAAATGTCACCGTGTGAAAAATAAGTAGGTATGTACTTAAGTAGGAGCATATTTTATTTCTGGTCACCAAAACTAATATAATATATCTACCTAATATTTTTTTATTATTGAAACAGGATCAGGATTTGTTGGCAATAGGTATGAATTATTATTAATGCCGCAAAAGAAAATTTAGATGCTGCCTACAATATATAGGTATATGCCACGACCTTTACATATATAAAGTGTTATTAATGAATTCCGTATAAAGTATCTAACTATATTTCAGCGTTTGCTCGTGATACTTCTGTATACTTAGAATTGATCACATACAAAATTACTTTAATACAACGCGGGATGATTTATATGTGAATTTTATAACATTATTGTGAACGAAGTACCCAAAAATTCTTACAATTTTGTTGAAAGTTATATAGCTTTAGAGTTTAGACCGTTATCCGACTATATTGCACTAGTCATATAGAATATAACAATATTGTAGATGTAAAATCTTATATAATTCGCGAATCAGGTAAATTATATAATCGAAGGTTATATTTTTATCCTGACATATTTGCTTCTATGACTGCCTCCTAAAGTGTTAATGCATGCGAAATCAGTGAACACTCTACGATAATCGATTATTTCGAGACGTTTAACAGATGGTGGCATAAAGTTAGAAACCGTTATCAATTAATTGTGAGTTAAGAATAATACAATACGTATAATATATTATATTTAATGTATGTATTTGCTAAAAAATATTATAATGTACATATACTAATATCGATTCAATTAAATAGGTAGTAAAAAACGAATCAGTAATTTTATCCTACATTTATTAAATATCCTACAAATCACAAAACGTTCACTGGGGACTACAAAGAAGATGTATGTTTTTTTAAGCTTACGATTTCAAGAGTGTCACAAGTTTTTTCTGGCCACAGTGTAGTAGTAGGACATACCTGAAAAAGAGAGACAATGTATTATTAGACAATATATTGAATAAGTTTTATCATAGGTATATATTATCATAACAGTATTACGATATATTAAAAAAATAAACAAAATCATGATAACCCTAATAAATAGCTGGTACACGAAGAAAGATAAGAGACAAGCGTGGTTATTAGGAATTATTCGCAGGAACATCTGGGTCAGTAGCTCAATTAGTTACGATAACTCATTCAAAAAGCGGAAAATATAATATATTATGTTTGAATCTCACTTGGTTTAAGATTTTTTCAAGAATAATATATTCTTAAATATGTAATCAGACACGGATGTATTTTGAATGAAAAAATATATGCCGCAATGTAAGTTAGGAATATGAATAAAATAATTATTTAATTTTAAATAAGTATTTTAAATAGGTACCTACTTAATAATAATTTTAAAAAACATTTTATGACATGAAGTAAGAATTGTATAAAGTACGTGCTTATTATCGATGTGTTTTTAAGTTCAAATATGCATACATTTTAAGCTCTAGCTTTACTTTATTAACTGTAGTAGATATGGAAATGAGAGTAAAAACTTTTGAGTATATTTCACCGAAAACAGAAGGTGCATGTGATTGACATTCAAAATTAAAAAGACAGGGTGAACTTTTCAGGAACAAAGTGAGACTTTTAAAATTATTTCGAAAGAGAGATTTTTTAAGGAGTGAGAGGCACAACTTTTAAATGGAGAATAATGAGTATAATGCAGTGGGAAAAGAAGGAGAAACTTAATACAATTTGAAATAATGAATGTCAAAGGTTCGTATTTTAGATTTTTTATGGGTAAGTCTACATGCTGAATATCTCAACATTAACATATCATCATCATCAGCCGGGGTCAATCCACTGCTGGATGAAGGCCACCCCAAGCTTTTTCCAACTCTCTCGGTCCTGTGTCGTTCGCTGCCACGTATTTCCGCTGAACTTTACCAGTTCGTCAATCCAGCGGCTTTTAAGGCGACCCTGTGGCCGTTTCGTGCCCCTTGGGTACCACTGGATGACGGCATTTGACCAGCGGCAGTCCTTTCGGCGAGCAATGTGCCCCGCCCATCTCCATTTCAGCTGTTAGGCAACGTCTATTACATCGCGTACTCTTGTCTGCTTCCTAACCCATTCGTTTCTCTTACGGTCCTTTCGCGTGATGCCCAACATACACCTCTCCATGCCTCGCTGTATGACTCTTAGCCTTTGAACATTAACATATAATTTATGTTTAATTCTGTGAGTTTCTAAGTAGATTGAATAATATTATATTGTGTTGCATCATCGTTATATGAAAACAATACATAGGTATACTACAGATAAGATGATTCAGTATAAGATAAATTTTCACTTTAGTTCTTAATCGGAGCATGTAAGTATAATGCAGCGCGACTTTTATATCACGTCTTCTACGTCACGGCGGTCGTTTCTGGATAAAACCCATCGCCCACATTTACTTTCCTCGTTTACACACAGCGTTTACTTTCACAATAATACAGTGTGTCAAATATCGTGTGGAGATTTATTAAGATTAAATACCTAAACCTTTGTAACGGAGAAGAAATAGAAAAGCAAGCTTTTAATTCTTCTCAATAGTGCACAAAATAGAGTAAGTATCTTCAATGGCAAGTCAACACGCAAAGAGCACGTGAAGTTAGTTAGTTCCAGTGAGCGAAAACCATTTGACACAATAGTGTCAGCGCATGCAGCGCTGTGACGTAGAGGCTTGATATAAAAGTCGCAATGAAGGTCTCTATATGATAGAGGTTATTATCAAGTTGACATTTTTATGAGATATGGTTATTAGCAGGGATGGGTTGAGCCTCAAACCGGGCGGGTAATGTCCTCGTAAACGGTTCCAAAATGACGTAATACATATTTTAAAAAAGTGTCAGTGGAAGGAAGAATAAATTACCTAATCCAATTGCACAAAATTGAACGGCTCTGAGGGAGTACTGGACACAACGCGTCAAGCAACCAAAAATATTCAGTGATATCATAAATAAATTTGGGACTGTCGAGTCAAACAGTCTAAGGTTGTTTGCTATGCACACAACCCCTTGGATCCTTGCGTTGCACCAAACACAGTGACACCACTAGATAAACTAACTAACTATATCACCGCTACTAGTTTTGAGTTTTAAATTTAACGCAAATCATTAGCTCAATGATGCTGACACGGGCTGAACCACACTGGAAGCGGCGCACGTGGCGTATGTGGCACGATCGGCTTTTTTCGGCAGTTGCTCTGTGCACACGGCTCTAATGTTTATTTTATTTTTAGTTATTTACAGATACACCCCCGTCAGCACCGCAGACGAGCATATCTCATATTCATGAATATTTCTATAAAAAACTGTAAAACCTATTCGCATTCTTACCTTAATTTGTCACTCTTCAGGAATGAAAACCATGCCTTGCCCCCAGGGGACATTACTTCATACACAATTTGAAACACACGTATGCGAGGCGTGAGGTTCGACTACATAAAGAAGCTTTACCCCTAACTAATCTTAAAATAACGGTAAAATTTAAAAATAAAAAAACTATTTTTATTATTACCTATTAGGGTAGGCATTAGGATTTATATAATAAGAACCATAACTGGCATGCCGGTTAGATGAATAGATAAAAAAATAAATTTATATAATGTTTGAGCATATTTTTTTGTCAAAATTCGTAAAATTTGCGGTTTTATTACAGGCAAGATTTTTAATGTAAAAGTCAGTGGTCACGTCTTGAAGCCACGAAATTATTTGAATAAATAAATGAGCTTGTGAAAATTACGTGCCTTCAATTCAGAGCAGCCAATTTTCATGAGATAATGGACCATTTATTTTAATTTATTCAATTCAAAAGGCAATGGGTTCAATCAGTTTTTTCTCCGAATAAACCATGAAAGATAGCGATATTCCGAGTAATAAATGCCACTTTTGACCTCTATTATGTAACGAGAACTTTATGAAATACGACATAGATTATTATTCAATACTTACAATCTATGTAGTTGGTATAATAATAAATTTGGTTTTAAGAAAATTATCTCCAACTGAAAACGCCGAAATTGTAAACATCGATAGTATTTACTTCATTGAAGTTTAATACGTAACTACTTTATTAAATTACTTATCCGATTATGAGTAAAACGTTTATTGCCATCATATATTGATGAATACTAATAATAATTATTTCATTATTACTCTTATTTTTTTAATGTAAGTGGTCTCCACGCACGGCAAATGTAAATCTCAATGACGGATGTGCACATGGACAAAACCTTCATACATGTAAATTAACTGAGACAACCATAATAAAATCTGTTTTTTAGGACTAGAACTTCGTCCGGATAAAGATTCATACAAAAAAAATGAGTATTCGATTCATCTAATAGAAAAAAATATTTTACTTGTTCCAAATGTATATATTTACATTACCTTTTCAGATTAGTTTGCCTGAGAATAGAAAACCACCTAGCATTATATAGGTATATCATGTTGATTTGATATGATATTTTGAGACGAATTTTGGTCACACTCATTCCATTCGTGCGATTTTACGCTACCTCGACCAAATAAGACTTATTCCAAAATAACTCCAACTTTCATTTACGTGTATTTCTTTCGAAACAGTTTTACTTATCTAAAACCATTGATGACATAACATTTCAGCGATAAAATACAGAAAATCGTAATCATTTTACAGTGTGTGTGCACATTTTTAAATAGTATAATTTCAACATCATTTCCATATATTAGGTACGTCGCATGTCGGGTGAAATTTGTTGCGTGAGACACCAGCTGTAATAACAAACTAAAATGTTGCGATGGTGCGGGCACACGTTATTTATATAATAGTGTATCTATAAAGTCGTCGTGGCCGGCCCTCCTTCACCCTGCAGCGGTGCTACAAAAGCGATCTACGAGCTGCAGGTCTGACATGACGGGAGGCGCGAGAGTTGGCGCGAACTTATGCTTGCCCTATGCCTCAACGGCGTGACAGGTTGAAGTATGTAAGCAATACAATTGCATCCGACATGCGATACAACCCTATATGGGCCATGCATTTTCCGTAAGTATGTTTTTTTCTCGAAAACAGGCAATGCACGCAATTGTTACTGTCCAGCACTCTAAATATTATGAATGAACTATAAGTATGAGTATCATATAGATAGGATAAAGATTATTTATTTTGATTTACCGACCTACACAAGAGTAGCACCTATTGTCCGGCAACTTCATCTTGGCTACGCGGCAAATCTGTGAACTACGTACAGCTAATCGAACTTCCGGTTTCAAATTAGGAACGCCCCCAAATTTTTCATTACATTTTTGACACTTCGTATTGGACGCATCTATCAATTTACGTAATTTGAAGCTTTTTATATTCAAAAGATGTCTAACACAATACGAAATGATGTTCGAATTATTATCAGTAAACTTTTGATTTATTGCGAAGAAGAAAAAGAGTCGTATTTAAAAGGTGAGCCTATACAATACTTTCAACAAGCCCATTTTACGGGTTCCTGTCATGTCAGGTATGTCAAAATTCAGTGTTGTAATACTAGAAATATTTCCCCAAATACTGGAAATTATGTTTGTATACGAGTATTATAAAGTTATGTGTATCGTCATCTATTTTATTAATATTTTTAGACGTATAATAATTAAGTATAAATGATCATTAGTTAGTTAATGAATTGTCCTATTTTTTCCTAATTTTTAAAACGATAAGTAGGTACATATTGTTTTAAAATTTATGTAAGGTGGATATAATTTAATTTATAGAAAATTATTTTCACAGTATGTGTTTCTACAACAATTTTACTAAAAATACGATATAAAGACATCATTTGTAAATTATAAAACATGTGATTGGGTCATCAATATAATATTGAATATGTTATATCTTTCACTTCTACTTTTTTACTCATAATTTGTGTTATTAATAAATACCTGCAGCAATATTATCAGTTAATGTGGGTTCAATGATACATTTCCTTCCAAATTCAATAATTACACTGTAATAATTAACCTAATATAATAGTAATAATTAAGAGGTGAAATTATTTGAAAAAAAAATTCTATTGATATTTATTGAACAATAATTAGACTTATAAATTAATGTACTTATAAACTTACTGAGAATAGAATTGATATAAACTTAAAACCTAATTTCGCGGGATATGTTTTCTCAAAAAATGACAACACTGTGAAATATTCTATACGCGATAAGAGCGACTTCCTGTTGTTGCCTAAATAATGTTGTCGTACAGTACCTATTAACTACTAGTATCCTATGTTTTGAGTTGTTAACTGACTATTGTTGTTGACACTATTTCTTATAACGTTGGTACTTACCTATGAATACACATACTATTAAAAATCTGCATCATTCCGGATCATTTTTTCACCTATGGAAGTTGAACAGGGATCATCCAGTTGGCAATCCCTATACAGAAACAGTATAGTTACTAAAAAAAAAGAAAATACGTAAGGTAGGACTAGGCAGGTATGGACGTCGTTCAATTCGACCACACATAATGTTGTAATATGATCTAAGAAATAATAATAATAATATATTCAAAGCATTATTTTGTGATGCACGGCGTAGGAAGATTTAAATAATTGCATTGTGGTTTTGAATTAAATGAACTCCATAATAATATTACTATTATTGTAAACGTACGGTTCAATCATAGGTAGTTGAATACAATGAAAGATAGAAACAGTTCCGGGAAATTATCATGTTTCATAACTAATAATGACACGTTTTCCATATTACTTTCAATAAATTAACATTTCATTCTGTAAATTGCATTAGCTATATGCGGTTACAAAAATAATAAATCGCTGAATAACTTTACTATGATATCATCTGGTTTTAGTTTCTAGTGAATAATATAGTTACAGCTTTTATTTATTTCGCAAAAATAATATATATAAGTATATATGAATATAGTATCATATAGGTACCTACATAGTATACAAACATGTGGGTCTATTCTATACCTATCGAACACTAAATTGATAAATAGTATCAAACTTAGGGTAGGTTTGTATCAAAATATTAGCACTTATTGTAACAATTACAAGAAGCCGGTTTTTATTGTTGCAATAAGTGCGATATTTTAACAGCAGCAAGATAGGTGCTGTTAAAATATAGAACTTATTGCAACAATAAAAACCGGCTTCGTGTAATTGTTACAATAAGTGCTAATATTTTGATACAAACCTACCCTAAGTGTGATAATATTTTTCACTTTATCACTTTAGCGGTCGATAAGCATAGAATAGACCCAATGGGATGTAAAAGAAAGCCTTATTCTATGAAGATGGAACCTAAATGTAGGAAATTGAAGGAAAACAGTACTTCTGGTCTACTGATTAAGTTAGCTACAAGTCGATCTCTCGATTTTCCCAACATAAAACATCCTTGACTTGCCAAAGTTTTGCAAGCCTGAAGTTTCTTTTTAATGTTCTTCAAGCTTGAATAGTAAATCCGGTGGTACATACTGTTTGAAAAAAAAAACAATAATTCCACAACATCTGAACACAATCACTGCTGACCTGTTAATTAATATTTCATTACCCCATTTAAATATAATGTTAATTATATCTAATGGCCAACTAATCCAAATGCGCCAGTGGCAGTGTTAGCACGAAATATAATATAATGCCCTACACATAATGATAAATTCCATTGTTGCACTTGTTTGTAACCTCTAATACTGCCTTTCAGATATAAATTTGTTTTTGGATAGTAAAGTTTTTAATGTAGTTGAATTTATAGACATGTAAAAGTTAATAGTCTCTGTACTGTGTAGATACCTATTGAAATGTGAAAACCCTTGTTGATAGCGATAGGTAGCCTGCTTTGGCTTAAAGTTCTCTACCCGCGCGGTTTTTTATAAATGGTCATCTTAATATTATAAATAATAATGGTTGGACGTACCTGGCATATCAATGTTTCTTAACCTTTTTACATCCGCGGACAACAAAAATAAAAATCAAAAAATGTTTTGCGGACCATAAACATTGGAATAAAATAATAAATATTTATATACTTAATTGATTTTTTATTCAAAACAATTAATTTTGCAGCACAGTATGCTAATATAACAATATTTAAGTATATTAAAAAAGACAGAAATTAACAAGCCATTTCCGGAAATGACTTGTTCATTCGTTGTAAACCCTTGTAGGTGCACGAGTTCTGAAAGATATTAATTACTTGAAATTTAATATACGCTTTTAAAAATGAATAAGTGCTAACTATTTTTGAACTGCAGAAAAAATTTGTGGCCCACCCAAAAATCTTCGCGGACCACCGATTAAGAAACTATGGTCTATGTCTATATCATAGTACAATAATTGGCATGATGTGTCGTTTTACAGGCAGTTAGACCTGCAATTGTATTTTAATTTAAATGTTTTGGTTCCGGTACAAATCTTACGTGTTTAAATTGATCAATGCATGTAGTAATCGATTGCACAATCTTATACATTCATAACAAACACAAATTTCATTATTTTAATCTAGAAAATATCTTCACATTTAGTAATTTATATAATCGACTGATCTAGTAAATTTAATATAATGTCAAAATGCTGCAGTTTTCTGCAAATTAATATTCAATGTAGTGACTGTTAATTTAATTATTACAAAAAATGCATTTCAAGCAATATGCATTAATCTGGGTAGGCAGGCGAGACGACAGTCGCTAACTAAAAACTGGCGACCACAGACAATAATAATTAATACATTCACCCCCCGGATTTATTGCGCACGTGAAGAAAAGCGCACCTTAACCGATGATGGTGGGAATCCCACTACATTAAGCTTTTTTCGGACTTACTTTAATAATATATTTAGGATCCATATATTTTATTATAGAAAATAGAGTAGGTTTTCGTCGACGTCTTTAGTTGAGGCATATTATGTATAGGCAATTTATCAAAATATAATGAACGTTTGTATGCAAGCTATAAACGTTTTGTGAGTTTTACAAAATCAATATAATAAACGGAATCAAAACTTACGAAATCCAAACCGTCTATCTGAGGCAAAGTAAATTTTTGATTGTATACACAGGCAGTCTGAAATTGCGAAGCTTCACTAACGACCCGGGCTTGTAATTATCTCTGATGACAATCTTGAAAATAATATTTTCTGCCCCTTCATGTTTACTCAAGTTTAATGATATCCTTTCAATTAATTATCCTGAAACAGGGCGCATTCGACAATTCTTCGCTTCAAATTTATTGAGCTCAGAGTTGAGAGTTATTACAATAAGAGATGTCAAAAAATAATCCGATACTTTTTGCTTGATACGGATACCGAATATCGAAACTTTAATTGGAATACGATATTCGCATGTTTAGACTTATTTTTGTTGGACACCTAAAAAAGTTTCGCGGACAATTGTTTTTGATACGATAGGTACGAGTACCAGTATCGATTTTTTCTTTCCGTGCGGTACTAAAACGAGTACTTCTCTCGATATGATACCCCTAAATATAGTTGTTGTATTGGTGTAAATTAATGATTGACTAAATTCTGAATTAAAATATTGTAATAAAGTAAAATATATTACCCAAGTAGAAGATAATAAGTTATAAATTACTAGTTACTTTTTAGTCAGAGACATTGTCGTAGACGTAGAGTTATGTCATATTATGTATTCACATTAAAAAAATGATTTTTTAGAAACTTATTATCATAGCTGTTAGTATAATCGATAATTGTATTTTATAACTAGCACGTTCTGCTCACACACCACAACCAGTTGTGGTTGCGACAAGTCCGAGTGTTCATTGCACGAAATGTCTAGACATCAAGACTGAGTGTGGGAAATATGGGGGACCCGTTGTGTAACGCGGCTTGGACATGACGTTTTCCAGATATAACTATATAAGTATACAGCGACAATCCGTACTTTTGTGGCACTACTATCTTAAGGATTAGATCACCAGACCGGCCTTCCCAACCCTTCAGCCGTGCTACAAAAGCGCACTGGAGATCTATCATGACAGAAGGCGCGAGACGTGGCGATGGACCAATGGAATTAACGCAACCCTGCTTGTCCTATACTACAATGCTGGAGCGTAACAGGGTGAAAGTAAGTAGAAAGAACGTAGGTGTAACAAATGCATTGCATTTCACTTTCACGGAAGTAATCCCTCACCATTTGACGTAACCGGTGAGCTCTGACTGTGACTTTTGTTATCGCCATTGACGATCTAGAAACAATTTTCCGAGCACCCTTCTCGCCACGATCTTCACAATTACTCAGAATTAATGACACCCGCTTCCCGTGATTAGAATGGAATGCTATTTGTCACCGAGCGCGGGTCTACCCACCTGACCGTGACTGTCTCCAGGTATTCGAAGAGGGGGCTTCGTGAAAATAACATTACAAGCGTGATGTATTTATTGACATTTCGTGGGAATTATTAATTGATTTTCAAGGGTTGACATTTACTGCTAATTTACTGAAATACCCCTTTGTTGACAACTAAATTTAATACCATTTATAAATAAATATTATAATCTAGCAGCTTTAATTACTGAAAATAGATAGGACTAAATGGATGGGAATTTTTAAATATTTAAAAAGGGTTGCGATGTCTACAATATCTGTTTGTGAGTGGAAAAATGGTCAAATAAAAGAGTATAAAATGAGAAATACGAGTATAATATTAACTGAAAGGACTAAATATAGAAATAGGGAATTTATTTACTTTCAGAATACTTATATGAAATTTGCTCGGCAAAATCGATCGGCAGGAAAATCGGCTTTGTTGGATTTCAAGAAATCCCTGAATTGATTGAAAACAATACTTATGATCGAAAAGTAATAATGAAATGTAATCCGATCCTATTTTAAATGTGGCACTGTCAAACGCAGGCGTAAAACCATTTTTTTAAAATGTATATACCTATATAATATTGGAAACGACTTTATTATATTTTTTCAATCCCCACCTATGTGCAAAATGATTATGACCAGTTCCAGTTCACAAAAAAGGGCATTATTTATGAAATACCTTGACAAACTGCAACCATGGTAGTGTGTGTGAAAAGGGAGGTTCTGAATCCCAAACATTCATACGCAGAGAAATGGAAAGCATGTGCTTAATACGTATTATCATCAGGTAGAATAAAATGTCACCTACGTCACCAACATCCAACAACCTGATGAAAATAATTGTATTGCATCTGTAAACTTCTGAATGTAAACTTGGAATCTGAATCTCAAGTCATTAAAGATGAGACGAGACACAAATAAAAAATGCAATTTGAATAACATTTAACAGGAAGTTAGATTAATTTTTAATATACTCATTCAAAACAATAAATAATATTATAATGTAAGAAGTTCTCCTTATTTCCTTTATCGATCCATCGTGCATGGTGATCGCATCCCAACCGGTTCGTGCATCGTAAAGTGCAAAGTATATGGGAAACCCTTGGACCTATTGATTTGATATGTCTAGATGGAGGAACTATCTCTCAAATTCTGTAGAATTCTACCCGATCAAGAACCACGAGATGTTCAAAAAAGTGACCAAAGAGTAGTGCGGGCAAATCAAGAGGCCTTGACGACCTCTTGACAGTCCACGAGACTCTCAACTTACCTACGTCATGACAGAATCGGCGAAAGTATTTAATAAGGTTTAATGTAGGTACCTCTAAGACCAAAGATTGCCTAATTGTTAAAGCACATTTACCTGAATCCGATTGATACAGGTTCGAGTCCCAATCATATTCTTACGATATATTTTACTAATATGTATGTTACAGGTGTGTTCCGAATTATGCATATTCAATAATGATCTGTACATTGGTAATTCATGTGGAGTATGCATTGAATAAAAAATAGGTTAAATAAACACTACAGTCATACAAACGTTTGACTATTAGAATAGTGAATATAATTAGAAACTACAATAGAACAATAATAATTATCAATGATTTATAATCATTCAAATCAAGCTTCCAGCAAAACCGCACCTACTCATTCCTATGTTCTTTATGAAATCTTTTTTCAGAATCGTGTTTAATTAATTAAGCAAATTATTCTTACTACATCTAAGCACACTGGTATTCTATGTTACGCCGTTTCCCGTATTGGCTTTAATTCCGGCGCCGTTCACTTGGACGTCGCGACGGCGTGCACGGGCCGACGATGGTCGTTGTGACCATTAACGGAAACGGAAATGAAAATATAGGTAGCGCAGGAATCCTCAATAGTCAGTGGAAACCGGTTGTTAACATAAAACGTTACCTCGATCCGGAAGATAACGGACTATTATCACATTACTATTAAAATCGCCATATACAAAGATGTTATTTTTTTCAGTTGTATAGGTAGTAGGTATCTACTAAAATATTCTTGTTCTCATATTCTGATATTTAAGGTTTGTTTCCGCAAAAAACTTATTAAACGAGTGACTATAAAAATGAATATGTGTGTGCTGAGCATGCAGGTGGGTAGAAAAGATAATAAGTAAGTATATCTGTTGTGTTGCGTTCTTAATTATTATTGATTTAAATTATAAAAAATACTTTTCGCTTTAAGGTGCGAGAATTCACGGATTCAAATCCCAGATGAGTTCAAGGTATATATTTTAGTTGTTTTATTATTAATTTGACGTAGGTTAGGTACTAGGTATCTGTTATCAGTGCTATAAAAATAAATGATATAGATAAGTATCAAGATGGCCAGAATAGCGTTATTGGCGTGTAGGCTTGCTAATCGAAGTGTTTCGGATTCGATCTCGACTGCTGCCGATGCTTTCTGTTTTGGAGTCAATCGTGGCGCTTTTTCGTCACACATCACACTCTACTGTCAATATTCGAATACATGCGTAAAAAAAGTTTCACTTCAATAATAACGAGCAAATAAGCGTTATACAGAAAAAAAAATAAACTTGATTTACTTTAGCGAACCGTTTGATGTTAGTGTCTGTAATAGAACTGAAAAGCAACGCTGTCAACAAACGCTGTCAACAAACGCGAAAACAAGCGACATTTTTACGAATCACGCTAATTTTCCCAGCGAGTGAGGGCGTGTTGGAAAAATTGGCTGTTTCTAGCGATCTATTTATTACATTACACCTATCGATTCATCCATTTGTAAATTACAAATAGTTACAACATAAAACTGCTAGTTGCAATGTGAATGCGTCTCGTTTATTTATTTTATACCGTAGGGCGTATGTAGGTATACGAAATTTAAAAACCTAAGTACCAGAAGATACAGGTTGCAGCTAGCCAATTTTTATTCAAAATTATTTTTTATATCATTAATTAAATAATTTGAGTTTTTTTTATAATTGGCTCCACAATCCGATATGGATCTTGGCCAACTCACGAGGAGAGTTCTTAAGAGATTTTTTTTACGAGATGCAAGTAGTTGTTTGCCATTTTTCAAGCTATTAGATCTAAGCTCAGGGTCCACGCATTGAAAAATAACATGTGAATTTTCCAGCCACAGCACTCGAACCCGAACGGACAGGTTACCACTCGTCACATCCCTGGCGAGATATACAAAGAATCTAATAATGACTATTTTCAATTTTGTAACCCAAAGCATTAAGAACGAGTAAGATAGAAATTTGCATGGCCTGTTTTTCTGCACGATAGAATCAAACAACGATAAATCATTAATATTTTAAGTCTTGATAATGGTGCGAAAGCTACAATAATAATCGCCAAAAGTAAAATATGTAGTAGGAGTGGTTACATATATGTAGGTAGGTACCTAGTTATTAAAATATTATAGAATTGAATTAACTTGAAACATATTAATGTAGGTACATTTTTATATTGCTCGCATAACTTTTGAAGGATTCTAATATTAACATTACAGATCGTTTCATTATGTTTTAATGTTAGTAAATTAAAACGAGTAAGTACATAATTATGTATTCTACTTACGTTAACATAAGCTACACATTTTAATATGTAGTTTTCGCACGATTTTACTATAGATAATTCAAGCGTTGTTACCTGAATGCCAATTATTTAAATAAAAAAACGGAAGTCATCTAAATTAATGCACAAACTTTACATAATATAAAAAATATGACAAAAACTCCAATTAAAAACATTACAATGTAAAGATTTTAAAATTCGATTTAAATCGCAGTTTAAATCCGCCCACAATTTTTAATTAAAATAAAATACACGATTCCAATATCTATATAAAAACTAAGATAATAAAGTCATATATCTTTCAGATAAGGCTAGCAATTCATCTTAGTAAGCTGTTTAAGATTGTAGTCGGCAAAAATGGTAAGTCAGAAGATAATTGCTGTGATGTTACTTTCAAAATATATTATGCTCCCAGACTGTAATAAACTTCTGGAAGAGTCGTCCACAATGGCAATAAAACACTTTGCGTCCAGGATGGCCATAGTTGGATCCATGCCCTGCGAATAAAACTTGACTGGGCGACTCAGAGCTAGGATTTCTGGGTATTATTGTCCCCCATCGACGCTGCCCATAAATCAGGGCGGCCGCACGCTACCCTCTTAAACTCCCTTAGCCCCCCGAGTTGGCACCCCTCCCGGCCCGCTGATCCAGTAGTCGCGTGACCGACCAGGCTAATTGATCAAACGCTGCTTATACATTCAAAATGGGCCTCTTATGAAACGAGACTTGAAAGAAAGCGTAAGAAGATGTTTTGAATCAAATATTGCAATAAAAGTTAGTGCTTACTTACTCTAACCAGCTCTTAGTACAGAAGAAAGTGAAAAACACAAACGGTATCGCGTTAAAAATATCGGCCAGAAGAGCCAAAACACTCTCAATGTTGATTCCAATCGGAATTCGTAAAATTTATGGTTAAAAAATCTATAATTTTCTCCTATTTTCATTCTGAAAGGAATTTATTAAATTCTCGGGTAAAAACGTTTGGCTGAAAGTGAATCTCGTGACTTTCATTCTGAACTATGTTTGTTAAATCCTGGTGTAAAAATGAGTAGTTCTTTGGCACCAAAGCATAAAAGGGTTCGCCATCAACAATGAACATACGTATAGTATATATTTTAATTATGGGCTGAATTAAAAGAAAATTTTCCGGGCCGGTCTCAGCCCCTGACGAATGAGTGTCTTAGCTTTCGAATTACAGTGAAGTATCTTGCAGTAGAGATATAGATAATAACTTTTTAAACTACAAAAGCTCTGGAAAGTTTTATAGAGTTATCTGTCAGGTGCGATGAGAATGTTAATACGAGAGACGTTTAATTACGTGTGCGGTGAAAAAGCTATCGCGCCACCTGCCAGACACCTCCGCGAACAATAACAACACAACACACCGTGAAAGTTTTTTCACTCTGACAGAATAACAGCATTGGCGTGAAATGTTTTCATTAAAGTCAGCTGGGACCGACAAGTCTGGCTGACATGACGTGATACAGTGTTCAGTTTTTATAATTACTGTTTTAAAATAAAAATATAGTATTTTAAAAGTCATATGGAAAGGTGCGAAAATTGTAGAGTAGTTTTTCACGTGCTGGTTGATTGTACGTAGTCTCATTCTCATACAATAAAAAAAACTAACATTACAACAGTTTGTAAACTATACAAATGCACGTGACACGTGACACTCGTACCCATTGCTATAAGTAATATAATGAAATAACATTTAGTCAATCCATATTGTACAAAATTATAGTTTTTGGAACTGCAACATGTCATAATGCCCAACGATAGTAGTGTTGTAGCAGTAAAACAATCACATACATATATATATATATATTTTAACGTCACTGGGAATCGAAGCAATCGGGAAATAGATAATATTTCATTACATAACTGGATTTATTAAATAAGAAATAAGGACCTTGAGATAATAATTAATATAAGTATCTATCTATTAAAGTTTCCAAAAATTTACTTTTTTTTACTTAATTTATAAAATAACACTTTGCCACATAAAAATATCGTTTTTATCGTGTTTATTTATCAAGTAGGTACTTATCCGCGATAGCTTAGTCTGCGAAATATCTAAATTGATGTTTAACTTACTGTTAATACCTTTATTTTTTAATTATTTCTAGAAATTATAGACTACCTATTCTTTTTTCAACCTACCATATACGTACGATGAAGCATTTTCGAATGTGGGGGTTGCAAATTCTGAAAAAATTGTAATTTTTAGACAATCAATAGGTATGTTAATTTACTGTAATATAAGGCTCGTTGGATTATCCCGATGTAGATCTGGTCACAGTTGTTTGTTGTAAATGCTGTTATTTTCTAACGATTGGTTTGCTTTTGACTTTTCTATTTGAAAAAAATTTATAACATAGGAAAAAAGTGAAAGTATTAAATACTTCTGTATTTATTTACCCACACCCTAACGCTTTAAACTTTAAAGCATTTGAATAATAATTGGTTACATTAAAATAACATTGTTTTGATAGAGTGGATGCCTATTTTGGTTTTCACCATTTTAAAAACTAGATATCATTCTTCTTCAAACCTTTATTTCAAGTTACTTTAACAATTGTGAATTTCAAAAAAAATAACTATATTCGCGAAAATTTCAGAAAAAATGTAGGATTTAGAATTATAACTATGTTGAGTAGGTACCTAAATAATTTAAGAACAGAATAAACCAGGTTAATAACCTTATGTTACAAAGCTTGTTACATGATTAATTGTGTGTTATTTTGTCAATATTTGTATACTTACATAGTTTAAAATAAATAAATGAGCTTTACAAAAGCTTCTTTGTAATTATTAATACTGCTATTATTTTACAGTAAGTTAGCAGAAAATTATCAAAATCTTGTTGTTCCCTAAAAGGATTCAAAAAACCTTGAAAGAACATCGGCATTATTAAAAAGCAAGGAACTTTCAAAGGCAGAACTGATATTCATAATTAATCTTAAAACTTTGTGATAGAATTTTAGATGAAAGTGGGCTCATTTTCTGCTCAGCTGTTAAAACTCAGATTGGTGAATAGGTATTTTTGTTTTAAGTAAGACGGTTAAAATACTTTAATGAAGTGGTATTCCCTTGTAAGATTATTTAATTTTAAAAATGATTATTTTGGAAATTTATTATAATAAGGAAACTTACTACATTTTAAGTTGTCTTCAAGCAATTATTTCAATTAGGTACCTACCTATTGAATGGTGAAACTTATACTAAAGGATTTCAAAGTGTGCGCCCCGACGCCCTGGCGCGCCGCGCTCAGTCGTTAAGTATTTTAATTAGTTTTAAATTAATACTTACATGAATTCCCAAAAGAACAAGCAGTTTTTTGAGAGGACGGGGAAACAGGGATAATAATTAATGTCGGACAGCTAATTGAAAAATATAGGGAAGTAAAGATTCCAATGTATATTTCAATGTTAGTATAGACTTCGGTTGCGTGAAATGAAGGTGGAACATCCCATCAGAGATGGGTGTCCTAGCTCATTTGATCAGTATCATAAAATTTATGTATACCTACACCGATGGCGGCTGGTCTATTTGGTCATTTGGTCAATGACCCTCCAAAAATAAACATCTTACAATCTATGTAGGTTATAATCTAAGATGTAGGTACAATGTATTATAATAATTATCAGCTAACACGTCAAGGCGAGACGCACAAGGACGGACGAACTGTGTGTATAAAATTCAAACAAACAGAATCCGCTTGGTCGCTATACTTTGGGTCATTTTGGAATACGCCGGGATAAAATATTTCTAATATTTCTCTTTCTCTCTCATTTTCCATATGTGAAACGGAGAAAGCACACATTTTGCCAGTCTTTTTTTTAATTTGTTTTTACGCAGCATAGGCAAGATTTTCGTCATTGTCCGAGAAAGAGATAACAATACATTTTTCAGTGTGTTAAAGGAAACAGGTATAAAACGTTGTTCTGTTATTAATTATTATTGCCTCGCGATTTCATCGAGCATGTTTTGTTTTACCTACCAATTGTTTCAACCGTATTATTTTTATCTGGTTAACCTTTTTATATTTTTATTATTTCAAACTTCCTATTGTTGTCTGAAAGTTTCATATGCAATGTCATTGTTTGTTTTGTAATATTATAGTACTCTACCAAAAATAGCTTTTTAGTTTAGTTTAAATACAACCTTTGACTAAAACGCATCGACTGCATTCATTGTGTTAAACAGTTAAACCATTGTATAAATGTTACCCTTTAAAATGTAATCTGCTATAGGTATCAATCATAAAAGTAACCTTCTAATAAAATCAGTGGAAATATAAAAAGTGTTTATATATAAATGATCCCGCCATTTCATAACAGTACACAACACTTTTTCTGATAGTGACAGTTTAATGAAAAATGAAGCTAAAAAGCTACGGAGTTTTTATTAAATATTTTTGATTGTTTGATGTGAAAATATACATTTTTTTGAAGGGTAAGTAGGTACCTATCTTTTCTATCTAACTATCTAACAATTTATAGCACTTCTTTTATAATGTTTAAAAAGCCAGTTTGCTATACGTCTTTTAAGTGTACAACGAAAAGGCAAATTAAAATAATATAAAATTATTTAAAACTGACCTCCCATATTATCTAGCAAAGAGCCGCCAATGACCTACACAAAGCTCATCCAGAATCAGAGATGTTTTATTCGTCAGTTCTAAAAGTGATAAAGGTGTGAGAGAGGGGTGTATTCTATATACGCTCTTGTTTAATATATATGGGGAATATAATATAATGAGGAAAGCAATTAATAGAGCAACACTTGCGGGGTATTAAATAAATGGTCAACGTATCGATACATTGAGATTTGCGAATGATACGTTCATTACATCTAATCAGAATAAAATGGCAGAGCTATTTCGCAGAGTAGAGGTGGAAGGCAACATTTAAGGACTTATACTATAGAACTATAAGCAGACGAAACAGGTCATAATCGTTATTAAAGTATGTTGTTTAAGTACCCATCTACTACAGATTCTGTGCTGTTTAGCAAATAATAATATTACCTGCCTAAGTACGTACCTACATAATATGAGGGAGATAAGAGGTTTTATCTTATCTGTAGAAGAGAGGTTGTGATCGAAAAATCTCGTCCCGAGAATTCCAGAGAACTAATTCTACAATTTCAAAATTTCTCATTTCTCGAGAAGTCAGTCATTAATGCGAATTTCGAATTAAGAAATTGTTACTAGGCAGAAATAACGAAGAGTATTTTTAATGCCAACGTCAATCTGAAATGCCAACTCTAAAATACCCTGGGGGAAAGAAGCACTAGACTTGGAACCGGAACGGAATCTATGAAATTCGCCGGTGAAAAATAAATGGGAAAAAAGTATTAAAAAAAGGTCTCATCTTACAACTGGAACAAAATTTAAAAAAAAAAGTAAGAAAGATAATTCCCGAGAATTCTCGAACAATATTTCCAAGCCTATCTTCGGTATAACAAAAATGTGAGTAACGGCAGATCATTTTATGAGAACAAGAATACATGTTATTTTTGCGGGAAGACATCTAGTATCTATGATAGATTATAATCAAAACATACTGTATTTTTTTAGATTCAAAAGTCACATGCATTTATGCTACATAAAGCAGTATCATAAATATTTCAAACAAACAACTTTCAATTTGACCTCCAATTCGACACGGAGTTTTTTTTTTACATTTAATACCATTACAATGATACCATAATTTACGCAAATTTATGGACAATACGATTTAATTTTGTACGTCTTTGTCTGCTGAACTTCAAACATTTCTCTCCTGTGAAATAATAAAGGAGCTTTTAAAAGGAGATTTGACGATAATAATTTTAAAAATAAATGACGTAACATTATTTCCAACAATCACTTTTTATGTAGGTACATAATCTGATAAAGAAAGTTTAACAGGGTAAAAAGTGTTGGGTAAAACGGTGTTTAATGTATGTATAAAGTGTTATCGAGTTTGTACTCCATTAACCAAAGTCAAACAGAAAATATTCTAAAGTCAAACTAAAATGAAATTTCGAAATCACAAAAGCGATTTACATAATATTCTAAATTAGAGAAAAAAGTTCTAGTCTTCGAAATTTTAACGCTAAAAAATAGAGTAAATTCATTTTTTTTATATATATTTTATTCTACGTTTGCAATATATATTATCAAATTAGTAGGTACTTACTCGTTGTAAAAATAATTTACATTTTTGCAAAATTTCAATGAAAATGTTTTGGACTTGTTCATTACAAAATATTGTAATTTAGATGGGGACGTAAATACTTACTACTAGCAAGTTGCTACTGTTGACAATTTATGCGTAAGATACAGTTTACATTTTTTAACAAAGATAATATCCGCTCGTCGTGGACCGGAGAATCTGAAAAACTTGAGAGGTTTTGGGTGGCGAACCAGGAGGAGAGTGGGTAAATGAAGGAGCTTCCTGGGTGTAGTCTATGCTCTGCCCTGTGATAGAAGCAGAAGACCACTATGGGTGAAGAATATTGGTTACTCAAAAATTATTACATTTCAGAATGGCCACGATTCTCATCAGCAAAGGAACGACGGACAATAGTAAGTAAGCACTAAGCCGGCTCGCACATCACAATTCGCCTTGTGTGCCTAACGGCCATAAATCAAAAGTTGACAAAATTTCGACGAATGTTGCATCGTACATCCTCGCACATCTGCCCAGCGGCAAACGTCAAACACGAAAAAAGAGAAGTCTCTCGTCTGCCATTTTTATTGTGTTGATTGTATGAACAAACGTCAAACGCGGCGGCGTGAGCGAGCAATGACATTGTAGACAGAGACAAAGACAGAAATGACCGATGGCCGCCAGCTGTGCGCTTGCGCGGAGGCGACATTCCCGAGATCGACATGCACGCTTTGGCCATTGCAACTAGACGAATGTCGCAGGGTCGCAGAGTTGCAGTTGCATCGGCCAATCTGCGAAGGTCCATTTGATAACGTTTGTTTCTTGGTTTACGATGACGTCACATCGACGAATTCGTCGTAAGACGCATGCGGCGAGTTCTGATGTGCGAGCCCTCTTATAGGTATACAAGGTCTAGGAACATTCTTTGTCCACCAAGAATAATATTCCGGAGAGCAAATAATATGTAAATTTCTCTTAAAAGATTCACCGAACACTTAATTCATGATAATATAATATAAAGTCATATATAGGTATAAAGTCTAAAACCTCATCATATGATGAATGAAACATGTGTCGTAAAATAATTGTTATATGCAGTAAATACCAAATGACAAATACATCAACAAACCTTCTTCTTCGCATACTGTCTCGTAACTGAAAATAATTATCATCACTGTTATTAGAGTTTGCCGACAATCTACATCCATCATGCACTGATTTAGTTGCGTATGAATGTTACCAAAACAATACTGCAACGTCGGGGCACATGAAACAAAGTATTATTTTATTTTGGAGACATTATAAATTCAGTACTACGTAAGCTTGATTTAAAAAAATATAAATTCGTGCGATTTGGGATAATCAAGGTTCGAAAAAGATCGATAGTCACCTCAAGTCAATACTATCTGCTCACAACTGATGTAGAATGTAGATTTATCTCGAAAATGTAACGCCACTATTATTTACATTTTGAAGCTACGAAGCCTTATTCCAAGCTTCTCCGTTGTCTATACAATATGTATAACTGTAAAATCGGGAATGGGGCGACTGGCCTCCGGACAATTGGACGCCGCACTGACGTAGACACGTGTAGACGAGGTATTTTAATCAGTTTCTATCTACTACTTAGTAGTTTGAATTCATTTTAGTCTTAATATAACGTATTCTTTATCGCGGATTGAGAATTACCATGCCTAAGGGTTTATATAAAATAAAAAAACTCTTTTTTCGTTGGAACTTAAACATATGCACGATTAAATCATTGTTTACGTCTGCATATTTACATTCTTACCAACTAGTAAATGATAATATAATCATTGAAGTATAAATAATAATATTGAATATTTTTTTTAAAGTACCTATAAGTACCTAACGTCTATTTGTTTTCAAATTCCGTGGCGTCCAGTTGTCCGGTGCCAAATCGTCCTAGACCCGTAAAATCGAATGTGTAATGCTGCTGTTTAAAAATAACTCTTTATATTCTTTGCCTAATAATAATTACTGAGGATGGTGAGCAGTGAATTTACAAGCATTGTCAACTAATTCCTTCCATCTGGAGCATCATTCCTGCGTTGATCATGTTTCTTGCGTTATTGTTAATTCAATCGCCCTCTTGATAGTATCGCTCCATCTGGAAGGCGCACGCCCTTGCACCCCCGCAACCCTCGCAAAAACCCTTTCGACACCACAGGGATCATTCTTCTCTCCAGGTTGCTCGAGTCTCTTCTCAGCACTGAAGAACGCGTCTCATACATTTAGCCGATAGACGTTCTTTGATGCCAGTGCCATATCTCGAATGTATCAATTCTCTTCCTATGTGATTTTATAAAGGTCAAGGATTCATCATCGAATAGGAGGATTGAAAATATTAACGTTTTAACCAATCTTTTTAGTGGTTTTTGTGATGCTGTGATTTTTCCATAATATCTTAGCGAGACGAATTATAACGTTCCTGGACATCGCTAATATAAAAACATTGTATAAATAAAAATATAATGACCACATGGTTCCACGTTACCGGTTTTTTAAATGCCTACAAGACATTACTATTAATACAAAAACAACGCATAGATAGATCTGTATCGTCTATTGGAAGTCGAAAAATGACAGTAGGTAGGTACCTATATGTACATATATGTAATATCAATCAAAAATATTAAACCCATATAGTAGAAAAAACAAAAAAGCTTTCTGTATAATAGTGTTTTAAAAAAAATCTAGCGTGTGTCGCTGTAACTGAATTAAAATCACAAAAGCATTATCAGTGCATTGAGCGGAACCAATCAGTATCGGAATTAATCTATTTTCAACTATTATATAATTTATACTTATCTTATCAGTATCGCGATACAGATGGATCGAGTATCCTTTATGCCGAGCACATTGTCACGCGATGTTGTTATTTATATCAAATAAGGTCATCTGACGACACGGATTTTGGGGGGGTGGGTATTTCTCACTTTAATTTATAGAGGTCAGGCGTGTCCAGCCATAAACGGACGCATAAGGCCGAAAACACATTCGGTTACATTCGTGGCAGATTACAATTAATTATTAAGGGTCGTTGCCCAACTCGGCTAAACTATTTTTATTTAATTCAGCGGTGCTTTATTGAAATAAGTTACCGGACAATTTATCACGTTAATGTTTTCTCTGCAGGCCGTCAGCGGCATGAAAGTGGAATTAAGCGAGGTTTAAATATTTATACGTTAGAGATAATTTTAATGTGCACTATTTATTATGTTTTATTAGAATAAAGATTAAGTAATGGGCCTTATGGTAGGATATCTCTTATAGCTGTCGAGGCTATTGCGACCTGGTTTCCACAAGGACTATTTTTTATCATACGACAAGAAGACGTCTTCTCATCTAAGCGTGTCCATAATAACATTTGGAATATTTGAACTAGAAATACTGTACATTTCAGGAGACACAACTAAGATTTTGGTAAGTTCTTCCTGTGACACTCCTAGCTCGAAAAGGTGCACAAGGTGGTCGAAACTATCAGGTTGATTCATAAATTGGCAGACACTATTCAGGCCCATAAGAAATTTTCATTGGTCAGCTCTTTGCTAAAGTGGTGATATTATGTTACGAATTCAAATAAATAATAAAAGTGTCTCTCGGTTTTAGGTACCACACAAGACGGACTGGGGTTATTTAAAAAAATACTCTTTCATTTTAAATATTAACAAACAGTATATATCTACTTACTCCGAATATTATCGTTTCGCCCACTCTATCCAGAGGGCGGCCTTATATTAACATGATCATGCATTATTTATGTTTACACTGCACTGTCTCGACTGCATCTACATGAGAGATTTGTGAGGTAATTGATGTTTTCAACATTATAACCATGGTAGGTAATATCGTGTAAGATTTTTAGTATGAATAATATTAATGATTGTTACATATTTAATCCGTTCAAAGAACTATTATTATAAACACAATGTAAAAAATACAGCTGAATATTTTCTTATTAGTATTTTGTGCCGTGTGCGAAGTCGGTTAACGCGATATTATTAATTAATAGGTATTTGAATTCATTGAGGATCCTGCATCAACATTAAAATTATAAATGACGATGATATAAAAATATAGTAAAGTATAGTGCCCCCAGTGTGGTGTAGTTGGTAGAGTGCCCGTCCGAGTTCGGTCTTATATCTGGCAAAAATTACTTGTCAATGTCTGTTTAACCCAGAGCAAAGACACAATGGGTTGGGCAAATAGCTAATAACCATGCCTCGTTTAAAGTCTTTATGACGTCCTATGAAAGACCGTATGCTCCGGTTAGAAACGATCATTATAATTCATAAAATATCTTGTATTCGTGAGAATAATTAAATATGACTCAAGTGCAATAAATTGTCAACGCTATACGGTGACTGTAGTTATAGATTATTTGTGTTTATTACTAATGGTTGTATTAGAAACATTTCGTCGATATAATACAATATTTTTTCAAAACCACTGTACGCATAAGGCCTCCCGAGTCACACTCAAGAGTGACCGAAACCATCCCCGCATAACAAGGTTTCAATAATTTTAATTACAAATAGTTCATTTGAAATTTTAATGATTGTTGACGATTGATGAAGTGCCCATCTAATACGTTTACGAAGTGACATGTGTGTGAGATTGTAAATTAAAACGGTAGGTATACAATTATCAATGTATGAATATGAATTCTAATGGATTTAAGTTTTGTACAGTTCCATTAGAATTTAAATTCAAATTCCATTAAGTACCTTCGGTCGATAGTATTAATAAAGTATGAATATGAATTATGTTTCATAAATTCCATGTATGGTTACTTTTAAACATCTGTTTTCTTTTCTTAGTTTTCTTATTGCAATCTAAAGTTACTTAATAAACGCGGCCACGATATAATGTGTGTCATATGCTCCAAAAATAACATATGGTCACGCCACTTGGCTTAGCGGCTTAGCCTATCGCTATGACCACGCCTCCAGTGATATGAGAACTTAAGCGAGTAGATCACTTTTGTAGCACCGCTACTTGCTACTTCCGCTGGTGGAGAAAGATCAGCCATGGTAACAGCGATACAATCTGCGCCACTTTGCTTAAGGGCTGTATATATATACGAATAGAAGACGATTTTTTAAATTTTCATTAACCACATTTGATAATAATACTACCTACTTCTTACATGATTAGGTTATCGATAAACTGTCTAAAGATGCTTTGTTCTATGTATGGATTCAATAAGAAGTTAGTTAGAAGTAACATTAAACAGAAGGGTATCGATAATAGACTATTGTCTTTAACAGAAACAATAGAATAAATTTCACTTTGATAAGACGCAGGTTTATACAGTTAGATTGGATAGCTCACCGTATAAGGGATCGTAATGAATAGGAACATAGCCTTCTGCCTGGTGTTTTTCTCCCCCGGAATCCCACGTCGCGCGTCTGAAGAGTCCATGAAAACATTCGCGTAGAGTTAGCGTAGAAATCATTTCACGCAGAGATTCATACTGGTTGCAAAACTCTGTAATTTATCTATTTTACAATAATAATATACACCATTAATTTATTCAGCCCAGGGTTTATGTCCAGATATTTATACCGTTACCCAAATAAGTGATAGTAGAAGTAATATTACTCTAATATTCTATTGAAGGCCTCCATCTTAGAAGCTTTTCCCCCCGATAGTCATTCTTTCTACTAAGTACATAGGTATATCATGACTATTATTATCAATATCATATATCTCTTCTAGATCTGAGTCAGCATCAGTTATAATTTAATGGGTTAGAATTGTTGATTGAAATCATTTAAATTTGAACTGCCTTTACTTACCTACTATTAAGCATATTATGTTACCAATTAGGTATATGTTTAACACGGTCAGAACATGATATATTATAAAAAAGGTAAGTATGTATTACAATAATCATAAAAATGTACAAGGAAGCATACAACTTCTACTATCGATTTCTAAAACTATTATCAAAGACACGGATGTCGATAATAGCTGAACTAGGAGAGTTCGTATTTAAACAGTACACATCAGAAGACGAAAATAAAGATTTCTTATACCCATACAGCCACTAAACAGCAAAGAAGTCTTTTATCAAAATTTTCTTCTCAACTCTCTTTACTTCACCACGAAGCCAAATTAAAATAGCTACGAGCCCCAAAAATCAACCGACTCTCAAGCCTGTTTCGAACTAAAGACTTATTAGAAGAAGGTTTAATATCGTAACATTGAAAAAGACCAGGGTTTGAATTATTAACGGTTGTTATCATTATTATTAATTTAACATTATGTTGGAGATTGCGATTTAAATGGACTATCATTGTCATTTCGATAATTGTCCTTAAACCACATAAAACCCCTGAAGCGATAGCTAAAGGACGCTTAGTTTGGGAAACGCAGCTTTAGTAAAATGGTCCATCGTGAGTCGAACTGCAGAGCATTCCGTAGCGCAAACAACACGACGCCGAGAGAAAGTAAAGTAAACCGAACCGCAAGCGACGCATTGAAAAATTCATGAACGTCGTAGCAGTCCGGCGTCGGGCGGAAATGACGCGGCAGGCGGGGGGGCGTCGGTCGTATAAGTCGCCAGTTTATTTCCGGTAATCGGGCAGCTCCGTCAAAAACGCGGTTTTATGCCGGCCGTAAATAAAGTTTACTTCATGATTGGATGCTTACTCTGGGAACTTAGTTGATAGCATTATATTGAAGACATATTTATGAGGAATTTGATGGGATTAAAATTCCAAGTCATTTGAAGGAAAAACGATAAATGTAAGAAAAAATATTTCCTAATCTAGATAGTCTAACTTAGACCAAAACCGAAGATTGAACTGCGAAAAGTATCAAAAGAAAAGTATTACAATGTATTGAATTTTGATAATAGAATAGATTTCAATATCGATTATGTATCTATTATGCTACGGGATGCCAAAACAATACAGCCATTAATTGTAATATCATCCAGTCTCCCCTAAACATGGACACATTATGGTAACCGAAGAATCTGTGGTGGACATTTTGTTTATGGTTCAAAATATAATACATACATGAGAAAACTATTAACATTTCATTGAAACGCCAAAATTATTAAAAACATTACCTACATAATATACCTAATAACGTCAGGATTATCCGTGACAACCACTATTACATGGAACGAGAAAGTAAAAAAATATAGCAACAATATAAAAGTAAATAATAATATTAAATATAGGTAGGTAAATGTTCCTTCAAATGAGTTTATAATAAAGCGCGATCGTGTGGTCTTACGAGTAGGTATTAATAAGCAAGAGAACGGCACTTGATCTACGGTTGTTATGTAAATCGCGTTCTTAATAATATTTCTAATTTATATAATAACACACCTACGGGTGCATTTGCGTTCATACTTTATACCGTAATGCAATGCAATGTTTCCCAAAAATGAAATGTGTGTACCGGGTACAAGTTGTGAAAATTTTTAAATATAGGTGTACGCCAATTCAGGCAAAAAAATGTACATAGGACACTATCACACGATCGCAGTGGATTTAAAATTATTCTAGATTTCAAAAGAAACTTTGAACACCATATATCCCTTGAATTCTATTTGATTATCACGTGTACCATACTTCGAAAAACTGCCTGTATTCCAAAATTATTAATTAACATGAAGCATAATTAATACACTCTTTGAGTTTTACGTTGGATGTATAAAAACGAATGTTATGTATGATGTAATACAAATTAAATTTGTTTCCGGCATAATATCTACTTACAGAGGAAAAAATACACCAGAACACACTTTATAATTTAAAAAAATTTAAGTGCAATACTAAAGACCATTTTTTTATATGTCCAATCTTAATTTAAAATCTCGTCATTAATAACTTTTGTAATTTATGTCGAGATCAGCGAGTTTTTCCAGCAGAGAAAAACTTTCCTAACACCCTTTCTGAGCGCAGCAGCGCGCGCCTGCGAAGGCAGTCAAAACAAACCGGGGGGTCAAAAGTAGAACCGTAAGTTATGGCCTCAAACATTATTTTCATTTCAGGCTGCGTTTCCACGAAAACAAGGCTCGTTCAATTGAAAAATAGGAAATGCAAATACGCTTGGCATGTGCAACGGCAAAGTTTTCACATTAAACTTCATTTATCCAATATCGGATGTTATTTGTTATTCCAATGTGACTTTAGTACGATTTCGGTGGCATAATAATAGTGTAGCTAATGGAAAAGAATGGATATATTTATCCCATGCAAGAATAGCTATTTTAGACACTTTACCTACATTTTCCACTATCAATCAATACCTTCATCAAAAATAACCCGCTAAAATATGTTCGTATGCAAGAAGTATAAACTAGGGAAAGACCATATTTCGTGATAATTCGTTATTATTACTATGTTAAAAAATATTTTCATGCCCTCTAGAGGAAATATGATTAGTAAATATCAGTAGGTAGGTAATGTCTTTGGAAATAAACATAAAAAAAACCCGTTTAAGGAATTAAAAAACAACTAAATATTTATGTAAAATATGTTTTAAAAATATTTTAAAACCAGAAAGAACACAAAACAAAAAATATATTATATTAGAAAAGAACGTATTTATTATTTAAAAAATTCAGATGTTTAATGCTCGAAAAATCACCAATACCGTAAAATTGTTAAAATAGACATACCGTAGTTTACCACTCACATACAAATTTTACTACACAAAATATTGTGAATAAATTTAATATAAACCTTAAAGTGTGCAGTACTTTGAATGACAATACTAATTCGCATTGATATTAATATACAGAAGTTGTAACAGCCTCGGAAACGAACCTGTATGTTTAGTGTACCTATACTGATTTATTTTTTCAAGTGCCTCTTTAAAAGATACATTACTGAGGTTATTAAAAGTTAAATATTTTCAATTAAACGATTGTCACTCACGAATCTATATTACTTTAATCACGATCACTTTGCTTAGTGAGAGAAAGAGAGGGTGTAAATGCTTGTGCTTTAATACTTTGGACGCTGAAGACGCACCTGGCGCGTAATGACCAGGCGGCCGATCGCTGTAATTAACGTGCATTTTAAAGGTGGTAATTAAAATTTTGGAAGTTTGTCTCTAGACCAAAATTTCCCAATTTGAGATCTACCACTGCCAGTTTTGATACTGGATAGTATATCACAGCCTACTTGAAGTTGGAAATGAATAATACATTATGATAACATTAAAATTAAATAACCATAATAATTGTCCAAAAAATACGAAAACATCAATACAAATCAAATCACCATCAATTTTAAAGTTGTTTTGTGACGAAAATGGAACTACATATTTCGGGTTTTAGAAAAAGTCATGATTAAATAAAATTTCAATCTTGAAAGGCTTAAAACTTTTGAGGAGAGATATTAAAGTGAAATGTGCTACTACAATAGTACTTAACATATTATTATCATTACGTTAAACGTAGGTACTATCAAGGCATTAAGCAAGCTAGGTCTGACAGCCAAGAGTAAACGTATGCCACGTCGGCCATATTAAAGATTTAATTTGCCTAAGTAAAATATGCCGAGTAACGTAAAAACAAGACAAAATCTTACACGCAACTGTAAAAACCCACTAAAAAAATTCAACTCCACTAGACGCGGGGTAACTTGGAGAAAATTTTATATAACATAATATAGGTACACATGCTTTGTATATATCAGTGGCGGAGAGCGCCTGTTGGACACTTGTTGGATACTTCTTCGTGAATCTTTCAATACTAACAAGCATTAATTTTCATGTTCCCACCAATTTCGATCATAGCTCTGCGGTATTCATGATACTCCATGGCAAGACGGGTGTAATGTTTCATCATGCCATCTACTGTGAGGTTAACCTATTTGATACCACCTTTACTGTCTATCTTTTTTTTTAGTTAATTTAAATTTTCCGGGTGCGTTTAGTTAGATATCATTATTTTTTCCTGTTGCTTTTAAGCCTTTATTTTCCCGATATTAATCTCTGTTATATTTTTGTTTCATATTTCTCAACAATTAAGTACCTAAATCAATTTTCGTAGATAATATTATATTGCATGTCCTTTTCCTTTAAGATATACATTGCAGCACGGCGACCGCGATAGGCGACAGCGAAATGCATCGTAGATATATTATCAATGACGTTTCCCGCTTGAATCGATGTCTCGCGCGCGGCAGGCGACATTTATAACTGCTTCAATGTCAGTAGTGTCGCGTCAAAAAAAATTTGGCGGGTTCTTTTGTATTTTTGCTATATTGTTATTATTGCATAATTTGTACTTTTACTGTTTTTAAGTGTGACAAAATGTATAATAATAAGTATCTTTTATTGACAGTACTTTTCTAAATATTTTTTAATTTCGTCATAAGTCACAATCGGCAAAATATGTTACATATGTGGCAACGCTGTAAATATGATCGAGTGTAATGGAGTCAGCTTGTAGAGATTTTCTCTCAGCTTTGTTCAAATAATTATCCTAATTAATTAATTTTTACAAGCCAAAGAAAACGTAAAAAAATCGTTCATTACCTCTTCGCCACTGGTATATACCAGGGTACCTCGGAAACGGTTTATATACGAAGTAGAATAACTAAAAACGGGTTTATATAATATACGAGTCGTGCACGATGGAGCAACAAAAAAGCTCTTAAAAACGCCAGCCTACCGGAGGATTAAAGCAAATGCGGTCGTAAAGGAACTGCTGAAAGTATAAGTGGCCGAGGATGAGGCCTTGGATCTGCGGACGCTTATCCCGCCATTCCGGATATCCGGGAAGGAAGGCTAGGCTGACCGTGATTGGCTACGATTCAATTTCAAAGGATCGTGCCGGATGTGAGACGACACTATAAAAGACTTGCAATTGAGTCAATTAATGGTGATGTATCTTTATTGTCTTCAGCAAACAAAGACGTTGCCTTAGGAAAATAGGTATTAGACAAAGAGATTGTACTATTACAATACCTATAGCAAGTAATATATTGCGCCCGACTTGGTGGAGTGGCGGAAGGTTAGAAGGTCGATTACCACGCCTGATAAATTTACTTTTTGTTTTTCAACGTGTATCCCAGATACAGAGCATAGCTAACAATAATGTTATCTTATAAAATATGTTAAAAGACCAAATCACATGTCAGCTAACTAGCATCCAAGATAAATTTTAAAGCGAATTTTTAAATTGTTTTGTATTAAAATATCTTTTCAAGCAAAAGCTACATAAAAGCTCGATATTTATGCAGTGTCTCAAGGCATTCGCCCAATCTTCCAAAGCTGCTGATAACGGTGAAATTGCAATTATGATTTGGAAGTGACATAATAAAAGTGTATCATCTATAATTTACATATTCTAATTATACAAACTTAGACTCATAAGTAAAAGATAAATAATGGTGAAACTGATTTTTAATATTACCTTATCTTAATGATCTTATTAATACACATACATATATGTAATTTACTTGACCTGTATTTCTGTCGGCCCTACCACTTGACAATTGATATAGTGGAATATTACGTTGAATCGATAAGACAGACATCTAGATACTTAAATTTAATAATAATAATAACATACATTTTATATAATTATGTAATACTAAAAACATTTACTTAATTTATAATATATCTATATTCTTTTTAATACTACAACAGGTCTTGAGGCCCAATGCATGTAGTGTAGTTTAACAGTACCTAGTGTATTTAGTAATATAAGTGAAATAATCACAATAACTCAAGCTTTGAGAAAATCAGATAAATATAAAATTATCGTGTTCGAACCCGAAGTTCTGGGATGATAGACCAGCGCCTTACGTACTGTAATGCCGGCGCTCCATTAGCGCGCAAGTCAGACGATTTACAGTCTTCGGACTTTTTATCGCGTGGAGCACCCCAGATCTGCGGACTTTTTAATCCGCAGACCAGGCTCGTTGGATTTCAAACATGTTTGATATTTTACTCTCCGAGTTGCCAGACTTCGTCCGTCGATCACTATGCAAATTCGATTTGACATTCATACACGATTATTAATTATTTTAAACATTGTCATTGATTAAATTGTTAATTTACATATTAGAAAATGAGATATTTACCAATTATTATTTTATTTGTAATTATGAAAATCATAAAATAAAACGTAAAACTTGTGTTGTTTTCACCGCTATATTATTTTATGCAAGTCTACCATATAAATAACACAAAATTATACGATTATCGGAAGACATAACGATAATCGCAACTTTTGAATTTTGACAGCTCGACTTTTTTATTCGTTCGTTGATCAGTAGCAGAGCATAAACAAATCGGACGATCTATGAATTGTCCTCGGACTTTTGGCTCGCCAATGGAGCGCTGGCATATCACGAGAGTTTGTCTTAACCAGAGCGTTGGAGTGGAACTCGGAGCAGGAGCACGGAGAAGGGGCACGGAGCAGTGGAGCAATGGGGTTTTACCCGGAGCACCAAAAATTTGTAGTGCTCCACTGCTCCGGATGTTTTTTTATTATTAAATTTTCATCCTAAAATCTAATGAAAATATTATATTTGAAACTTTGCAATACTGGAATTATTTGAAATAAGGCAACACTGCCGAGTGATACATAACCTCACTTTTTTGACAGAAGATGCAGATAATGAAAGACGATTTGCTTCCGGGATTTTTTTTAATAGATTTAATGAAAAGGACGAATAATAAACCTTATCTCAAAACTTATTATTTTTTTTTGTATACATATTACAAAATTTCACCCGGAGGTGAGCTGGAGCAAGTATAAGGTCCCAGAGCGGAGCTGTAGTGGAGGAACTCAAAAAAGGTCCAAAAACTGGTGGTGGTGACCAAATAATATTACATTCAATATAGAATTTTTATCAGGCAAAATATCATGTTATTATAAATATTAAAAAGCTGAACTTTGTACAATGTTGATAATGTAATAAAATTATAATAAATTATTTAAATAGCGTAAACCTCAAGCTTCACTGCCATACCTACGGCATTTGATTTAATTACTTATTAACGGGTATTTTTTTAGCCATTACACTAGCTTTGTTAAAAACATACAGCAGGATGTTAAAAATCATAAAAGAAAAACTTAATTGAAAAAATTCTGCTTTATTATAGTTAGTCATACAATGAATTAATTAATCAATAATGCCGTGTAAGTAATTGAATAAAGTACAAAGGTTTTTTCCGTAGGTAATAATAATTATAATGAATTGTTATTTTTCATTATATGGACGAAAATTAATTAAATTTAATAATTCCAATTTTTATATTTTATGAATGTAAGTATTATAATTATGTATAGAAAATATTATATTATGAAAGAATAACGTCATGTTAGGTGAAAGTGAACGTTTTATTACATTAATATGACGTAAGACCACTGACAGCTAAAACTCTATGCCATGCTAAGTATTTTCTAAAAATCTTACATATCGTCATAATTTTTGAAAACACATCTGAGAAAATATATATATAAAAATATAAGTAGTTATAATAGAAAAAATCTTGTTGAAAAAAGTAAGACACCCCGCAGCAATCGAACCTGCGTCTCTCGGGTTTCGCGCCCACGGACATAAACCACTGTGTTAAAGATACCTTACTTAATGAAGACAAATTTTAACTAATATGAAATAAATGGTTAAGGGCACAAATAATGATGGCAGACATAATATTAGACATCGAGATCATTTGAAAACGGTCAGGCATATCAAAGGACAGATTATCGCTGTACAAATCGTACCAAAGCACGTTCATTTTTGTTTTTAATATATTTTCTCAGAAGTGTTTTCAAAAATGATGTAAGTATGTTCAATAATTACAATGTTACATTCTAAGTTCTGTGAATTATTCGTTGAATAAAAAAAGTACATAAATGATAATAGAAATCTTACATTATAATTTAACGTAAATATTGGAAAAAAGGTATTAAAATTACAAGTATTATGTATTCATATAAACTTGTTATGATAGTACCCACTACGGTGAGGGCAGGTGCGCAGATACTAGTTATTCCCGTGCGCAAGAAGTAAGCGTTGTTAATTTTTTGTGTTTATTATCTCCGGCAGTGGTTACAACGCGCATGTAGTATCGTCTTATCTCAATTTATTGAACCTTTCTTACAATGTGGATCATTTTCATTCTAGAAATGGCTTTGATGAATACGGACCTAAGCGGTGTGGTAGAAAGTAGCACACATATCTACCATTTTCACCATGTTCAGTTGTTAGTCATTCTCATAAGTTTGTTGTCTGATCGTATAGTGATTGAGAGAATACAGTATTGTGTATTTGACTAGGACCGTTGGAATTATAACCCATGATTGATCAAATGCAACCATAATGCATTATTATTGTCAAATAGATTATTATACATAGGAGCCATAAAGGTTGAGTATAAAGATGGTGGTTATCATCGTTAGCAAAAAAATATGTGTTCAGCAATCTCGAGTTGCCAGATGACGCGAACACAATTCGCAGGCCTTGAGTAGGTGCCCCCCTGGTAGTGTAGTTAGACCCAACCATTTTAGTCTGACCTCCATAGCCAAATCGACCACTGGATATACGATAGACGCCCCTCGATAAAGCCAAACATGGCCGAAACATGAAATGAGTCCCACAGTTTAACTTGTCAGGTCCCACCACCTCTCAAGGTGAGCTGTGGAGGAGATAAGTCGGTCACAGACCATGTACATATAGGTAATATGGTAATAGGGATAAATTTTATTTAAATATATGTTTAGGTAAAGGGTTAATTAAGGTAGATTAAATGTAAAATATGATTTGGCTTGTAAGGTAATTGGTAATATAAAATTGTAATATAACGGTTAATGTAATGTAATATGCAATGGGTTATTTAAATAATAAAGCGAGACGTATGGACGGGCGTTAATAGTATATGGTAATTAATGTAATTAAGGTAATAACAATATTAATCATATTATGTACATCGATATCACTATATGTTTGGTTGATAGACTGACATCCGTCAACCGGATATAAACGTGTAGCATATGGCGGTATCGGTGTGAATAGGTATAAGGGTAGAAAAGATCGAGCGTCGGAAAAAGAAATGCGACCACCCCTAACTGAATAAAAAGGCAAGATTCTAAAATCCAATATCAGTCTGCTTGCGGATTCAGGGGGTCGTCTCTGCGACACTTTGTTTCGATACCAATGTGAATGATACCTTTGGACTATAATCCTTCATGAAGGAATGCCATTAGGCCAAACATATTCTAATAACAATAAAATACGAGTTCTGAAGATTTCATCTGGTGTTTAATTGACTTTGTGCCCCGTGACTTCTTGATTACTCCACGTCCATGAGGTTCCTGCCTGTTCCTCCACATTAATGAAGCTCCACTTCCAAGTGCCTGAGCTAGTCAGGAAGTCGGAGGCCTTCACAGAAATTCTGACCGGGATTATAATCTCCGATCGGTAGCCACTGCGTGCTCATGGGTTAATGTTGACAAGGAGGGAAGATGATTTAAAAGAAATGATTGAGACCCGGGTAATTACCCAAAGGACATAAAATTTTCAGGATTATACGCACACCGCAAGCAACATCAAACAACTCTTTTTAAGCGTCAAAACTTTCAGCCAACAACTTTAATAGCTCCACAAATCACCATTAAGGTCCCGCGGACACACGCCCTGCCATTGATGCTCGCAAAGGCGTCGCTGCGGTTAATGCGAGCCGGTTTATATCATTTATGATTTTTATACCACATCAGTAACATCATTATTACAAAAATCCGCAGTGGAAACAGCAAGCCGATTGTAGAATAAAACAGCAGCACTGCAAACCAAAAAATAATAGGTAAGTAGGTACTTTGTATTCGTAGGGAAAATTTATATTTGGAACCAATCTTCAAACTAGATTAAATCAAAATTAATAAATTGCACTCACAATACATTACAGATAGAGTAACGATATATTTATCTACTAACATGTATCTACCTACCTACTGCTAAATGAAGTGGATGAATGATTGTGAGCTGGCACAAGAAATACAACTATACAGCTTTTCCAATTAGTAATGCAAGGCTTCCCAGTTTAGAGGACAATTAAGAGCTTATAGGTATACCGGAATATTAAACATAGACCCCAACTAAAAGAGAGATCCAGAAACTTGTATGGTGTATAAATGTAATAGAGTTAAATGGAAATGGGCTCGACACATAGCTCGTAGAAGGGGCAATCGTTGGAAAAATTGTCGATACCAATATCGCGAAATGTCGAATTTTTGACTTATTACCGTTCAATACCGGGTCATCGATTTCAATTGTACGATTGATAATATTGCCGTATTTTTTGAGTTTGTTATTGGGTAAGTTAGGTACCCAAAATCATACATAACAACATTTTATACGATGAACCCATTCAATTAGTACCATCACGACGAAAGTACCGCATTATCACAATGCAGATTTTCAGCGATCCGGTTGATGGAATATTTCGGAATCGGCAAAGGCTCCGCCTGGGTCGCACAAGCAAATAGAAGGGCGCTGGAATAAATCTTTAAACGAAACAAACACCCGGGAGCGGAAAACTTGAGGCAAACAAACAAAAACGAGAGGAATAATATGGAATTCGCGCGACTGTTTTAGGATACGTACAAAATGAAGCGAGGCGGTGAAGGGAACAGATAGATTGGTTTACGCTTTTACAGTAACCATAATATCCAAGACTTAGGTACATGGAAAAACAACAGACTTTATCTGACCTTACATGATATAAATTCATAATAATATAATCTTCCACATTAAACCGTTACATTACGGTTGCAAGTGCAAATCGAAAAGCCAAACGATATCATTTATTTTAACGGGTGTAATGATAGCTCCCTTAGGTCCGACTTTATCCGACAATAATATAGTAACAATTGCAGATACTAGATGTAAATTCAGCAAAGTCTAAACACTATAAAATATCGAAAGTACGTTTTAGCTGTTTTGGTGCTTAATTTATTTTTAGAACAAAAGATAACTTAAACAAGATGAAAATTTTAATTAAAAACTAGGTAAATGTCAGAATAACCCAGAGTATTGATTTCAATGGCGCAAAATTGGACATGAAGCCAGCTGTATGAATTATTAAATTAATGATATTCATAAGTTCCTGGTACCTACATGTTAAAAATAATACTTTACCGTAGATACCAAAAATGCCCATTGCTGCGAGAGTGTTTACGGAAAGAGAAAAGATGAACTTTTTGCTTTTTATATTTTCAATAAAATTATAACGTCGGCATTCTCTTATCATAAAATAAAATCATTTTTCTTTATTTTTCAGTGACGTAAACCTATTGCAGTTAACAATAGATTAACAGCACATCGGATTTATCTCCGCTCAGCTTCATTCCGTACGCACACCCACGAAGGCAAACGCGTGGTGTTACCAGTGTTTTTGGTTAAATCCACGCTGAATATTTAATAACCAAAAATGTTAAATATTATTACGACAACTTTCGAATGGAAAATGTTTGACACAAGTTTTATTTTGCGTACCTATACCTATGTACATTTTATTTATTCACAGTGTTATGCTTGCAAATACGAGCATGTATGTCATTATATAAAAATAAAGAGACGTTCCTATTTATTTTATTCATGTACTTCAGGTACATACCCAGGTATTTTGGTTAAATACTTTCAAAGTACAATCGGGATAGTGAAAAACATTGTACGCAAAATTTAACGAGTAAACGTCAACACACTAATTGGGTATAATAATATAATAATAATAACAGCTATATAAGTAGGCATATTATTATATTGCATCAAATTTATATTAAAAATAAAATAAAGCTAAGAAGCAGTAACTTGAAGAAAGGTCTGAGAATAGGATTAAAATCACTCCAACGGGTCAAAACATCGGTCCAGTCTACCGAGGTCTTTCAATTATTGATATAGACAGGCGTCGTTTTTTCTCGCATAAAAAATACATCCCTTCACACAGAAAATCTCAAAATAAGGAAAATAAATACCTATAAGCGGTACTTAATTAATAAAAAGGTCAAAGATAATATAAACGAAAATTTTCAATAATACTTATCCTTATTGTTATGTGAGTACCTATAATTAATTGTAGAACAAATTACCTTAATACAATATGCGAATATCCGTCTATGCTGACTTCCAATAGTCAATTGTTTTGCAATGTAGGTG
Source organism: Rhyacophila brunnea (assembly GCF_057557595.1). Taxonomy (NCBI): domain Eukaryota; kingdom Metazoa; phylum Arthropoda; class Insecta; order Trichoptera; family Rhyacophilidae; genus Rhyacophila; species Rhyacophila brunnea. Next base: position 39,732,242 of record NW_028232752.1, read on the forward strand.
GAATTTTTTTAATGATGTTCTGAAGAATAACATTTATATGTGTAAGTAGACGTGTATGTCTATGACCGGCGTTGATTACCCACCAAGGCAATTCTGTTCTGCAGATAATGCAAGGTTGGTAAGTCAACTGTGTCAGTTATTAGCCCAATCGCATACTAAAAGCGTCTCGACTGGGATATAGTCATAAATCAAAACTGGGCGCAATGTTGCAACTTTTTTCGGTGCGCATAGGCGAAGCTACGCCGGGACAGTGACGTAACGCAACTAGGCGGAACGAATGAAAAACAGGTCCTGCACATGTGCCGGTGTGATATTTTGGTATTATACCTACCCCATGTTGGGTGAAATCTGTGGCTTGCAACACCAGCTGTTTTTTTTTTAAATTATTTTTTTGACCTGTGCACGGAGGTACAAAGGGGGGACATGCTCGTCGTAAGTCAAAATTGAGTTTTTAAGACCTAAGAATAAGGTAGTGTTTTTTTGAAATACGCCATTTATTTTGTCATTCCCCAGTTGTTAAGCTACAAAATACGACAACATAATGATATTGACGCGCGTGTTTGAACATGTACCGTTTAAAAAAAATAAAAAAAAATTCGGTTAGGTACATGTTCAAACACGCGCGTTAACATAATTTTACTCCCTACTTTAATTATAGTTTGTCAATTTATGGCTACGGCCGTATGTTATAGCTTAACCACTAGGGAATGACAAAAGAAATGGCGTATTTCAAAAAAACACTACCATATTCTTAGGTCAATAATTATTATAAAGCAATCATTATTCATAAGATGTTTATCACACTTGAATGGTCAAAGACATAGCTTATAATAAGTATCTTTAGAATCATCTTCAAATGTGTTAATCTTGCCGATTTTTTTAATAATAAAATGCCTAATTCTTGTCAAATTTGGGATCACAGAGATTATCAATATAATTTTTTATCGTGAATATTTTACAAAAATTATCTCGTAATAAATTATACTAATGGTTTTATAAATGCGTTTAAAAATTAATAAATGTTAAAAATTTTAACACCACTGCACAGTTATGTACCGAAATATGACTATATTCTAAAACATTAGAGCGAGAGGTTTAAAAGAATACTATTTGTAACAAAAATACTTTATGCAGTCATCAAATGTTTAAAATAACTATAAAGGATAATAAGGCTTCAAAATTATATAAATAGATTATCTACAACGTTTAAGGAGTGTCCAGGATCATGGTTTGAAAATACAATAAAAACTCAATTTTGACTTATTATTATATTATTTGAGGAAAGGTGTTCAAAATGGCAGTGTTTAGTTTATAGAAAAGAGAATATCAAAACATGTAATTTATTATAAAAATGGAGAATGATTGTAAAGTTACACTATTTTTTAACATATTGGCAAATTTTTGATAGCAAAATATTACATACCTGTAAAAAGTGTTAGTGTAAAAAAAGAAATAAAAATGAGTAGCTAAAAACCATTTTACTCCACCGGGTGTACAAAATGTTATAGGTACGATATAAATATTTGTCAAAAATTGAAAGGAAAAAAAAAGTATAATTAGAGATAAAAATTACATGTTTAACGAAAAACTAACTATGCAGAAAAATATTTTTGCTTTTATATCTAACTAAACCAGCACAATCAGCATGAACCCATTTTTCACATTTCATACATTTTAGCCAACCAGGTTAAGATCTGGTGTAAACCTCAGTGTCCGTCCACAATAAGTAGGATCTTCTCATTCGGTGAGGCTTTTACATATTTTTGAAAATGCGAGACCCATTTGACAAATACTGGCCCGGTCATTTAGCCTGTTTCTTTAGCAATACCTTATCTATATGTATGTGTTAATAACACTATGCCGTTTCACCCTACCATAGTGTATGCCATTTTACCCCAATCAGCGGATTTTGAAAATTCATTAAAAAATGCAGTTTTTACTTCAATAATAATTGTAATAAATTTACATCGAACATGAACACTAATAACGGCTACGAAAGCTGCTTTGTATAATATGTAGGTATATTTAATAATATAAAATACGTGGTTTATATAACCTTTTGACTACAAGCTGTAAAAATATTTGTATGGTTCAAAAATCTTTCCACTGCATGACCTTCTTGGACGGATGTTTTGGGTGAACTAAATTAAATTTTAATATAGCTGAATATATAAAAGACGTGTCGGGGATTGTTCATGTGCAAGTTGCAGTATGTTCGACTGCACCATTTAGGCAGTAGAGCAAAAAAGCTCATTTTCTCCCACTATGCCATTTTGTACACCTGTCCCCTTCTAGTTAAAACTATTAATTGTTACTTGTTAGTCAATATCACTTGGTCATAATATGATTCTCATATGATTGTTCACATGGCGTCGCGTAAATGACACTGAGAGACAACGAGGGAAAAAAGTTTTTAACGGTACTATGTACCTATAATAATATATTAAACTCTAGTCATGTTTGTCATCTTTGCTGGCACCCCTGACATATATGCTCCTTCCTGAATAAACATACACGTTTATAGGCTGAGGTCGGCCGGCGATCAGGACATTGATGGAGCACCGAGATAAAATAAACACTCGAACAAAGGATGTGAGAAACGGCCGCGTAATCGATTCCGTCCGATTCTTAAACTGAGATTGATTTAGCAACCTGTTGTGCACTGACTTGTATTGGCCCATTTCAAGTCCCATTTGGTTTGTTGACGTTCGAAACTATTTCAGAGGAGATGTTTATAGTAGTTAATTGAATAAGTGCCAGAAGTTGTGTCTGGAGGTCTACGTATTCATATGAGTATATTAATTTGTTTAAAAAAAACAGGTGCCTGGACATACCTACGTTTCCTTCCTTGTGTCAAGCCTATCAGGCACCATTCGCGAGGGGTGCAAGACTAGTCAATGCACTCCTCAAAGACACAGTGGCATGCTATGTATTTTTGTTTCGAAATTTTATTTTTCTGTATACAATTATACTTTTTTTTTGTTATGTATATATATTTTCTTCTCTCTCGTGAGGGTAATATTTGTTATATTGTAAATCTCATATTTTGAACGTCTTGAATTTAGACTTGTTATGGTCACGGTGGCCGCGTGGCTTAAGCGTTAGACTATAACGCCGTGGTTCCCAGGTTCGAATCCTGGGTCTGGCGAGTACACAATATTATATTATTTTTCAATTTGTATGTGAGTCAGGGTATGGACCTAATAGGTTGAGCAAGTGGCTGACATCCATTTTCTCGTAAAAAATAAAAATCTGATAATACAAACCTCTACTCTGTGGAGGCCCATATGACCCTATTAGGATCGGACATAGTCGGGAAAAAAAATGTCCACAAAGTTTTATTCTCTTTAATAAATAAAAAAAACAATACCTACCTACATTAATTGGATGACTAACTGCCGCAAGGGTGTAATGGCCTCGAGTATTGGCGTTAAATTAGACAATAATGTTAAATCATCAAATGGTCATATTTACGACGCAGAACATTATAATGATATAATAAGCATAATATGTTCACAAAGTCAACGGATTGTTTAGACCCGTTTCACATGGGACACCTGTGTGGCGCTTATGTAAATGCGGAATTTCGCCACGCCGGTGCGCCACACAGGCGTCCCGTGTGAAACGGGTCTTAGGTTTCAAAGATACAACCTCTTCTTCATTTGACCGTTAATAATATATACGTACACATCTTCTATCCGATATGTTTTAAGAACCATGATTATTTTGGATTCATCAAACGCAAGAAAAAATATGAATATAAACAACGCAACGACGCCCGTATCCATTTATTTCATTATTACGCTCGGCCATCGTGGGCGTCATAATAATTAAATCAATATGCATATTAGTCAATAACATAATGTCATTGATATTACTAGGTATATAATACTTATTATTGATATTACATAAATAATACCTAAAATTCAAGCTTTTTTGCCGACGGTAGCTATTACGGTTGTAGCACCATTGGCAAGGCTATTATTAATATTATTGTCTAATAAAATATGGACATTTTACCAATGGAAGTAAGTAATGTTTTCACAATTTAAATGACTATTAGTAGATAATATTATGATTAATTTAATAACATCGCCAGCGACCATCATATTATATTAAAGTTAACGATGGTTTAATAAAATCTAGATTTCCTGCTAAAATATCTAAACACGAGAGATTGATGTTTAAATAGCATATGTGTTTGGATGTCATGCACACAGCGAATGGGTAACAATCATCGATAATCGATATTTCCATGATGATATTGTGGAGTAGGGTTTGCGATCTCGGAAATAATAATTATTATTTCTCGAGAAATATCTCTTAAAAAAATACCGACAAAAAGTCATGATCACAACCTCTACTGTGGAGGTACTTTGGAAAATAATAAAAATTACGATATTAAGTACCTACAGATTGCGAAAGCAGTAATTAAATTCCTTTTGCAAATGGGAAACGAGTTCATTTTTAAAAATCGAACAAATCCGGCGCTACCGCCTACCTCTGCCAGTTTAGCTCGGAAACAGGATGAGAGAAAAGTACAAAGAGAAATGCACGCGGCACCAGCAAAAGGCGGTACTTTCTTGCATCCAGGAACGCGGAGAACACTCAGTAGCCACTACTTATTAAGCAGAACGGGAAAAAAAGAAATATGGCCGACATCACTTTATTCCGTCGCGTTGCCCCATGGAACTACATTGCCCCCATTCCTCGGTCGCTGCGTATTATGTCACGTGATTAATGGATTGTACCAATCGGAGCGACGGGCGGCAATACTTCGCCTGTTCGATTGGCATCGAGTGTATTGTAGTAAATTGGGGTAATTTCATCCCAGTCAATACAATCAAAGTTCATTTAAGTACACTTTTTTTATTCAAATATGTACTTACCTACCGATTGATTTAGGTATTTTTTACTGAATAACAATTGCAATCACATCAAAGTGAAAAATAAAATACCTTCCTGAAATGTAACTGGGTAAATGAGCTTAATGTAAATGCGTTGTATTTGATTCACTAATCGAATTTTTTAATTAATTGAGGTGGAATTTCGTTTTTTTTCGATATGCGTATTTCATTAGCTGTTTATAATATTTCTCAGACACTGTCGTGCTTTTGGCTTTTATATATGGAGAATACCTTGCACAAATAAATAAAGGAAGTAATTCTGCTGCTACTAGAATCCGCTGTGGATGTTGTGGTCCTCAGAAAACCATATTTTGGGCAGTTGCTATCCAGTTCGCTATTGGCATTGTCTTCCAGCTCGTACATACATGACCCCAATGATTCTTCTGTTATTTGGATTGCGAAGATATTATAATGTATGACTGACATAAAAAATATTCCAATAGAAAATTATTACATAAACTTATCGTAAATGTTATTATAGTTATTGTACGTACTGGATGAGAAATTATTATAAGGATATACCTACAATTCGTGTTTTGTTTACATTGTAAAGTTAACTACCTATATCAAACATTAGGTACCACATAACTAAAAGAGAAAATAGGATTTAAAATTGGCTATAGGTACCTACACTAGTTTAGGTTATTAAAAAAAGCTAGATACTTACCACCAATATATTGAAAGATTGTTAAATAATTATTACGTCGATAGCATTAATTACCAAGCAAGGATTTATTATCTAACGATATGTAGATATTATACCTATAACAGTGATACAAAAACAGAAATACCAAGTAAATTTGCAAATGTGAAAAGTTTTAATGCACGTTCATTTGCGTTCTCACTTTGTATTTAATGCAGACAAAGGTTCAGGGGGGATAGTCCATCAAAAATATTGAGAAAATTTAAAAGTTGGCTCATAAAAGAAAATGGGAAAAATCTCTTCATAAATTTCTGACGTGTATTATCTCGTTGATTTATGGCCCCGAAGCACACTTAGTATGCAGTCTTACCTATGGAGATACTTCGCAATGCTCCAACCAACGGATTTCCCATTTATAGAACAAATATACCGTTACTATAACATCCCATGAATCGCATACAAAGTGATCATTCTATAAAATGAATCATGTTACAAATTATTATTATATTATTTCTGAATTAAAAATTAATCACAAATTTGCGCCCCCCCCCCCCCCAATACTGGTTATGCTACTAGGTTTAAATTTAAATAATTAATAAATATCTTATTATTACTTGTTATCATGAGCCTATAGTACTATCCTAGTGTCGATTCACAAGGAAGGCACAAATATCTACCATGAAAACTTAAATCAAAATATCACAAAGGTAATAAATTCGTCGAAACATAAAAAGAAAGGTAGCTACTAGCATCCAATATTACAGTGACGTTGGAACTAATGTAGATATAATTATACATTAAAAATATCACCAAACTTCTGAAACAGCAATTGACCGGACATATTGGCAGCTAAAGATAACAATCATGGCGAATAAAAAGGCCTATGGGGTGGTTTTCTTCTAGCATTGGTTACACACCGGCCGATGACGATGATGATAGATGATACTTCAATATACTGTTCAGTGTCCGTTAAAATAATAATGATATATTCCAGTTTCAATTATTTTATTATGCCTCTAATCTAATCCTATAATCCTAACGGGTGTTCACGTGAAATCTCATCATGACTAATATACGTCAAATTACTTATATAGGTAGATGATGCAAACAAAAGTAAGTACCTACTAGGCTACTACCATCATATTATTATGATGGCAAATTATTGTCATCATCAGAGGTCAACGCAACTGCGATTGGTCCCGCTATGTAAACACAGTCTACTCCATAATGGCCATATTACAGCATTAGACACCATTTTACTATATCAGAGAAGATGAATCTAAATATGATTTTTATTTAATTTTCATCAAAATGGACACTGTTCAACCACATTTTCGAAATGAAAAGACAGGGAAAACCCCAGTCATCTTGGATGAAGTAAAGCGTGAATTCGTTACCCAAAATATATTTTTTAATATGGATAGTATTATTCAAATAAAATATAACATTTAATAGGCCAAATATCATATTATATGGTGCAACGATAATTTTATGATATGTATAATAAATGAAGTATATTTAAATAAACGGGAATTCCAGGCGTCATCCTAAATAAAATAAAACATTGACAATTATTCCATTACTTTGATTTTCTCTATCGTTCTTCAATATTATCAAATTTTGATAAACTTCACAATTTATAATAGAATCTATCACTATTGAAGTAATAGTACCTATCTACCTCACCTACAAATGCTTATTAAATAACACGCCGCAACTAAAAATCAATAAAATAAATACTAGGTCCATACTGATGACCTCTTTCCTAGTATATACATCATACCACTTATATACCTACATACAAAACGATTTGCGACACTCCTCGCCATTATTGTTGTACAATATAGAATAAGATAAAAAAAATACCAGTAGGTATGCTTAATTCACCGAATTTTAGTTGCAAAGTGCAATTGTGCTTCCTATCTTCTACCTATCATAATATATTATTGATTATTAAAGGCTAAGCTTATATAATTGACATCGTCGCGTCTGACTTGATTGAGTTGTATCTCAACTATGTAATGCAGTCAAGACAAATGATTCCGAATAAGAGAAGTTGGGTCTTCAGAGAAAACGGTGCCCGAATCACTATAATTTAAGTTAATTATGTTGATATTATTTCACATGCCATAGCTACCTACTCAAAACTAAAATGGAAATGTCATTTAAATGTGCGTGTCAAGACAATACATTTTTTCCGTCGCTGTGTGTTCAAAATAACTTCATTATACGCACTGAAGAGGGTTTTAAAATTATACATTGGTGAAATCACTACCTATAAAGACATTACATATTATTGTGTTATAAATATTTAAGTAATGTTTTTTTGTATTACCTAGGTATATAATCGTATGACTATGACGTACTCATCTTCAATCGTGCCAGTGCAACGAATGCAGCCAAACTTTTCATCGTTATGGCGCGTCATTTGTTTCCAACATGCCGTCGGTGGTGCCTACAGGTGATGCAGAAAGTCAGCAAGCATAGACAGTATGACGTAGCACGTAGCGATGTATATATGGATTCCATTGGAAAATATATTATTTCTTAGCTTAGAAACTGCAAACTCACTCATGTAATCTTCCTATATGTCAGTGTTTTGATTACCAGCTTGTTTTTATTTTCTTAATACAAAAATATTATAATTATCACAACACACAACGTAATACGGATTGTTAGCGGTTAAAAACTCGACATTTTAATAACAGTATTACATCTTGGCAGTAGTAGGTAGTCATATTTATTGATTAATTTAATAAAACGCAAAAAATAGTAGGTACTTATTCCACTATTAGTATTTAATAAATAGAGGGACATTTTCAACAGAATAATATTTATAAAACAGGTACTTACTTATATACAAAACAAATTAAAAAGGCGACACAAATGATCTACCAATACACTGCATTATCCATCCAATAATACTGTGTCGCTAACAATTAAATCAAAATGAATGAGATTGGATATTAATATTAATTCATGCCACATCATTCTACACAAAATATACTAAAATTTATTTATTTATTTAGAAAAGAGTAGTACGGCATTACAGCGATTGGCCAATGCGCCATAATACATAATTAATACAAAATTATAAAACAAAATATGAAGCAATAGCACTTACAATAACATTTCAATATATCACAAAACAAATATTTATGATTCGTGAATATTTAATAACACAATAAATTTGATAAATGAATTAGTAATTTAATTAATTAAAGTGGAATAAGAATGAATACTAAAAAAAATGCGTTTTATTGAATTAAATATTTTTCGATACGTTACTTCATTAATAAAAAAACAGATGCATAAAGTGATCGAATTACCAACTATCTCTCTAAAGTTTTGACATGTGATATTGAACAATACAGCAACCGTAACTACAGAGTAGCCTTATATACCTACCTACCTACCATATTAAATAGGGACTAATATAGATTTCTCGCGGTGACACTTCCGTAACGAGACATGGCAGTTATCCGATTCAGCTGTGTGTGACATGAAGGCGTCAATCGGTAATAAACAGTGACGTCAAATGGATGACAATTTCAGATTAATTGGCTATCACTGCTATTGTTGTAAACACACTCGATACGGGATTAGAAGCATTAGAGGCTGGAGTGTAGTCAAGGTAAATTAACTTGAAGTATTAGGCACCTTCAATTGAATAATTTTACATAATATAGGTATTGCAGCACTTAGGCATATCAGGTAGGTACCGAATGATACTGTATCACATTACCACCGTAAGTATTGATGCATTTGGTTTATTTTAATTATATTACAGCAGTATCAAAGAAATTAATATCTATAGACGTTTATTAAAAAAACGTCAGTAAAAAATGCAGCTTACGTAAAATTGGAATATTTATATTATTCATTAGAGTGTTAGACCATGTCCGATCTTCATAAGATCATATCGGCCTCCACAGAGAAGTTTGTATCAACAGATTTTTGTTTAAACGAGAAATTGATGTTAGGTACTCTGACCCCAAACACAAATTGAAAAACAACATGTGTATTTGCCAGACCCAGGATTAGAACCTGAGGCCCACGACATTATAAGCCGACGCATAAACTGCTCGGCCATCGTTACTCAATACACATACTTATATATATATATATATACCTACATACATTCATACTTATCTGAAGTTATTTGGGTGAACAAAACCATTACTTTTCCTTAGTCGGCCTTACCACCGACACAAATGTTAAGTTTAAATTACATCGGCAGACTCTCGCGTCGATCGTCTACCCACTACCGCTACCCCAACCATTAAATGTTATTTTGATTTATCATCACCGTTTTTAGTTAGTTAATCAGGTAAACAAATAGGAACACTAACTGGAATGACAAAATTCGCCGTCAGATCATTGACAGTCTGGTTTAAAAATTAAAGATAAATGATTCCATCGTAGTCATCGCAAAAACACTGCAGTAGGCACTTTCGGATCATATTCCGTAAAATATATTTTTTACCAACTTTCCGTTATAATATTGACTGTGTTAATCGAATATCTAGACTAGATTCTAGATTTAACAACATATTTTGATATTATACATTCATGGAGGTTTTATGTGTATTTTATTTATACATATATCTAACTCTTGGTACAAATTTCACAGTCTCGTCATTTAGTACCAGTCAAATATTTCACGAGTATTTTTGACAATAGGTATCGTAAGTTGAAAATCTACCGTTTAGTTTTTAGTTTAATGTAACAACAATGGATCGCTTCTCCACCGCACAACGCATACAAATCGTAGAATCATACTATGAAAATGGCAAATCTTCGACGGTCGTACTGCGAAAATTAAGGTCAGAATTCAGTGAAAATTATCACATTATCACCGAACTGAAGGCGGTATGAGCAAACTAATTAAAAAAATTAAGAGACTGGTATAGGTAAATCATGCTACAGTAACACCATAGGCGATTCCCGTGTGTATTGGAATTGGTTGCTGCAATGCCTGATTTAATGCTAACAAACAATACCACTACAACTGCAAGTTGACTTTTCCGTACTCATGGTGCCACTGTGGAATGATTTACCTATAGTGTTTTGGACAAGTGTGACCGACGAGCCAGAGATGTCGATTCCAAAAAGATGGCAGCAACTTGGCCTTTCATACGATCTTTTATGACGAATTTTGCAAAAAGACCTTCACCTACACTCGTATAAGATACAGCTCAAGTAAGAATTAAAGCCAACGGACCATGAGCAGCATCGCAGATTCGGCGATTGAGTTAGGGAAGAGCACACAGATGATGATTTTTCGAGGAAAATCATAAGGCACATTTAACAAGTGAATGCTTGGAAAACATGTGAATGGGACCACATACCACACAACTCGTAAGACACTGGCGTAATCCGTAATAAATAAATAAATTATAAAAAAACAATATTAGCATGCCTGTTTTAAAGTTTTTATTTAGATGCATTTTATAATATAATTACAAAATCCTACACATAAGTACGTGCTTATGTGACTAATGAGTGGCACCATACGCTATTCGCGGGTGTATTAGAATTTTATGCTGTAATGCATGTTTGAATTCTAGCTAACAATTCACTACAAGTGCAAGCTGCTTTTGTCGTACCCATTGTGTTACTGTACACTGGTTTATTATAATATACTTATCGACATATTATGTATTATGATATCGAAGACGCCGCCTTGGGATGGCTTAAATTACAGAAACCCTCTCTTCTAGGCGAGAACCTCATGGGCCATGGCGAAGGATCACGGTTACTTCGAAATGCATACATTTTCTGACCCTTAACATTTAGTAAGGTATCGAATTATTCTGTTAAAAATACTTTTATCGTATTCTCCATAGAACACTGTGTTTGAAATTCTAATCACAGAAAGAAACATGCTTCCAATATACACAGATACGGTATGAAATTTTGCTAGTATAAAGAATTCTTTTTAGTAAAAAATGTTCACGTTTAAAAAGCTCTCCATTATATAATATGACCATGAAGCTCTTTCTTCAAAAGCTTCAAAGTAACTAAAGTAATGTGCTAAAAATTATGCTTCGTAAATATAATATTCGTCAACATATCAAAAAAGGCTTAATTCGAAAAAAAATCCTTTCAAAACTCTTTTGAAATCTTACTGCGTGGCATGTTTATATTAACCCCGAAAAGGTTTAACTCCCAAAGCACTTTTTCCCAGATTTGCATGTAGTAATTACGAAACCCCTTGAAATACATAATATTAAATACAAAATTCATAGAGTAGACGAAAACATCAAAAAGAAAATACAACCGACGGGATATTTTTACACGGGGCATTGCGAAAATGAAATCTAGAAAGAGTGAGACAGTGAACTACACACATGGCACTTATGTCGGTTTAAACTTTAAACTTACAGAGTCTGAACAAAATATTACGTGCATATTTGGTACCACAGCACTTGCTACGTCTATCTCACGACGACAAATGTACAACATTTGGATGCATTTATGACGAGATTGCTTGCAGAACAAAACTGACATGGAGTACGTTTGGACTCCTAACTTCAATGTGGATGTAAAACATGGACTAATATAAAAGAAATCCAAAAATAAATAAATTGATAAAAAGGTAGACAGACCAAGATGGTTCAGCTCCAAAAAATTAAGCTAATGGCTGACAAACATTTTCTTTTGTAACACAACAAAATGGACACAAGGGTAGGTACCAACGTTACAATACTGAAACAGATAATATAAAGACTACGGGTTGAGAAAATAGCATATGATCTCACTAAGTTTCGAAGCTGGAATACCTTGTGTGAGAAACCAATGAATTGCGCATTGAACTAAGAGGGTCGCCAAATAAGCAAGGACTTATAATTGGGTCGATTCCAGATGATTGACTATTTAAAATACATATAATATAAATTACTATTGTGATTCTACTTCAGAGTTGGTGAGCCAATGGCACGTGATAGAGCTAAAAAGGCTGTTGACTGGCTTCTAATGGAAAAATTATTTCTTGGAGTAAACCTCTTGGGCTGGAAAAAAACTGGAATAGAAAGGATAGTTAAAATATCTGAAATATTATTAGAAGAATAAATCTAGCTCTTGACTTCTTGACAGAGTTTCCTTTGGAAATAAATGTTATTAAAAATTCCAAAACTTTTCCCTGGAAAGCAACCCATTATTACAATTAATATTTATTTAGTTTTTAGGACTCAATCGTGAAAAGGTTCGCCACCCATATTCTAATATTATACAAGAGGAAACATAAGAATTTAATTGAATAAAATATTGCGATAATTTAAAAGAAATCATTATTAAAGTAATAACCACCTATTCAAATATTATGTAAACTACGTAACTTAAATTGAGCTGAGACTGTAAGGTCTGTAAGTACTTACGTACTTTCACAAAGTAGGCATATAACAAATGCACTCATATAACTGACGTCAAATTACCATGCCCCGCCTTAAAATCATCGCAACCCTATATTTAAGTGGCTAATTAAAACAAAAGCTTCGAACAGGGGAGTATAGGAACACACCCATAATGCGAGCTTTCACAGCGACAGGGGGAGGAGTGCATAATGGCAGATGGGAAGACTGTTAAGTTTTAGCTTCGTGCTAAATTATGAGTGTAATTGAACTGACATCGCAAACAATTCTAAGGGGTATACCGTCAACCTGCTGGCGTAAGAGAAAAATAATACCCACACACGGTTTAAAAATGAAACATTCTTTAAATCATGATGGATAGGGGTTTGAACATCAATCTCTCCGAGATATTTTATATTATATTGTACAATATGATTCTAATGCTGTTCTACAACAGCAAACAACAAGGCTTATGTTAAAAAATAGATAGATATTTATATTATTAATTAATACTATTGACAGAGGGTAGGTAATTGATGTAAAATAATTTTAATAACGGAGCCTACATAAGATTTTTTGCCCACCAAAAATTAAAAATATATTTGAAACATGACCCTCTCAGGAAAACAGAGGTCCAGAAACTTACAGAAAGGTTAGTGTGAGACAAATCTAGTCAACCAGTAGTATCCAAAGGGTAGATCTAGAGCTCACTGGATCGACGGGGTAGTTAAGTTATACGGAAGTGTGTTGCAATCAATGTAGAGCAAAATACAAATGGAATTATGTAGTTTTAAGAGGCCATAACGACTTATTATATTTAAAAACTGTCTTCGTAAACATTTTATTGTTGTAACCTACATTCATTTCTATTTTGGGATATTATGTAACAATTAAATAATTTGAGGTACCTATTTAAAATAGTAGGTAGGTACCTGGGTCTCATTATTTATTTTGACTACTTCTTTGTGACAACACTTAAACCAAATAACCACCTATTAGGTCTGAAGTAAACAGACAATAAAACAAACACGAATTAATTTTAGCCAGACAACGGTGGAATCGTTGTAGAGAGCTTAATCCTGAAACCGTGGGAGTGAGTTTGTCATCTGACGATACTATAATATAAATAACGGAACAATCTCCGAAACCGAATGAGGCATGAAGCCAAATTTCTACATCGCAATCTTAATTAAAAGGTGCAATCACCAATCACGAAGACATTTTATAACAATATGTATCTGTGATTCAGCGATGTTTTGTACTCTTGAATCACGGTATTAGGTACTTAACAACTTTCATTCATTCATATATATATTATATCGTCAGGATCTCAACATTTGTTTCAACGTACTAGCACTGGTTATCGTCTTCTGAATTAAAGTATGATAGTAATTATTCTTATATTATAAAAGTATACTAACCCCTTTCAAAGCAAATGGACTTCGCTGCAAACATGTCATGTGGGACTTTTAGTTTATGAATAAAAAACTGCATACGCCGCAATGAATGTACGGGTTTTGATTTAAATCAGTCACCGACTCCACAAATAAGATGGCTGTCCGACATTATTGGCCTCCATAATGACGAAACCAAGAATAATGGCGACGTTTTTGCGGCCGTACAAAAATGGGGAATATTATTCACGCCCAAATAAAGACAAAGGACATATTATTCTTATTATATGAGGGAAGAATATAATGCTCGCAAATGTGCGCTCGATCAAAAGGTGCATTCTGAATTATTCATGCAATGATATTAGGCACACACGATAAAATTCATTAGGATTTTCTCATGGTATGTTGGTATCATCATCAGTTATCTACTCTCGATCCATAGCTGGATAACAACTTCTCCTTGATTTTCAACTCACATCTTTGAACCAGTTATGCGCATGCGAAGATCCTTGTATACTCTAGAACAGCGGTTCCCAAGCTTTTGGACCTCGCGGACCACTAAACTCAAAATCTTGAATCCCGTGGATCACTACCACGTATTTTTTCCACAATTGTTAAAAATTCGATATTTATGTCAATATTCGATAAAATAATTATAATAAATAAACTTATTAACACAGATATTCATCATGAAAAATGCAAAAAAACATTTTAAATTTCATATGAATTCTACGTCGACATAGAGGTGCATAAAAGATTAATTACAAAAAAAAGATCAATGACCACTCACAATAGAACAATATGCCAAAAGTATGGTGAAGAAATATGAAGCTATATTTTATCCCGAATAGCAAACTTTATTCAATTTATTTCTTCTTTATGGCTTAAGGGCGGACTTGCTCAGCGTGGGTCAAAATGGAGCTTTTTTCTATTTTCAAAGCATGATCCTAGACAACCCTTAAACGTTGTAGATAATCTGTTTATATAATTTTGAAGCCTTATTATCCTATATATTTATTTTAAACATTTTATGACTGCATAAAGTATTTTTATTACATAAAATGGTATTCTTTTAAACCTCTCACTCTAATGTTTTAGAACAGCGATACTCAACCTGCAGCCCGCGGGCCGCATACGGCCCTTTAAGCTTTTATGTGCGGCCCGAAATACATTTATTATCAGGAACATGATTTTTCATTTCACTATTGTAATTTTTGACGAACAGGTATGTATATTATTATTCTGTTTTAGTTTATAATTTTTAAAATCTCAAAAATGTTTTCTAAAAAAGGGGGGGTTTCATGATTTTTTTCGTCACACCAGTAGTGATGCGGCCCGCGTTACTTTACAAATATATGTATTTGGCCCGAAGACAAAAAAGGTTGAGTATCATTGTTTTAGAATATAGTCATATTTCAGTACATAAATGTGCAGTGGTGTTAAGATTTTTTACATTTATTAATTTTTAAACGCATTTATAAAACCATCAGTATAATTTATATCGACATTATAATAGTGAAATATTTACGATAAAAAATTATATTGATAATCTCTTTGTTATATGTTATAGATGTGTTATATATATATATATATAGATGTGTTAATCTTGCCCATTTTTTGAATAATAAAATGTCTAATTCTTGTCAAATTTGGGATCACAGAGATTATCAATATATTTTTTTATCGTAAATATTTCACTATAATAATGTCGACATAAATTATACTGATGGTTTTATAAATGCGTTTAAAAATAATTAAATGTAAAAAATCTTAACACCACTGCACATTTATGTACTGAAATATGACTATATTCTAAAACATTAGAGCGAGAGGTTTAAAAGAATACTATTTTATGTAATAAAAATACTTTATGCAGTCATCAAATGTTTAAAATAAATATAAAGGATAATAAGGCTTCAAAATTATATAAATAGATTATCTACAACGTTTAAGGAATCCAGGATCATGCTTTAAATACAGAACAAGAGCTCCATTTTAACCTACGCTGAGCATGTCCCCTGTCCCCCCCCTTAAGCTAATATACGAAATATTTAGAATCTATTTCACGGCTATATTAATTAAATTTCATTCGATTTATTTTTACTATTTTCAAGGATATTCGTAAAAATCTTTCAATGTAGGTCTGACAAAACATGAAATGCATGTACTCGTAAATTTATGGGACAATTTTATTAATATCAGGGAAGAAATAAACGTAGGTACTCTACAGGTAAGTTAGTAACTCGATACGAGATATTTACGTTCATTTTAATCTTTTGTTGCTAAGAGCTTTTCTTCCATCTCATTGTTTTGTTAATATAATATGTAAAAGAATTGGCTTGTTAAATTACTCATAATTAACAATATCGTTGAACAAAATACCCGGTAGGCATTGTAGATCGGCAATTTAAATAAAATTAATTATGACCAACTTAATTAAATTAATGCAAATAAAGTCAGTGGATGGCCAAATTCACATAATATGAATACAATTAATGTTGTAATACTGAGTAAATACAAAAATTTTAAAACAAGAAAAACGACATAGCTACTCAATTATTGATTATTGATAAAGTTACCGATCTAACATAAAACATATTATATAGGTATATTATGTTAATCAATTCATCATATACGAAAACAAATCCCAAATTTCCGGAATTTCGGATTAGCAAATAGAATGGAGCGAGATCCCGCGGTCCTGGCATCAAATTCTTAAAAATGTTAGGTACTTTGTAATTTTGTATTTATTTTCATTGATTTTAGGTGGGTAATTCAATGATACTGCTCGTGATTTTCCTAATATATAAAATGCGGTCATAGTCTTGGTAGCACACTTGATACATTTAATAAAATGACCACACAAACAAAACGATGTAGCTGTATCTTAATTAATTACTTATCTAAATTTAGCAAATACACGAATACTAGATCTATAAAAGAATAATGATATCAAATTGAAATACGTATTGATAGTCCCTGAATTAAAATATATATTTATATAATTAGGATAGACATTTATAGCGACTTTGCAAACATAACTTGCGTATCTTTATTGTTAAAGAGTGACACATGAATAAAACAACTAGTGCGTGTAAATGAGAGAGAAAAAAAGAAAACAATATAATCAGTTGGGTGAATTATATTAATTAAAAATCGACACAGTAAAGCATAAATCTCTCATTTAACGCATATTTTATTACTAGGCACAAAATTTCTTTAATTAGATTAGAAAAAGAGGTGTAATAAAAATCAAACGTAGGTAATAAAAAGAACGAAAGTTAAGCAGGTATGTGATTATTTTGATTTTAAGTCCTAAACTGATTTGTATTAAGACATTATATGGGCGGAATTACTGGGTACGCGTAATATAAATAGTAGATACATTCAAAGTGATCTAAATTTGTCGTCAAAAACTGGTTAGATTGCACAGCACGGAAACCGACAGGTCTGAAATCAGAGGAGGTAACAAACGATAAATTGAAAAATAATGTTATGGTTTTGTAGGAGTTTACTAGGGTTTGTGTTATACGGTAGCTTTGGTACATAATACTCGTAACATCCGCGACGGACTTAAATGACAACTTAACCATTAGGTATAAAAACCACTGATGCTGTGTATTTTTTTTTAAATTTAAATAAACTTGTCTCCCTATGTATCTTTACCTATCTATATGAATGAATATATCTACAAATTGATAATTAGAAAACAGGGTTTACAAAGTCATTCTCGGTATATTAGAAAAGCTTTATTGAAGCAGACATAAACAAAATAAATCCAAATGATTTGTGATCAAATGCCATTTACTTAGTAACTTTTATTAGCACTAGCGGACCAGCTGTCTTCGCTAGACAATGGATTCGGGTTGGCGTCCTAACAATATAGTGGTGGATTTTAACATACGAATTTATTCAAATACTTACTTAAGATTGCTTGATTACTGAAATTATTAGGTATTTAAGATGTTTACACCACAGTTTTCACTCTGATGTCAGTTTGGTATGATTTTTTTGCTGCTTTGTCACTTTTACGACGATAGTTTCATTTTTCGGACATTTAGTTTTTGCAGTGAACAATGTTCATTATTTTGTTATTTGAACGTGCAAAAATCTAATAAATCGGTTAAATGGCCAACAATTATATCTCGTACTTTTTTAAAAATATAAATCTGTAAGGGTCGGGGCATATAGTTAGGTTAAAAAAACAATAATTGTCGTACTGAATAAATCTAAAAAGATAAATGACAATATGATTTGATCATTCTTAGGTATTAGAGTTTAAATTAAGTTGAAAAGTTAAAATTAATTAATAATTAATAACTATTTACCCGATTTTAAACTGTCCGGCATTAAACATGGTTCATGCCCCAGTATCATCTTAAAGATGCCTAGATGGCAAGGTTATGAAACAAAATTTTCTTTCTAATAAATGTGAAGAAAAAGTAAGAAAAAAAGTATTCCCTACTTATCCAAATTACTGTATCATTGCATAATTTAAGGATATTTTCTTTGTAGTTTCCTATATAAGCGTGAAATTATTCATAAGTGGTACCTACTAATGAATATAAATAAATGTCCTAATTCATTATTATGTTTATAGAAATGTAACGCAAATTTTCAATAAACTAAAAATTTCAGTAAAAATATAACAAGACAGTTATTAAGTTTTTTCACTTTCAAAACTGAATTAATATGACAATGATTTTTCTTTCCGCTTACCCTTCATATGTAAAGAATAAAATTTCAAATGTAGTGGATTATTGGATTTAGATTTAGATAGGTACGTATACTTTACGTATATTATTAAAAAGTATTTTATATACGAAAATGCACGTTTTGCGGGCCATTCTTGCGTCATCTCTGGTATATAATAATAATGCAGACTCGACGTTCTCGTCGGTAGCTTTGATCTTGTCAATCAAACATCCAAAATGCACCGGCCGTTGTATCCTCCCACTACAGGTACCTACAGATAGCTACTTATATTATATTAAAGCCGCTTTATTATATTTTTACGACTTAGCTGTTTATTCGTTTGTTTCAATATTAAATTAATCCGATGCGGTAGCTGGCCTTCACGCTTAAATCGAAAGGCTGTCGCATCGAAAGCTTTTTCTAGCGTAGATAATGTGTGGATTAAAATTAAGTTTTTTTTTAAAACTTATATGAAAACTACATGACAATTATTTTCTAAAATCGTGTTGCAACCCACAAAACCACAATAGATTAACAAACCAACCTGAAGAATTTAATATATTTTATTTATAATCATTTTTTAAACTGTAAAACCTATTATGAATTTAATATTTCTTAGTATCTAAACTAGTAAGATTGAAACATGTAGGCACGCAAGTCTATAGATTAAATTCTACGAATTTAAGTCTGAAGAAAACATTTTTTCCGGTGTCATCATCAGAGGGTGTAGAAACACTACTAGTTCTAGTTCTTTCAACTCAAATCGGCCCAAAATTATGTTTCTACTGCCTTTGGTATCAAAAATTGGCACCCAACTTGCAGTACACCTCCCTAACCTGGACCAGTCATACCAGATCCTCAACGCCTTGGAAATTAAGCCACTTACGGAAGTTGCGTACCCAAGAGAATCTCCTTCTACATACGTTTCATAATTTAAAGTTATACAAATAATTTTAGTGGAAGAAATAAATAAATATATTACGTCATATAACAAGAGATTCAATAAATTAAAAAATAATAAATTCAAAACAGTCAGAATGGTTAAACAAAACACCACGTGAACTTGACCTAGGGACGGTAATCAAACAAAAATTAGACAGTTTGCGGTTCCATCGAATAGTGCATACGGGAACGTTTTAAAAATATATACCTACATATTATAATATTATAATTACATACATATTCACTAAGTTTTCTTTGTTGTTGAATAATTATTTTGTTTTTATTAAAATACCTATTACAAATAGAATAAAAGCATTGAGAAAAACCTTCAGTATTTGTCAGCTATAATGTAAGCAGTACCTATATAATAAAGCAGCTATTATGAAAACTGTGGCAATTACTAGTTTGAAAAGGAGTTTTACGTATAGTTTTAAACATCTGAGAGTCATTTACTACCAGCTGTCAGTTTTATGAATATATGTAGCACTATACTGCGCTAGAAATGAATGAGTTTATGGCATAATCTTTTTATTATAGTAGCTTGCTACATAAAAAGATTCATATAAAATAAAGTTTACTGTGCAAGGAAAATTTATTGCAAGTTATAATTATTGTTATATGCATAATTGGAAGAATTAAAATTGAAATTATGTATTGTAGGAAGTACCTACCTAAACTACGGTAAACTGAGACAATCGTAAATTTGACATAAAAGCATATTATTGATGAATATATTATATTGTGTGGTCCTTTGAAATAAACTTTTTTTAGTATTTTTTATATATTTGGATATTCTTTATTAGCTGACGCTTTTCTTCGAACCCCCCCCCCCCCCCCACAATAATCACAGATTTGAGTGGAGCATTATACTTTCATTTATAAAGTCTTTATTTTCCATATGGAAAACCTCGGAATTTTTCTTGCAATATGTTTCCGATTTGCATATAGGTATTTGTGTTTTGGATGAATTTTCCTGTCTGATCAATGAAATGATTATAACACAGATACAAAATATGCTCATTATAATAATATGTATTTTGTATAAATTTCTTCAGAAGAAAATTCTTTATCCGATAAACACAACATATTTTATGTTTGTATAATTTCCTTAAAATTAATAAAATGATTACTTCTACCACGTGTCGATGTCAAATTTATATACTTACATAATTTCTTTAACATGTATGTAAGTATATACGTGTAATCTCTAATTCCTCTGAATTTACAAAGCATCATTATTCATTATTTTCAGATTAAAGGTATTTATACAATATGTTAAATGTATTCACCAAATTTTAATAATACTAAATTTAATTGATCATTTTGTATGGCATGCATAAAAATAGTTTCGTGAAAATTTATTTTCATATAAGCAAATAGGTACGTACATAACGCTTCGCTTTCCATCAACATACAGCAAGCATAATATTTTCTCAGTCCTGCAGTAAATTCTGTTGCATTTAATAAATAAAGCGTGGAAGAAGTTACATCCGTGATTAATTGTTCGGTTGATGTTTCAAAAATAACAAAGCGCAATTCTTCCAAAGGAAACATGAAGTTGGAGTAAGACAACGAGCTTCAGACAGAAAATACACTCAGATGGCAAGATTTAGTACATACGTAACTCAATTTATCATTCGCAATAAGTGTGAATCATAATCGATGAAAATGGTGGATAAAGGTAAAAAAATTCAGTTATTGGAAACTTTCAATACATTTATTGAACCATTAAATCTTACTTTTACAATATTATCATTTATTGATTCACTCCTCGGAAGAAAAAACATACTACAATTTCTGAGTCGCAATTGCACCAGTTATTAAGACTAAGAAACCTAGAGATAACTTCTTTCGAATCTTCCGCAAACTGTGCCCAACGTCGTACCTGGACGTCCCATATAAACAGCTTGGGAAATACAGTGTGGTGAGTGACTGTGCGAGGAGTAAAACTTTACTATTGTATGGTGATTATTCATCTGCATTCTACATTATCCACTTTGATGGGTAAATGTCTATTCGTAGTATAATATAATATTATTATGTACCTAAGCCACGAAGCTTTAAAAATTAAATAACATATTAAAAGCTAAATATTTTGAATCTGCTGCTTAGTAAAAATAACCCCGTTTTGATTAATGACGACAGTGACGGTAGCACAGAGCGTTATTTTGTATTCATCCATTACGGGAGCCCAAAAATTGTAATACAAATTTCAGTGGAGTATACCACCAGAAAGGGTTGACTATAAATCAACCCAATAAAAATGTTCTCGCAGCCTGTATAATCCGCATACTTATGAAAGTGATACGGTACTATTATTGTGATATAAGAAATCTTTAAAACACTAAGAATGTTTTTGTTGATGCCACGGAATATTGTTTAAACTATAACTAAATTTACAATGTTACTTTTAGAAATATGTACTAGGTATATAAGTACTTCCTCCATTGTGATACCGACAAAAGCGTAATAGCAAGAATAATGCCCATCTAGCATCTAGCGACATAATCATCGTTATCCGGCCTTATTTTCAGCCGGACGATATAAATCAATTATCAAGAATCAAGAACCTTTAGAAAAATGCATAAGAATTGTTTTCAACTTGTCGTAGCATACAGCGCGAGATCCGTCTCGATGCTGAAGAAGCACCATACCCGCCGATCGTCCGCCAGCCGACGCAATCACCAGCAAATGGATTTGCGATTGCTCCCCATACCGAAGATACATAATCCGCGCTAGAAGCTAGGAGCCGGGAGAGATGTAAAATAACTCTACGGATTCCAACTCCTCGTCATCAGCTAGGTCTGGTAAATGTTTTTTTCGGGACGGAGACGCAAAAATTCCAATCGCCAAATACGTACTCGCGACCGGCAGTATTTCGTCCGTTTTCAGCATACCGGAGTCTATCACGGCCGACTGCTGCATTGGATGGACGAAGGCTTTATCCCAATAACATTACAAAAATATAGAGGATCGAATGAAACTTGTCTTCGATCCATCATCCAACAGAATCTCGAGCAGCAGCAGGCCATAGCATAATTTTATTGTTATAGAAAAAAACACTACACGTACGAAAAAACATTGAGTTTTGGCCATATCTAATGCAGTTAAATAATTCAGCTTGTTTACTGTTGCCATTTTACTTTTTCAACATCATTGGTTTTAAAATTCGTGATACAATCCTAATAAAAAATACGTTTATTTGGATGTGTATCATAGAGAATTGTCATATAAATGCATATTGTGTACAAATCAGATGAGATTAGAAGTTCTTTTATTTGATTTTTTTAATCTTGTATAAATACTGCGCACCTATCGAAGTAATACATTTTGAAATAGTTTCATATAAACACATAATATATCTAAAAATATCCTTTATGGATTTTATATATTATTAATAATTGGTATCTACTGATTGGATACTATATAAATTCAATTAAGTATATTATTATTCTTTATTTTTCAAAAGCTTGATTTTTTACTCAAAGGAACACGTACCGAATAAGACAGGTTCTGAGATGAAAGGACATGGAAGAGTAATACACAAAATAAGAAGTAAGTAGTAGGAAGGCCGGTAAAAAGTCCTTTGATACGGGGACATAAAACAGCGGATGGGCATTTCAATGGAGCGAGCACCATGACAAAATTTAAGTGGTCCCTTTGCCGCTACTGGCTGTTAAGATACCTTCGCGGAGAAAGGATTGCGCGTTTGCCAAATCTGGCTCCAAGAGATAAAGTGGGTTATTGTTAAAAATAATCTTGAGTTCGTCCAACATTAGTTTATTGGTTTATTTAACGATACATAATTTGTTACGAACGATGTGATATGCATATCATGAATCAAAACCGTCTTAAATGAGATAATTTGGTTAATGACTAGAATCAAACAGTTGAGAGTCGGTTTCAAGACTTGTATTTGTTTTACATACAGTGACGCATAGGGCCGCGGGACACCTGGGAAAATGATGATAGCCAAATGCAAAAAATATTTGATTTCAATCGCGACATTTCTAACACCGTTCGAGGCGAAGCATCCAGTATTCTACAGTAGGAGGTACACCGGTACCTATTAATTTTTTTATAAACACTACGGTTTGGACAAAAAAAATATTTTCAGAATTACATACCTACATAATTTAATTTAGGGTCATAATACTCATAATAATAGAAATTCTCGGACTGAATGAAATTCTAGTGGCACACAGATCGCATCGATCAACATAGCACCTGATAAAGAGGCAATTTTTAGATAATTTTTAGAGCTACAAAAAGTTCTTCACTTGGATTTTGGATAGAAACATTTTGGCAAGAACACATAAAACTATGAAAAACTGACAATATTACAAAATATCTCTTTAAAATAAATTCTTGTATTACATTAATGGTTAATAGTGTTAATACTGTGATATCCTTACAGTTTGTAGGGCAATTCTCACAAATAATGGCCAAATGCAGCGAGACGTGGCCAATTCGAAAAACATCACGATGTGACCGTGGATGATAAATTACTTACTTGCCTACTCCCCCTGCTCATATACCTATTATGCATACAGAAACGAGACTGTAATTGATGTCTGATTCTCATGCTAATAATAAATTTGACCCGGCTGCAGGAAAGTTGATCCTTAGCGAAAATATACCTGGTATTTATATATTATAAAATAAATAAATAAATAAATAAATAAATAATATACAAAATATACATTACAACTTACAAATATACCCACGTTATTCACATGAATCTATTTCAATAAAAAGGCGTTTGTGTTTGGACATATTGTTTTACCATTACATAGTAGTTACGAATGGCGAAATTTATCTTCACTTTTAATAGTTAACTACCTAATCAAAATGCATCGATAGGGATGAAGATCCCGGGATATAGAGATTGCTGTATAACCAAAACATAACGATACATGAGCAAAACATAAAGGTGTATGTATATTAACTGATGTTTTATTAATTGGGAATTGATTTAAATAAACATAATTCAATAAGAAAGAAAAAAAATAACGCTTCATAATCGTCACGGCAAAAAAGTTTTAGAAAATTGTCATTGGTAGGTACTGATACCACTGATATACCAATTAAAATGGTTGCGGTCTAGGATGCAGTAAACGTTTTCGTCTATAGCTGCCAACCGAAAATGCCTAATAACGTAAGTCGAAAGGTAATCATGTGAAGTCACACCACCATTGTTTTCGGGGGCAGGGCCAAATAATATCTATATTTACGTATTTGGGGGGTAACATTGGAATTAACAATGGACAAAGCCTAAGCAACTGCATTTTATTTATTTTTTCTGGTGGCCGGGATTAGGAGACATTATTAAATACAATTGATAGAAAAAGCACACCCAATCTACTTTCTTTCTATGGATTTTATAACAAACCACACTAAACAGTCAAAATATTTTAAAACAACCGTCATTGTAGCAAGAACAGTATTCTGTAAGTATTCGAAAGGTCATTTCAATTCATCATCACTCTTGTTATATGTACCTTCGTCTAAACCAGACAGTAAGTATGGGTATTAGATACTAAGTTGTGATATTTTGATGTTTTCTTTTAGTTTAGAGTTTTTACATAAAAAAAAATACATTCCAATGTTACCCAGATAGCTTATTCAGCTAAAAATCAGGGAATTTGGTCATCGAAAATACTAAAGTCCAAAGTTACCCAATTATTGATTTAACATTGGACCACCCATAAAAACAGCATTTTAGTTATGCTTTACTATATTTTGGAAGATTTTGATATCAAAATTAATTTAACGAACTTATAAGCACACCTAATATTCTAAATAGATGTAGCTGACTATTTCCAAAAACCAATTAATCGCTAAAAACACCTAAAAGTTGTCAAATGTTACCCGAATTGGCTGTATCCATTGTTGTACATAAATGCACTCAACCTCTCGTTGGAATCCTGACTTTTCGCCCTGTGTCGAACAACGAAAGGTAACAATTGTATCTGTAGTCTAAACTCTAAGGTAATACAGTAATATTAAGCAAAGCTTTAAAGTAGATAATATATCTACCGAAATATTATTTTTATTTGATTCAATATTAATTTATTAACAAGATTAAGATATATTAATTTTTGTTATGAGAAAAGATAAGACACGTGGTAAATACGCAATATTCGTGGATGAGGACTTTCATTTGCTATTTAAATCAATTTCAACAGCTTACATATATTATATCATGTTGTAGAATTGATTTAATCGATTATGGATTTATCAAAAATATCAATGTCTCAAGGTACTTCATGCATTGATGAATCGTAAAGCGTTTATATCAGGCGCTTCATAAGCCAGGCGCTATTTTGTCTGCACAGGAATTCCATCGATACTCACCCCCTGCCAAAAGTTTTCCACCTCGTGTGATTAGTAGTCATTCGCCCCTACTCGTCAATAACAGACCGTTAACTCACCTGCGAGCAAACAGAAAACAAAATGTCAGAATCCATTCGGTGATTAATTGATGGGTAAGAACATTAGTTCTTCGTAAGTTTTTTTTTCATTTGTTTCATACATGCGTAATGGTAAACTGCTTCCCTGGGAAATAACCAAATAACATTGAGTGCTGGGCGTCTAAGACATCATTAGTCTGAATGACATTTTTATTGTTTATAAAGCGTGAAGTAATTTTTCATGAGGGACGGTAACGAGTTTTCATTATTGGTTGTTTTATTTCGGGAAACCTACTATTTAATTTTTTTTTTTAAAATAACACCAAAATAGTTTTTGAATTTATACGTCAACAATGCAGTAATTCTCAACCAGAGTTTCACGCAAGAAATCTGTTCTGTGGTTTAACATGATTTTGAGATAAGATAAACTTGTCAATTCACAATCAATACTCACGTTTCCCGTTAATAAAACAATGAAGCATTGTGGTGGTTTAGATATGTTAGCTTGTTAGATAATCAAGTGATAAGATAATTCTTATTGAATAATTTTAAAAACATTATTAACAAAAAATCATTAAAAAATTTACTCTCCTCGTCAGTTCGCAGACAGTAAAGTAAAAATATTAATTTTGCTATGTTGTTATCCTTGTTATTTGTTCTTCCTTCAATAATAATTATTTATACTACTACTTTTTTAATACTATACCTACAGGCCACGCGGCCAAATGACAAAAGTGTAGCTTTGGAAGTAAAACAATCACATGAGCATCCACTTTACAAAAAGACTTTGATGACATCACATAAATGTATTGTGACCTCACTGGGTCGGACCCGGAGCACGCGGATGAGAATTCAGGGCTTTATGCACTGGACTACAACGGTCATCATAGTAGTGACGACGAGGTAGCAGTTTTAAATTAAATTTTATAAAATACTTCAAGTACTTCAACAAAAAAAATGGGAATCACTGCGCCAGCATATAAAATCGAATCAACCAATTTTCATTATTGGCTTTAAGGTCGGTATATGTAATATAATATAGTACTCTAAGCCTATTATTAGTAGTAGGTACCTATATCATGATTAAAATTAGTGATGCTGACAATAATATACTAATTACCTACCATCCTATGAAAATCTTTTCGTGACGATGTCATAACGTAAAATATAATGTATTGACCTTAGACTATAGATACAGCGTTGACACTTAAATTTTCAGATGCTACGATAATTTTGTTAAAATGACTTCTAGAACATTATTACGTAGGTATGTACCATGCTACTGATTATCACTGCAGTATTATCTAAATAGGTATTATTTAATTAAGAAACAATAATTTTCATTTTATTATGTTCAATAAACCTTATACTCTTCTCTAAAAACTTTTGCACACAATATATTAGATATACCCAATAGATAGGTATTCTTAGATATTATGTTATAAAGACTTGCATCTGACTGGATATTGGTTCTAGAAGCTGCTTCATTCTTAACTATAACGGGTTTCACCAAATGTCTACTTTTTCCAATCCACGACTATCATTCAACTATAAATCTAACAAGTGATGTGCTACAGACCAACAACGGGATCGCCATTCAAAATTCTATAACTGTCGCATTCATTTTAGAGCTATGACTTTATGACATCGGGTTGCACAGATGATGATTAGAAAACAAAGCAGTTTTAAACATTATTGAAATGGTTCTCGTGTATAGTGATTTCTCTCCAGAATGCCTCAATAAATACTAGGCATTGCAATATAATAATAATTCAAGGAGTTAGTGCATAGCATAACAACTGGAAAACTACAGTACCTACCTACCACGAGGGTTAGAGTACAGCATCTCTCAGTTCATCATCCGAGGAAAAATCAGCGGTATACGAAGCAGAGGAATACGCCGCATTTCGGGGCTTAAGATCCTCCATGTTTGGTATAAGTGGAGGTATTCCAAACTTTTTCGGGTAACATAACATGACAAACAGGCCCTGATGTTGGTCGAACTCCGATAAGGGACGGTAAAACAGAAACAAGACAATATCAATGACACAGATTTTTCATCTGCAATGTTGGAAGACTTGGAGCTCTACTAACGTAGTATCTACTAACTAAATTCATATTTACAATCGAAATTTTACATTGTGGAATTCTATTTTACAATGTGTAGATTAATATTAAAATTAGTATTAGTCGGTAGCTGTTTTCATCGTAAAACAACTATTATTCACGCTGGTAGTGGTGTTACAACCGAATTAACTATCAACTAAAAAAAAAAATATTGTAGAATGTAATATGTACCTACTGTAAATATAATATATTATATAGGTATTATTCTGTTACATTCGACATGTCCTCTGGTATTTTACTATTTATTTTACAAGAACGCGTAAGAACTTTATCAATAGTTTAAACAGAAGGTAAAATTAATTTGGTTCAGGTAAAATCTCAAATGATAAAACTCCGTTAAGTGATCGCTACCCGTCCCTATAAGGAAACCACTGAATCCATTTGAAAAATCACATCACACGCAATAATAAACCTTGCGAATAGACGACATGAAAACGACTCTCCGTCACTCTGCCAATCGACATTGTGGCGTTCCAGAATCGGATAATACCATCTGCGGAAAGTAATAAAAAATATATTTCCTTCATACAAAAATATATTCCAATGTAAAAAGCTTTCAATCGGCAGTGGCAAAAAAGTTCGTGCGAATTTCGTTTGGACGAATGCAGGGCAGTTTAGAGTGCGGCCCAAAGGCTACATCTGACTGCTGAGAGAATGAAATTATTGTCGTAATCCAGTAATGCTGACTAAGAGGAAGAGTATTTTGAGGGTCTAATTTCAGAAGGCATTAAATCTGAAAATCAATTTCTGAGTTATGTGCAATTTTAGTGTTTTTTGTCTTTCTCAGTTCGTTGCTCATAAAGTCATAAATGTACCATACAAATTTTACAAAAAAATTAATTTGGTATAAGTAGTTTATGAATACATTTTAATTAAATTATGAAAAAATATACTTAATGCAAATAAGTATTTTCTTATGTTGACCATTTTTACTATGAAAAAAGTAAGCACGAATTCCTTCGTCTGTATTTTT
This sequence comes from Rhyacophila brunnea, assembly GCF_057557595.1. Lineage (NCBI taxonomy): Eukaryota > Metazoa > Arthropoda > Insecta > Trichoptera > Rhyacophilidae > Rhyacophila > Rhyacophila brunnea. Next base: position 39,761,688 of record NW_028232752.1, read on the forward strand.
ACCATCACACATAATATGCTAAATTAACATAATAATGAATAAGATTGTTTATTCGTAAGCAAAAACTACGTGGAAATTGAAGAATCTAATTATAATCTTATTAGAATCTAATTTTAATCTAATATAATTCTGTAAATAACATTATCGTAAGTTAGAACATTTGGTAGATAAAGAACAGCTTACCATTATGCGACAATTTATACCCAATATACCAAATTCAACAAATTAAATGATGGTAGGTACATATGGTATTATTTATAAAGAGGTACAATTAATTGAATCTTCTTGTATTATATGAAAGCTATTTGAATTATTGGGTACTTACATAATTATATATTATTTATTCATTCAAAACTGTAATTTCCTATAAATTTAAATATTATTGTAGATATACAATACATTAGAAGACTATTAGAGTATTAGACATACACAAAACATATGAGTACCATTTTCACATTTTCATTGATATTTCGACGCAATTTATTGATGTTTCGTGTTACACGGGTTCTCTGAATTTGTGTAGGTACCTACCTACTTAAAAATTACATTAAAACATTGTTTTATTCATCAGTTACAAAAAAATGCTGCATTTTTGCAATTCATCAAAACTTACTATTTCAGAAACATATTTGACCCGACTAATAAAAGATGAGCAGCGCTGAGCCAACAGATCGAATAGAAGCGAAATAATTCAGATCGAGAAGAAATTGTAGGTAAATGAAAATCTTTTTTATAACGGATTTTGTATACCCGATGTTTGCACCTGATTTCTTGAAAAATCACCATCGCCCGCAGCGGTGTCCTAGCGGCTTTTAGCCTAATGAAATGAAACCCCGCAATGATAATGATTTTCGACGAATTAATCCGCGGATGGAGCTGAATTCAGGATATTTGTATGGCTTTATTGTGTGTATTATTATTTTATTCCTCCCTGGCAACGGGGCCACAATTAATCGTGAATCAGTGTGATGTGTTTATTCAAACGCATCAACGCAGGAGATCTCAACCTTTTTCTAATAACTCACAACACCAAAGTACCGTCCATCGTCATGAAATTATTCGTTAATTTTATTTAGATGTCGAAATAAAAAAAAAAAGACATGGCTTTCGACATGAATCATCCTTTCTCATGTACAAAAAATCTTACTCTATCTCAGATATATAGAAAAGGTGATTTTAGTACAATCGCGTAAGAAATGTGGGAAAATCTTGAATGGGCAACTTCATGCGTATCCCCGAGTGAATGCGCTCTTTCACACTATCATCTTCGTCTGTTCATAGATATGATGATGCCATCTTTATTTTGTTGTTTTGCTATATCTCTCGATATTTATTAGGTACTCGGGGTACTCCATATAAAACGACCATTCAAATGAAAATCAATAATCAAGAAACTTTACAGTCTTAAGTATATATTTGATAGGTATATTATTTAGTCATCACTCATCATAAATCACTTGCACAGATGTTGGCAAAAAAATTCTAATATAACAATACTGAATACAGTCAGTATTAATACCAAAATTGGTTAATATTTTTTTCATTCCTTCCTTCATAACAATATCTACTTTATACTTAACCCATGCATGCGTTGTTTACACATAACATAACCAAGAGAGTACTCATTTACGCGTAACGGGGACTACGAATTGAGAAATGAAATAAACTGATTTCCCATCCATGCTACCACACAATGAATCACCGGATCCATACTATACTATGGTTACAAAAAATATTACCTCTACTACTTATCGCTCAGGGAAGATCTCCAGGACTTCACTTTGAAACAGAGGTTCGGATAGACAATTAATAATGAAGAATCTTAGGTCATGGTTTCATAAGAACAAAATACAATATAACCTCGTTATTCTGTTCAGCGGCTTAAAGGTCAAAATTATTGCTTTAACGATTATTTACCTTAGCAGAGTTGTCTTATAAGAGAAGTCGTATCAAGATTTAATCATCGATTCAAATATAATTTTAGTGAACGTTTTCAAGTATGATTTCAAACATTTCGCACACACGTCGCTATACCGCAGTTGAGAATGACTGGTTTACGTGATATCTGAATGGGTATGTAAATTTGTTTTAAAAATATTGCGATAAACACATTTCGTGTAGCGTCAGTCAGTTTCTAGCCTTTTTTGGGAAGTAGGTTAATCTGTTAATTCGAATGTGGTGTCTTTATTTGATTGAAAGAAAGTAGAAACACTGTCAATTTAATAATGTTGGGTACATATTATGTTTATTTTTAGTCTTGATTTAAATTTGAATCATGGATTGTTGATCTAAATTATGCTGGATCATTGAATAGAATAATTGGTAGTAATTCTAAAAAGTAAAATGAACCTGGAATACGAAATAGACCCTGACTTAATCATAATCAATACCTAGTAACCTTTTTCGGCGTAACATTCATAATACATACAAGCTATCATGATAAACGAATGTAAATTAATTATATTTTCAAGTAAAATATTATACATGTAAGTAGATTAATCTGTAGAATTTTATTTGTATGTGAAATGTCGTTGTGATACGTTTAAAAACTTAATAAATGTAAAAAATTTTAACACCAATGCACATTTATGTACTGAAATATGACTATATTCTAAAACATTAGAGCGAGAGGTTTAAAAGAATACTATTTTATGTAATAAAAATACTTTATGCAGTCATCAAATGTTTAAAATAAATATAAAGGATAATAAGGCTTCAAAATTATATAAATAGATTATTTACAACGTTTTAGGAATGTCCAGGATCATGCTTTGAAAATAGAATAAAAGCTCCATGTCCCTCCTTAATCATAAGCATTAGTAACCTTTTTTGCATAACATGTATAATACAGACTATGTATCTTTACAACATAAGGTAGGTATATCATCAACATCAATATTATGGCTGTAGATATAGTAGATATAGCCGGAAATCAGATTTGAATTTCTTAAAGCAATGCATAAAAAATATACGACAAATAATGGCATACGGATATAGAGTAAACATGGGGTCTCTGTTTTGATATTCAGTTTACCAGTAACCCTATTTACGCACTGCAAACGTCATGAATTCGAAAAATGACAATGTTTTAAAGGCACTCCTCCTTCCTTCCTTGCTTTCACAATAAGACGCTTGTGAGAAAACGCTTTCCGTATTACACCGATTGAGTTGTAGTGAAACTGTGCTTATTCCGCGATACTAAAGCTTTCTTGAGAGTACTGAAGGAAAACGATAAATCTGTAAATATTTATTATTTAGTGATCTGGACGCCGAAGCAACGTACTAAACCTACATCAGCGTATCCCGTTCGGTGGGTTGCACCTACTGTGGACCGTCAAAAAATGTACCCACATGTTTTGTTACAAAAAATGTACCTACATACCATGAAGCATTCCATACTTTTACACTTGTTTTGAGTCGATATGTAAAACATCCAAATCCCCGCAGCATGATAAGTAAGTAGCATGAACTATTTTTTAAATACATAACGAAATAAATATGTACCGTAAAATGTGGTGATATTAGACCAATGCTATTTTCAAAACATTTTTTAACAAATTTTTAAGCCTCAAATTTTGCTAAATAGTCACGCCGCCTGACTACATAAATTTATTATAATATCAGAAGGAACTATTAATGTATTATTATTGGTTTGCAAAGAAAAAAAAATGATTTTTTATAATATTAAAATATACGATAGTATCGATACCCCCCTTCCTTAGTATGACGGCTATAGTCGCATTCCAATATGTACTGGGGAGGGAAAAAATATACTGGGCCATGGCAGGTCATATAGAAACATAAATATCAGTCGAAAATGAAGATGTCCATTTATGGACAAGTAGGAGCATTTGGATGATTCACAACGCTGTAGTTGCTCGATTTATATTTCCTAAATGCAAGACAATATCTACAATAAAAATCTACAGTCTAAAACGCCATGTAACACACCCGGTCTTAATTGAGCATACAATGAGGCAGACACGGTTGAACTGAAGGGTCTGCAGTTTTTACGCCTATTTTAGGGAACAGTCACTCGAGAGTCAAGTTTGATATCGCCTTTAGTACATACATGTTCGTGCTCCAAGCATTTGCGATTTTATTCTATCGTAGTCGAAAAACTGAAATTGGATCATTCGATGTAATACGGTCTACATAACAAAGAGACTTTCTCATTCTTCAGATATTGAGAATACTTCATTCGTATGAGGCAACACAAAAAAGCAATTTCCCCCATATGAAAATGTGGAGGAAATTTTACGTCAGTTATACACCCTACAAGTTGCGAGCTATACGGAGCCAGTTACGAAGAACTCCTGGGATTGTATTGAATTGATTTAATTAAAACTATCATTAACGTGACCCAAAAATCATCCATCTCGAGAATAAAATAACAAAATGGCCGAAATAGATAATATCAAAATAAGTTACATGGAAAATGGCTAAAACATTAAATGAATATCGTACCGGAATATTGTGAGACGGGTATGAAACATAGTTTAAAATATAAATTAGGTACCTACGTAATGATTTAGTTGTCGAGACAAAAAGTAGAAAAACAAAAATATAAGCTAGGTATTTATAAAAGAAATAATGACTCAATAAATATTAATGTTTCAGAGATTCAACGTTCAATAAGTAGGTGGGTATCTAGTGACAATTTTATGAAATGTATTCATCGATATCGCCATGTTTTTTATATGTGATGAAACCATTGGGGTGTCAGAGATGATTAGGTAGTATAATATTATAAATAAAGGATGGATTAATGACGTAATGAAACGTATGAAAGCCAGGTGGCAGAAGTGGCCGGCAACGTAAAAGAATAATAGCAAGTGCGATCTCTAGTGCAAGTATAAAACTGCATGAAACCTGCCAGGACAGGGACCCAGGGACCTATAGGTACTGGGTTGTAGTGCCAGAAGAAGAACAATAACGGATAGATACATTTTATAAAAAAAATACAAGAGTATTTTAAATAGCCGACTGGATAAGAATTATAATCGTTTTTATTAATAGCATAGTTACGAGGGTGGGTCAATAATTCCTTAGAAAAAAGCATTAAAACAGTTTTGATTTTTGTATTTTTTTTTTATTTCTCAACATAATCTCCTTGGAGCTCAATACACTTGGTTAGACGTTTCTCAATTTTTTTTAAACCGTCAGAAAAATAAGTTTTCGGAAGGTCCTCAAAATAAGCATTTGTCCGATCGATGACTTCTTCATTTGAAAAAAAACGTTGTCCACTTAGCCATTTTTTTAAGTTTGGGAAAAGGAAAAAGTCACTGGGGGCTAAATCTGGCGAATACGGTTGGTGGTCGACCAATTCGAACTTCAATTCTTCAATTTTAGCCATTGGTCGTAAACATGTGTGAACACGGGCATTGTCCTGATGAAAGAGGATTTTTTTCCTGTTTAAATGAGGCCGTTTTTCTTCAATTTTGTTTTTTAGCTGGTCCAATAAAGATGCATAATAATTCCCTGTTATTGTTTTTCCTTTTTCCAAATAGTCAACGAAAATAATTTCACGTGCATCCCAAAATACAGTAGCCATAACCTTACCAGCTGATTTTACTGTTTTCGCCTTCTTTGGACATGGTTTGCCTTCGCAATCCACTGCTTTGACTGTTCTTTCGTCTCGGGAGTATAGTGGTGTATCCATGTTTCATCTACAGTCACAAAGCGACGAAAAAATTTATCCGGATTGCGTTGCATGAGCGACAACAGGGCTTTAGAGGCCACCACCCTATTGCGTTTATTGTCGACTGTGAGCAAACGCGGCACCCATCTTGCAGAAATATTTTTCATGACCAATTTGTCATGTAAAATAGAAATGACGCTACCTTTTGAGATCCCTGTAACCTCAATTATCTCACTCAACTTTAATCTTCGGTCACTTAACACACATATCGTGGATTTTATTGATCATTTCTGGTGTAGTTACCTCTACAGGACGTCCTGAGCGTGGTTCATCCTTTGTTGATGTACGACCACGTTTAAATTCATTTAACCAGTTATAAATAGTTGCAAGTGAAGGAGCAGATATGCCGTGAACTAAATCCAACTCATTTTTTATTTCCTTTACTGTTAACCCTTTTATATTAAAATGTTTAATAACAGCTCTAAACTCAATTTTCTCCATTTTCCATTTTTCCATTTTCCACAAGCAATTTTTTTTTTAAATGTACGAGAAACACACAACAACCCGACCAATCTGATTGAAACTTCGCAGCATACTGAATCGGTAGTGCCGCTGCATGAAAACAAACCGCTTACAGTACTAGTCGCGCCACCTGTCGGCTTTTCTAAGGACTTATTGACCCACCCTCGTATATTCAACTGTGTATTGTTTGTAGAACTGCGGTTTTATGATATTACAATTAATAACATAATAGTGTAACTAAGTACACGAACGTCATAGATTTGCAAATAAATAAAATTTACTAATGAATGTTGTAGGTTTCTAAATTCAAATTTTCAAATACAATCTTGTATACAGCAGGAAAATCCTTAAATCCGTCAGTTTTTCAGTCAGAGATATACAGAGACGGCAAATATTGCCTCACTGTTGCATAAATATTTGCGCGCCACGGCGTCGATCAGCGGTAGGCGTCCCGACGCCATTTCAGCAGAGTGGATTTTTGAAATCGACGCCTGTTGTCAATATGAAAAATATTTACGAACCACTTCCACTTTAAATAGCACTAGTGAAGACAATCGAAAGACATCGTGATTAATAAAATTTTAAGGGACGAAGATTTAATATTTTCGTCTCCAGTAAATTGTGAATATTTATTAAAAAAAAAAAAAAACATACTTGATGAGAATAATGATTGTACATTGGCTACTACAATTACCCCCCCCCCCCCCATATTATGTAGATTGAAACTGATGAAGAGGAAAAGTTACCTATCTACTCAAACTTGTCCGGAACTTGAGTTGGGTCAATTGCTTACTTGGTTACTACGAGTGTCAATACTTAGCATTGAATTAATGCTCGGTGTCATATGGCGAGAGATAAATCTCTCCTTATTTAAAGTTACCGTATGAAATAACATGAGTGATCAAACTAGGAAGACTGCGAACCTTAGAGCATGCAATTATTCACTATCAGAGTGTGTATTCTTGGACACAATTTTGATGAGCGGTTTGTTCATTACCTACGTCACGGAATGTCTCCAAGAGTCTATGCCGGATAGCTGAGTTTAATGCACGTAATATATATAGGTAATTAAGATCATTACTACAAAATAATAATTGAGATGGGATTAAGGTATTCAGGTATTTAGAAGAAATCAATTTTCTCTATTCATATCGTTGCCTTATTATTGAGGACGGTGACCACTGAAACCTGCGCTTATTTTTTTGCTTCAGTCATTAATAATTTAATCGCTTCGTATGGAAGGCGCACGTCCTCAAGATCTCTTCTCTTCGATGCCACCAGAGACCACAATTTTCGCGTTCGAATCTTCTGTGCCTAAAGAATTGAATTGGAAAACACGTCTCTTTTATGTGACCGAGAGACGGTCTCTGATGCCAAGCTCTTCCAAGAGGTATACCTATAGCTATTTGTCAGTGGCAAAGACTCCATACTAGGCGATTATTTAAAGCCTACCTTCTTAAGAAAAATATTTTTTAATTTAATATTGACATATTAAATAATATAATCACATAATAATATATTAAAAATGCCCAACGACATCTATCGTATAATTGTCATAATAATTTTACGATCTTTTCCACTATTTCAATAAGCACCATTTATGGCATGTCTCGAAGGTTTAAAAAAAATAAGCGACATCTCGTTTCGCTTCTCATATTGTATGGATTATGTTCGCGTGAATCGAAAACTTTTTTATATGAAGTTTGTTTCTCATAATTTCAAGACGTCTGCGGTGGCCCATATAAATTGGTAAGCTATTTAAGGAGCGCTTACATTTTACGCAAGTGCACATTTATTCAAAATAATGTATAAAATAATTTCTATGGGATTCAATCACATATACCTAAATATTAATTGTTGTTAAAAATAATAAATAATTTATCTCGTGATTTTTATTTGTCAGTTAGTTTATTCATAGACTAAGACAATTTATTCAGCCAATTATGTCAGTTGAAATCTGATATTGTATCTATGTCTGTGTTTTAAATATAGAAGTATTTTAAAATGTCTGGTTTACGGGTTAAGTTATAAATTCTTATGGAACAGATTCACAACAACGGATATTTTCAATATATTTTGAGCGTATCATGCGTTTATATTTAGGAAAATACATAATTTAAATTAATTGCTTAATTTTATACCATCAGTGAGCTTTTGAAATTTCATCGGTTTTTGTGTACCTACCTATTCATCAGTAGTTATGTCGGATTATCTTCTTATTTCCCGTAAATACATCTAACAAGTGTGCTTTCTCCACAGCCTACCTGTTTCCAAAAGTCACCCTTCGCCACTGCTATTTGTGCGCCTAGCCGCCCATGGTATACGGAGCAGGATTATACGCTACTGCGAGTTCCAACACAACATTGAAAGATTCAACATATTAGCGCCCTAACCAGTTTTTTTATAGCTGTTTTTTAGATGCTACCGATCCAATTAAATTTATAAATGTCGATTTTACTGATAAACTTGTTTTTATCGAAAGACTGAACCATTTGAAAAAGTAAGGGTTTTCGAATATAATGACAATGACGTGGCAGCTATCATTTATGTAGCTATACCTATACTTAAAAATGTGATACGTATATTATATATCTACCTACATAAAATTTCTCAAATACAGTTAATGGCTATTCAGTTTCCATATCATTATCGATACTATAAACATAAACTATCTGTCCTTGAAAATATAAACCTCTGGGAAAGCCTCAGAAACAAAGCAAACAACGTCTTACGAATCATCTTCATAATTATTTATTAAAATGTGATTGCTATCTCGTCAGCTAGCATTTCACTTGCTGCTAATCTGTCAATCTGTGGTTGACATTATGTAATCAAAAGTTAATATATTTGAATAAAAAAAAATACCATAGTTCGTAATTATTCTGCTCAGACGACTTCAAATACGATATAAGCAATTCTCACTGTCCTTTTTAATAAACCAATGTTTTGCTGGCTGTCATTTCAATCTTAGCATATCTATGTACTATGTAGGTACCTACTACATACAAAAACTTAAAGTTTAAACGCAGTGTTTTATTGCGAAGAGTCTGATATGAGACGAAATGTAAAATTATTTTATTGCCACGACTGGGTGTAGCGTCAACAAATTCGCTCTCGCAAAAGAGTTATGGGCCGCTGAAACAAGCGCCCTGCTAAAACAATACGTCAAGAAGATGTGAAATATGATCTAGTCGCTCGGGCATTAAATAATATTGGAATTTCTTATGCGCTCTCACTGTGCGTCCAACCAGAGATGGCAAACTTCCAATGTCATCATGACTGGGCAGATTAAAATTTCGATTATGGACCGAGACACCATATAATATAATATATATACATATTACATACGATATGTGTATATTTTAAATCACCGCAAAATTGACAAATTAGTGGCACAAGTTTTCTTTGATTGTATAAAATTATATAGGTGAAATTGACTTCCAACTTTGAATGCAAACGTATGACATTATTTTCTGAATAAGAATCAAAGCTCCATGCCATTGTCATTGCAGGTGCTGCATCGCATGGGAAGCCCGAATAATAATTGCAGAATAAGCAATTTCATAAATGATTCCACCTAAAATTAGTTGCGTGGAAAATAAAAAAAGGTCACGTTATCTCAATCAAAATATATTATAAACTCATCACTAAAGTGTGTACTTATTGTCACTTGTGATTTTTTGAAATTTCATCTACTTATAGTATATCGTTGTTATTGGTATTATCGTCTTGTCTTCTTAGTATAAAAATAGTGTACACTAGTTGTCCTTTTGCCCATCGTTTCTCCCACTTAAATAAATAGTCTTCGCCACATTAATAACAAGGAAAGTGCATTTCAATTTATACCGGAGCAAGAATTCAATAACAGAGACAGTGTTATGTATTTAAGAAAACAAAATATTGTGGACGTAACAAATCTAAATTCAAGACGTTCACAACATGAGATTTACATTATAACAAATATTTATTACCCTCACAAGAGAGAAGAAAAATATACCTACGATTTTATCAGTAAAAAAAAGTTTCGAAAACAAAATACACAGCATGTCACTAGAGTTGGGTTTCGGGAATTTTCCGACGGGAATTCTCGAGAAATTTTCGAGATTTCTCATCCCGAATCTCGAGAATTGAAATTTTTAACATTTCGGGAAAACCCGGATCTCAAGAATCTTTACTCGGGATTCAGGATTTCTTTATTATCAAATATTAATTGAAAAAACGATTTTCTATATGAAAAAAGTGGACATAAAACACAAAACGTTCAAAGACTGATCGGGGCATTTAACACAACTAAGCCAACGTCGACTCAAAATGAGCGCAATTTTTGCAACATCAGGGAATTTTGTGTCTCAAAAGCGTATGCGATTGTCAGACGCAGCGATTGCCAGTGTGTTTTTTGAAATTCTATTTTAATAAGTAATGTTTTGAATTATTTTTGTTTTCCTACTTCTATTTTGTTTATTTTCTAAAATAAATAAAAAAAGTCATATTTTTTTGGAATTTGTCTGTTTTTACGCTGATTTTAGGATTTTTACAGGTTTTTTTTTAATCTCCCGATATCTCGGGAATTCTCGAGATTTTTTTATGTGGAAATCCCAAATCTCGAGATTGAGATTTTCTCGGGAAATACCCAACTCTACATGTCACTGAAAATGTCTGACTTTGGGGAGCGCATTGACTAGTCTTGCACCCCTCGCTAATGCTGCCTAATAAATAGGCTTGACAACAGGAAACGGTTCGAACCCACAATAGAGCATGGTTGCGACCACGCAGGTAATGGACAGGCGCATGTAAAGTCAAATTCTTTAGGGCACCAGGATTGGAAACCATCCCTAGCGATAACAGGCAAAAATGTCCCAATAGCAGAAGTGACCTACGAGATTCAAAGAGTGAAAGGTAAAAAAAGGCTTGTAGAAAGGCAGTTGGAGAATAAACATTTGACGACTTATTGAAAGGAAAATACTTCCAGTAAATTTAAAATGATAGGAAATGAAATGAACACATTCTCAAAAACGTCATTGTGTAATCAATAAGAGTAGGTACTACCCACCAATGTAGATAAATAAATTTATTTGTGGTTGTTTGTCTCTAATTTGTTTTACCTCTTTCTGTACAACGTTTACATAAGTCATTCATGTTATGTAGTAGTTGTATTGTTCCTTTATTATGAAAATATTAGTAGGTACCTAACAAATTATAAAACTTAAAATGAAATTAAAATTAAATACGATACTCTGATCTTAAAGTTAAATATTTGTAAGTTTCATAAATAATTTAGATGCTCTTTAAACTGGGTTGTTATTAAGACGCAATCATATTATGCTAATAGGTATAATAATACTATATACAATCATTATATATGCATTAGTAATAATTATTATAGATATATAATATATAAAATACATAATGGTTTGAAGACTGCGAATACATAGTAAAAAGTCCTCATATGCCATATTTTCACAACTCCTGATATACATATAGGTAGACTTGAAAATCAATTTTATGTGTTCATTCCGTCCAGGTGTTTTGGCTTAATATTAAAAAGGCGATGAAATTACATATGTACCTACCTACAGTTTAAACGTATAGTCGGCAGCTACAAAATGTATCATTTTAGTAACTTTATCCCAATAGGTATGAAGATAATAACTTAACATATGGCTGGGTTTGAACAGCACAAGTCCTTGTTTTTGTAATGTAATATTACCATGTCACTAAGTTACCATGTTATCGTGTATCAATAATTTAAACGAAAATCTGTTAAGAAACCTCTTCGTTACGCGCCATCAGATTGCAGAACCAATTAAAAAATATATTACCAGACAAAAAAAACTCTCAGCTTTATACAGACAAAGATGAACATTGAGTACATCCAATTTTAACGTCGAGCAATGAATCAACGGTCACTTTTCTCAAATCACTCATGTGGTGCGTTACTTGACCACTGAGAAAAATATACCTACATAGTACTTAGAGCTATAATAGCTTTAAGACAGGTATGCAATGAGATATAGGTACATTCTATATATGATTTGTTTTATCGTCTATATCAGTATAACAAATAATATACCCTCGTGCAATGTATTCACATTGCATTTAGCTACATAAGAGTAACCCTAAGTAATAAAAAAATACCACACAATACGTCGTCGTACGTAGGTAGGTACTTACCTAATCAATCAACATAATTAAATTATGATCAGGGCCGGTTTAATCCGCTTAGTGTCATGCATAATATATTTTAACAGCTATTTGTAGAAATATAATATTAAGGCATAACAAGCAAAATACAAAAAGGTTTTTTTATTACTGTTATTAATTATCATACTATTTCATATCAATATAATATCATAATATTTAATATGATTTTTTTTTGTATAGATAACCAACTAAATAAATCATTCACCTGGATTAAATAGTGAAGTGTACTCGTATAACTCACAAAACGGATTTTGATATCGCCAAGTAAAAAACGCAAGAACCCAGTTTTGATCTTTAAATTGTGTGGAGTGAGTAATGTGTATACTCGTACATAATATTATTATGTTCTATTTTACAAATAATTTACTGCTAACACCATCAGAGTGCAAAATAACTCCACTTTGCACATATTATTATTATTTCAATTATATCTAATGTTTACGTCTTATTTTCTCGCAAGGTTCTCGAAATTTTCCTAAGCGCGTATAATTCGAAAACCGCAAATTTACTACGCGAAGTAAGCAAGAAGCATAATACGCGCTCTAAATTTATAATTTCTAGACGCGGTTTGTTACGTAAACCTCGATGGGAACTGCTTCGCCGTTAACAATTCGTGAATTTCTCCTAGTGCATTTTGTTTGTCGGTTCGTTCATGCATTTTGCTGAGAATAAAGTCTTCAAACGACTTATACATAGTTATACCATAGCAAGGTAGAAAAGATTTTAAGTAATGCACTTGCATTCCACAGTAAAACAATTTGGAACTACTACTTACCTATCCTACTCTGCACGTGCTCAAGTAGACTTTACTGTACAATTTCACTGAAATTGAGGTCCCTTATACGGTATACCTATACCGTAATAATATTAAGCTATAAGTATGTAGTATGTAGGTACATTGGATGAGTAGGTATATAACACTTGTATTATAGCAACAATTTCCTTTTATGGTTCACTTAGATACGTATATAACTGATTGATATTTGTACGCAGTACCTACCTATATTCCGTGACATTCGATGGGAATACGCCACGTAGATTTTACCAAATATACCATTGCCGCTGATTCAAAAACTCTGTGTCTGCACTCGAAAAAGAAAACATTTACGAAAAAGAGTACGGGATTGAAACACAAAACACTGGAAGGGGAATACGCATGTAAATTTTGATTGAATGATTATTTTTAATGCGTTTTCTTTACCCGGGCAAAATGCATTTATATACAAGTGTAGTGAGGGGTCTATCCCATGTTACTTGTGGTTTCGGAATACATGATAGGTATTTAGACTAAAGCATATTCTACAATACATATTATTTGGTACAGTTGATTTCAAACACGGTAGGTAATTCTATGTATAATGTATAGTTTACACCTGACGGGTAGGTACTGTACTTCACGCAGATTGTTTAGTAATTGGCCGAACCAGGCACCAGTCATAGTTTTCATATTGTACCTACTTACCTACCTAAATCTATTTTTTTAATGATATTATGGCTGCTGATGTTATTAAAAAATGATCCTATGATGGTTAGTAATACTGTAGGCAAATCAAACCCAAAGGAAATTCCTCGCTTTTTTGATTTCTCGAGGAATTCCTGTGATTATCAATAAATTTAATAAATTCCAAATGAAAGTCGATTTTTTTTTTATATAAGTAGGTACTTATATTCCGCTCTAAAAACAATTAAACCGGGATATAATAACACATTCCGTTCATGATCAACTTCGAGGGCTTTTTGTTTTCCGAGAAATCAAACATTCGTAGGCAGCTTAGCTTAGTGACGATTCCTAGATATCTAAATATTCTCATTGATAATGTCACCAGAAATGAGGATTATCGTAATTTTGGTAAATTAATTTCTCGAGATTGCCTTTTTTGATTTTTGTCGAGGCGAGATTTCTCTATCAAAACCTACTCTAACTGTACAATTGTATAACAATAAATATACCGGTAATACGTAATAATTTGGGCAAAAAGGCAAACATACCTAAAAGAATGTTAGGTATACGGTAGATATATCTATAATTCAATAACGTTTGTTTGCGATAAATATGTGTACAAAGGATTGATATCTCACTTTTTCCGGTAATACGTATCGTCAGTGCGTTTTAAAATTCGTACCTAGTTGATGTTCTATAATTTCATTCGCGTGCCAACAGAATTCGCGAGTCAAACGTGGCACATGTGACATGGGTTCGACTGTATGGTATCGGTGTTCTAAGCATTGGTAGGTAATAATAATGTTTGTTTTTGAAAACATATCGTTGATAATTGATTATAAATGAGAATTCCATGAGCGTTCGTAAAATAAAATATAATTACCTACGGAAGACGTTATGTTATTGGTCAAATAAAATAACAGTGATTCGACTTTTCTCCGAATTTTACCCAATTTTGCCAACAGAATAAACTAAATTTCACATATTTAATGCACTTGATTATGTACTCATTTGTCAACAATTTCATACCGAATTGATGCCAAAAAATATCAAAAGTGGAGGTAACTGATATTGCAATCAATAATCTCAAAGAATGTTACAATAATTGATTCTCGAGAACAAGAACTATATGTACAGCTGAAATGTTTAATTGATATTCTTTAAGTTAGGTAAGTAGTTACTGCCTACATTTCTATATGTGATGAATTTTCTCTTATGTGTTTACTAAAAACTACTGTTTGTGCGTAGGACGAAAAAATATCACATTTTAATAAAGTGATCTAGCACGGTGGGCACTGAATGTCACCTGAAAATGAGAAAGTGTTGGCCGTATGTAAATAATGTACATGCTAGAAAAACATAAACATGCTCGCTGTACCCAATGCATATTTTATGTCGTCGGTTACTTAAGCGTTGAACAGGAATTAAATGTATGTGGGATTTGAAAAATAACACCATACAAGTACAAATAATTATTGTTAATAGTGAACTATGGTGTTTCGACTTTCAAAGTAGCGATGGATAACCAAAAATTCGTGCAAACTTGGGCAGCTATACTTAAATAATATGTACAGACTTTTTCTTTTTTATAGATTTGCAAAGCATTAGCCTGAACATTCCTTAAACGTTGTAGATAATCTATATAATTTTGAAGCCTTATTATCCTTTATATTTATTTTCAACATTTGATGACTGCCACTGAACACCACTGCACATGGATGTACTGAAATATTACTATATTCTAAAACATTAGATCGAGAGGTTTAAAAGAATACTATTATATGTAATAAAAATACTTTATGCAGTCATCAAATGTTTAAAATAAATATAAAGGATAATAAGGCTTCAAAATTATATAAATAGATTATCTACAACGTTTAAGGAATGTTCAGGCGAATGCTTTGAAAATACCATACAACTCCATTCAGACCTACGTTGGGCATGTGGGTTCTTAATTACTGTAAGCTTTATTTTACACTGATTTATTTTCCAAGTAAGTGCCTGTAGTATTTTCTTTTCAGCTAATGCTTACGAATAATTTATTAGTATTTATCTAAAGGTAAATCACAACTTACAAAAATAAATAGATCCCCAGATTATCATATTTGCGTAGGTAATAAAAACAATGCAGAATAAAATACAAAGACAAACCGGCGTAAAATTATTGCAATAAAAATTGTTTCAAATTAAAAGGTCACAATATGAGCGGCGAAAATAATAACAGAGCATTTTGAACGCGGAAATATTATTGTCATGGGAAAAGTTTAGTTCGAAATTTAATCTAAATAGCGAGCAATAAGGGACGATATCAGGAGATTAAATTTGGCGGCATATCTGGTGTAACGGCGTACAATATAATATGGGTGTGCCTAACATAAAGAAGTCAGAGCAGTGAACGGAATAAAAATTAAAATAATAGGTAGGTACTAAGATATTTGTTTTTTATTTGCAAAAATTGTCATTTTAATTTTGAGATTGGGAATTTCGTATTCGAATTATATAGAAAGACAGTATTATTAAATTTATCGATTCGATGACTTAAAACCCGTCGGATCGACGGACTGATTAAGTTAGACGGATATATGTGGAAGCGAACATCCGAGGACCGAGGGACGTACGACGAATTATAAGGGGGCTTAAACAAGTAGTGGATCGGCGCCGGGTGTAAGGCATAAAGCCCACCAAAAAAGCGTTCGGTGCGCTCACTACTGAGTAGGCCCCCTCCCACCCGCGCATTACCCTTCACCTTTGTAATAAGGGGCTCAAAGAGCACAAAATAATTATTATTATCAGCGTCTCTCATAAAAAAGCAATAAAAATATTATTAAATTTCTCGGGGCTTGTAATTAATATCGGACACGCAATAACTAAACAAAGAGTTCACTGTTACAAAATAATGGCTTCTCGCCCGTCTGTCGACGACGCTTCGAGGAGCGTAATTTTGCTTGCCGTGTTCAATGAATGGACTACGTTGTACGAGTATTTTCGTTAATTCGTATCGCTGAGAAGCCAAAAACGGTGACTCATGGGGCAGGCGGGCACAATGCGTCGTCAAGTCCAGTGTGCGCTGGCGTATTTGATTACGTTGTATTTTCGATGATTCACATAGAAAATGCGCGAGCGCCCCGTAAGCCTGCTTTAGTGGACTTTATGCCTTATTAACAACCGACTTCGCTCGTGATCGCTTCGATGGATTTATATCTATCTTCAGTAATCTTCATTAAATAATTTATGAGAAGATTTTTCATTTAAGCGTTAGCTCTGCACTGTTCTGTAAGAATGTCCTCACTAATGCTTTCTCAATGTTGTTTCCAAACATGTTGTGGATTTTGAAAACGCGCAAGCACAGCAAAAACCCTTAAAAGTTAAGGTGGAAAGCATGTAACTGATGCATCAGACATCATAGTATTACATTCATAATTTTGGCACACATCCCTATGTTTGACACACTATTTCTATATATTTTGATGAACTATATAATCAACGTACCTACGTCGAATGAGCCTTGAATTAATTTCATATCATTGAATCTGGGCACCATTGTTTTGTCTTGCAGAAAAGTTTCTTGATTTTATAAATGAATGAGAATGAGATTCATGCGAAGAATAAGATTTTAGACAACTTTTTGAAGTACTACCTATCCACCTACCTACTACATCACAATACAATATTTTTATCTATAATATCCTGAAAATTCATCACTTATTGGTTTAATATTAACACTACCGACCGAAGGTACTCGATGGAATTTGAATTTCAATTCTAATGGATTTAAGTTTTGTACTATTCCATTTGAGTCGTTTTTTGCGACCCGGGTTTCATAGTGCCTATGTTCCGGTCTAGGTGCCAGTTCTGATGGATTTATGTTTTGTACTATTCCATTTGAGTCGTTTTTCTCGGCCCGAGTTACACAGCGCCTGAAGATGCCGAAAGGCGAAACCCGAGTAACAAAATACGACTCAAATGGAATAGTACAAGACTTAAATCCATTAGAAATTATTCGTTTGGTGAAATTTCTTGATAATGTGCTACATGAGGGTACACAATAATAGAGAAGATAGCATTTAACGAGCCTTGTCCTTAACTTTACTGTAGATTTAAATTACGGCTGCAACGGATTTAGTGAATTTAGTCTATAATTATCTTGATGTAGGCATTTCTTTTGTTCAATCCGGCATCTTATTTCCGTGTTTTGGTCCTAGTTTTCATTAAATAATAATATACAATATTAAATCTATATTCGACGAATATAAATAACATCATATTTTAATTTAATATACAATGAAATCGACATGAAACTAGTCTCGTATTATACTTTAAAATATGTTAAACGATTAAATTGAGCATTAAAGAGAGATGTATACAAATGTCTTCAAATAAATTAATTCAGCCGGCTATGAAAAAATGACACCGACGATTCGGTGGGCGTGCGCATGCTCATTAAATATTAAAACATAACAATAAAATAATACAAAAAAATACTGCATCATAAAATAATTCATAAATGCTTGGGAATAGCCGTGGAAGAGAGAATCGCGTGGGATGCAAAAATATACATCACAGAAATAATTTGATTATGTATATTTTTGGACAGAAAACACAGCATGGTATAAACTGCTTACATCGAGTAGCAAGCATGCCATCGAAGAGATTTAAAAAATATAATGACAAGATTAACAGGATTAATTATTAACGTTAATAACGATTAACAATTATGTACTGTACTCGGTACATGTCAAGACAAAGTTTTAATATTAGAAAAAAATAGATATGAATTGAAGTATTTCTGTGAAGTAAAACTTTTTATAATTAAATAAGAATATATCAAAATCAAGAACATAATAATATGTATACATGCCATTATACATTTTCCATAACATAATGCTTTCAATTTCCTATAAATGATATTATTATCTCAAAAGATTTGTTGTTACCTTTTCGCAAGAGAAATACCTATTGATATTTTTTTACTATTTTTTATTCAAATGACGTCACATGTATTACTTTAATCGGCCGGCATTTAAATAATTCATTAAAAATCTATTTCTACAGCTACACCTCCGAAAGAACTTATCAATCAACATTTAAATAATTAAATAAACCATAATGTAACATAACAGGTACACTAAAACTATTCAAAAAATGGTAGTTTTATAAGTTTTTTTTTTAATTCTAGCTCATATTTTATAATGTAATAATTATAAGATACCTATATCTTTAAAATACCATTTTGAATGCTTTTATATAAGTACGTAGATACGTATCGATAAGCGAATTAAATCATTTTTAACGCAAATTATAAGTAAATAACTGTATTAAATTAGATTCATAATTCGCAATTCTGCCAAAGATGTTCATAGTACCAGTAGCACAAAGCAACATTGGAAGGTGTATGTTGGGCATAACGTGGAAACACAAATACAACAAAAGAAAACAATAGATAACAACGCAGACAAGAATAAGCGATGTGATAGTG
The DNA here is from genome assembly GCF_057557595.1 of Rhyacophila brunnea. Taxonomy (NCBI): domain Eukaryota; kingdom Metazoa; phylum Arthropoda; class Insecta; order Trichoptera; family Rhyacophilidae; genus Rhyacophila; species Rhyacophila brunnea. The sequence continues at coordinate 39,780,969 of NW_028232752.1, forward strand.
GTCACCGAGGTTATGAAATGGCAATGTGCCGCATATATACAGCGGCGAGTGGACAACCGCTAGAAAATGCACTCATACAAAATTATTCAATGGTATCAACAAGCTTAGCGGATGTACACGGCAGTGAAAAACTAGTGAAATGAGCTAGAGGAGGCCTTCATCCATCAGTGGTTCGACTCTGGCTGATAACTACGAGAATCATATGCATCAAGAAGCTAATTAATGCCCATTGATATGGCAAGAGGTGTTGGATCAAGGAAAGTGGAAGGCAGGAGTGTGAGAGTGAAATATGTAGTATACATCTAGTAGTTATTCAAGTGAACAACACTTTCGATAGAATTTATACTAAAGTAATTTACTAACCTGCTGAGTAATAATTGATATGGACTATCGCCTTGAGCAGAAGTTTCATATTAATAATTTAACCCTACATAGGCTTTGTAAAATAATGTGAACAGCAAATACACAAAATGCTATCAAAACTAAAACTACGCGTAACTATCAAATACAGTTTTCATATAAGTTACTTTGCGCATGCTTAAATTACGTCCAATTCGCTAGATTTCAAACTCAGCTTTATCCAACGAAACCTTTTGTTCCTTGATCTGTGAAATTTACATTCGTCGGGCAGTTTTGTGATAATTATTATTCCGAGAGTTTGTTTCAACTGTATCAAAGTTCATGCTGCGACAGAGAATTAGATACACCTTGAAGGTTCGAATTACAAAAAGGCATGGCTTACACGTTATATTATTAAATGCGATTGAAGTACCTTAAAGGTGCGGCGTACATAACAATACAAATTATAAATAGAAAATAGTTGAGCATGTAGGTCTATAATAGTATGTATCTACATACTGAACTTATAACATGAAGAGCCATAAACGATGACTATTCGTCATTTATCTATTACAGATGACAGTTTTATACTTGGGCGTTGTCGTTCAAATTATTAAAAAAATCACACACACACACACACACAAATTGTTGTCCTTAATCAGGCTCCTTGCAATCAATGTTAAGTATATATAGATAAAGAGTTTTGGAACCCATGCGCAAAATATCTAAACAGTGGCATAAACCAACATAAATTTATAGATTAGATTTTTCATCTAATTAAATGTATGTTATCATATTTATATAAGTAATGTTTTTAAGTATCGATACATATATATTATTAGCAGTGTAAAACATAAATCGCATTTAAATAGATTTCCCCAACAGTAGTCATTTTGGGTGATTTAAGTGGTAAAATTTTTGGCTATATTATGACCACAGACATATTTGTTTTTAGTACTTAATAATTTTATTTTTATGACATTGTAAAATATTTACGTAATGTAAAATAATAATGTTAACAACCTAACGGTAGCACTTAAGTTTCTAATATATCTTAGTAAACTTAGTCACTAACTACACTAACTCACTAACTAACACTAGTACCTACAATACCTACTTAAAAGTATTGGAATTTCAATTTCATCAATCTCTCAGTCGATAGTATGTAATTGTTTGTATAGGTATGTATGTATATACTGTTTCATGCCAACTGACCTACCTACCTACAGATAATCACTATGCTGGCAGATAACAGCTGACCTTCATTATACAAAATAGGCACGAAATAAATTTAGCAAAGATATAAAGTAAAACATTCCAAAAATCCTCCTTAATGCCTAAAAAATATTAAATTACGCCCCATTCCGAGGTCATTCCTGGAGATTATAATACTCTCAGGACTCGCTTTTCCGTATTGTGTTGCGCGCACGTTATTTATGTTTATTTAATTAAACGGAAGCACGCCATTTTTTTAATCTTTCACACAAGTCCGGGAAAAGATTTTTTCAATATTTCCTAACCACTGCAATTGTAGCAAAAACACCATTCAATACGAAGGATAAAAAAACTTTACCTAATAAATAATTGCACAGTTATGCGTGTTAGGTAATTGACCTAATCGATAAAATATTTACGTGTTTGAGGATTGGGTACTTTGAAATTTATTACATTACGTTGTTTTATCTAAAAAAAATATTGTCAACATATTGAGATTATATGGCACCTATGGTCAGCGACAATTTTCTTTGACGCAAATGACGCAAATGACGCAATCGATGTCACAAAATGCGGCTCCGAATAATTCAAACCAGTCATACAATCATTAAATTATATCAAAATCTAAAAAATATACATATTTCAGACACAAATTGAGTGGCAAGCGTTGTATGTATGTATTAATTGTGATTTGTAAAAAAGGGAGTCTGTTGACAGCGTTTACGCGAATAAATTTAATTAAAAGGTGATTAAACCCCATTTGTATAATGTATACAAAATAAAAATAGTAAATCGTTCAAATGCATGGATTTAATTAGAAAATTAGAACTTGGTTGCATTTTTTGTTGTTGTAAGGGCCTCAAAATTAGTCAGTGCGTCGGGCCTCTGCGTCACTAAACGCACCTCTAACTATGTTCAACAAGCCGTACATAAATATTAGTCGTCGGTACAATTGAAACAATAAACAGTTTCGTCTACTATTTCTCTCGTACGCTGTGGCAACGCTGTCTGCGTCAATTGACAACGCATATCTTGGAATTTACTCGGAATCGAACCCAGACTCACCAGGGAACACAAAGATAATGAAAAGTGAATGCCTTCTCGGTGAGGTTGTAACACATTGTAATTATGGAGAGTGGAGAAATATAGAACAAACTTAAACACGTATTTTCAATATCGAGGTACACTTGAATCATAACTTTTTCTAAAAAAGTACACATAAAAAGAATTGCTCTGACAAACAAATCCTACTACGGTTTACACTTTACAGGGATACTTAAATGAACCTATATAAATCCCTCAAATAGACATAGATTGGAATGCTGGGCTTTTTCGAAAAAGTTGAGAGGAAGCGGATATCTTCAAAAGGAAAAAGCTGAAAAGTTTCTCCAGATTCGTAAGCGACAATCAAACGGTACAACTAAATGCGTTGTATAATTATTATCCCTCCGCCGTCTCACACGATAAAGTGGGGGAAACTTAATTTTACCAACTGTCTCAATCCCATATTGCATGGCTACTTCCACCTACTACCACCACCATATCGTCGCTATAGGATTGGTTTCCCGAATATCCGTTTTTGTCGAAATCGACCTCTTAATGCAGAATGTTTTTTTGTATCTAATTGGACTAGAACCATCCCTTTCTTTAAATTACTTTGTAATGGTAATGAATACATCATTCATATGCTGTAAAAATAACAATTTAAATAACTCCATGTATTTAAATATAGGATTATGAAATTTGTTTTTCGTCTCCTGAACATTTGGTCTATTCGAGAAACCAATCCTACAGCGACGATATGTTGGCAAATATAATATTACATACACTCTAGCAGAGATTTCTGTATTCACACTAGCTTGATAAAGCTCAACATGTGAGAGACACACGTGTCGTAAAGCATTTTCTGTACATTGTGAATAGTTTTAATTTATTTTTAAAAAAATAACATTATTAAGATTTTTTAAATTGTTAAATGGTATAAAATTAAGTCGGTTCATTATGCAAATTATCAGGAAAATCGCTTAAATTTAAGGTGTGATTTTTATCTCCCAATATTTTTTTTGATTATTTTCTTAAACTCCTTTGTACCCCTCTTGAACAATAAATTATGAAGCAAAAAGTTTATCTTTATGATTCTGCGTCAAATTTTCTCGAGAAAGTTTGAGCATCTCGAGTGCGAACCAACCCAACCGATAAGAACATACACATCTACATTAAGCTGAAGACATTAAAAATGGATTGCTAATATTTTCATGGCCACTTTCATTACATTGATATCAGTGAAGAAACGTTCCTATTGAGCGAAGATAAGCGATACGTTCGAAAGAAACGAATTAAGTCTACCCTGCAACATACTATGTACAACACCACAGTGATGGATGAAAAATTCGTCTGATAAAGATTTAGTAGTATGTTAGCACTGCTTAGGTTATTAATTTTATAAATACAACTTGCTACAGACAACGGTTGTGTGTTGCACTCGTAAGCCAAGAAAAACGTATAAATTACACTAGTGTTTGGAATGCCGCAAAATATAATATCAAACACGCAGGATACTTGGTGAATTATTGTTGTATCCCGATATTTGAGCATGTTCCCTTTTTAAATCCTATGGGCCTCCACAGAGTGAAGGTTGTATGAAATTTGTTTTGTTTTAACGAGAAATGGATGTTAGCTACTTGCTCAACCTATTATGTCGGCTGTTATGGTGCAGTGCGTAAGTCACTGGCCTTCCATCCGGGAGCTCTGGATTCGATCCCGGAGAGGTCAAAATATATTTACATAATCTAATATGTAAATTCCTCAAGCCTGGGGGTTATGCCACTGTAATTGGACTTCACAGATTGTTGTGGTGTTTAACAAAGAAACAAATAAATCAAATAAAAAATGATGTCCATACTCTCGGTTCAAATACATATTGAAAAACTAACATATTATATTTTTGCCAGAATCAAGATTCGAACCCAGCAACCACGTAATTATAGGTCGACATGTTGCTGCTCGGCTACCATGGACGTACCTGGGTGGATGTTAGTATATTACGCAACTTAGTCCAATGGTACATATAAGATTGTCTTTTTTATTGTGATGCTAACAAATCCTGGTCTGTCGTGTGCCGTCACAGTACATTTTGCGTTACAATATATACAAGTTTCACGATGACATATTTTGAATATGTCGCTATATAAACATATTATCGTCATCATGATTTAATAATTACTTTGCAGATGATTTGAGGAATAGCTCAATTAAAAAGAGAAAGAAGTACATTTTATTAAAAATAAATTGTCATGATGTGTCCGAATTGAAACATGGGTATCCGCGGGTTGAAAGTTATATAAACATTTTTTTAGTAGAGTTTTGTTGAATGAGAAATGGATGTTAGTCAATTGCTCAACCAATTAGGTTCATACGTAATTTGAAAAAGACAACATGTGAATTTGCCTGACCCAAGATTCAAACTCGAAACTATAGACTTTACAGCCCGACACGTTGCCGCTCGGCCATCGCTTTTATAGCACATTATAAAATATTTAGGAATTAATAGGAAATATTTTGACATTACTTAGTTAGGCCTAAATTTTATAAACTTATACCTACGTAACTAAAAAAACTACAAACTGGAGCTCCAAACCGGATTAAAAGTTATCAACAACACATTAACAGAATGGTAACTAAATCCTCAGTTCTGATAAAGTAAAATAAGAATTTCGGTATGAAAATAAAATATTTTTATCCGTTTAGTGGAGAGACACAAACGCGCAGTTAAGTGCCCATATCCGCCCGCGCAATTCTTTTGGTGGCGGGAAAAGTTATTGTTCGAATTTAGAATCTTCCGGTGGATTCGCTTAGGCGCCTTCACAGTGAAGGCTGTATCTCTATTAGCCACAAAACAAGTATTTCACTCGACGAATACTTCAAAGCTCTTTAGAACGTGACGAAAGGTTCATCAGTTTTTTTTTTAAATCAGGCTTTTCTGCGTAATTCAAATTTATCTACAGTTTAATATAATTTTTCATGAAAATACTTTAGCCGAGCGAGATTTGAATCTATCCAATAAAAACTTCCTATATAAAATTAGTTTTTTATAGTTTCTAAGTCACGGCTCCACTTCGCTGGATCGGGAAAGGATCGAGAGAAGAAGAATAAACATCAAACGTCGCGAAGGTCTTATCCAAGTGAGATAATTGAGATTCTTTATCATATTATATGCGATCCAAGTATTCGTACCCAATATAAAACTCTCACAAAGTAGCACCTTTGCAAATTATATCTAACAAATTAAAATCTACAGTGTATTCTAAGGTTTACTTATGTCTAAGCACATTAATACCCGTATATTTGGTACTTGTCGCTTGATCTATGAAGATATCTTCTTCACTATCTTCTTGATCAATATCCGCCCCTTAGTTGGGGCATTTCAACACGATATGGCACCTCCAAGAATCCCTGACACTCGCTTGCATTATTTCGTCTTCCCAGACCATACTTCTTTCCCGTAGTCATTAAGTCATCAATATATAAACCAAAACTGGCTATAATTTCTCGGTCTATGGAAACTGTCTTTCGCATTTTTATGTTATCTGTGATGTGAACAAATACGGTTCAATATTATTTCAAACTATTTTAATTTATTAATGTTTCCCGTAGGCACCTACTCAAACATTAGGCGTCAGATTTAATATTGTTTTAACAATTCGTCACTAATGTGCTAGGTACTTAAAATTTTGTGGCAGATTCTAATTGGAATACATACTTTATAATTAACAGAGTACAAAATCTAATAAAACATATTACTCAAACAAAAATAAAATGTCGATTAATTCAAATACAAGATCTCACATTTGATAATAATTATAATGTTCTCATATGAGTGCCAAACCACAATCACGCGAACTGTAACGCAGCAACATGTCCATCTTGCGTGATACCAATAATTGGATCCAATAGGAATTAGGCAAGATCGTTATTGTGGTACCGCAGTTGGCCTAATTAGACCAGCAGACTCTCAGACACAAACTGATTCAACGATCATCATGAGCAATCGTCAACTTTATCAATAGCAATCTCAATCGTGTTGGCGCTTGATTTGATTGTAATTTCATAATATACCTACACTCCGTTGCTAGTTTGGGATCACAGATTATCAATATATTTTTTTATCGTAAATATTTCACTATAATAATGTCGATATAAATTATACTGATGGTTTTATTTTATTTATTAAAAATTAATAAAAGTAAAAAATCTTAACACCACTGCACATTTATGTACTGAAATATGACTATATTCTAAAACATTAGAGCGAGAGGTTTAAAAGAGTACTATTTTATGTAATAAAAATACTTTATGCAGTCATCAAAAGCTTAAAATAAATATAAAGGATAAAAAGGCTTCAAAATTATATAAATAGATTATCTACAACGTTTAAGGTATGTCCAGAATCATGCTTTGAAAATAGAACAAAAGCTCCGTTTTGACCTACGCTGAGTATGTCCCCCTTAAGGAAATTCGCAGCGTCGTGTCGTGTGGGAAGATGTTATTAGCAATGACATTATTAACGGACAACGCACTCAATACAGTACCTAGCTAGCAAGTAAATTCCCGCATAGCGACATTCGCACATGCATTGGTAGACGTCACGCAATTTCCATTATGCGATATCACGCATCGGGAATTTATAGGATGTAATGTGGATTATTGTAATGGCGTTAGAACAGTGTTTCCAATGTCAATGTTCATTTGAGCGAACCCGTTCGAACCGAACCACTCGGCAGACCCGACAAAAAAGTGAGTGTCATTTTTTTCCAGATGCTTCGTCCATATTAATGTCATTGGTTATTAGGCACTCTTATTCTCATATTCAGTTGACAATAATAATTATTAGTGGAAAACAAAATTTTAATAACCGTGGTTCCATGTTTTCCTATTGCACATAAGCAAGAGAATGTATAAATCTATGACTCGTATATACATTGTATAGTATAGTGTGAATAGGTGGAATAAATTAGTATATCGTGTGAGACGTGAGTATGAAATTACCTGGGCGCAAATGTTCCATTAAAAAGATATTCATTGATATAGGTATGTGAGATTACGAATGAATGATAAAGTTAGGGTAGTAATATGAAATAAACTTTAAATATAAGGAAGTTTTCATCTTAGTTCTTAGTGAGAGTTATTTATCATTCTATGACACGGGCCCATAAATTATTATGTCTTATATTAGGTGTATTGGGGTGTGAGGGAAATAATATTTTCAATACATTAATGAAATGCCGGATACGGCCTGATAGAATTACAATATAACATGTATTATATTATAATTATTAATTTGAGGTAAACAATATTATATTAATAACGATTTTAAAAAATTGTGAAATTTTATACTTACATTTATTATTAAACTAGATAATATTGAAAATGGAAGTCAACGTCGCCAATACTAAATAATGTAGGCAGGTAATGAGCTGATATTTTAACCACACTTCATTAAAAATGATGAATACATTATCAAAAATGGCAATTATTTAGAATTTAACACAAACGAGTTGATGAAAATTGGAATAAATAATTACTTATTAGTTATTACCATTAGATAAATTAAAAACAAAAATTAAAACAAATGAAATTTCTTTGCTTTGACCGAACATACTCAAATCCGTCGTGTCGCAATCCATCCATCTCAGTCAATTTACATTAATAATAATTATTACTAGGTACTTATTAAATTCCAAAAAACGTGAAAAACATTTGAATCATTCTTATCGAGGAAGTCGGACTATCGAGATTGCTAAAAAATATTATTTATTTAAAACTGTATAACAATATATAAGATAGAACAGGGATGGCGAAACTACGGCATGCGTACCACTGGTGGCACGCGAGATGATTTTGCATGGCACGCGAATGTTTCTGTTTGAAAAGAAAATAAATTACTATTTTATATTATTATAACGAAATTCATGCATAAACGACAAATCGCATTGTACCTATAAAAAATAGGCAAACCCTTTTCAAGATAATCATTACGTTTAATGTAAATATACAATCTCATAGGTCGTTCCTTAGGATCGGGCAATTAAAAATAAAAATATTCAATCAATAAAATTTATAAAATTATTTATCGGCAGTCATTCAAATATAATAACTGCTTGTTATTTTTAATCAAAGATAATCTCTAAAAATGGAAAACCGCTCAGTGATGGAGAATATAATATGAAAAAAAGAGTGGTTCAAATGGTTCCACGATCTCTTTGATAATTTTGTTGAAAACGAGACAAAACTATTTAAAGAAAACCTTCGGCTAGAAATACGATGAAAGATAGAATATAAACTCAATTGTAATTTTTGAACTTTTTTAATGGATTTCTTAAAAACTATTTTTTTTAGAAAACTTTTAACCATGAAAAACTGCTTGGCACGTCAGACAGTCGAAAAATATTATTTGGGAAATTTTGGCACGCGTTCGTAAAAAGGTTCGCCAATCCTGAGATAAAAGAATGTAACGATTGGTAAAGGACTCGTCCAGAATACGATACATGTGGGTTCAAACACCATTCGGTCCAAGCTGAATTCAAGGATTTTTCTATTAATTGAGTGTCTGTTCCAAATAATACCGTTATACAAAAATCTATTTTTTATAGTTGGCCTGGCCTAGTAATGTCGATCGCTTGCTTGTCGGTTACACAATATGTAGGTACCTATCTACCAGTGATGCCAACCGTACTATAATTATAGTACAAGACTATAATTTTGATTTCGCGAAAAATGTAAAATACTATAATTGTACGCCAAATATACCAAGATACTATAATTTTAAAAGATTCAAGACGAAAAATGTTCCGGTACTATATATTTTTTAGAAATACTATAATTTTTACGCCTTTGTACTATAATCAGCATAGAAAAATATGGCAACACTGCTATCTACATTTGTGATGTGATTACAATCTCATGAATGATATGAATTTAAAATTTTCACACAAATGTGAATTAAGCACTTGCAAATGACTCCCCTCAGTCCAATCGACGGTAAAGTAACCTTCGTCAACAAAAGACGAATTTCACGTGTTTGGTTTTGTATAGCTCGTACCTACGTGTCATTTACAATAAACGGGTGTCAAGAATTGGTCGAAGAATTTATTTTGCAAACCGTGATGGCGCTTACAACAAAGGGATTAGTCGTTCGCCAGCTGTATATTATTATTTATTACGAATGAATGGATACAGCGCTATACTACGACTTACTATTATTAATAATGTTTCCTAAATAGTTCATAGGGATAAGCAAGCAAAAATAAACTCATGTTTCCTATCTATAGTCAGGTTGGGAGTTGAGGCAGGACTCGTAGCCGTCATACGAAAGGAAACTGAATTTAAGGCTGTACTTCCTGCTGTAAAATAAGATTATTTTCGACATCTATGAGTACAAGACAAAAAAAATATGTAAAAACAATATGTATAACAAAACGAAATCAATAATCAGTGTAGTTTTTTAGGTTCATTTATATTGGCATACGTATCTACCTTTCTATTACAATTCTGGGTGAATATTTTACCTCAGTGTAGGTAGGTATATTGTAATATATCGAGACACTTTGATGTGGAATCAAGGGTGCATCAGGAATCAAGATAGACACTACCTTCCCGTATCGCGATTCCTCACACATGTCCTTAATCATTATTGTCCAGCATAGCCAGGTGCGAATATGTAATACGTATGTGCAGATTCTATAAAATGCAGCTTCAATATGATTTTCAAGTAATATTTGAATTAAAATACTTTCAACAAGAATGTTCAACAAAATAAAAGAATCTCCAGGTATCTAAAAACGCTTTCGTTATTTATGTATCGAGCTCCAAGAATATGTACCTACCTACTGAACAGTAATATCTTTTGGTTGCCATATATATGTCTGTTTCAGGTAACAAATCTATCTTCAAAGCGATATAGCGCCAAATATGTACATAAAATAATCATAAACCAATAATACCAACCTAGTTTTAAAGATAATATTATGTAGATATAAAAAGTATAATAATTATGTTTGAGGAGTGCTGAAAATATAACAGATGCAATTTTGGGGTGGAAATAAATGTCAGTGGAAATAATCAACACGACATATCGTAGGTACTCAGATAGTGAATTATTCCAAGTAAAGGTGTTGTCTATTTAGTTACATATTTATTTAATCTATGGGTGTTGTGTAATAATATACATAGATTACAGTTAGGTTAAACTGCTATTGAACACCATACCGAGGTAGTCAGATGTTGGAAATTTGTTTGTTTTTTTGTTTTGTTGTTTTGTATCGTTTTCTGAGCGATATTTGGTAGAAACATCTTATCTCATCAAGCTTGGGAATGATTCGTTCACGATTTATGAACACACTTTCGAAGTTAATATTTTTCGAATCAAACCAATTCAATAGAGAATGTAGTAAACAATAACAAATATATAAAGGTTGTTTGGTGAAATTAGCTATTTATTTATATGGTTGGCAAAGACATTCTAAATTGGGAGCTTAGGTATTTAAGTACCTAGATATATTAATACGACTTATTTCAACAGCAAGCAAATTAAGAAGTATGAAAAAATGACATAATTTTGAAAGCATGTCATTAAAAAATTAACATACTTACATTTATTTAATACATGAATTGGCAAAATTCTGAATATTATTTTTAATATTGGTAAGTAATAAGAAATAAGCAATTGACACAATTAAACCAACAAACCCAAATGCTTTTAATTTATTGCAGAACGGTAACATAGTCTTGATAATCGTTTGATAAAATTGTGGGTTGCTTAGTTTCTGCGAATGTAGGTAGGTAGGTACATAGGCCATATTATTATATTAAAACCAAATAGGTTAGAATAATCTCAGTTTCAGGTACTTATATTATAATCACCACTACATATTAAAACGTACCTATGTATGGATGCTAAAAAAATCATCGATATTTCGATACTTTAGTATTAATACTTGTCTTGTCATTCGATAACTACACTAGCGATCGGTATAGTTTTTCTTTCCACAATATACTTGCTTTTATTTCATTGCCGATGGAAGTGCTAAATATTTATTATAAAACGATTAAATAGCTCAATTATTCAGAATTAATAATAATGTCACAAACAATCACTTCGAGATGCACGATAAACCTTATTCGATTTACCATGAAATTCACGATACATAATAGATTAAATTCTACCGAATGTGATTTTTAAAAAATTACATACAGGTTAGGAAGGCGGTCCTCACGGTCAACTGTGTAGGACACCTGCCATCTCATTCGGGGATTCGGGTTCAATTCGCGTCGACGTCACATTTAGTCACTTCAACACCGACTTCCTCTTCAACTTTTAAATTCTGGTTTTACACCGAGAAGTTTTGTGCATGCGCAGAGGAGATGAATCCGTTTTACTGTCTTCATTCGTTCATCACAGCTTTCACTTCGTTAAGTCATAGATACACCGAAATAGATTCGCAAGTGATGAATAAAATTATTCACGGTAATACAGCGCAACCACGGAGCGTACGGGAAACTAGTGTAAAAAGTTACAAGAAAACAGCAAGATTTAGAATAAAAAAATACTTCAATAAATTAGTTTTTTTTTAACTTATTATCACAATCATATTTGTAATAAATAAGCATAATTGAGTGTGTCCTAACGACAAAATCAGTCATGGAACTAGTTTAGTGCCATCTATCGGTGTACTTTGTATTACATTAATGATATTTATTCTTGTATGGATATTCACCCTCGCTAATAAAGTAGTCTATGCCCGATATCTGATTATTCTGAATTCTGGTTGTCAAAATAAATATTAAAATTATTCTAGGTATATTGTACTTACATCAATTTAAGTTGAAGAGATTTAAATCTAATGGTATAATATTTCTGACTACTCGGAATAATGAGGGCAACAGAATCAAACGAAAACAGCCCTTTTCAGAACTTTACACGGATGTCAAAGGCAAAGTTTGACATGTTGGGAATGGTAAAAAGAAAGATAGAAAAACAAAATACTCGTCCGCCCGAAGTAAATTTGGTAAAAAAATCACCCTTCGGTATTTGGCTACTTATCGGTACCTATCAAAGCAGTTCATTTCGATAATGCTTGCAGAGGTGCTAAAAGCAATATGTAGGTAATTTAATGTTTGAAAGATTACGTCAAGGTAATTGGTTTATTGATATCTATAAGTAGGTACCTACATAATACGACACATCAATACTACAACTAGATAATAATATTATATACAATACAACGCCCCAGCTCCACTCTTTGTTTCCTTAGTCTTGTGGAACCCCTTTGAAAAACACGAACTCAAGCTCTCAATTTTATTTTTAAACCCTATTATCGACATGCCAATTGACTCATATGCAAACCACGAGGGTTCATGCTTGTTGTCAGCCCCAGCTCCACTTTTCATTTCCTTTGTTTTATGGTACTCCTTGGAAAAGTAGTACCTTAAACCTTTTATTTTATTTTTTACCCCTAAAACTAATATTCCAAACTTTCCTGCCAATAATATGTAGGCATTATTGCGCTTCAGTTTGTTCGTATAGTCTTTATGGGTATCCCATAATGCGCAATGTGCCCTATAGGTACTCCTCAATAAAATTTATTGTCATCACTTCAGTCGACATTTTGCAAAACATCGTTAAATTCGTGAGACGTATGGAAAAGTCCCGTGTGTAGACTTGGTTAATAAGATTTCCACAAAAATGTCCATCTGATATTTCACTGCCATTACACGACTGTTTCACTGCTACAACATAACTGTCGTTGCATGATATATTCAAATATTCTATTGTTACAAAGAAGAAACGAGCACTTCAAGACTTATGTCATGGACTTCAATTTTAGCACAAACGAAACTTATAACAACCTATTCTAATTTTGATAGAAGTGCGGTTACAAGAATATGAACTGATTATGTTTTAATTAAATATTTACTAAAATTAATAAAAAAGAAGACACCGTATTTTCTGTAAGCCTACGTACAGGGAAAAAGCATTACAAATTTTAGTCCTGCTAATGATGTCTCCACCAATATGGACTAGAACAGGGTTAGCGAACCTATGGCACGCGTGCCAGAGGAGGCACGTACGACACACGTGAACGATTTACAAATTCAATTTTTTAGGCATATTATTTCTGATCTCATTTAAGTTTCATCTTTCCGTGCACCTATATATTTTTAAGCTAGAAACACCTTGCCAACCAATTTTGATAGCATTGGATGTAATGTTTGTTATTGGTTACAATAATTATTAGATCCATCTGATGTTTGCCATAGAAAGTGTCAGTGAATGCCTATCATTGAATTTAATAAATTCTATTTAACATAGCTATATAGTGAAAGTAAATAAATTATTCGATCTAGCAGCAGAGACTTCCAAAGTTGGTGGACTGAGGATTATGACATGATTAACGAAGGCAATAAAGCAGTGTGTATTTTGTATTCTGGTACAGTAGTAGGTATGTAGATTGTAGAACCTCGTCAGTAAAACGATATTATGAGACAAATCGTAAATCACTGCTTGAGAAAATCAAGGACGAACAAAAAGAATTTATTTATAGGGTAATAATTAATTAAAAATAAAAATATTCAATCAACAAACTTAATGAAACTTATCGGCAACCGATAATATAATATCTACTTGTTATTATGCCTCAAACCTAATGGCTAAAATGGAAGTTCAGTGATGGGGAATAAATGAAAGAAACGGGGTTCATATGTGTTCATATATGTTCCCTCGATCTCTTACAAAATATAGAAAACAAGGAAAAAAAATATTCAAAAAAAAAAAAAAAAATGCTTTCGGCTAGAAACACGATGAAAGATAGAATCACAAGAACTTAATTATCATTTTTAATTTTTTTCAATAGATTTATAAACACCATTTTTGTCATTTTTCCCCATGGAAAACAGTCGGAACAGACAGTTAAAAAATAATATTTGGGAAATTTTACAACGCGCATGTAAAAATGTTCGCCAACCCTGGACAAGAACATTAGTACATGTTATGTGAAATTTAATATAATTTCTGTCATATTCACAATCACATATTATTACAAATATTTTTATTATTTTTTATTACGAAATACAACGAATAGAAATTGGTAGACATAATATTTATGTAATATTATAATAATATCTACTAATAATCTCTTTGATTTATGTGTGTCGGTGGTATCAATTTGTTTACTCGACATGTAAAATAATAATATCGAGGGGAAAGATTTCAAAATATTCTTTCGTACTTTCGTACTTGACTGTGCGGTCAAAGAAATAATATCCGGTGCAAGCCGCAAAATATAACTATTACTAGTATTACTACGTACGTATATATTAGATAGTGTACATGAGTAAATAGAGTTGATTGATAGCCATCATCAATTAATATAATCCTTCCTTTAAGGCTGTATACGAGTCACGAAATGGTTTGTAATCCCCTAGAAACGCAGAAAGACTGTAAAATACACGATAGGTAGTACCTATGGGATTTCTTAAATTTTAATTTTTCTTCAAGTAAATTGACACCTATTCTGGCATTGTATAATTATTGTCGTAATGACACAAATTAGGAGTCACTGGAATGTTTAATTTTTCTAGCGCAAGCACAGAGTTAGAAATTTTAGTAATTTTGTTATTATAATAACAATTATTAGAGGTGCGGAAATGCGTGATGCAGAATTCACGCCATGGCGCTTTGCGTTGCTTTGCGTAATCCTTCTGATTAAACTGACACTAGCAATGTGAAAAATTATATCTCAAAATATATCGATAGAGCAGATGATTCATTTCAGATGTTATCTGGGAGTGGATCCGCTTAGCTACCAATATGCCAATAGTGAACATATAAAGCAAGTTAAATAAGTTGTAGCCATGGAATATAAAATTTACGTCTACTTATAACACAATACTTATGTCACGTAAACGAAATGCGCATTCAAGAAGATTGGTAATATTTGAGACACTCAAAGGACTTTGTATTTCTTGCGTATTATGATGTATTAAGTCATAAGCGAAAACTGGTTTCAAAGTATTGTTCTATTGGCATCACTATATCATTAATCAGCTGTTATAATAATGGTCTCAGAATATCTACGTGACATTTGTTGGAAGAAAAAAAAAACACTGGGACCAGACAGACCAATTTGTGACATATTATGGAATCGAGCCAATACCGAATGTTTGCTATTGCAAACAAGGAGACTTCGCACCACAAACCACATGCCTCGCAGGTAATGAGGTTTGGTCCATATAAGAAATAAACAGATACAGGAAATTGAGAGCAGATGTGTCAGACACAATACAACTATTGTAATGAGCATAATATTATGTGGCAAGACTGGGCGAAACTAGGTATGATCCTGACAATAATTATCACTCTAACTGACCTCTCAAAAGTTGAAATGACATCTCGTACTCCCTACGTAGGTACTGGTCTGAATAAAATAGAACTAACGGTGCATAGCAAAACAGAAGACATTCTAAAAATAAGCGTTTGCATTTGTATACCTAAACTGATAAGAGTATGTATACACTTTACTGCATTATCTTTTAAGAATGGCCTTCGCAACGAGTCCAAAAACATAGGTCGATAATAATCAATCATGAAAATATTATCATGTCTCATAAATTGAATTATGTACCTATTACGTATTATAAATATTATACATACACATTTCATAAAATAAATAACATCAACGAGTTAGTCGCTAAAATTTCTCGAATCTTCCTATATTCGTGTTTTCGATGTCCCTATGAGTACCGAAACAGCAGCGGTCGCTTATCCAATGTGAAACGATGGATAATCGTAAAGAAACGTCGGTTTACGATCTGAACTCACTTCGTATCCTTAATACAGGGCGATCCAGCTTCTTTCGTACGTATCAACGACTCTATTTTCACTTCTTCCAGTATTTTAGGATCAGGGGAAGAATCTAAATTGACGGAAAAAATCATTGAAGTTAAACTGAGAGAAAATAAAAAGAGGCAGGCACTAAAAAGTGGCAAGTGGAGCTTTATTTTATTACTAAAAAGGAACTGACTAACCACAGAATGTCGGATGTATGTGAATTATTGTTACCATAGTATATTTAGCTTAAGAAAGTGTCTGGATATAATATGACTGTGGTCAATTAATACCTGGTTCAAGCGCTATTATTTGACATTTTTACTACTACGCAGGACTGTATGTAGGTAGCAAAACATGATGTATTTAAAATATTATTTTGACAATATTAGGTACATAGCAATATTAAATAATTATTATATATTACTTACTAGCTGACCCGGCAAACTTCGTACCGCCTCAGAATCAATAATCTTGTGTTAACTTATTAGCTGAATTAAATTCAGTTTTTTATTAAGTTAAAATGAATACTCAAAATGAATAAGTTCAATAAATGTGCAAAAATCAAATCAAAATGAAAAGTATTTTAATTATATTGAACTATACACACTGTACACACACGATGACCGCGTGGATTAAGCGCCGGTCTATAGTGTCGAGGGTCCCAGGTTCGAATCCTGGGTCTGGTAAGTTCACATATTGTAATTCAATTTCAATTCAATGATGACTACCGAGCCAACCTTCAGTCGTAAATTGTGCGGTGGCAAGCCAGGCAGATCCAATGAGTTTAAAAATTCAGTTGGATAGTTGGTTGCTTCGTCTTCGTTTGTTACACAGTCGATAGATTTGAAGGAATGCAGTGGACCAACGATTTGTTTTTGAATTGTGAAGTGATCCACATCTCTGTTCTTTACCGCAAGAATGCTTGTTCACTCAACCAATTGTCATGTTTGTGATTAGCAATGATGTTTGGTAACACTTTGTTGATGAGTTCGTCCTTAGTTAAATTTAGAAAAATTCAGCGGAAACGAAATCAATCCGCTCGATTCATCGACAGGAACACGGCCGTTACCGATAGTCAGCAATTGCTTGGAGAAATCTTCGGCAGATGGATCGTTTAGCAATACAACTAGCACGTTTGTCGTCAGCTGAAGTGTCTTCACATAGTACCACAGAGTCGATGATTTGAGGCAAGCATTTATTTCATCAGCAGCGGTCGATCTTGGAATGACTGGTAGTGTTTGGCGAAAATCGCCAGATAGTAGAATCATTGCGCCTCCAAAACTTCTTGAGTCATTGCGCAGATCTTTCATAGTTCGATTGAGTACTTTCAATGCGCGTTTTTGCGCCATTGTGCATTCATCCCAGGTGATGATTTTACTTGCTAACAAAACTTTGGCCATTGCTGAGTATTTCGCAATGTTGCATGTCGGTTTTTCAGTCGGCAATTTCAACGTTGAATGAGGCATTCAGCATCCTTCTAACAACGTGGTCGCTATCCCAGAAGAAGCAACTGCTACAGCATTTTCGGATCTCGCACGAACAGTAGCCAAAATCAATGATATGAGGAATATCTTCCCAGTTCCATCGGGCGCGTCGAGGAAAAATAAGCCACCATTTCCATCATCAATTGCCTTCATTAACGTATCGTACACTTCCTTCTGTTGAGGGTTCAACAGTGGTACATTCGTTTGAACTGATTGGTTCAATGCATCTCGATCATATTCACAATCACGTTCCAATTCTCGATTGAAAGCGTCGTTCATTCCACGATGTGGCGTTGGCATTCCTAACTTGACTAAAAAACTGCCGCACATGAGGTAACACATATATTCGATCAAAAGCAAAGCCTGGTTATGTATCTCCTCATTCACCTCGAGATCGGGATTCCCTGAACTGACACGAATTCGATGTAAAATGTCTTCTGACATATTGTCATCCTTGTATTTGTTTTACAGTTCAGGTGAATTCGGTGGGAAGCATGTCGAAATATTGATAGTAAATAAAGTGCGTATCTGACTTAGAGATGCAGAAACAATTGCTTCAGCGATTGTCATATCGCAATGAGTATCGTTTTCAAGCGAATTGAGCTGTTGACATGAAGCACGAAATGTTGGGCACACCACACCATTGTCAGTTAGACATTTCGACTATCATTCTTTCTTTTGTTTGTTTGTGTCTTGTTTATTGTTTTTGTCATGTATCAGAAATGGCGTTGTATACGGATTTAAATTTTTTGTAATTTTCTTTTATTTTCGAATGCGCAAATGGTTCATTGTTCAAAATGTCAAAATGTATGAGAAAATTAATTTTATTCATAATTTTCTTTTCCGTGAATTTTTCCGATGTTTTAATAGTTATTCTGCTATTCCGGGCTGAGACAAATTCAACAAATCAAAGATCGTAAAAATCGGTCCAGCCGTTCTCGAGTTATAAATGGTGTAACTAACCCGACTTTCTTTTATATATATAGATATAATTATTAAGTATATATCGGACAGCAGGTGCCCATAGACGGAAGCATGCACGATGAAATTGCTCGAAGAACAAAGCTGGGATGGAGTGGTTTCGGACGTCTGAATAGTATCTTCAAGAGTGACCTACCATTATGTCTTAAGCGTAGGGTGTTCAACCAATGTGTGCTACCCGTGCTCACGTATGGCTGCGAGACGTGGACCGTCAACACGAGAGATGTCCAAAGGCTAAGGGTCGCAAAGCGAGGCATGGAGAGGTGTACGTTGGGCATCACGCGAAAGGACCGTAAGAGAAACGAATGGGTTAGGAAGCAGACAGGAATACGCGATGTAATAGAAGTTGCCAAACAGCTGAAATGGAGATGGGCGGGGCACATTGCTCGCCGAAAGGACGGCCGTTGGACAAATGCCGTCATCCAGTGGTACCCAAGGGGCACGAAACGGCCACATGGTCGCTCTAAAAGCCGCTGGATTGACGAACTGGTAAAGTTCGGCGGAAATACGTGGCAGCGAAAGACACAGGAGTTGGAAGAAGCTTGAGGAGGCCTTCATCCAGCAGTGGATTGACCCCGGCTGATGATGATGATGATATATTTAAGCCAGATTAAAGGTAATTTAATTGATTCACATCGAGAGGCCTCAGAAATAAGCTCTTACTACGAAGCATTGATATACTACTAGATGAGCAGTTCCCATACAAGTGTCATTTTAAAAATGTACCACAAAAGATATTAAGAATATCGTCTTATAATATTTCCTTGTAGGTATAATGCGTTAAGACCGTTAACATGGATTCCCGAATTTCACCCGTATTACCCTGGCTGTAAAACTAAATTTGCGTTCTTGGAATAGTGAACCTAAGGGTGGCTGCAACGCAAAACAGACAGAGCAAGTTGTCATGCGCTGACTATTAGTTAGAGTAAGATGCAAGCTAGATCGGGCTTACTCAGTAAGTTTTAACAAAGGCCGAGTCGCTGAAAATCGGGCGTAATTTTATGAAGCATATGATTCATCCAGTAGTATATCAATGCTACGAAGTAACCCAAGCACAGAACCTTGCAGTACTAACCAAATAACTATGATATTATATTATAGGTGATGTTAAGTTAAAACCTTGATTGAAATAACAAAAATGGTAGCAACTATTCAAAACACCACAGATATCGTAGTTATTATTTAATACCCGAATATTAAACAGGGTACTCTGTTTAGTAAAACAGTACAGTGTACACCAGTGGCGAAGGGTGACTTTTTGAAAGAGGTAGGCTGTGGGAGTAACCATGCTTGTCAGATATATTTGCGGGAAATAAGAAGATAACCCAATATTACTACTGATGAATAGGTACGCTAAAACGAAGAAATTTCAAAAGCTTAATTGGTTTGTTATAATTAGTTCATAAAAATAAGCAATTCGTTTGAATTACTTATGAATTTTCCTAAACATTTATAAACGTAACGTACGCTCAAAATATATTACCTATCATCTATGAAAATATCCGTTGTTGTATATATATTATGTTCCATAACAATTTATAATTTAACCAGTAAAACTAGACATTTTAAAATACTTCTATATTTAAAACACAGACTTAGGTAGGTACAATATTAGATATCTAAATTGTCTAATGAGTGAACTAATAAATAAATAAAAATCACGAGATGAAATATTCTATATTTTTAACAACATTCAATACATATTTATGTGTTTGAATCCCTTATTTTTTAAATTATCTTCTTATTAATTATTTTGAATAAATGTGCTCTCGCGACGTAAGCGCTAACGAAAAAGCTTGTACATTTGTATGCGGGACGCCAGACATTTTGAAATAATAAGAAAAAAACTTCATATTGAAATACCCGTCGATTCACGCGAAAATAATCCTATACAATATGTGAAGCGAAACGCGGTGTGTTCTATTTTTTTAAACTTTCGAGAGATGCCATAGATGGTGCTTATTGAAATATGGGAAAAGATCGTAAAATTATGACAATTATACGATAGATGTCTTTGGGCATATTGAATATATTATTACTTGTGATTATATAAATACGTCAACATGAAAATAAAAATTATTTTTCTTAAGAAGGTAGGCTTTAAATAATCGCCTAGTATGGAGTCTTCGCCACTCATGTACACTGTAACAGTGTGAATTTGCTAAACCAAGGATTCGAATCCGGGACCCACGGGTACCTGTACGCTAAAACTCGTTTTTCACTGTTATATTTTTACAACTAAACTTACGAAAATAGTAGGATATAATATGACATAAATAATTTATGTATTGTGTAGTAATGTGACTGTTGATCCTGGATATTCTGTTTAAAAAAATAATGTATTCTGCAATTATAATATCTATTTAGGATTTTGTTGTAACTGACTGAACCATGAAATGAGGAGTAATATTTATGCTTTAACTATTTATTTTTTCATTCTTGCTAAGTACCTACTGTATTGCAAAAAAATAGATAATGTTATTATCAATAAGTAATAGGAGCATATTATTTCATCGAGTATTTCAGGGGATGCTACGCATCCATAGCATCTATCGATTGCACGCCACTGGTATAATTCACCTATTACACAATTATTGGGTATCTACCTTTACATAGTATTATTGTTCCCTTCCGTAATATAATACAAACATTTATTAGGCAATAGAAGGCGTTTAAGAGAATGTTGAAAGAATAAAATATTTAACAATCCCAATAATAAATACCTACGTAGCTTTCCTAGAAGTTTAATGCGTATAAAATAGAAAGAAACTATTTTTTTATCATAACTCATACTTAACCAAATCGCTTAAAATAGTAGCAAGAAATGAAATGTAAATCGAAATTCAATTTATCTATATTCTAGTTTAGGATGAATTCAAAATAATTTAATTTTACTAAGTATAGGTACAACGCAGGAAAGGCAAAGTCATATTACATAATAGGTATAGCCCAGAATATTATGCCGCGAGCACTTCCCACTGATCTAGCGAACAAAGCTCACGTTTACACAGAGTCTCGTTGTCTAGCAAAAGTTTAAATTAAATCGAAGAATCGAATAGACTACATAAATCACGTGTATAAGTATAACTATATTACGCACAGGTTTTTAACACAGTTCCTTAGGCAAACAATTTAAAGTTTGACAAACTGCTCGCTAGTCTAGTGAATTAAATTTGCTTCGTTGGTGTATTTCCAATGCGAAAGTCAGCTCAATCGATTGTATGAATATCGCATGTAGCACTGGAATCGCTTGGCTTTGGCTTTGCAAGCATTTTATTAAAGTAAATACCTACCAAGAGCGTCAAACGGTAATTGAATTCTGTCTTAGTTTCGTTTGAAAGTTTATTTACACACCGGATTTGTGTGGTTCACAAGCATTTTGTTTTTTATTAATTTTAAAATATCAAAGGTAGGTCGAAACAGTCCCGACTTGCTCTGAGGTTCCAACATAAAGTGTATGTACCTAATAATACCCACCCTATGGGGTCATGGGTGAGGATGTTCGGGAGTGCTTCGTTATGGGAGTGGAGGAAAGGTTTGTGTTACGTAATTAACATGGTTATTTTTTCAGTAAAACAAGAAATCACGGCTTGCTTTTTCATATCGGCGCGGAGTTTGCTATATTTAGTATTTTTAACGTTGAGGACATTTAAAAAAAAACTGTCAATTAACTATGTCACGTATGTCATATGAAACATACATAACAAGGAATTATTATTAGGGTTGTTGAATGTAAACCAATGAGGCATTGAAATTTCAGTTTGTTTACACGTCAGAAATTTTCACTCACATTAATCGTTAGCTATTCACCATTACACTTGAATATAGTACTTACATGATATTTATTTACTATTATTAATTATATTTATTTTGCCAAATTAAAGTATCGTTAATTATATTTACAAACTAAAATGGTGTTTTTTTCTTTTTAGTTCGATTGGAGATCACTTTCGTACTGGACTTCTTTAAAATAATATAATATTCTAAACGGTGCGTCCCGGTGCATGATGCCGAAGGGTCATCGTCGGTCACCTTCCAGTATCCTAGCAAGGAATAATATCAACCGAGGCAGTCTAATTGCTTCTATCTACGATATTATTGAAAGACACATAGCTCCATTATTCAATGTGAATGTAATTTACAAAATTATTAATTAATATTGGGATGTTGGCTTATCACAACAAGTTATATGTACATAAAAAGCTACACAATTAAATAAAGTGTGTTCAGAGGTAGAACTGACTAAGTAAATTATTATGGTTATAAAAAAAGTTGATTACAAAATAATATCTAATCTACAATGTAGGTACCTACTTAAATGTTTTTTTCGCGCAAGTTAAGAAACTTCATAAAACTTAAAACCTATCAACGAATCTGTCATTGTTTTGCTGAAGAAAATCAAAAGCACCACCAAGTCAAATGAGTAATTCAGGGGGTGTTCGTGGACTTTTAGTATGACTGTTTACTCGTTACTGGTTGATAGTAATTAATAAACCAGTCGATAATATTCGCATTATGCAGTGCCAAAATAGGAATATGTGATACCGTCGATTCAAATATAAAACTCACAACGTGATGTTGACAGAAACACTACTTAATAAGCGTTTTTACACTTTTTTACACAATTTTAAAAATGGTTCTTGCGGATGTACTGCGAGGTTAAAATTGGGCAACAATAAAAATTGATATTATATAATTTGATGGGAAAACACACGTTGTATTTAAGACTTTTGATGTACATAAGAAACAATATTGAGAAAACATATTATACAATTCTACATCTATAGTTTTGAAATAATTACTAGAGTGAATTAGATGAAGGAAATATTAAAAAAAACAACTAACTTAATAGTTAATACAAACAAAATGATGATAATGATGACAAAATTATAACCGGACGAAAACGGTTGTAATCGTCTATATCAATTATATTATACTTACTTATTTTTTTTTTTATTTATATTTTTCACAAAGGTGCATAAACTATAATATCTTCAATATACATAATAATTAGCATATCAATTAAAGACTATCTAATTTTTTTTAATGTGCTAAAATAGCTTTCGTCCTAGTATTCATGTACAGTTTTACATTCTAATTGACAATAATTTAACACTTATGTAGGTATAAAGTATTTATCGTAACTAAAACACGTCGGTCACAGCCAGTGGGGTAAAAATATTATCTTTTAAATGCCCGCGATGCTTTGCAAAATAAATGGCAATAAACCTAAACATTTCCCGTATAATTAAATGTATGCAGTTGTGTATCGGAATTTCCCCGCAAGTCGCACAGCGTGTGGTAGTCGGTAGGTCTCTAGATAGGTACTGTGATTTGCAATAATCTCTTCTGCCTTGCTAAAACGAACGAAACGTATAGAACAATTTGCGAGATGATAGATATTATAACGACCGCATCGGGTGACAGACGGACAATATTTATCATCTCGGTATCTATCTATCTCTAGGATGTGACCCAAACGTAGCTAAGTAATAAAATGTACATATTATTATCCAATTGAAAACTTACTAGGTATCACTAAGTTAAGTAACTAACTAGAATTGATTAAGCAGGGTTAAACTAGAATGTGTGGCATTGTATATTATTGCATTTTGGGTTATTGATTCAAATTGGTTTATTTATTACTTAGTGGACTTAAGCTTAAAAAATGAAGACGTTCACGATTTGATATGAAAAGCAAAGAAATATTATTAAAACAGTAGGATTAAAAAACAAAGAAATATAAGCCCTTTAAGAAAAACAGTTCCAATATAGAGTAGGTGGGTAGTGGGTATAAAGAGTGAATAACAAAATTATAAAGCAATTGGAAGTACGTCTAACCCGGTTATTTTAACAATCTATAAAAGAGCGTTCTCCTGAACTCATTTTCACATAATTAAGTGGAATATATCAATATGCGAAGCGATTTGGTTGTTCACAGTTATTGCCCGTATTATTGGCTTTAAAAATGAAAGGTTTCTTCTGTACCATGGAAGAAAAAACAACGGATGTTCTTGATTTCTAAGATGTTGATGACTTATCAGGAAGAGACAGCTCAACACTACCATGAATATATAATATGTATCTCTTTCGTGGTACATAATTCTGAAATGTACTCTTAAGCCGCGTTGACACGGTCCAAGTACGATCCAAGTAGACTTGGATAGGAATAATTAGTATGAAGATGTCTCATCCAAGTGACAGCTTCATACTATTTATTCCTATTCAAGTGCAGTCGTATGTGACATCTTCATACTAATTATTCCTATCCAAGCTACTTGGACCGCGTCCTACTCATCCAAGTTAACTTGGATAGAAATAAATAGTATGGAGCTGTCACTTGGATAGGAATAAATAGTATGAAGCTGTCACTTCGATGAGACATCTTCATACTAAGTATTCCTATCCAAGTCTACTTGGATCGTACTTGGACCGTGTCAACGCGGCTTTAGTGAAATGTAGGAGTAGGTATAATTTTATTTTAACGCCAAAATTGATAAGACTTACTGGGTTTTATTGTTGCATGCCTCTATGACATAGAGTTTGTTTTGAGAAGTCGGTGGGTAGGTACATACCTGAAACAAACAAAAATATAGGTAAAGAGACAATTACGAATATAAGAGGTGACTTTTAGAAAAAAAAATATTGTTGCGTACCTACTTATATTATGAAAATATGCATTAAAATAAAATAACATAGGTAATTTCACGAATGAAACTTATTGCTGACGTATATAATATTTATGACACCTACATAATTAATAATTTCATAATTAGGTACCTATATTAAAGAACCACATTCTTGGTCAAGATTTGTCGAGAGTAGGCACCTATCTCAATAGGAAACAAGTTTTATTTGCCAATCTCAAATCCATCTCATCATTTTGTGCAAGCTCTTCATTTGAAAACATGACACGTCCAGCCTTGGTAGCCAAGTTGTACTTTCCAGTGATGTTTATCCAAACTGCTCGTATACTTAAGCCAGTCGTATGAGTAAAAGAGTGTGTTCGCTTAATCGCGACGGGTTTGCCGTATTGAAGTGGACGCGGAAAATATCTGAGATGCACGACTCGGACCAATGATGATGCAGGAAGGCAGAGGTAGCGAACTACTGTATATCAGTAGCAAAGGGTGACTTTTGGAAAGAAGTAGGCTGTGGAGATCTGAGAAAAAGAGCACACTTGTCAGGTATACTTACGAGAAATAAGAACAATATTACTACTGATGAATAGGTACACACTAATCCAAAGAAACTTCAAAAACTCACTGACTACATAAAATTGAGCGATGAGTTAAAATTACGTATTTTACAAAACATTCATACACATCAAAAATTATTAAGTAGATAAAATAAAATAGAAACAAAAAGAATCTTTATTATTAATATGTGATTAAACGTCATAGATTTTTTTCCTTTTTAATTATCTAATTATTAATTATTTTTGACAAATTGCAGTCATGACAACCATATTATGCGGGAAGATTTAGGAGCCTACTATATTTTCATACAATTCGATAGACTGACTAAGGTTACATGACGTAAAGTCGTTACGAAAAAATATCACAATTCCTTGACAAATAATCCGACACTTATTTACGTCAAAACACATGGCGCGCTGTGGTATATTTTTTTAAACCTTTACAGGTTGTTTTTTAATCTGTATACTGAATACATTCCTACATATACGACATCTTTGGTTGGCAGATTATATTATTTTTATAGAATATAAAATAATCAAGTGATTATATAAATACTTATGTCAATATGCAATTAAAAAATATTTTTCTTAAGAAGGTAGGCTTTAAATAATCGCTTAGTATGGAGTCTTCGCCACTGGTATCATCTATTATAGTCTCTACAAAGTAAAAATAGTTAACATTAATTTAGTAAATTTGCAACGCCATACGGGGGGAATGACGCCTCTTCTTACCTAGGCTCACAACCTATGTAACAACAATATGTCAGTCAACTTTCTAAGCACCATTTAGCTTAGAAAGTCACTTCTGGTACCTATGCAAACGGCAGAGGATCGTGCCTCCAATTACTTCAAAATAAGTCAAAGGTCAAATACGAGTAAAGAGATGCTGTCTCTTGGACTACGTACAGATCCGACCATTATATATATATGCAGCATACGTGGGGACTGATAATGTCGCGGTAACGTTTTGTACGCAAAAATACCATGCAAACCATATGAGAAATTCAGTCCGCAGCGTGTGGCACTAATGAAATTAGTGGCCGTGTCTGACAATGACTATAATAATATGTTTTCATTCTACGGGTGGCACACATTTATTATTCAGTGTTAAAATATTGGCAAAGCATCTGCGATTCAACCCGGCGAACGTTGAAATCGTTATTGACACTATAGTCCTGGGACAAAACTACATACGAAAGTGTTAACTACTTATTTGTAAATATGATATGCTTTTGTCAATTAACAAATTCACTACCTAATATAAATAATATAAGTATAATATAAATATTTAGTTTTAAAGCAGAACTATAAAATTCATAGTTATAGACAACGAGATTTAGGACTATAATGAAAGAGGTACGAGATGCGGCATGTGTGGGTTGCATAAGTGCAGGAGGGATGGTATAGGTATGGTCTTTTCTGTGTGGACCGGAGTGGACGGTCGGCGACAGAAACGACGGTAACGACAGTGTTATCTGCTGCTTGATCCAGCCCTTTCGCAGCCCTTCCTTGCTATTTCACAACCCACATCAATCATCATCGTCATCGTCAGTGAAGAAATCCTCAGTCGCGACACGTCGACCCTGATTTACTTTTGCTGAGAAGTCTGAACAGCAAACGTAGAATAGTCTCGTCGATGAATCCAAAGCTGTTATCATCCGATCCAGTTGCGTATTCAGCACATTTTTCTACAAGTGATAGGCAGACTGCGGAAATTTTTGTTGTCATCAGATCATAGTGCAATAATTCCGTTATAATTACACACACCAATGACGAAAACTAAAACTTATAGTACAAATTAAAAAAAAAACCTAATTTACCTTGCGCTGGTTATAAACGACTGTCTGGCGTGCGTATAATTCGTCAGATTAATGACTGCAGAAAAGTGAAAATGAGATTGCGCTTTCCGCAACGCAGCTTTAGGTTTTACAAGCTCGCTAGTGATTTTAATTGCCAACCAATAAATGCAATAAATTTAACGGCTTCTCAGGCATGATGTTCACATTATGCAAGATTATTTCTGGACGTCTCGGATTTAAATAATTAATCGAATATGCATGTTTCTTAATGTCGTTGCAAAGCCAACGATAATACTTCATTGATCGAAACGACGGATATTTATGTACTTGATGATAAAACATTATTAAACACAGTTTCAGCTGATGTGACTTGCAAAGAAAACATGAATAAAGTGAAAATTATATTAAAAGTATAAGTATACCTACCTACGATACCTATCCAAAAATGCTTCACATCAGTATGTATTGATTAAGGGCAACAATCGCAATACTACCTTGCATAGTGTAGTGTAGTCCAGTACATTTTAGTGAAAATTAATAAATTATTTATTATAACTTGCATACTTACTCACATAATAAAATATTATTTAAGTATATCTAAGTATAACGATTTTATAAAAAGACATTTTAAAGACAATAATAGGTAGAAGGTATGTACATAATAATATGTAGTATAAGAGAATTTAAAATAATCAGTAAATTTTGATACAAGAATAACGTGTGTAGGTGTATTTATGTCTAATCCTGTAGAACGTGTAAAATCACTGTATAACATCTACTCTTCCGGTTACCTTTCATTAGCTATATTTATATTTCCACAGGATTATACAAGATGCATAATACAATAACAACAAAAACTTCCACAAGGTCCGTCGGCCATATATTTTTATTTGATCTAACAAGTATGCACAGAAAATCACTTATAGTTTTGAAAATATCTTGATACAAAACAAAATTAAAACCTGATGCGGTAAATAAGTTCATTTGTGACGTTAAAAAACAAACGTGGCCATCTCCAGTCAATGACTTTTTTGAGATTTTTGGTTGGTATGATTGCTTGTGTTGTTTTATATAATATTATTTAGTTAAGACATGGCTATCTCCTCAATTTCTGCTTCAAAAATTCAAATAAAAGATGTGATTTTTTTCAAACTTAGTCATATCCATTGATTTTTTATATCAAACGTGGTCACGTTCGTCTTGGCCAATAACGACGTAGCACTTTTTCAAAATGGCCAATCATGTCGTGGCATTTTATCAAGATGACTCCCATCAGCAAAAAGTTTTCTCTGTGTATACGATGTGCTCTTCAAGTTTTTAAGCGAAATAATTGTCAAAGAATGGAAAATAATCCAAATAAAGTTTGAAATAGTGTCTCCAGATAATGCACGAAAGTTAACCAGATCAAATTATACCATTAAACGTTCAAAGAAGACTGAAAAACGGTAAGTAAATTTTGATTTTCAAACGTTTTACGACAGTTAGCATTTTAGAACCTCAGGGCTGTGCCTTGGCTGTTCATATTTTATGTTCAGTTTTAAAGCTGCATAATATCGTGTAAACTGGTTCAGTCATCTTTATTTTTTTTATATATTTTTATTCAAAAATATTGTTATGTTTGTTTAGTTACCTTTAATTCTAATATCATAAAACTCAAAATAAATTCATAAACCCAATTATAATTTTCAAATTATGAAGTGTTAGTTGTAAATATGAAATAAGTTATACATTTATAATGTTGTTTTTTTCGGGTGCCGGTCGAAATCCCGAAGGGCCGAAATCCCGAATGCCGAAATCCCGAAAGCCGAAATCCCGAATGGCCGGAAGCCCAAAGGCCGAAATCCCGAAAAATAAAAAAATATAAACTGTAATAGTTTTCAACCAGCGGCACCCCAATAGGCGGCGCTTTTTCTAGAGTGTGTAATTTAACAAGATAATTGGAATAGTTATATAAAAAACTATTATTGATTATGGAATGATGCAACAAAATAATTTTCAACCAGCGGTACCCCAATAGGCGGCGCTTTTTCTAGAGTGTGTAATTTAACAAGATAATTAGAATAGTTATATAAAAAACTATTATTAATTATGGAATGATGCAACAAAATAATTTTCAACCAGCGGTACCCCAATAGGCGGCGCATTTTCTTGAGTAAGTAATTTAACAAGATAATTAAAATAGTTATTTAAAAACTATTATTTATTATGGAATGAAGCAACAAAATAATTTTCAACCAGCGGCACCCCAATACGCGGCGCTTTTCCTCGATTGCATAATTTAACAAGATAATTAAAATGGTTATATAAAAACTATTATTAATTATGGAATGAAGCAACAAAATAATTTTCAACCAGCGGTACCCCAATAGGCGGCGCTTTTTCTAGAGTGTGTAATTTAACAAGATAATTAGAATAGTTATATAAAAAACTATTATTAATTATGGAATGATGCAACAAAATAATTTTCAACCAGCGGTACCCCAATAGGCGGCGCATTTTCTTGAGTAAGTAATTTAACAAGATAATTAAAATAGTTATTTAAAAACTATTATTTATTATGGAATGAAGCAACAAAATAATTTTCAACCAGCGGCACCCCAATACGCGGCGCTTTTCCTCGATTGCATAATTTAACAAGATAATTAAAATGGTTATATAAAAACTATTATTAATTATGGAATGAAGCCAGAAAATAATTTTCAACCAGCGGCACCCCAAAAGGCGGCGCTTTTTCTCGATTGTATAATTTAACTAGATAATTAAAATAGTTATATAAAAACTATTATTAATTATGGAATGAAAATTATTTTCTTGCTTCATTCCATAATTAATAATAGTTTTTATATAACTATTTTAATTATCTAGTTAAATTATACAATCGAGAAAAAGCGCCGCCTTTTGGGGTGCCGCTGGTTGAAAATTATTTTCTGGCTTCATTCCATAATTAATAATAGTTTTTATATAACCATTTTAATTATCTTGTTAAATTATGCAATCGAAAAAAAGCGCCGCGTATTGGGGTGCCGCTGGTTGAAAATTATTTTTTGCTTCATTCTATAATTAACAATAGTTTTTAATACTACTATTTTCATTATCTAGTTAAATTATACAATCGAGAAAAAGCGCCCCCTTTTGGGGTGCCGCTGGTTGAAAATTATTTTGTTGCTTCATTCCATAATTAATAATAGTTTTTAATACTACTATTTTAATTATCTAGTTAAATTATACAATCGAGAAAAAGCGCCCCCTTTTGGGGTGCCGCTGGTTGAAAATTATTTTGTTGCTTCATTCCATAATTAATAATAGTTTTTAATACTACTATTTTAATTATCTAGATTAATTATACAATCGAGAAAAAGCGCCGCCTATTGGGGAACCGCTGGTTGAAAATTAATACTGTTTATATATTTTTATTTTTCGGGATTTCGGCCTTCGGGATTCCGGCCATTTGGGATTTCGGCCATTCGGGATTTTGACATTCGGGATTTCGTCCGGCACCCATTTTAACACAACCCTGTTTGTAAGAATACAAAACAAACCGATCGAATACAAAACAAAACTGTCTATCTCCAATAGTATTTATGTCAAATCCAGATGATACAAAACAAACATAGCCATCTCCAACATAAAATCGTAAATATCTTGTTTATTAAGGATCCGCGATTATTGAGCATTGTTTAAATCGTATTCTTTAAATAAAATATAATCATAAATTAGGAAATTATTAACTCACGGGTTCAAATTAACCACAAAAACAAAAAAGTTGATTTACTCAGTTTCACATGTGATGGAGATGACCACGTTTGTTTTTTAGCGTCACATTTCTTTGTCTCCATACTTGTTTGTAGTGGGATGAATTTACTTGGTTAGGATACATTTAATAAAACATTTTTTCGAAACGGTCTTTTAGAGCCTATCTACTTAATTAATTTAGTTGTATAACGAGTTTTTTTTACGAAAATCATCTCGAACGAATAAAAGAATGGTTATAACATCGACGGATATTTTGGATTTCTACCGATATTTATAGAAGTATAGATACAATAAAAATGCATACATTTTCATCCCTTACTTGACACACTATAACCATAAATATACTGATACGCCAGATCGAGTAACTTTAAGCGATAGTTGCTAGAGGAGGCCTTCGCGCAGATGCGGATCGATTTCAGACGAGTAGGATGAAAAGGTAGATACAATAAAATAAACCATTAGGTATAAAATTATTATTCCATCTATTCACCTGTCACATAGCAAATGGTTAATTGTATTATGCTTTTAATAATTGCTATTACAACAGTTGATTAACTAATATCCTCATACCGATCTTCTTTTTTATTGAATGCTAAAAACTCACGATATATCTAGGTACAGAAAGTTGTTACGATTTGAGAAAAATAATTACATCAATATTGTCAATCTTAAAGTGCATTACAGCAGAATCTTTGCCGTGTAATGATCCAATCCATCTATGTGGATTTCGTTATCCTATAATCCATCTGCACGTGCTCGCAAAGCCTCCAGTCTCAAAGAGTGATACGTCACGTCGATAAGGAATCGATACTTAAAGACATTTAATAATGTCCCACTTATACGTGCTCTCGCACATAAATACTGCTACCGAACAGCAAATAATATTATTTTATCTATGCGATATTATTGAACACTGTATGGGGCGATAAGAAAAAGACTCAAGATGGGAAATAAAATTGAAGGTGCCCGTTACCTACCAATAAACAATCAAAACCATTTGTATATGAACTACCATTCCGTAAGAAAGCTAGTTTTAAATAGTATAATATATGCTGACCATAGCAGTGGGATGTGCTCGACAGGGAGTTACCATGGGCAACAATAATATGAAAACAATTAGTTCCTAGTGGATAAAAGAAAATAAATGTCCCTGACTTCCACGCAAATATAGCGTGTGTGTGAATCGAACCCGATGTGGGCATTCCAGTGGGTCTATTCTATGCTTATCGACCGCTAAAGTGATAAATATTATCAAACTTAGGGTAGGTTTGTATCAAAATATTAGCACTTATTGTAACAATTACACGAAGCTGGTTTTTATTGTTGCAATAAGTGCGATATTTTAACAGCAGCAAGATAGGTGCTGTTAAAATATCGCACTTATTGCAACAATAAAAACCAGCTTCGTGTAATTGTTACAATAAGTGCTAATATTTTGATACAAACCTACCCTAAGTTTGATACTATTTATCAATTTAGTGTTCGATAAGTATAGAATAGACCCACAGGTGTGCTAATAAGATTCATACGCCGGGCTTGAAACAGTTCCCACTTTGTGAGTGTGGTGAGATTTACTACAATGAGCACCACGACGACAGTAGTGTAGCAAAACATTAGCGTGTGGTAGAAGTGAAACGATTATATAAATATATTGTGTGATCTAACCTAGATCGAATCCGGAGCCCCGGATGAAAAAGCAATGCCTTGTATATACACACTGGACTACGAGAGCCACATTGATGCCTTGCCTTACCGGTTTGACATATTGTTACATGAATAGTTCTGTGATATTGTTTTATAATATCTTTTTCGGCATAAAAACAGCTTATAACTAACTCCTCATAACAAATTAGAATGTAACACCAGATTTGCTTGAAAATTAACGTGCCAGCCTTTTGTACCTACTTAATAATATTTACTAAAATATTACATACAATATTTCAGTGATTCGGTTCCAAATTTCGTACTTACAATATTTTTTAGGCGTACCAACCTATTGCTTATTTATTAGTAGTGAAACAATATTTTTATTTTCAATCTGTGCTCTCGTAAAAATAATAAGATCTATTTTTTTGAAAAGTTAGTTTCTAGAAATTTTTGTATTTTTGAGAAATTCTAGCATTTTTCGATCATCTAGCTTTTTTTCTCATTCTATCTGGCATATTTTTGTGAACACTGGTGACAGTAAATAATAAATAATAATTTAATCTGCAGAAAATCCCCGCTTAAATAATTAGATACTATGTGGCGATATCTTACCCGGCTAAAAGTATAAAAATGCTTATTTAAAAAAATAATCTGTCGAGTGGAGGCCCATAATATGATATTCGGATCAAAATATGATCAAAAAAATAACGCAAATAAAGTACCTACTCCATTTGGGTCGTTTTCTGCGACCCGAGTTTCATTTTTCAGGCATTTTCAGTCACTAAGCACACTCACACAGCGTACCTACAACTGTACAGAAAGTTCTGAACCTTTATTTCTCCAAATTACAGCGCTATCTATTTTCAGTGTTTGTCACGAGTCACGACTACGGATTAATAGTTACATACTATTCAAATATATCGCCAGTTTCACATGTTGTAATTTTATTGATTATAACGTATGAAATAATAAATCAATTCGTGCTAATCGTAGCATTGTATATTAGGTAAGATAAACATTAAAAAATCGATTAGTCTACTGTACATTCTGCTATATTATTAAGAGATTTATATTCATAAAAAAACTTGATCTATCACTGTACCTGGTACTAGGGACGGCGATACCAGCGAAGATACTTATACTACCTTCATAATAATTCGACATGAGCTAGATAAAAGTGCTAGTCTATTAAAAATACTTAAGTATGTACTTATAAGCATTAAATTTGTATTGCCATGCATTGTACATAAGTAATTTATGTATAATCGCAAAAATGCATAAAAGATCGTCCCAGTGCACAAAGTAGTTTTTTCCAACTATCAGTTTAAATTCTGCAAGAGCTGAATCAATGTCTTGATATACATAATATACCTAATATTACATTATACCTATTCTGCTACTAGGTAAGTACTATGTTTGTTTTTTAATCAATCTCACTGCAATTTGAATTTAAACTGTCTACTAAATACCAACATAAACGTGTTGTTCTATGCCGGAAATGAAACGGTTAGTCCATCACTCTTTCGAAAAATAATAAACATGAGATACCATGTTCAAACCAGGGATTACAAACACGCGGCATATAAGAAGTATTTATTTAATAGATTATATAAATAACAATACGAGTACAATAAATTTAACAATCATGACCGGTTTCGCCAAGTGACAGAACCAGTGGTGATCATTATGAAAATAATGTATTAAATACCCACTGATTGTGTTGCGTTATTTTATTCTATTCATCGGAAGAATGAAATGATAGATAACACCAAGCAGTTTCCAGAAAAAATGTCAATGCCTTTGTTAGCGTATAAATAAATGAGCGTATTCTTCCACCAACTCAAAAATGTAAAAAGTACACATATTAACAAATAAAATTATATTAATAATAGTAATATGGCAATACCTCGAAGTGAAACCAGTAGCCGCATAGTAGCTCGTATCATTCGAATAACGAATTATCGTCAAAAAATATATCATCCAGTACTACCTAAAATATATTAAAATATCTGAAGGGCGACCAGGGACCCACAGAATAAAAGAATAATCAAGTTTAGCGGAGTTACATGATAACGAAAGGTTTAGGTGCGAGAAAAGTGCAGAGAGTAAAGACAAACTTTAATACATTATTGTGGCTGAGGATAATAAATAAAAGTGTATAAAAATAGCACACCATTCGTAGAGAGGTAGATTACACTCTTTTGAGATTCATCTAAATGAATATTTTGCAAAAAATATAATAGATATGTAGTAAGGTAGGTACTTGATTTATTTAATGTCAGATTATATTCTGAAACGGGATGAATTTATACGTTTTAGGAATTGATTCAAACTGCAGCCCCATGATTTTAAGTAACTGATATGGAATTTGATTCGATTAGAATGGTCGGCGCTCAGCTCTCACGGTTGTGGCAAACGTTTCCGGTCACTAATCCCGTGAACCAACATCTGACGACAGCGCCGCAGCACGAAGCATACCGCATCGGGTTACTGCGAGCATAACAATGCAGTTTAGAAATAAACGCATCGAATTACCATAGTAATTATTACTTATGATACAAGACTTACGCGACTCTCATATTGAGTAGATATTAAATATTTTTGAAGTAAAACATGTTAATTATTACTGACGACATTCAATTTATAGTCTGTCTTCCCATTATGAAGATACGAACTTTATATAGGTATAATGAAAAGACGGTGTAAAGAGCAGCTTCATAATCGACGTAATCGACATAGCCTACGACGCCACGTGAGCATCGCTGCATACGATACCAGCGGTTTGCAATGCCCATAAGACAAATTAATGAGATATAAGTACCTAAATGTAATACCCAAACGCCATTAAGGTTTTGAAGCCGGACTCCGATCCAGGCCAAAATGATAGCAACAAAAAGGGCGCCGAGTGTCCTAAAATATTACTACTGTTGAATGCGCGTTTTAATATATAAGTATTATGATTCGGATGTAACTAACGTATTCTTTAACACGACTTTAAGTTAATCCCATATTTCTCCACACTCGAGATTTAAAACATGTTACTACCACACCCAGAAGGTAACGCGTTTCCCATTATTTCCCATTATTCCAGATGGTACCATAGATTCAGCATGCAAATTATCTCGACGCTTGCTTTAGAATTTAGATGGATAACGTTCTACGTTGATGTTGCCTCACGAAGGCCTATAAAACCACAACTACCCACGCGTGGTATGTGCTAATGTGCTCCCGTTAATATATTTTTCACTATGTAAAAATGCAGTGGCATTCATGGCCACCCTAAAATCAGGTACATCACCAAACTAATTAAATTCGGCAGAAATGAGTATCAGCGAAAATATAAGAACTGAAAGTAACGGAAAGATCAAAATCACTTTGTCATACTCCGGCTGATTATAATAGTTTTTCAGTGGTATAATGAAATGGTGTTATAATATAATTAAGTGTGTAATGGTTAGGATGGCAGACTCGCTAATGATAATAATAATTATAACCAATTCTCTTAGTTGAAATCGCAAGAGAGACTTCGCAATATTATATTCAATAGCGAATGGTCATGTAAAACAAAAGTAAATCAGAATGTTTATCTACAACTCTACAAGGGTCATCCATCTATGCATGAAGATTATGAAGAGTGGGTATTACGTAAAGTGCATTCTCCCGAGAGTGAGTCGATGGTCTCGATATTGCATATCAAAAAGCGCTAATACCTACAAAGCAAAATACGATGTCTGTGAAAGTAAGTAGGTACACGACAAGAAAGATTATAAAATATAACATGCCTAGTCCGTTATATTGTGAGAGCAGGTTATTATATACAATCAAAGCCACGTTTGTCATAATAAAATAAATATGTAGGTACTGGCAACTTTATATCCGACAATTCTTTTATATATCACGTTCTCTGCGCTGATGTGTACTTTGTTTGATTGCAGATTGCAGTGGTTGCAATTTTTTCGAAAAATAAAAATGTATTGATGGTCAATGGCCGACCTGTTGGCGGTGTTCCAAGATTGCACACATCTCGCAATTTGGCACCAGGATTTGTTTTTGAAAAAATGAAAATCAGACAAAAATCAGCGCACCTAACGATAACTTATGGCAGTGTTTTTAAACAGTTTTTCTCGAGGCTCCATTTGGGTGTAAGTGTGTGTCCATGGGAACCTAAATAAACAATTGTCGGACTGGATGGGTCTATTGTTCTCCACGTAGTTTCTCACATCAAAACTATAAAAATAAAATATGAAATTCTTCTCTACAATAATATTAAGTATCTAGATAGGTATTGTTTACTTGACAAAACATAATCCATATAAATTTCATGTAATAAATAAAATACAAATTTTCAAAAACGTAGGTTTCTTCTTTATCCGTCGTATTATTGCCCTACAAGAAGTTAGTAAATGTATGTATTTCATACTTATTATCGTATAGTAGTAGGTATAATTTTATCGAAATCAAAAGAAAGGTATGTTGGTATACCGCCTACTTATACTTACATATGTACCAAAGTATCGAAAATGATCTATACTTGCAAGTATCGGTATGAAATAATCCTGTACTTACTTAACAGTTAAACGCGAGCAATTTTTATCCGAAAAAATATTCGTAAAAGATTGGTACGGTATCGCAAGAAAAAGTCGATACCAAAGTATCATATTATCGGTCGAAAAGAATCGATAATTTTTGACATTCCTTCTATAAACTATAAATTAAATATGAAGCCCCCCTCAATAATGATCTATGTTACATTTTGGCAGTTTTTAACTAAATATGCAACAATGATCTACATCGCATTGCCTCTGTTTGGTCATATTTATTTTTTTGATCTAGCAACATTCAATCACTTGTTTTTGATCACTTATGTTGGCCTCCCTACAATAATGATCTATGCATTTAAAAAAACTGGAGGATGGCACGAGAGATTTTGTTAATCCTGCGGATGCAAAAAGACCTCACAGAGAAAAACTCACATGGAAATTTGGAAGACGAATACAAAAAAGAGATAAAGAATTCAGGAGAGGCATTTTAATCATAAATAATTACTTCTCAAAAAAATAGTTTTCTTTGATTATCTCAAAATGCTCAAATGTAACATAGGTCATTATTGAGGGGGAAGCTTCATATGTATTATTTAACGTAGATACGTATGTTCATGAATTTTTTCGAACGTCAGATATAATTCATGAAGAAAGGATATAAAGAGTGCCGCGTGCAGTCCTGTCTTTTTGAATACCCAAGTGAATAGCGGAAAATATTAGTAGGTATGAATGTATATACGAAGGTCTATTCGTACTATGTAATATTCAGTGGCGCAAAAGAAATTGTAATCATAGAAAATTGATTCGACATATTTTGCAGTACTCAACTATAATAACATCGATAGGTAGCTACTAGATTTTTATTCACAACAATCTACGTAATACATTAAGTTAGACATTCGAATAATAATGATATTAAACGTTTTACGCATTCTTAAAGAAGAACACTATCAAGTAGGTATTGTATCAGTTATCTTTTTAGATAAATAATATAACATTTCTCTCCGCAGCATTTATCTTAACACACTTTTTACAGCCATTCACAAAACCAAATAAGATACTTACCATGGATTAAATACAAATTGAAAAAATTACATATGAATTACCAAGACGCGGAATTTTCCTGACTGGTGCTCTGCAAATACTGCAAATATAAATACGAACCGGTATAGATAGACTCATTGAGAACTAGAATTACGAATATTACGAGTAATTGACAGATAGCCAGATCAATGATTGATATTTTCGCCAAATAACGTATTATATCCTAATTCCTAAGGTATTCCACAAAATAAAAATATCTATTGAAGCTGAAGAATAAAGAAAACATTCAACACAAGATAATTGAAATCATCAAAAATATGGCAGCAAAATCAAAGGCAATGTTGCTGTTTAAAACCTGGGATCGGTATGGTAGACCTGTTTGCTGGTATGCCTGAAATGACTATAACTTTTAAGCCTCTCTCGAGATAAAGAAAAGAGGTCACCATGACACCGTGGAAAAGGATAAAGTCTGGCGAAAACGTTATCTGATTAACAAATTGAATCATTGACCTATTAAACATGATTTTACTACACTTATCTTTAAGTTCTAACTAATATCCACATGAAAAAATCCAATGAAAATATACAGTTAGAAAGTTAAGATAAATCATTGATCGCCTCTTGAAACAATAGGTAGGAAGAATAGCGATATCAAATTTAATGAAATGAAGAGTATGGTAACACTGAAAAAAAATGAAACCGATCTAAATTAAATCCGCCACTTTACGGTAACAGTTTAGAAACGGAGTTTGATATATTTAGAATCCAAGTGAAATGAACAAGTAAATGTAATCAGTGCTTTGTTTCCATGAACCTACCTGCATTAATTAAAGCTAATCAAAAAATCTGGCCATACAATACTTCATTTTCTTTTCGTTGTGCAACGAACACCACTGTGCCCGTTGTTCCCGTATACCTACATGTAGAATGGTGCACCTCTCTGTATCACAAGCAAGCTAACTGCATACCGGCTCATTATTGATTCATAACTGTTCATATGAGGGTAAAATAGAAGTACACACTTTTAACGGAGGTAAATGCATTAAAGTTATACAGACCAGATTTTTATATTATAAAACTGTTGCATTATTATAAACGGTATTGTGAAAAACTTTTACCTTTCAATCAAAAGAAAATGATATTACATCTATGAAATTAAGTGTAATTGTATGTACTTAGGTATACAAAAAATATCAGGAAAAAACAATGTCGTTTTAGAAAAATGTCAACAACAGAAAAGCACACGGAGCATGTTGTGACGTATGCCTTTTGAGTTGTAAATTACACAGCGAAAAGACACTAGTGCGACAGGTAAATAAATTACTAAAGCTAGATATCGCAATAAACTTAATTACGAGGGTCGGTTGTTAAGCATGGTTGTGTGACCCACGCGCCCCACAAGTCAACTTATCTGCGGAAGATCTGTCCACTACTAAATTATCATTACCGGTATATTATAAGAGTGTATTTTACATTACGACGTATTTCTCCATTATCATCAAAAATATACCTACCTTTATCATATCGTCAAATTGTAGCTTGCTTTTCCTCTATTATATCGATAATTTATTTCTTGCAATGATGACTTACCTGAAAATAAGAGAAAAGACAAATTAACAAAATATTCTTTGGAAACTTATATATGAGGTCGCCAGCAACTTGTTGCCAATGTGGACACAGCATTTAATAACTAGAAAACAATATAATTAGGTATATAAGAATGAAAGCCACATTAAAAAAAATATAGAGACGAGTGCTCTAGGAATACAACCTTATCTATATGCATTTAATTAATGTTTACCATCCTACTAAAATATATTCGGTAAACTTTATATTAGAGTATTTTTTTTTAAATATGCAATATGTTGCGATTTGTATTTACTATGATATTCTTATATTACGATGATTTAGTATGTTATGTTTAGTTCAATTCTTTGCAAATCAATAAATGCTATCCACTAAAATGTAGATGAAGTTTAATATATTTTAAGACACCGAGGTGTAAAAGAGAATGCTATTTTATGGTATATAGATATTATGTCATGTCATATATGCAAGCTATGTTGTCGATACAAGTAAAATCATCGTTGCCATCCTGCCAGATCTGGCATTTTTAAATACACATCTAGCTTGCAAAATACGCATCAGGCGTATGGCGTTAAATCTAGCGTTTTTGACAACGCACACAGCTTACAATTTCTCATAAAAAAGCTAGAATAATACTTGCACCTTATAATATTTTACCAATATATTAAAACGTAACATAATATTTAAATGACTAAAGTTCGTACATAGGTAAGTAACTATTTACCTGATTATTTTTGATTATATTACGACATATGTATTTATTAGTTTCGAAACGATTAATTATTCTTCAATAAATTTTGTTCTCACAAAAAAATGTTCAAAAATACCTATGATTTACTTTTTTGAAGTGCTAATATCTATTTTTTAATTACAAAAAAAGTCTTGCG
This sequence comes from Rhyacophila brunnea, assembly GCF_057557595.1. Classification (NCBI taxonomy): domain Eukaryota; kingdom Metazoa; phylum Arthropoda; class Insecta; order Trichoptera; family Rhyacophilidae; genus Rhyacophila; species Rhyacophila brunnea. The sequence continues at coordinate 39,822,328 of NW_028232752.1, forward strand.
ATTTCTCGTACCAACTAGCTTACATTCTATTACTCTATTTTTGTCAATGGCAGTTGGCAACACTGAGTAGAATACCGTCAAGTAAGTAATTATTATACTCAATCGATCTATAAAAACACTCCATCCGGGTAGTCTGTGTTGGGTCGGAGGCACTTAAATATTTTATTCCGAGGAATGGAAAATAACGTCACCGTGATCGATTTTTTAAAAGCTTCAATTATGTCAAGTGCCCGTCCATGTTCGCTGACGCTAAAATTTTATCCAAATTTTAATATCGACAACCTACAGACTATGATATTTAACTTACGTAATATCAATCTATATTATTTATTAATACGTCTTGTTACCAAAAATATTAGAAAAATCTCCTGTAGGTAGGCATTCGTGAAGCTGAAAATAGATTACTAGGCAAATGATTATTTTTTTTGTAAGTAATTTCGCAATTGCAGATTCATTTGTGGGAAAACGAAGAAGTTCGTTCTCTGCGATCTTAAAACTGCAGCCACAATATAACATGACACAAAGGTATGTTATGCAAGGGATTATAGGTAGGTACATTACTAATTAACTAATAAATAACTAATTGATATAAGTTTTGTAGCGGTTTTGACTTTCGGTATATTCAGGCACTATGAAAATTATCGTTTATTTACCAAGTTAATAATATTAAAGGAACGTAAAATTACTAGGTATTAAGAACAAGGTTTGAAAATATCGTACATTATTATGATAGTAGATATCCACTGGTAATACATTCAAAGAGTATATTTTCATTATTATTATTTCATCTAATATCAGGTATTGTCAGCCCACCAAGAACCGCAATAAACTCAACAAGAAAGCAACATATCTACTAATACAATCTAATCATAATGAAACGACTGATAAAAGAGGTTTCGCCAGGGTAGGCGGGTGCTTATTGTAATATTATATGAATGTAGGTTCAATAAAATTTTAGGTCATATAATAAACTTTAGAGTCACTAAAACAACACTATCATTTAGTACATACATAGCTATAAATAACATTACCGACTATTCCTTAGTCGTTATCAATGACAATAAAACATTTCTTCACAACGGGTGTTTTTTTTTTGGCTTTTGACTTAGGTATATCATCAGTATGTTTGGCAAATCATCATGAATAGAGTCACGCCTGAACAACGCCACCAAATTATCCAAATATAATATTTTGAGATGTTGTTTTACGGCTAAATTTCAATCAGTAATGAGGCTCATATTTGGCTTCGTTTTTGACGCAGTTTTACTTGATTCTAATCGGACGCGATTGGAATCAAGACACACGTAAACTGCAATGACGTGAGTGTCTGCACCCTTGATAAGGTGATAAGCAAACTTACCGCATATGGAGTGAGACCAATCTAGAAGAGACCCTACAGACTCAATAATTATATCCACAAAAATGCACCGTTTGGGGTGGTTTACTCGCTGGTGGCATCATCAGCCCTCATTTCTTCGACAATGAGACCGGAGCCTAAGTTACGGTCAATCGAGATCGTTACCGGACCATAATAAATGATATTTTAAAATATATTATTTTGGTTTGAAAATATGGATGACATTCGTCCAGACGAGATGTGATTTCAACAGATTTCAAGGCTACGTCCCATACGGAGAGAGCGATTATCGACATTTAAAAATCAAAGTTTAGCGATCTGATTTTGAGAACCTCTCAATTGGCCTGCAAGGTCGTGCGATTTGACACCTTAGGATTATTTCATGCGATGTCAATGGTTTATACAGATAAACCAGCAACAATTGACGCGTTGGAAGCCACCATCTTCCTGTTATTTTTAATATACGACCAGCAGCGTTCGAAAATTTATCCCAAAATTGGACGTTTATTAATATATGTATATATATATAAAGTTAATTTGTATAATTTCAAGTTCTATCGGGCTTTAAAAAACACCATAGAAGATATGAGTCTTCTGAACATCTGAGTTCCCTGAAAAACACCCTTTACATATCCATAAAATTTATATTAGACTATTCAATGTTCAGTGCATACATCGGATTGGTTTGTGTAACATGGTTGGATATAAAGGATAATAGCGTTAACTAGATAACATAACATTAAAATAACACGAAATCCTCGGGTTAAAGCTCTTTATACAAGAATAAAATCGTAGATAAACACGTAACTGGCATCTTGGCAATAAAGCTTATAAACAAGACAGTGGTGTAGTTATTATCCACAGCGAGTGTGAAGATTATTAGGGCTTAGGTACTGCGGCAGGGAGTATTTTATCTAAATGCAATACTGAATACATGGTACAATGTTAGTCTTATATTAATAGATACGTAAAATAAGGACTAAATGTACAAAATATTTGATAATAATATCTATTTTTTATTAAACATAGGTACATACTTTTGAAAACTTGAAAAATAATATACTTACATTTATGTTGGGGAGGTACTGGATAGTAAGCACTCACTCAGACAAAGATTGATATTGAATTCGAACTCTACACGGTGCAACTTTTATGATTATTTCTATGTACTTACTTATTGGTATGTTTCTTTATGATTATTACTATTGGTATGTATCAGTAATTTATAAGTATTTGTAAATTAAATTACTTATATTGAATGGAAAGAAAATAGCAATCATTTTTAATTTGCAATGATGCAACAATGCTGCCAACGTAGACCTACATAGTAAAATTAAATCTTACCTACGACAATCGATCGGGAATCGCTAGCAAACATTGAAACACAAAAAGTTAAAATGATACTTCCTATGCACACATAGTCAAAACAATTTGATTTCATACAATATTATAATATTAAGTAATAAAAGATTCGGAATGTTTATTTAAGGTAAAAATTAAGGTAAAGGTACTGCGTATATTCGTAGGTATATGATAAAAAAAAATATGTACGTATATATTATTATGGCCCATTTGGTGGCTTTTGTACTTTAAAGGCCCAGTTTTTTTTAGCTACGTCACTGCAACATGGAACCCTGATCCCACAGGACCAATAGCACACCATAAAGCGAGATTAGAAAAGACCACGCGCTAAACAAACAGTTTCACGATTTTCACGAGAGACAAGACTCAACAGACAAGTTTGGTTGGTCTTCGCTCATCCGTTACGTTCTCTTTGGGCGGGAAAAGTGACATTCAGTTTTAGAGGGCAAACTGACATTCAATAAGAATGACGTACGAGTGCCTTATTGCATCACGTGGAATATTTGTTTACTCGGCGTACTTGATATGCAAGTAATGTTTCCGGTTTACTAACGTGGTAAATAAGTACTTACTAGGTACTAGACAGTTTGATATAGCCTTTATGAATAATACAAGTGCACCAGTTTGATAATGCTATATTTAACAGTTCCATCCGGCGTTTACTTTTGTTTTTGATCTAGGTACTAACTATAAAAAGAGCATGGAAAGACCTGCATGCGTAAATTGATAATCACCTAATCCTAGTGAATGAGAACTTATGCCGCCTGCTCGCGTGGCGATCTTTGTCGTCGTCGTTTTGCCGTTTTTTTTTAATGTTGAATCAGAAATCAAAAGGAATGTTTCAAAAATAAATCGTCTACATTTTTGCAGTGCTTCGCATTTTTACTGCTTGAAAATTTCCTCACAATTGGCTCTGTTCCCGTATCATAGTAAACTAAAACTAGTTGATACAATTTAATTCAACGAGTATAAAAATACGCATTGTTGCTATTAAACAGCGATTGAAAAGGGACGGAAAAAAACAACATCGAACGAATGAATGTGCGAACGTGTCGGACATTCGCCGGTGCTCGGCAAAGCGCTCGTTTTCCCGCAATAAAACCGGAAACTCTGCGATAAAATGGAAAAATATATCTGAAAACAATCGGAAGTGACGTTAAATCGATACCTACGCAAGACGTTGGCGGTCTTCGAATTCGATTACATTATTTTCAACACACAAAGTTATTTACACAGAAAACAATTGGTGCTATTGTTCTGTATGGACCGGGAGCTTTTTACTTTAGAAACCTTATTCAATTCAAGCAAGCTCACAATTTTAAGGCATTGTGTAATTGTGTTAATAAAATTAGCTAAAATTAATTAAATAGGTACTGAATAAATAGCGAACAAAGAATTTCAGAGAAAAGTTAGATCATCACTTATTTTGTTTACAATTGAATAAAGACATGTAGGTATGTATATATATTTATGTACAAACCAAAAATATTATATAAGTACTTATATTATATATATATATAATGAAAATATGGTTTGGAAGGTCATACTATATTAAATTCCAACATGGATCAAAGAATCATAGATTGTAAACGTATATAAATAAATCATGTCCTATATCAATACCTATATAAGATATACCTAATCATAATGCATAGCGTTAAGACAAGTAAGTTTAGTTAAGAAAAGCAAACACACTTGGTCAATTCCTGCTGCAATAATAATTATGCAAAGCCAAACAGTATTTTTTAATATTTTCTCACATCCACTTTCATAATAAACCAGCTAGGTACTTCTACATTATCAAGGAAGAAAACTTTTCCTTCAATGTCTTTGCCCGGAATGATAATCAACACGAAAAATCCGAACAAATAGACTAGCACCGAATTTTAATATACTGAATACTTACACATAAGTTTATGCTATTAACAATTACCTACAGTATAGTCGTAAATACATAGGTATTATGAATATAAACTGTGAAAGCCATCGGATTCCTAGGCAATTAACCAAATAGTTTGCGAATCAATATTTCGTTATGTCGAACTTATAACTTGTGATGTCAATATTCAATAATATACGATTCTCTAAATGCAAATGTAAAGCTAAACCGTATCGAAGTATCGTTCGGCGTATTAATCTGTAGAATTGTTGAAATTAATTCTGGTGAACGTAACAGGTGTCTATAACAAACTAAGCAACAATTTGTTGTATGTATTTAGAATCTAAATTTTAGATGAACAGCAACGATACAGTTAGTAGGTATGTGAATTATTAAATTTTTCTAGTATTCAACATTTATTAGCGTCCTAACCATATAGTGGTGGATTTATATATAATAATGAAATAAATCTAATAGTACTACGCTTTGACTAGGAATGCTTGATTAGGTACCTACTCATAATACTCTAATACTAATAGGTACGAACCTATATTAAATTTTTACAGTACATTTTTTCATTAGGGCAGACTAATATCAGTCTGACATGATTTTTTTTTACTGATTTGTCACTTTTGCAAGGATATGTAGTGTAATATTTCGGACGTTTTTTAAATTGTTGTAAAAAATACTCATTTTGTTTATCCATTGACCAATTGGATCGGTCAAATTCAGTCCGGCATATAATACAATGTTTTCTCATCCTACTACCTATCACTTTCTAACGAATATCAATAAAAAGTAAGTAAAAAAGTATTCTTAGGTACCTACTACTTATCCAAATCACTGTATCATTGCAAAAATGAAGAATAGTGAATAACCATGTATTTTATATTGTAATATACTAAATAATACATAATATTTTGTATTGTAGTTTATTGAAAGTGTTTATAATAAAAAATATATTAAACTCATATTACAATAAAGTACCGTAATAAATTACAGACATTACAAAAATTAGAGAATTACAAAAAACAGATATGTCACATTAATTTTCGATGTTTTACATGGCAAAATCTATATTTGAAAATATACTAACACGTGGAATAATCGGATCGTGTATAATCTGGTCGCGAAAGAAAACAAATGACAATCATTCTCGTACGTTTGACAGATATAGGTATATCAGTGTTGTGTACAGATTTATTTTCGCTGTAATTAGTGAAGAAATAACCTTTTATTTGTGGTAAATCGCAGATAATATTATTGTTTCGTATACTGTCATACATGCTGTCATTACCCACTATCGACATCTTTTTTGTTTGTTTTGTTATGATTTTTATTATATGGCAATACCCTTAAATATGAAAAAATACCAGATAAAAACATACATACGAAAGAAACAAAGGTTTAATGATATTTAGTTTGCAAATTTTGATTTGAAAGAAAGTGGATACAACATTTTAAATTAATGTAAAATTTGTGAGTGTAGGATGTTTGCACAGATGTTTTTGTCCGTCTACGTTAATAAGCTCTTTACTTGTAGGTAACAACAATTTAAGACAGATTTTCACTCGCCGCACACCGGTCGCAAATACTGACACATAGATATTCCATGGTTTTATTAGCTTGAATCACATAAATTGTAGGTACGTCTCTGAGTTTCGGGACACAGTAACCGGCAGAATATCTGCCGTGTCTAAAATACAATTTGATCATACTTACAAGTTCATCAACAAAATTGATGTGAATTTTAACCCCATCATAGTTAGTGTAGCGTGTTGAATATTCTGTATGTAGCATTTTGAACAATATTGCTAAACACCGCAGTAATGGCGAGGAAAAGGATATCTCGTAACCAGGGTTCCGGGTTTGTCGGTCCCTAGCGCAGAGTGCAGACGGACATTAATTCGGATTTCACTAACAGGTGTCTCGGCCCGCGATGCTCTGGCCTCTAGTCTTGGTCGGGTCCTGTGGGTAATTCCCCACCCCGTACTTTATGGCAGATGCAATGCGGAGAATTTCCACTTTCACCGCAGCCTAGTTATAATATTATGTAATTTATAAGGCATTCAGGACAGGCGAAATGTTATAAGATTATACCTACAGAGAACACAAATTTAAAAAAATCACATAAAACGATTTTAAAAATAAACTTTCAGTTATGTAAGAAGGTAGATCTACCTACTTAATGTTCAATTAAAATATTTTAAAATGACAAAATAGCAGGATATTAAAACTTTACTATAAGTAGATACCTTACCAATAAAATACAGCATAGGTACTTGTTTTATTCTATATTTAATTCATTAATGATAGTGATAAGATAAGACTGATAAGATAACTCACACTAAGCTAATAAGCATAGTGTGATTTTACAAAATGCAGTTTATAATAATATTCAGCATTATTCATACGGTGTGTAGTAAATTACTAAAGAAAATGTATACATCTATGATTAAGATGACTTCCGTCAAAGGTGAGACGTATTTTTCGACTAACAGCTATAAAAAAGTTTTGTCAAACTAAAGAACACCAAATAGATCACATTTTTAAATAAGCCAAGTTTCCCGCGCACTCTCAAAAATCGCAATTTAAAAACCACCATCCGCCACTACCATTGACCACATTGAGTTTACAGCCAATTAAACGGGTTCCAGAGAAAGATTTTCCTTTTATTCATTCCCGAATAGTTTGCATTATAAATAATTGTCTGTGAAACATAAATTAAGAGAATTAGACAATGTAATCTTTTTATGAAAGAGAAAAAATAATATACTTACTAATAAAATTAATATTATCGACTGAGGATAACTTGATAAAAATTGTGTTTAAATTCTAATTATTTATGAGAGTTTCGTAATACTTCATACCTGACTGAAAAAGTTCCAATGGAATAAATAGTACATAAGTAGTATTATAATTAGAGTTAACTAATATAGGTACCTATCTACATAATATATTAAATGGAATGAAACGTGTGGAATATAGAGAGTGTGTTTTCTCATAGATATAAAAAAAAACAATCATATAAAATACTGTTAGTCGCTTTGATCGTCGTAATCTCTTTCTATAATATATGTATACCTATGTCCTATTGTAACTACATATTGTTTCAATCCAGTTAATGACTGCTTTTCCAATGTGATTTCTTTAATAGCTTATACCAGCCCAGTCTTTTGTCCGGCAATAAAGACAGTTTAAATGTGACTTTCAAATCTTTTAAATTGGATAATTGGTTTAAATCTGTCCGCATTCCAAACAAAGAGGGTATAACAATGCGAGCTGCCAAAGAAATAAAATGGCTACACGGGCCACAATAAATGTGACTAAATGACCATAACAATGTGTCAGATCATGCCCTAGCTAGGTAAAGTAGACGTGTACTTTAGTGGGGTAAAACAAAATTTGACGTAGAATACTGTGGGACGAATTCGTGAAGATTTAAAAAAAGATAGATTTATTTATAAAAAGGAAGTACCTACCTACCTACCCGGAGACAAATTTTTTCGACTCGATATTTTTTCAATATGTGAGTAACTAAGTATGTGAAAACACAATAAAATTTACGTATATAAATATAAAATTATAAAAAGCGCCACCCCCAGTGTTTTAAAATTAGGTAGGTATCTATCTATCTACATAAGTACATAACAAATGAAAGGACGTCGATACACACAACAATTCTAATATTTTAATTTAGACTTTGATGTTATAAATATAAACGTTATTAGGCTTGACAGTTCATTTAAGTAGAATTAGATGAAGTATAATTAATTGTACATCTTGCGTATGAAATTAAAAGCAAGACATCGTATAAAGCCGAGAAAATAAACCGGCAGTGGCAAAATTTACTGACACATGTGTTTTTTTTTTTTAATTGGACTAACCCATAGTTGGAATAATACGGAACAACATTTTACACCATACCATCTACGATCTACCTTCTGCCTACATAATAGTTAAATACTAGGAAATATACCATCATTATCATCAGTCAGGGTCGATTCACTGCTGGATAAAGCCCATCCTTACCTCCTTCCCTCGGTTCGCTACCATGTACATCCACCGAATACGTCTATCCAACGGATTGTAAGGCATCTCCGTGGTCGTTAGTAGTCCTTGGGTACCACTATTTATGATCTTTCCACTTTATGCCCAACATGCATCCTTCCATGCCACATATTCTTCTACTGCTCTCTACCTTCGACTGCATTATTGGTTGGAGTAAATCATACTTTTGCGGAAAATATAAGCGAAGTATTCAGATATTCTGTACACTAGATAGTTTTCGGTCATTTATTTCACTAGAACGATTTACTTCAGCGGACTTAAAATCGTGTCTTTAGAGACGACCAGTAAACAGGCGCATACATATCGTCTTTTTGTTCAATAAGGTTAAGAACATGATCATGGCCCTTGTTACATATATGCAGATATGACCCTGAGTGGAATTATAATATGGGCACTCGCTATGTGAATCTGTCTTATGTGCTCTCTTTGTATCTGGAAATAAAACTTCTGCCTGTCTGGCCAATATATTTAGACTGCTATGAAGCTATTCTATGCACAAGGCTGCAATGGACGGTAGTTTACCATATTATTGAGGTAGTTAATTATTACAAAGGTAACAGGGTCAAAGAAAAATAGGGGGCGTTAAGGAAATCTAGAGGAGCGACGGCAGACAAATTCTATCTATACAAATCCGACGGAATCTAGACATGATACCACTTGAGATGCGATTTACTACTCGATTGCTCGGAGTCCCGTATATACTCATAGTCTAAGCCAGTCTAAGGTATAGAGTAATAGACGGTTAAATTAGAGTCACTTACGCATGTAATAATGTGGAGGCAGCTTTATATTTCATGTACGTGTCCACGGTTAAATTAACCAAATAAAATTATCTGTGTTTTCCGATATTTTTTTTTCATACAAAACGCGGATTTAGTGCTGTAGCAACGTTGTAACTAGGGATTCCAATCCCGGGATCCCGAGCTATTTTCGATACCTATGAATCCCGGAATTGATAAACATAATCCCGGGATTTCGGGATTGATTTTTTTTTCAATTTTTATGGAAAATAAAATAAAAACGAAAATATAACAGAAAAAATACTTTTAATAAAAAATAAATACATTAGAAATAAACTGAGGTTGAATGAAGTTTGATTTATACCTATGTGTAGGTTGCCGATTCATTTTATTTTAGCAAATAATCATGGCGTACTTATGGCCTTTCCGCTTCATAAATCTAATTAGTCAGACAAATATGAAACTGCCGTAAAACGTATATCATGGTGGAATTACTTTGTTAAAAGTGCGAAGCATTGTTTTTTTCCAATCTTTCCATTTTTAATAATGTATGTTTAAAAATTATATTTGCAATAACTGTTTTTAAGATTCGCAACAGATGGTAATGTAAAAAGGTAAGTTAAAAAATATGGGGGGCACTAGATTTCTTTTAAGTCTCAAAGTCGGCGGTAGTCGAAATAAGTTTGAGAACCTTTTGTTTAGACGGTTAACTTATTGTAACAATTAAACGCCTCAATACATAAATATGATAAAGTGATATTATGTATCATTTTAGCCGTCGATAGCCGCATTGTGTGTAGAATAGGTTCGCATGACAAGGTTACGCTAGTAGCTACAAATATTGAACAATAATTAATAAACATCATTTTGATCGGTATACAAATTCATAGTTGTGCTAAATAGCTAAATAATATTTATTTCTGAAAGTTTCTGCCAGTTAAATATTATTAATTTCTAGTCCTCCCCCGTTTGATATCAAGGTTGAACGCAGAACCCACATGTGTTGCAAATCGCAAATGGGTGGGTATCCATTAGCAACGACTGTGTCTGAAAATGATAACAATGATAGCAGAAATTTCGTGAGCATTATGTTATTTCATTCGGGGCAGTAAATGCAAGCTGACTCGTGTTAGTTCGCGGACATGCGTGCCCTGTAATGCATCCGACGGATTTCACAATATCACGGGATAGAAGATTATTGTGCATGTGATACCAACCGTAAGACCGCAAAGCCAATATAACAGTACATACTAGGTGCCTATAATAACATTAATAACTGAGACTTACACGGTAGTTTGTTGATTTTAAGGTTGTCACTACAATGTCCGTCTTCTTTCTTTCCTTAATATTAATATTTAAATTAGGTAGGTACTATTTTTTTACTATTTAAGAGTATCATGTCACTAAGCTAAAAATATGAAATATATATAGGTAGGTAGAGGCGGCTCTCGACTTTCGTATATTTTTGATTTTTGTTTAATAATGCAAAATGTTTGCGCTTCCATATACAGTCGCAATAATTGATAAAGACAGCATGTTATATAACTCTTTATCAAGAAAAGATAAAAAAGGGTGGTTCAACTATCTCTTTACAAGTTTATAAAGAAATCACCTGATTGTTAATACGCCTCGTTAACTTTATTATACCCATTGATAAATAAATATTTTAGTTTTTTTTACATTGCTTATATTCGTACATTCAACATTCGTACATATTATGTTCTATAATAATCTATAATAAACCGTTTTAATGATGCTAATGAGCTAATGGGAAGTTTTGTCTCAATATTTTTAGAAAAATGAATATAACATTATCATCATCAGAAGCAGCAGGGCGATAACTCAAGGTATGTCCTGGCTTCCTTGTACAATTCTGTGGTTACTCTCCAATTCAATACCCTGAGAATACAGCAGACATCAGTCGCTTTATCTAGTGACCGAACGGCTGGCAATTGGATTTCTCAACCCTCTTTATCAGTTCATTGCCTCTCATAAGGTTGACATGACCTTTCTTACTCCTATCTTAATTCATGGAAATGCGCTCCAATATTCATACCTACATACTGATAGTAGTGCTCGATATTGTATCAGTAGTGTTTGATATGATTTGTCCTTGATTGATACATAGTTGGCGATCAAAAATGTTATTGTCGCGTTTATTTTTCGAAGAGTTAATGTCTAGATTTCCAAGGGATACGTTAGCAGCATTGGCTTTACACGCATAAATTTAACAAATTTTAGTGGCCGTAAAATATTTTTAGATTGGTATGTAGATAGATCATGGCCCCACAAAGGGGGGGCTGATAGGGCTCTAGCCTGGAGGCCCGGGCTCAGGAAGGGCCGTGGCGAATCGACCAGATAAGTAATTTAAATATACATCACAAATTCTCTCGAATAGTAAAAAAAAGACGGCTGCGGCGCTATTTATCTTCAATATTAGTATTATTTAAGATTACGTGGCTGTACGATACAATTTTTAATTGTGTATCGATAAGTAGGTACTCGACAACTCCATAATTTAAATAGATGAATTTAAATTATACAAAAAAAACTAAATATACACATCAATTTTACCACGTACACCATTTGGAAAACGCTACTGTAAAGCGTCACACCGCCTTTATCTTTAGCGATAGGTAGGGGGCCTGTTAAAGATCCTAGCCTGGGGGTCCGCTTCAGGATGTGGGGGCCATGAGATAGATACTTTATAAATTAAAACATACTAAGTTACTAATAGAATACGTAGGTACCTACCGACTATTGAAGAAAAAGCTACGAAGCGTATGAAGAATATCACCATGTTTTCTAAACACATACTAATAAAATGTTTTCTAAACACATACTAATAAAATGTTTTCTAAACACATACTAATAAAACAAAATAAGAATATACCTATGTAGCAAAATATATTATAATGAGTTTGAATATTTTGACAATATAAGTAAACGAAATAATACACAGAAAATACAATATGTGGATCGATGATAAACCCTGAGCCTAACAATGCAATAGTCACCGTCACCTCGCGATAGAATATGCCACGGTGAATTTGCAAGCGTATTTAATGGCAATGAATACCCTTGCATCTGCACAGTTCATGTCTAGTAGGAATATTTTGCCTTAGGGCAATGCCACACAGCTAACAGAAAATTGATGATTGTGTTGAATCTTGCCAGATTTTAACTGATTGCTATTGGAATTAGGCGAGATCCACCACAATTCGCATCAGTGGTGATGAAAATTGCAGAAATGCCGCGCCGTGTGGCTTGGCGCTAATGCAAACATTATTATATTATGTAGTATTACTACTACCTAGGTACTAAATCTAATATATTAAATCCGTAAGTGGTATTTTCCGGTATATGTTTTTAACTACTTATCCCAAATTCAAAACGAATAAAAAATTTCTGATATCCATTCATTTTATACAATATTAAAAAAAAAAGCTTACAAATTCTGTTGCATATAATTCATGTATATTTATTATGATAATTATCAATTCAAATCATATTTTAAATAGTATCATTTAATCTAGCATCATAATAGTATCTAGAAAGTTGCTTCAAATAATTTCAATTGCACGCGTATGCAAATAGAGTGAAGCGTTTTTAACCTGCAGGCAATGACATTATTAATGGACGACGCACTCAATACAGTAGCTAGCAAGTAAATTCGCGCATTCGCATGTATAGGTAGACGTCACACAATTTCCATTATGCGATATCACGCATCGGGAATTTATAGCAATATGACCTTTATTGTAATGGCGTTAGAGTAGTGTTTCTAATGTCAATGTTCATTTGAGCGAACCCGTTCGAACCGAACCATTCGGCAGACCCAACAAAAAGCATCAGGAATTTATAGCAATATCACCTTTATTGTAATGGCGTTAGAACGGATTATGCCATTCGGCAGACCCGATAATAAAGTGAGTGTCATTTTCTTTTCCAGATGATTCGTCCATATTAATGTCATTGGCTGCAGGTATGTGATACAAGATGGTATAATAATTATAGAAGGATATTGTCACTATGTTTGACAGTAAACAAACGTTTAGTAGCGATAATGGTTATCATCTATTTTGTAATAAGGCGCTATAAAAATATGTTGGGTTTCGTCTTTGGTAGTTCTCGGGTATTTCCGGATGTTTCGGTATTAAAAGTTCTCTATAATTCCTTAGTTCGAAGCAGGTTTGAGAGTGGGTCTATTGTCTGATCTCTTATGGTGGAGAAGGTCCAGATTTTTTTTTCAACCCTTTTAGTTGAGGCTGTATGAATACTATCTGACTGAATTTTTCTTATGTATGCTTAAAGTTTAGAAAAAAACTATATTTCCCTACATATTTTTTCGATTTATACGCGGTGTAAATGAACACTTTATTGGTATTGGAATGGTATGTCCCTGATAAGTGATAACTATGTTAGAAATCGGGTGTATTCCATATTTATTCTCCAAATGTGCAGAGCAGAACTAACCTGCCATCGATAACGCCAAGTGAGAGGGCAATAGGTGAGAATAAGGAGTGAGTTCACGTTGTTTTAGTTCACTCGGTGTGCTTCCATGTAGGTAATATTTTATTTTACACATATTAATTACCCGGCTTTTTAATGAAATACTGTTAACATTTATTTTTATTTGTATTATACTCGTATGTCATGTCCTGAACGATATGATTTTGTAATTTGTTGTGTTTATTATAAAATTCGAAATAAATGAATTTACTTTCGACCAATTTTGTTTGAGACGTGTTCTGCGTTTTTTTTGTATATTGTTCGTCGCGGACCGGATAACCTGGAGAGACTGGTGGTTTTGGGTAGCCTCCACGAAGGGCGAAGCAAAGGAAGAGCGTCGGCGCGCTGGAGCGACCAAAATATGAAGGAGTGACAAAGTGACTGGGAGCAGAAATCACCCTGACCTGAGAGAAGCAGAGGATCGATGGGGGTGGAAGGTCTTCGTCGCTCAAAAGATGACAGAATTTCAAAATAGTCACGATCCTCAATCGTAAGCGAACGTCTAAGAAGAAGAGAAGAGAAGTAAAAGTAAAAACTAGTGATAGTAAATACGAAATGGTCGTATAGTGCCAAACCGCAAAACTAAAACAAATCACAATAGGTAGGTACATACATACCTATGACATATTCATATTATAATATGTAGTTAGGGCGTTGATGATTTTATAACGACACCAAACTAATTTTGAGAAATCTATCTACCTTACATACAAACTAACCAATCAATATAATTCGGCAGGTGAGCGGGTGTTTTATATGTGTATTTTATTCGCTAGTTTGCATATTTAAATTAAAAAGAAATACATAGGTAACTAGAAATAAATGGTAAAATTTAAAAACAAATATTTGCAAACGGGAGCCGGTTTGCGCGTATTTTTAATTCCGAGATAAGGGACCGTTAAAAAAACTAAATCTTTTCGAAAATCAACAGTGAATATCAATTAATATTGTGAGTTATTTCTCCAATAAGTTGGATAATTTATGAAGCCCAAAGGCACGTTCATTAGCCGAACACGGCTCCTGCTGTTTTCTCGCTCGCTTGATACGAGAGATCAAGCAATTTGACCTTTGCTAAAAAGAGACGCAAGAGTTTGATGAATGGCGTTTGCATAAAGGAGGAAAAATACAAAAACAAACACACCTTTACAAATTCGTAATGTATGCAAACTTGGAGAACTGGGGAACTAGCTACAGTGCTAGTTTTAAAATAGTATATTTTTTTAGACGCATGCTCATCTCCGTTTATAAATAAAAAATAAATAAATTTTACTTGTAGAGAGGTGCACTATGTACAAATTAATTGTGTAGTTAGTTAAAATATCAGAAAGAATACCCTTCCAAACTACGTGTAAAATGTTAATTGGTAATAAACGAGTCATATAATTAAATAGATATAATATCTTGAGTGAATGTTACTTAAAAATTGTCAACTATGTTAGGTACATAATATTATAATCTATTTGCGGTAAGATTTTACAAAATGCAATAGCCATGCTTACAACTGTTGCAAATTAGATAATATATTATTTAAAAATTGTCAACAATATGGTTATGTACATAATTATTATCTATCATAATGATTTTTACTGCAGCATTGTGGGAAGTTTTTATAAAATTCAATTTGCTATGTAGGTACTGTGTTTACAACTTTTACAAATCTGAGCTATTGACATTTACTTAAATATTTTGTGTGAGGTCATGAAATTTTATTTGATTGGCCAATTACTACTGAAGATATTATTGTCAGGGTCAAGAAATGTTGTTAAATTATTATCGTATTTTCCATTCACAGATTTACTCGTGTTAAGATTGCATGACTCAAACAATTAATTGTGAGAGAAACGGGCGACCTTGTGCTTGCCGATAGGCAATTATTGCTATATTTTACCAATTGAATTACTTACATGTTTTCTATCCGAAACGCTACGCTACCGTATAAAAATATATTGAATATATTTTATTTGGATTCAATCGTCAGTGTCGATTAACGCATAATTATTAATAATAGGTGCAGTGCGTAAAGCGCTGGCCTTCCACCCGAGAGTTCTGGGTTCGATCCGGTGAGGACACAATATTTATGTGATTTTCTCCCTGGGTGTTTGTGATTGTGCAAAATTACTATCAATCCACCTTGTACGATAAGGCAAGGATATGGTTATTAATAATTTAAAAATACATATTAATAATTTAAAAATACATATTAATAATTTAAAAATACATTTTATAATAACTCACACTTTAACAAGTCATAATTGGGGTGACGTATCTATAGAATTCCCTAGACTGACCAGTGACAAAATATGTTGAAATTCTCATCCGAATGCGAAGGGTCCGAGAATTTCTGCGTAGTATCAATGCCAGAAAACTACTGTAAGTACCTCGGTCATATTATGAGAGGACAAAAATACAGCATTCCCCAACTTGTCATCCAAGAAAAGATCAAAGAAAAGTGTAGCCTAGGACACCGCAGTATTTCGTGGTTTATGAACCTCTGTCATTGGTATGAGTGCAGCTCCACCTAACTGTTTCGGGTAGTAGATCGCCCTGATGGTGGTCGGCCTCCGCTAGAGGATGGCACGATAAAAAGAAGACCTACATAATATAGATTGACGCATGCAAATAAATCGGATTTCGTTATTAAATTTATATTGCATCGTGATTAACTCGTTAGCCGATATATAAATATTAAAATGAAATACATAATACCCGGTTGAATCATGTGTGAATGTTGCTTTATTGATTTACCTAGTGGCTCTTATAAAATAGTATTACAAACAATAATAATATTTCTTACTCTTGTATAATCAAATGGCCAACGAACTCGATATTTGATTGTGGAAGAAATCAAGAAAATTGAGCGGCTATCCGCTATACATATATTTTTTAAATGTTTTATTATATTGTATTCACAACTTGACTCATCCATAACACATATTGTCCAGGTGCATTGCACTAGCGCTTGAGTCATATTAGGTCAAAGTAGCCCCTTATCTGTAAATGATTCCCTATTGGTATAATCATATTTTTTTATATAATATTAACTGTCAATTCACGGTGGAAATGCATTGTAGAAGAATATGTATTAGTGTTAGTGCCCAGTAACAACAAAAAGCAACACTCGTACATGCTCTGCTATGGCCGCCATCTTGTAAAAAACGGCGGACGACATTCGGTTTTTCATTTATATTTCATATTGTAACAGCTTAAAATATCGCAAATTGTTTCAAAGTAAAAGTTAAAGATAATTAAAAAGTTAAAAAAAATAATGGAACCTGCAACGGTCGCCGAACTGTATGGTAGGAATAGATATAAAAAAATATATTTTGAATTGATTCAAGTGACGATTAGGCATGGACATATTTTTTAAGTCAAGTGCATAATATGTATGTACTATTTAAAAACGTTTACTGTTTTCTAAGATAGCGGCTATCGCATTTACTGGAAATTAGAACAATGCATAATAATATGGAGGCATCCCTTTCCTTTTTCGGTGGATTACTTACGGATAAAATATTTATTGTAATATTCAACTTTATAAGAGACCAATGTTAATATAAATAAAATAATACCAAGAAATACAATTAGAGCCACAAAGATACATTTTGAAATCTTGGGATTCAATTCATTTATTTGAACACCGAAATTACTTAATTAAAAAAACGATATAGGCAAATATTTTAAATTATTTTATTTTAATATAAACTGTTTTTATATACAAAATAGTTTATCAATAACAATTTTATATTACACAGTTGTGTAATCAATATACCTAAACTATTACAGATCGTTTCAGAGGCGCGCCCTGGAAATAATTATAGAAATTAATCGCTCCTCTCTCTTGTGTCGAGTTTCACATCTGTCAGATATACTAAGTCTCATAAATCAGAGTGTTCCATAGTTTCATGACTCTTGATGCATAATGTAGTTATAATGAAATATATAATAAATGAATAAATTTAATGGGACCGACAAGGCGTGGTATTTTATGTCTGTCTATGACTGAGGGAACTAGATTTTGAATGCAAAATAAACTTGCAGTTTTTTGTTCTCTTTTTAAACAAATTCTTAGTTGTCTATATTATTATGTATAATGCCGGGTCCACACCGAAAACAAGTCGCGCGACAACTCGTTAAATTTTACGATAAGCATGATAATTATCGTAAAATTTCTTAAGCATTTATGACAATTATCGTAAAATTTAACGAGTTGTCGCGCGACTTGTTGCCGGTGTGGCCGCACTTTAAGACTTAAGTTATGTTTTTTAGCAGTCATTAGAGTACTATTTAATAGTGCTAATTTAGCAAAACTCGTTTATTATGAGAAACGGAATAAATAAAGAAAATATTGATGGGTACGATCACAGAAAAGAAAATAAAGTTCCCTGGGTACGATAGTACGTATGCATCCATATATTTTATTAGTCTGCTGGTCGCCAACTGGTATTGGTTTTTTGACCGATTCTTAGTCAATTTTTTCCGCTGATTATGAATCTGCCAGGTGCCAGCACCCCTGGGCAAACGGCGCCGTCTTGGTAAAATGGCGACCAAAACGGCTTTTTGGTAATATTATTTCATTAACCGTTATATTTATAGAAATGTTACTGTTAATAATGAACTGTAAATTCTGCACAAAAAAGGCATTTTACATATTTTTGGTTAGTACCTATTTATCACAATTTGAGAAATTAATGTTAGAATTCAACGGTTTTCTAGTTTTTTCATGTTTCATGTGTCACACGATTGTATCATCATCAGTCTGTTTTAAGTGCTAGATGAAAACGTCCACTCTTCTCGGTTCCTTGTTATTCACTGCCACGTAATTCTGCCGAACGATGCTCATACTACTAGATTTGTTTTTGCAAAGCTTTATAATATAAAAGTGTACATTTTATAGACGTTCAGAGATGGGGATATTCGGGGGAAGGGTGTAGGCACGCCCATTAATCTATGCTCGATCAAAAGAACTGCTATTTGTGGTAGGTACCTACCTCGTCGCTGTGTGCGACGAACCACAATATCCTTCATAATTTTGAATAATTTGAGTTCGCACCAAATCAAATGAGTTATACCACTAAATGTTTTTCCATCAAATGTAGCAACAAGAAAGCAAGCAAAGAAATAGTAAAAACAAAGATATACCTAATTGAAATAATAAATAATGAAGTTTATGTGACGCAGAGTAATGCTAGGCTGGAGTGCTTTTGGCCGCCTCAATAATGTTTTCAAAAGTGACCTTCCACTGTGCCTAAATCGCAAAGTGTTCAACCAGTGTGTGCTTCCCGTAATCACAAATGCGTGTGAAACATGGACCCTAAGTAAAAGAGAGATCCAGAAACTTAGAGTAGCACAACGTGGTATGGAGAGGTGCATGCTGGGCATAACGTGAAAGGACAAAAAGAGGAATGAGTGGATAAGGAAGCAGACAAGGGTTTGCGATGTAATAGAGTTCATTAAAAGCCTCAAATGGAGATGGCCTGGACACAAAGCTCGAACAAAGACAATTGTTGGACAAATTTAGTCATCCAGTGGTATCCAAGAGGTACAAAACGTCAGCAAGGTAGACCTAGAGGCCGCTGGATCGATGAAATGATAAAGTTCAGCGGAAGTACGTGGCAACGCATCGCACAGGACCGAGAAAAATGGAAACAGCTTAAAGAGGCCTTCATCCAGCAGTGGATAGATGCAGGCTGATGATTATGTGACGTTGGTCGACATAAAGGTAATTTGACATTGCGTACGTACCCACTTTGGTACTAATACATATTAAAAAAGTTTTATATAGTCAAGCGGTTATGTACCTTCACCGCCTATGCTATGAGATCTGTAATTTTACCAATGACACATTCAATTTGGTGTGTCAAAAATAATTAGTGGAACAACGTACGTACCAACCCAACCCCTATGGTTAAAGTGTGAAGCATTGGTTTATTCAATTAAATAAAACAAACAGTTCCCCTTGGATGCTTTTAATCCTATCAATTATCATCAGCGGATTGGATTATGCTGGTACCGACTGTTAAACAAGCCTATGTCGCAAAGTTTTAGTTATTATAGAACGATACCAAATTTGTCGCATTACGTGTATTAATAATTATTGTATGTCCACTTTACAAAATTATATGATCATCATCTGTACCATGATTCTGATATTGCTAAAAACACCAATATAGAAGGTAGGTAATACGATTTGTAAATAATCATACTTTACGTATTACTATAAATCGAGGTGGAAATATTGGAGTTGTTCAACATACAAACGCCATTATCGTGGGACGTATACAGCGCTACATAATGCGGATTTTTCCTTTACTCTGACGTTTGTAGATAGTTCTTATAGCATCGCTGCAGAATGAGAGAGGTATGACAAATTAACGAAATAAGATACTAAATTTGCTTGAATTTTGACGACATTACTTAATTTCATAAATTATGGTCGAGATCGCGAAGAAAAGTTTCGTCAAATTACGATTACGAATTTTGTTTCTCAACCGGTGGTAGGCAGAATTTTTCTGGTGTTCCGCGAAGTTTTGGCGTTGAAATGCTGCTGCATATTATGCTAAAAATCCAATAAAATCTTTACAATCCGTGCACCTGCAAGTGCATTGTGTTTTTGTTCTTAAATTAGATCAATAGTTTACGTTACAAAATCAACCGCGATCAATCGATATTATACATACGTTACCATATCAATACTTTTTCTATTTCTGCGTTAGCGGTCCGCAAAACGTTTCTCATATTGTCAGTGATCCGCAGGTGTAAAAAGGTTGAGATATAGATATAGATAGGTACAATGAAAATTTACAAATTATATTTGTTCTTGATCGATTTGTTTAGTACCGACCAGTTATATTCAACATATATAAGTGCATTGAATTATTTATAACATTTCGGCAAGTAAACACTTCGTAGAAGCTTTCTAGATAAATTGCGCAAAACAAACACAGCCCGCTCCCTTCATACAAAGTGCTATAAGTATCGATTATTGATTTATTTTGCTGTTTACCAAACGATACACAGTATCTCAGTAAAGCTTATAAATAGTATTATTATCGCGTAGGTATAATAAAAATGTCAAAGTAATGTACACATTGGAAACATTTCTGAAAAGTGGTTGAACTCAATAGATAACGTGCATGCTAATAAATAAATTTATCGCAGGTCAGACAGAGTAAATATAATAATAAATACAATAAAAGTAGTTCAGTTTTTTATCAGTTACTTAGTCAAGTTTGTACCTGAATATCGTGTCGTTAATGGCCGTGTCCGGTAATTTGTATGAAGAAAAACTAATTGAAACTGTCAATCCGACTCAAGAAAGACAAGAAAAACCATTCAAATCGGACAGACGTTTCATCGATATACTGTTTGCCGACTTGATAATTTGTAGGAAGATAGCGACAACCTCATCGAATAACATACGAAGTCAAAATAAGGTGTTATTTACTTTTTGAACTATTGTTTTTTTTATTACTAAATGATAAGAAAAATTAAAAAATGATAATTTCTTCATTTAATTAAGACATCGATACAGCTGTAACATTACATTTGTTAAAAAAAGAAAAAAGGTATTCAAAAATGTGTGAAATTTTAAATTGTTTTCTTAACATCACTATATTACCTACCTTTACCCTATTTATCAATTTAGTGTCAATTTTAAATTGATTACTACTTGTTTTTAAATTACCGTGAAAAAAATACCATGTCTTGTGATGCAGAACTTTTTCACGTAATGTCAGTATTAACACAATCACTGCTTACCTTTTAATTACCACATTTAATACAATAACTGCTGACCTTTTAATTACCACATTTAAATAACACGTTAATTATATCTAATGGCCAACTGATCCCAACGCGCCAGTCACGGTGTTGGCACTAAATGAGTTAATGGGTGTCATCAATATCCTTCTAATCGCCGGCTCTCGCGTCTTATATTTATGTGATTTTATCAAAGCCTGGGTGTTTGTGATTGTTCAAAATTACAAGGACATGGTTATTAATAATTTAAAAAAAAACACCTTATCATCAGGCGATACCAGTTCCGATTAATATTTAATTATGTGAATTAAGAACTATGTATTGCATATTATTTAATTAATATTTTATGTAGACAATAAATTTAATTATGGGTTACTCTATAATATGTTATCAATAATATATCTAAGCATGAGCACATAATATATAAACATTTGACATAATGCCAAAACAGTCAATATCTCCGTGTTAAGGTCCAAAATCGTCCAAATCCGAAGTTAAGGTTATAGTACCTATATTATAATATTATTATGCCCTAAAAAAGTAGGTAGCTTTCTTAAAAAACGAAAAATATACAATATGTACTATATTACACGTTGAATACCTACATAACCAAGCCAAAACAGTCGAAACGCTGAAATGTCAAAATAATGTCAAACAATTTTGCTTTGCTAGTGAAAGTATGTTGCCAAAAATTCTGTATAATTTTTTGCCGTGCCAAAAAGCTGTTCCAAATAAAAGTGCCTCGTGTTGCTTTGATATTACAAATATTACAATACAATGCCAGCTTATTTATAAGAAGGAAAGCGGAATTCATTATCTACGATACTTATGTAGCTACTCCGAATCGATAAAAGCAATCGGAAAATTCATGATAATGAATAGGTACTTATGTCTGATAATATTATTTCATTGTAGTATGATATTTTTTAAATCGATTTCACGTAGGGCTTGCTTATCTTATCATGAATATTTTATTATTTGCGCGACGGTCGAGCAGTGTCAGAGTTTCCACCACAATGGGTTTGAACTTTGAACACAATATTTGCAAGGAGTATTTCCAGTTATTGATCCAGTGCAAACACCCAATAGACACGTCAAATGGCTAATAAGCATCACTCGTAAAAATCTCTTTTGGAAGATGATAATTTTTTACTCTATTATGGACACAAACGCTAGTGAAGACTGGGTGTAAAAAGATAGTTAAATGCAAACATATACGGTTCGTTACATGGACGATTTGTATAAGTATATTGTACACGTGACGTATTAAAGACTGTGAAAAATTAAAGGGCCCTCGTAACAACCGCATCCCATACATTTCTGGGTTTCCCATGGTCCGCTCATACTCATTTCATTATTTTGTAACCGTAAAAGGATAAATAGATGAGGAAAGTGGTTAAAGAATAAACTCCACCTGCATCGTAATAAGGATAAATTTGCAAATGTGTGTTAATTTCTACATAATATACATTGTTGTCTATCTATACCAGTGGCGAAGGGTGTAGGTAGGCTGTTAAAATCCAACATAAATAATCCACAACAAACTTTGTCAGGCATACGTATTTGTTTTCATTAAACTAAGTCTACAATTTACAGATGGCATTGATTAGTTTTTTTTTTTAATTCAATTAAACATTACGAAAACCAAGCCCTAATAGATAATAGTCAAAAAAAATAAACGTCTATCTATAAAATATGTAAAATTATGCCTTTAAACCACACATAATTTGGGATATTTTATAGTTAGAATATTTTTTATATCTACTATGGTTTCAATATTGTGACCATACCTAAATAAGATTTGATATAAATAAAAAGAATTTCAATTTATACACATTTATATTTTTATAAAAATCGATGTTTTTTAAAATTAATATAAAAAATATTAAAACTATGAATTAGTCAAAAATCTTTACGAAGAAAAATTGAAAACTTAATAAACTAAATTATAATACGTAATAAATAATGACCATAAAATATACTTATGTTATAATAAGATGGGGACGTAAAAAATTCACATTTTATAACATTTTGCTTAAGTAGTGTAGGTTTATCTTTGACTTAATAAAAAAAAATCTTTTTAATGTTTCCAGATACATATTTATTAATTAATACAGTTGAAATAGTAAATTATCAAAAAAATGTCTCAAATTGCAAGCTTCGTATTTTTCCGCTAGGAGCCTCTTTAAAAGAGCAGTAAAGGCTTCAACTTCGACAATATGTGTAATATGTATTTTTAATCGAACGAAAACAAATAAGTATTAATGAAAAAGTGTGCACTATTTTGTCGAATCGCCCATAAGATACCAAAACTATGATTTTTAATAACTAACCGACACCATCTGTAAATTATAATCTTAGTTCAATAAAACTAAATACTAGACTGACATGCACTATTTAGGTCGAATCATAACAGCCTACATCCACTCTTCGGGACTGATCTATACAATACGTATGCAGATATACAAATAGTATAGTATACAGATACACAATATGGTACTTATGTATAAGTGTGAATACTTAATTAAAATTAACTCGACCTACATTGGAATAATGGCGATTTTTAATAGGTTAGATAGGTCAGATATATTTGACATATGTATTATTTTGTAAGATGTGTCCACTTTACCGCTAAGATTTTATTTGTGATCCTGTATAATGGCTGTTCATGAATAAGTCCTTCGATACTCGCAGATTTTAGCCAATCACTAACGTACCATATTACAAAATAGAGATATGATAATCAAAACTACGAAAGTAAGTACCTACGTACCTACATACAAGAAATAATAAGCATATATATATAAACCAATAATCATAAAACTACCGTATGATTAACGTAAAAAACTTGATTTGCAATAAAACGATTCCGCCTTTTATAACTGGTTTATAAGTAGGTACAAGGTACCAGTCACAAGTGGATACATTAAATCATCGTGTTTTTTGTGTATCACTGCAAGTTTAATTGGGTATTTATTACAATGCAATTTTTTACAAATACAATTCGAAATAAGCACCTATGATTATTGTAGTAGTGATGAATTTAACCCTCAGGCTACTGATGTTGATAGTAGATACTGTGGGATCAGTTTTTAGGTGAGAGATTAAGGCTATACCTCAGTTGAGGCATGGTCTAAAAAGATCGTGGCTAGACGATGCGCGAATTGCGGGTCGCGGGTGCAAATAACGGAAGCCGAACGAAATATAGTTTGTCATAAAAGTTCAACAGGCGTCCTTTTTATGTTATGTTTATTATTATATTCGTAATAATAATAGTATATTCATTGACATGTTTTCTTTTTTAAGTACATACGCAAAGTTTTTTAGTCATCTTTAGACGATTTAAGAATATTTTCATACGACGCCATGACAAAACGAATCGACGTGCAGACGCCTCGCTATCGCTCTCCGAATGACAACGCGGCCGTAATTTAGTTCTACGTACAGTTGAAAATTATTTGCCGTTTCACTTATGTACGCTCTTAAGCGTTATACAAACACTAACACAGTGATCGCCAAACGGTAGCTCGCGTAGGACATTTTATCATATTTATAAATTTCCCTCTCAAATTCTATGATTGGATTCCGAAATGAAATATTTCTTGTGAGTATTACTACCGATGGTGCTCGAACTTTTTGTGGTGTCAACTATGGCTTCATTTCCTTATATTATATGCCAGAAAGATGAAAATATGTTTCCACCCTTTTTTATCTTATCACTGCATTATTTACCAGCAAGCACTGTGTGCATAATACATAAAATTCAACCAGGTAATGAAACTTGTTATTAAAATTATTACCCAGGTAAGGGCTCATGCTCTCCAAAGACACTTGTTCAAGGCTCACAGATATCCATGTTGATAATTGCATTCGGCTGGGAGTGACAAGGTACTCACCGAGAATTGAAAAAAATGTGGAGGTAAGTGAACGCCATTCTTTTCACTAATTATTTTAACTTTTACTCACACTAATTTCAAGATATTTTTCAATTATTATTTTGTTTATAAATAAACAATTAAAGTACGCATTTAATGTTTTATTGGAAGTCCGATGTTCAAATTTATTTTAAGTAATAATATAATAATATTATTTATGGTACAATAAAGGACGATGATAAAAAATTATAAAGACGGAATATGTACGTATAAGTAGCTCACCAGACAATTTCAATTTCTGAAAGTAGCTCACATCCTTATTGAGTTTGGAGACCAGTGCCCCAACACAACTCACGCCTTATTGTGTAATAAAATCTTTAGAAACGGTGACAGAAAATCATTCAGGAATACTTTTTTCTAGTTAGAGATTAATCGGGACAGTCGGCAGGGAGACATCAAATTAAGGAAGTTAGCTCTCGCTGGTGAAAAAAACTCACAAAGCAGATGCAATGGCGGGTCATTTATAACTGTCAGATGTCATAATCGGGTATTAATCACAATATATTTCAACATACCTACACAGGAGATTTTTTAAAGAAATTGTCGTCGATTGTACAGTCTAGTCACTAGTGACACTAGCAGATAACTATTTTTTTTTACAATGATCGAATTAATAATTGATTATCAATTCAATATAATCAGAAGAGAATTATTATATCTAACAAACTCCACCGTAAAATGTATAGCAATGAACAACACACGTTTCAGTATCGGGTGTAGTAGGTACTTAACAATTTAAGGTAAAATACGAAGTTAACAATTTGAGACATTTTTTTCATAATTTAGGTTCGAAAATAGTCAAAAATAAACTTACAATTAAAAAAAACGTTACAAAATGTGAATTTGTTAAAACATCTATTATTACATAATATTATTATGATTACCTACTACAATTAATAATGTTCATTATTAAAATTTAGTGTATTAAATTTTCTCTAATGTATTTATAGGAATTTGAAAAAAACATGAAGTGTAGTAGTTATATTTTGAAATGCTTTCTATCAATATTGCGACTTCACCGAAATTTGGCCTTGTATTTGCTAGGACCGGCGTTTAGTAGGTCTGTCAATATTAATCATACTATATAAAATTTCATTATTAAGGGGGGACATGCTCGTCGAAGGTCAAAATTGAGTTTTTATTGTATTTTCAAACCATGATCCTGGACACTCCTTAAACGTTGTAGATAATCTATTTATATAATTTTGAAGCCTTATTATCCTTTATAGTTATTTTAAACATTTGATGACTGCATGAAGTATTTTTGTTACATAAAATAGTATTCTTTTAAACCTCTCGCTCTAATGTTTTAGAATATAGTCATATTTCGGTACATAACTGTGCAGTGATGTTAAGATTTTTTACATTTATTAATTTTTAAACGCATTTATAAAACCATTAGTATAATTTATTACGAGATAATTTTTGTAAAATATTTACGATAAAAAAATATTTTGATAATCTCTGTGATCCCAAATTTGACAAGAATTAGGCATTTTATTATTCAAAAAATCGGCAAGATTAACACATTTGAAGATGATTCTAAAGATACTTATTATAATTTATGTTTTTGACCATTCAAGTGTGATAAAAATCTTATGAATAATGATTGCTTTATAATAATTATTGACCTAAGAATAAGGTAGTGTTTTTTTGAAATACGCCATTTCTTTTGTCATTCCCTAGTAGTTAAGCTACAACATACGGCCGTAGCCATAAAATGACAAACTATAATTAAAGTAGGGAGTAAAATTATGTTAACACGCGTGTTTGAACATGTACCTAACAGATTTATTTTTTATTTTTTTTTAAACGGTACATGTTCAAACACGCGCGTCAATATCATTTTACTCCCTACTTCAATTATAGTTTGTCAATTTATGGCTACGGCCGTTTGTTGTAGCTTAACCACTGGGGAATGACAAAAGAAATGGCGTATTTCAAAAAAACACTACCTTATTCTTAGGTCAATAATGATTATAAAGCAATCATTATTCATAAGATTTTTATCACACTTGAATGGTCAAAGACATAGCTTATAATAAATATCTTTAGAATCATCTTCAAATGTGTTAATCTTGCCGATTTTTTGAATAATAAAATGCCCAATTCTTGTCAAATTTGGGATCACAGAGATTATCAATATAATTTTTTATCGTGAATATTTTACAAAAATTATCTCGTAATAAATTATGCTAATGGTTTTATAAATGCGTTTAAAAATTAATAAATGTAAAAAATCTTAACATCACTGCACAGTTATGTACCGAAATATGACTATATTCTAAAACATTAGAGCGAGAGGTTTAAAAGAATACTATTTTATGTAACAAAAATACTTCATGCAGTCATCAAATGTTTAAAATAACTATAAAGGATAATAAGGCTTCAAAATTATATAAATAGATCATCTACAACGCTTAAGGAGTGTCCAAGATCATGGTTTGAAAATACAATAATAACTCAATTTTGACCTTCGACGAGCATGTCCCCCCTTAATAATATACTTATCGTTATCTCTTGTAATCAATATAAGTACCTACTTACATAATAGGTAAATATTTTATCATAATATCGGACTGGATCTCAGAAAAGGTATGGAAGTGTATGAATAGTAGGATACGATTGCCGAAGAGGCCACCAACTGTCATTTTTCTTTTTATTTACATTCTCGGACCTCAGCTCAACTACCTGTTTCTCGCGTAGGCAGCTCATTTGTCAAATGTTTGAATCAAACCCCATACAGGTACCTATATATCTCAAAATATTTGTTTATGTCTCCATGTTCACCTGTGAGAGCCTATCTATTCAGAGATGGAAACGAGAGAAGAAGAGAAAAACTGTGAGGTCTGCACGAACAAAGCCATCGAAATTCAATTAGATACCTACGCAAGATTACAAGACTGTGCTAGTTAAGGTCACGTGTGGGCATCGTATAAATAATTATCACGAACCAAAGAGAGTGCAATTCAAAAATCCAGTAGGATGTAAGACTATTAGGGGAAGAAACAGGTAAAAACTTATTGCCCAAATGGAGTTATCGATAACTGCCGAAGAGAAACATATAACTTAGCCTTAGATGATCTAATCTATTTGATAATTATTTTTGGCTCATTTATTAGATCTCACTAAATAGTAATAATAAATCAAGATATATTTAAGACTAGTTATTCAATTCTAAATGTGTACCTAACGAAAAAAAATCATTGTCATTTGAGAATTCGTTTAGAGTTTTAGACAGTTATTATATAAAATCCAAGTGAAGTTAATATAATGTTAGTAAAAAAATATAATTAGGTAGGTATGTTATATCACAACAAATTTAAAAAAATTACTTACCCATATACGTACTTTTGCTGATATTAAAATATATACAGAACACAAATAAAGAGTCACATAGATAGTAGGTATATAGTATCTCAGTTCGATTGTTTTCTTCCTTTTGGCAAACTGACTTGAATACAAAATGCAGCCATTATTTAAGTTTAAGTTTAAAGTATGGTCGCGAGCGGAACAGGTGCTCTTGTCGTCCACAAACCAATTCTACACGAACAAAAAATAACAACAAAAACATCTTTCGGGATTGCAGGTAAAATAGGTGAATAACATTTCTGTATGTAGTGAGGACTAGCAAACAATTGGTTGCTGAGCATATCGCATTGTGGTAATTATTTTAATCGAAGTTATTTTTTCACGCCGATACTGCGGCAGGTGTACGAAGGAAGACGCTCGCAATACTCAAACAAGCGGTACAATTTAAACGTGAACTTGCGCAGATTGCGTTTTATTCTAGTACGCACGAATTACACAAGTTGAATTTAATAATAATATTTATCTACTTACCAATAATGTTTCCAACTGCTTTTACATGAAGCCTATAGCTATTGCGTTGTTTTCTCTCGGCGTCATATCTTCTGTAAAATGTATTCACTTCGCGTTTATACCCACCGCCTAAACGTCACAGTTTAATAATTTCATTATCGTCTAATAATACAAATTCCATTTCCAATATGTACTGCATTTTATATCAGTGAGGGTTCAAATTATTAAAAGTCAATATGAAATCTATTGTTTTGTAATACGAATTGAGTAGTTAAGGTACCTACCTACCTGTTACCTTTCTTCAATATCGCAATGAATATGTGAGTAAGTAGGTACTAGTTTTTTTTATAGGATTAGCTATGCATAGGTCTCACGTTCAATTATTATCAGTTGCCAGCCTGCACCAGCACACCAAAACCGGTTGGTGGCAAAACTACGCTATATGCAGAGTTTCCAAGTTGGCCTTTTTCAGTAGTAAAAACTGCATCTGGCATGGGAAAATAAATTGAGCATTTTTTTGATATCTCGAATAGCTTCAGAGTTGTTATAAAAACGCTATAAGTACTTTTTTTAATAATTTAAATGCCAAAGCTCTCTATTTATATTGAGAGGCGGTGCCAGATGCCACCGCGGACGGACGCCGAAGAAATCAATTTCCCGTTAATTTGAAATTAGAGTGCATTTCTATTAAAGGAACTATAATAAAAATCTCTCGCCATAGTAAAAATAATTAACCTATTTAAAAGTTCAATAATTATCGACACAATCTATTTAAAATATTGTAAATAAAAGAAATATCTACAGAATTATGTTACACTTATAATAAACCTAACTACTAGGTAGTTTCTGTAGAACAGTATTGTGTAACCCGTTTTGACATGGGTGCTGAATTAATACTGTAGAAACGGAACTGAACTTTCTTGATACCGGTAATTGCCAATTAGCATAATAAGATATCGATCTTGCAAACGCCTCAGAGTCGAATGGTTCGTTGGTTATTTAGTTAGTCGGTTATGTACTTGTTTATTTGCCGCGATACCTCCAAAGTTTGCAGATACCTACCTGTACACAAAGGTAGACTATCCGGAAACGGCTACCCTATCCCGTCGCCCAGTTCACGAGTTGAATAGAACCATTTCCTGCGACATGTAAAAAGTAGCAGAACGCACATTGTTAGCGCGCAGCGGGTGATCGTTAACTTTGCGTTTCTTGCTATACTTAATACTGAATAATATTAAACTTTTTCACCGTAAACGAAATCGTGTATTGTAGGTAGATCTACCTATTAAATCTAAAAGTATGAATGAATGCGTTTGTTAAGAAAATAACATCTCACGCAAATTACTGTGGAATGTTGCCATCATGTTTGTGCACTTAGTATTAAGTATACGTAAATAATTAAAGTTAAAATAAAACATTGTTAATTAACCGATGTACCAAACTTAAGACTCAAAGGGCATCACTATTTAATAAAATAATATAGGTAGATACCTAATATAGGTACATACCATAACGATAAAACCGTATTAGTTTGCTCTGGTACTTAGAATTACATTACTGTATTGTACAATAAAAAATAAGTACTTACCTAAGTAGTAAGTTATGAATATTATGAATCTGGCCTTAATCTTGTGATGAGACTGATGAGATGACTTGACTTATCGGCCAGAATTGACAGTGTTTATATTATAATTATAATACTTATATGAATAGGTGTCATGATATCAACACGCATAAGTAAATTGTTTTGGGAGAAGCTATGTAGGTACTTAAGTAAGACACGTTGTATTTTTGTATACCCCTATCACTCGCTTTAAAACTCATCAAGTGACATTATGATTCTTACTTATTCTTATTATTATTATTCTACGTCAGTAAATCAAGATCTACATTTATACAAATATAAAAAATGCACGTGCATCACAAAATTATTGTAATTTGTATTGTTTTCTAAATATTCAAAAATATTACAGATAAATCATTCTTAGGTAGGTACTTTAGTTCAACATAATAAAAACTAAGTGTATTTTTTTGTTAAATTTCTCCCAATTTAACGATAGAGATGTGAATTTCATTGTCAAGCAATTGGACGCAAAAACTTCCCCAGGACACGGGGTCGCTCGCACCCGAGCACGTGTGACGTCGACAAAAAGCGCGGCAAAAAAACATCACGTGGCGACAGCGAACATCAATCTTCGGCCCGCAAAATTAAATGTCAAAATATTATTGTCGCAAGGGTGCTGCGCCTCGCGTCTTCTTGCCGGTGACTAATTAAATAAGCATTTGTCTTAGGCAAGTTAAGCATAGCGGTAACGAGGGAATTCTTCCCGTGATTTTTAGGGGATAATCAGTGATGGTCTCGTTATTTTATTTTTTGAGAAAATTGAATATTTTATGACCCGCGTAATTTTAATTAAAAATTCTCTGAAGATCATAATATTGAATAGCAAAGTAAAATAATAAACAATGTTGGAAATATCAATGAAATTTATAGAAAGTACATATTTAAATTGACACAATTTCACCACAGTAAGGCTGCCAAAATATCGCAGTATTAACTAAAGTACATAGATAGATACCAGTGGCGAAGACTCCATACTAGGCGACAGTGGCGAAGAGTGACTTTTTGAAAGAGGTAGGCTGTGGGAGTAACCATGCATGTCAGATATATTTGCGGGAAATAAGAAGATAACCCAATATTACTACTGATGAATAGGTACGCTAAAACGAAGAAATTTCAAAAGCTTAATTGGTTTGTTATAATTAGTTCATAAAAATAAGCAATTAGCTTGAATTACTTATGTATTTTCCTAAACATTTATAAACGTAACATTTACGCTCAAAATATATTACCTATCAATTATGAAAATATTCGTTGCTGTATTGTATTATGTTCAATAACAATTTATAATTTAACCCGTAAAACTAGACATTTTAAAATACTTCTATATTTAAAACACAGACTTAGGTAGGTACAATATCAGATATCTTAATTGTCTAACGAGTGAACTAATAAATAAATAAAAATCACGAGATAAATTATTTGATATTTT
This sequence comes from Rhyacophila brunnea, assembly GCF_057557595.1. Classification (NCBI taxonomy): domain Eukaryota; kingdom Metazoa; phylum Arthropoda; class Insecta; order Trichoptera; family Rhyacophilidae; genus Rhyacophila; species Rhyacophila brunnea. The sequence goes on from NW_028232752.1 coordinate 39,854,817, forward strand.
TAACAACAATCAATACATATTTATGTGATTTAATCCCATAGAAATATTTTTTTAACGTATCTTCTTATTAATTATTTTGAAAAAATGCGCTCTCGCGACGTAAGCGCTAACGAAACAGCTTGTACATTTGTATGCGGGACGCCAGACATTTTGAAATAATGAGAAAAAAACTTCATATTGAAAAACCCGTCGTTTCACGCGAAAATAATCCTATACATATATAATATGTGAAGCGAAACGCGGTGTGTTCTATTTTTTAAGCTTTCGAGAGATGCCATAGATGGTACTTATTGAAATATGGGAAAAGATCGTAAAATTATGACAATTTTACGATAGATGTCTTTGGGCATATTGAATATATTATTATTTGCAATTATATAAATACGTCAACATGAAAATAAAAATTATTTTTCTTAAGAAGCCTACCTTATTAAGAAAAATATTTTTTAATTGCATATTGATATATGTATATACTTAATCACGTCATTATTTTATGTTATATAAAAAAAAAAAATTTTGCCAACGAGAGATGTCTTATTACAGTATTACACAGTTTACAAAACAATCTGCCAAAGTATTAAAAATATACCACAGCGCGCCAATCTATCTTGGACGCAAATAAATTTCCGATTATGTGTGAAATAATTCTGAATTTTTTTCGTATGGACTTTACGTCTCGTAACCTCAGCAAGTCTGTTGATTTGTATGAAATAAGGTAAGCTTCTATCGCAGAGCCTAAAACATTCGCGCATAATATTGTTGTCACGATTGCGCACTTTGTCCAAAATCATTAATAATTAAATAATTAAAAAAATAATTTCAACGTCGTTTAATCGAATATTAATAAATAAGTATAAATTGTTTTTAAAAATAAAAATAAATTTTATCTAATGATTTTTGATGTTATATAAATGTTTTGAAAAATACGTAATTTAAACACATCGCTCATTTTTTGTCGTTAATGAGTTTTTGAAGTTTCATTGAATTAGTGTGTCGTTGTCATTTATTAGTGTGTACCTGTTCATTAGTAGTAAATATCGTATTATTCTCGTAAGTATACCTGAAAAGTGTGCTCTTTTTATCAGATCTCCATAGCCTACCTCTTTCCAAAAGTTACCCTTCGCCACTGATAGATACTCATTAACCATTCAAGCAATGTGTGCTACATGTGAAACATGGAAACATTCATATAAGAGAAATCCGAAAGACTATCGCAACGTGGCATGGAAACGGGCACGTTTATAACGCATAACGCGGGTAGACCATAGAAGAAACGAACACGAGATAGACGTGATGTGTGATAGATGTCAACGAGCTATGTCATATTTCAAACATTTGGCAGAGAGAGGGCAACTTCACAACCAGGCAAGAAGAATTCAGATTAAGAATCCTACTGGCAATGAGGATATTGAGAACGCCTCTCCTCGGACGCTGCTATCACAACATGACAGCGTGCTTCTACTTCGCCGTGCCATGTTCTACCACTACACGATAAAAGCTATGGAGACGTCACAGGTAGTAGAAAATAACCGCATATTTTCGGATTTACGATTCCACACACATTTAAACAAGTTAAAAAAAATGTGACGACTGCGGCGCTACTGTATTTTTTCTTATGAGTCATTTCTACCATGAGGATATTATTCAGTTTGCAAGTAGACTTAAATATCGTAGACCTAGCAAGACTGTGATAATGTATCAATTATTATCATATTTGATCAGAGTGAACTGGATAGGTACATACGTATAACGCAAACGATCCCGATAAGTATTATGGATTTATAATTAATTACAATAACTCAAAATATCAATAGTAATTTTTAAATGTTAGAGCAAACGGGAAGTGGGTTGCCTACTAGGCAAGGTTGAAAAAAGGTATAATTCTAGAGTGTGGATAAAATAAATACGAGTTAAAAATTATTATGTTATTTTCAATAGTGACGTCTGTATCATAATATACATTAAAGTGTGTCATGTGAACGAAACCAGCATTCAATATTGGTAACGTTAGAGGACATCCCGTTTCATTGTATGTCTTGGCTTTTATGGCCTGACCGTCATTAATTCATAAAATAAATCTTGCTTCAAATTCTTGGTCTATATACTCCATGGCAACCGGCTAAACATTTTTAATTATTAATGTAATGTATAAAAACTGTTACAAACACTTATTATATGAATATTTAAATATGTTTTGATGCAAATGTCCATGTTTCTTTTTGTATTTTGAGGATGGAAAACATGTGGAAAAATAATGATAAGCATGCAAATGTGGCCAAGTTTGGAGGTAATTTTTAAATTATTCACATTCAAGTAGTGACGCGTGATCTCGTGGAATATTATATTTTTGATTAAGGTGGGCTGATTAAATTTGTACGATGTTTGTAGACTGTATTACATTATTGATAGCAATGTTTACAGTTGTGGACGCGCATTACTTTAAAAGAAATGATTGACATTGACATTTGTGTTTGGACAGAATTAAGTTTACAGCCATTTATATAAATTGTTCACTCAGAGACGTATCTTGGTCTGGACTACTTATTGCAAATATCTATACTTATTCCATTTCAAAGACGCATTTTCTTGATAGAATGAGCAATGCATCAATGCGATGCTCGTGTCTCTGAAGCATGCAGAGAAGAAGACGGCAAAAGTAAAAACTTGTCGCAACATCTGAATGATATACGCTTTACCCAAATTCTGGAGAAATTTATGATCACCAAAAAGCGAAAGGTATTCTGGAGTTTCCCCCAGCAGCCGTATCTTTGTTTTAAAATATTGCACTGCAAATCCACGGCTTTCTGTGAAAAGAAAAATATAATATATCCAGGGGAAGAGAAAAAAAACATAAATTAGGGTAGGGGCCAAAACTGTTCGGCGCCCATAAACCATTTTCTTGCGAAGTTTTTAAATAATTGTGCAAATACGCAGACAGAAAACGTTAAAGAAGTGGTTGCTCGAAAATGTATTTTAAGAATAAATGTATTCCGAAATAGAAGTAGGAAATCTTGCGTGAAACCAGAGGCAGAATATTGAATTATTTGCGTGTTTTAAGGAACCAGCAACAACATTGCATACGCCACGTGAAAAAATACCAAGGAAGATAGTCGGGGAACTTTATCCACAATTTATATAGTAGTTAGGGTTATCTACGGACTAGGAAAAGTAAATTCGTAGATTGAATTGTGCGCATAGGTATATGTGTAACTGACTGTGGCTGACATCCATTTCCCGTAAAAATAAAAATCTGTTAATACAAAAACTTCCACTCTGTGGAGGCCCATATGATCCTATTAGGATCGGACATGGTTGAAAGAAGAAGAACGTCACGGGACACTATTCAGATTAGGTACATAATATAAGTATATTGTTTACGGTACAAGGAAGATTTGATGTATATTTAGTTACCCATCAATTTCACCGAACTCTTTTTTATATACGATATTACTAAGTATGTAATAATCATGAAAAAATTAAGATATTCAGTATCTATCCAACTCATTTTAATAAAGGTTTTTCGTAATAACATAACAAAGCATAGATATGGGGTACATTTATATTATGTAAAACCCCATATAACACTATATAATAATTGTTGTGGACAGCGTCATGCTCCTCAATTTGTATGATAATCTGAGCGTATTTGGTCACTTCATAAAATTTCAGAAGGCGGAACTTTAAAGGTTTAGTTTCCGTGAAGTGTATCAGTTTGACGGTGTCATTCAAGATAGACTTTAAATCTGGTAGCAATGTCCTTGCCTAGTAGTTATTAACAGTTACTACTCCAAATGCAACGAAACCGCATTGAGAACACGTTTGCATTTTTTGTACGAATCAATATTGTCGTCAATAATTATTGGCGACACAATTTGGATGCACTGCTGTTGTAGGTATTCAACTTTAGTCATTTCTCTAGTGTGCTATCTATAATGATAATTAATGTATAATTGTTTTGTAAAAGTATACATCTCTCAAATAACCACTTCAGTTTGCCCGGAAATCTGTGGATGTTGATATCAATATGTGAATCTACATTAAACCTTCTCTTCGTGTAATGTAAATAAATATATATGGATAAGGAGTCAGGATGAAAGATTAATAAGTATTGGCGATTTACGCAGTTTTTTTCACGTTGTTTTTTCGCTGTGTAATTGATACGAATGGTTAACAAGCACTCGTCGTATAACATTATGTTAGAATAGCCTTCACTATATGATGTCCAAATGCTGAGGATACCTGTTAAAAGAGAACATTGTAACTAACTGAAAACTACATGAATTATAGTTGAGCAAGTAGTTAAAGTATAATTAAATAATTTTATAATACATAATATTTATAATATGTATAATTAATTCAAATGTATTTAAAGATAAATATTAGGCACTGGCTAGGTTGACAAGACGTGTTAATATAAAACTTGACGTAGGTATTATTAGCATACAGCCATACGCCATAATACGTTAAGCTAGCCGACCCTAAAAATTAAGCACTTCAGCGAGGTAATTATCGTCAAAATGCTAACAAAAACATTGCTGGAAGAAGACTAGCGTCATGAAACTCTTCAAAATTTCAAGAGGACGGTAGGTAATGCTAACCAGAATGTGACATGTCAACGGCATTAGTTAAACAATGCAACCCGCTCCTTATAAACATTGAAAAACACAACTCGATTAAACTCGACCGGAAGACTCAACTGTCTTAACTGTCCAAGCGTTACTTACATCATCGTATCGATTATTTCATTCATCTTCGCATATTGTGGTCACAACTTAATTTTATTTATATTATTCACATTATACTAAATTCGATGGTAGGTATATTGTGTGATAAGCGATAAGCATAATACTTATATACCTACTTAAACAATAATTCTGTTATATAGTGCATGGTTTCCCAAACCATGTTCCGCCGAACCTGAATATGCGACCATTTGGAAAGGTTTTATACACTGCAACATATTTCTTCTACTAAGTAGAAGTAAAATAAGTAAAACTAAAATAATTAAAGAATCTTCTTCATATGAAAAGGCGAGTGATGATCAATCTCTACTGATGTTTATAATCTCATATATCTAGGTCATGGCTCCGACAAGAGGGTGGGGGCTGACAGGCCTCTAGCCTGGGGGCTTGGGGTTACGGGGTGCCCGGCGTGAGAGATCAACCAGCCAAGTGAGATAAAAACTCATCACAAACATGCACTAATAGTAAAAAATGTCACCTGCGGCGCTGTTTCGCTTCAAGTATACTAACATATTTTAATAATATGTGATTTTGCCATACAATTTTTGATTATTGTCGATATTTGACATGTCCATAATTGTGCATAGGTATCAACATAAAAATGGGTGTATTAAAAATACAAAAAATCGCTAAAAATGCCCTTAATTTTACGTCGAACACCAATTGGAATATACAATTGTAGATCGTCACATTGCCTTTAACCTGAGCGATAAGTAGAGGGCCCGCCAAAGATCCTAGCCTGTGGCCCGCTTCGGGATGTGAGTCCATGATCTAGGTACAGGCGGAGGACCATCTTTTCTCACACCGTGCGCATGAAAAAGATGGGGTATATTGTTTTTACCTGACCGGCTGACAACTCTTGTCAGTTTAACGACAGTTGCCAAAATTGACAGCACAGTTAGCCACGCTAATAAATAACCTAAAAAATGTGTTCCTTTAAAATTTCCGGGTTTGCGAAGTGTTCCATTGCAGAAAAAGTTTGGGAAACCCTGATCTAGTGAATATTTTATCCACGGTTGATATTGTTTATTAAATACAAACAATACAATCTCAAAAATGAGCGTCGTTAAAGACTACAAATGAATAATAAAGAATAACAATTTCAATGATAACCTGTTTAGGTATATACATAATATTATTGTCTCTACATTTTTGGAGACTATTTTTTGAATTGACCGTTAACGTCACTGTTTATATCCAGATTTCTAACGGGTACGCGAGCACAGGCTTGAAGTGTTGTAAACTATAACTTTAGTTCGACGAGATGTTCCTTGTGTACGCCGAAGTAGGATTCGCTCGCAAACGTGACTATCTTGTTAAATCCTTATGCGAAATGAGTATAGATACCTAATAGGGAATAAAGTATTCAACGTTTTCATTACCATCGCACAAAAACTGGAATCGGGTCGTTCGTTGTAATATTGGTATGGAAGGCCTCTCCCGATTCTCACCTCATCTGTCAGTGAAGAGTGTTAGTACGTCAACGTGATGCCACGTGGCGTGCTACGTCATGCGAGAGCCTGTCACGCGCCTTATCATTTGGAAATCAGTCATCCACGAAAATGTTTTAAGATCTTAATATCGCTGGTTTTAATAATAATTATGTACCTATTGGTAAGTTGTTTAACGTCATTTTCGGAAAAACAGGCCGAAGTAAACGCTGAATATTTATCAGGAAGATAAAATTAAGTACCTAAGAACCTACGTGAAAAATAAAAGAATAATCCATTAGGTACCTACCTACGATAATATAACTAAATATGCAAATGAAATGCTATCGCTTTAAAATATAGATCATTCAACCCCTTTAGTCAAACTGAGATATTCAGCTGATATAGGTAGGTATATAATTATTGTCTCCATCTCCTAATTTAACTATATCTACAGATTATAATTGATGAACGTTTAATGCTACTCCATTGGGACCAGTTTTAGCCACCCGGGTTTCGCTACTCGGTATCGTTAGACTCCTCGTCTTATCTACGTATGATAATTACTTATAGGTAGTACCTATAACCGACAGAGATCATGCGATCTAACTGTCTATGTTTAATAATATACTAAAATGATCATATGAAATGATCATAGTCTTAATACTATTCAATCTTGAAATGAATCATACGAACATTTCTGACATATTAAATTAACCAAATTTGGATACCTATTGTTCAAATAAATATCGTATTAATAACTTTTTATGACCTAAAACCTAAACTACCATAAGCGGACCTAACGCCACAATAAACAAAAAGGCTAAGTAGTAGACCGACTAGTTTACATCTTTATTGCTAATATGGTTCCTTTGCAGTCCTCATGTGACAAAATATGTCTCGGAATGCTTTATTACGTCAAGGAAAACGTATAGCGGTTTTAAAACAAGATTTCCCCTATCGCATGTTCGTTGAACGTGTAGGAAATGCATTTAGAATGCAGTCAGGGTAGTTTGATTTATATGGCGTACGTTTCCCGCAACACATTGAAGAATGGTCAAACTCGTCTAGTTCATGGTTTATTTTTATAAATCGATAGTATTGCATACCCATCACAAATATTTGCAAATTATATATTGTGCAGTAGCAGTTTCGGAACTTCATATTTAGGCACCGCAAAACATATCAAGGAGTAATAAAAAACATGAATGTAGTTTATTTTTGAAATCTATAATTAGTCAAGGATGTTGTGTTACTAAAATTATTCCGCAAAATTCATATTTGCTACATAGAATTAACTTACTTACATAGGTATAAAGTATAAACATATTATTTTGATTGATCGTTCGGTAATATCAATAAGGCGCGTGTTTGCACTAGCACGTTAAAATTATTTGTAAGTGATTCTAGCACGACAGTACATTATTACAATATTGGTATTCATAGTTATAATCGTTACAATAACAACGATGGTTCTTTTTTCGGCGTCGTTTTTGTTGTATCGCAAAGATATCCAAGACGTCATAAATAAGAGGCAAAAAGCTCATAATGTTTTACAAACATAAAACTAAACGGAAGAGTAAATCATACGCCTGACAAAAGAGGGAGCAATTTGTCATACGGAAATATCACGCGCCCCGAAATTTATCCGTTAATGAATACGAACGAGTTGTCAAACTTCACAGGCAAAAGTCTCTAATCTCCTCGCTGACGTACTGCTTACAGTGTGTGGATGAATTGATGTTAACTCGCTTGCAATGTATGAGCTATGGCTGGTCTTTCATTACATGCGATAAATCATAATATTAGTATCATTATGAATCAGCAGTGCAATCAACACTTTGCATGGGGAATCAATTTATCAATTGAATTATTTTCAATAAGGCAGCAAGGCGAGTTATGTTCCTACCCACTAATCCTCTGAGGGCAAAAGAAGACCTGAAGGCCGAAACTGAGATTGCGCCACGGATAAAATAAATGAGTATGTTCAGCCAAAGTACATGGAAAACGTCGGCCCTATATCGTTCGGGATGGACGGAGGACGCCATGACTCGCAGAATTAAGATGAAAGAAAATAGAATTTAAATAAGCATAGTTAAAATGACTATGACAAATATGAATTGAATCACAACTCTCTGATGTGCTATACATACATACATACATACATGATGACCTCACATAAACCAATAAAATATTATGATCCCACATGTAAAAGTAACTCTAAACAGTGAGACGCCGATAGGCATATTAGAGAAAAAGCTTGCGAAGTCATTGTAAATAAAATTAGTTCTTGATTGTTAATCAAATTTTATTAGAAACGTAAATCTGGGACAATTATTTGAATGTAATTAACGATATCTTTTTTAAAAATTGAAAATAAAATCACTCTATTTTCTCAACAAGTATCACATAGCTCAAATTCGTCAGCAGGAAATGCCAAAGACCCCCCGAGACAAAAATGATTGAAAACATTTCTAGATAAGAGCGTCGCTGGAATTCTATTTATATTATAAATGTACCAAGCCAATTGAAATGTTTTACGGTAGGTAGCCAAATACCATCGACTGTGTGCCTTGGTCGGTTTCCGAAGAATGTAGGTATTTATTTATGAGATTTTGTGAGAGCTTTTACACACATTTTGCGAAACACGAGAAAAAAAATCCGATCAGGAAATAATATGCCTAAGAATTATTAAAAATAATATTATAAAATCAGTAAAAAGCTAAATTGTATTTTGGTGAATACCTCCTAAATAGATAATATAATAAAGATACATATTATAAACTTATCACATATAATATATCTTATGACTTACTAATTAAATGCGCAATCGTAAAAATTTTAATGATTTCAAAATGTTTTATTAGTATTAATGCTACAAAATCGCAGCTGAGGCTTATTTGCCTATATGAAAGCCCGACACAGGTATATTATAATATACTGTTGTTAGGTAATGATTAAACAAATACGTGCCATCATTATAATATTCATACTCTTATAAATTACATTATATCAGAAACATTATTTTGAAGATACAAGTACACTTTGATGTCTAGCTGAGCTATAAACATCTCAATATGTATGTATGTAGGTAACAAAAAAATTACATTAAATATTATTTTAGATGATTTATTGATATCAATAGATATCTACTAACATTAAATATATGCATAATTAAATGGTTATGATTTCAAAACATTCAACAGTGTATATACTGAGAAAACTCACTGATAGCGTTCTGTAGTACATGCGTAGAAGCTTAAAAGCTCTTAATAAAGGCAGGGACGCCAAAAAGTTTTCCGCGCTGTAGCGTCGCGACGTCCAATCATTTGTAAAGATGTCAAGCTTTAAGTTCCCGGTTTTCTTTCCCATTCGTCACTGTCATAATTATAAATGTTGCAATGGCCGTCTATGCGCAGTCTACTGCACGAGGCAGAGCTTTCTTTTACAAATGCTCACTTGTTAGGTATGAGAGGTGATTTTGAAATGGGAGAACGGGAAAAGAACTGCTTATTATTAAATAATATGGCTTAACAATTACTATACTTCCATGTCGACTTATAATATACTATGTATATAATTTATGCATGTAAATAAGTAGGTATATCAATAATACACAGATAAGTACGACCTAGATAAAAGTGGACAATAAGAGTTGAAAGTAAATTACAATTTATATTGCTTAGTTCCAGCAAAAGTAATTAGAAGGTTGGCTAAATATTTAATTATTATAGGTACTTATACGAATAGATTCAGTTAGTATATCTTTTTAGATAATTATTGTTATATTTTCAGATATAATTTAGTAACGTTGACAGTTCTATATCTACGTCATACAAACCGAATAGGAAACCAAAATATGACAAATAATATAAATGATCAAATGTTTATTGATGAAACGCTAAAAACAAGCTATTTCACAAACAAAACATCAATAACTTACAATAAACTGAGATGTTATTCATCATAAATCATCAAACGTAAAACTAACCCGACATAAACCGGAAGCAAAACAACAAGAATTCTGACACAAAATAAAATTACAAACAACTTTCCTCTTTTTCGACTCTCTTCCTAATCCTCGCAAAAATATGATGAATATCAACTTCTCTCGGCAACACTTTATAAAAAATAATCATATAGTTATTTGTGAGAGTTATATATCACCCTATCAGAGCATCAGTTGTCCTTATTTCGAAGAAATTCCTTTTACGGAGATGCTTTGGTGTGAAATTAGAATAACTAAGATGTACCTTACCTAACCCTTTTTACTTCAGATAAAATATAGCCACCGACAATCTATAAATTTTTTACTTTATTCAAGATTGAGGACTGAATATACATGTTATATTTAATTTAGTCGACAACATCTCTGTAAGTATAAGTCTTCACGTGCAAAAACTTATGTTGATTTATTGAAATCAGCATAAGAGTTTTTGACACGCTGGAGAAATATATCACCAAAGTTTCTAATACGTATATCTATATCTGTTCAACATAAAATACATTGTCATATTATTGCTGAAACTTTATTTATAGATACACACCTATAAACTGTTGTTTTTATATACATTTGGTATCTAAAAAAGAAACTATAAGATTTAAATGCAGAAAACTCAATACATCGATGCAATAGGTTGACATTGCGATTTACGTGTAAATTTTTTTAATATAATATTGAAAGATTATTGCATTGGATAGTTTCTGATGGTTATGATAAAGATAAAGTACTGAAGAGCTCGTATTTTGCTTCGGGCTGTCACCGTGTACGTTTCCTGCTCTTCCTTCCTCGACGTATTTCGAGTCTCAAGCAATGTAGACAATTATGAAAGAATTTATAAAATTATCATGATATATATTTGAATACCCAAGATGGTCGAGTGGTAGCAAGTCGGCTTATAAGTTTTTTAACGTGAGTTTGTGCCCAAAGTATGGACCATGGCCCCATATCCTGAAGCAGGCCTTTAACTAAGATGAAGGGCAGCGTGATGTTCTACAGTAGCGATCCCTAAATAGTATTCCGTTACGTTAAGTTAAATAGTTTTATGTATTTTGAGCGATTTTTAAATTAAGTATAGCAAATTTGTGGTGTCTTTATGTCACTTAACTGATTGTTCCGCCACACCGGGCCACCGCTAAGCCCGCGCCCCTAGACTAGAGCCCTAGTAACCCCCCGACCTAGTGGTATGAACCTCATAAGTTGAGCAAGTGGATAACATCCATTTCTCGTAAAAAAACAAAAAAAATGTTAATAGAATGTCCCCTCTGTGGGGCCCCACCATAATGTAATTACACATATTATTTATTTATGAACTACTGGGTTGGTAGGTACTTAAATATAAGTTAATTAGTTTCAGTGACAAAGGTATAGGTATCTCCTTAATTAACAACATCAGGACGGTTATGAGTTTTTGAGAGCAAATGAATAACCGGACTAAATCCTATTAAAAGAGTATGGGAAATGCAATACAATTTAATATAGTGTTCTCCTAGAGCTGGGAAGATGTACTCGCCACTTCCATGGATTGTCTTTGTTTCGTTTATATCTAACTTAAGCTCTCATATCACTCCTATGCAGCCCAATGAAACTTTCTTGAGATTTAATTTTAACATCAATTTATTGTATTTCCACCAAATAAGTCTATTAACAGATTTGGTTACGTATTTCAATATATAACATATATCATATCGTTGAATTAAGCTTTCATATTATCCTCGTGAAGCTGTTGCGATGTGCTCAATACATTTTATTCGTACTAACGAAGATTATAATCTTGAATGCTGGAATCATTTTACAGTGACAGTATCAACACGGAAAAAGACACATGAATCGTTTTTGCCGCACCCATGTTGCCAGAATGATTTCAATATACATACTTCAATATCAAATGGTCGCCAATGAAGGAAATTGCGTTAACTCACGACGTCCAATATTATTATTGAAAGGATTGAGCTTATCCAAAAATGCGGGAATGGCTTCTTATCATGTTATGAGATTACAATTTTTACCCCTTTAGCTGTGGTCTGTGTGTTAACATAATTAAGTTTTCCTTGTATTATATCTGATAAAGATATAGATAAAGGACATCATATTTAGCAGCAGTAATTTTTGTCACCCATAAATGAAACAACACTGTCATAAAGTGCAATATCGCGACGTACACAACTAGCGTTTGATAACCAACGAGACCCCCCCATGTGTACTATAGGAGGCGGTAAAAAATCTTCTTCCTTCTTCTCAAAGAGTTGCCGAAAAATATGATTTTTAGTGATACATATTTTATTTCCTTATTAAATAATTTACAATTGCATGTTATTTTATGGATTCATATTTATGTAATAGTTTAGTTATGAATTTTAATCATTAACATTAATTTTCACAATATATATCTACATATAAGTATATTTCTTTTTAACCATGTCCGATCCTAAGAAGATCATACGGCTCTCCACAGAGTGGAGGCTATGTTAACAGATTTTTTTTTCACAAGAAATGGATGTTAGCCACTTGCTCAACCTATAAGATCTATACTCTAATCCAAACACACATTGGAAAACAACATGTGAACTTGCTAGACCAGGGATTCAAACCCAGGACCCACAACATTATATGCTCACGCGGTAATCGCTCAGCCGTTATGGGTGGTATATTATATATATATATATTAAGTAAACTAATTATTATAATTTTAACATTTTATTCTGGCTGCGCAGCGACCCCCCCCCCCCCCCCCCCGACACTAAAGAGTTTGCCGTGGGCCCCAAAAGTCAATTTTTCGCCTCTGGCCCTAGCGACATATTCTGCGTCCTCGAAGGAAATAGTATTCCAGAGTTTGCTATGAACAAACGTCATTTACGACGATTCTAGCATATTATGTTAAAACGCTTTGAGGTTCAGTATGTTTACGCCATACAGAGTTAAGATAGTGATGGAGAGAAGAATGTCAATATACCATTAAAACATCACTGTACCTAACTCAACAACGTACATAACAATACATACATAGATATTATACCAAGTGGTTACAATCTTCGGCTGATGAAATATGTTACAGTGTATAAATTTCGCGATGTCAGCATACACTGTACATACACCTAGAGCTAATAACCACTCGCATATTGCCCACAATACAGCAGCGCCCCGACGCCTATTGAGTGCGATGCCGGCGTCGGTACGAGACGCCCCCTTGATAAGCTGTCAGAAGTACATCGGCGTCCGTGTACTCCATACATAATGCATGGCGACATGACAGACTTGACACTTATATCAGCTTTTTAGGTGAGTCTGCGACACGTTCATGGGACACCGGAGGAGCTTCATATTACAGAGGGTAGAGGGTGGTTGTAAGCTGTGATATCGGTTTAAAATAGGCAATCTTAGAGAAAATGTGTCAACGTAGCTCAGACATTTTTGTTAGGGATATTCTATAATGTACTTATCGACATATTTTTTTTTCAAAATTCAGAATAAATGTCGAATAAATTTAGTGTGGTTAAAAATATAATTAATAACATTTTTGTAAGTAGTAATCAATTTAAAGACGATAATTTTTTTCTGCTTCTGTGTATTTACTTATCAAAGTATAAACATCGAGAGTGGGTAGCCAAAATGGCGTAACGGGACTTTTGTGCGAAAATTAGTTACGTATGGAGTTATACCAGTTTAGAAGAGTAGTCGGCAAGTTTTTCAGACCTATGTGCCATATTTCGCATAAAATGGATATAATTTAAAAATATCAAGGAGTAAAAGAAAATTGTATTTATATTTTCAAGTGCATTTAATTGAAGTTTCTTAATTGCATAATATATTATAACAGTTGAATTAATGCCGTTTTTCAGCATGCAAAGATTCCCTATATTTATAATGAATCGAATATAATATATAGTGTAAACTTCCCTATGAAGAACAATCAGTATATTACAGTGAAATTATTCGGAAATATGTAACTATAACGTATATTTTATTATATTCTTAGTAACATAGTATACGTGTAATAGTTATGTCATGAAATGGCGTAAAGCGTCCTCCGAGAATACGCTCGCATACCCAAATTGGCTCATAAAAGTAGTTTAGCTTATTATACCGAACGTTTAACTTGAAATAAATTTCGGAATAAACTCTCTAAACTTGGCAACACATAAACCTTGGGATTAGCAGCTTAATCCCCCAAAGTCTGTCGTCAAATTATTTTCCTAGGTCCCAATCCGTTGGAGGAAGCAAAACGCAACCGCGTTTTCTCTTAAAGTTTATATTTTAATTATTACATACGCTAGCGTTAAATTCAATAGTGTGTCTGAAAATTACTTTTATGGATACGTATCGTGTGTAATTAGTAGCCATTTATAAGTATGATGTTGAAAAGCCGCATTATGTTTATTACTAGTAAAAGAATGAATAATTACAAGATAAAAATAACTTATTATGTACAACGTTTTTAAATTTTCTGTTGAATCATATAAACTTGACTTGACTAGATTAAACGATCAAAAAAAATTGTACTTGATAGAAATAATATCTACTGAAATGTCATATTGATTTCCATAGTAACGCACGTATATATTAATAATTTAATTGCTAGGACCCGAGATCCCTAGCAACCAATAATAGTGTTTTACTTTTTACGGATTTCTTCCGAAATAACTTTTCATACAATATAGAATTTACTTAAAATGAATTCAATTTTACTTAAAGATTGCTAAAAAGTTTTAAAAGAATGTATTGGCATCGTGTTATGATATATTCTAAAAGTTTCAAATGTCTAGCTAGTCGGGAAGTTAGTTAAAAATCGATTGCAAGATTTGTACTGGATAATCAACACCGGAAAAACAAGAATACGACCAAATAAAAATGTTGTAACATACATTATATGGGGACATGCTGATTAAAGGAATACAAGTAGGTACCTTCGTAGAAATGATGAATGTTAAATGAAAAAATGGCGTATCTTTCATACCACCCATCATGCGTCGAAAAGTATTTTAATCCTGTAATTCCTTTGTATTAAAGGTTCATATCATTTTATTCTTAACACTGAAACACATTCATTGAACTTGCGCGTATAAATAATTATTCTTATTATTTGTATTAGTTATCTACTTTAAGGTTTTCGGTCTAAACTAAACCATAATATATTCTTTTAAACACAAAATAATAATAAACATAAATATTTATCAATTTTTGTTATCCGATAGGTATAGCGTATAAATTACAAATTTTTAAAAATAATTTACAATCGCACATTGAACATTCAAGTATTCAACTTGGTTACCTATGCACCAGCACCCTCATTATCATCAGCAACTCGCTTATTCTTATAATGTTCAATATTTTCACGGTTATTTGTTATCGTAATACTTAGAGATTTCTGGGTTTTTACCGTGTGTACTTCTTCCTTCGTTTCGCTTATTCTTCTCTTGCTCCGGTATTCTATCTAAGGCTTTAGACTAAGCCACTTATGGAGGTTGCGTAGCCAACAGGATCTCATTCTATCTACCCCTTTGTCCTTCGACATATTCCATCCCTGTATTATTAGTTGGGTTAAATCGCGTTCCTCATGGCGAAAATTGTGTCGGAAGTATGATGCTTCTCTACGTTTTATCCTTAGTTATAAATTCTCTTGGCTTGTCTTAAAACCTCCATATGACGTGATCGACTAAGGAAATAATGACCATCGTACGCTGATGCCCGATACAGTCATCTTTGAAGTGCAAGTTTTAATTCCGTTATGTCATAAAGTCTTCCGACTACATGGAAGGATCGAAGAATTTTAATTGTCACGAAAATTATACCTGTACAAACTTATTGTTCTCATAAGTTGTCTCCATATTTTTATGAGTCATGGACCCTAGGGGCAATTGAGTAGAAGGTAATTCATGTCTTCGAGATGTGATGTTGGTGCCGAATGCATCGTATTTCTTAGTCAGAGCACACGACGAACCAATCAATCATCTAGATTCTAGATCTTCCAGATAAAGGAACAGCTCTCCACAATATATCTGAGACGCACTCTATATTTATTTAAAAATATTATTCGGTACGAACCGGATAACCTGGATAGACTGGTGGTTTTGCGTAGTCTATAAGCAAGGCGAAGCAAATGAAGAGCGTCGGTGAGTTGGAGCGACCAAGTAAAAGAGGTTACTGTGGGCAGCCTTCACTCCGCCCTGAGAGACGCAGAGGACGTGGGGTGGAGAATCTTAGTACCTCAGAAGATGACTGAATAATTTCAGGATGGTCGCAATCATCAGCCATGAGAGAATGAAATACGAAAAAGGTAGTATAATAAGGATACAGTAGCTTAATTGAGTATGTATGTAGTTAGCATAGTAGGTAATTAATTGTCTTTTGAAGAATATATGGCCATCCTCCACGACTACTGATGACATACACATTGTAATATAAACTCACCTTTATCCGGTCTACAATTTGTTGATTCCATAATTTTGAATAATGGGGTTGCAATAAAAAACATCAACTTACCTGAAAGCAAGAGAAAAAACAAATAATTAATAAAAGGAAAATCACATTTCTTCTATTTATTTATTTTGACACTATTGTTACACACGATAAATAACGTGGAATCATTATTTGGTGGTAATATATTTAACATAAGATTTTTTTATTGAGCATAATTGAGTTCTTGTTCTAATTACGTAGGTCGTAGGACATTGCGATTTTTAAATAAAAGTGAAATTAATACTATAACGTAGGCCGCAGATACTACTAACATTTGAATATATATATATATATACTTACAAGGAATGTACTGAAAGAATAAACCCCTTAAAATAGTAAACAAGGATACCGATAGATTAGTAGAAATGTAGGGATAAGATTTTTGGTTAAAAAAACTCGGTATTTAACGCTTCACATTTACTTTTGCATTATTTACCTATTTAAAAACACGACTTCTACTTTCCTTGTTTGGTTATTTAGAATATTATAGACCTTATTCACTTATGTTAATGTTATTATTATTAAGCCAGCCGAATCCGGGATATATACTATCTTTGATACCATATCGGCCGCAACTTGAATGACACTGGATACTAAATAAATTTTGACGCCAATCATTCAAAATATTAATTAGGTGAGATTATTTTGAGAAAATAAATACATTTAAATTTAAAATATTTGTATCATTTTTTTAGCTGTACATTAAATATATTAATATTATATAATTTAGAAAAACACTAACTGAGAGAGTATATCACAACCAATAGAAAAAACTTTTTTGAAAAAAATTAATCCAACCGGTCGGGAATCGAACCCGGCATCTCCAACGGGTAAACGCCCCAAACTCGTCGCATTCAGCCATTATGCTACGGAAGACATACTAATGACGACAAATATTTAAGCTATTAGCTATTAAATACCTACCACTCAGCGCTCTTCGAAATCATGTTACTTCGGCAATCGATTTTTGTTTATTAAATCAAAGTAGGTAGCTATTTTACTATTACAAAGATTACTAACCGACGTCTAGGAATTTCTCCAATATTTTTAAGCAACTTCTTGTACTTGCTAATAATTTTTAATTAACTATTTCTTTTATTCAAACGAATAATTCACAAGATTTAAGAATATATCATTCTGATTATTGAACATTATATAATTTAGAAAAACACTAACTGAGAGAGTATATCACAACCAATAGAAAAAACTTTTTTGAAAAAAGTAAGCCAACCGGTTGGGAATCGAACCGGCATCTCCAACGGGTAAACGCCCCAAACTCGTCTCATTCAGCCATTATGCTACGGAAGACATACTAATGACGACAAATATTTAAGCTATTGGCTATTAAATTAAATGGCTGAATGCGACGAGTTTGGGGCGTTTACCCATTAGAGATGCCGGCTTCGATTCCCGACCGGTTGGCTTAATTTTTTTCAAAAAAGTTTTTTCTATTGGTTGTGATATACTCTCTCAGTTAGTGTTTTTCTAAATTATATAATGTTCAATAATCAGAATGATATATTCTTAAATCTTGTGAATTATTCGTTTGAATAAAAGAAATAGTTAATTAAAAATATATTAATGTTTTTCTTCTGTCAATACGTCCATGTTTTTACCGATCCAGATATTCCAGGATTGCAATCCCTAGTAGGTAAAATTCATACTAAGTTTGGACATTTTAGCGGTGTGTTCAATCCGGTTAATCCCATTACAAATGTGTATGACCACAAGTGGGCCGTACATAATCCATTAGCTGCGTTAGCTATCCCGAATTCAATTTGAAAAATAATACATACTGTAATGTACCATTAAAACGATACAATAATATTATAGATATTATATACTTACCAAATTACTAATTAAAATTAAATTGAGAAAAGTCAACTACTTTCTCGTCCAGAAATAGTGTTATAGTTTTTCACATACATAACTGTTGTACTGAGTGCATTTATATAAACTATAATAAAATGCATTATTTTGTAAAAAAATTCAGAAACCCACATAAGTATTTATTAGAAAAAAGTTAGACTGAGTGGGAACACAATTTTCTCTTCATTATATTATGGTATTATGCTAAAATAAGGGCGTAAATCATTATAAACCTGACTAGACGGTAACAATAATTCGATTAGTAATATCAATTATTACCTTAATTGACTACAAAACTGATGACCGGATAACCATTCAATACGTGGAATTTGAAGTAAGGAATACTTGCCTGCCTCTGATACAACTTATTAGTAATAATTCACATGAACCATAGATGGATCAATAGCTTAAGCTTAAAGGCTAGATTTTTCTAGGGTATTTTTTAATGACTGCATTTTCTACGATAAAACTTTCTTAAATCTTGTGTGTATTTAGCACAATAAAATGAGAATACATAATATAACATTTTTACCAACATTGCTAGTGTTAACGACGGATGGTATATTATGTAAAAATGGAAAACGAGTGAATTTTTAGGTTCTTGAGCCCCATTCAGAATCCAAGATTTCGGACTTGAGGATAAGTTGCCGAAAAGCATGACTTAACTATAGACTATACTGACTATCAGTGGCGAAGACTCCATACTAGGCGATTATTTGAAACCTACCTTCTTAAGAAAATATTTTTTAAATGCATATTGACTTATTTATATAATCACTTGATTATATATTCTATAAAATAATTTATTTTGCCAATGAGAGATACCGTATGTGTAGGGATGTATTACACAGATAACTACAAAACAATCTGCATACCACAGCGCGCCATCTGTGTTGACGTAAATAAAGGTCGGATTATGTTTCAAATAATTCTCAATTTTTTTAATATGGACTTTACGTCACGTAGCCCCGCCCAGTCTATCAAATTGTATGAACTAAGGTAAGCTCCGATCGCACAGCCAAAAACCATTTTAGGTCGAACGAGAGTGAGAAAATAATTAATAATTTATATGGTGTTTAATCAAATATTACTAAATATAGACTGTTTTTTAAAATAAAAAGAACTTTGTATAGGTACTTGTTTTGAAAAAATACGTACTTAATTTAAACTGATCGCTTAATTTTATGTCGTTAGTGAGTTTTTGAAGTTTCATTAAATTATTGTGTACCTATTCATTAGTAGTAATATCGTATTATCTTCTTATTTCTCGTAAGTATACCTGACAAATGTGTTCTTTTTATCAGATCTACACAGCCTACCTCATTGCAAAAGTCACCCTTCGCCACTGCTGACTATAGAGTTAAGGAATCCTTAACCATAGACTACTTTTGTTAGGAACACGCCCCCTGCTGTATTATCATTTACCACTGACAGCTGCTGTCAAAATAAATTCGCGTGTCTATGAAACAGTCCATACACTCATATTCATTTAACAATTTATCTCAATATGGATATTGATAATGTTAATTCGTTAGCATGTACATGCAGAATATTATTTTACTTTTTATACACCAGTCCGCAGAAATACAAGATGCCAGACATCATGACACTGGACGCTAGTGCTACCATGTTAAAAAAAAATATCTTGCGGTGCCTGTGAAATCACGTATAATGACTGATAACGGAAACATAAGAGTATTATAAATCAATATTAATTATGTATTTATAGTTATTGCATTTATAAAGTGCAGTTGTCATATTTTTGTCATCGTTTAACAATTACAAAATAATTTACCTAAACTATAGGAAAGAGAATTTTGAAATATGGTATTATTTTCAATAAAAAAAACGAACGAAGCTTTTAAGACAAGGTGAACCATAGACAACATGATCCTTAACTAAGGACATGTTTCTGCATAGTGTTTTCTGCTAAGGAAATTTTAGTTATGATAAATGTTTCTGCATTCCGCTCTTAGATCGCCTGTGAGACGTCCATAGTTATTACGCATCATATATTTTTATTCCAAATTATTTATGTGTAAATTGGAATTCTACTTTGCCGCCTATGTGAGTAACACGGTGAGTAAGTATGACACGATATTTATGCGAACTAGACAAAATTTAAAAAAAATTAAAAACAAATCATTGTTCAGAAATAGGACACGCACTACCCTATTTCACCAAAACGATCCAAGTTGTGGTTTTATGCATTCTATTGTGAATTCTCGTAGAACACCTGACACGATCGAAAGAACATGGTTCGGAATCACTGCATTAATAACTTGTTTCACAGGTCAAACAAGGAAAATACACAAGGTACCCTTCTCGACAGTTGTTATTATATGGTACCTATTCATCATCCGTAAATTCTCATATACCTACGCTATATTAGGCTATGGCAAGCTTAATAGGATTTATGGTGATGAGTCCGGGAAAGCGAAATAAAGCGACAACAAAAAAACTCCGAATTCGTTTGGTGGACATTAAGCCGTGGAATTACGTAACACCACTCACTTGAGAATTTTGGTTTATTTCGCCGTCCAACTCTCTATCTACCAATTCGTAAAATTTAAAGGAAATATTTTGGGCTTTAAATAGACAAAGCACAAATATGACGCACATGAAAGTGAGACTGCAAGAATGTTACTAATACCAATGATCAAATAAAAGTATCGTCCCCACCTGTCAAAAACTACAAACGTTTCAATGGTTTTTTTTTTTAAATACACTCAAACATACAAACTCATAGATTATTAAATGTAGTTTATTTTAGGATATTTCCAAGATGAATCATGAATTAATTAAAATGAGTCACAGTATGCAGTACGAGTTTCACATAACATCCTACTCCTGAATCTGGAGCCATTTCATTGGCTTTGATGGGACACTTTCAACTGATTCAAAATACATATAGGTACAATCTGACAGCTTTTTGTAGCAGTTGACATTGTCTCACTCATTGAATCAGACAAAATCGATTTAGACGATTATTGAATCATAATATTGTCGCATAGGTAACTAATAAATACAATATTATTTTAATTGCTATGTACAGTCTTTCCACCAAAAATTAATTGATAATTAAAAGTTAAAACCATTAAAATGATGATAATACATTTCGTATTTATAACAGTCAAGGTGTGCAGTAAATAAATTTTAATAAAATACCTACTACCTTTCAATCGTAAAAAAATATGTTCCCGGATGTTTTTCTCTTTAATAGTTTTATATGTCAATTCTTGGTGGAAAGACATTGTAGCAATTAAAATCCACTGTAAATTCAATGTAATTATTATTTTGTTTAAATGATAAACGAGTAAATTAATTGCTACGTCCGTTTTCATATTCAATTCGAGCAATTTTAGAATATCCGTTAGTTAAAATTGTGTAATCTACATAAATTATGAGGAATTAAACAAGCAATGAGATTTAAATAAAATAAAAAATCGAATTAAAATAGACAAACATGAAACAAAAATAGTTATTTTTCAATTATGACCGGAGTAAGGTAGTTGCATTAATCATTACAATATAATCATAAAGATAAAATTTAAAATAACAAAAACAATAGCCCGATAATAAATAAATATCCATACCCTATGCTGCAACTGGGAAATAAAATGAAATAATTATACAGTTCATTATTTAATTAATTACAAGTTAAACAAAGCTTTAAAGCTCTGAAACGACAATGAAAAAATACATCGAGAGAAAGTTTATTTTAAAACAAAACGGAACAATTATGCGGGTCGCACAATGCCAGGGGGAAATTTTTGAAATCTAGTTTTTTGGGAGAAAAAAAAACTTTTCGGGTATAATTTGATTATGGTAATACGGAGGCTGTCTTGAATAAGGCTATTGTATTTTTACAGTTGCGAGCTTTTTTTGTTAATTAGTGTAATGAAGCAGTAGAGAATCGAGGGACTTAAATTAAAGCGATACTAAATAAAAATTTGACTTCCATGGAGTGTTATAAGAAAACTTCCTCGTTTCCATTATGTAACTACATAATATGTGTATGTGTATAAGTACCATCTAATTATGAAAACGTCTTCGATTTCAGAAAAAATAAATTTTAGACCCATGGATAATCAAGAAATTCTCCACACACCTCCAAAACATTCGTAAACTGTTTTGCAGGTCTCCTATTAGCAAAGTTTATTAACAAGGCGACACGATATCACGTAAACTATTCGGCGCTGCCTAGATACCTACTCTAAAAGACTATCTAGCAACCAGAATGGAATGAATAGAGGGATTAACGGAAAATACTTGAGTGATATGATATTGACACTAAACTTATACAAAATAGTAGAAAAGAAGACCGAAAAATCTCCAGAATAGAATAAGGAATTGGAAATATAAATCACAAATAGGTTAAAAGATACATGTCTTACTAACGAAAATAATGACGCAAAAGCAATCCTCATCAATGGCACTTAAATCGGACGTATCAATAACTGTGTCTATCTCTAGCAACACCGGTATAATCAAAAAGAGGCTACTTAGCTCATTCGGCGTAATTTCATGTAGGGTAGAGTATGGTTAACTGGGCTCACTTTTTGTTTTGCATTTTTTATAATTTTATTTACCATAGGAATTAACTGATTTTTTCATAAACAAACTTAATTAGCCATGGTTGATAAGATTTTCAATGTAGTTATTTCAAAGACGTAAAAAAACATAAAATAGTGAAAAGGGGAAACCTGCCCTTTAACTGGGCCTCATGGGTAGGTTAACTGAACATATTTCGATAATCTATTATGTTAGTACTTATAGTGAATTTTAGTTAGTAGTTTGAATAAAAAAGTTACTGTTGAAATATAATATATATTTTATTATTATTATAGTAATACAGGTAATGTTAATAAAAATTAAATCTATTTAATTCCTTCACTTCAAATGATAATAACCCTGCAAATCTTGATGTTTTAGCTATAATTTTGAGGGCAGTAGTAACTTAATTCGATGATCTGTAATAAAACACACTTATTAATTATTTGAAAATGTTAAATAATCAATAAATAAAATTACATGCACGGCAGATGAAGTAAGCAGGGCCCAGTTAACCCAGCCCTAACACTGCCCAGTTTACCCCGAAGGCCATTATTTGATAATAAACAAATTTCAAGTTTAAAAGCTTACCTTTTCTCCTGATATAATACGAATTCAGATGACTTTTGCAAGATGATACGGGCGTAAAAATAATGTTTAATAGAGTTTTAACTTGTTTAAATATGAAATTACTGAGGAGCAAAATTATACCTACTACAACCAACACTTTTGACATTATTTGATGATGTAATGACACATTGTTATATTTTACTGCTATGCTTTAGGAACATAACGTCATTTGGGATCCAATGGCCAAACTAAAAATAGTGTTCTTTAAAATTCTCATTTAAATTACCATATTATTTGAAATAACTAGTAAACCTGCCCTTCCCATTTAACCTCACTCTACCCTACTAATGTTTATATTTACTCTTTATAGATAGGTACTCTTTGAATACTGTTTTTCTAATATGTACTGCTTGTATTTTTTTCTTTTTCATATTACGAGTATCATCTTGTGAACGTCTTGAACTTGTAACATTTACTAATTTACTGTATTAAATAAAATATATATTTGAATAATATAATATACACGACGGCATTGGTCTACCAGTGGTCATGTATGCACGTGAAACATAGATCGTTAATGTAAGAAAAATCCCAAAACTACGAGTAGGTAGCGAAACGTGGCAGAGAAAGGTGCATGTTCGTGCATCACGCGAAGGAAGCACAAAATAAGCGACACCAGAATGATGAAATTGCAATGTACCAGATTGTCGTTTGGCTAGTGGATAACTGATAGACAAATGCAGTCAGACAGTGGTAAATAAGAAGCATTGAACGACCACATGGTCACTCTAACACCCGCTATATCGACACAATCACTAAGAAGGAGCTAGAAGAGATCTTCATCCAGTAGTGTATCAACTCAGGTTGCTGATGGTGATAATATAGAATACTGTAATTATGCAACACTTATGTATAAAAAAATACGTATTATAACTAATTACAAAATATTTAAAGGGTTCATAAAAACCAAAGAAAATGAGTTGAATCATATTTAAGTAAAATACATGAGAATAAGATGTTTTAAAAAATAGTACAAGGAACTACAGTGAATATATTTTAAAAACATTAAACAAGTCACCTAAACTGACCCACATATTGTAAGTGGAATATATCTGAAGCAATTTGATTGAACACCGTTATCACACTCCTAATTAATTGGTAGTTAGATCTGCACCTTGGGAGAATAAACAAATGCTACCGATTTCCATCACCTACAGATTATAACTACGATGTGTCGATTTGCGTGAGTCCTTTCACTAATTATTATATTAAGTAGGTATATACTTATTAACTATTGTGAATAATAGAATTTCGTAATTAAATAATTTCTTAACAAAGATTTTTGTAAATTGTAAAATAATTGAGCCATTTATGATTCTTCACAACGACATTAAGTCACTAATTTTTAAAAACTCAAACAGCACGTTTATGAATTAAAAATTCCAAGCCAAGACAGAATGATATGGTATACGTATTGTGTTAAGGCATAAGTGTTCTTTTTTTCGCACAACAGTGTCATACTTTCATTTAAGTACTTTATCTATGTATATTATTATTTACCTCGACAGAGAAATTTATTTCTACTTCAATACACAGTAAACGTTAAATGATGTTAAATTAATACTTGTTTGATTTCGAGTCTACGGTACATCTATGACACGTATCCACATATTCGAGTACCTATCCCAAGGAATTGAATTATATCAATACGTTCATATGACAATAATTATTGTACAATTGCTAATAGTGTACGATGTTCTAATTAATTAAATTGAACGAAATACAGAATGTTTATCAGAATGTCTACAACTTTTCATCTCGATTCGTTTGGCGGTAGATTGTAGAGTAGATTTCTCAGGAATTAATAACAATACATCAGTGGCAATGTTGAGATTGATCAAATGATGTGATGTGATCAAAGGACATTTGAATTTTATCAATCGATTCAATCGTCACGTCAATCAGATGACAGCCCATCTCAACATCCAATGGGAGGGATGTCTCCAATCAATGTCATGTACAGGGTTGCCACAAAGATATACACACAGATATACGAGACTACCAATTATAACCAAGTACATATACAACATTACGTATATTGTGTATGTATTCGAAAATTTACTAGATTAGTTTCATGCGATGATTGTAATATGACTTAATCATAAAAAATACTGTGAAAATAATCATTTATGACTTAACACAAAACAACTGTCAATTTGTTATATTTATTAAATAATAAATGAATTGTCTAAGATTCTGTCCTACGATAAGGCGGATCACGCAATCTCTCATCAGATTGAAAGCTAAGAAGCTAAGGTAGATCTAAACCGGCCACGTGCTACGGATACCTCAAGAGAGCATCAAATCTGATAGACCAACTGAATTGCGCTATACAGCGGAGATATGGAATGCTGGCATGACCAGAGAGTACATACTGGCGAGCGACCGGGATTTTTGGAGGCACCGCGCCGTATGGTGTCCATATGTTTCAAATTGGAGCGGAGATAGATTTAGTAATAAAATAAAATCTATGAGCACACAATTCGACTAAATAATTGTGAGTGACTACCAAAAAACATTTTGAAATAAAATATTTCCATTGATCTTAAATACAATTTGCCACACAATTAATGTTAAAAAAGACATTTAACCAAAATTAAATAAATGATGCATATTAATAGATTCAATCTCCTTTGATTTACACACAATGCTGTGACAAGACTTACCAACGACATTGCTGAAAAATAGCTATCCAGGGAACTCAGAAATAATGGGAACTGAAATACACAATGGGTAAGGCGATAGCAGGTAACCGACTCGAGTAAGGAAGAATTCGGGTTAAACTTACACACGTGTCTAGAATACGTTTTACGTCGAATACTGAAAACTGCTCTCGGTTTATGCATTTACGCTCATTTAATGTTGGTGTATTACACACACTATTGCACGTGCATAATGCGTGCTTCATTTTCGTAGGACACTCACACATTCAAAAGCCTGCTTCACCATGCGGCGTATTGAATATAGCCTATTGGTATTATATTTATTATCAGCTGATCTGTGTAGCTATCATATATATCAAAACATATCCATTTATCATATTTGGTAAATTTTAGTTCGAGGTGAATTTTAACTTTGGCTGGTAATACTATAATGCAGGCCACATAATGCAAAGCCATATATTACGTTTTTTGCGTTAAACTTGTATAGGTAATATGGACAAAAGGCTGCTAAAAGAATGCAGAGCTAAGGACACCGGAATTCCTTGTGGTAACCCTGTTTGATTATTCGTCGGCAGATTCCATAAAAGACAAAACCGGGGACGATGTCTCCTTAATTTGGAGACAGATGTCAGCGTAATGGACAGCCCTAATTGGAAGAAAAGACCCAATACTTTCGGCGTCTTTATTTCTCGTTTGTTTGCGGTTTACTCACAGGGTGAATATGAAATAACGTTACGACCGATATTCAAAAAAGAAGAAAAAATTAAAAATTGGGTGATATTTGAAGATTGAATGACATGTTTAAAATGTAAGAGTGAATGAAATAAATAGGTATACGAAATATGCTACTTTATGAGGTGTAATAAATTTTGCATAATAATAATATAATAATCGGTGATGCAAGTTTAGTATTTTGTAAGGGGCATATTTAAAAATTATTTATTAATTCTGGATAAACACACATCGCAATGCACAGAAACGCCAATGGCCGGCCTTCTTTCTCCCTTATGGGACTCAAATTCGCAAGAATCCGACTAAAACTGACCAAACAAATAAAAAGAGCAAACTGAAATATAACTACCTAGTTATTTTTTAAAATGCCATTTCGTGCTTAAGGCCATGCATTAGTTGAGGCACGGTCTAAAAAGATCGTCGCTAGGCGATGCGCGGATTGCGGGTGGCGGGTGAAAATGACGCCTGTCAAACGAAATATTAATTGTCATATAAATCCAACATACGTCCATTTTATGTTCTGTTTATTGTTCTATTAGTAACAATAATAATATATTCATTGACATGTTTTCTTTTTAAAGTAAATGGGTAACGTTTTTAGTCATCTTTACACGATTTTAGAATTAATTGACCCGTCGCCATCACGCAGCAAAGTGACGTGTTCCCGGGTCAACATTCTTTCAGTGAATTCGTCGAAATTTCGTCGCGCGTACAGTTGAAAATTATTTGGCGTTTCACTGATGCGTCACCTTAAATAAAATACCCTAAGGATAAGATAACATAAATTACGATATGTATTTATTTAATCAGAGCTTGAAAACGTACACAATTTTAGAGGCACTAATTTAACACCGATAATGTTCCCGAAGTAAAAGAACCATTCAATATGCTCACTCTTCTTCCATCGTACGCGAGTCTTGTTCAACCAATGTATGCCACCAGTGCCATGTATGAATGCCGGTACATGGACCATTAAAGTAAACGATATACAAAATCTTAAAAGTAGCGTAGTGGCATGGAAAGGTGCATGTTGGTCAGAATAAAGAAAAAAGCACAAGGAAAACTAATCGATAAACTAAGTGAGAGGTCACCAAGCTGATAAAATGGCAAATGGGCCGGGCATATTAATTGGCGAGTAGAAAAACAATAGCAATATGCAATAATATAATATAGTACTTAGTGCACAAGTGACACTAAGCGACTGCACGAA
Organism: Rhyacophila brunnea; assembly: GCF_057557595.1. Classification (NCBI taxonomy): domain Eukaryota; kingdom Metazoa; phylum Arthropoda; class Insecta; order Trichoptera; family Rhyacophilidae; genus Rhyacophila; species Rhyacophila brunnea. Next base: position 39,883,103 of record NW_028232752.1, read on the forward strand.
CTCGACAGACAAACTCGATAGGTTTAGTGCGCGGTAGCAAATAAATAGGGCAAATAAATAGCAAACAAATAAAAAACAAACTAAACATAGTAGAAAAATCTAAGCGACCCAGCAGTGGGGCGAATACGGCTGATGATTATGATAAGCTATAAGATAAATTGGCAGCAATATTTCATAATTACCCTGTACGTCGATGAAAAGAATAATTATTTCATTTAGACCAACTGTATTTTTTGCTGCATTTAGTTTCAAAGATAATGAGTGGGTACGTTTACTTTTACGGTCGAATACACAAGATTTAACAATTATTAAGCAATTTGCGAAGATTCGATATTATTATATATCGAATCTGTTTTTTAATCGTCGTGAGAGAAAAGTTTAGACTTGAAAAGGCAGTATTGGAGACCAATAAAATTTACAACTATAAAAAATGTTTAAATCTCGAAAAGCATGTTTTTCATCTATCATACTAAATCTATTCATCACCTTTTGTGATGTAAAGAAAGAGAAGCCTTCTTCGTTGTAATAGGTGTGCAACATGGCCCACGTATATTGAAGCGCGGCCCTAGGCCAGGATCATTTTCGGGGTCCCCTACCTATCGCACGAGTTAAAAACAGTGTGACGCTATACAGAAACGTTTTCCAAATGGTGTTCCAGGTAAAATTAAGGGTGTTCAGTGCATTTTTAACGATTTTTTGTATTTTTCAATAAATCCACTCGAATTATAAAGGTTTCGAATATGGCCATACAATAATCAAAATTTGCATCACACAATCACATATTTTAAAATATTAATATCCTTAAAGTAAAATAGCGCCGCAGGCGAATATTTTGCCATTAAAGCAAATTTGTGATGTGTGTTCATCTCACTCATAAGGTAGACACACCACGCGGAGCCCCCCATAGCCTGGGCCATCTCTTGTGGGGGCCATGGTTGTGCACTAGCATGTAGATTCCTATTTTGAATATTCTATAATATAATGTTATTTCGGTCGGGCCTAGATGAGAAATGACCTTCTTTCTCGCCGTGTGATGCAATAAACTCAGTATGTGCTAAATAATTGGATATTGCAAAAACCAGTCCAATACAGACGATCTGTCGTAAGAAAAATGTAGTAAGTAACTTCTTTCCTTTCAATCGACACATGGGGCACTCCCAGAGGACGTGATTGGCGACATGCTAATCCACCATATATGCATGGTGGGATTCTATTAGCCGAGTGTGACGGAGCTTAGTGGTAAAACCAATGTGGTATACACAAAACTTTAATAAGTTTCTTTCAAAACCATTAAACTGAAGTTCCCCAACGTAAACGCCGATTCGATTAGTAAATAAGTTATTTAGATGTACAATAATATGTGAATCAGACTTTACGGAAATTCGCAATAGGACAGCTGAGGATTAATCCCCGTAAATGTCACATTAGCAACAACAACGGAAATTCAACAGATACTAACACAATGAATGGAGAGAGCGTTGCCCCATATTTTAGCATTAGTCAAGTAAAGACCATGCCGAATTTTAATTCCGACCCATAGAGCGAATTTTGAAACGGCAGACAAAGCGTGAAATATTACGCGCTTAGATTCCGAGAAGACAAATTAATTCTACAATGAGTGTTAAATCGAGCGGATTCAAAAGAGCGTGAGCCCATAAATTAATGCTCCAAAAATTATTTAAATGAAATTGATCAATTGATACACTCTCGGTTGGGAACTTAAGTGAAAATCCATTGTTTATATAGTGTTATTGACTGATTTTAAATAGTCGTAATATTATTATAGTGTAATTAATATACAAGATATACCACGAAACGCTTTTAGGGAAATTCGTATAGGATTTACGCGGTCATGGGTTCAGAGTCTAAACTTTTGTCATTTAAGAAAAATTTTGCTGTTTAGATGGCATGCAACGGTGCGCTGCATACGAAGTTATATTTGGCTATTGCGGAGTCTTCACGTAAACCGAACCGGAGAAAATGTACTAGATTTTCTAGTTCTAGTTTATTGAATAAATTGTTTCAAAAAGCGGTGGTAAAAAAATCGAGGGAGAGAAATGTGGTGGTTAACCTACCAGAGTATCAGTAGGTAGTGGTATTAATTATTGATCGTGTCACGAACTATAGACATTGAATAACAAACATTTATATTGGGAGTAACTAGCCAGGTGGTAGGTACGTACCTAACAACATATTATAATAATATGTATAGGTATGTACTGTGTGTGCTAAGAGAGATCTTTTTCATTGTACTAAACATTTGTCAATTATTGATAATCATATCATGATATTCAATAGAGTATTATATAATTATAGAATATGTACCTATATTAGGTACCAATATGCCCATTGTTGGACGAGTAGATATTTTTATTATGAATAGGAAAATTATGTTAAATTATTACAACTATATGGACATAAAAAAGATAAATACTGTGACGCAAAATTTAGAATGATGGGTTAATGAAACCGAAACCAAAACGGTTAGAATGTGTATAGTCTCAATACTAATGTTTTTTTATGGACGAGGAATGATCAACATAATAAATGTTTGTTTGAGTAATTATGAAATCATTGATATGAAAGAATTTTTTTTTCACGTATTTTGAATGTTCTTTATATATACATATATAAAAAATACATACCTACATCTATCTCGGACAACGAGTGTCTATAGATGGATGTATATTTGGTGAAAATGTTCGTAAAGTAAAGATAGGCTGGAGTGCTTTTGGCCGCCTGAATAATGTCTTTAAAAGTGACCTCCCACTGTGCCTAAAGCGCAGTGTTCAACCAGTGTGTGCTTCCCGTAATCACATATGCTTGTGAAACATGGACCCTAAGTAAAAGAGAGATCCAGAAACTTAGAGTAGCACAACGCGGTATGGAGAGATACATTCTGGGCATTACGCGAAAGGACAAAAAGAGGAATGAGTGGATAAGGGAACAGACAAGGGTTTGCAATGTAATAGTTTTCTAAAAACCTCAAATGGAAATGGGCTGAACACAGCTCGAAGAAAGGACAATCGTTGGAGAAATTCAGTCATCCAGTGGTATCCAAGAGGTACAAAACGTCCGCAAGGTAGTCCTAGATGCCGCTGGATCGATTTGGGATTTGGATTAGTATCAACATCAACTCGTTTAAATAAGTATTATCACTATCACCGTTACAGGGTACAAAAATACAAATGATAATAGTAACATGAATCGCTATTGATTTTAATTAATGTCGATTGAATTCCAACACACGGCGAAAGCACCGATCGCAATGATGCGGGAATGTTTTCAGTGTTTTTAAAATCGGTTTCTGAACGCATCAGGCATCATTAGGCAAACCAAACGAGTGAGATCGTTTATCGAGCGTGATCTGAAAACGTTCCCAGACAGCGGAATAACGGTAACGGACACACAATACAAAACAATCTACGAGAGCTGTCTCACAGGGAGTGTTTTTGAAGATTATATTTATATTATTATAAATTTTATAATATTATTATAAAAATGTTAGATTGTATTGGAAAGGGTGCCGTAGGTAGGCAAATGTTTATGGAAACGACATCAAATTTAATATATGAACCTACAGAACAATACTTATTAAATAGTATTATCATTCACCATATCAAATATATATACCTACGATGATCAATCAAAGTAGGAATGAAATTACGAGGTGAGAACTAGTGCCATCTATGGATGATAAAAAGGTAATATTAGTCTGTAATCGAGTGTACGCAAACAAAATATGTACGAAAACAGCTAAGTATTATTATGAGAAAGATTCAGCAGTATATCGTGGGTATTCTGCGAAAAAGCAAAATTTTGCTGTTTTGACTTAATGATGAGGTAATCTTATTAAGAGTACGCTCTATAGTCTACAAAAACCCACACTTTCATATCTATAAAACTGGCGAAGATAATTTATGTTATAAGTCAAAAAGACATACATCTATTCAGAGAAAAGGCACTAAATGGACTTAGTGCATTTGCTTCTCTCATTCTCAGGCTATATTCACAAAATTCTAGCAATATCTCAGAAAGGAATTTGCCTTTTATATATATAAAATAAGTTAAGACCGTCCAAACTTTCAAACTCGATTATCTCAAAACTAGTATTTTTGACTTAATGCTTATTCGCAGTATACCCACGATATATTATAATATGTACATTACTATTTAAAATCAACTGAATATTTTTCGTTTGTTACAATCATTTGTCTTCGTTCAAGAGCCAATTTTCGCCAATTAGGTAAATACTTGTAGTATATTACCCACTGTTGGTACACATTTAATAAATAACCGAGCAAAAAAAAATAGATAGCCAACAACAAATCAAAATAAATATACATTAGATAGGTATGATGATATCACAGATGTAAAAAGAAAGTATCTAGTTTTTATTCTTTTTTCTACAGTTCGAGAATATCGTTTTTTATTTACTTCATGACCATATACCCGTTTTAAATCCTTTTAAGTAGTTTGATAGAATAATCGTAAGTTAAGAACTACTGAGCTCTTTATCATCCATAATATAACGCGAAGCACTTTTACCACAAGATAAAATCATAAATTATCTATAATAAAATGGTGACTGTAAACATAAAAAAAATGTAAATATAATTTATAACGATAAAAAAAGGTTCCTAGATACCTATTAAAATCAAACACAACAATTGTTTAGGTACATCAATACAACTCATAATATTAAAAAAGAAAACTACAGTACCTCGGTCACATTATGAAAAGATTAAATAAAGTACATCATTCCCCAACGTATTATCCGAGGAAAGATGAATAGTAGGTATATGTAGCTGAAGACGACGCCGTTTTTCGTGACTGAAGGACTTCCGTGATTGGTACTACCGCAGCTCTACCGATCTGTTCCGGGGAACAATGTTATAGCGAAGATCGCCATGATGGTGACCGACCTCCGGAAGCAGATGGCAAGATAAGGAAAAGATCATAATAGTGTCTACTGTTTAAATGGCAAAATTATCATCATCATACGGGGTTGATTCACTACTAAATGTATGCAGTTTCTTCCACATTTATTGCCTCCCTATTAAAAAATATGTATTCAGTACACATATTGAGCGATACGGAATATTGTAACTGGTAGGTACCGATATGTTTAGCGATTCAAGGATAAAAAAACAGCTTTATGAATTAATGTCTACGAGTAAATTTATATTTCCATTAAACCCGGTATGAAATTTATTAACGTAACTATTTAATATTATATAATCGACCGATCGCCACGTAAAAAAATGCATTGCCGTAGATGGCTTAAAATCGTTCTGGGGTAACGAAAAAAAATCGCGTTCGGCCTTCGCGGTGGAAAAATCACTAGACCGAGATAGGTAGGTATACCTCGCGAAACGCTAATCCAGCGCTTTTCAATTTAATATATACGAGGGTGGGTCAATAAATCCTTAGAAAAGCCGACAGGTGGCGCGACTAGTACTGTAAGCGGTTTGTTTTCATGCAGCGGCACTATCGATTCAGTATGCTGCGAAGTTTCAATCAGATTGGTCGGGTTGTTGTGTGTTTCTCGTACATTAAAAAAAAAAATTTGCTTGTGGAAAATGGAAAAATGGAAAATGGAGAAAATTGAGTTTAGAGCTGTTATTAAACATTTTAATATAAAAGGGTTAACAGCAAAGGAAATAAAAAATGAGTTGGATTTAGTTCACGGCACATCTGCTCCTTCACTTGCAACTATTTATAACTAGTTAAATGAATTTAAACGTGGTCGTACATCAACAAAGGATGAACCACGCTCAGGACGTCCTGTAGAGGTGACTACACCAGAAATGATCAATAAAATCCACGATATGGTGTTAAGTGACCGAAGATTAAAGTTGAGTGAGATAATTGAGGTTACAGGGATCTCAAAAGGTAGCGTCATTTCTATTTTACATGACAAATTGGGCATGAAAAAAATTTCTGCAAGATGGGTGCCGCGTTTGCTCACAGTCGACAATAAACGCAATAGGGTGGTGGCCTCTAAAGCCCTGTTGTCGCTCATGCAACGCAATCCGGATGAATTTTTTCGTCGCTTTGTGACTGTAGATGAAACATGGATACACCACTATACTCCCGAGACGAAAGAACAGTCAAAGCAGTGGATTGCAAAAGGCGAACCATGTCCAAAGAAGGCGAAAACCGTAAAATCAGCTGGTAAGGTTATGGCTACTGTATTTTGGGATGCACGTGGAATTATTTTCGTTGACTATTTGGAAAAAGGAAAAACAATAACAGGGGATTATTATGCATCTTTATTGGACCAGCTAAAAAACAAAATTGAAGAAAAACGGCCTCATTTAAACAGGAAAAAAATCCTCTTTCTTCAGGACAATGCCCGTGTTCACACATGTTTACAATCAATGGCTAAAATTGAAGAATTGAAGTTCGAATTGGTCGACCACCCACCGTATTCGCCAGATTTAGCCCCCCCCCCCAGTGACTTTTTCCTTTTCCCAAACTTAAAAAAATGGCTAAGTGGACAACGTTTTTTTTTCAAATGAAGAAGTCATCGATCGGACAAATGCTTATTTTGAGGACCTTCCGAAAACTTATTTTTCTGACGGTTTAAAAAAAATTGAGAAACGTCTAACCAAGTGTATTGAGCTCCAAGGAGATTATGTTGAGAAATTAAAAAAAAATACAAAAATAAAAACTGTTTTAATGCTTTTTTCTAAGGAATTATTGACCCACCCTCGTACGTACGGGTAAGCTAGGTACATAAATATTATTATTTTCTTAATTATTGCAAAAATATTTTTAGTGAAGCATATATTTATATAGAAAGTACACCTTACCGTGTAACGTAGTTTAGTGAACACCTGGCAGAATTGACAGATGCAAGTGAGAGCTTCTGTCTAAAACTCGAATATATATATATAATCAAGAAGTATCTATCATACACAGAATTCAAGCAAATACATATTATAGTAATTTCAATCTAAATTCCGGATAATTTTATTTTCCATACTAATCTACTAATACCTAAATTAAAATTGATTTTTGATGAAGTTGTTTGTAATGGCATAATATTATATAGTTACTTCATTCATATGTCGGATCCGAACAACACATTTTTTTAAAGCATTTTTTTAATAGATTCGATAAAGAACATGTATGTGATACGGTTATGGAATTGATTTCAACTTATAGAAAGGCTCAAAATTATAACACGCTTTTTTTACGCCAAAAAGTTACATTTTGAATCGGATACTCTCGCTAGCTTGGTAGCTGAATGACGACTGTTGGATGAGAAAGCGCCTATGTTGGCTGCTTTCACAGAAGGTCTTGTTAAAAGGCGCTAATTTCAAGTTAAAAGTAATTAAATCAACTGATCAAAATTATAGTAATAGGTACATCGGTTCACACATCTACCAAGGTATTACGTAGGTATGTACCTGCAGTGAAATACTGCGTTTTCGTTGCATAATTTCCCTATATTTCATGTGTTTCATAAGTATAACAAGTAAGTACTTAGATAAATTATAACAGTGGCAAATAATAAATAAAAAAACTGTATTATTAAAATTAAATATTGTTTAGCAAATAATCTACATAGACTTGAAAATATATGAAAATATAATATGTAGGTACTAAGTATCAAAAACCTCTGGCTAAGCTGAATGTTCTGAAATTCTTTCCGGACCATGACTACGCCGTAAATGAAAATATTTATTAAGAGAGTGCTGTACTTACTAACATTTGAACAAAAACATACAACGATTAAAAGATTGATATCTTTTAATCAAATCCTGTGATGTGTAATATTTGTATGCTGAAATAAACGATTAAAACGATGTATTGGCATATGTTTAAAGTATAGGTTGTGTTATGGGAGCACTCAGACACCATAAATTGTCATGTACAGCCGGATCCGAAACCAGTCAAGCGTACCTCACCAGAGCGATTTCGTGTTTTTTTTGGCATTTTAAAACCGGTGCTGTAAAGTGTTTTTTGTTCGCAGAAACCACAGGAATCAATTATTATTATCGTACCTAGCAATGTAGGAGGCGGATATAAAGGGTATATCAAGACAGTTTGTCAAATAATTTTTATATACTTAAATAGAAGATAATTTATTTAAATTAATTTGAATAATAGATATAGGTATATAAATATGAACGTCTACATCCTGAAATAAGTGCAATATCCCCGATAGACTGTCAACGCATACTCGGTTCCTTTGGCCATATTGCTCACAGGAGCGACGAATATCGGGAAAGCTTGGTAGTAGTCAAAGGACGAAGAGGACATGTTTGAGTGACCAAGTTAAGGATGCCACGGGTTCACTACACCAATGACCCAAGGCCCAGGGCAGGCGCGTTCGGCAGAGCGTTGAGCGGTGCGCGCAACTCAAACGTAAAACCGTGTGTGAAAATGTTCGTAGACAATGTCTTTTTTTGGTTATACGTTTATTATATTAAATATCACATCGATCGCGGGATAGATTTTGGTACATCAACCATATCCGCAGGAATTGAGTCGTGAAAATGTAAACAGCGTGGACATTTAGTTATGGTATGATATGATTTAAGTTTTGAAGGGTAAGTAAGCATTAACCATTCGTATTTTTTTCTAAACAAGCTTAAGTAAAAGCCATTTTTAAATTAACCATGAGAAAAACCACGTGGTCACATATCACTTGAATACATCACACATCTTGCCACAGGAGTGAGAAAAAGATAAGATAGCTATCCCCACGATTTAAACTAAGGCGTAATTTTTCCTTACTATCACATAGTACACCCCTTTGCACAATGGGTAAATAGTTTGACCATGAGTATAATCAGTGTCCAAAAAGAATGAAACGTGTGATTTTAACGACGAATGGCAGATTGAGTATTTTTTTTTGTGATAGTAAAAAACAAGTGCAGTTGTTTAGTGTATATTTATATCGCCTCAGTATCCTCAGACAAATATAATACGCTTATTCAAGTAAAATAATGACAATGGCAGGGGGGGTGTGATAGATCGCTGACAGTTTTGATACTAAATAGTAGAACGCATGCTTGTACTAAGACGTCGGATCTATCTCAACGAATGGAAAGTACTAATAAAAATCGTCAAGAGTACCTATCTAGTCTGTCAATGCTAAGATCTACGGATGGGTCGATTTTCATTTTCTTAAATTAATAGCGAATACTGTCAACAAGCACGATTCCAGCCAGAGTGATTCCATAAAATGAGGCACGATGTATGCATTCTATCCAGGGAGAAAAAAGAGGCAAGATTAGGTGCAAAGTCAAAACATCTCTACCTAACACGGTCTGATTTGGCACAAGTTGATCATATACTAATTAACTAATATAATATCTGATTATCGAAGGAAGGTAAGATTACACATTGGTCAAAGATTATACACACCAAAATCCATCGCGGCAGTAAAAGCAAGTCATCCTGGTGTTGGAGCCGGGAGTTTTTTCTCGACAAAAAATTCACTTTCAATACAATACATTAAAAACTGCGTGAGAAACTTGCTCACTGAATATTCAATTTGAATTCCAAAATAGACGCTCAAATAAATTAACAAGGAATGTTCACGTTTTTGAGTATACGGGGGCTATAAATTAGTATAATGTATCGTATATATACGTTCAGAAATAAAATATTCACATACGTATGAACAAAATTTGAATATATTTTTAATGACATGTTAGCTTTATAATGACAATGATGAGATGTGTTCTGTTAGTCAAGAATTAATTCATAAGATGAAATGGTTCTGATACAACTGAGAAAGATAAAATACCGTATGGTGGTATTGATTTTGAAATACTGAAAATATAATTATAGAATAGCTAAATGACAGTGTTTGCTATGCATATTTTTTTTTACATAAACATATAATTAAGTGTAACAAATCCGGATAATATTATTTAATGAATATGACGTATATAGAAAATAAATTAAATTGCACTTACATCAGTGTGGTCACGTCATAATCACCCAAAGCTTAGCATCAATTCGCGTTTGAAATGCTATGCTGCTATGTACAGAAACGGTCGTTTCCCAACTGTTCCGTTTCACGGTCTCATTGGTGTAATGACGTATTTATTAAACTTCAGCACATTTTTTAACGCAGGCTCATTAATACAAGACAAACTCAAGGTAGCCAGCCTCATTTCCCGATTCACTTTTTGAGCGATATTTGGTAGGTCTTGAAAAAGGAAGGAGCAGTATTTTTTTATTTTTTTCCGACCATGTCCGATCCTAATAGGATCATATGGGCCTCCACAGAGTAGAGGTTTGTATTAACAGATTTTGTTTTTTACGAGAAATGGATGTCAGCCACTTGCTCAACCTATTAGGTCCATACCCTGACTCACACACAAATTGAAAAACAATATGTGTACTTGCCAGACCCAGGATTCGAACCTGATACCCACGGCGTGATAGCCCAACGCTCAAGCCGCGCGAGCACCGTGGGTATAGTAGAGCAGTATGGTGGGTAGCAATGGCCTGAATGAAGCATCGGACAAATAGGAATATACCAGTCCGTACATCAGCACGCTGGGATTTTTTTTTAATATTTCGAATACCATTTAGAATCATCAATTTAGTCCAGGCGTCCGGAAATTATCAACGGTAAGCTTTATTAGTAATAAATGTAATTAATTATTACAGTATCATTGTGTAAAATGAAAATAAATAAATACCTACATAATATATTATACCTACTTCAATTTTAGTCACAAAATGCCATTAAAAATATTGACTGATAAATATTACTATACTAAATAGTACCTACAGAATTTATAACATGCAGAAATATGAAATAACGTAAACGCAATCAATAGAATTCTCTCTCTCTATAAGGTTATGGTTGAAATGTTGAAATAAAATAACAAATTGAAGGATGTAACAAAAATTGCGTTTTCTGTGCAATACCTAGTCAAACTGTATTATTTCTTTCAACGACGGTTCCCATGATGGTTTTCACTGGGACGAGAGAACTAAGTCAATTAACGAATAATTGACAAACTGGTTGTGTGGTTGACACGTGATTCGATAAACAAACAAAAACGCAAAATTCCATTTTATTATATTTTCAAAAACATGGGAAGCAATCACTTTGCTAACGTTTACTTTAACTACTTAACTTTTACTAGATTCAGTAAATATCCGATAAACCCATTAATTTAAGATGGAACCTCATGTTCTACAGTAGCCGACGCATATCCACATCCGGCGACGCTGGTTTCGACGCGAAGCATCCGTAATATTCAAACTACCTATCTCATTCGTCACCCCCATCGCATCCTTTCGCACTCGCCCCCGTCTGCCGCGACAGCCTGCCTTACAGCGCCGCGCCGCATCCTCCGAAACCGACGTCGCTCGGCTCCGAACAGAATTGCGCCATTTGTCGGGACATCGGCTGCCGAGCGTCCTTCAGATGTAACAGTTTCAAGGACAAACTGTACTTGTATATTGAAACGCAGAATGTGTTTACTTCAATAGTAACTTGAAAATAATAATATACAACGATAAACCTTGTATTCGAGCCATACAATATGGTTCAGAATTGTGTTAGTGGGTATTGGTATTTTCGTAGTATGTAGATATATGAAAAAAATGTACTAGTTAATTCATTTGCCAAAACATACCAGTTCCTACTTTTGTATTGAAATTAATAATCATAAAACTAGATAATTTAAATAAAAATGTTAAATCAACACGCATTTTTCTATATTGTAACATAGTGACTAGGTATGTTGTATCGAGGGGATTGGATTGATACTTCATGGCCCTACATTGTGAAGCGGGCCCCCAGACTAGGATCTTTGTCGCTAATCCCTATCACTAAGATTAAAGGTAGTGTGACGACTTACAGTTACGTATTCCAAGTGGTGTTCAAAATGTGTAAAACTAAGTGTATTTTTGTATTTTGGATTATACCCCTTGAATTATGGAGTTGTCCAATATCGACAAACAATAATCAAAAATTGCATCGTACAAACACATATTTTTAAATGATAGTATGCTTCAAGCGAAATAGCATTTTTTTACCGTTAGTGCCATTTTGTGATGTGTGTTTATCTCACTCTCACTGGTCAATCCGTCATTCCGCCACCCCCCCCCCCTCACCCATTTTCACCAGGCTAGAGCTTTGCCAGCCCCCCTCGAGAGGGCCATGCTTGCCATCGTTAAATTATCGATATCATATCGATACTAAACCAATATCTATCAAATTAGATATTAATCGATGTTGATAGAAAAGTATGGAAATATCGGTTACGTATTAATCATTTTTTTACATCTTTCTTTGTGACACATTCCTGACATTCATAATTAAGACAATTTGTATTTATTTTGAAGCACCAATAAAGATGTTACGTTGGCAAAGCCGAATATTTTATGTTATATTCCTAGTAAAAAATCTCGAATTTTTTGACTCTTATTGATTATTTCTCGAGAAAGAAGAATCTTAAAATTTCTAAAGAAAATGATCTCGCGAAACGAGAATTAATCATCAATTTTGCCTCCATCATTTTTACAGTAACTATGATAATTTAAACAAACACCAATTTTTAGTTGAATTTAAACAAAAAACATAATATATGTACCTACTTCAAAATGCAGATTTTTAAATGTTTGAGGAAATAAAAAAAAATGTTGTCATTAAAATAATAAAATTAATATTTGAAATCTCTACAAAAACATAGGTATAAGACAAAACCCTATAAAGACATTATAATCGAATGAGAATTTAGTCGAGTCCCACTGGATACATTTTTTCTAGGATTTGACGTAGGGAGCCACTTTCGAGAGCCATTCAGGGTTATTATTATTATTTTTTTTGGTCGAGGTTTGAATTGGTTTGGAAAATTTTGATTTACATCTCATGACCTCGGTTGAATGAGAAGGGACGTCTTTTCCCAAAATTCTCTGTTCGCTTGTTGGATCAGAGTGAACTACACAGTAAGTCGGCTAAGGAAAATCTATATTTTAACATGTATATCTATTGTATAACTTACGGATACGATGTTACGCCAAATATTGCACAAATTACACCACATCGCATTTAAATAATGCGCAAAATATTTTTTTCTTATTCGTTTTACAATCGTCCGCGCGACAAGAATATTTAAAAATAAAATTTGATGTATCACCTCACCTTAGTAGGCATTATAGCAGTGGCGAAGACTCCATACTAGGCGATTATTTAAAGCCTACCATCTTAAGAGAAATATTTTTTAATTTTATATTGACATTAAATAATAATATAATCACATAATAATATATTCAATATGCCCAACGATATCTATCGTATAATTGTCATAATAATTTTACGATCTTTTCCACTCTTTCAATAAGCACCATTTATGGCATGACTCGAAGGTTTAAAAAAATAAGCGACATCTCGTTTCGCTTCACATATTGTATGAATTACGTTCGCGTGAATCGAAAACTTTTTTTATATGAAGTTTGTTTCTCATAATTTCAAGACGTCTGCGGTGGCCTATATAAATTGGTAAGCTACGAGGGTGGGTCAATAATTCCTTAGAAAAAAGCATTAAAACAGTTTTTATTTTTGTATTTTTTTTTATTTCTCAACATAATCTCCTTGGAGCTCAATACACTTGGTTAGACGTTTCTCAATTTTTTTTAAACCGTCAGAAAAATAAGTTTTCGGAAGGTCCTCAAAATAAGCATTTGTCCGATCGATGACTTCTTCATTTGAAAAAAAACGTTGTCCACTTAACCATTTTTTTAAGTTTGGGAAAAGGAAAAAGTCACTGGGGGGGGGGGCTAAATCTGGCGAATACGGTGGGTGGTCGACCAATTCGAACTTCAATTCTTCAATTTTAGCCATTGATCGTAAACATGTGTGAACACGGGCATTGTCCTGATGAAAGAGGATTTTTTTCCTGTTTAAATGAGGCCGTTTTTCTTCAATTTTGTTTTTTAGCTGGTCCAATAAAGATGCATAATAATCCCCTGTTATTGTTTTTCCTTTTTCCAAATAGTCAACGAAAATAATTCCACGTGCATCCCAAAATACAGTAGCCAAACCTTACCAGCTGATTTTATGGTTTTCGCCTTCTTTGGACATGGTTCGCCTTTCGCAATCCACTGCTTTGACTGTTCTTTCATCTCGGGAGTATAGTGGTGTATCCATGTTTCATCTACAGTCACAAAGCGACGAAAAAATTCATCCGGATTGCGTTGCATGAGCGACAACAGGGCTTTAGAGGCCACCACCCTATTGCGTTTATTGTCGACTGTGAGCAAACGCGGCACCCATCTTGCAGAAATTTTTTTCATGCCCAATTTGTCATGTAAAATAGAAATGACGCTACCTTTTGAGATCCCTGTAACCTCAATTATCTCACTCAACTTTAATCTTCGGTCACTTAACACCATATCGTGGATTTTATTGATCATTTCTGGTGTAGTCACCTCTACAGGACGTCCTGAGCGTGGTTCATCCTTTGTTGATGTACGACCACGTTTAAATTCATTTAACCAGTTATAAATAGTTGCAAGTGAAGGAGCAGATATGCCGTGAACTAAATCCAACTCATTTTTTATTTCCTTTGCTGTTAACCCTTTTATATTAAAATGTTTAATAACAGCTCTAAACTCAATTTTCTCCATTTTCCATTTTTCCATTTTCCACAAGCAAATTTTTTTTTTAAATGTACGAGAAACACACAACAACCCGACCAATCTGATTGAAACTTCGCAGCATACTGAATCGGTAGTGCCGCTGCATGAAAACAAACCGCTTACAGTACTAGTCGCGCCACCTGTTGGCTTTTCTAAGGACTTATTGACCCACCCTCGTATTTAAAGAGCGCTTACATTTTACGTAAGTGCGCATTTATTCAAAATAATTTATAAGATAATTAAAAAAAAAATAATTTCTAGGGATTCAATCACATTTAAATATTGATTGTTGTTAAAAATAATAAATAATTTATCTCGTGATTTTTATTTGTCAGGTAGTTTATTCATAGACTAAGACAATTTATTCAGCCAATTATGTAAGTTGAAATCTGATATTGTATCTAAGTCTGTGTTTTAAATATAGAAGTATTTTAAAATGTCTAGTTTACGGGTTAAATTATAAATTGTTATGGAACAGATTCACAACAACGGATATTTTCTATATATTTTGAGCGTATCTTGCGTTTATATTTAAGAAAATACATAATTCAAATTAATTGCTTAATTTTATACCATCAGTGAGCTTTTGAAATTTCATCGGTTTTTGTGTACCTACCTATTCATCAGTAGTTATGTCAGATTATCTTCTTATTTCCCGTAAATACATCCAACAAGTGTGCTTTCTCCACAGCCTACTTGTTTCCAAAAGTCACCCTTCGCCACTGCATTATAGTGTAAATAAAACACGTGTGTAGTACATAAAAAGTTACTCTCAAATTTCAGCATGCTAACGTCCAATGCATTGAAGACCTAACCCAGAGATGGCGAACCTATGGAACGCGAGATCATTTTGCATGACACGCGAACGTTTTATTTTGAAGAGAGAAAATTTACTTATAGGTAATAATAATAAATTACATTACACTGTATATATATAAATAAATGGGTCGGCTTTATGCGTCACATATATTACCACATTATTATTAAACTCATCAGGCGGCGGGAGAAGCCGTGTCGCGAACCTCTGATTTTGATCAATTTACAATGCTTGATACCACTGTAGCGAGAGAATGCCTCATCTGATTGGAGAGATTCTGCTGTCAATTTGTGCGTAAAAAAATATCTACGAAGTAATTGAGTAACAAATAATTTTATTTCCACGCACAAAAATGGCTGTACCGAGTAAAAAACAAAAACTTGGTGGAGCTTGTAGTATGTAGTAGGTAGTAATACTGGCAGACAGCTTTAAAATTGGTGGACCGAAATGTATGGCGTAATTAGAAAAGTGCGAAAGCTATATGATATGTGACCTATGTTCTGTGAGATCTGGAATCATCATTTTTTAATAAAATTCTTAAAAACTATTTTTTCTCCTTGGAAAACTGATGACGGCACGTCACGAAATTTTGGCACGCGTACGTAAAAAGGTTAGCCAACCCTGACCTAACCCTTTTTATCCATAATGGAAATATTGATAATGTTCATTTTAATCATATTCAGCACTGAGTATACTCTTACAAAATTAAATAATGTAATCATTGCAAATAGGTGTTTAATGCTATAGATGTTTATATATTATCGCAGTATGTTCATAACAATAATAATTGACAACGCAAATTATTAATACGTCATAATAATATACCTACGGCTCACCAGTATAGCTTCAAATTCTTATCTTATCACCATATCCTTTTCCTAAAACGACATTAGCAAAATCGTATTTGCAATAGAAGGACGACGCGAAATGTATTTGAAATTTAAATAAGAAGGGATGCGGGAATCAGCTCAGGGTGTGAGGCCGCGTCTTTCCGCCGACAATTTCTGGCACAATAAGAGGGAAAGTAAATATGATTTGTTTGTTTAATGGTCTCTAGTCTAAGAGGAAGAAAAGCCTTTATATGTAGATCGTCTCGCGGTTTTGTCTTATCTCGGCTGTAGTAACCACTTACGACGTCTGTTTATTTTATCATATATATATATAGAGGCACTAGTAAAGTTGATGTGCCCAGATCAAGTTTTATTGTGACATTGGTATTATTTTCTTAACCTACGACAGTGACATGGTTTTAAAATCGTAGAAACTTTGACTTTTTGGTTTTATAATATTATTGACATAGGAGAATACATCTCTTACAGTCATAGATACCCAGTAAATTTATTAATTTAATATATAATTCCATATGAGACTATCTAAATAATTGCAAAGGAATTAGTGATCTAATATGAGTGGCCAGGGATATGGACACAACAATTTGGTCGACAATATTCGTTATGTTCCAATTACACGATCAATCTCGCAGACTCAACAAACCGATCGTTGAGAGCAATCGTCAAACTTAAGGGGGGACATGCTCGTCGAAGGTCAAAATTGAGTTTTTATTGTATTTTCAAACCATGATCCTGGACACTCCTTAAACGTTGTAGATAATCTATTTATATAATTTTGAAGCCTTATTATCCTTTATAGTTATTTTAAATATTTGATGACTGCATAAAGTATTTTTGTTACATAAAATAGTATTCTTTTAAACCTCTCGCTCTAATGTTTCAGAATATAGTCATATTTCGGTACATAACTGTGCAGTGGTGTTAAGATTTTTTACGTTTATTAATTTTTAAACGCATTTATGAAACCATTAGTACAATTTATTACGAGATAATTTTTGTAAAATATTCACGTTAAAAAATTATATTGAAAAAATAATTAAATAATAATTAAAAAATAAAACCATCAGTTATAATTTATATCGACATTATTATAGTGATATATTTACGATAAAAAATATATTGATAATCTCTGTGATCCCAAATTTGACAAGAATTAGGCATTTTACTATTTAAAAAATCGGCAAGATTAACACATTTGAAGATGATTTTAAAGCTATTTATTATAAGCTATGTCTTTGACCATTCAAGTGTGATAAACATCTTATGAATAATGATTGCTTTATAATAATTATTGACCTAAGAATAAGGTAGTGTTTTTTTGAAATACGCCATTTCTTTTGTCATTCCCCAGTGGTAAAGTTACAATATACGGCCGTAGCCATAAATTGACAAACTATAATTGAAGTAGGGAGTAAAATGATATTGACGCGCGTGTTTGAACATGTACCGTTTAAAAAAAAAAAATTAAAAAAAATCGGTTAGGTACATGTTCAAACACGCGCGTTAAAATAATTTTACTCCCTACTTTAATTATAGTTTGTCAATTTATGGCTACGGCCGTATGTTGTAGCTTAACTACTGGAGAATGACAAAAGAAATAGCGTATTTCAAAAAAACACTACCTTATTCTTAGGTCAATAATTATTATAAAGCAATCATTATTCATAAAATGTTTATCACACTTGAATGGTCAAAGACATAGCTTATAATAAATAGCTTTAAAATCATCTTCAAATGTGTTAATCTTGCCGATTTTTTGAATAATAAAATGCCTAATTCTTGTCAAATTTGGGATCACAGAGATTATCAATATAATTTTTTATCGTGAATATTTTACAAAAATTATCTCTTAATAAATTATACTAATAGTTTCATAAATGCGTTTAAAAATTAATAAACGTATACAGGATAATAAGGCTTCAAAATTATATAAATAGATTATCTACAACGTTTAAGGAGTGTCCAGGATCATGGTTTGAAAATACAATAAAAACTCAATTTTGACCTTCGACGAGCATGTGCCCCCTTAATAGCAATTTTACATGCTACGATTCAATTCGATCATTTCAACGATTATTATTTGTATTATTTGTGTGCCAATTTTTCTTTAATTTTTTTTATTGTGTTAATGGAGATGCTTATACTTTATACTAGAGGCACCTAGTGGAAAAATACGAAGCTTGCAATTTGAGACATGTTTTTGATAATTTACAATTTCAACTGTATTGATTAATAAATATGTATCTGAAAACATTCAAAAGAAAAATATTTTTTTTAAAGTCAAAGATAAACATACCTACAATTATTTGAAATTTAAATCTGAATTTGTTCCATATTTATGTCCACAGTTACGTTATTAATGTTATTATTACATATTTTATGTTTTATGGTCATATTTATTATTAAAAATTAGTTTATTAAGTTTTCAATTTTTCCTCGTATAGATTTTTGACTAATTCATAGTTTTAATATTTTTATATTTATTTTGAAAAAACAGCGATTTTTATAAAAATATAAATATGTATAACTTAAAATCCTTTTCATTTAAGTATATGAAATCTTATTTAGGTATGGTCCCAATAGTCCCAAAAGCTCGATATTTATGTATTGACATATGGAAACTTCGCTGGTTGCAATAACTTTTCATTATTATATTTTATTTTTTTGTAATAAATAAAATAAAAAATATGATAAACTACCGTCGATCGCCGCCTTCTGTATAGAATACACATATTGGTGTCAATAACCAACGATCTGATGAGTAGGTTGGAACTGAAGATATTTATCCGGAATATAATAATTCTAGAGATCTCCGACAACATTATTTCGTTCTGACCACAACAATAATACTATGTTGTTTACGTGCCTCTGAATAACGCTACATTTTCCGGTTGTGGTGGCTATAGCCTGGCATTTCTGAAAATGAAGCTTAATTTCGGCACGAGGCATAATAATAATATATAATACGATTAGCAGAGTGATACGTACCACAGCTACGGGGTTATTCTGAAACCGTGATAAACACGAGCGGAACCCGTTGCTTTATAATAATATTCCTACTATAACTGGCTAAGTACTTACGTGGTATTTATTATTAAATTTAGAGGAAATGAACCGACTCCCCCGGTGTGTTTAATTAACCGAATTATTAAAAAAGCGCTTATGGTGATTTTTACGTTTAGGTACATATTATTATGTACACGGATTATTTCAGTTGCAATCATGAGTTGGGTTAAAATTAATTACTATGATTGTCAAAACTTTACCTATAGGTATAAAAAGTTTCGTGGAGCAGAAATGAATTTGCGGTGTATTCTTCTGTCAAAAGGAATAGGTACATGCTAAAGCTAATTTCTAGCACTGAAAGCACTTGGGTTCATTTAGATTAAAATTGTTGTGCATTTATACTGACACGACAGGGTCCCAAGTTGCACCGTGGTATATTTTAAAATGTTTTAATTAAATAATAAAAATAAATAATCCGCGCTCCGAACACGTTAAGCTGGTGGCAGCACGGTCGGCCGGACATAAGCCTCTACGTGAGCGCCCTGTTTTACTTTGCAAAAAATCAACCTCAGCAAAATAAAATTTTGTAAAAACGTGATACCTACAGAAACAGCCACTGGCTTGAATCATTTACCCCCCTAACACCTGCTCTGAACTTAGAAGAGAATCTTGCGCTTGACGTTAGTAAGAGGCGAGTGGAATTTTAAAAAGAAAATTAGTCATTGCGGTTGATGTAAGCTTTTCTTCCATTGTAAAACAACTGGAATAATATATTTTAAAATGTAAAATTTCAGTATTCTGCCTAAGCATCATGTTATTGTGTATGTCTGTCTACCTACTTGTAAATGTCAGCGTTTTACGTCCAATTGTCAGCTGGGGCAGTTGGATACGTTTTACGACTAATCAATGACTTAACTACATGGAAATGTTGACACTTAGTATATATATACTATTATTGCTAGATTTAATTTGTTTTATGCATAAGTCGGTCCAACCAGCTGTTGGGCCTGGTCGACACAAAGGCCAATTATATTTCATTAAAAAAAATGTGGCGTCTTATTGCAGATGCGAAGATCTCTTCACACAGTTTTGTTTGTCCGTATTGTTTTAGCTTTGTTTTACTTATATAAATTCATTTATTTCTGTGAAGTCTCCGTACCTTTCTCTCCCATGGCACTTTTTATTAAAATAAGTCTTTCAGTAAACTTAGTCAAAGCTCACTTGACACCCAAGGCTTGGATATATGCTCCCAGGCGTAAACAACTGTTGATCCTTCAGATACAAGCGTAGGACCTCGTGATACGCTCGATTAAGACCGAATGTGGTGCGGGGCGGGTTGATTTGGAGTGGTCCATGTTTGTATTATTTTAATTACTATTGGAATGTAAATTCATTTATCTATAGCAATTCCTATTTTATTGATCCCTGTAAATATTAATGCATATGATATCCCACATTTGTATTCAGCTGCCTTTGGTAGCAAGTGTGACGTGGTGTGAGATTACTTACTATACTTAATACATATTATTAAGATACAGATCTAAATATTGACAATAACATATTCTATAATAAATTTTAGAGTTTATCCCATTTTTGTCTACACTTGAGAATCCTACTAGGTATCTTACAACCAAACCCAGAGGGTAACGTACTTGTACTTCCCATTATGTTTGTGTTCCCTGAGCAGTAGCGGCCAATTTCAATTGTTTTTATGAACCCACCATGTAGGTAGGAGAATTGGACTACGGGTTATTTTATTTTCAACTCGCTCTTTTTCGAATTCTAATGTGAGTTTGTTATGTCAGGAGCAGAATACAAATATAAAGATTGGAGTCATAGATTCATGGAGAAAATAGGTGCAAAAATACCACTTTCAGACTTTTATTTATTTATTTAAAACGCATTTATAGAAACCTAACGTTCGGTTGTTTATTTTTTAATCTTGCGTAAAATGAGTATCTATCAGATTTGAGAACGGAAATGGAAATGGTTATAAACAAATAAATATCGGAAAATACCGTTTATGATTTAAATTCCTATAAGATTTTTAAAAAGGTTATACATACTTTACTTACAGTAAGTATGTAAATTATATGCCGA
Source organism: Rhyacophila brunnea (assembly GCF_057557595.1). Lineage (NCBI taxonomy): Eukaryota > Metazoa > Arthropoda > Insecta > Trichoptera > Rhyacophilidae > Rhyacophila > Rhyacophila brunnea. The sequence goes on from NW_028232752.1 coordinate 39,904,508, forward strand.
TATGGTGCCTACATTAAAAAAAACTCAATTCCGCATACTGTCAAGCTTATAGATAGGTAGTAGGTATGTATAAAATATATAAATATAATGCTCTATATTATATACTTTCATATTATGTACATAAAGATGAGATATCAAGCAGTGTATGTTTTCTTGATTTAAGACACGATCTTGATTTTGCGTTATGTTAAATTGAACATAATATCCACACAATGACGTATGATATTGTTAACTAACAGCTTCAACAGTTGCGCGGCAGAATTCATCGTGTCTTCGCAGGTGTGGGAGGTGCTTTAAACACAGACGGCGAACCGCTAAACTGTTAGTTTTTCGACAAACCCGAAAGTTTTCGAGACGGTGCGCGTGAAAAAAGCTATTTGCGCGCATCTCGCGTAATGGCAGTACAATGTATCATCGCTTGGCTACGATATAATTGTGAATTCATATATGTGAATGAATACGTAATTTATAAACATAAATATTATGTAGCGAAGTCGATAGGTACTAATCTATGATCGGAGAATGATATTTTGAATTTATCAATATTTTTTACGATCAATAATTCCTTATTTAGGATCAACAAGAAGTTTCATTTGGCACGTTTACTTAAATAATACAGCAATAATGTCACAAAAAACAACCATAAAGAAGCGCGAAAAGAGCTAAAGGGTACTTGTGAACTTGGTCGTTAAGAGCGCGATTTGCATATAACCGGATTATTACATTAACTTCTTTCGTAATGAGCTACTTGTTGGCGGAACGAGGCATTTAAAGAAAAATATTACAATCAACTTCACATAGGGATGCTAGTTAGTTAGATATTCAAAGTCATCTGTGACCACTATAAACTAAGTGACAAATAACAAAATAAATATTTGTACAATTGGAAATATTGCAGTTTAAATTATTGTTTACATTTCAAATGAAATAATCGCATATAAAAATATGATTTTGAGGCAGTTTTCGTGAACACTGCGGAATCGTTACATGGATTGGAGTCTTCTCTGAAAGCCGACCCGGATCATCCCTTGAGTATGACCCATATTTCAAATTTCAACAGCGCTTGACAATTTTAAAACTTATTACAGGGTATCTTTCATTTACGGAGAACCAATTTTTTTAAAGGTGACAATATTAAGAAAGAGTTATGTCGAATTTATTATTTATTATCAATTAGTTAAAAGTGCACAACGTGCGCAGGTATGCGAACAGTATTATATGAAAATGACGAATAATTCATCCAATGATTTATGTTATGTTTAGATCCTAATGAACTTGTCTCTCACATATGACTAAGATTAGATTGATCGTTGATCTCGAATAATAGAACCGTAGTTCTTACGAAAATAGGTTTTGCGAGACCAGAATGGAATTGGCATTTTTTTATAGAAAAATAAATGAAACTCATATTTCAGAATTTCCTTAATAGTAATAATTTTCCTATACTATTTTTAATCGTTGCATAATCTTCATTTCCAGAGATTTTACTGTACCGACTAAAAATATTGTTATATTTATACAGCACATGGATCACAATAAAACATACCTGCTCAATCTAATTCATATATATCACATAATATTGTTATGATACTATTGATGGATAAATCAAACGGGAAATTAAATACATAATATATAGGCACCATATACGAAACATAGGTATACAATAGTGTTGTTTCCGGGGACCCCTTCAAGTTCAATTTCCAATAATCTTCGCTGATCCTTGCACTATAGGTAGAACATCTTCCGAGAAAATTCAGCACACCTATACAGAAGTAGGTACAGAGACACGCCTAAGACTCTAAATTGAATTTGAAGCTACGAGCTCCCGTGTACCTGGCCGTGGCCCCTTCAGCCCGGTCCTGCTCCGCGAGACGTCTGCTTAATTAATTGCAGGTACACACGTGAGATGTACACGCGCACCTGTGCACCAGGCCACACGTCTTGAGGGTCCTCCCACCGTGATGGATGCATGCGATATTACACTCAATAATGCCCTTGTGCACTGTAGTTGTATGTAGACATGGCTATTAAGTGTAGTGGCCAATTACTTGACTATGATTTCAGAATACAGTAAGTTAACTATATTATACTAGTATATTAGGAACCGTCAACAATATTAACCCACCGTCATGTGCAGCAGGTATTTAAAATTACAGAGCGACATCGATAATTTGACTGTTTCTATCATATTGTAGGGATATTATGTTCACTAAACAAAAAAAAAGGAATGTTTGTTCATTTAAATGTTAAGTATGTACGCTTGCGATCTCAGGGATAGTTAAATCAATGCAAACTTTTCCACGATACTAAAATATGTATGACATGGATTATCTTTAAATACCGACCTATACTATTCTAGTAGTATGTCAGAGTCATAAGATAACTCATAGCATTGGTCGTATAATGAAAAAAAGTTCTAACGATTGATAAATGGGTAAGATATGTATCAAACAAACGCCCAGAATCAATAATAATTGCTTCACCTTTTTCATGGTTATCACGGATTAATGAATTTAGGAAAAGAAAATAAATAATTTCAAACAATTTCAGAAACGCAACCACTATGATTATAACATTTATAACCATGCAATTGAGGTGCTATTTCAAATTCTCATTTATAATGTTAATTCAACATCATTTATAATGTTAAATCACTAATTATTAACAAGAGTAACTTTAAAAACGAATACCCCAACTCATCTTAGCAATATGCTCATTAATTAATTATATTAATAGATATTATTATGTCAATTCAAATAATTCAATTGGTAGGTATAGCACAAAACTCACATCACTTTATTCGTAAACTTCGTCAGATTTTTTTTTTGTTAAATCAGTGGTTTCCAAACTTTTCGTTACTACGCCTCCCTTCTAAAATTCTAATCTTGGTGCCTCCCACAGCCACATGTTTAAATAGTAAAAAATGTACTAATACAAAAAAATCTTCTATAAAAATCATCTAATCCTAATCAGATGGTACCTGCATTGTTTACTATTAAATTTAATAATAAAAAATACTCAGGTATCTACCTAAATAGTAATGATATCTAAGTATGTATTTGTCCACAATAATATTCACTGCGTGAACTAAGTAATAATTAGATCCATCAATAGGTAGGTTTCCGTTCCCTTATTAATGTTGGCAGCTATCAATCGACGCACATACATCGTCGCCTTTGTCTACCGAGCCAGTAATTTATTAGGCAACTTTGATAGAAATTTGGGGGGGATTTTGATTGCATTTGAGAGTAGATAGTTACACAGCGTATATTGAAGTTCACAAATTCAATTGAAATTCTCGGAAGATGTTCATTAATTGAACAGTGCATTCCGTGTGTCACATTAAGCTATTTGTTTCATCACAAAGTAACTGAATGGTATAGTGATTTTATAGTTAATTACCGGACTAAATCTTTCACATATCCCTTTTTAGGCTTGTTGAAATGATAATAGATACCTATTTACACGCCTATTACCATTTGCATCTAGGCAAATATGATTGGATTGACCCTTAGGTACTAAATATTGTACGGGTATATACCACCGACGCGACGTGGCTCCATGTGATTACTGATGGATTCGCACTGTACAAAACCATATAAATATAAAACAGTTTCGTGCATAATATGATATGCGAAAGCAGATTCAGGTCAAAACAAAGTGAATTCTACCGGCAAGGAATTGAAAACTTAAGGACAAGCTGGGAAGAAATCATAATAATGGAAAATATATCTTGGACTAAACATCTTCTTACACATTATTTATGGGATGACCTACGTAATGAATATTATTAATTTTTCGATTTAATAAGACATATTGTAAAACCCCAAAAGATTTAATGTAAGTATGATAGAAAGAGGAGTAAAGCTTAGTTACGTATTAATAATGTTAATTAGTCAACCTTTAAAATCTGAAGCTACATTGATTTTTAGTTAAATTTATCTACGTCGTACAATAATTATGTAACGCTATTCAATATTCAAAATAAAGTGTTAAATTCACAGTAAAAACAAGGACCTACCTACATAGAAAATAAACATAAAATAGTACAATAATATGAACCTACATAATCGTATTCAAAGCCTCGCATTTACTTAATTGTCACACCCACTACTATCCCGTCTTCCTTTGATTGAAAATGCACTTTGAATCGGATATTATCAAAGCACATAGCGCTATTCGAAACAACTCCAGTTACCTTGTACTTGCTTGCAACTTGCAAGTATAAATAGTAAATACCATATACTTTAAATGTGCAATAAACGTATCGCTCTTACTGAGTGTTATTAGTTATTACTGAGTAGTAAATTAAATGTTAGTGGTTGTTATATTTCAGACACAATAAATAAGCAGTGTCCAATATATGTACGGATATGAGTAGGATTTCAAGTTGAATGAATACATTTACATTTTCAAGATGAATCGAATTTTTAAATTAATAAAAAAAATGCAGGAAATCGATTAATTATTCAAAAACCTCTGATACGCTTTCGAGAAAACATAAAACTAATTTTTTACAACAAAAGGAATAAGTATAAAATATGTAAGTAATTATTTAGAGTTTTATTTAAATATTAATTATTGTAAGTTTATCTGTGAACTCTGTTCATCAGCGTTACCCCTCCCTTATAAAATAAAACAATTTTATGTTCTATGTATATTCTTATGCAATGATATTATATTGTATAACTACATGCGACAACATGGAAAGTTACGATCATAGCCATGTAGGAGTAGACCATTCGGGATGCAGGTAGTCACTGCTTCCACGCGATCAATCCATCAATCCTCTAACGAACTAGCTGACGCGTGCGATGGATGACGTATTCCCATTCGGTTTACCATGATACGTTTCAGGACACACAGCAATGCAGTTACAGCGCTTCGACACATGTCTTACTTGATTCCAAATGCATCCCATTAGAATCTTTAGTTGGATAAAACAAATCCAATCTGAGATTCAAATATAAGGAGGCGAACGAATATGTTTAAACACAAGAAACGAGTATTTTTGTCCATATGATTGAAATTAATAAATTATCCAATCTTAACCAGTGAAAATGAAAATATCAGCAGGTCGGTATGAAAAAATAATAATGAAACAGTTTACAAGTACATACGGCTGTAATAAATTTGCATTATTCTGTCAAATACTCCATTTCGTTGCTATTTAAACAGAGCCAATTAATTAATAACAGCGGCGCGCTACTTAATTCGGCAGTGTCACAAATTTGAGAATTCGTTTGGCGAAATTTAAATAAGATTAATTATTATCTCACGATAATATTATAAATACGAATCGTGCCTCTCCGGTGAGGGCTCGCCGTAATGTTATTTTTAGCAGAAATCTATAACTCATTGCAGTTGACATTTAATAACTCGGAATATTTCCTTAAGACGCTGCATTCACCAGATAAGTGAAAACAAGAAGTTTATTAATATGATTGGTGATAGTCGTTAAGGTTATCTGTCTCTCTTGCACCTCTTATAAAAAACCAATAGCCACCACACCTGAAACATCTCACATTCAAATTGGATAATATTATACTTGGTTCTGAAACGATTTTTAATGTTAAATCACTTAGGATATATTCCACCTGCGTGAGGTGGGTTCAGGTGGATGTTATAAACCGTCAATTTAAATAGGATATACTTAACTCAATCAGATTACGTACATGGCACTTCCATGTAATTTATGATTTTTGTATCTTTACTATCTATGCTGATTCTAAAAATGTCACTTATTTTTGTTAATTAATGTCATATTGAGAACGTCTTGAATTAAACGTACCCGGGTGAAAGGTCTCCGCCTTACTCACTGGATGCGAGGGTATTAATAGTAGATATATAGGTACCTACACATTTTTTTTTCGACCATGTCCGATCCTGATAGGATCATATGGGCCTCCACAGGGTGGAGGTTTGTATTGACAGATTTTTGTTTTTTTACGAGAAATGGATATCAGCCACTTGCTCAACCTATTAGGTCCATACCCTGACACACACAAATTGAAAAACAATATGTGTACTTGCCAGACCCAGGATTCGAAACCTGGGACCCACGGTTTTATAGTCCAACGCTTGTTATTATTTGATTTTAAAACTAGGTATGACGTGTGTTTATTTTTTTTTTTGATGATAGAGTGAAAATGTTTTTTTTTTATTGAAATGACAGTTGATTGATCATATCATTAAGGGCGGACGTGCTCAGCGTGGGTCAAAATGGAGCTTTTTTTTCTATTTTCAAAGCATGATCCTGGACATACCTTAAACGTTGTAGATAATCTATTTATATAATTTTGAAGCCTTATTATCCTTTATATTTATTATAAACATTTGATGACTGCATAAAGTAGTTTTATTCCATAAAATAGTATTCTTTTAAACCTCTCGCTCTAATGTTTTAGAATATAGTCATATTTCAGTACATAACTGTGCAGTGGTGTTAAGATTTTTTACATTTATTAATTTTTAAGCCCATTTATAAAATCATCAGTAGGTATAATTTATATCGAAATTATTATAGTGATATATGTACGATAAAAAAATATATTGATAATCTCTGTGATCCCAAATTTGACAAGAATTAGGCATTTTATTATTCAAAAATGGGCAAGATTAACACATTTGAAGATAATTCTAAATATACTCATTATAAGCTATGTCTTTGACCATTCAAGTGTGATAAATATCCTACGAATAATGATTGCTTTATAATAATTATTGACCTAAGAATAAGGTACGAGTAGTGTTTTTTTGAAATACGCCATTTCTTTTGGCATTCCCCAGTCGTTAAGCTACAACATACGGCCGTAGCCATAAATTGACAAACTATAATTGAAGTAGGGAGTTAAATGATGTTAACGCGCGTGTTTGAACATGTACCTAACCGATTTTTTTTTTTTAAACGGTACATGTTCAAACAAATGAGAAACATAGATGCCATACCGAGTAACAAACATCACTACGGCATATCACAAGACTACTCTACTAAAAGAGTGATTACTTCTATAAAAGTAGGACAATTAGTGATCTGAAACATTCATTAACTCTCCTCTGACAAAGAATTAAGGCGAGGATAGCTAATTGAAGAAAACAAAGCACCGCAGCTTTGACAAAAACAACAATGTCAACCCATTGACCTCGCAAATTTAAAAATAATCTACAAGAATAAGAATACTTTATTATTATTTTCATGATTGACCCATCCCGATCCGTGTCCTGGGTAGATGGGTAATACATCAATTATTAATGAAATGATCAGTGAAAACCACAATGTAGAAAGGTGATTTCCCTCAATTAAGGTTATATTTCATGTACCTACCTATGTATTCTCATACAAAATGCGTGACAGACTGACAGCTATAATAATACCATATAGGTAACGAATTTTCTTACATATTTTGAAAAATACACAGACAACATAAATATTTTTTTAGAATAATGATATATGCCTACGTATGTGTTTAAATGACCACATATACAATAACTAATAATAATATAACAATAAAATACTAATTAAAGTTTTAAAAGTGTAAAAAACACAAAAACAACCATAGGTACCGGTCCTGTTATTATGTATGTGGTGTGGAATTATAGCTATATACATACTATTATTGTTCTAATTGACTTAAGTTTTCTATTATTTCATTTGAATCGTTTTTGGCGACCGGACTTCGCCTTTCAACATTACCCCACCTTGCCTTACCTTAAAGTCTTACCAATGGTAAATAAATACACAGTGACAACGACAACGAATATGTACAGTGACTTCTCGCTTATATAATAACTTAATACAATAAAATAAAGTGAAAACCTTATTACCAAGTAGGTAAAGAATTAAGCATAAAAACAAATTTAGAATATCCTTGCCTCACCTTAAAGTCTTACCAATGGTAAATAAATACACGGTGACAACGACAACGAATATGTACAGTGAATTCTCGCTTATATAATAACTTAATACAATAAAATAAAGTGAAAACCTTATTACCTAAGTAGGTAAAGGATTAAGCATAAAAACAAATTTAGAATATTATAAGTTAAACACCAATATTGTACACAATAAATTATAAATATAATTTTATTTATTTCAGCATTGAAGGAAATAATGTACTCATAATTTTGGTTGACTTATAAAATAATATTCATGTCTAAATAAAACACCTAATAAAATAATATCGAGAAAAAGGAAAACACAAAAGAAACAAGGTAAGTAAGTTATAAATACAATAATATCGTAAGAAACCCATTAAATGTTATCATTACGCCAAGTATAAACGAGATGACAATGTGTATAATCGAACTACCTAGCAAGACAAGATGTAAAATATTTAGTAATTAGGCATTCTATTTTTAACCATTTCAATAATCTTATAACAATAAAAAGGGTCTATATTATGTCCTTGATAACACGGAATGATGATCCTTTTGTTCGCACGAGAAAAAGAGCGGTTGGCACCAATTATGGCATAACAATAAATAAATCTAAAATCACTCGAACGGCGTTAATGTGCAATCCCGACTATTTTTCAACTGCCGTCTTATTTTTCTGGCGAATCACAAAATCAATTTTCAATGGTTGAACTTTAGATCATTTTGTTCCTATCGTAATTGATTTTTAAATACTTTGTAAATAACCATTGTCTTGCTCAACGATCATTTCGTTTATTATAAAAATAAGGCTTGTCATAATAATCATCATTATAATCACCAGAGTAGATCTTTAGTAATATATCTCATCACAGCATTGGCGTGCCGTGGTGGTAGGCATGTAATGATCTACATTGCAAAGGGCGGTAAATAAGGATTGAATGCCAGACTGCAACATTACACGGTGTGTTGCATACTTATTTATATCAGTACAAAACGATTGTATGACTTTAATATTCCATGTATATGTCAGAATAGTCGAAATGCCATAGAATAGCCGGCAATGAGTAAATAAAAAATAGTGTAAATAGTGAATTTACACCAAAACATAAAGTGCCGTAGTTGAAGTCCTGTTTAAGTCGTTATGTTGCTTAGGGATGTCATTTCATAATTGAATCATTTAATTCATAAACTAAAATACAGTTATGTTAAATTTTATACACACAGATATCTAGGTTATTTAACATTGTTCATATTTGCATGATCACGGTCTATGTACCTATTGTGAATCACTAATATATTAAATAATAATCAAACCGTAATACTATACATATTATGTTGCAGACACGCTATTTTATAGTGAATGATGTTACCCTGGGAAGGTGCAAAATAACCGTTTGCTGAGCTTCGAAAACAGATGCTTGTGCGGACAAAAGTTTCAATAGCGAAATTAGTACTTACTTTTTAAATCCCAGTGTTCATAGATTATAAAAATATCAGTGAGTTTACCCCATTTTTATACTGGTTGGAAACATGAAAATAATAAAAGTACATAAAAGTACTATAGATATGTATATCTATCTATATGTACACAAACAAATATTTCATAATCGAACTGTATTTTTTCTGTTAAGACAAGCGATTTTTTAATATCGATTCACAAACGACGTGCACCGACAAAATTCTCTGGAGAACCAACACGCGCGATGCGCGTTTTGTAAACAATAATCTCAAAATATACTGCACCTGCACCACAGACGGTGTGACTCATTGTAAAAAGATGAATTTCGGTCGCAAATCTATACCCGTGAAAATATAATCATATTAAATAATAAAAATAGCATTAAGTTTTCTATCAGTGACGATTCAGATTATATACCTACCGTTACTACTGCATAATTTGTTCACATATCGAACACAGATTTTTATTCATATATTATTATTCATCATATTCATCATGTTTTTATTTATCATATTCAAAGAAAAATTTGGTGATGAAGTACCTACTTGTTATTTTGGGCCGCAACAAATGCCATTTCGGGCCGCGTTTGTGCACCACTGATTTAGTACCTAGCCAACAATTGCACCATCCTTCCTCCATAATTCCTCTCCACAGTCCGATTCCAGAGATATTTTTGTTTATGTTTTTTCTTTCAAAATCAGATTGAATTCCTATGTACTAATCATGACCCCCATAAGGAGGGGCTGACAAGGCTCTAGGCTGGGGTCCGGGCTAAAGGGGGCCCGGCGTATCAGATCAACCAACCAAGTGAGATAAACACACATCACAAAATTGCACTAATAGTAAAAAATGTCGCCTGCGGCGCTGTTTCACTTCAATTATGCTAACATTTAATATTATGTAGTTGTTGTTTATAATTGTGCATAACAACATAAATGTGGGTGAATAAAAAAAACAAAAAATCGTTAAAAATACCCTTAATTTTACCTCGAACACCATTTGGAATATGAAACTGTAGATCGTCGCACTTAACCATAGCGATGTACGTGGGGAGGGCGCCAAAGGTCCTATAGCCTGAGGGCCTGTTTCGGGATGTGGGGTCATTTTACTAATAGAATAAAAATATAGAAAGTAATCTCGCGATTCAAACGGTTTTAATTCCGGGATTGTCAGATGTAACATGACGACACGACTTTCGACTTCCTCAGCCACGTGCTTATAGGTAATATTAGATTACTGTTGTTAAGTATTTAATTTAAATGATATTATTTAAATATCTACTTTTATCTGATACCAGACAATCAAACATTGAAGATCAGTGACCATACTATATTAAATTTTATAATAAGAATAAGCATTTCCAAGTGGCCTAATAAGCGACAATTCGACCATGCCCAATGCGACACTATAGAAATCTCTCGGTCTCATCCCGATTTATTATTTCTATTCGAAAAAGAAGATACAATCGCCCTTTGTTAAACGCGATTGTCTTCCGAGGTTAGGATCGATGTGGCGAGCAGCCGTGTGCAGGGATGTCAAAAAAATATTGATACTTTTTGAGGATACCTATTCGGCACTTTTCTTTTGATACGACACCGATATTGATATTTTCGTGTTAGTAACATGGACGTAGGTACTGCACTATCTATAATTTTATAAGTTCATAGTTTTGATATTTATTAACGATTTTGACGTTTTCCGAGAGGCACTCAGTCATTGGTTGGCTTCAGGCTACGAATAAAAAAAGACAGGAAGGAACATGTGTCACGGCAATCAGAAAGGCCGGCAAATATGGCCGACATTGCGTGATACATAAACACAAAATTGCAAGTACGAAGTTTATTCACACACGTAGGTACAGACCACGCGATATTTGTTTACGCAAAATCGTCGCTTTCCGAAATGGCGATTTGGTTGCTGCAATGAATCAGTATGTTCCTTCCTGTCTTTTTTTATTCGTAGGCTTCAGGGAACACAAAAATAATGGAAAAGGCGCACACTTTCTGGGTGTGGTAGTAACAATGTTAAATTCTAGAGTATGGAGAAATATGGGATAAACTTAAATACGTGTTAATGAATATAATATTACGTTGTATGCTTTGTATTTCTTGTTTTGTATGGCTTCTCTGTCATCGACGGACTCCACAGACTTAGTCTGTGGCACCTGGCTTTGCAATTAAATACTCTGTTCTGTGGTGGGTATATTGACAAGACGCGTATGTATCTATCTAGCGGTTTTAAATCACCTTTGTGCAGATAAATTACAAACTGTGTGAACTATACGATTTAGTCACGAGCCACCAGCGGCAGAAAAAAATAATTCAAACCTCATTCGTTTAGACACATTAGCAGAACAGGTAAAGGACATGAACATATAATAAACTTATGCCCTTATCGTAATGGAGGTAGAATTTTAAATTCGAAAACACACAATATGATATGTTATCTATGTTATCATTATATTGTATGTGGCCAATATGCATGACCTCTTCTGGATGAAAACTGTATCCTCGTATCAACACTTCAATAGGCAGCGAGGGCTGTGTGACTGCGTGTCCATAAACGTGTACGTATGCAGTTCGCCGTATCACACTTCACCGTGAAATGTTGTATCGGAAATATATGGTCGTATATTAAAGACCGTCTAACCTCTTTGGGTCGTATAGTACTAACATAAAAATCATGGGTAAGCGAAACACGATTCTTGTCGGTAGACTGAATTATTTGTTAGGATAGGTTAGGTTTTCAGTCTTGAATTCATGAATTTTGCCAAAATCAACAATGATAATTGAATTAATGTTCATATGAAAAAAATTGGAGACCGTGTAGTATGTAGGTATACGGTAATCTCTTTCCGATAAGAAAGCTCACGGCGAACTGTAAGTACCACGGTGAAATGTTTTGCGTACAATTTACATGTAAAGGTGTGACTGGTTTATGTTTTAGATACATATTTAGGCATACACGTTAGCAGGTAAAGGCAATTATGCCGTAAAGATATGAACGAAAATTTACAACCCATTATGTAATGTAAAATTTATCTATAGCATTCAGCAGACTCACTCTTTAGAAGTTGCATCTTTTGTAATGATTGTGGCATTGCAACACCACCAGCATTTGAGTGAATGATAATAATGTATAATATAGGACGTTTTTGTAGAGCTAGGTACATACCTTTCACGCCACGCGAAGGATATAATCAGTCGTTATGATTCAAGAAATTGACTTGTGTTCATTTCTTACCTGTAACAAAGAACAATAATATCATTAAAACATGTATAAAAGAAACATTTGTGAGAGATTCTGGAGTAATATCTGTAAGTTTGTCAAAAAAATATTTGTGATAAAAATTTATAAAAGAATATAATAGGCGTTCATATTTTTATGATTATATCGTGGAAAAATATTCGGTTACCAATCTAATTTCTAAAGAATAGCACCACAAACCTACATCAATGTTTGTCATTTCATTTAATAGAGGTGTAGTTTTTTAAGGAATGCGGTGATCTGAATGTAACTAATAATTCGCTTGGGATTGTTTTTTGGTCAACATAAAAAAATTCTAGCAAAAAATTCCTTCAGTGTCTTCTGTTACGATACTTGAGAATATCAATAATCATTGTCTCCCGATACGATACTGATACGATTTCTTTCGAAATAACATCCCTAAGCGCAGGACAGCGACGATCTCCGGGCATGATAGGCAGGGCCCCTATGTCAGCGCGGATGTACAGTGTCACAGACGGATTCTATTATCATATTTTTTTATTCACCAAAGAACGTTACTTAACACGCTGTGAACTTGGTCTGGGTAACAAATAGAGTCAACGTACATAATATTATGTCAGTCACAAAAAGATCTTGTGGTATATGTGAATCTACTAGTCTGGTTGATACAGCTCATACAAATAATATAGCATCATCTAGAAATATTCACGGACAAATGTTTTTTGACTGATTCTGACTCTTCTACACTGATTACAAATCTACCGAGGTCACTTTAACACCTTTGGGAAACGTCGCCATCTTGGAAAAATAGCGGCAGAATCGGTTTTTATGTAATTTCATTTAAACGTCAATATGATAAATTAATGTTAGCAACTAGTTGTTTTCTGGTTAACTTTTTTAAAATGAAATTTATTGAATTCGCCGGTAATCATTTTTGGTCAGACGAGATAACTAAATAGAAAAGGCTTCGAAATTTCTCAAATTCTCCATTTTTTTCAGAATTCATTATTATGTGGAATTTAATATTTAAAATACCATGGTGTTAATAATAACCTATCTACATATTAAAACTTAAGATGTGCTCCAATACCTATACGACGACACTCCATTATTTAATTTAGTCTAAAAATACAGCACACACGAGTCGTTGATAAACTAACTCTGGAAAATATTAATATGAGCTGTGTGAATTCGTATAACACAAAGTTGCCACACTTTTAGCAGTAGAAAATAAATCAGTTTTCATAATGGTGTTCATTTTGTGGTGCGCTATTTCGAAATCAGAACAAATTTTCTGAAACTCCGCGCGCGTTTTGGACACAACAAACGGAATTAGTGTTTAATTAACAAAGACACGGCAAGAACATGTACGAGAGGTTTAAACGAACATGGCAGAGAAAATAATGAAGTAGATAAGTCTTGTATTGATTTAGATTAAACAACGACATTATGGTCGTGTGGATGTTATGAGATTTTTTGCCAATACAAAATAATAACAAAGTTCTATGTAATGTGGTGGGCATCATGGCCTCCACAAGAAAAGGGGGGTAACAAGGCTTTAGCCTGAGAGCCCGGGCTTAAGGAGAGCCTGTCGTGGCAGGTCGTCCAGTTAAGTGAAATAAAGATACACCACAAATTTGTTCTAATAGTAAAGAAATCGCCTGCGGTGCTATTTCACGAGTAGAATTTTATATATAATTATGTTTATCTGACGGCGAAGGGTTAGTGGTTACATGTTACTTGGCCATCACACAAATGGGTCGCGATCGGTGCTTAATAATATGATGACGAGTGTCAAAAATTCAAGTGGAATACCCTTTATTTTACACGGAACCCTGGAGTTCGGCGGAATACCATTTGGGGAACACGTATTGTAGAACATTATACTGCCCTTAAACTTAGCGATCGGTTCGGGGGGCGGCAAACATCGTGGCCTGGGGGGGGGGGGGCGCTTCAGGATGTGGGAGTCATGGTGGGCATACCAAAGAGTAAAGACGTTGAGTAAAAAATATGAAGCTTTTATTTGATGTGAAAGTTATGTTGAAAGGTTATACAAAAATTAGCTGCAAGTCAAGTTACATTTCAGGTTCATTTAGTGGTCAAGCCTGTGTTATGGGTTTGCGGCTTTTGCGGGTATTAAAAAAATATCTACGTATTAATAATAATTAATACATAATAAAAAGTTTATACATTTTAACTCACTGGGTTATAACATAATATACTCACATATATGTATTAAGTGTCCAATAAAAGAGTGACGCTGGTTTACTCAACTTTAACCGATAGGGTAAGGATTCACTTAGGATTGGTATTAGATACCTATTTTGGAATATACATAAGACGTAAAAAGTTTTCCCTGAGATTCATATACAACGACCGCATTGAGATAAAAAAAAATCTTACGTAAATGTTATAACTGATAACCGTAATGATATAATGAACTATCGGTATTTATTTAATTTATTGCACCACCATTATTGTATAGAATTAAATAGACAAATTGCTTTATGAATATGAAAAAATTAGAAGCTTTGGTACGAGGGTGGGTCAATAAGTCCTTAGAAAAGCCGACAGGTGGCGCGACTAGTACTGTAAGCGGTTTGTTTTCATGCAGCGGCACTACCGATTCAGTATGCTGCGAAGTTTCAATCAGATTAGTCGGGTTGTTGTTTTTTATTTTCGTACATTTAAAAAAAAAATTTGCTTGTTTACAAAAATGGAGAAAATTGAGTTTAGAGCTGTTATTAAACATTTTAATATAAAAGGGTTAACAGCAAAGGAAATAAAAAATGAGTTGGATTTAGTTCACGGCATATCTGCTCCTTCATTTGCAACTATTTATAACTGGTTAAATGAATTTAAACGTGGTCGTACATCAACAAAAGATGAACCACGCTCAGGACGTCCTGTAGAGGTGACTACACCAGAAATGATCAATAAAATCCACGATATGGTGTTAAGTGACCGAAGATTAAAGTTGAGTGAGATAATTGAGGTTACAGGGATCTCAAAATGTAGCGTCATTTCTATTTTACATGACAAATTGGGTATGAAAAAAGTTTCTGCAAGATGGGTGCCGCGTTTGCTCACAGTCGACAATAAACGCAATAGGGTGGTGGCCTCTAAAACCCTGTTGTCGCTCATGCAACGCAATCCGGATGAATTTTTTCGTCGCTTTGTGACTGTAGATGAAACATGGATACACCACTATACTCCCGAGACGAAAGAACAGTCAAAGCAGTGGATTGCGAAAGGCGAACCATGTCCAAAGAAGGCGAAAACCGTAAAATCAGCTGGAAAGGTTATGGCTACTGTATTTTGGGATGCACGTGGAATTATTTTCGTTGACTATTTGGAAAAAGGAAAAACAATAACAGGGGATTATTATGCATCTTTATTGGACCAGCTAAAAAACGAAATTGAAGAAAAACGGCCTCATTTAAACAGGAAAAAAATCCTCTTTCATCAGGACAATGCCCGTGTTCACACATGTTTACGATCAATGGCTAAAATTGAAGAATTGAAGTTCGAATTGGTCGACCACCCACCGTATTCGCCAGATTTAGCCCCCAGTGACTTTTTCCTTTTCCCAAACTTAAAAAAATGGCTAAGTGAACAACGTTTTTTTTCAAATGAAGAAGTCATCGATCGGACAAATGCTTATTTTGAGGACCTTCCGAAAACTTATTTTTCTGACGGTTTAAAAAAAATTGAGAAACGTCTAACCAAGTGTATTGAGCTCCAAGGAGATTATGTTGAGAAATAAAAAAAAAATACAAAAATAAAAACTGTTTTAATGCTTTTTTCTAAGGAATTATTGACCCACCCTCGTAATCACAACAAATTCATTCTGATTCAATAATAATACTAATAATTAAGTTGAAAGCCTTGGGGGTGATATAAAAAATGTATTTTAACAATCCCGGGATGGGATAAAGAATATAAATCCGGAAATATAATACAATTAAATATTGATGGCCCACATTACGCAACACGAAAACATTTATTATGAAAACTATTGGATAATTCTGATTCATTAGGTACTTCCAAATGGAAAAAAAATCATGAATGTGAATAAAATTTGATCGCGACATAATAAATAAATAACAGAATGAGCACAAAAACAATTTATTCGACCATAATGAACACAGTTGCATTTGATAGATGAACAATAGATTGTCGAAAACATTAGGCGATTACGTCGACGCCCATTCCATACAAAGTTTTAATATTCATTCATTCACACATCTGGTGCAAAAGTTTCATAAAGCGGCGGACAATTGAAACGGATTTGCAAAAATTCACTTTCATTCAGGCGTAATAAAACTGTTGAATAATATCGTCCGACTGCATTTTTATTTACATTATATATATAAGTACGTGTCTTCGCTATTTAAAAGTTGTAAGTACATAGGTAGTCATTTCAAAACCTCTTTATGGTTAACAACAAAAAAGTACCCCGCCGATGCTACACAACATTCGAAGCTAAATCCATTAAAAGAATAAATACCTAATATGGATTATAAAATTTGTAAAGCGAAAAGTCTAAAATCTGCGTTCCGAATATGGTTCATAGGCCAAAATAGCAGTGGCGAAGGGTGGAGGTAGGCTGCTAAGATCCCCCATAAATAGTACACACTAAACTTTGTCAGCCATACGTATTTTTTTACATTGAAATAAGACTACACTTTACAGATGCTGTTAGTAAGTTTTTAAAATTCAATTAAACCCTGAGAAAACCAAACAATAATAGATAATAGTCAAAAAATACTCGTATATCTATAAAATATCTTAAATTATGCAATTAAATCATAAAACACTTTGAAATTAACAAAGAATATTATGTGTAATATGTATTCTTAATCAAACAAACACAAATAAGATGATTGAAAAAGTGTGCACAATTTTGTATATATTGTCTAAAAACGCAGTACAATAATGTAGCGGAAAATCATTTATAGAAAAATCGAATGTTCTGTAAGGATATCGAGGTTTATAGGGGTACATAATATCTACCCAACCGCGATGTCACTATATGAGTCACTAAGGAAGCCGCAAGAACAATAGGCTGTCAACCTTTTCGCAAATAATTGTCAACCGGTCAACAACAATGGAGTGTCAACTGTTTCGCAGATAATTATCAACTGGTCGTGTTGGATTCGCGCCACGGACCATGTTGGCTGTCTGACATATTTCTTTGTGCGGCTGCATCATCAGGATTATCAGGAATGATATCCCAGTAAGTTTATTTAATATCTTAAGAAGAAATGCCAAGTCGAAGAGACTATGAGTGACTGGATAACAAATTTTATCGGACATGTAAACAGTGATTGTACATTCTTGGACCAAAGTTAATGTACCAATTTCAATTGAAATGAACTCGCGTGACGTACCTATTGCGATTATTTGCATATGTAGGTATGTACAAAATAGTGACTACTATAGGTATTATAAATGTTTTTCTACAATTAGTATTTTCATTTTTTTTTAATTCAACGAATTTCACAAGATTTAAGAATGTAACATTCTTTTATTGAACATACATAATTTGTAAACAATATTGAGAAATATATAGGTAACCAATAGAAAAAATCTTTTTGACAAAAATCTGGATTTGAGTTTTCGTCTCCCGGGAATCGTGCCCTTGTGCACTGACCATTGTGCTATAGGTATCATATCTAATTTTCAAAAAGATTTTTTCTATTGGTTATATATTTCTCTGTGGTGTTTTCAAATTATGTATGTTCTATTCTTCTAATTATTTACCGATATTATCTAAGTTTAGGGAATTAGGCACCTACTGAATTTCATGATCTACATAAGCTTCGATCAATCCACTGCTGGATAAAGCTGATTCCATTAATAAATTTGGTCGTACGTATTGCTTTGCGTATAGTTCCGCAGAGCTAAGTATACTTAGCTTAGCCTAGCTCAGATTATGTTTAAGAAGGTACTTTCAATATTTACTTAGCATGTTTATAAATAGAACCTATATCTTTTGTTTAACTTATAATTTATAATTTATTTTAGTTCGTTATGATAAAATTACGACCTGGCCTAATAAAAAAATATTATATACCTAGTTATTCTTCGTATGAAATGCGGTAATACACACATTAGGACTAATAACAACACATTCGTAATTATAGGTACATAGTATAAAACTAAAACAATATTATTGCAAAAATAAGGAACTCCACTTCGCGAGTCCAATAATCGTGAGAATGTATAGTAATGCATGCGTGACGACTAAACTAACTTTAATATTATTATTACAATTTATATGTAATAATATTATTATAATTTATAATACAAGTATTATTATGGAAGATAATGCGTCATGACACTAGTCAAATTTTCTGCGAAAATGTGAATTTTATACCAATTAAGACTGTATCTTTTTAATAACAGGAAACTAGAAGCTTATTAAAATTGTAGAACATATTTTTGTAGGTAGGTGTAGGTATATAAAAAAAACGTATCATAAAATAATTTCTCATTGGAATAATGCTATTGTCACACACAAAGCAATGGTGAACAGATCGTTTCTTCATATTTTTTACGCATTACGAGTTACAACTTTACAGAATCAGATGGACTCATGTCGTATTTGTCGTCTATTTCCAATATTTTGTGTACCAACAAAATTGAAGTATCTACGTAGATACATACAGAGATAAGAATGAAAAATACGCTAGCATTCTATTAAGGAGATTTATAATAGTAATAGCACTAATAGCGACATCTGATAAAATGCACAAGAATATGTTGACACATATTTCAGTAATAATCCATAGATATTATTTGTTATCGTAAATCAACGCAAAAATAATTTTGAACATGTCTGTTCAAGAAAATCAATAGGAGTTGGGAGTTCGTATTCAAACAGGAATTTACAAGCCAGTGTTCGCGGGTCCTAGTGCACCCAAAGTGCACTTTATGTATTTAAACACATATATATATAATTGCAGTAATATTTTTAATTTATTATTAATAATAATAAAAATTGCAAACACGCGCGTTAACATGATATTACTCCCTACGTCAATTTATGACTACGGCCGTATGTTGTAGCTTAACCACTGGGGAATGCCAAAAGAAATGGAGTATTTAAAAAAAACCCTACCTTATTCTTAGGTCAATAATTATTATAAAGCAATCATTATTCGTAGGATGTTTATCACACTTGAATGGTCAAAGACATAGCTTATAATTAGTATCTTTAGAATTATCTTCAAATGTGTTA
The DNA here is from genome assembly GCF_057557595.1 of Rhyacophila brunnea. Classification (NCBI taxonomy): domain Eukaryota; kingdom Metazoa; phylum Arthropoda; class Insecta; order Trichoptera; family Rhyacophilidae; genus Rhyacophila; species Rhyacophila brunnea. The sequence continues at coordinate 39,924,316 of NW_028232752.1, forward strand.
ATCTTGCCCATTTTTTGAATAATAAAATGCCTAATTCTTATCAAATTTGGGATCACAGAGATTTTCAATATAATTTTTTATCGTAAATATTTCACTACAATAATGTCGACATAAATTATCCTAATGGGTTTATAAATGCGTTTAAAAATTAATAAATGTAAAAAATCTTAACACCACTGCACATGCATGTACTGAAATATGACTATATTCTAAAACATTAGAGCGAGAGGTTTAAAAGAATACTATTTTATGTTATAAAAATACTTTATGCAGTCATCAAATGTTTAAAATAAATATAAAGGATAATAAGGCTTTAAAATTATATAAATAGATTATCTACAACGTTTAAGGAATGTCCAGGATCATGCTTTGAAAATACAATAAAAGCTCCATTTTGACCTACGTTGAGCATGTCCGCCCTACCGAAATGACAAATCAATCGCAAAACTTATTCAAGCAAAAACCAAAGATGTTGAACTGGAGATTTCATACACCCAAAAGAATATAAGTAGGTATAGCTAAAAACTCGGTCGATCGATTCCACAAATTAAAGTGTCATGATTTTTTGCTACATTTATAATTTTCCATACAAAGTTCGTATAACCTACTTATATTTTCATTAATAAAAAACATGATTACATACATATTTTTTTTTAATTATCTGTGTATCACGGTGGTAATCTTGTTATGCTAACTTGCCAAAAGAAAAATTAAATATTTATACCTGATATATTGTAAGTAAAAGTAGGAATTTTTGTAATCTATTTATTTAAGTATATTTTATTCTTTAATGACGTTATTTGTTTCCTAAATTTTTGAATAAAAATATGGCACATTAATTGCACATATATAAATAATATATCCTAGAAAATAATTGGACTGCTAAATACACAGCTTTCACTTGAACGGTCTTTATGCTAGCGATTCGTGTGAATTATTTCTAAAAACTACGTTCTTATCTAAGGTCCTTCATATTCCGCAAATCAGAAAGCGATCGGCTTTGTAATCAAATAATGTAAATAATATTATTAAGATAACCTTAATCCATAACGGTCTTGTACTTGCGAATGACGATATTTTTTATTTATTTAATACTGAATACACATAACTTTACTGACATACTATTTAAGAATTCAAATGTTATATGAGAGTTCGAGTCCCACTAAGGAAGGGCCCAAGATTTTTCAAAAGTGTTCAAATGTTCGTAGATCTATTATAGGTACTAGTATCGCGAAAAAATGTCAAACCCCTGTGTTTATCTTACTGTCTATCTTACAACAAACAGGTAATTTAAAGAGCTCAATAATTCTTTCAGTATGTACAATTTACAATACCTTATTTTCTTTATAATGCAAACAGAAATAACAAAGATAAGATAATCTAATTACTTTGATTATCCTACATAAGGCGGCTTTGGTACATTCAGATAGGTACCTTGATAACGTTATGTTAAAATAGCGTTGTACCTACTTCCGTTTGTTTTTTGCTGCCTAGGTACTCCACTCATCAAGCGCTTAGGTTTAGATACATTGAGTGATTATGATTATATCAATATTTTAGTTCATATTATAATCATTTGGTTCTTATCAGAAAAATATATACAATATGCAATGCTTTTAAAACTAATATTTTAATATGATGTCGAAGTTTATACGTCTGGTGAGACGCTAGGAGATTTGGAGCCCGTAGTCTATATTCTATAGTAGGTACAATAAGCACTAATAGGTCAACTGTATTGCAGAATTATTAACCAATAATTTTCATTCCAACCACTGACCGACGACAAAGTATATTCGTATTCAAATTCTCATTAGCTGTGTTGGTTTAGCTCGGAATCTTGTAAGTAAGTCGACTTCCAACAATCGGAGGAGTAAATGACTAATGCCCCGAAAACTAGAGTTTAATCGTTTAATGGGATGAGAAGGAATGCGGAGTTAGTACGATACAAGGCGACGGCATTTCTACAGGGGCTGAAAACAATCATTAGGTGCTGTCCGCCTTCGAATTCACGGGTAAACCAATGTGAAACACTATGAGAACCGATTGGATGACCAAAGAATTAAGTCGTATTTATGTTACTAATAAAGTCGTATAAATATAACCGGCTTATCCTAATACCACAAGAAAAATAAGAAAAATCAGAGATACTAACTAGTAGATACTACCTATTTTTTTTTCCAAAATTTGATGTCGGTCGTACGCAGAAAAATAGTTCTTAATCCCGCTCAAAAGTCGTGTGCTGAGTGGTGGGAAAGGCTTAATATAATTATGCTCGATGGCCAAAATCATTCGGGTCAGAATCCCCAATCATGATGACCCGACGAAAAAGAAAAATGATCCCAATACATAAAAAGTGCATATACTTAATACTAATGCGAAGTTAAAGTGCATAGGTATCATGACATTATCATAATATCAAAACATAAAAGCCGTTTAGCATATAATAAAATACCATAGATAATTGAATAGAATCTTCCGTACTCGATCCAAAAAGATAATTTGGTATTCACTGACTTTATTATTTAGTGATGGATGATGTTGAAATAAATATCAATAAGGAGTAACATTAATAAGTTACCATCATTCAGAAACTATCCGTCGTTCATAAGACACAATCGTCGATGGTATGAAAATACGGGTCTAGGACGATTTGGCACCGGGACAACTGGACGCTACGGAATTCGAAAATAAATAGACGTTATGTACTTATAGGTACGTTAAAAAAATATTTAATATTATTATTTATATTTAAATGATTATATTATGATTTAATAGTTGGTGAGAATGTAAATATGCAGACGCAAATAATGATTTAATCGTGCATATATTTAAGTTCCAACGAAAAAAGAGTTTTTTATTTTATATAAAGCCTTAGGCATGGTAATTCGCAATCTGCAATAAAGAATACATTATGTTAAGAGTAAAATGAATTAAAACTACTAAGTAGTAGATAGAAACTGATTAAAATATCTAGTCTACGTTCTGTATACGTGTCTACGACAGTGCGGCGACCAATTGTCCGGAGTGCAGTCGTCCCATTCCCGAAAGTACACACTGATTTAAAATACATACGAAGATAGTAACAATTCTTGATGTAAATTGAGAAAGATTTGGTGGATTGGTAGGTAAATGGTAAGAGTCTTCTGGCGGCAAGCAAAATTATTGTGTATGGTTAAATCCCACTCAGCTCAAGTGTTTTCTATGATTTTTGTAATAGGTAGTTCATGAGGCTTTTACACGATATGACATATATTATACAATTTAGGACGACGTAAAAACAATGAAGGAACACTATCCTAGATGAATAAAAACATAAGCATGACTGTAGTTAGTGCTACTTTCAATCACTACTATGGATTAGATTATAAGTGAAGGGTAAGACTGCAATTTTGACGATTGGCAACAATCAATGGGAAGGCAGAACTTAAAAATAGTAGTATAATTGGGTTATTCCTCCTAAATGAGTCATCGTAGAGAAAGGGTTCACAAAGACAGGAATGTTCTAGCAGGGGTCTGTTAGCCAGGAGCAGTAAGCGAATTGGGGAGGAGCACTCACAATACACAAGGCTAAGGTGCGGGCTTAGCTCAATTTAGTCTGATAATCCATGTCTTAAGTACTTCCCGATGGCTGAATCGGCAAAGCTGAGCGTTGCCGGTTCATTAGTTAATCCGGTGTAATTCGAATGGCTTAATCCGGATTGGTAATTGCTATTTTAATAATTAATCAATTAAAATAATTTGGCGATTTCTCTTTTTCGATTTAATGCCGTGACGATTTAATGACATTTTTAATTGTATTTTATTCGGCAATAAAGATGGTGATAATCACTATATTACTTCAAAACTTGTTTATTTGTATGAATTTAACATGGGAATGGGTAAATTTGGTTGTAAATATATACATTTACGACCAAGTAATATTTAACATTCTTTCAACTTAAATGGTTTAACGTTTACATACAAAATATACAATAATAGGTATATTATATTGAATTTTCCATCAATAATGCTAATTGCGACGTCTATAATACCATTGCAATGGTAACAAGTCGACTGTATGACATTATTCATTCAAAACAACCAACTACAATCTACAACTACCCGGAAATCTCTATCATAGTTTATCTATACAAACGTTACGTACAAAGAGATTGAAGCACCGTCTAATCTCTTTGGTTACGTAACGTACCTATTATGCATGTTACACATATTGTTTTTCAATTTGTGTATGAGTCAGAGTATGGACCTAGGTTGAGCAAGTGGCTGACATCCATTTCTCGTAAAAACGACATCTGTTAATACAAACCTCCACTCTGTGGAGGCCCATATGATCTTATTAGGGTCGGACATGGTCGAAAAAAAGTAGTACCTATGTGTACCTACTGGTATAGGCACCGGTCACTGATAGCTTATATAGTCAATAATAATAGACATTTATTTATTGTGTATAATGTTTGTTTACATTAAATTTGTCGAAACTCTAAAAGCTAGTAAAGACCTAAACACAACGACACAACTACCAAAGCAAACACATGGGCGCTGGCGTTTCATCTGTGGGCTCCGGGTTCGATTTTAGGTGAGATCACAGACCTGCATGTGAATATGTATTCGAAAATATTATTCACGTGAACGTGGTGAACTTACGTTGCCAATTTCTAACACCGGTCGACCAATGTTCGAACCCGACACGACGAAGGAAAAGAATCTCAATCAATGGCAATGATAAGTTTCTAGGTGATATTAATTGAAATCTTTTATGCCCTTTGCCATTAAATAAATGATTTCAAGAGCACACTAGATATTAGCATACCTACTTCCTTGTTTGATAGTGATGTTCAAGTATAAGGCTATATTATTACACCCGTCATTCGAATAGAATCCTTCCATTCCATTCTCTAAAACCAATCACTGAAAGATAAGAAAAAAAAGCGATTAAAAAATGTTAAAACTCTATTCAATTTTATGAAAAACTAAAACCTCTTTGCGAAACCGAAATATGATAATCAAAAAGTTTAAACCAAAATGAAAATACTTTGGGAGATATTCCGAAATAACGATGGTAATCGATGCGCAAGGAAGAGTAGCGCGGGCGAGGGTCCCGGAGGGGGAGGGGGGTCTGAAGGCAGTTGGAGAGTTTATTAAAAGAAAATTCCAGCCGCGGAGGGTAGGGGGAAGGATCTTTTGTGTCAGGGGTTTTTGACCGTCCCACTCATTCTGCATTCTAATATAATATTATATTATTTCCCGTGTTACAATAAATACTGTGGTCAGACAATATAATATTGTTCTCAACACAAACGTAGAAAATCGTATTGACTTATAAACAAACTAAGGCTAATTTGAAATAAATTTAATGAGCACAGTGATGGTAAACAATTGAAGAGTGCCCATACATTCAAAAGTGCACTAGTAAGGCAACACACGAAATGCAGACTCGAGCGGTAGTACCTACTTGTGATTTTTTTTTGCACAAATAAGCGATACAATATGATACAATATTGCACAAGAATGTTCACTGCACTATCATGCTATACGTAAACGTGTGTAGGAGAGACTAGTGCAAGGACAAATTTTTCGACGAGATGGTTCAGGTACCTATAAGTTAATACTGTTCAAGTATGCTTGTGCCGTGTGAATTTTACAGTAATATCTGTCATGTACATTTATTATACAACTAAAATGTGATTTTATAAATTAATCATTATACTTTAATCGGTATTTATGTAGTAAAATTCCATTAATAAAATTAAAAAATAAACTTTCCAAACTCCAAAACGGCTGTCAATATAAATATCACAAACAATATAAATTAACAAACATTTCGTTTTATAACCATCGACTAAATAATTATATTAGTTTAATTATTTAAAAAAAAAAAAAAGTAGTAATTTGACAATGCGCCATAATACATACTAAAATACAAAGTAGGTACTTATAGGATTATTATAAAAAGTAAGCATGAAATAGATTAAAAAATATATATTTAACCACAGATGAAAAAAAAAACGGTACAAAAAGGAAAAGGGGAGGTCTAACATATTGAAAAATTAGTGAAATATGCCCATTCATCATAACACCTACTTTTTATGACTTTAGTTAGTTATCATATTTGGAAATTTCCCTGAAAATGTAATCTTAAAGATATGTATAGGCGAAATGTAAAATCAAAAATTATATTATTACAACTTCAACGAAAGCTCTCAGTGCATTTTTGAATGTGTCTCTCTATTACTATTTAAATGAGACTAAAATTATCAAGACAAAGTTCCATGAACAAATATCATGTTGTACGTTTTAGAATATCACTCATCAATTCGATAATAGTCTAATAATTATTACAATGAATTGTCAAGAGCCGGTTTCGAGTTATTTGTAACAACGTTATAACTTATCTCATAACTATTCTTAATCGGCAGAGTGAAAAGGTAACAAAAATTAAATAAAAATGAATAAAACTCTAAATTAAAATTGCTCTCGTGTAATGATGCAAATTACGACTTATGTCATTTTTAGCTTTGTACGTCGATATATTTGGGTTTAGTTTAGAATCTTGAAATCAAAACTAATAAATCGCATAGTACGAGCACATTAAGCGATAACTGTGGTAAAAAACTATCAAAAAAGCTTATGTATAGGTTCTCATGTAAATTTTACAAGTGAACTATTTATATATGATCGGTGTTGTAACAATACGATAAGAAACCCTGATGTCCTTGATTTCCGTAAAAAAGTATATGTTTATTCGTTGCAAACAAAAATGTTAACGGCAGCGATCGGCCCGCGGGCCACGTTTTCCTTATGCCCGCTTAATATGAAAGAAAAGTGGGACAAAAGCCGAAAGAGAGCCATTTGCAACACTCGGTTATTTCATTATCGGCGTAACGGGAGAGCCAGATAATCCCGGAGGATTAGCGGGAATAATGCAAACCTTTCTAGTAAATAAAAACGAATCCCTGTGTTAAGGGCGAGATGAAAGGAGAATGTGAATAAGATCGCGTGTGATGCCTGCCTTAGCCGAGGATACTTACTATCACAAGAGGAATCATCATATAAATAGGTTAGAAAAAATCCAGTTGTACTCAGCATCTCTTTTTAAAGACACTGTATAAGAGGCCAAAATTATTTCCAATTCTCTTCGAAAGCTTTAAATTTAAAAAAAAACAAGTTACAGTTACAATACAAGAGCTTTAAAAACACTGTCAGTATTGATTTTTTTTAGGGGAGGTACTTAGTTCAAACAGCCCATCAACAAAATAATAGTATAACAATTATAACATAATATAATATCTATAAATCATAAATAATGGGTAAGAAGTATGTGCCAAGCATGGCGATGGTCGAATAAAAACCCGCTGGACAAATATCCTTACACTAGACGAGTTAATCAGATACTTACAGTAATCTTAATCTAGCTGGATCAATTAATCAAACAATCAATCAATCAATCCGCTGAAAATCCGTATCGGCGAAAAGCTAACGTCTGAATACCGAAAATAGCCGTAAAATGATATTCATTCAGCAGACGATGACCTGATGATAGCTGAACAAATTTTGTTATTATTAAAGCCCGAGCAGGTTATTAAAATGATGATTAACAGCAATAATAATCTTCGTAAAAAGGAGTGTTATATTATATTATAAGCAAAAATAGTAATTTAATGATTTTATTTCTCTTCGCGTATTCACATAAAGTGAAATTATACAATGTACGTAGGTATTGTAAGCAATGTTCCCCCTAGGTGTGCGTGTGCGCGTGCGCACAGCTACCAAAATATGTCCGCACACGTGTTTTAATCCCCCGCACAGTCCTCACACAAAAATATTGTAAAATAAAGTTTCAAGAAGGGATCACCATATCCGTCCCGTTATATAGCATGCCAAAGTATACGAAAAAAGATAGGTACGTATTTTAGTGTTTAGCAATGACCACCTATGTGTCGGGTCCTCTACATTTATTAGTCTTTGGCATGTTTCAACTTGCAAAAAACATTGTCAGTACAGTCTTATAGTAGTCCTTATTGTGAAAACATCACAGTTCGTATAATATTTTTTAAACGACAAAAGTGTTCGTGCAAAAGCAGTGTTTTTTTACTTAAAATATTTATAATACAAAACTAATAATCAATTTTTGTAATAAATAACTACATGTGTGTTTAGTGTACGTAACAAGCAATTCAAGTGAACAATGCGATTGCTTGCACAGTTACATAATATATAGAATAATTATTATACGTATTAATTATAGAAAAACTATCCCCTAAAAATGTCAAAAAGGAGTGGATGTGATATTTCAAATACGACCATTAAGAAGAAATCCTGCGATAAATTTAAATTGGAATGGCTTTCTGAAATTGTCGAAACACAAATGTCATCTTCAATGCATTCGCAAAAAGTAAAAATTGGTGGATATATTTGTTTATTCTGAAACAGATGATTGTGTCAGACGCATCATATGCTTCGCAGCAAATATGCTAGGAGAATTCAGAAGAGAAGGAGAAAAGAAGTGGATTGAATGGAGGTTGTATATTAAACTTAAAGGCATTTAAGTCAAAAAATACACCGGGATGCTGTTACGAAATTGAAAAATTTGAAAAGAGGTGGATTTTTGGAATGCGTTCGAATTCGACTTCAATTTTAAACTTTGTCATTTAAAAAAAAATTGTATGTTTGTGTTTGTGGGGGGGGGGGGGGTGAAAATTTGCGATGCACACACAATATAAAAATTAGAGAGACCGTTGATTGTAAGTATTATTATGTACCAGTGTTTTTCGACCGGTGTGCCGTCAAGTTTTCTTAAGTTTTACCTCTAACTCTTCTCAAACCTTCCAACGACCACATCCACAGCAACATTGGCAGATATGCAACAGCTAGACGTAATTAAGAGAGCATTGTTTGGCAACTCATATACGATAAATTCTACACGCATATTAGGTACTCACTTGTGATTTGAACAATGAATTGAACGAACGTAATAGTTATTAATTCTTTTAAAAGCCACTCACTAGAATTAGGTATTTGCGAAAAAATTGATACAGATCTTTCGTTATGGAGAGTATAATTATTACCGATGGAGTTTGACACAGTGTCCAGTGTGTCGCTTTAGTAAGTAGGTTGAAAAATAGTATTATATCCCAACATTGAAGATTCAAATATTTTTAATGTATTCGAACAATTGTAAAGGTTACACATTTAATTACTCGTAATTATTAGCGAAAATCCACCGTAGACATTAATGTGTAGTAACGCGGACATCTTGTCTTTTTGAATTTTCCACAACTTAGTTTTTCCAATTACGCGAAATCCATTTTTGAAATTCGAATGCTGCGAAGATTTTCGTTTATCTCTTAATTAGTATTTCCGCATCTATCTGAATTGGCGCCGTTCGGAAAATAAAACACACCTGTAAGAAAAAATTGTATCGAATGAAATCGTCTCATGTACGCGTTAAAACTAACACATACCCATAAAACGAACACTCTCTAATATTCACACGGCCGCGTTTGTAGGTGGAAAGTTTGTCAGGCCAGGGTCGAAATTACATTTAGAATCAGCATAGTCAATAACCGAAAATAATCCAAAGTATGTGGGTATTCGTATAATACACATATTTATTAATTCTAATGACAGTTAAGTAGTAGAACTTCATAGCCATAATTAATTTGAAATAAACTTTTTTGTTAGCTGTGGTTCCTACAATTTTAAATGTGTGATGTTCAGTGTGATGTTTTGGCTTATAATATAATATATACAGAGCAGTCGATGGCAAACTTTAAATAAAAAAGCATTAGGTAGTTGTTTGCTCGGATCATGAACAAGCGTGGTAGCAGGAAACGGAAAAATGATTACACGGTGTCCGTTGTATAGGAAGTAACGCAGTGAAGTCTCATTTTGTTATTACTACATTCATTTTATAAAGGGAGGATTTTACAATTGAAATATTAAAAGACCAGTAGAAGCATGACTTTAAATATATCTGGATTTTCTATAAATTTTATTATATTATTTTGTGAAAAAAAATACTTTTAAATAACACACGGGTTCCGGCATCGATGCCGACATTACCTCACCTTACGGCGTCGCTACAAAACAGTCTACGAGTTTCAGATCCGGTGTTGCCATATTTCCAAAGTGAAATTATAGTACATATTTCGGCAAAAAATATAGTACAATCCTACAAACTTATCTAAAGAACGGTCAAAAATGGAACTAGGAACTACCAACGAGAAATTCCGCAGTGGACCGCAGGCTGTTAGATTTTTCACAGGCGGCTCGTTTTTTTAGATGATACATTTCGCCGCGGGCCGCAGGCTGCTCAATTTTTCGCATACGGCTCGTTTTTTTAGAGAAAATTCGCATGCAAAGTAATTAACGTCTCGTTTCTTTAGACAAAAATTGTTATTAAAATGAGTTAAGTATTTTAGTTCTCCCGAACTGCTTTAGAGGTATTTTTTATCTATTGCTAAATTTTTTCCGAATTTTCAAAATTATAGTATTTTAGGCGTATACCTGTTTTATATCGTAAATATGTACATATATCTACGTTCTGGTGTAGTTCCATTTAGTCCCAAATAGTCTGCTCTTCATTATAAATAGGACCGTACATATTTTTAGGTGGAATTTATTTGATATATATGTGATGTGTGTGTATATAATAATTTCATTTACTGACTCATCTGTAGGTACAATCATTGTTGTTGTTGGTCCATCACCTATCTACCGGTGGGACATCTTGCAACATGCACTTTCAATAATTGTACATATTGATAGTTGCTTACTTCATGTCGCAGACGTAAGATATTTTTTTATAAATTATGTTATCGTGTTATAATTTAATTACACAAATACCCACTGTCTAAAATAGAATGGTGCTCAAGTATACTTATATTTTTAACACAGGATAAGTGGTCATTCGTTTAAAATCGGTGGGTAGCACTGCTCTATACTCTATAGTCTACCTCTACAGTTTTTATCAGGCGTCAACAAACTTTTTCGGCACATGGCGCCCTTCTCAGAAATTTAGCATGGCGCCTTAAGCTGAAGTCGACTGATTTTCCGTTAAATATTGTTCCCTCCCAAAAGCGAATTTAAGTGTCTTCAGCAAACACAATCTTTCCCATCCATAACCGATGTCAACTGGGCTTTTAGTTGTTTTTTGTTAAAATAACTCGAATTCGATGACAACTCGGTTTTTTCAGTCGCACAGTGGATTATTACGCTGTGACCTAGAGCGGCATGGAGCACACGTTGTAAGATAGGTACTGCGATTATTTTCCAGGAGGTAAAATAAATTTAACAAATCCAAGCTTCGAAAACCAGTATCATCATAATTCAATGAAGTAATTAATCTAACTAGCGATAAAACGCGTAGGTATCAGTCGATTGTAAATTTATGGTAGAAAATTTATGTTCACTTTTCTCTATTGTTTTTCACTTTTGTTCTATTGTCCCATTAATTTATTCCACATACGGCCCTGGCTTCGTCCTATCAGAAGCGTGGTAGTACCGACACGGGAGCACAATCTGATTTTATTTTCTTTGTTCGCTTATTAAATAGCTAGAATCTCCACGGCCGCCGGGGCAAAGGGTGCTGCGATACAAAAAGCCCCCTCACAAAAGATAGGTCCGCAACAGGGATCTTGAACCCAGCTCATTCAATCCCTGAAGGACAGGAACGAAAGTACTGAGACAATTTTCACGTAATAATTCTGGTCACTTACACATTCGCCTGCGTCACAATTACTAAGGTTTAAATACTTGGTTAAAATTACTCCATCCCCACTCGCTATGTATATGCAGGCTGTGGTTTAGTCACTTTCCAAGGCACTATCAGCGTGGCGCTTAAAAAAGAATTTAAAAAAATGAATGAAAAAAAAAACACTTGACATGCTTAGTCATCAATTAGTTTTATGTTACATACGAGCAATATTACTGTGTTCTCTTTACCAGACTACTGATATTCTGTTATTAGATTCTATTAGATTGATGAAAAGTCAAACGCATAAACTGGTAAGAATCGTGTCTTTATATTGAAAAAAATGCAATATTTATATTCATTCATTCCCAGTATTCGGACAACAGTGCACAGTCTAGCCTCGGGTCGTGACATTCGAGGTATTGGAAGCAGAGGGTTGTAGCGGACCCTTTTTTGAGTTGCTTCGCTCCAGCTCCGCTCCATGGTCTGCTCCGCTCCGGGTAAAAATATATTACCTATGTATAAGTAAGTCTTTAAATAAGTCGTTTTAAAATAAGGTATATTTTTCGTCATTTTCATTATTAATACTGTTTAACAAAATTGCCGGCACCAAATCATCTTTCATTACCTGCCTCTTCTCACTTAGAATTAATTTTAGGGCAAAAATTTAATAATAATAAAAAAAAACATCCGTAGCAGTGGGGCACCACAAATTTTCGGTGCTCCGGGTAAAATCCATTGCTCCACAGCTCTGCTCCAACGCTCTGGTTGGAAGAGTTGGAATATTAATCATAAGATCCTCCAGAAGCAATGTCGACCTATACCAGTGTTCCTTAATGAGGGCGTAACCGTACCTCTGTGGGTATTTAAAATCTGAGGATGTGTTTTTTATATTGTTAGCATTTGGGGACGCTGCTGAAATCCAAATGGGCGACTGCATCATTAGATTTTGCGACTATGCAATCGGTCATCTCTGACAGTAGCATAAATGGTTGCAAATGTGATGCATATCTATTGGGAAAAATTAATGTTAGGTACCAGCAGGTGTATTCAGTAGTAAAATGATTGGATTAAACCAGCGAGTGCTTCTTTCTTCAGTTCAGCAATGACAGTTTCGAAAAAATAGATAAGGTGGCAAATGATGTCGAAATTCAACTATTTGATGAATTGCAGTGCAAAGAATTTTCATTGGGTACGACTGGATGAGACTACCCTGCATGATAATGAATCTCTACTACTTACCTGAGATTTAGGGCTGTATTTCACTAAATTAAAATGTACTTAATATCACGAAAGTAGCGCAATCAAATGAGGCTCAAGGATCTTATTGGGTATTTGAGTATATCGAACAATTTATTTAAACAGTAGAGTAATTTTAAAATTTTGTTTTTACTTGGGGGTGGGAGGCGTTGAATAATTTGAATGTGGTGGAATGGTTTCGATGAGATTTAGAACCATTGATACACATACCGTGCGATACGCCACACTACATGACCACATAACGAGCGTGGTGACGTGGCATGTGTTTAAAATATTGAAGATTGACAATAAATGATGTGTTATTGTAGAGAATGCAAAGCAGATTACACACATTATAGCTTAGAAAACAGAATATTTCTGACACCTAATTCGTGGTAAAAAATACCACATCAAACAAATTGAATCATAGAGAGAGAGAACTTCAGCATATGGGGAGGCCTGGCAGAAGGTGAATAACGTATCTGAATAACCTCAATGGAATATAGCTTCGTTGTTCCGGTCAGCGGTCGCACAAAAAAATCAAAAAAGATCAATATTACTAATGGTTGTTTATCCCTAAACTAAAAAGTTAATTCTTAATCATACACGAACACAAAGCATAGCCAGCGGTGTTTTACAAACTGTTTAGTAATCAAACGAAGAAAAAAGGTTTAGGCGCCTCTGGCATAATATCCTTTGATAGAGATTTATTCGTACGGGAAAACAAAAATCACCTGATTGAATAATTCTTAAATGCCAAAATATGAATAGGTACGTTAAATAATATTCAGAGACAAAATAACGATAAAATCGGATGATAATGATGTAATGTTTATGGACCTTTTTTCTCTTCTTTGTTCAAGTCCGCACATGGAGTATATGGAAACCACGCGACGCCTCAAGCTATCCCTATTGCACACCAGTCGTCTTCTTCCAGAATCTAAATTGTAGAAAATGCCAATATCCGTAGAAATACACGCTGTACTGATATTTAGCAACCCACCATGACTCCAGTGTACGATTGGCTTGTCGCCAGCTTATCTTGTTATTTAGGCAAAATAATAAGATAAATTCAGAATTGAAATTAAAGTACATCAACGTTATAATACGACGATGATTTACAAGGTGTCTATAATTACTGTTTTACTTTTTAAATCTCTATAAATCATGTGTTACTGTATTCATCGTGTACCTACCTATCGAGTCAAGAATTTTTTAAAGAAACCTTCGATTTTCTCATAACTTAGTTTTTATAGACGCTTACATTTTAGGCAACGTTTTATTAAAACTCGTTATTAATTTTGAAATTAAAAAAAAAACTCCATGAACCCAAGTCCTAAGCCGTAACGCTATTTAAAACACCTTCCGGAATATCCACCGGAAATTCTCTAGTTTTCATTCATTTTATTATTATTATTATCATATTATGTTTATTGTATTGGGCAATATTTTTTTATATATAGGTATATTCCGTAAATATTTCTGTGCGCCGATATTTCTTCACTTTATTTCGGGTAAAACGCGTTTTATGCGTCCATAAATATACAGCTGTACTCGTTTTTGCGAAAGACTGCTACAAGCCCTTTTTACATATAAAAATGGAATTTATATCATATCAAAAAAATAGCAAATAAATATACGGAATGGTAGAATTATTATGATTACATAGCGCAAAATAGTGAAGATAAAAATATGGAAGACGTAAAACTTTGCTGAATTCATAAGTGTGTTTTTTTTATATATTAGCAATAAATTGCCATGCCTAGTAATTTATTTGTTTTCAACAATCGTAAAACGTAAAACTTAGATATATTTTACAACAATATGATAATATATTTGTTCACATTTAGAAATGTAAATCATATTATTTTTTACATTATCTTACACGCTTTCTTCCTCTGACGCAGTATGACAGCATATTGCACGAGTGTTGATAAATAGCAAACTTAACCAGCGAAACACTATGATGTGTGTACAAATTTTTCCATTTAGAAGAATTATTTCCAAAAAAGGGCTATTTTTACCAAATATGACACAAAACTGGAATGTCTGATTAAAACTCGAATAACTAGATACACAGTGCTGTTTCTAAATTGTAATTTAAACACTAATAAACTTACACAAAGACGATAAATGAAAAAGGCGGTGATAATTCAGAATTCTTAATTTCAATAATTTAAATGTCAGTATTTATTTTACCACGTAAATCAGGGGTGCCAATAAAAACAGAATGTACCTACCTAAACACCTACCAACTGAAGACAACTCGTCCGTTAAGAGAAACAAATTAAAACACGACAACCATCGATAATCCCCCTTCGGAAGAGGATCAGCGCAAAAAACAAAGACAAAGGGGAAAGAAAAGAATGGTCCTTGCCGAGAAAAGGAAAAACACCTCTTAAACATTTTTTCCGTTGTTTTCTACAAGATTTAAAAATAACAACGGCCGGGGCAGTGGCGGCGAAGAAAAAAGAAAAATGGGAGACCGAGGAATCCAATTAATGTCATCGCACTTAACTTTAATCCGTATCAACTGATTTAAAGCGATTTAAAGCGCAAGGATGGGGTCTGCAAATGTAGACAGGGTTGGAAATATAAATGTGTATCTAAGCTGTATCCTGTATAACAATAATCTAATTTATTTATATTGAATTAGTAAATTCCACAAATTATCAAGTGTGTAAATAAACCATGAACGAATGGATGGTAAACGATCGTTAAATAAACAATTTAAAAATTGAAAATACCATATAAGTAAAAATACAACGCTTTATATTTGTTAACGCAGTACTGCAATCGGTTTAGACACAGCATTATTATGAATAAAGTAAGTAAGTAATAGGTATGTCCATCAATTAAACTAGACTACAAACAATGTGGAAAGGCCATCTAAGTATTGTAATAATTTACCCTTCCATATAAAATCTCAACACTAAAGTAACCAAGTTTTGCAATTTCAAAGACATCTGACGAAAATCTGTAAAATCATCCTTATTGCCACATACCTACCTACCTAGGTAGAGTTCATTTTCAACTAGATTTATATTTGTATTTTTAGAATAAATTTCCGGCGATATGATGCAACTATACTAACTGAACGCTGATCTGAAAATGTACCCTGCTGGAACGTAGGTAGAGTTCAGTGTTCAAGCACATTCATCTGTATTAATTATCTGTTTACGAAATAGTGAAATATGAGTGGACTCGGTCAGACTCCATTTCTATGGGCATGATCATATACGACGGCTATTTTATTGTTCACACACTGCGTCCATTCAATGCGAGAAAATGGTTATAGTTAGCATTTTGATTGTATAAATAGCGAATAATAATTCATCGGAAATGTCACTCGAATATACGTTTCCGGTCTGTTACTATCTCTATCTCCGAATCGTCCTGCACAACATCTCATTGTAGCGAAATGCGGACATCGGATCCGTATCATATGTATAGTATTGTAACATAGCTACTGTAACATACTATTGTACCGACCGTTAAGCCGCAAATAAAACTCCCTCCTGCATCCATCTTCGACTTCTTCATCATCATCTTCAACACCATGACCTACGATACGTCGACGACTCACGCAGTGGTAACTCAAATATTAAACCCCACATTGATGACCCACATCGAACCCGACATCCGTAATGGTTAAAATACAATACAAAATCCAATAACTTTTTACTTTGAGTCCAAGCTCTTTGGGAGCAACCCTAGTTTAGAGACCATGCGCATGTCGTTACGGATTGTGAACGCACTTATTCGACATCCCCCGTGCAGCGTGATTTTTTCCCAGTCGCGGATTAAAAGCCTAATCCGTTTGGGCGCTATTCGTTACTGTAATGAACAAGCTGTGACAAAATACTTACTACAAATATTTACAAATACATTATTAGAAACTTAAAAACTTAAATCTACAGTGCACCATATAATAGCGAAACATAATATGTCAGGAATTCAGATAAAAGTACGGTCGAACTTGGTTATTACGAGGAAGATGGGACCGACTGAATTTGCTTGCTATAAGCATTACTCGTTACATCGTTATATAACATTTTTCGCGCCACGTTCTATTTAAGCATAGAACATGAAAAAATCTTAAAACCATCGTAAAAAAATCCCCGAAACAAGCATGGCATTTATAAACTACAAAAGAAGTTGTTTATTGTAATGCAGTGCTGACCCGCCGGCGCTGGTAGGTACCTACTAACTTCACAAAGCTTGGATTTTTTACATGCAATTTATATATTATTACATATGCATGGATACTTTTTCAATGTTGTCGGAGAAAACACTAATTAGGTATCTACTTAAACACTTAACGTAATCCGATCCCGGCGACATCGGTCAAGTTAACTGCCCGGTCCGATTTTATTGCTTAGGGTCGAAAATGTTGTTTTTAAACGATCGACACCTATAATAGTCTAAGATCGACACATTAACAGATTTGCTCGGTATACCCGAGAAGTAGCTCTTTATAAAAGTGAAAAAATGTAAGAAGAAAATCATAAATCATAGGCAGTATCATAAGAAGTCAACGAATGTTTCCTCATTACATCCGAGATCTCGCTATTTCCGTGATCGTAATAACCAAGTTCGACTGTATTTAAATATAGTATCTGAGAATAAAACAATCCTTGAGAGCAGTATATTGAAATTAATTATTTTTAAAAGAAAATCTTCGGGGGGGGGTGCTTTCGACGTAATTTATACAAGAGGAGAAGATTTAGCCGCAAAGCGTGACGATAGGGAAAAGTCAAAATTTCTTTTTTTTTCTGAAAAGATGAGTATAGAATGATAAGCTAAAAAAGCGAATCGACAATGAAACTGGACAACACGAAAACGTCCAAAAAAGTCCACTATTTCCGTAAGGAAATAATATGATCAGATCACCGTACAGTAAATAATACCAAGTGGTGAATCATTGCACAATCAAATACCCGTTGACCCGTTGTAAGTATATAATTATTAATTAATCATTAATTCATTACAATATGAATTGTTTCTGACACACCAGGTTTTAGAATACATAAACACTCGCATTAATTGTGTAATGCAACTTAGTGGGCGCTCAGCGATTTGAATTTAATCGTATCGGGGCGGGGGACTGGCTTAAGCTATCGCAAGCCAGCTAGGGTAGCCAACTGCTTTCTAAAAAAACAATTATAAAATATCCAATTGCCTTAATTAATAGCGTATTCTTAAAAAACCGAAAACTCTCCATGTTAAATAATATAATTAGGTACCTACCTACATAGTCTATAACAGTGATGGGCATACATATAACGTCAACGAGAGCCACATTCTGGATTTTCATATATATGAAGAGCCACACCATAGTCACGTTCTCATGTAGCATTAAATACACAAATTCAAATTTAATAATATTTATACACAAATCTTAATTGCTATAAGTATAAAAATACATACATAAGAAAATAATCTTGTCACTTCCAAAATTTACGAAAGGAAAACTCGCTAAAAGTAGGTATAATGGGAAAAGAAAATACGTACTTATATATTTATCAAGAGATATTGGGAGCCGCACTTAACCCAACGAAGAGCCGCATTTGCCAACGTCTGGTCTATACATTGACATTAATTAATATTTTTTAAAGTTATAAAACTAAAGAATATAAAAATTACATTAAAATACGACAAGTTATTAGAATAATGAGAATACCGAATAGTTGAAGGTTAAACAGACCCTAATTATCTAATCTAATTTCAATTCGCTCTCTCACAAACAGAATATATCGATATGCGAAGCAATTGGGCATCACATATAGCAGGATAGTTATATCTAGACACTGGGAAAATACACAACTGATTATCCCGATTTATCGATCTATTGTAAATATTAAAAATTTGACAATATATTCAATGATCTTTACCGATAATACCATGTAATATTCTCTAGGAAGAAATATAAGGATAATCATCAAAGTCCACATATAAAGGTGTGTGTGTAGGATTTTATTAGGCACCCCCACATAACAAACCTGTACCTAAGTATGACACTAAAGTTATACTTAAATTTTCTATAGATGACTGATCGCGCAGTTAAATGGGGTTCGTGTAAAATTTTCTGGGTTTACCAGAATTAAAGGTACGTAGGTAGGTACTTGATGTAATTAGATGTTGGTAATTTAATTAGATAGATAGATTTGCAGTAAACCCGCACAAGATGAATATAATTACTAATTCCCCACACAATATGTGTCGATATATGAATGTGTCAATTTCAATCAGTGTTGGCGACCGTAGGTACCTACCTACTATATATATATTTTTAAATTGGATCTATAATCCTATGTGGATCGGGACCACCTCACAACGAGGTTTCTTAATAGATGTTTGATTCACGAGGAATGGACTTTGGTCATTTGCTCAACCTATAAGGTCCAAACACACATTCAAAAACCTGGAACTTAGAACCTGGAGCCCACGACATTTATCCTGACGCGTAGCCGCCGCTCGACCATCGTGGAACTATACTCGTAAGTATAGTATATTGTGTAATATAATAATTTTGGTCCGCATACTATGCACGATATAAAAAAGGAATAGTACGCCAAAAGTACGTATAATAATTTGTAAAATACCATGCTTCATTCTGACATAGATGATAATAGTTCTTTAATATTAAATTCTTGTGGCCAAATGAACTAAAAAAGCTCTAGCTCAAGCTAAGCAATGAGTTGATAAACAATATGTGTGGTGACATAACATTGATGTTTTGTAATAAGTATCATAGTAATTGGTTATTTATTCAATATCGCAGTGACTAGTTAATAATTTTCCAAAGAAGCTTGCGAATGTGCCCGCATAGTTAATTTATTGTCGGGATGCGACAATACATCGCACCTCATATTTCGATGGACGGAATGGTGGTGAGATTTTTTACAAATTTAACAACTCACCAATCGAAAAAGGAATGTCGTAGTTCTACTATTGTAAATCTTCAGCAAAAGGATCCTTTATTTATTTGAAGGCAACACGTTTTATTGTAGCAATAGCGTAATCGCATCAAACAAATAGAAAGGTAATGCAAGCAAAACGATATATGAAAATATAATGTAACTGAACGCTACACCACAACACAGATTACAGAGCACAGAATTAAAATTGTTTACTTATATTAAATCTTTCTCTGGGCGCTATCTTCCATCGAACGTGAATTTGCAGAGTTATCATATTATCATAATCACTTTGGACATTAAGCCACTTACGCAGTATTTTTTTGCAATTTTTGTCGAGACCTCTACTGCCATCTACGTTATGGCCTGGGTAAATCATTCTTCTATTGCTGAAAATTTGGCCGAAATTGCATCCTTTCTGCGTTTGACGACAGCTACAACTTATCTTGTTCTCGTCAACCCATTGGTAACGCGGTCAGTCCAGGAATACATCATTATAAGCCGTTATAGCCACATCTCGAGAATCACCAATCATCTGATGGTGTACTTCTTGAATGTGAAGGTTCCGATTACGAAAACAATACGGATACAAAGACGCAATCGATCGCCCCTCCATCGGATGGCCAGACTGTGTGTCGGTTGCAGAATACATGGTTCATTTTCAACCATTGTGTCCTTGCCATCTCAATTCTGATTCATCTTATCAGTATTCTTGTAGATAACTATCTTTACCGGCTTATCCGAAATTTACAGGGGTAATATAATATTTCGACCATTTATTTTCTGATGACCATAAAGATCATGAAGGCCTACTTTAAATGAAAATTGTATGACCACCTTCTTGTAACATCATTTCGTTGTTTTGTAATAAATAATAAATAAAATGTACGTATGGTTTTTTTAATAAGATTAACACTGTAGCGTTCAAATGATATAAATTCTCGCGCATCTGCTAAAATGCAATGAACAAAAGCTGTTACGAAAATGTCATATGACATTTCTCTCAGTGCAGATGATTCCTTTAAGAATTGACTGCATATTCCATAAGCGTATGTGATTTTATTTAATGCCACGGACTATATTGTAGTTATTTATTATTTTAATGAAAAAAAGACGATGTATCAAATGAAACAATTTTTGAGAATTGCTTACATTATGTACCTACTATTATTTTCGCGATACTGAACAACAAATATTAAGTAAATTTGTTAAAATAATAACCGTCAAAAATGTTTGGTTACTAGAGGTTCTGATCGAGGGTTTCATTGAGAGAAATAATGAGAAAATCTGGGGATTAAAAAAAACAGTATTTTTCTCTCGGCTCGATAAAACCGTTGTTCATAATAATGACGCAAGACAGACGACAAATTACTTAATAAGCGTGCAGTACGGTAAGGACTATTCATCCCTGAGTACACTGGAGAGTACTAACTGAACTGCATCGGTGAGTACTATTTTCCTTGCGCTCTGCACACGCAACGCCGCAGCCGTCTTAATCTGAAACGTCATCATTTCCGCCCACGGCACCGCCCCCGCGCGCAATAATAAAGCGGCGGCAATCTGAAAAGATTGGGGTAGGGCGGGCAATGCCGACAGGAGTATTGGACGGCGTGCGAAAGGTGAGGTATGGCGATGTTATTATTGTTGTATGCTATAATCGTCTCCGTTCAGATAAAAGTCTCGCTGTTCAAAAAATCATTTTAAATGGACTAGATCAGCGGATATAAAAAGTTTTAAAAAAATCGGTCATAAAAATAACATTTAAACTATTGTATTTTTTCTATAATTCATAATTTTAATTAATAATATACAGTACAGTTTGTCGAAACAATCTAATTAATTTTTGGCTAAACATCGATAAAGAATATTAATAACTTTCTGAAAAAGCTCTCAAATACTTATTGCCGTTCACTAGTACGGAATTACTAGAAAGAGCTTTTTCTTCATATGTTTTTTTTTTAAAATAAGTAAGTATCGAAACAAAGATTGATCGACCATGCCACAACATTGAAAAAGGAAGCGGAAAAGCTTGGATTAGAAATAAATGCCTGCAAAACAAAATACATGGTATCCACGCGAGAGCAGGGTCCACCTCGAAATATCTGTGTGGAGCAGCAGGTATGGGAAGAGGTTCAGAGCTTCACGTACCTGGGCTCTAACCTAAACACACTCAATAAAACAACAGAAGAGGTGAACATACGACTCATAGCTGCTAATAAGTGCTTCTACGCCTGTAAGGGTCTACTGAGTTCGAAAATCCTAAGCAAGAATAGCAAACTGCTTATCTACAAAACAGTTATTCGACCAGTAGCTAACTCATTAGCTCTGGATCGTTCATAAAGATAATACAAAGGCCCCTTCATTCGAATACAAAGGCCTCCTTATTATATACGAGCGCGACACCGGTGTCCCGTCTGAAAAGGGCCTTAGTGTAGTGACATTTTTACAGGACGATACAACTTTTGAATGAGTGCTGTGAATATGACAAAATTGTCGACTGCGTCGCCAACAAACTGTCAATCCTTATTTATGAGCATGTATGAAATAGTTGACTTTCTATACATGTATCCATTTAAAATTACCCCGCGGAAGTAATAAAATGAAGTAGGTCATTATTATTGTACCTACGTATATATAATTTGAAACCAAAATAGTAAGTTACCTTAGGTATGTCGCTATTTAACACATTTCATTCGTAGTTTAACCCTTTGGAACTCAATATAATATACAAAAGAAAAAAGGATTAGAATCACTGCTGTTGGACATATTTTATAAACACGATATCCAGATACCTAATAGGTATAATATGAGTTAAGAATATAAGTACATATGTATTTTGTTAGTAAACAATATATCGATGATGTTAAGATTATGAAGTGCGCAATACTTTTATGGTATACTGTTAAGAAGTGTAATGAATATAATGATATTTCTAAAGTAATTACCAAAACTATTTTTTATTGTGAACAATATACCTACGCAGTAGGTAGTGATAAAATAATTTAATTAAACCATGTAAGCATTCCCTTCTAGTCAATCCGCCTAATACACATAAGCTGTATGGTCCTACCCCCGACCCTTACACATTTCCCTGGAGCGGGGTACTTGGATAAGCGGAAGATAAATCCTTGTACACACCTCAGTCGACTTGTTACGCAGGGGATGATTTTGTCAATACTAAATTTAAGCTTCGCAAAGACAAAATCTGACAAAAAGTTCTGATTACTAAAGTAGGTACATATATATTATAGCGAGAATGTTTAAGTTTTGTTTGAACAGTGTTTATTTACTGACAAAGTAGGTACATACACAAATAACGACATACCTACAGTTTAATTTTATAAAATCGTTGCTGTATTAGCTTTCGTCAATGTTTAGAAATAGAGTTTTTAGAAGAAAAGCTTGTGATTAAAAGCTGTCAGTCGCAATATAGTAAGGCTTGATGAATTATTAAAAATAAATAGACAATAAGGAAAATTCAATTATAATACATTAATTGCAAATCTTGCTAATCAAAAGTAGTCAGTCACATAAAGAAAAAGTAAGCACACATTAATAATATAGTCATCATTTATTCTGCCTAAAATTGTTTCAATTATTGCGCCAACAGCTTCATTTCTATTACTTTTAAGAGATTTAAATCGAGCTAAGTTGCTGTTTTTGCAGTTAAGATGCAGTCAACAAGTATGTGTATAGCCGATTACAACCTAGATTAATATACCTAACGGTGTAGTAATTTTGATCCAGCAATGAAACAAATATCATACTATATTATGTTATGACGTTTTGCATCAGTTACTAGTTACTTAGGTAATAATTGTTTATGTAAATAATGATAAATCATTGCAGAGAAGTCATTTTAAGACTGCAACATGAATCCATGCGATTGTATTTCAATGCGGCACTGGAAAATCAATCATAAATAGACAAGTAGTCAGCTTGCTACAAACGAATACATATGCAAATACGAATAGACTCGGGGCTCATTTAATAATTAGCATTAATATCCGTTTTCTTCTTCAGTTAAATGTACCTACATTTAAGGGCCATCTTCATGGAAGTAAGTTTCCTTCAACTTAAAATATTGATATAAACTTCAAAAACAAATAATAACAGTAAACTGAACCCACGAAATGAGGTGGGATTTACTGTCCAACAAGAAAATTTAGGCACAAGCCGGAGGGCGCTGTCGTCGACTAAATGGAAGGAGCTTGTTAGTTCACAGTTTTAACACGTAGCCAAGAAGATGTTCTTTGACAATAAACGTAATTATTTCAGTCTAGACAAAAACTTAAGAGATAATTTTGCTTCCCAGCCAAACTGGAAATGTCACTTTTCTTATAAACAGCAATACCTCAAGATTTCAGAATATATTGCTAATTACTTAATATATAAGAACACAGTCATCTCTGTGAACAATATTTAGGAACAACTTAAACAAATTTCAATATTTGTGACACTGATTGGTGGACAATGAGAGATAAAAAAATCCTTGTAATTTAAATTATTTCATTAGGAAAAGATAAACGTTGAATAATCTTTTACTATCTAGTTATTCTCAGTTATGTACTAAAAAATACTCTCGACACACGACACTTTTAAACTCTTGGTAAATAATACAAAAACAAAAACTAAATACTTAGGCACCTACTATACCTACTCGTAATTGTATTTCTAAATATCTTCGCCAGTGTTCATCACGCACTCAGTTCACAGTCATTTCGGTAAATTAGGGGAAACTAATCCTTTTCCCATCCCCTATAGGGCGTAATTTGCTGTATCAGAAAATCAGAGACACGTTAAACGTTCCAATACTGAGCGAAATCTGACAGATTACGATAAAACAAAACTGATGTGCAACAGTTTGATAATATTGGTGATCTTATTTGTTGATGTGTGTGATGGCTTTATTGGTGACTCACTGATTACATTATTGGATTATTGAAAATCGAATCATGTTGGAATAGCTCAGTAGTTATAGGTACCTACCTATATTCAATCATACCGAGAGTTCGAAAGCGTAACCTGTTTACACATCCTGTGGTGGTGAATGGAAATGTTGAACTTAGAACACTCAGTAAGATTGACTACAGATATACATATATCTATAACGTGATAAATCTGAAGACAAACTGAATGTTTGATAAAAAATATAGGTACTACTATAACAATTATCACTAATTTCAATAATCGATAAATATTAGGAAATGGTGGAAATAACGGAAATTATTATAAAAGTTATTTGTGTGAACAGTGGTGTTTATATGAAAACTACACTTTTTGAGGAAAGCACCATACGTATATACTTCATGTCCAAAAAATACCGAAATGGCCGCCGGGTAAAGAAAGTATTTAATCTCATTTTATAAACTTTAAGTGGTCTATTTTTGCTGGTTACCTCCCTCGTCTCGTGGGGATTCGGCATGGAATTATTAATAAAGCAAATTTGTATGATCCTATTTATAAGTTGATGAGTGATGACGATGACAAACATCGATATGCCACATACCTATGTAGCAATATATTTTGTTTATTGATTCCGATTTTAATTAAATGTATTCGCGCCTCTGTGATTTCTCATGCCCCGGTCTGACAGCCGAGGACAAGTTAGCTTCAATATTTTTCCTCTATTTCTTTAATTTTGTAATTGTGTTATCTGATAACACAATCACAAAATATTATACACAACAAGGTAAATGTATTTGATATAGGCATTCACTAAATAAAATACCTTAAATTTATGTTCTTTTTGTATACGAGCTGACATCATAAGTACCATTTTATTTACTTATGTAAATCATTCTAAAGCTAGATTTACACAATACAAAAATACCCCTCGTGGTTTTCGCTCCACTATAAATAACAGAAGCTCGATTCCGCTAATTAACCACTGCATGTAAGTGCGTCAAATATAACTTGACAAGAATAAAGACTCCGACACACGAGCCTAAAGCGCAGTATTCATCATTGGGCTTATCGCAGATCTAAAAAAGCGAATGAATAAAAAGCAAACCCTTTGTGAATTATTATTTGACTTTAGTTCCAAAACGAACCGACAGTGGTTGTGGAAATGTGGTTCCAAACATACAGCTGGACGAACCCTATTATGTGAAAGCGATTTTTTATTCTCGTCGTATCTTATACCTACACATCGTGTGTGAACAAGGCGATAAGGACGACGTAGAAAACTGTAAAAACGCAATAAACACTGAAAGAATGAAGGTCAAATATTTGCAAAGGGTTTTGCATGACGATAAAATGTATAGAAGAGTATAGTAGAAATGTATAGTAGAGAAAACTATCACAGATTTTTTGAAACCGCAGTAAGTTGAAGAATATCGCTTTCAACTTTCAACCTTCTTCAACTAAAGAGGAACCAGACGCAAAAGTAGGACTCCATATGAAAACCAAAGGATTATCGATTTAAAAATAATCAAGCATGGTTTTTATATAGATAACCCAACCAAACACAAAAGCGAGGAAATTAAGCATCAAATGCCCAACATCACTTTGAGTAGGTATTCCAATTAAATGCTCCTTTATTTTCATTTTTTTACGCAAATGACTACTACTTCAACAAAGAGACGACCGAACAAGATCTCATTCAGCTTCAATGCAGTCTGGCATTTGTGAAATAGCCGGTTTCGATAAATTTTCCTACGTATAAACGTTTTCGGGAAAGTTAACGAACACCATAAAACAGTAGGTAGGGAATACCTTAGAAATTTTACAAAAATTTTTTAAACCTAATTTTTTACATAATGTTGAGAATTCCAGAAACAGCGACAAACTCTACAGCGATTAGAGAGTCAACGGAAGAGGAAAGGGTGGAAATCAAACGGCCCGCTTCCGGTCGACCCTCGGAAGAATATTTGCCGACGCGCTTATCCGATCCGCTTGAATATCGCGATTTACATCCGAAAGCTATCGGGCTTATAAAAGTCATGATGACTGCCTGCACAAAGGAAGAAGGTATCATACAGGTAGGTACATATAGTTATACCTAATATGTATGTAAAACGAAAACGATACATGCATGCATTAAAATGAGTAAAAGATATATCATTTTACTTTTAACAACATACGGTAGAAGTAGAAAGTAGACGATATAATACGGTAGATTAATGCGTTAATCTTAAACGATTTTATCGAATGAATCCTGGCTGTTCTTATGATTAGCAAACACGAATTACACTATTGTAATGGATATAATTATAGAAATTAATATTTAAACCCGTCTAAAAACATTTGAATGTGGTCACCAACAACAAATCGAAGCGATGGTGTGAGAAAATGATTGGAGGCCAACATTCTGTCTGAGGAACAACCAAGACTGGGCTGGAAATAGAAGCGTTCAGGAACTTATCGACATAGCGCAGAATAGAAACTCTATCTCCAACGTCGGGGAGATCTGGTATGGCACACAAAGAATACGATGGAAGTATTGGTAACAGATATCAATTGTCCTTGTAAGTAACGTTAATAACTGTCAGAGATTTTTATGGTCTATTGCTAGGTAGTATTTCTCCCTGGTCACTTCACTTCTGGTCTTAAAAAGCATGGATACAAATCCCGATCTTATGATTTTTTTTATATATTTCTCAATTACCTACGAGATTCCAGTCATATCGTCGTTTGAATCAAAACTATCTCCACATCTTATGAGGCACCAAAAGTTAGGGCTGCTAAAGGAATAAATACGCTTTCTAGATACTCGTGGGTACCTACAATTTCAAATGCTTTGAATTTTGCTTTAAAAGTGTATTTTATTGTTTATTTATATCTGAAACTAATCATTGCTCTGTATGTATAATTATTATATTATCACGCTCCATTTAGTGTAGCATATTTTTTTTTATTTAATGAAATTCTGTGGACATCTTGAATTGATAATTCCTATAATGTTTAAAATAAACAAATATCTGCAAATACCTAGTAGAAAATAAGATAAATCAAAATAATTATATAAAGTGATTACGTAATTAACATATTTTTAAGTTAATTAATATATGTAATGTATTTTCACTAACACCGCGGATCGTAGATGATTAGAAAAATATGGAAAAGACTAATCAGGAGTTATGCAGTAGGTACTTATTCCGTAGTGATGTTGAAGTACAAGAAGAAAAAATTTCCACGAAAAAATATAGTTAATAATACGGAATTGATATCATTATCCCTTATTGAATAAACTACAGTTGCAGGGCGCTTAATAATTATACATTGGTTTGTAATAAAATAAATAATGAAACATGTTATACACCAATCTTGTTGAAAAATATATGAATCATCAAAATGGCTAACGATGTAATATTTATTTCATCGTGTATAGTGTATACGTATACAGAGAACACCCGTCAATTAAATAAAGCACTTTGTATAAGAGAGCTTTCATTCTGAATAATAATAAACACAACTATGAAATCATACAATTGCAGACATACAATATAATATCTACAATTTATTTGAATAGATTCGCATTAAAAATAGGGATGTGTTTACAATGGAGCTGGTACTTAGGTACTCATTGTTCATTGAATATAGGGAAGCTAATACATTATTATGTAGGTATGCAGAGGCAGTGGACGAGTAAAAAATAAATCAGAAGAGGGTGACAGATATCGATTGATCTTGATTAATTAATTGTAGATAAATTTATATGTTGTACTTTGTGATTAATCTCTTTATATTCGAGTTATATTTTGCGCGTAGCAATTTTTAATTAAATACTTTGTATTTTAATAACATCTGTGAAATGCTTTATCTGCTGATTAGAAATATTTTAATGAGCTTTAAATAGGAAAACAACGTTACGAAAGTACCCACACAATGTTGATAAATAATCACAATTTATTCGTATAGAATATTTAAATAATAACTATATAATACCTGCCAAGTATTTTTTTGCCAGTTATCTTAATTAAATAGGTACAGTGGATACACGTATAAAACCGTAATAGATTAAGGAAGCTAGTTAAAGACGAAGTAGTAGGTGGCGTAGTAAATATAGATTATGCAATAAGACGTATCTTAGATCAATGATGGTTACAATGCATACGATAAAACAAATCTCTTAAATTGTTATGAATCTATCAATTGAAAGTGAAAATATATCAGTATTATTAGCTTAACAGATAATATCCCATTAATAACATTCAAAAAGCTTTGATAAATTATATTTATGATCCTAAGCTTTTAGTAAATTTCACATTGATACGCACGCGTTTATTTAGTATGGGGCGCTATGTTCCCAATGAAGTTTTATAGAACGATTGTGCGGCTAACTTTGCGGTAGTCAAAACTGACAGTGTTATATATACGGTTTTTGCGCCATCGATCATCTCACTAAGCGGCAGCGACAACATTTCAAACATTCTTGGTTTAAAAGCATTATATTAAATAAAAAAATAAAAAAATTTACAGTAAACATACCCGTAATATTATTTGTCAAAAAATGTCACCAACATATTTAAACCAGTGTAACATTTCGAAATCTAAACGAATGATATAGCTAAATAAAATGGACTTCATAATTCAGTTCTTATTATGCAATATTATTATTATAAGTTGACAAACGAAATTAAATGATTTAAAAAAAATACGAGCAGGAAATTAATCCTTCAAACTCATACGCCACTGCATGCACATTCGCAAGGCAACGCGACATGCATGACAAGCCCACTTTCCCTTTCAAGGGATAATTAAGAGCGAGACATGCGAGTGGCGAGGCAAGTGACTGGAGCAAGTGGCTCGCATCCCGACAGTAAACCGGGCAATCATAATATTACTTACCCGTCCCGGAGTAGCATACGAAGAGAAATTATACTACATAGGTACTTTCTTTCAATGAGAATACAAATTAATGTACAAATCATAATACTACACTATTGTCGTACGCACTTTCACGTAATTCACATAATTCAAGATTAAATATCAATTATTGATCATCTTTAAGTGGATAAAGTATTATTACATAGGCACATACTGTATTTTATTTGCATTAATAATGTTTTCCCACCACGACATGACAGTTTTCCATATTAAGTGAAAATACAAACGTAGGTACTACCAAGACCGCGCCAAGGGTGGGCGCCGCCCGGCTGAGAGTCAAATTAAATTTTAGCTAAAATACCAATACAGGTAATGGAAAAAGTTTATATACTTATTGTATTAATAAACTATTTTTTATTATTCAAACAAATAATTCACAAGATAACATTCATTATTAAACATAGATACATTGGAAATACCTCAGAATTGTGATTCCCGACCTTTTTTGTTTAGCGGAACCCGACACTCTTTTTTTAAATACTGATGTTTGATAATGTTTCTGGAAAGCTAGATAAATTTATTTGGTTTTTTGTTTTTATTACAATATTGTTTAATTATTGTCCATAAATTCAAGAGATCAATTTGCATTTTAAAAAAAAGTATAAACATCTGTATTATTGTAGATTTTGCACCAATTGAACTGGTTGAACCGGGCCTGATTATTATTAAACTAAGTGGAAGAAATACTACATATTATGTTTTATTTTAATTAATTCAGAGTATTTTCATCAAGAATTGACAGTTAACAATGTAAAAGGAAATATAGTAAATTCACTGAGTTTAAAATAGTAATTATCAACTACACTACGAATACCTACACTACTATTTCCACATCGTTGTATACTAATGGACAGGCTAATAAAACACATTCAACAATATTATTAATAATACAGCAATAAATTAAAACTATGCTGTTTCTATAAACGTGGCGTGCAAACGTATTCAATATTTTACACCTAACTAGAGACAAAAGGAATGTACATCGCGGATTTTTGTATACCTCTATTTAGTCTTGCTGCAACAATATTCCACTCACGTCACTTCAATAATAACCGTGGTGCGATATCTAACTAAGCTAAGCTTTCAAATATTTGACTGCTTTGAAATATATCACAGGGTATGTATACGTATATCCTTTTTCACTCCATTTCCAAAAAAAATCTTAAGTTATACCTATATATTCAAGCAAGCTTTTGCCGACCCCATTGTATGGCGATCTTTTCTAAGCTTTTTCTTTTCGTTGATATTTCAATCCGTGCTCAATGAATGCTCTTCTGCCACTGTAATGAGTACAAATGTTTTCGACCGTATTTAACTTGTACAAGTATTTTCGTATAATTAACATATTATAACCATACTTACTTTCCCATATATATTACTATTTCGAGCCGCAAACATTATCATTTTGACAGAGCCAAAATAATAATAACAACATGACAGAGTATTCAAAACACAAACTGGGTCGCCCCAAAACAACTATTGCATAACTTTATTAATTTAGTAAGTTATACGAAAATTCAGAATAGTCACAATGTGTATTAAATTTGTATATTTATCAGGGCTTGTTTACCAGTTTTTTACATAACAATTTCAAGCGATTCACGCTAAGGAAGTCAGGGGCAACCAACCCGTCGGAACATGATAAGGCCAGGCGGGCAATGCATCACGTTCAAGTTGCGCGATTAATCAAAATGCGTCAGAGGAAAAACTTAAAAATCTGCCACGCACTTCATAAATTATACCGCAGAGTGCTTCGAAATTTTCTTTTGACTTGTTTCACTTTCGTGAGTCGGTATATTATTTTTTTTACATCCGATGGAAAAGTTTGCAATGTGTGAGTTTAGGAATATACAAATATAAACTTTTATTCGAAAAAAAAATCTGCCAGTATAAGTCAATATAAGTCTGCGCGATTTCGTATTTTAGCATTTCTTGACAAATGACACAATTTCAACTTTTATATTGAATCAATAATTGAGTTAACATTTACTTTACAATTTTTACAAATTTCATTTTACAATCGTTCATTCTCAGTCATTGTCACATAACTGACGGTCTCGGTCGTCGTGTAATAATTACGCTGTTAAAAATATTCACAACTATTTCGGACTGCAAACTCATCTTCAGAACGATATGTCGAACATTATTGAAAGGCTGTTTCACTTTTATAATATATGTAATACGAAAACGCCCACGATGGCCGAGCGGCTTACACGTCGGCTTATATTGTCGTGGATCCCAGGTTCGAATGCTGGGTTTGATAAATAAACATATTATTTTTCAAAGTGTGTTTGGAGTCGGAGTAGAGTCAAGTAGCTAACATTAAATTCTGTTCAAAATATGTTAGGTAATACAAACCTCCAATCTGTGGATGCCCATATGAACTTTTGAGGATCGGACATGATAAAAACAAAACTAAAATATACCTACAATCGCATGCGTAAAATCCTTAAATGTCAAAAAGCGAAACCAGGTTACGACATGAACACGTCAAAGATTTAAATAGTTACGTGTAATCTTCCTGGTTTTTTCTTATTTGTTGGGAATGTTAGTATATTTCAACCATTTTTTCGCGCGCTGAAAAATTCATATTTTCTGAAACGCAAGGGTTTGATTTGACATAATAATTATTATAATACATGATAAGAGGCAGCTAACTTTGTTACACTAAAACTAAAAACTAAATCGAATTATAACAATATATTTTTTCTATTCCTCACGAAGGAACTGTGAATAAGTAAATAATCACAGTCGCTTAAAACAACTTTCCGAAAACGCACAATATATTTTTTCTATTCCTCACGAAGGAACTGTGAATAAGTAAATAATCACAGTCGCTTAAAACAACTTTCCGAAAACGCATTCAGTCGAAGCCAGTCGGGAGGAAACTGGGAAAAACTTCGGGAGTTTATCTGTGCGGCTGGTAATACATACAATCGGCGGGCATCTGCAATCGGATAGTTCGATCGGATGCGCTTCGTCTGATGGTCCTTTTTATTCTCGCAATCAATGGTCTAGAAGGGTCGATCATCATGCCGGGAAACTATTCCGAATGAGTATGCCACATCTATGACGTTAGAGACGATGAAAATGAATGATTAAAGTGTGGCGAAACAAATAAGGTTCGATTTTTTCGCTGATCTCACAGAAGACGACTTTACAAACGAAAATCGTATCTACTCTATATTAATTAGTCGATACCTCATTGGCTGCATACCGCCAAATACTAATGGACCAACCAATGATCGGCCCCGATCGGCTTAAAATTTGTCATAGTTTTCACGCTTCGCACCTACCTATGCGATTTTATCAAAAAGCATATCCTAAATAGAAAATCAATGCGTGAAGCAGTGTGTGTTGGGTATTCTTGGCTATATTATATTGAATTTTCAAGATTATAGCATTTGAGGTGAAGGTATATTGGGAAAACGCAATGAACGCAACCCCCGAGGGCAAAAGAAGACCTGGGCGACCAAAATGAAGATGGCTGGACTGTGCCACAGAAGATTTAAGAATGGTAGGTGAAAGCAACTGGAGACCATCTGCGCTGGAACATCCAGGATGGAGGATATTTTTGAATGAGGCCAAAACCCGTCAAGGATTATAGCGCCATAAATGATGATGATTATATTGTATTGGGTATAATACCCGTGAATGTCCGTGAAATTGATTGAATATTTTACAATCAATAATATTTGAGACTACATGGCTATACATTATTTTGATAATAAAATATAGATGTCTAGCTTTTTGTGCATTGGCTCTGCACCATATTAGGATACGGCAGATAATGCAGTTACATGAGGCGTAAAACATACTCTGCAGATACATGTAGCGCTACAGAGTACGACAGCCCGCAACGCAACAACGTGCGGCATTGAGAAAACCCGCCAGCCGGGGAAACGGTATAAATAAATGACTTCGAAAAGGGGTGAAAACCCATCAAAGCACCTCAATAGAATCCCATTACGGCTGGGGCGTACAGTTTTAGTGCGTCTACAAACTACACGTTTTTTGATGGCGTTTCCTACGCTTATCTCACAGTGATGCGGCTATGAGAATAATGGCATTTTCAGCCGACACCTTACGCACGACGCGGCGCACGCTGTAAATAGATACTAGAGAAAATGGCCAATGAAATGATTATAAGAGTAGAATATTATTGATAGATAATTATTACAAATTAATTCTAGTGTGACGTACCTATATGTTATTAACTTTTTTCTTTACTTGAGTCGATAGACATTTTTTTGCCTTTAATAAATTACTGTAATACGATACGTTGAAAAAAAAAAGGAAGAATAACATGCGGTGAAAACCTAAAACCCATCATGATAACAAACAACTATGAAAATCTCAAAAATTACGTTAATAAATTAATAACTAAAAACCACATACGGTATCGAATTTACTCAAGTAATTATTACAGGAATAATAACGTAGTAGTATTTTGGAATTCGAGCTACCGTAAATATCTTTAAAATATGTAATTATATTATTTTTTTGCAGAATCGATGCTTTTCCAATCCATGGTCTTAGAGATTTGCTGTCATTAGTAAATGATTAAATTAAAAACCACATTGGAAGAATCACAATTATAAGGCTGGTACCACTTGATAATATTATGTTAATTATCGTAAAGTAATAAATTTGATAAGGGCGATGAATGCATTACGAGATTTTCATCGGTGGCGGTATTGTTTTGGATAATTTATTATTTATTAATTCAGAGCTGCTCTGACGCCCCATTTAGCGTAAGCACATTCGGCGGAGCGTTAAGCGGCGCGCGCAACTCAAACATAACGGTGTGAAAATGTTCGTAGACAAAGTTTTTTTTTTATACGGTTATACGTTTGAGTTGCGCGCGCCGCTCAACGTGCCGCCGAACGCGCATATCTAAGACCTACTGTAAGATACGTAATCTAAGAATTTTACTACAGAGTTCTTTATACGCATTCCAATATGCTTGGATGGATTGGATGGATATGCTTGCGTGGATTCGACAAAATGGTGATTAGAAAACTAGATATACCTACATCATATTATTTTGTCAATCAAACATTAGACTTATACATGTATAGGCCTCACGCTATGCCCCAACTGCGAAAACTCGTATTTCACAAATTACATCTATAGATGACAAACGTTTATTAGTTAATTAAACATAACGTTTAATTGCGACGAACAGCTAAACTTTTATGTTTAAAACTAAATTCAATATTCGACTGCCCCGAACTATCGAACATGTAGATGAAATAGATAATATGATTGAAATAGATGATAAACTTCAATCATTTTCACATTGAATTTTTAGAAGTCAACTTCTTGAATGGGCCATTTATTCCACGGAAGCCTTATACAAAAGGGAAGCTGTATAATATAATTTCTTGCTATAATTGATATAGACATAGGTATATATTTTCTGTGTAATAATCTAATAATAAATAAAACTGCAACAATAATGACAAATTTGTTGTTGTAGATGTAGAATGTTAGCCCAACTGTGCGACGTTCTCCTTTACAATTTATGTAATGTGCCGTCTTTTAACATGGGTTACGGATGGAATCCGATTACGATAAAAAGATCTAAGATGAAATATAACCCTCATTATGTCATTCATGAAACATATCCTATTACTCTGAGTGAATGGAAATAACGAAATGTTTAGATAATAACGTATGTATTATCGTAACCGCAAGTGTGATAAAACTTATTGGAGAATGCAGGAGAATAAATTAATGACGAAATGTTTTTATAGACATGAAGAATATTGCAGTGGGACTCTTCTAATTTTATGATATGGCATACCGTTTACAATTTTTTTTGAAAATTACACAATATGGCATCTAATTGAATTAAAAATACACTAGTATGTTTAGCTTTAGTTAGATGGTAACCTATATAATACCATGTTAAAAATAATAGATTATGCAATTATGTGTATCAACTAAGTTTAAGGTATGTTGTATTAATATAATAGAATTAGATGTTTGTCATGCACAATGAATGGTAAAAGAGTGCAGCATTCGCATGTACTGTTCACGGGACAAAAGTAACCGTCGGGATATATATTTTATATCTTCAAAGCCGCTTAAAATATTACTAGGATCCTTTAACCAAATACAGTCAACATATCAAAACTACCATGTTACATAATAAAGATAAACATAGTTTATTGTAGGCGAGGGCCATCATAAAATAATTGTATTTAAATTGTTAATTAAGACAAACAATGGGTATTGGGGCAGAGCGACGATCTTCTTTCATTAGGTTAATAGCAAAAAATAAATTATATATCAATAGCATAGCATTTAATCTACATAATTTAATAATCACACCTCGTTTTATTTGATAACGATTTTGTTAAACGATACATAAAAATATATAAGATCGTCGTATATAAAAAATGATACTCTAAAAGTCTAAATAAATTATGTTATGGACACATAATATATATAAATCAATCATGATGCAACTGGTCGTGGTTATTATTTAATTGGGCCAATCAAGTGTCTTTTGTAGGTGAGTTACTACATAAATTTATGGTAAATACTTAATATGCATTTAAGTAAAATAGAATATCTTTTTCGTTCAGCATAAATAGAATAATGTTGTTTTACGCATAATAAAAAACCAGTAATGGTGTGCTGTAGGTACAAACGTGATTAATCAAGTTTAACGTATGAAAAATTGCATCCGACAGAAATACTTAAAGGTTGCTTATTATCGTTATTTAGAGAATTTATGTAAACTTATTTAATTCGGAAAAGTACATAGTTTTATCCGAATAATAAAGATATAATATTATATTTATATTAATTTGTTATATTATGGTATGGCTTTCCACCAAGAATGAACACTTACCTACTACCTACCAACCATTGCGCGTTAAACTTGTTAACATTAGTTATGGAATTTTATGTGTTAATTTACATTGTGAGCAAAACTAGCAGGACAACAATGCATTTTCAAAAAATACATTCGCAATAATGAGATTCCTTTCTCAGACAAAAATGTCAGTTTGTTGGATTGGCATTACAATCATTGGCGCGAAAACACGTCTGCAGGCGTACCGACCACCCTGACACCCCGAAACGAATTTGCAAAAAAACAATTGATATCAGAAGTAGAAGAGGTGTAAACTTGAGCGGAATATTAATCAACCATGGGAGTTATACGAGGTTCTACGACGTAGAGGCGGCGTAGAAACCCTGCTACTACGCTTACAGAATACCTTTGTCATCGTCAATAATACACACAGAGGAGGGTAGTTTTGTATGAGCAAAGCGTTGGGCAGTGCTAACCAATGCACTGATCCGCTCCCGAGTACTGGTCCGCGGGCTATTACGTTGTAAAGTAGTTTTAATTGAATTGAACATTAACTTCGAAATTCAAAACATACATAAGAGAAAATTATTACCTAATTTCCGCATGATTAGCAATTGTATCGGTACTTTAATCGGCAAAGCTTACTGTCTGGATTACGATAAATGTGAGTTTTTCCTTGTTTGACACATTTTTAGGGTGTTTTTCTAATATGCACCTATATTTTATTATTGCAACGTTTTTATTAGGTCGTATTCTTATTTGTCCTGTGGTTGTTTATCGGTACAAATCTTGCAATCGATTTTAACTTACTTCCCGACTAGCATTTGAAACTTTTAGAATATATCAGAACACGATGCCAATGCATTTTTTTAATACTTTTAGCCATCTTTAAGTAGAATTGAATTAATTTTAAGTTAATTCTGTTTTGTATGAAAAGTTATTTCGGAAGAAATCCGTAATCTAATCCACTATTATTGGTTGCTAGGGGTCTGGGGTCCTAGCAACTAAATTATTAATATATACGTGCGTTACTATGGAAATCAATATGAGTGTCAAAATGACATTTCAGTATTATTTCTATCAAATACAATTTCTATATGATTCAACAGAAAATTTAAAAACGTTGTATATAAAAAGTTGTTTTTATCTTGTAATTATTTATTTTACGTTTGTAATATTGTTCAAAAATGTGTATGTTCAATAATATAATAATATAAGACAAAAATATGTTGAATCACTGCCCCATCTCACGGCCATGGTAGAAAACTACTACACCGATACCGGTTCATTATATGGAAAATGTTGATAAACACTGACAGCGAGCGTCTAACTTGGCCGAGAACAATGTGCAGAAGTGCAATATTTAACGAGAATCCAATGATAGGTATTTTCCAACTCATTGGCGCTTTGTTATTTGAAAACGTTCATTTCTAATCTGAAGAGCAAACCTTGGAATTATTTCTTAATAAACTTTTGTCATTATCTTATAAAGATTACAATCTAAAAAAAACTCTCCTTTTTTAACAATAATTTATTAAATAAGTGAAAGCATTCAAGATTGTACATTCAAGAGGTTATTCCGCTTATACGTGATTACCTAGGAGGTAGGTGCATTTGTTCAAGGTATAGTGATTGGTTTTACTTATTTATTTTTTTACCATCGCCATATTATGAACATTGTGATCATAATGTATAAAATACAACATATGTTTGTATGTTCCTTCCGATTAAAATTTTTAGCACAGGTTAAAATAAAGAAGTTTGCACAGTATTCTATTTAAATTTGGTGTTTTTTTGTTCGAGTTGTACACCTGTCAGAATTATTTAATTTGACATAATTATTGTATGCCTAAATACGGTTATTTCGATATAGTAAAACGTAATTCTTATTGTTTTAAATTTTAATAGATTGTGTACTATTCTATTTGAGTAAGATTCCAAAAGTTAATCTATTAGAATTTAAATTCAAATTTCCACAAGTACCGTCGGTCGATAGTATAAATCTTA
The DNA here is from genome assembly GCF_057557595.1 of Rhyacophila brunnea. NCBI lineage: Eukaryota > Metazoa > Arthropoda > Insecta > Trichoptera > Rhyacophilidae > Rhyacophila > Rhyacophila brunnea. Next base: position 39,962,834 of record NW_028232752.1, read on the forward strand.
TTATTTTATTAAATAAGAGAAATGTATATCGATCAAGTGACTTCGGGCAATGCCGGGTAGGTACTTCAGCTAATTATATAATTATATATAGAAAAAAACTTTAAAAACCCCATAAACATACCCCACCCCAACTAAACAGAGTGGGACTTGAACTCACGACTATCAATTTCCGTTCCGTTTAAGTTAGTAATGTCATTCACCTTAAAATTGATTACAAAGCAGAATGCCTCCTGATTGGTGGAATTTGAAGAGTCAATATCAATATAGATATTGTATAAGTTTCATGAATCATAGACGTGTCGGTAACTGAAAAACGAAAGCACTCGCCCGGAAAGAGTAATACATGAGTTCTTACACTCGGTTAAACATTTTTATAAAAATTTTACCGAATTATATAAAATCGTATAAATTATCGCGCCAGTGTAGAGCTGATGGACGTTTTGGAAATCTTCCTCGTTCCGATGTTTTCGGACAAATGGCGGTCGAACATGTGTATTCGAACGAATTACCAAGAAAAATATTGGTACTGTTCGGTTATACCGGAGGCAGCGGAAAACGCATTTTGAAAATAGCCGATAAACTGGATTATTTGTTAGGTTAACCTAACCAAACCTAACCTAACCTAACCTAACCCAACCTAACCGAACCTAAACTAACCCAAACTAACAAATAATCCAGTTTATCGGCTATTTTCAAAATGCGTTTTCCGCTGCCTCCGGTATAACCGAACAGTACCAAAATATTTTTAACCGTAAAATTAGCCAATAAATGATAAGCGAATATTATATTGGTTATATACTTAATATGAGAAATGAACATTCGGACCGCCCTCGTATAACATTTCATCGTTTGCCTGCTTGTAATTAACGACATGTTAACGTATTTCGGTCAAATTTGTTGGGTGTAATTTGACACATAACGGACATCCATCATTCACGCGCTAAATGACATTAATTACGTGACGACTAATATTCGGATAACGAATAAACAATTTAGGTAAGTTTGTAGGTGGGCACTCTAGATTTTCACTAAGCACGAAAAATAGTAGGTAACGTAGGTAATTAAATTCGACCTAAAGAGTAGATTGCCTCCAAAAGCTATGGCGATCCCCGGATTACGGGATTTATATCATTAACAATGCTGTGATCCCGGGATCCGACAAAAACAAGTGAGATTTGATTTTTTTGTTGTTTCTAGTTGGTAGATGGTACCGATAGCATAATAGTTATGGTAATAGCTCTCTCTTCTAGTTATCTCGCATTTAGTAATAGTTACATGGTGATTTTTTGGCTACGTTTTATCATTATATATAAGTATCTCCCTACTTATTATTTCCGATCCCGTAACATCGTGAAAGACGTCGAATAAAGTGTTTTTTTTTATTTATAAACCAATAGCTTTATTGTAATTCAACTTTATATTTGACAAAACATGCATGTTTAACGAAAACATATAAAAATAACCCTAAAATCTAGGGATTATAACATTTTCGAACACGGAATTTCGAAACAGGAAATTGAGTGAGATCCCGGGATTGCAAACCCTAATTGCCACTCCAATAATTTGCAAAATACCCATGTCACGACATAGATCAATAATAAAATTTACATAGCCAAGATAATATAATTGATAGACGGTAGGTAGGTAGGTACTTGGTGGAAATTAAATTTATATTCGATTTTTTATCCGATCGGATTGGTGTTCCGGGTTTCACCTTTAAGCAATTTCAGGCTTTATATATACTGTGGTACCTATATTAGATTAGTAGATAGGTATGTATACAATAATTTATTTTGTTGTTGGTTGATTTTTTTGTTATTTGAGTAGGTGTGTCATATTTCGGTAGTTCGAAGTAGTTAACGATAATAATTGACATATCATTATTTTAGTAGATAGGTAAGTAATATAATCGTTTCCTTGTATAGTTGTTCAAGTTCACATAATACGTGTATTCTGAGTAGACGTACCAATATGAAGATTATAATGTTATGTACATGAAGATTACGAAACGTGAATACCATGACGTCTCGGATTACTACCCATATTGAAAAGCAATAATTTTAATAATTTTATTGTCAGGTATAATATTTCCACCCAAAACACAACCGATACTATAGTACGACAACATCTTTTAGGCTACGTGTTAAAACTGTGAACTAACATGCTCCCCCATTTTTAACCGCACTTCCATTATAAACTAACAAGCTCCTCCCATTTAGTCGACAAGAGCGCTTCCTTCACGTAGCCAAGAATATGTTGCAGAAGAATACCTAATCTACTTTTGATAATACCAGGTTGAGCAAATATCAGAAGTTTTATGACTATATGTGGTAGTTGTAATAAACCAAAACCTAACGGAACAGATTCATTAAATACGTTTTCCAAGGTTACGATAGTCGATGTTTGTGTCTTTATTATTTGGATTAAAATGGTCAAATCCGATATTTTGCTATATCTGACTTCGGCGGATAGGTACGCTACACACGTTGGAAATTTTAGACGTACCTATCTAATAATATCAGTCATAAAGTAAAATTATATGTTATCGATGATAGTCTGCTGAGTGGTAGTACGTCACATTTTTTATTTCAACGGTTAGGTTAGACCTAGCATTCAGTCCATCTGATCAATGCTCCACCTTCGACCCCATGGCTTTGATTGGCCAAACACGTAGGTGTGGCCGGTGATTGTGAGTTCGCGCGTAGATCAGTGGTCGATGGCATCAAGTCGTACGTATTCAACACAGCGAAACGCTATGCGGAAGTTCTATAAAAACAGTATGACCAATGCAGTCCACACTGACTGTAGTTGATGGTAATTGAGACAAAATAAATATTATTGAATTGTCAATAGGTTTATATATATACAATCATCATCAGCCTAGGTCGATCCACTGCTGGATGAAGGCGTCCCCTAACCACTCTTCTCAGTGCCTAGCTCTTTGCTGTCACATAAATCCACCGAACTTCTTGAGGTATATATATACTTATATAAGACGTATATCTCAATATATTTAATCTCAATGCATAACATAGAGCGGTAAGAGTGATTAGACTAAGCACTTAGGTATATTTTATTGAAGTTACTTTTAAATAGATAGGTACCTACCTACTTTTACCCACAGAATTTCAATGACATAGGGGAGCATGGGGTAATGGGAGCGACTGCAAAACAGGTACCATCTAACACTAAAATGACTCGGAAATAACTAAAACATCTTCGTCAATCGCTAAGCCCGTCGATCGCTGTCGGCTGCTTAGTGGCACGTGCACGCGCGTGGCGAGTGGAAGTGTGTTTGTGGCTAGGTGCTTATATGAATTTACAATACATAAACAACAACATAAGTACTTAAAATTTTACTTATTTTATCATATTTTGTGTCCATTGTATAGCCAGATACATGTATTTTTGTTTAGTAGTTTCAGAATCAAGGTTTAAAATGGTTTGGTTACGTTATTTATCAACCTTCAAAGTGGTTGACATTCGGGTAATTGGAGCCTAGGTGGCTCCCATTACCCCTATATAAATTTCACACCCCTTTTACTAGTAGACATGATTTTAATTGTTCCAGATGCCCAGAAATAGAAAGCTGACGACTTTCAAGGCTGGTTGGACGGTGACTTCGTTGGAAAATGCCCTCCGAAACCAGAAAGATTATATTTGTGTTTTTTGCTTAGTTCCATAACATGATGTGTTGATTCTTTTGATATTTTTAGTACTAGAGCATATTTTTGTTGAATTACATTAGTAAATATTTAACATTTCATTGTACCTATGTCTGTTATAATGTGTATAAGTGTTTGTAAGCATATTAAAATATGAAGCTCCCATTACATGTTTGGTAAATTTTTGGCTCTCATTACCCTACATGTGGGGTAATTGGAGCCAAATGTGTTTTTTGGGAAAACGTTTTTTTTTGTACCTTAGTTATAGAATTTTTTAGTGGAAATTGCAGTAATATTATTACTATGTAACCAAAGGACTCGTTTCAAGTCTTAATAATAAACGATTAGAACATTTTGTTACTTTTTTTCAACAATTTCCTTAGTAGGCTCCAATCCCCCCTTGCTCCCCTACTACCACTTAACTCATAAGTATAGGTGTTTCGTTCTACAGGGACACTGTTGTACGCTAAAAACGATTTGCAGTTGTGTTGGTGTTCTTTGGTAGTATTGACACAGGGTGTGCCTGAAGAATTACGGTAAATAAGCATATTTTTATGACTTATTGTTTTAATAAAATATAGAATAAAAATGCGTACATTAGATCATAGGTACCTATATATTATTTACTATGTGTGGAATGTATGTAAGTTTCATCCGTAAATATAATAGATTTCCCCTGAACACGATATTCTTTAATTTTTATTACATATTCAATTCTTTTGAAAATTATGTCACTTTTTTCCATGAGCAGCTTCCGATTGTCTTCGTTTTTCTCCATCTAAATCCTATGTCTTTCATAACTTTCCTTATGACGTAATTCCACCCTTAAAATTAATATCTTCTTTCAACACGGCATGAATGTTTTTCAGTGTTGCAACCAAGGCCTGAACAAAAACGATGCATGAGTATCTTCTTTCAACACGGCATGAATGTTTTTCAGTGTTGCAACCAAGGCCTGAACAAAAACGATGCATGAGTGCGAGTGAGAAAGTATTCGGCACCCTTACAATCTCTGCGACACGCGCTAGAGTAAGATAAAAGGTCTACATATCTGTGAGCTAGTTTCCAAAAGTATCGCCATCAAATCGGGGCGAAACGCTTCACATAGCGTCGATAACTTGCGAGCTCGAATTGCTAAAATTTATATTTTTTTGTGTTAAACATAAAGTCAATGGTAAATACTTTTAGTTAATTAAGTAGAAAAGATGGTTCTGTGTGTTGTCTTAAAATGTGGTAGCTGTACTGATAAGCAAGAAGATGGTATTACGTTTCATAGGTAAGTTGATACATGTTCGTGATAATTTATTTGTATTTTATTATATATTTTAATATCAGTGACCTAGTATTTCTTTAAAATAACTTAAATTATGGATATCTTTACCTAATGGTTGCATTTTGACCGCTTAAAAATACTATATAACGTAAAAAAATAGAAAATTATATTTTAATTCTGAGCGTCTAGTGCGAGCACTTTGAGCGAGCACTAGCGAAATGGTCTATGGTCTCGAACATTTGTAGACGAACGCGTTCGCTCGCCCATAAACCAAACTCAAGGCACGCGGCTTCATTTAACAATGCAACGGGTGGCGTCTAGATGTATCTATAGTCTAAGGTTGCAACAGTTTTATGATTTTTATGAAAGTCGCGAATACACCGTCGAATTACAGATTTATCAAAGTCATCAATATTATTTATTTTTATTTTTAACTACCCTTTTTTTAGGACTCGAAAAGGTCCCTATTTTTTGTTTTTCTCTTAAAACACGCCAAACCGTTCTTAAACCAACTCCTGATGCATTCGAAATTCTGTCAGAACACTACTTTCACTACACATTTCGTTTTTATGTTTTACGTATGTATATATATTATATATAACTTCCTTCGTTTAGGCATTAATATTATGACTAATTAAACGGGACATTATAATTCAGTATGAGTATCGTTTCGATAACAATCACTATATGAACACACTGTAGACGATTGCAAATAATGAGTTTATGGTATGTTTATTACCAGCGACGGTCAATAACAATAGAAACTCTACCTTTTATGCCCCTACACTGCACGGATAACCAATTGGTGACAAGGTAATAATTCCAGGCGGTTCTAAGTAGGCTTTTATTACAGGGCGTAATGCATACACACAAATAATACCAAAACAGATGCGAAGCAATTTTAGCGTACAACAGTGACTCTGTAAAGTGTTTTACCTATACCTAATTGTTGTAATATTTAAACTATGAATAAATATCATATTTATATAATATTAGTAATATACTATAGATTTATGCTGTCAGCGCAAAAGATAATATTATGTTAAAAATAAAATTTATTAACCTCGTAAAGGTAGAATTAAAAAAAATATTATGATGTAATAACGTATCGACTAACGTATGGTTAATTAATTAATAGATTAAGGTCAGATTCTATTTTAAAAATGAAATTGAAAAATAAAGTTTATTTACATTTGCATAATACTAATATTAAAACGCTAAACTGTTAAGAATACTGTGCTTCATAGCATATTAAAAAGCCAGTAAATAAACAAATTATATCCGACATAAATAGTGTGAAGGCACTTTCCATAACTTAAAGCAATCAAATGACCGTAATTAAAAATAAATCTCCAAGTAATTTTTATTGCGACGTGAATTTTTTGATCTCAGCGGGTGATAATACAACATCAGATTATAAAATAATAAAAAAGTCATGGAACAGGTAAAGTAGAAACATGCATATTTTATATCGTCATAAATTAAACGCAATGATAAACCGATTTCTAGTTTCAGTCGGCGGTTTTATAATTCACGAGTCTGTAAGTAATTAATAAACCAGGTTGGTTAAAAATTGTACAGCCGGTTGTATTTAAGAAATAACTCACTCATTGATAATAATTAATTCGGCGATATGTCAAGATTAAGCAGATTTAACTAAATAAGTTAAAACCAGTTTTAAGAGTTACCAAAAATACTTTGACCTAGATCCAGTGGCGCGCACCATTTCAAACAAAGGGCCACATTATCAACACATATTTGGTGTCACTTCATAAAAAATCCTTGGGGGTAATAATTGTGAGACAAAATTATACCACAATAAACGTCTATAACACCTATACATACATATCTACTTAATAACATAAATTAAGGGTGTCTTTATTGATACGATAATATATTAAATAAATATAGTATTTAGGATTAATAGTATATTAGTATTTCTTAAAACTCGGTTATTCGTTAACTTAAATAAGTCGGGATCTTTCCTTAAGTTTGATAGTTTATATAAATTTGTTTCCAAATGTCATGTTGTGAACGTCTTAAACTTATGATTTGTAATGTCCACAATATGTTAAAAATAAATAAATTGAAAATTGAATAAATTGAATTGTGCTATGATTTGTTGTGTTTCCACTATAGCTTTCAACTCTTAAATCGTTACCAATGTATTTGCAGGTATAGGTATTATATACGTAGACTTACCCATTAGATGCATTTTTCAGTGAAGACTAATAGGTATACCAACACCAAATCAGTTCACCATAACTCATTAGGAGAGAATTTTCAAATAGGATTTCTTACCTGCAACAAAGAAAACAAAGTAGTTACATAATTTATTTTGTCAATCAGGTCATACAAAAAATATAAAAAGTCAATGTTATAATGGACCGCTTAACCCCATTAATACGCGTAGATGCGATTGCTTCCCATGCGCAGGAAGTAAACGGAGATATTATTTTGTTCGTGATTATGGTTGCCATTGCGTTCTCTGGTTAATATCGGACATTGTGCATCAGCAACGGGCGGGCACTCCAACACCACAATAAATGAACTTTTATTCCCTATATTGTTGTGTCAACATGTTAATCAAAATATTATGCTAATTTATTTTATTGGACGTATTTACGTTTTTTAATTCTAATTTAATAATTATTAGTACATTTATTTTGTAATTTTATATTATATTTTACGTTACTGTAATATTTTATTATTATTATTCACGCCAATCAATTAGTAAACCAATCCATATAATATGAATATAACAATATTATGGTCAATAATATTTTTTAAAAATGTTTAAAGAAACGGTTCATGTTTTCATTGATATTTTACCAAATTACATCTTTACACCGGTGTCATTTTTATCTTGATAACTAGACATAAAGCCTCCAATATATAAAAGAAAAAATGGTAAGTTAGAATGATTAATATAAAAGTAGATATCAAAATCAAACCATAAGTTATGTTGACGCCATATGTTATCGGAAGGTTTATATAATGCCATGCAATCTATAGGTACAGCAATTCAATACGCTGATGCACAGTCACGATATTAGATTCGCACGCTTCGATGACTGTTTTGCTAAGGTGGTGAAGCAATTATTATTTAATTACCTTATCGCAAACATTACACGTGCATCAACACTCAAATATCGCTAAAAACTCAATGTAACACATTCATCATCTTTATTTTAAAGTTTATAATTATTTTCCTTTAGACACCTTCTCAAACGAGTCTTTTCCGACTAACTTTCTTCAAGGCATGCTCGCCTTTCATTCTCTTGAAGCTCGTAGGTCACTTCTGCTCTTAAAGCATTTTTCCCTGCTCTCACGTGGTATCATTTTCAATCCCGATATTCTAGAAAATTTAAATTTTACGCACCCGTCAATTACATGCGTGGTCGTAGCCATGACCTATTTTGGGTGAAAGCTGTTTCCTCATGTCAGGCTCACCAGGCACCAATAGCGAGGGCTGTGCGGTTGTTCAATGTACTCCCTAGAGATGTAGATATTTTTGGCGATCCATTATATATTGTTTTTTAAATTCAATTTTATTGTTTAATTTGTACTAGTTGAATCATTGTTGTTTTTTTAAATTTTATTTCTTTGTATAAAACTATTTTTGCTTTCTTTTTTTCCTCCACTTTGTTTTTTCTGATTTTCCGAACTGATTACTTGTAATTTTTATTCTAAATGTCATGTTGTGAACATCCTGAATTAATAATTTGTTATGTACTCAACGTGTCTTTTTCAAATAAATAAATAAATAAATAAAATAACAGGAAATCGGGGTACATCTAACATTGACAAAAAATCGCAATTTGAGTAATCTTAAGTAGATCGTAGCCATTTCACGTTGGATATACCTACATGTTACATAGCATTTATATTATAAAGGTCATTAAGTTGATTCAGATATTAATACTAGTACGAGTACATATTTTAGTAGATATTTTATACAACTCGTTCACATACAAAATAATATTCGACATGTATGAACTAATAGAACAATTCTTTTCTTAATGTATGACAGGAATTATTCATAAACATTATAGATGGTACTACTTAGATGATTATATTGTTAGATATTTTTTTTAAATATTGGCAAGATATAGCTGAGATAAAGATCATAATGCCAACGTTAGATTCGAAAGATGAAAAGCAATCAAGGCTCAATTTCAACACATTCCGTACGGGAGCGTAACTGCGGAACTCGAGATCAGATGAATATCGCGCTCTTTGGAATTCGCACTTTTCGTATATTGGATGAGAAAACATAATGTGGAATATTAAAAAAATAGGCCTCGTGGGAGGACGTATATAATGAAACCGTGTTTTGTCAGCGAGGAATGTGTACAAATAAAAATGGGCCTGAAAATGAACGGTGGAACAGACGACGAAAATTATTTAAATATCTATTTGTTTGACAAATTTTAATATCCATGGGGAGCAACGGTTTAATATACTTGTTATTATATCTATAATCACCACATAATATAATGTGTCATCCAATAGTAAACTTTATCAAACATATCAAAGTTTCCTCTAGTCTGCGTGGCTATGTGCCCGCCCGCTTATCTCGTGAAATAATGCTGCGATATTATACTGAATTATAAATTAAATTGCATGGTGTGGGTATAGATATATATTTTGAATGACCGTGTTATGTTTTATTTATTAATTTAATAACGTCGACCGTTGAAATATCTATTAAAACGTTGAAAAATATATAACATTAAGGGCCCACATGCTCAGCGTAGCTCAAAATAGAGCTTTTATGGTATTTTCAGAGCATAACCCTGGACATTCATTAAACGTTGTAGATAATCTATTTATATAATTTTGAAACCTTATTATCCCATATATTTAATATAAACATTTGAAGACTGCATAAAGTATTTTTATTACATAAAAGATAGTATTCTTTTAAACCTCTCGATCTAATGTTTTAGAATATAGTCACATTTCAGTACATCCATGTGCACTGTGCAGTGGTGTTAAGATTTTTTAGATTTATTAATTTTAATTTTTAAAACGAACTTTATAAAATAAATTTAACATTATATAGTGAGATATTTACGATAAAAAATTATATTTTATAATCTTTGTGATCCCAAATTTGACAAGAATTAGGCATTTTATTATTTTAAAAAATGGACACGATTAACACATTTGAAGATAATTCTAAAGATACTGATTATAAGCTATGTCTTTGACCATTCAAATGTGATAAACATCCTACGAATAATGATTGCTTTATGATAATTATTGACCGAATAATAAGGTAGCATTTTTTTGAAATACGCCATTTCTATTGGCATTTCCCAGTGGTTAAGCTAGAACATACGGCCGTAGCCATAAATTGACAAACGATAAATGAACGCGTGTTTGAACATGTACCGTTCTTAAAAAAAACAATTTTTCGCGGTTAGGTTACGATTGGTTTACATATTATCTAGTTTCTCACGATACATATTATAAATATATACACTTAATAATTATGATAAATCAATTCGCACTATTCGTATTATGTTCTCCAATTTCTCATATTTTTAATATATTATGTATTAAGGTCAAGGCATTTTTTTTTAAATAATCGCTAATTACAAAGTCTTCGCCGTTGCTTTTAAATAGTAGTACCGAATTTTACAATAATATAATTATTGTAACCATTTGTAGAGCGGTATGATACGTGTAAAGGCCTGAAAATAACGACGAACATATTATAGAAACCACAGCCCGAGGCATATTGAGGCACCCAAATTAAACAGTCGAGAGTCTAGACGGTATCGTTCGGGTTATTTCTTATTCGATTGTTCATCGATCACAGGCAGATATCGAATATAAAATTTATTATATAATATTTGACTTGAAATAATTTCTGAAAGGTTTCCGAAACCAATATTTCAATGTCGATTTACGAAAGAACCAAGTTATACCACCACTACCACGTAGAATTAATGAAACAGATGTTTGCTACAATATCGATGTTATCATACCGAACGTCAATAATTTAATATTCTAACAATCTATCACAACTGCACCTTATAAAAAAAAACACCATTTTAGATTACCAAGAGGAAGTATGTATGGCATTGTGCAAGTACATATTATTGCAATATTTTGATTATTCGTTATAATTAAAAAAAAAAAACCGCAAAGACTGTCATTTTTATGATAAATGTTATTTTTACGTGAAGACGTAAAAATAAATATTTATTACATTCATATTAATTCTAAAATTATTATGAACAATTAATATTAATCTTCAGAACTTTGATTTCTAACTAAATCTTTGAAGCCTTTTAAAATGAGATATTTTTATTTACGATATGTCGCTTTAAATGAATAATTCAAAAGAACTAGAGACAGTTTGTAGGTATGTAGGTATTTAGAAATTGTTTAGTTTATGTATTAGTACGTTCGTATATTTAATTATTCATTCATTCGCTTATTTATTAAGTAAAAACATTGCAGGATTATGGTTTGTGCTACTACCGCCACATAGTAAAATAAACATGTACACAGGATAGAAAAAAGATCGGATAATAACACAAATAAATAGGTAGCCTACTGAATAAGAAGGCGAACTAATAAAGCCATAATTTTTAGCGCAAGTTTGATTTTCCTTCGGGTATCATATTTTTAGTATAAATATTGCAGTGCATGGTGCCTTTTTAAGTGAAATATTTATTACATAAAACTTATATACCTACTTATAGTATTTTATGTTTAGTAAATTAGAGCAGTATACTGAAGATGAAACAAAATTCAAGTCCCATAAATATCGCTGTCCAAGGACTTTTCTTAACCTAATCTAACACGACCTACTTTCCTTCGACTGTATTGAGAAAAACCTGGAAATATTTTATTTTCTTTGTCATATAAGGTAAATAATAATTTTAGATAATAAAGGAAAAACTTATAAATATATATGTATGTATTAGTTAAACACAATACTTTTCAATTAGCCATTGCTCCATAATAATATTTTTACCTAGTGTATTAAACAATACAAACAATCGCTAATAAGTCCATAAATCGCCTGCGCCTGCGAGCAAAATTCTTGAACAAAATTAATGTAAATAGTTATGCATATAAGTTTCCAAACATTGTATTATTCCAGACAGGTTGACCCCTATACTTTGAGGGCAATCGATCACAATTAGTCAATATACATTAAAAATTCTACCTGAAACCAGTGGCGCACTAATTCATTTTGCGATTACAGATAGGCGCTTGAATATTATTAAAATATGTATTGACTTTGTCAGTTCTCATGGAATTGTCAATAAATGTGTTTAGGACACCAGCTATCATTGGTTGTCCTGTGTAGATTATCCACAACATCACATTATATCAGGTGGTACGATGTCGATTAATACTGTGAACTAAACAATGTTAACTTTCTACATACACCATGGATGAGATATTAAAACGCTCTTCTCTCGAAGGTTGGGTTGAAATCCACTCGACTTCAAAATTTGTTTTTTAATATCATTACAGTCGTTTCTCAAGAGGATAAAGCAAAATGTAAAATTGAGTTGCTGATAATTAATTATTAACAATGAGAATTACATAGCTATTTAGTGAAAGTTGTGGATTACCCTCACCGTTTTAAATAATACTTAAGTAATTATAACTACATAAATGCATATTCAAGACTAAAAAAATATTACAATATAGGTGGGTGTCTAATTCATAAAAAATGTTAACTAAACATTTTATTATGCTTATATTGTGGTCACATTATGATCTACATGTGCTAACCTGGGAGTGTATTTGGCGACAATAACACATTCGAAACAATAATATAATATTGACCAAGCGCTTTACACAAACATAATATAATAATTATTAAATTAAGATGTCTAGTGGGAACTTAACCGACGCAAGTGATTGAAAAAAACGCAGCTGGAGTAATAAAAAAAAAGAAAAATGATCGATATTTGATAATATAGTAAGCTTTACGCAAACGTTACCTCTTAGGACCTCAACAAATTTAAATCCATGTATTTTCCATTATAATATGATACGCCACTGACCGTTGGGTACACAAACTATACGTATTTAATAAATGCAATCAAACTGTGACGTTTAATATCCACTAAGAGGCAGTTGGGCCTCTCAAATTGGAAGGTTTAAAATTTATCGCATTTGTAAGGATCTCATACAAGTCATACATTATCATACATAATATTTTTTGATACCCAGGTATGTATAACGATGTTCAAGCTCACCGAGGAGTCGACAGTGATGTCAATCTAATTTTTTGACGTTTTTATGAATTATGTGACTTAAATTTGGATTCATGAATGGCCGCCGTGACATATGAGGGGGTTTTCTATCATAGCATTGTCCGATAATCTTTGGAAGAATATTCTTATAAATACGATTTGATAGCGGCTAACAAATTGGTAATCCAGTGAACTCAAAATAAATGTCGCTAAACATGGGGCCGACCATTGTAATATCCCCCTGTTTCGGCAAGTGAAAAAATGAGACTGTAATAATCAGGCTTGGCTGGTGGGCTTTAGTGACGTTGACAAGCCGCCATAATACGAATTACTTATTAACAATTTGTTGAAATTGGTTATTTAAATAAAAATTAGTACCTACCTATATGTTATATAAGTATAGATATAGATCAGAACTGTTTCCTCGTGTCACGCTTATCAGGCACCGTTAGCGAGGGGTACGAAACTAATCAATGCACTCCCCAGACACATTTTCAGTGATATTCTAGTGTATTTTGTTTTTGAAATTCTATTTTATTGTTTAACATTCTTCGTTTTTTTCTCTTCTGAGGGTAATGTTTACTTTAACTAATGTATTAAGAACCAGTTAATTTTGAATTTAAAAGTCATTTTGTGAATGTCCTGAATTCTCATTTGCTATGTGCACGATATGTTTGGTTTTTAAATATATATATATACGTGTAAATAAACAGTTACAAATTATATTCTTCTCAGTTATACACGTATATACCATAATTAAGTGGATAGATACAGTGGGCTTGATGATGCCGATAATTCCGTGTCGTAAAATCAATCCCCATAGAAGAGTCTAAATCTGTCATTGATTATGATTTAAATCTAATGATGTATTTATACATACTAGAGATGATTTAGGAAAAGTGGTGACCAGAAGTTAAAATGAAATATATTCATGTATGTTAGTGTCTGCCGCGTTAATCGGTTAGGCTCTGGTCTAAATAATTGCGCCCACTACAATAATGCACAGCTGGTTTTTGGGTCAAATGAGTCCTTCAACTAAATATTAAAACACGGGTAGTTAATCGCTTCTTTAACCGTACCTACATACTTATACCATTGTACGTGTTTCAGTAACCAATATCCTTTAGAAAATGGATCCTACACATGTATCCAGATAATCACTAGCAAACCAAACCGATTCGAGCGCCACGCAACGACCGCACATGTTACTTCGTTTGCTATTGTAATTATGTAGGTACTCAACAGTTCGGTTTGGTTTGCCTACAACTTGTTGGAAATTTAAATGGAGTAAGATTATAGGAAAATAAACCTATAACGTTATTGCCTTAGCTGGATATCGACCCTCAGGTAAGATTGAATCGGACTGTAGCGCGGTGCGCAATTAAATGCCGAATCGCTTGTGAATTATAATCGTTGGTGAGGGGCATCGCGTGATGGATGTCTGAAATTCGACTTAATGGCGATATGTCGAATATTTATTATCGCATGGGTAACCAACCGGGCCCCACTCTGGCTAGGAATTTATAACATAACCTATCAAGAAAAATAACGTACGTATTAGGTGGTATTAAAAAAAACCTTACTTCCCTACGTCATTTATAAGGGTTAAGAACAACATTTAGATATTCAACATATATAATTTTGAAAAACACTTTCTGAGAGAATATATTATAACCAATAGAAAAAATCTTTTTGAAAAAAAGTAAGCCAACCCGACGGGGAATCGAACCCCGTATCTCCCAGGTTTGCCGTCCAGGTCCGTTGCATTACCACTATGCTACGAGGTGACATACTAATTGCGACAAATTTAAACTATTGGTCAATTTTAATACCTACTCATTAGTGCTCTTCCAAATCAAGCTACTTTGGCAATCGATTTTTGTTTCTTAAATCAAAGTAGGTAACTATTTACTATTACTTTGATTACTAACCGAAGTCGTGGAATTTCCCCAATATTTTTTAGATGTAACTACTTGGACTTGCTAATAATTTATAATTAACTATTTCTTTTATTCAACGAATAATTCACAAGATTTATGAATATATCATTCTGATTATTGAACATATATAATTTTGAAAAACACACTTTCTGAGAGAATATATTATAACCAATAGAAAAAATCTTTTTTGAAAAAAAAAATTAAATATTATTATTAGGTACTTGAAATGACATATTAACATAATAGGGGCGAAAATAAATATATTAAATAGGACTTCATATTATAATATATTAATAAGTATAGGTATAAACAATATTGCAACGTGAAAAAATCAAATGTATCTACTCAGAATAGATGGGTATGACAATAACAGCGCCCCAATGCGATAAAATACGAAATATCCACAAATCTCTATACACAAAAAAACAGCCGAATTTATCGCCCATCACTGCTTATAATATGCACACTTGTGCATAATACAATGTACTATTATTCTTTGTTAAACATCGTTAACCTTCATACAATATGCAATTTTCCATACCTACCACCCAGCGTGTAGCATAATGTAACCGCGTAGCAGTATTGATTGACAGGTCGCGGATTCTAATCCAGCTGGGTTTGTAAACTGAAAAACGGTTTTACTATTTTTATAATAGGTATCTCATTAAACTTACTTTTAAGGCTTAACGCATCGAAGTGTCTACCCTTTAAAAGAAACTCTCACGATATTTATATTACTTATAATTATTATATCATATTGAAGAAATAAACAAAACATACATCGATTAGAATATAGAAAATTTATCTGATTCACATTTATTTAGCTATAAACGGCGCGTGCACCATGCACCTAATAAATAAATAATGTAAAACAATGCATACAGATTACAGAAAAATGAGAAAAAAAAATATTACAGTTAGGCACTTATTGTAGCTATTGAACTGCCTGGGATATTTTGAAAGGTTAAATTTCAGTGAAAAGGGGCTGATAGATACCTATGAATTGTGCCTTTTGCGGTTATCATACATCACACAATTACGGCATGCACATCGCAGGGTGCGTCGCTTTGGCTACCCCTGGCGTACTACCGAATCCGGGATAGATAGATTTTATTCTTTGTGGTAGAGGGCATTGTGGTCATTAGAGGAGGGCTCCAGGGGTCGAGACGCTGGGGTTGAAGCAGGGGTGGGTTTTACGGTCGGCCAGACGGCTAACGATGCAACGGGTCACAGCCTTAAGGCACATATCCACTCTAAGGGCGGTAATAGAGAAGAAAGAGAGAACATGGATAGGCTCACAGACTGGTTCAAAATCGTGTTCATTACTAAATTCACATGTTGTTTGATGTAGGCATAATGTCCTTAATCAGTATTGGCTGTGTTCAGAACTAACTTTCATGAAATTGTGTGTGTTTGGATCCCTAATATACTTGGGTACTTATTAGCCATTAAAGGATATAAAAAATAAACATATACCTAAATATACATAATATCTACTTATATAGGTTGTTGAAAGCAGTAGGTAGATTGAATAAATTTTATTTTTTTATTCTTCATACATAATGTAAAAAATTATTCGCACACGAATAAAACAAAATGTATCTATAATTATGGATACCGATGTACCTAATACATTTTCGCCATTTCGGTGGAAATAGTAACCCAAAAAAATGTTGCAAATGACAAAGCCAGAGCTTTCAAACCAGTATGTCGCGGCACACCAGAAATGCGAATACGCCATGATTGCATCATGATCTACTTACGATTTGATCCATGCTCTGGACCCAAACAAACATTAAAAAAAACAACATGCGAACATGCGCTTAGTGCTAGACGCTAAACTAATACTTAAACAAAAAAATACATGCTAGCTTGCATGCTAACATAAATTTTGAATATAAATGTTATTATTAATTAATTAAACTGGTGTTTACATGGTGGAACTCCATTATAATGGTAAATTATCAAATATAAAATCCATTGTTTTGCGTAGGTATGATTCATCGTGTATGACATGACGGTTGTCATATTATTAATAGAATAATAAAGAGACATTTCCAGGGCACACTATTTTCTTTATAGAAGCCATCACAGATAATCTTTTATCGGCCTCCCCCAGTCTGGCCCTGCGGCACGAATTGCCCACCAGAAGAGCTCTGCATACACAAAAGATTCAATTGGCCGAGTGAGTGACTTAAATATTTTACTCAACCCATTTGCAGAGATCTTTTGGTCTTTGTCCTCTTCGTACAGTGAAATTATTCAAACGAAATTAGCTTGCCATCCACCTGGCCATTTAAATCTTGACCACTACCCATCTATACTGCGAATATTTCATATAACTAAATTATCCATAATTTACTTACCCGTGTAGGTAGGTATTATATGACTCAATGAAAGAATAAAATATGGTTCTGTATTACACCATCTATAAGTTTTATTATCTTTCTTTGAACATATTCGCTCTTCAGTCTAAGCATATAGACAACACATGCCACCTCCAAGAATTCCTCTCGCTCATCTTGCATCTTCCCAGGTAATACCTGTATTTCGTAGCTCCGTCGTTTACCTAGAATTATTTGCGTATAGTATTTAGCGACATTCCAGGTCGGACGCCGGAATCCGATTGTATTGAAGAACGCGAATCCATAACATGTGGCTGACCCAGGTCGAAGGTTGCTTCTACACTCTCGGTGTGATTAGCGGCTGCATGGACCGCTCTCTTACATACTCGTTTTACCACCACACATCTAGTATCGGCAAAAAACATAGCTGTTCTGGAAGCTTAGTATACGATTACTCGAGGTAAGGCACAATGACTCGTTATCGTAAAGCAGCACTGTCACAATGCAAGCATCAAATGGCGGCATCTGTACCGAGTACAGTAGTGAATCTCGGATAGTCCACATCAAATTAATGTTACTCCAATCATTCCCCATTCCCATTAGGATAAAAGCTCTCTTTGTTAAATGCCATCTCCCGTGATGTGTACCCCCAGGTATTTAAAACTATCGACACTCTCAATTTTTGCCAGTAGGTAATCATGTGTAAATTTGGATCTGGACAGAATTCAGATACTATTGTACAAAACGTTGATTTTCTTCGCGTTGTATATCAAATCAAAAAGTATTCTACGATTATTGACGTAATCACGTAAGGGAATATCGACCTTTTATGTCATTAATTTGTATAACGAGCATATTACGAGGAGAGTAATAAATTGAGAATTGGGAAAATGGCGTAATTGTTGACGGTAAAAATCTCTATACTTAGAAATATGAGGAGGACATATTATTTAGTGACAAATCACCTGAAGAGATATACGGCTTTACGGCTATCTTGCTCCACTTGGTTGAAAACGTGAATTGACGAGCCTAAATGTACACACATTCACGACGAAACCGATGGTTGTATATCGTACTGTTTACGTTTACTGCTAAAGATGAGAGACTGATAGCAGAAGAAGAATCAAAGAATAAAATGTCATGCCAAGTTTACAACTTTACGTTATTCTTTAATTTGTTGTGGTTGTGTTGTCAGTGTGCATTTACCACATAGTGTCTGAAGATGTCGAAATACGATACCCGGGTCGCAAAAAACGACTTAAATGGAATAGTGCAAAACTTAAATCAATTAGAATTTGATTCCATAACCAGGCGAAGCCCAGATTCAAGACAGACTCCCCTGTTAACATTCACCGGAAATTCCAATGTTTGGTCATATGACCCGCAGGGAGGATATTTAGAAAAAAATAGATATTTGGTCAAGTCAAAAGTCGGAGAGGACAAGGTAAAGCTCCAACCAGATGGACGGTCCGAGTAATGAATACCACAAGTTTTCCACTGACACAAGCTCTGCGAGTCGTCGATGCGAATGGAGTCAAAAGTCAAGCCATGTATAAGGCTGTCAGTCGATTAAATCATCTTCATCAAACAACCGAGGGGATTTATTTTTCCGCATATCGCCGTTTATCAAATTAGCAGCCTTGATATTATAAGAGCACGGTGGTTGTGACAGCCGAGCGGTAATGTATCGCTACATCTATAATGTCATAGGTCTTGTGTTGGAATCCTGGGTCTGGTAAATTCCTGTATTGTTTTTTCAATGTGTATTTAGACTCGTGGCTAATAATCAATTCTCGAAACAAAATCTGTGAAATATAATTTCCACTTTATAGTGGTCCCTGTGGTCCGCTCAGGATCGCACATGGTAATTTACTGTTATGTCTATTATATTTATTTATCTCAAGACGTGCAAGCAACGTAGCATTCGAAAAAGGTTTTGAAATTATTACTCCTCCATATCAACCCTGGAAGAAGAGTTCATGAACCCCGCAATATAGAGATATTTTAACCCATATTATATGACAGTTTTGGTATAATGAACGTGACAAATTATATTATGTCCTAAGCGTTCACGACATGACATAAAGAAAGTGTTAACATTTTTTTTAAATAAAAATACAGGGTAATGTGAGTAAATAATATAATAATAAAGTACATGGAAGCACACAGAGTGAACTTGGTTGATAGACCCTATTTCAAAAACTTATAAAACAACATTCACCTAAATTCACCCTCACGCTCACGTAAGTAGAATATATCAATATCCGAAGCGACTTGATTAAACATAATTATTGCCCTCACAAATGGCATTACTAATGGCAAGTTATATCTTTGGAGAACAAACAACGGATGCCCTCGATTCCTAAGATAATTATCAGAGACACACAAGCCAATACCACCATAAATGGCAGAGTTTCCATTTACGCCGCGAACCTATAAGTCTGAAAAATATGTAGCTAAATAAAGATCACTTTTAAACTTTAAGCAACAGTGTTTAAGCATAAGAGAATGAAGAAAGAGTTGACTTTTCCCAGTTGAGAATTGATTTTCGTAATCATTTAAAAACAAATAAAATGAATTAAGAAAATATTGATTATTAAGTTATTTTAATTATCTATCTATAAATTCGAAATTTGTTACCATAGTATTTTCTGGAGTATTAGTCCCCAAAAGAGCTTGAAAGTTTCCAAAAACAAAAGTATTATAAACGAAATGGCTTTCTGAATTGTATGCAATAAACGTCAAATAAATTCAGGGTTACGTCCACCCTAAATGCAATTAATTCAGATTCACATCGGTACACGTTCCTTGAAAATTAAATAAACCAATAAAATAAAACTAAAACTATAGAAAATCTTAAGTAACCATCAACCACCACCACCAACAAAAAATCAGTTTTACTTATGCACAACATGAAACGTAAAGAATGTAAAAAAAATATATGTTAACTAAAGAAAAATGAAAGCGTTTCACATATTCGTAAATAAGACAAAAATGTAAATATATAACACCCCCATAAACATATAGAACAATAAATCTACATTTCTTTTATGGTATTATCTGTGAATTCATTGTGGAAATGCACGATATTATTAATTTAAATAAATCGCAATTTTATCGTAATAATTTTGCTTTTATTTCAATTTAACTGGACCGGTTTCGTCCACCTCAGAGGGACATTTTAAACTAGTAAAGAATATAAGGCATTTATACTAATCAACAAAGAAACAAATACATTTAATTAGCTTATCAGACCATATTATTATAATCACATTTAGCTAATTAATATGAATAAATTGAATATTAATATTCTATAATGAATCGTTAATAGGAATCTGAAGCCGAAAAATCTAATTGTAATTTAGTTAACTAACTAATTTCTAATATTAGTTAATACTAAGGATTAACTAGATATATTTAGCCAAAGGGAACTTGACTGGAATGACAAAGGAATCCCCATAAATGGAGAATACCTGAGTCATCCGCGCTTTGCCGATGACATAGTAATTTTCTCACAAGACTCAGAAGACCTCCAAAGCAGAATGCAGGAGCTCGCTGAAGTAAGCAACAAAGTAGGTTTGAAAATAAATGTAACAAAGACGACATTCATGTTCAACTGCTTTGCGGGCCAAAAAGAGATCCTCATCAATGGCATTCAACTTGAACTGGTGTAAAACTACATCTATCTAGGACAACAAGTGTCTATAGATGGATGTATATTTGATGAAATTGTTTGCAGAGCAAAGCTAGGCTGGAGTGCTTTTGGCCGCCTGAATAATGTCTTCAAAAGTGACCTTCCACTGTGCCTAAAGCGCAAAGTGTGCAACCAGTGTGTGCTTCCCGTAATCACATATGCATGTGAAACATGGACTCTAGGTAAAAAAGAGATTCAGAAACTTAGATTAGCACACCGAGGTATGGAGAGGTGCATGCTGGGCATAACGCGAAAGGACAAAAAGAGGAATTCGTGGATAAGGAAGCAGACAAGGGTTTGCGATGTAATAGAGTTCATTAAAAGCCTCAAATGGAGATGGCCTGGACACAAAGCTCGAAGAAGAGACAATCATTGGACAAATCTAGTCATCCAGTGGTATCCAAGAGGTACAAAACGTCCGCAAGGTAGACCGAGAGGCCGCTGGATCGATGAAATGATAAAATTCTGCGGAAGTATGTGGCAGCGCAACACACAGGACCGAGAGAAGTGGAAGCAGCTTGAAGAGGCCTTCATCCAGCAGTGGATAGATTCAGGCTGATGATGATGACTTAGCCAAAGTGGTATTTATTTATGAGATTGTGATTCTTGTGAAAACAAATATATTGGACAAACAATGCGATCGTTTAATATTAGAATGCATCAGATCGAAGGATTACTTCCACGTTACACTGACTAAAACATACAAAAATTCAATACCTACGCTTTGGTACTGGTATTTTACAAGAGGTAATATTTCACAGCGATACGATGCACCGGACAACAAACGAGTACATGTTACTTGCCATGTTTTGGTATAATAAATAACAATCGGAAACTAAAACATGATCATATTGCTATTATCACAACACTTCGATGCAGTAGCGCAACATTAACCCGCAATAAATCATTGTAGGTATTTATAGAGTATGTTTTAAGAAAAGCAGTGTTTATACTCTATTCATAATATATGAGTAGCTGCCCAGATCTCTTCCTTATGAGAACAATTAATGTGGTGTGGGATTTGGCAATAAAAAGAAATGGTGTAGGTTCCTAGCTAGTTGAAATTTAAAATTTTGGTTTTAAATTACATATTATGTAAAAGTGGAATCATATATACACATTAAAAATAATTTGTAAAAAGTTAGTAAAGTTTAGCCTGTTAACTCCACACACAATATTGTTAAAACAATGAAAATTTGTCATAAGTCGACAGACAAAATACATTATTTACGAAATACTGATGGCATCCTAGTTTTTCTGCCGATCTTCAATAATACCGAGCATTTTGATGTATACCTACAGTCGAATAGTTACGCGCATTGA
This sequence comes from Rhyacophila brunnea, assembly GCF_057557595.1. Taxonomy (NCBI): domain Eukaryota; kingdom Metazoa; phylum Arthropoda; class Insecta; order Trichoptera; family Rhyacophilidae; genus Rhyacophila; species Rhyacophila brunnea. The sequence goes on from NW_028232752.1 coordinate 39,985,311, forward strand.
ATTTCTTTATTGCTAGTAGTCGTAAGCCGGCTCTCACATCTGAACTCGTCCGACTGCAAGACGTCGAATATGTCGATGTGATTTTGTTGGCATAAACAAAACTCATGTAACTAAATCTACCGCCGCATATCGCATGATTGCAGCCTTTTAGTTTGTAAAAAAACAGCGAGTCACATGCAACTATTTTCACCCGACATGCAGCGCACGTATAATCCCGAAATGTCGCACTTCGTCATCCATTTTGGCTTGCCGTCACTGTCCACGCACGGCCTTGCCTATACGCACATAAGGAAATGGCATGTTGCGCTCAGTTTTGATTTATGACTGTTATCCCAGTCGAGACGATTTTCAATGTGCGACTGGGCTAAACATGCGGCACGATGATCTGCTATCTCCTGGTTACGTCGCCACTTTTGGGGTGCCGAGAGCTGATACAGGCGTGCGGCTCTTTATTATTAACATCACCAACTAGTCTAGTGACCACTAAAGTAGCTCATCGTTGGCGGGTAGCAACAGATAATAGACTATTTGATTACTTTATTATAATAAACTCGAGTTTCCGCTAAATCTAATGTAGATCAAAAATACTTTTTCAACATACAAATTTGATTTTACAATTTACACACATTTGTAATTCCTACAAAATTCGAATTAAGTACTTTTATTTTTTAAAACAATAAGAATTAATGTGTCTCTTTTGCCAAAATTGTATTCTACACCGCACCACAAATCTAATTTCAAGAAGGTACGCATATTTTTTCCCGAATTATAAATTTCACTTGAATATAATAATAAAAATAATCTTTCTTATTCGTTTTCATCGTATGTATATTACTTGTGTATCTTTTACTAAATTGTATTTAATTTCATGTTGTGCAATGCCGTCACTGGATTTTCCTTGTATCCTAAATGGCGTTAATTCAATTGAAAATCACTATGATATTTATTATGATATTCCTAATATTCATGATTGGTGTACATATAATGTGTATCAATTTGATTGATTTATATTTTATATTATTATTACCAGGTTTCATATCATCAGATTTCCACCCGATTACCACGGCAATAATACAATAATAACTATAATATATTATTATATTATATTAATGCGTAGGACACTAACATATGGCAGAACATCAAAAGTAAATGTACTACAATAAAATAAAGTGAAAAAATCAACTGAAGTGGGAGTATAGATATATAATGTTCATGTAGCGCCTATTAACCATGTCGAAAACATCGTTTTACTCACTAATGACCATTAAAATTAATATCAGAACATGTTCAAAATCAATAAAAGAGGGCGTAATACTGTAAAAGTATACTGATAAGAAATAAATAAGAAAATCTATAGTATTTGAAATGGAATGTAAACCTTATGCAGGAATAATGCTGATTTTTAATTATTCTTTAGGCTCGACCCTTGGCTACCGATGATATTATGAAGTTATAGGAAACATTACAGCGTAGATCAATATTGTGATTTAAAGTATTGTAACTTAAATATACGTAATAATATGGATATCTTATTACATATAAATTAAAGGAAAATAAAATTAAGCCAATATCATTTTGTGTTATATAGTTCAATAGAATATGGATGCCCATTTGATTTTCTTGGGAGGAAAAATGGTAATTTACTATCAAATGGGTTATAATTTATAATATATATTTGATATTAGTCTGAAATGATGGGGTTCCTCGATATCTTTGGCATGCATTAGATAATTATAATAAAAACCACACAATATGGTAAAATGGAAATTACTAAGCATCACAATATATTTTGTAATTATGAATTAAGTTTATGTTAAATTTAATAATGGTGATTGAGGAGCTGATTTGTGAGATTTTCGTTTATAATCATATCAATTTATAATTCTAAAATCCCTAAATTGAATCGATGAGAACCGCTCGATTATGTATAGGTACTTAACTATTTTCAAGTAAGGAACAAAGTGAAGCGTGAGTTGGGCAATGTTATAACTTATATTAAAGATTATATATTGAGTACCTAAGTACATAAGCGACGTCTTTTCAGCTTATAAGATCCTAAGTAGGCGTGTATAGCTACTAAAATAAGCATCAGCTAGGAACTTGAAACCTATTAGCTAAAAGGCGAGATTTAGTTAAAACATCCATAGGCACTCTAACTAAACTCTGGACATCTTTATGATAAATTTATGAGCGATTTTGCGAAAATGGCTGTCCCAATACAGGCAGAAAAGGAAAATTTAAAATAACTGACTCCCTTACAGCTCTGTGACAGTGACGTGCGTATATAAAATTGAGTCCGCACTTTAATAGTAACTTAGTGGTAAATAGAAAATTGACGCATTCAAACAATGTGATGAAACGTGAGCAGTGATATACCGTCACACTCATTATAAAATTCTGCGTGCAGTCGTGCAAACTATGTGAGTATCACACTGCACCTAAAAATTAGAATTTGTACGAAGAGGCTACTTTCATAGTATGTACCTACTGTTCGAAACCCGGTTGAACCCCAAACTTCAAAACCTCGTATTAAAATCACAGCACAGCGGCTCTTTTCCCATAAACAATGAAACCGGGGAAAGAGTTTCCATTACATGAAGGATGAGTGTCCATTATCCATCGAGGTATACGCGACGACACCGAACTTTGGACCATGTCAGCCGAAATAATTCAAATTGCAGTCTGAACTCTTTCATCAGTCGCTCCATTTAATAACTCACCTGCCTTCTTTAAACCCACCATTTCCAACATATTGCACAATCGATTCAGATCAAAGTTTTATTCAAATTTGTATATTTTCTCTTTGTGATTCTCTTTTTTACTTCTTTGTTCCCTCTTACGAACGTTTATTGTATAAATTTTAACGATATGACAGATATATTTATAACTGTTGCTATAAAAATTTCAACCAATCCGTTTATTTAATATTGGTTATTAATATTCATTCTCTATTTTATCTTCTAAATTCCTTTTATGTTATCGCTTCATATACTTTTACTATCTTGGCAAGCTTCATTATACCTACTATCATTTATCTATGGAAATTTTACTGGTTGCAACATATTTTTCTACCTATTTCAATCTATTGTAGGATACTTACGTATTTAATATTTAAAAAATCATTTTTGTTTTTATTTTAATTGGATTTAAAGATAATCATATATTAGCTAGATAAGTGAGAATCTTTTCTGACGCTACATCCTGGAATGGACTTCTACAGTCGATTACATCCAGCACTCCCAAGACTTTCTATATGCTGTCAAGCCACCGTAGTCGTCGTTTTACCACACAACCTTCTAGTGTAATAAATGAGAGACGATTTATCGGTGATTGACAATTCATAAGTATCAAGTGTATAGACCAGCGCAGACATTTGATTATAATCAATCGGACAACATCAAATACCTTATAGATCTCATGAATGCAGCGACGTCGCCAGACTCCTTCTTGGCAGATAGGGTAAGACTCAGTAAGAGGTCTTTCGCAAAGTCCTAAACCCTCAAATACCTGTAATTTTTAAGAATCGCTTACAGTGTAGGGTCCAATTCAATGTTCCTTTATAAATTTTTCGAAATACAGATATCTACCAAATAATTGCATTTCGTGTTATTTAATTTTGTTGTTCATAGAATGTCATAGGTGTTGAACAAGCGCCACTGCCGTGAGCCGAATGTTTGCATAAATAAATTGTTCAGAATAAGCGCGGATAAGGCTTTGTACCCTAATTCCTTTCAGACAATGAGTCCTCATAGCGAGTTTTAATCACATTGAAATAATAGCGGCTATTTGTATAGGACAATGTTATAGCAGTTTTATTGAAGGTAACCAACCGGGCGACCCTCTCTCATCTCGTACACGCACCGCTGGACAGAAATAGATAATGTATGGGCGGTGTTATCTAATTGGGAGGTTTTTTGATTAGTAACTCGATTAGTTGTTTCGCTGTTTTCATCACAGAAATTTTAACATTGCCACGAAAATGCAGAATATATTATTAATAATCAAATAAAACCTAATTACTAACTTTGTTTTGTATTTAGGCTTCGTATAAAAGAGACTTATGTTTAACAATGAGAGAATAATGTGAGTTCTATTTATTGATAGAAACATAAATTAGGGGATGAATCAAGCGGCATGGTTTTCTATAGATTGGATTGTAATTTTAAATAGGTAACGCAAACAAATAACTACTGCCACGTGCTCGCGTGGCGATTTTTATTGCTCAACTTGGTGTTGAATGTTGAATCTTGAAAAATAAATTTAAAAGAATATCAACCACATATCAATTTAAGTTGAGTCTATATCTATAATCAAATTATTTCATCTCACACTCTTGGATGAAGACGCCACACAATTCGGAAATTAAAACAATAACACCATATAATCGCATATAAGTTGAAATAAGTTTGACATACCGACGCGATTAGTTATCGTTATCAGTAATCGCTCTAATCAGTAATCGCCTTGGTTATTTTAGCCAGCAAGTCGACTGTGATGAAAGACCTCTCAATTCAACTTATAAGTTTATCAACTTAGTTGAAATATGGTTCACACTTCCCACTTACCTATCAATAAACGTGTTGAACAACAAAAATCACTAGGCAAAAACGTGGCATAAACTATATAATTATTACAAAATGAAAAGCAGGTTACCACGTCGACTGTTTCACATATTGATAAAAATAGTAGGTAAATGAAAACAATTTTTCAACAAAAAAACCTGATATCAATATCAATACAAACTCTGACAATGAAAGATTCTGGGCTTAAAGAAATTTATGCTCATTTGATTAAATCGATGGTATCGATAAATGATCGGGGTTAGCATTTTAGATTAGTTATTTTTTTGTTTTAATCCAGCCGATGATTAATTAATTGGTCGCAAACCTGCCATCTCTGTAGATTAGGAGTACGTATTATTTCATTACAATTTCTGATATGATTGTGATACGGGTGGTACACAATAATTATGGATCTATTTTTCCAATTCCAATTTTCATAAAATACATTTTTTTTTATTTCAGTGGCTAGATAAAACATATTTTTATATTGTGTGTTAATATCACAATCGTAGCTCTACAATTTTCCGCATAAAAATGGCAATACTAGTATGTATTGATAAGATATCAAATTGAATGTGAATCATTTCCATTTTGACAGTTCCTTCAGCAGTATAAATTTGCCAACATTAATTTGCTAATATTAATAAAGCCTGTATAGTTTATGTTTCGACTGTTTATTTAAATTGATCCATGTTACTATGAAAATATGGTATGTGGCATAAACATATAGTGAAAACATCCCTGAATTTTACAAAAAGGAGTTGTAACTTTAGGTCCAAATATCTCAGGTTCTATTTTGATGGACTTGATCAATAATTATTGTGAACCACCCATATATTTCATAAATTTGGAATTGAACAAACATCTAAAATATACTGATTGATACATAAGTAAAATAATATTATGAAAATTCAACACACTTATTCATCATCATCAACATCAACCATTAGATGAAGGCCTTTTATAGTTTCTTCTTCTACTGTTGGGCCTTGGGTGAGTATTGCTACGCGATTTCGACTAAATTATTTTTAAATACTTTATATGTTAATTTTAATTAATGTTAATTTTATGACTTTATTTTGAAATCCTAATCGTAGCTATCGATTCAATGACTTTAGCTTAAATCTTTTATAAGAATATAAACATTTTTTTGTTATATGTAAATTATACAGTTCAAAATCTCATCTGCGGGATACGAACCCAATGCCCAGGCCATGTCAACCGCTAACAATATTAATTGCGCTGATACCTCACGCAATACGCGTTCTGGAAAATAAGCACATCGTTAAAACACATGCGCAAGAAATGCGTTACTACGTAAAATTCACATAAGTATATAGGTACAACAATTTATTACCAAAGTATATAACTATGAAGTTGTACATGGCCGAATGAAATAATTATAATAAGTAATACTCGCGGGAATATAAATAATTAAAATTACACAAACCTATTAATTGTAAAGTTTATTGTGAACATGTCTGAATCTATAGGGATTAACAATACTCATATTTGAACACGATCATTTAAAATGCGATAAATGGCAGCATTACATTGTATACTTACAGTAAATTTAGTAATAAATGAGACAACGCCTTCATTTTTCGTATGAACGTAATATGCTCCGTAAGGGATGTTTAAGGTTTTCCTTTTAATGGTTTCGGTGTTTACTTTGCAGGTTTCCACGATGTCACAACAAAATACAAAACAGATACGAATACGGTGCAGTATTTATCTACCTATATAAATATTTATGCCCCCAGGAACTTACAAATACACATATTTTTTATATAATAAGTTTAGTGAAGAGGATTTTTTAATAGCAAAAAATTATCCCCAATATGTAGATTATTTCTGATCACAGCTGATCAAAATAGTAGCGACATGGGAGATGGCGTGTCTGTATAAACTATTTAACACCCTAAACATTCACATGCATATGTCTATGAAATTGTTTTATCTCACGGTTACAGGTTCTAAATAATATTGAGTTTTTACATGTCGGTAATTTAATCAGTGTAATTCATACGGCCCCACGATGGCCAAGCCGGTAACGTGACGGCATATTAAGTCTCAGGTTCGAGTCCCGGGTCTAGAGAAAAAGGTAAAATGTTGTTTTTCAATATATGTTTAGATATATTGTATAGACCTAATAAGTTGAGCAATATGATGTTTTTAGGATCGGATATTGGGAAAAAATCAAACTTATTATCATCCAGAGAATATTATGACCATAGTATAAGATTCAACATAAATAAAAAAGATTTAAAGTTATATATAATTTTATTTTTTAGATAAGTCGATGTTTTTAAATTAAATATAAAATACAATAAAACTATGAATTATTCAAAAATATTTTTGCTACATAAGAAAAAACTTAATATACTAAATTTTAATGGTGAGTATTTATTTTAATTGTAAGTTTATCTTAAATACTGGTTGAAAATATTTTTTTTTACGTGTTGGCACTTTAAAACATAAATTATCAATAAACAAATGATATAAAATTTCAAGCATTGTATTTTTCCGTTAAGTGCCTTTGGTAAGCAGGGCACTCATCTTAATATTGTCGTGGAAGGCATATATCATGGCCCCCACAAAGGAGGGCTGACACGGCTCTAGTCTGGGGGCCCGGACTTAGGAAGGGCCCGGCGTGGCGAGTCGACCAGATAAGTGATATTAACACACATCACACTTCCTCTCTAATAGTAAAAAAAAGTAATTTCTCTTCAATGTTGATATTATATTAAATTATGTGATTGTACGATACAATATTTAATTGTTTATCAATACTCGACAACTCGATAATTCAAATGGATGTCACTATTAAAATATATATAAAAAAAAAACTAAATATACACATTAATTATACCGCGTACACCATTCGGAAAACGCTACTGTAGAGCGTCACACTGCCTTTATCTATAGCGATAGGTAGGGGGGCAGCCAAAATCCTAGCCTGGGGGCCCGAATCAGGATGGACATAATACAATTTAATTCTGCGGGAAAAGAATAATCAATAATTAAGATCAAGCCGTATCGATAAACCTACCATGAAAAATAATTAAATTTACTATAATATGCAAGCATTAAAAATAACTAGATCGATTTAAAATATTCCCAAATACTGTTAATGATTCACTTCGCGGACTAAAGCGACGTAAAGATTCCCGTCTTTTTAAGTTCGGTAGGCATTATAAGAGAGAAATTGCTTTTACTGGGGGTAAAAAATAATTACATTTTTACCTACAGTGATTTGTATTCATAATTCTGAAAATTTCAGCGTTTTTAAATCTGAAAAAATATTTTTAGAACACACTAACAAGACCCTAAGGAATTAGGTAGGTACTTTAAAGTGTTCTTTTATGGATCCAGGGAAAAAGTGTAATGTTTTATATGCCAAATTAGTAGCTGGCAAACACGTATTTTATTCATATTTTTGTGCATAATTATGATTATAAATGTCCACCTCGATGGCTCAATTAACCTTCATTCTGATAAACGCCTTCGCGGCACGTAATGTTTGGTATTGATTTCACATTATTTACTCTTAACGTATTAATATGAGGTATAAAAATCACACTATTAGCATAGTGTGTTTGCTAATAATGATATTTGAATATAAAACAGCAAATTTGAGGACACGTTAAGTAATAAATATAAAAGTCGTTAATATGTTTTATTTTGTATTTTACGTTTAAAATGCCGTTGGTCAAATAAACAAAATTTGCATATTTTCATAATCACAATATAATCACACTTTTATAATATTATTTAATTACTTAACTGCATATTTCTGACAACACATTTTTTTATTAAACATGACAGTCAACGTAAATAAAAAAATATTCATCAAATAGTATAGCGAAATGTATGCCTATCAAGAGGCTGAAAACCTTGATTACATCGAAAGATAACTATTTATGTCAGTTCAGGCGAATAATTGAACGAAAGACATTAAAAAAAATGTTTCACGATTTTTCGTTGATTTTATGCTTGCTATATTAATCAGGAATAGATAAAAAAAAAATACCAGAATTTTCCGAAGTGTTAACTGCCCTCACTAATCGAATATAGTTCATCAGAGCCTGGAGTCAAAAATATTACATTTTATTATTAGTTACCATGACTGGTTTACGTGATAAACTTCAAAACCAATTCAATGAAAATAGGATGCAAGTATAAAATTGTACTTTATAATAATTCTGAATTTAATTTGCACAATATTCTAAAAGGCTGAAAAGTATGGCCTAATATCAATATTACGCATTGTTTATTGCTCAAATTATAGTCGCGGGAACTTCTGTGCAATGTTACGATTATTGTTAAACGAAATTACTGGGAATGCAGATTTCAAAAGTGAATACCACACCATCATAAGAAACACCTGTTTATTGCGCTCGTTCGCAGCATTCACGTCGCACAATAGCGACATTGTTCGACAAAAGTAATAATTTTGAGTATTTACTTACAATTACCTCGACACTGGAAAGGGTGGTCGTCTAATTTATATGCGTTAATTTTACATGCTGCGAATCCTCCCGTTCTGCCCTAAACTAACAGACAGACGGCGAACAATTAGAGAAATAGGATGTCAAAACAGTGGCTTGCGCAACGAAAGGGTTTAAAAATTATATCTCATATCCAAAGAGTCTGGAATATTCTTCTTTTCGGTTCAACCCCGCTTCAGGTAGAGTACATTGCATCACATTCAAGAATTACTATCACTCGCCAATAGAGACCTCTTATCGATACCTACTTTTCTTGGGTATTCCCAGGTCGCACGCTGTGGGTGAAATTTAACGGTCTTTCAGGAGTTTTACGGTTGTCTTTCGGAAATTAACCATGTTGGTATATTTTTACATTTGAAAATATAACATAGTATTTATTCCAACTTCAGCTAAATTAACATACACAAAGGAGAAGAGCGCCGCCACTGTTTAGACTTTAGGATGGTCCAAACAGGGACCCGTGTCCCCCTGCTCGGGGACCTAAAAGTCCCACGTGGACCAGATCCCAGGCCCCACTTGTTTCCCCCGCCCCCCGAATGTCCAGACTTTCAGGGGGAATTAAAATTATTATGCACAAATATCATTGCGCGCGGTGTGGTTAGAATAAATTTCTCTATTTGATTCGATGTCAAGAGTCTGCTAGGTTTGATTAAGTTATAACTTAGAATTGTGGATGATTTCGTAAATTTTGATATATACATATTGTGAAAGTAGGGGTGCCATATTGTCTATTCTACAAATAAATGTTAACAAAACTACACTGCATTAAAACGAATAGGTAGGTAGGCAAATATTTTTTTTTTCAATTCATCAAAAACCCTTTCATTTTTTTCAATGCTGGCAAATAATCGAAATTACGAGTTCCTATCGTGAGTGGTTATATTTATTAGTTATACCCGTAGGTTTCTACCCACCGGGTTATGGTCGAAATCGCGAAACCCGGAATCCCAAAGGTCGAAATCGTGTAAAAATATTTAATGTATCCACTTTAAATAAAGACAAAATGCATTCAATTACAATGTCAAATTAGGTCGCCAATTTTGTAATGCGATTGAAATTAAAAGTATGGCATGTAGCCATAAAATTACGGCGACCGCAACCATCAACATAATTAAAATCAAAATTTGGCGATAAGTTCATTTCGAGAAATGGGCCTGTCAATTATTGGCCTCTAAGGTCGAGTGATTTGACACCTCTGAATTATTTCCTGTGGGGTTACGTGAATGCACTGGTTTATGGTGTCATACTCGCAACAATTGAACTGAAGAAGCCAACATTGTTCGTGTTATTCATGATAATATACGGCCATCAGTGCTCGAAAAGTGGTCCAAAATAGACGTCCAGAATGCGCTTCGTCAAGAACACTGCCGCGGTGGCCATATGTCCGAAATCATTTTTAAATGTTAATGCTATGCATTGATCTTTTGAATGAAGAAAATGTGATTGAAAATTATTTATTGTGTTATTTTTTACAATTCCAAGTTCTATCTGGTTTAAAAAAAAACAACCTATAGTTTGTAAAAATTTTAATTGTAAGAAATATCTTGCAATGTAATTTAATAATGAAATAATATAGTTAGCAAGTCACTCCCGCCTTATTTCATAATATGAGACCCGGTAGATTCTGTCATTTTATTTCTAGACTAGGTAGGTACCGGGTTGGTAGGTGGACACATCAAATGTACGTAACCGCGATTGTTCAGTCGGTAAATACTTTTTTCTCTTTGCTCGAATACAATACTATAAATAAACACAACGCGTCAATTCTTACTGTCTGTTTACTTGAAGATAAAATGCAGTCAGGTAAACAATGAAAGCCCGCGCACGACTCCTTTTCATTGAACAGAGAACATAGATAGTTGGGAGGGAGAGGGATATATCAAAATATTTCCTCCATAGGCGTAGTAGACAACCTTCTACACAACCACAACACTTATAAATGTAACACTATTATACCTATAAAAAAAACTAAGACGAATAATCACATAAATCGTGTGATTATAATTATTATAATGACATAAATTAATGTTTGGTTCCGTGATCAGTGTTACATGCATTCAAATTATACATCGGTATAGTTATTTACATATATTTACTCATGATCATAAGATTCATAAGATGTAACTATTTATTTATAACTAAACTACATAGGTAACAACTTATGTCCAAAAGACGACTCAAGTGGAATGGTACAAAACAAATGGATAATCCATCTCTTACCATAACTCTCTTTTTTTGTTATCGAGCTTATTATTATTATTTAGTAAAATCACGGTATCAGAACTTGATAGAAAAGAACTTGTCTTGCAGGATATAATTTCACAGCCGTATCATTATTAATTACTATCCATTCGTGAATATCTAGCACTAATTAAACCCGATGTCATTCGTCCTGTTCTTTAGCCCGCAGTGAGTGACCTTCTCAAAGAGGAACGGCACGAGACATATTAATTTAAGTAGTCATTTGCCCAACACTAACCACCCTCAATTCACCATCTTTGAATGGAAACTGATTTAGGAAACATGGTATTTCCTGCATAACTGAAGACTAATATAATGAAATAAGTGTTATTATAATATAAGGCCAAATTCTTCAATTATTTTCTAAAAATATTCCAATCTTTAGCACCCTTGTTCAGTAAGGAGTATCAAGTAATAACAATAATAAAATATAGCTTTAATACGCCTCCACTGCAGGAGACAGAAACTAACGCGCGTGTAATTCAGTTACGTCGGCAAGTGTACAATTACACGCGCGGACACAATGGACATCGCCGGACACTGATGCCGCGCTTCCTCGCTTGTGTAGTCTAACCTCGCCCTTATGGTCCTTACATTTAGCACAGGACGCGAATGTGTACGTCCATAGTAACAAAAAGAAAATCTTTAATGAATGTTATGTTTTAGGTATCGGAGCAATGGGTTACCAGTTTGTTTTTATAATGAAGCCGTGAATACAACTCTCTTGAAGAATAAAAGTATTTAGATGTGATATCATTAAATTATTCATTTGATTCTCCCCTGAGTGTAAAAAGGAAAAACAATCAAATATACCTGGGTACCTAATAATTAATGACTTACGTGAGACGGGGTAGTTTTGTCGTCACTTAAATTAAATCTACAACCAAATACAACGATATTTCAGGAATACCGGATGATGCTACGGTAAGTTTAACTCTACAACTTTCAAATAGACTATGTATTTTATTTGTTTGTTGGTCGTCCGTTGGTCAGGATCTGGGAGGTGAAATCCCGCGACTGGTTCGATAGCAGATCGCCTTCATGGAGATCCTCATTTCAATCATTCCAAGTGTCAATAATTTAAAATTTATTGTTTGCGAATAACGTTTAACTGAGTTAAACGAATGTTTGAAATATACAGATTAATAGACATAATGAACCTTGTGGTGGAATCCATAGCTCGTGAAACCAACATAAGAGGATGGGTATTGTCATGTTACATTTCACGTAACATGGCTACTTTTCAAACGCAGATATTAAAATAAATAAATAACAAAATTTGGCACAACCTTGTTAAAAAGTGTGTGTCAACCCTTGTTTCCAAGACAATGACGGTTAAAAATAGGCCAATCGGGTTTCTTCCTGCCTTTTTGAAAGCGTCTTGTCAACAAATAAATTATTTCCGCCCGCAAGATCCTCACTCCAAGTTTAGATTCAGTGCCGAACGGGTGTCACCGGTTAAAATATAGATACAGTTTCAACGCCATTTGTAGTTACTTCCTTTCGGACAGGAGGAAGGATTCGTAGTTCATAATTCCAGCCAAGATGAAGTTCCAGCCATCACAATTTAAACATAAAGTTAAGTAATAGTTACCATCTTCCAAGAAATTTCTCTATGTCCATACCAAGCAACGCTTCTCAAATTGTATTTTTTTTTTGTATCATTTTTAAATTTCAATGGTTTGTGTAATTAAATGACACTTTTAACGATTAGCTGTGTTCTTATTTTTATACTGTTATATTTAATTTGTAATTACACATCTTTCAAGGCGCCCAAAAATTATAATTTAATATTTCAACGAGTTTACAAATGACATTTTATTTGAGGTAGATAAATGATTTATAAAGCATTCTTTACACAGGGTTAAGTTGGCAGAAAGCCGAATCTTATAAGCTGTGAGATTAAAAGTATTAAATATTTCATGTTTTATTGATTGAATTAGTTGGCACTCTATGTTTGATAATTGTGCATTACAATTATTAAACTTCTTTTACTATATACATTTATACACCTTTACCCAAATTTTCTAATATGACAGTAGATAACAGTACAACGCAGATGTGCGCTTATGCTGACGACATAGTAATTACAAGCAGATCCAAACAGAGGATGATCGACCACGGTGGCACTATGAAAATAAAAGCAGAAAACGCTGGCCTGCAAATAAACCAGTCAAAAACTACATATATGGTCAGCACTATGGATTCCAATCCCGGGATCCCGAATCCCGGGATTCCGAGCTATTTTCGATACCTATGAGTCCCGGGATTGATAAACATAATCCCGGTATTTCGGGATTGATTTTTTTATTATATTTTATAGAAAATGAAATAAAATCGAAAATATAACAGAAAAAATACTTTTAATAAAAAATAACTACATTATAAATAAACTGAGTTTGAATGAAGTTTGATTTATACCCATGTGTAGGTTGCCGACTCATTTTATTTTTTCACATAAATTATTAAAAATGAGAAAGATTGGAAAAAAACAATGCTTCGCATTTTTAAAAAAGGAATTACACCATGATATCATACTTTTTACGGCAGTTTCATATTTGGCTGACTAATTAGATTTATGAAGCGGAAAGGCCATAAGTACGCCATGATTATTTGCTTTACTATTTTAAATCTCGCTAATCCATTCATTATGTCTTTACTATCAGAAACAGCAATCTCATATTAAATTCACATTATTATTTATATTACAATACTATTTACTCCATTAAACTTGTGTATGTCCAAGATTGAACGTATACAATATTAACAATAAATGTCTTAAATAGTATAAATTATACTAGATTTATTTTTGACCGAATTTAACAATGTTATTTGTAAATATAAAAATTTTATATTAACAATGGAAAAAAATGCCAATCCCGGGACCAGTCCCGGGATCCCGGGATTGTCAAATTGTAATCCCGAAATCCCGGGATCAGAATTTTGGCTCGGGATTGGATTCCCTAGTCAGCACACGCGATCAGGTACCGCTGCAGAATATATACATAGGACAGCATGCATATGAAGGGGTGGACAAGATCACGTATCTCGGATCCAGCCTAAATACCCAAAATAAGACTGCAGAGGAGATAAAAATCCGCCTTATCTCCGGGAATAAATGATGGCATGCCTGCAAGCGACTGGTGGGGTCGAAAATTCTAGGCCGAAGAAGTAAACTTCTAATTTATAAAACAATTATAAGGCCAGTGGTCACTTATGGCTGTGAGACTCGGTGCTTAACTCAAAACGAGGAAAACAAATTAGCTGTCTTCGAGCGCAAAATACTCCGCAAAATCTTTGGACCCACGTTGGAAAATGGGAACTACAGAATAAAAATGAACCACGAGTTGGAAGAGCTGATTGAACAGCAAACAATCATAAGATACTGTAAGTCCCAAAGACTACGATGGGCGGGACATGTGGAAAGAGTGCCTGAAGTTAGAGCGCCAAGGATCATGACAAAGTGGCTACCCCAACGGAAGAGACCCAGAGGCCGTCCAAGAAGGAGATGGGCTGACGCCGTAGTAGAAGTGGACTGGCTTCATATAGGAAGACCCGGTAACTGGGGAAGTATGGCGAGAGACCGGAGTGAGTGGAGAGCGGTTGTGGAGGAGGCCAAATCCCGCCCCGGGATGTAGCGCCGTGGAAGAAGAAGAAGAAGACATAATGAAAAATATGATACAAATGTGTGTACAGCGCGTTTAACCATGTTTCAACTACATTCATTGACACAGAGAAGTGAGTGGGTTTCTCACCATGTGATAAACATATCCAAGCATGGATCACAACAAATTACATCAGTTTGAGGACCGTTTTCCAACTGATGTGCAGGTAAATGCGGTAGTATACCTATAGTCGCTGGAATATGCAATTCAGTTTAGTACACAAGCTGTGCATTATTATGCGTCGATTACATTGAGCTACTTTATGAGCTGTTTGTTGGCGAATTTAAAAACGGGCGATTCAGCTACTGCGATTGTGATGATGACATCCATTCGCTGAGAAGCCAACAAGCTAGCGACTATTTTCACAGAACGTAGTTCGTTTTTTTACCGGGAGGTCGCTACTACGCTCTACTGCGCAGACGCAGTGGGCCTACACGCCGGCGTGTAGCGTGTAAAGTTGACCGGGTTTCAACCTTTCTGGGTAGATTGTTTACAATCTGCTTGTTAGCTTGTTCAATGATGACACTGGACGACTTTACAGGCAGATTGTAAATTCGCCGACAAGCAGCTCCTAAAGTAGCTCAATATCATTGACGCATTAGCAAAACGAATTGTGTCACCTACCAAATATAAACGTACTACAATAATCACATTACTAAAACATATCTTACATTGCTATTGGGCCACTGAAATAAATACATTTTTCTTGGTTACTTTCAGTTGAGTTGCATTGGCAGATCGATCGCACATTTACCGGCTATCCGATCCATTATCATAACGCTGTAATACAGCCTATGAATGAGCGGTAATGTAATAGAAAGTAAGAGTAATGTATTTCATTGTGTGTACACATTTACCCTTTTATAGTGAGCACAAAAGTGCAATAATATTATGTGGGGCTCCCCGCTTCTAATAAACGTACCTAATTTATTTCAAATTTCGAACGTCCAAATTGGTCTTTGGCATCTTACGGGATCTCCCCCAGTAAAAGCGACTTGGACCACTCCCTTCGAAATAAACACTGCTTACAGACAATGTGTTGGTACCTTGGAAAGCTGAGTTCTCAAACAAATCGTATTCGATTTCTTTAGAAGTATTATACAAGAAAGAACGAAACAATAATAAGCCGTGCAGTACGGGAAGACGAGTACTAAGAAAGTAAAATACTATCTAAAATTATACCACATTTACACGTGCATGGATTTACTGTTGACAGTAAGAAAATATATGCGTAAACATGTATTATCCTGCAGTTGGCAAGATTGCATCAATGAATCAAACAAGTTTGGAAGCTTCTGAATTTTCATGTGACAGTAAGATTTTTTCTTTTCGATCTGAGCCTGCACAGTAGAACGATAGTGGCAAACCTGCCGTCAAAAAAACGAATTTTCAGGTTGACCGATTTTCACTAGCTGTCAAATAGTACGAAATAGTACCATAAAATGACAACATCACGTCTCGATGAATTGAAGAGACGTGTTACGTATAAACAGTTATTGTCATGATAGTTTAAAATAAGCACTATTTCCGCCAGTAAATCCATGCACGTGTACAGGTGCTATAAAGATAGAAAGAAGTCGAGACCAAGCAGAGTGCGAACTTTGGAGAAGAGAAAAAACGAGAGAGAAATCCCGCTTCCGGTCATGAAAAAACTAGCTGGTCGACATAATATATAGACGTGGAATTGTTTTAAAAAATATGACTGTGACTGTGACTCCGTCTCCAAATGCGACAACGACTCAAAAACAATTTAAAAAACGCCGGTTTTGAAAAAATCATTGACTGAGTAATTTTTTTAAACGGTATTAAATAAACACTTCGATAAAACACATAAATAAACAAGGACAAGTTTAGTATAGAGGTAACTACATTTATGTACTCAGCACATTAACATGTTGAAGAACTGTAAAATAATAAAGCAGTGTTTATCAAATAATTTTAGTCACGCAGCATTATTACTCTGAGCACGGAGCCATTTTAATTTTAAAACGGAACTGCTTCATTTGGGTATAACACTCTACCGAAGCACACAAATGAAAAGCGGATACTGTTCACTACAAATTTCTCTATTTTAAAGTTAAATTTGAAATATTTTAACTATCGCATTTTAAATGACTTAGTTTTTCATACGGCTATAGAAGACACGAAAAAAACCAGGCGTTTTTTCTATAATAGCTCAACTTCGCCAAAAACTAGATGCACTGCATGTGAGCTAACGCACAAATTTAACTATTTTATGAACCCGAACTCTCCGGGTATAGACAATCATGTCCATGTATCCCTTCAAATATACAAACATAATAATAATGTCTTCTTTGGCGGGGCTTGTGCGAAAAAAAATAATAATGCCATGGATTGAGAGAAAATGAGAGGGGAGGCCTTGATGCAATCTTCGCCTTGTGGCTTTCACACATCAGCTGTTTCAAAGGGAACTTTCGAAACGGATGCATTTGAATAAAATAAATTGCCTTTCTGGCCCTATTTGCTGAGATATCGCGCCAGATTTTATAGGCAAATGAAAAAGGGAAACGATAGAAATTTATATAGGACAACCTTTATCGCGTATTTTCTCGATTGCCAATGGAAGCCGAAAGATTCGATTGTCGAAGATCATTATCTTCGACAATAACATTTTTTAGTTGCCAGCTAAATGCTATATTTTGTTGAAGCACTCCATATTATGTGTCGATGATATTCAACACATCGTTATGCGTTTTAGCTTTTATTACATTAAAATATGTGCAAAATAAATATTTTTTTAAATAATACATCTTACCAGTAATATCTGGAATTGAAAACCAGCAAAGTCCAAAAATAATACCTTCGGTAAAACTCATTTGTTGAGTTCATTAATTTCAGATTTGCTTTATGAATAAGCTGAAAAAATTAATAATCGTTTCTGTATAATTCAGGCTCAAAATGTATACTTATATAAAAGTACATTACTTATTTTTGACAAAATCTGATATGAGACACACTGGATCTCAAGGAGAAACAAAATATATAGGTATGGTTTAAAACATTCTGTTTGTTGTACCTATGCATCGGTAGTAAGTGAGGGATCTACTGAAAACTGCCAATGTAAAGAGGGTGCAATTTGAAGAAAAAAAGAACACACTAGCGCAAAAAATTGCATATAGGCCTACAACACAACATTATTTTTTACTCTACCATCTTCACACTCTTTCGTGTGCAAACAGCTTGTCTCTTGCCGTTTGATAAATGCCCGAGCGGCCCAACTGAAGGTCTGACAATAACCCAATGCTTACGGGCCGCACAAAATTGTGTTTTTGCTAATTACTTTTCAAATGCAAATTAACACGTTAATTACAAAATTAATTAAAAGGGCCCGTAAGCATTGTGTTAAGTAATTCTTCATATTCAACTTCCTTTCATAAGAATACTCGCACAAACTTCAAAAAACTTCACTTTGAAATATTTGAGTAGTAGGTACTTATAAGTATATATATATATATAATATATAAATATATAATATATAAATGACCTATGACCTTTGCTATTCTCAGATTAATAATTAATTTATTATTGAACATCACGAATTAAACTATGTCATGATAAACATTTTTGATGAGCTTTATTTTAATCGACGTTAGGTACAATATATTATTTCAATATCATTACAACAAAACTCTAATATTTTTCATAACGAATATTACATTTAAACTCCTTTAACAACCCATCATAAAGACTTTGTCAAGGTGATGAAAAAGTGAGTTATACTGACAAAAAGATAGCTTTGCATGTACCTACCTATCGATCAGAAAAAATATGGATTGTGTTGCATTCTGGATGAGGCTAAAACTAGGTTCAATTCTCAATATTTATGTCTTATCAATAATATGTATTAAAGTTTGTCACGTAAACCAAACGCGCTCTCAACATTGATGATATTTGAGGACATTCCGGAGGCTTTATATTTTTTTTTTGTTGGTTTTATGGCCTGATCGTCATTTAGTCACAAGGGTAAATTTCGCTTCAAATTCTAGCTCTATCGCGACTGGTTTGAGGTTTATATTTATTAATATGCTCTGTGATCGTAAATAATGACACTTTTCTTTTGGCTTTTGCGGCTAAAAATGAGAAATCAAATTTTCTTAATCCGCAAAAAAAATACAGGCGGTTCAAAAAATTAAAAGGTTTAATCAGGTCAAAAAATTCCGGTTGCGGTCGATAGCTCAGTCTAGTTACAATTTCTCGATTTCTTGAGAACCTTAATGGTGACTTCTCGACTACCTAATAAGAATTCTCGAAATTTGTCGAGATGGGATTTCTCGATTACGACTGCTAGAGAAGAAACGACTTCAAGCTCACAACAAAAAAACACGTTTTGCCTATGATCATCATAATTTCCTGCCAAACACGACAGAGAGAGCATTATATTAGACATTGTAATGTAAATAATTTTCTATATACAGGCATCTACTAACTTACCTACGTATAGGTATATCCCAAATATACTTTAACGAGTCGTTTTTGTGTTGCATAGTAAAATGTTTTTTTACAGACACCTTTAAAATAAGCCCTTCGATAATAAAATAGTCGTTTAAATAACTTTTAGCCCTACCAACAGTGCCCCCATTCTTTAGACGTGCCGAAATAAAATTATAGCTCCCTCCTCCCGACACTTTGACGAAAAATACTTTAATTCGCAAAAATCGGACGACAACTTATATTTTTTTATACGGCATTATTTTTATGGTATTGACTCTAATATTGCATGTTAATTGCTCCCATCCTTTACATGCGAACGAAACCCAAGTGTCAAGGATAAAAAATATGTGGTGGTTGACAATAGTGATAACCCATTTTTTTATCATGATTTGCCAACGAGTAAACGCTGAATACAGTGAAAAGATTATGATAATGTTTATTGCATGATTTAAATTTAAAAGAATGAGAAGAAAAATCTGCACATTTCTAATTATCTCCGTTTAATTCTGACTCTTGTCAATTGAAATCAATAAACTGAAAATAGCCGAGCCGTAATATTATAACTATTGCAATAATCGAATAGTATTTTTGTAATACAATATAATGCTGAAAGTTTTAGTTTTATTAGCATTTATGAATATTATGACGTGCAGTATATTAAAAAAAATACTAAAACCACTTACTTATACCCTTAGTTAAAAGAATTTAGCATATCAAAATATATTCTTGATATCTATGTGCATTGTTCAATTCTTGCGAGTTGATCAACACCGGTTTACGTTTTAATAGCTAATCAACCGCATCTATATAATTTCACGAAGGGGCGGACGCACTTATATTTCGAATGTTTTTAGGAGGTGCGGAAAAATTATTTTGGTTTTTTATTTTCCTTCGCGAACGTGCAAAGAAGCATTTTGTACACAGTTAGAATACCAAAAAGTTCTTAATTATGACTAATAATATATTCATCTTTCATCCAGCGTTGGTAGTGAGGGTGAATTAAAATTAACACTGAACTATATTGACGATTTAGTGAGTAGGTAGTCATGTAATTGTACCTGAACGAATCTATAATGGTAGGTTTTTACGACCCAGTTTTCTGCATGTGCATGTACCTATACTGTACTGTATCTATAGTATAATATAAAGACTTCAGAAGATTTTTCCAGTAGAAAACTGAAAAGGAACCTGCCTCCGTACCTAATAACTTGATCGAAAAGGTGATTATTGATTTATCCTGGATATAAATTGCCATTGTCATGTAGATTGCAGCAATTCAACAATTACGGTGAAGTCCATGTGTGGCTATAACAATTTAGGCTTTTACAGCATTGCATTTTTTGATTGATTAGATTGGTCATACGGTATGAAACCAGAAATTGCTATATATTAAAAAAGCAATAACAACAATATAATCTAATCACAATGTTGTTTTCTACCCCGATAGGTTCTATTGGTTTGGAAATGAAGTAGGTACATATCTGTTAGGTCTACATTTTAGTTATTGGTATTAAGTATTAAAACATACTCGGGACGATACAAGTATAACTTATTTACTATTCAATATAGTTCTTCCACGTAAACATCAGTTCAGTTAGATAAATTAACTGTTTAATAATAAACTTAAGTACCTACTTGGTTGTGTATGTGGTTTGGCAATTCTCATGCCGTTTTCAAGCGATAATGTGGTTAAAGTGTATGTGTAGCTAATGTTATATGTATGCATTTTAAGCTCTTGTGAAATTTAAATCTTCCAGATAAATACTAACTCAATAAAGCCAGCCCATAGTACGCAATCGCATTTCAGCGTCCTAGATTTCTCAATCACTGAGATTTCCAATGTGTTTTAGTCTTTTAATTACTTAAGTTTTCCAATCAGAGCTTATGCCAGCAGAGATGTTTTGAATGAAATAATGTTGAAACATAGATAGATAGTAAGGAGCTGCATTAATAAATTGATCGGCGAAGAAGCGTTTACTTGCAGTGAAATGCATAAATATATATACCAACTTGCATACTATTCCTCGCAAATAATAATATTCAAAATGCATTCATATTATGCATACAAGAAAAAACCGCGTGCATGTTTAAACCACAGCGAAGTAATTTAAACTATTCACGGTTTACACATAAAACACCATTCATTTGATTTTTCGATCTGTTAGAGACCATTTCGCCTAAGAACTCCAGCCCTTTAGTGAGCATAGTTACATACATTTTATCTTCACGCGTAGGAAATGAACGGTGCTTATAATTTATAATATATCGGTAATGGCATAATATATGCAATATGTAGCTGCTATTGCCGACAGTATTTAGATCGAGCATGTTATATTTTTCTAATTCCATAATGTGGTACATTTTTAGCATGTCTAAAACTCTTCAATCAACACATTGTGGGTGTTTGAGAAATCGTATAAATTTTTATTAATGAACAGCTACGACCAAAGCTTGCGAAAAGGGGTTAAACTATGACTACAGAATCATATTTTTTCATTAAAACACATGTCGTTTCAACAATGATTTTAATGTAAAATAAACGGATAAGATATCGATGTGAGTAGGTACTTATTCTTGGATTACCGCTGGAATTACTTCACGAAACAGAGTCTACCACGGCAATACCACAGCTGCATAAACATTTCGCTGATGGGGAAATATAAAACCACATTACCATAAGTAAATTATTTCATTAAAACAATAATAATACCTTTATTATGTGCAGCGTTTTATTTACAAGTCATTGTTACTTGACTATATTGTATAATGAATAAATGAGTTTTATGTTTCATAAATGAGAATTATGTGGGAAAAGGGTGTAAGATAGAAACTCATAACAGTCATAACTCATAACAGAAAGAAAATAAGTAGGTAACGTCGCTATATTCATTTTAAATATTATATTATATCTATGATGCAGAGATACTATTACGAATTATTTAACATACCTAGGTGTTTAATGTTTACATTGCATTGCGATAAATGTCTTTAGTGCTAGAAACAATTCATACTCCTCCGTCGATAGCGTTAATTTTCGACTTTTTTTGTTGGCATAGGTATATATTATATTAAGTACAGTTACAAAATAATATATTTAATCTGAATGGAATCAGGAGATATACAAGCATAGTCGACGATTCTTCACGGATCATGTTGACGTTTGTTTGGCTTCATAAAATATGTCGCACAGAAATTCATGTGAAATAAGGAAATATGTACGCACGACTAAAATCAAGGAAAAACTTTAGTGTAAACACCAAACTGACCAATACATAATATGCCATATTAGGTATTTTTAGTATAAAATGCAGTGGACTCGGAGCACACCGGATTCGCGACTCGGGACTTTGTGATAGGTACAAGGGAGCGCGCTCGTGAACTTTTCCAGAAAATCTTCGTCAATATTATGTAACACACGATAACTTTGAATCACGCAAATTTAGCAAATTAAATCGTTGATGTTTTTAAGTTGGAAAAATCAGATCTTAAATTATCAATTCATACATAGTAAACGACGAGAGAAATAATAGTCAGTTCAATTCCAAAGTGATTATCAGAAAATGTATTGCCTGTATTAGGGGGAATGGGACGATTTGACACCGCGAACTGGCCTCCGCCGATTGGCCTCCGGTAATTGGCCGCCGGTACAATCGGACGCCGGCCCAATTGGACGCCGACCCAATTCGGCGCCGACCCAATTCGGCGCCGACCCAATTGGCCTCCGGGAGGATTGGACGCCGCACAGTTGAATTAAATACGCAAAGGAATAGACGTACGTTACGATTTGTTGGAGTAAGTAAGCAAGTCAGTTTAATATGCTTATATCTTCTCAGTAGTTGTACCTTATACATTTCGCGCTTGACACATTTTTAATATAGATTGAGAATAATTATTATGCCTTATGATGTTTATTAAAAGAAAATAAGTCTTCCCTCGCCATTCGGGATTTCAGCATTCGGGATTTCGGCCTTCGGGATTTTGTCCAGCACCCAGTACCTAAGTAGTTTATCAATCAAACTACTGAAACATTTATACTTAGCAGATAACTTACTTAATATTTTGTTTTTAATTTCATACTATCTTAAAATACGCATTTATGCATAATAATATACATGTTTAAGCTTTATTATAATATTAAGTCGATAAAACGCTGAAATATAATGTAATTTTCATTCTAACATCTAACATTATTTTTAATATTTGTTGTAAATATAAATAAGTACCCGTGTATAGACAATAAATTAATTGATTATGCACATCTTTAAGTTTTAGCGAGGGAAGACTTATTTTCTTTTAATAAACATCATAAGGCATAATAATTATTCTCAATCTATATTAAAAATGTGTCAAGTGCGAAATGTATAAGGTACTACTGTAACTACTGAGAAGATAGAAGCATATTAAACTGACTTGCTTACTTACTCCAACAAATCGTAACGTACGTCTATTCCTTTGCGCATTTAATTCAACTGTGCGGCGTCCAATCCTCCCGGAGGCCAATTGGGTCGGCGTCGAATTGGGTCGGCGTCCAATTGGGCCGGCGTCCGATTGTATCGGCGGCCAATTACCGGAGGCCAATCGGCGGAGGCCAGTTCGCGGTGCCAATATATTATGTTTATAATTGTAACCCCAGCAACGCAAACGTGTGTCGTGAATAATAGGGGTCGAGACGATCAAATTAGTATCTGAATCGCTGTGTTACGTTGCTAACAGTAAGAATTTCCTAACCTACAATAATATTATGAAAATTAGAGACCCAATGGTAGATCTCCCAGTAGCCCAACTCCACAAATACATTGTGGGCTAAATCCGATATTCCCGATGTACCTATATGGAACAAACATAAGTAAAGATTTAATCCTATGTGTGAACACGAAGAAATCTACACCACTGAGCATGGGTTGAGACTTGTGTCGCGTATGCCTTACCTGGATGATTTTCTGTTACACGTCATCGAACTGGCAAAAACGCACTGGTATGCATTTGATGCTCTACCGATGACAATTAATATAAATATCGACACTGTCATTTTGTATTTGTTACTGTTATTTTTATTCTATGGATATTTCTATAGTTTCATCTACGATTTACATGGTTCCGCCATACAAGTGAATGACCGTTATAACACGTGTTTTAACGTCTCTACTTATAATTAGTGACTTACGTCTTCAAAAGTTCAATTGAAGATTACCAAGTTCACTGACGCCCAAGTGTAGTACTCCAATTTTCCCCAGTTTCCCAATTTAGAGTAGTATGACTTACAACAAAGTTGACATTAAAAGTTTTGCGCCATGGCAAAGAAAGACAAAAGCAGAAAGGTAAAAATTAATGACTTTTTATGAAAAATCGTCAGTACGTGCCAGACTGGTGGCTGAGATATTTATATTTAGATGGAAAGAAGTAGGGGAGACTGGAGAAAATTAGTTCCCAAACTCGAATTTGAAAAAAAAGTTTCCTCTAGTTCTCTAAGGACATTGTGGAGAAAAATTATGCAAAGGCAGTTTTGCAGAAATGATATTTAAATACATTGCACGAATTTTGGGTTGTTTAATGAATTTCACAAAGAATATCTACATAACTTTAAACTACTGAAGAAGAATCGCAAGTTATACGAAATATATTGAAATGATATACCTACTTGGACACCTTGTTAAAAATTTCAGTAAATATCAATCATTTCTATTTTATGGTACTGCATATGGCATTCCACATTCAAATCGATGCATTCAATCATTGGTAGCAACCACAAAAAATAATCTATTATTGACTGTATGCCGGGTTGATATAGATATGGTTTGGACTTGTAGTTCATTAATTGTGGTATTGTAGAACCATGCGGAAACAATCGAATCTTGCTAAATGGTAAACGCTACACGGAAGATACACATAAAGTTGTAATTGGCATTTACTTAAAATATAAAAATGATCATATTATGACCATTACTAATATTAATAAGTAAAAATTAAGAACATAATAACGACTCCTATCAATACAAAAAAAAATTGAAACATTGAGTTATTTTTGATAACCAATTTTTAAATCGAATGCCATTCACAACCAAGCTAGCAGTAGAAAGTATAGATACTTGTAGCTTTCAAATTCACGTTTCCAAAATATATGCGATTTTTTACAAATAGTACTACAACCGGACATTGTTTTCGTTTCGAAATACTGAAATACTGAAACAATGAAATACATTGAATCAGTTTCGGGTGCTTTAAAAAAAATTCAAACTCTCCATCAAACATCAAAATACAAAAAGGACTCCATAACAAAAAAATATATTCAAATACGTCAGTAGAAAGCGACAAAATGAGTCAGTCAATTTCGGCTGTGTTGTTTTCTCTCTTTGCTAAACAATTAAAAGTTTTAGAAATATTTATTTGTACATATTTGTAAATGATATCATCGCATATAATTATAATAATCAATTTTTGTATCACCCCAATCACCCCATTCGTCAGGATGAAAAGAAACACATCTTTTATAAATGTTTATGCATGAAAATGTTTATATTAAACAAAAATAACCAGATCGTTGGAGCGGACCGTTTTTTGAGTTGCTCCACTCCGGGACCTAATACTTTCTCCGGCTCCGCTCCGGGTAAAAAGTTTTAATAAGTATTATATTATGTAGTATACAAATGTTAAAAAAATTAAAAATAAGTGGTTTTAAAATAATTGTCACTTTCATTATTAATAATTAAATAAATTCCATTAAACAAAATTTCGCCAGCAAATCGTCTCTCATTATTCCTGCCTCTTCTGTCAAATAAGTGAGGTTATTTATCAATTGGCAGTGTTGCCATATTTCAATTAATTCTAGTGTTGCAAAGTGTCAAAATATACTATTTTCATTGGAATTTAGGACCAAAATTTAATAATAAAAAAAACATCCGGAGCAGTGGAGCACTGCAAATTTTGGGTGCTCCGGGTAAAATCCCATTGCTCCAGTGCTCCGTGGTCCTGCTCCGAGCTCCGCTCCAACGCTCTGAAAATAACCCATCATACAAGTATATACCTACCTAGATTAATATAAATATAAAAAAAAGTTCTGCATGTTTAAAATTTAATATTTTTTATCAATGAATATTTCTTTTTCCTTATTTCCTGTTTTTTATTAACTTCAAAAATTATCGTTGTTTGTGTTATTACTATATAAAAACACTGCAATTAATAAATACCTTAAAAATATAAGTTTATTGAAAAATTGTAGATGTGTGTGTTTGTTGTGTAAATTTACCGCACCGGGTGACGGGTGACACCAATCCTAATTACGCCAGTACTCAGATGCGATGATGATCCGCACACACAATAGAATAAATAGAGGGAACGTTGGTTGCAACTATGTATAGGTAGGTATATTAATTAACATTAAATATCAACTAGGTATATATTGCCCAAAAACTAGGTACCTATATATTATAGCCTTCAAAAATAATAAATAAAGTCTTACTACTCAATTTCTGTTATACCGACATATTATATTATTGTATTCTTCTTAATAATGACACCGGTTCATTTAACTCGGTCTGTAGTTAAATTTTTATTTTTTGATTTAAATAATGCTCACGAGCCATTCGGGAAGGAGATATTATTGAGGGGTCGTAATTTAAAACCGGGGAAGTCTGATGATGCGAGCCGATTACAAAAACATGGTTGCGACCCGCGAATAATAATGCGAAGGGGTGCTTCAAGTCAAAGAAAAACTGGTGGAAAACTTACACAGAGAGAGAGAGAAGATCAAATGTATGCGAATGTAACTTATTATGTTGATGAATGGTGGATGTGATTGATGAATACATAGAGAAAGTTGTTTGCTTATTATAAGAAACATTATTTGTAGATATGTCAATTTCGAGGTTACTTTGTTGAAAAATATAACTTCCCGAGCAATATTTTCGAATAACCTAACCAAAGTAATATGTAAAAAAATATATAGAAAATAATTTTATTTACGTAAATTATACGAATACGTGCAAGTGTAATATTAAAATAATAAATATTGTATTAATTAATACATAATATGATTAACAGGCCGATACTATCGGTTGAGAGTACTTTAGGCTCTTTAGGGTATTTAAATTCTAATTGATGTAGGTAAGTTTTGTACTAATCCATTTGAGTCGGCTGTATTCTGTGTTGCGATTGCTGAACGCGCATAGTGCCGAAAAATCCTGAAAAGCAAAACCCGATTCGCAAAAAAATGGATATGGAATAAGTAGTAGAAAATTTAAATCAATCAGATTTTACAATACTTTATTAGTTAATATTATTAACGGTTGTCTGACGATATTTTGCTCCTCAGTAGGAAGTGTTCTTAACAATTGTTTTTACAAAAAATAGCCTCTAGCCCACGGCTGGCGGTGTGGCGAAAAAAAATTTTTTTTAAATCTTTCTGAAAAAATAGTTTAATAGTAATAATAGTAAAATAAAATTACAATCGTGTTCTTGTCTTTCTTTATATCTATTTTTCATCGTATTTCTAGCCGAACGCGTATCTTTTAGAGTTCATAGTTTTCATAGTTCATCGAAGCATTTAAACCACTCTTCTTTCATATTATATTATCCATCACTCAACGGTTTTCCATTTTTAGAGATTATGTTTAAGGCAAAATAACAAGCAGTCATTAATTTCATAAGGTTTATTGATTGAATATTTTTACTTTTAATTGCCCGATCCTAAGGACCGACCTATGCAATTATATTATAATATTTACTTTAAGCATAATGATAATTCTTGAAAAGGATTTTCCCACTATTTTTTATACAATGCGATTTGTCATTTATACATAAATTTAGACTTTTCCGTTTGCGCATCGATTGATAAACATAATATGAAAAACCGTTGAAAATACGTATGGCTATGTCGTCATTATTTCATATTATATTGTTAGTAAGTACTCACATATAAAAAATCGTTTTTTTAATATACTTATATAAAATAGTAATTTCTTTTCTTTTTAAAATGAAACATTCGCGTGCCGTGCAAAATCATCTCGCGTGCCACTAGTGGCACGCGTGCCATAGGTTCGCCATCCCTGCTCTAGCCATTCTTACTTATCTAAACCTTGAACTGCATCCAAACACATGTTAAAAAACAATACATACAAGTTCTCAGACGCGGAATTGCTTTAACCACAATCTTCGATAGAACGTCTACTCTAGAACGATACGGCATCGCCGATTGGGCCCCAAGACAACTGGGCGCCACACAGACAAATTAAATACGCAAAGAATAGGATAAATAAATAAGTATCCAATACATACAAAAATCATGATAATATTTGAGCATAGGTAATGTTATGTAGGTATACCATGATTATTAGTTTTCGTATAACATTTACAAAAAAAATGCACTTTTCATATTATCCATACGAAACCGAGAAGTACGCGCGGTGCCCTTGAATCACCAAGTTATGACGGTGAGGAGCCACTACCACTTTCGGCTACATGTAAATTGTACGTAAAACATTAAATTTCACCGTGGCACAGTTCGCCGTGAGCTTTCTTATGGGAAAGAGATGACCGTATACAGCCCTAATGTTATTAGATTCAATATGAACATTAATTAAATTTTCATAGCTGATTTTGACAAAATTCATGAATTTAAGAATGAAAACCTAATCTACATTGACCTAACCTAACAAATAATCCAAAGTATCGGCTATTTTCAAAATTTGTTTGCTGATGGCTTCCTGTAAAGTGTAAACCAACAAGAACCGTGTTTTATGTTATGTCAGTACTATACGACCCGAAGAGGTTGGACCATCTTTAATATACGGCCATACATTTCCGATACAAGATTTTACGGTGAAGTGTGATACGGCGAACTGCATACGTACAAGTTTACGAAAACGACCACTTCCGGGGATGACTTTTCGGGTACACTATTATTATATAGATATATACATACCTTTAATTATTAATATTACATTTAATCATATTAACGGTATATCGCGTCGTCCTAGTTGAACCCATACAATCATAGCGGGTCGAGGTAGTAGCACTTACCTGTAATTAATAGAAAAAAACACATTAATAAATAACAATTAATACAGAATATTTTTATCGTTTGCTGAAAATCTAAATAATGAATTTTACTCATTGATCGTGTTACCACAAACAAAAAGCCAACCAATGATTGAAAAATGCTTTTACAAAATACATAGACAATGCTTGCATGTACCTATAGATAATACAGCGCAATAAAGCAAAAATATGGAATCTACTCGTACTTTTAAAATTACACCTAATAGAAGTGCTGATCAACAATTGCTAGTTACGTATTGAACTCTCTATAAAACTCTCAGTATTAACGTATGTATCAGAATGCTGGGCACTCAGCCAACAGGATAAGAGAAAGATGCATATCTATCAAAGGATAGTCTAAACAATCGAAACCTTAGTGCTGTTGGAAACGGCATTTGGAACTCTATGTAAGTACAATAAGTACTGAACAGTTAGAGGTTCAGTACCTACTTATGACAAAAATATTGTTTTTTCGCTAATATACTGACTAGTCAGGAATCTCACGAATAAAAATGTATTGATTCGACATGAAAAACATAAGTGTCCCAAAACTGCTTATCCTACAAAAGTGTAGAAAATGTCTCCCCAAGTTAAAGGGCACGTCCGTAGCGGCGAGACGTAGCGTCGGCAGGGTATGAGGGGGGTCGTCGGGGAGGGTGGGAGGGATGTTAGTCATAGTCCTACCCCTAACAGTCTACTGTCACTTTGGAATAATTCAAAACGTGCGTCCTTTGGATCGCCTACTCCTACTGGTAGATAGTGGGGAACGACAGCTGACGAATTTTCCGTGGCGGACAGCGACGTTACGGATATGTCGTGGAGGGTACAATACGTTTGGCGGTCAAAAATTATGTTCACACTGTATTTTAAGGGGGGACATGCTCGTCGAAGGTCAAAATTGAGTTTTTATTGTAATTTCAAACCATGATCCTGGACACTCCTTAAACGTTGTAGATAATCTATTTATATAATTTTGAAGCCTTATTATCCTTTATAGTTATTTTAGACATTTGATGACTGCATAAAGTATTTTTGTTACATAAAATAGTATTCTTTTAAACCTCTCGCTCTAATGTTTTAGAATATAGTCATATTTCGGTACATAACTGTGCAGTGGTGTTAAGATTTTTTATATTTATTAATTTTTAAACGCATTTATAAAACCATTAGTATAATTTATTATGAGATAATTTTTGTAAAATATTCACGATAAAAAATTATATTGATAATCTCTGTGATCCCAAATTTGACAAGAATTAGGCATTTTATTATTCAAAAAATCGGCAAGATTAACACATTTGAAGATGATTTTAAAGATATTTATTATAAGCTATGTCTTTGACCATTCAAGTGTGATAAACATCTTATGAATAATGATTGCTTTATAATAATTATTGACCTAAGAATAAGGTAGTGTTTTTTTGAAATACGCCATTTCTTTTGTCATTCCCTAGTGGTTAAGCTACAACATACGGCCGTAGCCATAAATTGACAAACTATAATTAAAGTAGGGAGTAAAATTATGTTAACGCGCGTGTTTGAACATGTACGTAACCGAATTTTTTTTATTTTTTTTTTAAACGGTACATGTTCAAACACGCGCGTCAATATCATTTTACTCCCTACTTCAATTATAGTTTGTCAATTTATGGCTACGGCCGTATGTTGTAGCTTAACTACTGGGGAATGACAAAAGAAATGGCGTATTTCAAAAAAACACTACCTTATTCTTAGGTCAATAATTATTATAAAGCAATCATTATTCATAAGATGTTTATCACACTTGAATGGTCAAAGACATAGCTTATAATAAATATCTTTAGAATCATCTTCAAATGTGTTAATCTTGCCGATTTTTTGAATAATAAAATGCCTAATTCTTGTCAAATTTGGGATCACAGAGATTATCAATATAATTTTTTATCGTTAATATTTTACAAAAATTATCTCATAATAAATTATACTAATGGTTTTATAAATGCGTTTAAAAATTAATAAATGTAAAAAATCTTAACACCACTGCACAGTTATGTACCGAAATATGACTATATTCTAAAACATTAGAGCGAGAGGTTTAAAAGAATACTATTTTATGTAACAAAAATACTTTATGCAGTCATCAAATGTTTAAAATAACTATAAAAGATAATAAGGCTTCAAAATTATATAAATAGATTGTCTACAACGTTTAAGGAGTGTCCAGGATCATGGTTTGAAAATACAATAAAAACTCAATTTTGACCTTCGACGAGCATGTCCCCCCTTAAGCTTTTTTTTTAATAATTATCAAATTTTGTAATATTGTCGGAATTATACTTTAATTTAGTCGCCAAACTCCGTCAGCTTCATCTAGCTGCCTACCAGATCCGTACACAAGCTTACAATTAATTGTGAGTTTTTTTTAATATATCGAAATATTATTTATTATCTTTAAAAAAATCATTGGTTTCTTTTTTATTCAGAATACATTAATTATTCCTAGAAAACACCAACTTAGTTAACCAACTAAACGCCAAGTTAGTGACGAAGGAAACTTTTCATAATATTATAAAAGGTGTAGGAATTTCGAACGTTGTTTTTTTCATAATGAATAAAAAAAAATTGTAAACATACAAAATTATTGAGAAAAAAATAATTCAATTTAGGTATTAGATTTTCATGATTCATTAGTGCTTCAGAATTCTGAAAAGCCGAGGTGGTTTTACGTCTGAATGCACTCCTGTTAGGTTTGCTCGTAGATAAAGCTAGCTGCTAGACCATGGATACCCTATTTGCTTAAATTTCACACATTTCTACGTCTAAATACAATAAGATTTATTTCAGCATCTTCGATTCATACCAACGTAATATCGTATTATTATGTAGGTACCTACTTATTGTAATCAAGATAAGATTGTTATTAACGAATTTATCAGCATATTCAAATCTTTGTTTGATCATTGACGTGAATTGTTTCCGGGTAATACCGCTGGCTTAATTTAGGGAACATTGTATGTTTGCATTGATAAGATAATCGCTATATGAAAAAGCTTTTCTACGTGAGTCCAGCCCACAACACGATTTGTTTATAAACCACAAGGATCGTCGACTGTCCCGGAAATAGAAAATCAAAAACTTTGATCTGTCTCTTACAATGTCCATAGATACTATTAAAAATCTTGACATCTATTATATCGGCTTCTGAATACGTGAATATATCTCAATAAACTCAGTTTCAATAAGGATCAATTTTAACCGATTCGCTATTTATTTGTTAGAACAGGATATTTGTTTCTTCTTTACACTGTTTCTTTGTTTGTAATGTCCACAATATGTTAAAAAAAAAAAATTAAATTGAAAAATGGCTGGCGAAATATTAGCTGAAAGCATAATGTTTTATATGTGTTTTAAATTATTGTAGATCTAACGAATTATCATTAATATCTTATAAAAATTGATATGGCAAATCTCAGTGAGTAGAACTAAGTAGGCATTGATATGATGTATGATAGCAAATCTGTTATGTACCTAGACAACCGAAAGAAAGAGTTTTATTACAAGACATGTAAATGGATACAGAAAAAAATACATAGGTACATGGGAACAACCTAATACACATACAACCGAACATAATTTGATGAAATAGAACCCAAGTAAAAAAAATATGTTAATTTTAATTAACCACAATACCTACTAGGCAATATGCATGTATTTCTATAATTATAAATTATTAGGACCGGGTTCGTCCCCATAGTTGGTTAGACCGCCCAATAAATATGCGGATGCATAATGTTGGATGCGAGACTTTTTTAAAATACCGGTGTTAAAACATTACGTGAAAAAGTGGACAGCCCTGAAGATAGCTATCGTGACCGGCGACGATTACCTTACGCACCCACGAAGCCTAAATTATTAATTGCAGGTAAACCAGGCTCAAGGTCACATACGAACTCACGTGATTACTTATTCAGTAAAAATCCAGTTTCCCGATACACCTGCCTGCGGTTTAGAGGCGATAGCTTTTAGAACACTGCCAAAACTAAGCAAAAGGGTAAAGTAATTGACGAATTAGGAAACTTTCCGGTTTTAATTGGAAACGAATTTTAGTTTTAACGAAACACTGTAATATGGGATTAATTGATTTTAACAGAGGAGTCAAATATATTGAACTACTATACTATAGGGAGTAGGTAGTAGGTACAAACTTTATGATGTGCGATTGGGTATAGAAAATGGTTAGTAGTGTTAGTACCTACTTATAGCTTAATTGGCAACTCCATAAAATTTATATTAAGTACCTATAGCCATTTGTAGAGTTATTTGTGAATTGAAATGATAATACCTGCTATAGTTATGTAGGTACCGAAATATTAAATATTATGTGATTGTTAATTTTATAGAAATGTTTCACCCATCACGAAGAGTTGTGACGATGTGTCGTGTACAAAGAAGGCAGTAGATGAAGAAATATAATGGCTTCTGAAAGTTTTAAAAAATACATTTCATGATTATAGTCGTACCATTGTCTACCTACAACCATGGAAATCTGCACATTGGAAAAAGCTACTCATAACAACGACGATCGATATATATTATGCTTAGCGCATATTATGTTCTTTGAAATTAAACAACATTAATCATGGTATGGATGGCAATGGAATGGCAATTGACTGGACATGTCGCTCGACGAGTGGACAACCGCTGGCAAAATGCCGTCATACGGTGGTACCCAATGGGGCACTAAGCGTCCACACGCCCTAAAACACGCTGGATAGACGAACTCATATAGTACGGTGAATGTAAGTGGCAGCAAAGAAGTAGAGGCCGATAAAAGTGGAAGAAGCTAGGGGAGGTCTTCATCCAGCAGTAGATCGACTCCGGCTGATGATGATCACATTGATGCCACTACAGCTACACTTTCGCGTGACGTCATATAGGAGAATATGTGTCACTATGCTTTTTTTAGCCTTGCTAACTATTTTTAAAACAATACCCGTATAATCCATATTACATCCCGGATTATTTGAAGCTGGATTTTCCGAGATAATGTCGTTATTAATTGATAGTCAATTTAATTTTACACCCCTGATGACAATTTTATTTTCCTTATTTTTACACGTAATAAAAATAATAACATTTTAATATCCTCGACTAGATTGTCGGTTAAATAATAAATTAAGCATGTTGAAATTTATTCAGTAGGTAGTACCACAATTAATACCATTTTTGCTTCTAAGCAAAACATAATATGGACCAGTATAGAACGGTAATCATTCTAAAGATCTTTTACAAGACATGGGTTTTAGTTATATTGGATTTTGATCCATTGAAAAATCAAAGCTAATTATTTGTACTGCAGTAAATGTAAATGTACGAAAAATAAAAGTACTTATCTTCATGGCAATTGAATTATGCCAAACTGGACAAAAATCTGTCCAAATGACTACGTAAAATAAAGTAATCATCATCCCAAGTCAACGTGTTTCATGATTATTAGATTTACATGTTTCATCATTATATTTAAATCTGAAGGATGATGAGGTGTGTAGAGAGAATAGTCGTAGTTGCATAGAAGTTTCGAGGAGAGAGTTTATTTATAATAAATGCTGTGATACAGATGATGTTATGATCGTTAGTATATCGATATTGAGAGATTAATAGGACCGCGAAACTGGACTCGGAGTGGATTGACGGTTGACTGTGTCGAGTGACCGGACTCGAGATGAGTGACGAGTTATGGATTGCCCTCGCTATTTATATTCATGAAATCAATACATTACGATAGTCACTGTCATAATTTAAAAAAATCATAATACACACTGTTGATGTATGTTATGATTGAGGAAACTGCTGACAATCGCTTCCGCCGCTCTGATTTGTTTTGCAAACAAAATATGAATATTGAAGTGTATCACACTTGTAATTCTAGTAGTAGATTACTACAAATCTAGGACTATTTGATTGAGACGTCAAGCGACATGCAAGATCTATCAAGGCAGCTGGCTCTGCTAGTAACTTTTTATTTGCACTTTTTCGTTAATAGGTAATTCACTATTTCCGTGTATAAATATAATATCAAATACAATATTGCGTAGCTGTATTTTGATATCGCTTCATATTGTTTGTACATAATTATTATGCAAAAAATGTATTACAGGAGATAATAATATGTCGTATATCAAAATTTGAGTCATGATAATTATGTTAAACATAAAAAATAGGTACCAACTCAGCGGCCAATTTGTAGAACAATAATTCGATGTACCTACGTATCTAATAATTTTATTAATTTGATATATCATTAGGATTTATCTATTCCAATTAAATGGTTTTTAGTTTTCCACAATATATTCCTACATATAATAATATAACGGTAATGAATCACGGTCAGATTCGCGTGGAATAAGCGGATGCGAAAATCATTAGCTGAAATTAACCGACTCTCGCCAATTTGCGAAACATCACATAACAAGTTATGCATGTCATTACTGTGCCGCAATGAACGCAGTATCAGTTTAATCCAAACATTTTGAAGTGACTAAAGTGACGATCGTGGGGTTTTGATAGATGAACTTCGCCCGCATGACATCTAAACACCTACAATTAATCACCGAATATGAATATTACCGAATCGAACCAAAAATTTTAAAACTCAATAAAGGAGCTTTTTGTGAACATGTTTTAGTAAAAAATAGACGTCGCCGATATTTTCTCTATCTACGCTTATTAGTTTTAATGGCTGATAAATAATATAGTTATAATGTTATAAGTCTATGTTGAGTACATTTTTAATGGATAATCTTCAAAAACACTATGTACGGCGTACGCATATGGAATGTAAAGATACGGGTTGTCTTAACTACCAAATGCAGGCAACAATATCAAAAATTGAGAATTTTGGGGAGATTTACTTTGGGAATTTAGTAGTTATGAAAAATCAGTAGACTTTGTAGGTAAGATGGAAAGTTGATAATGGAACATGGAACGTGATTTCACATCTCTACTTTGAAGTTAGTGTTTTCAAATGGCGGTAAGTTAAATTAAAAAACTATTTTCTTTATCCATTTTAGCATTATTAAAATGGAAAGATTAGCTCTTGAGGTAACAATATATTAAACCAGCCCACAAATATATTTCATGGTAAATACAAAAGACAGCGATATATAAATTGCGAATATATAAATTTCACTACATAATGTTATTTTACAACGTTTTTCTTAGGTCGTATTCTTATTTGTCCGGTAGAAATCTTGCAATCGATTTTTAACTAACTTCCCGACTAGCCAGACATTTGAAACTTTTAAAATATATCAGAACATGATGCCAATGCATTTTTTAATACTTTTAGCCATCTGTAAGTAGAATTGAATTCATTTTTAGTTAATTCTGTTTGGTATGAAAAGTTATTTCGATACCATTATTGGTTGCTAGGGGGTCCTAGCAATTAAATTATTAGATAATATATACGTGAGTTACTATGGAAATCTATATTATGAAATGACATTTCATTATTCAGTATTTCTATCAAGCACAAATTTTTTTGATCGTTTAGTCAAGTTAAGTTTATATGATTCAACAGGAAATTTAAAAACGTTGTATATAAGTTCTTTTTATCTTGTAATTATTTCATTTAAAGTTAAATGTATAGGTACATCAACGGGCAAGTTCTATTCGTCCTCTCTAGCGACAATCATACCTGTAAAACTATTGTCGAGACGTTTGCAATTTGAAGAAATTAAATTTTTTATTACTTATTACCACACGCGGTCTTCATACATTTTAAAGACGTGAATTAAAATAGGAATAATCCATCGAAACCATTGAAATCAAATGTCCATGTGTCTGATAGCGCTATATCCTTTGACGAATTTTAGTATGTATGATTTTTATTCGAATTATGTAATTGCACATTATGGCCATAAAATGCTCGCATGTTTATAAACCAAAGTAAAAGTAATATTATCGTATACTGTCTTCACACTGTTCAATATGACGTGTAAGTATACCTGGAAGTGACGAGATAAACGGCATGTAAATAAAATGTTAAATACTATTCGATCAAAGTATCAGTGTTTCAATATTCGGGTTTTCGGTCATCTGGGTTGCCCCGTGTGAACGGAGCGTGATTCTCGCGTAAAATGCGATTTATATGCATGTAGCAATTTTCATAATGGAATAGTATTTATGCGTACAGTGAGTGCATTTCAAAATCGTATCTTAATTTGCATTCTATTGAAATATTAAATGACACTGTGAAGTAATTAGCAAAATAATACTGTCACTGATTTAATAGCGCTAAATACGATTGGAAAATGTGTCATAATTTAACGCTATTCATATACGACGACTACGATCTCCCGGTTTACGCATATAATAGCATTTATTACATTCCGGATGAGAATAATCTCTAATCTTGATTCAAGCCAGCCAAAAAATTTTACAACGCAAAACCTATACAAACCAAATTAACTGGCATCATTTATTTTTCGCTATTATGACTAGAAGATGCCGTAAGGTGATTCTGGTTGAATGTCATAGCACTACTACTACTTCCACCATGCTCGATCTTTGGGCCTCCACAGAGCGGAGGTTATATTAACAGATTTTGTTTTTACGAGAAATGGATGTTAGCCACTTGCTCAACCTATTAAGTCCATACTCGGACTCCAAACACAAATAGAAAAACAATATGTAGATTTTCCAGACCCTGGATTCGATCCTGGGACCCACGACATTATAAGACGATACTTAAGCCTCTCGGCCTTCGTACACCAGCCATAGCACAGCTGAGTATAATTAAATAGGTACTACATACATCAAAACAATATCTGTGTATGAGTGTATGGTTTCCTTTTGTGTCATTCCATATTATCAAAGTTAAACCACTACCAGAGGGATCTTCACCTAATAGTCTGCTACCAGAAACAGTTGTAGTTGTACTCGTATCGATCACAAAGATTCCTGCTACGTATAACATTGATCTTTCCTTGCCTTCTCGACTAATGAACTGGGGAATAATAAAGTTGCATACTCTCACAATGTAGCAAACCTACTGTAGATTTTATGACACACGGAAATTCTCGGTCCTCAATACTGATAGGTAGCGCAGTTATCAGCAATTGTTGACAAGACCTGGATCTGGAAAAATCCTGGAAAAATAAATAAGTAGGCAAGTTGTATTGTAGTATGATACCAGCGACGACGAAGTAATCAATGCGATTAGAGCCGGAAGATATTTATTGATCACAATATGCAGAACCTATTAAATTATCATATAAACTCCCTATAACAAAATAATACTTGTCTTTACATAATTTCCAAAATTTCCGATAAGCATGTGTTATCTGATGAAACACACAAATAATATTTAAAGAACTTTCTACTAAAATATTCCACACAGTAATTATTTTATTTATAGGTAGGTAGGTATCTACATGTACGAGCACATCAAATTCAGAGCTTTAAATGTGAACAAAGTCCTACGTAAAACTGCTTTAATGATGCATTGACAGATAATTTGATACTAAAATGTCATTAAGAGACCACGAAATAGAATTCGTTAATTAGAATCGTGAATAACCACAACCAGTATCAAATCGAGGAAAGGCCATTGAGGTGTTTATAATGCTGAATTTTTAATAATTGTTTATTTATTCTAAATAGTATATATTTTCATACAGAAATAGGTATATGTTGATAATACTGATGACATAATGAGTTACATCCTACCCAAATTTAACGAGATAATAAATGATCGAATTTGAATGAATGAAACCGACTACTATACATAAAGAGAGTATTTTTTGCATTCACATCTCATAATACATACATACATGGAACTACACAGGAATAAATAATAATTATAAAATATAACGAGAAAGGGTTCCTTTAGACTCTTTAGAGTTTAGATAGCTGAATCACCCAGGCAGTGATCCCTGGTTACGAGGTCCAGAGTAAGAAGAATAATAAAAATCCAACAAAACAACAATTTATATTACAAACAAAGTGTTTTTTGATCGTAGATATATTGATCATTGATCAATAATGTTAATTATTGAAATTAAGAAACTTACATTTAAATGCAAACTACTAATAAACCATGCACACGTCATACCATCGTAGTCGTAGATGAAGGATGTGTCTTTATATAAAAAAACGAAATGAATAAATCCAATACAATCCATTGTCATTGAATTTGAACCAATATACAAAAGTGCATGTCGCTTAAGGGCGGACATACTCAGCGTGGGTCAAAATGGAACTTTTTTTCTATTTTCAAAGCATGATCCTGGACATACAAGTATTTTTATTACATAAAATAGTATTCTTTTAAACCTCTCGTTCTAATGTTTTAGAATATAGTCATATTTCAGTACATAAATGTGCAGTGGTGTTAAGATTTTTTACATTTATTAATTTTTAAACGCATTTATAAAACCATTAGTATAATTTATATCAACATTATTATATACACACACATTTACATATATATTAGCGTGTTCTCGCGTTTTCGCCGATAATTATTATAATTATATATGACATTTTCATATTATGTAGATTGTAAGATAATTATTTTTGGAGAGTCATTGACCATTTGACATAAGGGCCAGCCGCCATTGGATTGTTTATATTACAAGATAAATGATAATAATTTGTATAACAGGAGATAGGTACTAGGTACGTTTACCCTAAACAATTTTTAATAATCCAACGCATTCGTATTCAACGCCGGTTATTTAGTTAACTTAAAGTTTAAGCCGACCCTGTGTGGGAAAATGGACAGTTTCAATATATACATATTCATGAGGAACGATCGACCGACTTTTGGTCACGACGTTTCAACTGTCCCATCAACGGCAATCATTGGTATAATTGGTTACAAATCACGGAGAAAACAACCGCAAACAGAAGGTACTCGGACCATCTCTAATTGCATGAAAAGACTGTGCTATTCACAGATTCAATGTTTATTGTGACTATCGAGAAAACGATTCGATGGCATATCTTCTTATATTATGCTCATTTATATTAGATGTGGGTATTCAATGACTGAATTAAATTTAAGTAAATTTTTATGGTATGCATAGACGAAGATTACATAATTTTTCAAATAACATGTATATGTACAGGTTTTCAAAATTGTATAAATATCATATGAGAAATATCCATATAACTACTACAAATAATATATAGGTAAGTTAATTTTATATTTTACAGACTATTCCAAAAGGCGACAGCCGGATTGCGAATCGCAACAACCAATCAATATAAATATTTACAATACAATTGAACTATAAATGTATAAATAACTTGAACAGGCTAGACATAGAATACGTGATATTATATATACATATTTATAGCACTGACTATGACCTAATTACCCCGTACAATTTTTGTAGAGGTCAAGCAAATGTTTTGTTGTATAATTATAAATATATTAAGGTAGAAATATCGATTCTTTCTATGGAAATTGCACACGTTGACAGCCGCTCGATAAAAACCTCATTAACGTCTAATCAAACACTGTGGGGGTGGAAATAAACTGAATATAGTTTGAACGGGGTATATCTTTCGAGTCGAACCCTCGTCAAATGTGGGGCAAAGGCTATATAACCTGCCGAGAAGCTTGATTTTAAGACATCATTTTCGATACCAGAATAATTCAGACAGTAATATCACGTATTATACATGGCCAGTTTAATTCAACTGGCATTATTTCAAACAGGCTATTATCAGTAAAATTACATCGACAAATTGAGTAGGTATCAGTATATTTCCG
The DNA here is from genome assembly GCF_057557595.1 of Rhyacophila brunnea. Classification (NCBI taxonomy): domain Eukaryota; kingdom Metazoa; phylum Arthropoda; class Insecta; order Trichoptera; family Rhyacophilidae; genus Rhyacophila; species Rhyacophila brunnea. The sequence continues at coordinate 40,026,532 of NW_028232752.1, forward strand.
CTCAATTCCGTGTTATTTAATGTTGAATCTAAACTGACATTTTTAGGAGAATAATAATCAGATTATTTACATTACCTACGTATTTTATGAATAAATATATATGCTTCATGATAATTTAATTAAAATACGAACTAACAGGATTTTTATATTACTCTATACTCTATAGCAGTGATGGCAAACCTATGGCACGCGAATGTTTTATTTTGAAGAGAGAAAAAAATACCTACCTACAACAATTTTAAAAATAATGACGACATGGCCATGCATATTTTCTTTGATTTTTAATATTATTTTTAGCAATCGATGCGTGAACGGAAACGACGAAATTCATATATTAAATAAAAATAAATAACGGATCATATTGTATAAAAAAATGGAAGCAAATAGTCTTCAAGAATAGGCATTACATTAAATGTAAATATTTAATTGCATTGATCGGTCCTTGGGCTTTAGGAATTTATTGGTCGGACAATTAAAATATAAAAATATTCAATCAACAAACCTATTGAAATTATTTGGCAGTCATTCAAATATAATAGCTACCTGTTATTTTGCCTCAAACATAATCGCTAAAAATCGAAAAGCGTTCGGTGATGGAGAATATAATATGAAAGAAGCATGGTTAAAATGGTCCCACGATCTCTATGAAAATTTTGAAAATAAGGAAAAAATATTCAAAGAACAAAAGATACGCCTTCGGCTAGAAACGCGGTAAAAGTTTTTAGAAGTTTTTAGTGGAATTCTTAAAAACTTTTTTTTCATTTTTTTTCCATTAAAAACTGGGACAGTCAAAAAATAATATTTGGGAAATTTTGGCACGCGTACGTAAAAGGTTTGCCATCCTGCTCTATAGACGTTTTTTTCGATCGGAGTTTCGCTTCTATGCATCTTCATAATATATGCATATTTACTGATGTAGTACATATGACGGACAAAGATTAAAGTATATTAATATCTACCCATTCATTTTTTGCTGCTAGATGAAGGCCTCCCAGAGTTGCTACATTCTTCTCGGTACCTAATTCTTCGCTGTCATGTACAACATGCAGAATTTGACGAGTTTGTTGATCTGGATTTTATTTAGAGCGAAGATGAGGTCTTTTACTGTCATTTGAATACCAATTGTATGACATCATTTGTCCTGCAGTTACAAATTCTAATATATCCTGCCCATTTCTAATTCATCAGCTTTCATACCGTCTTGTATCAACTACTGTCTGCTTTTTATACCTATTTGTTTCTTGTGTGGTCTTCCATGGCATGTTGCGGTACTAGATTTCTCTTATACTAAGGGTTCATGTTTTACATTCATACATAAGCCCTGGTAGCACATATCGGTTGAAGATTGTACACTTAATGTAAAATGGTCATTTTATTGCGAGATATTATATTGTATTGTTGAAGCACCCGAATGCGCTCGATGCCAATTTGTTTCTGCGAGCGACTTCACACATACATACATCCGCAATAATACTCGTTCCGAGTTAGCATGGTATATAGCTGGAACACCCACGATGGCCGCGCAGCTTAAGCGTCGGCATATAGAGTCGTGGGTCCCAGTTCGAATCCTGGGTCTGGCAAGTACACATATTATTTTTCAATGTATGTTTGGAGTCAGAGCATGGACCTAATAGGTTGAGCAAGTGGCTGACATCCATTTCTCGTAAAAACAAAATCCGTTATACAGTGGTATCCTCTGTGGAGGCCCATATGATTAGGGAATCCAATCCCGGGATCCCGAGCTATTTTCGATACCTATGAATCCCGGGATTGATAAACATAATCCCGGGATTTCGGGATTGATTTTTTTTTATCAATTTTTATGGAAAATATAACAGAAAAAATACTTTTAATACAAAATAACAACATTAGAAATAAACTGAGTTTGAATGAAGTTTGATGTGTAGGTTGCCGATTCATTTTATTTTTTCACATAGATTATTAAAAATGAGAAAGATTGGTAAAAAAACAATGCTTCGCACTTTTAGCAAAGTAATTCCACCATGATATCATACGTTTTACGGCAGTTTCATATTTGGCTGACTAATTAGATTTATGAAGCGGAAAGGCCATAAGTACGCCATGATTATTTGCTTTACTATTTTAAATCTCGCTGATCTATTCATTATGTCTTTACCATCAGAAATAGCAATCTCATATTAAATTCACATTATTATTTATATTATAATATTATTTACTCCATTAAACTTGTGTATTTCCAAGATTTAACGTATACAATATTAACAATAAATGTCTTAAATAGTATAAATTATACTAGATTTATTTTTGACCGATTTTATCAATGTTATTTGTAAATATAAAAATTTTATATTAACAATGGAAAAAAATCCCAATCCCGGGACCAGTCCCGGGATCCCGGGATTGTCAAATTGTAATCCCGAAATCCCGGGATCAGAATTTTGGCTCGGGATTGGATTCCCTACATATGATCCTAAAAGAATCGGACATGGTCGAAAGAAAAAGAAAATAATAGCTAGAATATACATGCTGTTCCGTTTCGCAATTTCTCTCCCGCAATGACCAATATTGTAATAGAATTTAGCGCAGTACCACGAGGTATCTAATGCCGGGTCCACATTGGCAACATGTCGCCGGCAACCTCGTTAAATTTTACGATAAGTATGATAATTATCGTAAAATTTAAGGAGGTTGCCGGCGACATGTTGCTAGTGTGGACCCGGCATAATATTAACACCTGTCAATACGCTGTAATATTTTACAGGCGACGGTGGCATTTTAATTTTAAGTGTTTATATTTTTGATTTGTAGTGTTTTTGACCTGTGTTATGTTATGAATGTTCTGATATTATATCAATCAAGATATAAGTGACAATATACAACAAGACACCAAAAGGACAGTGTCGTAGATTCATAGTAAAGCTATATAATTAATTGTAATAACTGTAACATGCGTCAAATATTCTTCAAAAGACAGGGACAGCATATCTGACTCGAATTATATGCTATTGTTGAGGGTCGTCTTTGGGTCGGTTAAGCAGCTGTTTATCATTATATATTTGGTTATCAAGATATTTATCATTAAACCTACTTTGGTACTTTCATTTGCGAGTGCCTGCATTATGAAGATCTGCACCGTAACGAAATACGTGATCGTAAAAATTAGATTATTTAAAGGTACATAGAAATTGCCCAGGCATTGGAAAATGTAAAAAAGCTTAAATGAATATCTGATCCAACATTCAAAGTGTAGAAAGCAGATCTGCCCGTAGAAGTTTCGATGATAAACATTAACGGAAAAAGCTTTCAAAAGCTCGCCGATAGATCGCGCAGCTGATTGAGCAGCCTGCATTAATCTATCGCAGGGAAGTGAACGACGACGCTTTTCAGAAGCTTATTTGCAGTAAAAGCCTGCCTGACGGCGTACATAAAGGTGACACATTTATGTTTGCTTTCATCAAACACTATATTTACTTCATTTAAAAGATACAAGGCCTTATTCTGGCTAAGTATTTTAGGCCACAATGAAAAAATTCTGCGGAAAATTGCTGAGTAAAGTTTACTATACCTACCTACTGAAATAAGTTTATTGATCAATATGATATATACCTACCTACTAATGTTATTTTCACAATGTATGTCCCACGACAACGATAAATAGGTATTTGACTTTAACTTACTCCACATGCGTCTTGTATTAGGTATATTATTTTATTTATGTAGGCGCTGTGAATGCAAATTAAACCTAAATAAATTGAATGAAGCTGGTAACAGTTTAATTGATCTGGCAGTTACCTGGTAGAAATACATTATAATGGCTTATAAAACATGTTCTTGTGTAAATCCTACAATAGGCAAGTCATTTATGTTTATGTCTCGGGCTATAAACACATTTTCAGAATGATAAAAAAATCTAAATTGAACGCTTTCGACTCCTAAGTCATACTAGAAATAGAGGATGTTTTATATTTTATATGTTCATCGTCCGTATATATATTATTATTATACGTGTCAATAGAAAGATTTATATTTAATTATTTTAGGGTATTAAAAAAGTTTTAAGTGCATATCTAGTTAGGTCCTACCTACATTAATGAGATCATCTATGGACATTTTTTGCAATGTATTTTTTGATTATAAGGTTAAGACGATGACCCTTGTCAAATAGATGCACGCAGGTATAGGAACATAATTAATAACTATGAGCTCAAAAAGAAATGAAGGAATTAAAGCTGAGTATGGGGATAATGCGATTTTAAGTACGTACACACGAAAATCAGCAGAAGTATGTTCCTTATATTTTTTTAATTTTTACCACACACCTATCAATATATAGTTGGCTTATTTTGGATTTGATTTTAATTTCATATTCTTTTGTTTGAGTTTTACTGCTGTCAGAATTATGACATTATTTGACATATTATATACACTATTGACCATACAGTTATCTTTGTGTTGAAAAATCTAACTTAGTACTATTATTGTTGTGATAAGTAAGAAAGATATTATATTGATCACCTAAACGGCCTAAACGACACTCGCGAAGTCGGCTACTTCAGCTAGTTATTTTATAATATAGGTAAAGAGTGGAAATGTAGTGTTATTTTAAAAACACTGTTTCTATTATCCGTAGTGCTATTGTTTGAAGAGATTAATAAAATGAAAGTACTATCGCTTATCGTGTTAACGAAGTAATTCTGCCATATCTACTGTCTTTATTTAAAACTGTAAATATAAGTTAAAGTTATAAAACCGAAATAAAAATTTACTAATTATGCTTTAAACTTTAAACTTTAAATCTAAGTCGAATTGACAACTCTTGTGGCTCTGTTTCCATTAAATACCTATATAATTCAAAAAATGCATGGGAAAATATTAGACATTCCCAACCGTCACTGCTATTTGGCTGTGCCTGATCTGAAACAAAGATAGACTAATGCTTAATAAATAAAACACTTGACTTTTAAGGCGGACAGGAAATGAAAATGTCAGGCGCAAGGCCGCTTGATAAAATAGTTAATAACACAACATTATTATTAATTTGGCCTATGTATCGATTTTAACGCGATTTTTGTGATTTTATTTAAACCTTAAAATATTTTTGGTAGTCGCCAACCAAGTAGGTACCTACCTAAGTAAATTTATATATTATGTAGGTCATGGCCCCCACATTCTGAAGCGGGCCCCCAGGCCAGGATCTTTAGCGGGCCTACCTACCTATCGCTAAGGTTAAAGGCGGTCTGACATTCTACAGAGGCGTTTTCCAAATAAAATTCAGTGTACATATTTTAACACATTGAATTTTGAAGTAATCGACTATTAACACATAACAACCAAAAATTGCATTGCATAACCATATATTTTTAAATGGTAATGACTTCAATAGCGCCGCAGGCGACTTTATTACTATTAGAGCAAATTTAAGATGTGTGTTTATCTCATTTACCTGGTCGACCTGCCACGCCGGCCCCCCAGAGCACGGGCCCCTAGGCTAGTAGGGGCCCGTGCCCAGGTGGCAAATTTCATGCTATACAGTTATAGCGTATGTACACGTCCAAGGATTTACTGGCACCAATAAGGTGTTAATTAAACTACCGCGATAATAACTGTATACCTACACGCAAACCTGCTGACTGTCTCGCCAATATCATTCTTAAGCGAAAGCGAGACGCGCTGTTGTCATTGTATGGTGCTATTTTATAGGTTGTGAAAATTGGTAAACGTCAAAATGCTCTGCGCAGTCTAGTTCGATTTTTTCCGCCAGGTTCGCCACTATCGCTCTGCTGCACAGGCGTAGATATCGCAAAAGTTCCAACTATCGCATGACAAGTCAGAGGCCGCTGAACTTTTTTGATCCATGCATGCAATCTTGCTACTTGCATTTTCTTGTTATGGCCATGATTATACGTACTGTCAGCAGTAAATCTATGCACGTGTATACGGACTATTGGATTACAAAAAACGCTGAATGGATTTATTTTTAGTTATTGTGGGACAATAATTAGCAATTAATTTATCAACGTTTTCGATACGCAGTATATAGGTACATAATATTTTATAGGTACACCAAACAATTAATATATCTAAATAGGTACGTATATAGCTCGGAAAAAGCTGAGAAGCCCAGCTCAAACCATTAAATCAAACGCTGCACAATGTTATACTTACACCCAGTGGCGCACCCAGGGGGGGGGGGGGCAAGGGGCCCTGGCACCCCCCAAACATGAAAATTATCAAAATGATTTTAAACATTGAAATTGAAATATACCTTTGGGCTTAGACAAATTAAAACACGGCAAAAAAAATGATTTGTTATAATTCTCCAGCAACCTTTTTAGAAAAATTTCTTAGATTTTAAATTCTAACACAAAAAAATGTCAGGTTTTTTTAGAAACCCAATCCCTAATGGAACTGTCAAAAGGTGAAGGTGTCCACCCGAATTCCGGAGTGGTGTAGGTCATGGCTGGGGAGGGCTGACAGGGCTCTAGCCTGGGGGCCCGGGCTGTAGGGGGCCCGGCGTGTCGGATTAACCAGATAAGTGAGATAAACACACATCATAAATTAGCTTTAATAGTTTTAAACAAACGTGAACATTTTCAATTACTTGTATAATTGTGCAATATATTTTTTATTATTATGTGTCGATACTCGACAGCTCCATTATTACAGTAGATGTATTAAAAATCGCCAATAATTCATTGTATAAGTACCCTTAATTTGAACTAAAACACAATTTGAAAAACGTTAATTTAGTGTTTCACACTGCCTTTAATCTTAGCGGTAGGTAGGGGGCCCGCCAAATATCCTAGCCTGAGGGCCCGTTTCAGGATGTGGGGACCATGGTGTAGGTACACTGAGTGCAATAGACAAAAGACCGATAAACGAGAAATTAGGCTGTGAAGAAGAAAAAGAGCCTATGGGACTAATTTACATTCTCCTCCTTGGCCCCCCCCAATATTAAATCCTGGGTGCGCCACTGCTTACACCAGAAGATTGTAATAATTAGTCTGCAGAGGTTTTAATCAAGCATTAAAATTATGTGTGTGGTATAACTACGAACGTATTGTAAGGGCCAAAGTGAATAAAAGTAGCTGCGGGCGGCGTTTATCTATCAGTCCTCATTATGGTGACAGTAAATTATTTAAAAAATAAAATAGTGATTTTACATTAAATTTGAATCCGAAATTATGAACCTAAGCATCTTTACCTTTAATGTCCTTAAACCTTTTAATGTCGATTTATCTACCCACCAATAGTACATTATAGTTTAAAAATAAGCGGAATTTCGAATAAAATCCATTCATAAAACGTGTTGGTACATTTTTTTTATTCGTGTTCATTCGAAATTTTTCAGTGTATGTATATAATTTAGTAATATATAGGTATATGGCGAGCTCTGCACGGCATCGTTACGTTCTACTTTAGCAATAAACAAGAAGTTTAGGCCAGTGGCCGAGCAGAGGAATCCAAAGAATTATTGATAATTGAGATGGATGGTTTACGTTCCGCGCACTGCTCCGGGATACTTTTACATTGTGATGTTAGTGATTCTCAACCGAAAGCTGATGTGTTCAGAATGAATATTAAATAAACAGAAAATAAATATAGGTAGTATTAATACATAGCTATATAATATCTACACAACTTTTTACTTGTTCGTATTTATAAAAGATAGTTGAATTAGGTAAATAGGTACCTATTTTCGTTTAATGTTAATTATTGGTTTGATGATGATTAGTAGTACGAAAAGTAGTAATACGAAAAAACTGTTTTTTTTACATAAATACATAAGTAAATACAAAAATCAGTAATTTCTAAATCAACATAAAATAATGTTCGTGTATTAAATCGTGATTACAAAAGTAACATAAGACTATGTTCAATCTATATCTACCCTATATGGATACGATAAATCTAAAAGACATTGCAAAAGAGACAACTAAACGAAACGAATAGCATCCTGATACGAAGTTAAAAATGTAAATGACTATTGCTGATGCTCGTGTAGCGGCGTGGTCAAGAAAGGCATGAAATCATTAGGAACACTGATCCATTTCTGAGCGTTTTGTTGAAAATGTAAAACGAGGACGTCTCAAAGTCATGCACTTTTTAATGAACTATTTCTTTTATTCAACGAATAATTCACAAGATTTAAGAATATAACATTAAAATCATTGAACATACATAATTTCGAAAACACTTATGAAAAAATATATTATAACCAATAGAAAAAAATTGAAAAGGCTAAGACACCACCACCCCGCAGGAATCGAACCTCTCTAACATCTCCCGGGTATCGCGCACTCACGCACTAGACCGCTATGCTAAATGAGTCATACTCAAATGCGACAAATTGTAACTAATGGCTTTTTTTTAAATACTCACTGAAGCGCTTTCCAAATTGAGTTACTATTGGCGATCGGCTTTTGTATTTTAAATCAAAGTAGGTAGGTATTTCAAAAGATGTTTTTCTATTGGTTATAATATATTTTCTGTTTTCAAAATTATGTATGTTCATGCACTTTTATTCGGTCGGAAATCCAAATTGTCTATAGATAAGACATCTTAATTAAAAGATAAAATTCAAGTTTGATAATAATTGATATTATTTTATTGATCCCCGTAAATATTTAATGTAAATTAATCTAGAAAAGGTTTAAAGTAACCCATAGTTCTAGGGAAGTGCTGTCCAAATAAAGTTTTGTTTGGAATTTGTCTTTATTTAGTCGTAGTACGAATAACTGCTCTAAAGGAATTTGTACAGTCTCACCCAAATGAGAATTGTCGTAAGTAAGTCATATTGATTGATATAGATACGATATTGACAAAAAATATGTAAGTAGGTACATACATCATTGAGATATGATGTAACTTTGCTTTGACTGTGATATGGCGGATAAGATACTTTAAATTACCACTGCTAATAAATAGGAAAAGGAATCTGGACTAAAATTCAAGTAAAATTATACGATATCATATTCTTTTATCTATTAAATTCGAACTAATCTTAGAAAGATGCTTGTCCTTAGTTTTGTGAAATAATATCAAATACTCGATAAAATCGTCTCGCAGGAGGATTGATGCACGTTAATGCGTAACACGGTTGAAATATTAGTGGTGACTACGTTGCAATGGTAATCGTACCGAATATCATCAGCCATCGAGTAGTGTTTAACACGAAACGAATCTTGTAATCTCGAAAGTATTGAGTCAATTGTTTCATTTATTTATAGGATTTGGAGGATACATCCTAAAAGACTTTTCGCTGATATGGCTTGGCCACGAGCCAGTCGATCTGGACATATCGGATCTAGCTCTTAGTATTTATTATAATATTGCTACTAAAGACAAACATGTAAATTTACTAAAATAAATGAATAGTAGGTAAGAGGCGCCTGCGTTGGACTAGATCCAGAATGTCTGCTTCTCAGAAAATGGATCGCAGTTCGAATCCTGAGTCAGGAAAATTCACATGTCATTTGTTTCGTGTATTTCGACAAAGAATAATAATTGACATAATAGGTGAGGATAAAATTGTAGTAAAATTTCACGTATAAATTGGAGCTTAAGAACAATGAAAATTAATCGCATTAAACCGATGGGTAATTTAATTTCATATTATAATATAATAAATACAAAACAAAATTCTAAAATACTTAACAAAAACGTGGAAGACCGCGAATGTCTTTGAAAGAGCCTCGCAAATGAATATTCCGCCTAAAAATAAACACACTCTTTCACGAATAAATCTGGGTCTAATTCAATTATTTTGGAGGGAAATAAATTTGGATACAGAAGTAGTAAGGACCCAAGTACTCAGCAGTGGCGAGGACTTTTTACTAGACGACTAAACTACGAGCGCAATAAGGTAATTTAATTATTTATTATAATATGATGGGTATTTTAAAGCACCGCGATAACTAAGGACAAAATATAATTTTACTAATGTTAGGTAAGTAGTAATATATATTTTTAAAAACAATATCGTAGGCACTTATCCGACAATATTGTCAAGATTGTCTGACATCGCAATAAGAAAAGCGGTGCTTTCACATCATAATATCATACATGTCATGAAAAACAGCATAATAATTTATGTATCACTGGTCAAACAAAATGTTACTGTACAATGTTTTATTAATAAAGTAGGTACATATAAGAAAATATGCACAATACTTTTATTACTCAATTTTATATTGTCACTCGAGGGTGAGGTTTTGAAATTTCAGAAAGACATTGCATTAATCATAATCAGTTGAGAATGTATCGAAGTGAGCTTGATTAAAAATCTAATAATGTAAATAACTAGTAAGTAGGAATTACACATTTTCATTTTAATATCACGTATCCAACGATGACTGTCAACCATTTCTAGCTATTCTTTTTAATTACTCACACTTTTCACATCCCTACAGTAGTCGCTCTTCGCCACTGGTACTCAGATATAATATATTAAATGTAGGTACCTATGTGATGGAATTTTAAAAGGAAATCGTTCAAGAGAAAATTAAGAAGTGGAAATTTGTAGCATTTCGAAAGGCAGGTGAATTCGATTCGATTAAATTGCTACGGCTTACGCCCGGGGATAATTTATTTATTATTGATAATAGCATACAAATTACGATTAAGTGAATCTTTTCATATAATTTTCCAGGAAGTATTGGACAACATTCATGCCGCCAAGATATTACAATCTTTGCAAGCCAATGTCTTTTTCAATAGGTACGTGATTTGATAATTATTTTCATTTTTTACCTTTACCATAACTACATTAAGTAAGTGTATTTTCATTAGATCCAGTATTTACCTGCTTGATAGTAATCAATTGGTAATTTATATGTTGAATATGATATTGTATCCACCACACAAGAATAAAGAAAATGCGGCACATGTTTCGCTCACATGATATAGAATAGATACAATATTGTGATATAAGATTTTTTAATAAAAAATAAAATCACATTATTAGTCCTTATAATTTTGTCACTACGGTTACTAATTTTACCTACTCTTCCTTATGTACATTATTTAGAATGTGGATCTTCAAAATATTCTGTATAATTCGGTAAATTTCAATGCGATATTTCCCGAATAGTTCGGTGAAAATAAATATGATATGTACCTACACGGCACCCAGAAATTTAGTTATCCGATGAAATCAAAAACACCATACAATTAATTCAGAGTAAATAGCAATTCCCGGCGACAAACAAATCTGTTAAATGAAAACCGAATCGAATTATTTCACATTTAAATAATACCGTAATATAGTAGGTATGTATGACATTTCGCTGATAATTGACACTTCTGGCGGCACCTCGCTAGAATATGCAATACATTAAACATATTCGTTGATTTATTTTATACCTTTCAATGAAAACATCCAATATTACAATAAATTTGAACTGATTTTATTACTTATATGCGTTTTTTCTGCTTTTTAAAACTGTACATATTCTGTAAATTATTTATAGTGGTTCAATTGGCAGGCAAGGTATTCATAGAAAAAATAATATTCTGGAGCGCTGACAAATGGCGGCTTGTTCCCTGAAACTTATTCGTTGTAATGGATGAATGGCACACTTTATTTTTATGATTCTTCATATAAATCTTCTAAATAATTATGTGTGTAGATACCTAATAATAACATTCTAATATTCTCATAAAAATCTTATCTGACAAATTTAATAAATTAGGAAATAGTCTCCGAGAATCAAAATTATGTTGAAATGCATGCGGTTGTTGACAAATGCGAGCGATAATATATGGAAGTTGTTTACAAACTAGAAATGGCATGCGAAATTGCTTGTAGATAATTTAATCATTATTCTTAGTACCCCCCTTTTTACTTTAATTTTCATATACATTTATATAACATCAGTCCGTCCATATAGGGGTGGGGTTCTTCAACGTCTATGGGGCTGTCTGTTTAATCACTTCACGTAGGTAATATCCACAATAGACAGATCATAAGCTTATATTTTAGAGAATCTGAAGAATTGCATCATCGGCGATTTTTTTTCAACCTACCAAAGGTGGACCTAAATGTCCTAAATGAAGACTGGCATATTAAGTTTGCTAATCTGCGTTTATTGTTATTTTTGACAACTTAGTACAATTTAAATAATATTATAATATATATCTAATAATAAACATAACACGTCTAAATATACTTTTAAAGTTAACAAAGATATGTTTTTTTTATGTATACATGTTATGTATACGTGTGTATACACGCTATAAAAGCACTGCTTGAATTTCGAAATCATGGAATCGGTCAAGGTTCGGAATCCCGGGATTGCAAACCCTACTAGGTAGGTATATCATTTTAATAAGAGACAAATTGAGTTACGCTAACGGCGATAAAATAAATCTTCGTTTCTTCAAGTCTCCAGCGATTTCTCGGAAAATATAATCTTTCTTTACTTTATAGCTCAAATTTCAAAGAGAAGTCATTAAAAAGTAGACTTTTGAGTGAGTCCGTAACAGTCTACTACACTTAAGGGAGGTTTTTCGAAAAACCCGCAAATTTCATTGGTTTCAGTTTTATGTTCGTATTCAAAAAAAAAATATTACTTTATCTAACTACTATTTTAATGGTAAATAATCTTCAATATATAATAATAATTTAATTTTTTAATAATAATAATTTACAGAAATTCACAACCACACAAACACACACACACACGATAATTATCATAATTGCTTAAGAAATTTTAGGATAATTACCATACTTATCGTAAAATTTAACGAGGTTGCTGACGACATGTTGCCAGTGTGGACCCGGCATTAGAACCCACATTTATCGCAATATCGGTGAGACATTCATTTGTAACACGCCATACCCATCTGTGGTATTGTTGAATTTTGTCAAGTATTCCAAATGTAAACAGGAATTATTGAATTCAGTTTTAAAGCCATGTACCTACATAATGATATATCGATATAAATAAAAATTTAAATAAATCAATTACATATCGATTCATATTATAGGTATACCGATATTATTTGACAATAACCACAGGAAATACTTTCCATGCAGTGGAAAAAATATTTAATCCAACACTCGTACAGTATGTTTACGTGAGGTGCACTGAAATTTCTAATATACTAAAGGATAGCCTTATATTAAATATTGATTGTATTTCATTTCATTGCAATTCGTTGATCAAACTCATTTTCTAATGTCAATTTTGCAAGTTACTTTTAATTGCATCAGTATTCACTCATTTTCTATTAAACTAATAATAGAGTAATAATATAATATAGGGATTTATAATAATTAAATAGGCATTCTGGTCGAACCGTCGCGCCTCGACTGGCAAAGCAAAACCGCTTTAGTTTAACGTGTAAATTATAACAAGCTAAAGCGGGATTACACTATTCAAATAATAACAGTACCTACCTATTCGAAGCTTTTACATGTTTTAAAATAGCAGCATTATGGCTTAGATTAAAAGCTTATTATGAATGACTTTTATAAACAGTTTTCACACTCACATGATTAAAAATAACTGATTATATATCTGAGTAAAAATCATTCATTTATTTTTATTTCTCTTACTCATTTTGATAAACGTGTGTGTTGTGTATTGATATTTTCTAAGGCATATCCTTTATAGTATGTATCATTGGAGTACCGCTTAATCAATAAGATAATCAAGTACGTGGTAACGAAAAACTAAGAATTGAGAAGAGTGGAGATGGCTAGGACTGCTAAGAAGAGATTTTCAACAAGCAGTAGATCGATAGTGCACAAGATGATGATGATAATGAAATGATAAATACGTTACGAATTCCAACTGTGTGATACTTACTTTTTAAGTTAACAAAATATGTATTTACTTAAGAGTGATTGATAAATGAAGATGAGCTTTTTTGAAATACTTGAGTAAAAGCTTGACTACATTGTAAATAAACATAACGTCTGTCAACAAAATCTCAAAAACATCAACAGAACTCTCGGCGTAACTGAATCTCAATTGAGTTCAACAAATAATATGACACGAAGATAAATGAACGGTGGGACGTGTTTATTGATTTATTAAGCAAAAATAATATAAATGTACCTACTTCAAATCTAAACTCGACTTTGAGATAGGTATGAATATATTAATTTTAAAAGTTACCTAAACACATAAATAATTTTACCTACCTACCGCAACTGTGCCTACTATAATATTGTTAAAAATTGATGTATTAATTATTATATATTATTATGTAGTATGTAGGTATGACAGAATGTTATGGTTTGTTTTTCACGAGAGGGTCGCGAAGTCTTGTCTGGGGGTAACCACTCTAAATTGTAATATGATAGATGGAAAAAAATATAGAATATGAATTAAATATTACAATAAGATAAAAAATATATTTATTATATTCGGTATCCGCAAGAAAGGTCGGTCGGTAGGTCAAAGTTTAGTGATGACCGGGAAGTGGAAGAAGTAAATATGTTTGAATCCCAATCAGTCCATTTTTTATAGTATTATGAATATATATAAAATAGTCTTTTGCGATAGATGTGATCACGAAGAGGCGCTACACGTGGCTTGAATATTATGTTACTTCGGACACTAGCGCCCAACGGATTCTGTTGTCGTGGATGACCAGTAAACACCCTGCAGCGATGCAAATTAAATATTTTGATGACGGCAAAGACGCCAAGGAAACAATGCCACGTTTCTCTTGCAGTATGCTCCGTAGCTGGGATGTAAATGGCGAAGTAGATGGTAATTTAATTTCAAACAAAATATTTTTATAACGCCAAGTAGGTACATAGTGTTCCAATTAAAGGTTTATCAAAATCTATTAAACTCCTGTTCATTTCCATCGTTTACGATGTTTTCCCTCTCAATTTGGAATAGGAATACAACAATAATATTATTAATGGCATGCACCATTAATTGTTAAAATGCCCACAAGTTGGCCGTAAGAAATAGTGATTGGATTCACAAATTGCCGATGTAAATTAAAATCATTGAATTATAAAAAGTTTGAACACAGACTTCACTAGAAAAAAATCAAGTAAGTACCTACTTTGTTTTTTGAGAATTAGCGAATATTCCAAATCCAATAACTTCAGAAATGATTACTAATTATTTGTCATAAATTTACGTTATTATTTAAATGAGCCAAGTTGATTTTAAGTGATTCTTTGAAGTATTTAATTACTCAACAACTTGTTAATGTCGACCACCCGCGTCGGTCCAATCAATAATATCGCTTTTAACTTAATTGATTGGCATTATTATTCATTCGATCAATAAAAAGAAAGTTACCGGCGCGGCTACAGTTTTATTGCAATTACTGGCAATTTAACCAGCTTTTCTTAAGAATATACATACAGATATTCTGGAATACGTTTTGATAATAAATAAGCTCAATATTGTACATTAATTGGTGTTTATTTTTTTAAACAGTCGGTGGATAAATGTATACCTACCATCAATAATGAAAGAGTCATACAGCAAGTGCATGCGTGCATCCGTGTTTTTTAAAGTTATTAAAATACTATGATGGTTAAGAACGTTATAGAAATAAAAACTTAAAAGTGTAGCAAAGTAAAATTGGATTTTTCCACCGTAAATTCATATTACAACACTGATCACGTCACGTTTAAATCCCTCGGAATGAGATATCGGAAAAATGTCATTGAGGTATCGTCTCTTAACATACGACGCGCAGGTTTCCCTGCTGGAATACAAACCAATTTAAAATCTTTCATATTACGTTCAAAAACAGACTATCATTGGTGAAGTTTTTCTATTTGATTGACTAGCAACTTAATAAGATTTATGTTGGTATATTTATTGATGCACTACTTCAGATAACGATACAAGATAAGCAGCAAAATAAGATTACAGGAAGACGCATTAATTTATTGTCTGAAGAACGTGTGTCAATAGTAGATAGGTACTACATACACCACTTTATATACTAAGATGAATAAATCGGAGAGTAAAACAAACATAATAAACTTTTATTTAGAATAAGTGAACTTGAAAAAGAAGAAATAACAGTAATTAGGCTGCGAAAGATATAGTGAAAATAATCACTCAAAATATACTCGTAGAGAACGGGTTGTGCAGCCCTCTATTGCTACTGAAGCATTAAGAAGGCTTTAACACTGTCAAGTAGAGCGTGCGATTTCATTTTTTTCTATTAATTCGAGATTATAGCATGAACCGGAAAGAAACCTAGTGAGCGACATCTCGGCGTCTTAAGGAAACAAACGAAATTACAATTATGTAATGCGT
Source organism: Rhyacophila brunnea (assembly GCF_057557595.1). Lineage (NCBI taxonomy): Eukaryota > Metazoa > Arthropoda > Insecta > Trichoptera > Rhyacophilidae > Rhyacophila > Rhyacophila brunnea. Next base: position 40,042,767 of record NW_028232752.1, read on the forward strand.
AGATTGCTACTATCAGTAAAATAATATTATTTTTCTAACTCTATATGTAGGTGCCCACCTATATATTTATAGGACCAGCAACGACGATATCTCAGAGTCCCAGGTGATAAATCTTGTGCTTCGTAAAAACGTTACCAGAGATAGCTGAAAGTCTGGCGAGTAAATGTGTAAAGGAGCTCAGTGCAGCAATTTTCTTACCTATTGAAAATTCATATCCTGGTCTATGTATGGCGGATATAAAAATGTTGTTCACGGTGAAATGTAATTTCATGAGGTCTTGGGCGCTCGTGCGTGCTATTGCAGCGCGTCTGCCTCTGTACGACGAGAATGGGCGATTTATATCGCTTTACCGGTACTGCACGGACTGCTGCTGAGTATAAAATAAAATCAAATACGAGCGTTTTATTTCAAAATCAAACGTGAATAGGTATTAAAAATTTAAATATAAGCTTCAATTATTGCGGCACTAAGTTGATATTTACTTATTGAGAGATTATTATGAAATTTGAAGGAAAATAGATTATGTAATATCTGGGTGCAGAATTACTTCAAAACATATTAAGTATATATACATACATACTTGTAGTTTAATATTGCAGTGAATTCATTTAAAACTAATACTACACTTGTTTCATTTACATATTGGTACATATCAAGTACCCATACTAATATAATCTTCACCTTTCTTGTTTTTAATGGTGTTAACAGTCAATTTATTGAGGAACGACGTTGTAGTAATTAAAATAGAACACAGTTTATATAATACGTATTTCAGATTATTTAATAAATATCAGGACCGGTTTCGTCCGCATCAAACAAACGTCAGGGAACAATTTCCGACGAAAGCGGACGAAAACGGCTATGATATTTATTATACAATCCGAAATAAATAAGTACTTACCTAGGTAATTGTGTTTTATTGAAATTACTTAATAATAATGAATTCAAGTGCATAGGTAACTAAACCGAGTGGATTTATCAGGCACTTTTCATGAAAGGTTTTATGTAATATGATGATATTTAAGTACATATCATTCACTTGTGTATTTTTTTCCTAACAAATAAGTACCTAAGTGATGTGAAAACTGCTCCAAACTTTAATATACGTACCGCCTATAACTCATTTTCTAACATACGAATTATCTTACCATACATCCCATTACAATAGTGACGTCCCGTGGGAGTAGGCAGGTCATGCGTTGCATAGGGGCGTAGGTACATTATAAAGGGCGGCGAATGAAGGAACTAATCAAATATTACATAAATGACTTAACAATTTTGCAGATAATTTTAAACTAAAAATGAAAGGGAATGGCATTCTAAGTCTGTTTAGCGCGGCACTTTGCCTACGGACGTCACTGTATTTCAAAGATGTGATGTAATTACAACATTTTTTACTCTATTATAAATGTTTTAAGTTGATGTACTTTTGAGAATTCTCACAGAACTAGATTGGGAATCACTGATCTAGATTCTAAGTAGTGGTTTATCACGAAACATAATCCATTTTAGTGAAAATAGTGAAAGGCAATCTAGTCAGTCCATCAATGTTGTCTCTTAGTATAGCATGGGTACCTACTACTAACTACTACCTAGTACTCAGCAGATAATACGTCAGTAAAATGAAGGAAACAATACAGCATGTAAAACACAGCAGAAGTTGTAAAACGTACAAAAGAATAGTTTGGTCGTCCTCGTTGTGTAAAGGAGCTGTCTTATACGGCAGTTTACTTCCATCGTGGTAATAATTCTAACATGACAAATCTAACCATCACACTGTTCATTTGTGCAAGTTTGCTTCCCAACGGACCGGACCGACAGTCAAGTCGTGATGGACAAAACCGTATTCTTGAACACTAAACAGAAGTAAAAACACGTAATAGTAGTGCGGCATGGGCGCCAGGTCCATTCTCACGTCTCGATGTTCCCAGTTCTCCCAGAGAAATCATTTACAATGTGACAGCTTTGAGAACGCGAGAGGAGAAAATTGTTACTTGTCTCTCTAGCGAAACACTGGCGCTGTAGGGTAACTACGTGAAATGTATAAAATATTTTAAAAACTAAAATAGATAATACTTATTCGCGAAGATAATATTATTATAGTCACCAATCAATCGTCGTGTGTAACAATTAGATAATATACGTCATATATTTGGGACCAATTCGAAAACAATATTCTAAATACATATCTTCCTTTCGTGCCATCCCCTACCGCCATCGGGGCGATCTTTGTAGTTCGGTGGAGCTGCACTCTAAACAGTCACGGAGATTCTTAGGCCATGAAATAACGAGTCGGCAACTGCTTCGTTTACCGTCGATCTTTTCTTGAATAACAAAGTTCGGAATGTTGCACTTTTATCCTATCAGAAGTTACATAGATCTTCTCCGTCTATTGCCATTCGTGTCGGCAAGTCCACATCTGTCTTACAGTCTTCGTAATTTTGAGGATACGTATATATATACAGACACATCTTGTAAGTTTGAACTCTACAAGATATCGGATGGTTTAGCATCCATACATCTATGTCAGATTGGGGATTTGGGAAATAATCTGATAATTAAAGGTAAATTAATTACCATGCTCGATCTTGTGCTGTGCATATGGATCTCTATAGAGTGGATGTTGTATTAACAGACATTTTACGAGAAATCGTTATTAGCCATACGCTTAACCCAATTAATCTTTTTATCAAATACACATAGAAAAATACCACATCCATTTTTTGAACAGCCGTGAGTTTGAATCCGTGACCCATGGCTTGCTTTTAGATTTTTAATTAAATATATTATGTAGTATTGCTATGATTATTTTTAAAAATCATGTGAATTTGAATTTGAAAAAGGAAAAGAAAATATGTCAATGAATATATTATTATTGTTACTAATAGAACATACGTTGAAGTGCCCACCACCACCCGTCATATATGCACAGCCGTGGATATGCACGGCCGCTTTCTATATAAACAGAACATTAAATGGACGCATGTTGGATTTATAAGACAAATTATATTTTGATCGGCATGCGTCATTTGCACCCGCGAACCGCAATCCGCGCATCGCCTAGCCACGATCGTTTTAGACCATGCCTCAATTGAGGTATAAGCTTTAACGTAAGTCCCTATTATATGTGATCAATCGGACACAATAAATACTAAAATAATGTTTGAACTCTGAATAATCAAACCATACTTACAATAATGTATTTACAATGTTGTTTTTGTTGACACAGTCTTGCTAATACCGTGGCAACCGAAATAGCTATTGACTATTGATAAAATAAATAATCGGTAGAATTTAATATAATTTATATTATAGTGTTCTATAGAAACCTTTCATGGAAATAAAAAAAAACATATTTTTATGTCTTCGATAATTATAACAAATCATTAAATGAATAGAAACGTTGTAGATAAGACTAATATTTATTTACCCACAGTAAAAACTGACAAAACCATTGTGGTCTAAAAGCCCAAATAATTCCATTTTTATCTAACATATCATTGGTATATTACTGCCCATGAATAATATCGGAGCATTATTCTTTAGTATAGGCAATCTATTACCATCATTTTTATCGTAATTTGCCAGTAAAAGGCTTCCACATAAGAAGGATAATGTATTCCGTTTCACAGATAACACTGACGACTAAGCCAATGAATTGGAAACATTTTTTGTATAAATCTTTGGAAACATATCGATATCATTATGATATTTTTACAAAAGAATTCATTTCAACATTTTGCATAATACTAATAAAGAGAAAATACATTAAAGATCACATTTTGTGGCCATTTTTATATCAATATGTAATATTAAACTGACATATTGTATCAAACGTATCACATCAGCGCAACTCTAATTTTAAATTGCATGATGTGTAGAAAGGTGTGACTGAAAAATAGTATTTAATGTAGGTAATATGTAATTAAAGATTAAGTATATACTATTTTTAATTCAAAGTCGCTAAGATGACATTTTCATAATTTATTTTTTATCGCTAAAAAACACGCATACTTTAACCTTTAACCTCATAGTATCTCGTTAGACGTGAAGTAGTACATGTAACCCGAGTATATTATGCATTTATATTTTTTTTTCTCAATAAATATATGATACACAGCGTTTATAAAAATTTAGTATATTTTTCATTGAAAATACATAATTCAGAATTTTGATAAAATATTAAAATAAAAATTATTGGCAAGTGCAAGTACCTATGTGAAAAGTAAAATTTGGAAATATACTACACATTTAGGAAAATATCTAACTGTTTAAAAAAAAAATGAATCCGATGGATGAGGGTTCGTACATCGCCAGGAACCGGAAGGAATATTATTTCTTATGGGTATATTTCTGAAATATTCGAAATACGTATTAAAAATGATATAATTTCTAATATTTTAGAGATTGACCCATTACATACGAGTACATTAGATAATTTTGTATTATCCTACATATCGTGGTAGGTATTACAGCATGTCTGTCATAATGAAAATAAAAAAAAAATATGTAGATTTGGAACTAAACCAATGAAAAATGAAGTTTGTTCTTAGGCAAATTCTTTTATACTTTACGTTACTATTTACTACAGCACTATCGTAATTTCCAAGATAATAAAATAAAACAATATTATGTGGTACTAGTTCCAGTTATTTTAATATTAGTCAGGACCGGTTTTTTCTAATTCAAAGGGACATTGTAAACTGGTCGACGAGTACTACATAATTATTGTTTAATTTTATTAATACAACGTAGTTATTTTCACCAAGCACTGACAGTTAGCACCGCAAAGGAAAATAATTTTGAAGAAGATACGGACTACAGACTTTCCTAATCACCACTTCTTAGCACAATCTGCATGGTTTGTTTAGAAAACAATATATTATTACAAAGTACCAACGTATTAGTCTGTAACTAAATACTTATAAAGGTGTCTTCATAAATCACTGAGTTTCATTTAAACCTTCAATTGCTCGTAAATCATCTGAACTTAATATTATCTCCCGATTAATATCATTATAATAATCCACTATCTAGTATATTATTCGATACATTGTATTCATTGATATAGTCTCTTGGTACAGATACGTATTACAACAAACCGCGATGTTACGACAAAAATGATTGATGGTGATTTTAACAACTCGACTATTTCCCAGGCTCCGGGTTCGTTTAATTGCTACACCAACTTTTATGGCCATTTGTGAATCGTGAGTACATAACGATGCGATTTTACGAGCGCAAAACTCCTGAGCCTGCCAAGTCTGAATATATTATATTTTCATACAAATCTACTCGCAGAATGTAGATCAACAAAGTTAAAGTAGACTTTTGTAGGCCCATTGCCATATTTTATTTCAATGAATTCTAGATAATCTAGTCTTACCGCACTGTGCTTAAAATTTTGATTAAAACTATCCGTGTATAAGTTATATTGCCCTCTTAAAATAGATTAAGTTACAGTAAGTACGAGTACATATGCGCGATTCAGAGATAAATAGCTATACAGTTTTTGACATAAAAATGCTCATATTGTAAAACGATAGAACAAGATTATGTTAGGTTAGGTTGTAATAATTTTAGTTTAACGCAATATATACTTAGTATCTAGGTAGAGGTACTTAATTCAATAATGCTCACCACTAGTTTCGCCCACTAAAAAATAAATTTCCAAATGCTATTTATTATCTATTATTTTCCAATGGTTCTTTGAATAACCGTGAAAACATTATTATTTTTGGTGAGCAATTTTCTAAAACTGAAGAACACAAACGTATGTACCTACTTAATTCAATTAAGAAAATTATTATTCATTTTACGAGAGCTGAATAAATATTGTTTATTTTTCTTTCTCTAGTGCTCATTGTCTATGGAAAATAATAAATGGAGAATAGCAGCATGTCTTCCATTTCTTTATGCAAAAATATCCATGAAATGAAGGAGGTGACATGAAGGCCATAGTGAAAGGTTTAAACCAGTAATCAGTAATATACGTACACTGAAGTGCCACATACCTACTTATAATATGTACTTATTTTTCAGTCAAAGCATAAAAAACCATTCTTACATGTTTGTATGTGAATTTGCAATCTCCACATTTTTTTTCGTGTTACAACTTTTCAATACTGAAAAACACGTAGTAGGTACCTACCAGATATCGCGCAAATGTGTATGTATATTTGAAACTATAGCCATAAACAAAAGAGCTCCGGGACTTTTCTTTACTATTTATAGAACAAATTGAAATGATGAGTTACGTGTTTGTTCATCTAATTTAGAGCCACGTTTTGACATATTTTTTTCTCAAAATAATTATATTCTTCTCACTATAAAAATCATTGTGTATCTACTACATTATCTAGTTATGTATATTATGTGTTGATAAAACAATATTATTTTACTGCTTCCTATGTATAAGGTACCTACCAAGATTCTTTCTTATATATTTTAATAAAGTATATAATTTTTTGGGGGATTTTTATTTTGTGTCACAAGCAAATTCCCTTCCCCAGTTTGCCATTAGGTAAACAGGTTTGGTTGACACAGGCTGAACCACCTACGTGCCACCTATTCGTATGCGTTCCATCGGTTGCCGATCACTGGTTTAGCCAATGGTATAGTTAACTTTATATGCATCATCGATTACACTCATGATTTTTTGTTGGGCAGGGGGAGCTATTTATTTAGTTTAGTTAGGACATATAAATACGGATAGCACTGCGCTCTTCTTAGACTAAAAGAAAATGAATAGTTTTCAATCACAATCGCAAAAAATCGATGAGTACTAAATGATTTTTAAAGTATTTTAAGGTAATCTCGTTCCTAGCAATCAAAATTCTTTTATGTATCAATCATTTTTCAATATGTTATAGCAGTCATAGCCCGAAAAAATATTACTACATCTTCATTTGGTAGCAATGTCCCTGACTCGAAAATTACTGCCTGATTCGTTATTCTATGATTAACTGTATTTTCTTACGAGTGCTTTCGCATTAAATTTTAATAGACACCGCAGAAGACATCACGAGAATACTACGCGCTCATAGCAATCATCATAAACAGTTTTACTATCAACAATATAATAACGTAAGTATTAAGTATTCGAAAAGAACAAGCAATTAAAACTTCAATGACTCGTACTTTCAGTACCGATGAACATTTAATTGATAACACTGCTCAAATGTGACTTCAGTATGCGGTTTTAAATAATGTTTTAAGAAAGGCAATAATAAATTGAGAGATTTTACCCAAAAACTACTGTATTTTGCGATCGACACTGGTTATATTATATAATTTATTGTTAATCCCATTATAAAAACAAACAAGAACAAAACAAGAAAAAGGTAACAAGTGTAATTATTTAAAAGCGAGTAAGGGCCTTTGTACAAAAAAAATAATTTCGTTGCAGAAAAGGGGCACTTGTGAAATTTGTGAAAATTTTTAAAACATGTTGGCAGCGGACAAAGAGGCCCAAATAAATATTTTGGAAGATCACAATAAGCGTAAAATGGACCCTCGCAAATCAAAAGATGAAGATAAAGCTATTCATAAATGCATATATAGGAAAAAGGTAACATGTGACTTAAAACCTCTTAAAATTCAAAAAATGACAAATTATAAAAAAAATTAAAATTGCATTTCAATCTAGAGGAACTAGGTCACACGTGTTAGTAAGTAATAACCTCTCCACGATTTTTTTCACTCCAAAAACACTTAAAATGCGTTTTTCACAAAACTAAATTTATGCACAAGTGCCCTTTTGCTTTTGGGGCGACGATAATATATGTATATTATATCTGAGGTTATAATAATGTATATTCAATATTAAATGTTACATTCTCAAACCTTGTGAATTATTCATTGAATAAAAGAAATGGATTATATAAGTGTGTTCCAATATTAATTAAAATATTCCTTATCACTTTGCATACCTACCTAAATGTTTTGCTAAATTTTCAAGCGTTTCCGCCTTGGTAGTTTTGAGGATTAGGTATTTGTACTTTAATAAGTACCTAATAACTAGCACAAAAAGGCACCAGCGTGTGTTAACCATCTTGCTAACCAAACTAAATTTATAGTACTTATTGTAGTATAATAATTTTGAATCGGTCGAGATCTCACGAGTTGCGTGGATAAAACGGCCGCAGAAACGTAGTTATCGAGTCTAGTTTTCTCCTCACCCGTCTTGCCAAGGGTCCTACCAAAAATCAAAGCTGAAATAATATTCTCCGGGAATTTCTTGTCTAGATACATTGCTATAATGTGGCACTATGTTTATTTCGTTTTATGTGATTCTAATGTACCTAACACTTTTTTTGGACACCATTACCCAGTGGTAAGCGATCTACCTTTCCGAATACAAAGACGTGGTTTTACGTTAAAAAAATCTTCTGCGATTTTTCCTTTAAAGTCGATTAATTATTTACTCACACATATTTTTCGTCATCTTTCAATGTTACTGATTTAATAAATAAAACGTTCGTAGTTAGTTGGTTAATAAAGATGCTTTACTAACTGTCATGTCACTGTGATGGATGATGATATTTTCAATATTATATCTACTGCGGACATAGTCGTTGTCAAATGCAATAAAACGAATAAAGATCAGCTGTGAATAATTTATGTAACGCTGGATTTCTCTTTGTAGCTCGGATCAAGAATACCTTTGCAGGGTCAAAGAATCGCGAATTGCTTTGCGAACGGTCTCGGATAACGGTGAAATAGCTTTCATACGTATCTCTACTATTCAACACAATATATTATTATTATAATGGCGTAGCTACCGATAGCTTTGGTTTGGCTAAACAGGTAGATAATTTAAATAAAGTTCATTGATAAACACAAACATCACAGAATTTGAAGACATAGAATAATGAAGAATGTTACATTATTAAATCTTACCTAGTATTCAGCCTAAAAATATACTAATTTAACATTGGTAAATATTTTATTTCTAAATCTTTATCCTACGAAATTGGACAAGATGAAAAAAACAGTATATATCTATGGCTTTCATTTTTTTACTGATTTATCAATAACGTCACCCACCTTAATGTTACTACTATAATAATTATTATATATATGCCTATCTATGAATATGACTAATATAAATTAACTTTGTAATAACTTCCATATTGGTGCTCTTAGATTTATGTGACAGCAAAACTGAGCTAAAAGTTTTTGCATTGCTGTAAAATTGCCTGAAAGATTTCTTTACATAATGAAGCATCATACTTGTTTAGATTAAAAATAACATTACGACGTAGGTATTCAAATAATGAACCTTAACAAAACATTATCGTTATTTACAACCAAATGCTAACAAGGCAGAGAAAAATATTTTTTCTGTACGTAGTTACGGTTAAAAAATCTGAAATAATCGTAGTGAAGTGTTATAATTTTTTTTCGACCATGTCCGACCCTAATAGGATCATATGGGCCTCCACAGGGTAGAGGTTTGTATTAACAGATTTTGTTACGAGAAATGGATGTCAGCCACTTGCTCAACCTATCAGGTCCATACCCTGACTCACACACAAATTGAAAAACAATAATGTGTACTTGCCAGACCCAGGATTCGAACCTGAGACCCACGGCGTGATAGTTCAACGCTTAAGCCGCGCGTTTTATAAAAGGTTTATAATGTCTAATTTAACAAGTAGGTATAATCCTTATAAGTACGATAGTAATTATTTGTTGTATATTATAATGTACAACTGTCTATGTATTTTTTCCGCGCTCTAAAAGGATACACGCTCAGAGCAGCCAACTGAAAATTACTTGTCAGAACCACACCACATTCGACATTTTTTGTGATATACAAAATGAAGTCATTTCCGATTTTGACTCCACGAGCAATGTCGATTATAAGGGTACAGTAGTTTAAATGCTCTTATCTACTGAATAAAGAATAAACCAACAACCGAAGCAGCGAGTTTAACAAATCATTTATTGTGATCGTGCATCAGCGCATTAAGTTTATTTGAAATTTTTATTTGCTTCGACTAGCCTGCGGGGCCTCTTGAGGATTATTCAAAACGTATTATGGGATCCAAAACAGCTAATTTAAATTCATAAAAAAATGTCGTAACCCATAATTATTAATACTTACATACATAAATCGACACTGGTGCTATGCGTAAATAATCATCTCTCACATTTATTACGATGGCATTATGACGTATAATGTAGTAATGATCGCTGTGTCCGATTCTCTTCAATAATTAGAAAAACTGCAGTTTTCATGACAATTCCGTACCTTAATTATGCCTTATGGGATGAAACGGAAGAATGCAATTTTCGCGGACATTGCTCACTTTGTTGAAGTGGCGATTGGTTGAGTTCCAGTCGTGAAAACGTGCATAATGATTATAGCGAAACGTCTAACTAAAGTCTAAACTCAAACGGATTCCTTGGGATTCATCTAAGAATGGACATGATTGCAATACATTTATATATCGACAATTCGGTACAAGAGATGGAGAGCACCCTCGTACACCACCAAAATTACGCTTATACCGTTTAATAAAATATTTTGAATTCAATAAAGTGTTTTAAACTACATAGAAGGAGTTATTGTTAAGCGATATTTCGTGACAACTCTACTAAATTTCATATAAATTATAACAATGCACATTTTATCTTCCTCTCAATCTTCACATGTAGGTATCCATGTACCTAATGTGTGACAAGGTTTATTATTTGGCAGGAATGGCGATGCAATATAACAATATATTATTATCTACATACCGTAGCTGATTTGATAATTTATGTTATTCAACACATTTTAGTTACATGTATCTACGTAACTCATAACTTTGGGTTGGATAACCGTATTTACAAAGAGGTGTTATAGTTTGTTTCATTTTAAAGCTTATTTGCATTGGTGATCCACCTAGATCGATTTTAGTTTTAAAAGTAGGTAGCTACATGCCCCTCAATACAATGGTATCAGTATTTAGTACGAAGCAGACTTGAGAGTGGGTATATTGTTTGGGCACCGCATCAGTTGAAATATGGCCTTATGGTGGAGAGGGTTCAGAAGTAATTCTTGAGACTTCTTTACTTGCGGTTGTATGGATACTATCCGTGGCTTTATCCAACTGCCTTTCTCTTAGGCATGCTTACATACTGCAGTCTGCAATTTAGAAGAAATCTTTATTTAGCTATGTATTTTTTTCGACTTATACGAGGTATAAGTAAGAACTCTGCCATTCTGGGCAGTGTTGACCTGTGTGTCCCTGATAACTATCTTAGAAATAGATGACATCAGTTGTTTATTCTCCCAAGGTGCCTGCCACTGGTAATGCCAATTGAGAGGGCGATAACTATGTTCAACGAAATTGCTTCGGGTGTTGATATATTCCACCTACGTGAGGATGAGTATAGGTGGACGTTGTTTTATAAATTCTTAAAATAGGGTCTGCTTAACTCATCCGGTGTACTTCCTTATACCTATCTAATTTATATTTTTTGTATGTACATATTTCTACTGTTTAATAGCATAATATCTATCTCTATACTGATCTATCTATTTTTTTATGTAGTACTGTTTTATATTTCTTTGTTTCTAAATGTCATGTTGTGAGCGTCTTAAACTTATAATTTGTAATGTCCACAATATGTTAAAAATAAATAAATTTAAATTGAAATTGAAAAATGGTTATAAGTTATAATATTCTCAGATGTAGAGTATTTAATTCGATTAAGTACTAAATTAATCACTTTTGAAATGCAACATACAACTTCGAAATCAATGATTTTTGTTATCTTTAATAATATGCATTCATATTTTCTGAAGGTCAAGTTGATACTATATTAATATTATCAGATTATCACTGTTCATGTTCGGTCAATGGAATACTGACTAGAATAAAATTCATTCATACATACTTATAATAGAGATAACAGATGTTATGAAAGTTATCAAAGGTTATCATGATCAATGTCACGAAATTATAACATTCGGTCATTGAGTAAAGAAGTCATTCAAACGTAGGTATATTATGTTTAATGTACGTTGATAACAATAATTATTAAGAAAACTTGTGTAAAATGTTAAAAATAACCATATCAGTTACTTTACAATTTACTATAATACTTAAGACTAGCTGACCAGTACAGCTACATATAAGATCAAATGTGATGTGCTGTGGGACTTGCTATTATTGTAAGTGAATTTAAATTTACATAAAATTACAATATCATTATCATATTATATAATAAACTTTTTCTTCTGATCATCAAGTAAGACACAAGATTTGTGAATGTGACATTCTATATATTGAACATATATTAAATTGAAAACATCTCATGCATATAGCCACTAGAAAAATCTTATTTTGAAAAAATACGACATCGCATTTCTAGTCGGTATAAGCATGGGATGTTTCCAATGTATTATGTATTTATAGGTACTTAATCGTATGTATTAATACATCACTATCGAAAACTAATTTCTAAAATTTTAATAAAGTTTATAAAAATTAAACTTGACCACTCGGCAAGCAGTAATAAGTGACAGTAGTTGCTTGATTAATTTGTTTTAAAAATCGTCTGTCACCGCGAATTCAATTGGAATAAGGAATTTCAAAATTAAAATTGAGCATGAAAGTGTTACATATAAATATATAGGTATCTCAAAATACCCTCTATCTATACTCTATCTATAGTCTATGATAAAAATATAAATGATATTTATAGCAAAACACTGATTTCATTGGCTAACTACTTAGGTGGGTAGGTAGGTACAGTATGGTTTTTTCTGTAGGTATACTACTTAGAAGCCATTGTTAAATAAAATTTGAAATAGAATATTTTTTTAATTAATTTAATTTATTTTAATTATATTAATTTAATTTAATTTTAATTAATACAGGCCAGCCAGATTTATAAGTAATACATTTAGAAATAGGTAGCGTTTAATGAATGAAGACAAATAATCTTTTACTTTACCTCTCTGTACATATGGAGTTTTGTGGGACAACCAATAAAATGCAGTATCTTCAAAATGTATGGAAACTTACCTGCAAAAAAAGAAAACATAAAATTAGTGCATAGGTACAATATTACACAATAGATATTGGTGGCAGTTATGGAATTGAATGAAGGTCAGAAGTGGATCGACCATAACTGATAGTTATGATGAAAATATTAGGTATATACTATACTCGTACAATGCCAAAAGGAGGAAAGTTGCGACGTGAAATTGAGGTAGATCCCAAATAAATGTGAAAAACTAAAAGGGATTTAAGTCACCAAATGATGTACTGCCTTTATTATTTTTCCAATGAGTAGTCAACAAAATATTAAAAAATGGCTGAGTACACTCATGTAACATTTTCAACAAAAAAAAATAGAACGGATCCTTCGCATATGATATACGCTCATGGTTACAGATATTATCATGGTAGTTAGAACAGATAACAAAATCTCACAATGTTTCTGCTTATCTCCTTTACCTAGATACCACAGATATGCTGTGGTATTATAATATTATAGTATCTTTAATGTCTTGACCGTTAAACCTTCAACGAGCGGCGATCACGGCTTTATGCTTCAATGAATATGGAGGTGAAGAATGAGAAAAGGTTAACCACAAAAATCGGGACAGTCAAGGGAGAAAGGGACCTCAATGGCCCAAAGCATTCCGTGGTAAGAAATATTTTGTCAGACCTGTTTTACAGATTGTAGGTAAAGTACCTACCTACATTTATTATTATACTATATCCTACCTACACCGAGATAATGGTATGACCGAATGCGAATTTAAATGAATTTACTCGATTAGACATAACTGTTTCGACATAATATTTTAACATAAGACGAAAGTTGAAAAACTAAGAATCTGAGATGATATTAGTTAGGATAGTAGGAATTAAAATATTCAATGAGAAAATAAAGCTTTGCAAATACTTTCTTTGGTAAAATTACATTATGATTAAACGATAGTTATAGTATATTATTATTATAATAAATTCCACTTTTTTCATAAGAAAGCTATTTTTTGATTAAACCAGGATTTTTTCTAGGACCAGTTTATTTTTACAGTGTTGCTCATGAATATTGTGAAATCTAGTTGTATGCACCTAATTTGAGGAAGAGAAAGAAAAGAAATTGATAATATTTGAATATTAATAACCGTTAATCTAATCTACTTTTACAATTAATATGGACTGTAAAACAACTGTAAGTATTGTAAATTATGAATTAAGACTGTTATGAGGTAAATTCATTCAGAATATTTTTTTGTTTGAGAAATGAATTTTAAAAAGATTCCAGTTTAATCAGGAAATGTAAAGTTAAAATATTTTCAATTCAACATTTTAATAGTGAGTGGTTTCATTAGGTATATTTACAAAATAAGAAAACTACTATTCTGATAAATTTAATCAATACTACTTATTAAGATTTTGATTTTGATAATGTAGAAACCAATATTCGCTAGCAAGATAATGATGAAATAGTTCTGAAAAATATTTAAACTAAAATTAGTGTTACTTTTCGCTAGCTAAAAGCGATTGTATATGTAATAAAAATAGGTAATAATATTTAAGACAATGCATATAATATATTGTCAATAATTAATTACTTTAAATAATTATGCTCAGGGAAAACAATTAAGAAACATAATAATCTCAAGGCCTGAATTTACGCTCTTTATAACGAACATGAGAATGATAAATAAAATTGATTTTAGTACACACGCTCATGTGTGCTCATTCTATTGATTAAAGTTAACATTTTGTATATAGGTATTACGTAACTTTTAGAGACAGGGTTGATTTTGTGAACCTAGTCACATCTATACAAGATACCTACGTTATTTATTAAATTTCGTGTATAGTTTAGCACACAAGGTACATTGCCGAAACCAGCCCTAATTACCACCAAACTTCATACCACTGGCCGCCATCTCGGTATATATAAAATGTTTAACTGTAAATTAGTTTTCAGCACCATAAAATAATGTCCAAACATAAAATCAGAAGATAATTTATTATAGACATGTGACATTTTGGCAGACTTCTCGCTATTTTATCGACATCCAATTGCAAAATAAGTATCAAGGTTTACTAAGAAATTGCAAACTGAAAATCAATCAAATCAAATGATAATAATTAGAAAAAAACATTTTTGCCGCCATCTTTGTAATGATGCTTACCATTACTGCCATCTTGTTTTATTTGTCATAGAGATTATTTTAAAAATTTAAACTGTCTTAAAAACCCTTTAAATTAACCACAAGATACTTTGATGATTTAATGTACCTACTCACCTAAAATGAATCTCCGTGTCAAATAATACTAATATTTTGACATTTCCAATTTGTACCAACTGTTTATATAATAAATTCAATGTATTCGATGTATTCAACACACGCAATATTATCTCATCATCATCATCAGGGGCGTAACAACCCGGTATGGGTCCTGGCCTTCTCCAACAGCTCCCTCCACCTGTCCCTATCCAGTGTGGCCGCTTTCCAATGTGGTACCCCCAGAATACGGCAGTCACTGGCAGCCAGTGTTGCCATATTTTTCTATGCTGATTATAGTACAAAGGCGTAAAAAGTATTTCTAAAAAATATATAGTACAGGAACATTTTTCGTCTTGAATCCTTTAAAATTATAATATTTTGGTATATTTGGCGTAAAATTATAGTATTTTACATTTTTCGAAAAATTAAAATTGTAGTATTGTACTGTAGTTATATTACGGTTGGCATCACTACTGGCAGCTCCATCCAACCAGCGAATCTTTGGCCTCCCTCTTCTTCTACGTCCTATTGGATTGCTGGACATCACTCTCTTTGCCGGTTCATTGTTATCTACAATAACGCAAATTAGTAGATAATCTACGCAATATTATCTACTAATTTGTATTTTCCCCCTGATATGGTCTATTCTACGAGGCGGAGTGTAGCTAAAATAAATTCACAGATTCCAATGGTTAATGTACGAATTTTTCTCGAAATGTTAACTCATTCCTTCCATCCATCGTTATATGCACTTATTTAGGAAAATATGATTTCATATTGATAGATATTCTAATATTCAATTACGTTAGGTTAGGTTAGGTTGCGGTATCGCAATACCTAATTTAGTCTTTTAACTCTTGATGTTTTAAAAAATAAACTTCAAAATTATTTAGGTTATTTTTATTTTAAATATGTATACGAATCCTCCCGATATAAGAAACTGCCGAACTGCTCGAAAAAATAAATCCTAATGTCATAATATGGTTTATTCCTTCTTGAATTTTCTTGAAAAGAAAAAAAAACAAAAGAAACACCGAAAAATTCTCATTTTTTCTTCGCATTGAAAACAAAAGAAAATCGCAATCCGCCATTTTGACATAGAAGGACATTCGATTATTTAAAAAAAAAACAAAAAAAGCTATATTTTATAGTTGTCAATGCAATGCCTGTAGTTTCACAAAAAGAAATAGAATTATTGTTTCAGGAAAAAAATATTGGCGTAGGTAGCACCTGTGACGTGACATAGGTACCTAGTTCAGACCGACATATTAAGGAAACAAATTATACAATAATTGATTTTTTATAAGCATTGGCACATACATACGTTTGAAACTCAATGCATGTCAAAGAGATCGCGCGTCGCTATTTCCGATGAAACAGTAAAAAAGAGCAAAGATTTAATTTGTATTCTATACTAGGTGCGTATTAACGTAATAAAATTGGACTGTCTGCGTGTCTGTCCTTTACCGTTTGTTCCGTTCAACTTAACTATTGGATTAATAATAGTGACCTACAACTTATAAACTACATTGTTGGTACTAGTTTGGTGGATTTTCATATTCTTCTGCTGCTCATTATTGGAACACGAATACAACTTTTAACTCATACAACCATTTAGTTTATTCGATTATAACTACCAAGCATTTTTTTAGCATGTTCGATCATAATATTATGGGCCTCCATAGAATGGAAATTGTATTAACAGATTTAACTAAACATTACGAGACCTTAATATATATAAACGAGAGATCAATTGGGATAACTTATAGAGTACATTAATGGTAGCAACATGATTGCGGTTCATCTTCGTTGGTGCTCCAAACAATATGGGATCCTCATACTACCATTATTCTAAAAATCACTGCTACTTTTAATAGCTTGCTGTTAATGATGCTATCAATCTGAAAGCTTCAACGATGAAACCAGTCCAAATTCGATACCCCATGATTCCAAAGCTACAAGATAAATACCCTTCAAATGAGGGCGTTAAGGAAAAGGGCTCAAAGCATCGGTGGAGTAGTGAGGTGTGATACCGTGTAAAGGAGCGCGCGCCTGTATCACGACGTTGTTAAAACACACTTGAAAAAATCCAATCCCTACAAAATCCATCACAAGAAGGTAAAGTGGTCAGATACAGATAGCAGTGGTAATATGGGGCGGTGAGAGGGACGCGCGTCTATATAAAACCGTAGCCTATTGAAAAAAATCAGATTCCGTGTAATTATTCTTCTGTATATTTATTTCACGCAAAGGAAGTCGCGGGCTATCGCAAGTAAATAATAAAACGAATGCATTTTAAAATTCTGTCCTGCCAATATTTAAAATAAATACATTATACCTATCTACTCATTGGACAAGTTTTTTATACACTGGCGCCTGTCCCTATTAAGATTTTATTGCAACATAGGTATTATGGGTATGAAATCAAATATTTAAATATCAGAATGACCTATTTACATAATATGCAACCTGTTTCTTAAAAAAAAACACTTTGTTTCCAGCATATTCTTTTCTTTACACTACAACGGGCTATGAACCCATGAGTGAAAAAGTAGTGTTAGTAATATAAGAGAAACAATCACAAATACCACAGAATATATTATTGTGACCTCGCTGTGAATCGAACCCGGAGCTCACTGATGAAAGGCCAGCGTCTACGCACTGAACTATAGAGGGCCGACTTGGCTCAGGGTTGGACTTGATGGCTTACATATCAGTGTTGTCATTTATAAATCTTGCCTCAAATTCTACGGTTAAGTAAAGTTATTACGCTAAAAAGTTCGCGACCTAGAACATAAACATTAATTAATTGGAACATATTTATTCACAATAAAATAAATGTATTATTAGGACTACAGTGTGGTATGTTTGTTGCGTTTCTAATTATTAGAAAGGTGTCGATATACAATTCAAATTTAACCTAAGAAGTATATGTAAATGTGTATTTTTATTACTTACGTAACATAATGTACTTATTACAATTTGAAACCTCTGTGAATGAATAATTCATCTGTGTGAAATAGAAATACGGAATGAAGATATAGTGGTTGGATTATGATTTTTATTCTTCAAAGCAATGCAAGTTTAGACGATTGGATCTACCTCCCTTCACTACTGCACCGCGAATACCACTGATATCTGACCACTTTTCCCAATCACGGTGAATTGTTTCAAGTGCGTTATTTGACAACGTTCGAATGTCATAGCGCACCCTCCTATCCGTAGTTCACCTCACCAATCCACCGGTGCTATAAGACCACTCTATCTACTCGCGGTACTGTGTAAAGCTGGAATATACCGCCGCATGCGACATGATAACAATAAAATATTGCAATTTGCGATAGTGGATTATATCCATTAGTAGGTAGGTAGGTATATAACATAATTTTCTTTCTTAGTTTACCCCCCCCCCCCCCCCTAGAACGTTCCGCTTATAGGAAACGGTAGCGCAGGTACGTATACGTGTAACTAATTAGATCAAAACTTACAAAACTGTTTTATGGGTAGGTTGTTTTTCACAACGTTTCTGGATCTCAGCAGATGCCATTTTACCTTGAACCTTGGTGATAGCTACTAGAACAATACAATATTTCCGTGAAGGGTAGAAGCAAGTTGTGAAAACTATATTTTAGTAAGATATTAATAATTTCAAGAACCATAGAAGCACACTATATGATAACATATTTATAATAAGTATATATTTATATGTGGCTATACAATATAGGCACCTACATAAAATTTACAGTTTTAAATATCGCCAACAATTAATATGTATTGTTGTCGCATTCGACAAAAAAACTATCAAATACCGACAACAAAACCTATGTGTTTGAAAAAAGCTCACAGCAAGTGAATCGAGTGAAGTTCAAATCGGTGGCAGAATATAATATGCGGGATTATCACAAGTTGGTCTTTGTCAGGTGATATTTTTTGTCAGGCGGTTTAATTGAATGCCACCCAAAAATGTTTTCCGATACAAAACGATCGCGGGTGAATGAATACATAAATAGAGAAACGAGATAATCGACATTCCGTCGCGAAGCGGTTATTTCCAGTGGCTCGCTGAGAGAAAAAAGGAACAAAATTAAGGTACCTACTCTGTAACTGGTATAATATTATATTATACTATCCTGCTTGATACTATGACAGTGATTTGTTATCGAATTTTGTAGTTGCTACAGTGTATTCTTCTCTCTCCTTATTCGCCCGACGTTTCGGGCTTATTGCAGAGGGCATGCTCAAAACAGAATGTAGCAAAGTAAGCTGTTTGGTTTGTTAGGTATACGAATGCGGACGCTGATCATCATGAGTCGAAAAATTTCTGGGTTCGCTACTGATAGCGAACTTTGCTGAGAGTGCATGCGATGGTCACTTGCCGGATCGGAAATTGGATTTTACGGAAGAAACGGAAGGAACCTCTGACGTTTTCAAATGTTCACCGTCGTCCATATTATAATAATATATTGTCGGACCTCCTGTTTAAGTACAAATATCGAAACCGCTTGCTTTATCAAGCGCGAAAATTTTCTTTCAATTAAAAACAAGTATTTTTTCATTAGTTTCACATTTAAAATAAATTCTCTTAAAATTAAAATTTAAGTAGGTACTTACAATTTCAGTGGAAAATAAAATAATACAAAATATACAGAACCTACTTCATTTGCATAATTTAATATAACCATATTGTAATCTAATTCAAGATAATGATGAAAAAAGTAGGTATATAAGTATAATAGTAATGGTATTTTTAAATAGGTAATATACCTATCTTCCATAAAATTTATTTTATTGAATGTCCTTTCGTGGTGTGAACGTCTTAAATTAATTATTTCTGATGTCCAAAATATGCGAGAAATATTTGTAGGTACATTAGAGATTAAAAATGGATGAACGACTTAAGTTACCAAATTATTAAAAACATTCTTGAAGATCACTTTAATGGTATCAATCATCATTATTCTTTACGGAAATCCATTGGGTATTTAAATTAAAGAATATAGATTAACATAATAGATACTGGGTAAATACTTATTCTACCGATCAATACCGATTTCAGAAGGTAAGGTCAGGACAATATCAACGGATATAAAAAATACATTGTCACAATTATATATGCAAAATATTAGATACCAAAGTTTATTCTATTAATTATTAATTTATTAAACACGATAAAATTAAATAAAACGTAGGCACCTACTTAATATCTTATAAAAATTTTATTATAAAAAGTCATATAAATTGAGTTTATAACAGTACAACAATTTAAATAAAATAACAATATATAATATAAATAATTTACCCCACCACTAAAATATATCAAGACCGCCTCTGTCAATGATGATGTCTCCTATTCGGTCCACATACATACCTCCCGTTTTACAACAAAAGAGAACAAACTTTTGTCGATAAGTGTTTGAATTTTCAATTAAGTAAATCCGTTAATTGGATACGTCCTTTTATTATTTTCCGAAACAAAAAGGTAATAAACGACCGACAGAATACTTGAGTATGCGATAAAAGCTACATAGTGATATCAATGGGATGTTTTGTAACGGCAGACAATCTAGTTCGGTATAGAATCAAAAGAGAAAATAGGCCCATGAATTCCACTGGCGATTGCTACTTTTGTTGAGGCGGAATGTGACTTTTTAGAGGTGATCTTTAGTGAGTTATGTGGTAACCTGTCAATACCTTTATTAGCTACTGACAGAAGCGAAGTATTTGATTAGAATAAATACGCCCAAGAACAGCAAACGAAAGAGCAAACTATTATTGTAGAATAATATATTATTTAGTTACCCATGTATAATATTATAGAAGTCTAGTATTCTACACCTATAAAGTAATATAAAGTGCCGCTGTCTAAAATGTTATTCTCATTTTTTTGTGTAGGTATAATCGTGACATATTAAATATTTGTATTTCTACGGATACGTGTAAAAGATATAGCCGTTCACACATGCAAATAAAATCTTTAAGGTTCAATTATACACACCCACGACTACAGGCCGCAGGCGACAAAATCTTTATCCACATGGTATCTACTCTGAGAACATGCCTTTCCTAAGCAACACATGATTTGCCTACCCGCACGGGATGTCACTGTACTTACTAGTTACAGTATATATCATTGCCTCCCTAATTGCAGGGTGCTAATGAAGCTTTAGCTGATAGGAGTGAAAATTTCAATAAGTATTATATTATGATTATTTTAACTGTCTAACTTAAGTTTGATTAATAATATATTACAATTCGAAACAATTACCACGACTAGTGCAAATCGATTTATTAACCAATATATTATTTACACAAAAACAACTAGCGCTCGACTTTCGAGAAATGAGAATGATTTAAACTTTCAATGAAAAAATAATAGTTTTACACTAAAAACAAATTTATCATATTATACAGTTTTTTTTTGAAGCAATTGAGCTCTTCTCTGAATGGAAGGCTATTCTGCTTTACAATGGTTTACAAAAGTATACATACACTTTTATTTTATACAGTTATTATGGTGAGTTATTTAGTTGTATTTATATGCTAGGTACCTATATATCTAGTATCTACTACCTACTTGGTGTTAGAAGTGTGTAATATTATTATTATATATTTTTTCGCTTTTATAATCGTTCAATACAGTCTTCACCATTGGCTAGTAGTATACATAAATAATCATAATATACCTATCAATAGCGTGCTATTATTATGCACATTGATTCCACGGCCGAATTATAAATATATATTTACAGATAGCTATAAATACCACAATCCGATACATTGGGCGCACCGAAACGTCACACGGGGATAGAATAAATAGGCGGCGGATAGCCCGTCAACCGGTCAACTGGATGAGCGATTCAGACAAGCCCAGCGAGCAACTGACTCGATTGCCGAGAATAAATTATTATCGTTCTCTTCTAGGCTCGAGTTACTCGCACAAAATAAACAGTGATTTTATTTTTTATTTACTCTAAATGAAATAATGTAGATGCACCAGAAGCTTGCCGGCAAACATATTGAGTTTCATATGGATTTTGAAATAACAATGCTAAAATGTAATATCTCAGTGTCGTAGTAATGCTAGATCAAGCGAAATATGTACCCACAAAACATGAGGATAGATGACAATCCGACGCTATCACCTTGGATTTCGATAATAAATTATATTATCATATTTGCACGACAGTTGTAAGCGTTAGTACTCGTTTTTCTCTTTCATAAAATAGGGTATTAACCTTAACAATGTACTGTCCACACATGAGTAACTCATGGACACTCGGAGTGAATCTGTGCAATCTATACAGCGTAAAAAAGAACGTTAAGTTATGTGTTCTGTGTCCTAGAGCAGTGCTCCGCAACCGGTGTGCCGCGAGACGATGCTAGATGTACCACGGTGCAATAGCCAAATTTTCGTACATGGCTGGTAATATATTTGAGCATCTGCATGAACTTAATAAAACAATGCAAGGTCAGAATGAAAATATATTGACGTGCTCTGATAAATTAGAAGTCAAAAATAAAATGGAAGAAGGAGTAAAGACAAGGATCTCTACAAATGTTCCAAAGGAACTACCAAACCACCATTGAAAACAAGCAATTAATTTTGGATTCGTCTCAAAAACATTTAACTTTGCTGCAAAAGATATTCATCAATATTTTCATACAATAAATGGATTCGAAACCCTTTTGCAACCAATGCCGAAAATTCTATAGAAGCGAATTTGTTGAATTGATAAACGACGGGACGCTAAAACTGAAGTTCGCCGATGTTCCATTGGCTATTTTTCTGGATTTCGGTTAATAAAAAATATCTTCGGATTTCCGACAAGGCTATCCCACTTTCGAGTCAAAAAGTCTCCTGCGCCGCTATTTTACTACGCTAGTAAGTATTAATATTTTAAAACATGTGATTGTAGGACACAATTTATTATTATTTTATCAATACTCGACAAATAATTATTCCTAACCCGACAACTAACCATAATTATATAAATATAATATAACCATACAAAAAATCGCTAACAATAAAATCAATACCATTAATTTTACCTCGAACACTATTTGAAAAACGCTATTTTAGAGTATCACACTGTATTTAACCTTAGCAATAGGTAGGGGGGCCCGCCAAAGATCTTGGGCTGGGGTCCCCCTTCAGGATGTGGAGTCCATGTTTTGGTGTATAAATTGTTTTACGTGTGGTGTGCCGCAGAATCCTGGGAAGACCTTTGGTGTGCCATGGGTTGGAAAAAGTTGCAGAGCACTGTCCTAGAGAACCAACCAAAAAAAAAACACTACATTTTCATCATAAAACATAATATCATCTCTTGATAATAGCGTCTGCAACGAACCCGAAACGTCGAGTAAAGTAGGAAGAAGGACACACGGTGGAAACCCAAAAATCTACTATTATAATAATGTATTGCCGAATCGGCTGTCACTACGATGCTATTCATTGTTGTTGCTAGGGTAAGGTAGGCTAAGCATTAGTAGGATTATAGTAATTTGTCAAGGAATTATTTACGATTACGATAACACAATTGCCGTATCATAGTGCCGTAAAAAGTTGCTCGTTTACGGACTCCTAATAATACCACTACCCTCATCATTAACTGACATTATTTGTTTGACTATTGGTAAAATGATAGTGACAGCCGTAATAGTAATTGACTTAAACGCGATTTTTGTAGAATTTATTTTAGGTGTAATTATTGATGACTGTTAAATAATAAACTATTAAATAAAAAAAAATTAAATACTTGTGACTGCGCATATAATAATTTAAATATTTAACAAATTAATATTTAGATACGCTTCGGTGCGAGCGAAGCAGCAGATAACGGGACAGGTGTAATTTAGTTCCTAACTTATCCTACGAACAACATTAAAAATAATGGTCAATATTCTCGTTTTACTCGGGAAAAATCCGCGCTATGAGAAATGATACGACCCTGTGCGACAATCATTATATCCAGCAGGGGGCTATGTGTCCCTGGGCAATTTTATTTTTAATAATTCAAAAATACAGCTGTGATTTAAAAAAATCGATTTAATTTATAATGTGTCGATACTGAATCAGCTTGAACAGCAAACTGTGTTGCTATCCTTTCTATGTTGATTATAGTACAAAAGGGTAAAAACTATAGTAGGTATTTCTGAAAAAACCATAGTACAGGATCATTTTTCGTCTCAAATCCTTCTAAATTGTAGTACTTTTGGCATATTTACATAATAATTATAGTATTTTACATTTTTTGCGGACACAAAATTATAGTATTGTACTATAATTATAGTACTATTGACAGCACTGACAGCAATTCAGATTGTAGGTACGTATGTATCTAATAGGTATATACTTACAAAATAAATAATGATATATTGCGTCCAAGTTGTGGGTTGTGGTAGGTATAATACGGACCATATTCAATGAAAAATATTATGAAGATATCTATCCTTCGCTCTGTGTTATAGGGGAAGATTCACTTTAATGCAAAAAGCGTACCCACCAAACGTCTAATAAACTAAACAAAATATGGTTGTATAATGTTTGAGGCTTTCACGGTTGTTTTTTATCGTAGTATATTCTTGGGTTTTCACCGTGTCTCCTTCTTCCTTCTTTACTCGACGTTTCGGGCTCGTTGCAGAGGCCATTATCAAGAGATATGTTTTATGATGAAATGTGGTGTAGGTATGTGTAGGTATTCACATACCTACACCACATTTCATCATAAAACATATCTCTTGATAATGGCCTCTGCAACGAGCCCGAAACGTCGAGTAAAGAAGGAAGAAGGAGACACGGTGAAAACCCAAGAATATACTACGATAAAATATGGTTGTTTTGAAATAGCTTTATTTCCGAGAATAACATCTAAATTTTATTGTGACTTTGATTCACTCATCAAATATTCAGATGTTGTAAAACGCGACGTCAAACCAAATACCTACCTACCAAGTTATCGTGAAAATATTAATTAAAGAAATCCGGTAATCACAGTTTGTTTACCTATATAACGTAATAATACTAAACCATTTTTATAACTATTTCGTTGTATGATTTACTTAGAAAATAACTAGGTCTTCTAATGTCCTGGACTATTTACATGAAAAAGATACATCCACGTAAAATCTGACAGAAGCGTCATTCATGCTATGATTGCTGTCTGGGTGTCTTTCTTGTCTTACATTTTCATGTTTTTGATCTTGTATCTAATTATAATAGTAAATTTTTAATTCACACAAAAATGACTGAAATTCTCTAAGCTTATAACTTGAAAAAAGCATAACAATGAATATTCTTCCCGACAAGAAGTTTACAACCGAAATAGATCTATTTTTGTGGAATTTAATATCACTATACTATTGTCATCAAAGCTTCTCCATCAGCATCGTATTAAGCAAACTATCAATATAATATTTTTATTTATACAATACTTATTTGCTTTTGAATCTCATTAAAATTTATTAAATATACTTACATACATTTACAATCAAGTTTGGTCCGGCGGGGAGGCTGATAAAGATCGAATACGTACTTTACAACACGATTGTACAAATAACTTAACAGCTGCGTCTGTACATTGTCAGTTAATATCGTTTTATGTTTCCAAAAACGATTTCATCTCACGGAAATTAAATTCAAATCGCCATTTAGTTTCTTTAACGTTATAATAAATAAGAAAATAATATGAAAGATAAGAATCACAAAGCGATCCTAAAAACCAGTGGGAAATACCGGTAGGCAGTAAGTAATCTGTTAACTTGCACAATCTTTTAAGTTATAATTATTTATTCATTTATGTATTATAAAAATACTTAATAAGCACCTAAGTAGGATATACTAAGTAATTAGATACAGAAGTTGATTTTTAAATGCGATATGTGATTTGATTCTCGATATAGCACCGATTGAATGATTAAAAAATGTTTTCACACCTTTCACACATTTCACACATTTCAGCAGTGCAATCATTTGGTAACTTATAAGTGATAATACTGTTTAATACATTATTAATTAAACTTGCGTGGTGATAGTAATATCAGGTAGTTAATACAATTTATATACATAATGAGATAATACCAAATAAATGGTAATTTAATTAAGAGTAAATAAGTAGTAAGAGAGTCCTGCTCAGAAGATTATTCCACCTAGTATAGTTACAGCAACCGATAATCACATTTACTATCTTATATCTAAACAAACATAGTACCTAGATATAATTATTAAAAGGGTGACAGTTACATTCAAATCTAAAGGGCTATTTTCCCCATTCCGAATATGCAAGATGAGCGAGAGGGATTCTTGGAGGTGGCATGTGTTATCTATGCCTTAGACCAGTGGTGCAAAACCTATAATGGATCGCAGTGGGTAAAAGGGGTGAAAAATCATGATATATGATTATACTAGACGAGACATAAATTTTATTATTTTAAATTTAATAGTTACTTATCAGCTACTCAAGTCACTCTCCACTCTGCATTACGTACATATTATGTATTTACGCGATAGAACTTAGTATATAGGAAATTAGAATGTTGTCGTATGCAATGAAAAATTTGGTGACGAAGTGGGTACTTGTTATTTTGGGCCACACGCAGCTCACGGGCCGCAGTTTGTGCATCACTGCCGTAGACTGAGGTGCAAATTATGATCAAAGGCGAAGAAACCTATTAGACGGCGTAATACAAAAATATACATACATTCTTTCATCGAGCTATCTGCTATATAATACGCAAGAAGACTGACGAGAGAGAGAAATTCGTTTTTTTGTATTTTTATCAATTATAGTCACCTATGTGTCCGAGGTGTTCCATATTATGTAGTCAATAAATACTAGTACCTACATACGTAAATAGTTATGTATGTGTTATAATAGTATCTACCTACTATTTTAGAATGATTTATTTGTACGTATGTCTAAAATACCCGTTTCAATGATGGAAATATTAAGTATATTATACAGTAGGTACCAGTGGCGAAAGGTGCGCGAAGGAGGTACTGTCAAGATAGTTTGCTGTTTTGACCGCGAGACTAGCTTTTTATTTTTACAAACATGACTTTCTTGTATGCACTAGCTACACGGTCCGTTTGGCTGAAATACCCACAGCCTCAGGTCACGCGATAGTATAGTACTGGTTTTAATATTGTGTGCGTATTTTTACAATACATTGTGTAACAGTATGAATGTGTAAAATGTTCGAAAACATTTGGAGCCTTTACTAATTATTGTATTGTGGCATAGCTGGTTACGAATTAGTGCAAAGTACGTGACCGGGCGGTCTGGTAATGCAAGTGGATAATCATTTTGTAATACATACCTGCAGATAGATATCGTTGGGAAATTGTAGTATATTAAATTTGTAGAATTATACATATATATTTTCTTAAATAATAGCATAGTACATAATAGTCTTCGCCACTGTTAGATAAAGTTACCAACACTTTTTTGATGTGTAAAAAACCCCTTATGTATCAAAATAGATATAACGAAAACCATACAATACCTATAATGAAACAATATAATTTATAGGTAGTTAGGTACTCGACCGTTTATAGCTGCATAATCTTAGTCCATACAGATTAACGCCAACAAAAATAACAACACAAAACCGCTTAGTAATACTTTCTCGTTATAGCAGAACGAAACGAATTAATATAAGTCAATACAAATTAGTCTTGCACGAGTGTGAATACAATAACTAATAATATTAATTGTTAAGCACGGTTTACGGTCACGAGGATCCGTACTAACAATACCAACTCATGAAAAAAATCGATAATACCCGTAGTGTCAGCAAGATTAATTACCTACAGTCAAATAGTATGGCCTCGGTGATCAGATCACTGATCAGGTATCAAATAACGTAACTAAAACAAATAGAAAGTTGGAAAACAAACAAACTTTACATTTTGTATAGTGATGTATTTTAACACCTCGCGCGAACAGGTTGATGTAACATTATACGCCATACCGTACCGGTGGTTATAATTTTATTTCATGATAATGTTACATGCTAAATTATAAATGTATGCATAAAGGTTAATTTGCTAGAATGAATAAGCACCTACAAATTAGTATCCATTCTTTTCAATAAAACAACATACAGATGTTATGTATATTTCAGTAAATTAACTTTTAAACGAAGCCGTGAATTTTTTCTCAGAACATTATTATGTCCAACGTTGTAAAAGTATGCCACAATAATATGCCAGACAAGGTAAGAAAATAAGTTAAATGGCAGAAAGAAGTTACCTATATTTTATTTAAATTAACAAAATTAAACCAAGAAACTAGAGTATCACAAAAATAAATTATACCTATTATTATCAATTACTAATATTATTCTTTTCACAAGAATAATGTTTGAAGAAGAATTTATTGTTTTACAACTAATAAATAAGTTATAATATCTAATAATTATTATGTGACCAAATTTTGTGCCTGATTGAATTTGGTCATTAAAAATAGTATTGCGTGTAAATCATATTTATGTTAATGTTAAGAGTGAATGTACCTACCTACCTACTTATATGTATGTACAAAATACCAGCATGTTGAGTTTCAAGCAAATCTGATGAAATCAACAAGCTTTTTATGTCGCAGGTTTTAAGCTATATGTGGTATCTATAAACGCTCGAGTTAACATCATGCGCCTGATGTGAATTTCGCAAACTAGATGCTTATTCAAAAATACTAGACCTGGCAAGAAAAGCACATAACTTTTGCCTGCGCTGGGTTTAGTTGTTTTATATGGTAGCAGTTAGATGAAGGGACGATTATAATTATTGTCATATTGTGTATAGAGAATACTAATATCATTTATTTAATTGTGTCTGTGTCATTGGACGACCTTTGCCAAGTCATCTTATCATCATGACATAATATGTTAAGTAAATCAATGTGCATACCTTACTACTAGTATAAAAAATGTTGATAAAATAATGTGTTTTATTTCTCTCTGCCAAAATATCGTGGACTACCTCTACACCACACAATCCTTTTTCTGGACCTACTAACCGGACATAATTGCGTATCAACTAGGTATTTGGCACCAACACTGTCAACTAAACGTGTTGCCCTACGTCCTACGACTATGAAGATACCAACAAGTCGCAGTATTTGACTACATCGATACAGCTTCTTGTTAAACTGGTTAGTGGATAATAAATAATTATAGAAACAAAAGTACTTACCTATGAGAAAAGAATTGATTAAATTTACAGAAAAAACATATTGATTACCTTAGTCTATTACCTACATTAATATCGAACATACCTCACATTCGTGTAGCGAGAAAAAATCTTAGTTGTACATATATGTATTGTGTACCTACGTAGGTACCTTTTGTTCTTACTATAACCATAGCGTGTATCTACTGACATTAGTTCAGAAGAGGTATTCATCGAACAGTGAACCTATAAGTTTCAGCTGATAATATTGGGGTATTTACCTAAACTTTACATAGCAGCCTAACTAGAATAATAATATAATTATTATAAAGCCAATGTAAAACAGACAGTCATTGTCAATACTGACCAACTCTATTCAACGTTGCGTACCAAAATTCAGAACGACCTGACGTACCCACCTACCTTTTTAGTTACCTATTTAGAATAATAGAAATATAATTTGTATCGGTATGAAAACAAAGTTTTTGCTGATTCTACAATATTTGCACTGTTTGTTTAAAGCTACTACGATCGAACTATAAGTAAAGGTGAAATTCAAAAAGCGAAATTTAGGCTCAGTCGGCACTCGGTATTCTCTGAAACATAGATATCTGCTCCATCTATGACCAGTCCACGACACTAGGGTAGTAAGGTATCATATTTATTTTTATAATCTATTATCATATCATATTTAAAAAAAAGGGGGAAGGATGAAAATGGGGGAGTAAATAATTTTATTTCTACGGACTAAAATATTGTACAGAAATACGAGTACATATCAATATTAATAACTCAATTGCTGATTTAACAAAAATTCTCTCAGTCAATACATTATATGGAGTCTACCACGAAACTCTAGTTTAAGCAAGTGAACAATATTTTTTTTTTCTATAAATTAATGCATCAATTCAGTTTTAAAGTTGAATAAGTCCATTAAAGGCTTACTGGGTAAGTAGGTACTACCGTAATTTAAATATTAACTCTGTCGTTAAAAAATCATTTAAGACATTGACTAACTTCCCGCATAACACATTTTCCTCGGTTTCGTACGAAATGGAAAACATGACACCCGTCAACAAAATCGTTTGACATTTTTTTGATAAACAGTTTGTAGTGAGTAAACGTCAGGTTAGGTGATTAATCTGTCTTGAAAAAACAACATTTTGGAGTCCCACGTGAACGATATTCAAGTGCCTAAGTGAAAATGCTGTGTGTTGAACTAAAAAGTGAATTAATGACGCCGCTTATTGAATGTGACACATTCGAGAACATAAAATCTCGTTTCGATATAGAATTTGAACATCTACAAGATATGATCGAATCAAATTTATAATTCAGTCAATGGCGGATAATCAGTTTTCTCTTACGTAAGAAATGTAGAAAAAAACTAAGTGATCAATTCATTAGATTCCTGATACATACATGTTTTAATACCTAATTGCTTCGTAGATATATAGATTGGTGCAAGATTATTAATTATAAATATACAAAAATAATATAACGACTATATATTCGGTAAAATAGATGTAAATCTCTCTTTTTCGTATGCTCTTGGAAGGGAAACTGGAAAGTTGTAGTCATAGAGAAAAAAAATAACGAAATCGTTGGCTCTCAAAACATTGAACTAGAATTCACGTTAGAATAGGAATACATTCACTACAACAATTACGAATGTAAGATAGACCTGGAATGACACGCGGATTAAAAGATAAATTAATTAGAGATGAAACAATTTCATTGTTTAATAATAAAGAATGATATTTTCACTGGTTTACTATTGTACGATATCGAAGTAATAAGAACTTTAGTTATTGACTTGGCATTCGCTTGATAAAATTATATTTTACAAAATGATAATATAAATTATATTAAATAAACCTACAAGTTGGTTTATTCGTAAACAGATATTTCGATTGTCACTCCAGTTTCAAACACTACAATAATGCACGATTGTCTGCGTACCTATTTAACTCGTGTAAAGAGACGTGATCCTCTTTTTCAAACATCCATCAACTGTCTTTCTACGAGGATTCGCAGTTAACACGATTACAGAAATCGAGGAAAAAATATTCAGAATAATACCTTAATACTTAGGTAATAATTAGTATTTTTGGAAACCGTTTTGACTTTATTAACTATCAATTGCGTATGGTGAGAATTTATGGAAGGAAGAAATATCAGTAGATTTTATAAAATATCAGTAGATTCAGTATATTGCCAAAAATATCATAAATATCAGTAGATCTACTTAAATTTCAGTAGACATGGCAACACTGGTTCCGTCGCCGTGGCCGCCCCTCCCTGCAAAAGTGATCTACGCGCTGAAGGTCTGGCATGACGGGAGGCGCGAGACTTGGCGATGGACCAAGGGAAGTGGTGCGAACTTGTGCTTACCCTATGTCCCAATGCTGGGGCGCGACAGGGTGAAATAAGAATACGTATATGACAATCTAAATAACTATCGTTTAATAAACCAACAATTAGAATTTAATAGAATTTATATATAAGTATTCATTATGTAACAAACACTTTGTTTTACGGATGTTATTCGCAAGGGTATAACCACTATAACCTGTATTGGTACTTTTCATGTTTCTAACTTTATCATAAGCCTATAAAATGAGTGTCATACTCATAAGTCATGACTCACAACAGTCATAATACGGTGAATAAATTATATATTTTTTTCGAGTAATGACAAAAATATTCTAATGTGTTTCAATCATAGATTTTTAATTGTATGTAGTATGTAGGGGGCCTTCTTAAAAGAGCCTGAACATATTTGAGTGTGCTCAAAAAAATCTGTAGCCAACAGATAAATACAGATGAATATTGTTAATAAACAAACTCCACCTACTTTGCAATATGGCTCATTGTGAAATGAGCCCTACCTACAGTGCGATGGAGGTGATTATTTCATATTGCATATTCACAAGCATTTTAACTAATAAGGTAACGCGCCCAATGTAATATTGTAACTTGTCAAGAAAGCATATTGGTATATTCTGATCAAAAGTTGCGATTTCAAAGACATCTGAATGAGTTGCAAGTAAATATAATATGTACCTACTACCTATACTTATTAAACAAATTTGTAGGTAAGAAAACATTCAAACGTTCATTAGAATCATTTATCTGTAACTTCTGTCTTAATTAAATAGAAAAACAATGCGATTTTTTACTTAATCCGTGGAGCATTGGCGACTTTGCAAAAGTAGAAACATCAAAGAGAACGGAAAGGGTTCATTTTACACTTCCAACAAAGACTGGTTTAAATATTTAATTAATGGAAGGTTCGTCACATAGTATAAAGGCTTAACTTACTGAAAAAGTTTTCTAATGGACATGGGGGGGTGGGAGGCAAACAAGGGTTGCGGACATAATATAAGGGAGGTCTAACAAGAGGCATATAAGTGGGTGGGGTAATAGATGTACCTTTTAACCGTGCTATTTATTTGGCTTGGATAAATTATCGAATTACTCTTTAGTCTTTATGTAGATATCATTATTATTCTTCTAAATGGACTGTGACTTTACTCGCTTTTGATCTTTGCGCTATCCTAACGTGAATCGCACAGAATCATCGCATTTCGGACATTAATTCCATTACGCATTTTTTTCAAATATTACAATAAGCCACGACTAGAGCTTGCAATTTCTCGACTTTTTTCGCCTCTCGACATTTAGGTATTTGATTCTATTATATAGAATAATAGATATATAGAAAATTTCATTTGAAATTGTTTGAAATTTGAAAAAAATAACTTTTTCTCAATAATTCTCGAGAATTCTCGATTATAACCAATAATTAAGATGTCCCAAGTGCAGGGTTGGCGAACCTTTTTATGAAGGTACGCGTGCCAAAATTTCCCAAATATTATTTTTCGACTGTCTGACGTGCCGAACAGTTTTTCATGGGAGAAAAAATGAAAGAACAGTTTTTAATAACTCTATTAAAACGTTTAAAAATTTCAATTGAATTCTTGAGATACTATCTTTCACCATGTTTCTAGCCGAGGGCATATCTTTTATTCTTTGAATATTTTTATCCTTGTTTTCAAAATATGATTTGAAGAAATCGTCTGAGCATTTTAACCATGCTTATTTCATAATATTCCCCATCACTGAACGGTTTTGCATTTTTAGAAATTATGTTTGAGGCAAAAAACGAACAGCTGTTATTATGTGATGTTATGTGATTGAATATTTTTATTGATAAAACATAAAAATACGTATTGCTATACGCCATTATGTTGTTAGATGGTGTACCTATATCTATTTGTATTTTTGTGATTTTTTTAAAATTAATTAAGTAATTTAAAGGTGTTTTTGTCTAAAAAATAAAACTTAGTGGATCATCATTTTTAAAATAAAAGAAATGCACTTTTTTTTTAAATAAATCTGATCTTTGATCTGATTTAAATGATCTATGAAAATTCGCAACCAGTTTGGGTCACTTTTCTTCCGTACAAATAACGTAAATGTAACCAACACATATTGTGTATCCAATGACATTTTGTTACGAAGAATATAAATAAAATATATTATAAATTATGTAGTACCTTCGTGAATATATCAATACGTTCATTGCAGATGACAAAACGCATTCTGACGCGAACGTGGAATAATAAGGGGTCGCGAGCCAAAACGAAAATCCCCGGGCGGTCGTAATATAAACAAATAAGAAATTATGGGACATTTGCGGGCACTTCATGTTTTATTTTTCCAAATAGCCACGGGTTCGCAGAATGATTCCAGAAGTAGTGGACAGAAACAAAATAAATATGTACTACTTATAATAATATGTTCTATCCTTTTCATCGATTTATGCAGCAAGTACCTACCTACCTAATCTGGTGACATCTAATTGCTTGAAATGTAAAATTATGAAAAACAGGGGCCTTGTGTGTTATTCAAGGGACGTAACTATTCGACCAGCGCATCTGTTCTATACACAG
This sequence comes from Rhyacophila brunnea, assembly GCF_057557595.1. Lineage (NCBI taxonomy): Eukaryota > Metazoa > Arthropoda > Insecta > Trichoptera > Rhyacophilidae > Rhyacophila > Rhyacophila brunnea. Next base: position 40,077,151 of record NW_028232752.1, read on the forward strand.
TATTATATGGGTACCTATATATATTTATATTTTCTTGGAAAGTAGCAAATTGTTATTATTAGTTAATATTAATTTTGAGTTAGCATTGTCGATATACTGCTTAATCCATCTGTCTCTGGAGTGGACATGTCAATTTTTATGAAACATGTTTCGTTTGCATAACAAACATGATCAGTGGGTCTATTCTATACTTATCGACCGCTAAAGTGATAAAGCAGCAAGAGAGTTGCTGTTAAAATATAGCATTTATTGCAACAATTACAATCAACTTATTGTAATTGTTACAATAAGTGCTAATACTTTGATACAAACCTATCCTAATTTTGATAATGTTTATTACTTTATCACTTTAGCGTCGATAAGTATAGAAAAATATGTGTGTAGGTATAAGAGTGAGGGAAAAGTAAAAGCAAAATTATAAGAAAACTATATAAGAAAATAATAATACCTTGTTTGACCAGAATGAATTGAAAGACCGTGGTAGATATGTAATTATACAATAATATCTAGAAAGACAATAAAATGGATATACTATAGGTGTAACATGTTTTCATATAAATTATAATTGTCACCCTTTCTCGTGTCATTCACTCATATGGAAACACGGTGTAAGCGACAGCATCTACGCACAAAAGCACAGTCACAAACACAAAGTTATAATGTAAAGGCAACAGCACTAGGCTAGAGAGGCATCGCTAGAGCCTCAAATCATCAGTTTGGTAAATGGGAGAGGGCAGACATACAAATGCGCGATAATTGTATGAATATAAAGCAATTTAGAGTCCCAATCTTATTTTTAACAGAAACACTTTAATAACCATGGCGGTCACATTTTTTCCAATGAAATTTAAATAACTAATGACAGAGAATATCTACTACATATAGGTACATTTAATGTATGGCGAGATTGGTCGCAGAACCAAACTGGCATGGAGTGCCTTTGTGTGCCTGCCTGGATAGTATCTTGAAAGTAACCGCACATTGTGCATTAAACGTAGTGTTCAACTTACGAATGCTACCGATGCTCATGTATGCATGTGAAACATGAACCCGTAATATAAGAGAAATCCAAAAAATACGAGAACCGCAACGTGGCATGGAAAGGTGCATAATGTGCCACAATGGACCACAAAAGAAACCAATGTATAAGGAAGCAGACAGTGGTACCCGAGGGGTACTAAACAACCGGTGGATGTACGTCGCAGCGAATAATTATGATCTGAGAAAAATGGAGAGAGCTAGGGGAGGAGTTCATCCAGCAGCGGATTGGCGGAACACCCCCGGCTGACGATGATTACGATTTTTAGAAAAATTAAGTGTTACTTCTATTCTTGCACAAATTCTACCTAGTCAACGAGTTTTTTGTTAATAAATATAATATAATTATATGGACATCATATGCAAAAAATATACACGTAGGTATTATGACAATTGGTTTGATTGACAATTTAATTAGTGCGATCTTTGGCATTGAATTTCTTCAATCAATCTTATAAGTTAGTAATGCGTGTCGATATTCCTAGTCTACCATTTAGATTCGTGAGTCACGACCTCTTTTGACAAAAGGTGCTACCAGGCAAAGGGTTGGAGTTGGACATCCCAGATTTAGACTATTAATGGAAAATTCGTTATATTTAAGTTTTTGCAAGTCAAGGTAAACATTGGTGGGTTAATATTAATCCTCCACAACTGTTTCATTGTTAACATAATACCAATGACATTAATATGGACGAATCATCTGGAAAAGAAAATGACACTCACTTTATTGTCGGGTCTGCCGAATGGGATAATCTGTTCTAACGCCATTACAATAAAGGTGATATTGCTATAAATTCCTGATGCTTTTTGTTGGGTCTGCCGAATGGTTCGGTTCGAACGGGTTCGCTCAAATGAACATTGACATTAGAAACACTGCTATAACGCCATTACAAAATAAATTACAAAGCTATAAATTCCCGATGCGTGATATCGCATAATGGAAATTGATTAACGTCTACCTATACATGCGAATGCGCCAATTTACTTGCTAGCTACTGTATTGAGTGCATCGTCCATTAATAATGTCATTGCATAATACACATAAAACAACTTTAACCATTATGTGACCAGAATCCTTTTGCAAAACGGACTCCTCTGGATATGGCCCTGTCGGTCGCATTCTCGCGCGCAATGCCCAGACGGACGAGAATAACTTTTCGCGGGAAAATAAACGAACGAAAAAACCTGCGGCAAAAAATAATACAACGCCACTTGCACTTCACCACTTCCTGCCTGTCATCAGTGGCGTGCAGACATTTAAGGCAAAATAGGCAATACGATTATTAAAAAAAAAATTAGTAACATAAGTATATGAAATACAATATAATTTCGATCTTATTTACTATAGGTACCGCAAATACAGCGAACGAGTGAAGTTTTCAGTTACAATACCAGATAACCATAATTTTGGCAAACTGTACCTAGGTACAGGATACTTTCATCACAAATGCAAAATCTCAATAGTAAAGTGGACACGTGAGCAGAGATAAGTCAACTAGAACTAAGAGAATCTGTAATCACCCTTATTGGAATACAGGTAAAGTTTATTTGTAACTACCTAATACTTTCCTCCAAACCAACCGATCCGCACCATCACGAGGCCCTACGTTTGATGTAAAGCATCAGCAGTTGTTTACGTCCGGAAATGTCTCAGGAACCGATGCCCAAAACTGAGGTCACCGCGCACTCAATTATGCGTTGACTGAGTTTACTGAAATTTTCTAATAAAAGTGCCCATGGGAGAGAGGAACACGGAGAATTAACAAAAATAAATGATTCTAATTAATTTACATACCTAACGGACATACTACTATATAACATAGGCATTGTATCAATAATTAATGGCGGACAGCTATAAACGATAATTATTATAAGATTCTGAGTGCTGCTGGGTGCCGGCCGAGTGGCAGAGCTGAGTCGTGGACGAGGCTTCTGCTCGGTGGTGGAATCATTCGGATCACAATCCCAGTCATGAGGTTCCGAAGATGATGAAGAAGAATAATAACGAAAACTCATAATAACTAAATCCTTAACACACATCGGAAGTTAAAGTGCATACTATTATAATATTATGCATACTATGCAGATAAATCCGAAGCGTCCATGCGGTTTCCCCATCAAGTACCAAGTTACCGAGTTGAGAAAAGTGGGAGCAACGACCATTTCCGAACCCTACACCATACATAACTTTTTGCGTAGGTATACTTTAGTCTGATGTAGACGAATCATAAAAGAGACTACGTCTCTCATATTGTATGTACGGAAAAGATCTTAACAACTAGACTAATTAATTAATATCCGATAATTTTTAGAAATTAGGGAAAAAATAGTTAAAATTAATGTTAAATTAGTCACACAAACAGACCTCTTGATAGCTGGAGAAATTAAGATGTGGCACAACAATTTATATAATATTGAAAGAATACTGTGTGCACTATTCTGTGGGTAATAGAGGCACCTTGTTTAGTGTATTTGAACATCAGTACTAATAAAACTATCCACATATAACGCGGTTGAATAATATTGTACATATCTGGCTGTATTCAATTTCTGGGGGGACTTCGTTATCGCTAAAAGTGGAGGAGATAGGGCTTAAATGTTTACATTAGAGAATGCACACCACTGCTTGTCATCCGTAACTATTTGTGGTAAACCAAGTGCTGACGTTGATACTTTGTGGCATTGTTTTGCTTGGTTACCTCAACTTTGACATTGTTCATTATACATTTTAGTATTCATCTATGTTGGGCATTAAAGCAACAAGTAAAATAATGTGTAAGACTAGAAGTCATCATCATCATCATCATCATCATCATCATCAGCCTGAATCTATCCACTGCTGGATGAAGGCCTCTTCAAGTTGCTTCCACTTCTCTCGGTCCTGTGCATTGCGTTGCCACGTACTTCCGCAGAACTTTATCATTTCATCGATCCAGCGGCCTCTAGGTCTACCTTGTGGACGTTTTGTACTTCTTGGATACCACTGGATGACTAGATTTGTCCAACGATTGTCTCTTCTTCGAGCTATGTGTCCAGCCCATCTCCATTTAAGGCTTTTAATAAACTCTATTACATCGCAAACCCTTGTCTGCTTCCTTATCCACTCATTCCTCTTTTTGTCCTTTCGCGTTATGCCCAGCATGCACCTCTCCATACCACGTTGTGCTACTCTAAGTTTCTGGATCTCTCTTTTACTTAGGGTCCATGTTTCACACGCATATGTCATCACGGGAAGCACACACTGGTTGAACACTTTGCGCTTTAGGCACAGTGGAAGGTCACTTTTGAAGACATTATTCAGGCGGCCAAAAGCACTCCAGCCTAGCTTTACTCTGCGAACAATTTCATCAAATATACATCCATCTATAGATACTTGTTGTCCCAGATAGATGTAGCTTTTCACCTGTTCGAGCTGAGTGCCATTGATGAGGATCTCTTTTTGGCCTGCAAAGCAGTTGAACATGACTTTCGTCTTTGTTACATTTATTTTCAAACCTACTTTGTTGCTTACTTCAGCGAGTTCCTGCATTCTGCTTTGGAGGTCTTCTGAGTCTTGCGAGAAAATTACTATGTCATCGGCAAAGCGCAGATGACTCAGGTATTCTCCATTTATGGGGATCCCTTTGTCATTCCAGTCAAGTTGCCTGAATAAGTCTTCAAGGGTAGCTGTAAATAGTTTAGGTGAGATTGTATCACCTTGTCGGACTCCTTTGCTGATAGGAAATCTGCGCGATGGTTTATGGAGATTTACAGATGCTGTTGCGCTACTGTATATATTATTGAAAATATTTATATAGCGTCCAGGGATTCCTTGTTTTCGGAGTGCGTCGAGTATTGAACATTTCTTTATCGAATCAAACGCCTTCTCATAGTCTATAAAACCCATGCATAGTGGCAGTTTGTATTCCTGGTACCGCTCTATGATTTCTCTGACGACTTGGATATGGTCCATAGTGCTGTATCCTCCTCTAAATCCGGCTTGTTCTCTCGGTTGGTTCTCGTCTAGTACATTTTGCAGACGGTTTGAGAGAATTTTTGTGAACGTCTTGTAGAGAATAGGGAGTAGACTTATTGGACGATAATTTGCTAGGTCTTCTCTGTCACCTTTTTTGTGAAGAATGACAATGCTGGCATTTTTCCATACCTCTGGGACATCCTCTTTGCATATGCAGGCTGTGAACAATTGTGCAAGTACTTCATTTGCATCCTTTCCTGCTTTTTTGAGGATATCTATCGTTAAACCGTCTTCCCCGGGGGCTTTCCCACTTTTCATGTAATTTAAAGCATGGGTTACTTCCCAGGATGTAATTTCGGGAGTATGGTCTTCCGAATTTCCATTTCTCTGAAGATCTAAGTCTATAGTCGTATTGTCAGTGTCATCACTGTAGAGATCGCTGTAGAACTCTTCAACTCGGCTTAACAAGTGTTCCCAATTTCTGACGATAGAACCATCTTTTGCTTTTAGTGCTGTGATTTGACGTTTTCCTATCGACAAGCATTGCTTGTTTTTGTTTAAACTTCTGCCTGCTTTCACAATTGCTTGTATGAGGTTTACATTGAATTTACGAAGGTCTTCTCTAATCTTCCTTCGGAGGGTTTTGCAAAGTGATGAAAACTCCATATCGTTTTGCGCCTGTCTATCGCTCTTGGTTTTCCTTCTCTGCTCCATAAGATTCAATGTTGCCTTCGAAAGCTTGGTGGAAGGTGTAACTTCTGAGCTTTTTACGCCTGTTTTTTCTGCACATTGTAGAATAATATTCGTTATATCCTCCGCGTTGGATAGGGAAACGGTTTCGTTCTCATCTAAGAAAGCCGATAGTGCATTTTTGAGTTCATTTTGGAATTCAGTATTGTTCTGCAGGTATACGCGAGCATTTGACTTCTTCTGCAGTTTGGATCTTTCTGATTTGACGTTCAATCTTATCTTACATCTCACCATCCGGTGATCACTGCCGGTGTTAAACTGATTGATCACCTTACAGTTTAAAAATGTATATTTTCTGTCAGTGAGGATGTAATCGATTTCGCTGGTCCTTCCTGTCGGGCTTCTCCACGTCCATTTACGTGTAGGTTTATGTTGAAAAAAGGAATTCATGATGTGAAGATTGTTGGTTTCAGCAAACTCCACAAGCATGTCCCCTCTACCATCCCTTGAGCCATGTCCGAAATGTCCGACCGCTACGTCATCTCTTTGGTATGATCCAATACGTGCATTGAAATCTCCCATTATGATGTTGAAGTGGCATTTACTTTTATTTTTCAAGGATGTTATTTCCTCGTAAAACTCTTCCACTTTTTCATCAGGATAGCTCTGTGTCGGAGCATATACTTGCAAAATCTGAATGCGGTACCTAGCATTGATTTTAAGTATCACGCTTGCGACCCTGTCAGAAATGCAGTTGAACTCGACTATGCGGTCCCTCCAGGCTTTGTTGACAACAAATCCAACACCGCTCGTGCGTCCTTCATCGGTTCCTTTGGAGTACAGCACATGTCCGCTTTGTAAAGTAATAATACTCTCACCTTTACGCCTTACTTCGCTGAGTCCGACAACATCCCAGTGGATATTCCGGAGCTCTTCTTGAAACTCTACAAGTTTGGCATCGCTGGACAATGTTCTTGCGTTATATGTAGCAATGGTCATCTGTTGGCAGCCTTTTCCGGGTCTCCGGGGATTTTTAGCACCCTCTGCCTTCCTTCGCTGATCGCTGCCGTGATCAGTATCAGGTTGGCCTCCGGAGAATGAGGGCCGGGTTCTAGAAGTTTTTGTTTTCATATGAAGGTTTTGGACATAACACACCACGCTGTCCAGACGGGTTGGTGTGTGGTTTTTCTGTCTGGGTGATCCTTCCCGTAGCCAAAGGTCTCTCGTTTTAAGGCGCCAGAGTTTCGCCTTGCACCCTTCTCTATTAGCTACAGATATTATGTTGCGTTATACAGCACATTATCTGCATTGCCCGGGGGACGCCACGCGGAGGCTAGAGATAGGATTTGCTGACTTTCTTGGACAGTGGCGTCTCAACATTTTTTAGAGGTATACCTATTGGCATCGGTATACATCATTGAGGCCATAGTCAGCCTAGAAGTATTGTGTAGTAAGTGCAATTTTGTGATACTAACATCTGTTTTAACCTTACAAACGTTCCAGAGAAAAAAGTAATTCCTTCTCGATCAGTCCACGAATCATTGAAATGTGGTTTAGAATGAAACATTGACATTTAGCAAAATCATTACTTTATCATAATATGGATATACTATTGTATGTGTAATATATTGTACGGACATTAAATATACAAATATTATTATTTAATTTCCGTTTTATGCATTATGTATTAGATAGTGACTGCTTTGGCCCGGTCACAGAAACAAGCTCTTAACTCAACAAATGGGTAATCGTCCCGGTCATTTTTGTCAGCTATCTTACCCCGTGGGCTTAATCAAAGCAGTCCATATTTGCCATTACGGCTTATATTGGTAAATATTTGTTTGAATTTTCGAACACATCGAATTTGGTTCAACAACGGAAGCCATTAATCGAAGCATGCCTGTTTGCGACTATCACAAAACTAGAAGCGTTAAATAGTATGTGATGGTATCAGCGTATGATGAGGATATCCTGGGCTGGCCATGTCACCAATGAGGAGGTTTTAAGATGATCAAATGCAGAAAACCTGAATACAAATTATTAGCAATGAAATTACCATTTACTCCAAATCACGGTACAAGTAATGGTAGAACGCTGTAGGTAGAGGCATATATAGAAAAAGAATCTATTGGCTACGCAACCTCTGCAAGTGGCTCAACGTCCAAGGCATCAGTTATAATATGATATGACTGACTGGCCCAAGTTAGAGTGAAGTTTTGCAGTTTGGTCAGCCAACATAGAAAACGGCACCAAGAGATGAAGAACGGATATCGATGCTCCTACTGGGATACAGATCAAAACGCCGAGATTTTTGCCTAAACTAACTAAATAGCTAAGTTAAGCAAGCAAATAAAAAAACTATTGAACGAAAAAATTATCAAATGCACATCTGTAACTAAGTACCTAGATACAATATTTATTCAGACCAAACGATTAGTAAAAAAATGTTTTTGAAAACTCATAGTAAGTAATACCTTTTATTTATAGGTAGATATATAGTATATTCAAAGATACACGTCGTTATCCACATATTCAATGAAAAACAATACTAACCAATAAATTGTCGTGGTCGTTCAATAAACAGTCACTGTCAGCAGAAACATAATTTGGAGAGAATCGTCTTTGAAAGTTTGAAGATGTAGGTATTAGAAATCAACACTTAAACATAATACTTATGTTTTACTCTTTGATTGGCCGGGTTCAATTTTTTGTCTATTTTCCTGAATCAATAATTAATCGGCGCATTACACTCAAATCCGCCATTTCGGACGATAATGCATTTTGCTTGACAAGGACGTTATTATTTCAGTTTCTAAAACAGGTTTATGTACCTATATAGTAAGAAATAACATCCAGTACCTACATGTAATAAATAATAATAAATAAATAATATAATTTACCTAGAAACTATAGTAATAATATTAGAAAAGTAATGAAACATTAATGTGTTTCATATAATATTACGATTCATAACTAATCGATAGGTATACGTACTAATAATAATATACAATTTAATTACAATGTAGTCAAATAACCGTAAGATATTCTGTGAATGGATTTTAAATAGTATATTATTATCTCAAACCATTGCTATTATTTTTAATACGTACCCAAACGTCTACTACCAGATTATGAATCATAATTCTTAAATTCCACGATTATAGAGCCGGATTACGTACACATGGTACTCGAAACACATGTAACTTTACAACTTGGATTCATAAAATAGTACTTGATCGTGAGTCCTATTATCTGCATTTAACGATCCATACTACCATGACCAATGTTTTATCCTAAGCCAGTCACGAATGCGAAACATCTCATGTTACGTAGCACGAACAGTTCACCAAAGTTAGGTACCGCAGCGCATAGCCGATTGCCTTTCCATACTTTTGGGACGGCCTTTGTCCATATATCAGACTTAATATCCTGGTCAGTATCCCTGAAAACGTTACATACAACGGTGTACAATTAGTTTCACCTACTTGCTTATGGAAAGAGGAATAATGTCCACAATTCCTAAACCTGGAGGAAATGACATTTTTAGGTATAACCATTTTGAAACCGCTAACGTACCTACTCGTAAAAATTAATCATAAGATAACTCAATCAACTCGTAAAATGATAAAATCAATTACTTACTTAATAAAATACATGCATAAATAAACTAGTATAGTTTCTAATGGCCGAATGATTTTATAAATTCAAAGAAGGCGTTGCCACACACTTGATAGATTAAAGGGGGACGTTAGGAAATAGTAGGAGTGCACTATAATGCTCAAAAGAGGCAAGTAAAAGAAATAGAAGATCCTTCGTACTTACACCTGTATGAATCGTGTTATATATTACGTAGTTATGATGCTTGAAAGAATATTTGTCATGTTATACCTCCATTTATTTGGAGATAGGCGGGTACGTTATCCTTATAAAAGAATAGGCATCGCAAAGTGAAATCAAATTTTCAATGTTTCATTGGTTTTTGGGACGGCACTGATGAGATATTTGACCTATAGGTTGGCGATAGTCAGAAAAGGTTAAAAAAAAAAACTCTGATATAAAACTTATTTTATTGGTGAACTGTTGTGATTATGAAAATTGTACGCGAACATTGTTTCACAAGACCAACAAAACAACATCGATGCAACTTGAGACGTTAAATAAAAATGTCTCAAAATGGCAGTTACTCGGAAAATAAATGCATTGTTCGTTGTAACACCATTGGATAGCATTGTTGATAATTCTAAGATACACAATAGAAAAACAAGAACCTGATATTCGATTATCAACGTCTTTCAAATGATATGATTCCAAAGGGATGAGTGATTCTATACCTAACCGATTAACTTTACCAACCAGTACCAACTTTTCATCACTGTTATTATACTGGTGCATGTACTTACCACTTACCATGTACCTATGCAATTATCTATGCTCACTATTTTTGTTAAATAATCGTTTACTTTCGACGACCAGGTACTTTTCACAACTGGTAAAAAAGGGTAAAAGTAAAATACCAAATACTCCCTACCCAATTCACCGCCGACACAGGGCAAAATATTATGTTAACATGACTTAGTAACATTAAAAAACATAATGGTCTCAGTTCGGGATGTATCCGTACGACAAAATTCTTTCAAAAGTGTATTTATTGTCGTAAAAAGAGAATATACATTATGCATGTTTCTACGCAGGCACTCCAGAAGTTTGTTGTTTTTTTTACGCCCGTTAACAAGATATATTGTATCGGTGGCATTTTCCGGTGAAAATGTCTTCCTACAAAAGTTTAATGCATGATAAACACGAAGGGAAATGCGAGTTTTCCACAATGAATACGGAGCTGTTTCCATCACGCAATAGTGATATTATTATTATCACTGAGAGCCGTACTAACACGTAATCAAATTTAATCACTGTGATATATACATATCAGAGACATTGCAGACAGGTGGAGAAATGGAAAACCATACTTCTCAGTGTAGTAGAAACTATCTTGTCCTAAAGGAGGGTCCTTATAAAAAATATGTATTTATCTCAATAATAATAAACTGTAGGTATTTATTACTTTACTTATTACGTTACTGTGATGGAAAATGGTTATTTATATCTGGAGCAGTGTTGTACAGAAGAGCAAAGAGAATATTTAAATAAAAATTTAGACCAATTAGAATAATTAGCACCCCGTTTTAATGTGTATACTATGCTTCTTCCTGATTATATTATATATTGCGGAGCTACGGGATAATGGCATGACCTGGGAAGATGCAATATGAGCGAGAAGATTGGCGACCGACAGGCATTCTTGGAAGGGCTGGCTGACGGATGGTTCATGATAAAAGAAACAAGACGATAGAAACACTAACGTACGGCATGAAGATTGAAGACTAGCTACAAATGAATCTACTATGCGAAACTTACAGATAATTAAATCATCAGTGTTAGTAACCGTCTTTTTGTATCACTATTATTAATTAAGAGCTCTCTCTGCATAAATAAAAGCAAGTTTCTTTAAACAACTTTGGTTAACCTCAACATATGTTATAATGTTATAATATGTATTACAATTACATAATAAAATATAAATAAAAATATTAGGAAAAGAGGTTGGGAATTAACTGCTTAGATCTTTATAAAAACATTGTCAATTGAAAGAAAAATACATTGTGTCCAAAATATTATGTACCTACCTATTCATGTATTTTAAAATATGCATATGTATATACTAATTAAATTTTATAAATACCTAGGCAACTATTTGCGATATTACATACATTTTATGTGTTCAAAATTATAAGTCCTAAACAAATTATATATTTCTCTTGAAATATCGATTTAAATGTAGGTACTAGCCTAAATACTCATATTGCGGATGAGTATTCCTCATAATTAACTAGTTATAATAGGTGTATAACGTCACGATTGCATAATATCCCACAAAATCATCACTGCCCCCAAGGGTTGTTGACAACATTATTCGTTTTTAAGTATTGTTACAATATTGTGTTATCTCTATGGGTCATCAGAAGCAAAACAAAAAAAAACCCGTATGGCGTACCTCGCGTACCTATATAAAGTTAAACACTAGTCGACTAGTCTTTTGCGATAAGCAAAGCAACCGGTGCAGTGTGCCAAAATCGACTTCTCTAACAAACTGCAAACATTTCGCGAGAAAGACATCGCTTCATAGAAAGATTCCAGCCATATACCTATAGGTACATTCACCTGTAGCTGCAGCTAATTGTGAGAAATTGCTTCTTCTTCATCGTCGGAATATCACGGCTGATGGTCGTGAATAATTATTTAACCATCGGGCAATGACTGTTCTGTCAATCTGAAGGTAGCCCTTTTCCGCCCTCTCCTACCATTGACTTAAAAACCCTGAGTTTTTCCAAATTCCCATACTCCCTACGGGCTATATATATAATAAATAAAAAAAAGGCTAGCCGAGGAGAAACTGTCTCGAATCAGATGTTCGCTGCTTAATAATGGACTCATTGTCCGTTAAACCGTCCACGAGACTCTTATAATCCGCGCCTAGAACCTTAACGTCTAGCCTACAGATCAGATTAATACATAAAATTCCGATACGCTATATCCCAATACAGTACATTTTGACGCAGGGTTTTGAATGTGTGAGTGTCCTACGAAAATGAACCACGCATTATAGACGTGCAATAGTGTTGTGTTGCAACCTTCAATACACCAATATTGAATGAGCGGCAGTGCATACACCGAGAGCAGTTATCAGTATTCGCCGTATGATGTATTATTGAAACGTGTTTAAGTTTATCCCGTTTTCTTCCACACACGAGACCGGTTGCCTGCATTTTCACATCTGTTAGGTACTTCAGTTCTCATTATTTCTGAGTTCCCTGATCTAGCCTTTATTTTTCTCTGGATAAGAATAGTTTGTTTTTTGCCATTACTTCCTACCTTTAATGTCGGCCTCGCATTCGCTTTATTAGAGATAGTGGACATGACATAAACATAATATTATTCGTAGATATAATATGTATATTTTTGCCATTACTACTTTCCTTTAATGTCGGCCTCGCATTTGCCTTTATTAGAGATAGTGGACATGACAAAAACATATTATTCGATGATTCGGTACATATAATATATATTTTAACAGCAGACTGAGTTGCCACTTTATTGGCAAAATGGCAACAATTAAATTCTACACAATAATTTATTAAAATTTCTAATTGTATCGTATTATTCATAAAATAAAACCCCATTATAATATGAGGATTATTCTGAGTGTTCAAGATACAAAGTCTGATATCACTATGTGAAACGATGACTTCCGAATAGGAGAATATCCCGCAATGGGCTAAATTCGTACACAGGAACATCTGATATGAGAATTGCGAACGGATTCAGCCTGTGTAGAGATAGTCAGCTGATGCAGGTTTGCTTACGTTTATGCTTATTTGCTTGCTTATGTACACGTTTAGATTGTTTGGAGCGTGCCAAGAAATAAGCGCATTAGGTAACAATGTGCATTGTTAAGTTGGTAATACTGTTTAACCAAATATTTATTATATTTTGATACTATTAAAAAGTGAGTAAATTCTAGATACTTATTTACGTATTATAACGTAGATGTACGCTGATCGTATCAGCTTGACTGGCATAGAGACATGAACTTGGATTGTTTATCAGCGTTATTTATTATGGCAGATATCACTTTAATACAACGTATTATTCATTGAAAAACCGGAAACGGCTATTTAATTCTGATAGACCGATTTTAAAAAGAAAGTGAATCGATAGACCTAAAGATAAAATGCACAACGAAGCTGAAGTTCATTACAGTAACAAAACAATGCGACAACACAACGTACTGTTAAAAGACATAAGTAGATGTGGTCAGCGACCATATTGTTTATCTTAGGTCCTGCATCTCTGATAAAAGTGGATATGAGGCTTACATAAAAAGATAAATAGTACTTACTGGCAAAAAACGATATTTCGAAAAAACAACCGTGAAAGCCTCAAACATTATACTGCAATCAATTTGCAAAATAATAGTGGGAACTAGGGAATCCAATCCCGAGCCAAAATTCTAATCCCGGGATTTCGGGATTACAATTTGACAATCCCGGGACTGGTCCCGGGATTGACATTTTTTCCATTGTTAATATAAAATTTTTATATTTTTACCAATTACATTGATAAAATCGGTCAAAAATAAATCTACTATAATTTATACTATTTACGACATTTATTGTTAATATTGTATATTATCTACATTCAATCTTGGAAATACATAAGTTTAATGGAGTAAATAATATTGTAATATAAATTAATGATAATGTGGATTCAATATGAGATTGTTGTTTCTGATAGTAAAGACTTAATGAATGGATTAGCGAGATTTAAAATAGTAAAGCAAATAATCATGGTGTACTTAGGGCCTTATGGCCTTTACGCTTCATAAATCTTCATAAATCAGCCAAATATGAAACTGCCGTAAACCGTATGAGATCATGGTGGAATTACTTTGTCAAAAGTGCAAAGCATTGTTTTTTTCCAATCTTTCTCATTTTTATTAATTTATGTGAAAAATAAAATGAATCGGCAACTTACAAATGGGTATAAATCAAACTTCATTCAAACTCAGTTTATTTCTAATGTAGTTATTTGTTATTAAAAGTATTTCTTCTGTTATATTTTCGTTTTTATTTTATTTTCCATAACAATTGACAAAAAAATCAATACCGAAAGTTTCGGGATTATGTTTATCAATCCCGGGATTCATAGGTGTCGAAAATAGCTCGGGATCCCGTGATCCCGGGATTGGAATCCCTAGTGGGAACTAAAATACATACAGTTAGTCAATTATCCTGCATTCCCAGTGTGTATTACGGCCTACGAGGCTCGAATGGTAAAGGCAGAAGAAGGACTAAGACTAAACTCATTTCAAATATGATACTAGAAACAGAGTGATTTGAAGAAAAAATCAGAAGTTGGAAATATACTTAGTACTTGCTTATACTGACAGATCTTTCAACCTCAATTAAATCTCATTTAATTATGTATGTATTGATTTTCGTATGTACCTATGCATCTACTTTACGCGAGATATACCTGTGCTGATTTTTTTTTTGCAATTTAGTGGGCAGTATGTGAGTTATAGCAGCGTAATGATAATTGCTTTATTTCTAAAGCTTTCAGAACCTTTTTTTTAATATCCGTCTTAAGTGCAGCTTTATTATTACCAATATTATCATTATTGTTGCAATATACATAACTTATGTGATATTTATGCCAGCGTAAATACGCCAACACTCGACTTCAAGCGCCGGCCCGCGTCTCGTTATCTCCTGGCGGGATGGGCCCTTGAATCACAATAATGAAGCCTCTTAATGAATCATTATCGTCCGCCCTGGCTCCCTAATGGAGGCATCGTCGATTAAAAAAGCACTCTTGTTTTAAAAGCTTCCGCGAAGGAATACCTTGAGAAATTAAATTACAATGCCTAATTAATTACTATTCACGTAGACGATTTACTTAAGCAACATGGAAATCGAATTGTAAAATGCCTGCATGGCTTCATTGTAATATTTAAATATTTAGTAGTAGAGATTTATATTAACAGAGATATTATACTCGGGAGAGATTTATTATCGTTTAGATAAACAATATTTTAACAGGAAAACGTATGATGCAAACAAGCGTTTCTTGTAGGTGAATGAGACGAGACATACGATATATGTGCACCAACCCATCGGATATGAGAGTTTCAATAGACGGATGTATTAAAATTCAACGATATTAAACTTGGATTTAAAAAAATATATTAATTTAATTTGTATAAATTCAAGGCTTTTTTTACAAAAAAAACAAACCTAAGTTCGTAACTACTTAGAGCCCGCCCTATGCATAGCTATGGCAACGTAGATATAAGTGTTTATGAGTTATGCTTTACAGCTAATACAAATTTAATGCAAACGAGTCAGTAAGAAATAATTCATATAACCTAATTTTATTTTTTTTCGATTTCAATTTCACGTAACGCATAAACCTACGTATTTACATAATAAGTACGGATATGCATCGTTACCACTAACTGGTACCTACTTAAACGTGAGTAATTAAGTACCTACGTATAATAAAAAGCGAATCGTATGCTATTTCGAAAAAAGGTTTAGTGACGATAAAAAATAATACAAGTAGGTTACCTATAATTATTAATAAAATAATAATACATGTACGCCATTAATTTTAATTTGTTAATATTAAAACATACCTACCTACGCACCCCTTCGGAATCCATTTTTAATTACTCATAAATACTATCACACCATAATATCAGTTGTAATATTTATTTAAGAGCTGTATTGATGAGCAGTAATCACTTACCTGGAACAAAGAGAACAAAGGGGTTAAAAATGTTAAATTAAATATTTATTGTTTAATATGAAATAAGACAAAGGAATAGAAGATGTCATGCTACATTGATTATTCAACAAATATTATTCATTGATTTAAATTTAACGAATGAATGTTGAATAGTTTACGGAGGTACAATCAGTTATCTGAGAGAGTGGCTGGTATACAAACATTAGAAGGAAGGAAGAAATTTAAAAAATATATTTTCGTATTTGAAATGATAGAACATCATTATTAATTAAAAAGAAAAATGGGAATTACTTGATTGTTTTAAATTTACATCAAATTACATCAAGTATCAAGTAATTCGGTCGATGGTATTAATATTATATCACATAAATCTTTGATGCAGTCACAACACCAAAACGCGATTTTATATTTATATAAAGTTATATTAATGTAGTCAAGTATATAAAAATGCTTACATTTTTTTTAAATAATACGTTAAAAAAATCAAATTCTAAAGAATTTATCAAATTACATTTTAATGCTAAAAATAGTCATAAAAAACGATGTGATGACCTACCAATAAAAATCGGATTTAAATAAAATGCACATTTAGTATAGTTTTATTATCTAAATTATATTTTTTAAAGAAAAAAAAAGTTTTTATATACCTATGTACGTGTTGATTATTTAAAAGTAAAATTATCTATACAATGTATTAAAATTAATTGCAGTTTTCAAAATCGCTACCTAACAGACCCAAGTTTCTTTACTAGAAAGTTCCCAACGATCGTATAAAATTAATTTTCAGAGGAAAACACACAACATTACGGTGAATTGTGTTTCGTTCGTATGCAAAGTTGCATGATATCTAATACCACCAATTTCCTTGAAACTGTTTCAACTTCTCTCGGCAACTTCAACAGCACATCTCTTCTTTCCACATCGTCTCCTGTTATTAAAGCCAAACTTGACTTTGCTGAAAGCCAATCGTTAATGAGTCGAGACACTTTATTGTTACAAATTCATAATTAAAACTTCGCCTGCTTCTAAATTTTTAATCGAGCCCCGGCCAAAGTTCACAATAATGGCCTTAATTGAATGAGCAAAGTTATTTTTAGTTGGGTAAATTTAATTACAGATTAAAAACGGCATAATTACCAGCGATTAAACGAAATGGCTTATATTGAGATTATCTTGGCTACCGATAACGCCTTCCAATAGAGCTTTTGTAAAAAACCGGCGCTTTTAATTCTCGATTAAGAAATTTGATTGTTTACAAAAATCATAAAACCTTACACTATAATACAATTTATTAACTAATTACTTCAAATAACAAAAATAGAAAAGGCTGAAATAACATTTATACGATATTCGTTAGGTTCCATTATTTAAAGCTTTCAGTAAGTATGACATTTTATAACGATTGACCCATTCTGCATTCTCAAAACGAATTTCAGTCAATTTCAAGATTCGAGTAGGTAACAGGAGAGAAGTGGTTTGTTTTCTATATTTTTAAGGTTGTTCACAATGTCCTAAATGAACGAAACCGGTTTGATCATTATTCAATATGATGTAAATTAAGTAGGTACATATTATCAACTATAAATAAATTGAACCTAATACACCTCAATTTACGTTAATTAACATAACGTAATATTTTAATAAGTACATATTTTTCTAATGAACACTAAAATGTAAAATAACTGAGTTTTTATCGTTTACGAAATACAACGATCTACAAGTCAACAAATCTACACACTACAGATTCATAAAATCGCCAACATGCATACATAAGTGGATGTTTATTTTTAGCTACGTATCCAAAGCTTGGCACACGCCCTTTAGCGGCTGCAAGCCAAACCCAGTCAACCTGCCTTTTGTAGGCACTTTACAAATCAGCTGCTCTTTCTCGCATGAGATTTAAATATATATATAAAGTTACGCGATAATGCTGTCATGTTTACTTATGCATAACAACATTTTACTATGTTATATTAGTTATTACTTATTACACAGCTTACACCACTTGTTCCGAGATAACGATTTTTATCGTATTGTCGAAAGGTGCGATTTGTTTCCGCGAACCCAACGATTACAAGCACTCAAACATTCGCATGACTTATTGGATGAAATCGCAGAATAGTACATAAATTAAAAAATCATTTTTTTCTATTATAACAACTTTTATTGCTTATACATTATTATAAATTGTGCGATTACATTCAGCAAGTACTGCGAGCTACGAATGTATATTTATAATCTGGTAGCGTCAAAATGAGGGAGGAGGTCGTGAGGGCATTCGCTGTCCACGTGGAGCGACATCATCACGAAATCAACTGAAACAACAAGATTAGATGGAAGGATCACCTGGGAATGGGAAAACTGGACGCCAGGACAATTGGACGCCGCACTGTCGTAGACACGTAAACAGAACGTAGTCGATGAATATTAATCAGTTTCTATCTACTACCTACTTAGTTGTAATTCATTTTACTCTTCACATGTTTTTTTATTGCGGATTGAGAATTACCATTCCTAAGGCTTTATATAAAAATAAAAAAAACTCTTTTTTCGTTGGAACTTAAATATAATATGCATGGTTAAATCATTATTTACGTGTGCATGTTTAAATTCTCACGAACTATTAATCATAACATAATAATTTAAATATCATCATCAGCCGGGCTCAATCCACTGCTGGATGAAGGCCTCCCCAAGCTTTCTCCAAGTCTCTCGGTCCTGTGTCGTTCGCTGCCACGTATTTCCGCCGAACTTTACCAGTTCGTCAATCCAGCGGCTTTTAGGGCGACCCTGTGGCCGTTTCGTACCCCTTGGGTACCATTGGATGACGGCATTTGTCCAGCGGCCGTCCTTTCGGCGAGCAATGTGCCCCGCCCATCTCCATTTCAGCTGTTTGGCAACGTCTATTACATCGCGTACTCTTGTCTGCTTCCTAACCCATTCGTTTCTCTTACGGTCCTTTCGCGTGATGCCCAACATGCACCTCTCCATGCCTCGCTGTGTGACTCTTAGCCTTTGGGCATCTCTCGTGTTGAGGGTCCACGTCTCGCAGCCATACGTGAGCACGGGTAGCACACATTGGTTGAACACCCTACGCTTAAGACATAATGGTAGGTCACTCTTGAAGATACTATTCAGACGTCCGAAAGCACTCCATTCCAGCTTTGTTCTTCGAGCAATTTCATCGTGCATGCTTCCGTCTATGGACACCTGCTGTCCGAGATAGACGTAGCTGCTGACTTGCTCGAGTTGGGTGCCAGAAATAAAGATAATCGCAGGGTCCGAAAAACAGTTCCTCATCACTTTTGTCTTTGAGACATTTATTTTTAGACCGACCGTTTGACTGACATCCGCGAGTTCTTGCATTCTACCTTGGAGGTCTTTCGGGTCTTGTGAGAGTATAATATCATCTGCAAAGCGCAGGTGACTGAGGTGCTCTCCATTAATTGGAACACGTTTTTCCTCCCAATCAAGTTTCCTAAATAAGTCCTCAAGAGTAGCGGTGAATAGTTTAGGTGAAATGGTATCACCTTGCCGGACACCTTTGTTAATGGGGAATTTAAATATAAATAATAATATTAAATATTTTTTTTTAAAGTACGTATACGTAATTAACGTTTATTAATTTTCGAATTGCGTGGCGTCCAGTTGTCCCTGCGCCAAATTGTCCTAGACCCGATCACCTAACTCCTCAGTATTGAGGCAAAGATAGGAAGAAAGTATGGTAGTCAATGATAATAAATATTATGTACTTAAGTTGTACCGATGTTCGAAGTCATCCGATTAAGCCGATATTATACACAATAAATAAACTACAAGGGAATAACTGCATTCGCTAACTGGAAAAACTTCTATGGGTATGAAATTATTTAATACGAGTAGGTACTTAATGCTGTTATTTATTTATACTATCACATTTGATATTATTAGTCTAATACTCTAATATTACTCTTCTGGCACGTGTCAAAACTGACTGCACGTGTACAATATCAGTATGGATAGGGATAATAAAATATGTATGTTCAATTCCAAGTACGGCTATACACAAAAATATTCATTTTAAAGTATTTCCGTGAATATTTCATTTTTATACATGATTATAGGATTCGTGATATGAAATTGATTCTTTGAAAAAGCACAGAATTTAACTGTGAAAACTTTACAATAAATCTATTATTTAGATGTTTACCGTTGGAAAAAAGAAGTATTGTACACATTCAAATAAGAATGAGAAAAGATTCAAAATTTAAAATAAATTTCCCAACCTCTTCAGTGTACCTACCCTCATTCCATAGTAATAATTAAGTACTTTTATTAACTAGATGAATAATTACTACTAGAAACAACTGGGCAGCGAAGTGAATAGTCAACCAATCGGTCGGTTTGTTATTGACTACATATTGTAATCAATGTAATCGCTTCTTATATAATGCAGATTACAAACGCAACTTGATTTTGGAACGAAGAGCGACGGCTATTTTATATATTATTCTATTTACGTGGTATGTTTAACATAATTATATGTACAGTATATTCTTTAATTACCATAAATAATACAAAATATTAAAAAGAATAAAAAAATACTCAAAGATAGGTTAATATATTTTACTCTCTGTATTATTACAATATTTGAAAACCAATTTCAAAGAGGGATTGGACGTAGTTCTGGACCAGAGGAGAAGCAACACGATTGTGTTTGTTTTACGCTTCGTGGCTAAGGCGGACAGCACCAACTCAAACGTATAACCATGTGTGAAATGTTCGTAGACAGTGTGTCATGTTATACGTTTGAGTTGTACACGCCGCTGTCGTACCGCTGCCCGCCCGTCACTGTGGCCAAGCGCATAAAGTGGATTATTTTACCTATATAAATCATGGACAGCAACGGCAGAAAAATGACAGACAAAAGTAATTTGAAGCACCTACCTATATATTGAGTCCACAGTGGATAACTAGGACAAATAAGGCCATCGTCGAGTGCTATAGACCATCTGTACCTAGTGAGGACTCTCCTTTTATAGTATAATAGCCCGCAAGCAAGCTACTTTATTAGTATCTACTGTTAAGATATATTGGAATGGCAATTTTCCATTTAAAATTGGTTTACACACATAAAGAAACGCCATTTCATTTATTTACCTTTACACCTAAAACTGAGAAAGAAAAAATTAGGTACCTAACCGTTTAGGTTTAGTAGAAGAATGCGGTCCTATTCAACTTAGATAAAAATGCTACGTTCATGACGACGTTTATGATGTTCATCTATGAATATCAAAAAGGTGTATACTCGTATGTACTTAGAAGAAAAATAGTACCTACTAATCGTTCTACTTTCGTGAACAATCCCTCAGATAATGCAGATGGCCCTATGCGACATAGTTAAGCACCCCTGTTCAAAATCGCATTTGACTCTTGCATTCCGCGTAGCACTCCAAATGGCCAACAATCAAATTAAACTGTACCCACTGCAACCTGCGTGTGTTCTATCACATGCATCGCAAAAAGTTATTTGTGCCATTATGATAAACGCCATGGATAGGGGAAAACTATACAATGCAATTATTTTTGCGATTGATATTTTTTAAAGTGTTTTTTTTTTCATAAGCTATTCGATATCAATATTATTTAAAAACACAATCACGTGCACGATATGGGGTAATGGGTGTTTTTTTAATAACGTTAACAAAGCACGCTTCAAAAAAACAATAAGTAGATATATGTTCAAAATTATCTACATACAGCGTGAATATCACGATAAAATTCGATTCATTAGTATTATTAAATTCTCCATTCCAGCATTCATGAATCGCGCCCAAAGAGTTAGGATCAGAACTGGAGGGATTTGTATTATAGTTGATTCAGATTCCACATCGTTTTAGTGCTTTTCAATTGGTAGCCATACCTATATATTTTTTAACATAAACGAATTGTTAAACGATATATTATGATCATCGTTCATCCAACGATTCTGTTTAATAATAGTTAGTCGTATTTGGTTGCCGAGTTATGAACAATAATTGACATTTATATATACTATTAATTCCATTCGTCGGTTCCTGTACACGTCAAAAGACACCAAGTAATAAGAAAGTCAACGTCAGGATAATCCACATTTTAAAGCCATGATATGGTGCGATACAGACAGCACGGCGTCATACGATATCAAGAAATTTGACATATTGTCTTCATCATTTTAAGCACAACAACCTTTGGCGGGTCTTGGCCTCCTCAATACTGGGTGATCCAACGCCTACACCCTCAAGTTGGTCGATCCTTAGTCCATTATGACGACCAACCGCCAACACCGCTACTACACGCATCTGATGGTCGGTGAGCATAACTATACACAGTCAGCATTGTGTACTGTCTTGGTATAAAGAGAAAAAGAGAAGAAGCGAGATAAAGCGAGGGTACCGCTGCGGAACTTATACGGTGAGGTGAGGTATGTACCTAATTGGGTCACATGAAAGTACCATCGATCAGGAATCAGGAACATAGTGCGTCGAAAACGTCTGATGGTTACCCCAAGCACCAGCCGTTGCGTCGAATCCCAGTTGACCGATCCAATCTGACTATCATAATAGGCGGGGCTCTGAATAGTACCTAAGTCATGTAGCGCAGTACAACAGTCATCTCAGTTTCAATGACGACATATACCTATGTCTTCCTACTTATCTAAATCCATTAATTTCGTAGATCTAGCTAAAACTACAAATCTGTATTGAACGTCGACAATATGAACTTATATTCGAATGTTGGAATCTCTCCTATTTATAATGAGAATGTCAAATTTTTAATTGAATTAATGTACGTATTGTTATTCAATATTACTTACATGTGCTGAATTTTGGTACTGCGATTGTCGCTGGTTCCTAGCGATTCACAATACATTATGATTATAATACACCAAATAATTATTATCGCTAATGTTGGTATATATATATATACTAGCTGACCCGGCAAACTTCGTACCGCCTCTGAATCAAGAAATCTTGTGTTAACTTATTAGCTGAATTTAATTCGGTTTTTATGAATACTCAAAATTATTTAAGTTCAATAAATGTGCAAAAATCAAATCAAAATGAAAAGTATTTTAATTACATTGAAATTAATGTAATTCACGTGGCAGCAAGGCATTTGCTTTATTGAAGTGAATAGATATGATTCGCGTAGCATTGTTACACTACTTTCTGTTAAACTATTTGGTGGATGGGTTGCACTCGGGTCGATTCCCTTCATTGAAGTAACTTGTGCTATACGACATTTTTCGTTTTGTTGTCAAGTGCGAGAACGAACAAAGTGGATGGTTTGCCGACACGTGATCATGCTACGTACAATTGACCGTGAGAGGAACATTCATTTTCTAGATTCAGGCCACAAACACTCAAGGATTGGCCTTGTGATTTGTTGATCGTGGTTAGCAACGATGTTCGGGAACACTTTGTTGATGAGGTCATCCTTCGTTGAGACGAAATTGCAAAAATTCAGCGGAAACGAAATCTATCCATTCGATTCGTCGACAGGAACACGGCCGTTACCGATAGTCAGCAATTGCTTGGAGAAATCTTCGGCAGATGGATCGTTTAGCAATGCAACGCATGTTTGTCGACAGCTGAAGTTTCTTCACATAGCGCCACAGAGTCGATGATTTGAGGCAAGGGTTTATTTCATCGGCAGCGGTCGATCTTGGAATGACTAGTAGTGTTTGGCGGAAATCACCAGATAGTAGAATCATTGCGCCTCCAAAACATTTTGATCGCAGATCTTTCATAGTTCGATTGAGTGCTTCCAATGCGCGTTTGTGCGCCATTGTGCACTCATACCAGGTGATGATTTTACTTGCTTCCAAACCTTTGGCCATTGCTGAGTGTTTCGCAATGTTGCATATCGGTTTTTGAGTCGTTTGAAGGTTTATCGGCAATTTCAACGCTGAATGAGCCGTTCAGCATCCTCCTAGCAACGTGGCCGCTATCCCGAAAAAAGCAACTGATACATTAATTTCGGATCTCGCACGAACAGTGGCGAAATCATGAACATGAGGAATGTCTTCCCAGTTCTACCGGGCGCATCGAGGAAAAATAAGCCACCATTTTCATCATCAATTGCCTTCATTAACGTATCGTACACTTCCTTCTGTTGGGGGTTGAACAGTGGTACATTCGTTCGAACTGATTGGTTCAATGCATCTCAATCATATTCATGTTCACGTTCCAATTCTCGATTGAAAGCGTCATTCATTCCACGATCAGGCGTTGGCATTCCTAACTTGACTAACAAACTGCCGCACATGAGATAACACATGTCTTCGATCAAAAGCAAAGCCTGATTATGTATTTCCTCATTCACTTTGAGATCGGAATTCTCTGAACTGACACGAATTCGATGTAAAATGTCTTCTGACATGTCATCCTTGTACTTGTTCCACAGCTCAGGTGGATTTGATGGTAAGCATGTCGAAATAATGATTGCAAATAATGTGCGTATCTGACTTGGAGATGCAGAAACAAATGCTTTAGCGATTGTCATGTCCCAATGAGTATCATTTTCAAGCAAATTGAGCTTTTGAAATGCAGCACAAAATGTTGGGCACACTACACCATCGATAGTTTGAAGTGATTCAAATGATGTCGGCCCACGAAAATTTACCAGCAACAACCGCAAGTAGAATCATTCGCCATTCTTCGGATGAACTGTGTAAATGCGACCAAGAGCATCAGTAGAATGCACATCCAGATGATCAGGAACCGCATCGCCTTGCTTCCGACGTTGAAATATCTTCGATGAAGCGTTCCAAGTTTAATAACGTGGCATCTTAGAGTAGAACAACGTTTGTGAAAACGGATCGCTTTGGCAAATCGAAAAGAAACTGGTCAATGTTGGCGCTGGAGATATTTCAGCACGTTGAGCAACATTCGATGCGTTGAAATAAACTTGTTGACCATTCTCCAGATGCACCGCCAAATGTACAGCAGTGAGATGACGTTCATGAATGGGGAATGAGAGAATACGCCAAATTGCTTCATTGCAGCTCACATATCGACCAACTTGATAGTGCGTGATTTCATCGTTGGTATTGGGAGTTTGAACGCCAAAAACTACAATATCGCTTTGGTGACATATTTGCAGATGTATTTGATGGACTTCACTGAATTGAAAAACTCCACGTTGCAATGCGCCTTGAATGTTTTGGAAAAAAGTGGCGAATACGGAACAATCCAAGTGTTGTCGACCACGATATCGTTTCACTTCATTTTCGTTGTGATAGTTCTACCGTTATCATTGGGTGATCGACGCCGATACACTGGATAACCATCATTGGCAGTGATAGTCTCCGCCGTTAAACTTCATGGATAACGCTTGGAACACTTGCCGTCGACCATGCACGGTGATTGGGGGTTGATGGCGCCACACTGTCCATGAATCATGTAAGTAATTACAACATCATGCAGATCTGGATCGGTTTCGGGATCAGGAATCTCGGCACATATGATGTAATCTTTTTGGTCTGGTCGAATTCTTTCGACTCACCAAATAAGAATGTGTGCATGCGGCAAGCTTCGCTTTTGTCATTCAATCGAATACATCCAGCATCGAGTATCCCCAAAGACGCAGTTCATCAGCGACAGGATTTTTTGTTTAAACACACGTGCGGTGATGTCGTGCCGATCACTTTATGTTTGTCCGGGGAGTAGCAGTTGAACAATTTCTATTCATTTCGGATTTCATGTAAAGGTGATGAATAGATCTGGACGACCGTAATGACGAACATATTATGTCATTGCATCTTGCGCATATTGAACTGAATCAACTGTCAAAGGATAGATTATTAATACACAACGCCTTTCATTTGTTTGTTTGTTTCTTGTTTATTCTTTCTGTCATGTATCGTTGTATATGGATTTAAATTTTTTGTGATTTTCTTTTATTTTCGATTGCGCGTTTATTGTTCAAAATGTCAAAATGTATGAGAAAATTAATTTTCTTCATAATTTATTTTTTCCGTGATTTATCCTATGTTTTAATAGTTATTCTGCTATTCCGGGCGGAGACAAATCCAACAAAACAAAGATTATAAAAATCTGTCCAGCCGTTCTTGAGTTATAAATGGTGTAACTAACCCGACTTTGTTTTATATATATAGATATATATATATTGTGCAGAACTAACCTGCCAAATTTATTATTGGAAGGGCAATTATTGCTGTGTTCGTTCAAAATGCTTCGGTTATCGATATCCTATCACTTGTGTAAGGGTTGATCATATTTTATTTATCCACAGTCTCAGTATGTTGTACTTTGTATCTATAATAAAATTGTATTTATTTTATATACAAAACACATTTTATTTATTTATATTAATCTATTATCAAACCTCATTGCAATTTAATAATTATTATTCTTTTTACACATCTTGAAGTTTTAATATCAATGTAATCTTTCTACTTTGTTATATTGTATACCTAGGTACTGTTAATTCTATGTGTGTACCTATTCCCAATGGCGAAGGGTGACTTTTGGAAAGAGGTAGGCTGTGGAGATCTGATAAAAAGAGCACACTTGTCAGGTATGCTTACGAGAATAGTACGATATTTACTACTGATGAATAGGTACACACTAGTAAATGACAACGACACACTAATTCAATGAAACTTCAAAAACTCATTGACGACATAAAAATGAGCGATGTGTTTAAATTACGTATTTTTCAAAACATGAATACCCATTAAAAATCATTAGATAAAATTTATTTTTATTTATAAAAACAATCTATACTTACTTATTTATTAATATTCGATTAAACGCCGTTGAAATTATTTTTTTAATTATCTAATTATTCATGATTTTGGACAAAGTGTGCAGTCGTGACAACATTATTATGCGCGAATGTTTTAGGCTTTGCGATAGGAGCTTACCTTATTTCGTACAAATCAGCAGACTTGATGCGGTTACGAGACGTAAAGTCCATACGAAAAAAAATCAGAATTATTTCACACATAATCGGAGATCTATTTACGTCGAGACGTCGCGGCGTTTATTATTTATTTACTGCGCGCTGTGGTATATTTTTTAATACCTTTGCAGTTGTTTTGTAAACTGTGTAATACTGTAATACATTCCTACATATACGACATCTCTCGTTGGCAAAATAAATTATTTTTATATAACATAAAATAATGAAGTGATTAAGTATATAAATATGTCAATGCAATTTAAAAATATTTTTCTTAAGAAGGTAGGCTTTAAATAATCGCTAGCATGGAGTCTTCGCCACTGCCTATTCCATTTAGTTATATGCAGATTATTACAATGTTATCTGTGGAAGATTATTACTATACTACTATTTAGTACCGCGAACGTAACGTGTCACTAACCCCACGTTACCTTGCGACCGAAGAGTTGTGAATGCTGTGATACACGGGCGGCGCCCTATTAGTATTGCCGCCCATTTCGGAATTATGCACACAGCGCTTTGCTAGTTTGGACGCGGTCTATTCATTACCCGCCCACCCTTTCGCGAATCCAACGCATTGTAGGTATATATTATAATATGTATGAGAAGAAAATATGCGTTAAAAACCGCCTTAGGAGGAACAATGTAACGCGATATTTGCACAAGATATTACATACAAATGGAGCTCTGCTAGCATGTTTAAACACATTAACAGAGTGTTGGAGCGGAGCTAGGAGCACGGAGCAGTGGAGCAATGAAATTTTTCCCGGAGCACCGAAAATTTGTAGTGCTCGACTGATCCGGATGTTTTTCTATTATTATTAAATTTTCGCCCTAAAATTAATTCTAAGTGAGAAGAGGCAGGTAATGAAAGATGATTTGCTGCCGGAAATTTTATTAAACAGGATTAATAATGAAAATGACGAATAATAAATAGACCTAATTTTAAAACAACTTATATAAAAAAAAATACTTATAGGTACCTAATATATTTTTACCCCGAGCGGAGCAGACCCTGGAGCGGAGCTGGAGCAAGTATTAGGTCCCGGAGCGGAGCAACTCAAAAAAGGGTCCGCTCTAAACCTCTCTATTATAGGAGATATAGATCAGAATATCCCATACTATGTATGTCAAACTACCCCCCTTTTAAAAGTAGGTTCATATTTCATTAGCCCCACTATAAAGTGAGTCAGATGAATGCGATGGATTTTTAAACCGAACTCAATTTGATTTTTCCGCTGGAACCGAACCCAGACACCAAACATTGGTTCTGTTATGTATAAACCTACAAAACAACATCTCGTTGAAGTCATACTAATCGCGGACTTCAATACGATACAGAATTATTTCCGGTAGTTACATTGGTACATAATATATATGTTCAGCTGGGAGTATGCCAAAAGATACAGATACAAACAAAAAGAGCATCCGAGATCGATTCAACGCCAGCACGCGATGCACAATGGCACAATCGAACGAGCCGACCGGTCATTATGCAACGTGTTGATATTTCGCCCGCAAACTGCGATCGTAAATATTACCATCGCTCATAGGGGCGAAGATAAATGTATTATGGCCAATATCATACTTGAACTAACCGGTTAGGTATTGATTATACATAAATATTACGAATGTGTGTATTTACCTAATTGCATTGAAACATGAATTCGATGCCGATTCATATCGAGTAAACATAGTAAAATAAAATACCCGCTGCCACATAATGCGGAATTGGTTCAAATCACAAATTTTATTTTATAATAAAAATAATATAACAAAATTACGTACGCATTACATATGCATTACGTACCGTACATTCAAGCGATCTAAAGCAAAGTTACCATTTATAATCTCGCGTATTAGACGAAAAAATGCGTGGGAAAATAAATGTCTTTTCCATCTTTTAAAGTACAGTAGGTATAGATATTCCATCATAAATCGTCAGGTGTTCGAAGTTAGAACTAAGCTCATCTCAGTATAAAAAGTATTAAATGATAATTACCTATATCAAATATTAGCATGTGGTGCCCTCACTCAGCGGGCAGCTTTTATACTGGTGGATCTATCGATACCTACATGATCGTACTAACGAGAAAGTCAGTATGATAAAGCCATGAATAGAGTTCGTACAGCTTCCAGTAAACAAAAATTGATTGTATATACACAAGTATTATAATTTACTGGGTTTATCGCATTTCATATCGTTAGTAGCATATTTACGATCGGTAGCAATAAACACACAGATATTGAAACTAATGATTAATTTCCCAAGCATGGTCTGGCTAGATTAAATAATTAATGACTTGTGATACCTGTTCGGAAGTAATTGATTAATAATGGCTACATATATGTATATGCCACCGAAATCTCGGCACGGACGGCCAGTCCCACGCGGCCATCTCTCCCACGCCTGTCACTCAACACTTTGCTTACCTAAATATAACAGGTGAATAATTTCGTGAATTTTATATTATACGTCACGATTTGCTGTTCGGACGATGTTATCAGGCTGCAACTAGATTTATGACGATTTTATCGTGGCCTTTAGCGTCAAACTAAAAATTAATTTGACAAATTGATAAAGTTATGAGCAATTCAAACATAATAGGTAGGTGCTTAAAATTTATGTCATCTTGACATCAGCTACCTATAATAATATCATCTATTTTTTGTATTTATAAATGAATAAATAAATATATTTATACTAAATAATAAAAAAAATAGGATAATAAATAGATATCAAACAACAATTATAAACATTTTATGTAATTATATCGTTGTTGCGCCATTATCAATCCAACAAACTTCTCTCCGTAAATCCGCAGTGGTATTTCAACTGTTTGGGGAATGAACAAGGTAAACTACAAGGGTGTCTACATATTAGAAGCTTGTGTTCTGTGCGCATGTTTGAATTCATCAAATTACAAATTATTGAAGCCTTTAAAGCTTAAAGCGCATGCTTTCTTAATACGACGGCATGTATTGAACAACTTACATTGGATTATTTATGTAATAATTCATACTCTCTACCGATCTAAATTTTCTATCCTACGTAAATATTTACTATTGTTAATGATACTGGGAATAGCATACCTAACTAAGAAGTAGATTTAGCACATATTACGTGAACTACAAGTAAGTATATAAATATATAAGAATATGTGTCGTGACATCACACAACGAGAAACGTTCGAAAACCGTTTTAGTTGCAGTTAAATTATATATAGAGAAGAAAAACATATCAAGATGCTTCTATTTACTAGAAATTAATTCTATTTTACTTCTATCAAGTTGCATATTGCAGCTTACGAAGTACACGGTGGTTTTCGGTTGTCTATTCCACCACTGGCTTGGCGTTACAGTAGGTAGAGCACTTGTTAACGCGCGAATGTCGGGGATTAACTTGTTCGCGGGCTTTAGCAGGCCGCGCTATACGCTGCGTTATGATTACTGGACATTTGTCAAAGTCCTTTGAAGTTACAGAGCCAATTTCGCAAAGTTTCGGTCTGCTTGTTTTATTGCCACGGTGGGAAGGCAGCGAACAAATTTATGACAAAGAATACCGTCAACGCTTAAGGGGGTACATGCTCAGCGTAGGTCAAAATGGAGCTTTTATTCTATTTTCAAAGCATGATCCTGGACATATCTTAAACGTTGTAGATAATCTATTTATATAATTTTGAAGCCTTATTATCCTTTATATTTATATTAAACATTTGATGGCTGCATAAAATATTTTTATTACATAAAATAGTATTCTTTTACACGCGCGTTAACATCATTGAGTTACTCCCTACTTCAATTATAGTTTGTCAATTTATGGCTACGGCCGTATGTTGTAGCTGGGGCTGGAGCTTAATCACTGGGGAATGCCAAAAGAAATGGCGTATTTCAAAAAAACACTATCTTATTCTTAGGTCAATAATTATTATCATTATTCGTAGGATGTTTATCACACTTGAATGGTCAAAAACATAGCTTATTACCTTCAAATGTGTTAATCTTGCCCATTTTTTGAATAATAAAATGCCAAATACTTGTCAAATTTGGGATCACAGAGATTATCAATATAATTTTTTATCGTAAATATTTCACTATAATAATGTCGATATAAATTATACTGATGGTTTTATAAATCCGTTTAAAAATTAATAAATGTAAAAAATCTTAGCTCCACAGCACATTTATGTACTGAAATATGACTATATTCTAAAACATTAGAGCGAGAGGTTTAAAAGAATACTATTTTATGTAATAAAAATACTTTATGCAGTCACCAAATGTTTAAAATAAATATAAAGGATAATAAGGCTTCAAAATTATATAAATAGATTATCTACAACGTTTAAGGTATGTCCAGGATCATGCTTTGATAATAGAAAAAAAAGCTCCATTTTGACCCACGCTGAGCACGTCCGCCCTTAAGATAGGCGACATTGCACAAATCACATTTACTACATTTTATTAATAATGATTTTGAGTTTATTCACGACTTTTCAGTGTTATTTATTTTCAATAAAGAACGTAATATTCTTAAATAATTATAATATAATATGGACATTATTTTTTTTATTTTAATTCAAAATAATGGAGCGCTTGACAAAAATATTATAGTTATTTAATTTTATATGTATTTTATAATATAAAAACTGTGTTAATTTTTTTTATATGGCCCATCTAGTTCAAATCGTCGAATAAATTTTTCCACGAGAAGGAGCGATAGTTTTGGGGATTTTATAAACCGGAACGGCGCTCCGGTGCGTTCCGCTCCATTTCGAGCCCTGGGGTTCACAAGGAAGTATGATGGGTAGTACCCATTGGGTACAGAGTTTACATTGAAATAATTGGAGCATGCTGTACGGAGATACTCGCATAAGTCAGTATCGTTATTACCTGCAGAGGAAGCGTGAATCCTCAGTGTGAAACCGTTATTATTGACAACAAGCAGTATGCATATGCAATGTGATTGATCTCAGTAGCTGCATATCAATAACGTAGGTATAGCATCATTATAGTATAACGGATTTCATTAGTTCGTTATCATCTTACTTACTTATGTAGCATATTATTATGTTATGTTGTTTGTTGATCGATCGTAACAAAAAAATGATGTATTGATCGGATTTCCAATATTTTAAGCATACTACAAAGATATTATAGGTACCATGTCACACCTGGTATTATATCATTATTTCTCTTGCGAAACAAAATATTTAAAAAAAAATACAATTGCGTTATGCATTTACGTATCAAGCGACATTAGTTATGCCGTTTGCTAGTAATATCCTCCACACGATTTAGATTTATTAAATAGGTAAACAAATATAATAATATAATTAGTAATAGGTGTTATTGCAAGGAATGTTTTAAATCAACAAATAAGAAATCCCTTTAGAAATACACAATATGTGTAGATAAAGTGTATCGACTATGGATTGTAACACCATAAAAACCATATTGTATGATGTTCTGTTGAACACCTGCTGTATAAAGGATCTAGATATTCTCACGGTGACCCTTGTCCATGGGAAAAATCAAAGTAACAATAGATCCCTACCTGATTTACAATTGTCAATCAATTGTATCCAATAAAGTATTTTTAAATAACTGAATAAAATAATAAAATTACGTTAATTTATTTAATCGTTAATTACTAATGCTGGATATGGCTGGGTAGGCTAGTATGGAGGGGATTATTTAAAGCCTACCTTCTTAAGAAAAATAATTTTAATTACATTTGACGTATTTAAATAATCAATTATATTCTATAAAAAATAATTTAATTTGCCAACGACATCTGTTGTATATATAGGAATGTGTCAAAGGTTTTAAAAAAATATGCCACCGCGTGCCACCTCTCTTCAAGTATTGTATGTATCGGATTATTCGCCGATGAATACTGATTTTTTGGTATGGACTTTATGTCACGTGACCTCAGCATGTCTATAGCAGTGTATGCAATACGATAGGCTCGGGCGACTAAGCCTAAAACATTTCTGTATATTATTGTTGTCTATGACTGCAGCTTTGTCCAAAATAATAAAAAATTGATAATTTAAAAAAATATTTCTGCGGCATTTAATCACATACAGGTATGTACCTATTTAAATAAATACATGTAAGTTAATTGATTTTTTTTAATAAAAAATATTTTTATTGAATGATTTTTGATGTGTTTAGGAAAATACATAATTTAAAGTTTAAACCCATCGCTCAATTTTATGTCGTCAGTGAGTTATTGAAATTTCATTGGATTAGTCTGTCGTTGTCATTAGTGTGTACCTATTCATCGGTAGTAATATCGTATTGTCTTCTTATTTCCCGTAAGTATACCTGACAAGTGTGCTCTTTTTCTCAGATCTCCACAGCCTTACCTCTTTCCAAAAGTCACCCTTCGCCACTGCAATATAAGTACCTACTCTTATATAATATTGTGATTAAGAATAAAATACTTATAAATAACTATGATTCTACACTCAATTAACAATCAGTATATTTTAATATAAAAATAAACATAGAGGCTAGAGGGCAAGGTTATCAACCATATCGTGTAATAACAAAATTGTTAACAAACAGAAAAAATACTGTGTTCTACTACAATAACAATACGTTATGTATATTTTTTAATTTGCTTCATCTTTCGTACAATGTTTACTGATATTGCGAAAGATATAATTAATTAGTTTAATCTCGTATAACTGAAAAAAAATATTAAATTTATAAACTAAGCCATCAATCATTCTAACTAAGCGAACACGCTATTAATACAAAATAAGAAATAACTTTAGAGAATGCCAGATAAAATCAGGACTTGAAACAGCGGCTATTGTCTTCTGTTATGTATCTTTTATTTTATTTATCTTATTATTAGAAGCCTATGCTGTAAATAACTCCTTCTGACATGACTAAGTGCTTTATTCAATTGTTCGCAGCCTTTTAAGATGATGAATTAATTTATTGTACGTATTTGTGTTAAGCTTCTCGTTAAGTTAATCTGCCTGTCCAAAGATACAATGTGTCTGTGTTATTGCAACTTATTACTATTTGTTATTACCTTATTAATATTATAGGCAACATAATTATTATAAATACCCAAGTACAATGACTTGGTTCGGTTCCCGAATAGTGTATGTAACATACCACCGATCTTATACATTGCAAACTATGGAGTACCAGGGTTAATTTTTCCGGTGTAATACTGGGAGAAATCCCAGTAGATGGAATCTCAACGGCATTTTTTTTGCAAAATATTTTTATTGCAAATCTTGAGGATCATGTTAAAACTGTTGAATTCTTGGTGCATTGTTGTGTTTATTACATTCTTATTTCACACCGAGCCGTTCAATATTCGTAAATAAGATTCGACAATATCCATACAGGGAACACAAAATTAATGGGAACTGGTTTACCCTGCGGGTTACGGTAGCTCTTTTGAATTAGGGTTCGCTTTATTGTTTTAGGCCACAAAACCAAGGCTCTGTACCCGAACGTGACACACTTCAATACATACAATGAGATGCAACACATAATTAATGAGAACTGATGTACCTAACGGGTATGGAGTAACAGGCAACCGATCTCGAGTTTGGAAGAATATGGGACGTGTCAAGAATACGTCATTCTCGACTTGTCCTTCGTTTTGACAAGAGCATTAACGCTCATTCAATATAGGTGTATTTGAAAGTTGCAACACACACTATGCACGTCTTTAATGTGTTTCATTTTCGTAGGACACTCACACGTTCAAAACCCTGCTTCAAAATGTAGTAATATTGGGGTACAAAGCCTGAGCCTGTTCTATGTATTAATCTGTTTCGTGGATAGACGTAACTATTGAAAATAAAATATTCTTTAACACGCGTTTAAGTTCACCCATATTTTTCCACACTCAAGATCTCTTTATCTTATCCTGT
Organism: Rhyacophila brunnea; assembly: GCF_057557595.1. NCBI lineage: Eukaryota > Metazoa > Arthropoda > Insecta > Trichoptera > Rhyacophilidae > Rhyacophila > Rhyacophila brunnea. The sequence goes on from NW_028232752.1 coordinate 40,112,065, forward strand.
TTACCACACACAGTAGAGTAAGCCAGTTCCCATTAATTTTGTGCTCACTATTTCCATATTAATGTTATATTTTAACCAACACAATATTTTTATGTATGTATACTTTGATTTTAACGCGATTGATTCAAACGTTTCTCTGGCAAGTAGGTTTCAGACAAACAATCCGGCCCTGTTTGGTATTTATTGACAGAAATAAAGTTACCTATACTTATAATAAACTAGGTAGAGGTTGAAACAATAGTTCGTGAAAGAAAGTACCCACCTCAGCGTAGACTAGTAAGCGATATATCGCAAAATAAAACACGGGTTTTAGGTACAGTAAGATTGCTTGATACTACTTGTCACGTTGTGGATACGTATCTATACCTATATTCAAAGTAGGTAAATTCTGACCGATAGAAGAGGATGCAAGATTGTTTGTCTTTCACACAAACCCCCACCCTGCGGCAGGACGAGAACCTACTTGTACTTTGGCGGGCAGGAGGGTTCGACCTTTTATCGATCTCGATCACTTTTACCCTGACTTCTAAACTGGATGGATCTTTCAACTTAACCTACTTTTTGTACATGGCCGGTCGGACGCCGGCCACATAAAAATCAGTTTTTCTTTCACTTTTATTGAACTTTTATTAACATTAATTCGCAAAATTCAGTGTCTTCAACTTCAAATGAACGAGCGTCCAGCAGATGAGTACCCTATTGTTTTTATTATAATGTTTTTGTAAAATAGTATGTTTTCGCATTAAAAAGGTCACAAGTCTCCGTAATTTCATGTCTCTATAATTTTTATACTTGTCAAAATAAATTTAATGTTTTTTAGCCTATAATAAACAACTATTGTTATCTCTAAATCTAGTGTTTTCTTTATTCACATGGTATTTAGTTATGTGCACACTTAGAAAGCACTTGGCGCCCTTTTATCTATCAATTTTATCATACACTGTCAAGTCTTGTTTATACATAGTTTTCTTAGTCTATTTAAATTCCTTTTTTTATTATATTCTATAGATGCTAGTTCTCTGATAATCACATACATTTGGCAGCGCGATCTCATGCCCTGAATAATTTAATCATCCTATTTTACCTTTACGCTTACATCTCACTCATGCTCTATTCTTAACTTACAAATTGTCCAATCTCAATTTTTTTTATACACACATTCTCGCGTCCATTTTATTCACCATTTTAACACATATTACATACTACCAACTACTTCTTTTATTTCATACCAAATTATTTATTTGTTATTAGGTATATTATTTATTAGTATATGTATTTGTATTATAATCCATACGATTAAGGGCACATGAACAGTGTGAAAAATGTTTTTTAGGGTTAGGAGTCCTTACGAGAATCTTGCAATATTATATATTATAGGATTGATGAAATTTCAAAACACCTATGCTAATGCCGTTATTATGTGATATCAGGGTGAATGGGTCAGTAGCTTAGCGATAAGAACCCTCGCCCGCCAATCGATATAAATACTATCTGAATCCCGCTAGGTCAAAGACCGTTTCTGATCATTCTGATATTTCAATAGTGTCGTATTTTGTCCCCCAAATCGAAAAAGTTAATCGGATAGTCAAATGACATGATAATGGATGCCGATCGAGTCGGAAACACTGTTCTTGGTCATCAATAGGAAGTTGCGATCAGCGTTGATGCAACAATGTACAGTACAATTTGTAGTAGAATCAAGGTAGTATAGTGGTAAGCATCTCTACTCAAAGGAAAACAATTTACGCGTGGATTTGGTCGGCAGTACAAACAGTCGGCAGATAAAGCACTGGAGTTAACGCAAGCGATGCTAACACCTGCCTTTATACATTGAACTTGTGTTAATCCGATAGTAACGTAACTAGATGAGCATGCGAAACAATCAATTTGCATAAATAGTTGCATAGCAAAGTAAATACATAATAATATATTTTAATCACGTATTGTTTAATACAAACATATTATAGAATATGCAATTAATATAGATATATATATATATATATATATATGGGGTGGATCAGTCCAGCTACAAATATTTCAACAAAAAAACTAAATTTACATATATTTCATACTTAATACATAAAAAAACAAAAACAATACACAGCAAGACATGTGGGTATTAATAAAACGTTCCTAAGCGGTAGCGCTCATAGAACGCGTCGAGCGGGCGAAGTCGGCGAATGCAGTGTTTATTCATAACCATAATCACACGTCTCTTCCCGCGCATTACTCTTCACCTATGTAATAAGCGGCCCAAGCAGCACAAAACAATTATTTTTAAAGCGTCTCTCATAACAAAGCAATAAAAATATAATATTATTTCGGGGCTTGTAATAAATATTTACGACGACATTATTCAACCAGCGATAAACTTGACACGCAGTAAAATTAAACAATGATTCTCTGTTATTAAATAATCGCTTTTCGCCCGTCGATCGACGAGGCCTCGAGCGGCGTAATTTTGGTAGCCGTGTTCAATGAATGGACTCCATTGTATTTTCTTTCATTCGTATCGCCGAGAAGCGGTGATTCGCGAAAAAACGATGATTCATGCGGCGGGCGCGTATAATGCGTCGTGAAATCCAGTGGGCGCTGGCGTATTTGATTACGTTGTATTTTCGTTGATTTACGCGCCACTTGTAGAAATTTTGCGCGAGCGCCGCACTCGCTGCGTCAATGGGCTTTATGCCTAAGACCAAAGACTTGTGAGATCAAGGCCTCAACAAACACAGCCAAAAACTGAATGTATTTTGCGAAGCCTGGAAATGAGGACACTGGACACATCGTGGACAAACCCTCAGATATCAGACCATGTGTCTCAAATATCAGAATAGACAATGAATAAATTTCTGAAATATGCACACGTGGAAAGTATCTTTCTTTCGACCATGTCCGATCCTAATAGGATCATATGATATGATATCACAGAGTAGACTCAGAGTGGAGGTTTGCATTAACAGATTTTGTTTTGTACGAGAAATGGATGTCAGCCACTTGCTCAACCTATTAGGTCCATACCCTGACAGACACAAATTGAAAAACAATATGTGTACTTGCCAGACCCAAGATTCGAACCTGGGACCCACGGCGTTATAGTCCAACGCCTAAGCCGCGCGGCCACCGTGGGTGTATTGGGTGGAAAGTATGTGCGACTATAAAAGGATCCCACACATCATGACGCGCGTATCACACGGGCCGCCGTCCTCGCGGCAGATCTCCCAAACATAACAGACCAGTGCATCTATTCTATACACAAGACTTCTAACGGCCGCTATCGGCGGCTATCGAGGGTAGTTTTTCATATTATTTTTGTATTGAAGTATTATAATTTTTACAAACAGCCGATAGCGGTCGATAGCAGTCTTGTATATACGAGTAGAATAGATGCGCTGATGGTCAATAATAAAAAGAAGACGACGAAGTATGCATATTTACACAATTATTTATACAAAATAACTTTTGACCAGGATTCATAAATGGGATAGGATGTTGGTTAACAATTCACAACAATCTTCACATTTTTAATATTATATGCATATAGTGGTACCTAAACATAAATAACACTCCGGTGTAATGTAATGGTTACGACAGCTCGTGTAGGTGCTTAGGTACTCACGTTTCGATAATTCCACTCCGTCCGATGGCCAAAGGAGGCATACATAGATCAGGTAATGAGAACTTACGCCTCGGTGGAGGGATTTCATTACAGCCAGTAGCCGTGCTATATAAGAGGATTATGCAAAAGCTTTGTTTATGTCTAATCTAGAGGAGATAAATTCCTTAGCCTTATTTTACGACAGGCTAAAATCGTGTAGGTACCTACTAACCGAGATTTTAGGTTCGTTTCAACGCTCTCTGAGATGTTTATAAGAAACAACCTAATGTTATTTTAACATAGCCAATAAAGACATTTTAGTCGTACCTATAGAGCCTTCGTAAATTCTGCGAGAAAGGAAAAAGCAATAATTTTAAAATCACTACTTTTCAGGAGAGCCAATTACATTATTATTAGTGGACAATGTTTTAAAAGTTAAATGGTAATAATAATCGGAAATTGAATAAAAATATACAATAAGGAGTGCAAGTAATTTTAATATAACAGAATAATTGAATACTTACGAAATATGGCTATAATCGACAATTATTATAAATTTGACAATTGATTCTAATTATTAAATGCTCTAATATATGTATTGCAACTAAATTATATAACTGATAATCCCAGTTCGATCCCACTGAATACAGAGCAATTTCGACATTAGAAAGACGAGCTCAGATGAGCAGAATTTGACGTCTATATTACACTATCTACAGTCTACACAGCAATACCATCATCGTTCCAATTAACATCACTCAGCAGCGCATTTGAGATGCAATTCTTGGATTAATATTGCAACTTGTGACTGCCAAAATTCACGCCAGGAATTTTGCAACAAGATAATGTATACGGAAATTCTAGATTGATTTTACTAATTCACTTCGACTATGCAATCTGAAATCAGGCATTCAGTAAGCAAACCTAAATGGTATTTATTATCTATCTCGAAATCAATTAATTTAATATTTAGATATTAACAATTAATTAATAATATCTTATGGGTATTGTGATATCTCATTAATTATTCAGTCGGTAGGAAAAATGCAAAAGGATTAGACTATAACTAGAGATAGTCATATGATTTTTTTGCATTACAATAGTTGATGATTATTCCGTAATGTTTTTTTTGTGCTTGAATTGTTAGCCGTAGAAAAATGAATATTGAAGATTTCGGCGACATGGTTCAGCACTTTCTAATACCTATTGTAGAGTGCTTAAAGTCAGACAACTTTATCTACAAAAAAGTGTTTTTTTTAGATAACGTTATTTTACATTTACGGCTACATGATAGTCAAACAATGTTATGTCAATCTTTTCTAATTTCTTATTAAATCGTCAGTAAAGTTTAACGCTAACTACACAAGTTACCCTTGTTTTCATATATTTTTAAAACTATCCCTATAAATTTTAACATCATCATAAGCAAGATAAATGTACAATACACAATAAATTATAAAATATTAACATTAGGTTTTAAATAAACATTTCCCTTGTTGAGTTACAAGAATCTAAAATAACGATTTTTGGCTCTCCTGTAAAGTTGCACTTTTGTAGATAGTGTTGTTTGACACTAAGCCTCGAGTTATGCCATGATTCTGTTTGTGATTTTTAAATAATAATGTTTAAATTTTGTTTAAAAATTATCCCACCAATCAATGCACGACAAACCTTTTGAATATTTTTTTCTGTTTAATGTTATTAGGGTTTAGCGATTTAAGTGATTATTCATTTAAATATTGGTTTACCACCCTCTCATAACCAATCTAAGAGCCTTTACCTGATAATATTAATACATTAAAAATACGCCCACGGTGGCCGTGCGGCTTAAGCGTTGGACTATCACGCCGTGGGTCCCAGGTTCGAATCCTGGGTCTGGGAAGTACACATTGTTTTTCAATTTGTGTGTGAGTCAGGGTATGGACCTAATAGGTTGGGTAAGTGGCCGACATCCATTTCTCGTAAAAAACAAAATCTGTTAATACAAACCTCTACCCATATGATCCTATTAGGATCAGACATGGTCGAAAAAAAATATATATATTACTATTGACTGATGGCATTTAAATCTGTGATGCAATGTTTATGGTTTTTGATAAATGCGGCGATAATAGTGTTAAATATGCTACTAATAAATCTGCAATGACAAATTCACCGCGAATTATTAGATTGGCTTTTTTCGGCTAGTCTTTTCTTTTTAGGCTCCGTACCACAGTAGCAAAGGGTGGAGGACCACTGTGGAGATCCGACATAAATGCTACAAACTAAACTTTGTCAGGCATACTTATTAATTTGTTTAATTGAACTAAGAATACAAATTACAGATAATATTGGTTAGTTTTAAAATTCAATTAAACCCTGCCTAAAGCAAACCAAAATAGATATTGGATAAAAAATATTCTTACATCTATACCTACAAAATTTATCTAATCTAAAATTATGCCATTTTACTTAAATCATTAAAAATCAAATTAATAAATTATTTAATGGCATAATTTTATATATTCTAATCTATACTCTATAGTAAATAATAATGACTGACAAAGTTTAGTGTGCACTATTTATGTCGGTTCTTAACAACCTACCTTCACCCCTCGCCACGGGGAATAAGTTGTGGAAATAGTCATGACTCCCTCAAGGGGGGGGGCTTATACGGCTCTAGCCTGGGGGCCCGGGCTAAGAGGGGCCCGGCGTGGCAGGTCGACAAGTTAAGTGACATAAACACACATCACAAATTCTCTCCAATAGTAAAAAAAAGTCCGCTAAGGCGCTATTTTACTTCACAACTATTAATATTTACAAATATGTGTCTATGTGATATGATTGATATAATTAAATGTAAATAATGTGCAGAAATTTATTTTAAATATTTTTAGTGTGTTTTCAGACTAATAAAAATGACTATTTATCGAATATATTGAAGGGTCGCATGTTACTTGACTACCACAAAAAGGAATCACGATCAGTGCTTCATAATAGAATGCCGAGTGCCGATAATTCAAGTAGATTTATTTAAAAATACTAAAAATCGCTAAAAATACACAGAACGCCCGTAATTTTACCTTTCGGGACCCTGAGGTTCCATTGGAGACGACCATTTAGGGATCACTAGTGTAGAAACATCCTAGCCTGGGGGCCCGCGTCAGGATGTGGGGCCATGGAAATAGTACTTGAAATAAATAAATTATAAACTAACGTAATCAGTGATTATCATTTATTTTAATAAGGGCAGATAACTACATATTATGCATTTTGTTTTATTTATTAATATATATGAAACTAATGGCTTGTTGTTTTGAATATATTATAGCAACAAACAGTTTAAAAATCTATAGTTTATGGTAGGAACTGTAGGAAGGTTAATTTTACACAAAGTGCATGACTATTTCAGTACTAACTAATTTACTACAAGCATTTTGCAACGAATCGATAGCAATTAGCGCAAAGCGTCATAATAATTTCCAAGCGATGCAAATTTTCACCGGCTCCGAGATATCAAGACCGCAGAAAGCTAGTAAGCTGCATAGGTAACAAGAAAGCCGAGAAGTCTATTTGCATTTTCAATGTGAGAACATTCCCAGTGAAGACGGGATATGCAAGAAACACACTCAGATAAAACGGATTTATTTCATGGTACCCTAATCCTTTCTACTGGAGATCGAGCTCTTGCGATAAGCGAATTTCTACTTTTCTCGCCAAGTTTCGGGACAAGGACTAGTTCGGTCGTCGTGTGACCTGATTGCGAGGCAATTTATAGTGCCCCTTGTTCAACTTTTTATACCTTCTCATTAACATGTGCTCCGGATACATTGTCGCAATTATTATCAGTTTTTAAAATAACTTAAAACAAATATAACTCTAATGCGATATGAAATCGAGTAAGTATAAAAGGGATCTAATCAAGTATTTTATACGGCGAACTTTTTGTAACACTCGATAGTGAAGGATATGTGAATTGCTAAATATGGAGAAAAATAAATACTCTCTCCGTTGACAGCATTGAATAGGTACATTATTTGTACATTTTTTTAAGTAAAAGGCGGCCTGCTTGATGCTTTGGTATGATTAATTACTCACGTAACGACATTTGCAATTTTACTTAATTGTTCAACTAAATAATGATGGTGCTCAACAGAAGTAACAGTAAAAATCAACATGGTAATTTCCCACAAAATTTAGTACCAGGGTCTTGGAAAATTCTTCTTCTTCAACTTGAAGGGCACTTCTCTCTCGTTATCCCATCGTACGCACTCGAAAAGGTGTGTGGGTATCAAAAAGATTTGTTTTAAGGAATTCTATGTAGGTACTTCTGAATTATGACGATAGATGACTATCAATTATCTTGGATTTTTCAGTGTATTTATTTTTTTAATTTAAATTATTTGCTTGAAGATCTATTTTTCTTAGTAGGTAGGCTTTAAATAATCGCCTACTATGGAGCCTTCGCCACTGGTACTTATATTATAAAATACCAACACAGATTGTAATTTCAAAGTCGTGTACATCCAGTAAACGAGTAAACAATTAATACTGTATGTGTACCAGTGAAGTTATAGGTCAGAAAATAATTTAGCAATCGACAGTTTTCATCTCCGTAAAAATATCGAATTGTTCGTTTTTGCGAAAACAATTTTTCGGTAACGTATTGTTTTCATCGAGAGTTTTTGACACACGATAAAACAACAAATAAAAAAAATGATTAAAGCAATAAAATTGTGCCAAAAACAAAACTATACCGTAAAACATAATAAGAGTAAAGCAAATCCCTTCGACAACGGCGGTAAGTAATGCCGTTAAAAAGAGAAAATATATAAATCCACCCTGCCTATTAATTTAAAAGGCGGCTGCCTGTTTTGGGAAATTTTATTACGGAAAACGTGGGCAAAATAATCGCCGCGCACATACATTTCGGCGCGGGGCATACACCGACGCACATAAAAACGATACAACATCGCTACAAAGGAAAAGTGGGCATATTGCGGGCCCAAAAGGTTGAGCTATCATCGCTCACTGCGACTATGTTATTGTAATACCAACTACAAATTCTTTTAATAAACGGAGCGTAAAAAAAGTCAATTTTTCAAATTAAATATTTTTATTTCATGACATGTACCTACCCATTACACCGCAAATGGTTCACAAGAAGTTCACTCGGGTCAGTAACTCAACGTTTAGCTTTTAGAATCCTGGAATACCGGAAAGAGATAGATGTAGTTATATATGATGAGTGTATTGTTTTTTACATTTTTTGAGAACCTTGGCTGATGATTTTCTGCAGCCCAGTAAAGACTGTTTAAGTATATAAATATATAGAATAATAGTCTAAAATAATTGGTGTACATAATAAGTAAATTGTATTATTATTATCAGACCATGCCCGATCCTAATACGATTATATGGGTCTCCATTTTTTTAGAACAGATTTTTTTACGAGAAATGGATTTTAGTCACTTGCTCCACCTATTGGGTACATACTCTGACTTTTAACACAAAACAATATGTGTATTTGCCATACCGATGATTCGAACCTTGGGCCCACGACATTATTAGCCGCTCACCCGTGGTAAATACGGCTTCCGAAAAGTTTTTTGTCATTAATTTAGTCCTTTTTAGTATTGAATTTCATAAATTAGCTTAAATTAGAAACCAATATTCAATTCGGCAACTATTGGCGTAGACAGTATACACTATAAAATATTCTAAATAATACATGCGACACGGTGCATTTTGGCAAAATCAATGTTCGTCTTTCGCGGATTATAACACACGTCTAAGTTTCTTGTTGCGGCGGCAGGAGTTAGCAAAAGGGGGTAGAAAAACACTAAATCAAAATTTCATCACGTACTAGCAGACACGGTAAAACTTTATCCGGGTGTTGTTTTTATGCGCGCGGTGTATGTGGGCACACTGTACACCAGTTTCAGTTTGCCAGCAATCTGACAGGGCACTACGGAATGCCCAATAAGTTATCGTGCTTTCCTTACAAACGACCGAGTGCGTACGTGCCGCCTAAGTAATTAACACACGGATAATTTTTGCTTAAATAAATATTCAATGGTGTAAAAAGCAGCTACAAGTATTGCTTCTTGATTATATTCTATTTTGGTGAATAAAGTATATCTATGTATGTTGTGTAGTCCAGCGGTCCACAACCTTTTGGACCTCGCGGACCACCAAACTCAAAATCTTGAATCCCGCGGACCACTACTGCGTATTTTTTCCGCACTTGTAAAAATTTGATGTCAATATAATGATAAAAGAATTATAATAAATAAACTTATTAACACAGATATTCATTACGGAAAATGCAAAAAAAAGACATTTTAAATTTCATTTCATTAATAAAGAATCAATACAATAATTTTTAAATTAATATGAATTCTCCGTTTTTTTATAGAGGTGAAAAAAGATTAATTGCAGGTAACAGGTAGATAATCAGTGTGACCTTTGTTGCTGCTTGTTTGAAACAAGCCGTTGGAGTCTTGGTTCCAATGACGAATTTCAATTTGGCTGTTCACGGCACAAACACTATTGGTTGACTGAAGAATTAGTCAGGTTATTTTGGACAGCATGTAAAAAAAGGATCAATGACCACTCACAATAGAACAATATGCCAAAACCATGGTGAAGAAATATGAAGCTATAATGGAATATTTTTAGAAAACATGTAAAAATCGAGCGTTTCTACGTTAGTGGTGTGTCGACATCGGCCGTTTCTAAGAATTACAAATAATAATACCAGTGAGTCGATAGGTATTTGCATTTTATTTTATCATGAACAGCAAACTTTATTCAATTTATTTCTTCGTTAACACATTAAATATGGTCTGACGACGTAATAAGGCTAAAATTGCAAAAAAAAAAAATTATAAGAATAGGTACTCTGAAACTTTTTAATAAATACGAAAATTGCAAATATATTCAAATTACTCTGCAGACCACCAAAATTCTCTCACGGGCCACCGGTTGGGGACCGCTGGTGTAGTCCTTCTTTTCTTAGTCACTCTTCTTCTGTGGTAGAATTTCAGGATACTCTCGGAACTTTTGTAGCCAAAATAATCTCCTTCTGCCTGTAAGTAGATGTAGGTAAGTACCTACATATTGCTTCTTGATTATATTCTTTTCCGGTGAATAAAGCATATATTATATTTATATTATGTAGTCCTTTTTCTATTCTTGCTGATGTATTATATCAACAAATTGCAAGGTATATCTACATCGCCTTATCATAGGCCAATCGTATCAATGTTAGAACATTAAACCACTTTGATTTCCATAGTAACCACACCCTTAGCAACCAATAATAGTGGATTGGATTACGGATTTCTTCCGAAATAACTTTTCATACAAAACAGAATTATCTGAAAATGAATTCAATTCTACTTAAAGATGGCTAAAAGTATTAAAAGAATGCATTGGCGTCGTGTTCTGATATATTCTAAAAGTTTCAAATGTCTTGCTAGTCGGAAAGTTAGTTAAAAATGGATTGCAAAATTTGTACTGGATAAACAACCACCGGACAAACAAGAATACGAGCTAAGAAAAACGTGGTAAAAATGTAAACGAAGATTGTCGTACGGCAGTCTTGAAGGTCCGCTTGGTGTTACAATATGAACCACCGAGCACGTGAAAAATAAGCAGTATGGTCAGATGCAACTGCCGAAGACACCTATCAATATTGTAAAAAAAAGTTTTCTTGTGTTCCCCATCTAAACTGACGATCTCAATATAGGTATCGAAGGTAATATGTACCTACATACTTATCTATGCAATAACTTATGACGAAAGAATCAGGACAGGTGTAGTTGTGAGCAAAAGATTCTACGACGTAAAGATAAAACTTTGATGTAACAAACAAACGCGATGTGACATACTCGAATAACTTCCAGTTGTGTTTTATGTTTGCCTGTTACCACAGCGGGTAGGCGACGTGTCAAAATACGTGACTCTTAGATAATTAATTATTACAAAGTCAGATTAATTACAGAAGTTCCTTTGTGTGGCGAAAGTAATAAAATGGGATGCGAGTAAAATACGTGTAGGTATAAGAGAATAAAAATAATTGAGATATGTAAGAAATTCATAAAATAAGCATGGGAATTATTTATATATATGCAATATGAACTTTCCGGTGCGTCAACAAAAGATAACAAATATAACGCATAAATGAAGACACCTATATAATCTAATATATAAAAATTAATATTTGTGTGTTTGTTTGTTCGTATTTAATGCGCAGCCATACCGTTCATCCGATTGCGATAAAACTTTGTAAACTTATTGCTTGCACTTGCAGGAAGAGTATAGGCTATACTAATATATAAAAATGAATGTCTGTCTGTCTGTATGTCTGTCTGTCTGTGTCTGTCCCGTATGCGTTCCTATACCATTCATCCGATTGCAATGAAATTTTGGTAAGTGGTTGTATGCATACCCATAAAGGTTTCTGAATTAGAAAAATCATCATCTTCTTCTTCTTCTTCATTATATTTTCTTTTATTCGTATGGTTCCTATACCATTCATCCGATTGCAATGAAATTTTGGTAAGTGGTTGTATGCACACCCATAAAGGTTTTTGAATTAGAAAAATCATCATCTTCTTCTTCTTCTTCATTCTATCTTCTTTTATTCGTATGGTTCCTATACCATTCATCCGATTGCAATGAAATTTTGGCAAGTGGTTGTATGCACACCCATGAAGGTTTCTAAATTAGAAAAATCATCATCTTCTTCTTCTTCATTCTATCTTCTTTTATTCGTATGTTCCCTATACCATTTATCCGATTGCGATGAAACCTTCATCAGTTGTTGTGGTAACACCCGCAATGGTTTTTGAATTAGTACAACCATCTTCTTCTTCTTCTTCTTCTTCTTCTTCTATTCTATATTCTTCTATTCGTATGCGTTCCTATTCCATTCATCCGATTGCAATAAAATTTTCGTCAGTAATTGTGCCAACACCCGCAAAGGTTTCTGAATTAGTACAACTATCTTCTTCTTCTTCTTCTTCTTCATTCTATCTTCTTTTATTCGTATGGTCCCTATACCATTCATCCGATTGCAATGAAACCTTCATCAGTTATTGTGGTAACACCCGCAATGGTTTTTTAATTAGTACAACCATCTTCTTCTTCTTCTTCTTCTATTCTATATTCTTCTATTCGTATGCGTTCCTATTCTATTCATCCAATTGCAATAAAATTTTCGTTAGTAATTGTGCCTACACCCGCAAAGGTTTCTGAATTAGTACAACCATCTTCTTCTTCTTCTTCTTCATTCTATCTTCTTTTATTCGTATGGTCCCTATACCATTTATCCGATTGCGATGAAACCTTCGTCAGTTGTTGTGGTAACACCCGCAATGGTTTTTGAATTAGTACAACTATCTTCTTCTTCTTCTTCTTCTATTCTATATTCTTATATTCGTATGCGTTTCTATTCCATTCATCCGATTGCAACAAACTTTTCGTCAGTAATTGTGCCAACACCCACGAAGGTTTCTGAATTGGTACAACCATCTTCTTCTTCTATTCTATCTTCTATTCGTATGCGTTCCTATACCATTCATCCGATTGCAATGAAAATTTGATCAACTGTTGTGCTCACGCCGCAAAGGTCTCTGAATTGTTACAACTATTTTCTTTTTCTTCTATTCTATCTTCTTCTATTTGTATGCGTTCTTATACCATTCATCCGATTGCGATGAAATTTTGACCAGTTGTTGTGAGCACGCCCGCGAAGAGTTCTGAATTAGTACAACCATCTTCTTCTTCTTCTATTCGTATGCGTTCCTATACCATTCATCCGATTGCAATGAAACTTTGGTGAGTTGTTGTGCCCTTGCCCGCAAAGGTTTCTGAATTACTACAATCATCTTTTTCTTCTTCTATTTGTATGCGTTCTTATGCCATTCATCCGATTGTGATGAAATTTTGACCAGTTGTTGTGCGCAAGCCCGCGAAGGTTTTTGAATTAGTACAACCATCTTCTTCTTCTTCTATTCGTATGCGTTCCTATACCATTAATCCGATTGCAATGAAACTTTGGTGAGTTGTCATGCGCATGCCCACGAAGGTTTCTGAATTATAAAATCATCTTCTTATACTGTTCGTATGCGTTCCTATACCATTCATCCGATTGCGATGAAACTTTTGTCAGTTGTGTGCGGTTTCTAAATTATTATTATATAACATACAAAGTTTGTTGTTTGTTTGTTCCATCCAATTTTGATTTTTTTTTTACTACATATTTATAACATTAATAACGTTTTCATATTTTGGATTCGATATTAATTTAGTGTTCTTATGTTTGACCTTTACTCCTATTATAATTATTTTCATATTGCCATATTGTATTACACAGATATTTTAATATTAAAGAAATAATTACCTCTTATTATTTTTCAAATATCTAAGATAAATATAACCACGAAGCGACCCCGTGCGAAGCCGGGTACTTCAGCTAGTGTTATATAATAATGAGTTTGAAATACCTAAATGTTAGAAGAAAGATCACAACTGGCCGCCGAGGCCGTCGATAGTTCAGGTCCACTATTGACATTCTTTTGAGAGAGCTTTACATAATAGACCATTACGCCAGACAGGTAAAGACGTAGTACTTTAAGATTCTGTAGTTCAAGAATCGTGCGTAATTGATATTACTAAATAACGATAAAATTCTTCCTCCCCCACCCCTCATGGACCAATACTACAGCTATTATAAATCGTATCGGAAAAAAGGATCGACAGTTTGAGCAGTAAACAATAGAATAAGAGGGACGTCTGGCAAATAACATATAACCGGCCTCATTCCTGCGCACGAGAAGGGATAGGATCTGCGCACCGTAATTATATTGCTTCAGGTTTAAGCAGTAACACCGTGAATATTTTTTTTGGTATTGACCACATTTCCTATAGATCTATATTTTTTCGAGACTACGTTAATACTAGTTTTCGTCAGCGAAAGATTTATCAATATTGCCGCTCTACACCAAAGCGTTAAACCCGGTATACAAAACCAATCACGGTCCTTGTAAATGGGAGTGCGGTATAATAATTCTCCCTACAGCAAGTAACATTTCTCCTATTGCCAGTTGCATAGTACACAGCACTACCGCTGGCCCGTTTAGGAATCTGATCACGTACAGTTCCCGTCTGTCGCAACTGCTGAATTAACTAATTTCCACCCGCGACACAAACACAAATAAATCCCCATCTACAATGCACCGCTCTCCCCTACTTATATACGGAACTAAAGGTGTGATTGTTTTCCCTTCTCATTTGTGTGCTCCTAGTACATTAATAGTAATGAAAATGGCGGCGTTTTACTACATAACTATAACCTGGTCTTAGGCAGGGCGGAGGCAGAGGTTGGCAATTATCGGACCATCGTATGAAATGCCAATATGATGTCAACCATCATTTGATTTTCATTAATGTAAGTACGTAGGTACTGCAGTCATATAGTTCCAACGGTATTCGTTACATCTTATGGTTTTTGCAATCACTTTATGCATACAACAATGCTGCTTAATTTCGGTTTTCGATTGATAATTAAGTCATCCTACTGACATTTTTTTCTAAAACCTTCCAATATACATATTATCCACAAACTATAATATACACGTAACTATCTACCTATAATTTTATTAATACCTATTTTCAGTGCATAATGCGGATGACAGCAATGCTATTGTCATATTATTATTATTATGTTTTGTTCAAGTCATCATTTGACTTCAAAATAATGCTTTTTAAATTGGAACTGCGCAAAAGATACGTGTGAAGTATTTTATTATTAATCACAGTTCACCAATCTTCCCTACTTGTACTATAGAACGAGAGGTGAGATTGTTTTCTCTTGAATTTCGTGCGTCTGATGGGAGTCCCATGAGAATGGGATAATTCGATGCCACCAACCTGACGCCGGACATATGTTAAAAAACTACCGTCTTAGATTTTGGACGAAGTTTTCATTTTTGTGGAAACGCCGATCAAAATGGAAGGAAACCAATTACAAGGACGAGCGATATAAGCCATGGACTTTCTGGTTGGAAATTTTTCTGGAGGGATTTTTAAAATTTTGGACCAAGAAAATAAATATTTTAAAGAAGAGCGAAAAAACAATGCGCTACTACTAGTAATGCTTACTTATATTATGTAGATGTACAGCTGCTAATTTTGATAATGCTGTATAAAATTCTTGATGTATCTTTATGTATGGAGCCGATTCCTCTTATATGTTTAATATATAATATGTTCTGATATTCATGCATAGCTGATGATTGCGTAATTCTGTATTCATAATACCTTATTTAAATTCAACTGCAAAGCATCATTAGTGGAAACAGATCAATAAAATCGTATAGATGTTTAGATTGAATCTATTATTATAAATATAGGCAAAACTATTACATATTATTTTCAAAATCCACCCACCGTCAAAAATAACATAAATAATCGTAACCATTATATTTCGTAAATAAATCCAGTCATAATTACAGATTACAGTGAAAATAGAGCAAGAAAAACACTAAAAGATAAATAGTTCCATATCATTTCTTCAATGAAACTTTGTGTTTGAAGCTAGAGCTATTTCGAAAATTCATTCACAAGTACGTCAACATTGGCAACGCTCCAGTTGAGAGTTCAAGCCAAAGTTGAACTATTTACTGAAAAGTTATGTGTTTAACTAAGACTATCTTTGTTGGAAAGAAATAATACAAGAAAATATCGCTATATTTCATAGAATTTATTTTAACAACTACAAAACTTTAAACGTTTAAAATAATAGTTGCAGAATAAATGTATCTAAATACTCATAGGAGTAAAGGTTTTGATTTACTAAATCATACATGGCAGGTACATAAAGTATACCGAGACTTTGGATTCAACCCACTGCCATTTAGTATCTGGGCGAGAATACGTTGTTAAAACCCTTCCTCCAATTCTCTTGACGAACTTCCGTCCTCCCCTATATCATGGCAAAATTCGGTTCTTCGACGTTTTCCAAGACTCCGTGTCCCTCAAATATGATTCGCTGTACCTACCGCTATAATTATGTTTTCCTGAACATCACTCCGCCACATGAAGTACTTACTATTCACTTCACCCTTCCGTTATTGTAGAAACGTTGCGGAGAGACGGAGGCTCGGTTCGGAAACAAAAATTTGAGAGCTTCGTGGGGCATCCGGAGTACCAATCACGTGGAACACCTTTTCGTGATCAAATCTGTCTCCAATACGCGTTTGCTCACATACTCTGTTTAAAATATTTTACAAAAGCAAGCGTAATGTAGTTACCATGTTCATGCTCGGCCCGAACGCCGCGTAATAATATATTTCAGATGATAACTCAGGTAATTCTAGCTCTATAATATGAAGGCATCCAAAGTTATAATATGTTGTTTATTTTATTGATTGCAATCACGTGAGTCTTAATACCTGAAAGCTCGACAGCGCCTTAGTCGTAGATCGTACGAGTACCTCTGGCTCTAAGTAGGCTTTATCTTTATACAAACAGATTATGAGAGGTGAACAATAGTATTTTATGTGAACGGATCACAATTATAAGCATCAAATGGACACCTATAAATATATCCTATTAAATGCACATAAAATCTAGTAGGTACCACATATATTTTATTATAGATTTCACTATAAAAACATTTGCAGATGTGGTATATGTAGCATGAAAACTACACAGTGAATGAAATGTAGGTAGGTACTTACATACTTACCTACTTTTAAAAATAGATAAGTTTGCATGTTTTGTGATGCATGATATTTAAATTGTTACGAAAGATATACTACGAGTATAATAATACACAGACTATATTATTTAGCGCTCATATGGACGATCAAATGGGGCGGCTGTCATTTTCTTCTCAAACTAAACCAATGTGGTCAATCAAATGCACACGTTCACCGCAAAACAAGATGCCTTTGAGTCGCTCAAAACTGCAACGATTATTTGACAATAAAATGTTGCATACGTGACGCATATGTGAGATACAATACTGATATAACAAAATACTTATGACTGATTCTAGAGAGCCTGATAGTCTAAATGCGAAAGTCAGAAAGTCTATAACGATCAGTTGGCGAATAGATAGCGCCGTCGAAACCAAATTAGTAGGTAACAACCTTTTAATAAATATATATTTCAATAACCTTTAATGACTAAACATATTATTATGAATAATATAACAACCTTTTAATAAATATATATTTCAATAACCTTTAATGACTAAACATATTATTATGAATAATATAACAACCTTTTAATAAATATATATTTCAATAACCTTTAATGACTAAACATATTATTATGAATAATATGTTAGTCATTAAATCCTTGTTGAGCACTTTTCACGACAATTTTTACATACTAAAGAATATTATAATATTGTCTTTTTTGTATTTCTATATTTGTCTTTTATAATTCCTTATTATTCTCTCTTTATGTTCTAAGATTCCACAAATTATGTATAAATTTCAATAATTTTTAACATATCTACATAATAATAAGTATATTATACCTATTATATATGTGTACCTATATATATTAGACGCTTTTTAGGACTTTTAAATGGTTGTATTGACTTTGTCAAAGGCCCACTTTCATAAATATTATATTTTAATCTTACAATGGAGACGAGTATCTTTCAGGAAAGGTGGAAGATGTCGAAAATTACTCCAATCCATAAGAGTGGTAAAGAGTCATCATCTCTCTGCGCCAGCAAAATTTCTTGAGATGATGATCATGCACAACGTGATTTCTCAAAAAATTGAGTCATTCATAGTAAATGAACAGCATGCATTTAGAGCAGGCCGATCAACAGAAATTAACCTGATGGTATTAAATACATGTTTATCGATTATGTGTCAGAGCACTGGATAGAGGCCACCAGGTTGATGTTCTTACAATGACAAGATCTTTCGATTTTGTTCATCTATCTCTCAATGTAGATCGCAAGATTACGGAGAATTTTGAATGATAGTTAGTAGAATGGTTGCTTACTTATTAAAGTTCAGCTGCCTAATAGGCTGAAAGAACGATCATCCGGTATTTTAGTGCTCTAGAGCCTAGACTCCAGAGGGGTCGTCTGCTGAAGGCGGACAGTACTGTCGGTGTTAGAGCATGAGTTGATTGTTCCCCGAATGTGCAGAACTAACCTGCCATTGGTTATGATAATTGGGAGGGCAATAACTCTGTTCAACCAAATCACTTCGCATGACATATTCTACCTACGTGATGAGTATAGGTGTGCATTGTTTTATAAATTCTTAAAATATGGTCTACTTAGCCATTCGGTGTACCTCCTTGTATCAAATTAATATTTTTTTATATTTACACCGTTCTACTGTTTAAAAACTTAAAAGTGATTATTTATTATACTATTTATTATACTATATATTATACAATTATTCAATATTCTCTTTTTATGATTATTAGCACGTACTTAATATCTTTCTATTTTATGTTCTTCTTACTTTCTATTTTGATAATTATTGTGTTTTATTTTATTATTAAATAAGAAATAGGTATGTATTTTAATAAATTTGTGAATCTGTTTGAGCTGTTTGAGCTGTGAAATGTCCGGATATGATAACTCACACTGAAGTTGTGAAGTTGTGTAAATACAATCGTATAATGAAAGGAAAAAAGAATTCATTATAATTAGGAAATATAAATAACGAACAATCTTTGGTGAGTTGTCCCAAAAGTATTATTTCGGAATCCCTAAGCCGATATCCAATTCCATGCGGTTGGCTAAATATTATCGCAAAGCCCCAAGTAACACGCGTGTTTGCCTATTGTTTTATGAATTAAGATGTATTCATTGTCGGAGTTTAGTGATTTTTGGGGAATAAGTGCCTTTTGTGGTATTGTATTGAAGCGGCTGAAGGGATTTAATAAATGTGTGTATCCTGTTTTAATATAGGTAGGCACATGTATAGAAAAAAATAATATCCATTGTGTTCTGGGAAATAGAGGATGGAAGAAAATGTAATAGAGAGTTGTATAAATGTTTTATTTCGACGAATGATATAAGCAATATTACGTTTCATCCATGTGAATATATTGAAGTACATAATATGTTGAATGGTCAGATTCTTCTGGTAATGTAGGACGTAGGCGACTCATTTAGGTGTTTGAATCGTTACTTTCAAATACTGACACTAACACCATTCCAGATGGCAGATGCAATGCCAGAAGAATCTGTCCTTCTACCTGGGCTAAACTCGGTATTTTTGTTCAGATCGCAGATCGCAAGCACATTTAAATTCCACGTTTAATTCGACTATTTTTCTTTGTTGACATTGCTGCATTAGTCAGAAACTGCATAAAAAGATATATCAACTGGTGTAACTAATTCAATTGGCTATAAAACCCGAATAACCTACAATTATGAAGGAGACACTCCTACTCGTACCATTGAACGTTATTTGCGGTGAAACAGAGTGGTCTTGTAGTGTAAATTATTCTTCAAGGTGTCAGTTATAATTTGTTGAATAAGCTTGTGAGTCTAGCGTACACATGTCAGGGTGCAGAAATTTCAGAGGTAGATGTGGTGTTTTAACACCGCAGATATTCTATTGATAAACCCGCATAATTTAATAACGATCAGGACTGATTTTGTCCACTTAACTTTTGCAAAGTTAGATCTGATCTAAACTGATCTAAGAAAGATTTCATGTATGAGCATGAAACTGGCAGCGAGCGTTATTAAATTATGTATAATACGTACATAATAAATAATTACTTGAAAACACGCGTGATAAATATATAACCACAGGAGAAATCTTTCTGAAAAAATACTACACCCAGTGGGATTCAAACCCACGTCTCCTGGGATTCGCGCCCATGTGACCTGACCGCTGGCCGTATCGAGCAGGTTCCGTAGTCATATATTTTTTTAAATTTATTTAGGTCAATCAACAGGATCAATCACATAGGACATATTGATAAATGCAATTTGGAAATTAAAAAAAAGTGATGGTCCCACTAATAGGTGGAGACAAAAAGCACAATAAATCAAATTAAATTACATATATCAAATATTATGTACAGCTGTAATGAACATGATTGAAGAGTTATAAAAAATCGTTAAAGAAAAATAGAGAGAAAAAAAATCAGAAAAACATGAAAAATATATACTGAGATAAGACAGGCAATGCAAGAAAAGAAAAATACAATTTTAAAAAATACAATAAAAATAAGCAGTCGTCCAGATAAAATAATTAGTCATGGATTTTGGAGCATCTTAATTTGAAAGAAGCAAGAGAACAAAACAGATCCACTCGATCACTGCGAAGATTCAAGGTTCTCGAACCTCGAAGCTCAAGGAGTCGAACCACCGGACAATTGTAACCTAAATTGGTTTTATAGTTATGTATCGTATCACTAGCTGAACCAGTCCAACTCCTGTCTTTTCTACATAAATTCTTTCGTTAAGCACCGCGGTGCATGGTTGTTACATCAGTCCCGTGCGGCTCCGTATCGGTATAGCAGAATGCATTTTGAATTTTCTTTCAGACACGTTTTAAGTGTCATGGAAGGCGGCCCTCTATATCCACGGCTGTACATACATGACGGGTGGAGATGAGGAACAGCAGTCGGCTTTTGTATTTTAAATCAAAGTATTAATTACTAACCCATGTTCGGCAGGTTTTATGACCATATTACTACATTTGTCGGCATATTAAGATTTGTTTATAATTTCTTCTACGAAAGGTGTATTATCATCTATCTTTATGGAATGAACACAATTCGTTTTATTAAGTACTAGGTACTTCACTTATAGGTACTATTTTCAATTCGGAGGAAAGGAAACACATATCATATTTTTTGAGAATATTATTTTAACGTGACTGCGTATTTGGTCTGCCATCGACGACTACAATAAACGCAATAAGACGTACAGAAAAAAATATTATATCGAATCAAATAACGGATAACGCAGAGTTGCCAAAACATTTTTACGTTACTGAAAACGAACTTATCGATTCCTCTAATTATTCTATGTCTAATTATTGTGATTACATCCCCTACTCCCAGGAATGTTAGGTGGGTGTACGCATATCATTCTCTGCTTAAGGACAGCAAATAATAGAAGAAAAAGAAAGGGGTAAAATATAATTTTTCAGAAAAGGTTTCGTATACTTGCTTTTAATGCTGATAGCAAGAGTATTAAAAGATTAAATATTGTATTAAGTAGTTATATGTTTACGATAATAATTAGAGATGAATATAAATACAATTCAGAAGGTAATAAATTTATGTAAGTACAATTATAATCATACGCTAAAATGGTAGCGGGAGACATTAATTATACACAAGAAATTTTCCCTAGGGATATCACTGGCCATTTTTAGCCAAAATTAGTTATCTATATATAGTTTGGTAGTGGAGTTGTACGAAAATCTGACTCCGACTCAGCATCTAAAATCTAAATGTAGCCTAAATCCACGATTCCAAATCCAACCACAACTAATTAGTAAAAATGTAAGTATACGTATGAATAATAAGAATCACTAAAAAACTATGTTGTAAAAATATGAACGGACGATTACGTATGTACACTGGAGGGTGTATGTATAATATAGTAAAGGGTTTGCGAACCTTTTTAAAAAATTTAAAAATTACCCAAATATTATTTTTCGACTGTCTGACGTGCCGAGCAGTAAGTTTATTATGGGGAAAAATAGTTTTTTAAGAATACTATTCAAAAAATGATGATGTTCTAGATACCACTCACAGAACATAGCACACATATAGCTTTATCACTTTTTTCAATAAGTCCGTCATACATTTCGGTCCACCAATTTTAAAACTGTCTGCCAGAATTACTATTACTAGCTCCAAGTTTTTGTAGCTTATTTGGTGCAACCATTTTTGTGGGTAGAAATGAAATTGTTTGTTAATATATTAATTAGTTTGGTTATTTACACAGAAATTGGCACCAGAATTGCTCCGATCAAATGAGGCATTCTCTCACTACTGGTTTCAAGCATTGTAAATAAATCAAAATTAGACGTTCGCGGCGCAGCATCCCCCGCCGCCTGATGAGATTAGTGCGATAATATTATACGTGACGCATAAAGCATAAGGACTGACCTATGCAATTATATATTTACATTAAACGTAATGCTCATTCTTCAAGAGTATTTGCCTGCTATTTTTTTATACAATACGATCTGTCATGTATTATTATTATAGGTATTTTTTCTCTCTTCAAATGCGTGACATAGTTTCGTCACCACTGATATAGAGGGTATGGTATGGTAGGTATTAGTGAACAAATTAAAATTATTATTCTTGTGTACTCATTGTTTACCAACAGGCACTCTTCGATCCTGATTCTTTGACAAGGCCTACTTGCAATGTCATAATACACCATGTATTATATACATTGTATAGAATAAATGGTTATGTACTTTTAACATTCCATTAATCAATAATAATTCATAGTTAACAATGTTAATTGTAATTTGTAATTTTACTTTTGATTACATCGCTCGGAACACAATTTGAGAATCGCTAGGATACGATATCACAAGAACTCCAACTGTATAAGCCTTCCATGTGTAAGGAAGAATGGGCTGGTATCTCAGTCACGTCCACCCTTATCCGAGCCCCAGAGGAAATTAATATGACACCATCACATATTTTTATTGATAATAAAAAATACCACCCTATAGAACGGATGGACCCAGAAACAATAATAAATAGTATTTAATTTTAGTATTAATATGGTTGTTCCTGTGAATACACAATAATTACGTTACAGGTATTATAAAACGTGAGTTTTAAGTTAATATAAACATGTAAATTATTGTAAATTTGTATGTATACAGTTGACCATCATAGTTCATCGTGAGCTGTTGTATCGGAAATAGATCGCCATATAGTATTGTGAGATAAATTCATGTCTAAATACAATTAAAAATACGTAATATAAACCACCGGAGGAATACAAGGGGAAGACAGAAGAAAATAGCTAGGTAAGTAAATTAGAAATACAATAATATCATAAATATGTAGGCAAGCTGTTGCAATTAAAGGATTCGTCTCCAGTTTTATACACATTCCATCTGGAGTACCGCAGGGGTCCCACCTTGGTCCCTTATTGTTCATCTTATATATGAATGATATGAGCACCTGTTTTCTTAACTCACAATTTTCCATCTATGCAGATGACACAAAAATATATAAAAATATCTCTTCAGTCGATGATTGTATTGAGTTACAATCTGACTAAGATAGACTGTATAGATACTGTCAACTGAATCACCTTTATCTAAACGTCAACAAATGCTCGTCAATAACATTCTCCAGAAGTATGAACCCCGTCATCACACCATACAAACTAGGACTCGAACAAGACTCGAACCCTTGAAACGCAGCTCAAAAATACGTGACCTGGGTGTGACCACTTGAAACTGGTGGATGATGCTGACCATTATGACTACGTTTATGTTTGGGCATGGATGGATATTATTACAATACCAACATATCCGTGCATATTACATGCACGAGTGGGGACTAAATCCATCTGTTTTCAGGCCTTGTCCAGGTGGCGCGACTTGGCTCGCGCGTATCCCCCCCCCCCCCCCATGTGACCTCATTAAGCCGTCCACATGTAATCGCCGCCCGTCACTTCTCGCCTGCGGTCGAGGTGATGACCTCATCGAGCTCTCCACATGCACTCGCGATGAAAATGCTAGAATTAAATATCTAAATTTGCATGATATTGACATTGATATGAATTAGCAGAATGACCTGGCATTAGCCGATGTTTTAGCCAACGTCTATAGGTACCCAACACCCAACCAATGTATCTAGGCGTTGTAACATAAAAATAACTTTGTCAATCCTTTAATTTGCTGTCGAATATTCATTAAAGCGTTTGTACTACAATTTCTATCGGAAGATGAGTATTGTATAACCAAACACCGGAAATCATCCAGCCGGATGAAATTTTAATTACATAGGAAATAGCAATGGGGTAACGGAGGCTTTTAACCCCATACCAGAGCCGTCACACACGTCAATCTATCCATGAAAGTGGCAGTGGATTTCTATCAAAACCAGAACACCCTATACTTTATATATCTCACACAAAGTTCGTCAATCAATGCGTGTATATGATAAAATTGATTAAATGGTTGTGATATGCAGTAAATTTGTCTAGATCATGCACCATCAAGACTACTCATATCTTTAAAGGTTCTTGTTCTTGTTACCTATACCCTTGTCTAAATATAGTTAGTGTAAGTACCAAAAGTATGACACAATTATACCTAATATAGATAACTAAAAATGAAAATTACCTACTCAATTATAATATTAATAGTTGTGAAAAATAATATAAAGAAGATAACGATTCCATAATACTTAATTGAAAACTGTTGGAAAACCATAACATGTATAAATGGTACACGAATTCTACTACAAAATAATATCTTCGTTGTAAATTTTAATAATGTTGTGTAACATTGTGTATAAACATAGAGGCCGCTTGATCGACGAAAAAGTTAAGTTCTTCCAAAATACGAGGCAACACAACTCACACGACCTATAGCAGTGATCGCCAAACGGTCGCTCGCGGCAGCATTTTTGGTAGCTGGCGTAGAATATTTTATCATATTTTTAAATTTGCCTTTTAAATTTAATTATTGGACTCCGAAATGAAAAACTATCCAGCTGTATCGTCAAAAATTTTCAAGAAGATGGCCCTTTATCAAAAATGGAATTGATAGAATTTCAATGTGATTTATCACTTAAAATACTTTGGACGCGGAAGACACACCCGGCGCGTAATGACCAGGCGGCCGATCGATGTAATTAACGTGCATTTTAAAGGGGCTAATTAAAAAATCATTATCTACTCAGCAGCGAATGAGTTAAGAGTGTTGCCTTAACTGTATAATCTGTATGGCATTTCGTCTCCAAAGTATCCAATTTTAGTTCGAATCACGCTCAAAACGAAGGCATTGTTTTGTTCTACCTACTTATTATGTGAATCAACGTTTTCCACTAAGAAAGTGGTTAAAAGTAAATATAGAAACATACTCACAGATGTACATTTTGATAATTTCATTCAGATGGGAGTGACAAGGTACTCACCGAGAATTGAAAAAAGTGTGGAGGAAAGTGATTGCCATTCTTTTCACTAATTATTTTTACCTTTTCTCACACTTATTTCAAGATGTTTTTCAATTATTATTTAGTTTATAAATAAATAATTAAAGTATGTACCTACATATGCATTTTATGTTTTATTGGAAGTTCGATGTCCTAATTTATTTTAAGTAATATAATAATATTATGTATGGTAAGATAAAGGACGATGATAAAAATTATAAAGACGGAATAATATGTAGAAGTAGCTCAACAGATATTTTTAATTACTGAAAGAAAGTAGCTCACATCCTTATTGAGTTTGGAGACCACTGACCTAGAGTAATGGGAATATGGAAAGGATTTCTTTCATCCAGTAATTGATTGATCTACGATAATAATGATGGTAATATATCTAAGCAACGGAATGCTCCGGTCAGGAAATTTCACAAAAAGAGATCACAGCTAAAACGAACATTATATTATCCACCGTTAGTCGGTGTGAAAACAACAAGAAAGTCTTTTGGAGTTTGCCTGCAGCGCTACAATATTTGTATTGGATTATCTTTCAATAGTCATAAAGTCTGAGCTCAAATGTGTATAACAACTAAGCCACAGTAGGCACCTATAGGTATACAATGTGTCAAAACGCATGAATCCAAGTAATAAATTCTATCAAGCACATAAAAATCATCAAAAATAATATGAACCGAACGAAACGAGGCACTTTCGACATTTCCGCGTACCCTTCAAATCGGAAGCGTATCCCCGGGAGGGCTGCGATCCCCGAACGAGCGATACGTACTTACCTTCTTATACCCCGTCAGACCTGTGTGGAAAAGGGCTCAGTCAGGCGAAATATTGAAATGATTTGCATAGTTATTATGCAGCGAGATCAACGGCGGCGGGTGATCACTTTCCGAGCCCGACGTTTCGAAAGCCGACGTTTGATATGGCAATACTTTTCCCAGGCACGTGAATATCGAATTCCTGCACTGAAATATTATATTGAGGTAAACAAAAAATCGATGTATTTACTTTCTTTCTTATTGAAGAAGTTCTCGTGGATTATTTTTATATTTACGTTATTCGAGTAGGTACCTAGCTTTAGTTACGCATGTAGATGAGTGGCGCATATCTCATTTATTCATTATAAATTAAGATTTTCCATGAATGCCGCCAAGGATTATTATCTCAAATACCAGGCATGTAATGGGTACAGGTAATGAAGTTTTTGTACTGAGGACATACTCAAATTGTCTTTTATTAATTATGTTTCATTCGCTCTACAACCAGGCGAGGATTTTGGTCGCCTTACAAAAAGGTTTCCTGGTAGATTTATTTTATGGTAGTTTAGACAGATGGTATTTTTTAAGACTATGGGGGATTACCATCTGATTCCAAAAATCTCATAAATACGACGATCGATATAAGATACTCAGATACACAAATTCTGCTCCGATATGCCCAAACAATATATTGATCAGAATGTTGGGTCATATTGTAATGGAAAAATCGGTAAACGGTTTGCTGATATATTGAAGAATGATTATGATAGTGATATTTGGAGTCAAAAATGAAGACAGGGAGAGACGCATACGGCGCAACTACGAAGTCTATTGGAATACAATAGTCTTACCATCAAAATTTCCCGACCTAGATAGACCGATTACGAGCCTACAAAAAATCGGCATGGGACGATCAGTCCAGATTTATTCATAGCGAAACCGTCTCGTGAGAGGCGTGTTAAGAGGCCCAATTTTCGGTGGTTGAATGGCGTACCTCATTATGCGTAAGCATTCGCCATCTAGGATTGGACACCACTGTGAATTCTGTGAGGATTATATTATTATGTACCTACACTGAATAAGCTTGGATCGACGAAGCCAAACCATCTGATTAGAAGAGCGTTGGGGTTACGAATGTTACGATGGATGGGGATATGCAAAAAGTAGGCAGTTTATCCAAATAGATTTTTGGGTTTCCACCGTGTGTACTTCTTTCTTCTTTCCTCAATGTATCAGGCTCGTTGCAGAGGCCATCATCTATTGATAATGGCCTCTGCAACGAGCCCGAAACGTTTAGGAAAGAAGAAGGAAGGAAGACGTACACACGGTGGAAACCCAAAAAATTACTACGGTAAAAAAACAACCGTGAAAGTCTCAAAAATTATAGTACCAAGGCAGTTTTTATTGCAGCTGGTGGATAGAACGTAATGTGGACGGATGGATGGACTGGGATGTTGCACCACTACATACATTTTCATTTATAGCGTTGCAAATTATAAGGGAATAAGTGAACGTCTTGATAAAGAACAATGTTCCTACCTTCCTAAGTACTATGCTAATTTATAATACATTTTAATTTTCGTTGAGTTTATTTTGCGTTTAACGACCAAGAGAAAAACTTACATTCGTGGAACATCTATAATAAAAAAATATACAAAGGTGTATTTAGACAAAAGGTGGGTTGACATATTTTATTTCTGTACTTTTCCTACTAACTGTTTGGTCATAAACCTGAAAATGTCAAAAACACGTACCTACTTTAAACCTTAGATTTAATCAAAACTTTTGTTTATGTACGCAACGAGAGTAATAAAAATAATATTGTACTTGCCTAGTACAAATATAAGCATTGCGTAACTTTTGAATATAAAAGTGATGTGAACTTGAATGTGAAAATATTAAGTCACGTACAAAGTGGGTAAATTTTATTTAATTTTTTTACATGTGAGTTGAGATAACCACATTATCGTAGTACGACTAGCAAACTAACAAGATTACTTTCAAGTATATTTTTGATTAGGTAGGTATATCATAAATTGTACTTTATTTTATAATGTACCTATGTAATTTAAGTACGTTGTCCCTATAATAGTAGTAGTGTCATATCGTAATATTTTAATAGTAATACGATATTCTTAATGTTATGAGTTTTTCGATTGTCCTGGGTAAATTGAAATCGTTTGCATCTTGTGTTTATACATTTATTTAAGAGGCCATCCATGGACTGAAACCGTATTCGGTTTAGATCCGTGTGCCATACTAAACTTATGATTTTTGTTCATGAAAATATATTTTCACTAAATTTGTAAGTGTAAGTGTATGGTATAAACTATAAACGAATACAATCAGATGCTTATAATATACGTTGTGGAAATATATTTCCATGACCAGAAAATATAAGCTTAGTAGAGCACACGGTTCGAAACCGCATTCGGTTTCAGTCCATGGATGGCCTATAAGTAATATTCTCGATATTTCATATTAGCGACAAACACAATGACATTTTTTGGCAGGCGCCAAGAATAGGAATATGAGAAAGCATGATTCACGTTCCTCGGGATTATTTTTTCCCTAGAAATTTCGTGATTCTCATTTCTTGAGAAATAAATTTGGTAGGAAAGCTGTCGACTTACGACTTACTGACGAAAGAGAACAGTCCGATCAGAAAAAAATCTCAAGTAATAGGTACCCTAAAAAATTCTCAGGGGATCAATAAACCATCTCGAATTCTGGAGAATCAAATATTTTATAATTCGGGAATTATTGTTTTCTCGAGATTGAAAAAATCCGGATAGGATTGGTAGGTATAGATTTACGTTATGATGTCCTTGCACATGCTAATAATTATTATGATTTTATAGAAATCTGACCATACATAAGATTTGAGAAAGAATGTAAGTTGTAACGTTATTGTTGAAAAAATGATATTGATATGTTTATTACAAACTCGGTCCATCTCTTGATGTAATTTAAACACATTCACCTTAGACAACGATATTATTCGCAAAAAGGAATGTTGTGTATTCTATTCAAATCTCTATTGGTTGATATCTTAAGGTGACGCATCAGTGAAACGCCAAATAATGTTCAACTGTACGCGCGACGAAAATTTGTACTTGCTTCGCATTCATTGAGAGAACGTGGATTCGGACGCACATCACTTTGCTGCGTGATGGCGACGGGCCAATTAATTCTAAAATCGTGCAAAGATGACTAAAAACTTTACCCATTTACTTTAAAAAGCAAACATGTCAATGAATATATTATTATTGATACTAATAGAATAATAAACAGAACATAAAATGGACGTATGTTGGATTTATATGAGAAATAATATTTCGTTTGACAGGCGTCATTTTCACCCGCGACCCGCAATCCGCACATCGCCTAGCAACGATATTTTTAGACCGTGCCTCAACTAATGCATGGCCTTAAAGGATTTTTGAATATAAATCTAAATTATTCATGTTCAACAAATGGAGCTGTATCGACCTGCCCAGAGATTCGATGCCAAGCCATCCGGGCGAAGGAGTGTTTGGAGCAGGATTGCGGAGGATAGAACGGACTGGGAAGGACGACTTGAGGAAGCCATGGGCCATACCGGGCTGTTACGCCGCGAGTAATGTGTGATGGACTGATGATAATATATTATTAATATAGGTAGATACAAGAAACTCTCAAACTACATAGCGCGTGTTTTAATTTATAATATAACATCCCACTTCTGATCCTAGTTATGGAATGCGAGAACAAACTATGATGAAACTTTATGATTATTTCATATCCAATTAAAAATGCCGCTGAACTTTACGTTAGACTCCAACACGTGTCTTCATAAACATAGCGTTAAATAATAATAGCGAAGTGTATTGCTCTCATAAACCATACATGTTGTTTTACGAGAAATTCTTTACAGTTGAGGTTTTAATCAATTTCCAGTCGCTAGGTATGCAAAACAACAACATAATGGTAAGTGTCTTGCCTTCTATCAATTTGAAAATGCTAATTTAAATTTTATTTGACAGCTCTGCTCCGCCTTGATAAACTTGAAGCACCTATATATACGCTTGCTTAATTTCAAACACTTTGAGGAGGTTTTGATTTTTCAACAACATGTCGGACACATGCGAAACTTTCGATCGGCGACCATATCTTAATTTAAATGAATGATACAACTTCGGTATACATATGTATTGAATTAATAATTGTATAGTTATAATTTACACTAATTACACGAACAAACTCGGAGACTCACGCCGATCGTCTCGAGCATTCGTCAATGTTACATGCACCAATTCCTCTACCAATTCGCTCGGCTTTAGAGCTTGTCTCGTCGCGATACGTCGCGAGTGCATGTGGACGGCTCAACCGCGCGCGAGAAGTGACACGTTGCGAGTGCTTGTGGACGGCTCAATGAGACCACACGTACCTGGAATGCACGCGAATCGAAGCGCGCCATCTGGACAAGGCCTTAGACGTAACGCTTATTGTCATCGGTTTATATTGTTTATAACATACGTTGTGTTGATATTTTTGATAATTTATAAGGAAACCAAAAACTATATTTTGTCAGCTTGGTGGCTAGTGCTACACTAAATATAATTAGACTTCCCTAATATATATCACTTCAAATGCCACCGAAATTTTAAAGATTATGCTGACTGTTTTTACTAGCATATTTTCTTTCGTTTGGTAGGTATCGGTAATTATTATTGCATTGTGAGATAAAGAACGCATTAAAGAATAAGTCCGGAGACTTTTTACTATAAATATGATAATATGACTACTGATGAATAGGTACACACTAATAACAACGACACACTAAATCGATGAAATTTCAATAGCTTAGACGATATAAAATTGAACGATGAGTTTATGATAACGATGAATTTACAATTTCAACATAAAACTAGACATTTTAAAACACTTACAATATGTTTAAAACACTTACAATTTGTTTAAAACACTGACGAATGACTTATGTACAATATCAGATGTCGACTGACATAACTGACTGAATAAATATTCCCATAGAAATTATTTTTATTAAATTATCTTGTAATTCATTATTTTGAACACATGTGCAGCCATAGATAATAATATTACAGTCAAATGTGTTAAGCATAGCTCTAGCAGCCTATTGTTTTCTATAGATGTCGTTGGCAAATTAAATTGTATAATATAAGTAATACGTGATTATACGTAAGTAAATACGTCAATATAAAAATTATTCTCCGTAGGGTAGGCTTTAAATAATCGCTAAGTAGTATGGAGTATTCGCCACTGATAGTATCAATTAGTATACGGGCATTTTCGCCAAAGTTTGTACATTGCATTTTTGGCATGTCCCATGATGACTTTGATTGATTTTTTCATAGTTATTATATTATGGAATATTGGAAAGTTATGTATTTTTAACATGCAAATTTATTAATTTACTTTATTCGATCAGTTAAATACAACTGTCTGACCTGTATATATTTTTAATTGATTATTTAGATCGAAAGGTAGTGTGTTTTTACCATGTCCCACTCCTAAATTCAAATAAACAAAGTCTGATTTCGTCATTAATTTTGAGTGTGTAAAATTAAATTCGTAGTGTCTTCAACTGCTTACATTACATATTTTTGGAAAATATACAGTTTTTCCGTAAATTTTGACCAATATTGAAAAAAATCACGTTTAAAGTGTGTCCCAGAATATTTGAAGTGGAATTCCACATTCCGTTACCATGATTTTAGCATGAAGGCGAAAAATTTCCACTATAAATATGTATTTTTTTAATGTAGCAACACTTTTGTATAACACTGATCGCCATTTACAATTTAAATTGTTGGTGTGTGTCGGTATCGCTATCGGAACAGGTTGCTTTCTGGGTTGGTCATTTAAGAAGTTCCACTACTGTTACCACGATTTGTAAGGTAAGAAATCACATATTTCTATTTCACATACTATACATATGGAGCTTATCTTGCATACTACAGATATAATAAAACATATCGCAGGTTTAACAATAAAACTAAGCTAAATTTTGGCTTCAACCACTTCTAAAACAGAATCCGTTACTTCCACTCCGAAACTATATTGGTGGTAACGTATATGTGGAATGTAAAGGTAACGAAATGGAATGCATAAAGTTGGTTTTACATTGTGTGTTTAGTTATTCATAGATTATAAAAAGTTTTATTTTGTCTGTTCGTATGAAAAACAAAAATATTTGCATTAAAAAATATAGAAAATAACCTGACTATATAATAAAGATTAAAAAAGATTAAAAAAGTATGTGATATGTCTGAATACGCAAAACTAGCGCAGATAAAAGTATGGAGAGATACAAAAACAACAGAAGGAAAAGAAAAAACACCAGACTGAAATAATTGCGAGACAAGCACTGGCTCTGTCATACTCTTTCTGTTATACGCCACCAAAATTTTAAAACTTCTCCATACATTTTAGGAATAGAAATTTATAAAAATGTATGAAAAAGTATTTTTTTGTCACGTTTAACAGAAATGTATACCCTATTAGATTTAATACCTGGAACTGTAGGTATTCGCGAAATGTCAGAAAAGTACGTCTTGATTACAATCAACCTGTATAACTACATTTTATGTTGATGAATACAAGTAAATTTCAAGACAACATACAGTCGAACTTGGTTATTATTACGAGGAAGATGGAACCGACTGAATTTGCTTGTTATAAGCGTTACTCGTTATATCAGAGAATAGGTATTTTTAAATGAGCATGTCACATTACACAAAAAGTCGAAAATAAAAAATTTGGAAACCATCGTAAAAATCCCCGAAACGAGCATGGCATTCATAAACTACAAAAGAAGTTGTTTATTGTAATGAGCTCTGGTAGGTACCTACGAACTTCACAAACCTTGGATTTTTCAACCATATGCGTGGATACTTTTTTATTATTGTCGGCGAAACACCAATAAGGTAGGTACTTAGACACTTTACTAGTGTCATAAACGTAATCCGACCCTGGCGGCATCCTGTCCAATCGGATTTTATTGCTTAGGGTCGAAATGTTTTAAAACGATCGACACATCAACAGTATATTAGCTCGGTATATCCGATAAGTTGCTCGTTATAACAGTGAATAAATTAAATGTATGGCGAAAATCATAAACCAAATGTCAACAAATGTTTCCTTATTACATCCGAGATCTCGCTATGTCCAAGATCGTAATAACCGAGTTCGACTGTAATTATTTTCGTAATAGTTATATACTCCGTGCCGCGCTAGAAACTCGCGTCCGAATCCCTTGCTGATTTAATTTTTTTCATATATTGTTAATTTGCTTTAAAATATTTTTTATCTGAGTTACAAATAATATAAATGCCAAATAAAAGTTATGGTAATGTATAGTGTGTCAAAATTATTACCTACCTTATTTTACTAGTAGGTATTGTGAAATTTATTATAAAATATGTCTATTTTAGTGATTAAGTTTGATTTGTTTTGTTATTGTGACGCACGTTGAATATATATCTGACTATCAAAAAATTCAAATAAATTTCATAAAACAAAAATTTGTTTTTATGGTAACATGTAACTTTAGCTTTACAAATTACACTCCGTTACCATTTCGTTCCATTCCGAAAATGTCCCCAAAAA
The DNA here is from genome assembly GCF_057557595.1 of Rhyacophila brunnea. Classification (NCBI taxonomy): domain Eukaryota; kingdom Metazoa; phylum Arthropoda; class Insecta; order Trichoptera; family Rhyacophilidae; genus Rhyacophila; species Rhyacophila brunnea. The sequence goes on from NW_028232752.1 coordinate 40,146,208, forward strand.
AGTTGAACGTTAACTATTTTTCATTTGATTATTAAATAACAAAACATATATATTTTTCCAATAAAATTTAGTAAAAGTGATTACTGTCTTTTAAAAAGTAGCAGAACGAACATTGATTGGTTTTTTCAAATACTTAAGGAAAAATGCTCTGCCATTATAGACATTGGGTAACGGAGTGGAACGAAATGTGCCCAAGAATTAAAATTCAATAATATTTTTTGACTATTTGTACTTTTATTTTTAAGTGTATGGTTTTTTTAATCTAATAGAGCTCTTTTAAGTGATAAAAAGTGTCTCATTCATGTTTTATAAGCTTAGTTTCGTAGTCACGGAACGGAAACTTATTATGCCCAATGTCATAAAAAAAAATGATATAAATATTGTATTAATCAATATTTTGCTGAAAAATTGCTATCACCAATTCAGCAATAGAACAAGGAATCTGCTAGCTATATAAAAATGGTTAATTTGAGTGAAAAAATAATATTACCCAAATTTCAAACATGTACAAACTTTGGCGAAAATGCCCATACTCATCTTAATACCGATGAATATAATTTTATTATGATAATACCGACATTTACAAGACGCACACTAGCCTTACAGGCTCTTACAGCCGTATATTATGGTATCGCGGAACCCCCGTGGCAAGTGTCCTCGGGTATTGGAGAGGATACGTATCTTCAACCCCTAGTGTCTTGGTGGTGAACATAGGTGGTCATGATTGACGTAGACCAACTCGCATATGAAACGTGGGTAAGTCTTCATCTAGCAGTGGATGCATGCCTTTAACCCTTTATAGGGCAAAGCATTTTTTTCTTCATTTCAAACCGACCTCTATCATTTTGCATCAGATATTTAATATCTTAAAACAATTTTAATATAAAAATAAAAAATATCTATCAGAAATTTGGAAAAACTATAATATATGGTGGTTTTTTTATCAACCAGTGTTATAATATAAATGGGAACAAAATGACTTGCAAAGTCAAGTGTCACTCGCGAATTCGTCGAGTCGCGACCGCAAACGCGCAATGGCTGATACATCGACCAATCGATGAAATAGTGTTTTGCGAGCGATTGACGTACACTTCATATTAGATGGTTTATTTCATAACCAGAGAACGTTCTCGACAACGTCTTGACGCACTAAGGTTGATATTTCCATATTTAGTGTATGACTTATAGCTCATAAATGAGGTGGTTGATAAATAAACCGTTTTCGACCTTTGCCCTATAAAGGGTTAAATCATTAATTAATATTAGCGAACATTTAAGAGTTATAAGGTTAAGATATTTTCAAATGACAAATACAAAAAACATAGTGAAGATAATAAAACTCATATTGATTTGATCTTCACCTGCCTAGTCGAAATTATATTCTTTGGTCAGATTTAATAATGCTACCTACACCTACATACCGTTAATAAGAGTCAAGTTGCAGGATACATGAATGTATCTGAAACCAGGTAGGTAATAAATATCTAAACTCGCTAGTAATTAAACGTTGTATCTCAAATTTACGACCTCGGGTTGTCGCAATAAGCACTCGTTTAGTGTCGTCCTCAGAGTGTTAACGGGGCTTAAGGCAGCGGAGACAATTATGTCGAACCTATCATTAAATGTAAATATCTTAGTTTACAATGGATAATAATTACAAATCGCCTTAAGGGGCTCGGGAACGATTATTCTTATTTATCTTGAAACAGTCTGAGAGATGCTGTACAGTTTAGCGTCTCGAAGAGAGATTGCTCTTGTAAAATATGAATCATCAATCGTTTTAATCGGTTAATCAACACGTAAAGTCCGTAAGATAGCGGTGTAATCATACATGCGATAAATAGGCAAGACATGCATCTACCTCAGTATGTTATATTAATGAAAATACAAATTTTCTATGATGCAAAATTATTCGTCGATGTGTCGAATAGTAAATCATAGAAATATTGTTTAATACTTTGGACGCGGAAGACGCACACGGTGCGTAATGACCAGGCGGCCGATCGATGTAATTAACGTGCATTTTAAAGGGGGCAATTAAAATCTCATTATCTATTCAGCAGCGAAAGCGTTAAATACGCCATCGATAGTCGTATTTTATCTTATTATTAAATTCTTGTATTAGAATTAAATTTTAAATTTGACGTATTGCGTAATCTCAATGAAAAGCTTCGCACGAAGATAACTAATTCAAATCCCCGCTCGAAAGTACTGGTAGATTATCAGAAACTTGGTAAATAAACCTGCACTTTCAAAGCCGAAAATATTTTCTTTAAATTACTCTTTAATGGTTTAATGCATAGTGGTGCAAGCGCCTAGACCAGGGGTGGGGAACCCTTTTATATGGAAGCCCGCATTAAGTTCGATGCAATTTAACCTAGTCGTATCTAAAAACTTTAATTAAATCAACTTCAAAATATACATTATTTGGTAAAACTCTAACCACTATTTTTTGTTAAGTAGGCACTAACACAATTTAAAAAATCTATAAATCAGGAATCGTTTAAAAGGCCGCACCTACAATACACGATACGCACGTACAATAACCGCAGGTTACCTACGCCTACACGTGTTTTCTACCCCTAGGGGGTCGAGACGTTTGGAACATGCTGCATTTAAAACATTGGCGGAAATTGAGCATCGTCTAGCGGGGGAGAGGGAAACTGGTGAGTGTCGTTCAGATGATTACCTGTCGCACCGGATTAGCATAGAAATTCAAAGAGGTAATTGCAGCCCGTCTTGGGTACACAATATTTCACAAAGAGATTTAGAGGCCACCCATAGACTAAAACAGAATGTGAATTTGAACCGTGTGGCATACATGTTAAAATTATAATTTCTATTCATGGAAATATATGTTCACTAAATAAGTATGTATATAAGCGTCTGACCGCATCAGTCTATATACCTTATATTCAAATTATTTATTTTTAACATATTATTGTGGATATTACAAATTATAAGTTTAAGACGTTCACAAAATGACATGAAACATTATAAAGAAAGGGTAATAAAAATAAAAGTAATAAAAGGGATAAAAATGAAAATATTAAAAGAGAACATAATATAAACATACAAAAGCAAAGCAGTGAAAATACAATTATACATATATAGAAGTTCAAAGAAGTACACCGATATATATATATATAGACCCTATTTAAAAAATATATAAAATAGCGCCCACCTAAACTCACTTTCACGCAAGTGGAATATATCAACACCCGAAGCAATTTAGTATACACATGTAAGTACATGTACGCTTATACTTTTTTTTAAATCCACATGCGGTTTCAGTCAATAGATGGCCTCTTAGGGAGGTACCTATTTTACCTATGAGTTGGTACTATAATGTATGACTGACCTACGAGGGTGGGTCAATAATTCCTTAGAAAAAAGCATTAAAACAGTTTTTATTTTTGTATTTTTTTTTTTATTTCTCAACATAATCTCCTTGGAGCTCAATACACTTGGTTAGACGTTTCTCAATTTTTTTTAAACCGTCAGAAAAATAAGTTTTCGGAAGGTCCTCAAAATAAGCATTTTTCCGATCGATGACTTCTTCATTTGAAAAAAAAACGTTGTCCACTTAGCCATTTTTTTATGTTTGGGAAAAGGAAAAAGTCACTGGGGGCTAAATCTGGCGAATACGGTGGGTGGTCGACCAATTCGAACTTCAATTCTTCAATTTTAGCCATTGATCGTAAACATGTGTGAACACGGGCATTGTCCTGATGAAAGAGGATTTTTTTCCTGTTTAAATGAGGCCGCTTTTCTTCAATTTCGTTTTTTAGCTGGTCCAATAAAAATGCATAATAATCCCCTGTTATTGTTTTGCCTTTTTCCAAATAGTCAACGAAAATAATTCCACGTGCATCCCAAAATACAGTAGCCATAACCTTACCAGCTGATTTTACGGTTTTCGCCTGCTTTGGACATGGTTCGCCTTTCGCAATCCACTGCTTTGACTGTTCTTTCGTCTCGGGAGTATAGTGGTGTATCCATGTTTTATCTACAGTCACAAAGCGACGAAAAAATTCATCCGGATTGCGTTGCATGAGCGACAACAGGGCTTTAGAGGCCACCACCCTATTGCGTTTATTGTCGACTGTAAGCAAACGCGGCACCCATCTTGCAGAAACTTTTTTCATGCCCAATTTGTCATGTAAAATAGAAATGACGCTACCTTTTGAGATCCCTGTAACCTCAATTATCTCACTCAACTTTAATCTTCGGTCACTTAACACCATATCGTGGATTTTATTGATCATTTCTGGTGTAGTCACCTCTACAGGACGTCCTGAGCGTGGTTCATCCTTTGTTGATGTACGACCACGTTTAAATTCATTTAACCAGTTATAAATAGTTGCAAGTGAAGGAGCAGATATGCCGTGAACTAAATCCAACTCATTTTTTATTTCCTTTGCTGTTAACCCTTTTATATTAAAATGTTTAATAACAGCTCTAAACTCAATTTTCTCCATTTTTGTAAACAAGCAAATTTTTTTTTAAATGTACGAAAATAAAAAACAACAACCCGACCAATCTGATTGAAACTTCGCAGCATACTGAATCGGTGGTGCCGCTGCATGAAAACAAACCGCTTACAGTACTAGTCGCGCCACCTGTCGGCTTTTCTAAGGACTTATTGACCCACCCTCGTATCTTAATACTAACTACATAATATATTATAAAATTATAATAAATTCCAGTTTAAGTATGTACCATTCTATTTGAGTCATTAGGTAGGTAGGTACACTCATCAATTTCACATGGTAAATGCACACGGTTAATTCTCCTTCACATAACAAACATTTTTTATGATTATGTAAAATAAAGATTGGGTAAATACTTATATTGGCAGAAATACGACACTTTAGATTAGGTAATCAGCGTTCAAAAAAATGTATAAAATGTCGGAAAAATATTTGAAAATACATATCATAATACCTAATATCATAAGATTCTGGTACAATAATAAGGTAATTTTACAAATGGCTTGAAATCAAAATGTCTTCAATCTTCGTTATAAAAAATCTTTTCAATTGAGTTCTCGCGTTTAATACGCAAATGAAATATTTCACTATATGATTTGGGTTTAAAATAACAATTTTCCATATTGGCGAAGCTTAACTTTTTCATGTGCCTAATGGTGGTCATTATTCAAAGTGATATCATAAAAAAACTCACTTTCACCCGTAAAAAATAACACAAAATTTATTTATGAGCTCCGTCTGCGTAATGAAATTAATTATTACAAAAACATTCTGGCCTCACTTTTTTAGGCTTAAGGGATGAACGTGGAATAATTTTTTCAGAGCTAAGAATAACAAAAAAGCTACGTATTGCTTATAACATAAACGAAGGTATAGATCTTAGACTATAGATACATGTATAGATAGACCATAGATAGATAAACAAATTTTGATAAAATTGAAAGAAGATAATATATTGAAAATTACCTACTACCTGCGTCACGTACATATGTACATACTGCAATGTAGGTAGGTGTATCTACTTTGGTTTAGCTAGTCAAAATCAAAATAAAAATAATTCTCTATTCACGTACCAAACTTAAATATCGTCGGAAGTCAAACATTATAATAGATACAATGGCGAAAGTCCTTGACTCCTTGACTGGTAAAAATCTTTTGAATACGCACAACAATATTCTAAACTCGTAAATACCTACGAGGAATTTACCAGGAATAAAGCGCATTAATTTATTATTAACGTTACGAATATAATCTGTACCTATGAATGTAGATAGGTAAGAATATATCGAATTCAGAGCATAAAATGGCATACTATATTACTATGTACTAGGAAGTAGGTTTATTTTAATGCACTGGTCACTGTTTGCATGTGTACCGTTATCCTTTTTTAATGTGTTTGTTGTAATCGTTCGTCCAACAGGCAGTCTTCTAAATTGCATAATACGTCATTAACTGCCAACATCATTTTTATAATCGGCCATAAGAGACTTTTAACCATGAAATGTCATACAAATAAGGACATCTTCGAAATATTTATTTGCAACTGATGTTGCAAAGTTGAAAGAGAAAGTACTCTTTCAGCAGGTACCTACCTAAAGATGAATATCTAATTAAATTATACAGTCAGGCAGTTTGAATAGATTAATATATACGTTATTGTATGCATACATTTAATGGCCGAAGAAAATCTTCACAAATATCTATCGCATTTGAGCTTTTTACAAAAGCTCAAAGATCTTCTCAATAAACAACAAATAAAGCACAGGCGCGCACCGCACCTTCCGAGCTCTGAAATACAATCGGGAATCAGCGATCGCCGCGCCGTAATTATTAAGCTCGGCCCCGCAGAGTAATACAAAAGGAAAGGCTCCTACTACGTGAGGGGCATAGGCAATGATAAGCGTAGGACGAGGAATAACGTAACGTATTATAATATAATATGAACCACTCCTCGTAGGTACCACATAGCCTTACCTATGCGGGTGAGTGGTGACCATATGAGATGAAAAGGTACAAAGTATCGTAGGTCAAAACTATGCAATTATTCACGCTAACAAACGAGTTTGAATTTTTCTTTGATTCTTTCAACTACAGGTACTATAGTTTACTATAATTGTAGTAAACGTACTATAATTTTTCGACTTACTTACGTCGATGCATACTTACGTTGTCCGTAATCGAAAGAGTAGCAACTGCTATGGGTACAAGACACCTGTTCACAAGTAGTCTTTATTCAGCTAGATTGTACCTACTACTTGACTTCATAAAATCGTCCTCCGGTAACTTTTGTTTTCGTCATGTTTATATTTCCAATAAAAACCGATATAGGTAGTTGGTATAAATCATCACTTTAAAACTGTTTGAAGATTGAATAATTGAAAAAAAAAATGTTACTATTCAAGCCAATAAATGTATCTATACATATTTTAAAGCAGTGTTCCAGGGGGCAAAAAATGGAAAATTGCTCGTACGTGTGATGTGTGTAATATACGGTTTCATAAGTAATGTTTACTTATTTTACAAATAAACACACAAAATGCATTTAATTTTGAAATTTTTGAATCAGCAAAAACACGTTTCAATTTTCTACGTTTTACAAAATCCCAAAAAAGCTAGCGAGCTATGTATTTTTTTTTTTCAGATAATGTCTTGACTGTACGTACATAAGAAGAAAATAAAGATAATATGGCAATGATTTCCAACCAGGTTCCATGGAACCCTAGGGCTCTTCGAGTAGTGCCAGGCGTTCCGCGAAAGTTTTTGGAAATATAGGTAGAGTAAAGGTTTTACGTGTACGATTAAGTATTATAATGTTGCTAGATTCGCATCAAACGCATCACTATTTAGGGACATCACATTATGAGACGGTGGCAAATTGAGGAAGGAATGCGAAAGATATAAATTACCCTGCGAGTAGATTACTTTGGAGATCACAAAATTTTCGCCCGCGGCGGTAAATTTCCTTGACTATTTGTGTTAATTAGATTGTTTGTTGTATCGATCCATTTAATATAGCCATGTAAAAATCATAAAATGTAGAAGGCATTCATTACTAAAAAAATGAGGCTGCACTTAGCAAGGTACGGCAATTTGAGTCTACTTATGGTCGACAGTTTACTTAGATATAATATATTTTCACTGGTTACTGATTTAATAAGTAATTGTGTTGTATTATGTTTATTTGGTACTGTTCGGTTATACCGGAGGCAGCGGAAAACGCATTTTGAAAAAAGCCGATAAACTGGATTATTTGTTAGTTTGGGTTAGTTTAGGTTCGGTTAGGTTGGGTTAGGTTAGGTTAGGTTAGGTTAGGTTAGGTTAGGTTAACCTAACAAATAATCCAGTTTATCGGCTATTTTCAAAATGCGTTTTCCGCTGCCTCCGGTATAACCGAACAGTACCGTTTATTTATTATGTACCCCTACATAATAAAGGCAATTTGTCAATGCATCTTTTTGTTACTTTGATTGTATACGGTTTAAAGAATGTAGACTGCCAGGGTGGCGTGAAGATGTTTTTTTTTCTGAAAAGGGGCGGTAGGCCAAATAAGTTTTGTATTTTGTTATATTTTTATTGTTTAAATCTTTGGTATGGGAAAGGTGTGTCAAAGAGCTGCGTTTTTTTGGATTCCAATGAAACTTCATTTTAAAGTAAATCGGTTCCCGTTTATAATGTATCACTTGGCCACCCTACGAGAAGAGTAAATATCTGAGATTAGCATACTATAAAAATGATAAAGATCGAGAATAAGTTGCGACGGAGTGACGACACCATAAGTTATATTTGTTCGGTACGCCCACTCACATATATTTTTATATTATGTTTTAAACATTCTTGACGGGAAGACAGATTCTCTGTCATCTCTGTATCTTATAACTATCTTTTAATGTGTAATATGATACTCTTTCTTACTTTTTAACAAGATGTCGGATGAGTTCTGCAATTTATTTTAAACATTTTTTTCTAATAATCATGTTTTTTATACTTCACAAAAAGGTACCTAAGTCCATAGTTTGAAATAATAACACAAACAAACCCACATGTTGGCATGTCCATAAAACATACCTAATTTATTTATCGATGACAAATTTACTATAATAAAATTATAAGTTGTTTGGAAAATATTTAATCATGATTCACTTCGACACGCACCTTATGGCTTATATTATCTAAACCGCGTTTTCTTTTTTGCAAAATCATATAAAAACTTTTATGTTGTTTAATGAATTTGAATTCGAGAAACATAATTATTAATATATAAATACTATAAACGTATAGCTGGACTGGTTTCAGTGATTTTTAGTTCCCTGTCTACTGCAACGGTATAATAATATTGATTGTGATAGATTTTAAGTAGGTACTTAGTAGAATTCTTTTTACAATGGTATAATAACAGTTTTTTAACAACATTATAATTTAAAAACATAGTTTTTCGTCGATAGATATTTCGGTAATACCACAGTTATCTAGTTCTTCACAGCTATTCTTAAAAGTTAGCAAGTTGCCGTTATTTTTATTGGTCCAAACACGGAAACAATTCAATAAACAAGGCGGTTATCGATGGTTACCTACAATAATCGATACATTTGTAATGCAGTGAATTTAAGTTTGTAAACATGTCGTGTGAAATACGCCTCTTATTAAATGTGTACCTCGTTCAAACTCGGAAATGTTCGTGCTGGCGTATCTATGGTTTTTCTACCCGAACCTCGAAATACTCGAAATTTTGTATTGAAAGATCAAACAAGAATTTAACATATCAACATAACCCACAATTTTACTAGTCATGTCATCGCAGTATGTATTAAAAAATATGTTACTCGCCACTCGATATCTGACAGCTCGTGGGGAACTATAAACTGAGGCGGCAGTCGTCACCCGTGACGTAGCTATTTTTCAAAATAATCGCATCTCCCATCTCAATTTTCAATAATACTCACGTATTATTGATGTAGGTATATCTCGCTCGAAAAGTTAACACACCCAATAGAGAAGGGGGGGGTGTGTTAAAAGATAGCACTTTTGACCGTTAACTTCGTGTGACAATTAACTCTCTGAATACATAAAGTGATAAATGTGATAATATGTTTATCACATTTGTCACTTTTTGGGTGTTAAGTGATAATATGTTAGTAAATAATGGGTTATAACACCAATCTAATAGTATTGAGTATTTAATTAAGTAGTCAAATCCAATATTACACAAGAAGCAGTAAGATACAGGGCGACCATAAAAACCACTAGAAGTCGAGAGAAATGCATCGCAACGAATACGAAGAAAAAGACTGAAGAAACGATAATAACGAACTCTAGAGTACAGAGGCCTCCACCCAGTATCGAATCATCGTCTCTTTAGAACCAAAAAATATTATCCATTTTGTTTCAAATAATTTCCCCACTTACTTATTAATTTTTAATTTTACAACATAGTCAAGAGATTACACCATTGCAACTATAGGAATTAAAACTTTTGAAATAAGGTAGGTACCTAAGTAATTCTGAGCAGAACTATCTGCAAAACAAATGGGTAAAATTAGCAATAGGTATATTTATTACAGGCAACATTAATAATAGGGATACGTACATACATATCTAAGCCAAATATTATTACGGTACGAAGTCAATGTACGTACGCCCTTTGTCTATTTGGCAGTTATTACCAGGTTGTAACTTTGATAAAATATATATTCTGTTTAGAAACAAAAAACAAAGGATTCCAATTAAAACAAGCTACAGGAGTGCTGAGAATGCCGCAGGAGACAAATCTAAATCCTCGTCATGGAATTATGACACGGAAATGCACTTCTGGGCTCCTCCATTAAACAATGTTTACCCAACAGCCGGGTTATAATAACGATAATTTGTTGTTTTAAAGTTGATGTTAGGGAAGTCGCGGTAAGTTTAGACAACAGTACCACGCGACGAGGCGGCAAGAGTAATGTTAAACAGTTACTGCAATAATAAGTAACCTCAAATAATTGTTTACGCGTATGAGTAGAGGGGTCTAAAGGATTTGTGTGCATTTAAACTTAAACATTACTGCGCATCACCGACAAACAAGATGGCGTTAAATTGATACAAGGTATATCTCTTCATCTTCGTATGGACCCCATGACCGAGAATCATGACCCGAGTAATTTGGCCGCCTGATAATCTTCTGCACAGCCTGTCTCTATACCTCTCGGCATTCAGCGGCACACAGGGGCTAGCTCGTGCTTTCTCAACTCTTTGCAATTTTCAAGAATCGAGAAATAGATAAATAAGGAATCGATTTAGAATTCTTTATTGGTTACATGCCTACTTTTTGGAAATTTTTGAAATTGTGGAATTTAACTGAAAATACAATAATATGTAGATTGCAGATATATAAAAATATACTTAAGTGTAGATATTATATTATACGAATATGCCTTAAACTGGATGCTAATAGTAATAGCAATAGGTTTCGTGTTTTGAATCTTGCGTCTGTATTAAATCATTTATTGTTTCTTTCAACATGCGTTTGATTCCGGAGTAGTTCACGTTGAGTAATTGGGCAATAAATAGCAATTGGGTCTGTTCGAAGGATTTCGAAATCATCCAACATTATAGGCAGGTATCATTTATATCGTCATGTGATAATAGTCCTGAAACTGGATCGAATTCACAATTAATTTCAAGATTTTTATATCCAATGTCGTGTGGATATTTTCCTTATGATAATGAAAATCAAAATACATTTCCGGCACGTTTTATTCATGGTATGGTACTTAATAATTGTTCCTGTCGACGCGAAATTTGTTTTTTTTTTACATTCATTTGGTCCTTTTCGTGTGTCTAGCAAAAACTAACCGCATTATACAAAATATTATTGAAATTATTACCTTTAATTTAAAGAATATGAGATGTATTTCTTTCCATTATTTCCATCTCGCTTTGTAAAATAGAATTTCTTACCTGAAATAAAAAGAAAAACATATATAATTTACAATTATTTAGATAGATAGAAATTTTATGCTTGTTGCTGCTTATTGTGTTTTCATACTAAAATAGTCGTGTGTGAATCCGTTGGATATATTGGACAGAATAAAATATCTAACATAATTTAATAAGTCATATATTTTCTTAGAAATTAATGATTAAAAAAACATTTAATTTATTGAAATCGTTAAAAATCTATTTTAAATGCGGAATGTCATCCGCTTTGCCATACCTTGTGTCATATTGCTCGGTAGATAATTAGTTTGTCTTTTGACATCTTTAAATCATGAAAGCTTACCCACGATCCGCAGAGCGCTTCCACGAATTATTTTCATTGCTTCTTAGCATACACTCTGAATAAATATGTCAAATATTTAAGGGGCAGATTAAGCCGATAAGGCCTGTACGACAATAAATTTATTTTTGGCGTTACTGTTTTCTTATTCACTAGAAGTGATAAATGCTTTCAAATAAAATAAAAAAAATAAAAGTCCAGCATACTTAATACAATTTACGAGTAGAGACAATAATTGTGTTATGTTTTATTTGTATTGCGCTTTATAAAGGAGGAAATAAGTATTAATAATATAAGATACATTAGGATCAGATAGTTTGTTGCCTTATGGATGTAGGTATATCAAGATTCGGTTATTACTAAAATCTTTAAATAAAAAAAATAATGCGACGAACTGCCACGTATTGCTTTGATTACTGACTAACGTGATTACCTACCTACCTACTATTATTTGAAGTTTTACGTGATTCCTCATTAAAACTTTGACAATTAATTAATTTAAATGATGACGGGTCTTTGCAGGGTAGGTACTAATAAATATAATTTAAATTTATTAACTAGATACTTATGTTTAGTCTAGTCTAAATTATTCAGAATAGACTAAACTTTGAATACTTGTATGAATCATCAATGTTTTTATTGGTTATATTTAAAATAAAAAAATATGGTAGCCATATTGATGGAATTTGAAAAAATACTTGGGATGAGTCGTTATCACGAAATAACGGCTACGACGATAATTCAGAGGGTATCATATAAATTGGTTAAACCACTCACTGTAATATAAATATAGCAATCATCGTACCTATGTTTCCGAGCCTTTTCCAAAATATGTATCGATTTTCAAGGAAAAATGGTAAGCACGCTAATTATTAAACTTTAATTTAACCGCAATGTATTATTTTAATCCACAATTTACTACTAGTCAGTCACAATTAGGGAATCCAATCCCGGGATCCCGAGCTATTTTCGATGCCTATGAATCCCGGGATTGATAAACATAATCCCGGGATTTCGGGATTGATTTTTTTATCAATTTTTATCGAAAATATAACAGAAAAAATACTTTTAATACAAAATAACTACATTAGAAATAAACTGAGTTTGAATGAAGTTTGATGTGTAGGTTGCCGATTCATTTTATTTTTTCACATAGATTATTAAAAATGAGAAAGATTGGTAAAAAAACAATGCTTCGCACTTTTAACAAAGTAATTCCACCATGATATCATACGTTTTACGGCAGTTTCATATTTGGCTGACTAATTAGATTTATGAAGCGGAAAGGCCATACGTACGCCATGATTATTTGCTTTACTATTTTAAATCTCGCTGATCTATTCATTATGTCTTTACTATCAGAAATAGCAATCTCATATTAAATTCACATTATTATTTATATTATAATATTATTTACTCCATTAAACTTGTGTATTTCCAAGATTTAACGTATACAATATTAACAATAAATGTCTTAAATAGTATAAATTATACTAGATTTATTTTTGACCGATTTTATCAATGTTATTTGTAAACATATAAATTTTATATTAACAATGGAAAAAAATCCCAATCCCGGGATTGTCAAATTGTAATCCCGAAATCCCGGGATCAGAATTTTGGCTCGGGATTGGATTCCCTAGTCACAATCACTCCTTTACTGCTTACTAGATAAATATAACATCGTTATTTAAATATTTTGGAATTTCAACACAATAAAATAATTGGTAGTAGGTACATGCTCTTTTATATTGATTGATCTGGCACAACATTTTGTTTAATATGTCAACCTGCGGACAAAAATAAATTATGCGTCAAAAAATAAATAATTTAATTTCGTCGACAGAATCTATTTATTCTACAGAGGGAAATTGGCCTGTTTCACTAGAATAAATAGCAAACCAATTTCCAGAAAGTTTTTTTCTTGTCGCGTGATTTGTAAACTATTCCACGACATAACGAGAGAAAGAAAAATTTCGTGAGGAAGTATTATTTTTTACCGAGTATTTGCTTGGCTTTATCATTTATAATTCAATGTATTCCGAAACCACGTGAACACATCATACATATAATATAGTAAATACGAAACATAAGATAATAAATACCCATCAGTTTTGGTCACGTGGTATCATACATTACCATGACTTTTCACAAGGATAACTATATTATTTATAAGTTAGGTACCTACCTCGTAATAAATATATTTCACATTGTGTTAAAGAGTCTATTTAAACATCGGTGCAGTGTTCCCATATCGTGAAAAATTTTAATACATGAATAAATGATTAATCGTTAACAAAATTGCTTACGGCGCAAATATCTCTTTTTAGATTTTTTTTCTTTCGAGTTTATTTTCTATAGAAATAGTTAATAACAAATACATTATTTTTTAATGATTGTTTAGTGCTTTTGTTTGAAAATTATACTATAAATGTGGAAAATTCACTGTTTTTCATAATATATCAGCAAGTATAATAAACATTTTTAACTAAAAAAAAAATTAGTGTCACTTCAATTTTTCAATAAGTTTTAGGGGCCCGTTGAAGGTGCATTTTTTGTTACTGCTCCGGGCGCTAAAATAATTGCTACGCCCATGGCACTGGGGTTCAAAATAGCGTGAAACTTATAGAATATATTATTATAAAATATATAGATAGCTTTCTAACTTGGGTACAGTTTTAATCATGCTGATAAAATTAAAATAATTATTTTATATAGGTATCTACACATATTATGATGTACTTATAATAATATTTTAGTATTTTCAGATCCAGGGCATGGATCCAATGCCGCAAGTGTTAAGCGAGTGGTTAATAATGAATCTAAAACAAAACAATAATTCCTACCTATATATTACGTATAGTGAACATATAAACCGCCCCCCTGTCCTTGGGATTTGTTAATACACGTAGGGGTTTCCCGAGGACCGTGAATTTATAAACTATACAAATTTAAAGGGTTCATTCATCTATAAAAAGTTGAGAATCTTTTAGTATGTACCTACCTACAGTATGTTTTATACGATATTCAGGAAAATTAAAAAACGAATGATTCAGTTGTTGTGAATATGGACCTATACCAATAAAATTACCAGTTAATCTGTTATTCTGTGCTATACACAATTAAAATAAGTGCTACCCAATGAGTAGCGAGAGTGATGGACGGCCACTTGTAGGTACATATTATTTTGTAGTCCTACATAAAAGTCAGTCAGCGGAAGTCATATTTTAATGACACGCCAAGTGTGAGACCAATTACAGTAATTAGCATACATAATGACTGCACTGATACAAATTACGAAAACAATGCTTTTATTTTTATATTCATCATCATCATCATCATCATCATCAGCCTGAATCTATCCACTGCTGGATGAAGGCCTCTTCAAGTTGCTTCCACTTCTCTCGGTCCTGTGCATTGCGTTGCCACGTACTTCCGCAGAACTTTATCATTTCATCGATCCAGCGGCCTCTAGGTCTACCTTGTGGACGTTTTGTACTTCTTGGATACCACTGGATGACTAGATTTGTCCAACGATTGTCTCTTCTTCGAGCTATGTGTCCAGCCCATCTCCATTTAAGGCTTTTAATAAACTCTATTACATCGCAAACCCTTGTCTGCTTCCTTATCCACTCATTCCTCGAATGTCAGATTCTGTCCAGTTGCGAGTCTTGATTGGGTAGTTTTCGACTGTGGCTCCCCCATCTATTCTTAGAGCCTGTCCACATGGCGCGTTTTTACGCGCGAGTGACAAATCGCGCGTTCTCCAGGTTCAATCAGCTCCACAAACCACCAAGTTGTCCACAAGCGCTCGCGCGTGACGACTCTCGCGCGGAATGCGCCGGTCAGACGCCAGACTATCGACCTCGCGCGTGTTGTGCGCGAGTCGAGGTACTATGCCGCCAATTATTGCGCGCAGTAACAACGCGTTTGCCAACGTGCGCGGAAGTGATTTGTCGGCTTGTTTTAAAATATACATTATTTTTTTCACAATGGAGCGTGAATACTTCGATACAGAATTATTTATTGAAAAAATGGAAATAAAGGAAGGCTATATGGGACATGGAATCTTCTGATAATTCTAATTGAAATATAAAACGCACAAACTGGGAAAATCTCGTAGAAAATTTTGTAAACCTGGTGATTCGGAAGAACAAAAAAAATTCTAGGTAAGTGAAAAACTTTATTTAGAAAAATTTAGGTGCTCTAACCAGTGTTGCCATCTTTTTCTATGCTGATTATAGTACAAAGGCGTAAAAGTTATAGTATTTCTAAAAAATATACAGTACAGGAACATTTTTCGTCTTGAATCCTTTAAAATTATAGTATTTTGGTATATTTGGCGTAAAATTATAGTATTTTACATTTTTCGCAGAATTAAAATTATAGTACGGTTGGCATCACTGGATCTAACAATGAATTATAGTTAGTTATATAGAGTAACTCTCAATACCTGGAGCTGTATTTCAATTAAATTTACTTATTAATATAATCTATTATTAGGTATTATTAAAATAACAGTTTGTTCAATAAATTAGTGACAGTGTATTTTTTACTTGTTATTTAAGTAGGCTCTGTAGGTACATAAATATCTTAGATTTTTGGACCGAATGGCCTAAAATATTTACATGTTGCCCTTTTCAAAAAAAAAAATGGTGAACGCTGCATTAGATCATCTTGTATGACCATTGACAGTACGCAAGCCACAGTTTCCTCGGTTTCCATGTTGAATACTGAGCGTAAAGCATTTTTGCTACTCGCACGTAAAACGCGTCATGTGGGCGCAACGCATTTTTGGTACTTGCGCGCTTTGCGTGCGCAAAAACGCGCCATGTGGACAGGCTCTTAAGATAAGTTTGTAGGTCTGTACTACTAGATCATTCAACTCCAATCGATAATAATATTAATGCTGTGCTATTATTGTAATACTAATAATCGTTATTCGTGCTTTGGATGTGAATCATTAGCAGCTTTTTATGTCCAGTAATGTCTCAGGAGCAGATACACAAGACTGAGGTCGCCTCATACTTAAGCGTGCTTTGATTGATTTAACAGAGATTTTCTAATAAAAATGCAATGCTCAATCAAAAATGTCTCTCCGACAAGCACGGTAAGTTAATACAAATATAGGATTCTAATTAATAAATAAATACATACAAAACTATGTGAATAGAACTTCGTGTCCAATAAGACGAGTTTTTTTTTGATGCAACAAAATTGGACCTTTGTGGCGACCAGGTCGGACCGTCCGATGGACCCAACGGACGGTTGGACCGGCTAGAGCATCTCTTTCCTTTCGGAGTACATTCTCGGACATCTCAAGATGATGTGGTTTGCATCCTGTAGATCTTCGCCACATGGACATGTTGGTCGGGTGATTGGGCTCTCAAAGAGCTTGGCAGCGAATCCACTGCGGCCAGTCAAGAATTGACTAGTGCAGTAGTTAGTAGTTAGTAGTCAAACCAGTTATATCCAATTGCCATTGAACATTACATTTGGAAAATATATATATATGGGCCTGCCCTTGGTGGAAGCATCCTATGTTCTGTGCCAGGTCTTCGACGCCGCATCCAGCGCCATTTGATGTATTATCCGCTTCCTCATTGATATTTTTTCAGCATCAAGGTTTAGAGGCGGGGGAAGGTGAATGTCAGTAACAACGGAATTCTCATATTTGAGGAGCATCGTGGATGCACCGCGTATTTGTATGTGTAGGTCGAGAGGGAGGATCCCGGCCAGGACAGAGGTTGAACGCCAAGTCTTGGTGAATAACAATAGCGCACTGCGCTGCCCACATAAGATAATAGATCTAATCCTTACACTTTTGTAGATACGCTTTAAATGCTAGCAGCGTAGGCAGCGAACCCTTATGAAAATGCCGTTATAGACCATTCTGAGTGCACTTACTCTTAGACTACACCCGTCATCAGCCATACGACCAACTCTCTGGAAGGCCGTTCTGGCATAGTGATCGAATCTTAACGTAGTAATTAGTTTGACAGGTAAACAATTACCTTAATACGGATTCCAGGGCACTGGTACATATTATTTTTCGGGATTCAGATCAGCTACATAATATTATTATAGATATAGGGGGAGCCACAACTCAACCAAGTAATATTATTCTACTAATTTCTGTATCTTTTTACTCGTGTAACCTGGCAGTCCTGGTAGGTATAATTATACATATTTATTTTTGAATATTATAAAATATTACAGGTGATACTATAAAGTATAAACTGTTATAAAAACGCTCGAAGGGTCGTATTACATCATCGAAACTGCCAACGATTACGAATCCATTCTTTATGAACCCATCGAAGCCTGGTTCGCAAGTTCGCATGACCGGGTGTGCATCTGACTTGAGGCCACCTAGGCAGGTAATTAAAACTGCGGCCCGCGCGTCATTTATGCAAATATCGCGGTCCGTGTACGCCGACCGTGAAATCCATAATTAAAACGTTCCGAGGCGGCTGCTGCCTCAGGGATATGCTGAAACAATGCCTGAGCAAGGACCTTGGTGTGCTGATGCATGGTATTCTGAAAGGACGATCAAAGGGCGGTGTGAGGATGGCATCGTAATTAGATATTAGCGTTTTGATTGCGGGTTTATCGAGTTTTGTCACAAAATTCAATGCCTTTTTTTGTTATAGAAGATAGATGATTTTAGTTTAAACACTAAATTAAAGCATCAATAGCAAGAAGCTTTTAAGCGCACATTCATAAATAATTAAAAAAGCCTTTTTATTTCTTACAAACAAAAAGTAAATGACAGTGAATTGACTATATCTAATGTATAAATATAACCTATGATTATATGTATTATGTATATATATCTATGATTGTATTATCTACTTTAGCGCACATTAACAATGAATATTTAGGGTGAATAATTTTAATAACCATTTTATTTAATTAAATTTAAAAAAACCGTTGACGTTAGAGTAGGTACTTAGGTAAACATTTCTTAATCAACAGGTTATTTTTCTATATTGTACATAATTTAATTTAAAAAAATCCCTATTTATATTCATCACATGGAAATATCATATTACGATACAATATGTTCTGGATCAGAACACATTAAAAACAATATTCACGACTTCATATTCGGATACTTTATAACACGTCTATCAGCAATGTACCTATTTCTGATATTGAATAATTAGGTACATTCTATCAACTCACATGCAAAATGTTAAAATTTTAATAGCAACGTATCTATATTCAATGGATCTTAAGTGTCAATTAATTCTTAATATTGAATTATATTCCACCAACTCATAATATTCTTGGAAATATAACATATTATATTAAAATGTTCATAGCAATGTAGGTGTGTTTTGGCCAGACGTGCAGGTACCTACCCCTAAACATTAAAAACACCATCAGGTATATAATATAATGTAAACAAAGAACTATGAATTTTTTTTTTACAGAATTTCATTTTCATTTACAGAATGTTGTAAACAGATATACATACCTATGTTACGCCGAATGTGCGAAATTGACTATTACATGAAATGGTCAAAATTTTGACTAAATCATGAAAAATGCAAGCCCGTTGCCTTATTCATGAATTAGACAAAATATCTGCCGAGTGCGTGAATTCGGCAGTAGTTTTTCTGCCTAGTTCATACATTGGACAAATTAGATAGTAGCGCTACGGTGGTGTTTTTTGCAACTAAACTAAATGTGTCAAATGCTCATGCATTGGTCAAAATTTACGAAGTATATTATCTATGGTCAAAATAGATGGTCGCGCTCCGGTGGTGTTTTTTGCAAATAATCAAACTAACCAAATGTGTCAAATGTCATTGATAATAATATAAAAATATACCAATCAATAACTACAATGATGTTCATATCCATTTAATATACGCAAAAAAATCTAGAACTATAATAATTATGATAACGGAAGAATTTTATTAAAAGGTATTTTCGCGATTTAATTCGTGCTTGGGTATCAATCGTGCAATGGTCGATTGTATGTTTGTGATAGTTTGTTGACACTTGTTAGCTAACCTCAAAATGGACATTCAGTTGAATTTAGAATTACAAAACCTAACCTAACCTAATAATAATATTATATTATGTCTAATTATAACTAATAACACCACCAAAATTAAATTTACTTTTTCTACTGTCATGTTGACAGTTTAAGAATTCCATAACCTGGCGAATTCACGTACTCGGCAGATAATTTACCTAATTCATGAATATGGCAACGGGCTCGACTATTACATGAATTAGCCAAAACTTTGCCCATTTCATGTAATAGTCAATTTCGCACATTCGGCGTAACACCTATATCATTGTTTATAATCGCAACTTTGACGTTGATTTACAGAATTGATTTCCTTTAATCGTCAACTCCTGGAATAATAGCAAATAAAGAATTAAATTGTGTAATAAATGAAAACCTCGCATTTAACTTGTTGCGAATTCAATGACTTTTGTTAAATTGATCTAAACTCGCCGAATGAAACAAACCGTTTGATCCATTCAAAAATTCTTATGAAACCTTTAAATAAAGCTCTGCAATGTAGCTTTTTAAACGGTTTCAAAATTTTGGTTCTCTTTTGATATACTCGCCTACATAAACATTTATATTGCCTTTTCATAACACTCTAAATATTATGAGAGGCACGTATAATATAGAACACTTTTTTACAAAATGCTTTATATTAAATAACTCACTACGTCATTATAAATAACATTAATCCTTACACATGGCATTAATGTACAAATTTAAAATACCTACGCTTTGGAGCATGGACATTTTTTTATAGAAATATTTCAAAAGATCGTAACAAAGTTGTTCTTTTGTAAAGCTCTCGACACAGATCAACTTTTGATTTAGTTCTACTGTAATAATGCAGTTTAAGTGGATTTGAATAAATTATTGTGATCAAAAAAGGGTAACTTATAAAATCCACTACCGATATAAATTATTTCTATAAGCCGTGTGAAGGACGGTGACGAGCATTTTAAGCTATATCAAACCATTTGTTCGCGAGTGGCGTCAAAAGAAGTGGAATTATTATACTTACGTTATAATTTTATCATATCAATAATGAAACAGGTACCTTTCATTGCACCTGTAGTAACAGAGCGTAGGAGCGGAACTCGGAGCAGGAGCACGGATCAGTGGAGCAATGGGGTTTTACCGGAGCTTGGGTTTTAGGAGCGGAACCTGAGCTATGTAGTAGAGTAGGTAGGTACATTATGATGTTTAATTGTATAATTGAATAAAATATTAATTAATTCTGCAGTTTATTTTTTATATTCATTCACTGCACGGTCGCAAGATGTACATTGTAGATGACAAAATATAAAGGCGAACCAGTCACCAACACAAAATCACACTATTAAGATTTATTTTCCACTAGACGAGCACCGGTAGAGAATACATGCCAACGTGTTTTCATCATCTTGACATATAGGTATGCCAATATCATCCATAAATAACCATAGGACCTAATACGTGTTTAAATAGTAATTAGACCGGAGAATTGTAAAAATGGTTTTGTATCACTTTCATTAGAGAAAAAATAGATGTAGGGAACTGTAAATGCACTTTAAACTATTTACAAAAGGGTTTAGAAAGTATTATGATGAAACGCGATAAAAAATAAATCATTAGACTTGATGACAAATTGCCGGAACATTCTTTGGCTCTCTAAGATTTATTGTATATATTTTTTCTGCTTGGCATTTTTTATAATTCTCGTGGTTATTTATAGTTACCATGTAGTCACGTTGTATTTGAGTTTTATGCGAGAGATACGGTTTGAATGAATGCAAGAATCGGGTAGATATCTAAATAATTATCGTAAAATAAATAATAACGTGATCATCAGCTAGTGTTAATTCACTGCTGAAGTTAGGGCTCCCTCATCTACTTCACTTTTCTCGGTCACTAGTTTTTCGTTGCCACGTAGTTCTGTCAAACGTAATGAGTTCGGCAATCTATGGGGTTAAGGTGGCCCTGCGGTCGTTCAGTGCACCTTCGGTATCGTGTCCGGACCATTGCCATTTCATCAGCTTCGTAACGTCTACCACAACGCATACTTTTGTCTGCCTTATCAACAAACAGCTTAAAATTTCTCACAAAAAAAGCTAGAGTATTAAGCCAATTTACTTGAAAATTAACATGCTGGCTGCTTGTACCTTATACCTAATATCTAATCAATAAATTAAATGTGACATAAGATTTTTTTAAGTGATGACCAAATTCCGTACCTGAGTAGTTGCAAAATAATTAATTCTCCTTCAATGTGTTTTGCTGTCGCAAAATAATGTTAAAAATAAAATTATGATTTATTTCGACAAAGATCTAGTTAATAGACATTTTTTTTTAATTATAAGAAAATCTAGCGCTTTTTTCCATCAAAAAGCTTACTTTCATATTCTATCTGGCATATTTTGTGACATTTATATTGACATTATATGACAATTGGCAACATTGTATGATAACATATTATGTCTAATTACGTTAACAGAGCCATCAGTATAGCCAAATAATATACAATGTTTAGAATACTCAACGACTGTCTGACCATAATGTTTGGATAGATAAAATAAATAACTTTATATTAAATTTTGAAACTCAATGTTGGGAATATTATTTGTGTGTCCAGTGTTGCCAACAAAATAATGCTACGAGATAAATTTGAAGCCGCGATCCGTGACTCTTTGTGGGTAGAATTCGTTCGCATTATACGCTCATTTATTTATAAATTGCATTGAAATGTTTATGAATACCCGCCACGCATAATTTAAAACAACGCACATATTTAATTAACGATGTGCACTGTACAATAAAATTAATATGCGCAGGGCTGACATAAGCTCGGTTTTAAATTGCTTTATGAATAACTCTTGCGCATGGGAGTTGAATAAAGGAATGCGATAGGAAGACATAAAAGTATGTAGTTTTAATTCGCTTGCGGGCAATTTTACTATAACTCCTAACATATTATTATATTAAATGTTACAAATATCAGTTCAACCGATAAGCAAGTCAAGAGACACAAACTGTTCTTTCGAAATCGGTCGAAATTTTTGGTCGATTGATAAGCTTTTGGATGTAATCATTTATTTGATTCGACACTATTCTTATAAAGTTTAAAGTGGTCTACTTAAGTGCAAAGGAACGCTATCTAGTGCCGATCATGGAACATTTATTCGCCTAAAATTATTCTTCAAATGGAAAATTCTTTGCTACCTTATAAGTGAAAAAAATATTTTTGATAAAAATGTGACAGTTCTCATATTTTATCATCATGCCATGTTACAGTTTATTCTAATTTTGAAAACAAAATATCAACTTATTTTAATATTCGATGCAAGAAGATTTTCCAAACAAATTAGCGTAGTATATTTTGTTTTTATTTTGAGTGGGCAAGCGAAACTTTATTAACTATTTTTATTTTACACTACGAACAGATTTGTTGCTAATATTATGAAATCCCACCAATTGATCTCGCCCTGATGGCTGACCTCCGACTAAGGGATGTCACGATAAAAACAAGAACGTTTATATGCTCCTCTACCTACGTAATAAATTAATTAAAAACAAATGGTAATTAAATTTAGGAGCGAATCTAATATTTATCTCGTAACATAACGGATCAAATCAACTTAATCAATCAAATCGATAGATTCATTGATTGATTAGAAAAACTACCTACTGTAGACTTATAAATAAGTAAGTAGATTGTATTGGTTTGAATTTCAATTAGTGTTATAATAATATCCATAATATGATTTTGAAAAACGGTGTAAACTTTATATCCGATTCTTATTAACACCATCATATAATTTTATTATAGTTTTATATTCAATCTCCTTTCTTGCTTCTTAGTTATATATAACAAAACGATATTAATTTTTATAAGGCTATACCGCACTTTTTTAATCTAAAAAATATCGATTTTTATAACAAACAAGAATCTTTATAACTGTTTTTTTTATATATATCGAAACTCAAAAAGATATAAATTAAAAGGATTTCAAGTCACATTCATTTATATTTTATAGAAAAATTTTTTTTTTAAATTTGAAACTATATAGATACGTTAAAACTATATTTCGTTAAAATAACTACATTTTAATAATAAACATATTCATGATAATAATTATACAATGTAGATGGAGAGGTACTAATAAAAGTCAGTTTTCAAAAAAAACGCACAATAAGTAGTTATTCTATTAGTGTAAGTTTATTTAATCTTTTCAATGTTTTTAGATACGTTGGTACCTAATAATTATTTTAGATGCCAATTATCCATAAATTATTGTATTTGTACATTACGATCACCCTTAACAGCCTTCAATAACGTCGGAATAAAGTTGGCTTGAAGAAAATGCAGGCCTTAGATGTGACACGCGCATTCATGGAGTTCTTACCCTCCTCTTTCTTCCCTTCGGGTCTAGTCTTATCGCTGCACACCTAGTATTTGCCAAAAGCATCTTTTCTTGAAAGATACGGTTGCTGTGTCTTTATAATGTGGCACGAGTCGCTGGCGTAAAGCATCATCGTCAGAATGCTTCAGACATTCTAATATGGATATCGAGCATTCTTTGCAAAGTTTAATTTCCAGACACTATCAAAGTTTTAACCGGCGCTATTCGAAAAGCAATTATTAGGGGGGAACATGCATAGTAAAATGTTCTCTGTTAATTTATGTTATTGGCCATGCTGGTGAAACTTTTCATAAAGGTAAGTATCTGAAGGTCACAGGATATACACAGTGAAATCCTTCATATTTTCAGTTTCTAGAAAAATCAAGTAATAAACTTTATTCATAATGATTAATTTAAAAACGAGTCGTATGAATCATCTGCATAACTTATTGCCCAAAATTTAGTCCCCTGTATATATATATGTATATCTAGTACCTACATATTTCACTTGCCCTGTCACCAATAATATGGAGGTAACACTATTTTACTTCGAGGTATGTATCAAAATATTTTTGAATGAAAATGCTTCATCGGCTGAGTTTTCGATCGTATTTTTGTTGACATAAGCTTGAGGACGATTCTTATACGGGTATAAAAGTGCATAGCCACTCAACTCAGTTTAAACCATGACGAGGTTCGCACTGTTTTATCTCGGTCACTCGATTATGTGAAGTTTATATTGCAATATAACCATGTGGTTCGCAAATAAAAAGACTCGTCAATTTAAATCAATTTAGAATTCGCAATAAATTTAGTAAATCAACTAAAATTTACACAGATAAGGTTCTCTCACCTTCGGTTTTGTTTGGCGTATAGAGTATTAATTCTAACTTATTATTAACACGGTATTTTCTACTGCAGAATCATAAAGTCTGGCGAAAATGAAAATGACCCTTCTTTCCCGCGCCCCATACAAGGCCCATCCCATAGGAATAGTTTCTGCTCAGGCCATATTATAATTTATTATAGCGTAATGGCACACCCTATCAACAAAGCTATCAACTGGCTTTAGTATATGAGTTTGTCCATAAACTAGGTAACTAGCTAAATTTTGTATCACCTATAAAACTATGAAACGCCAAATTATTTAAGGGTACGGTGACAGAATAATGTAGCAAGGGAAGTAAAGTTAATGGCAACACTACCATATTGAACAGATGTAGCGTTATTAATAATATTACATTACATATAACGTTTTGATTAATTATTCTCAGAGGATAACTTAGTCAAGTTATGTATTTGTTTGACGCGATCTTTTCATATGAGACTATCGCCACACGTTTTTAGCTAATTCCAAAACTAAACACAATACCTAATTTTAGTAATCGATATAAACCAGTCTTTCTCAAAGTGGGCGATAATGACCCCTTGTAGGCGCTGGAGGCTTTCAGGGGGCAGTAGAAGGGAATAAGCAAAATTAGGGAGCGTTAAGGAAATCTAGTGATTTACTATAATATACTTAATATATACTTGATTAAAACAAAAAATATCTTTGCTGCTTTAGTAGCCAAACTGCTACTGTACAAAAGGACTATTGGCAGACATGAATTTAATAACTTACGCAATTTATCAGCAGTATCCTTTAGTAACGATGACTTGCTTATTTACTGTCAGCACTTGAAGAACCTCCACGATGATTTTAAGGAACGATTCCAGGACATTTCAAACATGGGCATACCAGACTGGGTGTTGGACCCTTTTTCAAATGTCAACACAGCAGGATCATCCCAGTTAGAAGAACTTATAGAACTGACAACAAACGAAGAATTAAAAATTAAATTCAAGAATGGCTACCAAGAATTTTGGCTGCAGAAGCGAATCTCTCAACTGTATCCTGGGTTACGGTCGGTTGTTCAACGATTTCTGATAGCATTCCCATCGTCATATTTGTGTAAACGTGGATTTAGTGCTGTAGTAACGTTGATAACTAAAAAGAGAAATCCGCTGCAAGTTACTGAACGACTTATGGCTGTTTTTAATTGAATTCGAGCCTAATATTACCAAACTCAAAGTGGACGGTGGTCGAAATAAGTTTTAGAACCTGTGATATAGACTAAAGCTGAAAATATTTCGTTTTAATTCAATAATGTCCACAATTAAAAATAGTGGTGGTAGCGCTTATTGAAAACACTACAATGATTCAATCAGTAAAAGAGACTTTCACTTTTCAAGAAGCCACCTCAGTCGACCGTTATTAATGTGTTTAATGTAAGTAGAAAGCAAAAGAGTATTTTAGAATGCAAAAAATCCTAAAACCTCTTACAAATTTGTTTCATAACGTATTAAAAAATCTTAGAAATTCACACTTAATCAACGATATATAGTTATTCCTAGTTCGAAAATTCCAATAATATTTATTTTCCAACTAAATTTCATCCAGATTCGCCTTTCTTTCACTCCCTTTACGCTTGGACTTTATTTTTTCTAAAACATATTTTATCTGTCCATTTAAAGAGTAATAATGTTTGAAATCTATATTTTATTAAGAGTAATAACTTGTATGATCTTAATAATTGATCGATGTCTTGTTTCTTTTTTACTTTCAACTGTTTCTTCGCACCATGCTCATGACTATGAGATACCTATCAGTTGCAAGCACTCGACTGTTCTCACTGCTCAAAGATATAGTGATGCGTTGTGCATTTAACAAAAAAATATTTTGTCGCCTAAATACATTTTTCATATAAATATTTTTTATAACCTATATTCTCATTCATTTACGTAAGTTGTCTACTATTTCCATTTGAGTCATTTTTTGAGACCCGGGTTTCGCTTTGCGGCATCTTCAGGCACTATGCACACTTACCAATACCAAATGCAGGCCAATACAACATATGAATCATCGGTGTCACCGTGTACCAAATTAATACATTAAGTAAGAAGGAAAGGTGATGGAAATTCTAAGGTGGTTAAAATGTACCTACTTTTATACTTAGGTACTGCATAATAAAATGCCACTCATAAGCAATGTAACTAAGTAATGAGACAAGACAAGTGATAATAAATGATACTAAGATCGAATACAAAAAATAATGTTATGGTATGAATGGTCTGATCCATAAGTAGGTAGAGAATTTGCACCAACCTGTAACCATGGTCCCCCTTACTAGGGGGGGGCTTAGGGGTAGGGGGACATGGCCGGTCTACAATATAAGTGAGATAAGCACATACTACAAATTGTTCCATTAGTCAAAAAGTCGACTACGTATTTCACTTAGAATCTAAAAAAAAAAAAATATGTGGCTGTGCAATTTTATTTGATGAATGGTATAACTAAATGATAATTCACGTGTATTATAATAATTTTAGCGTACCTCACAAACAAAAATGGAAATTTATCCAATATGGCGAAAGGTTGCAAGTTATTGGCTACCACAAAAGGGGGTCGCAATCAGTGGTAGATATATTAATATACTGAAGATGAAAAAGAAATCACATTCAAGTAGGTATGTACTGTAAATATGGCTGTTTAGGACTTTTTTTTCGGTTATCTACCACAGCATACCTACTTTCAACAGGCACTCTTCATCACTGGTCACCTACCTACATGTCAGGCAGGGAAAAAAATACTCAAATGGAATAGTACAAAATCTACATCAGAATTTAAATTTAAATTATAATATCATCAATATCCACAGTGGATAGTACCTACATAATACTATATAATATAAATATATTGCATAAGTTATATGTATTATTGTGTATGCATTAGTAGTACCTAGTTACTATAATACCTATTATGAAAAGTATTTAATTTTGAATTGTTTTTTTAGATTGTTGCGGCATAATGTATTATCGTAGATATACAGTCGAACTTGGTTATTACGAGGAAGATGGGGCCGACTGAATTTGCTCGTTATAAGCGTTATATGAAATATTGTATGAGTGTAAATAAATAAATAAAATACCATAGCTGATTTTAAGCGATTTGATAATGCTAAATCATTAAATTTCTACCTGTATGTAGCGTTTTGATATTGTAATTTCGATTGAATTTACTTAATTACAAATTTGATATTCACCCACATTAGTTATTTTAGCCTGCGTTATGAAAATCATCACTTTATTATTGAATATATTATTAACAATAATAACACCTACAATTCAATCATATAATATAGAATAATTAAATCCGCAATAGGTGCAAAATATTAATTAAATTATAAATGTATCTAAGCATCCTAACATAATTAACTGGTAGGAATTCATTTGTTACCAATACTTTAATATTCTTTATGTTAATACGATACATATTATACATACTACGAAGTTCGATGTATGCTTGGTAAAACCTAAAAAGAGCTCGACACGGATTTTGAGAAGACAATAATTAAGAATGATCAATACTTTTCTTCATAGGTATACAATACCAGCATCGGTCATTTCTTTCGATGTGACATCACTACTTGTTTACGTATTCGATTATGCGTGTTTCTTCAATACGAACCAACGATATGTTATTTTGAAGTGTTAGAGTTAGACTCACCAATACTCTCGATATTTTGATATATTCAGCCATATTTGTTTTTCTGTTGAGTATTATCTATTTTTATGTAAATGTTTCGTACTTCACATATGTGGTTATTAATATATTTATCTTAATAATCATTCTTTTGGAAATAGATACACAGGTAACTGAATAATCTGAAATTCTCTGATATAGTAGATTTAAATGTTACTTGTTACAATAAAAACTTTCGTTCCGACATGATGTTAGAAATTGAAAATAAATTTAACGTTCAGGTCTGACGCATCCATACTGAGTGGAGTTCAAAAATGTTCTCGGGTGATACATGGAGAGTCGTAAATATGCGGTGATTTCATTAACATTCCGAAGCAAAATGGCTTTGCGGTACAACCAATGTTACGCTTGGAGCTGTGATTTATAGATACACGATGAAATTTAATATAATGTTGATTCAATCAATAAAATATTTTTCCCTGTCTGTATAGTAAGTGTGAACTGGAGAGAAATAATGCATGGCATCTCCTTGTGCCTTCTTGTATCGAATCTTGACGACTAAATTGCATTCAAATCTCCTTATACTAACTAGCCCAGTCGTACAAGATAACCAACGTTTGGACATTACATGAGGGTTCTTAGCGAAAATAATCTATTACTACCTAGGCCTTCGGGTACATTTCCCTTGGTTTTGATTATAAGAAAATTGTATTATTAATAAGCCCTGCGGCGTTGCAGCACTTAACGGTAGCTATAAGTTCTTTTGACATATTGGCTTATCTCAAAACATCCTGTGTCGAAAGCCTTCAGTATTCGTTTCTTATCCATCCACGTTTCAACTGCATAATCCAATACGGATAAGGCCCTGCCCTTTGTGTTGAGTTTAGGAGAGTTTATGTTTAATTTCATCAAAAGTGCTTACCTCTTCAATTCCGAACATGATTTCATGAACTGGACTAGTATTCTTGCAAGAAGTCAATTGAGGTCGATCAGGCTTATTATAAATATATGTTACGACTGTTACGTGTGTTTGTTGTACCCATCAAGTTGACTCGTCGGCATTGAAATGGTTTAGAATTTTCCCAATCCAACTATGACGTGAAATATTTTTTCGATATCTACTTCAATTAATTCTCCAGTAGTGTACTTTCGACTATCATTATACCACATGTATTATTATAACATTTGATTTCAAATCCATATACTTAATATGTACATAATATACAAACTTAAGCTGCAAATTAATGCTTACACTTTCGAAAGGTCTTTGTTCAATAATTGATAATTTCAGACATCCAAATAATGCAACTAATACAATAAGGGGTCTCAATTTTATCCTCATCTGCGGTGGCCGTAAACAATCTAACGGGCAATAAAAACATCTTCAGACGTTTAAAAATACAGTCGAGACGAAACAAAATGCAGCAGACGAATAAAGTGTGAAATTGCGTCCATCAACGAAAAGCCTGCAACATACTTAATTTACTATCTTCTTACTAGAAACTTTGTGGTGGGTTACTGTTATTGTCTGTGCGGGAGCTTTAAGCTTTAATGCGATAACAGTTTTATGGTAATCCATATTAAGAATGCTTTTAAGAAGACATATTATAACAGGAAACTTTCTTTATTTAGTTGAAAAAAGAGTTGAGTATAAAGAGTTTGAACAGTTAAATATTCTAAAGTTGGTGTGAATGTCGTGAATAATAGATTGAAGTATTACATGTATTAATTTATGAACTAGTTAGGTTCTCATCATTCATTGTAATACATATAATATATTGGTTAAAATTATTTAGATGACATTATATACCCACTAGCTCTCACAATTGGATAATACTTAAGGGGGGACATGCTCGTCGAAGGTCAAAAATGAGTTTTTATTGTATTTTCAAACCATGATCCTGGACAGTCCTTAAACGTTGTAGATAATCTATTTATATAATTTTGAAGCCTTATTATCCTTTATAGTTATTTTAAACATTTGATGACTGCATGAAGTATTTTTGTTACATAAAATAGTATTCTTTTAAACCTCTCGCTCTAATGTTTTAGAATATAGTCATATTTCGGTACATAACTGTGCAGTGGTGTTAAGATTTTTTACATTTATTAATTTTTAAACGCATTTATAAAACCATTAGCATAATTTATTACGAGATAATTTTTGTAAAATATTCACGATAAAAAATTATATTTATAATCTCTGTGATCCCAAATTTGACAAGAATTAGGCATTTTATTATTCAAAAAATCGGCAAGATTAACACATTTAAAGATAATTCTAAAGATATTTATTATAAGCTATGTCTTTGACCATTCAAGTGTGATAAAAATCTTATGAATAATGATTGCTTTATAATAATTATTGACCTAAGAATAAGGTAGTGTTTTTTTGAAATACGCCATTTCTTTTGTCATTCCCTAGTGGTTAAGCTACAACATACGGCCGTAGCCATAAAATGACAAACTATAATTAAAGTAGGGAGTAAAATTATGTTAACGCGCGTGTTTGAACATGTATTTAACCGATTTTTTTTTTATTTTTTTTTAAACGGTACATGTTCAAACACGCGCGTCAATATCATTTTACTCCCTACTTCAATTATAGTTTGTCAATTTATGGCTACGGCCGTATGTTGTAGCTTAACCACTGGGGAATGACAAAAGAAATGGCGTATTTCAAAAAAACACTACCTTATTCTTAGGTCAATAATTATTATAAAGCAATCATTATTCATAAGATGTTTATCACACTTGAATGGTCAAAGACATAGCTTATAATAAATATCTTTAGAATCATCTTGAAATGTGTTAATCTTGCCGATTTTTTGAATAATAAAATGCCTAATTCTTGTCAAATTTGGGATCACAGAGATTATCAATATAATTTTTTATCGTGAATATTTTACAAAAATTATCTCGTAATAAATTATGCTAATGGTTTTATAAATGCGTTTAAAAATTAATAAATGTAAAAAATCTTAACACCACTGCACAGTTATGTACCGAAATATAACTATATTCTAAAACATTAGAGCGAGAGGTTTAAAAGAATACTATTTTATGTAACAAAAATACTTCATGCAGTCATCAAATGTTTAAAATAACTATAAAAGATAATAAGGCTTCAAAATTATATAAATATATCATCTACAACGTTTAAGGAGTGTCCAGGATCATGGTTTGAATATACAATAAAAACTCAATTTTGACCTTCGACGAGCATGTCCCCCCTTAAATGCATTGAAGAAAATATTCTACGAAGGTATCGAAGGAATATAAATCATTTTCAGATATTTCAGCAAATGAGCTACTTACATTATTATGTTCAATGTATTTGAAATATACAATAACTATATAAGTATGTAAGTACATATTATATTTATTTATAAATTTACGATTAATTCTTATGTCTACGCAGCTTGGCCGTTTGGTCTTCATACATTCTTAATTCGCAATACTGGACAACAAATGAATTTCAAACTATTTTTTAGATGTCGAATTTTTTTCACGATGGTCTTGCGAATGAAAAAGTATAGCAATTTATATTACCTTATTTTGTAAGTATTACTCGTATTGCTTATATTATTATGTTTTACTTTTTATAACGTTTTACGGGTCAACGCAAATGTTAAGCCGGACACACACACTACTCACGCCAAGCAACTCGGCAGACTTACCCGAGGTGAAGGAGAACGAGTGCCACTGTTTGGTATGCTCGTGCATGATGAATAAGGTAACAGTCCGACCTTTTTAAGCGACATTCCTTTATTTCAGCATGTTGTCTCTTAGATTTATTTTTCTGAATCAACCGTTTTTGTTCATTTTTTTTATTTAGTCCTTTAAAGCAGTTAATCCAAATAAAATGTCCTCAAAAAGGGATAGAAAATAGAAATCGACGTACCTAGATTATTATATAATATATTGGGTATACATACATATTATAATGTTATTACCATTTTAAATGGATTTTCTCAGAGGTTTAAGTACAAATTTAATTTTATCGTAATAACCAGATAAACACACATGGAAATGAACCCTATCAACATTGTAGTAGGGATCAAGTGCGTTAATTTATACATGTCATTGTGGTTTTAGTTCATACTGTAAAAATACTGGCACAAAGAGAGCGAGCGCTGGCGAGGAACAGGGAGCCGAGGTGAGTACACCTACTACACTCTTGCGCTAGTCCTGCCTCCGGTGGTCTCGGCGAGAGTACGATCCACATTATGAATGTCCCGAATGTTGTCTGTGATGAGGTAAAACATATAGAAAGTTAGAGGACGATAGCACAAACGCCAAAAGTAAAATATAAAATAATCTTGAATCAAATTATTCAAAGTCATGTCAATGCAGTTCCACCATGAATTGACAGTTAACAAAATAAAAGATATAATTATTTGCAATGGAAATTTGCATGCAGGAAAGTATCCACGACTTACTTGTATGTAGTATTGTATTTCGAATCATTGTAATTGTAAACACACCTTATGGATATACGAGAACACAGACAGTGTAATTTACGAAACAATGGCACGTTAAACATTTATATTGCAGTACAAAACTATTAAGAACATGGGACAATAGTAAGTTATAAATGTCATAATACCTACATTCATGTTACTCTTCTCTTCTTGGTCGTTCCTTATGGCTGAGGATCGTGACAACCTTAGTATCTTTTGAACGACCAAGACTTTCGACCCCTCCCGATTCGCTGTTTCTTCAGGGAAGAATAAATGTCGTCCCCAGTCAAATCCTTCACTTGGTCGTTCCAGCGCTCTCCGACGCGCTCTTCCTCTGCTTTGCCTTCCCTGGAGGCTACCCAAAACCACCAGTCTCTCCAGGTTATATATGGCATTATATTACTGTATATTGCATCTTTTAGAGTTAGAGTACGTTTATTATTGTCTCTACCTTGAAAAATCTTAGCACGTATGTATAAGTTTCATACGAAAATCGTTGACTATGTTTTACATCTACTTTATGATTCATATTTTTTTTAAATGCTGCGGTTGTGGGGTTTCGAACCCGTTCTGAAAGAAAGCGCTGAATTAGTACAACAGCCCAGACGAAACCGAACATATTATTTTTTTGTAATAATAGACTAAATACGTATTTTTTTTACACATGATTTTTCACGAACACTATACATACACATATTTTTTTCTTCTAATCAAACTCGGATCTTACATTAGTACAACATGTAGGTACACGTATGTTTCTAAAGGAGCTTGCATACAAACCCAACGCAATCACAACACAAAAATTTTATCCAGGAAAATTATATCGCCATTATAAGTAAAACTCACCTATTTGCAACTAGCAATTAAAACAAATGGTTAAAATACAGACTACTTATATAGCTGGGAATTAAAACTAGTTATGTATTTCGAATGAAATATTACATATGAATTAACTGATTCACTTTCGATTGTAGAATAATTATGTAGTTATAAAGAAATCCGGCTAAGTGAGAATGCCACCATAAATCATGGCCCAAATAGGCGGTCGCAAATTACAAAATTAAAGGTTTTGCCGTATAGCGTTTGACATACAAAATACGGGTGAACACACTAGCCTAGTGACACGAGCAGAAACGCCGACCTTCAGTTAGTGTTTGTGGCAGAGTATGGTTTAACGACATAACTATACAGATCTAGCCTTGTAGTCAATTCTACTTCTCAATAGCCTTGCGACAACCTCACGACACGGTTCAGACAGGATATATAAGTCCCATGGTTCTAAACTATGGAAGAATCAAGAATGAAATGGTCAAAAAGACCATGAACAGGTAACCACTAGCGTAATCGTTTAGTATTAGGAAGTAAAATGTATGTTGTTAACCTTTTCTTTGTAAATGTAATAAAATTTTACGTAAAAAATTTTCGCCTCCGAAAATCAAGAGTGCTCCAGTGTAATTGGAACGCTGTGACCACAGACCTCGAAATGTCACGTCGTGAAATATCAGCGCGATGTATTTTTTAATATAAATTTCCGGGAAATCTCCATTAAACTTAGAAAATAAGTTATGGAAGAGATTGTTTACGTAAAATTTAGCAAGTACATGCTTCAATAACTTTTATAGCAATAATGGAAGTGTATGAAAATTGGAAAAGAAAATTGAATATTTATAAATTTATATACTGTATAATTGTGAATAAAGAATTTTTATACTAATTTTATCAATACAAGATAGAAGCTAACTACTGTTATAAAAATACTGTAAACGCGTACCTATATTTATAGACGCGTAATTATAATTATAGATTTTGTTAATGCTATAACATACTGACTATAACGAATATTGTAAAAGTAACAATTGGAAAAACTTAATATTCTGGCGTAGATGGGTTTCTACCCATAAATAATAATAAATCTTAATCGCATCTTGGGTAAATAAAAGAATTAAATACTGCAACTAAAAATACAAATTGGCGTGTGACCTTGAACTTTAACTGAATTCTGTCCGACTAGAATTTACGGCCCAGCTGTGCTGGCTCGCGAGGTAAAAATAGATTCAAGGTTACATCCATATTACTATATAAAAGTCACTATGCAAGATTAAATAAGTTAGTAACTGTTCGTGTATAACATCTTGTTAGGATTAAGCATTTATATATTTAAGTTGAAATGTTAAGTATAATATTATAGTATTTTCTCGTAATAATATTCGTCCGAAAAGTAAATATCGAATGAGAAAGTTTCTGCGGCTCCAAACAGTTTTATTAAAACTTAGTAAAATTCTATTGGCCTAAAAAGGCCAAGAGTGGTGGAAAGGACTAGTACGTGGGTGTCAACCTTTCATTTTGACATTTTAAATTTAAAGACTGCCATTCCCTTATTTAGTACCCGAATACTTATTCCGATACCTCGATGGAAAGCTAGAAACTTTCCCCTTCGTTTGAACACGAAAAATCATATAAAATCAATTATTTTGCTTACGTCATCCTAACTGCGCATTTAAGGGACATGTTCTAGAGGGTGCTTGAAACACCCCTATTAAGTCTTAATTTTGCGAAAATAAAGTAGAGTAAATTTAACCCGACTAAATTAGAAGATATCTCTATTAGAAAGTTGCCAGGAACGGGAGATATACGTAAATTCATCCCGTGAGAGAAAGATATACATCTGCTATCCCTTACGGACTGTTTCCTGTTAAACCTCTATCCGAAGGGTATAAAAGGCGACCACTTTTCCCGTAAAATTATTAGTTTCTACACTCTTCACCAGCGATCTTCAGCAAGCAGCAGTCCTCACTGCAAAGTTGTGAGACATGGTTCTCAGTACATTCGCGATTCCTACGTACCAGTAAGTCCCCCTTCGGCGGGCAAAACGTAACGCGAATAACACGTATCTGCCGGTAGTGACGTACACGCGGAGTAATTTTATTTTTCATTACTCATCCTACGAGGTGACGTAATCGGGATAAATTACGCGATCGGATTTGTTTTATAAAAACAAATTAATAAACTCAGTCTGTAATAATAAATTTTACAAATCTTTTCGGGATTATAAAATAAATTTTTGAAACTTTATTAAGTAAACATAATCATAAAATAAATTTTAGTAAACAAATTCATAAACATAAAAACAAATTTTAGTAAATAAATTTGTAAACATTATGCAAACCTATTGTAAACAAGTCTGTAAACACAAATAAATATTTGTAAATACACTGTGAACATAAATAAACTTTATAAACAACAATAAAATAATTCTATTCTTTTATAAACCTAATACTGTGTGACCAAAGAATAATTTATATTTTCTTTCTTATGGGAAAATATTTCATGAATTAAAAATATCCAAAGAATATCTGCGTATACATTCTCTGAATTAGGTGTGACTTTTTGGGAACTTGTGAAAGATTTCACAGAGATCCTATAGTGAACAAATAAATAGTTTGCTGATACTTTAATGAGATTTAATTACGGGAACAATGACAGTTAACCTTATTGTGTGACCGTGAACTCTAGTACCTGAATAAATTCGGCACCACACCAGCTGAGAGTTTTATTCGGGAATTCAAAAGTTGTGATACTACAAAGGAGATCCACCTCTCCTAGTTCATCACTAGTCTCCTCAGTGACGGCCCGGTAGCATTATTGAGCTAGCCGTGAGCCGGGTCATGTCACTAGTTTACCAATTATGGTCGTAAAACATGGATTATACTGGTAGAAAAGTTTTTGGATTTCAACAGGTAATTATGGGTTTAATTTTCTTGATAAAAAATTGTAGGTATTCATATTATTTATTATTTATCTCGCCCACGCAGTGCATAATAATTTGGTGAGCTTTCTGGTTCGGTTCCGATCGCAGGGTAAGATTCACGTATGTGTCTGGATACACGCCATGGATATGATTAGATTAACCCAATGGAGACATGTCCCATATAATTTTTAAGAATTATTTGACTTATAAAATCTATTTACATTTAAATTTGTCAGTCATTTGATCAGTTTGATGTGTATGAGGTGTTTGAGACAGTAAAAATCATATAATGGCCCTCTACATTCTAAATATGTTGAAGAGTATTATATTTAGCTCCAGTTTTAGTATATTTTTCTTTTATCATTTTGTTCTATCATGGACTTGTTGATTATGTAAAATTGTATAAAAAAGCTAAAAAAACACAAAAACCTAATATGACATGTTTTCTTGATTCCACTTATACCATACACAAAGTTAACTTAAAATATACTTAAATAAATAATTAAATACCTATAATTGAATTTTTAAAAGATTTAGTTCAATTAAGTAAATGGATAATAAATGAGTTACAGCAATTTTAGTAAACAGTGTGCCAGTGCAGTGTTTCCAAATCGTAGGAAATTTTAGGAGTAGAAAACGGAAATACTGAAAGGAAAATATAATCGTGAAATTACCAAAGGGGAGAACGATTCTCCTTATGATTACGATAAAAATTAACGTGTCATTGATTTTAAATAGGCGCATATGGGCATTTATGACTTACAAAAAATAGTTTTCAGTTATTGTTTATGGATTATTAAACAGATTATAATGTTGATCATCATTTTCGCTTGTCAGCTACTACATATTATGTAAAAAGTGCTGTGCTTTTTATATTAACAAAAAAAATGGGCATACTTGTATCAATTTTGTCATCAGTTTTATGTGGGCATATTTAAAATAAAACTTATAATATGTTATTTAGTCTCTATTATTTAATTTTGATAATGGTAACTGAACGCTGGTTGAAGTTAATATTTTGGGTGGTTAGATAAAAGTATGGATAGGATAAGTTCAGTATCACGGAAGGGGTGTATTTTTTGTTAGAGTCCCGGGTGCAAAAACACTTTGCTACGCCCCTGCAGGCCATGAAGGTTGAATTACTAATTCTCGTCAATTTATATACCTTAGCCTTTGTGACAACGCATACGGTCCGGTCCATCTGAGACAGAAATGCATGTAATGAAATGAAATGAATGTAACAAGAGTAATACCGCGCGGTATGTAGAGATGCTTATTGGATACAAGGTATACCGCACAAGAATCAAAAAAGATATAAATTCTTAGGTAATGTTGAAAAAAGTAGATAGTATGTATCTATTAAAAAAAACTTTTCTTAGGGATGATTATCAGTTTTACAATTGCTTAATTCGGTGAATGGGTGTAACCTAATGATGTCATTGGTGTAAGCACACATAAATTGAAATAGATTCGTCGCACGGCGGGATTTGAACCCGTACCCGGTGGAACAGCAAGTGAGGCAATCTTTAATAAATGGCGGAAGGAGTTCAATAGTACTTACTCTCTATATTCAATATAACAGGGTTTCTTTTAGGGCTTGCGCAGACAGAGCGCGGTCAGGCGGTCTGCGTTCCGCGTTCGGAGTTCGGCGTTCTTTGTACTGTATGGACTTCATACTGTATGGGTACACAGCCGGCGGTCAGACCGCGCCGGTCAATTGGAACGCTAGAGTTCTAGAGTTCTATGCCCGGAATTACAAAGAACGCCGTACCTCCCGTCCAGTCCCGTCATAGGAATTTGAGCAGTCACACAACATAGAGCGAAACCACACGGGGGAGTGAGTACGCAACAGCGGTGCTTTCTCACTTCCACTCGCAGTCGGAATATAGCGGTCTCGCATTATGCAGCGCTTGTGTCAGTACAACGTTTGTAAACAAATGGAACGCTTATTGTTGACCGCCACCTGTCTGCTGTCCCTGAACGCTAGCGGTCAACGGTCGGTTGAACGCAGAACTCCGACCGCTCTCTGTCTGCGCAAGCCCTTAACCTTATTGTGATCGCGGGCGCACTTGAGATTTAGAGTAGCGGGCGAACTCCGGATTTCTAAAAATACCATATTTTTATTATGAGTACACAGTTGTTACATTTGTTAAATAATCAATGTTAAGTAATTTTAGGCCAAAACTATTTCACCAATCACTTTTTTCATTCTTTGAAAATGTACAAGAGAGTTTTTCGCCAAATTTTTCATCCAAAACTGTATTTTACCTTTGAAATGTTTTATAAAGCTAATCATATCTGCTATATGTTTTTTTTTCCCTCTGAAGTTATATTATGAAGGTTATCTAATTGTTCGAATGTTTGACATTTTGAAATGAGAATTTCCAAAAGATCAAAAAATCGGCCTGTATGTAAAATAAAATCAACTTGTGAGGAATTGTCTTTTTCTACGAGAGCTTTGAACATTCTGTGTGATAAAGGATTTGTTCGAATATTGTTGATTATTTTCAGAACGACATTCATGACATATTCAAAGGATAATATTTCGGCACATAATGCTTTTTGATGGATAATTCCATGATAAGAACCCCTGCAATAGAAGGTCATGTGTTTTCTTATTACATTACTCTATATCGTTAATCTTTAAAAATAGCGCATG
Organism: Rhyacophila brunnea; assembly: GCF_057557595.1. Classification (NCBI taxonomy): domain Eukaryota; kingdom Metazoa; phylum Arthropoda; class Insecta; order Trichoptera; family Rhyacophilidae; genus Rhyacophila; species Rhyacophila brunnea. The sequence goes on from NW_028232752.1 coordinate 40,185,759, forward strand.
ATTTTTTGTCTATTATACAATGCTGCGGCTCATCTTCTTAAGATAGTTTAAGAAGCGGTTCGCTGAAATTGAAGTTTCCAGGGCAGGCCTGTAATTGAAAATAGATGATAAGAATTTTCTTTTATTCCTGTAACGCTGACCTTACCGTAACGTGATCTCGCAGATCGCAGATAACCCTTCAGGATTTTTCACAAACCTCTTGGAAAATAGAAATAGACAGCCTCTGATTTATATACTTAAAATATTATACAAGCAAGTTGACCGCACATTTATTAGATAAACGACAAAGGACTTCTTGGGATCATAATTGATAATAATTCTAATCAAAATGTCATGATTAGGAATCGAAAATTTTGGAAGACTTCTTGAGACAATAATATTATGTAGGGTATGTAGGCGGCATGATCATTTCTTAGACTCCACCATAATATATTTATTGACAAGGACCAAAGAAGACTTACCTAAGTTTATCCGAGATTAGGAAAATTCTTAGAATGATAATTATTGATAATAATTTCTTAACTAATCGTATTACGAGTAGGTACATAGTAAAAACATTATTTTTCTTTATTATCTACTTATATTATTTAATTTTATACCTTTTCTCACTGCTATTTTGTTTCATCTATCATACGTTTTAGTCTATATTTTTTATACGAAATTGAGTTTTAGTTTGTTAAATCTGAAATATTTTCACATAATATGTAACATTTCACCTATTAGGATTCCGCCATCTTGGGATTTAAAAAAATCTATATTCATTATACATTCACTAAAACCTTCACCATGAAGATGTCTACTTTGCATATTACCTTGTTAGGCAATAGGTAGGTACAGCCAACAAATCTAGATATACTATTATATCATGGTTCTTTAATTGTGCTGTTTTCACATGCTTTTTACTGATAGTTTCTAAATGCTTGGTATAAAGTTATTATTTTCATCATAGCAAAAAATATTTACTGATATGTATTCCAAAGAATTTAATAACGGTCAGGACCGGTTTTGTCCCCTTCAATGGCTTTCTCAACAGATACAAAAATAGAAACAGAAATCTAACAGAGACCAAATATAATACGTAATAGGTATATTATTATTATAATGATTGTAGGTAAAACTTTAATTGCCTTTTTAGCAGATTTGTATTTGTTGTAAATGTGGCACATTTGAATCTTAACCTGTCATTTCCATGAAATGGCAACACAATGTAATACTACGTTCTAGTTGAAAATAATATATTCAATTATAAAATTGCGCAAGCTCCAGTCGTTGTTTCATATATTTATTTATAATTTTAGATCCATAGTATAAGCCCAAATGATTCAGCTAATTGCCAACAGCACTACTCCTCGTAAAAAAGGCTCGGTGATGTGGCGAATAGGTATTATTATTATAGTAGATATGTTGCAGATATAATTGTGTTCGAAATGCTCACATGTCTGTTACATAAGTGTCATAATTATAATAATTATTTTATTTTTGAACTGTTAGTAATATATATTATAAACTTTCTAGATTCACTGACTCAAGATCAGAGTAACGTTCCCAACTTTACAGTGATGGGAAGAAAAAACCGCAGGGATCTGACCCGTTGTTGAAGCATTTGGCGTACATTCACATGGGACCACTTTTGCCGCGTTTACAGTTTACCCGTTACCGCAAAACGCTTGGCTGTACCTATATACCAGGGGTGTCAATAAGATCGATCGCGAAATGAGTTTTGTATTATCTATGTTATCTATCTATATTTTATTATTAGCCAACAATATTTTATTTATTATACATATTTGTATTATCCAAATATTTAATTATCTAATTCTAGCAACATTCCTCATTCCGATAAAAGAAAAAAACATGAGGTGAAGATGTATTAATCTTTTTAAAAAAGCTTCAATAAAACTGCTCAAAAATTGTAGACACCTTACAATGTAGGAAAGGTAATTCAAACTCTGTAGCACCCGGAATTCAAAATGAAATAACTACAGTTACGTAAATATTATTTTCTATGTGCAACGCTTTATTTAATTTTCTCAGAAAGATTCTATTTTGGTTTAAAAATATGTATATTATAATACTATACTTATATAATACATATATTAGGTATATGTCCTTAATTTCAGAAAAAGTAGATCGCGAAGGATTTTTGACACCCCTGCTGTACACTGCGGTGCAGTATTAGAATTAATGAATACTTATTGTTAAAAAGTTAAGTTTTTCTTTCAATAATTAATGATAGTGCAAATACATCATTCTCTTCATTACGACATGAATACTCGATGGTAATACTACAATAATATATCTTATTATCTATTTATTTCGGATAAGATAAATAATTAACCACAATGATTCCTACGGTCGTTATTAGATATTACTAAAACGACTAAAATACGTCTAGTAAGATATCTTGTCTTTTCAGTTTGTATCTGAGACTTGGACGGTAAAGTCAAGAAAAAGGCAAGAGGATAATAAAATAATATATACTATTCAATAGGTACTGGTACAGGCACTGGTGGCGAAATCTGAGTCTCACGGATTCCGACTCTCTAATTTATTAATCACACAAATATAACATATAGAGAGAATAACGACATAGAAAAACATTGGTTAGGTCGAAGGCCGGAGAAGACAATGATGATTTCTCTCCAAATGGATGTACCAAATTAAGAATGCCACGGGATTCCACTGATAAAGTCCCCGAATTCCCAGAGGGATTGGAGCCAAGCCGTGGAGAAAGTCATCATGCTCGGTCATGAGGTCTCGAAGAAGAAGACGAAGACAATTTTCTATACCCACCTACATTACCTAAGGCAGCCCATAATGAAAATGCTGCAAATGTAGCAAACTATTGTTTTGTTTAGTAAGCCATTAAAGGAAAAATGGACTGAGGTATTATAATATAATATTTTTTGTAATAATTAGTGGGAAGATGTGCATTTTGAATGTTAAAACTTATTAAATTTGACGCTAGTGCCTCGTTCTTATATTTGAATATTTTGATTATATCGAGTACATGTTGATATGTATGGGTTTATGATGGAGTGTTACATTTTAATTAAAACCACAGATACGGGGAAATTAAATATTACGTGTATTTGGCTTTTCACATGAGATAAAGATAAGACATGGATATAAATTGAAGTAACAAAACTTTGGCGCGAAAAAAAGGCTACGCGTTAGGTTAGGTGGTTTCAACTGTCCAAGGGATGTTTCCCGTCTTCCCGACTACTTCCTTATCCTTCTGCCTTGCAGAGTGAAAACAACGGTACTTTTTAAACTATGTATTTCATTTTACTTTCTCACTTTTATTTCGTTGTGCGTCCCGATCTGGCATTCAACGATCGTTTCGTTTAATTTATTTAAACGTTACTAACATATGAGCGCAACACCCTATGAAAACAGACACGGTGGCCGCGCGGCTTAAGCGTTGGACTATCACGTCGTGGGTCTCAGGTTCCAATCCTGGGTCTGGCAAGTACACATATTGTTTTTCAATTTGTGTGAGTCAGGGTACGGACCTAATAGGTTGAGCAAGTGGCTGACATCAATTACTCGTAAAAAACAAAATCTGTTAATACAAACCTTTGCCCTGTGGAGGGCCCATACAATCCTATTAGGATCGGACATGGTCGGGGAAAAAAAGCATGAGTTAGATATAATATTTTTCTTGTTAATTCTGTCGATTAAAAGATTATTGATGGGGGATTTTGGCATTTATTGAGTTATTTAGTATTAAACACTACAAATTGAATTGTGACAGGCTGGCGGAAAATGTAAAGATGTATGGTGTCAGATAGAAGATACGATTGTGAAATGATCTATCTCCGAAAATGATAAATTGCTTGATTCAAATTTAAGACATATCGGGAGTGTATAGATAGACTATACATAGAGGTGGAAGTGTAGGGGATTAATGATATCTATACTATAATATGTATTTTATACAATTTATTGTCACTAATTAGTATCGATTATAAATATAAAAATTGTTTTACGGTGCGCGTCTTGGGCGAAGAGTCAGCTTTATCGTGTATGAGTAGGTACCATATTTTTACGTTTAAATTTTTATAATATTATTATCAATCCTATGAGCTTAAAATGCAAAATAGGGACAGCTGATTATAATTTCGAAGTACCTAACAATCAATTGAGTAGTTAGCACTTTGTAATGTGGAACATCGGTCACTATTTGGAAATCAATCCATTCACAATATTCCCTTTTCAAATGTTAATTATTAGGTACCTCCGTGTTATTTTACCGCGCTCATTAACTTTGTATCCGTTCATTATCCTTGCTATCAAAAAATGTTTTTTACTCCATTCTTAATTCGCCCGCCGACTATTAAATATTTTTACTGTCAATTGTTCATGGCGAGGTAAACACAATTTATACAAAATTTGAAAGGAGTTTTAAGTAATTAATGTTTTTAACACCACATCTGTTGAAAGCTAGATATTTTTTTAATGATGCCGGAAGTACAAACATTTTATGCAGGTAATTAGAACATGTATTTCCAGCATTTACTTATACCAGGACACACGTTCCCACATGGAATATAAATACTAAGGTGAACATGTTAAAGTTAAATCAATGACATGAACGAATTGTTTGATAAGTGCGATAACGCATATATTGGGCGCCATTATTTTCTGAAATTTTGGAAACTCAATGAAATTATCTTTTCTGGTACTTTCTCGGTTATCTATATTTTGTGTATTTGGCCAACCTACGTGTATTCTTGTTTTTCTTCCTCGACGTTTCCGGCTCATTATTATGTACATATGAGATAGGTACTTACGCGAGTTTTGTAATTGATCATCTAAGTGTGTAACTTCTCGGTATATTTCGCTACCATGTAGGTGTAGTTCTTGTTCTTGCACAGTTCAACTTGTACTAAATACTACAATAATATTTAAGTATTTTTTTTATATATATTATGAAAAGTAAGTAAGTAGATAGAAATCACAAAAAATCATTTATTGCAATGCTTAATTTTGGCAGAACAGTGGTATTGAACATGTCAATTGAATAACTATTAGACAGAGAATGAATTATTTATAATGCCAATACGGTCGTTCGATTAAAAGTTCAATGCTATTGACTACTTTAGGTATATCGAACTGATAGATGCGACCACGTTTAGGCGTGAATGTTCACGAAGAAGCAGTGCCGTTAGTCCTGTATCTTATTTTTACATTTCCGTTTTTTCCGTGCTGTATCCTAACCCTAAGGTGCGGAAATGCGGTCTTCTAACAGTCACTACCTGAATAATAATAATAATATGTATTTAACTATTCTATCGACATTAGAACCAATAGATTATAAGAACCACATAAACTTTTTAAAATTTAGATTACCTATGTAGGGTAAGGTTGCTATGATTGGACCACTTAACTTTGTGATGGTGTAACTCATCAAATATTATTGATAAAATAAAACAAATTGTTCATTTCAATGTATTATTTACTTTATTATGTATACACTTAGCATCAGTCCAATAAAATTAACCGTTTTCGAGATTTAACAGGAAAACCAAATTTTTGTTTGTTGCCGTCTTTGGACCTCATGCTCCTTGATTGGACCACTAGGTTTCTATCATTGGACTTAAAATAATAATAATTTACACACGTGGTCCAATCAAGGTGCTTTATAATAATATTTTATAAAAATGAAACAAAAGTACATTTTAATAATAGTAGGTAACGTATATTATAATATAGACTGTGATTGTGATTATGCAGATAATTATTATTTATGTATCGCATAAAGGACAAATATATTTTTTTGCACCTTTATTAACGCAAGCGCAGACTTCGTGGATCCAGGCTTGACGCATTAGGCATTGTATCATTTCCTCTACGGAACACTGGAGGCAGATTTTTCAAAACCATTTCTCAATATCTTTATTGCATTTTTGATTTGAAGTGTTTTTTTACTTTTCGCCTTTTGTTTCGGCGTCTTGATACTTGGTTGCTCCAAAGTCCTTTTATACGGTGACGATGTCAATTCCGTTGTGCGTTGTGTTTTACGACTTCTTTACAAGTAATTGTTGTAAAATTTTTTTGATTGCTTCCATCTAATCTTCGTTTCAGTGTCGCTTTAGGAACTCCAAACATTCGACTTGCCGCGTTCAAACCTACTTCTTTTTTCCTTAATGCCTGTACCTAATGCCAATGACATGCTGGGCTCATTCCAGGTTTTGTAATTCATTATAGAATGCAAAAAAGAATATAATGTGAAAAATGTTATAAAATCATTCCCATGATTGGACCGGTCCAATGGTAGAGGTTACCCATGGTCCAATGATAGCAACTACGGGTGCTGTCACAAAAATAAGTTTCACAAAAAAACCAAAGTTATAGCGTAACAACTATTATAATAGTTGCAAATAGTAATAAATTACCTAATATAATTGATGTAAGTACAACCAAATATAGTTAATGGAATCATAGTTTTATTAGTTTTAGTTTTACTCGATTATTATATTTTAAGCACGATGAACACACTAACGAACGTGACTCATTTACCACGTCCAAGACGAGACTGAAATAAGAGAGGCCCGGAAGAGGCATGGAAAGCTTGCTTTGTGAGGTCACTGATGGTTTCTAACTTCTTTTATTTCTGATATAACTACGTGGTCCAATGAAAGCACTGGTCCAATGATCGCAACCTTCCCCTACCATTTTTTATTTAGATACAAACACACCATTAGTTACATAATGATATTATATATTTGTCAGGCTAAACGATTTCTAATTTTTTTGAAAAAAAGTCTTGCTTGCTCATATATAAAGATAAAGTTATAGATTCAGTTGTGTTGAAAAAATAATATTATGTCACAACAATGTGAATGACAATGTGAATGATCAAAGTGAATTTCGGTAAGACTTATACCTATAGGGATTATTTTTATTTGATTTACTACGAGTATTATAGATTAAAAAAATCGATCAATCTCTTGTGTGTCAAAGTAATACTTACCTAATTATAACACACCAAATTATTTTTCATTACTTACGTACCTATCAGTGGCGAAGGGTGACTTTTGGAATGAGGTAGGCTGTAGAGATATGATAAAAAGAGCACACTTGTCAGGTATACTTACGAGAATAGTACGATATTTACTACTAATGAATAGGCACACAATAATAAATGATAACGACACACTAATTCAATGAAACTTCAAAAACTCATTGACGACATAAAAATGAGCGATGTGTTTAAATTACGTATTTTTCAAAACATGTATACCCATCAAAAATCATTAGATAAAATTTATTTTTATTTTTAAAAACAATCTATACTTACTTATTTATTAATATTCGATTAAACGCCGTTGAAATTATTTTTTTAATTATCTAATTATTAATGATTTTGGACAAAGTGCGCAGTCGTGACAACAATATTATGCGCGAATGTTTTAGGCTCTGCGAAAGGAGCTTGCCTCATTTCGTACAAATCAGCAGACTTGCCGAGGTTACGAGACGTAAAGTCCATACAAAAAAAATTCAGAATTATTCCAAACATAATCGGAAATTTATTTACGTCGAGAAGTCGCTGCATTTATTATTTAATTTACGGCGCGGCGCGCTGTGGTTTTTTTAATACCTTTGCAGTTGTTTTGTAAACTGTGTAATACTGTAATACATTCCTACATATGCGATCTCGTTGGCAAAATAAATTATTTTTATATAACATAAAATAATGAAGTGATTAAGTATATAAATATGTCAATATGCAATTAAAAAATATTTTTCTTAAGAAGGTAGGCTTTAAATAATCGCCTAGTATGGAGTCTTCGCCACTGGTACCTATATCAACTAGGTATTATAATTTCTAGTTCATCATATCAATTTACACCAAATTGATATAAGGATGTATCTATAGTCTAAGGATTAGGGATTCCAATCCCGGGATCCCGAGCTATTTTCGATACCTATGAATCCCGGGATTGATAAACATAATCCCGGGATTTCGGGATTGATTTTTTATAAATTTTTATGGAAAATAAAATAAAAGCGAAAATATAACAGAAAAAATACTTTTAATAAAAAATAACTACATTAGAAATAAACTGAGTTTGAATGAAGTTTGAATAATTATACCCATGTGTAGGTTGCCGATTCATTTTATTTTTTCACATAAATTATTAAAAATGGAAAGATTGGAAAAAACAATCCTCCGCACTTTTAACAAAGTAATTCCACCATAATATCATACGTTTTACGGCAGTTTCATATTTGGCTGACTAATTAGATTTATGAAGCGGAAGGCCATAAGTACGCCATGATTATTTGCTTTACTATTTTAAATCTCGCTAATCCATTCATTAAGTCTTTACTATCAGAAACAGCAATCTCCTATTAAATTCACATTATTATTTATACTCGTATTACAATATTATTTACTCCATTAAACTTGTGTATTTCCAAGATTGAACGTATACAATATTAACAATAAATGTCTTAAATACTCGTAGTATAAATTATACTTGACCGATTTTATCAATGTTATTTGTAAATATAAAAATTTTATATTAACAATGGAAAAAATGCCAATCCCGGGACCAGTCTCGGGATCCCGGGATTGTCAAATTGTAATCCCGAAATCCCGGGATCAGAATTTTGGCTCGGGATTGGATTCGCTACTAAGGATATAAGATTATTAAACAATCAGTGTTTTACAACTTCATAGGATAATAAATGTCAAATCAGAAGAATGAGTACCTTCCTACAAGAAAACACGTTCGCTATGTTTGGTCATTCAGGCATTGTCCTATCAGGTATAGCTAATAGTAATATATGACTTTCGCTTATAAGTTATAAGTTCCCAAGGAGAAATCATTTATTTCATTTCTGGAATAACATAAAATTTTACAACGTTCATAAAAAGTCGAATAAGCTTAGACAAGATTTAAGGTGAGCTGTGCTTTGTGGTATTTTGGTGTGATCCGAGAAAGATGAGTTGTATCTATCTTTATAATGAGTCAGTGATTTTTTTTTAAATAGATAGGCAGACACATCATATGTTCAAATATTTATCTATAGGTACATCATGTATTCATGTAATTATATTGTGTAGAAAATTTTATTAAGCATTTCGATTAGTTCAAAGCTCAGTCTGCATGGATTGTGTCCATCACCTTGGTTCAGCAGGAAAGATAAGTTAATATTTTTTTGTCTAACTAGTGGTCGACAACAATCTCTTCTAAAATAGTTACCTACCTACTTTCTATTTAGTAAACAAATTTATCAAGCCATCAAACACCGAAGTAGGTTCAGTAGTTTTCACATAATTATTTTAAGTAGGTACAATACGGAATTTTAAATACAGACTGGGCCAATAGTCACTAAGGGGTTGAAATATTTAATAACTTATTTTTAAGTACATATATTGCAGATAAAAGAAGATTTAGGAAATGAACGATGGGAAAGTTCACTATCGAACAGCGAACATAGATTGTGAATATTTACTATTAAAATCAAGCATCTATAAAGGTTGCGTATCACTGCTTCAAAGTGACTTGTAATATGCTGCATACTGTATGCACTACGTCATATTATTTTATGTTATACACGTATTGATATCCACTAACGATAATACAATAATATCATCACCATTTGACATATTATTATTACTCAGTGTATGAAAATGACATTCCTTATCATCAGCCAGGATCGATGCACAGCTGGATGAAGACCTACCCATAGCTCCTTACACTCTTATCGGTCTCTAGTGCTTCGCTGTCACGCACAACCTACATCCACCGAACTTTATCAGTTCGGTGAAAATTATATTGCAAATATATAACACATAGGTATATGAAGTAAGCAATTTTTAAATTTCTTCGGCACGGTTACCGCTTAATGACGACCAATGTCATAGTCGCTTTCGATTGTCGAACGGTTCTTTGGCGTAATAAAATAACAATAATATCTACCGGAAAGCTGAGATGACCTTTATTGAACAGATACAAGGAAGAAAGAGAGAGAGAGATAGATATCAAAATAATATAGTACACAACATAGTACCTATGGTACATTGAGATAAAATGAGCAAGTTACTTTACAATAATTAAAAATAATTTCACTACTCTACCGTGAAAACAAAATAAACATTATTATTTTTTACCAGTTCTCCCATCACAAAACGAAATAACAATATGATCTTAGGTGAATAGGCAATATGTCTACATCTCAAAATACATAGCAAAGTCATGAAATAATATATTTTTATATTGGGTAATTAAAATAAAATATTTAAATTATGTACCGATACCTTTTTAAAAACTTATAATAACTACTTATAAAATTGCCACAAAATATTGACATTGCAACGAGAGCAACTAGCGACATATTATTATATGAAAGTAGATAATTATTATATGTTCACGAAATAGATCCAATAATCCCAATTAAAATTGGTTAATAATATTATAATAATGTAACAGTGATGTTGAAAATACAATAAACATAAGTAAGAAGTTTTTGTCACGCCGAACAAGAACGGACGAATTTACATGCGTTATTTGGCGTTACCATCTACTACTTAGGTATATCTAAATAACCCACTGTTCTAGTGTAGGTAGAATACCTATTGTTTTAATTTTTGTTCACTAATCGTTTACTCGTTTTCAATATGTATTTTTCGCTACTGCCGGTCATTTATGAAAATGGACGACATTGTTGAATTCTCACTCATTACCAGGGAAAAATGGTAAGTGCGTTACCTTTTGGGTATGGTGGTAACACGGTTTAATTGTTGAGTATGGAGAAATACGGGATAAACTTAAACAAGTGTAAAATTTGGCACCTAACCGAAATGCAGATTAAAATTAGGTAATACTTTGGACATTCGTGAGGTTTTGTATTTCAAGAATTCATGGCATGACAGTTATTAAGTCATAAACAAAATCTGGCTTCAAGAAATCGGTATGTGGCGACTGGCTTTGAAATTCTACTTTATTAATACGTTCTGTGCTTGTTACGGGTATTGATAATATGATAACATTATGAAACACTAATATGAATAATAATTGAGACAAGATGCGGTATGTGCACTCGGCAAATTACTGTGTATTTGTATTATAAAACTTTATGGAGTTCACACAATGTGACTTGCGCCTACTTTGTAATATCGATGATACGATGAAAAATAAATAAATTAGGACAGTCGTGTAAGGGCGTAATTGAATATGACGTATTGCGTATTGTTGTTATTATATTATTTTACTAAAGTAAGACAACCATTTATGAAAACGCTTTCATCCAGAAGCTAACCAAGATTGATAATGATTGTTGCGAAATTTTTATATCCTGTAAATTGCGCATAAAGTCCGTCTAGAAAAAGTTTATATCCTTTCTTATGAAGGTTTACTCACAATGAAAACACTCCTAGGGCGTAATTTACGATCCTTCTTGATAGAATGTTTACTGTTTCACCTCGTCCAAACGAGATGGACTATATTGGCCATCCAGAGGGTTTTGTTACTACATTGTATAGGTTTCCTATAAAATACAGGTAGGTGCTAGTGTAGGGTATTTGGTCCCGGAATAGGAAGATCCCAAATTATTGTGTGATAATGAAAAAGTGGAAATACTCGAAAAATAAGCACCCATTTTTGGTGTCGTAAACAATGGATTTGGAAATATTACGTTATTTCATAATCACTATGTATTATGAAACTTTCTATCCAATAAGAAAGGAAAGCAGCAAATCTGGGTCTGAGAAGCAGAATGCGGAAGGTCACAAAAGTGAAATTGTTCAGGGGAGCAGCGTCAAAATTTAAAACTGCTTTGAATAGTAAAATATAACAAATGGGACAGACAATGATGGTTTTTTTTATTTCAGTATAAAAAACAATGTTCTTAATTTTTTTTTAAATGTCACGTATATCAAAATAACTGTATCTTTTAATATAAAATAGCATTAAATGCGAAATAAGAAGTGGACTTACTTCACTCTGCTACTGAAAATGTTGCCAACCAAATGACATCTTTAATAGCACAATGAAATACCTAAGTCCAACATTTTTCATATATTGTAGTCGATATGATTGTCACAATTTAGAAGCGTAATGCGATAAGCCACTCTGCTGCATTCTGCTTCTACAGAGTAAGAGGACTTACTGCACAGATTTATGGTTTATCTTAAAGTACAACATTTTTGGACTTGATGCAATCTGCTTCTCGCATGCATGGCTGCAAAACATCAGTAAACGCAATTGCTGTGTTGTACGTACAGGTGGAGAATATTGGTCTCATTTAAAAATTGGCACCAAAACATCATTTTCGAAAAAAGCGGACTTACCGCCATCTGCTTCTGACCCATGCATGGCTGCAAAACATCAGTAAACGCAATTGCTGTGTTGTACGTACAGGTGAGGGTAAATTACAAAATAATCTTGAGTTTGCATGATTTGAAAACACTTTCGAGAAATATAATAGAAAGAGAAATATAATTAGAAAAAATATATATAAAAAAAGTCACCCAGCAGGTTCGCTCCTGCGCCTGCGGATTCGCGCCCATGTGTCTGAACACTAAGCTATACGTGTCTTCTCTAATTGCAATTACAACATTATTACAATACTCTCTGAAGCGCTCTCTAAATTCCGTCACTTATTGGCGATCGGCTTTTGTATTTTAAATCATATTATTAACCTCATTACTAAGCGGTGTCATGATCACTCCAAATTTACTACGTACTTACACTTACTAATAATTTAATCACTACTTTTTTTCATTTTTTTTAAAGAAATTTGTCTAATGGTTATATATTTCTATGGTTATATGTGCAAGGTTCAGATTATTTCCAAATATTTAATATACCATTAAATTCAATAATATAATTTATCTTATTACCTCCTAAAATAAGAACACATTTTAAGAGGTTTTAACCGGGGTTACTTCTTCGCGGTAGAGTGGTTGCAGAGCAGCCTACCTTGAATGCACGTCTGTCAACAATCACACATTGTTTCACTGCAAGGACCCGATGGCATAGATAGGGCCTAGACGAATGGCTAACAACCGTTATTTATATTACCAAAACCGTTTGTAATTACAACATTCACTCTGGGGAGGCCGATGTAGCTTGCTAGGAGCGAACGTTAATTACATTAGTACCTATTAAATTCAATCTAGACGCTATTGCGAATCTACAATATTATTTAGCCCCTTTAGTGGTGATTAATTTCGAAAATGATATTATTTCAAATATATTTCATAAATATTTTATTATCATCAGCATGAGTCTATCCACTGCTGGACGAAGGCCTCTTCAAGCTGCTTCCACTTCTCTCGGTCATGTGCGTTTTGTTGCCACGTACTTCCGCAGAATATATTTTTGAATGTTTAGAAATTAAAAGTGATGTACCTACCTAGATCCTCATGGATATAGTAAGGTTATTAGGGATTTTACAATAATTTCGGAAAACGGCTATCAAATCATTAAGAATTAAATTAAAGCGTAGGCTTAGTTAGAGTGAAATACAAAATTGGAAAAAAATAGTGTTTCTTATCCCGGAATTGAGCCCTTGGCAGGGGTAGGGGCAGTAGTCGATATTATGACGGTAGTATAAAAACGGAATCCCATCATTATGATAAACGTCTCGAGATCATTTTGGATTCACTCACCTTTTGAAACGAATTGCCCATCTCACAGAGGGTGGTTAATATATACGTAGGTTTATGTATTTCTTTTTCATACGTTTTTACGCTTGATAGTAAATAATACCGATAAAAGAATACCTTTTATCGGCTTTTACCTCCTGTTCCTTACACGTAGTACATTTTTAATTATCGTTTTTTTAATATACTCGTGAGTTAATATTATGATAAAGGCAGTAACTAGCATCTTATTTACACTGAGCAATGTTCACTATCACCACACCGGCACACACTAACACGTTTGGTATACGCACAGCCTAACAGCAGGTAGGTACACTTTTTTACCATATTATTATCTCTTCAGAATGAGCTTGGCGAAGGAAATGGAAGGAAGAGCACACGATGATAACCAACATAACAAAAGTGGAGCAGGTCGGTAGTTCTTACCCCCAAACACATGCCTTGGCATGTAGCACAGACATATTTTTTCATTGTACCTATTTTATCTGAATAGCTGTAAGGTAATATAAGGCCTGTATATATATTTTATTATTATGTAGTCTATATTTTCTATATTTTAGCAGCATTTTGAAGATCTCACATTTAAAATATGTAGATAATAAATTGAATTAGATACTTTTTACTAAGCAGCCTGGAAAAGAAAATGGTCACATGCGGCTGCATAATATAAAGCAGACGTCTGCCAGAGAAGAGCGACTGAACTAAAGCCAAAACAATGGTTGATGAAAAAAATTGTCGGCAAATCCTGTAATTTCAGTGACCACCGTTTTGACTAATATAGAGTCAGCGGATATGAAGAGATTTAACACAAAACATCGTCACTTACCCTAAAACATCACACACGTAAGATGGATATAAGTATACTGTTCAACTGGACACTTACCTGCAAAGAAAGAAATGCAACGATAGGTAACATGACAAAACAGAACATAAATACAAAACGGGAGCTACAGAACATCATGAAAATGTCGACAATTACATATCATAATGTTACAATTTGTTGCTCTTTTGTCTACATTTTTAAATGCTAATTTTTGTATTTTTGGATGAATGTTTACAAATGTCCCGGAACAAAGTGAAAAGTAAAATTTTTGGAATAACACTAAAAAGAGAAACGATAAATAATGAGTAAAAAAACAACAACAAACTAGAAGTACTCAGGTAGCTTTTTCTTCATTCACAATTAGATAAGAACGTTTTTTTAGGTCCGATGTTTTACACCCGAGGGCAAAGTTGGAAAATGGCGAAAGAAAAAAAACAAAGTATAAAGTTCCCACATCGGTTTTATGAGACTATAAAATAGGAACATTTAACGAAATTACCTAATCCATCACGGACCCTCTAAGGTCCGTAATTCGTGAGTCAAGATCCACGGTCTTTCCCTTACTTTGCGTGGAAAATATTTTGCGAGCGGAAAAAAGAAAATGTCTCTCCGTTCTTATAAATAAGGCAGCGTTTGTGGGTTTATGAAACAAAACATAAAAGGAGGAAAGTTTATTTTGTACGGTTACTTATTTATAGACTGGTATTTTATGTGAGAACTCCGTAAATGTGACGTTTTAAAATGGTGATAAATTACGCTCATGCTTTTGGAGTATTTGTAGGGTGTGCCTATTTGTACTGACAATAACATTATTTTCACATGTTTAAGTTAAACTTACTCTAAAGCACTGATTTGTGGCATTTATAATGGTATATATTATATGTGTTACTTAAATACTTGTAAATAATTTACGGATTCGAAACATAGATTTTAATAGAATGGACCATTGATATACTACTGAATGAATCATATGCTTCTTAAAATGACGCCCGATTTTCAGCGACTCGGCCAGTGTTAAAACTTACTGTTTTAATATCAACGGACTTAACTCGATATAAGCTCACTTAATATTTGTCTCGAAAACGACCTGGCAATAATTATGAGTAAGCCCGATCTAGCTTGCATCTTACTCTAACTTATAGTCAGCGCATGACGACTGTCTCTGTCCGCTCAGACATGAATTTTTGGTAGCTTGCAAGCTTTGGGTACAGGACCAAACTCACATGAACGAAAATAAAATGGAATGAGAATGACATTGTGATGATACTTATATCAATGGAATGGACTATCAGAAAACCGGAACATTCGCGGTAAAAAAATCCAGAAACTGATACAACCTGTCAAAGCTTCCCCATACTGCATGCTGGGCATAACGCCGAAGGATAAACAACATGACATATTTGATAAAATAACAAACAAAAGTAGGTATACGATCCAATACAGTTACCTTATTCGACCGCATCACAAATACCCGAGTTCGTGAGCAGACGCGTAAGTTCTTCGTACGGGTGTGATCATGCTTCAGATACCTAGCTGGACAACAATGTGCTTCAAATATTGCCTGAGAGTGGGGTACGCCGACCCTACCTTATTCTACAGTCAACTCTACCTACAGCGTTGCTATACAATCTGCGTACTGCAGGTTTGACACAGCAGGGATATTATGATACGCAACATTGGTCCATGGAAAATAGCGCGACCCTGTGCTTCCCTTAATGTCCGATTATATCATTACTCTGAGGGTCCGATCGTTAAGGATGACAGTGTAAAGTAAGTTGAGTAGATAGTTAGGTATCTGCTGACAACTTATCAATATAACAAAATCTTACTCTAGAGTCTAGAGTGTACCTACCTACCTGTTTTTATGTGTGGGTAAAAAAATAGAAAATCCAATATTAATAACCGAGGTATTATTTATATAGATAGGAATATTCACAAAAAATAGGGTTGACCCAACGTTTATAAATATTCTTAATGGTTATGGTTAAATTTGATACAGCGCCATACAAAACGAAAGCGATTACAGGACTGAACACCTAGAGAAAAAAAAACATTATTATAAAAACTGGTCGTTACCGCCATTAGTAGATAACAACTACAGCTACCAAATAGAGGGATCCTTCTTTATTGTTAGTAGGGTAACCATAGTGGGTGCGTTGGTATCTTGGGACATTAGAAAAAAATATAACACAACATAAAAATGTATGTAATTGTATTCAATACATAATTTGCATACATATTTTATATTGTAATTTATCACCAATTCTAATTGTACACACTTACTGTCATCGCACACGTCAGTCACTCGACTCAATGTCTAGTAGCTATCGTGTGCGCGTAGCCTTAAGCTATATCGGCGGATTTCAATAAAAAATATATAGACAATTAATAGGTAAGTACATACATTTGTATTGCAAACATCTTTTTATTCAGCCTTTAAGTGTATTTAACATTACTTTCATTGATTATTAAACTGTAACTAAAATATAAATATCCAACAACATAATAATTATGTTTTATGTAGGAACATTAATTCTACATTAGAGTATCATTTCAGCATTTACATAAGGACTAAAAATGTCCATCCAAATAGTTTTGAACGCAATAAACGCAAAGAGGGTGTTATAGACATAACTAGGTAGGTACCTACCTACCATAAATTTCTAACTTTATATTTCAATCAACAATGAGATATTTTTTCTAGAGATCTAAAATGAGACAGATATCTGCCTCATCCTATTTATAAATATTACTAAAACATATCTACACATTGCTGCTTGTCCGTTCGTCACCATGTTACATAGTATATTTGTTATTATTGTAAAATATGTAAAACATACCACGAACGTATTGAAGATCCTTTAATTCTCTGATGAGTACCTCTCCCATAATTAGGTACATATTTGAATATTATTATGGTAATATTGAAAAAGTCTTTACATACAAATCAATTTTAGAATAATAAGCTTGTTTTATCTTTATCGTGTTTATGAAAAGGACAGATAGTACGCAACGGAATAGTACTTTATTAGTAATTAGGTAACATTTATTACAAAAATAGTGTTGACATTTTTATTATCGTACTTAATGTCAGTTTAGTAATTTCCCGTCGCTCTAAAAAGGCAAGTCACCCTTACCGTGAGAGAAAAACAGAGACCTGTTTTTTTCATTGTTACAAACCAAGATCCACCTCCGCTATTAGCTCAACCCTGTGGACGGGGATTGTAATGAATCCAGTAAAGGTTTGTTTTGTTTGCATTATATTGCCCCAGCTTTGTGCGGTTGCACACACAAAAAAAAACAAGGATAATTTATGAAACACTTTTGTGTCTATTTTTCACTATATTGCACCGCACGACGACATGACAAAGGGTTGCAATGAAGAAGACAAAGTTGTAGCAATAATATTTATGGATGTGAGAAATTGAAACTTTAAAGTCAACACGTCATTTCTTGTGGCACTTATTCAAACTAAATTTTGATTTGTGAAGGGATAGGTGCCAAAAATTACCAAATCCATCAATTAACTTAATGTCGACGAGACTTGGACGGTAAAGGCAAGAAAAAGAGACGAGGTACGTAGATAGACGGACGAAATAATTGATACTATCATCAGCGAATTAAAGATTCAAGACAGATCTCCTCGATTTGCCTTCGTTGGGTTCTAAAATTTTATTTTAGGTCTATGGTCTATGCTCGCACACAATAAAGAAGGCTAACTAAGAAGTCGCAAAGGTGCAGAAAAAAGACCTAGAAAAACATTTCACACAGAAAAGGCGAATAACTTCAAACGTGCGATGTTTAAACTCATGGTACGAAAGCTGCTAAATAAGTTATTTCTGAAAAGAAAAGAAAAAGTTCTGTCCAAATTAGATTGTATTCTGACAAACCTGATATTCATACGTACGTACCATTAATTATTTAAATAATTCCCTATGCTTATTTAAATACTTCCAGTGTTATTAATACTTACCAATTGCGGCAATAATCATTTTCTACTTGCTGTTGACGTTAAATAATTGCCACTAGTTTTTGCAAAAATATACTTTCCGAATAATTTGAAGCCTTTTAAAAATGTATTTTTTCTATCTACTCAATGATATATTTTCATTCGGTTTTTTCTGAGCTTAGTTAGATCTAATAATTATAATTATTGGTTATCTTACAAAATTGCATGTAGACTGGGCAAAGTAAGCAAGCTACTTCATAGAAATTCAAATGCACTACAGTAGCATTAATAATGTATGCAATGATATCGTCATTGGACATGTGATGTGATGGATTTGTTCAGCAGAATAACTTGGGTGGCATCAGAAATTTTTAAATGTATTTTCTCCAACGACTTATTTATACATACCTACATTTATATTCAGTTTTTACTCGTAGATCTCGAAAACTAAACTGAGATGCCTGGACCGTGTAAAAGGATAACTAACATTTCAAAAACTATAGAAATAATGGATGTCGTCTTCCGAAAGCGACCAATACATGCAGTGAAGATTAAATGACACTGGTGAAAAGGAGCAATTGAATGGTATGGTCGATTTCCGTGGATACTCTCTTATCCAATGAATAATCTGCAGCTATGAATTAAATTAGATATCGGTTACTTGAAAATTGCACCGGTTTTCAGGTAAACCGACAAATTCTCCGGGTTAGCCAGAAAACAAGACAATAAAATCCCTCATCGTAGGAGAGTCGTCTTTTCGGACGCGACATCGAGGGTAGCAAAGAGAATTGCTAATCACGCAGACACAAAAGCAACCAGAAATAGCAGAAAGCAGGTCGACTGGGTTTCACAACATTACCGAAATCTACGAAAAGATCGAGTATTGCATTATAGTACTGAACAAAAACTAGGTATATTAAATAAGCACCGATGTCTCAAATTATTGGTATTAAAAAAGCAAGTCGCATTAACAGACTTATACGTGTTACATGATGAAGACAAACATAAACAATATTAGAATCTTTATCTTAGCCGATTAGCTAAACCTCGATACCAAACGATTTTTTTACTTTGAATTGTAATGAAATAATTTTGCGTGCAATTATGCGACATTCATCAGTTTATTAGATTGTTTTCCTTAGTTAAAATTTCATGAAAAATAAAACACAATTGCACAACACGAAAACATAGATATGTCGGTACATCGTGAAATGGTCTGTAACAATTTAAAATTGTATCCATTTTATGACTTTCGTATCAGTCGCGATGAAGTAATGTCTAATTTTATTATGATGCCATGGATCTCTAGTTCGAATCCCGGGTATTTTTAAAATTAAAAAAAATCAGATTGTTTAGCCAACAGAAAAAAATAACTATCACAGTAGGTACTTACTCCAGCAGATATAATATTATTTGAGATATCATTACATACCTACAGTATTATGGTTGAAATAAATACCAGAGTTAACAAGAAAAAATATATTGTCACGGTCATCTCCATATTATAATGTAAATAGCTGAGTAATACATCAGTGGTGGCGTGTGCCTGCTGGGTGGAGTAAACGATGGCTAATCGAAAATAAATGCACACTAGTAGAGGTACACGAATACTTACGTGAATTTTGTTATATCTTCAGCATTTAACTGATTTAAGATATTAATAAATAGATAACTATTTATGTAGGTAGGTACACACTTCATTTTTCACATGTGTACATTTGCATTAAATAAGTCTGTTTTATTTACTTACTATTAATATAATATACTTATTATTATATTTTTATTCATATTATTATAATATAAACAAATTTAAAGAATCATTTTAAGTAGACTCAAAATATATTTTGGAAAAAAATCAAAATGGTAGAAAATAATTAAGACCGCCGTCGAACACAGTTATAAGCTGGTATTCTCATATAATAATTATGATTTAGCAAACACATTCAGTTTCATTTTTCTGGTGTGCAGTAGTCCAACTGCTAATGGTCTGCTTTCACCCATGCAAGGCGGAATTTTGTTTATGACGTTATCACTTTGTAGTTTATATTTTAAACGCATCAAGTAGACTTGAATACTCGAGAGATATTACTGTCTACTGATAAGTACCTACCTACCTACAATTTATTGCTGGCACTTTTAGTTGTT
The DNA here is from genome assembly GCF_057557595.1 of Rhyacophila brunnea. Taxonomy (NCBI): domain Eukaryota; kingdom Metazoa; phylum Arthropoda; class Insecta; order Trichoptera; family Rhyacophilidae; genus Rhyacophila; species Rhyacophila brunnea. The sequence continues at coordinate 40,206,300 of NW_028232752.1, forward strand.
TATAAATTCTCGTAATTAAAAGATTTCTTTTCTAAAGTCAATATTAATGTGAAATAATCGTTCGACGAGTTGTCATGTTATTTATAACCTGACATACTATTTTGATGATGGCAACAAAAGCAGAAGATCGACCTGAGTGCGCATGCGCAGACGTTAGTTTCAAAGAGTTCGTAAACTATTTCCGGCGCTAAACAAGAAAGCGGCTTTTAACATGAAGGCGAAGCAGGAGTCGAGGCTCTCAGTGTTCAGCTTTCGAACGAAGCAGACGTCTCTCTTAAAGTTCCGAGGCAAGGGAACCGGGGCACATGGCCTTGATTTCCTGACGTTTTGGAGACGTTGATGATGGCCCACCGAAGGACGTCCCCATCAGGCCAGGAGATCGAAGGATGCCCCATGGACCTGACGCATTCGAGGACGGCGAAGAAGACTGAAGAGCATAATTGTATCGGTATTACTTATAGATCATCACGTTACGGTCCACCGAGCTAGCGTTTTTATTTGTATTGCTAAAATTGTTTGATTATTACATTGCGTTAGGCGCTCGTAATTGACTAAATTAATATTCACTTTTATACACTTTCACCCGCAAGCTATTCTTATATATTAATTATACTTCTGATCAATTTCTTTACACGCGTTTTATTTAATTTACCTTTCATCAATATTGTCTCTATGCATTTCATAGAGTGGCGCTCAAATCCGAGATATATATTAATTCCATTTTTATGTCTTTTATTAATATAGGAACACACACGAATGAACGAAGTAACCGGACAGGTAACTGAGGTCATAGAGGTATTGTCAATCTACTCACGACCCTGCACTCCCCCCAAGTCTCATGCTCTCCGCGCTCCTATCTCCTTCCATATCCCATACCCACTTCCCCGTACCCAGGCGCACCTGCCTACATACATCCCATCCAACTCCAATCTACTCCTCTTTTCCTTATGTCACAATCTGATCAATTGTCACCATACCCACCTTCCTTACATATTCCCACCTTTCCCTATATTCCAACCTTTTTATATTCCCACCATAACAGAGTCTTTGCCATAATCGCTCAGAAAGAATTGACAGTGTTACATAATATAATCACGGACAAACCGTTTATTCATTATATAAATAAAATACTATATTATTGTCTTGATAGTGACATCATAACCCAAATATCTATATAATTTTAAAATAAAATGGTAGATTAATCGAGTTAGCATTTTGTTTATTTTTTACCGGGTCCGATACTAAGAAGACCATATTATGGGGCCTCGTGGAGGTTGTATTAACAGATTTTTTTTGTTAGCGAAAAATAGATGTTACCCACTTTCTCAACCCATTAGGTTTATACTCTGGTCCAAAGACACATTGAAAATCCACATGTGAATTTACCAGTCAGGATTCGAACCCGGGACCCACGACAGCATTTACTCGGTAGAATTATTCTATTTTACAAAATGTTGATGTTAGTAAGGTACCTATAATGGTTACCATAATATAATTTAAATTACCATTTTGCTAATTAATGAAATATCGACTGTTGTCGAAATGAGCGCGGTATGTGTAAGAAATGTAAGCAGAGCATTCACGTGTTGTGTGTCTTTAATGTGTCAATAAATAGTCCAAACACCACGAAAACAAACATGAGGAGAAAATGACTGTAAAAGATCAAGATTTCGAATGATTACTTATAGAGAAGGGTATCTGCGTATTACCTGGGTAAACTAAAACTGTTTGCTTTTCAAAGAACTAAGAAGCGGTAAGGTAAGATAGAGTAGAGTAAACTTAGCATAGAGAGATTGAAATCAGAAGCTCAATAATAATTACATGGTACGTCGACTCAGCAAAGCACCGTTTCGCGAATCGTTAAGCTTGCCAGAAGAAAAAATAAACAAGGCGAATGTAAAATAAACAGATTATTTACGAGGCGCGTCGTTGGCGTCTGCAAAACGATGCGATATGCCACTAAATTCGTTCAACTAGAAAACAGCCCTTCGCTTCCTTTAGATGCAGTGGTGTGATATTTGTCCTATCTAAAAACAACCCGACTCAGGCAAAGATATACAACTTCAACAGTGGAAAAATTAGCTGACACTAATTGATTAAAATTATACAGAAATTGTGACACTAAACCAGAACATTTCAGTATGATTGAATTGGTATATTTATTATTTACTATTCTTTGTGTCAGTTTCATGAATAAAGTATTTGTAAATTTAATATTGTATGCTTTATTTTAATTAATCTATCATAAGCTTTAGTAAACCTCTTAGCGACAACCGTAGGTACAGTAAAAACGAAACAATAATGCGGTCGGTCGATAGTGTGCGTACGTATGGGGAGCCGTGATAAATGCCTGGCAGCCGATGACCGCGTATTCGTACGTATACGTACATATACAATCGACGAACCGCATCATTGTTTCGTTTTTACTGTACCATTGGCTGTTTCACCCAAAACAGACCGACTTTCCGCATGTGAAGTGAATATACTTCTGAGTTCTGACGGTCTTGAACAATGGGTTGTGGCAAGTTGGGAGAAAATTCACCCTACTGCATCCTGAAAATCACAGCAGATTGACACTTACTAGCGCCACGCATCGGCCAAACTCCTCACTAAGCTGTTTTACTAGATTTCCGCGTCCATTCATTCACACATGTAGGTTTCTAAATGTTATACGATTATAGGGAAATAACTGGGCGGTTTTGTTGGGGTGCCTATCTGAACCGATACACTAGAAATTCAACACTACTTCCATATAATATACAACAGCAACTTCCTTTCACGTTCACTTTCATACATAAAAAGCTCCGTCTGAATATAAAAAGGTTTATCTTTGTTACTAGGTGGGTACCTACCAAAATTAGTTAAAACTCGCTTCTAGAAAATACAACTTTCTTCGAGAGCTTACAAACGTTCGCTAGAAGTAAACTACCGTCAATTATATAAAGCGAATCCAAAAAATACTGCGAAGTGTGACCGAACAAAACGAGGAAGACTCGCCAAGGTGGAATATCTGCATAACTCATTTCTACTCGAGAAGACTCACTTGGCAGTAAAATTTGCGAGAGGAATCGAATCAGCGATAATGTTGATTCAGTCGGGGAGTCGGTGGGCGAACAGCTCTAAAAAGAAAATGAATATTACGCCAATGGATCGCTTTCACGGCAGATAAAACGCTTTATACCTACTACAGTACGGATCTATACTAAAAGAAAAAAATAGTAAAAATGAGAAGAGTTGAATTATCGCGAACTAGAATATTTCAATATTATTATAAAATTCTCACTAAATTGACAGTGTGGTAATAATCCGTTATCCAACAAGGGTTGCCAAGATAAGGGTATGAGTTTAGTGCATCTTACTGGAACAAGTATAAATAAACTTAAAACATACTAAATATTTTTAAAAGTTGTTTTTTATTCATATATCGTTCCGCCAAGAATAAACCAATAAAAAAAAACTTTACATGACGTATCGTTATAGGTACTATACGTTAATATTTATGTAAGTAACTACTACAACATCATAATAAATATTATTTCGAATGAATATTATACCTACCTACCATAATAATTTAGATCTTTGGCAGAGTAACGACCTGTAAAAACATACAATTTTTCATTATTAAACAATGAATACTATAGGTAGGTAGGTACTTAAAATAATATTACCACACAGAAACAAGTGGAAGATCGGGCTGAAATGGGTAGAAAACTTCAAAATATGCAATGAAAAAACGTAGAAAGAATACAAAACATTTAAAACATATACATTAGAATTAGACAACAAATTTAGGTAGGTAGGTAGGTAGGTACTAAAATTCGTATTTTTGGTACTGTTCGGTTATACGGAATACAGCGGAAAACGCATTTTGAAATAGCCGATAAACTGGATTATTTGTTAGGTTAACCTAACCAAACCTAACCTAACCTGACCTAATAACAACACCCCCCCCTCAACGATACGCCACTGCGCACTTCGTTGATGAATTTTTTCTAGCTCAGTCGGTGGAGGGGTTATTAATAATAACGATGATTCCTTTTGAAAAAGTCGGTAATGACTTGGTTTTATTTTCTTGTATGTAGCGTCTAGTAAATAATATTTTTTTTTACAGGCCAAATGTAGGTGAAGGCGGCAGACAGGAATACGTGACGACCGATGACTGCGAACGCGAGAGATGTTTCCCACCCGTAGGTAAACGGGATGTGAAACTCTCCCCGGGGAGTACTTCGGCGTTCAAGAAGCGAAGAGATGCGCGGCGAAAACTGGTGAGACTGGTCCAGAGTGTTTGAAGAGAGGCTGCTAGTAGAGATGAGACTTGTTCCCGAGGGAGGATCCGGTAGACTGATAAAAATCTCTCGGATGCGCCCTCTTTTATAGCAGCCTCCCTTATTCTAATTGGTCCAAAGAGTTTGAGAAGGGGTGACCAAAGATTCTACTATGTCCGTTAATTTCGTACTGCGTAATATCTCTTGTTTATTTAATAGGAATTTACTGGATTGTCAGAAGGACCAAGTATCAAGAGATAATATATTCTGTGCACGTGGATGGATATATTGACGTTATAAAATATCGTCTATCTAATTCTATGGATTTTATATGAATTTATTTAGAGCATTTAAATAGCTATCTCCGGCATAAACTCGCGGTTTTAGTCTTATGCCAGGAGTAAACACACGATTCTATTAGCGTTTAAATTACAGGCATTTACAACTACTTACTAGGTACCTATTGACATAATAATAGGCCCGGTAATTGTCATCCACCGACCTACACATAAACATTTGTGATTTTACGATGTAAACATGTCTGTTGCCTTGACCTTTAACAATTATACATTTTAATCCTATATTCATATAATCAGATATAATTATTATGAACACAAAAATCGAATAATATTTCCTAAAAGTTGAATTTAAGGAACTCTATGATGCTATGATTTGTTTTCGCGCGCTTAATTCTTTTCTAGCGGAAACATTTTTGCGTACGTACACCGATGCACACATATACCAATGCATCGGCCGGCCGTTGGTGCGTCGCTATGCCCGTTTATCTGCGATACGGACATGTCCCGACATGTTTGGCTTTCTGTTACTATGCGCGAGACATTTTTGCGTACACACCGACGCACACACACCAACGCGCTGGCTGGTGTTGCCATGTTATACATTAAGTATGGCCATTTGCAGCATTCTCGCATACTTACACCGACGTGCACACATACCCACGCGTTGGCTGGTGTTGCCATGTTATACATTGATTCTATAATTATTAATTTAATATTAACGATTTTACGGATTGAAATATTATTCGATTGGTGTGTCCCACAAGACATATTAATTATTTATATACACTTTTAATACTAATCACTCGCTACCGCGTTCTTCTTCTTTATGTTAACAGTTATTCTTTTTCTTTCATACTATTACATAATATATTCTATATTTTACACTCTTATAATAATCTCTCGCTACTGCATTCGTCTCTTTATATTTAACAATCATTCTTCCCCTTTTATACTAATATACAGTTACATAATACATGTATATCTAACACTTTATAATAACATAGTCACAGGTTTTTATTTTATGGAACAAGGCAATTAACATACATCATTCTTGCATACCATATTACCTTGTTCGTAGCTATCGACGCCCCGTTCGATATGTTTACATACCGAACGGGTAGCGTAAAACCTGTGAACAGATAAACAATTATATATGATTAGACAAGGAAGCGTTTTAGGCGTTTTACTAAGCCGTATAGTTAGAGATCAGGTTTACATGTCGGCTTATTACTAATTAATTTATTAGGCGAAGACACCTACCTACAGGTAGGTGGTGACAATTCGCCCCCTCCGATGAAAGCCGACATGTACAGCCTGACCTCATCGGCCGCCTATACCTTCCTTGTTCAACCATTATACACATATAATATTTATTTTAGTTTAATTTTCCAGCCTCGGATTGCTTATATTCGCTTCTGTGCCCGATGTGGAAGTATTATTCGTTCGCTCTGTACACATCGGGCCATATTTCAGAATATGTTTACGCTATAACACTACTATTTATGGTATTTTTAATATTTATAACTACGTAATTAACTTAATTTTATGGGTGGTTTTCGTTTCATGTCTTCCAGATAGACGGCAATTGTTTTGTCGTCCTAGCTGGGTCCGTATTACATTTCGTTTTAATAAAATTTTACCCCTGCTACTAAGCACATACTTATGATTTTTCTTCCTTCTTTTATTTATTCCGCCTTCGTCCTTTTATTTTACTGTGCTAGTCGATAGAATGTCGCGTTGCTTGAATCGCCGACTTCTTCGCTAGCCAGTTTCGTGAGGTGGTACGCCCAAAGACGTCCGATCCTCTTTGTTCTGACGATTACTCTTCTATAGCTTGACTTTCCACTGGTATAACTTTCGATCGACCATCGCGGGGCCGCATGTTTGTTATCCAGGGATGTCCATAGGGATAGGTGTGGCCACATCCGTTCCCTTGTTGGTGAGTAGGTCGTATGCTGATGATCTGAGCTCGGCTCTAGCTAGTCAACGGCATCGCCTCTTCACAAATACTAGATATCACTCTTAGAGTGTATATCCTTTTGTTCCATTTTTGCTATTTCTTCCTTCCTTGCGGTTATGTTTCCGGAGCACCCTTCCTCGTTTTCCCCGATGATTCAAGATGTGCTGTCCCTGGATTACTCACGACGTGTTAACGTGGTTTGGCGTTGCACATACCAATTCCAAATCTTCAGGCATCGCGAGCCGTCCAGGTTGTCACTCAGAGTATCAGGTTCTCGAGTAAAGTCTCCATTTGCGCTGTTGCATCACTATCATAATTATGTTTACTATGTGCTTTTCGCGCTAGTACTCGTCTTCCTCTCCTGGGGTAGTTCAAGCGAGGGCATAACCTCAACCCTTCCGAGTCAACCCCCTCAGGGTTTAAGAGCGATCGGCAGAAGGTCAAATGTTGCCTTCCTACGGTCTTGTGGTCCAAGAAGTGGGCTTCTCGTACAGGAAGTGGTCCGCCCACCCGGCCATCACGTCCCAAGGGATTCTGTTTGAGTCTTTTCCCCGGATTATTTTGTGTTTATTTAGCTTATAAAAAATATTTTAATACACGATTCTAACCCGCAATGTGTTATTTACCGAATTTGTTTTATTGTTACATTGATATATTTATCGCTATTAATCACACTTGGTAACTATTATAATTCCATATATCACATTATTAGTCACACTTGGTACCTATTATAATTCAATATATCACACTTTTATTACGCTATTATTCACTTCTTTTATTTTATCTATATATACACTAATATTTAACTATATAATTGACACAGTTTTATATTACTATTTATTTATTATTATAATTGACCATGATAAGTGACGAGATAGTATATTTTTATACGTCGCAATATGGTCACTCCATCCGGTCAATTTATATTTAAGTTATTAAACTACCCGATTATTTTTATGCAGCGTTGCCAAGTCAAAATTTAAAATCTCAGTAGCTTCCGACACGGAAATTCAGTAGACTTCCTGAATTTTATGTAGACACGGCAACACTGATGTTTTGCATGCTTATTTGCAGGGGCGTGCATGTCCACGAGCCCTTTTTATTATTATCATTATTTATATTTAAGAAGTAGTTAATTTAATCCCGGACGTTGGCAGCATCGCCTTCTATGTCCATTATTAGAGACATACTATTTATTTATCTATTTCGGTATCTAAAAGGTTTAATTAAATATTAAACCTTTAAAAATATTAAAAATCTTAACGTTCTTAAGGAATGTTATTATTTACATTATTTAAAATTCTTCCTTATTTTAAAAGGCTAATTTTTTTGGTTAAATAATTATTTACCAGAGTCGGTTAAATAGGTACTTACAGTTTTTCCAGCATCTACGGAGTTCTCTGCCGCTGAACCATTTTTCACACATTCATCATCTGTTATACAACCATTTATTCTAAATTCTAATCACACCGTTGAGCAAAGTTGATCGCTTTCACTTAATATGCCCGGTAAGATAACTTATTAATTAGCCGCTGTCGCGCGCTATAAATTTATCTACGCCACTGGCCGTTATGCAATTTACGTAACGTCTCGTTTTGCGTAACCGTTATATTTACCTCCTCGCTTTTTCTGTTCGCCGGTGCATTACAAGCGGATCAACCTTGCTTTACGGTGGATGCATTTATAATTAATAACGATTAATACATAAAACTGTTGTGGTTCTTGAAGAGAGTTACACACTATTTATTTATGGACGACAGAAGATCGTTCCAACACATCACCCACTGGATCAGCCCTCTTCTTCATCAGCCGGGGTCCTCCGAGGCAGTACTGCAGGATCTCGGCATCGTCCCCTTTTCATCCTCAGCACCTCCTGACGGTGACTCCTCGCCAATGCAGGCAGGTGGCCTCTTCATAGTCCTCGTCCAGTCTCGTCTCCTCACCGCTCTCTCTTGGCTCAGGGCGTCCGTGACCATGCTCCTGGCACGTGCACGGTGCGTGCGCCTGGTATTGGAAGATTACCAGCCGACCACCTCCTGTGGTGTTTAGCATCGTCACGTGCGGAATCTGTCCTTGTCTGGTACATGGATCCATGTTTTCGGATGCTGGTATACTGCGCTCAGGTATTTGCATACCTTCTTCCATCTCCTCATTCCTCTGGATCGGCTCCACCAGTGGAGGGTCCGCCATCTCTTCGCTAGATGTATGTGGGTCCTTTGTCTGCGATCTAGTTCTCATATATATAATATATATATGAAATATATATATATATATTCCTCGTGTCTGTCGTCAGGTCGTGGATTCGAGAAAAAGAAGATTTTTCTGAGCCCGTAAACGTTTGGCGCCAAATTAACAACACCCCCTCAACGATACGCCACTGCGCACTTCGTTGATGAATTTTTTCTAGCTCAGTCGGTGGAGGGGTTATTAATAATAACGATGATTCCTTTTGAAAAAGTCGGTAATGACTTGGTTTTATTTTCTTGTATGTAGCGTCTAGTAAATAATATTTTTTTTTACAGGCCAAATGTAGGTGAAGGCGGCAGACAGGAATACGTGACGACCGATGACTGCGAACGCGAGAGATGTTTCCCACCCGTAGGTAAACGGGATGTGAAACTCTCCCCGGGGAGTACTTCGGCGTTCAAGAAGCGAAGAGATGCGCGGCGAAAACTGGTGAGACTGGTCCAGAGTGTTTGAAGAGAGGCTGCTAGTAGAGATGAGACTTGTTCCCGAGGGAGGATCCGGTAGACTGATAAAAATCTCTCGGATGCGCCCTCTTTTATAGCAGCCTCCCTTATTCTAATTGGTCCAAAGAGTTTGAGAAGGGGTGACCAAAGATTCTACTATGTCCGTTAATTTCGTACTGCGTAATATCTCTTGTTTATTTAATAGGAATTTACTGGATTGTCAGAAGGACCAAGTATCAAGAGATAATATATTCTGTGCACGTGGATGGATATATTGACGTTATAAAATATCGTCTATCTAATTCTATGGATTTTATATGAATTTATTTAGAGCATTTAAATAGCTATCTCCGGCATAAACTCGCGGTTTTAGTCTTATGCCAGGAGTAAACACACGATTCTATTAGCGTTTAAATTACAGGCATTTACAACTACTTACTAGGTACCTATTGACATAATAATAGGCCCGGTAATTGTCATCCACCGACCTACACATAAACATTTGTGATTTTACGATGTAAACATGTCTGTTGCCTTGACCTTTAACAATTATACATTTTAATCCTATATTCATATAATCAGATATAATTATTATGAACACAAAAATCGAATAATATTTCCTAAAAGTTGAATTTAAGGAACTCTATGATGCTATGATTTGTTTTCGCGCGCTTAATTCTTTTCTAGCGGAAACATTTTTGCGTACGTACACCGATGCACACATATACCAATGCATCGGCCGGCCGTTGGTGCGTCGCTATGCCCGTTTATCTGCGATACGGACATGTCCCGACATGTTTGGCTTTCTGTTACTATGCGCGAGACATTTTTGCGTACACACCGTCGCACACACACCAACGCGCTGGCTGGTGTTGCCATGTTATACATTAAGTATGGCCATTTGCAGCATTCTCGCATACTTACACCGACGTGCACACATACCCACGCGTTGGCTGGTGTTGCCATGTTATACATTGATTCTATAATTATTAATTTAATATTAACGATTTTACGGATTGAAATATTATTCGATTGGTGTGTCCCACAAGACATATTAATTATTTATATACACTTTTAATACTAATCACTCGCTACCGCGTTCTTCTTCTTTATGTTAACAGTTATTCTTTTTCTTTCATACTATTACATAATATATTCTATATTTTACACTCTTATAATAATCTCTCGCTACTGCATTCGTCTCTTTATATTTAACAATCATTCTTCCCCTTTTATACTAATATACAGTTACATAATACATGTATATCTAACACTTTATAATAACATAGTCACAGGTTTTTATTTTATGGAACAAGGCAATTAACATACATCATTCTTGCATACCATATTACCTTGTTCGTAGCTATCGACGCCCCGTTCGATATGTTTACATACCGAACGGGTAGCGTAAAACCTGTGAACAGATAAACAATTATATATGATTAGACAAGGAAGCGTTTTAGGCGTTTTACTAAGCCGTATAGTTAGAGATCAGGTTTACATGTCGGCTTATTACTAATTAATTTATTAGGCGAAGACACCTACCTACAGGTAGGTGGTGACACTAACCTAAACTAACCCAAACTAACAAATAATCCAGTTTATCGGCTATTTTCAAAATGCGTTTTCCGCTGTATTCCGTATAACCAACCGAACAGTACCGTATTTTTTTCTAGCTTTTGGATCCCAGTATATAAGCATACATAAAAAGTATACCGCATCATATCCCTACGTATATAATATATATATATATATATATCAAAATAAATACAAAACTATTTTGTTCTGAATCATCCGCGCCACCCTCGTACCGATGCGAAGCCTATAAACAATCGATCCAATCAATTGCCTGCCTGTTTCGAACTAAAGAATTATAAAGATGCTAGGTATATCCTCCGAAAAGACTTTAGATTATGCAGTCCACAATTTCATTCTTACACATTATGTAAAACACTTGGGCCTTTTCGGCATTCGTGAAGATAGTTAGATCCAAATCCCTTGCAGGCCGGTACTCCGTTCCGCCGAGTTTCCCCTACTCCGACTAAATGTAAAGTTAAAGTTATTACATCTGCAATTTCCCTCGTAGGACATTCCGCTCGATGCACGTAGCGTAACGCTCACGTAGTTAACTTTCAGTTGTTTTTCAATGAACTAGCAAAAATAATAAAAGCGAAAATGATAATAATAATGCACAAGTCCGTTATGATATTCTTCGTCTCTCGTTTCCCCACTAACGACAATCCTCGGTTGCCAGATAATAAATGAGACTTTATTATTCTTGTCGTAACCCCCCCCCCCCCCCCCCAACTACTGAAAGGCTACCAAACGGCAGGGATGTGCAAGTCTGTCTCATATAATATCGTTTCGATTCATGGCTTGCATTATGTATGTTATCAGTAGGAGATTAGTTTCGTATGATGTATGAAAAATCAAGTTGTTGACATGATTACTAGGTATTTTATTTTTCAGGTTTAGTATTTAGTCCACTGCAATGAACGTAATAAACTCAAATTAAACGTAGGTAGTCTATAGAGTTCCACATCGTAAAAATTTGCATGCTTTCTTCAAAACATTCCATGAGAATGTGCGTCGCTACTTCTGATTAAACAACAGTCAAAGTTTCCACGCAAGCATTGCAATGCTTGTCAACAGTTTTTATACAACTGTTGACATTTTTTTGTTGTCAATTCAAATATTATGTAGAAACTATTAATCATCCGATTACATTTTTAATTGAGATAAGAAGTAGGAACATAATAAATATAAATAATTACGAAATAAAAATAACTTTTTATATCCTACACCGTTTTTAAATTTTCTGTTGAATCATATAAACTTGACTAAAATGAAATGATTAACTGATCAAAAAAAAATTGTACTTGATAGAAATACTGAATAATGAAATGTCATTTCATATCATATTGATTTCCATAGTAACTCACGTATATATTATTTAATAATTTAGTTGCTAGGACCCCCTAGCAACCAATAATGGTAGCAAAATAAATTTTCATACAAAACAGAATTAACTAAAAATGAGTTCAATTCTACTATTCTACTACAATTCTACAATTCTTCTAAAGATGGCTAAAAGTATTAAAAAATGCATTGGCATCGTGTTCTGATATATTCTAAAAGTTTCAAATGTCTAGCTAGTCGGGAAGTTAGTTAAAAACCGATTGCAAGATTTGTACCGGACAAACAACCACCGGACAAATAAGAATAAGACCTAAGAAAAACTTTGTAAAATCGGAATGACTTATAATTATGTATAAATAATCAACAAAATATTACCCATCAAATGGAAGGTGTACACAGACATAGAAATTATGCAATCAATTGAGTAGGTAGAATAAATAATTAATGTACGATAGGCTCTCGGAATTGTGAATTATTAAACGTTTTACTCAGCAATTTCGCACAGATTCTCTTGAAAGTTGATTAGAAACTTGTAAACCGTAAAAATTCAATGTTTCACACACAGCCGACGCACCCTTATTTTGCTTCGTTTGAAAGAATATCACTGCTTCACGTACTTCGAGGATGTCTTTCATAATATGCATCCGTCGTGGCCAACTCTCCCTCCGCATCGATGTTACAAGTACGTTCGACGGAGTACATTGTTGCCATACTAGGCAGGAACACAGCACTAGCTTATGCGTTATAATGCTCCCAGGCTCTAGTTGAAGGCCTGGTTAGGTGAAGTAAGTAATGCCGCGTTCTCATTTTACTTTGTAAAATAGGTTATCTTGGAGAGCTTTCAATGCTCCAACATTAAAATTTTATAACGTGTACGTCTTATAACACAACCCCAGGTGCGTTTACGTAAATTAATCCAGAAGTCACTTCTTAGACGTCATCAGTTAACGACTGTCAAAAAGCTTCTGAATTAGTAGCGAGCTTTCAGCTTTGGACAGCAGTAGAGGGTACACTTACAACTTGTTTATAGCGCAGAGCTTTTCCTCCCCTGCAGTAGACTCCTGCAGCAGTAAGCTCGCTTAAATTTTCATGAATTTAATTTATGGGGTTTTTCTACCATCACACAGGCGAGCTCCTCCAGCCATGGCGAGCGGGCCGGTATGATTTACGATAGTATCGTAACTTTACGATACTCTCACCTTGCCGTGCCTATGCTTCCGTAATACAGTGACTCTCGTTTTTGCCGGGAAATTCGACACCCTTGGTGATACAATATATCTGTGATTTTATGACTTTCTCCGGTAGTGGCAATGAATTTTGCAATAAAAAGAGCATTTCTTTGTACTTTTACTCGCAGTGTTACAATCCTTACTTGACTATCGTGACATCTTCTCTATGACGGGTATTTTTTTTGCTAGAACTCACGAAAGGGTCAACTATCAAACCTAGCTGTGATACTGCGCTCACTTTTGACATGTATGATCAGTATAGTCTGAAAAATCATTACGAATTTCATGAATAAAGTCGCACTTGAACAACGACCGCTACCATATTATCCATATTAACTTTGAAAATCAGTCTTCGATTTGCGCAACTTATAGATGACTTCCTGATTTTTATGGAGCACATAATCGTCCATCTGAGCAAGTCATCCGTCAATATCGCCGCTATATACCAAAGTGTGGAAGATGCAAATTTATCGATTCGTCGTCATAAAATCGAAATCATACCTACTCTTGAGACATTTTTGGGTGAAACTTCGTTGGAAGTGATGAAATAACAATACGGTTTACGGTCACATCTAATATGAAAACATGACGTTAGACCTGGCTCTGCAACGTCATACGGATATCTCAGGAATCCCGAACCTGGTGTATGTTTAGGCAGAGCTAAGGGATGCTGCATTGACCCGGGATCGGATCGCATGGTGTCCGTATCTTACCGAAAGAGCGAACATGTACAATAAAGAAGAATCTCAAATTAAATGAATTTTAACTACGTCTGTAGAACAAGTACCTATAATCAGTCGTAGTTAAGGATTCCAATCCCGGGATCCCGAGCTATTTTCGATACCTATGAATCCCGGGATTGATTAACATAATCCCGAAACTTTCGGGATTGATTTTTATGGAAAATAAAATAAAAACGAAAATATAACAGAAAAAATACTTTTAATAACAAATAACTACATTAGAAATAAATTGAGTTTGATTTATACCCATGTGTAAGTTGCAGATTCATTTTATTTTTTCACATAAATTAATAAAAATGAGATAGATTGGAAAAAAACAATGCTTCGCACTTTTAACAAAGTAATTCCACCATGATCTCATATGTGTTTTTATGAAGCGGAAAGGCCGTAAATACACCATGATCATTTGCTTTACTATTTTAAACCTCACTAATCGATTCATTAAGTCTTTATTTATTTCCAAGATTGAACGTAGATATTATACAATATTAACAATAAATCTCTTAAATAGTATAAATTATACTAGATTTATTTATTTTTGACCGATTTTATCAATGTTATTTGTAAATATAAAAATTTTATATTAACAATGGAAAAAATGCCAATCCCGGAACCAGTCCCGGGATCCCGGGCTTGTCAAATTGTAATCCCGAAATGCAGGGAGCAGAATTTTGACTCGGGATTGGATTCCCTAGTCTTAGTTAGTGTCCAGATGACTTCAGAAATAGAGCAATGTTCAGCCACCAATCGTCGATATTATCATTTTGTTAAGAAACAATATTATAGTGCGAGTAGGTGAAACTATCTGATTTTGTATTTTTTTTCGCGTCCAACATAGCCGCCGAAGCCGATAATCGTGTTTTTAAGATTTATATTCATCATTGCACCTGCAAACAGCCAACTTTTTATCTTTTACTTACATTATATTTATAATATACCTATACGCTGTAGATAGTGAGTGTTGAACAGAAACTAAAATTATTCTTCAATGAATGTATTACCTACCAGTACCTCGTAAACACAAATACAATTATTAGATAATTGATAATAATAGGTATTATGTGCGTTTAGAAAATTAATCGAACGATAGTAGAAAAAAGGTATGTTTAATAAGCTCTAATACCACTATTCATTATAGATACGGTACCTACATGTATTCAAAATAATTCACACGGTCTTTGCTACACTCTACAGTCTACACTGCTCTCTCTACAGTCCACACCAGGGATGGGTAACACGTAGATCGCGGCTCCAGTGCGACATCGGATGTTATTTGATGCCCCCTCAGCAGTGTTGCCAATTTCGTCGACATGAATATGCTATACCTACACATTGTAAGTGTAATGCCTGGTCCACACCGAAAACAAGTCGCGCGACAACTCGTTAAATTTTACGATAAGCATGATAATTATCGTAAAATTTCTTAAGCAATTATGATAATTATCGTAAAATTTAACGAGTTGTCGCGCGACTTGTTGCCGGTGTGGACCCGGCATAAGGTATGAAGCCATTCGATAAGAAGTATTCTAGACTTAGGTACCTACCTAAAACTCTGTTCAAAATCGTTATTTTTTAATAGTTATATAATTGTTAATTTTGTGCTTGTGAGCTAGGTACTATATTTTTGAAATTTTAATAATCAGCCAAAAATATTATATCAACGCTCAAGATCATTTTCATATGTTACATTGCGCGGATTACGTAAAAAAGCTTACGAACCTCCGGCCTACATATTAATCTACTATTAATCAATAAATATTATTATTAATCGAATTCTTAATTGTCTTAAATTTTTTATAAAACGGCGACTTTTTCAAAAGAAGTACCTACATACAATCTAGGTATATTCAAACAGCGAAAATTTAATTTATTTTAATGATTCCGTTTAAATTCACTATAGTGTTTAAGTTTGTTTAAATTTAAACAACAAAAACACCTACCTATATAGAATTCATCAATTTGTTTCTATCTGCTTCAAATAATATAACTTCATTAGCGGCATGATTGACGATTATAAAGCGATAAGATAGCATATTATTATGCAAACATTTAAACACACTTTATTAAAATTAATTAATTAGCTGATACCAAGTTTGTGAAGTCATTTATTTTTATTATGCCTATCTTGAGACAAAGGCTTGATGACTCGCGCTGCCAGGTGGACAAAGTGTCAAAATACATTTCAAATGTATTCTATTGTCAACATTAGTTATTTGTCAAAGGTCAAGAATAAACATTCTCACGCCATGTAAACACACCTGCTTTCATATTCCATTGATTAGCAGCCAGTGAATGGGTATTACAATTACTAATTTGGAATTAATTTTAATTTAAGTAGTCGCCTCAATTAGATTGTCCGTTACGATTTTATGTATTGATCATAAAATAAAACCCTTGAAAATGCGACATGGCTTGTACGATTATTTTAAAGTAGACAATCTGCTTAACCAGTGGCGGTTGAAGAGCGATGCCCGTAGCGCTGACTTATTTTGAGACCGCTATTATAAAAGTTAACACTTACCTAAGTAATCAAATTTTAGTTTAAAAAAAGTCCAAGCTTGGCTAAATCTTATCCATAACATACGAATCTATTAAGCAGATTAAGAGATTTGACATGGTTAATAGATAATTCAAACGCCAAACCAAACCTGCTCGATCTGTGGGGCATGTGTTTACTTGGGATAAAACCGTGGCACATCGTATAACTGGCTATTACGAAATGAAAATAATTATTAGGGGCATTACACTAAAATCATAAGGCTAAAATAACCAATGACAAAATTCCAAAGTATTCCACTAGTCAATTACGGGATTATGGATATTAAAAACCAAGGTAACTGAAATCAAAAAAAAAAAACTATTTAGGGAAATCAAATCACACGGCAGTTGCCATGATTATGGATAACTGTCAGCATTACTGTAAGTATTATTTTATTAGATTCAATAAGAATATTAATCTCATATTGATTGGTATCAAATAACTGCCACCTGCTGACCTGCATACGTACAAATAGATAAAATAAACCCGTATTTTTTTCGGGGCATGGATTTCTATCATTCTTTTTTTCCTTCGCCATAAATTTAAACCTTTAAAAAAGACGAAAGGCTAACCACCAATCCAATCAAAGACTTAAAATACCTCCCTCATTGTAGCCGGTAGCGGTATGCACTTATGCTATGTCTGGGACCGGAAATATTGTTTTTTATAAAGTATAGTGAAAAAATGTGAGTACATAATTATTATTATACCATTGATAATTGACATTTAAAAAATGCTCTAATTCACCTACAGCTAGCAGTGCATGACGAAGGCTGCCTGTTGGATGGAGATAAACGATAAACTAAACAATAAAATATTATCATACGCAACAACGCCCAACAAGTCGATAAGAATATCATACGATTACTTGGCAGTCACAGAACGGTTAAAATGTAGATGTCGCTAGTTTATGGTGCTATCAATTAAATCAATTTGTATGACATTCTCTGTGGCAATTGCATTAAGAGTATTATAGCTATATCACATATAATACGTTATAAATTATTTTTTACATGCCATGTTATAAGAAACACATTTATTATTGAGTATTCGCCATTGCAAAATATTAATTTCTGTGCACATGTTAATAATATAAAATCATTTAATACCTATTCGTATAATCATATTCCAATGTCCGGATAATCGATTATCAGTAGGTATCGGAATTCTGATGCTCGGTCATTTCATTAAGGATGTAATAAAAAGCTATAGGTATTACAAAAAAAGCGTTACTGATATACTCGTCATCATTATGGTCGATAGATTGACTACTGGCCATCAAAAGTTGACATGGGAGTCGCGATTAGACGAGAGCGAACAGTCTGGCGATAGTAAGAGATCATTAGCGGCTGATTGGTGCGAGGGGGACGCGAGCAGGTGAGACAAAAAACAATGGTATTTGTATGGAAGTCACTTCAAAGAGGCCGCCGAGGCAAAAGCTGCCGGTAGATAACAGAACATGTTCGCTCCCGGTTCAACAGGTATCGGCAACTGTTTAGGTAATTAAACCAATATATACCAACCTACCTACTTATATAGGAAGGTATATAGTGTGAATACATTATAATATTATAAATACATTTTTATATTACCTATAATATAATCTTCTTCCTTTCGTATGATAAACAATGTAACTACTTAAGTATATTATATTAAATATTGTCATAATATTATAATTGTGATGATTCACGGACAATATAACGAAGACGAGTATATTATTATGAATTTCACAATGTTTTACTATTCCTTTGTTTACTTTCCAAATTCTGAATCATTTAGGAACGAATAAAGATAAATTCAATAGGTATAACTGTAGTAATGAATTGGTAGTAAATTTGAATATTTGAAAATTATAAAGGACACTAGGTAAGTATAATATGATAATTTCACGGTCGTTATTAATATTTTTATTGAATATGACAGCGATTGGATAGTTTTATTATTTGAATAAGCTAGTGAATGTATCCACGCATCCAATCATATGCACATATACTTCAAATATTCCGTTTTTATTTGTCTAAAATAGAATAAGAAAATATAATATTTATTTATTCAAATTTTGTTATAGGGCGTTTTTCTTATTCACTTTTCATTTTTTATGTTAGCAAAACACTTCTACCGAGACAAATCATTCGTTTATATATAATTATAGTCTTTACAATACATATTGTGATCACAATAATAAATATATGGTGATAACCGAAATGTGTATTGACATGCAGCTCATGACATCGGTTTGAATTTGATTTGAGTTTGAGTTTGTAATTATTGATCATTTTCTTTGTAATTAAACCTCAGACCATCAATCAAAAATATTTATGTTAAAATGCTCAAATAAGATACAACAAATTAATGATTTATTGCACCGTCGGTTCTCAATCCGTGAACAAAAAATATAATTGTTATTTAAGAGTCTCACACGAATGTGTTCTTTAGGCACTTTGGTGTATTTTAAAATAGCAATGCATTAACAACCGGTTGCGTTTTTTTATAAATGGAGGTGGCTTTGTAGATTGTTTACCCAAGATAATAAAATAAACATCGCGACATTCTGGAGTGAGAATGGATACGATATTATACCATAATAATGTATGCAAGTTAATAATGTTTCTAACAGTGTGAAATAGACACTGGGGGCATTAAATTTATGGGTGCATTGTTGTCCTTTCACCTGCATTTGTAACATTACCTGTGGGTCTATTCTATACTTATCGAACACTAAATTGATAAATAGTATCAAACTTAGGGTAGGTTTGTATCAAAATATTAGCACTTATTGTAACAATTACACGAAGCCGGTTTTTATTGTTGCAATAAGTGCGATATTTTAACAGCAGCAAGATGGGTGCTGTTAAAATATAGCACTTATTGCAACAATAAAAACCGGCTTCGTGTAATTGTTACAATAAGTGCTAATATTTTGATACAAACCTACCCTAAGTTTGATAATATTTTTCACTTTATCACTTTAGCGGTCGATAAGCATAGAATAGACCCACTGGATGGGTAATGACGTAGTGATATAATTATTCGATGTGGGTATTTATTTATTCTACATGGTTGCGATTTCATAGCACGGGTAGTGGTGCTTAACCCATTTGAAAGAAGGGCTAATTTATGCATTTTCTAATATTTGTAAAATGTAATGATATAAGTATTATGTATTATAGAAGACGAGACATACATTTTATTATTTACAATTTAATAGTTAGGTAGGTACATAATATCAGCTACACTAATCAGTAATCACTCTCCACTCTGCATTACGTACGTACCGGCACGAGAGATATTACTATATAGGAAATAACAATCAATTCAATTCTAACTTTGATGAAGTAGGTACTTGTTATTTTGGGCCGCAACAAACGCCATTTTGGGCAATGGACTGGTATTTAGTATAATAACGATATCCGGGGTCGGGAAAGTGAAAGTGTTCGTGAAAAAATGGGTTAATTTTTAGATCAACATATCGCCACCAAAAACTCCGCTGCAATAATAGGTACCTATTGCTATGTTTAGAATACGAAAAAAGTTAAAAACAGATGAGGGAGTACGGATAATGGTTTGTTTTCCGTACCTACACAATATATTAAATTGATTCTGGGCTGAATAATAACTAGAGGTACCTACTTATTTACTTACGCACAATTTAACCCGGCCGCCGCGTCAGTTTCAATATGAAAGGGGCTCTCTCTGCGGTATCATTTTTCTAAATGCTATGCTTCGCTATATTATGATAAATACGGCAATTAAAAATAGCTGGTATTACTGTTATCATGCCTAGATACATAAGGTTCGAAGTGCCACACTAAAAAATAGAATCGATTGTTGAATTTAGCTGTGAATGCTTGAATAAAATCGTCCATAGTCCCTTGTACCGAAAAAATACGCAGCCATGTTTGTGACGTAAAAACGCGTCATTGAGATTGTGCGCCTATGAAAAGAAATAAATCACTGACACTAATTTTATTTTAGTCATGTTAGAAACACTTAAAAATGCCGTTAAAAATATTGAAAATAATAGCTTTTATTGTGTCGCATATTATTACAAGTTTTATGGGTCGCGTAAAGTTGAGTCCACAGTGGTGGAAATATTGTAATAATTTCTTATGTTCTTTTTTTAGTGTAATTTGGATTTTTACTAGATTAAGCTTTTCAGTTTTATTGAGCATTGTGTTATGTTAGTGATTGTCGTTTTATGTTTTATAAAAAAAAACAATATTTATTTTGTAAAATCTGCTGCGTGCTTGTAAAAGTGCTATAAAAACATTTATTGCGTGAGGTTTTAAAATTTCATAAACATTAAATTGCATACAAAGATAATATGTAATACAGTTGAAAAGTCAATATTCCATGATTTACATTTTATATTATGTTGTATACCCGTGTGTTTTTTTTTATACTTACGTTTATTTTTACGTTTTATATATTCCTTCCTGTAATTTATTGGTAAAACTCGCAATCGTCCTAACTAAAATATAATAATATATTATATTTTTTCATTCCGTGTGGACGTATCTTTACGACATATTTACGACTTTCAATAATGAGCTCGATTTATGACTTTCAAACAATTGGGGTGACACATGACGACATGACCATGAGTAATAAAAATAAATGACATAATCCAGAACACAAGTTCAAGTACATATTTATAAATATTTTGACGACACAGGTTCGTTTTTTTGGTTGTATTTTATTCCCGCAAACATGGTGTTGTAAAGATCGCGGTGAATATTCAACTTGACACGATAAATCACTCGGCGCACACTCAAACTCGAATGAAAATATTTTGTATACCTAGTGCGCAGGCGCTAAAAAATACCGCGTAGATTTGAACTGATGCAATCGTACCGGCGAATCTCAATAGATCGAGAGGGTTCGAAAGATCGATGTTTATGAAATTAAAACAACATATTTTTGACAAAGTTATATAGGTGGAAGTAGGCGGATGGATCGGGCTATTTTTTAATAAAATTCTCAATGCCGCATGAAAAATATTTCTTGCGTTATCCACAGGTCAAGGTTTGCGTATCTGACTGCTATACGGTCGCCCATGTGTTACGTACTAGCTGTATCCTACTGGAATACGGTCGCCGGGAAAGGGTTAAAATGAAACATTTTTCGAAATTAGTCTCAAAACATACTACCTAATAAGAATTCTAAAAAATCGTACACGCGGGTGTAAGTTTCTTAGGTGACTCATTTACACAGGCACCGGCTAATATTAGCCATCATACAGCGCTCAAAATGGAAAAATTTACGAACCGGAGCGGTTGACAGTTTTCTGAAGACATTCACATAGTTATCAAATTGTATGTGTTTTTTACAAAAAAAATATGTGTATTAGATTTTCTATTATATGGCCTTATCTAGCTCATTCGGTCAAATTATTTTTTCCACGAGAAGGAGCGATACTTTTACCGATTTCATGAACAAGAACGGCGCTCCGGTGCGCTCCGGTCCATTTCGAGCCCTGCAATCATATAATTGTAGAAGAAATAATTACATGATAAAAAGAACTTTTTATATACCACGTTTTTAAATTTTCTGTTGAATCATGTAAACTTGACAATTCTATGTATTAATAAAATAGGTATACTTTTTTTGTACTTTGTAGAAATGCTGAATAAATATAGAATACTGAAATGTCATTTTGACATTTCATAATGATTTCCACAGGAACGCACGCATATATTAATAACTTAGTTGCTAGGACCCCCTTAGCAACCAATAGTGTTTTACTTTTTACGATTTTTTTCCGAAATAACTTTCCATATAAAACAGAATTAACTGAAAATAAATTCAATTCTGCTTAAAGATGGCTAAAATTATTAAAAGAATGCATTGTCATCGTGTTCTGATATATTCTAAAAGTTTCAAATATCTAGCTAGTCGGGAAGTTAGTTAAAAATCGATTATTGCAAGATTTGTATTGGACAAACAAGAAAAAAATTGTACTGGACAAACAAGAATACGAGCTAATAAAAACGTGGTAAAAAATCAAGTAGTATTAGATAGGCAGAAAAGAATAAAAATACGTTTATTTATAGTCACTTGATGGAAATGGAGAAAAAACGATACACAAACTTTTGGAACAAATTGAAAGTAGATTCAAACAATTTGACCAATACAGTCATAATATATACACATGAAAGTTGCTAAAATAACAGATTCCATTGATAAACTCATTCAAGTAATAAGATAAAATGAATACGTGTATTAATTAAGGCTCTAAGTACCAAAAACAAAAAAACTGACATTTTTATAGAAAAGTGTTCTACATACTAACGCCAATAACTTCAGCTATGGTCTAAGTGCCTCAAGCAAGTCAAAAAAATACAGCAAAATATTTAAACCTGTCGACGTTGTAAGTCCGTTGGCCTGTTTTATTTATAATGGTGTAAATAGCACTACAGTGGTCAACTTTATTCAATATAAAATGGCTGACAATGGTGTGTTGACACTTGCGACTTCCTAATACCTAAAATTATAGAAGCTGCCGTGATTGCTTCACACTGTAAAACCACATTTTTCAAAAGGTCTGCTTCATGAAATTTTACTGCAATGACTCGGTATTTTGTATCTACAGGCAATACTACTTTTTGGTACTTACAGCCTTAATTAATACACGTATTCAAATGTTGAACTGGAAATATTGAATCTCCAAAAGTGTATTACTTAGGTATAATCGTAAAATTGTGCCTGTTATTCCATTATTGGTTATAGATGTGCTCCTGATCACAAACCAGTTGGAAATCCTGGTCTGGCATACGATAATGCCAAACGACTGCTTTATGTTTTAGATATTTTGTAACGACACATCTGAGCTGTATCGTTGTCACAAAAATTACCTATCTGCATTCAAGCAATAATGGCAACTGCCTATCTTTTGAGTAGGTTCGAATCCCACTCGGTTCAACATTGAATTTCTAGTTATGATTCTGGGGTCGCTCCAAGTTCCAAGCAAAACGTTATTAAAATATAGGAGTATTTTTTGGATGGACATTAACTACTGTTGATAACTCTCAAAGTTTTGAAAACAAATAAATGAGAACCAATGGTGCCGCAATATTGCAATACAGTGTATAGGTATATTAGGTATTGTACCTACCTATCAAATCAAGTATTTATACTTTGGTCCGATTCTAAATTCCACTCATTACTGGGTTTCACCTATAGACTCCAGAGTCTAGCTTCATATTTAAACATAATATTAAGTCTTGGTATATCTAAATACGAAATTCGATACATAAACCAAAACTTTAATCATCTTCTGTCGTTTTTCTTAGAAGGAAGCACTTAATCTTAAAATCTATAACAGTATCGTCTTGGCTAGGAGTAGATTTAATCTAAAAATTTCCATGCCCCAGTAACTTCTCACGCAGCGGGGATCGTTTAAATATTATTTTTATAATGAAATTCAATCTGGAAACTACTAAAAAATAATGATAAACCATTTGTTTAAAGCATTTTGATTATAAAAGTAGTAAATATGATAATAAATATCAATTTATTTTAGTGTATGTACTTACAAATTTACAACGTAGGTCAGGGATGGCGAACCTATGGTACGCGAGATGATTTTGCATGGTACGCACGCGAGTAATTAATTTTTAAGAGAAATTTACTATCAAATTAAAAAAAAAATACTTTTTTTATATTATATTTAAAAAAAATTTGCACTTATATAATATTTCAAAATAATGACGACATAGCCATGCGTACTTTTTTCGGTTTTTTCACATTATGTTTATCAATCGATGCGCAAACGGAAACGACGAAATTCATGCGTAAATAACAAATCGTATTGTATAAAAAATAGCAGGCCAATCCTTTTCAAGAAAAATCATTACGTTTAATGTAAATATACAATTGCATAGGTCTGTCCTTAGGATAAGGGAATTAAAAATAAAAATATTCAGTCAACAAACCTTATGAAATCAATTATCGACATTCAAATATAATAACTGCTTGTTATTTTGCCTCAAACATAATCTCTAAAAATAGGAAAACCGTTCAGTGATAGAGAATATAATATTAAAGACGAGTGGTTTAAAGGCTTCCACGATCTCTTTGAGCAATTTGAAAACAAGGAAAAAATCAAAGAATAACAGATGTGCCTTCGACTAGAAATACGGTGAATGATAAAATATCGAGAACTTAATCGTAATTTTTAAACTTTTTTTATAAAAATTTAAAAAAACTTTTACTTTCGCCACGACTGCTTGGCACGTCAGACAGTCGAAAAATATTATTTGCGAAATTTTGGCACGGGTACGTAAAAAGGTTCGCCAACCCTGAAGTAAGTAGATAATTTCGATAAGTTTATAATGTTTAAAAACATGCAGGTGAAAGGGTGTAGGGTAAAATGTAATATGCAACGCAGTTATAAAAACGCATATTCTCCAACTAAACAAGCCCTGTTGTATGAATTAAGATATTATTACACCCTTGGTTTGATACGCGTCAAACGAACCCACTGGGCATCATAAAAAGCAGGGGAAACAAATGTGACATCACAAAAACGGCGACTTCATATAAATCAACTGTCGCCATATGGCCTCTACCCTTGTATTGAAGGGTAGATAGGAAGGAGGTGATTATGAACAGAATAGGACCAAAAACGGTGCTTTCGATTTGCCAATAAAATAAGGTACTTAAAATTCCCACGAAGTTCAAACCAAATAATAAGTAACCATCAGCAAAGATATAATTTTAATTTAAGGTACCTACCTATTTAGTGAGGAAAACATTTATACTACATATACGATATTGAGACGTTGATTTTTATTATTTATATTTTATAGATACGAAATAATATATAGGTTCCATAAAGAATGTCTTAAAAGAATACTTCACCAAAAAACCCACGTTAAAACTAAAATTTGCAGAAATATAACGTCGTACCTATATGAATCAATGTTAGGTATTGTAAATAGGTAAATTGATTCAAAATCACTAATGATGGTTGCCGATATTAACAGAATTTTAAATTTGAGGGTGATTCGTGATTGCATCAAAATTGTTATTTGAAAAAAATAATATCAAAGATTTTTACTCATTCAACTTCCTTATTGCTAGGTTACTATACTAGCCCAACCTAACCTAACAACACACAGTAAAAATCATTGGTGATATTATACAGATACGAGTAGGTACCTACCTATTATTATGTTAAGATCAAATTAATTACGTACCTAATTTACTTGACATCTAGCGGTTCATTAGCGCAAACGCATGGTACAATATGTTTACCTAACGTTATCATTACAAATAGTCAGAACAATATTATATAAAAAAATATGCCTAAGTATGACAAGATAATTTAATATTATGTTGTCATCAATTTTATTTATCAATGAGCGTATATTGGGCACAACACATATTATAACACCGAAAATTAAAAGCAGCTATCAAAATTTTATAAATTATCAGGTTCTTAAATCAAACTAAGGGGGAACATTATATTAATCATTTAACACGCGCCGACACCCCATTTCAAATATTAATATCAATTAGCTTACCTGCAAGTAAACAAAAATATATTTTTAATATAGCACGAATAGAATGTTACATTTTCGATTCCTTCCACATTACAACTTACACACACCTTCATAATGCTAATACGAATAATATAAAGGTATTAGGTACTTGATTCACATACACAATATTATGCACATAGTATGCTTATATTTAAATGTATTTCTATAATTGTTCCGACTTTTGGTCACAAAAATATGAATAAGGGAGAGACCGTGTAACAATCCGAAGGTGTATATACCTACCTCAAAAGCTTGAAAAAATAGAATGAACTTGACACAATTCGACTTCAGAATAATAATTGAAAGTGTCTCTATTAAAATAAATTTTAAAACAAAAGAATGACACGAAGTCGCATACAACGATTTATCGTATTAGAGCTGATAATAGTTTTGTATATTTATTTCAAGAGGTTCACTGAAAATTCACAGTGAAATGACCATTTCATTGTTTACTTTGTGGTTGCAGTATTCAGAAAAAAAATCAGCTATGAATAAAATTTAAGGGATACACTCTAACTAAACCGTATTACGAAACGTACAATATATTATTATTTTGTAATAATTGTAGGTATCTATTATCAATATTATTTTTCAATATCGCAGCGATTGTGTACTAGTTTTTTGAATACGCTTTTGGATACAACTGTGAGTGCATTTGTGAGGGTGGGTGGGTACCAGCGTGATATGCGTAATATGGATATACCTTATTGTATTTATCGTTGAGTACTTACATACGGCTAGCTTGGAGGTATTATAAACTATATGGACTTATTAATTGAGTCAGCATTTACTTGGTAGAATTCCATTTTATAAAATGATTATATAAATACATAAGTATTTAAAATTATATTACATTTACAGAATAGTTTTTAAGTCGATAGCTATCTCGGTTGCAACACCACCGACTTAAAAACAAAAGACTGTAGAATTTATATTATCATTCTGTAATAATCTATATTAAATAAATATTTCACAATTGCATAATTCTAGTAGGTAACAATAATATACAAAGAATGGCAAATATCAATATCGTGGAAGAAGTGCTAATAAAATTAAAACATAACACACATTGATTTTTTAAATGATTTTAGGTATTATTCAGTTACAAGATCTATGACCAGTCTTAGCAAGATCTTTTGAAATACACTCTTTATGAGGATTTCACTTGTTTAGCCCTTTAGTCTTTTTACGAATTGTTGTAGGTACAATCATTGAAGTCACCGACACATAAATAAAGTCGGTAGCGTGTATCCGTATTTCGTCTACTACAAGCATAACAACATTACCTGGTCCGCTGTTATCTACCTGCATTTCCATTAGGATTGCGTGCGTTTACCCTTGAACCACTCAATTATCTGAGGAGTTCGTGGGACAACCCTCTCTCCGCCCCGCCGCTTTGAGGGGTTGGCTTCCAGCCCCGGGCCAAATCTCCCTGGCTTATGATAAAAAAACCCCGTCAACCTTTTTCTGAATTAACTGAACGAGCAGAAATATATTGTGGCTTAGTGCTAAGCCTGCCTAGGTATGTCAATTCCGCTAAAGATATAGAATTTTCGTTTTTGGCAACGTAAAAAAATAAAATTGGTATGTAATGTATTTTGTCACAATCAGAAGAAAAACAACACTTTTCATGATATTATTCTTGTGATACATTTCTTGTTACTCTTGTCAGTTTTCCAAATACCGTTATAATTGAGTCAGGAAGTGGTTTCAGCTATCATAAAACATCACCATTCAATTTCAAAAGAAATAAATCTAAATCGTGGCCTCCCCGTGTCTGATGATATCTCATAAGAATTGCATTTTGAATCAGTTTAAACGGCCTAAACTCCAGAGAAAAATAGAAAAGTATGTATTTTTGCCTGACCCGAGTTCCTGACCATCATCATCATCATCATCAGGGGCGCGACAACCCGGTGTGGGTCCTGGCCTCCTCCAACAGCTCCCTCCACCTGTCCCTATCCAGTGTGGCCGCTTTCCAATTTGGTACCCCCAGAATACGGCAGTCACTGGCAGCGCCATCTAACCAGCGAATCTTTGGCCTCCCTCTTCTTCTACGTCCTATTGGATTGCTGGACATCACTCTCTTTGCCGGTTCATTGTCATTTATACGGTGCACATGACCTAGCCATCGCAGTCTCCCAATCTTAATTGATTGAACTGCGCTGCAATCTTCGTACAGCCCGTAGAGCGCAGCATTATAAGATATTATCTTCTCCTCCAATCGGTGCCATCCCTGATCGGTCCATATATACGGCGGAGAATTTTTCCTTTAAAGATGTTCAGGGCTCGTTCATTTCGCAGAGTTAATGTCCAGGTTTCAGATGCGTAGGTGAGCACTGGCTTTACAAGTGTCTTGTAAAGAGTGCTTTTAGTTCGACGAGATAGTAAGCGGGACTTAAAATGTCTTAACAGACCAAAGTAGCATTTATTCGCAGACCGAGTTCCTGACCATTGAACCATAATCAATGATTGCGTCCAAAGACGTTACCGAGGATGTGGAATCCCAAAAAAAAGTATTCATACTTTTACATCCATTCATCGATACAACACTAACGATGAATCGGCGCCAACATTTTACAAACTGTCATGTTGACGTATGATTTTATAATAATTGTCGTTCCTACGTTTATTTATTATATATTTAAAACGACAACAATCATATCATACAAATATACAGTAAATATATTCAGTCGGTAACTTGTTTATTGTCCAAGCACGAACTTTGATTGTTTTTGCATTACAAATATGAAAATCGGAGATAGGATTGTTTAGTAGTCCAGAAGGTTTCCCACATGAAAATAGTCGCATTTTCCCCCAAATCCAGTACTGTAAAATGAAATAAGCCAAGATCTTTTTCTCAAAAAGGTTTCGGAAGCCTGAAATAGTTTCTTTCTTAAGCCGGCCGCAAGGTAAGCGATTAGGTCGTTTGAAAAAGACCTTTGCATTAAAAGCAAAATACTTAATAGTTTGATTCATATAATTAATCAAACGTTCCGAAAATGTTCCTCCAGAAAAAAAATGAATAAGTTCAAAAATTGACAATTGGACTGTAAATTTCATATTTTTTTGAAAAAGGAAAGCCATTGTTATTATTTAATCGAGCCGATTTTGGATGTTGTCAGAATGAACTTCATAGCCAATTTTTTTTTAATTGAATATTTTTAGAACAAATAGAAAAACTCAGTTTATCGAGTGTGTTTAATTCACCAGCAGGGCTATTCCACCTAGTTAAGACAATATACAACACGTTTCCATTATTTTTCTTGATACGAAATAACACAGATATCACTGGAGTTAATTATTTAGCAGTTGTTTAAATCGCAAGTTAACACCACGCAGGCAATGTGCCATATCACTGACATTTTTTTATTATGTCACTGACATTTCTCTAACCTAAAAAAGAACTCGAATTATTTATGCGCTATAGTAGGAGCGGTGGCTCTAGTGTCGCTGTGTTAGTATTTATTTTCCAAATGTCAACATACCAAGATGTAATTTGTCTTTTGTCTCGCTTCGACTAGATAGCGAGGTTATCAGGACCATGGTCTCCAGAACCTGAAGCGGGCCCCAGGATATTTGACGGCCCCCCTACCTATCTATAAAGTTAAAGACAGTGTTCCGCTTTACAATGGCGTTTCCCAAATAGTGTTTATCGCAAAGAGATTAATATTAATGGATTTTTGCGGTTTTTTTTAATACATCCACTTAATTTATGGAATTGTCGAGTATCGACACATAATAATCAAAAGTTACATCGCACAATCACATACATATTTTAAAATTTTAATAGTCTTGAAGTGAAATAGCATTTTTACTATACGAGAAATTTATGATGTATGTGTATCTCACATATCTGGTTTACCCACCACGTTGGGCCCCCCTGAGCCCGAGCCCTCAAGCTAGAGCCCTGTCAGCCCCTCCCCCTTATGGGGGCTATGGTTAGAACCCACGGTAATAATGTCACGCATAACAGAACGTATCTCGGAATGATGGAACAAGACGATGTATATAATATCACTTTTTTATTGATTTTGGAGTTAACTGATATATTGGAATACCCTTGCAGAAATGCTTGTGCTTGCTCATTATTCCTCATGATTGCTCATGTTTCTCAATATTTGTATCATGTTACTGCTGATCGTCGCATTTGCAGGATTCTTCAAATCCTAACTAACTTTGTTCCGTTCATTGACTGGATGGATAAACTGAACGGGTTGGGTTCCAGAGTCCGACTCCATCAACCCTAAAATCGAAACCGCAGTTCTGAGAATCAGTTACGGATCTCTAAAAGACATCAATATACTACCTACTTAGTTATATATCAGCAATAATGATAATCAGGTAACTTAGGTAAAAGGTTGGTTATAGTTAAACATTATTTTTCAATGTAAACGATAAATAATAATCGCTTACCAAGGAGTTTTCTCAACTGCTGTGTTTTGATGATTTGACTTTATTATTTCACAATATCTATAAACAAAATCATTTTTAACCATTATGTAATGTGTTCAAATTTCCTGATTTGTGGATTGTTAGCACCGACAACACCCAGGCGCAGCGATTTATAAATGGCCGTTTTCAAATTGGCTCGTTGAAAAAACAGAATCGCGTGCCAGTATCACGACAGGGAAAGGGGAGGGTGCAATAACTGTTGGTCAGTGTTTCGAGCCTGCGGGGGTGCAGAAATATAATCGGCAATAAAACCCTAACAAATAGCGTCCGGGGTTGGTATTTGCACACGTTTTCTTAACCTGTGATTTTTTTTTGGTTAAATCATAAAAGTCAAAACTCAAATCACAAAATATGCACGATATACTTAAAAGATTTTTAAAAAGTACTTACATGGAAACACACCGAGTAAAATAAGTAGTCTATGTAAGTGTATGTATAGGTATCTTATTATCTTAAAAACTTACAAAAGAACGTTCGCCCAATTAAACTCACATCACATAAGCGATATATATCAATTTCCGAAGCGATTTGATTGAACATAGTAAAATTATTGCCCTGTCAATTGGCACTACCAACGGCAGTACAATATCATTATATTATATAAAATGTGGTTAATACACGGTTAGTGATAGATATTTAACTAAATGAATACATCATTATCGCTATCTACATCAACATAATATGTATTTTTACCAAAAATATTGAATCACAATAATATAACGCCATACTTATATGTATGTACCTACATTAAATGTACAAACTGTGTACAATATTCCAATGGTGAAATTCTATTAACCATAAACAAACTTAAAAAAAAACTGTGATAAACAAATTATATAATATAGTAATTAAATAATTATATCGTTAATAACGTGACATGTCAGCAAACCCAACATTTTTTCCTACATAATTCTTTAGACAAAAACATGATAGTGGAATAAAATTACTTAGTAGAGAAATATCGGTAGGTATCATTACTACACTCATTACTACACTAGACAAATGGCAAGATCTCAGTAGGAAGTAAATAAAAATAAAAACTCCAAGATAGTAAAATAATAAAAAACTGCATAGACTGATTTAAAAAAGGAATACTATTTAGACTTTATATTTCTAGGAGAAGCTGATTAGGTAGGTGAGTCAATAATTCTTTCGATTTTACTTGCTGGATTTACTTTTCTTCCTTTTATAGGTTGGACGTTAATTCTTAATAAAGACGACGTCCCTATAGCGTTCTACCCTATTATCACAAAATCATCAATCGCACACGAGAAAAGAAACTTGGCAATAATGCTCCATAAAAAAGCACTTGTTTAATCTCTTAGAATGTCTTAGATCCAGTCGGACTGCAGACGTCAGCTAACTAAGGGTGATAAATCTGGGAAAACATTACGACAGTAAGGTTTTAGTGGCCGCCTAGTTAGCAGGGAGAAAAGTAGCCTGACTAATCCTGGCACACAAACATTACAAAGTAACAAAGCGTGGACATTGCAATTTGCAACACAAGTATTTTCTTTTACCAGTTTTCTTGAAAGAAAATTATTTTGAACTGTCATCAGTTGTCAGAAAGCTGTGTAGTTTTTGTATCTCTACGATACTCTCCTATTAAAATGAAGAACTTTAAACATAACCTTAGTTATTGTATTAGGTACATTTTCAAAAGTTTTACAATATTTACTTAAAAAAGAGCAATATTAGGCCCGTTAATTTAATATTAACAAATAGTGGAGGATACTGGTTAGTGTTAAATTATATGAATTAGGTAGGTACCTACTAAAAATATTGTAATATAACTTTATCAATAAATAATAAGATTGTATTTGATTGAAATTGAAATCAAAAATATCAACCTTATCACATCCTATTCCAGTCGTATCAAATCATCAACGCCTTGGACATTGAGCCATTTACGGAAGGTTGCGTAGCCAAAAGAATCTCATACTACTACGCCTCGGCTGCTTTCCACCATTCCCTGCATTATGCGCTAGAGTAAATCATACTTCTCATTGTGTAAAATATGGCCGAAGTATGCAGTCTCTCTGCACTTCATGGTTATTAATTATCTCGGATAATTGAGTCATTTTAAAACCATCGCATTGGTAATATGGTTAGCCCATGACGTCCATATCGTACGCCAATCTCGAAAACGTATAGCCTTCTGATGATCCGTTACTTTAATTAATGTCCACTACTACCAGTCATGTTGGTTTTTTTTATTAGGGAATGCTGATGGTATGTATCCAACGTATATTATATTCTATACAAAAGGCTATTGGCGTCTATCGAGGGTAGTTTATCATATATATGTATTGAGGCGGTTAATTGTTACAATAATTTAACCGTCTGAACTAAAAGTGCTATGATTTAATTAAAGGCACCTCCTCCTTGGCTGTGTTAACTTTTAGAGCGAGATAGACAGTTTTGACAGCTTGGAATAGACGGCGAACTACCAGCCTTGTGTATGCAGTAGATGTGCTGGGCTGAATAAAGATGGTTATATTTTGGTGTATGTCTAGCTACTAGAAATAATTATAATCTGCCATAATTTATGCACCAAAGTATTGTATGATGCAACATAGTTTAAGTATTAATCCTATATAGATGTACCTATTTGTTTTTATTTCAATGACCTAACGATATGTTAGTACTTACCTACTTAAAATATATTATTATAAGTCAGTGAACTAAGAGAACCAAGTATGTAATGGAATCGTTTAAAAATAAAAACGACAAATATTTTGTACAATATCTAAAATATAGTTAATAAATATACAATATAATATAATGGTCACAGTGGACCGGACCTTCTTTAGTGTCTATTTTGTAAAGTATTATGTTGGTTAAATGCATGCTGAGTTCGCAAACAACTGCAATTTGTCAGTTGTATCAGGTATACACGGGTATTGTGTTATTTTTAATTCTTCAAAGGTGAAAACACCTTCGGCAAACATAACAGCGCCCCTATGTACATCTTTGTTTGAACATACCAGTCAGTTAAAGCTTAAAGGAAAAAAAAAACAAAAAACAATGACAAGTCAGAAACATCACCTGATATTATTTAATATTGCTAATGAACTGTAGTAGGTATAAATAAAGTAAACAATAATACTTAGCCACCAGTCATCAGGTCATCACACATAATTAATTCATATACATATAAATATTATGAGATAAATATTGTGCTTATTAGTATGCCACTATAATTTGATAAGATTAGTAACATAATAACAACGAGTATGACTGGGATGCATAGAATGTAGAATTACGTTAAAGCGAAATAACGTAACTCTTGTGGGACTTCCCTTCTTATTCTTGATGACAATGGTCGTCTTAACAGTCTCAAGACATCATAATATTCAAAGTCAAAAGTCGTCTCGCAGTGCCATTATATATTAAGTTAGGGGGTGAGGAGTGGGATCCACGACCACTTCCTGGCATGTCACCAGGACTTTTCGTGTATTCTATCGTCTCGAGTAGACGAATCACAAAATAAACTGTGTCCATCATATTATGCACACGAATCCGATCACAAGCGCAGTGCCCATCGATTACGAAAAGGCGGAGGTGAGTGAGGAGCGGGAGTCACGACCACTTCACGGCCTGGCTCTATGATTTTTCGTGTATACCTACCTAGCTATTATTATCGTCTTAATTAGACGAATCACAGAGGAAAATACGTCTCTAATATTATGTATACGGATTCGGTTACAGCGTCCAGTCTATACCGTATATTTTATGTAGTAATGTTAATGTAAGTATACTGGGTTCGGGTATTTTTTTATTGACATGGAAGAGATGTCGTGTATTTACGAAAGTAAATGTCAACGTTGTACATAATATAATAAACAGCCATACAAATATTTCATATTTTGTTATTCAATAATGAATATTAAACTCTGTATTATAGAAAAAAAACATAATTTTGAAAAACCTCACAAATAGTATCAGCTGTTTCCATTTTATTTTATTCGTCAGCACTTTCTTTCGCCTGATCGCTCCTCATCATTTCATTAGCATACCTACGTCCTCTGTCAGTTTCCATTGCATACTAAAGTAACAGGTACAATTTTTGAGAATATTAGACTTTAGCAGTTAGATTAATAGGCACGTAGAAATAGATCCATGTTATTTCTCGTGAATATCCATACAGAAAATACAGAACCCCACATTATTTTCAAGTTAAGAATAAATAAAGTCTGTGAGCATTCGAGCAGAAAACCGTTTTGATTTTAATAGACCGAACCATTTTTAAATTATGTATGACCACAAAAAGGGGTAGATATCAATTTATTTTTTTCCTATATCTTGAAAAATCAATTTATTCTCAGGTGTATTATTGAAATTATGGAAATAAATTTTATGCCACAGTGAATTGTTTAGGATAAAAAAGGTTTCCAAGAAAATACCTACATGTCCCTATCTAAGTACCTACCCATGCATTCCATATTGAAATAATAAAAAAAAACATTACGAATGAATATATTTGTTTATGTTTATATTATTATAATGTCGGTAAGAAGGTAGCTAAGGAATATTTGATATTTTTAAAACGTTATAAAAACATAAAGAAACCTACATACTTCTAATGCGAACAAAGGTAATAATATGACGTATGAGGAAGTTGGGATACCTACTTAGATAATACCACGAACTGCAAATGTGGCGCAGAGGACGCTTGATTCGTTTAGCTATCTTCTATCTACATATTATATACCATTGACCATCGACTATACTGGAAGTGCCCAATGACGGGATGGGTTTTGCGCATCTCTTGCACGAACACAAGAGAAGAAGATTATAATCGTAGAATGGTGTCAGATTCTTGTGGCAGTGCAGGCGACTCGTTTAGGTGTTCTTGCCTTTCAAATGACACTAACACCGTTCCCAAGTGATTTCGATTGAGACTCTGTCCTTCCTCTACGCATTTCTCTTTAATCTCTAAGATACCTCATTAGGTAAGTACGTAGGTACGTAATTGCTATTATGATAAAATGACATATAAGTAATCAAACCAAGGTTACAAGAAACCATGTAAATATCTTAATTAGTGCAATTCGCTTGGTATGTGAGTCTTGGCCACCTCCATGACGCGTTTCAACTACAGTACATCGAGAACTTCCCCACTGTGTTAGCCTTAACTATTATATGTTACATGTTCGACAGCTTAAATGATAATTTTGAACATCTCAGAGAACCACCTACTTTTAATTTTTTTAATTAATCAAACATGGCGCCGGACAGGACTTGAACTGGCATCCATTGGATTCCGACCAATGTGATTTGCCATATTAATAATATCCACCTGCACGCTACCTAAATACGTAGTCATACAACTGAATCGCTTAAGTCTTAAATGATATTTAATAATTAGTATCATAGAAATCATAGTTCATTAGCTTATATTATGTTAACTTATACGTATTAAAAAGGTTAGGTTAGCCAGATTGTAAAATTCATGAATAATCGTTATTACCACCACTAGATCAAGTCAACTCAACTCCATGTGCTGTTATTGTAATACTAATAAATTACAAAACAATATTTAAGATAGGTGTAGATTGTAGAACGTAAATATAATTAAATAAGATGCCTACATAGTTAAAACCGGTAGATTTTAAATACATGGTATAAGTATCTACATGATGAAGGTACTCAGAACATGTCCACATATAGTATTGTTTGATTGACTGAACTGAAGCATCGAACATGACAATGGACGGACTTTTACAGTGAAAGTGAATAGTGAACATTGGCGACAAGTTTGATTAGTCTACGTCGAGTGAAGATATGAAACTGGGTTTATAATATTGCCTATACAATTCAGTGTAGTTCTTGATCGCTTTTATATCACAACAAGGTTTGAGAACACTATTTTACAAGCAAATAAGGTTTGAGAACACTATTTTACAAGCAAATGTTCGTTCATATTATATTGGGTTCATGATCTAGATTCTAGACAACACTTGTATTTTTTCAGACAAAGGAATCGAACTCGCGGCCCCTGACTTCAGAAGTGGATGCTTAGTCACCCGACCAAGGCAAGCGCTGAGGACCATTATAAATGTTATTTCTTTAATTACAATATTGACATCATCTTCATCACTTCTAGAATGTAAATCAGTAATGAGGTAATAAC
Source organism: Rhyacophila brunnea (assembly GCF_057557595.1). Classification (NCBI taxonomy): domain Eukaryota; kingdom Metazoa; phylum Arthropoda; class Insecta; order Trichoptera; family Rhyacophilidae; genus Rhyacophila; species Rhyacophila brunnea. Next base: position 40,243,080 of record NW_028232752.1, read on the forward strand.
ATCGAATTATCCACTTAGGTGGTTACGTTATATACACAAATTCTTCTTCAGCTAATAGGTGCTTGTCTTTCACGGCCGAATAAAACAAACAGAAGACGTCTCCGCGGCATCGCAAGAGGATCAAGCTGGTTTAATGGGTAGATGTTCAATACATGGGGCAAATATGCGAGGCCGTGGCATGATTGCCGACCATAAACGTCGGCCAGAAAGGACGGGGTAACGAGTTTATGTCCGTCTGTCTCCTCTCCACAATGCGTGTCCCACCTATCCTATGCACTGAGCACGGGATATAGGTGATACAGGGTTACCACCAACAACATAGTATCGTAATTAACTCAATATAAAAAAAAATAAGTACGTCCGCATTAAAAAAAAGGTTGAAACGAGTAGGCGAAATGAAAGCATAATAAGGGATTGCCTCTGACTTTTTGTAATTATTAAGTACTTACATTTAATTTAATTTTTACTAAACATTAATTATTATTCCGCAAAATATTCCCGGTGAAACTATATTGCTGCTTTAACACCAAAGAACGTTGAATCTGCTGAATGTGTTTTAAAAAAGAAAGAAAAATCTAAATCACATAATATCGATATGACACACGAAGATATTATCAACATTTGTGTGCGGTTAGAGTAAAAGTACAAAAGTCGTTTTTTGACAATTATGAACATTCGGTTATGAAGGTATCGTGGTATAAATGTATATTATATTGTATAATATATGAGAAATACGCCATAAGGGTATATACAAATTAAAGTCGAGTATAAAATAGACATTTAATTTTTACCTATTCAAATACTTATATGTATTTAATTTAGCTTTATGAATACTATACAATTACATCTGATGGTGGCTTTCACAATGGTCAGTGGAATGTTTACGGTCGCGTGGTGCTCACTATTGTGAAGAGGGTGACATACGCGCTAGCCGGCAAATATTTGACATCTACCGACATAGTGTCGGTGTTTAAACAGTCATCGAAGGGCGCAAACATTCGATTTGGGCCATTGTGAAGGGGAGCATAATAAAATCGTGCGAAATTACTTATTTTTATAAAGTGCTCTCATCGATACATATTTTAGACATAGTAACTACCTATGCAGTTTTATCTGAATACAGATTTTATCTGCCTATAACTAAGCACCGTCTACATTACAATTTGCTTTTTATTATCGTTAGGTGCAATAATTACATTATGTTCATCAAATGAGTGGGTGATTTGGCAGCCCTACATTTCACGCAGCTGGAAACCAGTTCTTGATGATTTTAAAGCGGACTATGACGATGTTTATTATCTTTTTTCCCTACCTATGTGTGTACGTCGATACAAAAGGGAACGCAATTTATAGATTCAATTGCAAACAAACAAACTGCGCCCCGGGCGGATGAGTTGTATGAACGATTTCGTATTAAAGAGCTTGCACGTTTGATGCACCGTTACCGTTATGCGGACAATGGAAGTTTCTTTCGCGGGGTTGCAGATATTATTTAATCGAAACATTGTCAATGTGCGATAGTTCAACCTAAGTAAACACCGTTTTGAAAATATAGGTACTTTGTATAGACAGATAACAATGCGCTGGATAGGATTTAAGCCACATATTCACTCGATATATCACTTTAAATATTTAATAAATAATTAGGTATGATTGATATCATATTTTGTTGAAAGAGTTTCAGAAATCTAAATGGACAGCTTGTCAAGCAAAGTAAATAATAACAAACCGTAAGTATTTATTGCCTGCCATAAACTGATATATAATTACAATTAGTATTATTCATAACCAGAGCAATTTTGACATTTTCAAAAATTAATAATGAACTTTCCGAAATGTATATACTTTCCAATTAATATCTGACTTAAAACTCTAAATTTGTCATCACTTTAGTCATTAACTATCACATTTGTTACTCTGAGTAATGCTCATCATTATCATAAGTGGCGCGACAGCCCATGGCGGGTCCTACCCTCCTCCAAGAACCTCCATGTCTTCGCCGGCTGCTTGTATCTCTGTTGACACCGTCCAACCACCGGAGTCTGGGCCTGGCAATCAACCTCCGATCGTCCGGTCTGTTATCCAGGATTCTCCCGGCAGTTGGGCAACGGCGAAGGGTGGAGGTAGGCTGTTAATATTTGACATAACACAGTAAACTTTGTCAGTCATACTTATTTGTTTTCCTATATTTTTTAATTTTGCACGGAACTTAGTCGAAAAATTTAATTAGGTAGGTAAGTTTTTTTTTTTAATTATTAACTCCTAGTGCCGCGCATTCAAAGAATGTCGCTAACGATTCTGTCCAACCTAAGTACGTTACTATAATTTACAATTTAACAGAAAAACCGTCCGTTTCATTATGCAGCCATTACCGATTGAGTAAACTTTTCGAGCGCCTACTGAGCACGTTGTCAGTTAGTTAGTGCATAGTTAACAGCCAACTGGTATTTCAGAGAGGTCTCTTTGGAATGCATCCGCACACCTGAGCAGTGAACACAATGCATCGGTTTTATATTAAATTGTAACTTACAGTATCAAAACGCGACAACTCTACTGCTGTAATTGTTAAAATAACAATAAACACTATAATTATTTCTCAAACTCTAATCAATTAAGATATATCCACTCTACGCCTACGGTATAATTATTATAATTGATTATATTGTTAGTTTTAATGTATATATTATATACTTATAATTATTAAATAAAAACATACCCAATGTTATATGAATAGATTGTGTTTAATTTGCTAAATTGATTCATTTTAGAAGTAAAACATCATTGATACAAAACCAAATGAATTTGACGTAATATACTGCAAAGTGCAACCGCATAAAAATGACGAGACCTATCATTCTATTTTATATTTACGGGTTTAGTAATTATTTAATCATTGTTCAGTCACAGTTAGAAAAAAAAATATTAATATATTCGCTAATATGCTCAAATTATTTTTGTATTCTTTATTTTGTTTGAAACCATTTTATTAGCAATGCTATGTTTTAATGACAAATGCGTTGAGTCATGTACCTATGTAGGTGCAGTAAAAACTAAATGTCAACAATAACAATAGTTATCACACTTTTGTGATGTTTTGTGCAATTAAGTATATATTTAATTTGATCGCCAAGCACTGGCCAAAACAAGTGTTGAAGATTGTATACATAGTATAAATTGTAGTATACGTTATTATAAGATTGAATTTTACAGCAAGAAACGATACTTAAAATATTGACGTTTAATTGATAAACAATAATAGTGAAAAATCACTCGTTGGGGACTTAATTGTGTAATTATGTAGGTAATTGATATTATCGAAATCTTTAAAACCATAGCTATTTATTAGTTTGTGTTAGCTGTATGTAGTTAAGTTAGTTAACAAAATGAATAATATCATGTTATGGTTCTGACTAAATATTTTTAAATTCACCATCCACACGTGAGTCTTGCACACCTTTACGAGTGCCCAAGATTAATTACGCGGGGTCAAAAAATGTGAATTTCTCTCATTCGCACCTGTCTGTGAAGTTATTGAGGATGTAACGCATCACCGGCTAATGCTTGGTTAATTGGGCATCCGACCGGTAATACTGAACACAGCATTCGACTTCCACACTTCGACGGCTCTCTGTAGTATCTCTAAAGTGTAAACTAACCATAAGATGCCGGTTAATTAAAATCAGCGGCGCAGACAAAACAGGTACGCTGTACCTAGCTTTCTAGGTACATACTTCCTACTCGGTGTACTTACTATTGTACTTCGAATTTTACCAATTTATTTTGTTTGTAAGAACTATTGTTTTATTGTTTGTGGTTTTATAATAGACAGGTCATGCAGCATTGTTATGGTAGTGAGAAACAAACAAATATGCAAATCCGGCATTAAAACTTACTGGTAGTTCATTAATTGAAAATAAATGGCGTTTGCTGCTTTATACCTACTGATAAACTAATTTTTATACAACGAATAACGCAAAATTAACGCAATCCGTAAAAGCGCTTCAGAAAATAAATGTACAAACGACTGGTTAATTTCGTGCTTAGTTAGTACGCGCATTGGTATCTAAAGTTTATTAACGCGAATGCAGTGGATGCGGATCCGAGTCCCGCGTGGCGTCGTAGTATTTTAGTAGAAAGATTTTTCTAGTGGGTGTGCATATATCTGAGGTGTAATCAAATTATGTGTGCTTTATAGTGGTTACGAAACAACGTTTTGTTAATCTTGTGTTATTTGAGTCATTTATGTTGAGATTTTTTCGAGCTATAAATCCAAAACGATCTAAATAAATATGTCTAACTCAGTGCGAAGAAATATTCAAAAAAAAACTACACTCGTACACTTTTCGCCATTATAGGTAATATGTATTAAGTACCACGATGCACGGTATTATTTAATCTAGTTTTAAAAAAGTTTGATACTGATAATAAAAAACCCGGATTTTTTATGCTTACGATATTACAATTAATACGAGTATGTAGCTCAGGGGTGGGCAAACTTTTTGGATGGAGGGCCAAATTCAAGAATTCAAAATGAGCGGCGGGCCGCAAGTAAAATACCATTTTTAGATATACACTATTTATTATCACGAAAAATAAACATTACACAAAAATTATTGAGAAGAATGAAACTGTTGTATATTTTTTAACATTTTCTTAAATTCAGGTGTTGATTATGTAGTTGTTATTCTCAAAACTGCTTGTAAATGGGTATCGGAGATATTTGATTGTAAAGAATTTTTTTTGAAGTTCATGATTGAAAATGTTTGTTCACATATATAGGTTGATCCAAAAATAACGAACATTTTTCTTGTATAATCTTTAAGTTGGTCAAATTTGTCTGAATTAAGGGCATTGTAAAATTTGGAGATTTCTTCACGACGATGCAAGTCTCTTAAATCAGTGTCACACTGCAGATCAATAATCTCAAGTTGTAGCTCTGTCGGTGCACTATCAATATCTATTGAAAGTGGTTCGCGTACTATTGCTAAACTTGTCTCAATTTTTCGGAAGTCATCAAATCTTTGTGAAAAATCGTCATTCAGAGCTTTAATAATTTTACCATATTCTTCAAATTTATATTCTGGTATATTCAGCAACTTCAAAGTTGGAAAGTGCTCCACGTTGTTATTCGATATTTGTCGAAGGAATAACTTGAGTTTTAATTGAAATCCATTCAAACTTTTTACCATATCATGGGCATATATTTTTTTCCTTGCAACGCGGAGTCAAAAGTATTTAAATGTGTCACGATGTTCAACGTAGAAAATAGTGGTTACATAGTGTGAGACGAGACGCAAGGCAGACGTACTGAGATAATACATTTACGAAACAACAAATTCTTAAAATTTTAATCAATTGTCAATATTTTTTTAAAAATTATGAAAAAGTTATTCGTAATCAGAAGTACAATTAATGATGGCGGGCCGCAAAAAAATACCCGGCGGGCCACATGCGGCCCGCAGTTTGCCCACCCCTGATGTAGCTGGTACCTATTTTCATATTAATTGGACGCAATGATATGCCGAATGTTGATCATTACTCATTAGCTACCCACGTACATATGATTCAACCGAGTGTGATTTACTGGTTATGTATATATCGTTATTATGACGATCAGTTTATATCTAGAAACCGGTCACCATAAAATAATTTAAATATTGCAGAATTAACAAAAACATTTTTCCTGAACCATCAAAGTATAGTATCGAGTTCACATTAACGCTAGTCCAAATAATAAAACCATTTTATAAGTTCATTACGTGTAGAACTTGTAATATAACTACTCATTGTTTTAATCCGATCTACGATTTCCTAAGATTAATCTCCAATACTTCTCACACATGCTTGTCAAGCATTTTAGAATAGGAAACTGGGCGAAACTGATTGTATATTCGTATGAATCCCAGTAAAGACTAAAATTTTCATAAGCACATGTCAATATTTCTGAATATATCACATGTACTTAAGTATCAGAATAATATATTCTGAAATCACCAATTAAAAATAATATAGGTAAATATATATTTCCATGTTTTAGGACACAGCCGTTAAAATTTTCGATGTTTACTGCCTAGTCTCCTGTTCAGCTTCGCAATTTTGCTTGTTTAAGGGGGTACATGCTCGTCGAAGGTCAAAATTGAGTTTTTATTGTATTTTCAAACCATGATCCTGGACACTCCTTAAACGTTGTAGATAATCCATTTATATAATTTTGAAGCCTTATTATCCTTTATAGTTATTTTAAACATTTGATGACTGCATGAAGTATTTTTGTTACATAAAATAGTATTCTTTTAAACCTCTCGCTCTAATGTTTTAGAATATAGTCATATTTCGGTACATAACTGTGCAGTGGTGTTAAGATTTTTTACATTTATTAATTTTTAAACGCATTTATAAAACCATTAGTATAATTTATTACGAGATAATTTTTGTAAAATATTCACGATAAAAATTATATTGATAATCTCTGTGATCCCAAATTTGACAAGAATTAGGCATTTTATTATTCAAAAAATCGGCAAGATTAACACATTTGAAGATGATTCTAAAGATATTTATTATAAGCTATGTCTTTGACCATTCAAGTGTGATAAACATCTTATGAATAATGATTGCTTTATAATCATTATTGACCTAAGAATAAGGTAGTGTTTTTTTGAAATACGCCATTTCTTTTGTCATTCCCTAGTAGTTAAGCTACAACATACGGCCGTAGCCATAAAATGACAAACTATAATTAAAGTAGGGAGTAAAATTATGTTAACGCGCGTGTTTGAACATGTACCTAACAGAATTTATTTTTATTTTTTTTTAAACGGTACATGTTCAAACACGCGCGTTAATATCATTTTACTCCCTACTTCAATTATAGTTTGTCAATTTATGGCTACGGCCGTATGTTGTAGCTTAACCACTGGGGAATGACAAAAGAAATGGCGTATTTCAAAAAAACACTACCTTATTCTTAGGTCAATAATGATTATAAAGCAATCATTATTCATAAGATTTTTATCACACTTGAATGGTCAAAGACATAGCTTATAATAAATATCTTTAGAATCATCTTCAAATGTGTTAATCTTGCCGATTTTTTGAATAATAAAATGCCTAATTCTTGTCAAATTTGGGATCACAGAGATTATCAATATAATTTTTTATCGTGAATATTTTACAAAAATTATCTCATAATAAATTATGCTAATGGTTTTATAAATGCCTTTAAAAATTAATAAATGTAAAAAATCTTAACATCACTGCACAGTTATGTACCGAAATATGACTATATTCTAAAACATTAGAGCGAGAGGTTTAAAAGAATACTATTTTATGTAACAAAAATACTTCATGCAGTCATCAAATGTTTAAAATAACTATAAAGGATAATAAGGCTTCAAAATTATATAAATAGATCATCTACAACGTTTAAGGAGTGTCCAAGATCATGGTTTGAAAATACAATAAAAACTCAATTTTGACCTTCGACGAGCATGTCCCCCCTTAAGTTCTTTTTTATTCAACATATTATTTATTTTTAACCTATTTTCATTTTACGATTTATATTTTCATATATTTTTTGTTAAAACTTGTACATTTTCAAGAGATATGACGATGGATAAAGATTTTATTATAGAGCAAAAAAAGCATCCTAACACTATCGTGGGACAAACCACGGAACGTTTGACGCATCAAAGAATGCCCCCGAAGGGATGAAACGAAATTCTTCGCGATGTCATCTTCGTGACTAAGCCTTTAATTCGATCATCTTCCCTTTGACTGACTTTCAACGAAAACGCAGACAAGTGGGTTAGTTATAAACTTCATGCGAGGAATTCACTTAATGAGGCTAAAATCAAATCCATCTAGAAGAAAAAAACAGCAATCAGAACTTATATGTATTTTGAAAAGAACGTTATTTATTCCTTAGTACTTAAAAAAAGGTATTTGAAGGTAAAACTAAAAAAGGTTATTTAGGCTAATGATTAAATTAGCTACGGAGAAGTAAGTCATTTCGCTTTAATATTCATGTAAATAAATATAACAAGCTATGTACGCAGAAACTAAACTAAACGAAAGTTGTGCTTTGAGATATATTTCAAATGACTATGACACTACTAATAAATACTAGGTATTATATACAATGAACACCAATGCTTTATACTATTTAAATCAATTCGTGAACATATTCATTGTATGCTATCATATTATTATTATTAACCGTTAGGTAAATTAACTTACGTGAGTCTAGTTTTACTGTCGAAGAATGTTTGTAGGTCCATACTGTTCTTTTCGGTTACAAATCGTTTACCTCAATCAATATTATTTGTATCTATTACCAATATTTATACTACACCAAAAATGTAATTATGTAAAGCCTGCCTTAATAAACACAGAAAACTACTAAAAATAAATTTTATGTTACGTTATACCTATCAGTTAGGTATCACATTATATTTTTTATTCAGGTTTTCATTTAATTTTAACTAACACTATATACTTCCCCCTTTTTAACGTTATTATTCTACGATGTTATTACTTTTGCTTAGTAGTAATTCATCAGTAATAATATTATTCTGGGCCTCAGAGGCAGAGTGTTTTGCAGGCAGGCAACTTTGCTGAGTTAAGTATAAATTTCGTACCTAAATTTAAATATCTGTCAGGTCCAATTCATACATTGAGTCTATTCGTAGCTTACTTTTAAAAGACACTCTCCGCCACTGATACGTACCGACTATATTATTTAAATGTTTGTATACAGTATTTATAGGTAAGCCAGTATCGAAATAGTAGAAGGTATACATACTTTCCCACTGCTATTCGAAAAGGAAACCTTTTTATCCAATTTCATTCAACTTTTCAATTTCCCATGTCCAACTTTCTAGTTAATTTGTGGGTAGGTACCCACCCACTTATTTCAGTTTTGTTAAAAGGTTGACAGAATTTAGTATAAATTAATTATCACTACTCAGTTATTTACTTAGACGGGAAAATCAATATTGTTTAACTTAGAAGGAATATTTAATTTGGTTGATTAAATATATACCAACCAAAGTGTGTGAGGTCTAATTTTAGAATATAGATTCAGATAGACTAGCTAAGTGAGTATTAATTTGGTTGCATCCTGCCTATATTTTTACTATTAAATCTTTTTACAATTTGTAATATGTTCAATATAATCAATAAGAAAACGGCGTACATATTTGGTTAATTTTCTCGTAAAGAATAATATGTACCTAACTAAAATAATCATAAAAATATAGAACCAGAATAGATCGAATCTTTTAAAATATGACAGTTTACTTCAGACTTTTTAAAAGTATTCAGGGTTAATTCATTGACATACCCACAATCTACACATTTTCAATTTCATGGCTGTCGTCCAACAGTAGTAGGAACCCACGTATCTACACAAGTATTGGATTGCCATACCAATGCAGCCGCAATATGGATATTATGTATGGTTATTTTTCTTACTGCATATCGCATCTTATTAAACTGGTCAGTAAATGATTGAGTACCTATCGCTTTTGTACTACCAAATACCCATCTAGTGAGTATCTACATATTATTAGGTATAATACTTTAAAATATTATTATGTTCTTTAATATCGAAGTGGGTTACGGCTTTTAGTATCTTCAAGCTATTTAAAATAAATAATAATTGTCGTGGTTTACATAATATTTCAAGTGTTTTTTTTTTAATAATAGTAATTTCAAACACTTATATACTGAGGCTAACTTAACGTAAAGGAGTATGCAATCTGAGAAAGTTCGCCAAAAAAAATGAAAGTTAGACAAAACAATATAACAGTAGTAGGTATCTATCAGTGGGGAAGGGTAACTTTTTGAAAGAGGTAGGCTGTGGGAGTAACCATGCTTGTCTATTTATTTATTACTAGTATATTTGCGGGATATACGAAGATAACCCAATATTACTACTGATGAATAGGTACGTTAAAACGAAGAAATTTCAAAAGCTTAATTGGTTTGTTATAATTAGTTCATAAAAATAAGCAATTAATTTGAATTAAGTATTTTCCTAAACATTTATAAACGTAAAATACGCTCAAAACATATTACCTATCATCAATGAAAATATCAGTTTGTATATATATTATGTTTCATAACAATTTATAATATAAACCGTAAAACTAGACATTTTAAAATACTTCTATATTTAAAACACAGACTTAGGTAGGTACAATATCAGATATCTAAATTGTCTAATGAGTGAACTAATCAATAAATAAAAATCACGAGATAAATTATTTTATATTTTTAACAACAATCAATACATATTTATGTGATTGAATCCCATAGGAATTATTTTTTAAATTATCTTCTTATTAATTATTTTGAATAAATGTGCTCTCGCGACGTAAGCGCTAACGAAACAGCTTGTACATTTGTATGCGGGACGCCAGACATTTTGAAATAATGAGAAAAAAACTCCATATTGAAAAACCCGTCGATTCACGCGAAAATAATCCTATACAATATGTGAAGCGAAACGCGATGTGTTCTATTTTTTTAAACTTTCGAGAGATGCCATTGATGGTGCTTATTGAAATATGGGAAAAGATCGTAAAATTATGACAATTATACGATAAATGTCTTTGGGCATATTGAATATATTAATATTTGTGATTATATAAATACGTCAACATGAAAATAAAAATTATTTTTCTTAAGAATGTAGGCTTTAAATAATCGCCTAGTATGGAGTCTTCGCCACTGGTATCTATAGGTTACTCATTTTACAGTGGCACCTGTAAGCTGTGTCAAATGATACTAATACACCTGCGAATCGAACATTGCGCCACGGTAGAATCATTTACCTATAGCAGTGGACAAACATTACAATACATTCAAGAGGTACGAAAAGGCCGAAGGACCAACACAAGGCCGTAAACTGATAAGAATGGAGAACTCTTGGGGAGATATTTATCCGGCAGTGAATCGATAACGACTACTCACAGTGATGATGATGATAACCTAGTCTTAATTGATAATCTAATATATAAAAATTAATATTTGTGTGTTTGTTTGTTCGTATTTAATGCGCAGCCATACCGTTCATCCGATTGCGATAAAACTTTGTAAACTTATTGCTTGCACTTGCGGGAAGAGTATAGGCTATTCTAATATATAAAAATGAATGTCTGTCTGTCTGTGTGTCTGTCCCTTATGCGTTCCTATACCATTCATCCGATTGCAATGAAATTTTGGAAAGTGGTTGTATGCACACCCATGAAGGTTTCTGAATTAGAAAAATCATCACCTTCTTCTTCTTCTTCATTATATTTTCTTTTATTCGTATGGTTCCTATACCATTCATCCGATTGCAATGAAATTTTGGTAAGTGGTTGTATGCACACCCATGAAGGTTTCTGAATTAGAAAAATCATCACCTTCTTCTTCTTCTTCATTATATTTTTTTTTATTCGTATGGTTCCTATACCATTCATCCGATTGCAATGAAATTTTGGTAAGTGGTTGTATGCACACCCATGAAGGTTTCTGAATTAAAAAAATCATCATCCTCTTCTTCTTCTTCATTCTATCTTCTTTTATTCGTATGGTCCCTATACCACTCATCCAATTGCAATGAAACCTTCGTCAGTTGTTGTGGTAACACCCCCAATGGTTTTTGAATTAATACAACCATCTTCTTCTTCTTCTTCTATTCTATATTCTTCTATTCGTATGCGTTCCTATTCCATTCATCCGATTGCAATAAAATTTTCGTCAGTAATTGTGCCAACACCCGCGAAGGTTTCTGAATTAGAAAAATCATCACCTTCTTCTTCTTCTTCATTATATTTTTTTTTATTCGTATGGTTCCTATACCATTCATCCGATTGCAATGAAATTTTGGTAAGTGGTTGTATGCACACCCATGAAGGTTTCTGAATTAGAAAAATCATCATCCTCTTCTTCTTCTTCATTCTATCTTCTTTTATTCGTATGGTCCCTATACCATTCATCCGATTGCAATGAAACCTTCGTCAGTTGTTGTGGTAACACCCGCAATGGTTTTTGAATTAATACAACTATCTTCTTCTTCTTCTTCTTCTTCTATTCTATATTCTTCTATTCGTATGCGCTCCTATTCCATTCATCCGATTGCAATAAAATTTTCGTCAGTAATTGTGCCAACACCCGCGAAGGTTTCTGAATTAGCACAACCATCTTCTTCTTCTTCTTCTTCTTCATTTTATCTTCTTTTATTCGTATGGTCCCTATACCATTCATCCGATTGCGATGAAACCTTCGTCAGTTGTTGTGGTAACACCCGCAATGGTTTTTGAATTAGTACAACTATCTTCTTCTTCTTTTATTCTATATTCTTCTATTCGTATTCGTTTCTATTCTATTCATCCGATTGCAATAAAATTTTCATCAGTAATTGTGCCAACACCCGCGAAGGTTTCTGAATTAGTACAACCATCTTCTTCTTCTATTCTATCTTCTATTCGTATGCGTTCCTATACCATTCATCCGATTGCAATGAAATTTTGATCAAGTGTTGTGCTCACGCCGCAAAGGTTTCCGAATTGTTACAACTATTTTCTTTTTCTTCTATTCTATCTTCTTCTATTTGTATGCGTTCTTATACCATTCATCCGATTGCGATGAAATTTTGACCAGTTGATGTGAGCACGCCCGCAAAGAGTTCTGAATTAGTACAACCATCTTCTTCTTCTTCTATTCGTATGCGTTCCTATACCATTCATCCGAATGCAATGAAAATATGATTAAGTGTTGTGTTCACGCCCGCAAAGGTTTCTGAATTGATACAACCATTTTCTTCTTCTTTTTTTTCTATTCTATCTTCTTCTATTCGTATGAGTTCTTATACCATTCATCCAATTGCGATGAAATTTTGACCAGTTGTTGTGCGCAAGCCCGCGAAGGTTTCTAAATTAGTACAAACATCTTCTTCTTCTTCTATTCATATGCGTTCCTATACCATTCATCCGATTGCAATGAAACTTTGGTGAGTTGTTGTGCGCACGCCTGCGAAGGTTTCTGAATTAGTACAACCATCATCTTATTCTTCTATTCGAATGCGTTCTTATGCCATTCATCCGATTGTGATGAAATTTTGACCAGTTGTTGTGCGCACGCCCGCAAAGGTTTCTGAATTAGTACAACCATCTTTTTCTTCTTCTATTTGTATGCGTTCTTATGCCATTCATCCGATTGTGATGAAATTTTGACCAGTTGTTGTGCGCACGCCCGCAAAGGTTTTTGAATTAGTACAACCATCTTCTTCTTCTTCTATTCGTATGCGTTCCTATACCATTAATCCGATTGCAATGAAACTTTGGTGAGTTGTCATGCGCATGCCCACGAAGATTTCAGAATTAGAAAATCATCTTCTTCTACTATTCGTATGCGTTCCTATACCATTCATCCGATTGCGATGAAACTTTCGTCAGTTGTGTGCGCACACCTGCGAAGGTTTCTAAATTATTATTATATAACATACAAAGTTTGTTGTTTGTTTGTTCCATCCAATTTTGATTTTTTTTTTTACTACATATGAATAACATTAATAACGTTTTCATATTTTGGATTCGATTTTAATTTAGTGTTCCTATGTTTGACCTTTACTCCTATTAGAATTATTTTCATATTGCCATATTGTATTACACAGATATTTTAATATTAAAAAAATAATTTCCTCTTATTATTTTTCAAATATCTAAGATAAATATAACCACGAAGCGACCCTGTGCGAAGCCGGGTACTTCAGCTAGTAATATAATAATATTATTAACAATTAGGTATCATTGTAGTATCAAGGAAATAAGTACCTAATTATCTAGTATCTACCAACTAAGTAAGTGAGTAGGTAGGTACTGCTTACTTACTAAAATGTCGACTCGGTTAAGTCTTAGGAGATTTATTGAAATTTCCGTGAGTTTTCCGAAGCCATCAATTACAGTGGTACATCGGATCGCTTCTCGGGTCATAGGTGATCGACCACTGGGCCAAAGAGGCTTCGTTGCGAAGGCTCCGGGGCATTGGATATCGCTTAATCGGCCGAGCCCGATCTCCGAACGAGTAAGACTACCGATCTCCCTGTGTAATTAGCAATTATAACGAAGATAGGGATTGCCTAATCTGAAGACAATTAATACTGTACGCTTACGCAATATTGCTATCGCAGGATTATCAAAGCCGGTAGCGAATCGATATTTATAATTATTATTATCAAAATATAATAATATTAGATAAAGTAATTATTTAGTTTGATAGATCTCATCTGATGTATCTTTGAATAGCTATATATGTACGTGATATTATGCACATGCTTAGTCAATAAATTAATTTCCTGGTTACGCTCAATTATTCAAAACCATTTAATTAAAGCTTATGCATGTGAGTGAGTACGAGGGTTGGCAATCCTAGGATCCAACTCGATTTCTTAATGGCGAAATTTACAGATAGAAAATGTTGAAATCTTAAAATATCCAGAGTACTTACTTTTTAAGTAAGTAGGTACATCATGTAGTATCTATATGTACTTATGAATATTGAAAAATACGTGTTGTCGACCAGCAAATAAGTTTTATTAAAAAAACATGTGGTTTATAAAAAATATATACCTACTTATTAAAAACTACAAAGTAATACTCATCTGACAGTGATCATGTACTTAATACGGGATCGAAAAAATATGTAAAATTATAAAATCTTGTACCTACTCATACCATACCTACTTACTAATCGCCTATATTTTGAAAGGAATGAGAAAAAAGAAAAAGAAGTATGCAAGATGCAAGGATCCTCCTCAATATAACTGACTGGATGAATAAGAGATAAATTAAGTAAAATGTTATATACAATTCTAAAAGTAAGTATCTAAACTAGATGTTAACGCCATTTTAAAATTATAACGTTTTTAAACATTATTTCAAAAGATAAGTTCCTATATAAATTATATACTTGTTGGTATGTAGTTAAATTTACAATAAATAGCACAAAATAGTTTGTAGAATATTACTTAACGATCAATAATAGACATTACCAAAAATACTGACAGCGAAAACCACATTCCATTTTGGTCTTCTTCATTTAAAGTAAATAACCAATAAATTCCATTTAGTTTCTACTTAATAGTTATATGCAAAGCAAACCGTCAATTTCGTGTATTATTTATGATTAATTTCAGTAATTTGGATAAAAATACCGTGAATATATTATTACAGTATTACCATAACGAATTTTTAATAATGCCGGGCTATTGTTATGTTTAAAAAGGTGGCAATTTAAAAAAAAACACGTTCAAACAATCTTCTCGTAATGCGTCTGCTTTTTCTTATTACACGTATTTATAAATGATTTGAAAAACGCGAAATGATATAAGGCTTTCATTAAAATTATCACACCGATTACATAGCATATTCTATTATTTTTAATAATTAAAAAAGAGCGTTTAAGATTTTTCCTTCCAAGTCTATCTAATTAGGTAACTAAGGTTCCTACGATATGTACCTAATAGATTTACTTCTTTGGATTGAGTTGGGAATCGGTAATTTTATTAATTCAACATAAATACTGTTATTTTTTGTTTTACGTACAATATGTAGGTATGTATGACCGTACCAATTATTTCCAGGCAACGTTTAGCAATTTCCCAGTATTATAATTCAATAAATTAGATACATATAGGTACAGTAAAAAGAAAACAATGATGATGAATGATTGATAAGAAAAGTTATAATTAAAACAATTTGCAATATACAAACAGTGCGTTAATGAAGTTAAATTCCAGAAATTATTTTTTGAATCAATATCTGTTTTGGTTGTTAATTAACTAATTAACACGATTAACGATTATAGATTAGAAGGTAGTCTTGATAATGTTGTTACAGACAAACAATAATGGTTTTCTAATTGTACACAAAATAGTGTCATTAACAGGTCGAGCGACATTAAATATAAATAATATTATCAACTAATCAAACCTCACCCTTCAAATCAAACGTAAATCAACTAATAAAACCTTTAACGAAAATTAATTTAAACATGTTCAACTGTTGACTTAATGACTTAATGTTACTTTGGGTGATTTTTATATTAAAATTAAGCTTCTAGCCTAAGAAGTTATTGAACAATTTACATGCGTAACACTTCAAATATTATAATAAATAATAATGAACTAAGTATGTTTGTCAAAAAACTACCAATCCAATTGAGGACCTGGCTCCCGTCCTGGTGTTCCAAACTATAGTTGCGAAAAAAATCGTTCCTAAGAATTTTAATCAACACAAAGTGAATCAATTTGTTTAAATTATTAACTTCTAGCTGTAAAATGGCGTCAAATTCTTCTGTCAGTGCAGGCAATTTGGGTGTTGGTATCGTTATTTTCAAATGACACCAACACCGTTCCAAAGTTGTTTAATTGCGGTCGCAATTCCAGAAGAATCTGTTCTTCCTCTACCTGTAGTCGTCGGAACGAAATGAGTTTTAGTACAAAGAATAGACATTATTCTATAAAGAATATAACTATAAAGAAGAAACGCCCCAATTTATCGTAGGTATGCTAATATTCTATCCAACTCCTCAATGTTGGTAAGATCAATCCAATTCAATGCAACTTACTATTTAGGTTGGTAGATAGATACCTACTTTAAATTTAATAATATTCGAATAATTTATTTGAATTATTGAGTACTATTCTCGAGTTATTTCGTGCTGACACGTCAAGTAAAATAATCTTTTAGCTTTTCAATATTCAAATAAAACGACATTATTCAATACAATCGCATGACAGATATATATTATAAGACCAGGCGAAAGCTCTGAAATGTTAAAATACGAAGATTGATATCCTGAGTATTTTGGCATACCTACCTACCAACCAACTCTACTGTCAACAATACTATCGTAAACAATATTGATCTAAGAAAATACAAAATGTTAAGTAGGTATACCAAATTTAAAAATAACTTATAAAATGGAATTCGTTGTACTTAGGTACATGAAATTGTATTTAAACCAAAAATGTTATCAAATACTTAGGTATATCAGACGGTTATCAAAATAAAAAGATTTTGACAACCTATAAGTCATTTCTGCAATTTTTTAGTGTAGGTAGTTAAATTGGTCTTAGAAATAGTTGTATTCTTTACGTTTTTCCTGCTTGTACGTTTCGTTATTACTTAAGTATGTAATTACCTACATACATAAGTGAGTCGATCTGTCTGTCATAGGTACCTACGGTAAGTTCTACATTTTTTGCATTATAGTGTGAATATTGCGGTGTCGGTACAAGTCGACTATGTTGCGTGCTCGAAATGGTCAACGTATTCAATAAAATACAAAATACCATAAGTACATTTATAAAAAAAAATGTTTCAGTTTTGTGACTTTTACAATATGTAGGTACCTACGGGTGATAATTTCATGTTCACTACTAATGTATCTGAAATGTGAAATGACTTGCAGCAAATGTCAAGTTTTAGTAGCAGGTACTTGTTAAGCTTCACTTTCACATACTTAGGCTTCATCTCTTGAAAAAGATATTTCTTCAACATCTTTGGAAAGAACGCTTATTTGCAACCTAGTAAGAAAGTAGTATTTATATTTTTAAATTAAGAACGTGATTATTTCACAGCATAGTACTTATGTACTTAAATAAAAAAGCTGACAACTTTCAGTAGCAGAACATAAGAGTCTTGACAGTTGAACATCGTCGCATATAAAATTATATCTTTTGAGATGTTGTCTTAGTGAAATCACGAATACTGTTTTACAATATTATACAAACAACCAAATCAGCTATTTTTAATTGCTCAATCCAAAACTATCCTGCGATAATCAAAGCAATTAAGATGACAAACTCATGATAAAAGTTGTGAACGCCCGTTGCGATATCGTCAATCAAAACGACCTAGGTGTACCTACCACACAACTAAATCACAGAACATTAATAATTTAATAAAATATTTATCACATTGAGTTTCGGTAGGTACGAATTTATTACACATTTCAAAGAGTAAAAAGCTTCAATAATAATAATTATTTACGTCGCGCTTAGTAGGGAACTCGATGTGGTAACCTACCTAAAGCTTTTCACTTACTAAACAGCGGATAGTTAAATGTGTATCCATTGAAATTGTGTATATTATAATATTATATTTAGTGTTCATCACAATATTTTATATAGAAAATACTACACTTGAGTACTTTGTAACATTTTCAAAGTTTCTTATAAGGGCGGTCCAGACCTTACTTATTTAATTCGTGGCACCACAGTAGAATTTAATGTCACTACATTTCACCCGTCATACCAATATCAGTACGTCAGATACGTCATAATAATAATATGCAGCCGCGATTTTTGCACGTGTCAAAATGAAAATATTTTGCATCACTTCCGTGTCCTGTTACGAAACTGGACATCATGGACCGTGGTTTATAAAACTGAAAAGAACAAAATCTGTAGACTTGATCAGCCTTAATTTGGTATTAATCGACATTATAACATGTCATCTGTACAACTGACTACCTGAAAACCTGTAGAATCCTGATAAAGCAGTCTTATTACGAATGGGACTCGATGAATTTATGAACGAATCAGGGTTACCCCGTTAATCGTATGGATGCTTCAAATGTTTGGAAAGCTTTAATTTACTAATTAAATTATACTAAGTAGGTATCATTTTTTTCACTCACCGTTGTCGAATATGGCTGAAGACTCAGCCTGATGCCATCTTGCTCGAGACGTTCCCTCAGCAGCACTCGCAATTGCACACGAGGAATTTTCACCAACTCCGCCTTCCCTTCTTCATACTCGTCCCTGTACCGTGCACCTTCAGCTTCCACCACTTCTGTCTCTTTACCGGCCCACTCCTGTGCGGCTGCGGCCTCCTCCAGGGTAAAATACACTGACGCAGCACCTTCCTCTCTCAGAGTACGCACGGAGGCCAAGAGCCTCTGCCTGTGAGTCGGATTCAGGACTCCGATAGCGTCCAAATCTGGCTCTCCGACTTGCTTGCAGATCTCCAAGTCGTCATAACCGTTGTCAATGAAACTCTCGGAGTACTGGCCCAAATGCAATGAGCGCAGCCACTCCACAACAATATTGCTGTTTGAAGGCATTTTTACTGATCACTCGAACTTCGAACTAAGTTTTGATACGCACTTGCGCGGCGCGACAGAGGGCCGCGGCGGACGCGTGCTCCGCGCGACGGTCGAACCAACACTGAACTCGTTTTCGAGGATTGGACTCCCTTCCCCCTGCAGCTACCCTCCCGTGCCGCGAGAAATGAACATCGTCTCCGAGCATGCGCAGCGTGCAGCCTGAAGGCGCAACTTTTGTTGGTCAAACTTTTTTTATAAATAAATACCGGTCTTGATTAGGTATTTATTTATTTTATGATATTGCGATCGACAAAATTCGAAGGCGATTGACAAAACCTTCCCAACTTCACAGGTAGTTGATACTTTCGATATTAAACATGAGTTTTATAAGTTCGTCAATAATTTATAATTTTATTTGTTGATGTATCTACCCGTCTGTCATGGCATGTGGTCGCTTCGCAGATGAACATTAATTTAATTTCAAGATAGTTTCGTTAAATATGTGGACTTTTAAATTGAAGGTAGGTTATGATTGTGAGGTTATGTTACCTACTATCTACTACTATCTAGTTCACGATCTGTCCCTATGAATTTGTATGTACTAGTTTAGTTGTCCATCGTCCATTTCTTTTATCCATCTCCTGTTTAAGTTGCCTCAGGGATACTTTTTCGATGTACTTTCCCTCGTGTAGTAATTACTGAAAATTAAGATTGACTGGTCGACACGGTTCGAGAATCATATTATTATTCTTAGTAAGTATGTCAAATACTCAAAGGGTCTTGTGGATTTGAAAGCTCCAAGTTAGACGAATCTGGTTTTTGAGGTTTGAAACTATATTCAGTTATAGTTACCACGTCGAAAGCCTCGTTCTTGTCGCTCAATTGAGTAAGTACATCCAACATGGAGTTTCTCCATGAATTGACTCTTCGCCGGAAAATTCTAGTTCAATCTCACCACCGACGTTTTGAAAATAATCACTTCACAGTAAAGATCACTTCTAAGATTAGGTTGGTAGGTATTTGTTGTAATTAATTCCACCATTTGAAAACTATTAATTGGTCATAATTGGAGACTCTAATGTATGTATTTAACAACAGAAAACTCACATTTAACAGTTTGTGGACGTAGCAGTTCACAGGCAAACAATAATAGAAAATATAGTACCATAAGGATAATAATTCTGACAGCAGAACAGATCAAACAAAATATCCACGGAAACAATTGTGAAAAGAACGTTAATTTCAAATCGAATCTAAATTCTTAAATACAAATTTGGAAGGCACCGATGTTACTCATAAATATATCAACTTTGCATTTTTTTAAATCTATGTAGATTTCAAAAAATTATAGGTAGGTATTAAAGACAATATATTCTAATTTTTAACAACGTTTTTATTAGCTCGTATTCTTATTTGTCCGCTGGTTTTTTATCCAGTACAAATCTTGCAATCGATTTTTAACAAACTTCCCGACTAGCTAGACATTTGACACTTTTAGAATATATCAGACGATGCCAATGCATTTTTGAACACTTTTACTCATCTTTAAGTAGAATTGAATTCATTTTCAGTTAATTCTGTTTTGTATGAAAAGTTATTTCGGAAGAAATCCGTAATCCAAGCCACTATTATTGGTTGCTAAGTGGGTGGTCCTAGCAACTAAATTATTACTATATACGTGCGTTACTATGGAAATCAAAATGACATTTCAGTATTCTATATTTGTTTGTTTGTTTTTTATTTACTTCATATCGAGTACAAGTTTGAGCATATTGAGCATAATAATTCAACAGAAAATTTAAAAACGTTGTATACCTATAAAAAGTTCTTTTTATCTTGTAATTATTATGATTGATAACGGAGTTGGAGTTTTGAGTCTAAATAAGTTACATACATAAATAAATAAATATATTTACAAAGAATGCCCAGCTTTTAAGTTTTAACGGACGAGTTTTGGCTGAGGGATTCATAATCATGAATCATATTACATAGTACAACATTTAATTGCGATTCAAGGGCCATTTTATTTTGATTGAATAATAATTATGTTATAATGAATATTTTGTTTTGACAACATTAAACAGTTGCAGTATAAACTAGATGTTGGCCAGTTTTGATATGTTATTAAAGGTAGGTACATAATGCTTGATGTAGGTTTATTATAAATATTATTAATGTACCAAAAAAATATTTTATACCTATAAGCTCGTTTTACCTTTGTAGGTAATGACAATAATAACAAAGTATTTTATTTTTGTGCAACTCTCGGCACAGCAACAGTGCGATGCTTGTTACTAATGACTCCGCAATATAAAATTCCTTGTAGTTAATTTCATCATTAGCTTCAGTAACCTTTTTTCAGTTTCACGTTTATATATTTTGACTACTTATATGTCTCAGGAGAAGGAATTCCACAACGTCACATATTTTAGATTTTAACTCTACTATACCTATAGATAGCGTTACGTAGATAATATAAATACGATACTGTAAAATCGATACTGTAAAGTGTAAGATAACGCTAATTAATAAATTACGTGGCTTCTATTAAGCATATTTATAATAGTTACCTATATATACTATATCAAGCTAACTTACAGTACGTACCTCATGGGCTACACATCCTGAAGAGGGCCCCCAGACTAGGATCCTCGGCTCCTCCCCCCCACCTATCGCTAAGGATAAAGGCAGTGTGTACAGTAGTGTTTTCCAAATGGTGTACGCCAGTAGCGCACCCAGGGGGGGGGGGGGCAGGGGGCCTTGGCCACCCCCAAAATATGAAAATCATCAGAATGATTTTACACATTGAAATCGAAAACCAATAAACTATACCTTGGGCTTAGACAAACAACACGGCAAAAAATGATTTGTAATTCTCCAGCACCCTTTTTAGTAAAATTTCTTAGATTTTAATTTCTAACACAAAAATTTCGAAACACTGATGTCAGGATTTTTTAGAAACCCGTTCCCTAATGAAATTCTCGGTGGTATATGAGATGGCTGGGGAGGGTTGACAGGGCTCTAGCCTGGGGGCCCGGGCTGTGGGGGGCCGGCGTGTCGGGTTGACCAGATAAGTGAGATAAACACACATCATCACAACATTTTAAATTATATAATTGTCCAATATATTTTCAGATTATTATGTGTCGATACTCGACAGCTCCATTAAATAATCATCCAATAAATCGATTTCTCAATTTACTCTTGATTTCCTCTCTTGGAAATCTTTTTACTAATCACAAAACTTGCAATATTAACATTGTTGAAAGATTTTATTCAGTACCTAATTAAATACAGAACATTATTTTTCTTGACTCTTCTCCTCAGCTGCTTTCTTCCTTGCATCATCGACAGAATATTTAGCGCAAAATTACGAGTTTTTAGTTGTAGTATCTCTCTAAATTTGAATGCGCTAATTTTTCCCGACACATAAATAAAGGTCGGTAAGCCATTTAAGTTTTGAATAAACGCGAAGTCTCGGTCTATTCAACATTACATTTACGGTTATCCTCTTCCATTTTCTTTGCTTCTTCTTTGTAGCCATATCAAATATGGCAGAGAGCATCTGCGGCTGAGCCGCGCTCAAGGGGCCAAAGAGCCGCAGTTTGCCGACCACTGCCCTAGCCTGAGGGCCCGTTTCAGGATGTGGGGGCCATGGTGTAGGTACACCAAGTGCAATAGACAAAAGACCGATAAACGAGATATTAGGCTGTGTTGTATTGAGTAGGTTGTGTATAATTTAAAAGCAATAATACTTTTTTGTCCATTTACAATTAATATGTTGAAACCTCAATATTAAAAAACCAAAAATCTGCGATAAACATTCGGCGAAAAGAACGACTACACCCACTACGGTGGTGGTATAAATCAAAAGAACATTTTTTTCGGTGGAATCGGCATAAATATTGTAGCTCTCTAGACCAGTGTTCCCCAAACTTTCGACATCTGTGTACTCCTTCTATAATTTTCGTAACACTGAGTACTCCTCGTCAAAGAAAAATGCATATAAGTACTTTAATAACAATCAAAATATATTCCTTTTGTAGTACATAAACAAAATAATAATAAACGAAAAATAAAATTCATTCATAATAAAATATAAATCAAAGTTATATTATAAAAAAATAACATTCATTATAAACCATGAGAAGGATGAAATTATTTATGTTGAAACGACAGATCATCATAATTTGGTTCCCTGGTTATTAATTTTAATCTGAGATGCGGTTCCACACCCAAAGGCTGTTCCTTTTTTTGACTTAATGTCTACAAATGCTGAAAAAGCAACTTCACATAGATATGAAGTTGAAAAAGGCAATGTATTTCAGGAATTTCTCTGTTAAAACTGGATACACATGTTGCATTTGCAACCTAAATGATGTTTAAGTACACTCCTTATATTTATTTTGCAAGAATCCGTCTGAAGCTAGTAATTCCAACAATTGCTCTTCTTCCGCATGCGATAAACCTAGCATGGATGTTGTATTAATGCTTGTTGCACCAGGCGTAGCCATAACCCGGTGCAGCACGTACCCCCACCAAACTCTTCCCGTACCCCAGGGGGTATGCGTACCACACTTTGGGAAACACTGCTCTAGACCAAGCGGGTAGCACAGCCGATATTATTTAAGCAATGTTTCAGCATACTACGTACACATGTCCAGCATGGTCGCTGTTCACTTCCAATCCGCCAGTCGCTGATGACACGCTCAACGGTTACCGCCACTATGCCTCCAATTTAATAAAAACTAGGAGAAACTGTACAAATATATCGCCGTGTATTGTGAAATTATGTAAAAATATTTATATGAAGAAGAAAAGGAGCCTATGGGACTAATTTCCATTCTCCTCCTTCGCCCCCCCCCCCCCCCAATAATAAATCCTGGGTGCGCCACTGTAATCAACTATACTTGTATATATATTCAATAACAATAGTAGATTCCATCAAAGATTCCGTTTGACCAAGCACATAGACACAGTGACGTCTTTAGGTAAAGTGCCGCCCTAAAGCAGAATAAAATAATGCAACCCCTTCCATTAATATTCTAAAATTTTCTAAAACTTTTAGAATATTTTAAATCATTTTCATCCTAGAGCTGGAGTGCAAAGTTATGAAGCATATACTCTATCAGGGAACTCCGAGTGTGGACATTTGCGACTAAAGTAGAAAGCCGATACATTCACAACGACTGGTCCTACTTTTTCCGCCCCTCTCGTTGTTGTCTATGGATGACCTGTCATTGTTCTATAGAGTGCTCATACTGACGCGTCTGTCGTGTTCACACAGGGAATGGTTTGATTTGAATAGATAAGTTACATGATAAATAATACACTAGCATTAACACACCTTCTACAAATGTAATGCATAGATCAATGCTACATATTTTTTGGAAATCGATATTACCAACGGTTTTTGTGTGAAATACTAGTCTGACTTTGACCTGGTGATGAATAACAGGAATGTATTTTATTTATAAATAACACTGATAGTTAATATATTTTGATTTGAGATGTTTGTATAATTCAATTTGAAACGAGAAAGGGCGAATCAATATGTCAAGCAATCTGGGATCTGATTTTGACAACTAAACAGTGGACCGCTCGTTGCTTGTGCAAAAAGATATGCTCAGGCTTTATTAATCTAAAGACGGTGCTGGTGTGGAGTAACAGGCAGCCGATCGCGAGTGTGGAAGAATATGTGATAAAATTAAACACGACGTGTCAAGAATGTCACACGTCAAATACTGACAACTGCTCTCGGTGTATGTATTGACCCTCATTCAATATTGGTGTATTGAAGGTTGCATCACACACTATTGCACGTCTATAATGTTTGGTTCATTTTCGTAGGACACTCACACATTCAAAAACCTGCTTCAAAATGTAATGTATTGGGGAATAGACTATCGGAATGATATTTATTAATCTATTCTGTGATATGAACTATGTATCATCATCGGCCGGGGTCAATCCACTGCTAGATGAAGGCCTCCCCAAGCTTCTTCCAACTCTCTCGGTCCTGTGTCTTTCGCTGCCACGTATTTCCGCCGAACTTTACCAGTTCGTCAATCCAGCGGCTTTTAGGGCGACCCTGTGGCCGTTTCGTAGTATGTATCTATATCATGATAAGATTTTAATTGAATTCTACAAAGGACTTTTACTTGAGGTATATCCAAATATAGTTAAAAACGCTTCTTTATTTGGAAGTACCTATATTTGTGAAAAAACATTTTCTACAATGAGCATTAATAAATCAAACTTAAGATCAAAATTAACAGACAACCATATCGCATCTATTTTGCGTATTCACACCACAAAATTTGAGCTTCGATTACAGTATTTAGTTTCAAACAAACAAAAATATTGCATAAATCGGTGTGTGTACTTATGTACGCGCGTTAGAAGTTATTCTTCTTTGGCGTCTAAACAAAAACAAAACTTGTAATAACCTAGATTCTTCGGCTAGCTCTGGTGTGGTGATTTAGAATCAGGTTCACAAAATAAATAAAAGTGTTTCTTTGGTTCATCGAACTATCTATATTTCAAAGTATTACGCAACCAGAATGCATTATAAATTATAAAAATTATGTGTTACATCGCGGCTGGTCACACGCAAAAAATACACTCTGATCTGTTTTCCTAAACGCGCCAATATAAGTATAACTTCAAAAAAAAGCATCGCCTGGGTTGTATGAGTGCCTAGACATTTTCCAGTGCTTTTATAAGAATGTAGACTAAAGTAAATAGTATCATGACACCTACTTTTGTATTTCATAAACCATCATCTACTACCTACACTATACAGGGATTTTATAAGAACCTAATACATTCGCCTAGTATGAAAATATCTTTATTCATTATTTAAATTTAGTAAGAATGCGAAAATTCTAAAAGAAATTACCATGGTAACTATTAAACAATAATCAAAAACGAATTGTCTTTATTTGATTACTAGCTTACCCGGCAAACTTCGTACCGCCTCAGAATCAATAATCTTGTGTTAACTTATTAGCTGAATTAAATTCAGTTTTTTATTAAGTTAAAATGAATACTCAAAATGAATAAGTTCAATAAATGTGCAAAAATCATATCAAAATGAAAAGTATTTTAATTATATTGAACTGTACACACTGTACACACACGATGACCGCGTGGATTAACGGCCCACGTGCTCGTCGTAGGTCAAAATTGAGTTTTTTTCGTATTTTCAAACCATGATCCTGGACACTCCTTAAACGTTGTAGATAATCTATTTATATAATTTTGAAGCCTTATTATCCTTTATAGTTATTTTAAACATTTGATGACTGCATAAAGTATTTTTGTTACATAAAATAGTATTCTTTTAAACCTCTCGCTCTAATGTTTTAGAATATAGTCATATTTCGGTACATAACTGTGCAGTGGTGTTAAGATTTTTTACATTTATTAATTTTTAAACGCATTTATGAAACCATTAGTATAATTAATTACGAGATAATTTTTGTAAAATATTCACGATAAAAAATTATATTGGTAATCTCTGTGATCCAAAATTTGACAAGAATTAGGCATTTTATTATTCAAAAAATCGGCAAGATTAACACATTTGAAGATGATTCTAAAAATATTTATTATAAGTTATGTCTTTGACCATTCAAGTGTGATAAACATCTTATGAATAATGATTGCTTTATAATAATTATTGACCTAAGAATAAGGTAGTGTTTTTTTGAAATAAGCCATTTCTTTTGTCATTCCCCAGTGGTTAAGCTACAACATACGGCCATAGCCATAAATTGACAAACTATAATTGAAGTAGGGAGTAAAATTATGTTAACGCGCGTGTTTGAACATGTACCTAACCAATTTTTTTTTAATTTTTTTTTTAAACGGTACATGTTCAAACACGCGCGTCAATATCATTTTACTCCCTACTTCAATTATAGTTTGTCAATTTATGGCTACGGCCGTATGTTGTAGCTTAACCACTGGGAAATGACAAAAGAAATGGCGTATTTCAAAAAAACACTACCTTATTCTTAGGTCAATAATTATTATAAAGCAATCATTATTCATAAGATGTTTATCACACTTGAATGGTCAAAGACGTAACTTATAATAAATATCTTTAGAATCATCTTCAAATGTGTTAATCTTGCCGAT
Organism: Rhyacophila brunnea; assembly: GCF_057557595.1. NCBI lineage: Eukaryota > Metazoa > Arthropoda > Insecta > Trichoptera > Rhyacophilidae > Rhyacophila > Rhyacophila brunnea. The sequence continues at coordinate 40,270,326 of NW_028232752.1, forward strand.
TTTTTGAATAATAAAATGCCTAATTCTTGTCAAATTTGGGATCACAGAGATTATCAATATAATTTTTTATCGTGAATATTTTACAAAAATTATCTCGTAATAAATTATACTAATGGTTTCATAAATGCGTTTAAAAATTAATAAATGTAAAAAATCTTAACACCACTGCACAGTTATGTACCGAAATATGACTATATTCTAAAACATTAGAGCGAGAGGTTTAAAAGAATACTATTTTATGTAACAAAAATACTTTATGCAGTCATCAAATGTTTAAAATAACTATAAAGGATAATAAGGCTTCAAAATTATATAAATAGATTATCTACAACGTTTAAGGAGTGTCCAGTATCATGGTTTGAAAATACAACAAAAACTCAATTTTGACCTTCGACGAGCATGTCCCCCCTTAAGCGCCGGTCTATAGTGTCGAGGGTCCCATGTTCGAATCTTGGGTCTGGTAAGTTCACATATTGTAATTCAATTTCAATTCAATGACGACTACCGAGCCAACCTTCAGTCGTAAATTGTGCGGTGGCAAGCCAGGCAGATCCAATGAGTTTAAAAATTCAGTTGGATAGTTGGTTGCTTCGTCTTCGTTTGCTACACAGTCGATAGATTTGAAGGAATGCAGTGGACCAACGATTTCATTTTGAATTGTGAAGTTTAAGTGATCCACATCTTTGTTCTTTACCGCAAGAATGCTCGTTCACTCAACCAATTGTCATGTTTGTGATTAGCAATGATGTTCGGTAACACTTTGTTGATGAGTTCGTCCTTAGTTGAGACGAAATTGGAAAAATTCAGCGGAAACGAAATCAATCCGCTCGATTCATCGACAGGAACACGGCCGTTACCGATAGTCAGCAATTGCTTGGAAAAATCTTCGGCAGATGGATCGTTTAGCAATGCAACTCGCATGTTTGTCGTCAGCTGAAGTGTCTTAACATAGTACCACAGAGCCGATGATTTGAGGCAAGTATTTATTTCATCAGCAGCGGTCGATCTTGGAATGACTGGTAGTGTTTGGCGAAAATCGCCAGATAGTAGAATCATTGCGCCTCCAAAACTTCTTGAGTCATTGCGCAGATCTTTCATAGTTCGATTGAATGCTTTCAATGCGCGTTTGTGCGCCATTTTGCATCCATCCCAGGTGATGATTTTACTTGCTAACAAAACTTTGGCCATTACTGAGTGTTTCGCAATGTTGCATGTCGGTTGTTCAGTCGGCAATTTCAACGTTGAATGAGGCGTTCGGCATCCTTCTAACAACGTGGCCGCTATCCCAGAAGAAGCAACTGCTACAGCATTTTTGGATCTCGCACGAACAGTAGCCAAAATCAATGACATGAGGAATGTCTTCCCAGTTCCATCGGGCACATCGAGGAAAAATAAGCCACCATTTCCATCATCAATTGCCTTCATTAACGTATCGTACACTTCCTTCTGTACGTACACTTCCTTCTGTCGTTCGAACTGATTGGTTCAATGCATCTCGATCATATTCACGATCACGTTCCAATTCTCGATTGAAAGCGTCGTTCATTCCACGATGTGGCGTTGGCATTCCTAACTTGACTAAAAAACTGCCGCACATGAGGTAACACATGTATTCGATCAAAAGCAAAGCCTGGTTATGTATCTCCTCATTCTCCTCGAGATCGGGATTCCCTGAACTGACACAAATTCGATGTAGGTGGATTCGATGGGAAGCATGTCGAAATAATGATATCAAATAATGTGCGTATCTGACTTGGAGATGCAGAAACAATTGCTTCAGCGATTGTCAAATCCCAATGAGTATCGTTTTCAATCAAATTGAGCTGTTGACATGAAACACGAAATGTTGGGCACACTACACCATACACCATTGACAGTTAGACATTTCGACTATCATTCTTTCTTTTGTTTGTTTGTTTCTTCTTTATTGTTACTGTCATGTATCAGAGATGGCGTTTTGTTTTGTGATTTTCTTTTGTTTTTGAATGCGCGAGCTCCATCGTTTAAATTCATCGATATCAGTCAAAAGCCGTTCGATACAAAATGTATGAGAAAATTAATTGTCTTCATAATTTTTTTCCCGTGAATTTTTCCGATGTTTTAATAGTTATTCTGCTATTCGGGGCTGAGACAAATCCAACAATGCAAAGAGCGTAAAAATCAGTCCAGCCGTTCTCGAGTTATAAATGGTGTAACTAACCCGACTTTCTTTTATATATATAGATAAAGCAATATATACCTACATAAGTTTATGAGTGCCTAATACATTTTTTCCAGTGCATCGATAATATTTGAAAAATAGAACATTATGATGATTTTATATTTCGTTCACAAACAATCTACCTTATCTATATTATGAAAGCCTAGTACATTTTTTTAAAATATGGAATATCAATATTATTTTTAGCGTAGTAATAAATAGGTGAAAATTGTAGAAGGCATTGTCATTTCTTCATAAACAATCTACCTGCAGGATCTTATGCGAGCCTAATACACTTTTTTTTTTAAATGCGATATGTTTATTATTTTAAGCTAGGTGAAAATTCTAAAAGAAATTTTTATTTTTTTAAAACAATCTACCTGCAGGGTTCTATGCGAGCCTGATACATTTTTTCAAAATATGCGATATGAATATTATTTTAAGATAGGTGAAAATTTTAGAAGACATTGCCATTTTTTTAAAAACAATCTACCTGCAGGGTTATATGCGAGCCTGATACTTTTTTTTCAAAATATGCGATATGAATATTATTTTAAGATGGGTGAAAATTTTAGAAGACATTGCCATTTTTTTAAAAACAATCTACCTGCAGGGTTCTATGCGAGCCTGATACTTTTTTTTCAAAATATGCGATATGAATATTATTTTAAGATGGGTGAAAATTTTAGAAGACATTGCCATTTTTTTAAAAACAATCTACCTGCAGGGTTCTATGCGAGCCTGATACTTTTTTTTCAAAATATGCGATATGAATATTATTTTAAGATAGGTGAAAATTTTAGAAGACATTGCCATTTTTTTTAAAACAATCTACCTGCAGGGTTATATGCGAGCCTGATACTTTTTTTTCAAAATATGCGATATGAATATTATTTTAAGATAGGTGAAAATTTTAGAAGACATTGCCATTTTTTTTTAACCATCTACCTGCAGGGTTATATGCGAGCCTGATACTTTTTTTTCAAAATATGCGATATGAATATTATTTTAAGATAGGTGAAAATTTTAGAAGACATTGACATTTCTTCATAAACAATCTATCTGCAGGATCTTATGGCACCCCCCAAACATGAAAATTATCAGGATGATTTTAAACATTGAAATTGAAAGCCAATAAACTATACCTTTGGGCTTAGACAAATAAAAACACGGCAAAAAAATGATTTGTAATAATTCTCCGGCACCCTTTTTAGAAAAATTTCTTAGATCTTAATTTCTAACACAACAATTTCGATACACTAATGTCAGGTTTCTTTAGAAACCCAATCCCTAATGGAACTGTCAAAAAATTCTCGGTGTCCACCCGAATTCCGGAGTGGTATAGGTCATTGCTGGGGAGGGCTGACAGGGCTCTAGCCTGGGGGCCCGGGCTGTGGGGGGCCCGGCTAATCGGGTTGACCAGATAAGTGAGATAAACACACATCATAAATTAGCTTTAATAGTAAAAAAGTCGAACACTTTCAATTACTTATATAATTGTGCAATATATTTTCTGATTATTATGTGTCGATACTCGACAGCTCCATTATTAAAGTAGATGTATTAAAAATCGCCAATAATTCACTGTATAAGTAATTTAATTGTATAATTAAGTTTTAATTTGAACTAAAACACAATTTGAATAACGTTAATGTAGTGTTTCACACTGCTTTTAATCTTAGCGGTAGGTAGGGGGCCCGCTAAATATCCTAGCCTGAGGGCCCGTTTCAGGATGTGGGGACCATGGTATAGGTACACCGATTGCAATAGACAAAAGATCGATAAACGAGAAATTAAGCTGTGAAGAAGGAAAAGAGCCTATGGGACTAATTTACATTCTCCTCCTTGGCCCCCCCCCAATATTAAATCCTGGGTGCGCCACTGGTGTACGCAGTAAAATCAATGTGTATATTTAGTGTTTTTTGTATATTTTTATTCATTCATTTGAATTATGGAGTTGTTGAGTATCCATACACAATTAAAAATTATATCGTGCAACTACATAATTTTAAATAATAACATCATCGAAGGAAAATAGACTTTTTTTGCTATTAAAGCAAATTTGTGATGTGTGTTTATCTAACTTATCTGGTCGACTCGCCACGCCGGGCCCCTCCTTGGCCCGGGACCCAGGCTAGATCCTGTCACCCCCTCCTTGTGGGGGCCACGACCTACCTACAAACACAAGTTGAAAAACTTAACAGTCAATGCATATATTGCAGTACATAAATAACGAATTTAGTCATAGGTATTTAAAATAATAAGTTACTAAAGGCTTGTTACGCACTGTCGACCAGCCACGCATTTTAGTTTCTTGCAACCATGGTTTTGGAGACCAGTCGATAGTGTGTAAGAGGTTACAATGGTCAAACTGACAATTATGGTGGAATAACCAGTCCAGATCATTGTTAAATTATGTGAAATAAATAGGTAAGTACCTACTCGTATGTGAAATAAGTAGGTACGGTATGACAAGATCGCACGCAGAACCAAACTGGCATGAAGTGCATTTGAGCATCCGAATAGTACCTATCTTCAAAGGTGACCTCCCATTGTCTCTTAAGCTTAAACTTATAGTGTTCAACCAATGTATGCAACCAGCGCTCACGTATCCATATGAAACATGGATCCTTAATATAAAAGAAATCCAAAAAGTGAGTAGCGCAACGTGGCATGGAATCATGGAAAAGTGCATGAAGGGGCGGGGAGGGGTATGGCGCGGAAAGAAGCTTTCCGCAACTATTCAGCGGGTTTTAGGGCGTTCTTGTGGTCGTTTAGTGCCCTTAGGGTACCATACAGTGGTGCAGCTTTTGTCCAACGATTGTCCACTCGCCGAGCGATATGTCCAACCCATTACCATTTCATCTACTTGGCGACCTCTATCACACAGATAGCGTATTTTTATCTAGGTACCTTCTAATGCATGGTTTATTTTGTGGTCTTTTCGAAAGAACACTACAACCTTACATGTTTGGTGACGGTCTGAGCTGTTCGCAGGTGTCCCTATTCTCTGCGATAATTTTACCTTTGCAACAAACCACCATTGATACAAGATATCATTTTTTTTATTTATCGGTGATTTTTTACACCGAAATTGGGAGAATTTTCGTCTAGTCTATTTTAAACTGTCCTAAACACAAATTTTTTGAAATACGTTTTTAACGTCAATCGATTCTCTATAAAATTTCCAACATTTCTGTATAAACCTAAATGCATAGGATTATATTGAATTTACAAACAATTATTTTCATGCGATTTCATGTGAAGTACCTACCTATCCTAAGTGACATAATTTGCCAATGAATTGAATTTTTCATAAATTTGAAAAGATTCCCCAAAATTAATTGTGATTTGAAGCAGAAAATGTTTTATTAATATTTCGATGTAACAGAACTAAAATCGAATTAATTCGTAATTTCTAAATTTCGATTTCCTGCACATTTTATGGTTTGGCGTTTAGGATTGTTTAGAATTGAAGAGACGAATATTCATGTTTTAAAGGTATTAATACGTTCGTACTAAAACTAAGCAATCGCCTCATAATAATATCATGATGCCTTATGTTATAGATTATGGAAAACCGCCATTGCCTACAACAGGCTTGAACTTACCAAGTTGGGTTAACAACTTAACTGTGCATATCGAAGAAACTTTGAATGAAATGTGATACGAACACCATCTAGTGTTTCCGGACGCAATTCATTCGATAAACATGTTTACTCTTTATACTGAAAAACAAAAGCGAGAGGCAAAATCATTGAATTTCCTAGATATTAGTAAAAAGTAAAGATTTCCGATAACAGCGGTCGAGTGGTAAGAACATGGTTCCCATAACGGTGTGGGGGGGGTAACAGGGCTCTAACCTGGGGGCCTGGGCTTAGAGGGGCCCGGCGTGGTTGGTCGACCAGTTAGGTGAAATAAACACACACCACAAATTTTCTTCAATTGTAAAAAAAAATTGCATGCGGCGCTATTTTACTTAAACATTTTAAACTCCGTTTAATATTATTTAGCGAACACTACTGTAAAACATCACACTGCCCTTTGGGTAGGTAGGAGGCCCGCCAAGCATCCTCGCCCGGGGCCCGCTTCAGGATGTGGGGGGCAGTGGCGCACCCAGGGAGGTGGGGGGGCAAGGGGCCCTGGCACCCCCCAAATATGAACATTATCAGAATGATTTTAAACATTGAAATTGAAAGCCAATAAACTATACCTTGGGCTTAGACTAATAAAAACACGGCAAAAAATGATTTGTAATTATTCTCCAGCACCCTTTTTAGAAAAATTTCTTAGATTACAAATTTTTAACACAAAAATTTCGAAACACTAGTGTCGGGTTTTTTTAGAAACCCAATCCCTAATGGAACTGTCAAAAATTTCTCGGTGTCCACCCGAATTCCGGAGTGGTATAGGTCATGGCTGGGGAGGGCTGACAGGGCTCTAGCCTATGGGCCCGGACTGTGGGGGGCCCGGCGTGTCGGGTTGACCAGATAAGTGAGATAAACACACATCATAAATTAGCTTTAATAGTAAAAAAAAGTCGCCTGTGCTATTATACTTCATGCCCATGAACAATTTAAATTATATAATTATGCAATAATATATTTTCTGATTATTATGTCTCGATACTCGACAGCTCCATTATTAAAGTAGATGTATTAAAAATCGTCAATAATTTACTGTATAAGTAGATACCCTTAATTTGAATTAAAACACAATTTGAAAAACGTTAATGTAGTGTTTCACACTGCCTTTAATCTTAGCGGTAGGTAGGAGGCCCGTTTCAGGATGTGGGGGCCATGATGTAGGTACACCGAGTGCAATAGACAAAAGACCGATAAACGAGAAATTAGGCTGTGTTGTGTTGAGTAGGTTTGTGTATAAGTTAAATGCAATAATATTTTTTTTGTCCATTTTCAATTAATATTTTGAACCTCATTACAAAAACCAAAAATGGACGATAAACATTCGGCGAAAAGAACGACTACACCCACTACAGTCGGTGGTGGTGTTTATCAAAAGAACATTTTTTTTCAGTGGAATTCGGCATAAATATTGTGGCTCTCTAGACCAAGCGGGTAACATAGCCGATATTATTTGAGTAATGTTTTAGCATACTAAGCGCACATGTCCAGCCTGGTCGCTGTTAGTCACTTCCTATTCGCCAGTCGCTGATGACACGCTCAACGGTTACCGCCACTATGCCTCCAATTTAAAAAAAAAAACTAGGAGAAATTGTAAAAATATACCGCCGTGTATTGTGAAAATATGTAAAAATAATTATATGAAGGAAAAGAGCCTATGGGACTAATTATATTCTCCTTGCCCCCCCCCCAATATTAAATCCTGAGTGCGCCACTGGTGGGGGGCCATGTGTAAGAAGGTAGTCAGGTTAAAAAGTGCGTGTTTTTATTCAGCTGTTATCTATCTCATTGATTTGAAAAAATCAAAACGACCCTTTGAATTTTAAATTTCTTCATTCTTCATGTATATTTCTCGCAGACGAAGTAACAAACTATTACTGTCTTAAAATATATGACAATAATAGACACATCCCTAATGCGTAATCTAATCACTAATCATCATTGATAAACGAGACAGACTGGCGACCGCCAGCTGGCTCTGCTAGTCATTGATAAAATAAAAATACGCTTACCTTTCAAATATATGATAATCTGAACATTTAATATATTTTTAAATTGGAAATCGACCATGAGAAGGTAAGTTTTGGTGGTCACCCTACTTTCAAACATAAAATCATACAAACAATGGTCTGGGTTACATTTTTTTTGGCAGTGTTATTAGCAGTGACCCTAGTGTCAAGTATGTCTATCGCATTGTTTTCTATAACAAATGCCATGCTCAGGGAACACAGAATTAATGGGAACTGAAATACCTAACGGGCGTGGAGTAACAGGCAACCGACCTCGAGTGTGAAAGAATACGGGATAGATTTAAACACGTGCCAAGAATACGTCACTATGCTTGTCCTTCATTCTGACAATTGCTCTCGGTTTATCCAATGACACTCATTCAATATTGATGTATTTGAAGGTTGCAATACACTATTGCACGTCTATAATGTGTGTTTCAATTTCGTAGGACACTCACACATTCAAAACCCTTAAAAATGTAGTGCATTGGGGATTATTATATATTAATATTATGGGCATTATTGTGCACGATTTTTAACTAGCTTCCCGACTAGCTAGACATTTGAAACTTTTAGAATATATCAGAACACGATGCCTATGCATTCTTTTAATACTTTTAGCCATCTTTAAACAGAATTGAATTCATTTTCAGTTAATTCTCTTTTGTATGTAAGTTATTTCAGAAAAATCCGTAAAAAGTAAAAGACTATTATTGGTTGCTAAGGGGGTGGTCCTAGCAACTAAATTATTAATATATACGTGCGTTACTATGGAAATCAAAATGAAATGTCAAAATGACATTTCAGTATTGTATTTGTTTGTTTGTTTTTTATTTACTTCACTTACAAGTTTGAGCATATTGAGCATAATAATTCAACAGAAAATTTAAAAACGTTGTATATAAAAAGTTCTATTTTATCTTGTAATTATTTTAGATATAACAAACATAGAAAAATAGGTAATTAATAATAATATTGTGTGGGTACCTGGGTATGTAGGTACGCGTTTTAAATCTAATATTAAAATGATGTCAATGTTGTTCCACTTTCGTTACATATTGATATGCCCAATTGCGGGGGATATTTTGTGTACCTACCTACCTACTTATCCAATTCCTTAATAGGTATCTAGCATTTACCTAGTTTACACCTTATTTACATTGGTGTCCTCCCGGAGTAGGAGCCCGTTGTTGACACCTGCAGCAGGAGAATCTGGCACTCCCCGAGCGTGGTACGTGTGACTGCGGAAGACTAACTTTGCACCCCCACACACATCATGAGGAACACAAAACGGCAAACATGAAAAGGCACGGAGCAATCAGTGACGGAGTAACTTGGAAATCGAAGTTCTGCAGTACGATGCAAAGGGGTAGGAATCTCGAAATAGGTACTTGTCAAAAAAGGCGTTGCAAAAAATAATATTAAGTAGGTATTATGAAACTGAAACTAAAAATGGTTATAAACGATAATGATTAAATTGCAAGCCATTTTGTACCGCAGATTCATTTGTCGCAAATTTAAAAAAAATAGCAAACATTTCAACAAAATGTAATATTATTCACGTTTATCATTCAATTTGCAGATAAGCCCTGAAACTTAAATTTGTTATGCATAGAAGGTATTGGAGTAGTTTGTAGTTTGACTATTCTGATTACGAAATAAATTCGACTCATACCGGAACCAAAGCATTCACATCATAATATTATAAATGGGGTTGATCACTAAACGTAAAAAAACAGATTGCGTGAATTATTTTGCATCGAAAGGTGCATGTGAAACATCCCAACCAGACCATCGTTATTAAGAATATTTCAATGAATGATTATGTAGGTATGTATACATGTCATTCATGCACGTAAAAACAAGTCGAGAAGGTTTTTGTCTAGTAACAATATTGCAGGTATATTGCCGCCATTTATCAAGTCGCCAACGTACAGAATATTAATAATTGTTCTACTTCTTCATTCGCTCTATAATCCGACGTCTATCTTGACCACCTCCCAAAGAAGAACAGATTTTTACGAGAAAAATTTTGTGAGCTTGGTAGTTGAACCTGACAAATAATTTGAACATATTCACAAAAAACCTTGCGGCAGAGGAATGCATAAATGTGCGAGCTTCCAGATTCTTGAAGATGGGATCCCAATTCTAAGTAAGTATTTTTCCAAATGATCAAATTATAAATTTAAAGAAATAAATGTTATCAGTAGGTACCTATACCTGTAACTGAATTGGTAAGACGAAAGATCATTCATTGTCCACATTGTCATCAAATTAAAAAAAATTGCGAAACTTCAATCAAAATAATAAGTAGTTAAGTATGTGAAACAATAATATGTATAGCAATATACCTACCGTGAAAGTAAATGGTTAAAAGTTCAATTAATTTTATACATAAATATATATTTTATTAATACTATCAACCGAAAGTACTTGATGGAATTTGAATTTAAATCCATTAGAACTTTTAAGTACCTACTTATATTAAATAATATCTACCATTAAATAGATTAGCTGCTTATTTAATGTTCATGTAAGAAGGTGGGGTCTAGTAATAATTATTTAAAGAATTATTCTTTACGCCGCTACTGCGCGCAATCACGAATCACGTACTTGCTTAAAACTAACGAAGATAAGTTGACGCCCGCACTCATACTGAAATCACGAACGATCCCCCGACGGCCGATACGTTTCTAAAGCCAACACTACACTGGCGACACAATGATACATTAATATTTCATTCGATACATTGACCTATATGCAGTTTGAAAGAGACCGCAGTGGAGTAGTTCATGATATTTCTCATTATTAAATAAAAAATGTGAGCATATTGATAGGGTATCTAACATTTTGTCTTCATCGTGCCACATCTCAGGGTGGGATGTGGTCTCTTCCACAAACATCCTCCTAACCTCAGTTTCCAAGCCTTCCCTCCCTTCTCTAGTCCTCCTCTACACACTCAAGTCTTACATCTTACAGAATTTATAAATGTTTCTTTGTTCCATTAGCATGTCAAGCTCTTGACATTTTTTTTTATGTCACATTTCCTAGAGTTGATACGTCATTATTTTTCCTTTCAAAGACTGCTCACTTATTTTTTTCACTCTGAGTTTGGCACCATACTATAACAAATATCACAAACATAAATTAGCGTTAGGTACCTTATTATGGCTTAATTTGCATCACGACTTTGATTTATCGTCCCAGTATTTTTCCAACTACAGCAGTCGCTTGCAGGCGTGCACGCATCTCTTACCTGCAATTAGCCGGATTGTCAGATATTCCGCTATCTTATGTTGTTGGATCCCGAGTAAGTATATAAAAATTTTCAGGTCCTCATACACATCGTGGCCTATATTATATATTATGCCTATGAGATTTATTTTTCTTGTGTGCTTACCGTGTCTGTACATGGTTTTGTTGGTATTTAGTTATAAGCTGTCTGTATGCTAGCTAACATTTACTTAGGCAGTATGTATAATTACAGACCATCTGGATAAAGAGGTAAATGGGATAATTTAAATAATTAATACGTAGGTACTATCAACTAAGGGTACTTTTTTAATTTACTACAATCCTATGAGAATCCATATTCGAAATCCAAAATAATTTGGTTGAAAACAGCTACTGCATTCCCGAATCACTTAAAAATCCTCCGATGTCTATCGTGTGCTCGAGTTACTACATTGGATAGGAACAATACAAACATGGACTCACCAAACTAAGCCGCCCTGCACCACACTCGGTCTTAATCGAGCGTGTCACCAACCCCTATATTTTATGTGAACCATCAGAGGTTTTTACGCCTGGGAACGTTTCATAAGCCATTGGCGAAGACTCTATACCAGACTATTATTTATAGACTACCTTCTTAAGAAAAAATATTTTTTATTACCCATCAACGTATGTATTTAAATAGGTTATAACTTCGTTATTTTATATTCTACAAAAACAATAAAAATTTCCAACGACGTCTGTCTGTAAGTATGTATCATAAATTCATTGACTCTTGCCTAACCAGACCGATACGTACATAAAATGATACGATCAAAAAAAGAATGCAAATAATTTCAAAAATCCCACGCGTACTACACATAATATTACACACGTATTGTAAAAAATACACACACACAATGTCAAAACTAGTGTCATACTATCGATTGACCTGAGGCCGTGGGTATTTTAGCCTAACGTGCTTACAGCGATGTAATTTTTTAAAGTATAGGTATACATTATTTTAAGCGCGCTGGATTTGATACCAAATAATGATTTCATTGTCAAAACGTTCAACTATTGTGAAAGTAGAGTTTTATAGCACTACTTCGAATTGCGGTTGGGCATTAGTTTAGCATTAGCAAATTGCTTTCATAATATATACGTACTTACATATTATAAAAAGGTAAAATATAATAATGTTGTTCATTAAAATACTGAATATAAACAAAATTCATAATCAAGTCCTGTAAATAAGCCTATCCTAGGACATTTTTTTCGGTATCCTATTACAACCTACATACCTTCAACAAACACCATTCGCCACTGTCATAAGCAGTTGCCCAAGACTGAAGTTTCCAAAATGTACCCATGGAAGACAGGAGCACGGAGAACTTACAAAATAAAAATTATAAATAATAATATAACAAAGAGTACAAAATAAAGCCAATTCACTGACGAACATTATATTTTTCTATTTTTTTAATGTAATAACTTAGGCTTTTGTGGCGACCAGATCAGACGGCCAAATGGGCCCAACAGCTGATTGGACCGACTTGACTATCTCTTAGCTTTCGATATACATTTCAGGACATTCACGAGGGTGTGGTTTTGATCCTGTATTTCTCCATCATAACGACATGGCTAGACAGATGGAAACTGTTGTCGGAGGAAGCCAGGACCCACCTCGAAGGCTCCTGCTCCCAGTGACGATGATGAGCAAGTGAGTTTGGTTGCCAAGGATGAATGTGTTAATTATATAATTATATTTTTCCGAGAAACACACAGAAAACGGTTACGGTAACCAATTACCTAGGTACATACAATTTTAATTTAACGTTTTATAATTTTTAATTTCATATACTTATTATATCTCTTGCAAAACTAAATTAATTAAAATATATCTTAGTAATGAGTGGTCCAACTAATGGAATTAAATATAAATTATTCAAATAATATTTTATTACATGTAATTTTAGTACATGACACTGAAATAAATTATTCCTCTTACGAGTAATGGCAAAAGTTTTTAACCCCTGCAGCTTGATCATTGCGACAGGAATGAATGCAGTCCCATTACTGTTCTGATATGTATGACGCCATCCTCTTTTTATTCTTTGTTTGAAATGTCAAAATATAATGAGAAATATGAAATATAATGTCGAGATGACGGTCATTCTTTTTGCGGTGTGCATCTAACGATCGCAAGAAAATGAATTTTTAAAGTAATAAGGGTAGTTGATTTAATCAGTTTAAATTCAAAACTGATATAGTAATAATACACGTCATGATTTATGAACATTCTAGCCAATAGATGAATTATATACTTACGTATTGCGATCTCAATTTTCTTGAGAAACTTCATTCTTTTTTTTAAATTCCGGTTGCGATCGGATGAATAAATGAGAATTGTCGATTTATCGCCAATCGAGATTCGAGATTGACTCTTTCTGACTTATCGAGAATTCTTGAACACAATCTCTAGTTACCCCTCATAAGAATCAATACGGTATGACCATTCGAATATTAATTTGTAATTGTTTTTTTTAATACTATAAGAGAGGAAACTCTCGGTGCACGTCAAATATAAAGCCTTATATAATTTTTACTTTATGTTAACAGTATTTGAGCTTTCAAGAAACCGTTGAGGAAAAAATGTCTTTACTAGTATTCAGTAAAAGCTTCCAGTGTCTCAGTGCAAATAGTGGCTAGAAAAAGTCAAGCGACGTTAATGCTTCGGTGTACCACACTACTCGGCCGGTAAAAGGGGCCACTTGAAAAACTTTCCCGTTACGCTGTACTTTTGTTACTTACATTTACTTCCGCGTCAACCCAGCGGGAAAACTTTGTCTAATCGCAGAGTGCTGCGAAAGCTCGGCGCAGATTATCACATTATATAACGCTATATTATGTAGGATAAGTGATAACCAATTGATTGATTATAAAAATTACCGCTTTACATACAACTCTTTTTCTTCTTCCATCAATAATCCCATTTTTTTTCTTGCCGCGTGCAATAAAATATTTCTGCGCAGTAGAGTTGTATCCATTTTTTTAAGACAATTTGCTTGTCCAAAAATTCATATTTTCCACAGTTATTCATTTGTAAAAATAAAATATAAACAGTAAAATGTCAGGATCTGTTTTGTAATACTACATCTGAAAATGATTTATCGATATTGTTAATAGATACATCACGGAGAATTACACGAATGCGCTCAACCTACAACCAAAGCCCACTACAGGCAGGCCGCGATACGACACTGTAAGTGATGATAGTGCAAGTCATTGCTCATATACTTCGAATGCAATATGCTAAACCGTTTGCTATAGGTACATCATAATATTTTTAGAAGTGTGGAAGTACATAGTATGCAAATTTTGAATATAATAGTACTAAATTGATCATGACTTACCTACCGACCGGTTAACTGAAATGATATTTTAAAGGATATACAAATACATAATATCGAACATTTCAATAAATGGAAATAAAATCCTACTTTCGTCTGCTCCAAAGTTCATCTGATAAAAAAATATTTATTCTTCGGCTTACCGGCCTTCTCATTTTTGTAGATTTCATAACAGATTTTTAAATAGAAAATGGTTGTTGACCATTTTTTGCTCAAGCTATTTTGGTATAAGTACACTCTATAGTCTATAATCTATATTGAAACATACGTCGTAACAATACCGCCCAGAGATTGCCGCCAAACCAAATGCGCCCGTGCCAGTGGGCCAGTGCTCGTTAATACCGTCCGGACAAATCCGCCTAGACAAAACCGCCCGCAAAAATACAAACATATATAAAACAAGTGCTTTTTGGTTTTTCAAATTGCGTATCGATAGAAATTGACATGCTTATGATAATCAGTGTAATTTGAGATTTAATCCGTTGCACCTGTTAGTAGAGTAATAACTTAAAATTATCAGCTTTAAGCTTAAAGGTATTAACACTTAGTTAATACCTTTATTTGGCAGTATTTCTAATTTAGAATATTTAAGAAGATAAACAGACAATATTTAAATTTAATTTTAAATAATTTATATATTTTTTAATCTATACATATTCGTTTGTTTTTTTTTATTTGTGTACCTATCTAAAATATATGTGTCTCTGGGCGGTAATGTCCAGGTGGTTTTGTCGGGACCCCTTGTGAAAATGATTCTGCTCGCACCATTTTATGAAATCGTAATCAGATCCAACCTGTTCTATAGATCTTAAAGGCCAGTTTTGTCAAAAGAAGATGAGAGCGTATTTTTGAAAGGAAGATATTGAGAAGGGGGTTCAGAGCAGCATGCGAAGATGGTATGCCATGAATCTAGAGCTGTCCATATATTTATATGAAGGAAACTCTGTAGGCACTAGGCCCCTTGTCCACCCCCGGAGGAGATGGGTGCATAACGTCAAGTGTGACCGACTAGTGAGAGAGAACCCGGGATAGAGATTCCTGGAGGACGGTTGTGCAATCGGCCATTGATCTGATAGAACGATGGATGAAGATAGAACATGGTGCCTCCGTTTAGCAGGACTCATGACTGGTAAAATGGTAGAAGAAAATGGAGACATTTTTAGTGGCACTTAACCCTCGCCCGATGACAAGTTTAATCAAGTTCATTTTAATTTTAAATTCCTGATTTTCATATGAGTACCTCTTTACATACCTAACTATTTAACATTGTTGTAGGCTCACTCCAAATGGAATGATAGACATTTCCGGAGAATAATAATTATTAAACTAATTCCAAACTTTGTGTGTGTATAGGTTAGGATCAAATGTTTAAATGACAGCATTTCCGATCTCTGAATACATTAATGAAATTTATCCCTGTCAGTTCAAACTGCTTACATAGGGTTCTGATTAAACTTGCGATAGATATTATTAGTTGCGAATTATTACCATTATTGTTCGCGAAACTTACATCATATTATGTTATAAACTAAGATAGACTAAATTAATGAAAAAAAAAATATCTTCGAATTGCCTCAGAAACATAAATACATAGGAATCATTGGAAAAATATATAGGTACACTAGATAAATCTACGACAAAGTGTGATTATTTTACGATTAAGCATCGATTCGATTATTGATGCAAATGTTTGTTACAAAATCCTTCAATCCTCCATCAATAATAATAAAACCAATCAAATTTTAATCAAGGTAAAAATATAATTGACTGTAGTCCATAGTTAGGGTTAGCCATTATTCAAAATAAAATATATATTAAGTTCTGTGATTTAAATGTAAATTTATAAAAAAAATCTAATAATTACTTAGGTAGGTACTTATTTTAACAAAGCTTTAGTATCCGCTTAAAGGGAGCTATGGTCCCTTCCAGTTTGATTTTCAAAATTCATATTTATTATTAGGTATATATTTTTTTTGCCATTTCGTCAGATGGCATATCATATACCCTTGTCTGCCTCCTTATTAATTGGTGTATGTTGTGGTTTTTCCGAGGTATGTCATTGGTAATCCAATTGCGAGGGCAATAATCATGTTCAATCAAATCGATTCAAATATTGATATTCCACTTAGGTGAGCCTGATCAATTCTCCCAATATTTATTGGATATTCAGAATAGAATCCAGCACAGTGTTTAAATTATTTATAAAACAATCTATAATTATTGCCGGTGTAAAGAGTAGCTTTAAGAAAATTCTATTTTTTTTAAATAAAAATATAAACAAATGCCTCGTCAGAATTTGGGCGGTGTCACTTTATTACTACCTTCTATTTGGTTTTACAAGATTCTACGATGTTATATTAGAATCTTTCGGGCCAAACTGTCTAGCCTTTCTCTGAAGCTACCATTCCTCAGTCGCTATACTACGAACTTTTGATGTTTCGTTTTAAGAAAAAAATCAAAAATATCCCGGCAATATTGAACGATATATATTTAGGTACGTATAGTGGTAAAAATACATAATACTTATTATGATATAAGCACCTACTATTTACATTATATATCTATACATACTTATGCAAATATCTAATTGAATTTTGAAAGGGCGTCTTCGCATAATTATTTTTGAGAAGTGGTAAATATAATTAAGTATACTTTGAATCTTATGTGTATAATGTATAATGTATTATGTCTTATGTTGATAATATTTCCATTTTTCAAATCGAATTCTAACTGTCATAATATATTAAAACATTTTTAAACATGTTCCATCCTAAATATATCATATATGGGCCTCCACAGAGTGTATGTAGTTGTAGATTGCATAATCAGATTTTAGTTTTTTTCGAGAAATTAATGTTAGCCACTTGTTCAACTTGTTAGGTCCATACGCTGGTTCCAAACACATATTGAAAAATAACATGTAAATTTTGGCCAGACCCGGGATTCGATCCGGCACCCACGACACCATAAGCTTGACGCATAACCGCTCGTCCGCTCGGCTATCATTTTGGTTACTAGTATTGACTCTCACCGGGGCATGAATTAATTGCCTTTCGATTATAAGTGGGTATCCTAAGATACAAGACAAATTTGAAGAGGTGAACCATCTTAACAGGCGATGGCGTCTCACGTGAGTTTGGCGAGGTGTAGTATGTCAGTCATATTATGCTGACCTGCCCTCATATAGGAGCAGTGTTGCCATCTTTTTCTATGCTGATTATAGTGCAAAGGCGTAAAAATTATAGTATTTCTGATAAATGTATAGTCCAGGAACATTTTTCGTCTTGAATCCTTTAAAACTATAGTATTTTGGTATATTTGGCGTACAATTATAGTATTTTACATTTTTCACGGAATTAAAATTATAGTATTGTACTATAATTATGGTACGGTTGGCATCACTGTATAGGAGTCATGTCATGAGACACTGACAATGCAATGTTATTTACGAATCTACTTCTGTGTATAACCTTTGTATTCACTTTTTAATGAATTATATTTTATAACATCATGTTATACAATGAAATTATTAATATAAACAGTGGCTATTGGTACTTTGATTTTAATTTACTTCCTCTGCGCACATATCTAGATAAATCATGTACGAATTGTTGCATAACTGACTTCCACAGGCGTTTCAGCTAGTCATAGTATATAATATAGAAAATAGATGATAGAGTAAACACATGTCTTACATATCTCTATGGGCCCGCTCAATGTCCCTTACCAAATATTATATTATATTTTATAGGAAAACACGCCTCTACTTAGATATGGGTAAGTAACTCCGTTTACTTCACGAGCAATGTTTTATATAAAATTCCCCATGACATGAGCATGGCGGTATTTGGGGCATCTCAGCTTTTTATGATAAACACTAAATGTTTCCTGTAAACGTATCGACCAGCGAAATTTACTGCTACCCTCGAGCATACGTTCACAACCTTTCGGATTTTTAATAAGTACTCATTGTGAAAAATTGTCTTATTGTTATGTTATGTGTAATGTGTCGGGTAACCTCCTTATCATAACTGTAAGTGTAGGCATATTTGAGTACCTTGGTATCAAAGTTGGACAAACGCCACCTCCCACTAAATTCATGTTTTAATTGATTATGGTACTGCAAGTGATGCTCTTTTCAAAAAATCTACCAAAAGTATCAAAAACGGTAGTTTTCATAGAGATTTTTGAGTTTAAAGTTGGTATGTTATATGAAAAACGGACACTTTTCACACATGTTTGTGAGTCTCCTGTAAAATTTTGTAAATGGCTTATGTCCCACTTTGATACCAAGGTACTCATTTTTCATGACGCTTATTGCATGATCTGGGAATAACCTGCCATTCACAAAAAAGCGTCCATCGTAGTCCGATGCATAAGGCACTGGCGTTTCATATCAGGTTTTCTGGTTCGATTCCGGGTGAGATGGCAATATATCTTTCTCAACTTTTTAAGCTTTTGTGTTTCTGTGATTGTTTCACTGTTACTACTACACTTCTGATATAGTGCATCATGATCTGCTATTGTGTTATAAAAAATACGATACATTATTCATGACAGGTCGAACCTCCATTGATTGACCATTGACCAATCAACCGTGCGAACATTGGGTTTGAAAATTTTGTGGCGTCAAATAGAAAGCGGGCGAATAATAAAATAACTAATATTTATAGGTATCTCAATATTTTTTGCTATTAAATAAAAACAATTTACAATTTTGTAAGACATACAAACGATTGACATGTGACTATACTAGACCATAATATCTACCATAACTAGATATAATATAGATAAGATATCTCATGAATAAAATATACACTTTGACATTTCGTATTTATGTTATTCTATTATCTAAGCTCATAAACATAATGACTATATTATTTTATTTAGGTACATATTTAATTGTTTATTATGAAGCAATTTTTAGTGCAGATCAATCAACTCTTGCTTTATTGTTACTGAGATGTTTCTAAAGTCGGGTACTCATAAGTGAGTCGTAACTGCACTTCCTTTAATCCTTAGCTTCTGAATTATGCTAAATGCATTCATTAAATCAGATTATATTTGCCAAAAGAAAACGTAAGGAAAACGTTTTTTACATTAAAAAAAAATGATGTAATCCGCACGTATTACGTTTGCAATCACTTCACCGTTACATTACCAAGGTTTTCGTCGAGAAATACCTTCTTTTTTATTACGAGTCACTGTTTTTATTGTCGATTAGCAAATTGAAACTCACGATCGTTTTTGAATAAAATTTACTCAGCAAATTATTTTTGTGGTATTATTGTACTGAAGATTTATTTGGTATTTAAATCGGATTTTATTGTTTTCTCGTGAGCAAAATGAGAATTTTTACACTTATAAACTCATGGCAATGAATTATTATCATGGATTATTTATTACACTTTATATTTTTTGTTATTTTATCTTTTTCTGTGGCCGATTTGTATTATCTACCCACAACTTAATTATTATGATAATATCGTTTATAACCTAAAGAGAGTGATAGACATTTTGCAACATTACACGCGGGCGGATTGGAATAAAAGTTTTATTGGATTCTAAATATTATATTTTACAATAACTAGGTACTACTGTTGCCAGCTGACACCTAAATCTTGTATTCAACAAAGTCATCAAGCAATCGAACATCTAAAGAGGGTTTTAAATCTCGCGCCAAAACACTAAGTATAAGTAGGTATATATAATTATGTAAGTCACCTATTTTAAACTTGTTTCTGGTTACTGACGACGGCCTCAAAAAATAATATTCCGTAATGTCGCCGAGGATAAAATGAGTGAAACACAAACGGCTTGCCAAAAATCCTATAAGTACAACATTTTGTCAGATATCTGAATTCACCAACCGAGAATCAAAATAAACGTCACATCTAAATGCAGTGTCAAAAATAAATAAAATTTATCCCGCATAGAAAACAAATATTTGACGCTCCGACACACGTCACTTTGCAGCGCGTCGACGCAGATCTTACTTGATTCCAAATGTATCCTATTTGAATTTATTTATCCAACTGAAAATTCTAATGGGATGATTTTGGAGTCAAGTAAGTCAGACCTGCGTTTATCCGCTGCAACTGTAATGCCATGTGTATGAGATGATGGGCCGTCCGTCAAGGAGACGCATCGCAAACTGCAGTGATTTTTTAAAAAAAATATACTTACTTAATCAGTACAGAATTTACCCTCAAAGAAGCTGGCGGAAGTAACAGTCTTGAACCCTTCTCTTAGTGCAGTGTCCTTACAACCGAAACATTGCCATGTGAAATAAAAGTAATATTAAATCAATATCTCGTAACCTCCGTGAGTGTATAAACCGTGGATTGTATATATGTTGGATAGAATAAAGCGAAAAAATACTAATTGAACATACATAATTTGAAAACACCTCAGATATACATATCTACTAGAAAAAATACGACGTTCGATGAGACTTAAACCCGTATTCAATGAAAGTCTTATCGGGCATCCTATTGCCTATTTCGGGTGTTCCTATTTGAGGTGTTTTCAAATTATGTATGTTCAATTTAAAGAATGTTACGTTCTCAATTCATGTGAATTATTCATTGAATAAAAGAAATAGTTCATTCGATTACTCAATGTTATAACATCAGACTCGGCGGCCGTCTTGCTGTTTCGTGGTTACGTTTTACCCTCATTACCCCGCGCATGTAAAGCCCAGGCCGACTGGCTTCTACATTTCCCACGAAGGAAGGGCCGACAGGCAAACGGAGGTGAAAAAACGAACAATGACGCCGTGTCATACGCAGTCCTAAAGAATAGCCGTTAAAACTAGCAACTAATGGCTTTTTTCTCGTTCTATGAATAATTATTTTTATCGGTGAACAAACCATCCTCGAGGACCTAAGTCGTGATTCACGACAGTTGTGAGCCATTCACTCAACCCTTTGAGTCGTGAACACTATGTGTATTTTCCAAATGCGGAAGTTTATTTGGCGACACAAAGCTACAGAAACGGAATTTCTGCCACTAAGCCTTCATATAATTGCTTCCATGTATATAATCGAACTGTGTAAAATAAAATTCATAAGTCAATATCCTAATGTAGGTACCAATCCATTTTTATTCGATTTTTAGGTTCATAAGCTTACTTAATCTTTTCCATAATTATTATAAGTAAACCAACCATATACGACTTTGTATTAATATGCGTTTAATTTCTTGGTATCAAGTTAACCTCAAGAGTTACAAAATCTCACAAAATTATTACTCATGAAATATTCCGTCTAATTTATATCCTCTCTTGCCATCACGCATGCTACTGAATGATAAAACCGCATCCCCCCAAACTTCTCAGCTCATGAGATTGTTCAGTTGTCGAAGTTGTGTTGCATAATAACTTGATACCGGTATATAACTCATCCCTACCCGCGCCCCTATAACATTCCTCGATACAAATAATACATTCGATACTTCTCAGTGCCCATGTCCGCTTTTGGCGCGCGAATGTATATTATGAAAGCGCGCGAGTATAATGTGAATGTGTGCGTACGTAGCTGATAGTGCGTGGGCCGCTGTGTTAACCTCCGACCCTCTGGAATATCCCTCCATTTGCAGGACCATACTGAGTTTAATAATTTATAACATCCGGTATAAATAGACGGTTCAATACTTCAATCTAAAATATTGTAACTTTTTAATAACCCTATATTAAATTTATTCTATTTGATATACAAAACAATCATCCGCGGAAATGAATCCTAGACCATTTCGCTGTCGAATGCTGAGCTAATGGATTTCTTCTGAAGGAAGATCCTGCGAACCATAGATAATACTATGTATATATACTAGTAATAATTGATGGAGTATGTACTACGAAGAAGCCTGCGCAATAACGAAAAGTACCTATACCATATACGTATAAAATGCGCCAACTTAGATGGGCCTGCAACCGATGAGCGATTACTTATTACCAATGACATTATTAATGGACAACGCATTCAATACAGTAGCTAGCAAGTAAATTCGCGCATAGCGATATTCGCACATGTATAGGTAGACGTCACGCAATTTCCATTATGCGATATCACGCATCGGGAATTTATAGCAATATCACCTTTATTGTAATGGCGTTAGAACAGTGTTTCTAGTGTCAATGTTCATTTGAGCGAACCCGTTCGAACCGAACCATTCGGCAGACCCGACAAAAAGCATCGGGAATTTATAGCAATATCACCTTTATTGTAATGGAGTTAGAACAGATTATGCCATTCGGCAGACCCGACAAAAAAGTGAGTGTCATTTTTTTTCCAGATGCTTCGTCCATATTAATGTCATTGCTTATTACAGAGAAATGATGTTTTATAGATTCCCATGAGAAATCCGTCAAACATATTGGAGAAAAAACATGTGGAAAGACTGAATTTTGTTGCAGAGACAATTGACGTTGGGGGAATCCAGAGTGTGGACCTAATAAGTTGAGCAAGTGGCTACTATCAATTTCTCGTAAAAACAAAAATCTATTACACAATATTAGTGATACATTATTAGGTTTTAATAAAAACTTATTTGTAAATGAGTTAATAAAATTGACCGCAAGGTTGTTAGATGCACATTTTTAAAAATTCAATGAAAATGAATCGTAAGCCGTCTCATTAGCAACAAAATACGAAGAGTGCTGTGAAGTCTGCCAATAAACTCCGTTTCGACTATCCAGGGGCGGCAACCCTTCTACTCCCTTCCTGTATAGGTATGATAGCACTATTAACACTAGAAAATCATAGGGCTTTTACGTGACACCGACAACCTATTAAAATCTTTGTACTTCGCAATATGCAATTTTGGAATCTTAGAAACAATGTTAATAATATATACCTATATAATATATTAAATTTGTCCTTCTCCGTTTGATGGTAGTTGGACACTGTGTCATATTATTCTATTTTTCCTTGGCATGTTTAAAACGACTTAAAATTATAATTTGTAATATCCGTGACAATAAATAAAAATAAAAAATCTCTTAAATCTATTTAATTTGAATTTATGACCGTGGCTATACCTATCTACATATTTCAAGGTTTTTTCGGGCATTATTAATACTAACTTCATGCCCTTTCAAGGGTGCGGCTAGGTACAATAAAACATTGTAGGCTCAGAGGTGCAAGGGCGGCTTGTTAACAGTGACGTATCAAGGGACAGATTCTGTTTGCCCAGCGACTTTTACGTGAGTTTCTGAAAAGCGGAATCTCACGGCAAACTTTACAAGATGGAGATATTCGAAAATGCTCCACGAAGTGTAATCTTCTTAACTTTATTTACATACGGTTCGATTCTGAGCGTCAATATTCCACATCCATATGCTATGCTGTCCATATCACATGGTGTAACCCCAGCATCATGTCAGGACGATATTGCGTCAAAAGGCATTTTGAAAGAGGTGCTTCATAATATGTTAGATAACTGGATAGCAGTGGCAAGATGTCCTGATAGATTGAGATTAAATACGGGTACCGAAATGAGATGGCAAAAATAATAGCAAATTCAAAAAATATAAGATATAAAACTGTTTTACATGATGAACAAAAATAACCAGCGTTTAATGTTAATGTATTAGTACGCATGCTTCATGACAATGCGATTTGGGGAATGCAAATGATGCAGTCATCCTTGACCGGAAAATTGAATGGGATGATATCACCGGGAATAGGCTCGCCATTTAGTCTGTCTTTATCTAAATGCGGCCAAGACCAACACCATGTGCAGCGCAGCATGCATTGGCGCTAAGACTTATCTGCAGGTTTATTGTCTGCTTGTTAAATTATTATTAATTGGCAAAAATTCAGTAGTTAAGTTCCACGGTTCCAAAGATAGACAGTCTTTAGATTGAACTTGGAATTCTCGTGGGCATGGCAGAAACTGCATTCAACCGACTTAAAATCATCCGAATATATATATTTTCAATTGCTTGCTGTTCAGCGTATGCTGTGGGGCATTGCATGTTTCGAAGCCTCAACGGCAACGACTAATGCTGTGCAAATTCATGTCTCCTCCAAATCATAGGGCCTATATGGGTATATTTGTACGACCGCGTTACAAACGCTCACGGATGTGAGTTCACGCGTCAGTTCTGAGTGACTTATATTGTGATCATCACGAAGAGGTGCTTTACGTTACTGGTGCTTACATGTGCTTCGGTTGGCGACTAAGAGTACAACACTCTGCACCCTTATGGCGTAGCGTCACTCACTGGCCTCACATGGTATAGTATAGTATACAGTGGCCCCATTGCCGGCTGTATTAGAATTGTTTGCAGCAATGCCTGTTTCAATGATAGCAAATAATCCTACTACAGTAACGACTGCAACACGATTTTATCGTGCCAATAGTGCTATTGTATACGTACTGATTTACCTATCAGATGCGCAGGGTTAAAGAAATCGAGTGTTTTTTGATCTAGTTGCATCTCTCATTGTAATATGGTTGTGTATAGCACGTGTCAATAATCATGCAAAGTTTTGTACGACAATAAATTCAGTATCAACTTGACGAAAAAATCCTGTTGGAGGCCTTTCCATTATATTTGAATTCCCCGATATCCATGTAACTAAATCAGAATAATTCTATTGGTGCTCTGAGATGGGGAAATAAACTCAATTTAAAAGTTTATTTAGCATAAATAAATTAAGTAGGTACCTACCTGATTCCGCGAAATGCGCTGAATTATTCAAATAAGATATTAAATCTACACTTAGTGCCCTGTTTACGTGCGCGACGGAAAAAAATGAATATTTTTTATCGAGTCTATCTCGAGAATTTTTGCTAAAAAATATTATTTTATGAAAATGTTAACAAAATAAATGAAAGTTAAAAAAACAAATCCAGCAAGTGTATTCAATTTTGTATTAGGTAAATAAATATATAAAGCGTTGTAATCCTCTTATTTTTATATTTTGTGTCCGAATCATAAAATCGTCTAAGCAGTAATTTTTTAACAATAAAAAATAAGTATCGAAACTATACACATCTTTTGCGTAGATAAGTGAATCTGTCAAAGTATTATATCGCGAAAGAAACTGCCTACCTAAAAATTCAAAGGGTATAATAAAATATAGGTAATTTTTTTATGGTTGTTAGATGTTTAGGTAAATTGAAAGTTTGTTATCGCATACTAGTTTTATTGTGTGCGGAGAATGAAAAATATTGTGCGGATAAATGTATTTATAATCTATCGTAAAACATAGTTGTTTTATTCTAAATCATCTCTCATCTTATTCTGTAAATCAACGAAATAATTTATTTGGACCATGTTTTCATGAACCTTGCTGTCGGTCGTTAAAAGCTTTTCCTCTATAAATCAACCATTCTAACTAATTTTACCTCATAAACGGAGCATATAGCCATCAATTGAGTAAATTATTTATCATCTTCGGGTCGATACACTGTGTGATAAAGGCTTCCCCAAACTCCTTTCATTCTGCGCACATCTATCGAAATCTTTGAGTTCGTTTAAACAACGGGTTTTATAGCGTCCCTGTAGTCGGTTAGCGCCCCTTGTGTACCACTGTTTGTTGGAATTTGTCCAGCGGTTGTCTATTCGCCAAGCGACGTGTTCAACCCATTGCCATTTCATCCCGTTAGATCAGCGTCGAATTTTTTTGAGTATGTAGATGTGTATTTCTTAGAAATGCCGCTGTTGAAATGAAAGGCTAAGAAGTTATTTTATTCATCCATATCGTCATTGTTACTAGTACTACTTTTAGTAATTGTATAAATTTATTTACACTCTCATTTTAGTCATTTTACATTATCACGTATGTACTTACATATGAATGCCACTACACTATTGATAATGTATGTAATGAAATTTAAAATATATGTTGCATAGTTACATTGTGAATGATGGCTTACAAATTAGAAGAGAATGAATATTTGCGACAACAGACAAATGAGTTTATTTTCGTGCAGTGACATCTATGTTTTTCGTTTACAACATGCCAGTAAAATGGGTTCAAAGCAGTATCATTTTGGTAATTTTCGAGTATCATTTTGGAAGCTTTTGGTGCTTCATATTTAATATAAATATGCTCCTAATATCTGATGTACGAATACATACACACATGGACGATATGGACTGAAGGCACTGGTAAAATAATAATATGTACATAATCACGTGGGTATGTAATATTTTTATGAATTTGACTGTAAAATTACATACATTAGAGTTGATTTTGTATTATTTTTCCCATTCCAATCAACATTTATAGTTATCGCAATACATTTAGAATCCTAACATATTTCCGATCAATTTCTAACATATGAAACCAATCCCGACTAACTTGTTGACGGGCTGACGTACTAAAGTGAGCCGACATGATTATGAAGCTACGTGAATAGAATTTCTCGCAAACTTGTGTTAATAAATTGACACGGCCCCTTCGACGAACAAGCTCCCACCCTTCCCTACCTCCGTATTCAGGGTGCCGAAATATCCCACTTCAATAATTTGTAAACCAATTTCTTGTGCCAATTAATACTCGGTCAAACTTTTGGTCGAACTCGACAGTGGTAGTTATTAACTAGTCGAATTTAATCAATGACAAAAGTGGGACAATAGTTTTATTGGAAGATGTACCTATAAATGAAAGTTATACGGAAGTCGAACTAATATTACCGCGAAAGTATTCAGTAGCTTTGTCCAAACTCAAATTAATTAGAATTCGCATGTTACTACTATAAATACAACATGCCTTGTCCCCTAGGTTTTGAGACATTTGGGACATGACAACCATTTGCATCGAAGACGGAAACAGCCTTCTGAGATTTGTAGTCAGTTAGCTGCAAAGCACGTGATTAGGTGAGCCTTTTGACACACGAGTCGTGTGCGCACTCAAAAATTGACATAAAAACGGAAAGGGTAATAAAAAAAAAAAAAATATTTTAAGAAATACTCATTTTTCTATTTGTTTTATTTGCGACTGCGTATAGAAATTCAAAGAGGTAACACGGTCTCTGTGTTGGGTTTTGGAGGAAATAGTTTCCATACTGAGAAACCTAGCTATATCAAATGGTGAATAGAGATAACCGCTTTGACTCCGAACTAGGGAATCCAATCCCGAGCCAAAATTCTGATCCCGGGATTTCGGGATTACAATTTAACAATCCCGGGATCCCGGGACTGGTCCCGGGATTGGCATTTTTTTCATTGTTAATATAAAAATTTTATATTTACAAATAACATTGAAAAAATCGGTCAAAAATAAATCTAGTATAATTTATACTATTTAAGACATTAATTGTTAATATTGTATACGTTCAATCTTGGAAATACACAAGTTTAATGGAGTAAATAATATTGTAATATAAATAATAATGTGCATTTAATAATCTGATAGTAAAGACTTAATGAATGGATTAGCGAGATTTAAAATAGTAAAGCAAATAATCATGGCGTACTTATGGCCTTTCCGCTTCATAAATCTAATTAGTCAGCCAAATATGAAACTGCCGTAAAACGTATGATATCATGGTGGAATTACTTTGTTAAACGTGCGAAGCATTGTTTTTTTCCAATCTTTCCATTTTTAATAATTTATGTGAAAAAATAAAATGAATCGGCAGCCTACACATGGGTATAAATCAAACTTCATTCAAACTCAGTTTATTTCTAATGTAGTTATTTTTTATTAAAAGTATTTTTTCTGTTACTTATATTTTCGCTTTTATTTTATTTTCCATAAAAATTGATAAAAAATCAATCCCGGGATTCATAGGTATCGAAAATAGCTCGGGATTCCGGGATCCCGGGATTGGAATCCCTACTCCGGACACCAGTCAATACTTGACTGGACATGGTGGCTTCGCTGGCAGGATTGTCTTGCTTGGTCTTGTTATCCGTTCAAAATGTTCATCTGACAGAGAAATACAGGATGCAGATCACATCCTCTGGCAATGTCTTAAATGTGTACGGAAAGGGAATAGCTACCTATTGAAGTCGGTTACACCAGCTATTGGGCTCATCGGACCGTCCGACCTGGTCACCACAAGGGCCAATTTTGTTGCATTTAGAAAATTTCGGCGTCATACTGCCAACGTGAATATCTCTTCACTTAGAATATCCGGTAAATTTGTATTAGGTTTTGTTTTTACTACAATTTTAATTTCGCCTACGTGCTCCTCTTTCCCATGGGTACCTACTCTTAACTTAAAGTTATGTAAATTCAAACAAATAACATTTGAGTGTATGGTGACCTCAGTCTTTGGTAACTGCTCCTGAGACAGTCCCGGTATAAAAAAATGATGATGATTTGCTGCAGATCAAACGTAAGGTCCCGTGATACGCTCGACTAAGACCGGTGTCTTGCAGGATGAATGTAGTTTGGTGGGACCATTAACTTCAATGAGATACCTAGCGTACAAATTTAGAAAATGTTTTGTATACATCTACCCAATATTTATAATATATACTTTTTGTAATTCATCATTAAATTTTAAACTATTTAAAATTTAATCAACGAAATTGTGAAAGTTCTAAAGCGCTTTTATTTTAAAATCAATTTTCATCAGTAGATAAAGATCAGGCGATCATTGTTTTGCTGTTCATTATCACTTCTAACAAGCATGATGTAGTACATTTTAATGTCAACCAACGATTTAGCCATATCTGTTTTATTATTCTTGAATATTTCGTGAGATTTGAGTAATTTACGTCGTTGGCTGCCAATTCTATATAAGCAATCAACCGCATCAACTAGGTGTAGGTATAAGTGTTTCTGTGTTTTTAGATTGTCAAATCGGCTGTGACATTTTTTCGTTACATATTAGACGGATTCACTCTATCGGCAAAAGTTTCACGTTAATAAAGTTAATTTTATTATTACAATAATAATATATTGCTACAAACTAGAGTAGATTCGTAAAATAAAACTTGTTTATTCTTTGATACAAAAAAAAATCCGGAAAAATCCCGTCCTGCATATTAATATGAAAGAGTTTTGACTTGTGAAAAGAAATGATTATTTCTATATTGACGGATACACTTGGCGGAACGTGACGGACAGCGAGCTTTTGATTACCCCAAGGAAATGAACTTCAGAATATATATAATATAATGTGATACATCTCTCGCCGATACAATGCATTATAATTCGATACGTTTCTTTTTATTCCGGTTTAGGTATAGGTATATTTTTGTAACTTTCACATATTCTTTGTAGGGACTTCATGACTTAAGACCGTGACCCAGATGATTTTGGCGTCGGGCTATCTTAAGACTCCACGGCTCAGCATCCAAGTGTCATTTGGTCCGTCCTCCCTTCCTCATCCACTTTAACTTTCAACATACTAATACCACCATACTATCTTCTCTGTGAGCTATACTATATGACCACAAACGTTGGAGTTCAGCGCAAATAACCGAGGAGAGCCTGCTTGAATCTGGCATTCGCTGATGAAAATTGGTTTGTCACTTCCATCGTACGTCTCTAGCATCTCTTTACAAATGCGTTTAACGTCTGTCTTTCCCTTGCCTAGTCCATGTTCAGAAATTATATAATATATAAATAGAAAAACAATATTGTTCTAACTACACCAATTTCATTCTGTTTTATGTTTTATTTCATACCATGTTACTTTTCTTACTTAATAAGCTAGCTCTTTAATGGTTTCATGAGAGCTGTTCTAGAAATTGAACGTTTATTTGGTGGTAATTTAATGTGTATTCAGTGTATTATAACAGCTTTAAAAATGATTTGTGCAATTTATCAATAAAAATATCAATTAATAAAATTTATCCTATCTACTTACTGTTGACGGAAGGCGATTGATTATACCAAATCATAAACAAATCGAAGCTGTCAGTAGGTCATCAAATTAAATAGCCATCTAATATTTAATATTTAAATATGCGAGATCCGATAGTCTTAATGATGCGATTGATTGACAAGTGATAGCTATCGAATCTGGTGGAATTCTGTGTTGATTTAGAAAATGTTGTTATTTAAATGTTATATTTGCTTCACACTTGGTTTTACAGTTAAACTTATTGTCTACCCCATTGTATTCCCAATCCCGTGTCCGTGGAAGCCATGGCGCACGCTGACCGATTTTTGTGCGCTCGCCACTTATTCGACAGTGACAGTAGTTTTTTAATTTCAATTTTATTTTGACGAGTTTCATGAATATTTATTTAAAACATATGTAATTCGAATTCATTTGTCTGCATAAGTCGACAAGTTTATGTTGTCTGGTTATTCTACTGGTTCTCACCACAATTTTACGAGTCAACAGATATAACAGACACAGCACGGTTAGTAGTTATGGTGAGAATGGTATTTAGTAACTTCACAATAAAAGAAGATCTGTTGCGAAAGGACGAACAAATGGTGAGAATATTTATAATGTATTCAGAATATATGCCAATTTGATAGATATGCCTTTGCACAAACTGTCTGCGATAACCACTGATGAGGCAGCAATGGTTGGTAAAATAAATGGATTTATTGCCCTCTGCAAGAAAGCTGTATCATTTTCAAACTTTATGTCCTACCTCTGTATTATTTATCAGGAAGTTTTGTGTGGCAAAATACTGCCCTTAGGGCACTTATGAAAATAGTTATAGGAAAAAATCATTTTTCGGTTCCACATATCATAAAATCAAAATGTAGATCTCGAATCGCCGATGAACATCTTTATGAATGTTTACTAATATAAATCCAATGACATGCAATGCCGAAGATCACACTGACTTTGAGATTGATTATAGTTCTTTAACATTTATTTTATATGTATGAGTCAACCGTGACGTGCGTTTTGCACGGTAATTTGTTAAATCTTATTGATTTATTCACACTAATGTTAAAGACAGCAAACAAAAAATGATCTATTGATTAAGTTAAAACCTTTTAATTCAATCATTGACTGCCTCGAGCTCTTGAGTATGATCCAGTTTCGAATAATTACAACTCGATATACGAAAAATTGTCATCCATTCACATTGATTTCTATAAATTAAACTGTTCATCTATATTATTTATCGTTCTATTAGTTTCAATATTGACATAACTACCTAATATTTAATACCTTCAATCAGACATTTAAGAATTACAGCAAATAAATGAACTTTAGGTGTTCTGTACCCAACTGCCGTTTAATACCCTGTATGAGGTAGTGTGTGTGTTTTTTAATGACCCATGAACTTGTATTGTGCTTATCAATTTTGACACAATATATTTATTTCAGAAATAAATAAAAATCATCCGTTTATTCATTCATATATTCATTCGCTCACTCATTCGTCACTCACTCACTCACTCACTCACTCACTCACTCACTCATTCACTCAACCACTCACTCACTCAATCAATCAATTCATTCATTGATCATTTATTTATTTATGAACGATAATGACAAATGTTTTTGTCAAAGGGGCAATAAAAATGAATTAACATTAATATCATATCACATTATTTTTAGACTTGACTGATTCCCAAAAATTAAATAATTTATAAAAACATATAATTATCGAATAGATTAAACGCACGATAGACAGCATCACGAAAAATCACAATATCTTTCCTGCGATAGTGTATTCTGATGGTATTCGATGGAGTGTTATAAATGCTTTTGGTAGAAACTTATTTAATATGAAATTGGTTCCCCTTGTTCCTGGGACATTGTTAAATTGCACACCCGATGGAATTATTGAAGAAATTAGCGTTTAATCAATTTCAATTCAACATCCCATTGTGGAAATCTGCTGTTACAACTTTGAACACGTCACATCGAGTTAACGAGTAATAGATATTGTACTTGCGCACTTATTCCCTTCTAATAGGAGCTGTACAACATCGGTTACATGTTCAGTGTTCAATGTTGCCCACTTGCTCAAAAGGGCTTTTCAAATTATACTTGTATGTTGTGAATACGTAATAATAATCTAATAAGTTCTCATTCTTGGTACGTGCGACTATTAATTATACTAATAACTTCACTAAAAATAGATTAATTGAATATTATGATTGATTTATTGTGAAATTCAGTAAGAGCTAATATAATTGATCTACATACGTAAGTACCCACCTAATGGATTAATAAACATATTGTTTGTTTTTTTTTTACAAAGTTCGACAAATATAGTAGCCGAGCGGTATCGTGGCGGTTTATTCAAATGTATTTATTTATTTATTAGAAGGTACGAGTCGCAGGTTCGAATCCTAGGTCATACAAGTTCATATGTTTTTTTTTCAATGTGTGTTTAGACTCCGACTATGGGCTTCATAATATATTGAACATGTTGCACACTTCACATATTGAACATGAACCATTTATCGTAAAGAAAATCTATTAAGTACGAAACTTCTTCGTGAGGCGGCCCAGATCCCACATCCATCGAATTTATCCACCTTAGTTCGATCCTGAGAGGATCATTTTTTTGTGATTTCACCGACGCTTTGATTGCGACTTTTAAGATTTAACCTGCTTGGCCATCGTGGGCGTTTTGGCGAATTGTAGAGTCAATTAAAATATATACATATAAATTTACACTGAAAAAATTACACAATTTAGTACTTAGCACTTTCTTGATAGGTACTTGTATACCTACATCATAATAGTTTAAAATTACGGAAGTAGGTAGGTACACATATAACTATTGTATTTACAACTTGTTTCAAATTTTGGCGCTTCTTGTAGTCTAATGGGTAAAGCACTAGATTATAATCTGCAAAATTTGATTCCCGGTGAAATGGCAATACATTTATGTGATTTTTTTAATGCTTGGGTTTTTCGTGTTTCTGTGATTGTTTCCTTTTTAATATTACACTGCTACTACAACACTGTAGTTTGACCTCATGGCCTGTTGTAACGTTAAAAACAAAATAAAACGGGTTAAGGGTTTTAAGAAGTTTATAAGGACTCATTGTATATAGTTTTTGTACATAACTATCTATACTTATATTTAATGATTTATTAAAGAGTCTAATTTTTGTGGAATATTAAATTTTATTATATTTATATTTGCAGCAGATATAAAATACGTTAAGATTTGAAAACCCCTTCGCATAGCAGTCATTAGCCAAGACGTATCCACCCCTTATGAGTAAAGAGTAAGGAGGGGCAAGTGAGACAAAACGTCTCAAATATAATATCACATGAAACAAATATTTCATTTTCATCCTCCATCCATCACGTCACGGTCCATATTGCTCCCATTCACCGGATCGTGCGCCAATAGGAATATTAATGTAAAATATAGCATCACCAACGAGAGTTTAAGTCTTAAGGCAAAGCTTCACCTTCATAAAACTTTTGAAATGTATGCGTACATACGAATACTTTTTGCCAGCTAATGTCGAGGTATATTGGAATATTGAGGCGATGTCGAGGATAAAAAGGCCAAATAACGAAGTAAATACTAAAAAGTTATCATCCTGGGAGATAATCTTCTAAATATTACCCAAAGTCAGAGTTCCGGTAACCGAGCCCCTATAAAAAATTCGCCCTGTCTCAAGAATCTCAGAGACTAGTTTAATATCAGTACTGTTTAGGAGATCGACAGATAAGGAAAATATGGCCTTAAATTTATGTCATATTTTACTCTAAATCAGGGGTAGTCAACCTGTTTATACCTACCGCCTACGCTTGTATCTCTGTTAGTAGTAAAATTTTCTAACCGCCCACCGGTTCCACAGTAATGATGATTTATAAAGAAAATAATCATAATGAAAATTTTCTTAAAACCCTTACCGTCCACCATGAAAACTGGAACGCCCACTAGTGGGCGGTAGGGACCAGTTTGACTACCCTACTAATCTACTAACGTCTGATAACGGATATGACACAGAAAGAAGAAGTGTCAACGCATAGTGTACACATTTTTTTAAAGAAACATGAAGAAATTTTAAATGCTACGTAAAATATCAACAATCATCATCTTCTTTAACTGAACTTTCCGACCAAGGCTTTCAATTCCAAAATGTCACGATACTTCGAATAAGTATTCACCCCACAGGCCTAACCTAAAAATCAATCAAATCAGAAGAAAATTATTATATAAAATGATTTTTTTACCACGATAGTGGAAGTCGAGGGTTCCTGGATAAATTTTGAAGTGGCACAATATCTCAAAAATAACGTTTTAGGAACTTGTGTATATTTTTACACAACAGTGCACAATTATTTTGTTACGGCGTGTTATCTTGAAAACATTAAATTATTTCTATACATAACTGTAAAGAAGTGATTTTAGTATCTCTTTAAAATTAGGACCCTTAGAGGAATGGAATCAGGAGGTGCTTTATTTAAAAATACTCATTTTTTTGTAAAAAAAATGCACGCGGTGGAGTGAATCCTGCTGATGTGTAATGCAGAAACGAAAAACGAACAATTTTCTTGAATGCTGACGAAAAGATCCGACAACTCAACTACCATATTTTGAAAATACCACATAATTAATAGTATTAGTTAGGTGTTCTCTGGAGAATACTGTCAGAAATTTCCGACAAAATACATGTCGCGCTCATACGTCAGTAAAACTATATTTCGCCATGCGAAATATAGTTTATAGATATAGATACCATGCGAATAATATTGAGTTCTACCGACTCAATTATAGAGGAATCAGTCGCACAATGATCTACAAACTATTGGAAAATAACACGTGCAACTGTACCTCCTAAGAATAAGAGACATCCTAAAAATGGTAAAGTGGCATATCTGAGAATGAAAAAAATACATTTTTTCAGGTGTGTTCGCCACACATAAGTACCTACTTTATGTCACCATTTCATTTGGTTTACTTATTATAGGTATCCTAAAAAATTGAAAGATTATTATAAGATTCTCGTATGTCAATGATTTAAATTGATTAACATTTATTTTTTCAAAATACACGTGGTTTAGGAAGAACGCCTCGATATTGCTTCGATAATCGTTATTTTTAGCGATTAAAACTAACTTTTATTATTATTTTTATATTAACATACCTACTGATCCATTTTAAAGTTTATATGTATATATTTTTGTAGAGATTTGAAAAATATATATTGTTCATCATCTATGAATATTATATTATTTTCTAAAATCATTTTTTATTAAAGTATTGTAGGTAGAGGTTGCATATCCTTAACTTATCGTTTGGTTTATACAGATATAAACTGATCCAATAAATACAGCGCTAGCTTTTTGTGCCTTTACTTTTTGATCATATAAAATACTATAATAAACACCATTTTCAGCAAATATTTCAAAGTAAAATATACATTTTTTCTGTCAATTTTCTTTTCGGCGATTCTTTCTTTATCGCAATTTTAGATATTACCCAAATCCAACCGTTTACATTTTTTGAACGTGTAAGTTAACTATTTTTGTATGTATTTGTCTACCCGATGCCATGGGTGTCCAATCTTATATACTTACTTACAATTTTACCCCTGTCGTACACTGTGACTAACTGACTGCAATGATTTCGTTTTCAATCTCAATATTTGCTGTCGGTTTCGAAAATAGATTACATATCAGTTGAATGTCTCTTGCATCGATGACTTTTTCGTGTAAGAATTATGATAAAGAACATTTTTAAAATTTATACTATGAATGATCTATCCATTACTAAACAGTCATTATCTCATATTATGTGTAATGAATGTTTGCGTATTGAAGTAGCGTTGATCGTAATGTAACGCCGTGTCATTTATATTTATTGTAATTATGAATAAATAAAAAAAAAATAGCATTAAAAATATGAACAGAAACCAATATTTTGACCCAATTTCTAATGTATTGTTAGAAATAAAGCCACAAATCAATCTATATTGGTTTGATCTAGGTACTTTTCGTAGACGTTGATTCTATTAATATATTTAAATACATGTATTATGCTACGTACGCGTGCGTGCTACCTGTGCTCCTGTATGGCTGTGATACATGGCATCTTACTAAGCTTCAAGAGTCTCGGCTTTTGAGCTTTGAGAATCGATGTCTCCGCCGAATCTTAGGGGAACATTGGTACGACCGCGTTACAAACACCCGAGTTCATGAGCAGACGCAACAGCCTTCGGTGATTGAAGTTATCATGAAGAGACGCTTTACGTGGCTAGGACACGTATTCCGGATGCCGCTAAAGAGCGCGACACTTCATACCCTTGTGGCACAGCCTCAAGGGTTCCGTCGCCGTGGCTGGCCCTCCCTCACCCTGCAGCGGTGCTACAAGAGCGACCTACGTGCTGCAGGTCTGACATGGCGGGAGGCGCAAGAGTTGGCGATGGACCGAGGGGAGTAGCGCCAACTTGTGCTTGCCCTATGCCCCAATGTTGGGACGTGACAGGTTGGAAGAAGAAGAAGAAGAATTATGCTACCCGCAATTCCATTCTACCGTACGAGTAACTGTAGGTATACCAAATTTTCAAATATTTTAATGAAACTTTCAAAATAAAATAACCCAGAACAAATATATATTACCTATAAACAAGTAAGAACCGGAGCTCAACTAAAATAAGTATAATGCCACTAAAACAAGGAAACAACAGCGGAAGTTGTAAAATTCGATGACAATCAGTACAGAAAAGGTGAAAAGATAATGACCATATTCACATATTACCTATACTAAGCGGATAATGTTGTACGTCAACATGAAGTGATGGTTATATTTTCATTATTTTTATGAAGGGTGGTTGTTAGCCATTTGATTATCGAGTCCCATGAATTAAATAGAAAATGACAAACAGCACGTATTTTTGCCAGAAGTGGTGCCGAATCCGCCACTCACAGCTTTAGAGACGGGCGCTCTATCAACTACGCCACATTGAGTGCGTTATAGAAGAATAAAATAATAATTGTACATTTTATAAAGCCATATTCACTACTCTCTAATTTATCTTGACGCACAGCGCACAGAAGCAATCAACACCCCCTAACAATCCAGTCGAGAAACTCGCAAAGTACTCCCCAACGTATTAACAAAAATACTGCTCCGCGAATGGATACCCCTGTTGTAATAAAAACATAATTTCTCAAGAAACATACAAAGAAAACTTCTTTCTACTTTACTCGGATAGTGAGTGGTTCTTGGAAAATTTAAGACAAAATGGTAATCTCAGTCATACTACTAGTTATGAAGTAATTTTGCTTGCAATGATATACATATTTCTCAGTATTTTTCCTTGGAAATATTCACTGCCTTGATAAATTTTGAATTACTTATACTACTGATTGATAGTAGGTAGGTATATGATTTAATTTATATTAAATTTATCTAGATTTTCTAATTGAGTTTCTAATTGAAATGGGTAAGTATTTTTTTTCCTTTTATTTTGTTAACTGTCAATGCATGGTGGAACTATATTGTATTGTTGTTTAATTTAATAATACGCAATTTATTTTTGTAGTTCTTATTCCACTTTTAGTCAATTAATTAGGACCGGTTTCGTCCGCCTCAGAGGGATATTTTCAACTAAATAAAATGAAAATGTAAATGTCCCTCTGAGGCGGACGAAACCGGTTAAACAACAATATGGGTATAATTTTAATTGGAGCATTCTGATGTGAAAGTGATTTTTATAAAATGATTTTTGTGTAACATGTTAAAGCTATATTTATTCCATCAAATCTGGAAGTTTAAAATTTAATTGTTATAAGTTATAAGATGTGTTATGTCTCACTGAATTGAAAAGAATTAAATCAAGATTAAGATACCTACCAACTTTTTACATATAAAATAATTATTAAACACATCGTAAATGCGTTCAGTAGTCATCGCTCTGAGAATGAAGAGGCGACGTTGGACCTGGCTCGGCCACGTGCTGGAGACGCCAGAAGAGAATTTCAACGTAGCTTACTTGTTTTTCAAGCCAACCGGATTCCGGCGACCTAGCCATGATCTGGAATGACGCAAGAAAACGAAGAAGAAGTAGAAGAAGGATTCATGGAGGCTCATGCCGTATCCATATGCTCCAGCCAAAGGGGTGGACATATCCGAAAAATAAGAAATGCATCATAATCAGAGGTCATAGCATTTTTTTTATTCGTTACACCAATGTCAACTAAGTAAGGTTGTTGCAGTTTTGATTAAATATCATTTCAATGGCATCACTAATAAACAAATTAGTTTTTTTAGAACATTGACTGCGTAGGTACGTAGGTTTGGAGCAATGAACTGTCCATAAATATGATCACAGTGTATATAATTTCAAGTCACTGGCTATTCTGAACTTGGGCAAAAAAATCGTTGATAGTTTAAATACAGACAATCAAATATATATTCATGTCATACATAGATAGATTTAATATAACATAATATATAGAGCCCAAGTAAAGTTAATAATATAAAGTAGGTAAGTAAAAATATTCTGACCTTAGTGAGAGGTATTTTTATATGTATATTCATTGCGAGTAGCAATATCGTGGTATAAACCAACCCCATAGCGATATTTCGGAGTAGCTTTATTAGACCCATTCATACATCCGATATCATTTCAAGCGCCATCGTTCAAGCCGTCAAATCCGATCTGAAAAATATGTTCGCTAAATGACCGTATAACACGGAAGTATTCAACCCAACATTCTAGAATCTAGACGACGACGGAGCAAACTCATAAACGATGTCGTTGCGTAATGTATCTTCTTTTTATTATTTGCTGTAAGGAAAAATATTTCAGTTTTAACCATTTCTTAGTAGCACACTGCAAGCAAATTGCGTCACATTGCCTGAAATTCATTTGTAAAAGTAAAATAATGGTAGTATGTAAGTCCCCATTTTATAACACAGAGGTTATAAATATAATTTCATAATGAATTATGAAGTTCTTCATAGATAGCCGCGTACTGACTGAGCGAGCAGCCTCGCGAGGCTGCCTCGGGAATTTTCTTCGCAAAAAAAGCGAGGTAGCTCGCAACAAAATTAATGTTACTGCGAGGCAGCCACGCGCAGCATCTTTGAGCATCGACAAACCGATACCGATTGAATCGGCCGCGGTAACGTTCGGGCGAGGCGGCTCGTGCGTTTGCCTCGGGCGATTCGCGTACTGACTGACTGAGCATTTGCCTCGCGAGGTTTTTACGTATTTAATCTATGGCGAGGCTGCTCGCTCAGTCAGTATGGGGCTAATGATTTGCATTACACTCCGTGCGGTATTGCAAGGCATCATATGAAATGTACGGCTGAATACCATAGGCTTAGACGGAATTATGTCATTGTGTTTATCTGTTACCAATTACCGCTCCCGTGAATTATTTTTTAATTGTTAAACGATGACAAGTTATGAAACTATACAAAATAAATTCAATAACTATAAATTCACAATTAATATTTAATTAAAATAATTTAATTTTTGCGCAATCGGTGAATATAAGTGATTTTTTAGACCCGTGTTTTTTTCCGACATGGTAACACTGGCTCTCTAGTCCGCCATTTCTCACTAAACGTCAGATTGTTTACAAAATTTACTTTACAGGTTATGCCATGATGAAAAATCATCCGATTCCGATTCCGATTCGTCTGTATAATCTAAAAGATGCATTACATAGTATTAATAATAATGTATTATATATAATGATCATTTTGGTGTGTAGCTACTTATATATTTTAAATATCAATTGGAATCGTGTTAACTGAATATGAATAATAATAGTTATTTCATAATTATTATTTACATGCGAAAAAATCTCCATTTTAGTTCCTAACTTATGCAGTACCCACGGCTGTCGATGTGCGATGGGTTCAATACTATTCAGCCGACGACACCAGTCCTGTTCAAATAAGTAGTATATATTAAAAATGTAGCTATGCAAGCACATAGTATCTTCTAAATGGAATCTTGTTTATAGTACATCCCTAATCTAGATACAAGTCAATTGTATCATCTCAGTTCATCTGGTCGGGCTTAGAAAAGTTGGATCGTTCAATGTAATATAGACAAAAGGGGAAAATTCGTCAGACGCCCGTTGATTTTATTGACCGTGTCAGCAGAACGTGACTATAGCCTGCGTCGATTGCGGTGTCGGTAGCGTCGCGACGAGCCTGACTTTACAATTGTGCCTACTTGATAATACAACTCTCATAATACAATAGCTTAATTGCTAGATGGACGATCGTGGATTACACTGGACATATATTTTACACGTAGATCTAGTTCACGATTTTACGGTTTATTTGGTAACGATTTATTAATAATTACTATACTATGTAAGAATTTTATTTTAATATCAACATTGTGTCAAACTTAATGCAGTCGTATGTATTGCATTTTTTTAGACAAATACTATAAATGTTTTTTAACATTTCAATTTTACACCTTCTCTGATTTTTTGACCTGTAACCTTTTACTGAAAATGTTAACAATACAATTCAAAATAGCGAATACAATGGTCGAAATATTTAGTTTTCTTTGGAGTAAAAAAAATAATCAAAGATATACGTTAAAAAGTACAGCACCGGTTTATATTCCTTTTTATTGGGAAACAGACTCTAAAAATTATCTACGGAAGCTTTATAGCAATCAGTAAAATAGAATATAGCTACGTATGTTATCCATAGATAATAAATTATGAAAGTTAACTTTTATTAATTAATCCGGTAGTTACTCATAAATTGTACTCAAAAGATGTTAGTCCAGGTTGTGATAGACGTAGGTTCAAGTTCCATGATGCATTATTTTTTTTATATTCATTGAAGTAAGTATATTTATTAAATCTTATGTATTATTCAGTCAGCGAAAAAAAATCAAATAAATATTAACAAAGTGTCTAATGCAGGTTATGGGCTGTATAATTTTGTCAAAAAATTCGATAAGAAAGAGAGCGGACCAAGTAGCTTCTGATCATATTTAACGTGATTATACGACTTTGGACAAGGCTCGGCAACGTGTTAGGAATGTTTTAAGATAGTCTCAACATAACCCGCATGTTCTTCAAGCCAATCGGAATCTGACATCTTAGAAAACCGCAAAGTATTGTCAAAATAGCATGATCCGGGATGATGCAGCAAGAAGACTGGCGAGCGACTGGGATTCTTGGAGGCACCATATGGTGTCCATTTGTTCCAGCTAAACGTTTGGCACCGATTCTTTGTTATTTTTCGATAGTTATGTACTTATATAATCATCATCATCATCAGCCTGAATCTATCCACTGTTGGATGAAGGCCTCTTCAAGCTGCTTCCACTTCTCTCGGTCATGTGCATTGCGTTGCCATGTACTTCCGCAGAAATTTATCATCTCATCGATCCAGCGGCCTCAAGGTCTACCTTGCGGACGTTTTGTACTTCTTGGATACCACTGGATGACTAGATTTGTCCAACGATTGTCTCTTCTTCGAGCTATGTGTCCAGCATATCTCCATTTAAGGTTTTTAATAAACTCTATTACATCGCAAACCCTTGTCTGCTTCCTTATCCACCCATTCATCTTTTTGTCCTTTCGCGTTATGCCCAGCATGCACCTCTCCATACCACGTTGTGCTACTCTAATTTTCTGGATCTCTTTTTTACTTAGGGTCCATGTTTCACATGCATATCTGATCACGGGAAGCACACACTGGTTGAACACTTTGCGCTTTAGGCACAGTGGAAGGTCCCTTTTGAAGACATTATTCAGGCGGCCAAAAGCACCCCAGCTTAGCTTTACTCTGCGAACAATTTCATCAAATATACATCCATCTATAGACACTTGTTGTCCCAGATACATGCAGCTTTTCACCTGTGCCATTGACGAGGATCTCTTTTTGGCCTGCAGATGAGTCATCTGCGCTTTGCCGATGACATAATAATTTTCTCGCAAGACTCAGGAGACCTCCAAAGCAGAATGCAGGAACTCGCTGAAGTAAGCATCAAAGTAGGTTTGAAAATAAATGTAACAAAGACGAAAGTCATGTTCACTTATATAATAATCTGACTTAAATAGCAGGAGAGATATGTGTTGAGTTGAGATAAATACAAAATGAAAGACAAAGCACTGTTCTTAGATTATGAAATGCAATTTAGAATTAAGATTTTACATATTCTTCAATAAGAGGTCCGGTTCATGATGGCTTACGATTGAAAGAGAACGAATAGTTTTCAGTAACAGAAAAACAGTGGTACATCTATGTTTCTCGTGTGTAACCAACCTACCGCTTCAGATAATAATACATCATCATCAGCCTAAATCTATCCACTTCTGGGTGAAGGCCTATTAAAGCTGATTCCACTTATATTGGTCATGTGCGTCGCGTTGTCACGTACTTCCGCAGAACTTAACCATTTCATCGATCCAGTAGCATCTCGGTCTACATTGCGGACGTTTTGTACCTCTTGGGTACCACTGGACGACTTCATTTGTCCAGCGATTGCCCCTTCTTCGTGCTATGTGTCCAGCCCATGTCCATTTAAGATTTTTAGCGAACTCTATTACATCGCAAACCCTTATCTGTTTCCTTATCCAATCATTCCGCTCTTTGTCCTTCCGCGTTATGTCTAGCATGCATCTCTCCATACCACGCTGTGCTTCTCAGTTTCTTGATATAGCAGAACATATATTGATAAAAAAAACATCAAATGTAACTATCAAATACAATTTAATAATATGTCGCGTGACTGTGTAATAATCAACTTTACTTATCATAGTGTGTTCGGAAACTTACTTGTTCGACAATTCAATGGAAAAACCCTAACATGTTTTGTGATTGAGGTAGTACGGAAAACCGAAATGGAATGGCAAATAACACCCACAATAACAGGCACAACAGAGGTTCGATAATATCGATATATCTTTCGATACTTTGGAATCAATACTTTTTTTCAATTTATTTTTAGTCATAATCTCCTTATTACCCGTAAAGTTGTTACTACATTATTATGAGTCAAAACACGTTTTTTAAAGTATTAAAGTATCGTATGTAGTCGTATCTCTTACCCTCACCCTGCAATGGTGCTATACGAGCAATCTACGACCTGCAGGGCTAACATGACAAAAGGCGCGGGACGTAGTGTCGTACCGAAGGAAATGTCGCGACTCTATGCTCGATTTATGGTCCCAAGCAGAAGCGTAATAAGGCGAAATATACGATAATACCAATCTTCATAATATTTGAAGCCAATAATTATAGTCGTCATTGAATTATGTTGTTGGTACATCTTTACCGTATCGGGGTTTCAATAGCTATAGTATAATAGTGTATATTTTAAAAGTCAGCAAAGGCAGCACCATTTCTCTCAGATTGTTGTAAGAACTGGTTGAAATAGCATATTAGTGGGCATGCCTAACATTAATATTGCTTTGCATATCACCGCATTTTCAAGAAACTTTGTCATCAGATAACCTCCATTTCATCATATTGTTGCAGCTGCGCTTTAGTAGGTGCTCGAATCTGGCTATAGGCGGGAGATGTTCTGATGGCTTTACCCGTTCTTCGAGATCCTCAGATGCCAAATTCGCTTCCTATATGAACAATCAATCGGTCCTTTTCACTAAAAATCACTCTTTCATTATATGCATTGCTTATTTCGGATTATTATTTTTTTTTTATATATTTCATTATATTTTTGTTTTGTTCATAGTGTCAATATGATGCAATTTGATCGTAATTTTTTCATGATGTAATTTTTCTTATAGTCTCATATTTCAGCGAGACCGCATGACTATGAATCGTGTGAGTTCTCCATGCGGGCTGTATGGCCCAAAAATAAGAAAATCTGGTGGAGGAAACTATTTCTCGAATCTGGAGTGATCTCGATGATGAAATCGGTTATTTGTTTGGCCATCAACGGAAGTCTTAGCATTCGCCTACAGCACCATGTTTTAAATACTTTTAGTTTCTGTATTTTACTATACACGTGCCTTTACTATATTCTACAAATTGAGAAGACAAGAGATCTCATTAGACGAATTTTGGTAAGTTCGGTAATGCCTTCCAGATGGTTACAGTTTCGAGATAGCATTCGAATTTTTTGCAATACCGATACCAGTATCGATTTATTTATTTCTGTACTCCGCATCCTTACTGACAAATAAATTTTCTTTTCGAATCGGCAATCGAAAAAAACACAATCGTCGGTCGCCGAGAAATAAAGAATAGAATGTTGAAAGACGAAATTCGTCGCGAAATAGTTTTCGGTCGAATATTGGGAAAATATTGCGGCTCTGATTGGGTAAAAACCTTAACAAAAAACTCGAATAGCTTAATATATCTTTTGCCTCATTGCCTAACCGAATATACGTATATTCAGCGTATGCTATTTCACTGGGAGACCTAATAGTTTATTTTTTTATATATGTTGCGCACTTTTTGAAATACGGAAAGAT
Source organism: Rhyacophila brunnea (assembly GCF_057557595.1). Taxonomy (NCBI): domain Eukaryota; kingdom Metazoa; phylum Arthropoda; class Insecta; order Trichoptera; family Rhyacophilidae; genus Rhyacophila; species Rhyacophila brunnea. Next base: position 40,315,054 of record NW_028232752.1, read on the forward strand.
GTATATATATTTTAACAATTTATTTCATGATGATTTGGCAGGTAGGTAAAGTTTTTGAGATATACAAACTTTTCTGGTTTAGTACAATTCTTTATTTTTTATATTATTTATCACTTTTAATTTATCATTATGAGTAATTTATTACTATCACCAATTAGGGTATCATGCGCTGGGTAAGCAAATTAATTACGCTTGAATGAAATAGTTTCGTCGAGATTAAATATGTTAAACTGATAAATCTTAAAAAGACGAAAGAAATTCTTCGTAAAGCAGTCTTCTTCATTTTTATTATCCCATGTCCGCTTCTTATTTGGATCACATGGACCAGCTCATACTATCATCACATAGATTCGGAGTAGGTACATAACACTATTGCAAGTACTTTCATTTTTCAGTCATTTTATAGATTTATTATTTTTCAAAGCGAATCTCTCGTTCATTCGCTCAGCTCAAAAAGTTATAAATCAATTCATATTTCAAACCCAATTTATTGAATGCAGAAATGAACGACCTCGTCGATGGTCGCCACCACTTACGCACGTGCGGTCACGCGTGGAAAGCGAATCCATAATTCTTTTATACTACTTGTTGTATTAAAAAAGCTCTGCGCTCGATAAAGGTTAAGTGTTCGCTGAAGGGTCCTTTGCCACTGGGTCAAGCTATAGCGGAGCTTTGATAAGCTCTCTCGACGGACTATGGAGACGGTTTCAAATATGAATTCCGGTCACTCAAGCAATAAATTGTTTCAATGTATATTAGTCGCATTTTTTTATATTTCGTATTTATTTAAGTGTTGCACTTTTGTAGATGAAATTGCAATGAACTGGAAATGTTGCTCGTTAAGTAGACAACCACTAGACAAATGCCGTCATACAGTTGTACCCAAGGGGCGTTAAACGACCATAAAAACGCACTAAAACCTGCTGGATAGACAAACTCATAAAGTTCGGAGGATGTATGTGGTAGCAAAGAAATAGGGTCTGATAAAACTGAAAGGAGCTAAGTGAGGCGTCCATCCAGCAGTGGATCGACCCCGACTGATAATGATAAAGATGAAGTAATGGAGAGTTGTTTTGCTTTTGACCTACTCACTTTTACTTTATACTATATAATATGTAGGTACAACCAACAAGTTTTACGAAACTTTTTTATCCACACGAATCTTGATTTTGCTTATTTTTAATATGTATGCATTTATAAAACTTTATCTGTTTGTTTTCCTCACCAAAATATGAATATAATTTAAATTGATTTGCAAAATACGTAGCTATTTTAGCTTAAATTTAGTGGTCGTAATTTTTGAATAGAATAGAATTCATATATATCATAGAATTGTTCTGTTTCAATCAATGAAAAGGTGGTACTTATGTGATACTATTTTTCTCTACAAAAGAATCCGTCCGTGAATTGGAATGTACGTTCGGTACGTTCGTATAAAAGGAGTTTTATATTGAGGCAATAGCAAAATCATTCACGTGAGATTTTTTTATGAGAGGAAACACAGTTGTACACTGTACGAGCTTTTCACTACAATACTAAAAAGCTCCGCGAATTAAATGCGTAAAAAATAACAAAAGTTAGTGTTCATTTTATTTTTGATTGCTTCTCGCTCTGAAGTGAAAGTTTGATGAAATAAAGTTCAATTTATTTGATCTCCCACTTCAATTATTTCTGACAGGCAGTTGATCGAATTTATAATAGCACTGAATTAACTATTTTTTTCGGTTTGTTTTCTGGAATGGTGTAAAGCGTATGTAATTGATATAATATTGTTATTATACAGATTATATATACAGTAATCAAGACTTTGCTGAAGTCAAATTGTTTTTGTATGTATTTCAATATATTTTATATTTTACTCCTATACTATATTCTTCTTGGTCGTTCCCTAATGTCTGAGGATCGTGATCAACTTGAAATTCTGTCATCTTCTGAGTGACGTAGACTATATATTTCCAATTTCAATAACTAGCTATAGACTACAACTTCATCCGCGTGATAGGTACATAGAAATAAAAAGTAGGCAGCTAGATAAAATAGCCTGATTCGATTCGATTTTTTTCAAATCAATTAAATATATAATGGTTGGATCTAGGCACGCTCTTTTCTACCCTTTACCTGATAAATTTACTGCAGCTATCTGACCAGTCAACTTACTTGTAAACAATTGTTTCAATTTGCGTTATTGTCGAGAAGTTTTTTCTTGTAACTTCCGAACCTTTTTAGATACCAAACATGAAAGTCTACTAAATTGGTACTTACCAGCAATAAGTTTATCAATATTAATCCAGTTTTTATTTTCTAGTTTACCAATACAGTTTCGGGTTATAAAAAAACAGACTAAATTTAACAAAATCATGATGAGATCTCATAGACATGGTCGAAAACGCTGATCAAATGGCAAAATTTTCAAAATCACTTTATGAGAAAAATCACAATTAGATTTTATTATCAGTGTAGGTACCTAGATAATTGTTAAATCTTCTGTTCCACGTCGGTAAAAATCAATATCTAATACTATTTATCCCCGATATCATACAGACCACCCTCCCCAACATTTTACATTTACACTAAATGATGTATAAATACAGAGTTATGTAATTGTTTACATTCATAGCTTTACGCAACAGTCAGTGAAAACAACATAATCATGTCATTGGTGTATTGATATATTTTTTTATTCTCATAACGTTCTACCATTACTTCGTATCCTATGGCAACCACTAGTACGACATCCATAACTCTGGCGACCTTACTGCGCGTAGGTCGTTATTGTAGCATCTCTAAAATATAAATTAGAGTCCACAATAACGATGGGAAATCTGATGCAAACAAATCCAGCTGTATCCAAAGATGATATTATGGAAGTGAAGCTTGGAAAGGTGTTAGTAAGAATGATAAATTATTTTCGCTTGTATGGACGTCAAATATGTACTGATACTTTTTGACCGATTCACCGATACTTTTCAATACGATACTATTTTTAACATTTATCGTCTGTTGCCATTTTTATTCTTGTGAAAATTAAAAAAAAAACATAGATATTTTTTTTTGTTCAGAGGATTAAAGCTTCTCGCTTGTAAGGATTATTCTATACCTTTACTTGCAAGTCTCGCTACTGTCTTTCGATAAAATACCGATACTAGGTATATACAATATCTAAACGTAAAGAAATTCACTTTTGTAGCAGGCCTCACACTTGTGTTCTGAGAGTAATTTCTGAGAGCAACAATGAAACAAAAACGTCTTGAATTGGTGTTATAAACCTAAAAGATTATTTTTGTACAGCCCATCATTAGTTATATGATTCACCGTAATATAAACTTTGCATTATGTTTGATAAAACACGAAACTTATATACTTACTTAATTCTTAATTCACATAATTTATAATCAGTGCCGCTTTTGTTCGCATATGAGTACAAAGTTTCTTAGTGGTTATTAATTATTTTGGTAAGCAGTATTGTATTTATAGTAAAGTTATAAAAAACACAATTTCCTCATTTTAACTCGATTTCTAGAGTAATGTGAATTAAAGCTATTTATTTTATGAGTGTAGTTTCTTTGGCTGTAACCCTAGTATACTTGTCTTTCATTTGTTTTTCACTATTTATATCGAATCATTGTTTTCATAATTCAGATTCTCTACCGACATAGCATGTAACTAGTGTTCTCGGTCTACGACGTAGCACAGAGGTTACGTTAGAATTTGCGGAAGGTTGACGTAGCATAAAGATTGTCGGCAAGTTTTGCAGGGACAGCTGTGCTGCCAAATGCAAACATATAAATAGGGTTAACATAATATGCAAATCTTGCCACGGCCATTATTGTTTGCCATTGATTTTTGCAATATTAGATACGAATAGCCAATTACGAATTACGAATTAGATACGAATAGCGAATACACAATTCATTTGTCTAATATGTAATTATTAATCTTACTTAAATTATTTTTTTTCCATATTTATAACTGTTACGATGACTGAATGAACTTCGCATAGACAAACTGCAGCTATATGTGTATGTATGTATATGAGATGTTTTAGTATTTCTTGCGTCAAATGCGTGTGATTCGCTGCGGCAGTGGTAAGATCCTCAGCTAATCGTTTATAATCTATGGCAAAATCCAATAATCGCAATGGGGAAAAACGTGGGGTAATAATTATGTACGATATGTGACAGCCATTTCTGGTTGCGCTCAACCCTTATCCTAAAAATTGGTTGGGTCTGCACTGGTCTCAAAGTGAAATTAATTCTAAAGTATGTGAATTCACCGTTGACAACAATATTACCGTGCAGATGTTCCCAGTGCTCATATATATCTTCATGTATAATTTTTAATAACCATGACTGTAATAGTCGACTTTTAATAAAATTAATGATTTGCGTAGTTTTAACTAGAATTGAAATATGTGTAGTGAGTCTCTATTTCTTTAACAAAATCATTTCTTACAAAAACCAGTAACCCTTTAACGTTTAATTTTACCTCGCGAACCCATTTTGGAAACACTGATCTAGACAGACTATATTTGTTTTTAAACTATCAGATCTATACAAATTTTGCCTTATACGTGAAATGTATTTTGTTAAAGACAAAATAACGGCGACATAAAAAGTTTTTGGAAACATTGCGATGTGCAAACCCTGAATGAAAATTTTCAGAAGGCTCCTTTTCCCCACACATAAATTCGTTCCCCGTCACCGGCGCCCTGAATAATTATTGTAATGGCCCCGCAAATGTGAGACGCAAACGTCTTGTATGTAGTATTATGTGCCAGCCCGACTAATGGTTTCAATCCATACCAACTTACTCGCACTGCTCAGGGGTGACACTCAGTAATATGATGCAATCCGCTGAAACTTATGAACATGGTGTACTTGGTAGTTTAAAATCAAGGAATGCTTTTGGCAAATGTATTGTATAACACATATTGTATACTAAAGACATTTTTGTTATTATAAGAATAAGTATTTTGATAAATTTCGCTAATTCTTTGAAATTAAAAAAAATAACTATTTTGGAATTAGGTTGAAAAACAACATGTTAATTTGTCAAGTACGGAATTCAATCTCCAGGCCCACTACTTCGTAAAAAGATACTTAACCATTCATTCATCGCGGATGCTAATGTTTTTGTAATACTGATGTACAACGTTTATTTCCAGGTATGTTGAAAAGTTTGGTACGAAGCATCGTGAATGAGAATGTTAATACAACATAATATGCGTATTTTAATCTACAATCGTTGTGTAATGCGTAATTATTTATTGTCGATTTTTTTTTGTAAAAAAGTTTCTACTTTAATTTGATTGTAGCAGCCGCTTATTGCAAGTCGGTTTCTATGGTGGGTTGCTTTTTAGCTTCACAAAAATATGTGAAATTCGGCAAACGGGAAAATCTTTTAACAAAGTTCAATCATCCTAATCAGATAATCTTGACGACTTTGAACAGTGTTTCACGTTCGTTACGGAAAGGTATATTCATAAATCACAGATTTGGATACATGACGGGTAGCGGAGAAGTCATTATGTAATAAAATTGTTTACATTCAAGAAATAATAATTAATAGAATATTGTCAGGAGTAGGTACTTAACAACTTAAAATAAGTAAGTCCAACTAGTCGACCTGGAGATCATATTGTATTCTAAATCAATTTTACAAAAAAAAAATAATGTACGTGGGTATAATAATTGACTTTATATAATAATTCAATCATTCAAATACGTTTTGTTAAATAAATATAATATTTACTATGATATTTGTTTATACACGAATAAATATATCTTTATTAGCAAAAGTAAATTATGAAATAACACATTTGACAGTTAGAACTAGAAAATTGGATTGGCGAAAATGGGTCAATGGGAATATAATTTATTATTATTCAACTGTTTTGAAACATTGTTAAACACAAATAAGCCGAAACGTCAACTGTTTGGGCAATAGGGTAGCACGCGATGTAATTAGAAACAGGTACCTACTAGTAGGTAGGTAGCGTAGGTTAAGGGAATTTCTCTATTTTCTTGAAAAAAAATATTATTTTTTGCTGGAACTTCATTGAGGTTTTTTATTGATCTTTCATAAGTATTTTTGGTTTTATAACAAAAAATTATCCCTCTTATGAAATTACAACATTAATCATGTTGATTGTTGGTTGAAATAAACATTTTTAAAACTATATATCAAATGCATGATCGAAGAATAAAATAAAAAAATATATCAAAGAACTATATATACAATTAATATAAATGTATGGGGACGAAGATATTTTATACAAGTTTTACGATAAAAGAAATAATCCTTGCTGTTTTTTTTCTGTGTTTGCTTCGCTTTGTACACACGATTAACAGTGATCAAGCCTTTTTGTTGTTTAGGTACTATGAGGTTCTTTAATAGAATATTTCCTTGTTTAGTAAATGAGCACGATTGTGATCTTGTTAAATCAAGGTACACTTTAAATGTAAAACAATGGTAACCACATTTAAAATATGCCATTGTCGTGGGTGACAGAATTTTCTTCATATTATTATCATCAGTGCGGACTAAAGTTTTGGCATTATGTATATAATTCTCAATTTATGACAATGATCAAATGAATGTAATATACCTTTTAAAGTTTTATTTATTTATTACTGTGGCATGATAGTTTTTTTTTAATAATATAATACAAAGTATCAGTTATCGCATATGTGTAGTTTTGTGCTTTCTCAGTAGGTATTATCATTATCTGATAATTAAGTATCTTTAAAACAAAAAATATTCAAATTACTTTTATTGCTTTCATTTCGCTGTCTTAATTTTGAAGATATTTATTTATTCTGAAGAAAGTAGCAAAAATATATACCTATTTGGAAACATTCGTTTCTCGGTAACTTTTGAGACCTTTTAATGAATTTGTTCTGACTGATCTATGTAGGAAAGAATTTTAATATTTGGTTATAACATGGAGTTCCTCAGATTCAACTAATCTAGCAGCCATTTGTGACCATAAGGACACCTTACTTTAGTGTTCATGTATGATAATAATTTACAACAATAAGTGGTTGCAAATGCATAGATAAACAAACTTAAACATCTTAGGTAAGGCCAACTTAACCATTGGGCATATCTCTGCATTTGGCCATAGAAACAGATTTCCAGGACTACAATTTCTAACTAAAAAATGTGATAGGTAACTTTATTTATAGTGTGATTTAGTTCAGGGTAGGTACATATTATAATATATTTAATCATGGGTAGCTTAAGCTTTATAGTATTCACATTTTACCAGATTTATTCTCATATCAATGTTTTTTCATCTCAGTGTTTTTCATAACATTGTATATTATTCTATTATTAAATTTATATGTACATGGTATTAATTATATTAAGATGACTTAACGGGATCTTCATCTACATATATGTGAAACCAAGAAATAGACAGCCGAGGCCTAATATACTATTACGATTACATACGTATACGCTTAGCAAATTGGTTTGATATAATAATTATGGTATATAGAAAGATTTAAATTAAACTCTGAAAAACTATGGAAATAGAAATGAAAGAAAGAATACAAATTAGTAGCTACGGTTAGTAATATTATAAATACAATCTATTATTGACTTTTAAATATTATTTAAATGAACGTTTTCAAAAGCCACTATGTATAAGTGGGTACTATTATTACGATTAGCCAACACGAATTGGAATAAGAGACGTTCACGTGACGTACCTACCTACCCCTAGCAGGCTCTACTCAGGCTTAATACACAAAACAACCGGCTCGTTTTAATGGCTTCCTAACATGGCGGGATGTTTACATTACAATGCATGATTTATACAGAATTAACTGCCACTTGCCATTTCCTATGGCAATGTTCGTGTCGGGGATGTCATATGAAGATAGTGGTGTGCTTAAGTAATTTAAATTTCGAACAATTAATTTTTTTTAAATTATTTTAATTAGTTCGGTGTTTTTTTTACTAATAATACTTACCTAATGGTAAAGTAAATTGTGTTTAATTTTATGTTTCGTAATTCTGACACTGGATTTTCATAGATATACAATATTAATATAATGGTATAGGTATTTATAGACTTGTATATGTGTACCAACATATAAATAGAAAAAAGAAAATCTCAAACAGAAAAAAATAAATACGCAACCGTCGTGTTCTCAGATGAACTCGATCGTACCAATGTATCCCTAAGATTCGGCGGAGACATCAATTCTCAAAGCTCAAAAGTGGAGACATTTGAAGCTAGGTAAAATGCCATGTCAACTATACAGGAGCACAGGTAGCACGCAACACTTAGATATGTACATTGTTTCATTGTGATAGATTACCTTTTATTATCATTAAAATTATGTTAGAATTAAAAATAATACTGTATAAATAAGAGTGCACATTTAACTAATGACTAAAATACAGGTATTATTTTGATAAATAATATTGGATAACGTCAATACATATAAACCACCGATCAAGTTATAGTGATAATTGTCTTCTTTTATTTAAAATACCGATGTTGAATATGCACATCAGAATTATTAGCTCGGTTGAAATAAGCCTTCATTCTTGTGAAAGTATAATCGCTTGAAAATGTATCGTTTATGTGATAGGAAGTCAAAGTTGTGGAATATGATTAAATCATTAACATCTTCTTGGCTACGTGTTAAAACTGTGAACTAAGAAGCTCCTCCCATTTTTAATCGCAATTCCATTATAAACTAACTCCCATTTAGTCGACAACAGCGCCTTCCGGCTTTTGTCTAAATCTTCTTGTTGGAGAGTAAACAGTGCCTGGCTTTATTATATTATGCAACTTACAATTGTCATGAAATTTAATTTGGATGCGATCATCATTATAAATGTTTGTCTATTTTTAAATTTTAATGTAATCATTAAATTTACTTGATACATACCTACGAGTAACAATAGATTTTGTTGAATAAAATAAGCTCTATTTTGTATACAATCGGTATTCACCACTTATAAATTTGTTTTATTTATACCATACGTACTTGCTATCAAGTATAAGTACCAATATTTACTTTGAGTTTATGACGTAATGTTATACTTATTATTGCAAAAAATGTATGATGGGAGTAGAAAAGAAATTATGCAATATTGGCAAGGGATAATTGATAAAATTGCAAATAATAATTAAGTAGAGGGCTGGTTATTTTTAGCCGGTAAATTGTGATAAAATGGGAATGTCGTGAAATAAACATATTTTATAAATTATCTTGACTTCAAACGTTAAATTAAAGTTATTTTATTTTTATAAATTTTATTTTGTTTCCAATTGCAACCCGGTTGTTAATATAACATATCGTGTTAGCCCACCACTCACCACTGCATGTGTATTCGACCTGTTATGGCATTTAGTTTGCATGTGTGTGTCACGTTTTGTCAATAGAATCAAAGGGTTATTTTTTGTACATAACGGCATTAGAGTAATGCTTTTTTGTTAGCCTAAACAGGTGTAGGTATGTATAATGTGAATAAATTTAGTTTGTAGAGTGTAAGTAGACGTTTATATATTTACATCGTTATCGACACAATGGTTTGAGTTACGCTGGTAATCTCATAAAGAATTCAAGTAATTGCATTTTAATTGTATGGGGACTTTTACTTATGCACGTTTTTTGTCAATCAATCAATGGTATTAAATGAAATAAAAATTTTTTCAAATTCACAAATCAACTATTCAACCTAACCTAACTGAACGTTTGTTAATAACAACACAATCGATATAGATCCGTACTTTATTTTATGAATTCTATCATAATACACTACTATTTTAATAGGTACATACTTAGTTTTAATACTAAATTGCAAAATTTAGCTGAGATTATCCAATTGTTCCAGCTAAAAAAGCATATTTACGCATACAAACAAGATGACATGATTATATAATATATAATATTAATGTCCTTCAGATCATAAATGAAAATATTGTATATTAAAGTTTATATTTAGGTACCTATGTATATCGTGTGTTTTTTATTGTGTATTTCATTAGTGTATTTCATGTTTTTTTTTCGCGTAATACACAACGTAACCTTCCCATGCATGTTGCGCTACATTGATAGCACACATTGGTTGAAGACGAATTAATTTAGGCACAATGGAAAGTCCATTTTAAATACTATTCAGGCGCTGTCATGCGGTCCATGGCTATTTGAATCTGTGAGCAATTTCGTTTTCACCACGCCGCTTAAATATACCTACATATTTAAATATTTTATTTCACTGTTTTCATTACTTTATATAATGTTTCTTTATTTGTTTCTTGACGTTTAGTGTAAGTTTTCAATTTATAATTTACACGTTTCATATGTGAATAAATGAAATGCATTTGATATCTGATGTATGCCAACGTAATTATTCACTAGTTCGATGTTTGTATACTGGTGGTGGTGAGCAGTATCGCTTTTTGGTCGGCCAAGCAGTTTATCGTCGTTATGTTAGGTTTGTTTTTATATTTGCAAAATATTATGTTTTTAGTATTAAAAACATAACCGTAACAAACTTAATTTCTAAAAATACCTAAATAAAACGTCTGTTATTAAATAATATTGAATTAACTTTTCATTATACGAAAGTTTTCATTCTGTACGACTCAATCCAACTTTAGTGTAAATATGGAATGTAAGTAATTTTATTTTAATTGTGCCGTGTCATTTTTTATTTAAAAATTAGCACTTTTAATAATCAGAAAAGCTCACGTGCAGACGTGTAATTATTATAGAAATATAATCATGTATCGTAAATACAGTCATTGTATGCGTTTCAAACGCAACCTTACATATTTTGATCCAATAAATAATATTGAACCAACTATTTGTTAGTGGGCCGTTATTAAATTAGATTATTGTTCAATTAAATTGTTTAATATTCACCAATTATTATCAAGTACACGTTACAATACATTGATATCAAAATATTAATGGAGTTGGAAATATAATTTCAAATACATAGGTGTTAGGCATGTACAGTAATTGCATCGGTAGCTTAATCTCTACCTAAAGTTTACTGCTTGGATTGCGATGGATGTGGTGCAAACCCAGTCCCAACATAATTTCAAGAAAATTGCACTCGGTGATTGCTAGAAGAGCTATAAGAAAATTGTAATATTGAAAAATAATAATTAGTCTACATAATTGTGGAAAATAAAAAAATAATCACACTAGTTGGATTTTAATAAGTATATAAATAAATGGTGATTTTACACTTATTATAAAACGCACACCAAAAAAAAATAAAACAATTAACTAGTAATTAAAGAAATAAAAATACATTTTTTGTAGTAGGTACCTACTGTTTTTTAAATTGTCATTCAGAATCTGGTTTATTTTTATTATTATCAGTTGAAGATGTTATAAGACGAGACCAGTCTAGGAGTGATGTAAACATATAAAAATAGTATTACACACAAAAAATAATGAAAGGTTTTTTTTCCACCAAGAAATAATAGTAAACCTAAAAATCCAAAAATTGATGTATTAAATTAAAACTGATATATGTATTATTTTTACATTTTTGTGAAAACATCTTATTCCTTACTATAGTTTAAATTCAAGCAGGTTTAACAGTCACTTTCGAAATTTCATTCACATTATTAGAGTAATAAAAAGTCCTTTATTGCCATTAAGAATAGGTACTCAGCGCACTAGTAAATAGGTGAAATAAAAAAATGGACTTGGTTTTATAGCTATTAAGTAGGTATGTGTAACAAATGTTCCACTAAAATATAACTTCAATAGTAACATATAAAAAGCAGAATGACTAAATATATATTATAAATTATAATTTATAAAATTTTATGTATGCATTTACAAAATAAATAAAAGAAACCAAACCAAAGAAACTAATCGAAGAAAATGTACCTTGCTGAAACAATCCCGGCGCAGTTCAATCAATATTGAAAGAATATTCTGGTTACTAGGCCGTATTTTGTAATTTGTCCGAAAACACCAGCTGTAGAAAAGAATCTTGACTGTAACCATCACGTCGATTCATAAAGGGAATAAAACATTAAATCCGAATGGAATTTTTATCAATCAGGTTTTTAACAACGTGGTACTAATTGCTCACTACCTATTCATAATAATAACCCCCGCTCTACACTCTGCTTAGATGAGAGAAAAGGATTGGAAAATATCATCATTAATTATTTTTTCTTTCGCCTTCTTTTGTTTTGGCACTGCTTGTTCCTAGATGTGGACACAACACGGCGCCTCCAGCAAACTCAGCCGATATTTTGTCGAGTCTTTGCATATTTAAGGTCATGCTAGCTTCACGTAATTCACCCTGCGAATGGTATTTGACGTTCTTCCAGAACGCCAGAATTCGGTTGGCTCAAAGAAAAGTCAATTCAAGTCGAGATTATTCTCTTCAAGCATTCACATCACGTGACCAATCCCTGTTCAACATCGCAAATTCACGATGTGACGAGAAGCTGTATGGTCTGCTTTCTTATCTCTCAGTAACTTTTATATCTAGTATTTAGTCTTCTAAAATTTTAAGATATTTTTTACCATTACAATGGTGCATGTAATATTTTCCATTTATAGCCCAACTTTAGAACAAACTAAACAAAACATTTGTTATCAAACTACCAATTCAGCCGTAATACAGAGGAAATAATTTGGCTCCAGTTTAATGAGATTTATTATTAGTCTTTTATTTAGTTAAGCCATTTGGTCTCTATCCTATACCCACATTAAATCCACTACTAACTCAACATTTATCGAATATGGTTTATTCTTCACAATGTCTATTGGGCCTGTTAAGATTTCAACCGATATTAATTTTTTGTTAAGTAACATAAATATAGAAATAGGGTGTAATTTCTTTAATTATTTCTCTTGAGATTGCTTTCCCTAACGTCTTTTAAATACCAGTGGCTCACTCATTAATGACGTTGCGAATTTTCTTATCACAAAGTCTTTTATCGCATCCAGTACGTTTCTGCGTCGAGGCGTCGGAAAGTACGAATTCCGGCGCCGGCGACGCTTTCTTACCGACGCCGAGTTACTACAAAGCGCCATGGAATTTTAAATGGCCAGCGTTTTAAACCTCTTAAAGTATTTTAAATTGAAATTATTTACATAAATTCCATTTTTACTAACGTTCGTCCATTGCATTGCAGTTTGTGTAATACGTGGGTTTTAGAATATTTGTATAATCGGTCACGAGCGGATTATTTATTTATCATGCGTTGCCTTTTGACATAATGTTGACTGAAAAATTCACAATAAAAAAATTATATACTCTCGACTGATAATATTTTTGGCATTAGACGTATTAAATAAATTATTATTTAAGTGGTACGTATATTAGCAGTAAATAGTTTGGACTGTACCTACACAGAAGGAACAGTGCCGTATACATTTTGTAAATCACGTTGATAGCGATTCCAAAATGATTATAACACGATTTAATCATTTACTATAGGAAACATGTTATTCTCTACCTCATTAGCATTGTTTTTTTACAATTACAAAAGAAAATGATGACCAGTTTTATGTTACATACAGTTATTTATTACAATACACAAGATGAGGACATTATGAGCATTGTTTTTTTATCCTGTTAGTGCGTCTTAATATATCCGCATATTGTATCGTAGATAATAATTATAGGTATGTAGTTGAAAAATACACTCGATATATATTGCAATTAGGGTGATTAAGTGATTATTAAACTAAGAGTTCATGTCTTTGACTTTTTATATGTGAAGGAATTGTGGTATAATTATTGGATTAAATATATCAGTAGGTAGGTATAACATATTTAAGAAGTATACAATGCTTAATTTTTAATACATGTACAAATAGTGTTATTTTTATGACATTTAATATCTTAGTGGATAGGAGGCACGTATTTAAATATTTTAATGTGCACAATTTCTAATAAGTTGTTTCAATCTGATAACGATAAACGTGATAATGTAATTGAACATTTTGTTAATTGTATTAATATATTAATGTATTTGGTACACCACCATAATATTATCTATACAACATTTGAAGTACCTAGTTCTGTACTTGGAATTTAATAAACCTAATTTACTCGCCTGTTAATTAAGAGAGAGTAGACAAAAATCTCTTAATTCTAGAAAGCTTATTTCATTGTAATATAATTAATTCGCCCTGAAGTAATTATGACAATTTTCATGTTAAATATAATATTATTCAATGTGAGTATGTAAATTATTTTATTAGTGAATTCTGCTTTTTGCACCTTTTATGAAACATCATTAAAGCTTTACCATATAATACTATATAGGGTTGAATTAAAATCAAAAGCAACTGTCGACAACTCCCATGAAATCTAGGGTGAGATTTAAAATTATCATATAAAGAGCAACATCTCTGGAATCTTCTTGCGTAAACATTTCACTAAATAATATGAGTCCACCACCATATTACACGCATTATATGAACAGTGGCGTGGCGTAACTTGAACATATATTTTTTAAAACTAACTATGTATTATTTTGTGGGTTAATTTAATAGGTGAGATCAGCGCCTGGTTGCCTCATGCTGCGGACTGTATTTTTTATAGTAACTTGAAAATAAGACTTTCGCACTTAAAAACTTGCTGTGTCAAACATCTCCGACTTTCCATGATATGCGTTGATTCCGCAACTAAAAACTGCGATCGCCCACCCTCGCGCATTTATAATATCATCTACCACGTTATTTATTTCATAAAATATGCTACCACGTATACAAAATCGTTGTGTGACGCAAACGGTGAACATACCAAGTTTCAGAGTGTTGAAGTACCTACTGGGTATATAATAAAGACACGTCAGAAGAATATCCATTGAATTGCGTATATGAATTATTATAAGTGAACTCTCATTAAAATGCAGGTCGAGTAATGTTTTAAATTACTTTCATTTGTATTTATATATAGTCCAACTTCTATCGTCTAGGCCTCGGTTAATGGGGAGCCCCAGTAAGTTCCTATTATTTTTTCCAGATTAACACGTCATACTGATTTATACATGTATTTATTGATTTTAGATAGCACTAATGTTATTGTAAGTTTATATATTTTTTAAATATAATATCTAATTAGTCTATATTATGTTAGTAAGCCACTGACATATGTGGGTTTGGCAATATGTTCCTCCTAAGAAGTTCATATTGCGAGGGATGAAATTTTCATTAGAAGGAAAACCTATTTTCATAAAGCTTGCTTTCTCTCACTTCGCAATATCCTTTAGCACGAATTTACTTCCAACATTATCCAAATATTGAGATAATTAATGTTTTTTTAAATTGGATCTGATAATAAATGTTTGCCAATAAATTTTGAATTTTTCAGATGGTGTAGGTACTCAACAAACAATTTTTTTTTTATAGTAAGCGTTACCCTCCTACGTAACGTTAGATTAATTTTTTTTTTAAATAAGTGAAATCAACGCTGTTAATTGATATGTCTATTTTTTATGTCATAATCAGCTGGGTATAATCTACAATTAGATGAAAGCATCCCCATTGTTTCTATCACTCTTCTCGGTATTTACACATTAGTTGTCACGTATTTTCATGAAGCATGATCATTATGTCGATCCTGCGAGATTTGGAGCAGCCACATGGCCATTTAGTGCTCTTTGGCCACCATCTGACTGCGTCCCGTGATTACATGTCCAGTCCATTTCCATTTCACCAGGCAACATCTATTTATAACATCATGTACCTACTCTTAGCCGTCTCCTTATTTATTGATTTACTTTGTACCTTTGTGCGTTATGTTCAATACATACCTTCTCATGCTACGTTAAGGATGGTCAAACCAGTGTTTTCTTGCCAGATCTAATTTTTTTGAATATGCATATAGTTTCTAAAATTTTAATCTGACGCATGGCGATAAATCTATCATTTTTGACATCGGAAATAGCTTAAAACTTTGCATTCTAAAGTTTAAATATTGTAGGTACCAGATTTTCTTAATATCAAGATGTTCTTATTTTGTATTTTATATAATATGCATCTTATAAATATATAATTTGAAAACACCTCTGAGAAATCTAGAAAAATCTTTTTGATTTTTTTTTTCTAGTGGTTATATATTTATCTGGTGTGTGTTTTAAATTACGTATGTTCAATAAAAGAAAGATACATTCTCAAATCTTTGTTGAATAAAAAAATAGTTTATTCTAAATTAAAGTAAATATTCTAACATACTGAGGTATATGGCAAAATTTCTTAGCAGCATTAATTATTCATTTGACGACATATATTATTAGTTATAAAATACGAAATTCTTCTCCGATCTTTGTTCTTGTAAAAATAATATTAATAATCAAGTCAAACTTTTTTAAAATTTATGTTTCTAGAGACTTTTTAAATTTTGAGGAAATTAGCATTTTTCTACTATTTCGCTTATTTTCTTATCCAATCTAGCATATTTTTGTGGATGACAGTTAGAAACTCAGGTTACGTTGTATCATTATTGATGTAAGTAACCGAGGATTTATAATTTAATATAGCTATTGTACTGTTGGTATGAAATATAGAATCTATTTATACGGTCGACAATAAATAATAGCAATTCACATAGAGAAAGTATTGACCTCAAAATATATTAATTATTATTGTAGTTATTGTAATACACTTTCCTGTATTCTTATTTTAAAGGGTTGTTGCGCCAACAGCAACTTTATTTATGTCGATTTATTTTATTCCGTAGTAGGGCCCATGTTTCCATAGTTATGATGTAGGATACTTCAGTGTGTGCATAACGTAACTGCAACAGAAATATCATGTGATGGAAAGGATTTCAAAATTAAGTATGCAAAATGACGCCATTGTGTGCTGTCTATTTTACCTCACAATAATGTGTATATCAATTCTACATAAGTAAAAAGTTATGTCGCATATAATTGATCATGTTGGTTCCATGTTTGAAAGAAAAGAAATTAGTAGGTAATGAAACAAATTGCATGTACCTCAATGAATGATAACCACTAAATAAATTAACTGAACTGGTGGTAGATGCCAATGAGGGACCTCCTTCACAGCCGATGATTTGATATACTGTCGAACAAGATCCTCCTGTCAACGTGTTGAAACTGTGAACAAATAAGCCCTACCTACTTTTAACCGCACTTCGACTGCAACGACTTCCGGTTATCGACGAGTTGTCCACGTGTTAAAACTGTGAACTAACAAGCCCCTCATATTTAGTTAATCGCACTTCGACTCCAGCGACTTCCGGTTATTGCCCAGATCTTCTTGTCGGACAGTAGTATTCGTTATGTTCGACATTTTTCGAAATTCTAAATTTGGCAACCATCTTATTGAAAAAAGCAAATAGCTCATCACCACAGTACCTGTATTTTTGTATGATTTGTATAGGCTCAAAATTAGACTAGAATAAATACAAAAATATATTGATCCCAAATGAAAATATATTTTTAATAAATTAAACACGGAATCCACTATTAATATACAAAATATTGTCAAAATGGTTTGCATAATGCAGTATTATTTTTAAAATAATTACTAGAGTGAATACGAAAGAAGAGTCTCATTATGTAAAATACGATGTAAGCAATGATGAATCGCGTATTCACTCTTGAAAATGTTGTTACAACCAAAATAGCTGACGACTTTTTATGGTATTTATATTAATATTCATAATATATCATTTATATAGACCGATTACGTATAATATCATTACATACTTATTTTCTGATTTAGTGACACGGAGGTATAAACGTTAAACATAATAATTTCTCAGCAATGTTTAAAACCATCGAGTAGTGGAAGGTGATAGTGAAACTCAAAAAATATCCGACCATGCCGTTTTAATTTGAAAAATGTTTGTGTACTTATTTTAATCATTGGTAATTTACCTATTGAAAAGTCTTGGCTAATTGATGGTATTCCTAGTAAACAATCCGTTAACATACCACAACTTGTTGATGTTACTCAAAAACAATTTATGAAAGAGTATATAGCAACCATACATAATAATTTGTGCATAGTGGCAAATGTATTAAGACTACTAACTACTGATATACCTATGGTGTAAAGAATAATTGCAAATAAAATAATTATACTAGGAATAATTTAGAATTTAAATAACCAGTTTATAATAGTTAAAATATGATACGTAAGTCATGGATTGTAATAACTCTTATATATGTCTAGAAAATACTGTGCTTACCATAGTTCCAAATGTGTGGTAAATAACTATATGTTTAAACGTCGCGTCACCCTCATTTGAACCGTAGCAAACAACTGCTGGTTCATTAGTTTACAACACAGATGCAGGCGTTAGTCACTCCCTCAAACTAACTAATACTGCAAGTGAGAGAGGGAGAGCTCAGTGCACCGCTATCACAATAGCAAGCCGCTTGGTTTCAATTTTTATTTCAATTCGATTTACATTCAACGAATTTACACTCCTTCCTAAAATATTCACAATAAAAAAAATGGAAACTATTTTATTCATAAGAATTTCACACGAATAAGCATTTTTAATCGGTTGCCATTTAACGCACATTAAACCGAGTCGGATAGTGAGTGGATTAATTACCTACTTTAAAATTGTTTTATTTTATTTAATACGCTAAATGGTTCTGTTATCAATAATAAATTTCCAGGAAAAAT
Organism: Rhyacophila brunnea; assembly: GCF_057557595.1. Lineage (NCBI taxonomy): Eukaryota > Metazoa > Arthropoda > Insecta > Trichoptera > Rhyacophilidae > Rhyacophila > Rhyacophila brunnea. The sequence goes on from NW_028232752.1 coordinate 40,333,683, forward strand.
ATTACCTTGAATGTGTTATTGATTGTTTCGCTGTAGCTAATGAATAAAACTCTTTAATTTACTTAACATGTCCACATAATAAAATTATTATACTGCATGATACGTTTTGTTCATACTAAACCAGAAGTAAGTAAAGTAAGTAAGTAGTAGGAAGGTATAACAAATAAAGTCGAATTTCAAAAGCGGTGATTCTTTATCGTCCAGTACTCTCAAAAACGTAAGTCGAAGGCTTTATTTTCAGCTCCAGTGAGTTTTCTTTCACGTGCATAGAAAGAAAACCATTTTTCTTCGTTTGCGTTCAAATTTTTTGATAGCGACCTTAACTTTGAATCTTTACTTTGGAATTAATCTGAATTGATGAGCGGAGATATAAAGAGTTCTCTTAGAATATTTTTGTCGTTAGATAATATTATTATAATCGAGTAATAAATCGTTACCAAGTTCTAACATAACGTAAGGTAAGATTTTCTAGTTTTGAGTAGGTATGGTATTATAGCCAAATAATTTTAGTTTTCGTTCACATTCAATGAATATTGGGTTTTTAAAAACTAATCATTGTAGTAGTGACTTCTTTTTTTTATATAAAAGTACGATTTCTTTTTCTTGATATATGCCCGTGTCCGCCTTTTAGCTTTTGCATATAAATATGCAAAAATTTCAAGAATCCCTAACCAGCCCTCGTCATCCAGGGTCATGCCGACTTACCATACCTCGGCCGTATATTCTCTGTGGATTGTATGTAGCTTCCCAGAATGCTTTAACCAGATTAGTCTGAATGAAAAATTAGTCATTTTAGATTTGTTACGTACTTATCTAACTGTAGCATGTGGCTGGCCAAGGCCAACGATGCTTAAGCGCGAACCAAATTGAGGTGCATGTTGCAGACTACCACGTGACGTCACAGTAAGCTGCCACTACGGGAAAAAGTATGTAATGTCGTTTTTGTTGGTGTTTAAAATGTTATCAGACTGATGCTCCCATCCCGTAGCACATTTTGAACCTTTAAACGAAGATTGTCAGTTGGCAAAATCTGCCGAAATCACTAAAAAGTAATGAAGTCACCTCACGTTGAACTGTATGAATAATTAATAAAAATTACTAATACATTATAGTAGGCTCTGTTCATCAGTGTTATTCTTTGTTGTTAGAATTTACAGAGATGGTGATGGTTCAAAATATTTTGCAAAATGACGAAACCATAGACTAAATTTGTCGCCGCGACAGTGTGACAGTAGGCAACATGCACCTCAATTTTATTCGCGCTTTAGTCTCCTTAAATGTGACTAGAAGGCAATGATTTACAAGCCGCACAGCAAATACCGTTTCGGATATCTTCAGTGGTTACCCATCAAACGAAAACCAATTTATTCAGCATACTACTGGCTGTATTTTAATTTTTATGCTAATTTAATAATATCGCTAGAAAAGATGAGAGCAGCCTGAATAGAATCATGATCACTTTCAATTGGAATGACAGCAACTAAAAAGCGATTGGAATGACGATGGCTGAACCAACTAGATCTTTACAGAATCGCTCAATATGAAAGAAAATTAATAACAAAAACTGTAAATACTCATCATCAGTAACCAAGGATAGGATACGAAAAGATAATAGTAATAATAAAATAATTATTAGTAATATTAAAAGCAAAATTTATGTAAATACATATATAGGTAATAAAATGTATTGCAGCATTAGATTAATTCGTAATAGTCATTAGGGACTTGTCTGATCGTATCATTTACTGCTTACCTGCGAAGCTGTGTTTTGAATAGTTTGTACTCCGTAAATTATTTATATTTTCTTTTTCATTATTACATATATCTATCTAAAAGCTAAAGAATATTCATTTCTTACCGAGTTTATCGTCGTCTTAAGAAGCCCTCTGAGTCAACATGGCCGGCTTCCCGTACCCTTCCCTGGACCTCCCCCGTCCTGCCTCTGACTGCTAAGTCAATGACAGATCCCTCCGGTACCCTGGGGAGGACTTTGCGATGAAACATTCGATCTGGTCCGGGGGGATAAAAATGAATTTATTCCGACAAACAAGGCTAAGCCGAACGGACAGAAACTTTTATCAATTATTTCTTTTCAGAATTTTAGCATTCAAGTTATTATTTTTGGGTAGATTTTATTTTATAAATGCGATGCTTTGCGTCTTTAGTATTTTTTACTGACAATTGACCGCCGCGGACAAATGAACGCAGACGAAAGACTGACTTACATTTTAATTCCAAGAATTTTCAACATATGTTTATTTACATAAAGGTTTCTGCATTACCAATTCAAGGATGTATAAAAATAAAACTCTTATGATGTTCTTTACTTCTCTGTTAATTTGAGTTAAGTATTATAAAATATGAAGGAGATACTCCAATTCATATTACTAAAAATATATCATTTGCGATTAAACATTTTGGCAAAAATATAATTAATACTATTGACCGAGGGTCATGGAATGATTCATGGAATTTGACATTCATTCATTCAATTTGGAAGATGACATTCATGGAATTTGAATTTAAATTCTAATGGATTTAAGTTTTGTGCGACTTTGAGTCGTTTTTTCCAACCAGGGTTTCGTCTTTTGGCATCTTCAGATACAAGCGCAATAACCAATGGTAAATACACACTGACCACGAATACAGTTAAGTCTAACTTATAAATAATAAAATAATGCAATACAATAGGTAAAAACTTTATTACTTACCTACCTATCAAGACAAGGGTCATAATAAAATATAATAAACAAATTATAAATAGTTTAAATAGTTAATATAATTACTAATAATAGATTCAATCGACTTATACATCGTCAAAATCCTAAATAATAGAGCATTAAATAACTACTTTTAAAAGACAACCATTAGGTGTAAAACCTTAATTACTGGGTAACGTATTGGGAATTTAATGGAGTTTACTAAAATGAGAAATAACAATGATATAAGTTTCTACTATTAATAAATATCAATGGGTAGTAATAATCCATAATTGGTAAGAATGTCAGGCTTTAATAAGTTATATTAGCTAAACAATATACTTAGAAGCATTTTTTTCTATTACTTTTATTTTTATTCATTTGGTTTTCGGGGTTTTTGGGATTCAATGGATAGCATTCTCATCGCATTTATAACGCAGTGCATCGAATCAAAAATATCAAGGTATAAGTTCTTGAAATAAATAAATAAATCTACACGTGTTTGAACATGTAACGGTACATGTTCAAACACGCGCGTTAACATGATATTACTCCCTACTTCATTTATTGTTTGTCAAATTATGGCTACTCCACTGGGAAATGCCAATAGAAATGGCGTATTTCAAAAAAATACTACTTTATTCTTAGCTCAATAATTATTATAAAACAATCATTATTCGCAGGATGTTTATCACATTTGAATGGTCAAAGACATAGCTTATAATCAGTATCTTTAAAATTATCTTCAAATTGACGTGTTAATCGTGCCCATTTTTTGAATAGTAAAATGCCTAATTCTTGTAAAATTTGGGATCATAGAGTTTATAAAATATAATTTTTTATCGTAAATACTCACTACTTATTATAAAAACATAGTATATAATGTTAACACTAATTTTACTAATAGTTTTGTAAATGCGTTTAAAAATTGAAAGATTGTTTTGAAGCAAACGAAATTCTTTAGTTTGAGTGAGAAAAAAATCTTTATGGAAATATTTACGTAGCTAGAAAGTGAATCTTTCGGCGCGGATTTAAAATTTACATTGATTTATTTATTAAGTATATATACACTGCACATTCCATACAAAAATCGGGATTTATAATTGCTTCAAATTACTTCAATATACACAAAAATAAAGTCATCAGTCCCGTCATATAAAGAAAAATGGATTTAAATGCGTTAAAAATTAATAAATCTAAAAAATCTTAACACCACTGCACATGGATGTACTAAAATATGACTATATTTATTCTAAAACATTAGATCGAGAGGTTTAAAAGAATACTATTATATGTAAGTACTAAAAATACTTTATGCAGTCATCAAATGTTTAAAATAAATATAAAGGCTAATAAGGCTTCAAAATTATATAAATAGATTATCTACAACGTTTAAGGAATGCTCAGGCTAATGCTTTGAAAATACCATAAAACCTCCATTTTGACCTACGTTGGGCATGTGGGCCGTCAAAGCGCCGTTGGTTTATGTCTATACACTTTAACTTATATTACTAAATTATATAATTATTTCTCGTTGTTTTTATTTTTAAAGTAACAACTGTCACTCTAACTTTTAATCGTTTGTTTACCTAAGGAATTACAAATGGCCAACAATAATTAATTCGTTGCCTAGGCAACGGATTAATTCTACCATCAAACTTGCGTTTGTATACAGCTGACTGATTTGCAGCTAACTTCATAACATCGCGCACTTTCGTAACGTCTCAATTTCACTCTCTACCAAACGCCCCAAAAGAAGTATAACTTCAAAAATAATTCTTGTTGAATACGATCTCACCCTGCGATGCCGGTTATTCTGCTAGCGTTTACTTATAAATTTATGAAATGTATATAGGTATTTGTCAATCGCTATCATCGAAATAATAATAAATATGTGACGTATATAATCAAACCTAGACATGTTCATTTACCTGTTTATGGAGAAAAATATAAAGGCTGTGTAAGCCATGTTTGCAACAAACTGTACGAATTCTATATGAGTCTGATCAAATTTGGATAGAAAAGATAGAAAATGTGATACTTAAATAAAATTGAAAAATCCAAAACCTATTGTTTTATTGCTTATATGGAAATGTCTGTATCGTATATCACGTGCTGGATACATTGTATTATTAAATTAATCTTTGTAATTATTTTTATTGAGAAAAATGCAAATCGATCCAATTAAATATCATTTTCTTCCAATACTAACCTGCAAAGGTGTATTCCCTTTTAAAAGCGACTTATTCTTGGAATGCCAATGCAGAAAAGCCATTTTTTATTCTATTACCCTCCCCAAAAGTGTCTTCCTCTAGAGCCCTCCCTCTCAAAGTAACCACCCCCTTCCACAGAACGTACAAAGTAAGGTAGGTAACTCGAAGTAATACGTTTCCTTCGTATCGTCGTTTTTTTCTATTGTTATATTGATGTACCTAGTCAAGACTCTCATAGTACGAATATTATTTTATTGGCCGCACTGAAAACAGGTGCATATTGAGAGATATTTTATTTAATAATAGCATTGTTGTGAGTTGAAGCTTTCAATTTTGAATTGAAATATTGAACGGGGAAAAGAGACTACATTTTCCATGTATATGTTGTCAATAAACTTCGTATTTTTAGGTATTCTCAAACAGATTACAGTTGTGCATTGTGACTTTGTAGGTCCTTGGGCTACATGCACTGCTAATATTTTGAGGATGAAAATACATATGTCTAAAAAATACAATTATGATTTTATTGTAGGATAAATTAATTTAACAACTATTTACCATCAAAACATATATTATAATAATTATACCTACTACCTACGTATACTACCTACGTATACTACCTACGTATACTACCTACGTATATTATAATAATTATATGAAATGGTATTCAGCGATAATTTTAACAATTCTTCAGGAGTTATGATTATGATAGTCATATTATTCTATTGAATTATTTCATTAAAATATAATTGGGATTAAGCAAGTTCTGACAGTTGTGTAATTTTATAATTCAATTAAGAAATATATAACAAAAACGCTTAATTTGAGGAGAACGAATGACCTTAAAATATTAAACAAAGTTTCGAATAACATAATTTTGCTATCTGTCAAGTTGACATTGATTAAATGAAAGGCGGGCGTTCATAACAGAGTTTTATACAAATGTTTAAACTCAAACTTTTGCATTTCATCTTTCTTAACTAGCTAAAGTATCTTACCTTGGTATTTTTGTTTCGGCGGATGATTTATTATTGTGTGTGTTTGAATATTTCAAAAATACCTTTCTGATCTTAAATTTTTAGCTGGGGTGATTTTAGAATGAAATGTTGTATTACCATTATATATATGACGAAGATAAGTAGGCATCTCAATAATATTAAAACTTTAAGGAAGACTAACACAATGCGATGTACCTACTCGTGTCTTTTTCAAACAACTAACCAATTACTAAGACCTTCGGTATAGAGGCTAGATGACGGCGACCGACATTTTCCTTCGTTGAAGTGAATAGTATAGGAAAAAAATATTACTGGATTCATATAGTTACATAAAAAGAAAAATACAATATAAAACATTTTACTGATACTTGACAATTTAAATTATTTAAGTGGTAATCGATGCGTATTAAAAACCTTAAAAGTTTTTTTTTAATAACTAAGTAGGTACCTAAGTATAATATATTTTAAAATGTTATAGATATAATGTGCATTCTCTGAACAAATTTATATTACTAATACATATTATTTGAGGGTTAGGTTTATCACAAAATGTAGTTTAATAACTACTATTACATGTACCTATGAGATTTCTTAAAAATAATTTCAATTTAAAAACATCGATTTATCTAGAAAATTTTAATGTGTTAATTGTTTATATCGAATATTGAATCTAGCTTTAGTCTGGTCATCATTATTTATAAGACAGAAAAGGGCAGTTTCTTATATTACCTATTAATAAATTTATATAATATTGTGATTGACTATTATTTAAAAAAGTAAATCTTAGGCAAAATTTATGCGGTCTGAAATTTAGGGATCATTTACTTTATCCGTATTCAAGGGATGAATTGGAAAGAAGGTACCATTACAGAGAATCATGCTATGGATAAAATTCAAATAAATATTTGGTGGATATCTTTCGAAGTAATCGTATATTGGTATGATTTATTATACGTTTGCCACTGTCTCGAAATCTTGTGTTTTTTAAGTTTTAGTGTAACTTATTCTCAATAGTTTTACTGGAACATCCTGGTAAGGGTAACTATGGCAAAAATAAGATATTATTTATAAAGTCATTTTTTTAGAATATCGTCTTCAGCGTTCCGAAAATACGTCAGCAAGAGTTTTTCCAAGACCAAGTTATAGCTTTTTCCAGCCAAGTATTAGTGAAAAATACGCCAAGAAAATATAAATGTTAAAGAAAAATCTTTATAAATCTAAAATTTTCATAGGCATCCACTGGTTGATGCATTATAAAGTACTTACGAAAAACTTTACATTCTTTCAGCGATTTTGATACGGAAACTACAGAAGGACCAACATAGCAGAAACAAATGTTTCTTCAATAATATATTTGGTTGAAATAAAAAAAAAAAATTCAAATAAAATTGCTCTCATATAAAGTTGTAAAATGTCACTATAGCTTTTTTGGCTTAGCATTATCGATATCGTGGTCTAATTATATGTATCTAAATTATTCCGGTCCCTAAATAGACTAGTAATCAAACGAAAGGATTTTATATTCTATCACAATTATTACAAAGAGCCAACACCCTGAATATTAAATGTATTGTTTTTACATCCCCCCTTTGTATGCGTTTTCATTCCTAATTTTATTTTATTTTCCCCTACTAATTGCAAGCGACGTGATTGCTTTCATTTATATTTTCTAAAATTTGATAAAAGAAAAAAAACACTTTGTTTCATTAAAAATAGCACAATTATTATTCGTTTGGATTAAATAATAAGTAAACCATTTCACGTTGATAACACAATAATAATAAGCAGCCTAACTTGTTTATAATGCTGCGTCTCCATTGTATGACATATTTTATAAAGTTCCCATTAAAAACATTTTTATAAATTTGCATTAGTAGATTTTATTTCAATAAAATAGCTTTTAATTATTTATTTACAAACATATTTTATTAACCTAATACAATATTGTCTTTTTATGTTTTGATATACACTACTTTCTTACTTACTTTCGAGATGTGGCTGTATAGACGCATCCTAAAACTCCTTGGACTGACCGGCTGGATGACAACTGTTGAAGTTCTCAATCGAATGGGAAGGACCGAGAATTTCTACGTAGTATCAAAACCAGGAAACTACAATACCTCGGCCACATTATGAGAGGACAAAAATACAGCATTCCCCAACTCGTCATTCAAGGAAAGATTAATGGGAAGCGTAGCAGAGGACGGCGCCGCATTTCGTGGCTTAAGAACCTCCGTGATTGGTACGAGTGCAGCTCCACCGAACTGTTCCGGGTAGCAGACGACAAAGATAAGATCGCTTTGATTGTGGCCGACCTCCGCTAGGGGATGGCACAATAAGAAGAAGAAGATACATAGTTTGTATTTTTTGACTGGCTGAAAGACTTAAATTATGCAATAGAAGAATGAGTACCTACAAGATTATAATTAATTATCGATCAAATTTCTTTCAACATGCCACCTATTTTGGAAATGAATGAATGGAAACGACCAACCATCCGCTTCAAAAGTTTAGCTCAGTTAGTTTTCCGCATGATGGTTATTATTGAAAACCGCAGTGGTTTTATTTTATCACCAGTAAACTAAAGGGGTAAATGTATTTTTTTTACGATTTTCAAACAAACCTAATATTATTTGTCAGTCAGGCAGTGGTTTTCAGAGATTATATAAATTCAACGGCATCTCTAAACAAAAAATGTTTGATTTCACTGCTCTATGGTCTAACTAAACCTAAACAGAGCATATGTATGGAACATAGGTAACAGTATTCTAACATTTTTTTTACGTGTATTGGTTGTTTAATTATAAGTTGATTGAAAAGTGAACAAGTTATGTTTCACCTTTTTACCATATTAGATCCTAAGAAGATCATTATTAAATTACAGTTATAATTTAAACAGTTATAAGTTGCATCACTATATTTTATTATGGATTTAAAAATATGTTTAACTTTATGCCGGGTACCTACTCATTAAATAACTGTAACAATGACCGTTGCAGATATAGTAACCGATATACCAAATAATTATTTCAAATCTAGAGTTGGTCACAGTATCTGGAACGGTTACAGTTATGGCTCGCTAACGAGTACTCAGCTTTACATATTTTTGCGTTAATACTTTGCTTTGAAATATTATTAGTCACTGACATGTCATACCATTCAAAATTTGTCAAAGCATTTATTTAAGAAAATAATAAAACCTAATATAACACATTTTTTTCTAATGTCACTCGATCAACAAATGCTCGGTTACTTTTCGATAGGCGGTGGGAATAATCACATAAGTGAATATTGCATGTTTTTCTGGACGCAGTCTGGTGACATTTTTTGAAGGAAATCTTTCCCTAATTTTTAAAAATAATCATTTCAAAATAGGCCATTGATTTATGCAACATATATTTTTAGAAAAATATAAAATATTAAGTACAATAAAAAAAATCTTAAAATTCGACTTAAGTAGGTACTTATGTGATTGTTCCCCCCGGTCATCGTATTATTTTGATCTGGGTAATCGATATATTATAAATACGGTGGTTTGTCTCTAGATATATACATATTGTTTCATTATATAAACCTCCTATAGAAGCATATTTCCTCGAGTAGCCGATTCATTATAATCAACATTAGGCGCTTTATCAAATGGGAAAGAACAGCGCAAGTAAATAACGCTCGTATAATGATTGGAGCTGTAAAGCTATAGCAGTTTATTATCGAGGCACGCAATTCAAAGTTGGCTCGTATTTACAACCGTTATCAATGGCGTGCTGAGAAAAAATTCTAGATATTTAATACTCATATATCTATAAGTTTTTATACTTCACATAACGCTCCTTTGGAGCGCATAAGTGATATGGCTATTTTAGGTGGTTTGCACACAGTGACCTCAACTTAATCTGAACTCAAAAAGCCAACAAAATTGCCAACGTAATTAAATGATCACATAGTGGTTTTACCAAATAAAGTAGGCCGAAATATTGTATGCCTTCACCTATCTACATAATAATATTGATTCATAATGCAACTAGTGGTGCAAGGGTATTTCTCAATATTTATTACTTACTGCACCTTCTCATGTTATAGCATAGATGTCGCACCATTTCCTTCAATTTAATGGTACGTCCCGTGCTTTTTACCATGTCGAATTTGCAATGGGTAGAATGTAGATCAGTCATATGAAGTATGATCGGTCACGGTGTGGAAATATGAATTTTTCTCATTATTGCATGATAAAGATGCTCTCTGGTTATTTTTGTGTAGTGGATTTGACATACAAAATAACGTTTTATAAAGTAACATGCCGCGCCGGTAGAAATATAGTTTCAAACGCATAGTTTTTCCTCAATGAAATAATGGCGAAATTTAATGTATGTACTAAAGTGTATATTTTTATTTTATATATGAAAAATTTCTTCGTTTGAAAAGTATGTAATGCATTTTTTCCGCCAAATTATTTACCACCAAAATACTATTTCGACGCATTTATATCAGTAGATAATGAAAATTTCACTTGGATGCAATCTTAATCATTTTAAAATGACATTCATAGATAGTTTTGATAAATTCTGAGTTACAGGGAAATTTCCGATTAAGTCGACGTTTATGCAATTGTTACAAACACCCCTATACTTATATTATTATGGCCTATTATTATACTGAGAGAATACAAAGAAGAGCTACCTCCATAAGTTTTCTACTGATATAGATCCTGTATGCCACTAAAATCTGAGAGGAGTGGATCCAAGCTATGGAGAAAGTTGCCCGCCGGCAAAATCAGCCTTATCACTCAATTACGATGTCCTGACGAAGACGAAGAATAATATACTCACTATAGGTAAATATAATATAATATACCCCAGTGGCGAAGACTCCATACTAGGCGATTATTTAAAGCCTACCTTCTTAAGAAAAATATTTTTTAATTGCATATTGACATATTTATATACTTAATCACTTCATTATTTTATGTTATATAAAAATAATTTATTTTGCCAACGAGATCGCAAATGTAGGAATGTATTACAGTATTACACAGTTTACAAAACAACTGCAAAGGTATTAAAAAACCACAGCGCGCCGCGCCGTAAATTAAATAATAAATGCCGCGACTTCTCGACGTAAATAAATTTCCGATTATGTTTGGAATAATTCTGAATTTTTTTTGTATGGACTTTACGTCTCGTAACCTCAGCAAGTCTGCTGATTTGTACGAAATGAGGCAAGCTCCTTTCGCAGAGCCTAAAACATTCGCGCATAATATTGTTGTCACGACTGCGCACTTTGTCCAAAATCATTAATAATTAGATAATTAAAAAAATAATTTCAACGGCGTTTAATCGAATATTAATAAATAAGTAAGTACAGATTGTTTTTAAAAATAAAAATAAATTTTATCTAATGATTTTTGATGGGTATACATGTTTTGAAAAATACGTAATTTAAACACATCGCTCATTTTTATGTCGTCAATGAGTTTTTGAAGTTTCATTGAATTAGTGTGTCGTTATCATTTATTAGTGTGTGCCTATTCATTAGTAGTAAATATCGTACTATTCTCGTAAGTATATCTGACAAGTGTGCTCTTTTTATCATATCTCCACAGCCTACCTCTTTCCAAAAGTCACCCTTCGCCACTGATATACCCATATAAAAATATGTTTAAAAAAAGTTTTTTTACAATCAGATGTTAACAGTTTTTTGGGATTATACAATCTGCCAAACAAATATTGTGATAAAATAAAACATCGCCTATCAATTCAAATCTTTCACTTAGCACAGTTTGAAATATACTGAATAAAAATATTGCTCAAAGTAATCTATTGTAAAAAAATAATATGTTGTGGTATCAATATTATAATGACCCATGTATAAAAAAAATGATCATGCCACTGGATCACATCTAAAGGGAGCTATATCCTGAAATGGTGTGTAGGCGCTGAGCTGCTGAATGAATGCTTTGTCCGGTTATTACTACAAAGCGAGCAACCCTCACTAGGCTAATAAATAGGCCATATTCCAATTTGTAAGTATCAATCTACATAATGTAACTGCTATACAAAATAAACCTTTTTCACTAATTTTTTATGCAGTTACATATTATAAATATTATTTTAATTCAATTGCGTAACGCATACGCTCAGGATATACCCGATATTTTTATAGCATGCAGAAGAACGAAATAAATCTGACGAAAATGCGCTGGCATGGATTAAGACACCACCAGTGCCTCTGTAACATAAACTATTTCTGACAATGTGATTTTATGTTTTATTCTATTTTTGACCCCACTTTTATGGTTTAAAGATATATATATATATATATTATTTAACCAGCGCGTTGTTTTTATACAATTTTCCTAAAATTGGGTAAATATCTCTTTAGTATACCTACGCCTGCGATGGGCTAGTACTAACGTATCAGCTTATAAATTTGTAGATTTCGAGTTTGAATCTCGGATCTGGAAAATTCACATGTTATTTTTTCAATTCTTGTGTAGACTTAGAGAACGGACCGAATATTTTGAGCAAGTAGCTTACATCAATTTTTCAACAACTACTTTTTTAAATCTATAATACATAAGATTCAAGAATATAGCATTCTTTATTGAAATAATTTGCATATTCAATAACTGATGCTACGTTTTAATTTTGTAAATTATTCATTGAATAAAAAATAGTTTAATTTAAAAAAGTACCTGAGTATCTATTTTAGAACGAAATGCGTGAATACATTTTTATGCAGTTAAGATTTTTTAGTATTGCGATATGCGTTTCATCTCGATGTCTGTACGCGATTAGTTAACCTATTTACCTAAGCCTAAGCCAATCGGACGTAAAGGATATTTTGACGAATACGAATTACTTATGGCGTTAAATTGATTTGATTTGAACTTTCAGCTTCTCGTGATATTTGGTCAAGTCGAACTCTCTCCAGATAGATTACGATCGAGAATGCCACAGGTTTTCCACTGATACAAGACCTGAGTTGTCCTGAATATCGGGGGAGATGCACCTTTGGAAAGAACTTAAGCTGTGGAGAAGAAAGACTGTCGGACGGAGAAATCATCGGGGTCACAATCATGAGATTCCGACAAAGAGGTATAATTTGGAACATCTCAGAAACATATATATTAGATTTTTTTTATATGAATACCGATCGGTATAAACATTTTTTTAATATGCATATTTCTGAGGTATCCTTAATTATTATGTATGTTCAACAACGAATCGTACAGTATATAATTACTATACTAATATTAATTTAATTAAAAAAACCTATTGTATAATATTATTTTTTTTTACTTACCTGTAAATTATTTATTTATTTATTTGAAAAAGACACGTTGAGTACATAATAAATTATTAATTCAGGACGTTCACAACATGACATTTAGAGTAATCAGTTCAAAAAATCAGAAAAAACAAGGTGGAGGAAAAAAACGAAAGCAAAAATAGTTTTATACTTACAAAAAAAAACAACAATAATTAAAAAAATACAAATTAAACAATAAAATAGAATTTAAAAAACAGAATATATAATGGATCGCCAAAAACATCTACATCTCTAGGGAGTGCATTGACTAGCCGCACAGCCCTCGCTATTGGTACCTGGTGAGCCTGACATGAGGAAACAGCTTTCACCCAAAATAGGTCATGGCTGCGCTGTGACCACGCATGTAATTGACGGGTGCGTAAAAATTTTAATTTTCTAGAATATCGGGATTGAAAATGATACCACGTGAGAGCAGGGAAATGCTTTAAGATAAGAAGTGACCTACGAGCTTCAAGAGAATGAAAGGCGAGCATGAGCATGCCCTGAAGAAAGTTAGTCGGAAAAGACTCGTTTGAGAAGGTGTCAAAAGGAAAATAATTATAAACTTTAAAATAGAGATGAGGAAGAATTTTTTTCTGCACACGCTCTAAAACAAGCTTATAGGAAACCTCATAAGGACTCCAGATGATGGAGCCATACTCAAGAATACTCCGTACTAACGACACGTAGAGTGTACGTAAAACAGTTGGATTCTTGAATGACTTGGCTTGTCTCATGACGAATCCTAGAAGCTTGCTCGCACGCAATGCCGTAGAAGGATGTGCGAGCGAAATGATAAACGTGAGTCAAACAATATGCCGAGATCTTTAATTTCTGATTGACGCTTCAGTAATCTATTTGACATAATATTATAGTTGAATATAATTGGAGATCTTGATTTCGAAAAGCTAATACACACACATTTATTAGTATTAAATTCGAGTTTATTTTTTTCGCCCAAATTTCAATTGAATTGAGATATTAATGCCTATTATGCTGTTTTTACTTTACAACCTTGATATTATATTGATTGTGCTATAACAATAGGGCTTTTTATTATTTTGTTCGCAATTTTCAATCAAAGTCAAAGAAAATGTTATTAGTTATATTATATTTTGTTGTGTAAGGTCCTTATGTTATTGTAATTTAAATAAGTATTATGTTTCATTCCATTGTACTTTATTTTGACTGATGTAAGCATGACGTAAAATTTAAATAGTCTTACGGGTATTTTTATCACAAATAACTGGATTAAAATGATGAAAATTATGCTAATTAAGCACGATCTTCAAAACACGCCCACCTGCCATATTTTTGAAGTGCCAAATAACAAACATGAAAAACATTCGTCGAGAGTTATTGGGACTATTTACTATTACATCATTGGGATATAATAATATTTATATTATTGCATTGTAGAAGAACTAAGTTGTTTTTTAAAGCCAATTAATGGATACACATTATTTAATATTTATATTGTTTGCGATATTTCCTTGAAAAAATACTAAACACAACTCACATAACCAACAATATGCATGTATTTAAAGCAAATAAAAAAACTGCTCTTGTTGTATTTAGTAGGTCATGAGTGTCATGACTAAGTATCTAATGAGAAATAATTTTCTCAACTGGAATAAAAATGTATCCATGAAAATACGAGAGCCTAATGATTCTATGGCTCTCTTCTTTGTTCAAATTTGTATGGATTTTTATCTTCATTATTTTATTTTATTTTTTAGCTGTTGTACTTTTTCATAATTAACCATTAAACAAAGTTTCATGTATTCCGAGATCAGTTTGTTGATTTTTCCAAGATGTCCGGAAAATATCTCCATGCAATGTGTTATTTTGTAGCAATTAATTTACACTAGCAGAGCCCCAGCTAGACTCGCTAGACCTTACAGGTCGCTTCGCGTCTTAATTATAAATTATAAGTCTTGCATTTTAATAAAATGATAAAAAAGTCTAATCATCATGAAACCGATTGACTTGGCAGGCTAATTACTTTATAAAGTAGTTAGTTTGGATAGAGTCATTATGGATTGTTGCTCAATTTAACGCGATTCAATTGACATGTTAGTTTTATTTTTCATGCATTTAAATTATTGTAGTACAAATGATACGTTTTGTTTATTTAATGGAAGAAGATGCCATTAGATTGAAAAAATGAATAATAACTATTTCTCAAAAGGTCTTAAGATAATTACTACTCTGAATGGGTGGGTTCATAGTGTTTTGCTTAGGAGAAAAAATGGTATTTTATTTTAAAATTAGTAAAATGCCAACATGCTTTATTTATTATTAAACAATTAATCTGGTTTATAACAATTATTCTTTTATTATTAATCTGGTTTATAACAAAATTAATCTGGTTTATAATAACAAAGTTTAAACAAAAACAAGCAATGCTTGTCGATAGGAAAACGTCAAATCACAGCACTAAAAGCAAAAGATGGTTCTATCGTCAGAAATTGGGAACACTTGTTAAGCCGAGTTGAAGAGTTCTACAGCGATCTCTACAGTGATGACACTGACAATACGACTATAGACTTAGATCTTCAGAGAAATGGAAATTCGGAAGACCATACTCCCGAAATTACATCCTGGGAAGTAACCCATGCTTTAAATTACATGAAAAGTGGGAAAGCCCCCGGGGAAGACGGTTTAACGATAGATATCCTCAAAAAAGCAGGAAAGGATGCAAATGAAGTACTTGCACAATTGTTCACAGCCTGCATATGCAAAGAGGATGTCCCAGAGGTATGGAAAAATGCCAGCATTGTCATTCTTCACAAAAAAGGTGACAGAGAAGACCTAGCAAATTATCGTCCAATAAGTCTACTCCCTATTCTATACAAGACGTTCACAAAAATTCTCTCAAACCGTCTGCAAAATGTACTAGACGAGAACCAACCGAGAGAATAAGCCGGATTTAGAGGAGGATACAGCACTATGGACCATATCCAAGTCGTCAGAGAAATCATAGAGCGGTACCAGGAATACAAACTGCCACTATGCATGGGTTTTATAGACTATGAGAAGGCGTTTGATTCGATAAAGAAATGTTCAATACTCGACGCACTCAGAAAACAAGGAATCCCTGGACGCTATATAAATATTTTCAATAATATATACAGTAGCGCAACAGCATCTGTAAATCTCCATAAACCATCGCGCAGATTTCCTATCAGCAAAGGAGTCCGACAAGGTGATAAAATCTCACCTAAACTATTTACAGCTACCCTTGAAGACTTATTCAGGCAACTTGACTGGAATGACAAAGGGATCCCCATAAATGGAGAATACCTGAGTCATCTGCGCTTTGCCGATGACATAGTAATTTTCTCGCAAGACTCAGAAGACCTCCAAAGCAGAATGCAGGAACTCGCTGAAGTAAGCAACAAAGTAGGTTTGAAAATAAATGTAACAAAGACGAAAGTCATTTTCAACTGCTTTGCAGGCCAAAAAGAGATCCTCATCAATGGCACTCAGCTCGAACAGGTGAAAAGCTACATCTATCTGGGACAACAAGTATCTATAGATGGATGTATATTTGATGAAATTGTTCGCAGAGTAAAGCTAGGCTGGAGTGCTTTTGGCCGCCTGAATAATGTCTTCAAAAGTGACCTTCCACTGTGCCTAAAGCGCAAAGTGTTCAACCAGTGTGTGCTTCCCGTGATGACATATGCGTGTGAAACATGGACCCTAAGTAAAAGAGAGATCCAGAAACTTAGAGTAGCACAACGTGGTATGGAGAGGTGCATGCTGGGCATAACGCGAAAGGACAAAAAGAGGAATGAGTGGATAAGGAAGCAGACAAGGGTTTGCGATGTAATAGAGTTTATTAAAAGCCTTAAATGGAGATGGGCTGGACACATAGCTCGAAGAAGAGACAATCGTTGGACAAATCTAGTCATCCAGTGGTATCCAAGAAGTACAAAACGTCCACAAGGTAGACCTAGAGGCCGCTGGATCGATGAAATGATAAAGTTCTGCGGAAGTACGTGGCAACGCAATGCACAGGACCGAGAGAAGTGGAAGCAACTTGAAGAGGCCTTCATCCAGCAGTGGATAGATTCAGGCTGATGATGATGATGATGATGATGATGAATTAATCTGGGTGAGGAAATATTTTTTTTATTATTTTTAGAACGTACAAAAATAGGAAAAATATAATTCTCAGCATAAGTGTAAAATTGAATTAACTTTATTAACTATACACGACATTGCCCCGGAGTGGCTGAAAGAAAACAAATAACAATCGGTCTCCTATTAGTTTGAAAGATACTAGTAAGTGCACATGTTGTGTTTTCAGATTATAATTTTATAGAAGTATTGAGGAAATATGCATTTATTTCTTGTTACAACTCACACATGCACCAATGTTCCGATTTTTGATTTAAATAGTTTTGTAGAATAATAATTGAAATTCGTGATATTATATTGACTATATAGAGTAATAAGCGTTATTACAATAAAATTGTGGTAGATGGACGAAAAGACGCAAAATAGTTTGGTGACGAATAGAAAACGCGTTTTAAAAAATTGTATATCTCTCGTTTAAATGAGAAATTAGTGCGCTTTCCTAAATGTTTTAGGACAATAATATACGTAGATTACATAAAATTATACTTAAGTACGTAGACAAGTGCCTTTGATTTATGTTATAATATAATATATTTTTTTTTTTTTTAGAATTATTAATAGCCATGTCCTTGCTTTTTCGTACAAGGTGGTTGTTATTAATTTTGAACAATCACAAACACACAGGCTTTGAGAAAAACACATAAATGTTTTTGTCATGACCGGGAATCGAACCCAGAACTCTCGGGTGGAAGGCCAGCGCCTTACCCACTGCACCACGAGAGTCGCCTATAATATAATATTGATTATCATGTATGTTATGGAAATGGCTCATATTATCATTCTCTAATAGAAACTATCAGAGAATAATTAACCACCAATGGCCACGTGTTTACTAGAATCGAATCTGGAACATAACCAGAATAGAAAAAAACAGTTTAAATTGAAGTGTGACTTTCCAAAACGAACTACTTAGGCCAAAATGGAAATTTTTCATCTTATAATGAATGCTAATGAAAGTATTGAGACCTACAGTTTTACTAAAAACTTATTTGAATCCAAAAAAGTCAAAGTCTCTTCATTTACCTAAGGGGGGACATGCTCGTCGAAGGTCAAAATTGAGTTTTTATTGTATTTTCAAACCATGATCCTGGACACTCCTTAAACGTTGTAGATAATCTATTTATTTAATTTTGAAGCCTTATTATCTTTTATAGTTATTTTAAACATTTGATGACTGCATAAAGTATTTTTGTTACATAAAATAGTATTCTTTTAAACCTCTCGCTCTAATGTTTTTGAATATAGTCATATTTCGGTACATAACTGTGCAGTGGTGTTAAGATTTTTTACGTTTATTAATTTTTAAACGCATTTATGAAACTATTAGTATAATTTATTACGAGATAATTTTTGTAAAATATTCACGATAAAAAATTATATTGAAAATCTCTGTGATCCCAAATTTGACAAGAATTAGGCATTTTATTATTCAAAAAATCGGCAAGATTAATACATTTAAAGATGATTCTAAAGATACTTATTATAAGCTATGTTTTTGAACATTCAAGTGTGATAAACATCTTATGAATAATGATTGCTTTATAATAATTATTGACCTAAGAATAAGGTAGTGTTTTTTTGAAATACGCCATTTCTTTTGTCATTCCCTAGTGTTTAAGCTACAACATACGGCCGTAGCCATAAATTGACAAACTATAATTAAAGTAGGGAGTAAAATTTTGTTAACGCGCGTATTTGAACAAGAATCCTAAAATATGAAAATCATAATTTCATGAATCTATAAAAATTAGAATGACGAATGTATTTATTATATATTTGGATGTCACTTTTTAGTTGGGTAATTATTCAAGTTTTATGAAATTATAAAGCTATGGAATTGTTATCACGATGTGATCATGAAAAGGCGTTTCACGTAGTTAGGACAGGACGTACGTCCCGGATGCTGCCAGAAATGACTACAGTCGTGTGGCACCGAAGACCCGAAGAAAATTTCGAGAATTGTGCTCGCTCTATGCTCTGATACTGGTATGTAGTAGATTACAATTACGTCTCCAATTCATTATTCATGACGTTGTCAAATCATAAATTAATTACAAGTGAGTGCTATGCTCGAAAAATGATAAATAATTGCATGTTATTACAATGAAAACCTGTTATTATAAATATGAAATTATTTAATAATGACAATGAAAGGCTAATTTTTAAGTAGGCACTTCTCAATGCTATGATTAAAAACATTTTCCTCCCTTAAATAAACCTACGAATTCGTTATTATTTATTGCTCATTTTGCGACTGACAGTTTAGCTACCCCTAGGGTAAGTGTTTTGTTTGTCCATGTGTTGTCAAACTGCAAGCCGCTGTCAAAAAAATCTTCATACTTATAGTAGTGTTATAATATTATATATTATGATATCAGAGAAGTGTAATCTGACATTGACAGTAGCTAGTAATGAAGAGTGCCTGTTGAAGGAAGGTAGGCTGTGCCGCTGTGGGTAATAGAAAAAGGACAGCCATATTTATGACAATTTACACAACATAAAAATATTATATTTTACTTATAAATTTATTTTATTTATAAAAGATATTTTAATTACTTACTAAAAAAGACATATACTGAAATAAATATTTGACTAAATAAATACCATGGTACACACCGTGGATCAAACTTGTGCTAAATCCCTCGATTTAATTTCTAGCTTGCTGGCCTCTGAGCCACAAAAGTTATAAAACGTATACTCAACAAGTCAACACTAACGCAACGCGCGTGAAACAGCGGAATTACTATATAAGATTAACTACATACAAATTGCATCACAATATAAAAAATGTCACTTAGTTCAAACCGTCTCGATAGATTTTTATTATCATATGGTTTCATAAATTTATTTTCACATAATATGTACACCGTTTGACATTTCCGGGAGTCTCAATAACAAACCGTATCCATGAGTTTACATGAGGTTACAAGTCTACAACATTTTATTATATTCTCATCTGCGTATTTGTTTACAAAATGTATGTCTGTATGTTTTATATGTGTAAATTCTTGTAGCCTACCTCACTCGAATTACTGTGGTGGCGGTGGTGCATACGACAGGACACGGTTTATATAAGAAAATTAAATAATATTAATACCTATATTGAAGTAATAAAATTAAAGTGAATACATTAATAGGTAGTTTAAATTAGTTTTCTTAAAAATGTAGGCTTTAAATAATAGCCTAGAATGGAGTATTAATCGCTGTCATATGCATCAGTCTTTGACTCAGTTTAAAATTTAAATTCACGTTACAAAATACTGCGCATTACAAACGCTGGTAAATTAGAAAGTATTTAAATTAGATACCTAGGTACCTGATTTGTAGATAAAAAGCAAAATAACCTGCTCATTGCCAATTCAAGAGTTTGACGACACCTATCACTTCACTTACTATGTGCTTCCTTAATATGCGTTTATTCATATCTCCTACATTAAAGATCCATATCAAACCAAAATAAAAATTAGGGAAAGGAAAAATTACTGGTGTCCCTAACTGTCAACAATTTAATTGGTTGTTTACATGGATTGTTGAATATTGTAATCAAGACACTCCAATTCGTCTTATTAAATGTTATTGGTTGTCAATGCACAATTTATTATTGTGTTATTGTTTATTTTTCAATTCGCAATGATATAGTATTTTTGAATACGCTTTTGAATCTGTCCACGCGTGTGATTACTGGTTAATTGTTCGGGTACTACGTAATTTACATGTTATTTCGTCAATGTCAGGTCACAATACATTTAGGGTGATTTAGTCATGCCCTGAGTGTTTCACTACTATCACACTACTATTTAACAACTATACTGTTGTATTAGTGTTATAGTTAGTTAAACATATTATATTTAAATAAAAATACTTGAATATCGATATTATTACCCCTGATGTAAAACATAATGATATACTAGGTTAAGTAGACATGGCCTCCCCATTGGTGTTCTGACGACCGGAATGGCTTGATAATTTTGTTTTGTTAGCGTTTAATACACGAACGTCGCTCACGTGTCAGGCGTTTATAAAATTTTATTGAAAATAAGCACGCATGTAATAAATAAAATCAAAATAATATTCGTATGTAGTTATACAGCAAAACTTTTCAACCAGTGTGCCGATCGGGAAATGCGCCGCAAAATAATGTTGCGTGCAGTAAAATTCAATCATACTAATATTATACTCAACTAGAGAATTCTCGAAAAATATCTTTAATAGCCCACATTTTTTGCCGCCGAATATAACAGATTCCATTTGCGATTAATGTTGATTAATGTTAATTCTATCTATTACTATTTACCTGCCAACTAGCTTTTCTAACCCAACAAAAAAATTACCGGCTAATTTTGACACTTATTTTTTCCTGGTTACAATTTCTTGATTTCTATTTTTTTCTAAGAATTTTCTAAAGACTCGAATTTTTCTGATAAAATTAATAACTTATAATATAACTTCACAATTTTATTACCAATTTAATAACAGTCGAAGGCAAACTTGAACGCAAACAAACGCACATGAATACAAAAATTTAAGTTGGTTGAGAAATATATTACCTTCTCTTTGCTTCGTCATCAGCTCAGGATATTTTCATGATAAGCAGATACTGCCATATCTCGAAATCATACTAAGTAGTTCAAATATTTTTTTTAAATAACTCAATTTGATCGTGTGTGATGTGTCAGATTCATCATCCGCAGCACATTTTCTTCAGTCATATATATTATGTACGACTGAATAATGATACAGATCTCAAACTTTTTAAAACGGTTTGCATTTTAATTTAAACCAAATCTTTAGTATGTTCACAAAGTTGGTAATCATTTTGATATCAAAGATAAGCAACATTGTGCGAGAGTAGTTATTGATAATGTGTGCGTACATACTAGGACTTCGAGATATCATTGAACTCAGAGTGTCACAAGCAAAATCAAACGAGGTAATAACTACGTATGCGTCGGATAACAAAAAATGTCGATTAACGGTACACATGACGAAATTACTGAACTTTACTATGATATTAATAATGAACCAAACTGGCAAAGGGTGCATTTGGGTGCATGTTGGATATAGCGCAGAAATAAAACAAAAAAAAAACTAATGGGTAAGGAGGCAGATATGCGCATGCAATGTAATAGAGGACTCCAAGCTGATGTCATATTAATGGGCCAGGCACGTCACTCGGCGAGTAGACAAAAACTCAACTGACACCAAAGAACCGGTCTAAAATTCGCTGGATTAACAAATCCATCAGGTTCGGCGGACTATGTGGAAGTGAAGAACTAAGGGTTGAGAAAAGTGAAAAGAGGTAGAGGAGGTCGTAATCAGGCAATAGCTCGACTACAGCTCATGATGGTGATGATGATGATGATGACAGAGTTGTTAGTCTATACTTTTATTATCTGCGTGTAGTAATCTAATAATATTTTTTAATTGTGTCTGTTTTATTAGTGATCACTGGAATAGTCTCGCACTCTAGTATAGTGTTGATTTTGATAGCAGGGGTGGACACAATTAGTGGAAAATCTCTCCCCTCTACGATTACCGGTGGTCAAACTGCGGGGACGCTTGTTTATTAGGGGCGTATCGGTCACTTCAGAATTTCTAACCCCTGTTCACAAAATTCAATGGATGTCATTTCTCCATGATTCAGTTATTAGAGACACTGTGATTTTGAGAGTATGCTTTCAGTTGTTGTGAATAGTTTCAAAAAGTATATTCATTTTCATTCACGAGATGTGTGCAGACTAAAATCTGGGTTGATTAAAAAACCCTTTTAATACTACATACATGTCATTGACGAATTTATGTAATGGAGTAGTACTCACTGTTAATCAATAAAAAAAAACAATTGTAAAGTTGAATCAAAAAGGCCGAACGGATATGCCACGTTCAGTAAATTTTGATAAGGAAAAGTTTATGTTACTGATTAAAAATATCTTGGCCATACTATAATTGTGGAATACGTATTATTACAATTATTATGATCGAACATTTTGAAGCGTTGCTGTCATTCCATATAGAATGTATAGTACAGTGAAATAATATAAATATTATATGTGTATTTGTGATCGATACTAGCTGCAAAAATCAGTAGTATTTCGGTTATTAGCTACTAAAGTTATCAAACAATTATTTTTTAGCATAAGCAGGGCCGTCCTTCCGACCACAGTTTATTTTTATGGGATAATAGATACGACTGCATTTTGTTTTCAATACGACAATATGAAGCGAACCGTCTGGGGTGCCACCCCAAAGACTTGAGATCCTAAAAATAATATGATATTGCCATTTTTCAACCATTCAAAAAAGATTTTTTTATGAATTTTTTTATGAGGTTTTATGAATAACAACACCTTGTGGAGACGTTGATAAAACGTGATAAAAAGTGATAACGACATGAATATTATTGATTCTAAGTCGTGTTCCTCCAGAATTATGATTTTCTTTTCATCTACTAAGCGTGCAGTTCTTCGTCGATTCATCCATGCGCGCTAATTAGTCAGACCATCGAAAACAGTGGGTCTTAATACATCTGATGTCAGGCTAATCAAAAGTTTATACTGCTTATAATTGTAGCAACAATGTCTTGTCCATTTCTCTAAACTGTACTACAATACTTTCTTGAACATTGATTTATAATTTCATATTCTTTGATATTTGGGAGGATTGTAGGGAACTGTAGAAACCATTATATCATATTAGCGTTTACAGCCTCTTTAAAATATCACAAACTGATGCAAAATATTACAATAAATATAATGTATTCGACGCTTTCTCTTCTGTGTTTAATTAGGATGACTGTACACCCGGGCTAATCGCAAAGCAATCATTGCCAATATGAAATATTCATATCTAGTTTTCAATAAACGCCCGGGTACACCAATACAAATTATGTTTGTACACACAACAGTATTAATGAAAAGTTTATTGACGATTTTTTGGTGGCTTGTATGAAAGAAACAGAAATGGTATAATCACATCACAACGACGAAATAAAAGGAATTATTTTTCGCCATCTATTTTTTTCTGGTTGGTTCCTATTAAGTGAAAAGGTATGTGTAGATTTTTTTGTGCATATATTGTTTAAACAAGTGCTTCTCAAACTTTTTCATGCCATTCTGGTTGCAAATGCAACATGTGTATACAGTTTTAACAAAGAAAATCCTGAAAAACATCTTGCCTTTTCCAACTTCATATCTATGTGAAGTTGCTTTTTCAGCATTTGTAGACATTAAGTCAAAAAAGGAACAGGCTTTTGTATGTGGAACCGCTTCTCAGATTAAAATTAACAACCAGGGAAACAATTTCACCCTTCTCATTGATTATAATGAATGTTATTTAAAATATAACTTTTATTTATATTTTATTATGAATGTATTTATTTTTCATTTATTATTATTTTGTTTATGTAGGTACTAAAAAAGGAAAAAATAAATACATTTTGATTGTTAATAAAATATAGTTATTATGTATTTTTGCAGTCACCAGACGGCCGCGACAATATAATGCTTTGTTCAAGAGGACGTGAAATACGTAGCCTTTCACCACTGTATATAAATAATTATTATTAGTTGAAAATATTCACATTTAAGAGCGGAATGCAGAAACATTTGTCATAACTAAAATTTCCTTAGCAGAAAACACTATGCAGAAACATTGTCCTTAGTTAAGATCATTTCTATTGAAAATAATACCATATTTAAAAATTCTCTTACCTATAGTTTAGGTAAATTATTTTATAATTGTTAAACGATGACAAAAATATGACAACTGCATTTATAAATGCAATAACTATAAATACATATTAATATTAAATTATAATACTCTTATGTTTCCGTTATAAGTCATTATACGTGATTCCACAGGCACCGCAAGATATTTTTTTAACATGGTAACACTAGCGTCAAGTGTTATTCTTCACCTTTTTTGTATTTCTGCGGGTTGGCGTATAAAAGTAAAATAATATTCTACAAGTACATGCCAAAAGAATTAACACTATCAATATCCATATTGAGATACATTGTTAAATGAATTTGAGTGTATGGACTGTGTTATAGACATGCGAATTTATTTTGACAGCAGCTGTCAGTGGTAAATGGTAATACAGAAGGGGGCGTGTTCATAACAAAAGTAGTCTATGGTTAAGGATTCCTTAACTCTAAACTTAGGATTGTCTATAGTTAAGTCATGCTTTTCGGCGACTTATCCTTAGGAACGAAATCTTAGATTGTGCATTCCGCTCTAAGTTTATTTTTAACGACAATCTTTTCTTGTATTGTAAGCTTCACTCTTAGTAAAATAATATTATGTTGATTACATATTCTTGCTGTGGGCACAAAACAAATAGTTTTATATTTTATTTATACGCCAAAAAGTTCAGAAAAAATCATACAATTTAGGGCATTGTTAATGGTGGGTAGCTATAATGAATAATCTATGATGATTACAAAAGCAATTCATGAAGCAATTTCAATACAATGTAATACGCACGTCGCACACGTCTGCAAAGTTTTTTTGTACAATTTTCATATAAAAAGCAAAAGAATAACGAACGAATCGGTTTTTTCACAAAGATATATTTCTTTCTTACGCTGCATACCAAATTTTAATTCGCCAAAACTTCTTATTCAAACAATTTATTCAACTTGATGGGCGGTAAATTTTCCAGACGTTTGGCTAAAAAAATGCTGTCTGTCACTCAGCCAGAGAAAAAAAGGCTGTATCATAAAATTCACTGGGAAGCCATTTTATTTGGTTTGCTTTTGTTGGTTCGATTTTGGAAAAGCGCCCATCGCTTATTTTCCTTCTTCAAATTATACAGCAAAAGGGTAGGTAGGTAGGTATCTGCGCGTGGAAACCTCAGTTTAAATATTCCAATATCTACCCTGACAAAGGGTTATTTTATATGTTACCTTATCATGATAAAATAGATTTTTTAGTATTCCATATATTGCATTTATATACATACATATTTTATTATTTATGAGACATATAGAATACCTACTATCACTTATGTTAGGATATCATTATATTACGTTTCATTACAATATATATTATTGAATCATCATAAAATGTTAATTTGTTAGATTTTCGTGCCTAATATGTGACATTGATTATCTCGGAAATTAGATTGACTGCAGATATTTTTATTGAGAAACCGACTACCAGGAATCGAAAATTGGTGAAAGAAAATTACAAAAAGACGTCAACCGTTAGGTACTTGAAGGCCAAATCATGATAACATCATGATCAGAGTTGAGATGGCAAGTAACGGTTTGAAAAAACGAATCTTCTCTTTTACGATCGAGACACAACTTTGGGCATCCGATAGATGCCACTCAGACACTAAATTATGCATGAGGATCATCAGAAGTCTAGAGGCTTTCAAGATGTGTGGTACGATGCCGATTTCATAGGCTGGCACTTAACTAACGAGAAGGTTTTAATACGATCTAATAAGCTAATAGTGTATAATATAAACAGTTGATAAGTGAAATTCATACTACTAGAATATTTTTTGCAATGAGAAACAGAATTTAGCATAGATCATAACGGAGGAAAATATGTGTAATTAGCTAGAAAACGTTGGTGATCTAATACAACTTGCCCAGGATATGGTGATGTGGTGCAATCCGATCACCGATTTCCGATAAAAGACTGCACCCAGTGCACCAAAGAGAAGAACCAATAAAAGAAGAAGACGACGGAAAGCGTCACTTACATCGACAGGGGAGTTGACCCGAAAGTTTTTACCTTCAATTTTAGCAGCATGAGACGTCAGGGTGCATAAGGGGCTGTGTTTTGAGATGACTCAGATTCTTACAGGTCACGGAGTCATGCGAGCATACCTGCACCGGTTTAAAATAACATATGATGGAAAGTGTCCATGCGACGACGGAAGCGACCAGGACGTCCTACATTTACTCCTAGATTGTCAAATCTTTAGCAAGGAGCGGCACAACCTGAACTTTTTATTACAGATGGCAGATGCGGACATTCGAGACCTTCCGGGGACCATGGCAAACGAGGCCGGAAGAGATGCACTTTTTAATTTCTGTATTGATGTAATAAAAAGAATAAAAATAATAAATGGTGACATGTAAAGACGATTCATGCCTTTCAGATCCAGTGACTGCAATCATATAAGATAGGATAAGTATATGCTCAAAATATCAGTCCTATGCGACATTTCTTTTACCACGGGGAAAAAAAAAAAAACTCGACTACAAATCGCAGTCCTCAGTTCCCAATGAATACGACAAAATATTCATCAGAATCACCTCCGCCTTGTGCTACTAAGAATTTTCCAGGGTTTTTGCAAGGCGGTTTCATAGGCCCAGGCCGAATTTAAATTAGCAATACCCGATGCGGGTAGAAGAACAGTGTTCAATAAGGCATATTCTCTCAGCCGGCACAATTTTCATTTGACTAGCATCAAGTAGAGTAGTTTGCGTGCCAAAGTCCTTAAGAAACCTCGATAGTAAATGCGAGGTATCCATGAAGGCATCTAGAAAAAAAAAAAAAAAGATTGTATTTTATTGCACATATTATGTAGATAAGTACTCAGCTTTATTCTACAGATGTAATATTTGATATAAATGACTGAGTTGGGTGTACAAACCAATCTGAAACACTGCGTATATAGCAGAAGAGGAGGCCAAGCCGAGAGTCGCGATTATTTGCATTGTGGATTAATTTCATGATGACATGCGTTTATTTGAGGGGCTCGCAAACAGGTCTGCGGTTCTAAAGTGCGCTGTTCCTCCTTCATTTTCATTTTAATACACTCCCGTCTATGTAAATACATATTATTTTCTTCGAAATGTTCATGATTTTACGAAATTATTATACTGGAATATGTATATTTTGTGTTGTTTTCCAAGAATTCATCCAATCTCTATTATAAACCATTGTGTATGATAAATATTAATTTTTTTACCGAGCGTATTGTTGAATATACAATTATTTGTTGTATTGCTACTTTTTATGCAATAACATGATTTTAAGAAAATAACAAACAGTTATTATTTCAGTTATTTTATTTTTAGTGGTATTTCCACAATTTATCTTTCCATTTACTCCAATATATTTTTCATCTTCAATGTCTATACAATAATAACAATAATGTCAATAATAACAATAATTCATTTTTTTCTGCACTGGAAGGGGTGGTGGTGGCATTGCGTTCGCCTCCGAAGCGAAGGCGCAGGTCGCAAGTTCAACTATGTGTTTAACAAATTCAAATGTTGTTGTTTTTGGATTCTTGTTTGATCCAGGGCGATGACCCAATTGTTTCATTTTATAAATACAAATTAGCTAAATCGAAAGATACATCAGATATCATTTGATTGTAGTTTATAAAATATGTCTATTTATATTCATATCCAAAATTTAATTGAGAAAATATTTATTAGATCAAAATAAAATAAATCATATAAAGCTGTCTATCGACATTTAGCATACTATGTGAACTCTTTGTACAGTATTTGTCATTAATTTATTTTTAAGGTATTACATTGTTTCACTACCTATTCTATTTTACAACGTTTTTATTAGCTCGTATTCTTGCTTGTCCAGTAAAAATCTTGCAATCGATTTTTAACTAACTTCCCGACTAGCTAGACATTTGAAACTTTTAGAATATATCAGAACACGATGCCAATGCATTCTTTTTATACTTTTAGCCATCTTTAAGCAGAATTGAATTCATTTTCAGTTAATTCTGTTTTGTATTGATAGTTATTTCAGGAAAATCCGTAAAAAGTAAAAGACTATTATCGGTTGCTAAGGGGGTAGTCCTAGCAACTAAATTGTTAATATATACGTGCGTTCCTATGGAAATCAAAATGAAATGTCAAAATGACATTTCAGTATTCTATATTTGTTAGTTTGTTTTTTTTTTTTTTTACTTCATATCAAGTACAAGTTTGAGTATATTGAGCATAATAATTTAACAGGAAATTTAAAATCGTTGTATATAAAACGTTCTTTTTATCTTGTAATTATTTAAGCATGTTTCTGTAATCAAAATGTAACTGTTTGTTTCCTTAATAAATAAAATTAAAATAAATAAAATATATTCGGTGATGTTGTGTTTAAACATTTTACCTAAATCTAATTCTTAGAGATTATAACATATATTTTTTTAAGTTTCAGAGAAACCAACAAAAATAGTCATTAGCCGCTACTAAGTAGCAACAACTAACAGCTTGGTGGCCTTACATCCAGAGGCGCGTTTCCATAGATGTTCTAAATATGGAGATAGGCAACGAAGCGGGTTACTCATGCAACTAAATGAAGCATGTTGACGACAGCCGACAACTTACGAGAAAAAGCGACGCGATGAAAAAATGCAGGGCATCACTGAGGATTTACGTTGGCCCTTTGACCGTAGTACCTTACGTAGGTAGTTACTACGTACTCATATAATATAATAATGTTCA
The DNA here is from genome assembly GCF_057557595.1 of Rhyacophila brunnea. Classification (NCBI taxonomy): domain Eukaryota; kingdom Metazoa; phylum Arthropoda; class Insecta; order Trichoptera; family Rhyacophilidae; genus Rhyacophila; species Rhyacophila brunnea. Next base: position 40,363,484 of record NW_028232752.1, read on the forward strand.
GCGAAGGAAGGCTTAAAATAACAACACTGTTGGGATTTTAGTATAATTATATTTGAATGTTGGGAATTTATGAAAAGATAGGTAGGTTATTTAGGTACTTACTCTATATGTCTTTCAAAAGTAATACAAGTAATAAAGTAATTATAATAATAGCAATAAAGTAATTAAAGTAAATAAAATTATAAGAGGTTATAATATATATTATGTCATATTATATTAATCAAAAATAAAGTTTACATAAAGATATAGAAAACTCATTATTAAATTCTTGCAAATATCCCATCACTGTAATTAATTCAGCCTTAATTAAGTTTAACTTACACATTTGTAATTAGTTCGGGCTTAATTAAGTTATACTACAATATAATAATTACCTACAATATATATAATATATAAACAACTTTCCTTTCCTAACTTATATAATATATAGTACGTACATATCTATAGATAGGTATATGGATTATAAATATCTGAACACAAACACGTCTCATAATCAATTAATATTGTAAACAAAATAAATAAATAAATAAATAAATAAATATATATCACGTTATTCACAATTTTTAAAAATCTTGTGTACTGGTATTCCACGATGAATTAACAGTGAATAATATCAAAGTATCAACGCATACAATGATATAACAATGCTCAAATATACGATACAATCAAAATGTGTTACTTATATTCAATTATAATATTAATAATCAATGCGTTCACTTAAATGCGGTCCTGAGCAATACAAACACGACTGCTGTGTAATGGTATGTAAACAGAGTAATTCGGAACGAATTTAAGCATGCGTTATCCAGCCGAGATTATTTTAGATTATTATTTTAACATGTATAAAATTAATTAAATATACTCATTTGTGATACGTCACGGCTCCTAAGTTGAAGTGCTACCATAACTTGATTACCAGCCTGCCTCACCATACTTTCATATAAGTTGCCGTCCCTAGCGCGTTTCCCTAACGCAACGATTCGTGAGAAAATTTAAAAATGGGGTCCTCCGAAGAGCTAAAACCTGCCACTCAAGTTAATAAATTATACGGAAATTTGAACAAAAGATGCGTATTTCTCAAAAATTAAATACTTATAAAATATTAGGTAAGTACCAACTTTTCAAATTATAACAAAATTCCTGCATTTTTAATTTTGTAATATTTGTATAATTTTTTTTGGAAATTATTCACTCGTGTTGGAGAGAGATATATGTATCATGAAGTTGATTTTTTAAAAATAAATATTACTTATCCTTAAATCTAAATAATATTACGTACCTACATAATGAGGAAAAAAAGGACGGATTCTATATTTCTGAGTTCCTTGGCGTCCGAGCATTTATTCATCTTCCTTCGGTTGTTTTATTGTTTTACGAGAAGCAAGCAAGTAAAAAAAAATCCTTTACTTTTGCGGCGTTTCGTGCACATATTTTTAAAGATACGGTTGGGGTACCTATTTTATTGCATGCATTGTCATGTAACAAAATGCCACACTTTCCGACAATTATTGAAAAATTACATAAACTTTTTGGCAACCCTGACGTGATTCGTAGTGGCAATAATTGTTATATGCAATCAATTTGCATACAACAATATCTGAATAATTACACGCCTAGCAACAACGGTCACCAAGCGGATGAATTCTCGGCAAATCATTTAATGGAAGATTTACAAAAGACAACAGAGGACCTAGGCGTAGGACACGCTATTTCAGTTTGCATATTATTTTAGATTTCAGAAGGTATGGGGAGCATTTTGCGTCTGATAGAGCTACGAGATAGTTAACTATTATCTTTTTTAATTTCAGTTCCTGAATTGCTCCGCTATCTACTTCTTCGTTACGGGACAACTACATCTTCAACGTCTGCAAAAAGTAATAGCAGGAGACTAGTTTCCGTTCTGACGGAAATGATTAAAATCCAATTTTACAAATATTAAATCATTTTTCACTAGCTGAGAAGAATAAAAATTTTCAAGATCTTTGAAAAAACAATCAGCTACTTAAGTGTTTTAATAATGTTTTTTTAATTGTATCCTGTAGTCTTAGATATAGATTTTTCATGTTAACCAAACCAAACAGCAGATCGTTTATTTCCTTACGTCAAAAGCTTAATCGTTCGAATAATTGTATGTAAGCTTGTTATTATGTCCACGTTTTTTATTGTGAAATCTGTTTTTCAATTTAATTATTGTTTTAATTTTTATTTATGTAAAACTTACATACATTTGATATTGAATTTAATTTAAAGACGCCAAATATTAAATAAAGACTAGTTCTAAAACATGGGTAACAGCTTATAAAGAGTACACTTAAAAAAAATGCTTTGCAGAGGAGTGAAAAAGTTCATTCTAACGCGGATTCACTAATCTCTATTACCGTTTGAGCTATGTAAATAACATTAATTGTCAAGGACTGTGGGTACGTTCTTCATTTACCTTTTAAATAAAGTTACATTAAATCTATCTTTGACCATATAGCTTAGTTCAGATTTTGCAGATTGACTTGCATTTACAGTTTTATTATTTATACATATATTTTTCATTTTATCTATGGCATCGTGTGAAAAATGTACTAGGTAAGTACTAATTAATTAAGTAAGAGAAATCACAACAAAACATACATAAAATAGATAATTTTCAATTATCATTCTATAATCGGTATAATTAAAGAAGTGATGCCTAAACTATTTCTTGTTAAATGCTTCACAATTGGTTGTTTGGTGGTTGAATTGTTAACGTGTGTTTTTCCTACTTATATCGTTATCGCGAAAGATTTAAAGCATTGTGTACCTTCATAGTATAATAATTATTAAAATATTACTTTAATCTGCATTGATGTGGTAGTTGGGTATTATTCTAAACGGTTGTAAATAATTAACAATATTAGACTTCAAGGTAAACGTTAACGTTTAGTAATTAGTATTCGCCAATGGCTGATACCCATTTCGCATTATCAACCACTGGCGATTTTGTTACATGTATATTATTATCAGATCGAAAACAATAAGATTTTTTTGAAAGTTACACATCAGCCAATGGAAATCAAAGTTAAATAATGTGTAATTGAATGAATCGCTCAATATATTATTATATACGATTCATTCAATCTTGACAAGCATAAATACAACTTTGTTGTATACAACACCATCTTAACTTATGTCTGTTGTTTGATATTAACTTTATACAGTGTTATTTACTTAGGATACTTAAATGGTGTATTTATGGATTTTTCATATTAGTTCCATTCATAATTATTATCACCTACTGAATTATCATGTTCATGAAAGTTTTTCAATTCAGAAATTATTTATAATATTTATTACCTAGATATTTATATAGTTTATATACATTGTCAAAAATGTACTAATAAAGAGGGAACTCTTAAAATCGTGATGGACTTGTCAGATACGCCTTAACTTTTCCGGTTTATGCCTTGGCCACTGCTATACCTACTCATGTTATTAAATTTAAAAATGTCATCCATGGTATAGGAAGACGAAGATACAAAGTAATATATTATGCTGCTTCATATCATTCAAGGATAGATCTCCGAATAGGGACCAGAAGAAAACGAATGAAAAATCTTGGAGGTTGCTTCGACATCAACATTCAATACCTGTTCAAAGCAGCGGTAGTCATATAAAATTTTACCACGATAGTGGACGGTAACACATATGGCACAGAAAGAATGATAAGAAGAAAGATGTTAGGACTCATGTCTGAAATGGATTTTCGAAACATTAATTCAATCATTAGCTCCATAAGCTTTTTTATTTATCAAAACCCAACGCCTATGAATGGACCGGACCGGCTTTGTGACAAGTGTGGATGGTCGAGTACATATAGACAAAACGGGCCACGATTGCCAAAAAGAAAAACAAAAAAAGTGCGGGAAAACCACAACTTCGGTAGCCTAATGGTGTATCGTAAGACTTGCGACCACTCATAGTAATCGGATGGATAAGAAAAGCAGTGGACACAGTAGTATAAAAATCTGTTATATGATATCTTGTTATTATATGATATTAATATAAATGTTATGTGATAGGACCCACCCACCAGAAAATAACCATTTATATCGTAGTATATTCTTGGGTTTTCACCGTGTCTCCTTCTTCCTTCTTTACTCGACGTTTCTGTCAAAAGGAATCCGATTATCTAAGAGCAAACGTTGCTCAGAGTAATCTGTCAATCATTACGACCGGAGATACTGGCTCGAATATTAGATTTTGCTGATAGTGCCGGAAGCCATGACGTTTTTAATCGTAATCCATCATCCCTATTAATGTTTTCAGGGTTTCTGTGGATTTCAATGGCCTCCTTTACCAAACGTGCGAAATATCCTTTATTACGACCCAATATCTTGGTCTCGAAGTCAAATTTGTGCCCTGTATCCATCGAGTGCTCGGCAATTGCCGACATCGTGTAATGTTTAAGACGGTATGCTCTCTCGTGTTCACTCACACGCTTCTGTACCGTTCTAGAAGTCTGGCCTATATACTTTTTTGGGCATCCACGACAGCTTATCTGGTATACACCTGCCGAGTACAAAGGCTGTGAGTCCTTTACTGGTCTTAGCATATTTCGGACCTTTGTCGATGTTGAGAATATTGTTTCAATATTATGTTTCCGAAGTATCCTGGAAATAGTATCTGTGGTGTTTTTGATGTAAGGTAGATAGGCCCGGCCTTTGAACTGTATCTTTTCCTCCTGACTGATCGGGTTAAGGTTGATTTTGCTTCTGGTGGCTTTTTGGATCATATTGTGAGAATATCCGTTTGCTTGAAGAGCCTTTGATACTTGAGATATCTCGGATTTTAAATACGAAGATTCGCAGATACGCCGAGCTCTTGTCATCAAAGTCGAAATCAGACCCATTTTTTGAGCAGGGTGGTGGTGAGAAGAAGCATGTAAATAACGATTGGTATGAGTTGGTTTCCGATAGACTCTGTGTCCTAGAGAACCATCCAATTTTCTGATAACTTCCACGTCAAGAAATGGTAGAGCTCCGTTTTGTTCAATCTCCATCGTGAATTTAATCATCGAATGTAGATTGTTTAAATGGGCCAAAAACTCATTTAGAGCTTCTATACCATGAGGCCATATTAAGAAGGTATCATCGACATACCGTAACCAGCACGAAGGTTTTAATCTACACGTGTCAAGAGCTGTCTGTTCAAAATTTTCCATGAAAAAATTCGCAACCACGGGAGATAGAGGGGACCCCATAGCGACTCCTTCGGTTTGTTCAAACACTTTGCCCTGAAAGCTAAAGTAGCTTGACGTCAAACAGTGCTTGAAAAGTCCAGTCATTTCTGCGGAGAAAACTTCACCTATTAATTTTAGGGTATCATCTAGGGGGACATTTGTGAATAGTGACTCTACATCAAAGCTTACTAAGAGGTCAGTAGGCTTTATAGTCATATCAGCCAATAATTTGACAAAAATGTGTTGAATCCTTAACCCATGATGCGGTGGCGTTGGTATGTGGTTGCAAAAGGGACGCCAGATATTTAGAAAGTCTATACGTGGGAGAGTCGATTGCGCTAACTATCGGTCGAAGTGGGCAGTCAGGCTTGTGAATCTTGGGTAACCCATATATCCCAGGAGTCTTCGGCGCTTTAGTAAATACTTTCCAGTATTCCTCACTAGGAATATCGGAAGATCGAACTAATTCCCTCGTTTTTCTGTCAATCTTGTCGGTGGGGTTCCGCTTTACATGTTTATACACAGGGGCTTTCAGTAACTCTTCCATTTTGGCAACATAGTCCGTCGCATCCATAACGACTGTCGCGTTTCCTTTATCAGCGGGTAAAACCACCAGTTTGTCGTTTTTTCGCAAATCGCGTAATGCTCGACTTTCCGCAGGCGTTATGTTACTTTGTGGCGGTTTTGATTTCCTGAGGATACGGCTGGCGTCTTGTCGTATTTCTTCTGCAACAGCAGCGGGTAGTTTGTGTATAGCAGATTCAACTTCGCATATGATGTCGTCAACAGGAATGTGTTTTGGTGTTATTGCAAAATTCATTCCTTTTCCGAGTACAGCTATTGTTGCGTCGTCCAAGACAGCTGAAGACAAGTTCTTAACAACATTCAAATTGAGTGAAGGCGGAACACCTTTCTTAACGGATAGACTGCTCAATTTCTTCTTGTGCCTTTCAGTGTCCAAAATATATCGTCTGGTTGCTTGGTTGTGGGATATCCGGTCAATCAAATTCCAGTCGTCAATCTTCAGTAGATGCGATAAGTCCATGTGAAGTTTGTATAACTCCACTGATAAGTTGTTTAATTCCGTTCTAGTGAATTGAATCCTTTCTCTCAGCAGTGCAGCTTCCGCTTGTCTGCAGACCCTGTCTGCTTTCTTTGATGAGAAATGTGTTTTGATGTGAATAAATGATGGTATTGTTTGGTCCACTCGACAACGTTTTAGAAAGGCCAACGTACATAAAAGGTGCTCCCTACGTTGTCGAAGAGTGTCCAATCGGCGTGTTGAAAAGTAAACCTCCTCCCCATAAAGGTTTGTTATATAATGTTTGAGGCTTTTTGACATTCTTAGAGCAACGTTTACATTCACATACCTACACCACATTTCATCATAAAACATATCTCTTGATAATGGCCTCTGCAACGAGCCCGAAACGTCGAGTAAAGAAGGAAGAAGGAGACACGGTGAAAACCCAAGAATATACTACGATAAAAAACAACCGTGAAAGCCTCAAACATTATATAACCATTTATATGTTTTAAGTGTGCTTAATATGTTGTGACTGGTGATGATTCATATAAAATGTAATTTCATTAAAACTTTTACGTCTCAAAAAAATCTTAACAATTCAAATTTCCTTAAATTTTTCTCGTATTTTTTCCATTTCAAATTCCTCCGTTCAAAAGAATATTACCGCACTAGCGCAAATTCGCATTTATTTGTATAAGGTGAACATTAATTATTATAATTTCTTTTGCATTCCTTCATATTTTTTCCCAGCGCCGAGCCAAATGGCATCCAGGAGTCGAGAACTAATGGCTTTTTAATTGTGCACGCGGCGCTGTAATTTCCTGACGAAAAATTCATAGACATCAAAGCTGCTATAGCTGTACCCTTATCCTTGGATTTATATAATAAATACCTTCGTAGTATTTTTAGCTTCGACGCGACGTGACATTATTATAATATTTTGTTGCGTAAGGTACTTAGGTAGGTAGGTACATTACCTTCATATTTAAAATACATAGAAAAGTGATTCACTCAAAGAGTCTTGACTATAACAAGTAGGGATATGCCCTTCAAATAAAATCGGTTCTTAGATAAATCAATACTATGGCTGTTTTTTCGCTGAATTTAAGTATATATCTATATATATTTAAAATAGGGTCTACTTAGCATATTTGATGTACTTCCGTGTACTTTCTATCGTGCTTCTATTTGCTCTTCTATATACCCTTCAAATTACTCTTTCTATATAAATATTGTTAATACTATTACATATTTCTTTGTTTATTCCCGTGTCATGTTATGAACGTTTTAAATTTATAATTGGTAAAGTTCACTTTATGAATTCTGATCTTGGATAACCAATATATCCACATTTGAGAATTTTTGGAATTGACTGATAGCGTGAATCTAAAATTCTTTTAAAACTCTTTTTTGTGAAACGCGAGCAATAATAGTATGAATTTTATTACTACACATGAATCTTTAATGTGATATGTCTTCTAGCTCATTTACTCAACGTGTCTTAAGGGGGGACATGCTCAGCGTAGGTCAAAATGGAGCTTTTGTTCTATTTTCAAAGCATGATCCTGGACATACCTTAAACGTTGTAGATAATTTATTTATATAAATTTGAAGCCTTATTATCCTTTATATTTATTTTAAACATTTCATGACTGCATAAAGTATTTTTATTACATAAAATAGTATTATTTTAAACCTCTCACTCTAATGTTTTAGAATATAGTCATATTTTAGTACATAAATCTGCAGTGGTGTTTAGATTTTTAACATTTATTAATTTTTAAACGCATTTATAAAACCATCAGTATAATTTATATCTAAATTATTATAGTGAAATATTTACGATAAAAAATTATATTGATAATCTCTGTGATCCCTAATTTGACAAGAATTAGGCATTTTATTATTCAAAAAATGGGCAAGATTAACACATTTGAAGATAATTCTGAAGACACTGATTTTATAAGCTATGTATTTGATCATTCAAGTGTGATAAACATCCTACGAATAATGATTGCTTTATAATAATTATTGACCTAAGAATAAGGTAGTGTTTTTTTAAATACGCCATTTATTTTGGCATTACCCAGTGGTTAAGCTACAACATACGGCCGTAGCCATAAATTAACAAACTATAATTTAAGTAGGGAGTAAAATGATGTTAACGCGCGTGTTTGAACATGTACCATTTAAAAAAAATCGGTTAGGTACATGTTCAAACACGCGCGTTAACATCATTTTACTCCCTACTTCAATTATAGTTTGTCCATTTATGGCTACGGCCGTATGTTGTAGCTTAACCACTGGGGAATGCCGAAAGAAATGGCGTATTTCAAAAAAACACTACCTTATTCTTAGGTCATTAATTATTATAAAGCAATCATTATTCGTAGGATGTTTATCACACTTTAATGGTCAAAGACATAGCTTATAATTAGTATCTTTAGAATTATCTTCAAATATGTTAATCCTGCCCATTTTTTGAATAATAAAATGCCTAATTCTTGTCAAACTTGGGATCACAGAGATTATCAATATAATTTTTTATCGTAAATATTTCACTATAATAATGTCAATATAAATTATACTGATGGTTTTATAAACGCGTTTAAAAATTAATAAATGTAAAAAATCTTAACACCACTGCACATTTATGTACTGAAATATGACTATATTCTAAAACATTAGAGCGAGAGGTTTAAAAGAATACTATTTTATGTAATAAAAATACTTTATGCAGTCATCAAATGTTTAAAATAAATATAACGCATAATAAGGCTTCAAAATTATATACATAGATTATCTACAACGTTTAAGGTATGTCCAGGATCATGCTTTGAAAATAGAAAAAAGATCCATTTTGACCTGCGCTGAGCATGTCCCCCCTTTTAAAAAGATTTTTTTAGCTTCGGTTTCAAATATAAAAATATGTGCTCCGTCTTCTTGATAAAAAAATTTTAAGACCGCTGATTTTACTTCGTCTCAAAAAAGTGTCTACTTTTAAATAAATAAATCGTCGTTATTTTTGTATCGAGTTTAATTCTGTGTTTAACTATTTAACATTAAAATATATTATGTTAAGGTGATAATAATTTATATTGAGTTATATAAGTTCTTCTAATTGATTTGAGTTTTGTATTATTCTGTTTGAGTCATTTTTTGCGACCCGGGTTTCGCCTTTCGCCATCTTTGGGCACTATGCGCACTCACCGAAAGCAAATAATACACACTAATAACGCGTGCAGTTAAGTATTATTTATATAGCAATTTAAGATGATATAAACCATATTACTTAAGTAAAGGATAAGGTATAAAAACATTTTTTAATATTTTTAATATTTAAAGTAATTGTAAAAACCATTAGTAAATAACTTATATACCTACTATTAATAATTGATACATTCAATAGATGAGAACATTAAAATATCATTACTCGTATACAATGGAACTAGGTAATGTCTTGGGAATTCAATGAAATTAGCTAATTAGAAATGTTACTAAATACACCTACCCACTAAGTAAAAAACAATGTAAAGGTATATTCTATGTTAATCGGCAAGCTGAAAGCATCAACCGCGTCACATGATGTCAGATTTTAAAAAGGTGGGTATATTAGTTAAACATACGCACTTACAGGCTAAGTTTTTTTACCTTCCGCTACTTATATTACTATATACATTAAATTAGTTTTGTATGTAAACTCTAAAGCTCGATAGAACAGTTGACTATTAGGAAAGCTCTACTGGGCGTTAAGAATTTTATTGGTTCCACTAAATTCTTCTTTTAAATGTTCTATATCCATTTTCTTTTAACCATATTGACGCCGTTGTTGATTTAATACAACACAATAGTGTCACGCGCAATTATAGCTGTATGGTAGGTATATACTATCAATGAAATATCCTAGTAAAAAATCGATGCTTAGTTCTTACTTGGTGCTTTGATCAATTCCTCAACCAAGTAATGCGTCTTCTTTTGTTCCTATACCTCCGAGACTTGGGCGGTAAATGCAAGAGAAAGACAGAGGCGTAATTTATCTGAAATATTGTGGATTCGGAGAGTCTCGTAGAAACTCCAGAAAAACTCTTTTGGTTTGATTACGCCGAACTCGGATTTTTTTAGTTATACGTACAGCTTGAAAAAACTCGTGGTATTTGGTCAGGTCGAAGGTCAAAGAGAACAAAGATGGGAAGATCTATGTAAAAGGCTGTCAGAAAGCCATATCATCCGGGTCACAATCCTCTGACGGGGTCTTATGAATAAGAAGTATCTAATAGAAAATTAGTGAAAATATTATATGAAATATGATGAATAACAGTGAGCACATAACAAATAATGTGAAGTAAGAAATGACATATTGATGAGTTAGTGTACAGATATCGTATGCCCATTTTTAAAAATCTTAATCGGGTTATTATACATAACACGGCATCCCGCATCATAGTTTATGATGTAAAAATATTATCCAGATTGGGTATTTGAGAAGATATTGACTCATTTAAATATTTTAATTAGGTATGTCCGTTTTGTCTTCGATTTTCAATTCATTTGAGCCTTCAAAGTCTATTTTATCAAAACGTACAAACTATGGATATAATAAATATTTTCGATGAACCATTGGGTTGAAGATTTTATGATTTTTTAACTGAAATGGCATGTCTATATTATGTTTTTTTCGCCCGCATGATGTCGACAAAGAATTTTAGTTTTTTCCCTCGCACCGAAATGATACTTGTGGCGTTTAATCTTTAATCCATTTTATTTGGAGTACTATATTGTTACGAAAATATTCAATGTTTTGATGATATTGGACAGATTTTCAGGTAAACTCATATCTCACCATTTTAAATGTAGTATTGAGTATAACGATTTCATCTATTAGGTGTAGGTGTCATACACAAAGTATGTATAGGTATTGGAAATTCAGTTTTACGGGAATTTTATTTCAAAACGCTTCCATTGTGAGAATATTTCAAAACGCGCTCTCTACGACGGTAAATTTTCTGCTTACTCTATTCAAGAAAAATACTATATAACTAATCTAAAGAAAGATTTCTCTTCATAAAGTATTTCTTTCTGTTACAGAAAGTAATCTACTGAAACAACACAGAAGGGATAATGGTAAGATATACTGTGGTTTTCTATTGTATTTTTCTCTTCAGAATTTATGGTATTTTCTTTACTTTTACTTGAAATTTTTGAAATATAATTAGTTAGCTATATATAAGTGAAACAATGCAAAAGTTAAAAAAATCTATGGTTTTTTTCTTGGGTAAAATTAAATTATAAGATATAAACTTGCCGATTCGATACCACATTACATTGCATAAACCAGTGCTCCGCAACCGGTGTACCATGAGACGATGCTAGATGTGCCGTGGTGCATTATAGTATATTATATAGCCAAATTTGCGTACATGGCTGGTAATATATTTGAGCACCTGCATGAACTTAATAAAGCAATGCAAGATCAGAATGAAAATATATTGACGTGATCTGATAAATTAGAAGGAGTTAAGACATGGATCTCTACAAATGTACCAAAGGACCTACCAGACCACCATTGAAAACAAAAAAAAAATTGGATCCGTTTTAAAAACATTTAACTTTCCTCCAAAAGAAATTTCATCATTATTTTCATACAATCAATACGACTGGATTCGAAACCATTTTGCAAACAATACCAAAAATTTGATAGAAGCGCTTTCCCTATAAATTCGGGAGGAATTGGTTGAATTGAGAAACGACGAAACGCCAAAACTGAGCTTCGCCGATGTTCCATTGGCTATTTCCTGGATTTCGGTTAATAAAGAATATCCTCGGATTTCCGACAAGGCTATCGCAGTTCAGCTCCCATTTTCTAAAACATATCTAGGTGAGCAAAGTTTTTCAACTCAAGTTATAATTTAAAATAATAAGCATTGTTGCTTGAAGGGTCTTGATCGAGAACTTCGAGTTGCTCTTTCAAATATCAAGCCTAAATATATAAAACTTTTACGTTCATTGAAACAAGCTCAGTTATCACATTAATTAGTTATTATATTGATAATAAAAATACATGGAAATATGTATATTTAGTTCGTCGTGTGTTATGTTGTTTGTATATTTAATTACTTATCAAATAAAAACACATAAACTAATGTAATTTTGGTGCATGGCCCCTACAAAGGGGGAGCTGACATGTCTCTAGCCTGGGATCCAGGCTCAGCAGAGGCCGGCGTGGCAGGTCAACCAGATAAGTGAGATAAACACAAATTACAATTTTGCTCTAATAGTAAAAAAAAGTCGCATGCGGTACTATTTTACTACGCTGGTATCAATATTATTTTAAAACATGCCATTGTAGGATACAATTTATTATTATGTCAATACTTGACAAATAACAAAGTTTTTCTTACGCAGACAATTAACCATAATTCAGGTGGATGTATTAATAAATACAAAAATCGCTAAACATACAATCAATATCATTATTTTTCCTCGAACATCATTTGAAAAACGCTATTTTAGACTATCACACTGTCTTTAACCTTAGCGATAGGTAGGGGGGCCGCCAAAGATCTTAGCCTGGGGTCCCACTTTAGGATGTGGGGTCCATGTTTTGGTGTATAAATTGTTTTACGTTTGGTGTGCTGTGGAATTCTTGGTGTGCCGTGGGTGAGAAAAGGTTGCGGAGCACTGGGATAAACAACAAAAAATGCAGATATATTATATTTAAAATAAATTTGTTTTATTGCCTTTATAGTCCATTACTGCTACTTAGGAGGAGCATATAACCATGCGACGTTTCAAAGAATATTGGATGGACGACAGTTTTCTTGCATAATCCCAAAACATGCCATCATCCTGTAGATATACCGTAATAGTAACATTTTGTAAAGGCATATAGCGGCCTTTCAGGTCGGCAGAATCCAGTTGGATTAAAAAAAAGTCAGAGCAGGCTGAGACTCTCTTTAAATATCCGTGTCACGTGGCCGAGCCAATTTCAACGTCGATTTAACATCTTAGATGTAATAGAGACTGTATTTTCAGCATTATTAATTCCTCATAACTGATAAAGCCAACTCACCGCACAACAAATATCCACGTTCGCAAGCATCTCTTTACATAATTTTACCCGAATACAACTGATTCATGATTTTAAAATGATAACATCAATTTGATTTAATTTCACCTTATCCCAGTGTTCGAAATATAATTTTTTATGAACCGGAACACCCGATAAATTTACAAATATATTAATATATTTATATTCTAATTTTATTTATATTTCATAAAAATAAGCGTTTGATTTTGTGTTATTTATGGCCATGCTAGTTCAGATGATCAATCTGTTTTGTCCAACAGAGCGATAATCTCGGAGATTTAACGAACCGGAACTGCGCTTCGTTGCGCTCCGGTCCATTTCGAGCCCTGCCTGATCCATATTGGCTACTACTTACTGTAAAATGAATTATAGTGTACTTCTTGGTCATACCCTCATGGCAGAGAATCGTGACCACCTTTGAATTTTGTCATCCTTTGAGCGACCAAGACTTTCCATCCCTTTCGACATTCCGCTTCTCTCGGGGCAGAATGAATGGAGCCCCATAGTTTAGAGTAATCGCCAATATGGATATACAGGCGGCTCTCAACTTTCGTAAAGTATTCTCCGCTCATATAATATTGATAGAAAAGTGCTGCGAATAAATTCACTGAAAAAGTGACTACTACCTCAATTATTTACATGTCACCCGTACACCCGTGTCATTTGGAGATCAACGCCGTATTCTATGAGGAAAAAATGCCTCTTATTCAATGCGTACGTGTTATTTATTATCTAACTAAGGTCTAAGATATCGATTATTGAGCTTTGCGAATCGAATCGCCTCCGACAAATCTTAGGGGTAGGTACATTGATAAAACCGCGATCCAATGCACATGCTTACATCAGTCCTTGGTGACTGATCTAATCATGAAAAGGCGCTTCATGTTTCAGTTTGCGACATTCCATACCCCTATGTCACTAGGATTCCGTCACTATAGCCGACCCTCCACCACACTGCAGCGTTGCTACAAAAGAGGTCTACGCGCTGCATGTGTCACAAGGCATGACGATGGACTGAAGGAATTGGAACGATCTATAGTTTGTTTTATGCTCCGATGTCTTAGTGTCTTAGTCTAGTGTAAAAGGGTGATGTAAGTAAGTATACAACTTAACAAAAATTCGGTACATACCAAAGTAATTTTCCCACGCTATTTTCTCAGAGGCGTCACTTTTATTTTGTTATATGTTTACCCAAGCCGGCGCCGCAAGTTTTACCTGCCCACAATCAGTGTGACACACCTCATCAAAGATGGCTAAGCGACACCCCAACACAAGCCTCGACTTTCTTTACTCGATCAGATAGGATTCATTAAAATAATGGCTTTTTAATATTTCACATAGTCGAGATTAAAACTTTTCTAAATATCTCGCCACGAAAGCCATCTCAGACGCTTTGTGAGAAGTCTTCTGAAGGCTTTCAGGTCTGGTTTTTAGTGCTGGAGTTTCTTGTTATTTCTTTGTATATACTTACTGTATTGTGTACCTACTAGCGATCGCTTGTCACTTCGGTCGCATGAAATTAGGAAAGAAACGGTACACGTACGGAATATTTTAATTTTAATGTAATTTATCCACCTATTAATATTTTTCAAATCAATATGAAAGACAACGATTGGTTATAGAGATGCGCACCCCGCTTTTCTATATATTTAAACATATATTTTTGTATTACACTCGAGTAAGCCCTCGTGATCCTTAACATTTGGATGTATGCACATGAACCTCAACCCGCACCTCATTTCACCACCGCTACTGTCCGACTACATTTCTTATTCGTTATGAATTGCTGCAATTACTTATTTTCTTTTATTGTGTTAACTGATAATTCATGGTGGAAATGCATTGTATTATTAATTTAATTTAATAAAACACATTTTTTTATCGTACTTATTACACATTTATTTAATATCTGCGCATCTATTCTATACACAAGGCTGTTATCAGCGGCTGTCGGCGGCTATCGATGGTTCTTAATCATATTTATGTATTGAGAAAGTTAATTGTTACAATAAGTGAACCGTCTGAACTGTCAAAAAGTGCTATGTTATAACAGCACCTCTCTTGGGTGTGAACGAGATAGACAGTGTTGACATTTTTGACAGTGTCGACGGCTAACTTATTGTAAAAAAATAATATAAACTACCCTCGATAGCCGCCGATAGCAGCCTTGTGTATAGAATATATGCATTGAACCGGTTTCGTCCGCCTCAGAAGGACATCTTCAACTAAAGAATATTCAACACAACAGGAATTTATAATAACAAATTCAAAAAGTGACAAAAACAATCAACCAATACATTGAAGTATCCTGTAAAATAATATTATGTCAATAATACTTAGTACCTAATTAAAATGACATATTAAATTTATTTTTTGAATAAGCACAATAGAAAAATTTGTGTTTTGGTAAATTAAATTAATAATGCTGCAATTACATTAATTTCGAGAAGTTTTATGGTGTAAAGTAAAGGATAATGGTCTCAAAAATATTTTGTTATTTCTACCTTAATTGAGTCTTTCACGTTTTATTAAATGAACTGGCGTTCACGTGGTAGGGACTCCATTATAGTGGTCTTGAAAGAAAGTTATTTATGTCAATTTTATTTTACCATAGAGTCTCTTACGTGACTCAATTAAAGTAGATTTAACAAAAATAACTTTTTTCAAAACCATTATAATCGAGTTCTACCTACCGCCTAAACGCAAGTTAAATTGCTAATATGTAATACACATTTTTAACGAATAATTCACAAGGTTTATGAATGTAACATTCTTTATTAATTTAATATACGTAATTCTAAATTACTTCAGAAACATACCTATAAGTAATAATCTTGAAAAAAATATGGTGCCGGGCAGGACTAGAACTCTGCTTATCAATATTGGTCTAATAGTTATTTGATTATATTTATTATTATGCAGCTATGTAGGTATGACATAAATTATTGTTCATCTAAATAACAAATAGTAATTTGGTGTATTTTGTTACCTATCTATGCCCAATAATTGACGCGGTCTGTCCTTTCACCATCAATATCAATGCGTTGGTTCTGGTATACGTCAGTTTCGTGTTCAAAATAGTTATTTTACTTAATAATAATAAAATAGAATTTACGTTTCATGGATTAATTATTTTGGGAAACATCAGCTTATCATTTAATAATTTATGAAATTGACCGATTTTATGAACCTGAAATTGAGTTGAAATAACATATTATAACAGTATGGTGAAGGTAGCTAT
Organism: Rhyacophila brunnea; assembly: GCF_057557595.1. Classification (NCBI taxonomy): domain Eukaryota; kingdom Metazoa; phylum Arthropoda; class Insecta; order Trichoptera; family Rhyacophilidae; genus Rhyacophila; species Rhyacophila brunnea. Next base: position 40,380,048 of record NW_028232752.1, read on the forward strand.
AATTGAATCTGCAGTGTAAATTGACTGGCAGCTAATTGAGAAGTCTAAATAACCTTTATTTTCACTTCTAATATAATATTCAAACTCTGCGTACATATAAAAAGTTCGAATCAACGAATTACTGTGTAATTCCATTTTTATTTATATTATTTAAAAGGTTTATCAGAATTGGACAAGCCTGTTTGGCTCTGGCACGTGATAATAATATGACATGTATACATGCTTTTGGGATCCCAAGCATTTGCGTTTATATCCTCAGACAGTGAAGAGAAAATTATAAAGAGTTCTCTTTCATGTATAGAGAAAGTTCTACCGTAAAATCAAAATTCAGCCAAAAATTCCTATCGTACATATAAAATTGACGAAAAAATCAATTTGTTGTACAAGGACGAATGTTTTTTTATTGAAATACATACAGATTATATAATATTGTTTAATTGTTTTTTAATATTCAATATTTTAATATTTCTTTTATGTGTATCTGTTATAATTTAAACCTTCACTAAGCTTTACAACCTTTCATAAATTTATCAACCATGTTGAATGGTGTTACTTCAACATCTATCTCTGTGGCGGTTGTGAAAAGTGAGTTGAGTTCAGTATAATCGGATGACTATTTTAGTGTTGAATTGATTAAACTGTTATATGGAAAAGAAAGCTTGGGTATTTTCAAGAAGTCAGCGATAAAATTGCCTTGATTACCTACTAGATATTTGAAAATGGAAAACAATTATAACAGCTGGTCGCTACCACGAAAATCGAACAAAAGCCATTTAATTAAGCATGGATACTTTCATGACAATATACCAACTTCCCTCGTCAAAGGTTCCGGCTGAGTCCGTTTTCTACGCCAATGAGCGTTTATGGGGTTTTAAATATTTGGAATACAAGTTGAATTTTCATAATAGTACCTTGGTACGTACATTTTACAAGAGCATTATTAAATTTTAATAATTTTGTACACGAAGAAGAAAAGTTATATGAATTCAATTCTCACAATAAAAGTAAACGATATAAACAATATATAACTGATGATAATCTCAGGGTTGGCGAACCTTTTTACGTACCTACGCTTGTCAAAATTTCCCAAATATTATTTTTCGACTGTCTGACGTGCCGAGCAGTTTTTTTATGTGGGAAAAGGTTTTTAAGAATTCCATTAAAAATGATAATGTTCTAGATACCACTCACAGAATATGAATGGCATACATATAGGTTGTTTCTTTGCACACACATTGACACCAGCATTGCTGAGATCAAATGAGGCATTCTCTCTCGACAGTGGTCTCAAGTATTGTAAATCGATCAAAATTAGAGGTTCGCGGCGCGGCCTCCCCAGCCGCCTGATGAGGCGAGTGCAATAATATTATATAATATGACGTATAAACCTTAAGAACCAACCTATGCAATTATATATTTACATTAAACGTACCTAATGTTTATTCTTGAAGAGTGTTTGCCTGCTATTATTTATATAATGCGATCTGCCATTTATTATTATTAGGTATATGTATTATTTTTTCTCTTCAAACGCGTGCCATGAAAAATCTATATATACTACGTAGTATGTAGGTACTGAATAGTTTATTGTCTATATGTCTTACCGTTCCCGTTCCTTCCGTTTTAATTGCTGTACCAAATCAAACTGCTCTCGAATAACGCACTTACGAAACTATTCACCATCGGTTACTTAAAAAGGTCAGATAGCAGCGGTAGAATGGCCATGTGAAGTACGGACATAGCGGCGCGCGTCTACATCTAAACGTTGTCGAATAACGCACCTGCAAGAATTCATCATGGCTGATTAAATTGGTCAGATAGCATCGGTCGAGTGGTGAGGCGGGGTGTGGGTAGAGGGCCACGCATCTAAATCCATCCGCTGCTTAAATATATCATTTATTTTAAATAAATCATTTATTCTACATATCATATTATGCGCTTGAAAGACAAATGGCAGTTTGTATTTTCGTAAAATATTGGTAATTCAACAAAAATGTATAATTTATTTTGTTATGTCTAGAACTTTTAAAAAAAGTATTTTAAAATACAAATAATAATATAAAAAAAAAGTTCCATCAGAAATTGTATAAGACATTTCAATTGACTTACCAATACCATAAAAATGGAAACTGCCGTTTTTGTTTACCGAGCCATTTCACTTAGGACACTTAGGTGAAGTCGCGAGCGGAGTATTATTATTAGCAACGTTATAAAGAAAAATAGTAATTCGACAGGTTTTTCATAAATTAGCATTTTTTACAGTAATTATGAAAGGTACTTGAGATCAATAATAAAAAGGTAAATAATAAACAAAAACCGCACGTACTTATCAATTTTGATTGATTTATGCGCAAAACATTAGGGGTAAAAACACAGAAATGGAACTAGCACTTCTGGTTCAGTTAAATAGAATGTCAGTTCAACACATTGTTATGATAGTAGTCTTTCAGCAGACAGTCCTAATAACCACTATGTTGCATTAAATTTCTCCGCAAAACTTCAGTGCCAAAAATAAAATTACATTTTTGGCACCGCCTGTCGTAATAATTGCAACAAAGTACGATATAGAATGAAATGTTCCACACATTATTTGTCCCATCGCGTATCTTTCATTGCCACTAAAAGGAATTCTCATGAATGTTATATTTTATAGAAATAACTTTGACAATGATTTGATAATAGTACATACGGGTAAAAAGGATATAATTTTGAAAACAATATAATATTTAATAGTAAATAATTTATAATATTAAAGGTAGACTTGAAGTATATATTTGAACTGGCTCAAATACTTGCCATCCGAATGTTTTCTATAAATAAACTATCTAGTATCTGAGGTGTTTTTCATATCCCATCATAATATATCAGCAATTTTGTTTATAGATGACGTGGTCAGGAGTAGGGATTCCAATCCCAGGATCCCGGGATCCCGAGCTATTTTCGATACCTATGAATCCCGGGATTGATAAACATAATCCCGGAATTTCGGGATTGATTTTTTTATCAATTTTTATGGAACATAAAAGAAAAGCGAAACTATAACAGAAAAAATACTTTTAATAAAAAGTAACTATATTAGAAATAAACTGAGTTTGAATGAAGTTTGATTTATACCCATGTGTAAGTTGCCGATTCATTTTATTTTCTCACATAAATTATTAAAAAGTATTTCCACCATGATCTCATACGTTTTACGGCAGTTTCATATTTGGCTGACTAATTAGATTCATGAAGCGGAAAGGCCATAAATACGCCATGATTATTTGCTTTACTATTTTAAATCTTGCTAATCCATTCATTAAGTCTTTACTATCAGAAACAGCAATCTCATATTGAATTCACATTATTATTTATATATACATATATATTTAATATTATTAACTCCATTAAACTTATTTATTTCCAAGATTGAACGTAGATATACAATATTAACAATAAATGTCTTAAATAGTATAAATTATACTAGATTTATTTTTGACTGTTTTTATCAATGTTATTTGTAAATATAAAATTTTTATATTAACAATGGAAAAAAATGCCAATCCCGGGATTGTCGAATTGTAATCCCGAAATCCCGGGATCAGAATTTTGGCTCGGGATTGGAATCCCTAGTCAGGAGTTCTCCAATAATTTTTATTTAGATTTAAGTCTATAAAAAATACACTAATTCAGGAATGTAACATTCTTCGTTGAAGATGTATGATTTGAAATAAAGCAATTTAACACTTAAGATGCATATAGTTATTAAGTGCATGGCTTTAGCATAGATATCACTTGAGCCGCTAGCTTAATCGGTAAAGTTACCGGTCCGAATTTCGATGAACGTTTCATACCCATTATGATAATTTTCTTCTTAGCTCTTTTCTTCAGAAACTATTTAAATGTTAGTTTCGAATAACAAAATAATCGAATACACTATTTTAAATATAGTACTTGACCGAAGGTGGCTCTCGTGGTGCAGTGTGTAAGACGCTGACCTTTCATCCAGGAGCTCTGGGTTCGATTATCAGTGAAGACACAATATGTGGTGACACAATATAGTTATTAATAATTTAAAAAAAAAACACTCGACGGATATTTTATAATATTTTATACGTATTACTATTTACCAGCTTTCATGTATGGCTCGGAGACCTGATGCATGACCAATAAATAGCATGTAAAGATTTGGGCTCATTTGAGCGGAGCGTGCTGCGTGGTAGCTTCGGACCCATCAATGACACAGAGTTGGAGCAGAGACGAAGATATAATTACAAGCTGTACGGGGTCCACACATCGTATATTCCATTAAATTAGTCGCCTCAGATGGTTGGGCCATGTACAGAGGATTGAAAAGTCACGCATGAAAAAGAAATTGATATTAGGGAGGCCGGAAGGCAAATGAAACCTGGTCGAGCAGGGATTGTATCGAGTTGGATTTAAAGACCTTGGTTATCCTATGCTGAAGAAAAATGGCTTTGGACATACCTGGATGGAGGTATATGTTGCAGGAGGCCAAGGCAGACATAGGGTTGTAGCGCCAGAAAGAATAAATGGTCATTTATGTCGAAAACGGAAGACTGGGCTTGCATAGGATAGACTTTATAATAATAAAGATCTTTCTATTAAGACATAGTTGTTAGCCATTCATTCTACATATTAGATATTATGTTTCTCGTAGGTAAGTGAATTTAAGTCAGGCACGGAATTTCAACATCCAACCAATGGCTATGGAAGCGACCGTTCTGCCATTACTAATCGCATTTCGGGTCGTATAAAATTTATACAGATTTTTTTTTATAAAGGTCTAATGTTAAAACATTTAAATAAAAATAAAATGTACTTAGATTACAATAGATTTGTGTTTTCTACTACCATTTAAGTATTTTTTTGCGATCAGGGTTTTGCCTTTAGTCATTTTATCACTGACTGCCAGTGTACTTTTATCATTGGTGAGTGCGCATAGTGCCAGAAAATGGTATAAGCAAAATCCAGATCACAAAAATGACTCTAACGGAATAGTACAAAAAATTTCAATTACTATTTAAATTCAAATTAAACCATGTACCTTTTTAGAATTTAATTATTAAAAACAGAATATTGAGTGACCGACAAATAAGTAAAAATATATTCTAATGTTCCGACCATGTCCGATCCTAATAGGATCATATGGGCTTCCACAGAGTAGAGGTCAACGAGAAATGGATGTCAGCTACTTGCTCAACCTATTAGGTCCATACCCTGACTCACACACAAATCGAAATATAAATTACTGGCATACCTACTTACTATATGTAGTGCGAATAAAAATTACATTAGCATACACACACACACACTATGTATATGTGTGTGTTTATTTTGAAATAAATATTATGTAAATATTAAAAAAATATATTCGATTAAAATTTAGTATTAATTTTCTAATATATTCGCTGAATGATTTCAGGGGGACTTCCTGCCATCCACCAAGCTGGTTGTGAATGCCTTGACATTGATTGAGGACAAAGTTACTGAAACTGCATTATTTTGACTATGTGATAGTGTATCGGTATCCTGTGATTTGTATAGTAGCACTACCTTCTATGACATCATTTGCAGATATTATACAATGCTGCCTGGCATATAAATAAATGAAAAAAAACTCCAATTAATTGGGTGGAAATAGAAGAGAAGTAAAGAAAAATGCGGAAATATTAAAAATTATTTTTTACTATAAAAATGCATCTACAGTTAGTTTAAATCTATTCAAAATTGAAAAGGCTCGACGAGCAAGCATCGTCGGTTGAGCTGAAAACCGAGTGAGTCGTGGTAATTGGAGCATCGCGACTCTGATCGCCATCGCGGCGCCTGCAACTCTTGTAAATTGGATAACATGATGATTTTTAAGTCGTCGGTTCAACTGCACCACTACGATAGGACTAATTGCCATGCCACTCGAGGGCATATCGTCGAGCCTGAAAAATTTTCGCGCGGGAGTTTTAGCGCCAAAATTTTCGCGCCGCATTCGAAATAAAACAATATTGATGGCCAGTTTTTTTAGGTTCTTTGTTTAGTAAATTCAAAAATTTCCAATAAAACTGAATTTACGGTTTGTTATGCATATCGTGGTAAGTACAATGCAATATCTGGTTGTTGAAATACTAAACGGCAAACTTAATTAAAAATGGACAAATATTAGGAGTGGGTATATGTTTTTTTCGATTAATTCACAAATATTATGTCCACATACTCGTTAATCAATTAGTCAATTAATAGCTTTTGGCCAGAATAGAAGTACAAAATATATAATATTATAGCTTGCCTTTGTTAACCAGTGATTTCTGTTTTATTGTTGATGACATTTCCATGAGAATTGAGGGATTTACATAGTTGGCCGGCTGGCCGACAGGCGATACGATCTCACCCAAATTATTCGCCGCTACTCTGGAAGATTGTTAACGACATTGTTGTCTTTGCTAACGACTCAGATGACCTTCAAAACAGGATGCATGAGGCAAATGAAAGACGCAAAGCAGGTTTAAAAATAAATGTCTCAAAGACAAAAATAATGATATAGGTACTACTTTACTGAATCAAAAGCAATCATCGGCTATGGCACTCAAATCGAGCAAGAAAACATCTACGTCTATCTTGGATTAATTCTCAGTTTTAAAAAGGTTTACGATACCTACCTCACTCAAGCAAAAATTTAGATTGAAACACATGTGAAGAGGTCTTTGATTCTGAGGTAAATTTACCTTAAATAAAGACTAATTTTAAATATAGAATGAAACCTAAAAAATTTTTCCCGTCAAATTAATGAGTTATTTCAATGTAATCAAATGAACATGTTTTACGTACTTTCATCTTTTTTTCTGTGTGAAAAAAAGACGATTCTTAATACTAAATAAAACAATAAATTAATAAGTTTTAATTAATTTGTAATTGAATGATGATCATTAAGTTTTCGTTTTCCGCACGATGAAGCCTTACACTTTTTTATGTATAAATCACTAGAATTTTCAAAACGTTCAATAGCCACTTCGTCGCTTTATTTTGCGTTCAACGGGATTCGTTTGTATTCGCAATTAGCTCGCCAAAGACTGTGACAATTAAATTAAAATTCCCATTATACTTGAAATGACAGTCTTTCACTGATAATAATTACTTTTCTGATGAAAGGTCTGTCACGCGATTTTCTATTGTCATTCTTCGCGAACTGCTTTGCAAAACTTTCATTTTCGTCTGCTACTTAATTTTCACTTGTACAAAAAGCTTAATTACTATTACACTAATAATAATTTATCGTTCATTTAAAATGAGTACAGCTTGTCCCAGAACATTATACAAAAGTGTCTGTACTCGGATAAAACATCTTTACCTATTCTTCTTCTTTCTTAAAGCTATACCCTGTGTGGCCTCCTCCATTGGCTACTGTTTCTCGCCGACTTTCTCAATTTCTCACTCGTAGTCTTTCCACCCTGGTCAAGTGGTCCTCAAGATAGTCAATCTACTTATTTTGTGATATACCTCTATATCGAACAAAACAAAATAGTACTTAATCCACTAACCTAATTTAATCACGATCCTGTCCCGTTTCTTCCACTTAGGTGAACATTATTCCGAGTATAAAAAATATTGTCACATTTTAAATTATGTGGAAACTGTTTTATTTAATATTATGGCTCAGTAAGTTGATAGTTACGAATATAAAATTTAATAGAGTGCAATATTAATAATTAAGTTATATAATAATTAAAACCCTTATTTAGTAGGAAACTTCTAAATGATCTATATATTGAATTGTTGATCTATTTAAGAAAGTTATGGATAACTGAAATTTCTCATCATCAATAGTGGTATCGTATTGCTCTTATATATTTTTTGCTTTGTCTTTTAAATTTTAACCAACAGACTATATGCATCGTGTTTTTTGCCCCTGTCTAGTCTAATGTGTCTCATCATTGGTAAGGGGTTTTTTCTAATTTCACAATTAAATTTAATGAAAAATTTTAAATTTTGACTAAACAAAAAAGGTTGTGAGCCACTGTGGTTTGCAGAATAAAAATAATAAAGCCATAATATTAAAAAATAACACATTATATTCACCATTTTATATGTAGTATTAAGTTAAACATTTTTAAATTAATCATGCGATATCACACCATTGTTGGCAAGCAATTAACGCATTCGCTACTGAATAGATAATGAGATTTTAATTGCCCCCTTTAAAATGCACGTTAATTACATCGATTGGCCGCCTGGTCATTACGCACCGTGTGCGTCTTCCGCGTCCAAAGTATTAATCCTTTCTATGCCGCAATTAGTTAATTGATAGTAATTAACATAAGAATTGGTGTAATTAGGGCGTCCAAAGACGCTTTGGGCACTTAACCGGTTAAATATGGAACTTCCTTAAAGATATCAAAAACCAATTTAAAACTACCTAAATATTTAAAGTAGCATGTCATCTTTCATCAAAGGTATCAATTATAAGAAGTTTTGAAGTATTTCGGCTTCACATAACATCGAAGAAAAATCACAGTAAAGGTCATAGAATAACTAAAATTATCACAGATTTCCACGTGAGTCATTCTGAAGACTGAGCCACGTTAATATGATTCTGTCTCTAAGTCTGGAATAAAGTTTTCATTATTTTTTAAGTATTTATAAAATAATTATTAAAGTTTTGTATTAGATTTGTAATGCTTTTAAATATGAAAATAAATTTAATTTGAACTTGTCATTAAGAATGAAAGCGTTTCATAATATATTATTATTGAGACGACATTATGTCATAAATGATAATTTATTTGAATATTCACAATGATAATTTACCGTAGAGATGAAGTTCGATGTCCATAAGGGTCAAGTAGAAACATAATACAAATATTAATGCGTATTTTAGGCAATGTGTTTATAGATTGTGTGACAAGGATATTCGATAACTTAATTAATTCCAGACAATTATAATTCAATGTGATACTGATAACATATTATAATAGTGTTGTTAGATGGATATTATCTTCTTCTTTGGTCATATCTGCCCTTTTGTTGGAGCACATGGACACCACGCGGCGTCTCCAAGAATCCCTGTCGCTCACCAGTCTTCTCGCTTCGTTCCATCTTCAAGCAATAACAAAATATCAATGCAATATACTTGTATTCAGTTATGGCCGCATACATTCCGCGTGGAGTCGAATTAGAATATGATTTTACTTCACTCTCTCCGTATGGAATGCAGTTCTGTTCATCTCTTTGCTCGTTGTTCTCTTATTTTAAAAATACTTTCAGAAAATTTAGATTGAACAATTTATTAAAATTGAGATTGCATTTACTCAGTAGAGATGCCTGTTTTATTACAATATTATGTAGGTATCTTTTCAAGACCCATACAGAGCAGATACTTATCTATCTAACTTTACATCAACAAAGCAACATAATGAGTTTGACTGAACTAATTTGAGATAGTAAATATGTCAATATCCTCGTTAAGTTTTTAGTAAGGAATGTGAAATGGGTTGTTTGATGTGTACCAAATTTCAGTGAATTTTGGTTCCATTTACCACTACCGCCTTTAACAAGCTGAGTTTTTGACGGACAGTTGTATTATTTTGAACTAGATCGAAGCTAGCTCCTAGTTATGGGACTACCTGAAGACAGTTCCAGTCTAAGGGTCAATTTTATGGATGCCAATGTGTCGAATGTAATTTCAAGATTTGATAAACTGCGTAGTGAACAACAGGCTCACCCATCCCACTAATTGGTATTTTGTGGCGCCGTGTAAAATTCTTTATAAATATGGCACAGTAAAATGATAAAAATGCTGTACTTATTAGAGAATATTTTACGTTACATAATATTCAGATAATTTGTCAATCTTATACGCAAATACATCCATCTATAAGCACCTAATTTTTAAACGAGATAATAATAAAGTTGTAGTCGCGTATTCGATAAAATCTGCGCTTACTGTTTACATATGTAATCACTTTGTATACAACTTGTTCTTTCATTGATATCGTCTTCTATTGATATTGATAACCGAATTGCAGTACCTCCATGACTAGGTCTAGTCGTATTATAATTATAATCAAAGCCTTGGACATTGAACTACTTATAAAACTATATGTGTTGTTAAGTGTAATGAAACCAGTTAAAGCCTGTATTCGATACCCTATATCTATAACATGTCATCAAGATGTATTGGATTTAAAAAATATATTATTGGTTATTGATGATGGTTATTGATTGAACACTATAGATTATTGTACAAAATATATTTGAATATAGTAATAGTCATTTCATTGATAAACCACTTTGCTTATCCAAAAGCGATCTTCATCAACGGCAATCAAATCGAGAGGATCAACAGTTATGTCTACCTCAGACAGCAAATGTCTGTAGATGGAGGCATAGATGACGAGATTGCTCGAAGAGCCAAGCTGGAGTGCATTCGGGCGCTTAAGTAATATCTTCAAGAGCGGCCTTCCAATATACCTGAAGCGAAAAGTATTCAACCAATGTGTGCTACCAGTGCTAATGTATGCTTGCGAAACATGGACCCTCAACATACGAGAGATCCAAAAATTGAGAGTTGCGCAACGTGGCATGGAAAGATGCATCTTGGGCATAATGCGTAAGGATCGCAGAATACAGTTATTCAGTGGTACCCGAGGGGCACTAAGCGGCCACAGGGGCGCCCCGAAACCCGCTGGATTGACGAACTTGTAAGGTTTGGTGGAAGTACGTCGCAGAGAAAAGCAAGGAACCGAGAAGAGTGGGGGGAGCTGTGGGAGGCCTTCATCCAGCAGTGGTTCGACCCCGGCTGAAAATTATATTGTACCTAACTGAATATTTTTTCATAAAGAAGCATTGATACGTGAAGTATTTAGAAACCATCTCAAGAGAACATCGTTTTACAGAAAATAAAGGATGTTCGATATCGTATCGGTTTCCTTAACTAACCTTTGAGATGTTATCGTGCGTGCAGTATTATTTTTTTTTTGACCAAAAATTCTTTCGCGGTGAATATCAAATGTCCTGGGGCCTCACGCGTCGCGGCAGCAGGTGCTTTTTATATACACGCTTCAGTGTCTATCACCTGGCGAGGTGTATCAACAGGACAATGTAGATATTATAAATAATTTTAGTATAGGAATTGTGAATACGATTAGTTAGGTGAATGCTTAATAAAGATAATAAACGAAAGAATAACACGTCACACTTAGACAATCATCAAAGTGTTATATGAGTACAGCCACTTACATATTATAATACGCCAAGTAACGTGCGATAATTTGTTCGAAATAACAAATGAAGCAGGGTCAGTTTATTTTTTCCTTTGAAATTTGTTTTTTATCTTGAAAAAAATAATTACGATTATAAAACAATAATTTGACGCTGCTTATTTCTCATGCTCTTACTTCATTACTTTTATGGATGGATAGATATCCACTATTTTGTAGGATTTGCATTATATTATTATGTTTAGCAAATTATCATATTTAAACTATTTTTACAATAAATATTTGTTTTGTAACAAGTCACTATTAGTTATCAGATAAATTGAATAACTATTAACGAAATCAATCTTAAAAAATAAAGTTTCGTTACTTTAATGGCAAAGTTAACTGTCAATACTCATTTGATAAGTCGTTGTATTATATACACAATATTGTGTAAAAATGAGTCAGTTGAGAATGTCTTATTGGAGTGGGTGATACCGGTCATGGCCGTTATTAAAATATGTTTAATAATTGTTCCATATTGCGATTTATTTTAATTAATATATAGTTTTCTCACTTTAATTCTGTCAATTATTCTAGAAAAAACCTTGTATTACTTCAAATAAACGATAAGTAAACATGTAGGTACATACTGAAGTCGCCAAATTTAATTTTGTTAAAAAATACTGAAAATTAAAATGACCGTTTTGAAAATAGAACGTTAGAAGAAATGTTGTATTAAAAAAATCAATATTAATTAGTTTTTGTGTCTGAATGAAAAAAATGTAATCATTTCATTGTTTGCATGAAATTGACAATATTACCAATAATTGATCGAAACCAGTCCTGATCATTATTAAATTAAGTCGATTACAAACTATACATTGTACTTAATTGTTATTATTTATAATTTTTCTTTTCAATAAATTATATTTTTAACCGAAGGTCGTGTAGTAGGGTTATTTTAATTCTGATTAACTGATTAGTACTTCATTTTGAATAGTTTTAATGATATCTCAACAATTTTTCCAGGCACCTCGTCAGGAGAAAATACAAACTATAATATTGATTGCAGCTGCTGTCACAGAATTTGATCACAATAATGTTGAAATTCTTCGTATGGTGACGTGTCAAAGGAAATAACGATTGCAGTCGGCAGTGAGTAGTCTATCACATAAAAGAGTTTTTGAGGGCACCGTAACCCGTCTGACAGAAGGAATAGTAGCTTTTTAAATGTCATATCAGGCAACATTTAAAATATAATGATTTACTTTCTAAATGGCAGATGGTAAGACTGCAGGTGTTGTGCGTTATTATCATGGAATTCAGAGGAAATTCGGTGACAGTATGTAAATAAGTAAATAATAGTGCATTTTTAAATATAACATTTAACAATTCTGTACCTACATAAAGTAACAGTTCATAAAGTAGTACAAACAACCACTTCGGCATGTGCCACTACTACAATAAAATTGCTCGAATACTTTTATGCTGTTATAATATCTATTTAATAGGCATTTCACGTGTCTGGGACATAATATTATGCCCGATAGTATGAGACTCTAAATCCTAGTAATACAGACACATGGACGCCATATCCATGGCCAACCATCCACACCGATGCTACAAAAGCGATTTACGTGCTGCAGGTACATGTTACACGACAGAACGCGCGGTTCGCAGTGACGTGGATAATGTTGGTAGTGACGACTTTGTACTCGCCCTATGCTTGCCTCAGATCCTGGAGCGTAACAGAATACAGTACCCTATGTAAGTATCAACTCAACAACACTAAAGATGTTCTGGATTTCCCAGTGGTATAATACAGAAGTTTACCACATATCCAGGGTAGTTACGCTTTTTTTATAAACGTAGTAGGATGATAGGTAGCAATTTGTTTTTAAAACAATATGTAAAAGCGACCATTTATGTAATACAGTCTATTGAAGTTGATTATCAATTAAATTATTTGTTCTGAATAAAGCTGCAGGTATGTTTTATATCGGATAAAATCTTACGTTTTGATTGATGTTTTTGCTGATATAGGTACTTAGGAACATATTATTTTTTTCTAAAATACAAACATTTTCTTTATACTATACAAACTAATAATCACGCAAACTTGTGATTATAAAGCAATTAGGACAAAAATATATAGTTATTAAGTGCTTATCTTGGCGTACACATAAGCGTAAATGTATTACTTTGAAATTGGCTCTATAAAACTCGTTGGTATTTGTATGGAAATACCAATGATTTCAATTGGAAAAAATGAAAAAAAAGTCTTCTTTGTCTCTACTTTTTAACCAATCGCCTACCTTCTTTCCCATACCATAACAGCATATGATTAAGGTGTTTTTAACAAATACATATTACGCTCAAAGCGCACAGATGACGGCGTGGTGATAGCGCATGCGTCAGTTTTTGAGCGGTGTGACCATTCGACGAAAATGTAATGTTTTGTAATACATACTCGCAACGTTGCTTTTTGTGGGTTTTCTCATCCAGATTTTTTACGAATGCCAATTACAGCTGAATTCACGTGTTTCATATTTTTGATTGTACTAGAAATTGGCTCACAAAGAATTTCTCAAAACCCTGGTTCAAGATTACTGGATTGAAATCGATTAATGTTACTTTTGTTAAGCCTAAGAAACCATCTCTTTCGTGAGCCCGAATTTAACTAATAAGTACTCGTGAAGATCATGTCGTTGTCTAAATAAAGTTCGGGCGTGACCATACTCCCGTTTTTAGGTAGCCTATCCGGTTGTCCCCAAACACAGCTTCGGGACTCCCGAGGGATCTTCCGTTTTCATAAAAAGAGCAACTCACGGTAAAGATTTTAAAAAAAGGTGCGAAAAATCAAAACAATCGATTTCAAAGCACCGGTAGAAAGGCTCTTTTCTATTATTTAAGAAACAACACAGTTGCATGTCGCAGTTCAAAACAATGTTAATTACCAAAGTAAATTTTAACAATTCCTGCCAAAAATTTCATTTTTATACCATATTCAAAATACCTATAACCCAAAATTTTCACCCTCCTACCCCCACACTCCCATTTTTTAATCGCGATTTTAGTATTTTTGTCAAATTTAACCGTCGTTCGTATTTCAAACAGAACGAAATTATTTATGTTGATGAATGACAGATGGCGCTACGTCCGAGAAGAATTCAAGAGAAGCGTCGCATCATTTTGACATTTCATTCAACATATCACAACGCAGTGCATGCAAAATTTTGTACGATTTATTTTAATTTATCTATTTGTGTGCGTGTATTACAGTGAACAATGCCAGCAATACACAAGGAGTCCCATTTGGGCCGTCGAACGAATAAAGCGACAAACATGTGAAATAGTAAAGCAGAAAGAACAGACGAACAAACCCAACAAGATAACAAAAACGTGCGTGTGAACATGTCGCAATTGCGTGCATCTCAATCACAAGAGGCACGATCTGAACGAAATCAACAACGACAATTGGAACGGAGCCAAGCGCGCCGGTTCGTAGTTAAGACATGCAGAGCAAATGACCGACAACGCCAACAAGTACATCGAGCATTTACATCCGCTTCGTTCCTTCGTCTTGCATTCAATTACGAGCCAGATATTGAATATTCCGCTCATCCGAAAGTGCTGATTGGTGCTATGACAGAGAATGTCCCCATTGCCATGCGCTCAAACTCAAACATGAGTCAGCCGGGATGTGTTACGCATCAGGAAAAGTGCAAGTACCAGAAATTGAGATACTACCAGAACAATTGAACGGCTTGCTCATCGGCACGGTTCCAGATTAAAACCTGTTCCTGAAGTCCATGCGCACATTCAATTCATGCTTCCAAATGACTTCGTTCGGAGCAACAGAAATAGTTCACAATACTGCGGCAATGGTCAAAAATTCCATTCAACGTTCAAAATCAAAGGCCAAGTGTATTGCTGCAAATGCCAAACGAACCACATAAATTTTCACAAATCTACTTCATGGGCGGCGAGGACATCAATCGCGTGGATGTACGTTGCGGCTACAATAACCTCAATTGGCCTAATGCCAAACGCATCGTCGGCGAACTGGACGCCCTATTGAATGAGCACAATGAATTATTGAAATTCTTCAAATCACACATGCACGAATTGCAAAGTGACAATCACGCTATTGTCATCAATCCTGATAAAACACCAGCTGGAGAGCACGTGCGTAGATTCGATGTGCCTGTTGTTAACGACGTTGCTGGAATCATGGTGACCCCACATCGACGCGATAAATCGTGATTCGAAGAAGAAAAAATAATCTGGAGTCCATCGCTGACACACACTGTTCATACGACGCTCTCCAATATCCGCTAATTTTCTGGAAGGGACAAGACGGATATTGCATAAACATTAAACAACGAGATCCCGCCACAGGTAATTCATTCATTATGAACATCATTACTCATTTTGAATTGAGAAAATGAGTGGTTGGTGTTTTTTGTTTTTATCGGCGGTCATCGTCTACAGCGCTTCATTCCTCTTTCTGTCATAGATCCCATCCCCACACACTTACAATACATTCGTTATTTTTTATTGGGGAATATATATTCGCACAATTGAATAGACCGTTTTCACAAAGCGCTGACAACATTTAAAAAGATATTCGTCACATCGGAAATGGATGATATTCACAAATCAACTACAACACTCAAATGATCGATTTGCACTAAGGAAAAAGTAGTCTTCACGTATCAATATACTATTGTAACCAATTAATCGTAAAAGAATACAAACACTATGAAAATTAGGTTTAATGATTTTAAACAATATTTTGGCAAAACATAAATATGTATTAGGTACCTACTTTCAGATTCAAATAATACTATAAATACCTATTTAGAAAGTGACGTTAATTAATACTTAGGTAATTGTACCGCAGATGTCGTCATGAGCTTTTATGATTTTTTTTACGAAAACAGTTTATTCCAGTAGACAATTATATTATATACCTTTTTCTGTCGGCACATAGGTTTTTCGATCCAATAATTGTTAATTTAAAATTTGAAATGCTCATAGATTTTGATACTTCATTATCACAATCTAAGATTATATTATTAGGTACCTAATATTAGGTTGGGGTAGGTTAGGTTAGGTTAGGTTGGGTTAGGTTAGGTTAGGTTATATTAGGTTAGATTACGTAAGAATATGTTAGGTTAGGTTTAGTTCAAAAATGATACTTATACAATCTCATGACGGCATCTGCGCCACATTTACCAAAATTTATATCGATGAACCGAAAAAGATATACCTAGGTGGTGTTATTTGGTTGTAGATTTACATCAAATAATATATGAACGATAGCAGCACGAATATACACATATTTATATTACTGCGTTAAACATTAACTATATTGACACCTAAGCATCATTTTTGCGATTGCCTTCTAATAAATTGTATTGCTGCTACAATTATTAGTTTGACATTTGTGAATTTCTACCTTTTCTTTGTGCGATATATTATTTGTCGGTGAAAACAATTTTACAAATGTGTGCAGTTGTCAAAATTGAGTGAATTTATATTTCCATTGAGTGATTTATGATTTTTGTTTTGTGAAACAAACTATTTTATGTGATTTCATCTAGTTATTTGTGAAATCATTTAATATAATATGTGAAAACTACTTTCCAAATGTTAAAGTTTTTTTTTGTGAATTTTGATTATTGCATTGTGCGATTAATTCCCACCCTTTTTTATTTAACAACCAAAATATTCACTAGAAATAATTTATATGGCAGAACAACGTTTGCCGGGTCAGCTGGTCTATTTATATAATTTTGAAGCCTTATTATCCTTTATATTTATTTTAAACATTTGATGACTGCATAAAGTATTTTTATTACATAAAATAGTATTCTTTTAACCCTCTCGATCTAATGTTTTAGAATATAGTCATATTTCAGTACATCCATGTGCAGTGGTGTTGGCATTTTTTTGGGTTTATTAATTTTTAAACTCATTTATAAAACCATTCGTAAAATGAACTCATATCGATAGATTAGTAATAGTTAGTGCACAGCTATTACAATATAACCAGTTTTTATCAAAATTGAGTCATCCATGTTATTATATACAAAACATCCGTCTAGATTACACTTAACATAAAACAACCGCCCTAATATTTATTATAGTACTCAAAACATTTCAAACTGGATATAAAACATCTTTGCGCGGACCCCTAGATAGATTTATTGTGATATTGTAAAATTATATTATTATTGAATATAGTTTTCTATATTAGTAATCAAATCCTTGTACAAATCGCATTTCCTGTTATACGAGTAACTATATGTAGCCAGCGAAACTCAGCAGCTAAAGTCAGAACTTGGCACTTTAAGGTGCCGATGTAGCGAATTCGGACGCGTGTTTCGGGAAGTTGGATCATAAAATGTAGCGAACATATCCTCTAAAGAGGACCTCGTACACTGAGTGTGCATGCATGTGCAACAAATGAAAATTACAACAAACCTTTCAAAGTCAAGTGATACCTACTGATTTTACACACACCATTTCATAGTAAATATTCCCAATGTACCTACAACTATACCTACACTTTTAATAACCCATTCAGAATTCATTGTAGCTGAAATCAAGCAAGGATTATTAAATGTATCAATATACCATACGACGTATATAATGAAAATAAATGAAAAAAGTTTCAGGATTACATAAACATCATTGTAAAAAGAGATGTGATACACAGAATTTCACCACATATTAAATTGGTCTTAAAGTCAACATGGAAGTTAAAATTTATACTCAAATTATAGGTGCTTACACTATTTATGCAATAAATGTAAATTTATAAAAGTGATAAGCCATTAGAGAGTATATTATGTTTCTGACAGCTGAAATAAAATAAGAAGTTATATCGATTGCTACACCATTATTAAAACAAGTCACAGTAACAACTGAAATAGCTATCGACTAAAATAATGTATTTTGAATGACAGTAATTCAGAATATGTGAGTCTGGATTTGTTATCAAATATAATATAAAACGAGAGTGCCATATCTACCAAAATTTCAGTAGGTAGGTAGGTACCTATTTCTATCTTGAATAAGACAAAAATTATATTTTTTAATGCAGATATTACATAATAATATACATAATTTAAAAACTAATCTTTCATATTAAAATATCTATTTATATTTACCTCTTTAACACTTTCGCCGATTGTATTTTTTCAATATGATGCCAATTGCAACAATAAACGAGACAATAAAGCTATAATATCCTATTGGTAAAGTTGCTTGCTGTATGTATTGTGTTCGGTATGAGAGCCAACTAAGTGCCGGTCAGTTCGACGGACTTATCTCGGGCGTTTCTTGGAGCCCCAATCGCCCCTCTCAAGGGGGGTGCAAATAGTGCGCCGGCACTTAAGCGAATTTAGCGGTGCAATTTCTGAAATGCTTCATATGGTATTACTACATGGACTGGCATACCCCAGAGAGAAATTTGAACTAAGCAAGAAGTTTATCAAGAATCATTGTTTATGGATGCTTAGTAGATACTCGTAGTATGTACCCACCTGCAATACGTATAGGCTGACAAACGCAGAAAAGCTACACAATCATATTTTCTGCAAATATTTACACCGACTGATAACGCAGAAAAGAGTGGGTATAGAGCTGCGAATGCATAGGTAAAAAGTTTTTGTCTTGACTGTGCCACTACTGTAAGCGGAGGCGTCTCATAAGAGTAGGCCGAGCATGCTTTGCTTATTATATGAACGTGCGTGGCCGACACGCAGCGTTTGCATTTAAATACTTTGTCACATGAAGATTTCGCCCCTTTAAAGTGAGTATAGTTCCTCATTGTATATCGATCTTCAAATATCATTTGAACGTAGCACTGCGTCCTGTGATTGATGTATACCGACCACTATAGGGGTCACGATAGACGAGTGCTCAAGCACTGGGTCTGGAAAATTCGTATGATGTTTTTTAATGTATGTTTGAATCTGGAGCATGAAATTAATACGTGATCAAGTGGTTAACATCCATTAACCATAAAAAATCTTTGGGAACCCGCTAAAATCCACATTAGATTGTGCAATCCATGAAAAAAAGTAAGGCTACAATACATGTAACGAAAAGTTGTTCGGTTTTAAATGACAGTAACTCTAATGCCGGGTCCACACTGGCAACATGTCGCGCGACAACCTCGTCAAATTTTACGATTAGTATGATAATTATCGTAAAATTTCTTAAGCAATTATGATAATTATTCCTCACTTAACACTTCACTTAACATCAGCATAATATCATGCTGAGTGGAGAAGGATGACGTGGGCTAGCGACATTTTGCTAAAGCGGAGGCTGATTTAATGCGAGTGTGCATTAATCTTTTAATGCTTATAATTTGGTAAAATATCGTCAAAACGACCACCACAATCTTGATCTTAATTAACAACAATGGCTGAATGAAATATTTTTGCCAATAATGTTATAACGAGTTATTCCACGATACGCATAATATTGCTGATGACAATGACAACGGATGAATAAATAAACCTTGCAATCATACACGTTTGGTTGTTTTATTCCGCATCGCCATCCCCCGCCTGTGCGACACTAGAAATTTTACATATAAACTGAGCGAGAAATGATATATATATATATATATATATATATATATATATATATAACTTGGGCTCACTCTTTCTTTTAAAAACTCCAAGGCTACTTCTTGGTTATTGTTGAATCTAATAGGTTGATTCGGCGATTTATTTCATCGTTTTCGTTATTAGTACTTTTGACAAGGGACTCTGGCATAAACGAATAATCTGAAAAGAATTACGCAATTGAAAAATAGTCCCACAGAGTAATACCTTGATTAATACACAGTCAAAATTTTATCAGCGGGATGCATGTGACTGGGGTCCCTTTCCGAACGAATGTATTCGTAGACACTTCGTGAGTTTATCGCGTGGGCACGTGATCCGCTTCCGGCCGGAGATTTATTACATCTGACAGGCTGATTGAACTATCGCGAGAGGCCGCCGCGCCGTGCCGTGAAATCTGCGACTAACACCCCACGCCGACGTGGTGCTAGTAACGCCACTTATATGGATGTTGATGGTCTTACCAGGCATTTTGCTGTTCATACTAGCGTACATTGACGTACCAATTTATTAAAAAACAGGCAAACTTTTATTAGAATTAGTATTACACCCACGGTGGTCGCGCGGCTTAAGCGCTGGACTATCACGCCGTGGGTTTCAGGTTCGAATCCTGGGTCTGGCAAGCACACATATTGTTTTTCAATTTGTGTGTGAATCAGGGTATGGACCTAATAGGTTGAGCAAGTGGCTGACATCAATTTCTCGTAAAAAAACAAAAAATCTGTTAATACAAACCTCTACTCTGTGGAGACCCATATGATCCTATTAGGATCGGTTATGGTCGAAAAAAAAATATGTATTCAAAATTATATTTCTTAAGCGTCAATTAAATTGAGCTTCTTTACGAGCTGTTTGTTGGCGAATTTATAATCTGCCTGTAAAGTCGCCCAGTGTAATCATCGAACAAGCTCGAGCCTAGGCATATTCGGCTTACCTACACCGGATTTTTTGATCACATAGCCCACGGGGAAGATGAAAACCTGAAGAAACTTATGGTATTTGGTCAGGCCAAGAAGTGAATGGCCACATCAATCCTCACCCACCCCGCACGACATCTGATCATAATCGGTCATATCACAGGACCCCAAGCTAGTAGTGAAGTATAAGTATTTTTTATGACTGTGAATGTCTCAGGAGCAGTTACCCAAAACTGAGGTCGCCACGCACTCGAGTGTGCTATGACTGTAAAATAGTAATAAGACAGTGACAAAAGCTGTCATAAAACTGTCGAATAACCTAAAAGAGATCTTCACTTTGCAATATGACGCCGCAAATTTTCTAAATGCAAAGAAATGTCAAAAGGTTACATTTTGCCATGCCACAGTTCACCGTGAGCTGTCGTACCAGGAAAAGATGGCCATATAGTATTGAGATAAAAAATCGTTGTTCATGGAGCATTGCCGACAGTTATGTTCTAATTTTAATATTTTCGCGCACCTGTCGCGTCAGATTTTACATAAAATAATATAGACGATATTTCTAATTTACTTACTTTTCACCTATTTTCTCCTGTTTTTCGCTTGTATTTCGGTGGATTTTATAATGTATTTTTAGGTGTTTTATTTAGATATGAATTTGATCTCAAACATGATACAGAATGAACCGACAAGAATGGACTCATATTATGACGAAAAGAGAAGGATCCGAGTTATTCGAAGACAGCATTCGTCATAATAACATAACGTTACCGATAGCAATTTTAAAAACTAATTCTGTCCGGTAGGAGATGAACAGATATCATTCTCAACAATGACACTATAATATAGTTTAGTTTTGGACGCCACTTTTACTCACAGTTCGGTATTGCTTTTGCTACTGGTAGATAGGAATATAATAATAATGTATATTCATTCGCAAATTATCTCTATACTCTACAATGTTGATTGACTGTGAAAAGCTCACTGGATTCTCGACATTTCGCTTTGATAAATTGATTGTTAAAAGTACCTAACAAGTGTATGAATGCAAATCGTGCTAACAAATTCTAGTACCTACTACAAGGTAAACACGATAATAATTATCATATAATAAAGACTATAAACTTTTTTTTGTATTTAATTTTACAAAGAGTGCTTTGTATGTTGTTATTAAGAGAAAAACCTCTCATACATACTTATTAGAAAACTCATATAAAAAACCTTCAACCGAATAGGATTCAACCACACATATTTCACTATTTTTGTTTGGATATTTTTTAACAAATAGGTACGCTATACGAGTGTCTTCCAAATCATCTTAAGAGAAAAACCTTTTATTACGTGATTATTAGAAATTATGTTATATTATCTAGTCACTAGCTATGATAGGTACTCTGAATTTTTAGGGGGGCCAAATTAAATACGAAAAACTTTTTGGGGACCATATGTTTGTACATAAATATTTTTCTGATAATTATCGGAATCAATTACCGATTTCTCTAATTCTTCCATTAATTACAATAAAAACATAAGTATCTATTAATAAAAAGAAAATCAACCATGACGCATTAGGGTCACACATCACTGATCTAATAACTTGATGACTTTTCTGATTCAATATAGTTATTATGGTGAAGCCACGATGATAAAAGGCTTTGTCGCTCCCGTACGACCCCCCCAACTTCTTGAAAGCAATAAAAAAAGGAATTTTCAATATTCGCTATGCGTGACTGGTCCAACTGATGGTCAAGCTGGCTTGAGGACTCTTCCTTTCAACAAACATAGTATGGGGATAATCTCAAGTGATGTGATCGGTATACTGGAGACTGGTAAAAGTATATATCAGTGAGGCACAACACCCGGTCCACATTCAGCCGGCCATGTCGTCTGTTGCGGTCCACCGATAAATGCAATTTTCAAAACAAACAAAAAGAAACAGTAAGTGTTTCATAATAATTAGGTATCTAACCCAGGTTGTCAATGAAATATGGTACAATGTTGTTTATTGCAGTGAACCAGATACCATTGATGTATTGTATAGTAACCAGGGCTTTTTTGTAATGCAACGCGGTGGAACGGCGTTCCGGCACCTTTTTTCACGGTATTTTTAATGTTTCAAAAGCAATTAGATGAAACATTGTTCGCAATTACATAGTACAAGTTAAATTTCCTGAATCATCTCATATCAAAAGACATGAAAAACGATCGCGTTTGATATGTGCATTGAATTCTATTGTTGTTTTTATTTAATAAAACGCAATTTTTTGTAGTACTTATTCCACTTTTAATCAAGAGATTAGGACCGGTTTTGTCCGCTTCAGAGGGACATTTTCAACCGAATACATTTTTTTAAAACAATATTTATCAAACAAAATCCAAAGCGATATAAATAATATAACAATAGGTACATAAATAGTTATCCCTCCAATAATACCGCCCCAATAACAGATTAATTTAAAACTAATGAGGTTAGACATTAATATTTCATACTACGTCAGGGGCATTAAACAAATTATTTAAAATATTAACAAACCACAAAATATGAAACAATCTACACTTACAATAACATTAATATCAACAAATAATTATGATTAGTCAAAATTTACAATATTTTTTTTTTATAAAAAATAATAAATTGAACAACATTATCAATTGAAATGAGATCGAATACAAAAACAAATACAACCAAAATATGAGTCAAAATTAAATAAAAATTAAAATAATAAATAATGTACAATATATAAAATTATGTTATAACAATCCCAAATATTAAATTGGGTATAATAATGGAGAAGACACAAAATATAATTGATCATTTAACAAATTAGAATTGGGCAAAAATTTATACCTATTAATTTCTAGGATTTCCTGTTTATCCAATTTTATAGATTTCTCATTCAAATGCAGGATTTTAAAAATTTTACTGATATTAAAAGAGTGATTATTTAAACTTAAATGATTTCCAAAAGATGAAGATTCATTACCATTTTTGGCACAGGCTAAATGTTCTTTGATCCTAGTGTTAAAAGAACGTCCCGTTTGTCCAACATATTTGGCATCAAAAGACAATTGGATAATTTTTTAAAAGACATAAATAGTATTAATAAGTCAATTCAATTCACAATGAAACTAGGGAACAGTACAATTAACTTCTTGGATTTAATAATCAATGTTACAAATAACAAACATACATTTAGTATTTTTAGAAAGGATACCTTCAGTTATAACATTATTAATAACTCTTCTAGACACCATATCTCACATAAATTATCAGTTTTCCATGCTTTTATACATCGTTTATTAATGGTTCCTATGTCCGAAAATAGTTTTGCTTTGGAGTTAAAGACGATTAAACAAATTGCTTTTAATAACGGTTATGACTCACGTTTGATTGATCGCATTTTGGCCAACAAGTCTAAAAAATTAGCTTTATTAAATGTGACCTTTGGCTTGGTGATAGATGAAGCCAGTGTTAAAAAACGCTATAAAATCACTATAAACTTTCATTCAAATATATGACGTTTTTCCAATAGGTAAATTGTTTGGTAAGAAGTGAGTTCCGGCACCTTTTTTTCAAAAAAAAGCCCTGATAGTACCTATATGTTTCTCTTACTACAGATTGGTGAAAAGCGCATATAATGATGAATATGCGTCACATTGCGAGTTCAAAAATATGGTATGTATGTGATTACTCTTGTGAATTGCACGTTGTTGTGTTATATGTTTTTTTTTTTAAGTATTTTCATTTCAAAGCACGCATATCCCTTAAAATGAGACAGAATCGTGTCACAACCAGCAACTGACGGCAACACACCACTATGTTGCGATACAACGTTTGGAAGTGACAGCATTATACCGTAAAAAAATAAAGCCTCATGAATTTTGATTTCAAATTGTTATTTTATGGTTCTTTAGAGTCCCTAATCCAATCACAATGCCAACCAACTATATCCTTTTCACCATTTGGAAGGCAAAGTTTTAAGTCTAGCACTAAAAATAAATATAAGCACCCGCCACTAAAAACCAATGTGGGTTGTAGTAGTTAAAAGTGGCGAGTTTCACTTAACTGGCATTCCAGTCGACGTCGCGCAACTGAAACGTCTTTCGATTCACGTCACTGACGTCACTGTGACTTGCCATCTCCCGTGGCTCGTCTGGAGATTTTTGGAACCGTGAAAATTCCCATCCGAAATTGCGGACTAACGTTGAAGTGGCCATTTATGACCCGCGTCATCGAAGGAGAGCAATAGCAATATGAACCTCACCTGAGGCAGTCATTAGAGAAGTACCTTATTCAAAAATAATATTTTTAAAAAATCGGTGTGTGTACTTATGTACGCGCATTAGAAGTTATACTTTTTTGGCGTAACAAAACAAAAACAAAACTTGTGATAAACTAGATTCTTCGACTAGCTCTTAATTATCTTGTTAAATTACACACTCAAGAAAAAGGACCGCTTATTGGAACGCCGTTGGTTTATTTATATACACTTATATTACTGAATTATATAATTATTATTTATCGTTGTTTTTATTTTTAAAGTAACAACTGCCACTATGACGTTTAATAATTTGTTTACGTAAGGAATTGCAAATGGCCGACAATAATAAATTTGCTGCCTAGCAACGGAACAATTCTGAACTATAATATTATACTGTATATAATCGTCACTATTGCAGTATCATTCTGTGGCGTAATGGTTGTGCGTTCAGCTGATAACCGAACAATCGTTGATTCGAATGCAATTGAGTGTTTTTTTGTGTAAAAAAATACATTATGTGTTACATGTCACACGCCAAAAATACACTCTGATCTGATTTTCCAAATGCGCCTAAAAGTATAGCTTCAAAAACAAATTAATGCACTTATACATCATCAAAATCATAACCGGTGGTGGAATCTAGAAATTATTAGTAATTAGTGGATTTCGCGACCGTTCCCATATTATTTTGATACGTTGAGAGCTTTTCAATTATTCGTGAAACAGAAATCACAAATAACAGCAACAAAGCCTGGGTTGATAGTTTAGTATTATCAATCGAAACCGGGAGATCTTAGGGATATTTATTTGTTATTGATATTAAATCCGAAACGTCAGCCGTATTTGAAAATTAATATTCTTCTACAATTATATGGCTGACTGCAGTAGCGCACCCAGGGGGGGGGCCAGGGGGCCTTGGCCCCCCCCCAAAATATGAAAATCATCAGAATGATTTTACATATTGAAATCGAAAGCCAATAAACTATACCTTGGGCTTAGACAAACAACACGGCAAAAAATGATTTGTAATTCTCCAGTACCCTTTTTAGTAATATTTCTTAGATTTTAATTTCTAATACAAAAATTTCGAAACACTAATGTCAGGTTTTTTTAGAAACCCGTTCCCTAATGAAATTCTCGGTGTCCACCCGAATTCCGGAGTGGTATAGGTCATGGCTGGGGAGGGTTGACAGGTCTAGCCTGGGGGCCCGGGCTGTGGGGGGCCCGGCGTGTCGGGTTGACCAGATAAGTGAGATAAGCACATATCATAAATTAGCTTTAATAGTAAAAAAAAGTCGCCTGCGGCGCTATTATACTTCATGACTATCAACATTTTAATTTATATAAATGTCCAATATATTTTCTGATTATTATGTGTCGACAGCTCCATTATTAAAGTATATGACGTACTGAAAATCGCCAATAATTCACTGAATAAGTACCCTCAATTTGAACTAAAACACAATTCGAAAAGCGTTAATGTAGTGTTTCCCACTGCCTTTAATCTAAGCGGTTGATAGGGGGCCCGTCAAATACCCTAGCCCAGTGGTCGGCAAACTCATTAGTCAATAGAGCCAAATATCAACAGTACAACGATTGAGATTTCTTTTGAGAGCCAAATTTCTTAAACTTAAATTATATACGTAGGTAGTTTAGTTAAAGTCCTAATTAAATTATAGGTAGGTACACTGAATAAAACTGAATATCATACGTAATAATGATCTTATTTATTAATAAAAATTAAATTGTAAGTAAGGTATCCATACAATTGAATCATGACAATGACTGACAATTTCAATGTGAATAATGGCCTTGCATCTCCTTGTAAAGTTTGGGTAAGTCAGGTTCGTATGTTGTTGATTTAATTTTAAGCACGATTCCAGGTTCTCATCAATAAATCGATTTCTCAATTTACTCTTGATTTCCTCTCTTGGAAATCTTTTTACCACAAAACTTGCAATATTAACATTGTTGAAAGATTTTATTCAGTACCTAATTAAATACAGAACTTTATTTTTCTTGACTCTTCTCCTCAGCTGCTTTCTTCTTTGCATCATCGACAGAATATTTAGCGCAAAATTACTAGTTTTTAGTTGTAGTATCTCTCTAAATTTGAATGCGTCAATTTTTCCCGACACATAAATACAGGTCGGGAAGCCATTTAAGTTTTGAATAAACGCGAAGTCTCGGTCTACTCAACATTACATTTACGGTTATCCTCTTCCATTTTCTTTGCTGCTTCTTTGTAGTCATGTCAAATATGACAGAGAGCATCTGTGGCAGAGTCGCACTCAAAGGGCCAAAGAGCCGCAGTTTGCCGACCACTGCCCTAGCCTGAGGGCCCGTTTCAGGATGTGGGGGCCATGGTTTAGGTACACCGAGTGCAATAGACAAAAGACCGATAAACGAGATATAAGGCTGTGTTGTATTGAGTAGGTTGTGTATAATTTAAAGGCAATAATACTTTTTTTGTCCATTTTCAATTAATATGTTGGATATACTGGTGAATACTAAAGATAGATTAGATAAACTTAACCAAAGTGGAATTTATCTATTAAGTTGTGACTCTTGTGATGCCAAATATGTTGGACAAACGGGACGATCCTTTAATACTAGGATCAAAGAACATTTAGCCTGTGCCAAAAATGGTAATGAATCTTCAGCTTTTGGAAATCATTTAAGTTTAAATAATCACTCTTTTAATATCAGTAAAAATTTTAAAATCCTGCATTTGAATGAGAAATCTATAAAATTGGATAAACAGGAAATCCTAGAAATTAATAGGTATAAATTTTTGCCAAATTCTAATTTGTTAAATGATCAATTATATTTTGTGTCTTCTCCATTATTGTACCATATTTAATATTTGGGATTGTCATAACATAACTTTATATATTGTACATTATTTATTATTTTTATTGAATTCTGACTCATATTTTGGTTGTATTTGTTTTTTATTTCATCTCACTTCAATTGATAATTTTATTTTATTTTTTATATAAAAAAAAAAAATTATTGCTAATTTTGACTAATTAGAATTATTTGTTGATATTAATTTTATTGTAAGTGTAGATTGTTTCATATTTTGTGGTTTGTTAATATTTAAAATAATTTGTTTAATGCCTCTGACGTAGTATGAAATATTAATGTCCAACCTCATTAGTTTTAAATTAGTCTGTTATTGGGAAGGTACGAGTATTATTGGACGGATAATTATTATGTACCTATTGTTATATTATTTCTATCGCTTTGAATTTTGTTTGATAAATATTGTTTTAAAATAAAAAAAAAATGTATTCAGTTGAAAATGTCCCACTGAGGCGGACGAAACCGGTCCTAATATATTAATTAAAAGTGGAATAAGTACTATAAAAAATTGCGTTTTATTAAATAAAAACAACATTAATATGTTGCAACCTAAATATTAAAATACCAAAAATCTGCAACATTCTGCGAAAAGAACGACTACACCCACTACGGTGGTGGTGTAAATCAAAAGAACATTTTTTTCGGTGGAATTCGGAATAAATATTGTATTGTTGTTTTAATTTAATAAAACGTAATTTTTTTTTTAGTACTTATTCCACTTTTATTAAATAGATTAGGACCGGTTTCGTCCACCTCAGAGGGACATTTTCAACTAGTTGAAAATGTCCCTATGTATATCGCCATGTATTGTGAAAATATGTAAAAATATTTATATGAAGAAGAAAAAGAGCCTATGGGACTAATTTACATTCTCCTTCTTGGGCCCCCCCCAATAATAATTCCTGGGTGCGCCACTGGGGCTGAGCGGCCATTTATGAAACACGGCCACAGGGACACAACACAAAATTTACAAACCACTTCTATTGTTTGTCAATTTCGTAAAAATTACTTCGGGTATAATATTGACTTCAGAAATAATTTTCTTTTGAACAAATTACTGAAAACACTCTGCTCAAGGATTTGAATCGTGAAATACTAATTGTGTTTATATTCTCCATACATTTATGGGTGACTTTTTAAAGTTTGAGCAGCAACCTATATAATGATATCGCAAAGAAAATTAACAAAATAAACTTGTCACCAAATACATGCTATTTTGAGTTCCGCCAACTATCTCGCTGAACTAAAAGCATGCTTTACAACGCACTTCCAAAGCTTATAGGTACATGCCTTAAATCGTAAACATTAAACTAGGCAAAATCCTGAATCTTTTCTAAAGACAAGTCTCCGCCGTATTTATAGGTCAATCACAGACTGCGACAATTTCAATAGAATAAACAATACTGAACTCTACAGTCTGTACAAAGATTGCAGCGTAGTTTATTCAAGTGGAAAAATAGTAAATAATTGAAGTGTGGGCAGGATTAAAAATAATTAAAAAATGGTTGGTTGATAAACTAAGAATGAAATAGTAATGCCATGCCATAATCATCTTCAATTGCTTTCAATAGGTATACAGGTTCCATAATGCCAGGAAAAATCTTATAACAAATGGAGAAAATGAAAATAAGATATGAATTATTACGATCATACACATACGTCTCATTTTTTTCCATCTAGAACTAGGTTAGCTACTTTAGGCTGTTGTGAATTAACATATTAATTTAAACAGTTTAAATTATTTTATCAATCAATTTTCGTCGGTTTCATAAGAATTACGATGTGTCCACGTATATCTATGGCAAGCTGCGAACAAAACACCGTAAACTCGAAAAGTAGAGGCAATCCATGCGGTTAATTGCAACCTTAAACGGACCCTGTTGAGACGAATTCAACTGTATTCTTCTTATACACAATAATACTTACGTGTTTCTTATGCATAAATAATAGAAAAATAGTTTTTTTTTCAATTTTAAAATATCATAATACCGTTTTAAAAGATTCTTTTTTTATGAAATTCATCTATCAGCATAGTATGTTTTATAGATATCCACATTTATATACATACATTAGATAACTCAGTATAATACCTACCTACATTTTAAGCTTAAACATAACTGTGGGTTATATGGGACTAGCTCAGAAACTTTTAGCTTTGTGATTTCTTAGTCCCTGGATAATATTAATTTTTGGAAACTTAACAAAATATATGTTTAGTTTTATTACCGCTACCGTCAAAAACCTAGTTTCTGGAATGTATGTCATTATAGATGGGTATGAATTATTGATTATTACTTTGATAAAAAAAAAACACTTAGTTGATGTCAATAATTCCAACAAATTATCTGAGCATAATGTCTACTATAGCTGTATCTAGGAAAGTCAGTTTTCCGGCGATGGTATGAGAATTTTTACATACTGCAATAATAATTCTATATGCTACCTTGTATACCATATCCCCCCAACTTTCTCCATTCCAAACTTATTGTATGGCCCCTACAATAATGAAAATGTTCGCATCCCCTCTACACAAGTAGGTAATATCACATATTTGAAGATGAACAAAACATCGTTTTTAAAACACAGATTGAACCACTTGTGATACTGATATGGTGAGGATATGGTGAACGAAAGCTCAAACATATTATTTTTTATCTTAGTGCATATAATTGATTATATATTATATTTAATAACTAATATTATTCCATTAAAATATAAAATTACAATCAATCCCAGTTGGGAATATAAAATCTAATGTTTTCTTTGTTTCTGCTTTATTATTGACAACGTCAGCGTAGTAAGTCAGCATTTAGGTTTTTTGTGTCCTTTATACTGCTCCAACAAGATCACATTCACGGTATTCCAGAATAACTGCTTCTTCTTCTTTCCGCGTTCGTGAAAACCAAAGAATATAATGTCTGTAGAAAAGTTATTGAACCACCTGAAATACGTTCTTGTACAACGCATTCTCGGGTTAGAGACCCTCCAATGTTTTAAGATGCTAGCACACCTTTGCATGGCAATGATTTTTGAAAAGTACTTGATGTGCATGTGCTGACGTTTCAATTATAAACAGTATGAAAAATGCAGCTCGTAGCGTGTCTGCACTAATAATACACACTGATCTATTTCTACATCGTTACTAAATAAAAGCCTGAAGAACATAGCCGGCGAAGCATATGAATCTCTCATAACAATTGTCTATTAGAGCATTAAATTAAGATTGCCTGGTATTATCCAAATATTCCAATATCCTACGGCGTTACATGCCGGGGCATATATTTTTCAAATAGTTAACTCTTATTAATTAGTTTAGAACATTACGATTTTTTTAATGGCGGGTCAAGAAAACCTTTCACTTGTGACTTTGTGACCCTCAGACTTAAACAATTGCATATACGTTACAGTTACACCATCCATCGGGATGCGTACTGTTATGTAGGTATAATATACCTACCAATTTTTTTTGAAAACTGTTTTTTTCGATCATAATCTTGCAATCCAGTCTAAATACATCCTTGAAGGTAAATTACCTTCAAGATGACGGTCTCTAAACGTGACATCTGTAAGTATTACATCAGGAGTTGCGCAGAAGTCTTGTCTTTGGTAAGGAGACGAAGGAAAGGTAATGCCATCACGCCACATCAGGTTCCTGTCAACACAACCTACCTGTCTCCTTTGCCTTCTTCTCTGAGAGACATTCCGTATGATCATTGTCAATGTAGGCCTGATGAGTTTTGGTTAGTTGAGGAGTTTTGCAGTTTTTATTTAGATATCTCTGTAAAGTCTTAGCCGTAATGGGACTTATTTGCATGTGTAATTCTTCTACTAATTTCATGGCTGATGTCGAGATAAGTAATATTCAGTTCTTTTGTATTTGGATTTCGTATTTTTGCCGAATTATGCATAGTGTTAAAACTGTCATTCTGGCATGTATTAATATTTATGTCCCCGATTATTAGATACTATCTAAGAAATCAAAATTTCATTATGTACCTATGCTCTGACAAGATAGAAGAACTGACTTGTTGTTGATGACGTCATTTGGGAGGCCAATAGCCATTTTCATCGATTCTGCGTCTAATTTCGATAGCGCAGAATTTACATGGAAGTTGTTTTATAAAGATTTTCATTAGCCTACGGTTGTCTAGTAAATTGCCTGTCTTTGAAGCTGTGAACTCGCGTCTGGTACTTTTTTCGACGTTTGCTTGATCCTGAGAATGAATCCAGTAAACAAATACCTATTCAACGAATTCAGCATAAAAAAGCAAAATAGTTAATCACACTGTGATCGCCCATAATATGACTGCTTTGTGCGAAAATTATGTCTTTGTGTATGTGTGCGTGTGTGTGTGTAACCCTTTAAAAAGGTTTTTAGAGTAAAAATGTGAAAATTATATTGTTTTAAAAACCTCCCTCCGTCACTGACTCAATTTAATTATCCCCATCAAAAACGCCGGTCATCTTACGTGCCGACTTATGTAATAGACTATCATATTTAATCTAAATGTACTGATCATTCCTTTTTAGGATTCCGCTCATTCACATAATATGTCTTTCCATCGAGACGAAAAGTAAATAAAATTATCATTTTTCTGCTCCTAAGATACTCGTAGTTTAGGTAAGGTAATAAATAGATAAGGGCTCGGCAGGCTTTTTTAAATGGTTGAATAGTAAATGTTTTAGACTGCTGGAAAATTTGAAGATACTTAAGGGTGGACGTGCTCAGCGTAGGTCAAAATAGAACTTTTATTGTATTTTCAATGCATGATCCTGGACATTCCTTAAACGTTGTAGATAATCTATTTATATAATTTTGAAGCCTTATTTTCCTTTATATTTATTTTATATAGAATGTCCAGGATCATGCATTGAAAATACAATAAAAGTTCTATTTTGACCTACGCTGAGCACGTCCGCCCTTATAGATTCTTTTACAATTGTTTTACATGATCTCGACATGTTGTTCAGTTAATTTGTATTCAGGTTCAATCTCTATTATAATACATGGTATAATATATTAAAACTATGTCATTATTGGTAGTGTTGATTCGTATATTTATGATACTATATTATGGTTTTCACAAACTTTTGAACTCACCTCCCATTGGTGATATTAATCGGGAGGGCTATAGTTAGGTTATATTATTTTTGTGAAGGTTGATTTATAATTTGTTACAATATGGTCTTGTCGTTATTCTTAATGCCATCAGCCGAAGTTGATTCACTGCTGGATGATAACCTCCACTAGCACATTTCACTTTTATCGGTCCCAGGTGTTACGTACATCTCCTACATACATCTGCCAAATGTAATGAGTTGATTCAGCTTGCCTTTTAATGTCCATGTAGTCGTTTAGTGCCCCTTAGATACCACCGTATGACTGCATTTATCCTGCGGTTGCCCATTTGTACAGTTATAATATTTTTACTGTATTTGTCTCGGTATTGTTTATTTTACCAATTGTTCTATATTGATACGTCATTACGATAATTATCTGTCATGTAAACGAGAAAGCATTGACCTTTTCCTTTCATACCAATTGATTGATGTTTTATAAAAAAATTAACTTCACATGTAGTCCATTAGTTTGGCCAAAGTAATGTTTATGTCACTCAGGTTTACTCTCAGCTTGGGTACTTATACTGTAATATATTTAACTACGTATGTTGATTTAAACTAAAATTTATTAAAACGCTGCCTTATATATTCACAACGGTTCTAAGTTATTATAATGTAATTAAGTAGTTTTTAATTAGTCATGTGAAGCTTGAATCTAAATATATTATGCGATACTGGTAGGTATATATATACGATATACCTAAACCTAGGTACGATAATATACTGTACAGTAAAACTCTAAGTAACCGATTTATTTAATATATAAGTTCTTACTGACTATACCAGACCTAATCCATCCTATCCTATCCGATCCTAATACGATTTTTGTTTTTACTGGAAATGGATATTAGCCACATGCTCAATCTATTTGGTTCACACTCTGACTCCAGACACAAATTGAAAAATAATATATTGTGTATGTTCCAGACCCATGATTCTAACATGGGAACTATAGCGGGCGTTTTGTATATATGTGCATCATTACAACAATTCAATGAAAATCGTTCAATCGACTGTAATTAGTGAGCCTCAGCACTGAGAAAATATTATTATAAATATTATAAGAACAACTGGAATCACACTATGAAACGTTGTTAACCAAACCGCAGGGAAGCTGCAAGCTGCAATTAATCGCATGGATTGTTGCCACCCAGGTCACCTTGTTCTATGTGTACCCTTTCCTACCTGCACCTTAAATGCTATCGTGCAATTTGAAGGAAGCCGGCCATGCTCTTGCTTGAGTAACCACTGTATGGTCGCAAGAGGATTACAATGGACACCATGAGACTACCACAAGTGAGGTAGTTCGGCAATCCAAATCAGGTGTTGCTAGTAAGTAGGTATATTGATATGTACTTATATGTGAGGTCTACTGCAGCAGCTACGGAGTATATTCAAATTTATTTATTTAAATTTTATTTACATATAGTGAACTTACAAGGTACAAATTCAACACGTTTACAATATGACATGACAAATTAAACAAATAGTATGAGAAAAGTATTAAGAACAAATAAATAGAACAGTTAATTAAGTAAGAACAGTAAATTACCTACATTGAAGTACCTACGCTGAATGAGCTGAGTGGACCCTTTTTTAAGAATTGAAAAACAACGACTACGTAAACTCATCCTCACGTAAGTGAAATATATCAATATCCGAAACGATTTAGTTGAATACAGTTATTACCCGCCCTATTGGAATTACCAATGGAAGGTTGGTTGTGCACCTTGACAGAACATACAACTGATATTTCCGATTTCTAAGATGCATCAAGGACACTAAGGTCAACACTGCCAAGAATGGCAGCGTTCGTATTTAGATAATTTTAAGTCTAAAAGGTACATAGCCAAATAAAGATTCCTCCTGACTACAGTATGTCAACATACCTGAAAGTCAGTTGGATAATGCCACGGATAGTATCCATGCCGCCTCAAGTAAAGTAGTCTCAAGAATTTCTGCTGAACCCTCTTCACCATAACACTATACTTCATTTGATGGGGTGCCCAAATAATATACTCACTCTCAAGGCAAGTTCGAACTAAGATTTTATAAAGAATTTTAATACCTACCGTAACATCCGAAAAGAGGCGAAAGTGCGCAAGACGAATCTCAATATTCGTAGCGCCTTTTTAGAAATAGTAATCGTGATTATAAGTTAGCAATTATAAGTTTACTGACAAACATAATGCCAAGATCCCTTACAAATGACATATACAACGTATATTATTGATTTAAATCATACATAACACCCCCAAAAGACGCCATCCCCTAAAGATAAAATTCCATGGAACCCGAAAGAGGCCAGAATCATTATCGGGTAGTCTCATAGAAATATGAGCAGCGTTGATTACGAGACAGAAATTTTTAAGCCAAGGAAAATGTAATATTCGCAGACCTTCTCGAACGTTTGATTCGCGCGGTACTGCCACCGCAATTTTTTCTTTATATCTTTATCAATGTATCGTCATAATGTAATGACTTTTATCATTCTCCAGTAATTAAATTTCGCCTTTTTTCTATGAAATTATCCATATTTTTTTTATCATCCAAAGTAATAAACAGCAGACGATGTCATCCTACACCAAACACAGTGAGAGGGAGTACCAAAAGCTTCTCTCCCTTACTTTCAGATGTGATACTACATACGAGTATTATTGTTTCACAGCATTTTCATAGTACGAGTGTATTTATTTATTAATCTCTACAGATCTGATAATTGGAATTTAGCGTGACACAAAATGTTCCATATACGTATATCTACATATGAAAATATCCTTGCAATTTTCATATAGGTAGGTATATGATGTTTGTTATACTGATATTCTAAGTCACAAGCGTTTATAGTAAATAGTCTCTAGATTAGTGGGAACGAAATGAAAGCACAGCGTCTAAATGAAATTCTTATATTAATTATCTGACAGTAGTTTCCTCCCAAAATCTCATCAAAGTTTATCCTTCTTGCCCCGCGATCACAAACTTTGTTCAAAATACAAAATTTATAACAGTTCGTACTCAGAGAATAAAATTACAAAGTGAATACAGAGAATAAAATATATTGATTATAGTTAGTGGGGACGAAGGAATTTAAATAAAAGTTTATATGGCGATGGAGCTTGATTGTATGAAATTGAAGATAAAACAGATCCCAGATCTACTATTTTTTCATATAATTAAGTTGATTTTACATAGAAAAATGTAACCTACTTATTACAAACTGAGACACGCCTCAGCAAATTTAATAGTGAAACCAAAAAAGGAAATCTGTGGAGGGAACATAATAGACACATTTACTGTAAAGTTAATTATATTTATACTAATTTAGCCCCCTATAACTCTAGCAACTCGTATTATGTTGAACAGATGCATATATCTACCAACAAATAAAAGTTATATTGTAAAAAATAACATTCATTATAATCCATGAGAAGGATGAAATTATTTATGTTGAAACGACAGATCATCATAATTTGGTTCCCTGGTTATTAATTTTAATCTGAGACGCGGTTCCACACCCAAAGGCTGTTCCTTTTTTGACTTAATGTCTACAAATGCTGAAAAAGCAACTTCACATAGATATGAAGTTGAAAAAGGCAATGTATTTCAGGAATTTCTCTGTTAAAACTGGATACACATGTTGCATTTGCTGCTAAATGCTGTTTGAGTACACTCCTTATATTTATTTTCAAAGAATCCGTCTAAAGCTAATAATTCCAACAATTGCTCTTCTTCCGCATGCGATAAACCTTCTCGCATGGATGTTGTATTAATGCTTGTTGCACCAGGCGTAGCCATAACCCGGTGCAGCACGTACCCCCACCAAACTCTTCCCGTACCCCAGGAGGTATGCGTACCACACTTTGGGAAACACTGCTCTAGACCAAGCGGGTAGCACAGCCGATATTATTTAAGTAATGTTTCAGCATACTAGGTAAACATGTCCAGCATGGTCGCTGTTCACTTCCAATCCGCAAGTCGCTGATGACACGCTCACCGGTTACCGCCACTATGCCTCCAATTTAATAAAAACTAGGAGAAACTGTACAAAGATATCGCCGTGTATTGTGAAATTATGTAAAAATATTTATATGAAGAAGAAAAAGAGCCTATGGGACTAATTTCCATTCTCCTCCTTCGCCCCCCCCCCCCAATAATAAATCCTGGGTGCGCCACTGTAATCAACTATAATTGTTTATATTCAATAACAATAGTAGATTCCATCAAAGATTCCGTTTGACCAAGCACATAGACACAGTGACGTCTTTAGGTAAAGTGCCGCCCTAAAGCAGAATAAAATAATGCAACCCCTTCCATTAATATTCTAAAATTGTACGGCTAATTTAGTTAATACTGCATATCGAAGGGTTGCCAGAGTAAACGTTTTATAACTTTGCACTTTTTTGCATTCTTTACTATACTGATAAGCCTCTTTGCGTAATTACCTCGCATAAAATTAGATCAAATGATATTTACTTGTATTAATATAATATATTATTTACTAATAAATAAATAGACAAACAATACATGTAAAAAAAATATTTTTAGAATATTTTAAATCATTTTCATCCTAGAGCTGGAGTGCAAAGTTATGAAGCATATACTCTATCAGGGAACTCTGAGTGTGGACATTGGCGACTAAAGTAGAAAGCCGATACATTCACAACGACTGGTCCTACTTTTTCCGCCCCTCTCGTTGTTGTCTATGGATGACCTGTCATTGTTCTATAGAGTGCTCATACTGACGCGTCTGTCGTGTTCACACAGGGAATGGTTTGATTTGAATAGATAAGTTACATGATAATAATACTAATAATAATACACTAGCATTAACACACCTTCTACAAATGTAATGCATAGATCAATGCTACATATTTTTTGGAAATCGATATTACCAACGGTTTTTGTGTGAAATACTAGTCTGACTTTGACCTGGTGATGAATAACAGGAATGTATATTATTTATAAATAACACTGATAGTTAATATATTTTGATTTGAGATTTTTGTATAATTCAATTTGAAACGAGAAAGGGCGAATCAATATGTCAAGCAATCTGGGATCTGATTTTGACAGCTAAACAGTGGACCGTTCATTGCTTGTGCAAAAAGATATGCTCAGGCTTTATTAATCTAAAGACGGTGCTGGTGTGGAGTAACAGACAACCGATCGCGAGTGTGGAAGAATATGAGATAAAATTAAACACGACGTGTCAAGAATGTCACACGTCAAATACTGACAACTGCTCTCGGTGTATGCATTGATGCTCATTCAATATTGGTGTATTGAAGGTTGCATCACACACTATTGCACGTCTATAATGTTTGGTTCATTTTCGTAGGAAACTCACACATTCAAAAACCTGCTTCAAAATGTAATGTATTGGGGAATAGACTATCGGAATGATATTTATTAATCTATTCTGTGATATGAACTATGTATCATCATCGGCCGGGGTCAATCCACTGCTAGATGAAGGCCTCCCCAAGCTTCTTCCAACTCTCTCGGTCCTGTGTCGTTCGCTGCCACGTATTTCCGCCGAACTTTACCAGTTCGTCAATCCAGCGGCTTTTAGGGCGACCCTGTGGCCGTTTCGTGCCCCTTGGGTATCACTGGATGACGGCGTTTGTCCAGCGGCCGTCCTTTCGGCGAGCAATGTGCCCCGCCCATCTCCATTTCAGCTGTTTGGCAACGTCTATTACATCGCGTACTCCTGTCTACTTCCTAACCCATTCGTTTCTCTTACGGTCCTTTCGCGTGATGCCCAACATACACCTCTCCATGCCTCGCTGTGCGACTCTTAGCCTTTGGACATCTCTCGTATTGAGGGTCCACGTCTCGCAGCCATACGTGAGCACGGGTAGCACACATTGGTTGAACACCCTACGCTTAAGACATAATGGTAGGTCACTCTTGAAGATACTATTCGTCCGGTTACAGTCCGTCGTTACAGACGTCCGAAAGCACTCCATACCAGCTTTGTTCTGCGAGCAATTTCATCGTGCATGCTTCCGTCTATGGACACCTGCTGTCCTAGATAGACGTAACTGCTGACTTGTTCGAGTTGGGTGCCATTAATAGAGATAATAGCAGGGTCCGAAAAACAGTTCCTCATCACTTTTGTCTTTGAGACGTTTATCTTTAGGCCGACCGTTTGACTCACATCCGCGAGTTCTTGCATTCTACCTTGCAACTCTTTTGGGTCTTGTGAGAGTATAACAATATCATCTGCAAAGCGCAGGTGATTGAGGTGCTCCCCATTAATTGGAACACCTTTCTGCTCCCAATCAAGTTTCCTAAATATGTCCTCAAGAGTAGCGGTGAATAATCTAGGTGAAATGGTATCACCTTGGCGGACACCTTTGTTAATAATGGGGAATTTACACGAACGTTTGTGGAGTTTCACGCATGCTGTGGCATCACTGTATATACTGTTCAATATGTTTATTGCAAATTCCTTGGTTGCTAAGGATCTATTTTTCAAGATCCCTTTTTATGTAAAACAGACGCTGTTTCCGTAAATATGCAGTTTTAATAAATAGATTTGCAAGAGAACGTGGAAGTAAAAAAACATCTTATCATGATAAGATTTTAATTGAATTCTACAAAGGATTTTTACTTGAGGTATATCCAAATATAGCTAAAAACGCTTCTTTATTTGGAAGTACCAATATTTGTGAAAAAACATTTTCTACAATGAGCATTAATAAATCAAACTTAAGATTAAAATTAACAGACAACCATATCGCATCTATTTTGCGTATTCACACCACAAAATTTGAGCTTAGATTACAGTATGTAGTTTCAAACAAACAAAAATATTGCCAAAATCGGTGTGTGTACTTATGTACGCGCGTTAGAAGTTATTCTTCTTTGGCGTCTAAACAAAAACAAAACTTGTAATAATCTAGATTCTTCGGCTAGCTCTGGTGTGGTGATTTAGAATCAGGTTCACAAAATAAATAAAAGTGTTTCTTTGGTTCATCGAACTATCCAAATTATTTGTTTTTCTTATTGGTAAGAAGTTGAATTGGAGTGCCGCTGGTTTAAAATTATCTTGTTGCTTAATTCCGTGTTTATTAATATTATTTACTATTT
Source organism: Rhyacophila brunnea (assembly GCF_057557595.1). NCBI lineage: Eukaryota > Metazoa > Arthropoda > Insecta > Trichoptera > Rhyacophilidae > Rhyacophila > Rhyacophila brunnea. The sequence goes on from NW_028232752.1 coordinate 40,420,151, forward strand.
TACTATTTTAATTATCTTGTTAAATTACACAGTCAGAAAAAGGCCCTTATTTAAGTGCCGCTGGTTTAAAATTATTTTATTCCGCCTAACACAGCGATAAATATTTCAAAGTATTACGCAACCAGAATGCAATATAAATTATAAAAATTATGTGTTACATCGCGACTGGTCACACGCAAAAAATACACTCTGATCTGTTTTCCTAAACGCGCCAATATAAGTATAACTTCAAAAAAAAGCATCGCCTGGGTTGTATGAGTGCCTAGACATATTCCAGTGCTTTTATAAGAATGTAGACTAAAGTAAATAGTATCATGACTCCTACTTTTGTATTTCATAAACCATCATCTACTACCTACACTATACAGGGATTTTATAAGAACCTAATACATTCCCCTAGTATGAAAATATCTTTATTTATTATTTAAATTTAGTAAAAATGCGAAAATTCTAAAAGAAATTACCATGGTAACTATTAAACAATAATCAAAAACGAATTGTCTTTAATTAATTATAAAGCAATATATACCTACATAAGTTTATGAGTGCCTAATACATTTTTTCCAGTGCATCGATAATATTTGAAAAATAGAACATTATGATGATTTTATATTTTGTTCACAAACAATATACCTTATCTATATTATGAAAGCCTAATACATTTTTTTTAAATATGGAATATCAATATTATTTTTAGCGTAGTAATTAAATAGGTGAAAATTGTAGAAGGCATTGCCATTTCTTCATAAACAATCTACCTGCAGTATCTTATAGAGCCTAATACATTTTTTAAAAAAAATGCGGTATGTATATTATTTTAAGCTAGGTGAAAATTCTAGAAGAAATTGTTATTTTTTTAAAACAATCTACCTGCAGGGTTCTATGCGAGCCTGATACATTTTTTTCAAAATATGCGATATGAATATTATTTTAAGATAGGTGAAAATTTTAGAAGATATTGCCATTTTTCTAAAAACAATCTACCTGCAGGGTTATATCGTCGTGGTAAATGCAATAGGTCGTATGTCAAAAAAATTTCAATTTTGTTTTATTGCACCATAGTGACCAGCCCAGTCATCTACACCATCTCCAATAGGTCTTATGTCGTTAGACCAATAAGAAGTCGACTATCCCAACACTTGCAAAAAGACGAACCGACACGTCATTGATATTGGTCATGCCAAACAGTCGTATGTCAGAGCTCATCATAATGATAGTAATGTTTTTGTTTGTTTTTATTCCTCGTTCTTGACTTTATACTAAAGAATTCGTCAAATAATACGATGTAAGTAATTTACCAATCACTGTTTTTTAAAATCTACTTTATAATTACATTATTGTTGTCAGATTTAGTAAAATTTTCAAGATTCTTTCTACAGATAATCTAACATTACTTTTTGTCTCAAACTAAAGAAAAATTCTCCGCCGTATATATGGACCGATCAGGGACGGCACCAATTGGAGAAGAAGATATATTGCTGAGCTCTACGGGCTATACGAAGATTGCAGCGCAGTTCAATCAATTAAGATTGGGGGACTGCGATGGCTAGGTCATGTGCACCGTATGAATGTACGTACGTATGATGTCCGGCAATCCAATCGGGCGTAGAAGAAGAGGCAGGCCATAGATTCGCTGGTTGGATGGAGCTGCCAATGACTGCCGTGTTCTAGGGGTACCAAATTGGAAAGCGGCCACACTGGATAGGGACAGGTGGAGGGAGCTGTTGGAGGAGGCCAAGACCCACACCGGGTTGTCGTGCTACTGATGATGATGATGACTTTTTGTCTCATTTATTTATTGCCAAAGTAATTATTTGTTCACCAATCACGATTGACAGTTTTACAGTGACACTGTTTTTTTACAGTGACACTGTTTATTTAGTTGAAAATTATTTAGTAAAAAGCTATTAAAATGATTAATGGAAGTTGTGGGCGGTACTTGGTATCTTTAGCAGTCAGCAACATTACTTCACCGGATAGTCCGGATACTAATGGTAAGAATAAATAAGATTATGTCGCCACAAATGTGGAGTGGAGATGATATTTTGCTGAGATGCATTAACGATTATCAAATTTAAAAATGATTATTTTCTTCAGGACCTCAAATAACCTGTGAAGTCGTAAGAACCACTGACGATATGGCGTTACAAGTTGAACCTGGGAATGCAGCGGAACTTGAACTCTTAGTCTTAGAGCATCCATTTGAAGTCACTTTTCAAAATATTGGTTCAGAAATAGAACTCGATTTCGCTGAGGTTAATAATACTTTGACTATCAAAACTCCAATTTTAGAATAAGCAAAATCATTGCTGAGGCAACCTTCGGATATAAAGATAGCAGAGAACATTGTATCAACACAATCAGCCCTGAGATAAAATATAGATTGTGATATGACGATGACTGAACATCTAAGTGGTCCTGAACATTTACTATCTGATATCAGTAGTGACTCTGAAGCTCTGTATCAACCTGAATCAAATCAATCAAGCTCATCAGAAGACTTAGAGGAGTTTGCTATGCAGTCTGACACCCATGGTGACGAACCTACTGAGCAAGTCAATCAAAGAAAACGAAAAGGGCAAAGCAATAATTGTAAAGAGTGGAAGAGGCAAAAAAAACTCTCAACTGCTTAGACTATAGATACATCTCAACTGCTCAACTCAACTCAATCAGCTCAACTGCGATTGCTAGGCAAGTCTTATGCGGGTTTTGAGAAGCATGAAGAGTCCGGCAAGGGCGGCAAGTATAGACAGACGTCTAAAAAAGATTCTATGACCATAGGTCCACGTTGTGGTGGGCATAGTGACATGCTCAAAAGGGTGGGCCAAAAATAGCCTTTAAGTGCGATACAATCAGTGATGAACAACGCAGCTTGCTATTCACAAATTTTTGGAAGAAAACAAAATAATGCTACCTACCGTTTAAATAAAAAAATTACTTTTCTAAAAAAAAGTATTCTTTTAAAACTGTTCTTTTTTCTTTTAAGTAGGTATTTACCTGCTCTGTTTTATGCAAATACATAATTAAACTATGATATTTTTAAATAAATCTTTTTAAAAATTATTGTGTGTTATTTTGAATATTAACTTTTAATCTTTTCTTTTAAACATTGAAATCGTTTTTATACAAGTGCCTAATTAAACAGAGATTTATAATAAAAAAAAACTTTTTCATTAGTTCAAGCTTACTTTTTAAACGTTTATGTACAAGTGTATAATAATATGTCTATTTTAATATAATATTATATTTTGTTTCATTATAAATACCTAATTTTAGTGTTTTCAATTTAGGTATGTTTGCATAAAAATTGGACTTATGTCAACAAAAGTGGCCAACATTGACGATCAAATAGTTGTATGTCAACCTAACTTTCTTATTATTCATCTTACATCAAAATGATGATAACAGTCTTAACAGGGAACAAATTCTACTAAGTAAATAAATTTGTGAAAAAAATCGGTGCATTGGGGTTAAGATGGGATAGTTTTTTGTCTCTCCTGAAAAGTTTGGTATCTTTGACATACGACCTATTGCATTTACCACGACGATATGCGAGCCTGATACATTTTTTTCAAAACATGCGATATGAATATTATTTTAAGATAGGTGAAAATTTTATAAGACATTGCCATTTTTTTAAAAACAATCTACCTGCAGGGTTCTATGCGAGCCTGATATTTTTTTTTCAAAATATGCGATATGAATATTATTTTAAGATAGGTGAAAATTTTAGAAGACATTGCCATTTTTTTAAAAACAATCTACCTGCAGGGTTCTATGCGAGCCTGATACATTTTTTTCAAAATATGCGATATGAATATTATTTTAAGATAGGTGAAAATTTTAGAAGACATTGCCATTTTTCTAAAAACAATCTACCTGCAGGGTTCTATGCGAGCCTGATACATTTTTTTCAAAATATGCTATATGAATATTATTTTAAGATAGGTGTAAATTCTAGAAGGCAATGCCATTTTTTCATAAACAATCTACCTGCACGGTTCTATGAGAACCTGATACATTTTTTAAAAATATGCAATATCAATATTATATTAACGGCCCACGTGCTCGTCGTAGGTCAAAATTGAGTTTTTATTGTATTTTAAAACCATGATCCTGGACGAGTTAAACGTTGTAGATAATCTATTTATATAATTTTGAAGCCTTATTATCCTTTATAGTTATTTTAAACATTTGATGACTGCATAAAGTATTTTTATTACATAAAATAATATTCTTTTAAACCTCTCGCTCTAATGTTTTAGAATATAGTCATATTTCGGTACATAACTGTGCAGTGGTGTTAAGATTTTTTACATTTATTAATTTTTAAACGCATTTATAAAACCATTAGTATAATTTATTACGAGATAATTTTTGTAAAATATTCACGATAAAAAATTATATTGATAATCTCTGTGATCCCAAATTTGACAAGAATTAGGCATTATATTATTCAAAAAATCGGCAATATTAACACATTTGAAGATGATTCTAAAGATACTTATTATAAGCTATGTCTTTGACCATTCAATTGTAACCAATTATTGTCAAGTGTATGTTGATTGTTAAATATGATAAAATTGGACCTTTACAGTCTGCTAACAATCGTGGCATTTCCAACATACATTCAACTTATTTCATGGTGAAATGCTCCACGAACAACGCGTCATTTTTTTAAATCTCAATGCTATACGGCCATTTTCCCCAATGCAACAGTTCACGGTGATCTGCATACGTATAATGCACGTGCCACCATAAGTCAGTGGCGAAGGGTCGAGGTAGGCTGTTAAGATCTACCATAAATAGTGCACACTAAACTTTGTCAGTAATACGTATTTGTTTTCATTGAAATAATACTACAATTAATTACAGATGGTGTTGGTTATTTATTAAAACTTAATTAAACCCTTTAAACTTTGGCCCTGGCACCCCAAACATGAAAATTATCAGGATGATTTTAAACATTTAAATCGAAAGCCAATAAACTATACCTTTGGGCTTAGACAAATAAAAACACGGCAAAAAAATGATTTGTAATAATTCTCCGGCACCCTTTTTAGAAAAATTTCTTAGATCTTAATTTCTAACACAACAATTTCGATACACTAATGTCAGGTTTTTTTAGAAACCCAATCCCTAATGGAACTGTCAAAAAATTCTCGGTGTCCACCCGAATTCCGGAGTGGTGTAGGTCATTGCTGGGGAGGGTTGACAGGGCTCTAGCCTGGGGGCCCGGGCTGTGGGGGGCCCGGCTAGTCGGGTTGACCAGATAAGTGAGATAAACACACATCATAAATTAGCTTTAATAGTAAAAAAGTCTAACACTTTCAATTACTTATATAATTGTGCATTATATTTTTTGATTATTATGTGTCGATACTCGACAGCTCCATTATTAAAGTAGATGTATTAAAAATCGCCAATAATTCACTGTATAAGTAATTTAATTGTATAATTAAGTTTTAATTTGAACTAAAACACAATTTGAAAAACGTTAATGTAGTGTTTCACACTGCCTTTAATCTTAGCGGTAGGTACGGGGCCCGCTAAATATCCTAGCCTGAGGGCCCGTTTCAGGATGTGGGGACCATGGTATAGGTACACCGAGTGCAATAGACAAAAGATCGATAAACGAGAAATTAGGCTGTGAAGAAGAAAAAGAGCCTATGGGACTAATTTACATTCTCCTCCTTGGCCCCCCCCAATATTAAATCCTGGGTGCGCCACTGTAATGGTTACTGTATCTCCAACGGTTACAGTTACGGCTTGCTAATGAGTACCCGGCATTACAGCTAAGCTTCAGAAAATTATATCTTAAAAAAGTTGTTTTCTATTAAATATTGAATAGCCTGAAAACAAGTACGAAATAGTAACTAATATTCAATGTTATTGGCAGCGTTTAGTAGTTTATTTGACATAGGTACCTATACATTATTCACACAACAAACATACATTTAATGATTATAATGTGAAATAATTTTAAATGTTACCCATTTTTTAATTTACGATTTTCATTTCAGTAGATTGACGAACTGTCAAGCGAAGTATTGTATTAAAATAATATGCTACTAAGTTCTCTGTACAGAGAATATTATCGTTTGTAGCTGTTTTGTAATAATTATATCAAGGTAGTTTCATATTAACTTGCTAGAGAGTTAGACATTACACGAAAATCACATGAACTATTTATTCTGATCTTTAGGTAGGTATATCCAGGTAGATGAAAGACGTGGGCTGTTGGATTTAGTGAGAATTACAATCTTATGATAATATATTATGATAGCGACATCTACAGATACCTCCACCTATTCAAAGAATAAATTCATTCATAATACTTATTCCCTTAACAATATTAATATGAGTATCAAACTTATAGAATGGTTAGAGATATGTATGCTAACTTTACGATACATATTATGTAGTTTAAATTTTGGCTTCATAATATTATATAAGATAACATAGTACCCCCGTTTGTCAGAAGCGAATCAATAATTGTTACCGAGTCTGGCATATGGAATGTAGGTACATAAACCTAAACACGACCAAAATACAATATCGGGTTTTTAAGCAACGAACGTGTCAGCCCACTTACAATATCAAATTAGTTACATTATCAGTTTGGCTAACATAACATGTAGGTTATATTAACTGACTTTTTTTACAATGAAAGGAACAGTCCATCGCTTTGCACTCGATCCTCGCTCAGAATAAAGCACACATTAAACAATGCAGCATGTGTATTTTTCTAGATATGCGTTAGAACTCGAGACCTATACAGGACCATCTGACACTTCTCCACCGCAAGCAACTTTGTGTTTACATATTTCTACATTCTTCTTTTTTGCAATCACATCCATTGCCAAGAACTAATCAAATTACTCGGAAACTCGAACCTTCGCGTCGTGAGCCTACCAGTGCAATCAAAACTGAGACTTTTTATTATTGGTTAAATGCCTCGTCTTACGGTCATAAAGGATAACAGATATTATGCACACATTGAAGGACTGTCATTTAATCCTCACAAAGTAATAATAAAGACCAAATATACGATATTAAATAAGACATTCAATGAGCGACAGAAGTACATAGGTACAAAATAAACGTTATTACTTATGTAAATGCATTTATAAAAATATTTTTTCCTCGATGCATTATTATTCTGCATGAATTGATATGCAATGTCATAAGAGCCTTCATTATACAGCGAGAATAACGCCCTTGTATTTTCTTATAAGGGGGAGTCAAACTCACTCAGGGCAACTCATTTTACGGTTCATAAAACAAAATATCGCAGAGAATGGATTCAATATTGCCCTTCTAATGTGTGTGCAATTGAATGTTGATATTAAGTTCGGTACACACACTGTGATCCGATTCCACTACAGTAATAACTTTTAATTTCTATTATATTATCTTAAGCTGCCATTTATTTAAATCTTTAAACTTAAAAGTTTATTCAAAATTTAAATTAGAATCCAAATAGGTATCTGTGTGGGTTGTGATGACTTATGCGTATTGAAATGATACACTCTGTAGTACTATTAGACATATCTAGTGATAGAGAATCTATACAATTAACTGAAAATTTACATATAAAACTATTTTAATGTACGTAGGTAAAACATTAAAAGTACTGTTATATTAAATACCTAATATAAACAATAAGTGAATATAACTTCTGTCATAATACTGAAATATGTTTTGGTATGAATAAAAGGGTTTCAAACTGAAAATATTTTTATTTGATAGTAATTAGTAGTAGTGGTAAGTATTTTTACGTAACCGTATTTATACGTTTCAGTCTAGGTTCAGTATCAGTGGTTGATGTCATTATTAGTGACAATCAGTATTGGATATGATAGATTTAATGTACCTGTATACATTTTGTGGTTTTACTGCTTTTTTGATATTCTTCTAAGAAAAGTTTATATAATTGGTATATTATAGAAAGTAGACTGTCAATCCCATTATTCGGTTAGGTATGTCATATTTACTATTTTCTTACAACTTTCTCTCATAATCAGAGTTGGGATCAGCATGCTAGTTGATCAAAAATTATTTAAAAAAAAAAATACTTCATCAATCGCACCGATAAACAACACTGAACTGTTTCGGTACTGAGATGTGTAAATCAACCTTATAGTGCGTACGCGTCGTAGCTATGAGTGTTTATACACTTGCCTTACAACTCACTGATTTCGAATGGATAATGTAAACGTATTACGTATTGGATGGTAGATATTGAAACAAGAGGAAATGAGTGCGCAAAGCTTATTTTGATCACCATTTTCAAAGAAAATTATGACATCACCCTGCACGTGAAACGAAAATGGAAAAAAAATAATCAACTGTGATACAAAATGCATTTTTTTGAAGTTTTTGATATTCAAATATTTCAAAATAGATGAAACATAAATAAAAAGTCACAATTCGGGTGGGGGGAGGTAATTGTGTATTTAATAAAATGTTTCATAATTCTGTCATTACATGCACCCCGGAGGTGCATATTATGTATTCTAAAGGGTGGGTTTCCATTCTCCATCAAGATTTTCGCAAATCCAAGCTTTGTACCATGTCACCCGAAGTGATTCTAATTTCATAGAACTCTTTTATTCAGCGTTCTTTTTAAGATTATGACAGTTATTTTTTCACCGTTAATCCATTCAATAACTCACCTTCTAACATATTGTATAATCGAGTCTAAATTCAAATGTATATTTTTTCTCCTTCTTTATTATTCTTTTTTCTCTTCTCTGTTCTTTCTTATACTAATATGTAAGTGTATAAATTTTAATAATACCTTTCATCGATACTTTATTATTCTTAAAATGTTTCTTTTCCGCTTATAATTATTTAATATTCTTTTTCTATTTTTTTCTAATTAATTTATATTTTATGTTAGTTTCCTATCACTATAACATATTATGTTGTAATTTTCGTATGAAAACTTTTTTGGTTGCAACATCTTCTTTTGAACAATTTTGAATACATAGTGGCACAGGTGTCTATATGGACACATCAATTTTGTCGTTGGTGTGACATGAATTTTTATTTGTTTTAAAAATTGTTTATTTACATTTTTTATGTATCTGTAATATAACAGAGAATGAATAGTGAAAATAAAATTTTCATATCGTTTTTAAGTTTTGAGATAATAGCCGTGTCCATATGGATACGCGTGACACTTATGTTGTCAATTTATTTATTTTGGATTGTATGGTTTATTAGTAGAGTTATTATAAAGTATGATAGTTTTCAATACACATTACACACAAGCTAATATTGCATTTTATTCACTGCGTTCTGATTTCAGATGTTTTTTTTTCTTTCAAAAAATAAGTCACAGCGACGATTTTTTTATTTTTTCTGAATAAAATAATTTAACTCATTAAATCGTATATCTGCTAGAATCATTGATTTTGATGTACATAGTTTTGAATATCCATCCTATCAAGATCCATCAGCGTTCTTATTTTCCACATTTTTCCCATAAAATTGATATTTTGTGCAGGTAGGTGTAATTGCGTGTAGAATCTCCAGTTGCAGTATAAAATATCAGATTGGCCTATCTATGTTCATGCATTTCTAGATTTCACTTGTGTATCTGCTTTTAATTGTCTATGATTTAAATTATCGATTGTTCCACCACCATCCTCATCTGTTAAAACCGCAGAATCTGGTCGGTGATGAGATAAATGATAATATTATATTCGTCGACATTCCCATCATCACTAACTTCATAAAGTGCATCCAATGCATTATTTAACAGCATTTCACTTTCTTCAATCTTCGTCATATCCCAGAAACTATATAATTTGACAAAATGAGAATAATATATTTTATAATAAAATTAGAAAAATTAGAATTGTATAGTTAGGTAATTGTAAAATAATAAATCACTCTATATAATAATATTACATAATATTATTAAATTTCTCTCCTTCCATTAAAAAATACTACAAAAATTGTATAATAAATACGGCTAAAGAATAAACGGAATCACAACAAACGTTACACGGGCGTCCATTAATCACTCGATATTTAACCGCAGCGGTCCGGCAGTCGGGACGCGTGTGTAAATATTTTCAGAACAAAATAAATGAAAAAGTTTTGCGTGCGCGCGAAATTATAGTATAACTTGGGGAGGCCGTAAAGAAAAAAGCGGGCCGGAACATAACCAAGTTTACCTTATAAATAAGAAAGTTTGCCCGCTTTACGACTGGTGTTTCTCATACCACCCACCAGTGCACGATTTTGGCACAGTTTGCCTACATAACTTAGTTTATTATAACTATAATTATTTGGCCCATTGTCCTATTGTACCACTGTACCACTGTGCCACTGTGCCATGTACACATCCCTTCCGGGAAATGAAATTTGTAAAAATGAGATTATTTTTAAATCGGTATTTTTGTAATAAAGTAGTGAAATACCTACCTACATGTCTATCTATGTATATACGAGTACCTAAGATTTTGTACATTGTGAGGCATATTTGTATTATGATTGAATGGGTAGGGAAAAGTTACATAAGAATTCTGAGAAAATAATTAATAGGTATTATGGTTCTTATCTGTTTAGTGGAAGCCAGCGGCAAACAAATTTTGAAAAAGCCGATATACTGGATTATTTGTTAATATTTTGGACGCTGAAAACGCACCTGGCGCGTAATGACCAGGCTGCCGATCGATGTAATTAACGTGCATTTTAAAGGTGATAATTAAAAAATCATTATCTAGTCAGCAGTTCAAATTTGCCGCTGTTCCCGCCTGGCTTCCAGTAAATAGATTTATATCCGTAATATATGTATTTTTTATATTTTTTTTTGACGATAATAAAAGTGACTGAACAAGATGAATTAGAATTAGGACAACCCTACCATATTATCCGTATGGTAAAGAAGGCAACTATTTTCATATTGTCTATAGACAATAGCAGTCGCACTTTTAAAATTAATCGGATGTACCTATTTACAAAATGACCTTAATCTACAATGAGAAAAACTGTCTATTTGTATACGAGTTGTTAGAATTCGAACTGTTTCATACAGAATGCGTCTTTATATCACCTAAGAGACTCTAGGCGACACGTCTCCAACCCCAACCCCCTTGTCCATGATGCCGGGGGTTGAAAGCCAAAAACACAAAAGCTTCCCTTATTTATTTGATGTCGGACAAAGAGTGAGGGGTAGTGGTGGACATTACTGGCAGTCAATCTACAGGGAAGAATGCACGATTTATGGTCAATTCAACAAACTAAACACACACTGCTGTTTCCGTACAGAAATGTAGCTCGGAATCGAATAAAAGTTTTTCATAAGACCAAACTAATGATGTATAATAAAATTGATAAGTATACACAAATACGTCAGTGGCATATAAATATATAATAGTCGCAAAGACTCAATAATTAAAGGTTATTTGACGTTTGCTCACGATTCGTAAAAATAATTTTATTCGAAGATTTTTTTAAGCTTAATACGTTGTATTAAAATTTATTTATCATTCTACGCGTATATCAAACTTACAACAAATAGTTCTAGTACCTACCACATTTAAATATGTAGTCATAACTGTTGTTACATTCGTAAGTTATAAACTAATATTTAGTAAATATATATTAGTGGATTCACAATTTGGAGAATATGAAAAAAAAAATCAATTAAAAAATAATTGTTCTAATATTATAAACTGAACTTGGCGTTACCGAAGGTATATTGTTATTCTCGTGACATCCTTTACCAGAGGTGAGCTACCAAAACGGCGATCTTTGCTATATCATCTGTTACCGGGAACAATTCGATGGAACAGCACTTTTTTCGGAGGTTCTTATGTTACGAAATGCTGCGTCGTCCTCTGTAACGCTACCGTTGATCTTTCCTTGGATGACAAGTCGGGGAATGCTGTACTACTTTTGTCCTCTCGTAATATGGTCGTGATACTGTTGTCGGGCCTTTAATAATCGTTTGAAGGCACCAGTATTGGTCACCATTGTAGTCAAAGGAATTTTGTCGTTTTATTGATGCAGCTATAGGTATCTCGAAAGCCTCAAAAATTGTGATATTTCCTGGGTTAGAATCTAAACGTCCTTGAAATAGAAAAGGATTAGGAAAATATTGTAATGAAGGCTCGAGTTCCGCTCTGTACCAATATTTTTTTTTTAATATTTTTCCAATAGAGGTATTTTCAACAACGGACACTGCATTCATAAAGCTTGTGACGTATGTATTAAATAAATAGAAAAATTGTTTCAGTTTACTATTAAATATTCTTAAAATGATAACTCAGTTAGAAATAATATTATTCACATAAATTTACATTCTATTCATATAATTCACAGAATTTATATGTTATTTAACTTACACTTTATTCAATTTCTAAATAATTAGTCTTTTATTAGACGAAAACTTATAAAGTATTCACATCAACTGTGTAAATTATCGTTCATTTTGACATAATAACTAATATTATTCAAAAGACAACAAATAAAATTAATATTAAATGTCCTTTCAAATCGAGCCAAGGTCGCAGACAATGAAAGGATGAGATTTCAATTTTGTTTTCTTGATTATGCAACAACGCTGTATTAATTATCTCACGGTACACAGGTATATTGTTGTATATTTTCCCCAAAGAATCATAAATGTTAACAATTATCTAGCTTTGCTCAGTCGACGTTAATCTTGTATGAAAACTTCCACACTTTACAAATTCCAAGAAAATAATATTTTGAAAATTAAAACTATAGACTAGAGTGGATTGATTCTGAAATTCAGCGATATCTCAAATATGTAAACATCCACGTATATAAAACATAGTTATTGAACATCTTGGTAAACAATCTTGTGTAGGCATTGATTCGAACACAATATATCTTCTGCTTGCCGGGCGAGTGCTCTTAACAGTCCTAACCAATCAAGTTATTGCCCCAAATATATTTTTATGAATAAACTTAATAATATTTATGAACCTCCGATCAGATAGCTGTTGTTATTCAAACCCGTCTATAAATAACTACCGTCTTCGTAACCTAAATAAATGTAACGACATTAAGTACCTACTAACTTTTCGATTTATAGATATTATCAGGAGAAATTATAATTTTCGGTCTTACTGCTATATGTAATTCTTGCTAATAATGTTAAATTTAATTCATGACTGCATAAACGCATGATTTAAGAATGAGAACTTTTTACGAAGGCTGTTAGTCTGTTATCACTTATCACTATTCCCGCATGATGGTATTTATTTCGGTATTATCAATTATTGTTCATTACATCAATTTATAGTAAGTAATACGCGGTCACATTCAGCTAACCTGTAGTGGTCGCGCGGCGGCGTCTTGCGAAACTCAAGTGTATAACCGTGAGTGAAATGTTCGTAGACAGTGTCTTTTTTGGGGCATAATACACACGGTTATACGTTTGAGTTTTGCAAGACGCCGCCGCGCCGTTGCCCGCCCGTCACTGTGACCAAGCGCTAAACAAGATTATAAACTGAATATCAAGTTATACCAAGGATAGCAGGCACTGACCTTGAATGATGATGTATGGAATTAATATGGGAATCGCGCTACCAGAATTGTCCCAAATCTCAGTATATTATTATATACGTATTACATTAAATTTGTATAGAAACTGCCGAATGTTTCTTATTTCGGCGTGCACAGAACAATAATGTCGTATGATTTGTCACTAATTTAACACGATATGATTTCATTGCTTATGCATGGAATAATAAACTTATACATACCTACTGTTAATAATTGTATTTGCATTGTGTAGGTTTAGTAAATTACTGTATTTTTGTTAAATGTTAGGTTAAACATTAGATAATTGTGTATTACCGTTTATTTGCTACCTACTGTGATATATTGAATTATTTGGCAGTAGAATGTTTGAAAAATAAAAAAAAATATTGTCAGCTTTACCTACCGCAAATCACTTTAAAAATAATTAAGAAAGAATTTGGTTGATTTCCCGCCAATTTGTCGAAAAAACGTTCCAATAACAAAGCCAATTAGGGTAGCCACCCTAGCTTTGTCGAATGCTCCGATTGTCGATAGATTTTGAAGGATGATTAATTTCAACTTAGACGAAATGAATTTATCTTTTACGATATTTTATTGGCGGAATTTCGCTCTCCCCACAAAACGTGATGGCCCCAGGACAGAAGCGTGTGCAAAAATGGCGCATGCAGAAAATATCACACTTTTGTATTATTATTAATACTTATTCACGAAATTGACGAAGAATTTATTCCTTTCGTATTAGTTATTCTGAAAATGTAAGCGGTGAATATTTTAACGATCCTGATTTTTTTTCTCGCTTTTTCCACGCACGTGGACATATGGAAGAAATATGTACTGTGTATCGATAACAAAAGGATAATATGGCATTTTTAATTTTAGAATTTCATGATACCAATGATTTTTGGTTGGCGTAATATTAGAATGTGAAAGCACACCATCAACCCCTGCTCACTTGCAGTAATCATAATCGTTGCTTTCTTGTGGGTTGATTTATATTAGACTTGTTTGTACACTTGCTGTGTCAAAATATAGGGTATATGTACTTTTGCGCATTTCATTCATCTTTATGGCAACCAGTTGTCCATTGAACAGTTGTTCGATCGGCCAATTGTCTTCGCGTTCAGTCCTCGACGCCAAATCGTCATAAACCTATGAGTGCACTGGTTTTGACAAATAATTGGAGTGAATATTTTATGTATGTACCTACATGAACGAAATTAACTAAATGGACCAAAAATAATTAAAAAAATCTTCGCTGTTGCTAAATATTTAAAGTATCAACCTCATAGTAACCTAAATTAAGTAAATGCTGACTCAATTAACTCATTATATAAGTTAACCTAAACTAAACTATAAATATGTTTATTATTGAATACAGTAAACATACATAATGCGTCCGATCCATGGCGTTTAAATCGTACAAAGTGCTAATTAAGTGTTTTTTGAACAATGATCGAAAGTTCTCCTTTCACATATACCTACTTAAACTAAAAAAAAGAGAAAAAAATAATAAACTCAAATATATTGTATATTTATTTTCAATTCCACGTTGAATATAATATTGCACTCGATCTGTCAAAACAATTATTATAACTACTATCACGGGTTCCCAACCTATGGGTCGCGACCCCCAAGGGGGTCGTGAAGGGTTTTCTGTGGGGTCGCCAACTTATACAGTCAACTAAAAAAAATATTCACTATAATGCATTTTTTATTTTTAATGGTGTCTTGAAGTTTGAATAATTTCATATATTTTTTTTAAATTAAACCGTGTCTTTGAATTGAAAGATGAAATCAAGTTGTTCTTGGAAGTGCAAGGGAAACGTGACCTTTTGGTATACTTTAACGACAAAGCTTTGTTGAAAAGAGTAGCATATCTAGCATATATATTAGAACAGCAAAATAGGCTTAACCTGAAACTTCAGGGAAAGGAAACGAATATTATCGTATTTCACGATACTCTCCGGGCATTTTTATCCGAGCTGCAAAACTGGCGAAGAAAAATAAATCTTGGAAACACTGCATATTTGAGAAACTCTGCAGTGTGGTAGATGAATATGAAGGATAAATAAAAGGAAATTTGAAGGAGGAGATTACTGGGCATCTCGAATCCCTTGAAAACGAACTTCAGCGTTACTTCCCTGAGCTGAAAGAAGAAGAAACTACATTGACACGAAATCTACTCTGTTCCCTTGATGTAGCCAGCATTCCCGATGAATTACAAGATGAATTCTTGGATTTGCGCAATGATTCCTCGGCACGGAACTAGTTTAATGAAAAATTACACAATCCTGGTGTGGTATGTATCATTCATACCCAAACGTGACGATGCTTACCTTTCGAGTTTCAGTTCCATGTGTGTCTACATATCTCTGCGAGAGTGGATTATCAACTCTCCTTCGTTTAAAAACAAAAGAAAGAAATAAATTAAATGTTGAAAATGACATGAGGTTGGCATCAATAAAAATTCACCCGCAAATTTGAGGCTGGTTAATAACATGCAATTTCAACCATCATATTAAATTAATGATTAAACATAATTAAAAATAAAATTATACAAAAAAAAACTATATTCGTTGATTTTTTTAATAACCTTATTAAAAATGCATTTTTCAATTGCATCGGGGTCACGGGTCACATGGCTTTTATAAAAAGGGGTCGCCACCCGAAAAAGGTTGGGAATCTGTGTACTAGATTATGCGTTTGATAAGTTTGTTTGAATCTGGCGCTCTATTTGAATCATACGAAGTGAGATAAGTTAAGTGCATCGTACAGGTAGGTAGGTACGTTGAATACATGTTAAAACATGATTAAATGATATTATGAGATTATGGTTAAATTTATAAAGACAATAGAAAATAAACTACAAATATTATTCTTCTTCGACAGATTACGGATCTTGAACAGGTTGATTTGGTCGACTGGAAAGCCTTCTCCAAAGCTTGGCTCCATATCTTTCGGCATTTAATGTCACATAAGGTCTCTGTCAGTGGAATATCCGTAGTACTCTTAATTTAGTCCATAAATCTAATAAAAGCTTAATATTCTCGTCTTCATGACCAAATACCATGAGTTTAACTTAGTTGTCATTTTCTTTGCAGTGTCATATGACAAAAAATACCGATGAGAAGTCCATTTAGCATCTCAACACCTGTCTTTTCATTTTTCCTGCCCAATTCTAAGAAGATCATATAGGAATACAGAGTGGAAGATTAACAGATTTTTTACGAGAAATAGATGTTAGCCACTTGCTCAACTTATTAGGTTCATACTCTGGGTCCCCGGTCAAAACACACATAAAAAAACATGATAATTTTTCCAGACCCGGGAATCGAACCCGGGGATCCCGACATTTTAAGCCGATGCGGTAAACGCTTGGCCAACATGTACATTTTTTTTGTTCATCGTTCAAGTCTCGGAAGCATATACCTATACGAAATAACTAAAACTTGTTTGCGAATAAGGAAAGATAGAAAGGAAACATACAATCAAATTTAAACATAATATGGCCCAATATAACTTAACTTATAATATATAAATATAATTATAATATAACATAATTTATGAATACCGTCAGAATTATACATAATATTGAAATAACCGCAAAGAAAAAATGTACTGAATGGAAGTTAAACCACATCCATCGCAATCCTGGCGCCGATTTTGAAAAGTTATCACGAATAACTATACTTTTTAAGTGCTTATTATATCAATAATGCTAACTTTGATTCCTAAAAAGCGTCAAAATTTCTCAAATAATTCTTTAAATATTTTTTTTATTCAATACAACAAATGATTTAAGAATGCAATAAGTATATGTTTAATAAAATAATGTTGAATTGTTAAAACATACATAATATCATTATTTGAATATTGATATAAAAGTATTCAAAAATATTGTGATTAATTCAATATTGCATGTGAGATGGTTGGATTTATCAAAACAATTACAAGTAATGGCGTTTGGCATAATTTGTTTGATTACGGAGCGGCATTTGAATCATGCAAAGTGAGACAAGTGCTTGTGTACATTGATTAAAATTTGCTTAATTAATAGAGAAACGGTTTTCTATTCGTGGCTTAAATTATTATGCTCATGTAATTAAGCGGGCAGATTAGATTTAGGGCTCCAATGTTGGCACAAATTATTTTGGGATCGTTAGATTTATGCGAATGAAAACACTTTTGGATTTCCGTACAAGTGTTTTACGTAGAATTTTGGTAATAGCCATAAATTAACATAAATCACAGCCATTATTGATATTTAAAGGATTAGTGCACAATGTCTCACATTACGGAAGAAAATGTCAATTTTCATTGTATATATGTCATCATCATAGGCTACAACCTAATCTTTAAATTATTAATTTTATATTTATTATTATTTATTATTATTATTAAATTTTAATAATCTTTAAAATTGGTTAATGTTTCCAGGAAACATCTTTATTCCTCCTTATTTGCTGCAAGAACACAGTGCCGAGTCTCTTTCTACACAGCCCAACTAGCACCAACAATTCGTATAGATAGTTGGTTATGGCTTTTGTACTGCATATCAACTGCATCACATAATGGATCCGAAGACGCTATATTACAATATTCATTGTAAATATTTTTTTTTAATTCATAATTATTTTATTGTTCCTTGATTACATTAAAATCTCATATTTCTTGAGATTATTCTATTTTAAACTAACTACTTTAAAAGGTATATAATATGAATATTGCATTCTGTGTACTTTTATTGTACCGTATATTGTGGCGCATTGGCCAATCATTGATGCCATGATCATGGCCCCTGCATCTTGACACGGGCCCCAAAGCCAGGATCTTTGGCGAGCCCCCTACCAATTGCTAAGGGTAGTTGTTTTTTCTACAGAAGCGTTTTCCTAAAACTTTTCGCAAAACCCTAGTGACCACAATATAATAGAGAAATACGCACACGTCGCGCAGTTACATGCATTTAAACGTTAATTGATAATATCCTTGAAAAAATATAGCGCCACAGCCATGTGTTTTTACTATTCATGGAATAAATTAGTAGTAAGATGAAAATGTTACTTTTAATTGCAATTTATGAGTAGTTGATGACTCCCTTTTTTCTTCTCATCGATAATTGACCATAATTTATAATATAAAAACAGTAATCACTCACATTTTTTAGTTATCAAGGACACACAAGTCAATACTACCAAGAATGGCAGAGTTTTATTGACACCACGTAGGTATAAGTCGAGAAAAATACGTGGCCAAATACCGATATCTTCTAGCATTTATACTACAGAATGTAAGCATGCCTCAGAGAAAGCCAGTTGGATAAAGCCACGGGTGGTTTCCATACAACCTCAAGTGAAGGAGTCTCAAAACCATTACCCCCCCCCCCCTTTTCATGTTTTCACGACGAATATGACTTTATTGTTTTGTAATAATTCCGCAAAAAAAATACGTTACTTATACTTATAGGTTTATAATTAATGCTCTCCCAAAATGTTTTTAATTAATAATATTAGCATAAAAAACATTGTTCATCTCTGATCTAAATAAACCATCAAGTATTATAATAATATTTATAATACCTCGTTTTATATGACATTAAACGTACTTATTAAAATATGTATCTACCAATTATAATTATTGTTCTCTTTAATCTTACGCCGAGCCTGCGAACTAAAAGAAAATCTGAATTGTCTGTTAAATAAATAAATTCTAGGGTGGTTGGTATAAGAGAATTTGTAGCCAGCATCTTACAAATGTATGGCATATGCATGAGGTGTACACAGTCTGTCATATTACTCACGCTTATAGCTGTATTCGCAACAGGTGAAATATTATATATTTCTTTAGTATGTATCTTCTTCGGTTATATTATATGTTGAAGTGTATGATTAATTCGATTTAATAATAACTAAGATATTTAAAAATGAATCAAAATAAAATTCAAGTTACAATCTGTAGTATAAATATATCTATTCCTAAGAAGGAGGAGGCAATTTGAAACCCAATTATCATAAATTCGTATGTTACGATGGCTATATTTCGCCACTCCAACTGACGAGTAGAAGGACACTATACCGCCACATCGTTCTCTCAATACTCTTTTTTTCTGAAAGCCTCTCTACAGTGTACACATATGTTATCTTATTATTTATATTGAATGGTTATTATTTTACGTAATATTAAGCACCTTATCTCCCTTTATCAACTAACAACTTACTGGTTTCAAAACTATTTTCAGGAATGATACTATGGAAAAGTTCTCGATATTCTTAACCTATTCAGGGCTCAATTTTTAAACTAACATATCGTCGACAGAAGAATAGAATCAGATCATGCTATATTATGATAGTATATTACAAAAAAATGATATGGAGCATTATGGGAATTATGGAAATTTTAGATATAAGTAAAGTATGAATTATCCTTTCCTGACGACTTTCCTCGGCAAAGCTATCGAAAAAATTATCCAATAAGACATTACTGAACAATTATCATGAGAATGGTGTTATACTTATATACTGTTTATAGACAGAAACAACTCAACATAAATAATTGAAAAATTGTTACAATTATGTATGTAATTTTCCCTACATATTAAACAAACTTATATTACACACATGTATCAAAAGAAGAAGAAAATGGAATAAACGGATAAGAGAACCAAAAAAAATCATGGGATGTGATAGTTTGTTAAAACCATAAAATGGGCAGCGATTCAGAGAGCATAACTCGAAGACATTGTTTAATCATCCTTTTACCCCATAAGTAGAACACGTCTGAAAAGTAGGTAGCTGGATCGACGAAATACTTGAGTTCTGTGGCAACATGGAAAAAAGAAACGCACCTCACAGGGTATTATGGAATGGAATTGGCTTATTGAGGCTTATCCAGCAATGGATCGATCCACTCTGATGACGATGATGACGACGACATCATATAATATCTCAATTCTCCCGGACGACACAATAATAAATGCGCAGCGAAATAAAATTAGAAGACGAGCCTGGAGGCGATGTGTAAAAATTTAATTATACGCGAGACTGGGGAGGGGGCGCTTTCAAAAAATAAAATAAAATTGTCATCCCTTTTGCGCGGGAGGGTTAGGGGAAGGAGGGAAAAATCGCTGACATGTGCCAGCGGCATGTGTTGCCTGCAGACAAACCACGAAATCCCCATTTATATCGAATGTTGAATACATACAATTGCGGCGTGCGCGATCAAAATGTCCGAATTTTTTTTTTATCTGCCCGCTCTTACTAAACGGAGAGAAAAAAAATCCAAAAAATGACTCCATTGTAAAAGGTCAAGGTAGTAATATAACATGGAATTTCCTAAACAAAATATTCAATGCATGATTGCATGACGCATGTCAGCATCAGATCGGTAGTAGGACTTATTTGTATATAATTCAATTTCTTTCTTTTTCAAAGTATGTGTAAGGTATTTTTATAATAACTTTCCACTTATGGATTGTCAAACTCAACTGGAGACGAATGTGTTATAAATATAATATAACCGGTGTAAAATGAATAAGTGGATAGAAATTACATATTTTTCTCCTAAGTGGAGGTTAGGAGAGAGAGAGAGAGACATAAAAGGTTGTTAATATAACCAAACTTAGGCCAAATCGGGTTACCAAACACAAATATTGAAAAATGGAATCCCTTAATTACCCTGCTAAGTAAAAAGACACTTTTTTTAGACACTTTTTTTGGTTTTAGGGAAATGAGAAGACAATGTTTACACTACATATTCTCTTAGGTATTAATTAGTAAATTGTTTATATCATAATTTGTATTTCAGTTAATTTAACTATTTTTTAATCAATGAATAAATACAAAAATTTAAGAATGTAGCATTCATTATTGAACACATATAATTTGAAAGTTAATTTAACTATTTTTGAATCAATGAATAAATACAAAAATTTAAGAATGTAGCATTCATTATTGAACACATATAATTTGAAACATACGTATAACAAAACAAGTTTTAATATTGGTATTGTAGTATACTTAGAGATAAATTCTGATGACATCTTGGAATCAATGTAAGGACGCGTACCTATCGAGTTGTTAGATAAGTACAGGTTGCTTTTGGTACCCAAACCATCGTTGCCCAAAACCGATGAATGCAAGGTTTATTTATGTTTTTAAGACATATTTTTTCTAATACTGTATGTTTATAAGGAGTTCCAAATTTAAACATTTAGTTATTGCTTTTCACGTCATTACATGGGGTTTTTAACAAGTCTATTATGGATGTTATGAAATTAATAGTCTTCATTCCGCTTAAAATATTAATATGCAGTAGGTATGCGAACAATTTGTAAATGTATACAAATCACCTTTTAGCCCAAATAGTATTCGTGCTATTTTTAAATTTACTATAAGCGCAAAATGTAAATCAGCAGCCCGAAGCCATTTAATTTAAAACGAAATGAAAGATAAACATGGATGATACGTTTTGTGATATTAAAAAGAAAGTAAAACTTAACCGCATCTTATTCAGAGGGTTAAAAATGAACTTGCAAGTATGCTCCTGCTTTGCAAAGAAAGAAAAATAATCTGCAATCATAAGGCTAACGATGCAATCAAAGTACCTACACTTTCTATGTACCTATATGCGGTGGACTCAAAAGACATTAATTAAAATAATATGTTAGCGCTACATTTACCAGGTTTATTATCCAATGTTTTAATTCAGAATACACATATCTGTATAGTATAAAGGGTTTTTAAAAAATATTATAATATGGGAAAAGAGTATCCTCAATGATTTCAATAATAGTAGAACATAGAATTTAATTATTCGTAATCAGCTGGGATATATCCACTGCTAGTTGACTGTTATCCTTAGCTTTCAAAATTATTCTCGGTATGTCTTAATCGAACTTATCAGTTTTAAAAATTTTATGTCTTAAACCTTGTCTGATACCACTAAATTTTATCCACCCCATTCCTATTTCATCTACTTCGCAGCATATACCGAATCGAGTAGTGTTATTTGGTACCTTTTTCTTGTGTCAAATTCAACATTTCCATACCAGGTTAGTATTGATTTTTAGATCGTTCTTCCATTACGTGACAATGTTTTGCATGCACACGTGAGCACAAGTAATATATATTGGTTGAACACTTCACGTCTTTAGTTTTATGATGATAAGTCCATAACAGCAAGTTTCAACAGAACCATTTTAAATTTATAAACTATTTAAGTGAATTATTATATTGAAATATTCTTTTGTTGTTTTTCAAATAATGGTCACCTCCAATTTTCGACTTAACCTTACACCACGAATTTTGCTAGGTTGACATCCTCACTACGAGCTACATGACCAAACAATTATTGGTAGGTGTGTTGCAGGCGTGTCTGTCTCGAACTTGAAATATGATAAAATATGATATACCTACCTATATAATTATTAAAATGGAAAAAATGCGCGTTCACTTAAAAAGATCGAAACCCGATTGATTCTTTATAAATCGACAAAATCAAGAATATGAAGATGGTCAAATGAAATTTTGAAAAACCGCAGAAATAAAGCTGAACTGAGTGGAACTCACGTCTTTCACTTTCTAGGTGAATGCTTTCACCTCTAAGTTATCGGTCCGTCCATGATTCATGCGAATTATTTCTTATTACTACGCTTTAACAATGGCACTTCAAATTATACTAATCAGGAGGCAATCTGTTTTGTGATCAATTAAGATAAATTACATTACTAACTTAAACGTAACAGACGCCTGGGCGCTAGCCACGTATTTATTATTGACGTTCTTGTAGGTAGAATTGGGTATTTCCCGAGAAAATCTCAATCTCGAGATCCGGGATTTCCCGAAATGTTAAAAATTTCAATTCTCGAGAATTCTCGTCGGGAAATTCTCGAAACCCAACTCTAACAATAATGAAAAAAATATATATTATAATAAAATTCAATCCCCCGAATATATAAGATATGACAACTGAAAAGTATTATTTTTACTTATACTCTTAGTACATAGCATGATAAAATTATTGTTTCTATTATAATAATCCACCGTTCGCGCAAACGTTGTGAAATTACCCCGTTCGTCCACTTCGCCCCTGCGTAATGTCTTAAAACGTCTTGTGACGTCAGGGATGGAGTAGGTGGCGGGTATTTTGTCATTAAAGATATCTACAAATAACCCTTAGGACCTACCCTTTCTCGCGACATTAATTTACCGCTACATTTAAGGACTCGCATGGGGTGGGTAGTGGGTACTGGATATGGGGTTAGTGGAATGAGCGCTCTATAAATTTGGGATATGGTAGTAAATTGGTAGTGAATAATTCAGTGTTTTGTTTTATTATTTTCCAATAAAGCATTGTTTAAAATAGACGCTGTTTGTCCTTCGGCATGTGCCATTGTCATCAACCTTATTTCCATAAAATAGAGCAGATTCAAGCTACTTACCTCTGCCTCTAATGCCTGACTTTGAATTAACACTTAACATATTATATTAAAATATCTTGTATTGAAAAATATATGAAAAATATTTTTCACATCAGAAAAATTTTATGTATTAGTTTAAATAATGAACACGTATCCAGTGACGGGTTTAGGGACGTAGAGGCCCGACGTACTGAATGATTTTGAGGCACCCCACGATAAAAAAATAAATTTAAAAAAAACCACTCCAAATATCTGTATTCTAGGACCTAGACTGTCCAAAAGTTTAACCTAGAATAATTATTATTGAAGATGACATCGATGACACATAATACTATCAGTGATTTATTTTTTGTGTACAAGTACGTATCTGTTCGAGAGGTTATGTTATGGATTCCTTTATAATTAGTTGGGGGTATTTTGTTATTGGTATTAATTATTGGACAATTTATGAGAAGTATGCATGTTTATAAGATTATGGTATAATTTAATAATCTTGGGACTGGCTTGAACTGTTCCAAGGCCCCCTTTTAATTTTTCTGACGAATCGATTGACGTCATCTACGTCAAGGAAAATCGTCGCTGTACGTATCGATCTGAACACCTATGTCCTATGTCATGGTGGAAAATGACTGTTTGGGATCTGGGGATCGATGAAAAATTGGGGATCCATAATCGTTTGAAGAAAATATATTTTATCACTATATTGCTTTATATTTCTACACCAATATTATTTTTAAATATTTCTCCATCACATAACATATTTTTATACTCGTACCATAAATTGGTACCTAATATTTTAAACGTCTTTGTTATAAAATTAAGAATGATATGCTTATAGGAATTTCGTTTCATCAGATATCCATAGTTATAGCATTTTTTTATGATTTTTTGCTTCTCAACACTCACATTGTACATTTAATTGAATGTTAACTTATCATTGTACCATACAATATATTCGGTAAAACTTTCTAATGAATATTACAATTGCCTCGAAATTGTAACTTTTTCCATTTGTATTTTCAAAATGTGGGCAAGTATATATTTTTATGATGTTTTAATAACGGTCTGTTACATACGGAAAGCGCAGTTCGTTAGCAAAACAATCGTTTCTTAATTTTTTTGTCTCTTTGTATTGGCACAGCAATGGGTACATATTAGATTATTAGCTAACCTATCCTTTTCTTCTTAAATATGCATAGAAACTCTGAGAACTTTGAATATGTAGTGGAACATGATTTAAGTAAACCTATTCCGTCCTTCGTTTTGGATATTTGAATACATGTTTGTGTTTTGTCTAATTGTTGTCTCTTACATAGTATGAATATGTATGGCCGTGCTGTCTTTTATATTTGGGGATTTGGATGTAAATTTATACACATATATGCATTGAATAACGGCTCCCAAGGAAATTTATGACAGTAATAATGGTTATGCGCAAGTGTTATCAACAAAAACATCTTATATTATAAATACATTTGAGGACGCATTAGAAACATAAATATTCTGTTAATGCTGGTGGTGGCAATTCCAATAGGTAATTAAGAACTTGCTTTCTCTCTACCACCTGCCACGTCTCCATACCCATTATGCAGGCGTATACCGTGGCGTAAGAAACGTCAAGCGCTCTTCAAAGATAAGTATCTCAGGAGCAACTTCCCAAGACTTTGGTTAAATTAGCGTGATTCCTACTTCAATGTCTTATAATACGGTCAATTCTCTATGAGAAAAGACCTTCTCACTCGCCGTAAAATACCGCAAATTTTTTAAAGGCTCAGAATTTTTCTCTCGTAGATATCAAGTCGCAATGGCCAACCGGTCTGACGGACGGTCGAATCGAATCGAGAAGCTATTCTCTTTCAACTGTCATATGGGGACACTCCCCGAGGATGTGATCGGTATCCTGCAATTCGCCACATAAACAAGTCGCAGAATCTATTAGGTCAAGCTTGGAGGCAAAACCACCGTGTCCGGTTAAGAACTGAGAAGTCTAATGGTCTGGAGTCAATCCGGTCTCTATGCGCCATTTTATATTTGGAAAAAATAAATGAATTTGTCTGCCCTTGGAAGAAGATGTCCATCGCTCCTGCTATGCACCCAGCACGGTGTCATACGTCAGATTGCGTACAATACCTCTTCAAGCGCACCGGCCCATTGATCCAAGACCTGAAAGCGGCGATATTAAGATACCACCAACCTTTACCCCCAGACCTCCGAGCCAGGCGGTCGTGGTACCACGGACTGTGCAAGTCTAACGGAAGCACTACAACAAGGATAGGCAACGCGTCGGTAGAAGTCGTCTTATAAGCCTTATTGAGGGCAAGGGGCAAGTAATGCTGAGAGTTGGTCGCTGAGCAGAGTTTTCCGGATGGACTTACATCTATGATACCACGTACTGGCGGCATAGCCAGAGATACTCATAAATATTGCATCGTAAGCTATTCTAAGAGATCTGAACTTAAGGCCTTATACAATATAAAATTAATTAAGAATGTAAATTTAGAATCGCACCGAATACGAGGCGCCAGGCCACTAATAGGATAAGAGTCGAGTGAATCCTTATCTGCGATCCTTAGGTAAACGGCAAGTGAAATAAAATATCTAATCAATAATCACCATCCCTCCCGCTTCGTTTTTTACCTAAAACCGCCGCATCGCTTGAGAAACACTGGTAAAGAAGAATTTTTTGGTTTACCTACTTAACTTATTGGTTTAATTTCTTTAATTGTGTTAACTGTCAATTATTCATGGTGGAGATGCATTGTATTAATAATTTTAATAAAAGTAGTCGTAGTTTTATTAGTTTCAATGTATTTTTTTCTTTAGTAAAAATAAAAACATAATCTTTTTGTAGATAATGAAATGTTTTTAATTTGAAATCTTTTTTTATTCTATCCGATCGATCGTCAGCATTTTGACAATATCTCAATTGATGAAATGTTTTTGACAATTTCCTATGATATCACCATAACCACTGTTCCAGTTAAAATATTTCCTTCTGTAGAATTAGGTACCTCAAGTCTTTCTATTCTAGTATCTTATCAACGTTAGATGATTATATAAAGATACAATACTTCATACCCAAAAAATATGATACTATACGAGTAAGTATTTTAGGACCATGATTAATTATGGTGTTTTTAGATTATTTCAGTGATAACTGCACACGACACGTGACGTCGCGGTATTGCGTGCACTGTGGCGTCTGATTTTCCGACAGACGCCGCTGTTGCATGAAAATGTTTTCCTTGAATAAAATAAGTCATACGTTTTCATATTTACTACTTTTTAACATCAGTATCAACGAACACAGAATATTTAAAACGACTAGTGCCTATTTCAAACATAAAATCATAATATTTAATTATTAAGAGCTACTAGATGGAATACGTGGTTATGAATCATCATGATTAAATAAAATTTAATATTTGTCATGAATTCCTAAGCTTTGATAAACATATCGGCCGAGAGGGTCGAACATATACTTATTTATTTTCCCTTATCAGGCCATATATTATATTTGTTAATATCCATGATAACTGAGGTTGTTTTCAAATTCTACCACATCATCATCCATTTTCAAACTTCTCGTAAAACATTTTATTTTTTATCAATGTGTAGTTTTGATCTCTTTTTGGAAGGGCGGTAGGCATTGCCATATCATATCAATCGGCTTTAGTCTGAGAAAACTGGGAATATAAATTCCTAATGTATCTTTAATAATAGGTATACGTATTAGATCAAGTTAATATATTTTTAGAGAGCGAAAAATATGTGGTGTGACGTCTTGATAAGATTATTTATGTATATAAAAGTATGCAACGCATCCGGATCGTGAGAAACGATCAACTTGGAAGTGTACAAGATTCATATTGGGTACTAAGGTACATGAATTTGAAAATTCAAAAAAAAAAAAAAAAAATTGTGTTATGTGTAATGTTTTTTGTGTTTACCCTTTTAAATACTTTCTTTGATTCATTTTATTTTGGTGATTATTTCTATAAAAAATATAATTAATTGTAATCCCGTATTTTTGTTTTGTGTTAGCTGCTGTGTTTATGTGATGAACTATGACTATTCTAACGAGAGTAATTTAAGATGATCGTAAATTAAGTTTTCACAGAATTACAGTCTTATATTTTTTCGGTCAGAACATTATCAGAACGTCGCGGTTCGTTAGCGAGAACTATTTATTTATGTTTCCTTCACAACGGTTCATGTCTGTAGAACAATCATATTAAGTTCCCTTTCCTGAACATCTAGTAAATACGTATAGGCACGCAAAGTGCACAAAGAAAATTTACTCTGGAAAGGCTGCGAATGAGGGATGAGCAGAAAAACCGAAAACCGAACCGCGCCGTGAAAAACGAAGAGGAAAAATTAGGCGTGTTTTCATTTACATTTAAAAGGAATCCGAAATGAAAGTTTTCTTTGCTTGTTCCAATAGATATAAGCATTCAATGGGTATTGTTTGGATTATTCGTGTACGCCATTACGTAATTTTCTATTATTAAAAAACATATTATATCCAGTTGTACCTACATAATATATTTATAAAATAATATATTACAACTCAATTTTTATTTGTAGGTTTGACAGAAAAGCAGGTATAACATACTCATGTTTATGACACCACCTTCTCCTGGTGCCGTTTTCTATAGAAGGGTGTTGGTTAAATTATAGCAC
This sequence comes from Rhyacophila brunnea, assembly GCF_057557595.1. NCBI lineage: Eukaryota > Metazoa > Arthropoda > Insecta > Trichoptera > Rhyacophilidae > Rhyacophila > Rhyacophila brunnea. The sequence continues at coordinate 40,448,781 of NW_028232752.1, forward strand.
ATTTCGTACTATCAACGGCTGGTTGTACCAGAACTGAGATCACCAATGCCATGTATATATTGAGATAGTTACAGAAGTGTTAAGTAGAGAATATCATTTCCTAAAAAGATTATATCCATTCTGTGGAGGATGAATTAACTGATATTCTTTACGTGAAATGGATGTTAGCGACTTGCTCAAATTATTAGGTCGATAGTCTGGGGTAAAATATTATTATTTTACTGTTAGCTTTATTTGGTGTGCCACGAAGTAAATAAGGAAGGGGTCCTTAGCGTGCCGGCAGGCAAAAAGTTTGGCATACTCTTGATTAGAAGTTTTAATAGACAAATAATCAAATAAGGTAAATCTGGAATCTTGAGAAATAAACTTATCGAAAATTCGAGAAATTGTTACTAAGAAAAATAATAATGGAAAAAGCTGCCAACCGCAATCGGTATAAAAGCTTAAATTTCTTGGCTAAAAAATTTAAAAGTGTTTTGGGAAGAAAAGCTAATTTTCTTATAATATTGATTTCTCCGTAAAGCTTGTGATTTTTCGACTTTTTCAATTTTCAAGATTTAAGAATTCTCGAAAAATCGATAAACCCATCTTGAATTCTCGAGAAAACAAATATTCTTTAAAAAGTAGAGAAATCTCAAAAACATTGGTATAGGTATACAATAAGATAATGATAATATAATATTATTATGTTGCATACAACTATATACCTACCTTGTTTCACTATTTCAGCATAACAAGGTTATAACAACTAAAAAAATAAACTGCTTAAAATGTAATTAAATAACTTTTTACACCAGCTTACCGGGCAAGAAAAACTGTACCCACAGAATCTTATTCCAACCTGAAAGTGAGTAGGTAGCAAGTACCGAGTGAGTGTGGCGCCGCGGTACCGTTCATACTACTTATGATTTTTCCTCGGAATTTCAGAGCCCAAATGTTCCGACCGCCCTTTATTTGGATAAAGCGAGATTGGTATTTATTCTTTGCCTGTTTTAATGAAAAAATGTTTTCTACAAAACATTCATTAGAGTAACAATTTTACGGTCCTGCGCTGTAATATCGTTGTATTAATTTGGGCGCCGGCATACTGCTTCCACAATAAATAAAATTCTTTACGTTTTCAGCAGATTTTTATTCAAGTTATGACGTCATATCATTGTATTTAATAAAATTCTTAAAATATTTCTTACAAGGGCAATTAAAATTTTCCGATAAAATCTGAAAAATATTTTTTTATCGATGATTATGAAAAATATTTCAAATATTATAATCTTTTTAATATTATTATGCTGAGGCTTTGTTTTACTCTCATAATAGTCTCTTCTCTTCTGAGTAGGCACCCATTGTTTAGACCCTTCCTCCAACTGTGTTGAAATACTTTTCAATACTAGGTATCGAGCTCTTTCGTCCTTCCCGGTGACAGGGCATATTTCAGTTTGTCAATGATCTCAAAGAAACCTGAAAATTTGTTGTATCGTACCGCCATGTGTACAATTTCCTTCTGAATAATATCATATTCATCAATAACTTCTTCAGAGGATTTAGCATTTGACTCGGTAGTACCTAATATTTTTTTTTTTTAAATTCGTTTTCACAATACCTACTTTATTCCTTTCTTTTTCTTTTACAATGGGCAGTGTTGCATAAACTCAATTGTATGTATGCCGTATGGTAAGTGTAAAGCCTTTTCATTATAATAGTTGTAATCCGCACTTTCTCCTTCGAAGACGGCAGAAGAAAGGTGTTAATTTAACACCAATGATAAATTTTATAAAACTACCCATCAAACATTTTTATTATTTCATCAGTTTGTATTAGCAAGTAAAATAATTCATGAGACTCGGTAAAATTTATACCTAGATTTAAATTACCAAGTTTAACCACATCATAAATTGACCAAAGTACCAGATACCTACTTACATACTTGTCAATGTCTGCTTTATCGTTCCAGTTATGTTTTTTATATTCCATAACCATGTTCACGGAAGAATCCAGACTCACTGGAGTGACTAGGAGAAGCACGGCTTCTCGCTACTGCTACGGAGTGCTGGAGTAAATAACGAAGGATCCTTTAAAGCTGACGAAGGTGTTCCGGTCAGTTAAAGCTGAGGATGACAAATGCTAATAAGAAAACATATTTTAAAAATCTATACTTAGTTTTAATTGAAAACTGACACAGTTGCGCGAATATTTAATATGGTGTATGAAATAAAATAGTCAGGATTTCAAAGTCACGTAATTATAATTGTCATGTTATTGTAGTGGGTGTCACAAACTGAAAATGTTCATACAATAATTATTATTCATAAGGTCGATATGCCATGTTCTACTGTCCGACTGTCAAAAAAGTGTTCGCAATACTGTGCGACGAAATGTTAAAACAAATTAATGCCAACTTCTGAAAAACGTGATGTATTTTGACCGGTGACAGTTTGACATGATTTCAAAAATAGTCGTTATTTTGAGCAAACCTACACATTAGTATTTGCCTGTAACCAGTTTACAATTTTTTTCGTCTTGGTTAGATAATAAAATTATATATAGTGGGTAAAATTATATATATATATATATAGTCGGTAGGTACTTGTAGCATTGTCGAGTTGGGGGTTGTCAACAGGCAGGACGTTATGAAGTTAAATAATAATAATTAATTCGTGTTTATGTGTCAAGTCAAATTATATAACTGGAAATCAACTCTAAATAAATATTGTATAATAATTACCAACCTACATTTTAAATTTGCATAATGAACCGTAATATTATATTATACTTGGGTAGCTGTTTAACTTGGCGCAACAAGTCCTTGCTACCATTCAAGTCCATACCCGACTGCACTACGGTCCTCCAGCAATCTCTATCTCAAGCTTTCTCTATCCATTTGGTTACATTCAGTCTTTCTGCATCCCTATTATCCCTATTGATGTTGCCCGCCCTCTTCCTCCAGGGAGTGGCCCTGTGAACGAGTGCCTACTGGAGTTCTGTTATAGACCTTATGCTAAAGTCTAGATCCATCGCATTTAACAACATGATTGGCCTATTTATAATATTCATGCTCACAGGATATTAACTGCACAGGCAACTTTCATTAACCCCGGTGAGTGCGAATTCGTTATATATGGCGATAGATTCTTTTTTAATTTGTCCCGCACTTATTTTGAAATGCGCCACATCCCATTAATCGCCATAATGAGTGGAGTCACACATGTGACGTGCATACGGTCAGATTATTTGAGAGTTTTCGACAAACTTTATCTAATAGGTACTGACAGATCATAGAAGGTTCTTTTTTATAACTCGGAAAAAAATGAAGCTGTTTTGTCGGTATATTCAATATTGCAATGTTATATTACTTACTTATATTTTGTTATTAGTTTTGTGTTTTAATAAAAAAAATCATATTTCAAATCTTCATTGATGATGAGATTTAGGTTTTCGCAACCTTGTTGGGCTTTGATTGTTAGAATCTGCGCCACCTTTGATTTTCTTTAACCGGTCCAAGTATTTGTCGAAGAATTTTGTTTTTGAGTACCTCGTACTACGTACGTAGCTTCCTCTTGTTTCTCAGTGTTAATATTATAATACTAGCAGAGCCAGCTGATAACATCCAGCTGCCTCACCAGACCTTGTAGGTCGCTTGACATCAGAATCTAATAGAAATAAGTAAGAATTTTATAATAGATTTTAGAAATGATCTGTAAAGATAATTACCACTCTGAATAAGAAATAAGAATTTTATTTTACCCATTTCTTATGTGATAAAAATAATGACATTTTTATTTCCTCGTTCAGATAATTTGTTAAATAATAAATTAAGCATGTTGGAATTTATTCAGTAGTATATTAAATACTTACTAATTGTACAATAAAATAAAATTTTTGCTCCTAAGCAAAGCAGGGTCCATATACTTTGCTTAGGAGCAAAAATTTTATTTTATTGTACAATTAGTAAGTATTTAATATACTACTGAATAAATTCCAACATGCTTAATTTATTATTTAACAAATTATCTGAACGAGGAAATAAAAATGTCATTATTTTTATCACATAAGAAATGGGTAAAATAAAATTCTCGTCATATAAGTGTAAAATCGAATTCATTTTATGAACTATTAACGACATTACCATGAAGTGTCCGGCTTCAAACAAACAGGCATGTTACATGGATTATTCCGGTATTGTATAATAATAAATAATATATCCTATATGACCACACAAAAGTCAAGAAAATGTATTCTAACAAATATTATATTATATAGTTGGTGCTTACTTATAGTAGCTAATTATGGCATAAATGGTTATGATTAACTATTTTATTTGCCTTTAAATTTTTAAATGAAATCATCAACTATTTATTAGATCTATATACAATTTTTCACAAAACCATTATTTTAAAAACTGCATTTTAAGTATGTATTTTATGTAGATGTGATAAATGATAAATAAAACAAACAAGATGCGTATATTAAATAAGAAGAAACATTATTACAATTTAATTATTATTCATTTAGTATAAAAATTATATACAATGTTTATACTTATTATAAATAGTATATATTTATAGTTAGTAGATGGACGAAAAAACGCGAAAACGTATGGTGACGAGTAGAAACGCGTTTTCAAAAATGTTACGAGAATATCTCCGATTGTGTAAAGTTTACAAGATTACCCTCGATTCAAATTGAAATAATTTCTGGATTCCAAAAAACAACCTAAAGTGAAAGTGCTTAAAAATAAACAAAGTGTCCCTTAAAAAAGATGTTGGTGCGTTTTCCAAAATAGTTTAGGATAATAATATAAGGCGATGATTTTCTTTATTAAATAACATTCATTATTTACTTGGTTTATTTCCAATTTAAGAATTTAGTCTGAGTAGAACACATTTTTTTTTTAAATAAATGCTAGTTATCTTTCCGAAAAGTGCCGATCGGTGAAAATTACATTTATGCTGTCTATGAATCTTCTTCATGTATTTTGCAAGTATTAATTCGTACAAATTATCTGACGTGGCGGCAGATATACAACCTCATCAATGTGGGTGGGTTGTAAAGAATCCTTGTTTCGAAACTATCCCCATATCCTTGGGTAGGCCTTGTTCAATGTGTGCCAGAGACATGAGTATCAAAAATGATCATCAGTGGGAGTCAGGAGGAAGATAAGTAGTCGAGAACCCATAGATGTGTTAGGAAGGAGCAGGGTTTGAAGATCGATGCAAATGTAGCTCAACGTCAGCGACTTGATAATTATCGTAGAGGAAAGGACGGCTGGAAGAATATGATGGACAATGCCAATAATAAGAGTACGCGGGTCAGTAGTTTAATGGGTTGAAATATGTTTGTTAGAATTGGATGTATTTAACCAAAGCTTTTTTTCCAAATTAAGTGCCTATTATCACCTATATATTATTATCCTACAGCTGTGCCCATTTTTGCGAGCGATTGTGTGCCTTATTCGTCATGTCCAATATGTTTAAATGAAAAATGCAGTAGAGAAACGTTCTTTATTCAATTAAAAAAGTGCGGAATTTGATAAATTTCTTTGGGTTTTAGGGTTTTTTAGGGTTATTTTGACTGTTTTACAATAGATTTTTGATCGACACGTGACTTTTTTTACAACGCATGAATTGGGGAATTTATTTTTTTGATGTGTTTGCAACACTGCACAAAGAGATTTTAAAAAATGGCCGCCGCGTATTTACGTTTTCACAACCGGTAAACATAATATTAATATTGGAAGTGATTTAATTTGTTTTAAGTTATGTTTCTACCTACTACTCTGTTTGGCTCATCTGTAAAACGTGTTTTCACTAATATTAAAACATTTGCGATAAACTATTCTCAAGCAAATTGACTGAATACACCGGTTCAACTGTGTTTATATTTTAAAACGTATTTTTACAAATATTAAAACATAGGTTTTTTGTGACAAACTATTCTCAATCAAATTGACTGGATACACATAATGTTATAAGTGATTCATCAAGTGCTTTGTAAAGTTTCAACCATCTGAATGACAGAGGAAAGTTCTCAAATAGGTAACTATTTTGACATTGCCCTCGACCTGATATGTCAAAAGTTTTAACCGTAAAATACATTCGCACAAATGAGGTAGGTAGATATCTATCGATCATCTGACTGCAGTAATCATTATTATTTAATTTACAACATTCTACTCTGTTTATGAGAATGATATTTATAATGTAATTTTGCATTGAACTACCTACATACAATCTTTCATATTTTTTTGTTTTTTCGTTTATGGATTCGAATTGTTAGGTTTTACTTTACAGGAATCTACATTATCATGTATGTAATGTATGACGTGTTGACGTCATTCGATTTAAAATATAAATCTCCACGTATGTGCATTCATAGAAAGCTGGATATTTGTTTAAATTGAAGTTTTAATAGACATTTTGTAACACCGCGTATGTGATTTGCAAGGCAATACCGCAATTTCTTTCTCCTGCACAATTTTCTGAGAATCTCCTTGTAAAATGTGGATAATGTTGACATGATAATTGCTTTGACTAGCAGAATCTTATTAATTGCATTTTTCGAAATTTATCTGATCCGTCATTTATTTTATCAGCTGTCACATGACATTGGCTGTCACAATAACAACCATAGACTTAAATACTTTTATTCGAACTTTTATATTCAAAGACAACGTAAACATAATTATTTTTAGGGAGGTAAATTATTAAAAATTACATTTACTATAGGTAATTATTACACAACGTTTATATTTTTTTATTTTATATTGTAAATATTTTAATATATAATATAAGTAAAATGCATGCGTGCGTATAAGCAAATAAAATAGTGAATTTCATATCCTAATCACACTATGAGTCGTCTACGTCGTATTATCCATTATTTCCATTCGCGTGGTTATATAGAAGAATTAATATGTGTCACTATGCTTATTAGGATTTCACTACTGGATGAAGGTTATAAATCAATAATCCTCTTGGTCATATGAACTGCTATAATATCTATCAAAATTGGTGCTATTAATAACTACCCATTTATATCGTCATTATCATCATGAACCATGATCAATCCACTGCTCGATGAAGGCCTCTCAAAACTTATTCCATTCCTATTTTATATATACATTGCAGCATTTATCAAATATTTTAATATAATATATTCATTTCATCGTTATCATCATTAGATCAGATCAATCCACTGCTAGATGAAGGCCACTCTAAGCTGATTTCACTCTTTTTGGTCCTATGAACAATTGCCATATTACATAATCTACCTATTTATAATGCCATTATCATAATCAGTTTGGATCAATACACTGCTAGACGAAGCCTTTCCAACCTAATTACTTCCTCTCAGATCTATGTGTTTCCTCTTTTATAAACATTTGTTTCGATATGAACGTCCCGCAGCGGGAAGCATTATATTATCGTTAAAATTTTAATTCAAATTTTGATTTTTTAAATATTATTCTTTGGCTGCAAGCATTTTTTTAGACATTGAAACAAAATAATTTAATTGTTTAAATTTATTTTTTATATGGTTAACCCTCTTCTATTACCTCAAAGGGATATGCGCGAGATTAGTATTTACATTATATTGAATTGCAATCAAATTGTCAGCTGTTCTGCTAGGTCTAGCAGCCTGGGATGGTATCAGATGACATCCTGAAGGCCAAAATCCAGAATTATGCATATGACGCCAAATTTATATCGACAGTAACGACTTGCAAATTGCAAAAGTGACAAATCAGCGACATGTCAAACGGCGCCGTCTCTGCATATTTCACAATTTTATTAAAATCCAACATCATGTCATTAGGACGCCAAGCTGTCTGCAAGACCTAGCGAGACAGACTGGCGAGAGCCAGCTGGCTCAGCTAGTAATTATATAATTATACTAAATGTGTTTCTTGAACAATCAACATTAAATGAAAATATTAAGAAAATTAAAAGTTTGAGTGATTTCACACGCCAGTAATGAGTATTACGTTAACTGACTATAAAAACGGTAACTATCTGCTGCCCAAATTTTAAAATATCATCAATTTATCGTGGGTAATCCAACCTCTTCTGGTTTAGCAGGTTTGGTTAAAGCAATCATCTGTCAAACGAAAGGCGCGTTTTATACATAAGTATATTATATGTACTAGATTGAATGTTTTTTTTTGTATTTCAATGAAAATGCTTTGCATTTTAAAATTCGTGTGCATATTCAGTTTTCAATCATATATTTATTACATGACATATTCAAACAGAAACTTCTATGTGATAGCAATATGCACAGTTATTAAGAATGTTAATGTTTGAAATTTAACCGAATTAATAATACACAACTAAGAATCAGAATCACTGCTATGAATGAATATCACTGGTAGGTATATATGAATATTAATAAAGTCTCAGGCGCCCCCTTTCAATTGAACCGACTTTACCTGGGCGGGATGAATAGAAATATTTATGAGGCCGTCTTTGACTTATTCATTTTCGGAACGTTACCTCTCGGCTGAAAAGAGAAATTTAATAAGCAAACATTTGAAGAAAGATAATCATAATCGTATCATACTTTCACCTCTTAATACGAAAAAAACTTACTTATTCGAATATACTTACTATAACTATTTTTCTTACCCTTTTCTTCTTGTAGACCTTTATGACTATTTAATTAATTTTTTTGTGAGGTTGAATCATGGCTTCTTTTCTACCTTTTCAGATTTCTTCCGTTAAAACGATGGCCATGAGTCTTCAGTGCAACACGATGTTAGATTCTAGTTTTGGTCACCATCCTATGTGTGTATTCTAGAACTATAAAAGTACACATCTGAAAAAAGGCATTTTATAAGTACCTATGCGATGTGATAGATTTTCATGTTCCCGTTCCCACTAATATCACTCGTAACTCTCTCGAACTATTTTCGATACCTATGAATCCCGGGATTGATAAACATAATCCCGAAACTTTTGGGATTGATTTTTTTATCAATTTTTTTGGATATAACAGAAAAAATACTTTTAATAACATATAACTACATTAGAAATAAACTGAGTTTAAATGAAGTTTGATTTATTACCCACGTGTTGCCAATTCATAAAACTGAGAAAGATTGGGGAAAAAAATGCTTCGCATTTTTAACAAAGTGATTCCACCATGATCTCATACTTTTTACGACAGTTTCATATTTGGCTGACTAATTAGATTTATGAAGCGGAAAGGCCATAAACCATTATTTACTTCACTATTTTGAATCTCGCTAGCCCATTCATTAAGTCTTTACTTTCAGAATCAGCAATCTCATATAATATCATTGGTGTTTTGAAAAAAGGGCGAATCAACCATTTTGGCGAAATCGAGATTTTAATGAAAATACAATATGTACCCAACTAGCTTTGTTGTGTAAAAACGGCGAATTATTATCTCCACAGAAAAGTACTTAAAAACGATAAACGACTAAAATTAAATTAATTAAAATTACGAAATAAAAAGCAAATGTGACATATTAGGCCTTTTAAATTATTATATCATAATACCTATTATAATGACAGTATTCTTTCTAAGCTTTATTATAAACTTGTTAGATATTTATAATCATCTACAGGTAAAAAACAAATAAATGTCAAAAGTTAAAAATCCTCCTCCTGTAAAGTACCATTTTGGTTAATTCGCCCTTTTTACAAAACACCGACGATATAATATGTGAACACTAAACACAATATTGATTCTACGAAATTTTATAAATGAAAATCGTTTAGATTTGTAAATAGTTTTAACATAAATTAAAAATTCCACATGTTCCACATTCCACGTGAAATGAATTTTAGAAATAGAGTAAATAAATCAAGAAACATTTAGTTAGACGTTTCAGCTATTTCATCGTAAACCTAAGCTGTCTTCTTTTTATAGAAAGTAAACCATTGCGTACTACCAGAAATTGCAATTCTGAGACCCACTGGTCACAGGGAGAATCACCGGATAATAAACAACCATTTTTTGCGGCCTTACGCAATGGTAACAACATCGGAAAAAACTAAAAAAACTAACCCTTCATGCTCGGGCATATTATTCAGAATAATGTTTTAATTACTTAAATCTTCATTTTTTTATAATATTGTATGTATTGTGGACACAATGTTATTTTTTTATTTTATTTTAATTGAACTTGTATTTGTTACCTTTTCATAAATAAATAAAACTGTTTTACTTTCACATTATTATTTACACCTATTATAATATTATTTACTCCATTAAACATATGTATTTCCAAGATTTAACGTAGGCAATATTAACAATAAAATAAATGTCTTAAATAGTATAATTATACTAGATTTATTTTTGATCGATTTTATCAATATTTTTGTATAAGTACATAAAAAATTAATATTAACTATCGGAAAAAATGCCTATCCCGGGATCAAAATTTTGGCTCAGGATTGGATTCCCTAGTCTTCATGATACCCCGTCGCAGGATGGATGTGATGTATCATCATGCTGTGTACCTATCGTGCGATTAACTTATTTGATGGCACCATAAAGTTGATTTAATTTTTAATAACTGTATCATGTTTGTGGACGTTTTATATAGGTTAAATTTATAATTGTATTTATCATTTTACTTTAATATCTATGTAAGCACGTACTTTCTTTTCCACTTTCTTGTTATATTGGTTGTTATTTGTAATTAAGTATTTTTATAATATGTATTAATTATGTATTTCAATTTCAATTTCAATTTTCAATTTCAATTTATTTATTTATTTTTTTACATACTGTGGACATTACAAATTATAAGTTTAAGACGTTCACAACATGACATAAAAAAAGAGATAGATTGTATGTTATTAAACAATATAAATAAATGTACATACAAAAATATTATTATATAGGTACATGGAAATACACCGGATGAGTTAAGCAGACCCTATTTTAAAAATTTATAAAATAACGTCCACCTATACTCATCCTCACGTAGGTGGAATATATCAACACCCGAAGCAATTTCGTTGAACATAGTTGGCCAATCGCTGTAATGGTCGGCTTTCGTGGTGCAGTGCGTAAGGCGCTTGTTCAAAATTACTAACAACCGCCTTGTACGAAAAATTAAGGATATGGTTATTAATAATTTTAAAAAAATCGCTGTAATGCCATAATACTCTTTTCTAAATGAATGAAAGATAAATATAATAGTCTGAAGATATGGAAATAAAATAATTGGATCGTTAAAACCGATTTATACGAAGATAACAATGATACAAAACTATCATCAAATAAATTTAATTTAACGGCCCACGCGCGCCAAGTAGGTCAAAATGGACATTTTATGATATTTTCAGAGCATAAGCCTGGACATTCCTTAAACGTTGTAGATAATCTATTTATATGATTTTGAAGCCTTATTATCCTTTTTATTTATTTTAAACATTTGATGACTGCTTAAAGTATTTCTATTACATAAAATAGTATTCTTTTAAACCTCTCAATATAATGTTTTAGAATATAGTCATATTTCAGTACATCCATGTGCAGTGGTGTTGAGATTTTTTAGATTTATTAATTTTTAACGCATTTAAATCCATTTTTCTTTATATGACGGGATTGATGAGTCTATTTTTGTGTATAATGAAGTAATTTGAAGCAATTATAAATCCCGAATTTTGTATGGAATGTGCAGTGTATATTGCAGTGTAAATTTTAAATCCGCGCCGAAAGATTCACTTTCTAGCTACGTAAATATATCCATAAAGATTTTTTTCTCACTCAAACTAAAGAATTTCGTTTGCTTCAAAACAATCTTTTTTTTACAACAATTTCGTTTTGAATAAAGTTTTTTTCGTGAAATACATTTTAGGTTTATTACCTTAACGGGTATTCGCTGGGTACAAAAATACGTTTCGGAAAACGTGAAAAAATTAAACATAACTTACAAAACTTTTTCCACTGTCTTTGTATTTAAAACCAAATCTGAGACTACCTAGCTTTGTTTTCATTTAATACTGTCTTATAATATATTATTTTACTGATAATCACATAAGTAATTGTTTTTATTATTCAATATGAACCAGGCATTGCAACTCGGATATAATTTTCAACCCCGATATTTCGTAGCATTTTAATATTTTATCAATACCCTTACCCCGTGATTGGACAAAAACAAATCAAATGTTGCGCAGAAAATATTTAGTGTCTACAAACATAATATGAATCTATATTAATGAAAAAACACAATGGCTTAAAATTTCACATTCAGTACATTTACAGGTATTTTTTTATTTCACATTAAGGACCCTTACTGACTGCCGACCGGTCTCCAGCAACCTGGTTAACATCAACCACGCGGCAGAAGAAAGATCATCGCTTACTTACGTGGTTGCGGAAATCCTTTGGTTGCGGATACCAATAAAACAAGAGCAACTTACTAGGTGACTAAAGTGAGGAGCAAACTATAGCATAGAGTTTCTTATTAAGCGTTGCGCATTGCATACGCAACCAGTTTACAGCTAGAGTAATTCACCAGGTTTTGTTCACATATTGTCATTCACTAAAAATGACGAAGTTGATTGCAGAAAGATTCATTATATAGTGGTTTGGTTTCGGAAGGGTTTAATTGAATTATTATTACAACTTGCCATGTGCAATTTTTATTCTTAGTTAAATGAAACCAAATAACTGACTTGTTTAGTGTGCACTATTTATGTCGAATCTCCACAGTCTGCCTCTACCCTTCATCACTGCCTTATAGGTATCTGGCAAATCTGAATACTTGAAATACAACGGTTTTTATATTTTAAAATATTGTAATATGAATAGTTTATATTACGTGAAAATGTCAACGAAATGAAAATAAACGTAGAGTTTAGCCTTAGAGCCATCTTTTCACACAATGAATAAAAAAAAATGAAAAGATATGTTTCTCATTGATATTTGTTCGAGTTTTCGTTTCTAAAAGAAAGTCAAATGAAATATCGAAATTAATTAAATTAATATTTTTATTGTTCGATTCTGAATATTATACTAGTTAGTATGTTAGATTCTTATTACTGAAAATAAATAATTTTGAAAAAAAATCCGCTCTTTATATGATTAATCAAGATAACTATATTTTGAGCATGATTATATATGGCGTCCGGTGTTAACCAATTATATTAATGACATTTCTAAACTTAGAATAAATATTAATTAAACCAATATTTTATATTACTTATTCAATACGGAAGATATAATAATATTATATTATTATTACTAAAAATACTTAAATTTTGAAAAAATCTCAGATTCATTCAATCAATGGAAGGCGACCAAATTTGTAATTAATGAAGGTAACGATATTACTAATATGACTATAGATGGCGTCCAGTGTCCAGTATAATATTAGAGTATAATATCGATAGATAAAAGCGTTCTGACGTTCTGTAACAATGATTTCTAACGATTGATTTTTAACCTCGGGGAATCGATGAATCCTTTGTCAAATGTGGCACGATATTACCGTGCCGTCTATTCAATCATTTGTATGACAGATCAGTTGGTTTCACTCATCATGGCTGATGCACTCTCACCAGTAACGATATTACAATAGCGATCTACACACTACAAGAATCACAGAGGTAGCAAGAGGTGTATAACTTAGTGCTGAATCTAAGGGATGAAGTGATTGAGGGATCTTATTATACGGAAATATAGTAAATATTCATCAATCATTTTTGAAGTCTACAGGTATTTTAAATTTTGAATATGCCAGCAATATCTTCTTACAATATATTATAAGACATAATTATAATACCTAATCGTATAATTAAACAAGGGTTGTGCAATAAAAATGTTTCAACGATCTATGTGAAATATCTATAAACATTCTGCATCTCTTTTATTCAACGCTGCCATAATTCTATCTTATTATTTTATTTTTCTCTATACTCCGAGGCTAGAATGTGCAACGATGCAAAAAATATTTTAAATAACAAATATAAGGAATTAGGTACAATGACATCATAAATTTCAAAAATATATATTACTCTTGGCGCCAACCAAATATTAAGTAATATTGTTAACTTAATTTAAATTACATCGTTATGGTGGAAAAACTTTTTCTTTTCAAAGATTTCATCTAGTGCAAACGAATTACATAGGATAAATTAAATTATTATTACCGTTATTATTTTCGACTGCTCTCACATGAAGCATATTGCACCGTTCTCTCTCGCTCGGCGTCGACATGTTTTCTGTGAAAATGCTCGAACTTCACGCTTATGTGGTACGTTCATGGCCCCCTCATCCTGAAGCGGGTCACTGGCTGGGATCTTTGGCGGCCCCTCTACCTATTGCTAGGATTAAAGATAGTGTAACGGTTTACACTGTAGCGTTTTCCAAATGGTGTTCCAGGTAAATTCAGTGTATTTTTTATAAATCCACTTGAAGTTGTCAAGTATCGACACAAAATAATCAAAAATTGCATTGCAAAATGACGTGTTATATAATTTTAAAACTTACTAAGTGAAATAGCGCCGCAGGCGACTTTTTAACTATTAGAGCAAATTTGTAAAGTGTGTTTATCTCACTTATCTGGTCGATCCGATATGCCGGACCCCAGGATAGAGCCCTGTCAGTCCCCCTTTGTGGAGGCCATGTGTATGTTTATAGTAACATTTCTTGACAAAACACCTGAAATAGCGCCTATCCCAATGATACGAACCATTTGAGAATGTTTTCTAGATTTTTTGTAATATATATTTAATAATTATGTTTCTGAGGTTTTTAAAAAGAGTGATCGCTTAATTTTAGTCTGCTATTTAAAAAAAAAATACCAATAGATATGCATTGATATCCAAAATTCAATGAAATAAAAATGGTACTGTTTCTATCAGCTTCGAAATCATAGGTAGATATTCGTTCGACTTTCCCGAAAAGCCCTTTACACAAGCTAAGCTCCAATCATATTTCCCCATCCGTGTCGCCGTGCCGTCTTTCGCCCCCAGGGGGAACAGATGTATTGTGAAGATTTACAAGACGATTTTATTTTCACTTTAAACAATCCGATTGGCAGATTATGCCACGTTCTTTGGAAAGCTCTCAGTTCAAGTACTACAACACTTTGATGACAGGAGAGAGGACATATTACGTCGAAAGATACGATTCGATTTTAAATGAAAATAAAACAAAATAACCTTATGCGGGGAATAAAAATTAGTAATTTATATACAGTGATCTATAATAGGTCACAATGGGTAAATTAATAATAATTATTAGTTATGCTGTTATAGTATGTAATATTATGTAGAGCAACGGTACTGATTCTGGGAAAGATTCCTGATACTAGAGACTCAATTTACCGGAGAAGCAGTCAGAACGTTATTAATTAAACGCTTGGAACTGCGAAAAATCTATGAGAATTGGTAACAGATGATTTACACTAATATTTCGTTTACAAAGTTATCGAAAATCTGACTTTTTACACTAAAAAAAATTATATTAGACAATTTATTGTTATGAAACATTTTCACTTATTATAAGATATAATGTCTTTATTTTTGCAAGAGAAAATGGTTGATAATTATATATTATGAGTATGTTCGATCATCCTTTTTCACCCTTCCTTGTTCTCTCCATACTTTGTGATCTGTGGCGAATTAATTCTCTTACAAAAGCACCTTGGGCAGATGTCGTCACTTCCAACCTATCAATATTTGCCGTGTGCACCGTTATCCTGGAACACTGCCTAAAATAATTATCATTTCGAGACTGACTCGGCCTCGGTGAACATTCTGTCCAGTCACACATATTATCACAGTCCCTCCCACACCTCACACTCACGGCACCTGCAGCATTGGTTCTCTGTTTCATCCAGAATGTCATAATTTTTACCCAGGTTGCTTAATAATGAATTAATAATATTTGACATAATGCAGTCTCTTTGTCTGGCTTTACTATAAATAAAATAATACATATTATGTATAAATTATAGAAACAAATATTTACTAGAGTTATCTCAAAATAATTATCTGAATTTTGTTGCGAGCACTTCGTTGCCAATATAGCTGTACCTAATATATATATATTTAATATCTACTTTCCCCACTAATCTACTACTAATTTAGATAACAAGTTCAGTTAATACATACATATTTTAAAATCACATATTTTTAAGAACATCCCTTATCTGAAAAGCCACTGCACGCTACTGGTTTTTATATATTATAAATAGTACATGGTAAAGTGATGTACTCGTGTAATGACAGGCATTTGATGACAGTATAAAGTAAACAGAAACAATGTAACAAAAAAATTCACATTGACACTGCTCTTTAGCTATTTTGGGACCTTACTTAAAATATGTAATAATAGAAATTTAATAATATTGCCACAAGATAAATTATATACTTACATACAGTCGTTACATTGCATATGTTATAACCGAACAAAATATACGATAGAGGGGAAAAGCCACGGATAGAGGACGCAATCGTTAAAATTAGTGATGTTTTTGCGTATTGTGTATATTTTTCCAAAAAAGAACACATAATATACTGCTCTCTCATCATGATGGAGAATATCTGGATCACCTCGGTGGCGTTATATAAGCGAAAGTTAAAAAAATCGTCTCTATGTGTAATGGAAAAAACAATATCTTATACCTACAAAATTAGTAATCATATCTAAACATCTGCAAACAGATTTTTATCATTTGGTCATATTTTATCGTAAAAAATATTTATCTTTCTTCCATTGCTTTCCATAAGGGACTTTTTTCTTTTTGTTATAGATTATAAACCATCAGCGCATCTACTCTATACACAAGACTGCTTTCGGCCGCTATCTAGGGTAGGAAAGTATCCAAGTAGGTATTAGCACTTTTATTGTAATAATTACAATTAGTTAGTTGTAATTGTTACAATAAGTGCTATGTTTTAACAGCACCTCTCTTGCTTGTGATAAATTTTAGAGTGAGATGGACAGTTTTGACAGTTCAGACGGCTAACTTCATATCCTAGATAGCTGCCGTAGCGGCCGAAAGCAATCTTGTATAAAATAGATGCGCAGGTCTGCTTTATTCAGATTTTTGCAAAGTTGACTCTCAGCTATCCTTTACCAGGAACAATTGTGCACCCAAAATCTCATCCCACAATTTTGAAAGGTGGAGAAGATTTTGAGGAACATTCAACTGACTTGTTGATGTCACTAAAACTGAGATGGCGAATCTTTCGGTCGGGTTTAACAATTATTTAGTTAGCCTCTCGTAAAATGGCCTCGGTCCCGCAAAGAAGAAATAATAATCTCAACCATTTTGCTCCGAATATGCATGGATACTAAACTAACAAAGGCACTTGCTTATATTCAAAGCATTCACTTCACTCAAATATATTATAATTGTTAAGCTGGAGGCATTATGAGAGCAAATAGATATCATATTAAATTTAGGCTTTTGACTAAAATGATTAAAAAATATTATGACATAACTTGTTCTCCTGCAATGGAGACGTGATAGGTATTACTAAAATATATCTAGGTACTTATCTTAAAAAAACAGATACTCGTACTTTGTCACCATTTTTGGGTGCATACCGACCACCTCGACTACCAATGTGATATTGATTGGAAAATATCTGGTAATAACGCTGTTATTATCAGATATTATTTGGTAGATGCGACTTGATACTTACGAGCACACAGCAGAATTTTATATAAATTGTATCATATGATTGTATTTCTAATTTACTTACCTGTCTATTTTCTAATCAATTTCTCAATTTCCCTTGTATTTTAAGGTACATATTTTATATAACTAGGTGTCTTATTTAGACATATCTACATTTGATCTCAATGCTATACCTACGGTCATGGGTTTCCAATACAACAGCTCATGGTGAACAGTGGTACGGTTAATTGCATACTTGCTTGGTGGACGTCTTCAATGGTAGTGTTGACCCTACCCAAGAGGATGGTGATCTGTTCTCATATGCTGGCGTGCAGGTCAAGAGGTAGCACCTCTGCTAAGACAACAAAACACATCTGATTACGTCATATTGTAGCATTTTTGTCAACGAGATCAGTGAGAGTCGCTATACACTAATTAACGCGCTTTTGATATTAATCTGCCACACGCAGAAGGCATAACCGGCCATTCACGTAAATGTTGTGATATGCGACATTTAGGAGACAGAGGGAACGATGCAAGTGTCATTCTCAACGTCGAAGACTGTAGAAGTGACGCATTTGATCTGGCCGACTGGATAAGGTGGTGGAGGGAGCCAAGACTCAAAAAACCCCATCTAAAATGGCACTAATAATTAAATTGGTACCTATTATAGTATTATGCTACAATGATGTCAAAATCCAGGAACAGGCTTGGCGCCACACCAGACATAAGAATACAACTTTATAATATTGTGCCTGATATCAAGAAGATTTGCAATTCAAGGACCCAAAATCATCGAAGACATTAAGAACTTCATTCAATTATTTGATAATATTGTATACATTTATGTGTCATATTTTAAAAATAATTACTAAGTCAATAATATTATAGTTTTTCTCATTTAAAAAATATATTGATAATGTATTATTTACCTACAAATAAACAAGGTGTTCCGTTAAAATTTCAGGGTTTGCTAAGTGTTCCATCGCAGGAAAAGTTTGGGAAAATTGAATGGCGTGCAGAGTAGAGTAGTCGACTTTTCAAGTGGTCAAGTCAGAATTTAATGAAAGACAAGAAGAATTATTACAATAAAAACCATAATATTCAGAAGGAGAAAGATAAATGTAAATAACTCTTGGTTCTACATTTTTTTTTTATCAAAATCTGTATCAATTATCGGATTCTTATTATCCATAATACCAATCTAAAAATAAAAAATATTTAGCTGGGAATTCAACCCGTGATCTTCTTACTAACTGTATCAGGAATTGAGGTCGTAGGAATAATGAACTAATTATGGTGAATACAGTATGTTAAACTATTATTAATTATTAAAAATCTAAAATATGTTATGCCACGCTGAATGAAACGAAGCATGGTTTCAGTTCAACCCATTAAAGCGGAAGCTGTATCAATTACCGCATCGATATGCAACGTAGTCACTAGCACTGCGTATGTTATATTACAATACATACGATATGCGAACGCAATATCCATACGAAATACACGCTTTTTCCTCTCTGATGCAAATTTTTTGATGGTTCCATTCGGTTGAAACTGGTGAAGGTGAAAAAGATTTTATTTTTGATGAAAACTTTTCGTATATTGTACCTTTCAGTGCTCTACAAATTGTAAGCTATTAGTTGATTGGATACACCATAAAAACATTAATATATAAAATGAAAAAATAAACCTTCACTTGTACCCGCGTGCTGAGATCTGGCTGCCGACATTATGCACCACTTACGTACGCGTACATACATTGTGCCCAGACACTCTTGCTTTGATGCTAGCGGTAAATACATGGCTTGCAGTTTCGACCTGTTGCACCCATAAGTGATTATAAGTGATTGATTGTGCCTTATCACGTTGAATACACGTTGAATTTCAGGATCAATGAATAAATTATCAGCGGGGGAAAATTGGTTAATGAACTTATTTTCATTACATGTCTAATATGTAATAACATTTTTCAGAATTTTCATACCATCAAAATTAAATATAAATTATTTGAACATACATAATTTTAAAACATCGCATCCATAATTTACCCACTATAAAATCATTTTTAGAAAATAAAAATAGGTACTATATAGATGCCGTCATTCGCCGGACCCCAGAAGCCAAAGGCTTCTAAAGAACAAGGCATCCCGGAGGAAAACCCAAACAACCTTATATAAAACTCTCCTGCACCCAGTATTAACGTATGGATCAGAATGTTGTTGTGTATGGCACTCAGCAAACGGGATGAGAAAAATATGGATATCTTTGAAAGGGACTGTTTCTATAGGGGTTAAAAGATCATATTATGGCATATGAAAATACTACGCTGGATCGGCCACGTGCATAAAATGCCGGAGAATATACCAGCAAGGCGGGCTATGTATGCTAGATTTAAGAATTATCGGTCAAAGCAACTGGAAAGTGTAGCCGCCGGATCGTCCAAGATGGAGGAAGTTTTCTAAAGAGGCCAAGATGATCATGCACAACATGATTTATTCAAAAATTGAGTCATTCATAATAAATGAACAGCATGGATTTAGAGCAGGCCGATCAACGGAAACTAACCTGATGGTATTTACCGATTATGTGTCATCGGCACTGGATAGAGGCCACCAGGTTGACTGTTCTTACAATGACTTCTCGAAAGCATTTGACAAGGTCGATCATGACATCCTGATGGAAAAACTCCAACTTATTGGATTGTCGGATCGATTTTTGAAACTATTCGGGAGTTATTTTAGGAACCGTCAACAATACATATCGTACGGCCTTTATCAGTCACAGACCTTTTACACATTTTCTGGTGTCCCCCAGGGCTCAAACTTAGGGCCGTTGCTGTTCACGATTTTTATAAATGACATAGCATTGGTAATAAAAAATTCTATGTTTTTGTTGTTCGCTGATGACTTGAAACTCTTTTTGGAAGTTGTCACCTTGGACGATTGTCGTCAGCTCCAACTTGATATAGATAATGTATTAAATTGGGGCAGGCGTAACAAACTAGAATTCAATATTGATAAATGCAATCTTTTATCGTTTACCAGAGCCTCAAAAGTGTTGTTTTTCCAATACTCGATGCATGGCAGAGTTCTGTCACGAATATCATCTGTAAGGGATCTTGGCATTACGTTTGAGAGTAAACTGACATTTATTAGCCATATAGTTACCATTTGTAACAAAGCGCTTAAAATGTTGGGCTTCGTCATGCGTACTTCCCGGGTCTTTTCAGATGTTACGGTATTAAAACTTTTATTTAATTCTTTAGTTCGAAGCAGACTTGAGAGTGGGTCTATTGTTTGGGCACCGCACCAGTTGAAGTATGGCCTTATGGTGGAGAGGGTACAGAAGAAATTCTTGAGACTCCTTTACTTGAGGTTGTATGGATACTATCCGTGGCTTTATCCAACTGACTTTCTCTTAGGCATGCTTACATACTGCAGTCTGCAATTTAGAAGAAATCTTTATTTAGCTACGTATTTTTTTCGACTTATACAAGGTATAAATGAGAACTCTGCCATTCTGGGCAGTGTTGACCTGTGTGTCCCTGATAACTATCTTAGAAATAGAGACCACCAGTTGTTTATTCTTCCAAGGTGCAGAACCAACCTGCCACTGGTAATGCCAATTGGGAGAGTGATAACTATGTTCAACGAAATTGCTTCGGGTGTTGATATATTCCACCTACGTGAGAATGAGTTTAGGTGGATGTTGTTTTATAAAATCTTAAAATAGGGTCTGCTTAACTCATCCGGTGTACTTCCTTGTACCTATCTAATTCATCTACTGATATATCTCTTTTTTTTATGTAATACTGTTATATTTATATATCTTTGTTACTAAATGTCATGTTGTGAACGTCTTAAACTTATAATTTGTAATGTCCACAATATGTTAAAAAAATAAATGAATTGAATTGAATAAATAATGATGATATTAGACAAAAATTCAGGTGTGATATACATTACATGTAATAACTAGATAGTAGATTTTCATAATCTATCGTCAGAAACGATGAGGAATGGATATATTTTTGTGGTTATGCTTCTTTAGCCACGTTTGGGAAAACAGATCAGAGTGTATTTTTGGCGTGGGACAGAAGTTTTGCCCACCGAGGCAACATAATTTATTTTGCGCGGCGACGTTTCGAATGTTCTAATGCTGAAGGTTTGTAATTTTCAGCTGTGATATTGAGGGCTGTGGCTTGGGCCGGTTGGGTAAAGACTGAATGTTGCCATTTTTATTTATGAGTAAAATTATATGTCAATAAATAAATAAATTTTGTGATTGTTTAGTTGGTAAATAATTCAAACAAATAATATTTGTCGTATATCCCATGCCAATTTATTTATTAACGGTTTATAATAATTGAAGACAATAATAATTATTATGTTTCATCACAAAAGTCAATATCACGTTTCAGTTAAACGATTAAATATAGCATAGGCTATGTTTTACTTTTGATATGTAATAAATTATTATTGTTAACGAAAATAGTTGTACAGTCATCTGTTTAAGGCCATGCGTTAGTTGAGGCACGGTCTAAAAAGATCGTCTCTAGGCGATGCGCGGATTGTGGGTGGCGGGTGAAAATGACGCCTGTCAAACGAAATATTAATTGTCATATAAATCCAACATACGTCCATTTTATGTTCTGTTTATTGTTCTATTAGTAACAATAATAATATATTCATTGTCATGTTTTCTTTTTAAAGTAAATGGGTAACGTTTTTAGTCATCTTTACACGATTTTAGAATTAATTGACCCGTCGCCATCACGCAGCAAAGTGACGTGTTCCCGGGTCAACATTCTCTCAGTGAATGGCAGCGAGTCCAAAATTTCGTCGCGCGTACAGTTGAAAATTATTTGGCGTTTCACTGATGCGTCACCTTAAGCAAAGACGGACGAAATAGCGGTTTGCTAAATTTTTGGACCCACGTTGGAAAATGGGAACTACAGAATAAAAATGAACCACGAGTTGGAAGAGCTGATTGAACAGCAAACAATCATAAGATACTGTAATTCCCAAAGACTACGATGGGCGGGACATGTGGAGAGAATGCCTGAAGTTAGATCGCCAAGGATCATGACAAAGTGGCTACCCCAACGGAAGAGACCCAGAGGCCGTCCAAGAAGGAGATGGGCTGATGCCGTAGAAGTGGACTGGCTTCATATAGGAAGACCCGGTAACTGGAGAAGTGTGGCGAGAGACCGGAGTGAGTGGAGAGCGGTTGTGGAGGAGGCCAAATCCCACCCCAGGATGTAGCGCCGTGGAAGAGAAATTTTTGAAACACAGGTTTTGAGATTTTTTTCTTTCAAAGTAGGTATTCTGCAATAATATTTTGTTTTGTTACGCCAAAGAAGTATAACTTCTAACGCGCGTACATAAGCACACACACCGATTTTTTTAAAATATAAAATTGATTGAATTTATGGACATGTTGTTAACCGTCCATCGCGGGCGCTTGCAACCAAATACCGGAAAAATGCCTTATTTATTTAATATTAGTTATTTGTTATCTCACTAATATTTGTTTATAACCATGTCTACTATTTGCAACGCAGTTGGTAGGTACTTCTCCTCAAATATCCATTATTGTAATAATAGTCTATATCAAAATAACATCGAAGTAAATTTTATTTTGTGTATTTATATAAGTAATACTTCTACATACGGTAGGCATAGGATTTGGGAAACTCGCCGAGAACGACATAAATTTAAACAGAATGTTAGGGGGTCGGGGGTGGGGGTAGCACCGAAATGTTAAAGGAAAATATCTCTAAGCCTCGAAGCTATAAAATAAAACCACGCGTCATTACGTCCCCTTGTGTCGAGTATTGCGAATTGGCGGGACTACGTTTTTGAATGTTCAATGTGGGAAGCGGGAAAGGTAATTTTCATTCAATTTCTTCTGAGAAATCTTTGGTCATAGAGTAAGAGCGGTATAATACAGTATGTTTGTGTGTAGGATATTTTAGATTTAGTACATAAAAAAATGTCTTGTAGCAGACTTATATTTTATTAAATGGCGTTCGACAAAGCACTTTTTACCATGGTTTTCATTTGTAAAGTGAGGCATGATAACTTAATTGTAAGTTCATTAGAATGTATATAATATTGTGTTTTATAAATGTTACTTCCTATATTTATCAGTGAATTAGTCTATGAGTATGGTTAGTCATAAGTCGCATTGGCTACGAAACCTCCGTATGTGGTCCAATGTCCAAGGTATAGGGAATCTGGAAAGGAAGCAGAGACGCGTTTCCCTAACGAAACACGACGCGACCGATTCGTGAGAAAAATTAAAAGGGAGCGTCCGAAGAGTTGAAACCTGCCTCTCAGTTATTAAATTATGTTGAATTTTGAAAAAAATGCATATTTATCACATACTGAGTGGAAAATATGTATTGCCCAAAGCATAATCTAATAGCTCATAATTAGAAGGTAGGATAGGTTAATTAAGTAGGTAGATACGAACAGTGAACAAAATAAAAAATGCGTTCCCTATGTAAATTTGTATCTTTGATATTGATTTCTTTTCAATTAACTTGTAGATAGGTATATACGAATGTATTTACCTATAAATATTAAGCAATCAAGCATGATAATAATAAAAAAAATTGTTTGAATGAATTGATTTATTTGGAAAATTGAAATTAGATTGTTCATTTTTTCAAAATCAGTCAATTCGTCGGGCCATTACGTTACTTAACGCACCACTGATGGGGAGATATATCTACTACAAGTTGGTCACCAACCGAAAAAAAATTGTTATACCATCTATATCTTGCAAAAGGAAAATCATAAAATAGCAATAAAAACGTCATGTTTTTTAAACACACTAATAATAATAATCTTATCAACGTGAAAAAATTAAGATTCCTAAAAAACAAGATATTATATTTTATAGAAAAATTGACTTTCTTGCCTATATCCAACGGCATTAGAAATATCATTTAAATCGGCTCAGTTAAGTGAGAGGAATTCTTTTAAAAACAATTTTATTGGAATCGAATACTCAATTATACGCCAAGAAGACGCACGGGATTGCATTAAATCTTTTATATACGCTTTCTATCACTGCTTTACTTTCACTGGGTACTTACGTTTCATTCGATTTAATACTGTCGGGTTATCATTCATTACACTTAAATTGTTCTTATACTTATCAACATAATAATTATAATTGCTATAGTTTTATAAATTGTCATAAATTATTAATTATTCATTATTATTTGTATTATTATAAAGTATTTATTATGGTATAAAATATTCCGATAAATATTGGTCGGTTTGAATTATTTCTAGCATTAATAATACTGGTGATAATATTTAGTGGACTGTATACGGTGGAGGGCGGTTGACACAGGGATTTAGTCTAGGTAATAACCTTCTTGATGTAGTCCGGACTACTGGCTTTTGGATCGCTCTGATGAATCCCAGGTCTTTCAATCACACATGCTTGTTGGGTTATGTTCAGTGTATCACTCTCGCAGTATTTTCATACGGATCGCCGTGTACTTGCTTTATCTAGCGGTTAATGAGTTAAACTGCGAGCGCGACAGCTTTCGAGTTTTAACTCCTAATTGAATTACTGTTGTGTTGAAAATGTAGCAGTAAAACCGTAGCAGATGTTGACGTTTTGATGGTTGTAAAGTAACTGATAACTATTAATAAACGTGCCTGGACGACACAAATAATTTTGGTAGGTAGGGTGAAAATGTTGGATGGGATTTGGGCCACCATAATTTTCGCAAACAAATATATGTCTTTTAGCTAAGTTAAATAATCGTTTGCTATCGAGTCTTCGTCCATTTCCAGATAGACGCAAATAGTCGCTTTGTACATTCTTCGCTACAAACTTTCAGTATTTTTCTGAAAAACTGCCTAGCTCAAATGACCTAATGTCGTATTGAGTTAATGGTATTTATTTATATTTTTATAGCGCCCTTTCGAACAATTAAATAGGCGTCGCGACGCTTCGTCTGGGCCCGTACTGCGACACTCACCTGTCGTGTCGTCATGCCCCTCACCACTCAGCCCTTAAGGCGCCGCGACATATCGTCAACTGTTTCAAATAATGATGCCAGACGTTGCCAGCGCAATCAGTAAAGTGCAACACCTGACGAAACAACTATACACCACATCTGAGATTCACAAACTAAGATGAATCTAATATTCATATTACATCTTTTCGTTTGACGTAATGTGACGGTTTGTTTCAGACTGTTTTATGAGTTGGTACGACTTCGTGTCTCTCGAGGTGTCTCAATCCGCTCCTATATAAATGACCGTGCGGACAGATTCACAAGCCTCATAGGCAATATTGCCAGCTCACTGTGATTCTTAAGATAATTAACAATCGCTCTGACATTAAAAAATAATATTTATGTGTAAGTGACTTTGTTTTGGCAGAAATAACATTTAATAATACGGATCGGAGTACTCAATATCATATAATTCTAATTTCTAATCTAGCCAATTTAATCCATTAAGTACATAAATATATTTTTCTTTTCAAATATTTTTAATAATATACTGCCATAAATAATCCAGAGAAATGATAGAAAACTCCTGAAATTAAAATGTATCTTTATGCGTCCAATAATAGTCCCCTGTGCTCAATTCTCGACTTATTAGATTGATAATTTCTTGAGACTCCAACTAAGAATGAACGTGAAAGGTTTCAACATCTTATTTGCCAATAAAAAAATATAAAACCAATTTTTAAAACAACGATATGAAGCACATGCAATTTTACAATAGTTTTCGTGTCTCTCGCTGTTGAAGATCGTAATTTCTTTCAAATGTCTTATTGTTGTCTCTCTCTATTCCACCTTTCGCATAACTGAAGGTAGCATCCTACACTTGGTCGGATCATATTGCAGGTAACCTACCACTTCCGTTTCGATCCTCAATATTTTAGCTGATGATGAACTTTCCTAATTGACGATGTTGGATTCTGGGTATGTAGCCAAATAAATGTAAAAGTCGTTGGAGACATATTTTAGAGAACTGGCCTTCAACTTTATACTAGATATACAATGACGTCCTTAGACAAAATGCCGCCCCAATTTTTTAAACAATATTGTTTACCATTCTTTCATGACTCCAATATCTAAGAAATGTGTATATAATATGGATACATTACTAACAAAATATTATATACCTACCACCAAAACATACGGAATTAAATTTAGATACGAGTATATAAAGCGAATATATATAATATAAGTTAGAGACACTTACCCAAATTACAATAGTCTGATATTCTATTCGGTTGATATTTCTGACACGTTGGTTTGTACCATTTAGCAATAGGTACACAGATTTATCGTTTTCACACCATTTTTATATGCTATTATTATACAACATGTAATCAAAATAATTATATACAATCGTGAACATTTCTCTCGCGTATGCAATATTGTAATAATAATTATTATTAGAATGAATTTTAGGTTAAAGTCACAAACTCATAAATATTTCACTACAATATTTTAGGTGCATATTTTAAAATCATTTTCATACGTTATCGTGGTATAAATAGGGCATAGGCCATTGATTGTTTTCTTATTTTTAACAGCAAGTACATACATTTGGTACGTTATTGATTTATTTCGAAGAACTTCTCGTCCTCGAAAAAGTCCTCAACATTTTTTTGTTTTCATTGAAATGTGTTGACTTCAAGGCGATGTATTTACCTACTAGAGGCACCTAGCGGAAAAATACGAAGTTTGCAATTTGAGACATTTTTTTTGATAATTTACAATTTAAACTGTATTAATGTATCTGAAAACATTACATTCAACTAACTTTGCATAGAATAATATTTATATTTTAAAAACACTGATGTGAATTCACACACGTACATACTTACTGTCACTCTATACCTTTGTTTTCCTCTTTGAGGAAAAAAATCGACGCCGGCCGTCTGGGAAAAACAATAGATGACGCCAAAAGAGTGAGACACAAGGTAACAGAAGCGTGGAAAAGCATCCGAGGAGAATTCATATTTGCAAGGCTTTCATAGTAAATATTTTTGAATTTTTATTTATTTTGTTTGATCACGATTCTTTTCATTTGCTTACCATAATATTACATATTAGACACCAATACATGTTTACATCGGTAGGTAATTGAAATATAATATAATACACAATAGAGATATCACTTACTTGGTGGTTTACCAAACTTTTCTTGCGATGGAACACTTCGCAAATCTTGAAATTTTAATTGAACACCTTATTTATTTTATAAGTATAACATACACAATCAATATTTTTTTTTGAATGGGATAAAACAATAATTATGTCTTTAGTAATTATTTTTTTAAATGTAGGTACCTAATGCGTCAATTACATTGAGCTACTTTACGAGCTGCTTGTTGGCGAATTTACAATCTGTCTGTAAAGTCGCCCAGTGTCATCATCGAACAAGCAGATTGTAAACAATCTACCGAGAAAAGTTGAAAGCCGGTCAACTTAACACGCTACGCGCCGGCGTGTGGGCCTACTGCGTCTGCGCAGTAGAGCGTAGTAGCGACCTCCCGGTAAAAAACGAACCACGTTCTGTCAAAATAGTCGCTAGCTTGTTGGCTTCTCAGCGAATGGAAAGTTTGTGTGTCATCGTCACAATCGCAGTAGCTGAATCGCCCGCTTTTAAATTCGCCAACAAACAGCTCGTAAAGTAGTTCAATGTAGTAATTGACGCTTAACACCTAAACATATACTTAAGTGGTTGAAGTTTTCACTTACAGACAGAGACTTCGATTATTTTGGGTCCTTAAATTATAATTTTTCTTGATATCAAGTACAATAATAATATAATGAAAATTCCTATAATTATTATCTCGTGTGGCGTCGAGCCTGTTCCTAGACTTGCACAGCAGAATAAGAAAATCCTGCTTCACATAAATATATTGTAGTAAACGGAAGTAAAATAATAATAGCTTGTTTTGGCACACTGTGGTACTCTTCTGATTCTCGGAATACCTATTCACGTTCCGCGGAACACCACTAGGGTAACCAAGGTAATAACTTAATAATCCCGTTGCTATACATTTCACTCACAGTGGGTGAAATGAAATATAGACGTTGATCTGGTATTTATTGGAAAAAATTAATAATTGCAAAAAAATCCAGTAGGCATTGAAACCCATGAATTATCACAAACAATAATATAAAATAAAACTCTTTCAAATTTAGTTATGTTTATTTTTTGTCGTTTAGTGTCATTCAGGTACCACTTTATGATGCCATTTGTCCAGCGGTTGTCCACTCGCTGAACAACATAACCGACTACCATTTCATCTGATTATTGACCCCAATCGCATCACTTGTCATAGTCTTGTCTGTTTCCCTAATCCATTGGCTTATTTTGTGGTCTTTCCGCGTTATGTCTAAATACCTACGTAGCGGTACTCGTATTTTTTGGGTTTCTCTTATATTAAGGTCAAAATGGAGATTTTATGGTATTTTCAAAGTATTAGCCTGAACATTCCTTAAACGTTGTAGATAATCTAATTATATAATTTTGAAGCCTTATTATCCTTTATATTTATTTTATACATTTTTGATGACTGGATAAAGTATTTTATTACATAAACTAGTATTCTTTAAAACCTATCGGTCTAATGTTTTAGAATATAGTCATATTTCAGTACATCCATGTCCAGTGGTGTTAAGATTTTTTAGAATCATTAATTTTTAAACGCATTTACAAAACCATTAGTAAAATTAATGTCAACATTATATAGTGAAATATTTACGATAAAAAATTATATTTCATAATCTCTGTGATCCCAAATTTGACAAGAATTAGGCATTTTATTATTCAAAAAATGGGCACGATTAACACATTTGAAGATAATTCTAAAGATACTGATTATAAGCTATGTCTTTGGCCATGTAAATGTGATAACACATACTACGAATAATGATCGTTTTATAATAATTATTGACCTAAGAATAAGGTAGTATTTTTTTGAAATACTCCATTTCTATAGGCATTTCCCAGTGGTTAAGCTACAACATACGACCCTAGCCATAAGTTGAGAAACTAAAACTG
This sequence comes from Rhyacophila brunnea, assembly GCF_057557595.1. Classification (NCBI taxonomy): domain Eukaryota; kingdom Metazoa; phylum Arthropoda; class Insecta; order Trichoptera; family Rhyacophilidae; genus Rhyacophila; species Rhyacophila brunnea. The sequence continues at coordinate 40,478,466 of NW_028232752.1, forward strand.
AGGTATGGAGTAAGATCATGTTAACGCGCGTGTTTGAACATGTACCTAACCGAAAAAAACGATTTTTTTCGGTTAGGTGCATGTTCAAACCATTTTTATAACTTGTATGCTTATAATATACTTAATATACAAACTATTATTTTGTATTGTTCGAGTATTGTGCAGTTTCTTATTTTAAAACTGTTACTATGTTATGATGTACATATTATTAAAAACAGAAAAAATAATAATAACTGGCTTGGTATCCTAAGAAGAATCATAGAGATGACCAATCAAAGGATCTCTTGTATGTTTGCAGGTGCTGATCAACTGATCAATATTGTTTCAGTTTAGAAACGGATGTATTAGAGACGCTATCCTGCACGATGTTGTGTACCTACCAAAGCTTTGCACAGAACTCATTTAAATTTGGTAGACAGTCAAAAAGTTTACTCCATTACCTGCGAACATGGATTCGTCATCAGCTTTGTGCACATTAGTAGCGTCATCAAAAGTCTCATTTCGGCTCCAAAATGTGGAGAACACTAAAAACAAATACGACATATTTACGTTTTATTATGAGAGGCTCCGTTTAACTCCATCTGTTCCTGACATAAACAAACTGAAGCTATTTTTTTTAATTTATTGAAAATTATGTAGGTACCTAGGTATTTTGTTGGTTTTTATTATGGTCAAATATATACAATATTGTAACATTTTTTATACATACATCAAGACGTTTACACTTCGTATAGGTGAGTCACATATTCGGCTAGGTAACATCCACTCGAATGCAGAACTATCAAGTCACAATACATATTTTTCAGGATAGTTCTCTGAACCAGTATTTTTTATAGATAAATGTAAGTATATGTACAATGTTGTAAATAATGTAAATTTGAAAAATATGATGTATTGATTTTGACTGTTGCAAACAGCTCTCGCGTAAACTATTTAAATTGGAGAATAATTCTTTATTCAAGTGACCGATATAATATACAATCAACCAATCAAAATTACGTATCAAGGCAGATGTCCCGATCCTGATTGACCCTCAGATTCGAGATTGTAGACAGCAGAGAACACTTCTCAAAGACTGATCGTTATTCAAATGAGACGGACTGGGCAGCATTCAACTAAATGCGAAATGCTTGTGAGTTAACCAAAACCAAATGCCGTATATTCAACGCTTACATTTAGATGGATAGAGTTTCGAGAACAGCTGCGTTCAGTGGATACTGGGTATAGGTAAATCATTCTACAGTGGCACCATAGGCGATTCGCGCGTGTATTGAATTGCTTGCGACAATGCCTGTTTCAATGCTAGCAAACAATACCACTACAACTGCAAGCCGCATTTGCCGTACCCATGGTGCCACTGTAAAACGATTTACCTATATCTTGGGTGATATGGCTTTGTCAGAAACCAAGAGAGGAGGGGGGAGGACGGACGATGCAGCGCATCATCATAATTATCTAAGATAAAAAAAAGTTGGACCTGAAGGAAGCGACGTATGGTACATGTTGTTAGGTAGGTACTACAAGATGACGGCTAGATATGAAAAGACACAAGAAGACATGAAAGTAACTGTGATTACTAGAGGTGTCACGTGGTGTCTATATTGTATTAACTTACTATGTATATTAATTTAAGGAGTAGGCATGAGAAAGGACAATAAAGATTCAAGCGTGGACCAAGGGGTTATCCTAAATAGCTAAAAAGCAATCCGCGTAAAAACTCAGTTAAGATAATATTATCTCCCGTCTTGGTAGTATTTTCCTCTTCCATTCATGTTGAATATGGATGATTAAAATATAAACACCGTTCCATCCCACAGTCAAATACTGACAAGTTAATTCATGTTTAAGAAAACAAAACATTGTGGACATAACAAATCTAAATTTTCAAGCCGTTCACAAAACGAGATTTATATTAGGTATAATAAATGTTACCCTCACAAGAGAGATGAAGAAAATATACATATATATAATAATAAAAAAACCTGAGTACAATTTTATACACTTACAGAAAATTTGAAATGAAAAAAAAAACAATTTTATACAGAAAATAAAATTTCGAATACAAAATAGATAGCGCGTCACTGAAAATGTCTACGTCTTTGGAGAGCGCATTGACTAATCTTGCTACTCTCGCTAATGGTACCTATAGGCTTGACACGAGGAAACGATTCCGATCTTGAATAAAACATGGCTGCAACCACTTAGGTAATAATTGATAGGCGCATGTAAATTCGAATTCTTTAAGTCACCAGGATAGGAAACCATCCCTCGCGATAATAGGCAAAAATGTTTCAAAAGCAGAAGTGAACTACGAGATTCAAGAAAGTGAAAAGTAAGCATGCCTTGTAGAAAGGCATTCGGAAAATAATCATTTGACGAATTATCGAAAGAAAATAGTTAATTATCTTTAAATAAAGACATCGAAGAAATTTCTTCTTGACGTGTTTTAGAAGTTCGAGAAGTGTATTATAGTAAACGTCATAAGGACACCAGATAATCACGCCATATTCAAGAATGCTACGCACTAACGAGACGTGGAGTATTCGTATGACATTTGGATTCTTGAATGGTTTGGCTCGTCGCATGATGAATTCTAGAAGCTTAATCGCATGTTTGATACTATTTGATTAGTTTGTCTATCATTATTAATATTAATGGTGAACGAAGGTCTCATCAACGTTTCTCCAGTTCGTCTCTTGATCATAGACGAAAGAGTTGACGCTCTAAAATTTCATCATGAAAAAGAAATTTTTTAATATTGTTATTTTGTTTATATGTTAAAATTCACTATTTTATTTTGTACTCAATATTGCAAATAAAAAGTTGGTACAACATGGACATAATTGGTTAAAAGCTATGAGAGTCGCCAGCCATTAGCGTTTGCAACGAAACTTCCGGGCGTCGGTATTTCGTTTGGGCGCCGCGATGCTTACAAGTGTTCGTGAATTTCACATCTCGGGAGGCTTTTTTGCAATTGAAAACGACTAAGTTTTAACGACAAACTCCAGACAGATGTGTTCAGATGACATGCTGCATACACATATTATATTCGTTGGTAAATATGGTATACAAAAGACAAAAAAACTGAAAATAAAAAAACGGAAGCCATTATTTAACAAGGATGTCTGCTATGAATTTTTATTTTGGTTTTAAGTAACATTTTCAATCAGATGACGTTGCTCCTATGCTAAAAAAACATTTCTAGTAAAAAAAAATTAAAACAAAACTAGGTTAGTGTTTACAAAAAATAATACATATAATAATAATATAATACAAACTATTGTTTTATTAGTACGTACGTTTGTGTTTGATGATATTTCTGTTAGTAAACAATCTTATAGGTAAATAGATGTTCATCGGCGAGTCGAGATTTATATGTTGATTTTATTAAATTCATATTTTAAAACCGTATAAATGATTTTATATTATATGCCGCTTTCTTAAGAATGGAAACTTTTTCTGTCCACTGTATTGCAGAAGTCCTCATCTGATATTAAGGATTTTAGCATAATTTTATTCTGAAGGTCCAAAAATTCTAACTCCAGATTTTCTGCCTGCAGTGCGTTTAAAATTCTTAGAGGAAATATCTAATCTCGTAATTCGTGTGTCGTCACGTAGTATCCGATGATGAGCTGTTTGGATGGTGATGGAGACAAAAGAAAGCGAACGAATTATTGCGGAATAGATTGCGGTTCCGATCCGATTCGATCGGCGCGTCAATTGCAATCACAATGCAAACGAGGGAAGAGAAGTAAAAAATGAGAAGTCAGAGTTAAAATTACTGTCTCTTTCCCCCCTCCACGTTGGGTGCTCTAAGACAGTGGTCGGAAAACCGCTGCTCGCGAGCCACATGTGGCTCTTTGGCCCCTTGGGTGTCGCTCTGCCACAAATTACCACGTACGCGCTAAAACAGTCAAAATGTCTTCGAATATACCAACCAGCAAGTCGAAGATCTTAATTGGTTTCAGCTTTATCAATACCAGTTAACAAGTTTTGTGACATAAATGATACAGCACAAGTTTCACGTTTTTTACGATTTATTTCATCTACAGGTCCTAAAGAACAACTTGTAGGATTATTGCCACTCAAATGTCAAACACGTGGAGAGGATATTGCAAAATGCTGTAATTGAGTGTATGGAAAACATCACATTCTACTCGATAAAATTGTGTCAATTTCAACAGACGTCGCGTTAAGTATGACCGGCGTAAGAAAAAAGGTTGTTGCTATTTTGAAAGAAAAAAAATCACGAGATACTTGCTTACCATTGCACCATTCATCAAGAAGAGCTTTGTGCGCAGACATTTGCAAAGTTATGGAATTGGTGATTAAGATTATCAACTCTATTATAGATAAAGCTTATGGATAAAGAATTATGGAGCTCGAAATTTGAACGTCTCTGTGCTGATATGGACATATGGGAGAAAAACAAATGTGATCATGTTTCACAGCACAAGTTTACTTGTATATTTTGAAAGACGTGCAGAAGGAAGACATGATGGTTTTTAATACCTGGAATAGTATTCCTGACCCATATGATCAGTTGAAAAAATAGCGTTTGCTGTTATTTCCCTTTCCGGTTCTATATATCCATGCGAACAATCTTTTTCAAGCATGAACCTTATCAAAAGTAAATTAAGAAGTCATCTTATTGGTAAGAACCTGGAATCGTGCCTAAAATTAAAAACAACAACATACAAACCTGACTTAGGTACCCAAAGTTTTCAAGGAGATGCAAGGACATTGTCCACATTAAGTACCTATTTGTCAGTCATTGTTATGATTTAATTTTATGGATACCTTACTTACAATTAAATTTTTATCAATAATTAAGATCATTATTAAGAATGATATCACGTTAACAGTGTACCTACCTATATAGTAAGATTAAGAAATTTGGCTCTCAAAAGAAATCTCAATCGTTGTACTGCTGATATTTGGCTCTGTTGAATAATGAGTTTGCCGGCTACTGCTCTAGAACCACATAAACTTGTCGACTTATACAGACAAATGAGTTCGAATTATATATTTATTAAATAAGTAGGTATTTATGAAACTCGTCAAAATAAAAATGAATTTTTTAAAAAAAATCTGTAGCGGTCGAATAGTGGCGGGCGCACACAAATCGGTCTGGGGCACAGGGTTGGCAATCCCTGTAATCTAGAAAATCTTTTTCACGGTTTTTTTATCTTTGGTAACAATATTTTTCTTTTTAGTGTTTTTAGATACCTACGGTTTTATTATTCGAAAGACCAAATGAATTAAATTGCATCTTTCGTTTTCTGTCAGTAGACGCATCTAGTAGGTATCATTACACCCTTAATAATTAATCCAATGCATGCGAGTAGGTATATTATTGGATTCGATATTTCATTTTTCCTCTCGAGAATTCTCGATAAATAATGAGAAAATATCTCTCGATAAATTTATGAACAATGAGAATTATTTACTGAATATTGTAGTAATTAGAAAAAATATTCAAATTATTATTATTATAATGTCTCATTTTATCGGCAGATGGCGTTAATATTCAATTTGTTTCGTGTTATTGGCCTCTATCTTTGAACATGCAAATTATTTAACCAACAAAGTAAATATCTAGGCGTGTTTAACGTTTTTATACAATTTTCAAAGATGGCAGTATATGTAATCAGATACACATTGTTAATATCTTAGAAGATATGCCGATAGAGGCTACGATTATCGTATTCAGGACAAATAAACAATCTATATTTTTTATTTTCTTTATTCAAATAATAATCATATTAGATTACATTATTATTATGTATTGCAATATCATTGATAGCAAATAATTATACTATTATTTAATTAAAATTAATGGGTCGACACAGATTGAGATGGCAGAAGAGACCTTGTCGTCATTCTGTTCATGCGATCTGTCGATCTTTGGATTCGTCGGGAGTTCTGTAAAGGCAGCCTGCCTCTTGATGTTTGTCGACAATATGGCAAGCGGCCTGATGGTATCACGATGATTCCATGGAGGGAAAGGTAATGACAATGTATGATTTGGGATGCCACTGTGGTGTATACACTCGCGGCGACTCACCTGAATATGTCTGTTCAATCGTCAGGTTCGGCAGCTGCTCTTTTAGCCTACTCGAGTCTAAAAAAGCCAAATTATCAGATTATTCTTCTCTGAAAATCTTTCACTAAATTATATCGTCTGTCCCCTGGGTTTTGTGACATTTGGACCATGGGGATCCTCTGCTTTGAACAGTTGCTAAGATCGGGCGTCGAGTGCCTTTGAACTGAGTACCTGAGTACAGCGAATAACCATAGAAATAATTATAGTACCTACCTAATGCAATCGCTGTTTTAGGTACTCTTGAGGTATTCAGGGGACTGAAGGAAATATTTAATATAGGTACTACGGAAACCTAGGATACCAATAGTTTTATAAAAAAACTTTTATTGGTTAAAATGTATCCTAGGCACTTTATATCATTTAATTTTACTCCTTTTCTCAGTTATTTTGTTTTACTCTTTTATTATTGTTTACCTATTTAATAATTCTCAGTGTAATTCTTTATGTAATATGAATATTATGTAAGTAACTGTTTGTTTGGAATGAAATAATATAATTTAATTAATGTCGTTAATACAAACTCACATATCGCATTATATGTCCTTCCTATGGCCTACAAAGTGTTATTGACATCTCTTTATTATTTTAACCCATCTGCCATTTTCCTAGAAATTATTTTATTAGGTCAATAAACTGATTTCTAACAATGTACCCACCTAGGTTATTCATGTTTTTCGCACAATACCTATTATGATCATGTCTTTATTTCTAATTTATTACCATGGGGTCGAGATCATGGTCAGAGAAATTAGAGCTTTTGTTTAATCGTTATTTTTGTTTGTTGCTTTTGTTTTGAAAATAATTATGGTATTCTACTATTATTTATGTTTACACTGGACTTATCTATATTTCCTGAGTAATTTCCATCTGTGGCTTTTCCTAGTGGAAAAGATCTTTTAAAATGTATATGGGTATGATGCCTAAGTTTATTTATTTACCACCAATTCTTTTTTCTGTATTTTATGGTGATTGTACACGTTTTAATTATTGTACATAATCTTATATAAAAATATGCAGGGCATCCTTGAAGACATGTTGAGATGTTGATGACGACAGCCTGTGTACCTTTTTATTAGGCTGTCTTTTTATGTAGTCATATATTTGGATAAGGGATAATAAAGGGTTGAAATAAAATTATAAGTTTCATTGTAAAATTTCATTTGTATTTCATTTGCCAAATATATTGTAATATTATAATTCAACAAAATCAATATTGGTGTTCAAGGTTTTTTTATTTAATTGAGACTTACTACCCTTTCATAAAATTCGCCTCCTGATTCGCCTCTGTAACATTACATTACTCAAAAATGGCTGACTTTATTCTAAGGTCAAGCATACTTTAACGTCTCCCTAAAAGAGGCTCAATATGAGCTAAATTCTTTCTTTCTTCACATACTAAAACCTATAAAATAATATAATAAATAGTGATATATCACCTTTATTGAATATCTCTGTGAATAATTACTCATCCACTGTCAAGACAAAGAGGCTTTTATTCAACAGTGGACTGAAAATGGCTTATTGTAAGGGTACATCTAGTACACATATTAGATATTTGGAAATTCCGTTATATTTTTTTTACACATGTTTGTTTTCAAAACCAATTTGATCACATTTTGATGTTTGGTGCCAAGACTCCAAATGACATTGTTATAGGTTTTAGAGATTAGAAAAAAATATCTGTTTCAATAAAAGCTCAAAGCTACAAAAATCCGAATGAAATGTGAGTTTAAACATATTTACAGATCAATCAATATTTAGTTATTTTTAAATAGTAATCGGTAGAATATAACCAATAAATTATTTAACACTTAAAATTCTCAAGTTCATTCAATTATTATTACTATTTGCAGGTAGAGTACAAAAATAGTTTTTCTTAGTACTTATTGCAAAGATTAAAACAAAAGTAATCAAAGTGGTTTTTTTTTTATCTAATTTCAACATTTTTTGTAGTTTGTAATGCATCAAAACTATGATTTTGTCAAATGTAAATACATTATACTAAAATTTGCCTCCATATATCGAATATAAAGGCCTCATCATGTGAATGTGCGAAAATAATACTCGATTACATTAAAATTAACATTATTGGCCCATCGTTGCTATGTGCGCGACCGCGTTTTCTAATATAACAGACTTTCAATTACAAACTAAATTTCATTATGGTCATTACAATTTATCATCAATTGCTTATATAAACAAGATTTTAATTCAAGCATTTCAAACTCCACTTTTAATTGAAGACAACATTTTGATCAATAAATTAAAATAATGACTTTTCTACAGATTAGTTGTTGAATGTCGTAGACCACCTAGCAAGATATTATATTATTAAACATTTACAGGAACATTTTCACATTAAAGATTCTATTATAAAATTCATCACAATTTTGATAAATCCAAAAAGAAACATGAATATTCCATATTATCATAAATGGTTTAAATGTCGGTGGTGTTACATATTATTATTTTGAGGCTGTTATTTCTGCCCAAATCATGGATATTATAATTTTTCAAAAATACTCAATCATAACAATATTCAAAGTAACAATCTACGCTTATTGTACGCATATAAGCGTATTTGTTTAATAGTTAATAATTACTAACGCTATTATTTATTATTACCATAAATAAAACAGCTTCGCATGAAAATCAATATCCATTGCAGACTTTCAGTAATACCTGACACGCATCGCGTAGTATACTAAAAAGAAAGTATTACAAATCTTAAATCTATACAAAAGACGAGTTGAATACATCGAAGTGAAGTCACACATGATCTGTCGTTGGCTATCACACCTCCTCCTAATATCATATGGAGTAATTGAATTAGTAGACGTATATTTGCTTCAGCTGAGGTTTTAGCTCGGGGGGTATCGTATATACTTCTTGTTCGGGTTTCCTCTTCACCAATCGCCTCCAGCGCCCTCCGATGTTCTTGCGGAGGTTTCGGAAACTCGCCCTCTCATTGCCGATCGGTTGCATGAGTGTATCCTGTGGACAAGCAAAGAAACAAATTATTAGCTACTGTCGTTGTAAAGCTTATAATTAATAATGCTAATATTATTGTAATAAGTAATAACAAACAAATAAAATGATTTTTGTATTTTTTTTTTTAATATTAGTGTCGATCATTGATGATAGATGTCAGTGACTTATAAAAGCTTTTTTTTTTTAATAAATGAGGATAGTATTAAAATATTTAATAGATTGTGTGTTTGTTGCATTGCTTTATTTTGCCAAAGTGCAAGAGTTAACGATGGATTGGTAAATAACCGGTACTATAATTATTATAATGCATTAGGTATATTATTATGCGTCTGTGTAATAAAACACGCACCGAGTAACATCGGGTTCAATGTCCCTTCAAAAGTGCATCTTCCCCTTCTGAACGTACAAAGTACATTAACGCTTTCTCTAACCCCTGTAGGTAGGTATATAACAACTAACACAGTGTTTGAACTGGAAATTCAACAGCGGGGATACATAACAAACAGTGCGCCATTAAAAACCCGCATATATTATATAGCTACCAGATTTTGATTGGCGGTAAGTGACCGATTTCGGAAACTTTCTCGCCTTTCTACAAGGCCTAATTGATTAAAAACAAAAATGGCATTATGAAACAGACAAAAAATGGAATATTAATCAATTTAAAGTCGTAACAATTGCTGATTTCTATTCTATGTTGCCTATGTTGGGTATAGTTTGAATAAAAGCTGATTATTTAACGTCATTACTTCGTTATTAAATTTGCGTAGTGATAATGTCATAAAAAAACCGTAATTCGGCTCCTATTTTCGACACGAGATTTGGGACACAAGTTACTTGCCTACTTTCCAATTCATTGAGCATGCTTGCCAAATAATATAAACAGTCTGTCGTGCATACTCAAATAAAATTCTCGTCCAAAGTCTGCCACGGGTCGTGACAATTCAATGGAAATCATCATACAGTTTACTAATCACGAAAACATTATCTATACTTACTTACTTCACTTTATGTAACGTGACATTTTTAAAGTACGATTAGAAACAAGTATAGGCAAATACGAGGGAAATCGTATTCATTTGATTGTCTTGGAAGGTAAAATAACGTCATTATACAGCAATATATCAAGGCTGTATTGTATTAGCTTGGTTTAATGTGAAAATATGCATAGTAAAAGCATTTCAAGAGTATGAAATTAAAATTATAATCAGTAATAAAAAGCGTTTTTCAAAACATACTAAAACAGGTTTACCTATTTTAGATTTTGCTGAAAACCATTGATTTTTAAAGTAAGTTATGTATTATCTAAATATAAACAATTCATGAATGGAAATCGTTTGTTTTATACAGGAAGTAGGTAGGTATATTAAAATATCGATTCGATCCACGGGTCATATCATAATATGCAATTTTAATGATATTCTACTTCGAGTCAATGCGCAATCGATATCAAATATACGTTCAAGGATAGGTACACGATAATTAATCAGAAATTATTTTATCGATATTTTTGCATTTCAAAATATTCGATGGCCAAGCATCGAACAACGAAAGATATTGCCTACCACTGCTTACAAAATGATGAAGTACCTACCTTTATAAAATGTCAAATACCTACTACATATTGCAATTAAAGATACTTAAATAACCATTTTTGGATTGGTTGCATTTAATTATCTGCGGTATGAAAGCGTTAGATTATTATTTTTACACTAAATGCACATTTTGGCTTATAATTAGTTGTACCTACCTAATGATGAGAATCGTATTTCATCGTTAGGCGTAGGTAGTTTGTAGGTAGGTATATATGTGCAAGTAACACAATACTGACAGGACAAACATGCCATAAACTATAAAGAATGAAATTAATGTGTGCACTCAATAGATATTTGTTTTTGCACAATGCATTCATGTTTTTCAATCGTTAGCAGAGTAATAATGCAACCGAGGTTTTGACCCCATAACAATTAGACAATTCAAAGACAAAGTTAATTAGTTGCTTGCTTATACAAAAGAATAAAGATTAAATAAAAAACTTTATAGAACCGATGTAATGCATAGTATAGAAATGTTTTGGTGTACCTAGGTATATAAAAATAGACGTTTTACATAAAAAAGTTGCCAACAAAGTTTTACTTACACATTATAATATTACTATGTAGGTATCTACATTGTTATTGGGTAAAATCAAAAATAATGATGCGACTTTTGACATACCTGATCATTGGTGTACACATAGGGTGGCGGCAGTGGGGGCGGAAATTGCCAAAGGGGAGGCTGACGGAAGGCCACTGGTTCTGCGGGCTGGACTGGAGCTGCTTGGAGGATCACGTCGGCCGGGTGGACAGTGTTGGAGTGCTCCTCTCGCTTGCGAAGTTTGCTGCGGACAATGCGAATCGCCATCATAGTACCGTTGCTTCCAACCATCTTTGTTAGTCTTATGATACAAAAAATCGACGAAAGTCTCTAAGGTCCTGCCTTAGATTTTAAAACACTGGTCAATTTTGGTATATCTTTGAGTCGATATCCGAGTTGCGTATCGTTCAACGAACACTCTCGATATGTCCCAAAAATGCAACGGTATTTTTCACAGCAGTTTGCCACTGAATAATAAAATAACGTTCTAAATTTAAAAACTATCACAATTTTATTTTTGTATACAATACGTATATTGCACTATCACTTGGTATCGCGGTATATGAGAACTGTTTATACGCGAATCGGAGTATTAACTCCGGTATTAACTTTGACTAGAATATGAAATAGTATGGGGAGGCAGGTGCCTAGCAAAGCTCGAGCTCGTGCCAAACTACCTCGACTGCGTACTCCATGCGAATGAGTTGGAGAGGCAAGGCTGCAACGGATTTTATAGCCTCGCGGGGGGGTAAACGTCACGAGACGCGGGGAAGGTGGGGGGAAAAGTCGGCGTGTTTTCAGCTCGGCGGAAAACCCCTCCCTCCTCCGCCCCTTCGTCTTTCCGTAACGGTCTAATGACAGACGCTATAATATACGTAGAAATGATGTTGGAACGTCATCGGACAAACTGAAGAGATACGTCCTACCATATTATTTATTTCGGTTTACGTAACGCACCGAGACACCGGCGTAGTGAGGAGCGCTGGTTTACGGTTCATTGGGAAACCCTAACGAGTGATTTAGTTTCTGTACAATATTCGAATATAATTGAGCAGAGCAGCTGAATCAAAAGAAGAAGCAGCTGTGATGATTTTGAAGTAGTTCGAGAATATTAAGAATCAGTATACGAGTATCTTCATAGGTTTACGTCATAGAGTTCCTGCAATATATCACCACCCAAATAATATTCTAGCAGGTAGAAAAGACTAAAGCGAATTGATAAAAACAAGATAATGCCGACTGTCATCGACAGTCATTCTCAATTTTATTACTGATGACCATTTTCCATTAAAAATGCGTTCTTTCCTAACATCAAGTTACAAATGGGACGGAGATCTTGCTACAATTTCATACCTACTTATATATAAAAATAATTATTCGGGATTTGAATTACGATATAAACCATCGATAAATGACAGAGATTGTAAAAAACAATTATGCAAATGAGTAGGCCGTTCCGAATAAGACTACTCATTTTGGCGCCAATATGTTGATCACGACTTGTAATTGAAGGCGGTTGTGGTCGGGGTCATCGCGAATACACTGAAAATGTTTCCACAGGTGCCTGGGACGCAAAAAAGTATCAATATTTTATTTATCTGAATTACTCTTGACAACGATTGAGATCTTTCTACGTCTCGCTGAACTGGTTAGATTTCGACGAATCTCCAAAAATGACGCGGGAATGGGCGAAAATAAATTTTTGTCGCGGCCAAAAAAATCATCGACAAACGTGACGTGGTATTCTTTTTTTAAGTTTCTCTTTCAATTGGCGTATATTACACGTTTTTTCACAAACTTTCGTCTGCTAAATTATCAGTTTGCGTAGTTATGCTTTTTGCACTATTTCGCGATTCTGCCAAATTACTTTATGTGGTAGGTATGTACAAAATCCACTATATTGCTGCAAGACAGTCGCATTACGTAAATAAATGACTTTACGTATGTATCTAATTCGCAATAAATCAGAGATAGGTATCATCCGAATCCCACGCGAATCTGTCAAGGTAAAGATAATATCAAATTATATTTTGACACGTTAATTTTAAATACCTTTTAATTCTTACACCGATGCAAAACTAAATATAAAAAAGCTAACTGATCCTAATGGTCCATAAAAATATGTGTATTTAACTTGCACTTAGGGGTGAATATGATAATTTAACTTTTTATACAATATGCGAATATGGTATTTGACTTTGGCAAAAAGCAGCCATATAGATAATTCGATTGGGATTACCCTATTTCGCCATACTATACTGATTATGCCTCTATCATTTTAAATTACCTAGCTAGACCTAAGATAATGATATATGATCTAAAGAGCCTTATACACAATTTGTGTTGTCGTATGTTAGTAAACGATTGATAAATTATTACAAAAATCATTGTAGGTATCTCAGATTCCTATTTGTTGTGTGGGTTAGTTACTTTTTGCATAAGCGGGTTCAACATAGATGTTAAGTGTACACTTAAGTTAGTCTGTACTCTGAATCATAGCTTACTTAAATACATACTTAGTTAGCTGAATCACACATATAACCTACAATATTCTATTGGTAAGAGTCATACATTAAGTCAATAAGGCGAAAGAGTATGATTGTATGAAAAAATAAACAATGTAGGCAAGAGCGCGATAAAAAGAATTTCCGAGATATCATTATCAGTTGGCAAATTTAACGAGAAAAGAGAAACAACACTGCGAATTTAATTAAAAAACAAATAAATATTTTCTACATTTCCCTTTTATTCTCTGTGAGATATTGACAAAGCCAACGACGCACGAAGTTTCATGGAAACTAAAATATTATATTCAACATTACGAAAACAAAAATATTTTTTGAATAGACAAACATTGCGTATGTAATAGGTGTTATTTGTTAAGTATATTAAAGATAATGTGTTTGCCCCCCGCATCGTAGGGTAATATGTCAAAAACATTATGCAGTCAGCAAAGAAAATTCTAAACAAATATTGACTACAGAAATTCCCAATTATATTTGATAATGCCTATAAGTAGAATTCAATAATAATCTTCTTCCCTAAGAAACGTATCACCGATGACGTCACCGACATCATAAATACTGTTCTGAATAGATTATCACCGCAATTATTATCAATAATTGAAACATTGCATTTAGTACATACCTAATTATTTGTTATTTAGGTATCTATGGAAATTTTGGTTACATTATAATATTTAGTGTGAAATGAAAGTACTGATATTTATGGATCACAATAAGCAAGAAGATTGTTCCAATTTAAAAATAATTATTAAGAAAATTCTCAATCCGTTTTACAAGAAAAATATATTTTTAGTGTACTTATTTATACTTGGGTACCTACTTATATAAGATAATATAATATATGTATCTTTTAAATTTGTCGAATAAGATAGGTAGGTAGAAGAGTTTTTTTCGCAAGGTAGTTGATTGCTATTAATTTTGGTTCTCACATTGTGAGAGTATATCGAGAAAATTAAAACAAAGATAATTATAAAAATAATTAGAAAATATAGCTCCATTATATAACTGCCAAATCCATTAATATCTATATTGTACAGGATTTAAACAATACTATTTTTAATATGTTCAATACATTCGACGATTTCTCGTAGTTAAATGATACGTTATCAAATTTAAACCACATTTAAAAATCGATAAACCTCACCTTGTGAGTAAAACATGTGTTGTAAAATTGTTGAAGTTATACTTCTTTTGGTGCGTTTGGGAAAACAGATCACAGTGTATTTTTGGCGTGTGACGAAGCTGCGCGCGCCGATGTAACACATAATTTATTATTATGATTATATTCATTTCGGTTTCAAGGGTACATGCTCATGCGCATGTGTCATTTACTTAGTCGTTCAATGCAACCAAGTAAAGAGCACGTGTTGTAAACATAACCAATATTTTGTCATAATAAATAATTATATAGGTTTATAAACAAATATCTGGAGATTAACATTCTACACTGTTAATTTATATTCATAAAACTTTATTTATTTTGGAGTGTATATTTATTTTTCATTGTAAAGATTGTGTATCAAGATTTGAGGCTATTTTATGTGAGTAAAATTATATATCAATAAATAAATAAATTTTGTGAATTGAAGTTGAGTTGGTAAATACTTCAAAAAGTACATTAAAATTTGATTTTTTATTAATTCATCATGGGCACTTCTGAATTGATTATAACCGCTGTATGGCAAAGATGAGTTTTGGTCCAATACAATAATTAAATTACAATTATCATGTGCTATTATATGAGACATAGATGAATCGCGTACGTTTTCATCAACCTAATCCACTGTAATATTAATAAACTAAGGTAACGGCTTATTTTGTTTTCTTACGCCAAAGAAGTATAACTTCTAACGTACATATCTATAAGTACACACACCTTTTTTATTTGTGGTTAACATCGAGTGATAAATGCACTTCATAAAGCACTATATAAATTATTTATTAGGTATGTATCTTTTTAAAACCTGTTTATTGAAAACAAATAATACTGATGGTTCGTCTTCAGCATTAATACTACTAGACTGTCCACAAAAAATAATGATTTGAATTACCCCATGTCCACCGGTCATGTAGGTAGGTATATGCCGCAACAAATATTTTCGATATAATATATTATTTTTATAATACATCTTTGATTTAAATACAAAAAATCAAATGAACGTATAAGAAAACGGAATATAGGTAGCATATTATTCATCAATTATTTTTTGTAGTTATAAAATGTTCGCTAATATAACTGGAATCAGCTGGAATACGATGTCGCCAATGGCAAACCTATCGAAGTCGACGAGATAAAAGTTGGATTCAAAACAAAAGATAACGGTTCGGTAAATATTTATATTTCGCAGCCGGGAAAATCCAAAAAATATATATTCACAATCAATCACAATTGTGTTTATTATTATCATACAACGCAAGCTTTCTCTTGCTATCATAACTTAATTCAAACATTCGTGACTCATAATTTCCAGGATTTTTCCTAGATTCACGAAGCGATTCGAGAGCGTGAGATTTCACAGAATTTTGGGAGATTCAATTATTATGCTACTGCTCGTCAATAATATGAAAAAACAGCTGACGCACCTGTTATTAGGCCACGCACCAATGTTTTGACGATTCGCCGTATTTAACATCTGCTTTTATCGTATATAACTCGATTGTTTCATAGACATTGTGGGGAAATTCAACATAATAAAAACTATTTTTTTTTAGAATAATACTTTTAAAAGCTTTCTCATGATATTATAGCTTAAAGCCCAACGAATTTAGATTTCTACGAAACATACAGGAGTAATTCACGTGATTCGTGTAGGTATGTATATCTAACATTTAGCTAATTTTTATAAATTAAAACGGCAGCGCATTATTCATTGAGCCACGAAGCAGTGTTTTGATGATTCGTATGTTCAGCATCTGTTATAACCGTAGGACTATTTCATAGGCAAGCGTAATAGACAGATGAACGGAAATAGCTTGGGTAGGCATGGCTTGCGATAGGTAGCTAAATGCAGGTAAGCTATTTCGAACTAAACGCTGCGGTGTTGCAAAGGTGATTTCAAAACGAGAGCCAAAGGTACGCATAATATGAGATCTGTATGTTGAATATTGTTTTGTTCAAATAAAGATTAACAGTGCACTTAATAATCATACCGGTTTATTATTAAACATTAGGATTAAAGATATCGATTAATAATACGAATTGAACAATATTTATTTTCCTTGATTCATCGATGGAAAAGAAATATTGAAAGTTAGAGAATAGCAGGGTGTCTACCTATATCGATATGTATAAATGAATGTGTACGACTATTCAATCAACTTAACACAGTAGCTAAATTATAATATAATATTTAATCTAGTGATACATGACAGAAAAGAATCATTAATAAAAAAATGTCAAACTATACTGAGGTAACTGAGTATAAAACCAATACCCTCAAATACTGATTAGAGTTCCATTTATTAAAATAGAGAATGTGGATACTTTTTCTGAGCTCTGCTCTCGTCTTTTCTTAGTGGAAGGCGAGAAAGGAAATAATCAAAAACCTTATTTATTTATATATTATTATAAATGCTTTGAGTGTGTGAAGAGTGAAATGTTTCGAATTTATTTAGATTAGTCTTCGATGTTTTTATCCGTCTGTATCTCAACGTAATAAAAATAACGTGTTCGTTTTGAGAAATCTATGGTTTAATTTTTTTTTAAAAATAATATGGGGTTTAAATGGAAGGGTACATCATTGCCCTTCGATGCTCCCTCCTGCATTCTGTGGGAGACTTCTCTAATTCTCTATACAATATTAAATTTACAGTATACACGATTCGTTTACCACTTTCCCGCGAAAACATCGTTCACTATTAATTATTATTGCCGTTTTATCGCACAAGTCCATACTAATAAATCGAATAATTAAAGGATTCTGAGAACGTTAGAATTCTGAACAGTATTATGTTTTTATTAAAAAATATAAGTACCTACTTTTATATTTATTTTTGTGAGATGTGGAACTTATTTTGTTGGATACGTTGTTTATCTTATAACACGTAAATGCTAACGTCTTTACTGTCTGATAAAACTTCGACACCTGCATTCAAAAGATCTATATACCTATTTAAGTTATTTCAAACAATATTTTATTTAAAATACTTTCAGACGTACGAGTAGAAGTTGATTCTAATTGATTTAAGTTTTGTACTATTCCATTTGAATCGTTTTGCGCGACTTGATCAATAGTATTAATTTAGTAGAAGTAGATGATTGACATGCACACATTATTGAATAATTTATTGTTATTCAATATCCCTTAACAAATTTAATCTCAACAAATTAACATAAAAAAATATTTTAAAAATAGTTTTAAAGCGAGTGATAAAGCACCTACTGCAAGTATAAGATGAATGATATTTACATTTAACTATCGAAATATAATTCAAAATAGTTATCTAATTGTTCATAAATATACCGTTACAAAATAAACTATAACATTGATTTGTACGGGATTGGTAGGTATAATAGTTAACAAAATATGAAGTCGAGATTTACTTTGCTCTGAAGTAAATATTTTATGTTACCTGTAATGGTTTTAAAGGGTATAAGAGGCACCGCCATTAAATTTGGCAGGTATGCAGTGTAAAATTTCTAGATATATATAAGTACTATTTATAGTAGGTATTTTCATTTATGAGTGTTATATTACTATGTATTCCATAAATCCTATCACTTTTACCTTTAAATCCATTGTAAGAAAAATACGTAAATTATTGTAAATCAATAGAATAGTGTGAATATATTTCTGCAAAGAATATTTTTTAGAATATTTTTTAACTGTAGTGTCATGTTAAGAAGACTTGTTCATACAAAAATATATATAAAATATGAGCCAAAAAAATGAAAGATAATATGTTAGCGTTTATCTTGGAGGAAAAATACTGTTGGGTATATACTTAGTTAGTTATTGTTGCAATGTCAAAACTTCCGGCAAGTTGAAAATATGCCATTATGTTACTGAGTTGTTTCTTGTTATAAAGAAAACTCACAATTGAAAAGGATGTTTATAAAACAAATAAAAATGTCCATGTAATGGGCAATCGCGCCTGTGTCCCAAACAAACCCATAAAAAGTGATAGCTGAGAGCAACGATTGTGCTACTATCAATTCCTCTATTCAAAATAGTGTACCTATGTCTTAATATTATTTCTGGGAGATATTTTTATGAGTTACAATTATTATGAAATCAACAATAAATACGTGAAATTTACCAAAGGCAATCGCAAATTTTTGACAGCATTTTGACAGCCAAAAAGAGTAAAGCACTGCGTTGCTGCTTTTTAAATATTTGACCACGTTGATTTAAAAAAGTTCAAGAGACTCATAACTGTCTTTTATACATTCAATTCTTGTACATTATGTTATCGAATTAAATACTATTGAAAACCTAATATTGTTACGTTGTCTTGTTAAAAAAATATTGTCGTTTTTTCTTGATGTAGACTAAATACTTCATTCGACTGACAGGAGAATTTATTTTGACTATCTTAGTATAGGTATAGGGTTTAGTGTATGTGTATGACTTAGATATTCCAAATACATGCATAGATCTACCTGGTACAGTGTGAGCAGTAGAAAAAAATCAAGGTGCATCGTTATAAGTTATAATAATACAATAGGTACGAGTATAACAAAATGCTTTGAGATTTAGGGCTGAAAATATTCCATAGCATATCGTATTTTAGGATAACTTTTTGAAATAAGACAGGTTTCTGTGTTTTTTGTTGAATATGTCGTTAGAAGAAATAAACATTTTAGTAAATGACTATTTACTAACTGACATGTGCGTTGACAAAATAAAAAGTTATTTACAACGTACCTACTGTAATTCGACAAAAGATAATTTATGTCGTTTCAAGTCTTTGGTACCTACTCGTTATTTGGTATTACATTCTATTCAGTATTGAATCTCAATTGCCTCCAAACTAATAAATCGCACGATACTTTAACATATAACTTCGGGTAACGATATCGTTGGCATCACAATAATATGGGTTAAGAATCTTGTACTTAACTGTTTATTTTGTTAGATTTTTAATTTGGCATAATCTGAAATATGATAACAAAATAAATAAACATACGTAAAAATGGTACCAGTCTCGTGTCGGTATTTGATGTTTACATAAAAACAAACGTAAAAAATATCTTTATATAACAATATTACCGGAATATGAAAGTTGAGAGCATTTCAACCGTTTCCTGCCATAAATAAAACTAATATCGCCAGTACTGATAATATTTTAAATAATTGTTGTAATGACGTACACAAGTTATTCTTGCAATATTTTTACGTCCTCCGACGATTTCGCGTCAAATAAACAGTGTTATCTATTTTAAATATATTACAATAATATCGATGTATTCGATAAGTTTCAAGGAAACGTTCAATATGTTTGTCGGTTCACTGTGGAAAGTAAATAAATAACTAGCAAGAATATGTACGTCATGGTTTCAGTTAAGACTCTTGTTAAGTCGATACACATTTACATGAAACACGTACCAAAGTATTTACTTAGTATAATGTTAATGTTATTGTACAAAATCGACCATATTATCTACAAAAAGTTCGCTATATTATTCAATGTTATAATTATTACTCACAATACAATAAATACTCTGCAGATAGGTACTATATGTTATTATATAGGATTGTATATAGCTATCTAGCTAGAGGTACTGAACTAAGCTTCGTATGAAAATAGTTTTATGTTGTTGAATATGGTTAGCTGGTATACATGTAAATTGTACGTATTCGAAGTAGCACGGTGAGCTGTCTTACCGGAAAGAGATGGCCGCATAGCAGTGAGATAAAAAAAACACGCGTTGTTCGTGGACAGTAATATTCAAATTGCACTAGTATCAATATAAACATTAATTTTATATTGATTGGTAATAACGCTGTCATTATTATCAGATATTTCAAAGGTACCTACGATTTGATACTTACGAGCACCTATCAGAATTTTATATAAATTATACGATATGATTGTATTTCTAATTTACTTGCCTAATTATTTTCTTCCGACTTTTCCTTGTATTTTAGATATCAATTTGATTTCAATACTCTACGGTCATTTATTTCCGATACAGCATCTCACAGTGAGCTGTGATACGGCCAACTACATACGTAAAAATTTCCGGAAACTGTTGAATATGAGTAAATTTAAGACTGAATTGTTTATAAATATGGTATAACCAAGAAAATCCCTGTATAAGAAATATATTACATTTTACATATATAAATCAGAGGGAAATCAGATTTTCCTCTGATTAGCGATGGGTAAAACATCGAGAGTGTCGACAGGTTCAAATAACTGGGGGTACACATCACGGAAGATGGCGTTCTGCAGAGAGAGGTCGCTATCCGAATGGGAATGGCTGGAGCAACATTCAACTAAGAAAGTATGGGACTCACGATTGTACTCGTTCAAAACCAAATGTCGCTTATTGAACGCTCGATTCTGTCGATGCTGCTTTTCGGTAGCGAATCATGGCACATTACTAAGACTCAGACCGACCGTATACTGAGCTTCGAAAACAGAATATGTTTGCGATGGAGAGTGGGTGTGCGGTGGTCTGACTTTAGGAGTAACAAGGAGATAAGAGAACGCTGAGAGTGAAGAGGCGACGTTGGACATAGCTCGACCACGTATTGCGGATGCCAGAAGAGAACATGAAACTGACTGGTTTGCCTGTTCTTCAAACCAACCAGATTCCGGCGTCTTGGGAGGGTTCTAAATACTATCTATAGAGTGTATATGGCGGATCTACGGGATGCTGGTTTGACCTGGAACGAAACAAGAAAACTAGCGAGTGGTAGGAATTCTTGGAGGCACCACGTCGTGTCCATATGCTCCAACTAAGGGGCGGATATGGCCGAAGAAAAAAAAGAGACGAAAATATACATACATTTCTAGCTGGTTTAGACAATCCTCTTTTACTATTAAGCTATTCTACAATAGCAATCTACACGCTGCAGAGGTACCGTGGGAATATACTTGCGATGTAGCGCTGAACCGAGTAATAATTGGCGCAACTTTTTGCTTACCTTATGGTACGTTTACATTTGACACTAATATTGTCATATTTATGTATGACACCATATTCACTTAAGTGTAAACAGTAAGTATATTTGTATCTGCCACTTATTTTGCGTGTGTCGACTCTCACCTGCCACTTATTCAATCTACTTATATACGCAAATGTAAACACCGCGTATTCGACAAGTTCGAACTTGGAGCGATATATCACCGAAGTTGGACCACCGTCTACTTTTATGTCAAGTACCTGACACATTATTCGTAGTTTGACAGGTACCTAGTGAATTGCATATGTATATTTCTAAAACAACGGACAATCAATTATCATAGGTACACCATGAATGTATGCCCAACGTTTACGTTAATAAATGTACTGTAGCGATCTGTCAAAAATCATAGACAATGAGAAATAAATCGGATGTGCCGTGTTCTATGGATTTTGTTCGAAAATAAAATATCGCTTGCTCTCGCCACATACGATTAATTCTGATGCACTCTGTGAAGAAAAAATGCCCTTCAAATGGTATTACCTAATTCATTTTGGCCCACACCTGCACTCGTATTAGGTACGATAATATTATATTGAATATGCAATGACGATCAAGTGCTAGATATCGCAATGTTACTGTTAATCGTTCTTCTACGCATTTCTGAATTGTGTGTCTTGTTTTTTGGCAAAAGGTCCAATCTTGCAAACTAAAGTTCACAAATTGAGTTGGATCTTCGATTTTAAACTCAGACATTAAACGGAAGGCACCTAGTTCTTCTCGTCGCTGAATCCATTCCCGCATCCATCTAGACCATTTTTTCCTCCTTTTTGGTGCCAAAAGACTTATAGAAAGATATAAAATAATAACACTCGCTGCTTTCTTTTTTAACATTCCCATATTGACAACTGACATAACGTTTTTGAGAAGTATACGAAATAAGTATCCGAATAAGTTACAATACCATATGTAAACACCGCATATATTTATTCCAAATGTTGCCATTGAATAAAGTGTCGAGACTTTATTTCAACGAGAAGTATACGATCATTTTATGTCAGATCCATGCAGGTGTAAACAGTAAGTGAATTTTTATGTCAGACACATAAAATAAGTATAACGGTATAAGTGTCAGATGTAAACGTACCATTACGCTACAAGGCTGGGGAGTGGACCTGTCAACCTGTGATTCTGGTGTAACGTAACGTTTAATTATGATAAGTAAAATGGTAGTTTACCAATATGTGAGAAGATACGTTGATAGTCAGTAGCCTCTTGTTTAGATTTAAGTACAACTTATCCACGTGTTCGTATCAGTAAGAATCGGAAGATTGTTGCAATGCAATTCAGTAGGAACTATTAGTCACACATATTTTGAACAATAGTACACATGGTACTTAAGCTAATTATATTCCGCCATTTGGTGTTCTTATTATTTAAAATTATTTCATTTTTCGAGCGAATATTTTAAATAAGTATATAAAAAATATTGGGCCGAGTGAAATTCGCACATACAAATTATGGACTCCGGAGTCAGGAGAATATTATTTGAATCCCAATGTTTAAGTATTTTTATTCTAAGATATTTCTAGTACCTATACATAGCTATGCGCCGTTTCCAAGCTATGTATTTTCAATAAAAATAATGCTAGATTAAATTGAGTCATGATAAAGTAGATACATAGCTACTTTACATGCAGCGTTTATTGTGCTATACATTTTTGCATATCTCCGGATAAAAGTTTATGGACACAACTAAATTTACAAATTAGTACCCGCATATAAACAAGTTTTGTGTTTACATTGTCAAATTTTGGTAAATATTAAAAATAATGTCCATGCTTCAAGGATGTTCAACATTAAACTTATTAATATTCATTATTATAAGAGAATTTAAATACGGCGGTATTCAATAAACGAGATTAATGACTTTTGTTTTATATTTTTCATAAATGTGACGAAATAACGCGAGGTTAGTATCCAAACAGACGAATGAAATTATTGGGACAGCTGTCAGTTTTCATAAAGCTGATCAAATGACAAGATGGTGGTCGGTCGAACCGAATATTTATTATTTTGCGAGTCGCATTATATTGCCGTATCGTTGGAATGATTATGACATTGACCGGAATTTAATGAACGGGTCAAAATATTCTAAGAGGACACTTTTTTATACAAAAAATATTATGGATTTTATACTTATACGTCGCTCAATATCTTTTGCAATAACTTTAAAAGGTTTTGTGCTCTGGCACAAAATAAAATCTGCCTCTTAAACACATAGAAAAACAGAATACAGATCACGTGAAAATATTATATAAAGTAAAATATGTCTTGAATTATTTATATTAACTTGTAACAATCTCAGTAACAAACACAACGATTACAAAAAAGCCTAAAAACAATCTTGGACCGATAGGTTTGTACAACCGTCTTTCATTTGCAAGGTAAGTTTTTACCCGATTAAGCTACCGATACTTATCTGAGATATTTCTAAAGTCCGTCAATTAATGACTACTATTTTGTAGTTTAATTTATAAAACGATGGCGCGGCATTTTATGAAGATGTTACAAGTTATGCATTTTCAATAGAACGAGGAGTGGTAGCTATATTCCTAAAACGTGTAGATATATATTTAGTATTAAATAAATAAATAGTTAAATAATAATATAAATACTGAAAATAAAAACAAATCATACCATCATAATCTATATCTATAACATATAGGTAGGTAAATTAGTTATCAAACACAAAATAGTGATAAGTATTTATTTTCAAATTGAAAATCGCACTTGACTTGGTGTTATAAAAACATATTTTTTATGACTGTAAATAATGTTCTTCAATAATATTAATAAGTAAACCACTAATGTCTTGGCCTCAATTAACTAGGTTACTACGTTTTTTATTTGCATATATTTTTAATTATTAATATATGCGTTGTAGAAACTGTTATAAAACATGCGAAGAAACCATTTCTAGACAAAATATAATACCACCCCACAACTAGAATTTATAATGGTTGTAGTAGTTGTAATCAAAACATTATAATATTCTATAAGTCTAAAGATACCAAGCTGGATATTAATAATTGAATCTATCGAAATTTTCGCAATACGTTTTCAAACTGTTTGAAAAATGTCGTGTTGTATCTTTTAATAATATACCGTTTTATAGTATACGTGAGATTATATTAATAAAATGATAGACACGTTTTCTATGCGGGTTTGTTTTTCTTGTCAGATATGAAAGGTGCACGACGTATCGGTGTATGACAGAGTATGGAAAGTCTCAGGTGCTTTATATAGAATGGAAAATTTATTTTGTAAACAACTGTTGCTTGTCATGTTTAAAACTATTTGCTTTATTGCAATTGCACGTAAAACAGTGTGAATATTAATTACTATATATTTCCAGTGAGTCGACCTATTATTAGAGTCAATAAAACTATGAATGATTTACATGGAAATACTGTGAAAATATTGTTATAAAATGTTATATTAGCAGTCATTAATGTAATTAATAGTTTTTTGTAATGTTATAATAAAAAATAAATGCGAACTTAATGTTAACTATCTCAAAAATTTAAATAAATGTGAACTAGCAGTCTTAAAATGAAAGTATTTACGTTGACAGCTGTTCCGAGCTATACCTAAACCCATTTTCGGATAGTCGACCCTTCCGAAGACGGGTTTATAGCCCGAAACAGCTATCAACGTAGATAATTTAATAAAGTAGATAACTATAGGTACCTTTGTTTCAAAACTATTTTTATGTAGTTTATCATTCAACGTGTGATAAGTTGCTCGTACATATAGTTTTCATAAGGTATTAGTATTGATGCTTCGGCAGAAAAACACGTCGCATGAGTTTAACTAACCAAGGTAATACCAGTAACGTCTCGTGGGGGTAGGCATGTCATGTTGCATAGGGCAGCACATTATAAACGGTGGTGAAAGAAGGAACAAATACAAACTTTATAACTGGTAAGAGCAGTTGCGGTTTTCTATAAAGCAAACGATGCGGTCACTTCATTAGAAACTATTGACACCTTAGTTTAAAAAGTAATAAGTATAAAGAAGTTTTCAAAGTATAAAAAATCCTGATTACATAATTAACTATTGTAATACATATTGTAATGGCGGCTTATCCCACAGGCAATATTTTCACAAGGGTTCCTCCAAACCTGTCAGCGCCAAGGACCTCGGTCTACCTAAAACCACCACGGTTTGAGTGTAGGTTTCGTGTAAAAATGCCCTAATTCTCAGTAGGCAAATTGTGCGTATGTCAATTTTAAGATTTCTGGTATATTTACCTGTTTAAGGTAGCCAAAAATAAATAATAAAATAGGTAAGTAGGATTTTGCACGCAATTTAAAACTAAAAATAAAAGGGGATATCATTCAAAGTCTGTTTAGGGGCGGCAGTTTACCTAGCGACCTTGGATACTGGGTGCAACGTTACAAAGAATAGAGCAGACACTTGAAATGAATCTTGCATACAATGCTTGAAATTAAATAGTAACAATATAATAGTCAACTTAAAGAAATAAAATAACCAGTAAATATAAAATAATACTAACGGTAAATTGAAAAAAATCTTCTAATATTGATTGAAATGATTAGCGAGCTTTCTCTTTGTGAGAAATTACGCATTGTTAATGAATTACGGACAATTTGCGGTAGCATTGAACCATAATAATGTGTCATAATTATTCATATTTTCATTGACATTTATAGTAAACTTTGTGAATTCTCCTCTCCCACTAACGTATTATAGCATGAGCATAAAGAAGATATTAGGTATTTGCAGTGGATCTATATTAGATATAACATTTCGCCAATACAGTCTCATAATATGGGATCATAATATTATGATTTAGTACATTATTTGAGCGAATTGATATATAATTATGAATCCAATATAAATAAATAGTGACGTTGATTAATTACTGTAGAGAAAAGTGTGTGGTAACTTACTGATAACGGTCCAAAGAAGTCAATTTAACTTTCGATCAGACCAAG
This sequence comes from Rhyacophila brunnea, assembly GCF_057557595.1. Lineage (NCBI taxonomy): Eukaryota > Metazoa > Arthropoda > Insecta > Trichoptera > Rhyacophilidae > Rhyacophila > Rhyacophila brunnea. The sequence continues at coordinate 40,505,323 of NW_028232752.1, forward strand.
ACTTGCGAATATACACTATTGCAGAGGGGGGCAAACTGCGGCCCGCGGGCCGCATGTGGCCCGCCGGGTATTTTTTTGCGGCCCGCCATCATTAATTGTACTTCTGATTACGAATAACTTTTTTATATTTTTTTAAGAAATATTGACAATAAATTAAAATTTGAAGAATTTGTTGTTTCGTAAATGTGTTATCTCAGTAGGTACGTCTTCCTTGCGTCTCGTCTCACACTATGTAACCAATATTTTCGACGTTGAACATCGTGACATATTTAAATACTTTTAACTCCGCGTTGCAAGGAAAAAAAATATATGCCCATGATATGGTAAAAAGTTTGATTGGATTTCAATTAAAACTCAAGTAAATCCTTCGACAAATATCGAATAACAACGTGGACCACTTTCCAACTTTGAAGTTGCTGAATATACCAGAATATAAATTTGAATAATATGGTAAAATTATTAAAGCTCTGAATGACGATTTTTCACAAAGATTTGGTGACTTCCAAAAAATTGAGACAAGCTTAGCAATAGTACGCAATCCATTTTCAATAGATATTGATAGTGTACCGCATGGCCCCCACAAGGGGGGAGCTGACAGGGCTCTAGCCTAGGGGCCCGGGCTCAGGGGGGGCCCAGCGTGACGGGTCGACCAGATAAATGAGATAAACACACATCTTAATTTTGCTCTAATATCAAAAAAAAGTCGCCTGCGGCGCTAGCTTACTTCGAACTTATTACCATTTTAAAACATATAGTTGTTGGGACGTGTTGAGAAATACTGTGTTAAAAAATCGCTAAATTACACTGAATTTTATTTGACCTCGAACACCATTTGAAAAACAATATTGGAGAGCGTCAGACTGCCTTTAACCATAGCGATAGGTAGAGGGCCCGCCAAGACCCTGGCTTCGGGGCCCGCGTCAAGATGTGGAGGGCATGGTGTACCGACAGAGCTACAACTTAAGATTATTGATCTGCAGTGTGACACTGATTTAAGAGAATTGCATCGTCGTGGAGAAATCTCCAAATTTTACAAGGCCCTTAATTCAGACAAATTCGACCAACTTAAAGATTATGCAAGAAAAATGTTCGTTATTTTTGGATCAACCTATATATGTGAACAACCATTTTCGATCATGAACCTCAATAAAAATTCTTTACGATCAAATATCTCCGATGCCCATTTACAAGCCGTTTTGAGAATATCAACTACAAAATTAACACCTGAATTTAAAAAATGTTAAAAAAAAAACAGTTTCGTTCTTCTAATTAATTTTTTTGTAATGTTTATTTTTCGTGATAATAAATAGTGTATATCTAAAAATGGTATTTTACTTGCGGCCCGCCACTCATTTTGAATTCTTGAATTTGGCCCTCCATCCAAAAAGTTTGCCCCCCCCTGCACTATTGGGACCAGGGTTGGCGAACCTTTTTTTTTCAAAATTTCCCAAATATTGTCTGATGTGGTAAGCAGTTTTTCATTGAGAAAAAAAAGAAAAAAAATAGTATTAATTCTCTTGAAAAAAAAATATATATAATTGAGTTCTTGAGATTCTATATTTCGTCATGTTTTTAGCCGAATGCATATCTTTTATTCTTTAAATATTTTTTTCTTGTCTTCAAAATTTTCAAAAAAGATCGTGAGAGCATTTTAACCACGCTTAGTTATATATTCCCCATAACTGAACGGTTTTCCATTTTTTGCGACTATGTTTGAAGCAAAATAACAGGCAGTTAGTTATACATATTTGATGAATGCCGATAGATTTAGGTTTGTAGAATGAATATTTTTATTTTTTATTGTCCAATCAATAAATTCTTTTTGTCCGTCCTTGATTTTCTCAAGGAGTGATTTATGATTTGTCTCATAATACCGTTGTACTAACGAGCTTCTGCATATAACTTTCCCAAAATACAAAATACGTACTGTTTCATTGCCATTTTAATCATTATCATAGGTACTACTCAGTACAACAACATTAAATTGATTTGTTGATGAGTTGCTAGATTCTTTTTTTTCCACTAGCCATGTTAAATAGGATTTAATAAATTAAATAAATTCTATACACTTGTCTTCACTGACACATCTATGGTTTTAAAGTTATTTAATATTTTCAAACACAAAATTAATACAGTTCCCATTAGCTTCTGACTTACCTAGTTGTATCATTTTGTAGAGAAGGAAATGTTCAAGTCATAATCGATAGCTAACTCAAAAACAGTGAAAATCAAGTTATCTAGTTGTAGTATTGATGTGGCGATATATTTTTTAAAGTTTTATTAGCTCGATTCACTATCAATAAAATGAATGCCTTGTTAGTTGCTTTCAATATAAATCAATCCAACCAAGTTTAAGTGATATATTATTTTTTGACGCGAACAATATGTTAACAATATGTATTCCAATATTTGTTATACATATTATAGTCCAGCTACCGTCGGGCATACTATACTTAACTACTGTTCCAACATCATCTTTCAAAGGCAAACTAATTATCCTTACATTAATTTATGAAGCTATCGCTGTCATTTTGTGAGGACAATCATCGACGATGTCATTCATCAATGATCATTAATCAAAATGGCAATGGGTCATTGAAAATCATTAATACAAATAATTATTAGAAGATACCTTTTCTGTTCAAAAAAAAAATGAACTTATAAATAATATTACTTTTGTTGCCTAGATACTTATATATTCTTATAGGGAAAAACAGTTGAATCACAATATACGTAGGTTACATCTATCCATCTAATTGACATTATAATTATTTTTATAATGATACACATTTAACTTAATGTACTGCAGTACATAGTAAATCCCACAAAATAATTTTTCATTGGATAGTTTGCTATAACTTATAACGTTACTTATATTTACGTTATCAATAAATAACTACATTCAATAATAATTAGACTGCGCTTATTTATTCTACTTCTCGAACAAGACGAGATATTCTCTCTTATTCTCTATAATACCCATATAATAATTTTAAACATAATGTGAATAGGAACGTCAAAAACCGCTTTCTATCAAATAAGTTATTAAGTAAGTATATAAAATTATTGTATGCCAGAAGAGGTGGGTTACCGTGCTCTCATGCCTTTATCCATGAATTAGTAAGGTTGTTGGTTAGTATCTTGGCATTTTATCTTGGAGTACTACTAACTATGAATGATCAATCAATATTATTAGAGTTAGATGCAATCTGGTGCCTGTAAATTTATCATTTTCCAATAATATTATGTAGGTATTATGAAACCGCTTACAATGATCACAATAATTTGACATAACACTGGTTAATTTTTAAAACTTTAATAACCAATTTAGTTGTTATCGGTTTTGAGGCATTTCATAGAAATAGCGATATAAGTAATAAGGCATTTTCATTAACCATTAAAATTTTGACAAACAAGCGGTGGGAACATAAAAAATCTTTAAAATTCATAGAAAGTCAGATTAAAAACTCTTTTGAAAAATATATGTGTTGTTGTTATTATCCGTCGTTATCTTCATAGTTTTTTTTATTACTACAGTATAGAGCAGTGCTCCGAAACCGGTGTGCCGTGAGACGATGCTAGGTGTGCCGTTGAGCATTGCTTCCAAAAAGAAAAAAACAAAAATAATTTTGTATATTATACAATACTTACTTAATACCCAAATTTGCGTACATGGCTGGTAATATAATATTTGAGGACCTGCATGGACTTGTGCAACAATGCAAGGTCAGAATGAAAATATATGGACGTGTTCTGATAAATTAGAAGGAGTTATGACAAGGATCTCTACAAATGTACCAAAGGACCTACCAGACCACCATTGAAAACAAACAATTAATTTTTGATCCGTCTCAAAAACTTTTCACTTAGCTGCAAAAGAAATTTCATCCTTACTTTCATACAATCAATACGACAGAATTCGAACCCCTTTTGCAACCAATGCCAAAAATTTTATAGAAGCGCTTTCCCTATAAATTCGAGAGGAATTGGTTGAATTGAAAAATGACGGGACGCTAAAACTGAACTTCGCCGATGTTCCATTGGCTATTTTCTGGATTTCGGTTAATAAAAAATATCCACGGATTTCCGAAAAGGCTGTCGCACTGTTTATACCATTTTCTACGATATATCTAGGTGAGAAAAGTTTTTCAACTTAAGTTATAATTAAAAATAATAAGCAGTCGTGTTTGAAGGGTCTTGACCTAGAGCTTCGGGTTGCTCTTTCAAATATCAAGTCAAAACAGGGCTCGAAATGGAACGGAACGCACCGGAGCGCCGTTCCGGCTCGTGAAATTTGTAAAATTATCGCTCCGTCTCGTGGAAAAAATATGTTGACCGTCTGAGCTAGATAGGCCATAGAATAGAAAATCTGACACACTCATTTTTATAAAATACACATACGATTTGATGACTATGTAAATATCTTCAGAAAATTTGTCGAGCGCTCCGGTTCGTAAACTTTTCCATTTCGAGCGCTGAGTCAAAATATATAAAACTTTTACGTTCGTTGGAACCAGCTCAGTTATCACATTAATTAGTTATTATATTGATGATATAAATACATGGAAATATGTAGGTACATTTAATTCTTCGTCGTCTGTTATTTTGTTTGTAGGTACTATATTAAATTTTTTATCAAATAAAAAAAAAATTAATTAATGTAATTTTTGTGCATGGCTCCCACAAGGGGGGGGGGCTGACAGCTGCCCTAGCCTGGGGACTCAGGCACAGGGGGATGGCGTGGCAGGTCAACCAGATAAGTGAGATAAACAAAAATTACAAATTTGCTCTAATAGTAAAAAAAGTCGCCTGCGGCGCTATGTTACTGCGCTATTATTAATATTTTAAAACATGTGATTTCCAGGATACAATTTATTATTATAATGTCAATACTCGACAAATAATTATTCTTAACCCGATAACTAACAGTAATTCAAATTAATAAATACAAAAAATCGCTAAACATACAATCAATACCATTGATTTTACCTCCAACAGCATTTAAAAAACGCTATTTTAGAGTATGTGGGGTCCATGCTTTGGTGTATAAATTGTTTTACGTGTGGTGTGCCGCGAAATTCTAGGAAAACCTTTAGTGTGCCATGGGTGAGAAAAAGTTTCGGAGCACTGGTATAGAGAACGATAAATCATTTTACTTAAGCTGACTGTCGTTGAACAAAGTAACACTTTATATAATATGTAATAAAATTTATAATGCAATCATTAAAGCAGGTATATTCTTATCATTTTCAAGAAATAACACTACGCTATATAGGTTATAGGCAATAGCGGCTGGTCCATTAGGTCAATTGGTCAATGACCCTCCAAAAATAAACATCTTACAATCTATGTAGGTTATAATCTAAGATGTAGGTACAATGTATTATAATAATTATCGGCTAACACGTCAAGGCGAGACGCACACGGACGAACGAACTGTGTGTATAAAATTCAAACAAAAGGAATCCGCTCGGTCGCTATAATTTGGGCATTTGGAAATATGCCGGAATAAAATATTTCTACCTATTTCTCTTTCTCTCTCATTTTCCATATGTGAAATGGAGAAAACACACATTTCGCCAGTCTTTTTTTAAATTTGTTTTTACGCTGCATAGGCAAGATTTTCGTCATTGTCCCAGAAAGAGATAACAATACATTTTTCAGTGTGTTAAAGGAAACAGGTATAAAACGTTGTTCTGTTATTAATTATTATTGCCTCGCGATTTCATCGAGCATGTATTATATTACCTACCAAGCATGGTTTCAACCGTATTATTTTTTATATTTTTATTATTTCAAACTTCCTATTGTTGTCTGAAAGTTTCATATTATGCAATGTCATTGTTTGTTTTGTAATATTATAGTACTCAACCAAAAATAGCTTTTTAGTTTAGTTTAAATACAACCTTTGACTAAAACGCATCGACTGCATTCATTGTATTAAACAGTTAAACCATTGTATAAAAGTTACCCTTTAAAATGTAATCTGCTATATTAATCGTAAAAGTTACCTTCTAATAAAATCAGTGGAAATATAAAAAGTGTTTATATATACATGATCCCGCCATTTCATAACAGTACACAACACTTTTTCTGATAGTTTAATGAAAAAGCTACGGAGTTTTTATTAAATATTTTTGATTGTTTGATGTGAAAATAGACATTTTTTTTAAGGTTAAGTAGGTATCTATCTTTTTAATCTAACTATCTAACAATTTATATCACTTCTTTTATAATGTATAAAAAGCCAATTTGCTATACGTCTTTTAAGTGTACAACGAAAAGGCAAATTAAAATAATATAAAACTGACCTACCAAATCATCGAGCATAGAGCCGCCAATGGTTATAGGTATATGTCCTTAAACATAGATTCATGTAAAATGAAAAGTTAAAAGGCGTAAATACAATATGTGAGGCATTATTATTATAATATGGTTACATCTTTGATCACCTCATACGAAGAGGTCTGACTCTCGAGAACTCCTGGAGCGACACCTGTGTTCATTTAAAATAACTTAGTATAACTATAACATAAAAAAAACAGAGCAGTGTATTAAAGTAATAATTGTTTAATTTAACATATTATTGTGTAGGCCATAGGTAGCCAAGGAACTAATGTAGAAAACTATTTTATTTTAAAATGTAGCAATGGGCTTTGAATGAATTTCTACGAACAATATTCGTAAAGATGCTTCTTCATTGAGTGGCTCTATAATACAACATAATTATTATGTCTGGAAACTGGATAAAGTAAAACAACTTTTCACAAAAATAGTATCATTATACAGACTAATCTTGGCATTTGCAGTTGAGTAAAAAAACTTATGGCACTATGCAACTCTACAATATTTTTTCTCGATAACCAGGTTGACCTCAGATAACTAGTTGTTTTATGATTTAATAATAACATTGCCACAAAACGACTGTCTCCTCCCACATTAAAACATGGTGTATAGGCATGAGAGGCTACCGTTTTACCATATTTTATCATGCTACATATATTTTCCCGATACTAACAACTAACAATCATCCCTTGCAATATAGAAAGTCAAAGATGACGAAAAGAAATGCAGTAGATGTTGGAGTAGGTCAACATAGATGAAGATATAGTTGAAAAACCAGTAATCAGTGGATATAATTAATAGCATAAATAATTATACCAAGGTAACATACATTAATCATAAAGCAAAAGAGATCACTCAATGAAACAATGTTTGTTCCTTTCTAACCGATTGCAAGAAGTGTAGCATTGAAATTATAAAAGTATATCTATATTTAAAAAAAATACCTACAATTACAGTAAGTTGATAATATAAAGTCTATTTCACTTTAGTTTTACAAGAGTTATGAATCGATTTTAATAACGTAAAAATTATTTATTCCTATTTTTCAGCATTTTTTTAAACGAGGATCACGATTTGACCTTAAGATTTTTATTTGATAAAATATAGGAGCTAATTTTATACGAAAATCAAATTTAATTGACTACAATTAGACAAAACCGAACATTTAAAAAAATTGTATGTAGGTACCTACGTTTGCCTTCGATTTTTTGTAGAATCGATTTTCTATTAGTTGAACCGAATCTATTCCAAGAATAAAATATCCCTACGCCCTATGTCCAATAAACACAAATTATGCCTACAGGGCTAGCCTCAAAGCCGCTTGTTTGATGAGACGACTGGCGGAGTGGAAGTAGTTGTAGGGGGTATTTGTATTAAATTTTGAAAAGCTATCGTTCAATTGTCATGAATTATTATTATAAAATTGTATCTGTTTGCGAATTGGCTGTTGTAGACTTAAGTCTCGGAAAATCGCCAAAAGCTTTCGCCACGAGTGGTCGTTTTGTTGGGGCGAAATAATAATAAAAGCATCACGTGGAAAATCAACAGAAAGTTTCCGTATTAATATTTCGTACTTATTTCTCTTTTATGTGTCGTCGATAAAATAATTTTCCTCGAAATAACCGATGTGTTTTGAAAATACGCCGCAAACATTTATGCGGAAATGTTCTATTTCGTATGAGATTGAAATACCAGAATTTCTATGTGACATAATATACTAGTCGGCAGCTTAAAATCTCAGGTATGAATATGTACGGGTATAAGCCGTTGTATAGTATTTAACGATTAGACGTTGCTTAATTTAGACTTAGGGAGGTCTCACCTGCCGAACGAAAATCTTCGATTGCTACTAATAAATTACTATCATACCACTTCTCTATCAATGAATAAAGTAATACGGCGTTAATAATAACGGACAATGTAGTAAAGGGCATACCATGTATGCAACGAAGGAATATTGTTTTCAGCATAATGGACAACTTTCTCTATAAATGTATGACAGTCTATTTAAATGTACTTATTAAGAGTAATAACGCGCAATTCATGACCCTGACTATGTCCGATCCTAATAAGATCATATGGACCTCCAGAGAGGGAGGTTTGTATTAAGTTTTTGTTTTACGAGAAATGGATGTCAGCCACTTGCTCAACCTATTAGGTCCATACTCTCACTCATACAAAAATTTAAGAACAATATGTGTACTTGCTAGACCCAGGATTCTAACCTGGGACCCATGACGCAATAGACCGACGCTTAAGCCGCGCGGCCATCGCATAATACATATTGATCAAAAAATAAATAATTGAAGAAGGTAGGAAACATCGTTCGGAAAATATATTATCTAAGGTCAAATCAAATCATCAGATGGTCCCCAAAAGATAATAAAATGATTTAAAAGCGACCAAGAAGCCCGCTGGATTGATAAGATAATTAAGTACGAAGCAACGAAAGAATAAGGAACGAGAAGGGTGTAGACGGCAAGAAGATGCCTTCATCCAGAAGTGAATCGAGGGTGGTTTAGATGATGATGATGATTTAAATTAGAAATACATTTGAATACGTCTTCTAAGGTCAATATAGGTATCAAATTAAATATGACTGACTGATATAAATTTATTAACTTCAAGCTGTTTGTCAATTGACTGTGTATTTATGTACGAAAGGAGTTTAGGTTAATTGTAGAATATTAAAAAAATACTGATTACAATGGCTATTTACCAATAATAAACAGTAAAAGGAATTTATAATATAACATCACTGAACTTTTAGTTATATATTTAATAGTACAAAACCTTATCATTATAGTATGCTAATGATTAATGAATGATTGATAACAATAAATTCGTCCATTGAAATTTTGATTAAGAATGTATTTAATCATATTAATTTTAATGGCTTACTAACACATTCGTCAAGATTTTAATAAAGATACAGTGCATGTAATACATCATAAAGATTAATAATGTACAACAGAATTTACAATATACCTAATCGATTACTTAATAGCATAACTACTTACATTTATGTTTGTATTAGATAACCTTCAATATGCATCAGGAGATAAGGGAAAAGGACGTCATCACAACATGTAAATCCATTATTACTGGTAAATTAATACACATAAGCAGCTGATATTTACTACTACACAATACACAATGTATCCCATAAGGATTAAGTCATTTTAATCACAAATCATCATACGTCCTTAGGATAAGTCATACTCAGTCATAACGAAACTCATAAGAGTCATAAGACTCATATTCAGAAGGCAACCTATTTTGTATATTTATTCATATATTATAAAATTTATTCGTGATATGTATCATTTTTAAACATTATTGATAGCACATTTTAGAAAAATACAAGTATTCTAACTGATTGGGATTCGAATAGACTCTCTATTTTGCTGGATACCCATCAACTAACATTTAATGACTATGTACGCCACCTGTGGTAATTCGAATTCAGTCAAAAATGATTATTAACTTCGTAATTTAAATCAAGGTAATGAATGATGTTACTACATACCATAATTTCATTACAGATACAAAATCACAAAATATGGTCGCTGATATTATCGAGTTTTGACAATACCTTGAACGCATAATTATCGGTCAATTCAGTCGTGATTATGTAAGGTACTTATAAGTAGTTCAATTGGTAAAGGACATTTTCTGGAATCTGGTAATTATTATGTTTGTTCTTTTAAATTTTGTTGATACATTCTATTGAAGAATGTGGGTAACATACTTTTTATTATTGGATAAACACTAGATAGTTTTTATTGATTTACGGATTATTATGGTGATGGTATTTTTCGAAAGAAAAAAATATAACTAATGCGTACTGTCTCGTCGTGAACTTAGTATCTTTTTACATATTATTAAATCTCTAAAATCGTATTGCGAGTGAATATCTCCATCACGCAGTGTTTATCGATTATTCAAGATTTGAAGTATTATTAATTGGCTTGTTTTTGTTTTTATTTTATTTCAAATTCTACAAAAACAATATTGCGCTTTTCGATTTTTTAATTAAACGTGCGCAATAAGAATATAAAGAACTTTAAGTATATAATTTGTGTGTTATTTAAAAGCAGGGTTTAGTTTGTTAATTTTACAAAAAATAATTATTTTTTACTCGATTATTTCGGGCTCAGATAAATATAACGTAAAGCGTGCAATATAAATATTTTTACTTTATTATTATGTACGAGCATTGTATAAGTTTTAGCTTGTATAGAAACATGGCACTTATGACAAACGGGAATTTGTTTGGTGTTATGGTGATTTTGATAGTGAAACCACAGAAGGCTTCATCTAGCATTCTAGCAGAATAAAGGGTTCACCATCTTTGGTTGTAAGCTGTTTTAACTCATGTTTATAATTATATACCTACCTAAAATCAATACAGATCTGTTTATAAATTATTAAAATGTATTTATTAAAAGTTTAAAATTATAAGAAAAGATATACTCTAAGGCAGTAATTATTATAAAGCGTCAATTACATTGAGCTTCTTTACGAGCTGTTTGTTGGCGAATTTAAAAGCAGGCGATTCAGCTACTGCGATTTGATGATTACACACAAAACTTTCCATTCGCTGAGAAGCCACAAGCCAGCGACTATTTTGACAGAACGTAGTTCGTTTTTTTACCGGGAGGTTGCTACTGCGCTATACCGCGCAGACGCAGAAGGCCCATACGCCAGCATGTAGCGTGTAAAATTGACCGGCTTTCAACTTTTCTCGTTAGAGTGTTTACAACCTGCTTGTTGGCTTATTCGATGATTACACTGGGCGACTTTACAGGCAGATTGTAAATTCGCCAACAAACAGATCGTAAAGAAGCTCAACATAATTGACGCTTAAGACAATTATAAGTTTGGACTGTTTGGAGCATAATTATTGTTACACCTAACTAATAATAATTATGAATTATGACAAATGTTCCCTAGCAAAAGTGAGATTTTAAACGACAAGTATGGCGATACAACGATCATTCGTATGAAACTTTTTTTTACATTTTCAATTAATTGTACATTTTGATGATACTCTGGAAATGTAGAAGATGTTACTTTGCGAATATAGTAGATAAATCTGGGGACATAATTAATCCAATGGGATATGTATGGGACCTCTCACACACAGTTGCAACTAGTACTAAATTCTATTTGTTCTACTTCCTGCATTTGGGCAGGGCACCTCAAGGAAACTCATAGCAACCATATGTTGATATTTGAGATCAAATCAGAGGTGTAAGATAATACAACTTTGCCAGAAGTAAGAAGACACAAGAGAGCGAACCATGCAGGTTCTCAGAGTATCTAAAGCGAAAATGAGACGTTGCTACCGTCCACCGCCGTCTCCAGTGAGTTTAACCCTGGTTTCTCTTTTTTCAAGGCGATCGACCTCCGCTGTTTTAAATTCTATCTTCTGGTATTCGGGGAGACAGTGGCATATTAGCATTACTTGGGAAGTTGCGACAATATTAGTTAGTTATGGAGATTAAGCTCCTACTAGATAACGAATACAGACATAGAATAAAACAACCTATAATGAATTTACATTTTAAAATGATATATCTAACAATGAGGCGTTAAACTCTATAACCCCACATGAAGACAATATTAGATTGGCAGACAGTGAGTGAATTATTTAAACATTGCTCGTAGTAAACAAACTAGAAACCAAAAGTAGTGACGTAGAAGCAAGAGCAAACACAAAATTATATTATTATCAATTTTTACATTGTATATTATTTTCATCATCATCTTAAAAGGCCTTCAGTGTGGCGTTGTTAAAATTAAGAGATTTGTCCGTTATCACCGTGGTAACGAACCGCGCTGATAACACCAAATTTAAATTCGAATGCTTTAAATTTAATTCATATTTAATATATCATAACATGATATAGCGGCGAGTCGTTACCCTAGTATTATGGCGACCATAAGTATAAACATTTCTAACGAATAATATCGTGTTATGATAAACTTTTCTTTTTTTTTGTTATTGGTAATTTATTTCAAGTAGGTATTTCATTTTATACATACTTTGGAAACACATCACTCACATCAGAAACATGCCTATTAGAAAAAAATATGTCGCCCGATAGGACTCGAACCTGCATCCATTGGATTCCAGCTAATGAACTTTACCAATTATCCAGCTGGACCCTATCTCATTGCCAGGAATTTAACTAATAATCATGTAAATGAAATGCTTTCTCAAATTTCGTTAATAGATATTGACTTCCATTAGAATCAAGATTCGTTGAATAAAAAAAATGTCTATTTCATTTTAATTACGAGTATGTACCTATCGAATTTAGCGCGCGAATGCGTAATGGTTAATGTACTTACGATTGAAATATCAAATATTTATCACTGAGTATCAACATTCCCAGTAAGGTGCGCGCATGTGTGCACGCTCACTTGTCCGCACACAAAACTACTAAAATAACCTAAAACATGACATTTCAATATGTATATAGGTACCTAACCGGTTGACCTATTAGACCCTGGATGGATGCGGTGGATGGAGCACCGAAATCAGGTAGGAATATATTGAAATTTACAAAAAAAGAATTATTTCCTTGGTACTTCACGGCATAACAATTTGACGAGTTCATTTAGCTATAAAAATGGTGAATATTTGCGTACCTACACAATTGACTGCAGATGACTTTATGATCCATACACATAATAGACATATTTGAAGGGAACGTTTCTAAGTAAGTATGTCATTACTTACATTAAAACATATTAAGACATTTTAAAAGACTATAATGCTAAACCACAGTATTAAGTGACGTTTGAGCTATCGCGTCAGGTCAGTTAAATGCGTAAATGATATTTATAAAATGCAAGCCTAGAGTTGAGATATGTAATGGTACGAGGGTGGGTCAATAATTCCTTAGAAAAAAGCATTAAAACAGTTTTTATTTTTGTATTTTTTTTTTATTTCTCAACATAATCTCCTTGGAGCTCAATACACTTGGTTAGACGTTTCTCAATATTTTTTAAACTGTCAGAAAAATAAGTTTTCGGAAGGTCCTCAAAATAAGCATTTGTCCGATCGATGACTTCTTCATTTGAAAAAAAACGTTGTCCACTTAGCCATTTTTTTTAAGTTTGGGAAAAGGAAAAAGTCACTGGGGGCTAAATCTGGCGAATACGGTGGGTGGTCGACCAATTCGAACTTCAATTCTTCAATTTTAGCCATTGATCGTAAACATGTGTGAACACGGGCATTGTCCTGATGAAAGAGGATTTTTTTCCTGTTTAAATGAGGCCGTTTTTCTTCAATTTTGTTTTTTAGCTGGTCCAATAAAGATGCATAATAATCCCCTGTTATTTTTTTTCCTTTTTCCAAATAGTCAACGAAAATAATTTCACGTGCATCCCAAAATACAGTAGCCATAACCTTACCAGCTGATTTTACGGTTTTCGCCTTCTTTGGACATGGTTTGCCTTCGCAATCCACTGCGTTGACTGTTCTTTCGTCTCGGGAGTATAGTGGTGTATCCATGTTTCATCTACAGTCACAAAGCGACGAAAAAATTCATCCGGATTGCGTTGCATGAGCGACAACATGGCTTTAGAGGCCACCACCATATTGCGTTTATTGTCGACTGTGAGCAAACGCGGCACCCATCTTGCAGAAATATTTTTCATGCCCAATTTGTCATGTAAAATAGAAATGACGCTTCCTTTTGAGATCCCTGTAACCTCAATTATCTCACCCAACTTTAATCTTCGGTCACTTAACACCATATCGTGGATTTTATTGATCATTTCTGGTGTAGTTACCTCTACAGGACGTCCTGAGCGTGGTTCGTCCTTTGTTGATGTACGACCACGTTTAAATTCATTTAACCAGTTATAAATAGTTGCAAGTGAAGGAGCAGATATGCCGTGAACTAAATCCAACTCATTTTTTATTTCCTTTGCTGTTAACCCTTTTATATTAAAATGTTTAATAACAGCTCTAAACTCAATTTTCTCCATTTTCCATTTTTCCATTTTCCACAAGCAAATTTTTTTTTTAAATGTACGAGAAACACACAACAACCCGACCAATCTGATTGAAACTTCGCAGCATACTGAATCGGTAGTGCCGCAGCATGAAAACAAACCGCTCACAGTACTAGTCGCGCCACCTGTCGGCTTTTCTAAGGACTTATTGACCCACCCTCGTATAAAAAAACAGGATCAACCATAATATTATGCGAATTAAAGTTGTACTATAAATATATATTGTTAAGTTATATACCTATATATATATATATATATTATATTAGTTGGCACTGACCAGTGTTGCCATATTTTTATATGCTGACTATAGTACAAAGGCGTAAAAATTATAGTATTTCTGTAAAAAATATAGTACAGGAACATTTTTCGGCTCGAATCCTTTAAAATTATAGTATTTTGGCATATTCGGCGTAAAATTATAGTATTTAAAATTTTTGCAGAATCAAAATTATAGTATTGTACTATAATTATAGTACGGTTGGCAACACTAGCACTGACAATCATTAGATACCTACACGTATCTGTATAAGTACCTATGGGGAGATCATTCAATTGGCTGATTCTTCAGCTAACGCTTACAGAGAGATAATGTTTCAAGATTTGTAGTAAATGTTTTCAAAGACATAATGATGAATGTTGACCACGTGTGTCAGGAATATGTACCTACAAGACTTCAATTGCTGTACTATTAGTAATATTATGGTAAATATTCCATACTTAGTGGGTGGTACTAATAAGTAATAATAATACTTGCAAGTATTAGAAAAGACATAGAGCTTTCAAGATTACAGAGTGATAACCGTATTAGATATTGGATGCATTACAGCGCTCGAAATGAAAAAGTTTACGAACCGGAGCGCTCGACAGTTTTCTGAAGATATTTAAGTACATAGTTATTAAATTTTATGTGTATTTCACAAAAATAAGTGTGTTAGATTTTCTATCATATGGCCTGTCTAGCTTTAGCTATAGGTATTCGTATCTCACTGATAGGTGGTGGCAGACTGTGGCAGTTAGTCCCCCAGGAAAGGCTTTAGTTATTCTCAGCGGTTATGATTTCTCCGCACTCGCACACCAGAGAATTTAATTGCAAATAATGCTTACATATAGGGTATATTATCTGTGATGGATTCGATTGCAATAAATTTACAATTCTGGGATCCCGACCGATTTATTAATCCCTGAATCCCAGGTTACCGGGATTAAGCATCAATTATGATTTGTACTAACAATAACATATTAATATATTTTTATTAATTTATTTAAAAAGTGGCTATTTTATTTATCAAAAATTATTTATTCTATGAAAATTACATTGGTCTCCGAATTTTTTGAAATTACGACATTGACGAAAATATGCAAGTACATGACAACAACAAAACTAATAAATAAATAAATAAAAAATAATAAAGTTTTTCCAACTGTAAAATATTTGCATACATTCACGTGGGTGCAGAAACAAAACAAAGATCTTGGCAAAATATCACTTGGTGTTGCTGAGCTCCCGAGATTGTAAATTCTACCCGGGGCTATTGTATTTGCGGGGGAGTTGAGAGCATAAAAGTTCCACCCAAGATCTCTCGAGATCAAGAATTCTCTAAAGTCTAACTTACTAAATAAATTTTAGTAGCTGCCCTCATATTATGTGGCTAGAAAAACTCTCCTTCGTTATAGCCGGCATACGGTATATACATGTCATGATAAAATGGGTATCGTATTTTCTATGATTAGTAGGTGAATCGTAACCGAAAAAATTGAATTACTATATGGGAAAATAAAAGAGCCATCGTAAACGACAATGCAGTTGAACAAACATTAAATCTACCCACAATTCAGCAATACACCAATAGTGTTTTATTTTATAGTTGTTTGCATATTGAATTGCATAAAAATTATTTTATGTATGTGGTTTGGAAAAATATTTTATTCACATTTCAATAAGGGTGATTATTCCAAATTTGCGTTAATATCTTTGACCTTTTATGTCAAAGTATCACCTTAAAATTTAGTACATGAAAATGTGTCCTGGTACATAATATAATATATAGTTAATGTTAAAAAAAACAATAGCGCAAATAACGTTACCGACCCGTTAAGGAGTTATCGCTGTTATCAGTATAAGAAAAAAACGTTACATTCCCCCCCCTTCCACTTAAATATGTTTTAATCACCACGTGCTTCATCCTCTGCTCACGTGGTCAATTATTATTGAACAGTTAGTTGATTTTGTATTTTATTAAAAATACCACGTTGCTTACTCAGTGAATTGACGAATACTGAGCAATAATGAGGAATTGACTGATAATGTATAATTATTATGACAGTTAATATTAATTTAAAAAATGGCTACCGTGACCTTTCAACATATCGATTACGGTCTATTTAAAGAGTATCTAGCCAAAATGGTTTTAATAAGTAAATATCGATCAGGTTGCTTACGTTCTCACACTTAAGATTGATATAAAGTTTTTTCCACAAGGCATAAGAGGATGAATACATTTGTATTGATTATATTATTTTACTATACACAGTGTTCAGCTATTAATTTTAATATAAGTTAAGTTATAGGTACCTGCTTGTAATATAATTAGAATGCTTTTGTGATAATGATTAGTGATTAGCACTGATTACATATGGATTATAATACCTATACTAAAATTTAATTAAATCGTCTAGTAGTGTCATAAATTACAGTGAAATTACTTCTTTAATGCTATTTTGATACAATGACTATTAATTAATACATGATAAATTTTGTCCGACGAAGTATCGTGATTATGCAATTTCACGAAAACTTAGTTACCAATAAATATTTTTATACAGATTTAAATTTAGAAAATTAGTAATCTGTAGTAATTAATTTACTTTTTTACAATTTCATGAGCTATTGGTTAAACAAAAAGTGACAGAATGCTCTTTACAAAGTTGATAATAACATGCTATTTATCTTAATAGATTATGGTAATGAATAGACACTGAGTGTATTAAAACGGGATTAAAAAAATATCTTTGTTTGAACAGACAGATAAGTAAGTACGGCTTATTATTGACAGTTAGCATGTCATTTATTTGTGTAAAAGAATGATAGTCACGATGGGGGATTACGATCAGTGAGATATTTACCCTCTCTCGTGGATTGCCCGTTGCCTCTTCCCACACTTGCACAGTATGACCTTGTCATACGATAAAACAATCACAGAATCACAATCCGGCAGAAAACCGATTTCACAATTCTCCTCCTTGCACTTCATCATAATTCTCGGCGCGGCATGTACCATGAACTTTACGTCACCACTATGAAATTGAATGAGATTACAATAAATGGCGAAGGCGATCAAGTTATTGGCGGGTAAAGCGATCAAGAGTGTGACAATTGTATCGAGTGAGCACGTCAACGTTTCAATATCAGCGAACGACTGGACGGTTGGCGGTCCGGATCGGGTCGGGATAAGATATATTCCGCGCGAATGAAATAAAATTACGTAAATATACACATACGGGAATGGCGGCTGTGTAGCTTAGCCCGAAAACATCGCGTTGCGGGCTAATTTACCCGCCCATATCTGCGCACACTTGCGCCAAGTGACGTAAACTTGGTGAGGTGCCCAATGGTCACCAGACAGACAAACGTTGGCGATTTTTATGCAAATTCCTGCCAATGGACAATTAGTTTTTATTCGCGATCATTAGACAATTGTTATACCAGAGCTTAATTGCAGCGGCCATTTAAAAAAATACATATACGTAATAATATTATGTCGCCACTAAATGAACATACCTATTTGTATTATTATTCTGTTTGTTTTTATTAAGCAGAAGGTTTCTTCACACAAATAGACATTTTGAGCAAATTAAATAATACCAAGCAACCGTAAATTAATAGAAACCCTCTTCTCCATCACACGTCGTCGTCACTACTTAGATAAAAAATCAACTACACGATATACTGGTATTTTCTGTATTGAACTGTAGGTACCTATGCTTTTTTTCATTTTAGTAGTTTTTAGTTTACATGTTCATACGTCATAGCAAAATAAAAAGTAATTAATTATCATTGTTTGGAAGAATTTCTTTAGATGAGATGAGATGAATAGGAGAATAAGATGTTAGGTACTTAAGTCAATTTCACATTTTTTATGTAGAACCAATAACCAAATATATATATTTATATATATATATATATATATACTTCTTTAAATAATTGATAAATACAGTTCAAGATAAGACGCTACGAATCGCCCAACATGTGAATCAAATAAAAATCATTTTCTAAATATATATTAACGCTATATGCCAGTAATTCTCATTTTGTTTTTGGTCGGGTGTAGGTACCTACCTATAACTGGCTAAAATAATGTCGACCTTGGAAAGGAAAAAGGACGTAACCCTCAGTTTTTTTTCAAAATAGGTTTTATTGGATAATAACGTTGTACACGACTAAATACACATTGTGTCCAAAGGATGTAGGCACCTACGCTGCTAATGCCGATGTATTATCTGAATTTAGCTTTCAATTTTTAAAAAAGAAGAAAGTCGAGTGGGAAAAACTACTTTTGACAACGTCATTTTTGTTGGTTTTTCTTTAATTAACTCAATAATTAATATCAGATTAGGAATTTTAAAACCAAATAATTAATTATCATTTATCACGCACTTCACGGCTATGTCTGTTTTGTATTTTAACTTTGACCGTAAACTCTAACAATAACATTTTTGTTCCACCTGTAAAATTTGATTTGTGTGGATTACGCCCTTTTTCTTTTCTAAAGTCGATATAATAAGACGTGTGAACTCACGGAATCCAAGAGTTCCACATAACCTGGTTGGGAATCATTGCGTGTATGATCTATAAAATTTAACGCTTCTTCATAACGCGCCTTAGGTACATTGGAAATAGGTACATATTATGCAAATTGCCTTAGTAAAAAATATGCTTCAGCATGTTTATGATAAAAATCTCGCTAGAATTTTCCGATAAGCTTCTTGTATTCATCATAAAACCATATTGTATATATTATTATAAACCAACTTTTTCTGGAATAGAATGCTATCAATATTCTCTACGCGTCGAAAATTTCAGTAAAAAACAAACGATTATTATTAGACGATCATAATATTTTGTTAGAGTTAAATTGTGAATAGGCACATCATAGTAATAAAATTCTGAATGCTTTCTCTTCCTCTCTACAGCTCACATAACTTTGAACATATAAAAAATGATTTTTAACAAACACATCTATTTGTGCTCATTTAAAATGCAAACGATAATTAGATTTGTTGATAGTACTATTAACGAAATAAACGGTAAAACACCTGAACTAAAATCAATAAATAATGTAAAATGTCAGCGTACGGTACCTTTGTCTGTTTTGTCACTGTTCTGTTTTGTCATGTTCTGTTTTGTCTTGTTCTGTTTTGTCCGGTCACCCCACTTAGAGTAGACTCCTAAGAATAATAGACATATTACGCCTAACAGGCTTCAATAATTGCAATACATTAAGTTGCATTAGCGTAAGAAGTAAGTTTTCTAATTGTTTTTAGATAAGATTAATAGTGAATATTATGAGAAGAATGTTCAGTAGGTACTCTCCAGAGTACCTACTGTACTTATTTTTCTTTAAAATCGATGTTTATATTATTATGGTATATCACCTTCTGCACTTCTTTAAAACCGATTAATATATTAGCTCACCGCTCGCGCAATTAAAAAGCTTATTTCTTATCCAATGAAAAGTAAATTGCTCATAAAAACAGTTTATTATATGCACGGTTGCAGATTCTTAATTACGCGGAAATATCTTGAGTTGATAAATAGTTTAGGTTAACAAAATAAAAACAGCTTTCTTGTGTAGCTGCCCAAAACATTATTCTATGCAATTAGAGAATATTTTTGTTATATTTTCAACATCTTGTTTGGCAGATATACAATATTACTGCTCATGCGAATACAAATCATATTAAACAACATGTTCGACTTTATGTTTAAGAAAATGACATTAATTTGAAAATATGGGTTTTGATTTGTAGTGTTATGATAATTACAATAATGTAATGTGAACTAAAAACTTTCATGTAATTAACATATTTTACAGAGATCCTTTTATATTGTTACATGTGAAACTGCAGCTATGTACTCATTTTGGTTGACCATATAATAAGAATAACCTAAGCACGATAGAGACACTTCATATAACTAAACTGAAATATTTCGACTCTGTAGGATGAAACAAAACATCTCCGAGGTTACGGATGGGAACTTATGAATCATAAGTTCATCATTTTTGTATATCATAAGTTATGAATGTTATGATATACAAAAATAATGGAAGTGAAGTTTTCTGGAGTGAGTAGTAATTATTATAGTCAAACATTATACTGTATTATCTTTATCCTCTTTATACAATGATATCGTCGAGGCTTATCATTGATAATAGGTACATATCGTCGCCGTAGATGTCAAGGGAGTCAAGCCACACATTTGGCGAAAATGAGTTAAGTACACAAAAGCATTTTAAAACCATCAAAGATGCCGTGGTCAATGGATTTGAGCCACAAAAAGCCCTATGTATGAGTATTTTGTAAATTGCCAATAGACCTAGCACACATACATTAAAGTAGTCAATGACGACAAGCCGCATAAGTCTTTTGACTTCCGAATAATTTCACATGATTATGTGACTTAACGCTGTTGACCACTGGGACTTCCCGCTCAATCTGTGGCCCGGTACGCACGCCTCGGCTCACATTCGACAAAGATTTATAGTGTTGTCTTGCTCTAACTCAGCATAAGAAACAGAGAAAACTGAGTTTAGCGAGTCGGGTTATTCACGCCAGCACCTGTATCGTGTCATATTATTCATACTAACATTGCGGTTGGTTTATTTGGTGATCTTTTTTCTTTGGGTTTGCGACTGTAAGCATTTTTATTCAGTGTATTTAGTGTGATTGTTGTATTCAGTTGTGATTCAGTGAGAAAAGGTGCTAAATAATGAACTATTCACGTGGGAGACTAATGGTTGCAGCCGTTTTAAATTCTACTAATCAACATACCCGTAAAGGTAAGTGTCGATGAAATATTGAGCTAAAAACACTTACTAGTTAAAAATGTTGATTCAGGCTGCTTTGACAGCAATGAGTAATGTGTGCGCAAGCTGTATTAGTTTTATTTCTTTTACAGACTCTCACGGGAATGCCGTACAAGCTGGATGTGCAGACCTCGAGCTGAATATGCAAGCTCCGGACAAGATTGCTGGTCCAGCCATATATACAGAGCTCCAAAATGTCTCTCCAAGCACACACGTGGGAGGTCAATATTTTAATTTGTTGGTTATCAATAATTGTTGGTTTGATTAAAACCTGTGACCATCAGAGAGTCATTTGCTAATAACAAATTATTAATATTTACCTTGGTAGTTTCAAAGAAATAAACTACTTTGTTTTGTTTTACAGATTGGAACGTCAACCTGGCACCAACACTACTAGATTCAAATGAGTCATGCCAGCAGGAACCTGCATATTATCAACACAACATTAATGTTTCAGGAACTTATACTTCTGAAATAACCGAGAGCAACCATAGTAACAATCCTGTATCATCCATCCCCACTTCTACAGATCAGACTACAGATGATTTAAGTAGGAAACGCAAGCGAAACCCAAAAATGTGGAAGCGGAATTCACAAAAGATATTGAGAATGGCAGGCAGCGAATATCAAAGCAGATCCGGAAAAAAAATTCGAGCAAGGGCGATAAGAGAAGTTAACTGTAAGTGCCATTATAAATGCACATCCAAAATAGGAAAATCACAGCGGGAGCAAATGTTGGCCGACTATCTGAGTCTGGATTCCGAAAGAGCAAGATGGGCCTTCATTGGTAACAGTATAAATCGTATCCCAGTGAAACGAAGGTACCATGGAGACTGCACCAAACGAGAGTATACCTTGCAATACTCTGTGATGTGTAATGAATTGAGAGCCCAAGTGTGCAAACAGTTCTTTTTGGCGACATATGACATCTCGAGCAAAAAAGTTGAAAATGCAATGAAAAAGTTGACTCCTTCAGGTGTCACTGATATAGATCGGAGAGGTCACAAAGAACCGCCCAACAAAAAACCAGAGGAAGTGAGGAACATAATCAGGGACCACATCAAATCGTTGCCCGTAGTTGCTTCCCATTACTGCCGGAGCAGCAGTAAGAGAAAATACTTGCCTTCTGGTTTGAGCGAGACTCGTATCTACATGGACTATGTAGAGTATTGCAAGGAGCATAATGTTGAACCAGAAAAGCACGGCTTCTACAAATCGATCTTTGTCACAGAATTTAACTACGGCTTTCACACTCCTAAAAAGGATCAGTGTGACTTTTGTACTCAGTACAAGAACAAGTCAGACGAAGAGAAGGCAAAAGACGAGGAGGAATACAAACTGCACTTGACTCGAAAAGAGGAAGCGAGAGAACACAAAAAAATCGACAAGGCCCAAGCTATGTGTGATCCAACAATTAGTTGCTTTACCATGGATCTGGAAAAAATATTGTTGACTCCAAGTTTGCAAGTAGGACAGTTGTATTATACCAAAAAGCTGAAAACCTACAATTTCACAGTGTATGACCTGGCTACTAGACAAGCGACGAACTACATGTGGCATGAAGGTGCAGGTACAAAGGGTGCTTCGGAGGTCGCCACGTGCCTGTGGAAGCTCTTGGTTTCAGTAGGCCCCAAAAAAGAAGTAACTCTGTATTCGGATACAGCTTCAGGTCAAAATCGCAACTCAGTTGTATCTACAATGTTATTACGTGCCGTGGAACAGCTGCCCATCAACACAATAAACCAAAAATTTATGGAATCAGGGCACTCCGAAATGGAGTGCGATTCTGTGCACTCCACAATAGAGGCCCGAGGAAGGAAAGTGGACGTATTCACACCAGAAGGATGGTATATGGTCGCCCGTACCGCGAAAACTAGTAACCCCTACCATAAGGTTGTGGAAATGGAATATTCCGACTTCTTCGATTACAAGAAATATTGCAGTCAAGTGATGACCAATAAAACTCTGTCGGAAAATGGAGACAAAATGAAGTGGCTAAAGGTAAAGTGGTTCCAATATCGCAAAGGTGAACCCACGACTATCTTTTATAAATACCAATTGAGCCAGAATAACTTTGAGTCACTACAAATCCAGCGAAGACGGCATCGAAACGTACCTACCCTAGAAGTACCAAGGCTGTACAGTTCCAAACCTAGAATTGACCAAGGTAAACTAAAAGATCTGTCAAAACTATGCCAAAAAGGTAGCATTCCGTCAACCTATCACGACTTCTATAAAAATTTGGAGCCTGAAGATCGTCCAACTCAGAAAAACAGCAGCTCAGAGAGCGATGGAGATGATTAAAATGTGTGTCTAGTTTTATTGTAACTTAATTGTAATTATATATTTTTTTCTTTTATTTTGTTAACTGTCAATTCATGGTGTAACTGCATTGTATTGTTGTTTTAATTTAATAAAACGCAATTTTTTTGTAGTACTTATTCCACTTTTAATCAATAAATTAGGACCGGTTTCGTCCGCCTCATAGGGACATTTTCAACTGAAATGAACAAGTTGAAAATGTCCCTCTGAGGCGGATGAAACCGGTCCTAATTTATTGATTAAAAATGGAATAAGTACTACAAAAAAAGCGTTTGATTAAATTAAAACAACAATGTAATTATATTTTTGAAAAGCTAACTTTTTGTTTAGAGACGACTATGTTCACATACTGAATGAAATCAGGTAGATTCTAGGTTAAGGTGGGCTCCATAAAAGGTCAATAATAGACTTTTCTTTAGAGTATATCCACAAAATGTTAGTGCTTTGTCCACAAATTCTCAGTGTTCAACAGGCATAAGAGGCCTAACTCTTTTGACTACCGCACAAGTATGCCAACTGTACATGTCAATATTCAGTGGTCAAGAGATATAACACACATTACTTTTAAAATACAATTTTTTTTAGTTATTCATTCAAAATAATAAAAAGATAATATCACAAAGTATCTACGTTCAAAGTTTCACAATTCTATCTTTAAAAATAAAAAAGTTACAACAAAAACTGTTCCTTTTTTTGTCACACAAAATCTTTGCGCGCCGATTTCTCAGCATTATGATTTTGTGGACTGGCTCCCTTGACATCTACGGCGACGATATATGATAAAATACAGGAAATGGGGGAAGAGTAGGTTTACCACAATATCATATGATATATTGCATTTCCTTCATGGATACATCTGAAATAGTAATATATTTATACAAGTCATCTTAATATTGAAATTTGATTATTTTATCTACATTGACTCTCTTATACCTACTTAAAAATATTGTGTATAACTTATGTACCTACAGCGAAAAATAAATAAGCATGTAAATAGTTTTGTAAAAACATGCAAGTGTTTTCTTAAGTTTTTTTGTGAAAATAATATTTACGCATTTACAACACTAATTGTCCGCGTGAAAGTATGTAATGTTTGTTTTTATATGTGCGTGTTAAAATTAATTCAAATATGCTCACAACCCATCATTAATTTGAATATTACCCAGTGGTAAATACTAAGACTAATTAAGAAAGTTTAAAATAAATATTAATATGGAAAATGTTTGTAAGAATGGAATATACATAAGAAATACGTACACGTAAACTGTGTAGATTTGTGAGGCATTCGGTTGTTTCACCCAAAAAAATATACACATTGTGTCACTGTTCTAGCTATATTTAACTCAGATAATAGTTTGAGGTTAAATAAAATATGTATTTAATTAAAGTCACTCTCAAAATTATTTACGAACTCACAAAAAATAATATATTCTAAAAAAAACTTCTTTGTGATAAATTCACTTTGAACCTAATTCTTGTTAAAAAATAATTTCATTTTACTAAAAAAAAATCATGTAGATAATTAAAAATACGTAATGATAATTAAAACAATTAATATTGGTAATTAAGGCCTAAATAAAAACAATAATAATCAGTGGCGGACTACGTGGCGCAAGACGTTGAAAAGCAGGCGAAGAGGGCAGCCTATTTGATAATGAAAATACTAGTCACAATAAAATTAATCATATCACAAATATATTGCCGAAACATGTATCTAAAAGGTTAATCAATAGTATGCATATTATGTTGTTTGAAGCAAAACGGTATTTTACATTACAACGCAAAATTTTTACAAATTATCGTAACCGTAAAGTACCGTAACGTAATAGACTTTCAGAAAATATTTACATAACATAACCATAAAAACGCGATATATCTACTTTTATACATACAAATAAAATTTAAATGAACGTTTCACATGCAATATGTTTTTTTATGAAGTAATTCTAGCGAGATATGATATATTTTTACCATCCGGTGAAATAATTTTGTTTTTTTTCCATATAATGTAGAGGGGGTAGAAGTTCCACCACTGAAATAGCTGATTAATTATATTTTTTAATTGCTATCGACTATGTAGTATTATCGCAAATACTTCTTTTAGTTATTAAAAGTTATAAGAATAAACCAGTGAAGGTCATATTATATTACAATCTCACTTAGTTACAACTTACGCGGGTACCCATATCGTCATTTTTCTTATAAAAGTATACTTTTTCTGACATATTTATGTAACCAACCACACCTATGAATAATATATTTTTTATTGTACCTACCTATGTGTTAAATATAATACAATTTATAGCATCTACTGAATCCATAATTAATTTAATTTTTTATTTCATAATTAATTAACCATAATTTGACAACGATCAGGACCGGTGTCGCTTGAAATGACATTGCCGACTTCTGAGTTATCTTTATAATTATGGTTTGCAGAGATTTTATCTCGAAAACAGACAACGCATTCTTATTCATTGTTTACTATCCAGCCCCAGCCATTGACGTATGGAATTGATGCAGCGTATAAAAAATAAAAGGGACATCATAAACGACCGTGCTCATATCAATCTGAATCTTCTCGAGTCCACTCATACGAATTGTATTCTTTGATAAACATATAAATGAAAATGAAAGTGGTTAAAATAATATCTCAACCTACATTCAAGTGAACGTCTCAGGTTTAAAGTTGAAATTTGTATGGGACGGTGTATCCTGCACAATGTACATCAATGTATCCAGGACCCTGTATAAACTGTAAACTGTGTATAAACTGTATACAAAAACTGGCTGGGTTATTATTTTAGAGATCAGTATTTTTCTATACAATATATGGCTTTTAATAATACGTATAACCACAGAACAGCTTACATAATATAATTCAGATAGGCTATACCCAATACACTACATTTTGAAGCAGGGTTTGAATGTGTGAGTGTAATATGACAATGAAACTCACATTAATTATAGACGTGCAATATTGTGTGTTGTAACCTTGAAATACACCAATATTGAATGAACGTCAGTGCATAAACCGAGAGCAGTTTTCAGAATGAAGGGCAAGCTTAGAATGACGTATTCTTGATACGCGTTATTCTTCCACACTCGATCGGTTGCCTGTTACTCCACAGCCGTTAAGTATTTCAGTTCCCATTAATTCTGTGTTCCCTGCGTATAGCCTAGCGTAAATATACACATCACATAGGTACCAATATATAATATAAAAATATACATATACTTAAGCTGTTAATCTTTACATGAATTTCAGTAAAAATTGCTATACGACATTATAATTGATTACTGAATGCTTTGAATGTTAATTTTGGCATTTGATTCATGAACATTGAATATGTAACCGTATTGAATGATATCGACAGGCCCGGTCTTAGGGTGATTCGAGCAATTGGGGCCAATCGGTTGTCGTGCTCTAGATCTCGCGCCTTAGGTGACTTCAGGCCCGTCGCAATATATAATATAATTAAACTATTTAGTTTAGTTTAGTTTTAAATTTCATGAAATATTTTATATTATGTACAACAGTTAAAATCGTTACGCCCTTGTGTAGTATAACCATATAGGAAAATTCAAACTCATTATTCAAGAACATTTATTATTTTGTAATAAATATCATATTGATTTGGTAAGTAGTTGTTGTTATAATTATAAGGAAAGTCGAGTATATTATTATACCTACTTATTAAATAAATAAAAATAAAAATAGCTTTTTAGTAAACGCTGATTACTCGCTCCCGTTAATCATTTTTAAGGGGAATATGACCGCCTGTACATAAGGGCCTCGCGCAATACGCCAATCGGGACTCGAACTTGCTATGATCTATCCTGGATATCAATCATCAATTTAAACAAATTCTTAATCTAAAAGGAGTCATTATTGAGAGGTTTGACCTATGAATAGAGGGAGTTATATGATTTTTTTTACAACAATTGGCAGCTTTTCCAGAACGTTTTCATATGGTTGATAATAAATAATTATCGAAATAAAAGTGTTGGCAGCATTGTTCAAAATTTTTAAAATATTGCTTTGGTCACTAACTTATATATGCGATTTTATGTACCTTTTTAATATTGATTTTTATATAACATTATCGTTTAGGCTTGCTTGCAAGGCATTTTATATGTACGATATATTTATACGATTCCGGAGAAAGTATAATGCTTTCGTAATCATTGGCTTTGTGGCAACCTTTTTCAGATTCGAATTAATATATTTTAAGGATTTTTTAACATCTATTAAGGTTCAAAGACGTTGCAGAACCTTCTTCTGTAGCGAGAAGCCTAATATACAAATCTACAGATATACTGATGTGCCAATGTACAGAATATCTTTTATTATTACAGAATAATTTTCTTAAGTCGCAATCAAGTTTAGTGTTGTAGTACAAAACGACAATAACGTACTGATGTCGTTATGAATCTCTCCAGTTATACTCCAAACTTTTCAAACATATAATAATATGAAAGTCGAATGGAAATAGACATTTAATAATAAAATAAACCGGTGTCCAGGCCGGATTGTTAGACCACATGACAGATGAGCGTCGCGACGCTAATAATCAACGCCTTCCAACAAGGTCGAAGCGAAATTCGCTGCTCTTGAAAAAACGATCTAATTCTGTCGATGTTAGAGCGTTATCTCGCAGCATCGTAGCATTGTCTACTTTAAATATAAAAACGTATAGCAAAATCTACTGTACATCATTTTTATTCTCGTGGTTACTTATGTGGTTATATATTTCTGATGTAAAAATTCATGGTAATTAGGTACTAGTGCATTTATGTAAAATTAGCTAACGCGCTAGTGGATCGGATGCCGATAATGGGTGTGCAAGATTTATATTCATACGATATGCAACTTCATACTGTCACTTGTCTGGTAGGTACCATTTAAATTTTTAACTTCATTAGTGAAAACAATGTAAATACAAACGGTTGCACCTGCTCAAAATAGATATGTATTGTATGTTCGCGTCGGATTAGATTGGGTTAAGTGACATTATGAAATACGTACCAAATTTGTTGCCAGATTAGAAAAAAGATAGATCACAAATCTAATTGATAGATATGGTTTCAGGCTTACATGCCTACATATTATTATCGCGCAATTGTAAAAAGTAAAATTTTTGATAAAATAATACCTACACTTCGTCCTATCACTCCTACCTACTGTTATATACCTACTGGGTTGGTAGAGAAACGAACATAAGTCATTATGAGTAACACCATCTGTCTTGTATTAATCGTTGTTCGGCATCAACTTATTTATATTCGGTGAATATATTAATTATAATATTTTGAAATTCATAATTACGCTATGCTATTTTAATGATGAAATTAACTGTGAAATTTTCATATAATATGTTTGAGAAAATGGTATTATATGATTATACAGAAAACTTCAAAAGTATTTTGTTTTCGTACGACATCTATGAAAAACTGGAAAAGAGACGATATAGTATAATGTAATGTATTCCAGTTATGTATGACATTACTACAACATAGACTCAATAATGTAAGTCATATTTAACGATTTTTCTTTATAAGATATTTTGCTTAATTAAAGCTTTTAGTTTTTACACCTAAGTATGACATATGCCTGTCGTACTTTTCGTGCAGACAGACGATACTAAATGAAACACAATACAAATCCAGGACTTTATAAATAATTTTATAACGACAAGTTTAGTTATTATTTATTTGGTCATAAAAATGTGTTATTATTTTGAGAACATGTCTTTCAGTTGGCGGATGAATGTTTCGACATCTAAGCAATTGATTAGGTTCATACTCTGACTCAAACACTAAACTTTAAACACTAAACTCAAATTGAAAAACAATATGTGTATTGCCAGCCCAGGATTCGAACCATAGGCCAACGCTTAAGCCACTCGGCTATCGTGGAAAGTACTTGTACCTATAGGTATACATTATACAATGTACATAGCATACAATATAACACGCAATTATATTGAGTGTCCTAAATAATGCACGGTGAAAGTTAATATTGCGAAAGTATTATTCCAAATATATCAACGTGTTTTGTGAATATGATAGCAGCTACTAAAATTCATTCGTTTAAATACAAACTGCGAGCCGGAAAATATTAACCAATGTGATAATGCGACAATAATGTTCATAAGTTTTATTGAGTTGATTGTGTGTGTTTTTGTGTTTTTAGTATTCACCACATTATTTCCGTTTTTTATCATTGAAAAACTGTCATTGCATCGGTAAGTTCGATGGATGTAGGTACGTGGCAGCCTTAGATTAAAAGAACTGCAGCAGTGGATCGAACCCGGCTGATGATGATGATACCTATATATACTTATGCAATAATTACAAAAGAACAAAAGATATATGTTAACGAGATCCCCGAATTCACAGTGCACTAAATTATCATTAATTTTATTTGTCTCACCTATTATTTGCAATTCTAAGCAGTCAAACAGTTACATAATATTATGTTAATACTCATTCAATGTCATGTATGTATGTAGGTTTATTCTAAAAATAATAAACACTTAAGAAAATAATAACAACCTTGCATTAAAAAAACACGGTTTTTCATCGGTTATTCAAAATGACAGGTGTGGTATATTATAATATTTAAAACTGCCAATGATAAATAAGTTATTTAATATATTTATTTGTTATTAACTTTGCAGTTTTCTTATGTGTTGCGTATGGTTTTTTTAAGTATTAATATTTTAGAAGGTTGTCCCTAACGAGTACGTCTTCCTAGAAAATCTATTCCTGAAATATTTTTATGTAAGCCTAACCTCGAAAAATTTAAATAAAAACATTAATTTACACTCTCCTGCGAGATGCTTCATTTAAAATTCATCTCAGAGGTGTATTTCCGAAAATAAATAGTTTGGACAGTTGATAAATGAAAACTAGCCCATTTTGTACCTACACTATTTATTATCAAAGTGAAATATTTATTATCCACAGTATCTATAGCAAATAAATGTCTTTGAATGGTAAACTTAATTAACGCAACCGATTATTCGGAAAATTTAAAATCATTGATTTATACCAAAATCTGAAAAAGATTTTTCACAAATTGACGTTATTGAGATTTCTCAATATAATATAATTTTAAGAAAAAATTTATCAGTATAAATATTCAAAATAAAAATAATAAATCGTTCGAATGCATGAAGTTATCTGAATGATTAAAATTCTTATGTCCTTCTTTTCGTTGGTACTCGTAGGCACAAAATCAATCAGTGCATCGGGCCTAAACGCGCTGTTAAAACTGGTAAAACGAGGGACACAGTTCTTAGTGTAAGAAAGTTCAATGATTCAAAAGTGATATTGATGGTGCACATTAAGAATATCATATAAACCTCAAAACGCAAGTATGTAATGTAGACACAAAATGTATACTTTTCCTACATCACCGACCGTCTCTTGTGCTGGGAGCATTCCCGGAAGATCTGGTTATAATGACGCGTAAAACTGGATAGACGATTGAATTTATATTATAGCTTAGATAGAAAATATATTCTATCTCGTGATGTCGCAACTTTACTAAAAACTTAACTAGTGTCTAATTTGTATCTCATGGAAATCGGGACGTCGCAATATCCAGAATATTGTGACGGACTTTAAAGTTCCCACCACCACCCGTCATATAATATGCACAGTCGTGGATATGCACGGCCGCTTTCCATGACGCCTTAAACGTGTCTGAAAGAAGTAATTTTAAGTGCTCATTCCATCCTGAGACGGAGCTGCACGAGACTGATGCTGCAACCATGCACCGTAGTGCTTAAAGAAGAAAGTTGAGAAAGATTTTTTTTGTTTTTGGACTGGCTCTGCTGTCCGCTGACGTTAAGCGCCCTGTGTACCCTACCCGCATACTGAGTGTCACGAATTGAAATGGATGAGTCTAAAGACTTCAGAAAGTAGGTCTTCCCTGTCAACCAACATATTATGCTCCCAGACAGTGTGATTGGCATCCTGCGATTCACGTCACAAACATCGTGTGGGTTTCTACAAGGCCAAGCCGTCAGAGCTTAGTGACAAAACCAGCTCGACGTGTGAAATAAGCATCGTTTAAGGAAAGTGGCTTATTTCATAATTAAACTAGGAAAATATACAAAATAATAAATACATATTAAACGTCATAATAAGTATAAGGTGCATGATTCAAATGATGAATTCAGTATATAATAATGTCACATTATGATATAAATACGATTTTAAAGGTCGGGTCAGGATATTATATTATTTAGAAAATGATTCAATAAATAATGATACGTATTATAAATAAAATCATGTACAATATTATACGGATTCGATTTATTTTATAGTAAATCCATGTGAAGTATTTATACGGTTTTATTGTCATTTGAACACCAATCTACGTGTTTTTGGAGCTATCAATTTAAATTCTACCCACGTGCAAATTCCTCGGAAAACCATTTTTTGCAGTTTAATTGTTATACATAATACGCCAAATTATCATAACCAAAAATGTACGACGATCAAAATTGTATCATCGCTTCTTGTTATATTATGGTATGCCAAATAAAGATTTTTTGTGTAGGTACTAAATACAAAATATTGATCGTAGATTCTTATCCTGATTTTCATTTATAAATGATATTGAATATTTATCTATTGTAATTATTTTTGTTTTTCGAGTGAAAACATACAGCTATTAATTAGTTATGTTACTTTTTTATTTCTTTATTATATTTCTGGCTAAACGAATGAAAAAACACTGGATTCTAAGACGCTCTAACTTCAGGCATTCTCTCCACATGTCCCGCCCATCGTAGTCTTCGGGACTTACAGTATCTTATGATTGTTTGTTGTTCAATCATCTCTTCCAACTCGTGGTTCATTTTTCTTCTGTAGTTCCCATTTTCCAACGTGGGTCCAAAGATTTTTGCGCTCGCTAATTTATTTTCCTCGTTTTGAGTTAAGTCTCACAGCCATAAGTGACCACTGGTCTTATAATTGTTTTATATATTAGAAGTTTACTTCTTCGGCCTAGAATTTTCGAGACCACCAGTCGCTTGCAGGCATGTCAGCATTTATTCCCGGAGATAAGGTGGATTTTTATCTCTTCTGCTGTCTTATTTTGGGTATTTAGGCTGGATCCGAAATACGTGAACTTGTCCACCCCTTCATATGCATGTTGTCCTATGTGTATATTCTGCAGCGGTACCTAATCGCGTGTGCTGACCATATACTTAGTTTTTGACTGGTTTATTTACAGCCCAGCGTTTTCTGCTTTTATTTTCATAGTGCCACCATGGTCGATAATCCTCTGTTTGGATCTGCTTGTAATTACTATGTCGTCAGCACAAGCCCACAACTGCGTTGTACTATTATCTACCCATCCTCTTACGAGCTATGGATTCCACCACAAGGTTGAATATCATAGTGGATAGCGCATCCCCTTGTCTCACACCTGATTCGATTTTGAAGCTTTCAGTTTGCTCATTTTGCACACTGACATATTAGTGCTATCGCATCCTAACGCCATAGATGAAAGAAGCCTAACGCGTTAAAAATACGATTATCGCTTTTATTTCTTCAATTATATGACCAAAGATCTCGTTTGAATTTTTTGTAAAAAACACTAAATATTTGATAATTAAAAGAAAGTTCTGAAAAATATTTATTTAGTATTGACAAAACTTTCAAAAGAATTATCACTCATAACATGTTTATATGACATAATATTATAGAAAGGCGACTCTGATTGATGCACTTCTTCCTCTTATTTAAACATAGCTTACATGTAATTTGTATATATGTAAACTATGTGTGTATATCGTATTATAATATTTCCGCATAGAGTACCTATTTATTGACTATACAGTTAGATTGATACTATTATTTTTCAGCCTGACAACACAGCAAGTGGTTATTTATACCTATATACTTATTTCTAAGCCTTGGCATTGCTTTTATTAATGCAAGGCAATCCACGATATTGATTTATTTCAAACAGTCGCCGTTAAAATAGACTGTAATGTAGTAGGGAATCCAATCCCGAATTTCGATCTCGGGATTTCGAGATTACAATTTGACGATCCTGGGATTGTCATTTTTTCGATAGTTGATATTAAATTGTTATATATTTATACAAACAGCATTGATAAAATTAACTTTAACGACAAAGCTTGGATGAAAAGAGTAGCATACTTAGCAGATATATTAGAAGAACAAAATAGGCTTAACCTGAAATTTCAGGGAAAGGAAACGAATATTATCGCATTTCACGATAATCTCGGGGCATTTTTATCCAAGCTGTAAAACTGACGAAGAAAAATAAATCTTGGAAACATTGCCATGTTTGAGAAACTTTGCAGTGTGGTAGATGAATCTGAAGGTGAAATAAATGAAAATTTGAAGGACGAGATTACTGGGCATCTCGTTACTTCCCTGAGCTGAAAGAAGAAGAAACTACATTGACACGAAATCCATTCTCTGCTTCCCTTGATATAGCCAGAATTCCCGATGAATTACAAGATGAATTTTTTGATTTGCGGAATGATTCCTCGGCACGTAACTTGTTTAATGAAAAATTGCGTACACAATTTTGGTGTGGTATGTATCATTCATATCCAAATGTGACAATGCTTGCCTTTCGAGTTTTAGTTCCATTTGTGTCTACATATCTCTGCGAGAGTGGATTTTCAACTCTTCTTCGTTTAAAAACAAAAGAAAGAAATATATTAAATGTTGAGAATGACATGAGGTTGGCGTTTACAAAAACCCGCGAATTTTGAGGCTGTTTAATAACATACAACTTCAACCATCGCATTAAATTAATGATTAAACATAATTTAAAATAAAATTATATTAAAAAAACTATTTTCGTTTTTTTTAATTACCTTATTTAAAATGCCTTTTTCAATTGTATCGGGGTCGCGGGTCACATGGTTTTTATAAAAAGGGGTCGCCACCCGAAAAAGGTTGGGAACCTTTGATTTAGGACGTTAATTATTGTTAATAATGAGTACATTCAATCTTGGATATACATAGGCTTAATGGAGTAAGTAATATTGTAATTTAAATAATAATGTGGGAGTAAAACAGTTTTACTTAAATTATATAAGAAAAGATAACAAAAAATACAAATTCAATTAAAACACTACAATACTGACAATATATATAATAAAATTCACAAACGTTCCGAGATTCTAACAATTCGTGGATGTGGTTGTATTAAATTCAATGATAAAATTAAAATATTTTTTGACCGTGTCCGATCCTAACAATATCATATTATCAGGATGGGCCTCCACAGAGTGGAGGTTTGTATTAATTTTTGTTTGCCATTTTCCCAACGGAAAACACGAATTGTAAATCAATAGTATGTGTATTTGCCAGACCCAGGATTCGATCCTGGGACCCACGACGTTTTAGGTCGACGCTTAAGCCGCTCGGCCATTCCAGCTGAAACCAATTTAAAACATAATTACATTCATAAAATTCGGCGTAGAAATAAGTGCGTGCCTACACGTCCGTGGCACTGGCGGTTAGACGTCGTTCATGTGCCAGCACGTCGGTGGGATCTTATTGGTTAAATAAACGAATTTATTATTTTTCTGACGTTGTTACGATTGCGTATGGCAGCAAAAAAAGTTATTTATTATCCGTGAGCATCTGGCGATCCCCTTGTGACATGTGCAGGTATATACACGCCACTAGTATAATGATTTTGTACATATACCAATTGATTGTGAATGATAAACCCGAAAGTTTCGGGATTATGTTTACAAATCCCGGGATTCATAGGTATCAAAAATTGTCCGGGATCCCGGGATTGGAATCCCTATAATGTAGGTATAATTAAAATACAAATAAATTAGTATGGCACTATTGACACCATGAATTATTATTAATATGCAAAGATGTTGAAGAAAATCGTTATTCTACAATCTACATTCTACATTCTACAGTATATTATGTAGATACATAATTATACCTAACTTTACGAAGGGGAATCTGAAACAATTCTACTAGGACGAAAAATTAAATAAGTAAGTTATTTTGAGTGTCTATTCCTTTAGTTTAGAGGCAGTTTTATATATTATTTAAAAAAATATATAATATTTATCGTCCAGGGTCTCACTGGTATAAGAACACATTAAATTGATATTACAAGCCTAAAATAAGTTTTTAACTGATAAAATGATCAAGTTTAAAAAATGGTAAAATACATTATATTATTAAATTTTACGTGATATTCTTAAGGGGGATGACATCAAAAGTTGTGATTTCATAGAGCCATCTATTATCCGAATTATCTCCTCGCGTTATATTAGAATCGATTCTAATCATAATCCAATATAAATCACCTTAAGGCATCTAAACTAGATGACACTGTAATTATAATAATTCAGCGCTCGAAATGGACCGGAACGCACGGGAGCGCAGCTCCTGTTCGTGAAACCCCCAAAATTATCGCTCCGTCTAGTGGAAAAAGTGAAGTATTAAAAATTAATGTACGCTACCTGTCGGATTTATAGTAAAAACTATATATTTATGACGTAAACCTCAATTTTTGGCTATGGCGTCGATAACATTATGCCCTAATCTTGCTTGCCACAATTTTAAAGATAGTCACGTCATTTGACCGTCTGAGCTTGGCAGGTATATGATAGATATTATGATACAAATAATTATTACATAAATAATATGGAAATATTTTCGGAAAATTATCAAGCGCTCCGGTTCGTAAAATCTTCCATTTCGAGCGCTGTAATAATTACATATTAATAATAAATATTTTAAAAACTAATATTATTACAATAATTATTTAAACAATAGTATATATATATATATATTTTAAAACATATTGCAAGTATTTTATTTCTTTATATTTTGGCATATTGGCGATGATATTGTTTACAGCGCTTACGTCCATGGCGATCAAGGATTCTTATAAGAAAGATCCTAGCGGAAAAATACGAAACTTGCAATTTGAGACATTTTTTTGATAATTTACAATTTCACCTGTATTAATTAATACAAGTATAATACATAATAATTTCAAACTTAAGTATTGATAATGGTGTTACAACCGAAATAGCTACCAAATGAGTTAATTTCATGTAGAATTTAATATAATTTATATTATCATTTTGTAAAACGGAATTCTACAAAGTTAACGCTGACTTAATCAATGATCTAGTTACTTCATTACTATGTTGTTCAATTTACTGCTGCGTGAAGGTCGAAAATGAATAGTGTTGGATATCTTTGCGAGCTTATCCAAAATAAACTGTAGACTTTGTATGTAAAACGTATGTCATTACTCATTACTAGGTATACTTACCTTGTATTTTCTCATCTTACATATTAACATTTAATGATAACAAAAAAAAAATATTAATGCCATTAAAGAGTGTTGTTGTAATTCATGTGTTAAAAATGAGAATAAAGCCATATCTCCTACATTATGTCCGTAGTTATAGCACTTTTTCAAATTATTGTTTTGTCAACACATGCTATTATATCTTCATTTTTTATAAAATTTAATAGATTATAGTCAAATATATTCGGTAAATTATTCAATGGAGTTTGTGATCAATCTGTAATTTTGGAGAAGTTGCAACATTTTGCGCTCCTTGTTTACCTTGATATTTGTACTATTATCTAAGAGCGCGATGCAGAACCATACTTACAGGAGCATGCATATAACATCAAATTACATTCGATCTATATACTTAATGCAAATTTGCATACATGAACATATATATTGGTGACGTCACATCGCGTCACACGTCAGTATTATGATCATTTTTTTTTTTAAATATTTATTCATAAATAAAATTAATGAGGCTCTCAATTATAAGTATATCGTCTCCGTTCTGGCAGAACACACTAACTGAAGAATACTAGTTTTGAGTAATTTGACTTTGAAGTTGTTAAAATGTTTGAAATGGTCTATCATGTGAGTTTATTAAGTAATCGTAAAAAGGATGACTTTAAAATAAAGACTGTTTATTTATTAAGAAGGTTTCCAGACGGTAAAGTTTGAAATTAGGAAGATTTTGGTATAACTAACTCAATATGTCATTTTTTAGAATTAGTGTCTTCTGCCAGAACAGTGAAGATATTATATATTATAATATAATATAGTAATGTGTAACGACGATTCTAACCAACAGAAAAACGTGTGATGAATTAATTTTTGCTGACAACTGTTTGTCTATAAAGCTACACATTTGCATTTTTTCATGCGCACGCCTGTACGCAGATAGTGACGTATACATTTTTATAGCTTTCTTATTACGCCGTTCAACCACTGAATATCTTCAATGCGGTTTGAAATTGCATACATACATTACAGCTCTTAGGCGGGTAAGTCTCTAAGATACTCGCCTAACTTTAAGGGGCCGATTTCGACAACCTAAGAGGCCATCCATAGACTGAAACAGTATGCGGTTGAGAAACCGTGTGCCATATTAAACTTATGATTTCTGTCCATGAGAATATATTTTCACTAAGTTTGTGCGTGTAAATGTATGGTAGGTATAAACGGATACGATCAGACGCCTTTAATATATTTTGTGAAAATATATTTCCATGAACAGAAATCATAAGTTTAGTATGGCACACGGTTTCAGTCTATGGATGGCATGTAAGTTTAGTGAGAAAAACATATAATTATTCTTATTAGAATTCTTATTAGAGTGGAAAATAGAAAGAACATGTGACGTGTTTTTCTTGTTAGAACGGTTGCTTAACGTCAACGGTTCTGCATTGCGCTCTTAAGGTTCATTCTTTTCTTTTAAAAAATGCTAAAATAATAAATTAGTGATAAGGATATTTTTTTTATTTCAAAATATAATTTTATAATAGCACATATTTTTTTCATCAACGATCTATCGGCTGGATATTGTCAGTTTCCACAAAGAATTCAACCAAAAAAAGAACTGGTAACAGCATTAAAATATTAATTATTCTAATTAACTAAACAATAATTAAAATCTCAAAAAGATACCTGCTGAGTACATTACTTGAAAAAGCCTAAGAAATATACCCATTAAATGGTAAACAGAAATATACCGAAAATCGTAGAAGTAACCTTGTTTTTAATCGAGCATACATCTTTCACCAAATAAATTACCTACACAAGTAGGTACTATTGAAAGACATGAATTTAAATTCCAATTGGTCCCAGAACGTTTCTAGGATTTTTGTAATCGATTTTTTAGACTTCTCCATAAAGAAGAATGATATAAATTCTGAAAATCTTGTGAATATTCATTTAGTTTTGATTAGATCATGGTTAAATTAAAAATGTGTTGTGACTTGTGACTATAAATAAAAATATTATATACCTACTTATTAATAATATTGTACGTTATGAATATTTTCTATATATTTCTAATTAATTAGCTACGTCAATCAGTATTATTAAAGTAAGCAATCGCAACTGACTTAATTGTGCATTAGATGAATACGCTCGTCAAAAGCCTTTCAAACAAATCGTTGTAAAGATGCAAACAATCTTTGGCATTGACGGACTACACTAGACTAACGATGTATGTATTTTTAAATTATCATCTTACAAAGATTTAGCAGTATACAAGATTTATATATGTACAGGCGAATTATATTAGTGAAGCCAACTGTAAAATTGGCAAACAGCTCTAAATAATAATATTTTTTCATTACAGCAAATAAATGGTGTGCTGAAATATTTCCGTCCTTTGTTACAGGTTGATAATATATTACTACATAAAAAAAATATTTAAGTTTCACATGATTCCATTTCTTAAATATGTTATGTACTTATAGAGTTACATAAAAGGAATTGTAGATAAACTTTATAATCAAAATGAAAACAACCCATCGCTCAGTAAAATTTCAATGAAAAGTGTTCTTTTAAGTCGTTATATTTATCTATTAATATGGTATCAGAATTTACAAGTCTAACCCTATACAGACCTAAAATATATATTATATAATATACCATTCAAATTATTTAGTTCATTTAACTACGTACTAAAAACGTACCTACAAGCAACATAGGTCCAAATATTGAATTATGGATAAGTACTACATACTTTCAATGAAATAGAACTTAACCCAATTGATGTAATATAATATACGTACCTTAAAGGCAATAGATTAGCATATTATAATGTATAGGTACTTGCGCATTAAACACGAGTATTACATAACTTCAATAGAGCTAAAATAACTTTAAGTACTATTAAATAAACTTAAAGGTTTAAACAAGTTTCTGTGAAAAAAATAATTCAAATGCCTTGTTTCGACTATGAATTATGCTGATTTGTAACATTTAACTAATCTTTCAATCACTAATATAAAATATTAATTATTATCTTTATTTTTCTTTCGCACACAGTTTGTTGGCATGTTGTGTGAATTTTTCATGAAAGGCATAAAAGATCTCAATTGAATCGTTCTGGCAAATCGGAATATAATAATTTACAGTTCAATAGGTAAAATGATTTCCGGAATACCCACCAATGCTATGTTTGAAATAATTACTTAAACGAATAATAAAGATCATCTCGTCGCCTTCCATAAATAAAATCAATATTTATAGCACAAATTATAAGTTTTCTTTTTAAACATTATAAAACAACCTTTTTAAAAAATAAAAGCAAACTAGATAGAATAATATTTTTACCTTAGACTATAGATACATATTTTTACCTTCAATTGAAATACCTGGTCATAGTAGGCAACAATTTGTAACAATTTGGAACACGCAAAACTCGTGATTTATATGGCCATTGTTAAGTGGGTAGAAACAAAAAAAATGTACCCCAGGTAACAAAACCTGTCTCAATAGACAGGGGTTCATAATATTATCAGCAACAAGCCATCGATTCCTCTGCTAACCATTTTGTTATTGATAGGGATGTAATAACGAAGAAAAAGTATCGAAATTTAGCATTATTTGTATTATTATCGAAAGAAACTTTCGATATTTGCAAGAAAAATATCAAAAAAACACCAAGTGCATCCCTTGATTCATTCAATAAATTAGGTAACGAAAACCACGAAAGATACAATCGAAACATGGCATCAGTTTGGACTAGATGGCATCGACAATTGAGGAAAGACACAAAGTGTCGATACTTTTATGATATTTTAGTATTTGACACGAAATTTTCTGTATTTTTGATAAACTATGATACCTACCTAATTATTATTAGGAGGTCTTTTAATCAATATTGTTTTGTGGTACATATTACATAATATGTTAACTTTACTGTTAATGCGATTGGGACATTTGAAATTACATACTTACCTAGTTTTCATAACAAATGGAAACCACCAGGAATACGTATTGATGAATACTATTAACAAATATTTTATCTACTAAATATATGTATTTATTTTAAATGTAAAAATGTCCAGTGGAATGGTTTATTCATATTGATTTAGTCACGAGCGACGATTGGTAACATTAAGTTGCTACCTACAGTATAAATAATATTTATTGTTCACCTAGATACCTATCTTATGTACACATTTCAGTATTTATTTCGATGACACGTAGAATTAAAAACGTAATAGAAATAATCATCGGAAAAACAGATTTTAATTATATTTAAACTGTATCTATAAAACATAATGCAAACGTGTATAAGCTCATATGATTAGCTTAAGAATACACACAGGCGTATAAAAAAATATTATATGTGCAAATGCCATTCATATAAATTAGCACGTATGGCCATATAGAAAAATGTGAAACTGATAATACTTACTTATTGGAATGTGGATTCAATTATCGATGTAAATAACAATAAGGCATTTTCGAGAAATTTAATCTTAAAAACGAGGATAAAAAAAACCACTATGTGTAATTAATTGAGCTTACGAAATTATTTTGCATTAAAAATGCATTCTATATGCCAAAATTCTAAATTTTCATGTGATTTAAATACATTAGCTCACTGAAAATGGGTAGAAGGTAGAATAGACATTACTATAATATTAACTTTAATTCAAAATATAAAACCACACACTGAAACTCCCGTTTTGTGGAACAATAATGCATGGAAAAGTAGTACAACGGCGTAAGAAAAATATGTGCCCATAAATAATTTATTATTATGTCGATAAAGCAATGTTGTAAAATTAAAACACATTGAACAGATATTATTACTTAATAATTAATTGTAACATAACTAATTATAATATTATACGAACTTTTAATTGAATGTTTACATTCAGTTTTAAAATGAAGTGTGACTTGAATATTGCAAACCAAACCAAGTACGCAAAAGCATTGATTTCACACTTAATTCGAATGGTTGAGTTAGATTAGTTTGGTTTGTTTGGTAGAAGGTTTATTAGCATTATAGGACAAGGTAGGCACTAAATATATGAGTTTACGTACCTCATGTTATTTTCTGTTATAATGCAAATACTAACAAATATTTAGATATCAATTTTCAATCACACACTCTTCCAAGTTCTGTTAGTTCGACCTACATGACCGTATAATCAGTCCATGTTTATACAACAAACTGATTGCAGTATGAGTATTGTGTTTATGGTCGATATACAAACGGGAAAATAATGCTTCCGCCAATTGTGGTAAGTGATTCATGAATTAAATTAAACCAGTTTACTGATAAAAAATATTTAACTTATGTAGGTAGTAGGTATATCAGATGTTTAAGTTATTATTTACTTGATTTAGGTAAGTCTCCAATGTTATTTTCTATGATAACGTCTTATTTTGTTTATCAATATTATATACAATTATTATAAAATATTAATAAACAGAATACAGAAATTGAAAATTTTATTCCAAGTAAATAATTGATTCCATCCTAACTTTTCTATCCCTTTTATACCAGGTGTAAGCGGATCCGTTCATTTTTTTTTGCCTGGCCATTCTGATGATGATATTGTATTTCGAAACAACTGCTGATATCCAACTCAAAATCTTTTCAAAATGTTTTCCTCAACATGAAATATTTTAAGAAATGAAATTGTATACATATCTCTCATTTTAAATGTATGGTCATTTTTTGTTTGCGCCTATTTAGATTAGATACTGTATAATAATTGACGTTTGCGACTAATCCAGATTAAAGCAAATTTAAGACATCGCATTAAAATAAATATTGTACGTCACAATCAAGTAAATTATAGACAGACGTTCTTTAAAAACTACTTGCAAACTTAAAGATAAATTAAAGATAAGATAAAAATGGATTTTAGATAATAACAATTGCATCCTCAATGGTCGTTGATTGATTGTATTTATCACAATACAATTAGGCAATAAAATGACCTATAAAACTATACAATCAGCTGTATTGGTCTTCTGAACTTAACCGGTATGACTGTTGTTATCCTTAAGATAATAATTAATATATTGTCATACGACTTGTTTTATCAAATAATATGAGCCATTATCAGTGTTTGAAATACCAGGTATACCAACCAACGTACCACTGTTTTTCAGTTTTCTAAACTAAAAACTTTCAACTAATAAAGACGTAAATGCAAGAAAAATCAAATGAAGGCATAAAACGTTTTAAAAAAAATCATTGCAGTCTGAGGTGTAGGAATAAGTATTATGAAGATATCGGCGATCCTTTTTTCGACCATTTCTGATCTTAATAAGATCATATGAGCCTCCACAGGGTGGATAAATTTGTTTGGTAAAAATGATATCTACTTATTTACGATACGTATTTTTTGCCATAGGTATGCGATCTAGAACATCGAGAACACTATAAGAAGATATTATTTACATTGATTATTGTCGATAATATTACAATAACCGGCTTATGACTGAATTCAAAGATGATTGATTGATATTTGGTGTTTTTATTTTATAATTAAATATAAGGAAAATCCACAAGTAGTACAAAAACAAAGGTAAATCCCGCCTCGTGTGCTTGGTAAAGTTCGCTTGTTCTCAGAAATCCCACCGCTGATAATTAAATTGATGATGACAGGTGTGTTGATTACTTTAAAAAACGCAGGTATGATATACATTTTATATTCTATTGGTTTACATATTAAAAATAATGAAGATATCATAATTTATATTTATCAAATGAATTATTTAATTAATTGTTTGTAATAATTCGTATGCATAAATATTTAGTAAAACAGTTTAACTTACGTATATATATAAGTATATTATATAACATCTGTGATGTACGGGTAAAACCAAAAAAGTAAGTGGAATTAGCATTTATTTTTCACTGCCGTGTGAAATCCTGCTTAAGGTGACGCATCAGTGAAACGCCAAATAATTTTCAACTGTACGCGCGACGAAATTTTGTACTCGCTTCGCATTCATTGAGAGAACGTCGAGTCAGACGTACGTCACTTTGCTGCGTGATGGCGACGGGCCAATTAATTCTAAA
This sequence comes from Rhyacophila brunnea, assembly GCF_057557595.1. Lineage (NCBI taxonomy): Eukaryota > Metazoa > Arthropoda > Insecta > Trichoptera > Rhyacophilidae > Rhyacophila > Rhyacophila brunnea. Next base: position 40,549,493 of record NW_028232752.1, read on the forward strand.
ATCGTGTAAAGATGACTAAAAACGTTACCCATTTACTTTAAAAAGAAAACATGTCAATGAATATATTATTATTGTTACTAATAGAATAATAAACAGAACATAAAATGGACGTATGTTGGATTTATATGAGAAATAATATTTCGTTTGACAGGCGTCTTTTGCACCCGCGACCCGCAATCCGCACATCGCCTAGCAACGATCTTTTTAGACCGTGCCTCAACTAATGCATGGCCTTAAGAGGACGTTCTACAGAATTGGCCTTGAGAATTGAAAATATGATTTTTTAACATGTGGTCCATAATATCTGGTCTACTAGTTAATATAAAAAGGTCGTGTGAAAGTTGTTTGTGTCAATAAATTTGCTCTATGACTGATCAGACCAATGACATATTAAATGGACAACTCACTTCATATCGGCGCGCACGAGAAATTGTGCATGAAAGTCATTTACAGATGTATAGGTAGACGTCACGTGACCATATGACGTATCCATTTCCATTATGTGATACAAGCTTCGAGAATTTATAGTAATATAACCTCTATTGTAATGGCGTATTAGTGTCATTACTCATTACGTTAGAAACAGATTCTAGGTTACTTACGACTTCTCGGAGATTAGACCTATGGATTAGACGCATGTGAGCCCAGCAGATCGCAGGCGTCTGAGCAATGGTTTCTATCATTCAATTGCATTGAATAAACATATCTTAAAATGGCATTTTATCAATAGTAAATAATACTAACACATGAAAAGTGATATCCCATCTTTCTTGGAGTGCTTAGTAGATTTTTTTTACAATTTTTAACTAGACATATTGGCATTTTGTAACACAACAATAACGGCGGAGTCGAAATCTGACAGTCAGAAATTTTGTATGGGCAGACCCAGCGGTGTTGCCGGACCGTTTGCAAGCAGAATGTTCATTTGAGCGTAGGATACAGATAATAAAATATGAATTTCACCATCCGGCAGACCCGACACAAAGTGAGTGTCATTTTATTTTCCAGATGCTTCGTCCATATTAATGTCATTGGATCAGACTCATATTTCACATTTATTTCATCAGGGCTGTCGAAGACATAAATCATAAATAATTATAATTTTAAATTTTTATTTATAATATGTATTATTTAAGTTTTGTGCATCTAATGCCGGGTCCACACTGGCAACAAGTTAAGTTGCTGGCAACCTCGTTAGATTTTACGATAATTATGATGATTATCGTAAAATTTCTTAAGCAATTATGGTAAGTATCGTAAAATTTAATGAGGTTGCCAGCAACTTGTTGCCAGTGTGGAAATGGCTTAATATCCACTGTGGTTCACGTAGTGGCATGGACCTGGGGTTAACTAATTCAGGAAGTCAACACCCATGATAGAATTTTTTCCAGTTTTGGTTGCATTATACCTATTCCAAAACTCTTCTTTAAAATTCGTTTCCGATTTTATAAATGGAAATTTCTCGGTGTACATAGTAAACAAACCTACGAATAAAAAAAGACAAGAAGGAACATACTGATTCATCGCAGTAAAATCTGGCAATCAAATTCGCCATTTTGAAAAGCGACGATTTTGCGTAAACAAATATCACGTGGTCTGTACGTGTGCGGCAAACTTCGAATGTGTTTGTAATTTTGTGTATTTTATGTTTGTGTATCACGCATTGTCGGCCATATTTGCCGGCCTTTCTGATTACCGTGATTTGTACACATCTTCCTTCCTGTCTTTTTTTATTCGTAGAAACAAACAGTATTTTTTATTAGTTATATGAAGTTGGCATTGAATTTGTTATAAAATAATACACAATTAAAAGATTTTGAAATAGAAAAAAACACATTTCCAAGCTTTCAGCCGTGCTCACTCATGCATGTCATTCGTCATTTAGATAAGTATATACACATTTTGATGTTATCTTTGCAAAGTGCGAATGTAATGTTTTCAAATAATTGATATGGATTAATTATACCATCGTATTATTTTCTCGAAATCATAAACATACTATAATAGTATTTGAGTATCAACCTATGTTCAATTTGAATTGGGTTATAATACTAATATACCCGTATATATATCAATAGTATGTTTGCTACAAAATCCACCCAAGTTATCAGTACGTACTTGCACAGGTTTGATTAAAACTATGATGAAATTAACATTTTAAAAATATTAATGCTTAATATTATTTTGACAGCCCTGTTTTCTGATCGGCTTCATCTCGCAGGTGTTCATAAAATAATAATAATGCTCCGCGCGGCAGACAATATCAGTAATAATAATAATGTTTCTTGAAATAAAATCTCCGATGATTAGTGATTTTTGCGAAAAGATCGATTTAAATTAACGTAGTTACGACGCCGAGGTCCTTTTCATACTGAATTATATTTGAATGTCGAGCTCTTCAGCGGCCCCTTAAGTAAAATGGAATGTTTATCATACGAAAAATATTGTTGTTTGACGCAATTTCAATTTGCGAAATAAAAGAGAAAAAATAATTACAAGATAAAAAGAACTTTTTATATAACCACGTTTTTAAATTTTCTGTTTAAACATATAAACTTGACAATTTTATTTATTAATAAATACTTTTTTGTACTTGATAGAAATACTGAATAAATATAGAATACTGAAATGTCATTTTGACATTTCATATTGATTTCCATAGTAACGCACGTATATATTAATAATTTAGTTGCTAGGACTCCCTTAGCAACCAATAATAGTTTTACTTTTTACGATTTTTTCCGAAATAACTTTCTATACAAAACAGAATTAACTAAAAATGAATTCAATTCTGCTTAAAGATGGCTAAAATTTTTAAAAGAATGCATTGTCGTCGTTTTCTGATATATTCTAAAAGTTTCAAATGTCTAGCTAGTTGGGAAGTTAGTTAAAAATCTTCAATCTTTCAATACAAATCTTGGACAAACAAGAAAAAATTTGTACTGGACAAACAAGAATACGAGCTAATAAAAACGTGGTAAAATATAGGAAGAGCATTTTAACGAAGTACCTACTAATGTACAATTTATGTAATATAACGTCAAATAGCACACAGCTAAACACTAAGTTGCGGTGTTTGAATGGCCGCCATCCAGGATGCGCAAGAAGTCGGCACCTTGGACACAATGGGGATGACAACTAGACGTAGCCAGGGCCCACTCCGAGTTTTTCTGTCACGAATAATCCTAGTGACGCCGATGAAATAGTAGTTATAAAATGATTACTTCGATATAAAAAGGGGGTAAATTTTTTTAACGAAACATTTTCGATGCTTTGTTATACTTTTTATATTGATTTGCCATAAGTTGTTTAGATACCACCACACAAATAAACAATACAACCCTATTATTCGGTTATTCCGCCAATGTTAAATCTTTCCTCATAACTAATGAGTTAATGCTGTTACGTCGGTGGCTAAATTGGAAGCATTTAACTTGCTTATTCCAACGCAATTAAAGTCACGGGATTGGACAATAATTGAAAATTATGTCTTCCACGTAACAAGCGCCAAAAATATTGGGTTTTATTATTTCATTGGCTGCACAGTTATATTTCCGATCAATCATTAATCAAAAAATACCGTCAAATCAGGGCCGGATTCTCGTGACTATGAATTCATAACTTAATTTCACCGTAAGGTCGATTACCTGCGTTTAAACTTTAAAGTATAATGATAAAATTTTATGTACCTCATTACTAAAATCAATTCAATGATCCACAATGTGTTTTTTATTTTTTGCATATTGTCAAAAAATGTTATTTCGTGTACGTCGCAGAGCGGAGTGGAAGCGAAACAAACGCTTTATATCTTTAATTCATAATTATACGCGTATTCGTCGTTATGCATGTCGTGAAGCAAGCTAAAGAGATAGTAATATAACTTTATTTACACTATAGAGTGTCTATCAATAATACTATCTATTGGAATATGTATTAAAGTACTTTAACAAGATTCATTAACCAACTCTGAAATATAATTATTATTAAAATATGTTTTTAACATATTTCGTTTAGTCGGTAGGCTTCAACACAGAGGTTTTACCCTGGATCAGGCATGGCCAACTTAGCGATCGCGGGATGAATTTTGGTAGTAGCAGGCACAGTAGGTTATTGGCAAAGTATTTATATGTAATGGATGGTAGGTATTATTATTTAATTTGTAATGCCTAAGTACAGTCAGCCGTATCTAATAAAACACTTTTTATTTAAATACATTGAAAAATGACAATGGAAGAGTGTGGTAAACTACTGTCAGTTTTGATAATGGATAGTAGATTACAACCTACTTAAAGTTGGGCATATCTGCTTTAGATCAATAGGAAAATAACTCAAAAGTTTACAGCATGTTTACAGTTAAAATGATGCCATAGATTTTTTCTTTAAAATGCAATAAAAAAAAAGAATATGAAAAAATATTTACCAAATTTATAGGTTAGTTCCTTATTGGACTATAAAATTTCATCGACCATTGCTTAATTTTCCACAGAACTAACTCAAAAAATTACACTACACTAAAATATCAAGGTTAATTAAAAAAAAAAGTTTATGCACATAAATTTAAGATGCTATTACTTATATTTTGTAATATCTGACTTTGAATAAAGTTTTTGAGTCGTTTCCAAATTGATTTGAGTGTATTCACCGCCACAAGAGGACATTTCGATGTTCAATTCGAAGATCTTTCCTATTACATATCATCTTATTCTTTTCAGTAGACAGAGAAATATAAATATTATTCAAATATAATATGTAAATCGATAAAGATGATGAAATTGTTGAATATTTCCTTCCAAGACAAATAAAACTGCACAATCTCTTGTCACTGTTACGACATTATCAGATTCACCTTTACTTACAAACATTGTCATGTTATTTTATAACATAACACACTAAGTCAAGGAAGTCTTTACGAGGGCAACACTACGCATAAGTACGACCGGATCGCGCCTGCGCACGGGATAGTTTGTACGGAGTTCGTGACACTATTTCCGGCGCTATGGGAGCTAGCGGGCTTTTGACACGTAGGCGAAGCGAGAGTCGATCTCTCAGTCTTGACCTTTCGAAGGAAGCAGACGTCTTGGCCAGTTCCGAGCCTCGGGCCCTGGGCACAGGGCTTTCGATTTCCTGACGTTTTGGAGACGTGGACGATGATCATCTGAAGGACGTCCCCCCCACGCCAGGAGATCGGAGGAACTCCACGGTCCCCACACGTTCGAAGACGCACTCCTCGATTCCGTCCTGGAAGGAATCGAGGGCAGCGAAAAGGCTGAGGAGCCCTTTGTGTAATCGGTATTTATTGTCATTTTATGTTACGGTCCACCGACCGAATTAGCTTTTGGGTTTTTGTTCTAATTTATCTAAATATTGTATCGCTTTAGGTGCTCGTGATTCACTTAAGTAATTATACATTTTTATACACTGTAGCCCGCAAGTTATCTTATTTATTAATATACAATTGTTGCAATTTCTCTACTTGTTTTTCATTTAATTATCCTTCACTATTGTCTCTATGCATCATCATAGAGTGGCGCTCAAATCCGAGATATTTATATTTATTCCATCATTATGTAATTTATTATTATACAGGAACATCCAACGAATGAGCGAAGTAACCGGACAGGTAACTGAGGTCTTAGAGGTAATAAGTCAAACCATCCACGACCCTGCATCCTATTTCCCCGAGTCTCATGCTTATCCCTTTCCCTATATCCCCAACATATCCCTATTCCTATATCCCCAACCTATTCCCTATATTCCCATCCATACCTATTCCTATATCCCCAACATATCCCTATCCTATCCCTATTCCTATATCCCCATGTCAAACAATTATATGACATTGGCACCCAACAAGCATCGTGTTTCTTGTTGAATATTTCTTTTCCAAAACACGATGACTTACCTCCCAAAGACTACAGTTATTTGTTTCGGATTGTGAACTCGTTCGTTATTTTGTCCTAATTTGCTAAATTTTATTTGTTCCGATTATAAAACTTTAAATTTTGCTAGTCACGATTTCATACAATAATTGTTACCGTAACGGTATTTTGTTTTCAGAGTCATTAGTTCTAATTATACCGATTTTTGCCGGCTCACTTTTAAATTTTTTGGTTTACCGTCGTGGAGTTGCAAGCGAATCCGCACGGCGTGATTTTAGACGCATTTTGATATTTTTTTTATCAATAGTACTTATTAAACTTATAAATTAATTAATGACAAATTAAAACGTATTATTTGCGTAATATTTTTCTTAAAATTTTCTGGTTCGGTGGTCGTAACTATGTGTGTTATATTTTTCATATATTTATATAGTCTTTTATTGACTTACGCGGTACTTGCAAGAGACGTCGGACTAGTCTATGCGGTATGCGCAGGATGGCGATCTAAATGATAGAGATCAATACGTCAATTTTATCATTGTCCTTGTGGAATTTATTTAATTTTGTGTTGTAAGTTACAATTATTCCTTCGCAAATTAATATTAAGAGTGTTATATATGGTTTACACCTAATTTTGAAATACAATTTGCACATTTATCATCAATACATATTTCTTCTATAATTTATGTGATACCCACATTATTGGTATGGAAATGTCAATATTTGGGCATCGGAATTTGTGTTAACCATTGATTGTTTCAGCAAAAAGTTTGTTTTATGTTTAGTATGGTGCTAAAAGTGATTTAATAAAGTTCAAAGGAGAAGGAAGGATGTCAAACTTGGACGAGATCGACATGAACATTTATATACCTACTGGATGACAAGAATTATTAACCTCAAATTTGACAGAACCATTGGATTGAAACATACTATGTGGATGTAACACCAAATCAATTGGACAGCTGGATGAACCTTATTATGGAATGGAGTTTACAAAAGGTCCTTTCGTTCCATTTCTATATTGTGAATAATTAATAATTTCTATATCTCGAATAAAATCATTATCGGGTCTTTCATTTTAGTCGGCAGTCGCGCTGTCATCGATTATTTGAGTGATTTATTTTCATTCTTGTTAAAATTTGACACTAAATTATTCTGAATTCATTTCTTCTTAATTATTAACTTTCTATTCATTTTATTTTGCTATTACAATTAATTATTTGCGTCGGTAGAATACATTTATTTCGGATAATATGTTTTTACATTGTTTTTTCTTACTTGTTTGACAGTTCGATATTAGTTTTTTCAAATCTGTTCTTTTTATAATGTAGACAATTGAAATTATTAATTTCGCGTCCATTATTGATAAAATTGAAATAACCTTTCGTTCATTGAAATAAATTTAGTCATTTTTAATTCCTATTCAATTATTCATATTCCAAATTGATTTCTGGGTAAAACTTTAAACGTCAAGCGCGCTTACATTTGCAGTCGATAGATGACACCTTCATAGAATTTATTTGAAATATTTAATTTCAAGATTCTGTTCTTTCGTAAGAATGATTATTTATTATACATAAATAATTATTTTTACAGGTGAATATTTTTAATAAAATTTTCCTTCTTAATTCCTATATAAAAACTTCCGTCTACATATTTTTTTGAATCAATTTAATTTTTTCTCTCCTGTCAATCCTTTCTAATTTAAAGACATATTTTTTTTAAAGCTTTTTGATTTCATTCTAGATGCTTTCACTCAACTATATGCAACTTTCCGTCCTCTCCTAATTTTTTAAAAAGCATATAAGCTAACATTAATTAATATCTTTAAATTCTTTTTTTCTCTTTTCAAATCCTAGCAATCAGCTATTTATTATTCATAAACATTCAATTTACTTTCACTTAAATTATTAATTACATTCTTTTTGATTTTGCAATTTTTTTTGGATAAATAAAAAAAAAAATTATTATTTAAGAATTTTCTATATACGTGTTGCATACATGTTAATTTTGAATTTGGTAAAATATTTCCATTCATGTATAGTTGTTAAATGATATAATTAAATTTTTCTTTGAGTATTAAAATATTTTTCTTTCAAATACAATCTTGAATGGATATTTAATTACATTTACATTTGAACTAACTAAATTATTTTTTCTTTCAATTTAACTTGAATTTAATAATTGATTATTTTTTTTGCTTGTTCACCATGCTTATTTCAATGGGCAAATTTTTCTTTAAAAATGCTGATATTTTAATTTATTATCAACTATGTTTGAAACTTTTAGGAGTTGTCAAACCTTCATTCATTATGACACACACTCTGTCAAATATTTTTTCTTTTATTATTATGGAAAGGTGTGTTTCCGTGCTAATGACACTCAACAAATTATTTTGAATTTTGTCAGGGCCGCATTTTAATAATGCCTATTTATTAATATTCAATTTTGTCGTGAAGGAATTTTGTACTGTTTTGTCTTTTGTCTATTACACACCTCAGATATTTATAAATTATAATTATTATTTTTGCTCTTTTACAAGCTTCTTTTTTGGATTGATTTTCTTTTTATCGAATTAATTATCGCAAATTTTATACATATATTATGTCATTGAGTAATATTTTCTATTATAAAATTCTATATTTCTTTATTTCAATTTCTTTGTGAATTTTTACTCACCTATGGTAAACTATTTCAGTTACTGACTTCTTTCCTGCATATGGCAATACACCCTTGTTCCGGTGAACGTCCATCGCAAAGGTGGTGGTTGCAGACCTTTCGGGAAGGAGGCCTACTCAATTCATACCACACATTCAGCATCTGGACCTACTTTTGGTAAACAAGCATAGTTCTAAAATACTACCATAGTGCCAGGATGAGAGTTATGGTGTTCCCGGAAGACGCAACCGCTGTCTTAGCGTTTGGAAGGGCCTGTCAGTTTGGTTACCTAGTGATATAATATCTATATTTAAAATTACCTACAATTGTCTAATTAAGTACATCGCGCTGGTGATCGTGTGATCTTTATTTATACCAGTTGCCTATGTACTTGTTTTTGCGTGACGGTTTTGTTTGCTATTTTTATAATATATTTTTTTTATTGATTGTAGTGATTGGTTATACTTGTTCTGTTCAATGTATCTTTGTCGGTACAGGTTGCGGGGAGATTTTATTATTATTTGTTGGCTGCTAGCTCCTTGGAAGTCGTGGGAACTGAAGGTGTCTCACTACTGTCCGGTGTGTTTTAGTGTTCCGGGGTGCCGAAGATGTTCCTCGGACGCGTCTGATTTTTTTTCTCTAGCAGTCAACCCTCTTGGTATTTGGGTTGAACTATCGGTGCTGAAGACGGTCCCGTTAGTCCCCTCTCTTTTTGGCGTTGGAATCTGCCGCTGATTGTGTGGATTCCACCGCACTCTGATGTTTATGGTGGTGAGTTGGCAGGCGTGATGCAAATAATAGAAGCGATCGTCTGTCAACACTGATGATGTTGTGCAGCGGCCTGGACTGTATGAAGGAAATCAACCTACTTATCAAAATTCCTTGAGGGAAGAAAGTGGACGTTATTATACGATCTCTTTAGCCTTTCATTTTTTATTTTTTGCAGCCCCAACTTGAATGTCGGACCAGTTGCGAACCATGTTGTTCTTTAATTACATTTAGCTTCCGATGTGTTCATGGTTTCCTCGTCGTTGCCTGGTTTTCGTGTGGTGCTTCCTTAACTTCGTTTTCTAGCTCATCCGGATCAGTTCTCTTCTTGATGGAGCTCTAACAGCAAGGAGGGAGTTGTCTCGAGATGGCGTCTCGGGTTTGGCGGGATTGAGTTAGTCCAGAATCTGCGGCGGTGTATTTCTAAATAGTTTTAAGTGTGACCTATTGTACATCATGCAATATAGTAGAGTAGTTTGAAGCAGAGCCGTATATTCTGGAACGGACGATATCTTGCTACACCATTGTAGACTTTAACGTAGTATACTAAAATCGATGATTAATTTTAATTATATATTTTGTACTAGGAATTCTTTTCTAGCTTAGTTTCCTCCTTGTTCGCGTTATTTTATTTGTGGGAGCGCTGCTTGGGATCCGGATCATGGCTTGGAATACCATCACACGTCATTTGTTTCCTACAGGCTTAACAGAGAATCCACATCACAGCTGTTGGTTGTTAGCCACACTGTTATTTTTATTCAGATTAGACATCTGAAAGTAGTATATTTTAGTAATGTTCTTTTTAAATATTCGGACGGTGCTTGACGCACAGTATTTATTACTTTCCGACAGATACGCCCTCACGCAAAAGCAAACTGGCACTCATTGTTTATTAATTAGTATGTTATTTGTTCGAACCAAGTTGGTGAATTTATTGTATTTATTATTTTTTATTATGTATACTTGCCAAAAACCTCGGCATATACGATTGAGAATTTATATTTTTTGCTTTGTGCACTTTATAACTTTTGCCAACTATTAAAGGTTCATCTTTTTTTCAATAACTTAATATCATTTGAAATCAATTTATTAAATCATTCACTGATCTATTATTATTTTCAACTTAATTACTCAATGCTTATATTATTACTCAAATCATGGAAGCAGTTTTAATTTCTATTAATTACTTTATTATATTATACTATCTCTGCAATTTTATCAATTAATGAATTGAATTAAATTTCTTGAACTAAAATATTAATTCCTTTATATGCAATATATTAATTTATTATACCATTTTATATATTATTATCTGAGGTGCATTTATGTAAATTTTTTGGCTATTATTTCAATTTTTTATACTGATATCAAATCTTTTCAAACTAATAATTATTATACAACTCTTCATATCTTTTTGGAAGCTTTATCTAAATCAATTTTTATACATTCTAAATATTGCAGTTTTACACTGCTGGGTTGAATCCTCACTATTTGTTATGATGTGAATTATCTGTGATAAATTATAATATTTTATATATTTCTATATACACGAGCTTAGGTGTTTTTATATTATTTATCAGATCTTTTTCAAAATTTATAAATTATTGGTGGACCGGTTAGGTAGGGTAAATCTACGAGACCTCTCCCAGCTCTTCACTCTTCAGCAAATAATCTTCTTCGTGTTTTGGATTCTTCATAAGCCTCTCCCTCTGTCACCAAATAACAGAGTGGAAATATCATCTATATGTCTCCTTCGCTTCGCCTGTAGCCGCGCTATCTCTAAGCATGCCGTCCATGATGCCCAACCCCTGGGAGGATTGATGCTATCAGAAGACCCCCCCCGAGAAGTTGACAGTCGAAGTCCTCGCTATGGCTTGTCCTTCTCTTACCGAGGTTGGAGGTAATGTCATGTTATTTTATAACATAACACACTAAGTCAAGGAAGTCTTTACGAGGGCAACACTACGCATAAGTACGACCGGATCGCGCCTGCGCACGGGATAGTTTGTACGGAGTTCGTGACACTATTTCCGGCGCTATGGGAGCTAGCGGGCTTTTGACACGTAGGCGAAGCGAGAGTCGATCTCTCAGTCTTGACCTTTCGAAGGAAGCAGACGTCTTGGCCAGTTCCGAGCCTCGGGCCCTGGGCACAGGGCTTTCGATTTCCTGACGTTTTGGAGACGTGGACGATGATCATCTGAAGGACGTCCCCCCCACGCCAGGAGATCGGAGGAACTCCACGGTCCCCACACGTTCGAAGACGCACTCCTCGATTCCGTCCTGGAAGGAATCGAGGGCAGCGAAAAGGCTGAGGAGCCCTTTGTGTAATCGGTATTTATTGTCATTTTATGTTACGGTCCACCGACCGAATTAGCTTTTGGGTTTTTGTTCTAATTTATCTAAATATTGTATCGCTTTAGGTGCTCGTGATTCACTTAAGTAATTATACATTTTTATACACTGTAGCCCGCAAGTTATCTTATTTATTAATATACAATTGTTGCAATTTCTCTACTTGTTTTTCATTTAATTATCCTTCACTATTGTCTCTATGCATCATCATAGAGTGGCGCTCAAATCCGAGATATTTATATTTATTCCATCATTATGTAATTTATTATTATACAGGAACATCCAACGAATGAGCGAAGTAACCGGACAGGTAACTGAGGTCTTAGAGGTAATAAGTCAAACCATCCACGACCCTGCATCCTATTTCCCCGAGTCTCATGCTTATCCCTTTCCCTATATCCCCAACATATCCCTATTCCTATATCCCCAACCTATTCCCTATATTCCCATCCATACCTATTCCTATATCCCCAACATATCCCTATCCTATCCCTATTCCTATATCCCCATGTCAAACCAATATATGACAACATCAATGATATGATAATTTAATAATAAACAAAAATTAGCTCCTGATTGATTAATTGTATTGTATAAACCCATCGGCTATGTAATTTAATTGGTATTAATAAAAACGTGATAGGCAAACCAATTGACTATTTATCTACATGCGGTCAACGTATAATTCAATTCACCTGATAAAATGATAATCTGTTTTTGACATTATTGATAGATAAAGTACTGAAAAGTGGATTTTTTCGGAGAAAATAAGATGTAATCTTTGCAGTCTAAAGTAACATGAATATTGTTATGTACGTGTAGGGGCACACGTCGATAACTGATTTATAAAACAGTGACAACCTAAAATTTCTGGTTTAGATATATTCAGCGTTTTATTATTGTACGATAAACCTATTTATTGTCATTAAACAACACATTTTGAGATGTTAAAAGTCTGCTTTTGATGTTGGTGAACAATTTATTTGCCAGAACTTATACATAAAATTGCTAATATATTAATATCGTAAAATAAAAAATGGACTTTGCACAAAATACAGTTTTTCTCTGCAAGTCAATATTTCTCTATAACATTGTTCATAATTTGGATATATTTCTTTTGCTTATATATGTAATATATATTGTACTAATTTATATTACAATATTAATAAAAATATAGTTTTAGTAATGCTTAATATCACTCCACAATAAAAGTTAGTAATATCTTCATGCTGTATAGTGAATGGCCATGGTGGTATGAGTAGTATATTATATATTTTATTTGTAAAACTATTAAATGAAGAAAAAATCGCATATTTAATTTTAATATAAGTTTGTGTGTGTACCTACTGTGATAATGTTTTCACTAAGGAAAAAATCGATGAAGAGTTGAAGTCATTACTGATCTCGTACAAGGAAAATGTGATGACTTCTAAGGAAATTATTTAATAGCCGTATAAATATGTTAATAGGTACATATTTATCCTGTCAACAATAATTTTAATATAATAATATAAAGTAGGGGATCTAGAGTCTATATTAGCATTATAATAAGCAATTGATAATGTCATATCACTTTATCAGGTCTCGCGGTCAACTGCCTTTGATTTTAACTTGTCATATTTTTTTTATTAATAATAGAAAAAAACATGTATAATAATTGTGGTGCTGTGGATTAAAGGAATACAAGTTAGTCAGTGGCGAAGAGTTGACATGTTTGTTTTCATTTAACTAATAGGTATTACAATTTGCAGATAGTTTTGGTTAGATTTTAAAATTTAATTAAACAGTCACACATATTTTTCTATCTATAAGATATCTAAAATTATGCGATTAAATCAAATATATTTTTATATATGTAATATATATACGAATATTTGTTATCGATTGTGATTTGGTTAAGGCCTTAATGAATTTGAAAAAAAACTAACTTACACCATTTGTAATATTATGTATTATTAACAGAACAAAAACAAATAGATACGTATGATTGTAAACATGTGCACTATTTTTGTCGGATTGCCCATAACATACCTAAACTATTATGGTTTGGTTCAGGCAGGGTTTAATTAATTTTTAAAACCTAACCAGCACCAGTTTGTATTTTAGTTCAATGAAATAAATGAGTAACAATGTCAAAGTTTAGTGTGAACTATTTATGTCGGATCTTAACAACCTATCTCCACCCTTCGCCAAAACAAGTGTGATATTAGTAAAAAAAATGGGTTTGGAACGGTTTTAACTACACTTTTTTGTTGCTTATAAATAATACTGCTCACAAAAATATTCACGCTTGGTATTTCTTTACGATTATTTTAAATATAGTATTCTGAGCAGATTAAACTAGTCCTTATCAATATCATCATTAAATTATGAGACTTAAGTAGTTTATTTTAACCCATACACAGCAGCATGTTATCCGACGTCTTTTTAAATGGAATATCAGAAATATGATAGAAAAACTTTAAAGCCATCGATCTCTTAGTTGCTCAGTGTCGAATTGAGGTAATTTGGTTTAAGAGAGCTCTATATGCAAGATATAATTATGATATACGCATTATTGTTTTCACATTCGTCTTAAATCAAAATAAATATTATATATGTATCAGCAAGTTGTTTATATTATTTAAAAAAATACGAAGAACGACAATTAAAAAAATGCGTCCGATATTCAGTCTGCTGTAAACAAAAACAAGAATCACGCAAACTTATTGGCGATTTTCCGATGAAAGCTCTAAATGAAAACATACATTTATTTACATACTATTGACGTAAAAATATAATGTTCTGCGAATGTGTCCCGTGATAATTTCTGGATTTATTTAAATCTAATAATGATCCAGAAAAATTCAGTCGTAGGCGTGACGAAAATTATGATAATAATATAATACTTATTATGTTGTCTGATTTTTTGCGGTATTGACGATGGCATCAGTCCATTGGGTGCGCAAAAAAATTGGCGGAGAAAACAATAAAATGAATACATTCGATCAAATTGCTTCCACTATAGGTACCGATTTGCGTAGAAACACGTGGACGCCGATTTGCGTTATTGGCCAGATCGATAAATACATACTAATTTAAATTCTTCATTATATCCGTAACACTAATTCAACAATATTTGCAATTTGCAATAATCATTGTATTTTTTAATTCTCGAGATTTACACATCAAACATGTAGAGATTGTGATTTTTAGACTTTTTTCATTTCTCGAGAATCGAGAATCCTCGATAACAAATGTGTTACTATGAACATCATTATGTAGGTATTACGAATTTACCACTTGTTGATTTTTTTCATTTAATATCGGACAACAATTTTTTCACTGGCAGTTAACAAATTCCGTTCAGAATACAAACATGAGTTGAGAATTTTTACCTTTCAGCTACAAAAATTGATCACTGGTGAATTTTAAAAACTACGTTAACTACTAACTAGTCACGGTCGACAGAAAATTCTGATAAATTGTATATTATGCAACAGCAGCCGTTCGAAGCATAAAAAACGTTAAAATACTCGCCATATATGCTAGATGCGTTTTTGAAAGCTAAATGGGTATCAAAAACCGCTAGATTTGGCAAAATGCTGAGTTACAACGCTGATGATGAAGGCTAAATAGTTCTTTCTAAATCTTTCACTTCCAGTGCACACATTCTCCCTAATACATATTAATATGAGCAGAATATATCAGAGACCTATCCGACATGTAAATAATGAGATATTGAAATTGAATTATTTTCATAACTCAACACTACAAATTATCAACAAATGCCAAAATTTATTATCTTTTAATTTAAAAAAGAAATACTGTGTACATATATAATGTAAAATTTGAAATTTAGATTTGTATAGTATCGATATTGATTTCAGCTTATATTGTCTTCGCTAGGCGTGCGTCTGCCTAGTTTTTAAACCAAAATAACCAATGGTAAGTTAATCGTTTTCACAAATAATAAGGATTAGTTCAGTAGACCTTATCTTATAATGCCCCAGTTATAAATGTACTCATGCCACTAATAAAATAACTGTCAAATACTATATAACTATAACACCTAAATATGAGTATATGACATATGATTTAATTATAAATAAATATCACATATTTCAATGACGGCATTACAATAATAAATGTTATAAATGTTCTATGGGCTGAGTAAATGTCTACCATAAATAATTTTTGCCTTTTGTGTTATGACTTCAATACAGCATGTTTTCAAGAATAATGACTATAAACTGTTATGTAAATGAAAATGACATTAACGTATGGAATATGAACTGTTATTGTATACTTATTGTTAACAATATATTGTTATGCCGTATATAATATACCGTGATAGATGACATATCGTATTGGCAATGTCAACATCAGCTGTTTTGTTCTCACTCCTTTTGTTTCACTGTAAAAATCATTTATTTAAAATAATATTATATCATACAATTAGGTAAGTACTCTTATAAATTCACACTAACTGAATAAATTAATATATTATGTTGAGACGTGAATTATTCGTAGTGACGTCCGATACAAAATTCATATGCTGAAATTAGACGAAACTCGATCAATAGAAATCGCCAATGTAAACCAATTTTAATGCAAACGTGTGTTGTTTTGACTTTCGTAATTGCAATTTTCGGTAAAGAAATAATATTTCCTAGTAAATGAACAGGAATATAATTTTCAGATGAAAGAAATATTATAATTAAGTATGAGTAGTTAATTTCAGTTAAAAAAATTAGAAATTAAAAAACATAGTTATTTTGTTAGAAATTTGAGAATATTATTTAGTATTTTATAGAAACGCAGTGTCAAAAGTCCACCTCTACGTTTTAAACTCAAAATTAATAAGATTTAAATATTTAAATTACAGATGATTTTGATTGGTTACAAAATATTTATATACAAAAGATAAGGTTAGTTTTATAACATTATAACAAATCCAGTACCTACCTACCTATCTATGAAAGATGTTATTTAATATTAAAATTTTAATGGTTTTTAGATAATTAGTGTGTATTTTAAGTATAATGGAATTATTTTTTCGCTATGTATTTCAACTACAACTATTTGAATATGAAAATATTATAACATATAAATTATTAAAAAATAGTAGGTAGGTACAGTTTTGTGATCGATTATTGAAATTAAAAAAGATAATAATTATTGCAGATTGCAATTTAAATACTTCATAGTGGATTATTTTGTAACAATAACATTAAAAAACTATCGCTATCAGTATTTAAAAAACTATTTCATACTAAACTGAAGTTTCGATGAATATAACAGCAATAATGTTCGCGAACTGATAGTAAATATTGATCAGATTTAATTTGTTAGTGGTCGTATCGACCGAAGGTACTTGGTGAAATTTGAATTTAAATCCATTGGAATAGAATCAAATCAAATCAAATCAAATCAAATTTATTTATTTTACATATAATGAACATAACAAATTATAAATTCAAAGAGTTCACGACATGACATAAAATAAGTGTTAATCATTTAAAAAAAATTAAAATACCGAGAAGTGTGAGTTAATAATACAATAGGTAATAAAATAAGAAATACAATAAGAAAAGAAATAAAGTAAAATAACAAAAATAGCAAAGTGAAAGTAGATGGAAGCACACAGAGTGAACTTTGATAGACCCTATCTTAAAAACTTCGTCCACCTAAATTCACCCTCACGTAAGTGAAATATATCAACATCCGAAGCGATTTCATTAAACATAGTTATTGCCAGAATTAGAATATAAAACATTGATAGCGACAATAAACAATAATATTGTATTTGCAAGTATGTTAGGCATCTTTTGAATTTCGTGAATCTTAACTTAATGACCAGACTGGACAAATTAATCAATGTACCTATGTATATAATTATATAATATAATATGTATGTGTCAGATTTAATTATTAGATAATATATTAATATTATATGTTTTTATATTACTTACCATTCTAATCTTTCTGATAAGAACATCGAAACTGAGGACATGATTCTGAAGATGATGTCGTTGAAACACTAAATTTTTCGAAACAATTTTTTATGATTTTTTTTCCCATATAATTTCAAACCTTCATGTCATAAGTGTAATAAGTCAATTTGTATTTATCTATACATAATTTTATACAAAAAACGTTAATCGTAGTGGACAATGAAAAATCATAACATATAAATTGAATAGTATCACATAATAATTATTATCCGAGTTGTAAGAAGCTTTGTTGAATTCAACATTACTTTAATATCGACGCTTGAACAAAACTAAACCAATTTATTTAAATGTAACAAATTTTATACATTCAATATCCATTCTGTTGAAATTTCGAATCGCCTATGTAATTATTTGACAATTAAATACTAATCATAAATACACAGCATAAGAAATATAACAATAAATGATTAAATATAACTACTGTGATAGGTTCTGTATAACTTGTCTTTTTCAGTTATTTTAAACTGACAGAGACAAAGCGAATAAAATTTAATTTTAACGCGTTCATATGACATATTTTAGTTTCAGATAATTAAACATTTGTTTTTATTTTATTCATTGTTTGATTTAGAATACATTATTTCTAAACACTGCAAGTCAATACTTTGAACAATTGAATATTGTTTACAAACAAACATTCTAGGATAGATTTCGATATAATAGGAAGGCGATTTACACATTTCTTAAAGGTCAATACTACGTATCGATTTCATAATACAAAAAACCTGTTTTCTGTAATTCATACTGTGATTGCGTTTGGTTTACTTCCATCAATTAAAAAAATATAAGTCAACATGTTTTTCAATAACTGCCATAAAATAATATATCTACTTATTAAAAAATATTACATACACCTACTATTTAATAAATAAATGTAAGATGTTGAAATTTCTCATATTCGTTTGGAGAAAATTGATAATAAAACAATATCATCATTTAACTTAATATCAGCGTATAAAAAATATAAATGAAAACACACTGTCACAAGTAGGGAATCCAATCCCGAGCCAAAATTCTGATCCCGGGATTTCGGAATTACAATTTGACAATCCCGGGATTGGCATTTTTTCAATTGTTAATATATTTTTTTATATTTACAAATAACATTGATAAAATCGGTCAAAATTAAATCTAGTATAATTTATACTATTTAAAATATTTATTGTTTACACGTTCAATCTTGGAAATACACAAATTTAATGGAGTAAATAATATTGTAATATAAATAATAATGTGAATTTAATAGAAGATTGCTGTTTCTGATAGTAAAGACTTAATGGATGGATTTGCGAGATTTAAAACAGTAAAGCGAATAATCATGGCGTACTTATGGCCTTTCCGCTTCATAAATCTAATTAGTCAGCCAAATATGAAACTGCCGTAAAACGTATGATATCATGGTGGAGTTACTTTGTTAAAAGTGCGAAGCATTGTTTTTGCCAATCTTTCCATTTTGAATAATTTATGTGAAAAAATAAAATGAATCGGCAACCTACACATGGGTATAAATCAAACTTCATTCAAACTCAGTTTATTTCTAATGTAGTTATTTTTTATTAAAAGTATTTTTTCTGTTATATTTCGCTTTTATTTTATTTTCCATAAAAATTGATCAATCTATCAATCAATCAAGACAAAAATCAATCCCGAAATCCCGGGATTATGTTTATCAATCCCGGGATTCATAGGTATCGAAAATAGCTCGGGATCCCGGGATTGGAATCCCTAGTCACAAGTAAGAGTATTTTCCATTTTTCGATTATTCTTACGATTATTGCATTGGCGTTTTATGTATAAAGTGAGAAACCATCTACTGTTTAACGTCTAGTTACAATATCCACAAGTCATATCGATCAATATGAAAATCCATTTTTAGGCACTCACATATTCTTCAAATTATAACATAATTATGGAAGCAGTACATATTCCACATAGTTCATAATCAGAACCGATTTCTTCTGCTTTAATGAGACTATAGGTTAGTTATTGTAAACAGTCAGTTGTTTTTGATTATTATTAAACAATGTGGAATAAGTATTAAGTATATGGTATTTTATTTAAATGAATACTACATCTTTTCACCAACCATTGACATTTAACACCATTACAGTTTGTTTGTAAAGGAACAATTTTAACCATACGATGAACTTTGAAAAATAGCTTAAATAATAAATCAAAGTAACGATTGATGAATAAAATGTTCATCACAGGTCTACGTTTTAATATTCATTTTACCTAATATGAATTTAACACGTAGGTACAGTAAATAAGTCTATAAATATAAAATACTTGCACGGTATAGCTGACAGGAAATAATTATTGAACCAACAACCACACGTCAATTATTTGTATTCAATGAGTGTTATTTGTAATAATTCAATATTTATTACTCGATAATAACCTTATAGTTTTAAATAGATACGCGAGATCTGACGAACAACCACATTTTTATCATAATGAGATGATGCTATCTATGTAACGCCTTCCGTATACAGAACATGTCAAACAAGTTTTGTGTCGGAAGCAGTGGCGATTCTCCCTTGAGAGCGCTGGAGCGGTGCACACCCACCCACTCAATTTATGCGAAAAGACTTTTTTTAAATGAGTATTTAATTTATATTTGATTAATTAAAAGTGTTCTGATCTATTACCGTAGTCATTAATTCATATACAAAAACAAATTCTAATATGTGTTTTTAACCGGCTATTTTAAATAATAATATTATATGTTGATGGGAGCGATATCCGACATCGCTCGTACCAAAGCGCACAGTAATCTAATTTCGATTTCTTTGCAATGAGAAAGAGCGTCGTCTGTCGCGTGGAATAGCAATACGTAAATATTTTTTCTACGTGCTCCGGAGCGACAGTTTCAGTCGCTCTCGGCCCGAACGCGGCTTCATCGGTTTTAAAACAATACAGCCCGTATCACACGTACAATTATTGTTTGACAATTTTTATTCAATATTATTATAAAAATAAATTCTTTTCACAGTACGTATATTAAATTTCCGCACATGTTGACAACATTTCTCAAATTTAGGCGAAGTACAATTTAAAAATAAACTTCAAGTTTTTTTCAGTTTGATGACTAAATTCACAATGTTTATCAATTATGATATCTCTCCAAACTAGCTCTGTAATACGTCTGACTTTTTAGATAAAAATAAACTCAAAAATGAATTGTCTGTTATTTACAGCTTGGATAATTTTTATAATGCTGATGGCGCCTCAGCATTATAAAACATTTTAATCGAAAAAAATCTCATTGACACATTTACGGAAACGGTTTTACTATTAAATTTAATTTTTACTATTCCGATGACATCAGTGGAAAGCGAAAGATGTTTTTTCACACTCAAACGGATCAAGTGTTTTAGTAGAAACACCATCGCGCAATCAAGATTGCACGCATTATGTATGCTCGGTATCGAAAAAAGAATGATACAAGAGATTCCTGACTTCAACAAACGCGTAATTGAAAAATTTGTGTCGATGAAAAATAGAAGAATGGATTTCTCATACAAATGAACAATAAATCGCGGTCACTGCCAGATACGAGATATTTCGTTAGTACTAATAATTCGGTCAAAATAAAATAGTTCGTGTCAACCAGTTTGTGTTAAAGTTTAAAATCCATTTTTTTTCAAGAAAAACTGTTTTTAGAGGTACAACAAATAATAAATAGTGAGTTATTTATGATTTCTTTTAAATGTACTAAATTAAAAAAAACCAATAGTTTTTTTTTTGGTTTTTTGGTGAAGTTTTGATGAAGGAAAATGCCTTTTTACGGCAGTCAAAAGGTGAAAAAAGTGAACTCCCAGTAAAATAACTCACCGGTCGCCACTGGTCGGAAGTTACCTATGTAATCTAAAATATTATGGATACGGCTATATATTATTAATTTATTTTAGACTAAGTTTAAAATTTATAAAGATATACATGCACTGCTGTGAAAATTAACCTTCTCATGTCAATGATATCCTTATATTGAAAATTAATTATTTATATAAATAAAATTGAAAATATTTTATTTATTCAATGAGGAAAAACACATCTTATCGGGAGATGTGATTATGGAATACCATTAAAATAATAATATTTTCAAACTTTAAAAAAATATTAAGAAAACAACCAAAATGATTGAAAATTTAAAATTCCAGTCAAAGATAATTATTTGAACTGCGTTTTTATTTAATATATTTTATTGTCGCTGCAAATGACTCGATCATTGGTATTGCTAGAAGTATTAAAAAGTTGGTTAGGTTTGGTTAGGTAAGAAATCTTTTTTTTTTAAATTTTAATATTATATGTTTTAAGTTGTATGCATCAATTATTGCTAAAATATATTGCTAGTCGTCAATGTAGAGTCACTTACAGCATTTAAATCATTGATTACTAATATGAACTATAGTTTAATTTAGGTAAGTAGGTGAATATTATCATAAAATGAAAAGTTACGTGTGAAAGTACTCACTTAATAGTCAATGCCACTGCTACTATGATGATTACCACAAACACCATAGCTATGATGACTCCAACGATCATGATGGTGCCATCATCTGGAGGACCATCTGGAAAAAAACAAAAATATTATTACTTATAAAAACATTGTCTTTTCTCCAATTCGTTGTTTTTTTCGACATACGATTTACCACGGTTACTAGGACTCTTTTTCTCTATTTACAAAATGAAAGTTTTGGATGGGTAATCATTTATTTTACTTATCTTGAATCATCCAACAAAATGAGCCACGCTAATGTAATAATAATATGAAATGAACTATTTATTAACAACTAATTCAATTAATAAAATATATTCATTCTACAATCATCCATGCCTTTGTTTTGTGTTTAATTAAATTTAAATAGGTACATGGATCACAAATATAAAAATATTTTATGGGATTTTCCACACAGATAAAGTTTATGATAATAGATTATAATATATCCTAATTTATAAATTCTAATATACGTACGTGTTACAGTTAAGATAATGTTAAATATTGGTTAAATGTTAGTGATTACTTTAAAAATAGGTAGTAATAAAGAAAATATCTCAACTGCAATCGGAACATTATTGTAAAAACATGTTGGCGTGCGATACAATATTATGGAAACATCCTGACTTCATAGGTGATGGATTAATACGGGAAAATCAGTGAAGATTATTGATATTTCCCATACAGCGGAGGAATGTTATGTGTAAATGAAGTCTCACAACGATTATTCTGAATTATTGCAACGAATCCTATAAGGAAATATTGAGAATAGCAGAGGTGTAGGTAGAAAGAACTTTTTTTTAACCTGAAAACTATGTTCAAAATTCGGGGCGTTGATGTGTTTTATGAGGATGCTACAAGCTGGCGATAGAAAGACGTTTCGGTATAAGACGATACCCCAAAAAATTATGCTAGTTTCTTTTCAAGAAAGCGATTGGTTTCGATAAATCACTCAACAAGTAATACGATAAACAGTTTATAATGGAAACGACTTCATGTAAACATATTCTTCAGTATATAATATGCACCTGGCTGGACTGACATTTGCAATGCATACAACAATAATATGATATTTATACACATTGTGTATGTATCTGTATAATGTATCTACTTGAAATATTGTTTAGCGAAATCACATTGCCCTTAAAGTGGATTAAATACATTTTATTATTAATACTGTAACGTTTTTATATTATTCAATTTAAAGGAAAATCAAACATGATTTTATTCAACCGCAATCAATTTAAATTATGTTTAACATGTTGTTTATAACAACCAAGAGTACCAACCAAACTATAGTAAAACTTATAACCCTTAATTTTTTGTAGCGGTTTCCGGACAGAGATGGTTACCGGAAATTCTTTACATTTTATGCGGGTCTATGACCGGTTTGATATACTTGTAACAGTGAAATAGTCAACGTAGGATGACGTAGGTACCTACATATATATTTGTTGAATCTATAAATTTTAATAGGAATAGATTTAAATAGGATATTATTATAAGAAAAGGATTCAGGAAAAATACGGTATAAGTATGTATATTTTAGATCAAACCAATCCATACTACTTAACAAATCGATCACCAGTCTTCCGCGTCTTCCTTAGGTATATGTTTAGGAAAAGTGCCACTCTTAATCAGACTTGACATTCCTTACCATTTTAGTGCCAAAATGTATGGTAAATTATTACCTATCTTTGTATCTCTTGTTGGGTTGAATTTATAAATGCAATACGAATTTTCAACATTTTGATATGCCTCAAAGCACATTCGGAGTACTTAGGGTCCCTGGGGAGCATTATGCTATACTCTCAAACGTTGTATTCCTTCCTTCATTTGTCACCCCTAAGCGGTCCATGATTTTCCTACAGCCACGGGACATTATGTACTGCAAAGCAGGAGTATTACAGAGAATGGACGAATCCGAAATGTTATTATTGAGTCTCATGAACGGCCAAGAGAGGGAAGTAGTCGAGACAAAGCTAAAAACATTTGAAAAAATGGGCATCGGCGATCAGTCTGACATCATCATAATATTCAAATAATAAAAAAAAAACTAAGTTCAATTAACTACAAGGAGCCTTAACAGCATTAGTAATTCACGAAATGGTGTACATAATAAATACAGCCAGGTGATTTGTTGCCGGAAACATACATTTTTATAGTCATCTGATCGATCTATAAATTATGTAATGGTTCGATATGTTAAGTTCAGCGTATTTTGTATACAAGACAGACGGTTTTGACCTTCAGTCGTATGTCTCCTGCCGTATAGAGATATCGATAGATTTTTTGTTCATACATAATAATATCTTTTGATTAATTATGCAATCACCATGCACTGAGATTACGTTTGAAAAGAATAACAAATGTTTTCTTATATTATGAGACAAGGATAATAGATTTTTTAAAACCAGAAATGAGACTTGAATGACATGCCACGAAAATAGAATGTGCATAATATAATATGTGTCAACACTGTCAGACTAAAAATATTTTTTCAGGGCAGGTATTAATATTAGTATATTTACTATCATCATTATTAGTTTTTATAACTGTAGAAAGTCCATACAACTTTTGTTGTAGTCTTTCCGATTCTGTTATTTAGGTTAGGTTAGAGTTTACAATACAGTTTTATACCAACTATAGTAGATTGACTCCTGAGCGTTTGTGAAAGGATATGTGATAACACATGATCGACAGCTATGGCAGTGGCGTAACAATGATTTTTCCGATTATTTTTTTGTCTATCCTTCTTCGTTCACCATGTACGATCCTTCTTCTTCTTCTTCAGCCATATCTGCCCCTTAGTCGGAGCATATGGCCACCACGCGGCGCCTCCAAGAATCTGTTCCTCGCCAGTCTTCTTGCTTCGTTCCAGATGAAACCAGCACCCCGTAGCTCCGCCGTATACACTCTATAGATAGTATTTGGCGGGAGGACGCCGGAATCCGGTCGGCTTGAGGAACAGGCAAGCCAGGTTGAGGTTCTCTTCTGGCATCCGCAGCACGTGGCCGAGCCAGGTCCAACGTCCCCTCTTCACTCTCAGCGTAATTAGAGGCTGCTTGGTGCGTTCCCTTATCTCTTCGTTGCTCTTAAAGTCATACCCGCTGTCACCCACTATCCGTCGCAAAAATCTGTTTTCGAAGCTCAGTATACGGTTTCTCTGAGCCTTCGTCAAGTGCCATGATTCGCTACCGCCAGAATGCAAGCGTCGAATAGGCGACATTTGGTTTTGACCGAGTACAATCGTGAGTCCCAGACAATCCGCATCGAGTTGAATATTGCTCCAGGCTTACGATCCTTAGGGAGTATAATATGGATACCACGCAGCGCCCACATGCCATGTCATGTAAACTCGGTCAAAGCACACCCAGGTATAAACACTGGTTATGCTTAAAACCAAACGTAGGGCCTCATGATACGTCCGATTAAGACCGAGTAAGGTTGGGGGCGGATTGGTTTAACGGGGTATATGTTTGTGTTGTATATGATATTGACCGACCTTCCAGGATGCTAGAACCCGGTTTGGCTGAATAAAAGGCAGGTCAGATTTAGACTCTCTTGAACCATTTTTGAGTGGTCTTGTCAAAACTGACAACTTTATTAATTACCTTAATATTACTAAATTATGTAGTATTTAAATAAATAATAGACACATAAAAGTCAAAAGTGCCCAAAAAAATCATACATATTTCTATAAGAAAGTTTTGAATTAGGTGCAGAAAATATTACACTTTCGCAAAACATCGATATAATATGTATTATACTTACATAACGTGATCTAATTAATGATGTCATTACAAAGGAGGTCATAATAACTATTTATATTATCTGTTCCGAACTGTATTTACAGTATAAAAAGCAAGTCTGTTTTATTTATTTTGGTAAACTAGTTTAAAAGTGGATTGCAATAATTCATTGTAGATGTCTCGGTAGCGAAATAAAAGTCATAACCAGTTTGGAACAAAAATCAAGGCCTTAATCGTCGGTAAAAAATATAATAATAATATTTGTAATATTACAGACTAAAGTTTACGTTGAGAATACTACAATTTTATTTTCTAATTCAATTTCAAATTACTTACATTATCTGCTGATTACTACCGCAATCCAGAACAAGTATTGCGACATATTCTGTTTTTTTCTTTTTCAATAGGTAATACAGATTTTCTACTGACATATATTTTTTTAACTAGGAGTAGAAATAAGCCGCATGTATGTTCAGAATATGTATTTTTTGCCTGTACGTAGTCGAATTTTTTCTCAATATAAATTTAATTTTACTGATCTATGTAAATGATACCTATATACTCTGTTGAAATTGGACGTGTATTCAAACTATCTGTGATTTTTAAGCTTTAAAATTGTTCGTATTTACTAGCCTGGTTTCACCTGTCCGCATCTGCATAAATTGTTCATCTTTATGTGACTTGTCCGATTTGAGTATTTCTCGGAATGTGCTCTGCTATGAGATTCTATACATATGAAATTGAATTAATTCCATTGTCTTATGATACGCAGCCAGAACAAGCATTTTATTAGTCGTGCCCGTCTATTTCCCCATTCATATATATAAAAGGAGACTATAATATACTCTGGGCTGCATATTAGGTGCCCGAAGTAGGCGATTTTTATTTGTTTCACTATTTCGAGGAGGCTTTAAGGAGGAGACGGTGATTATTATACATCTCGAAGCGCAATCAAAAATAGTTAACCATTGGCCCTTTACAAATAATTATGCAGACATAGGTAAGAGAAGTCTTTTATTTGATTATAATTTTAGTTTATTTAGTTCAAATAAACATTTAGCGTGTTGGCCGAACGGTAACATAACATTGTCGTGGGTCCCGGGTTTGGATCACATGTTGCTTTTTTCACGTATTTAGATCAAATGAATGGATATAATAGGTTAAGCAAGTGGTTAATTTTTATTTCTTGTAAAACATAATTCTCTTACGAAACCTTTTCGTGAGGCGGCTAAGATCCACATCGGATTGTAAAGCCAATTAAAAAAAATAAGCATTTTAAATAATTGCTGAAAAGGTGAAAAAATCAACGCATCATCATCAATAATCAATTGGGTTCAATATTTTTTGGGTATTTCTTCACATGCAAAAATATGCTGACAAGTTTTAATTGAGTTTACACCTGTAGTGTCAGTTTACATATCGGTCAATATTTGACCCACAATTTAGCAACTATTGCAAATTTATTGAAGTTCTTATAGATGTGTTTTGGATTTTTTGAAACGATTAAAATACATCAAACAGTGGTTATTACTTTAGTTATAGCTATAAATATAGCATATTATAGCATATTAACTATAGCATAGAAATAAGATAGGGAACAAAAAATATTGTTTTGCTTATCTGCATCATAATATAAGGTGACCGTATTATGATAACGTTACATATTTATCACAGATAAGTCTACAACCCTAAATTTATATTTCGAGTTATTGCAAGCAACTGTGATTCACTGGATTCATGTGTGATTTATAAAAAATCACTGGGAAGTGTTTTTTATCTTGTGTAGGTATATTGGATTACTGAACAATGTAATTGTATGTCTTGGAGGAATAAGAGAGAATATAGTAAGATTTCATCTACGGAGGAGATTTATGCCTTCAATGGATCCCATCGCACATGGGCATTGAGGGCAATGAAAGGGTAGATGATCTGGCGAAGGAAACTGGCCATTCAGGGGTACCATATCAGTGGATACCAGAAAACCTGGACTGGAATGAGGCTATAAAGAAAATGTGCCAAAGTATGTGGATAGATTTTCACCATAGGGCATCATTAGAAAAGGGGAAATGGAGTAAGTCTATTTTACATTTTATGTAGAACCAACATAATTATAGTAAAATACAATAATTTATTACAGTATGGTCGGAAGTCGGAAACACTGATGCCCAAGCTTTACAGATTGTACCTAGATATGATGAGCCAATAATGAGTTTGCCTAAACTGGAAAAGTTGCCACGATTTTTAAACACGTATTTATTATTATCTTATTATTTCACATATAATTTATTTTCGCGTTATATTATGATGTATTGCGAAGCTAAGGCTGTCATTTTTTGTGGTTATAGGTAATTGTAACCTTCCTAAGACATTAGCTATAGACATCGCGCAAAAAATTAAATTTGGTGTTTTAAAGTGTCATAAAAAATCGAACTAATTGCATGTACATTAATTTAAGCACGCGATTAAAGTATTCGAATATATCTACCTTTTTTTATATTTTGAATATGCTTACACATACATACCGAACATTATAATATTCTTTTTTGGCCATGTCCGATCATAATAAGATGGGCCTCATCTACAGAGTGGAGGTTTGTGTTAACAGATTTTTGTTTTTACGATAAATGAATGTTAGCCACTTGCTCGACCTATTAGGTCCATAATCTGGGTCCAACCAAACATTGATGTGTATTTTACCAGATCTTATATTCAAACCTGGGACCCTCTACATGCTTCCATGTACTTTTATTTGTATTATTGTGTTATTTACTCACATTACCCTGTATTTTTATTTGAAAATTGTCACCACTTACTTTATGCCATGTAGTGAACGCTTTGAATTTATAATTTGTCATGTTCCTTACATGTAAAATAAATAAATTTGAATTTGAATTTAAAAAATGTGTCCGAATAAAATTTTCTAGTTTTTAACTTCAGTAGATAACAGTAACTGCCTACTAACAAAACACCATAATACTGGACGAATACGAGTAAGATTCACAGGGCAGAGAGTTGAAACGTTTTTGGTGGAGGAGTTGCTTCTGGGTGAAATCACAAAGATGGTATCCAAATATTTTATTTTCACAACGCATGTGCGGGTCTCGGAGTACATATTTAGAATGCGTCCAACTTCTTTGACATGGATGTCGATACAATGACATACCTACATAATATTATTTCTCTCATTATACCTACGGCGCGTGTATAGGAGAAGAGTATGATCAAAAATGCATCTTAGCTTAGGGGCCGCACAAAATTGTGTTTTTGCTAATTACTTTTCAAATGCAAATTAAAACGTTAATTACAAAATTAATTAAAAGGGCCCATAAGCATTGTGTTAATCTGGCGGCTGAAAGGCAGATGGTAAATACTAAAACCCTTTCAAATAAGGAGGAATGAATTCGGGAGACCATAACGTCAACCAAATGCGTGGATTATTGGTCTCCACGGTCGTGCGCAGGCGGAGAGCGTCTAAACGGGTGCCGTTATAAAAAAGGAGTAGTACTACGTATAATTAATTATTATACATACCCGCTAATTTAAAACATTTTGGTTAACTGCCTTCTTCAAAAACACTGGAAAAATGTTTATGATAAGGTACAACTTATAGTGGTGGTAGATATCCCGATCCCATTGTCTTACAAAGCCATTTAAAACATACATACAGCACATTAACCTAGAATAAAATATTTTTCAAACAATGATATAAATAAGCGACGGCTTAATTATTATTTTTGTAGAAATGATCGACGAGAATTAGCGAGTACCTACACCAGATCAGTAGTGATAAAATCATTGTTATAAATATAATAGTAATACATATGTCAATAAACTCGAGTCCTTTTAACCTTTTAAGGACAATTTTATTTTGGCTTTATGGCAGGTGATGAATTTTAACGCATATCAACATTTACGTATTGGTATCGATTATGGCTTATTGCAAGCTATCGATACGGTGGCGCATGTGTTGAATAGTATTCTTAATTATTATTAATGTATTGTATGGGAACAAATACATGTGCGTCTGTTTTTTATGAATAATTATATAATATAGTCAAATTATTGTATACTATTGTCTATTTTAATGTGGCGTATTATTACTTTTAATTATTATATGCACTATTTAATAACCCTGCCTCACCCTGCCTGATAAGTGATAAGATAACTGATAACAGTCAGAATGCTCACGAGTATACAGATGAAACTTCATGGAGGATTTCGTCATTTTTGAACTGACATTGGAAAATTCAATATCAATATCACGTTTTTCGTAAGACCTCTGACGAAAATATTACAAGATTAAAACAATTTATTCACGAAAATGAATACTTACATTCATTACCATCGTAAGCCTAAATCAATTCACTACTGGATTTAGGCTTCCACTAACTTCTTCCACTCTTCTCGGTTCTATTAACTGGCGCGTACTTTAGCAAAACTTTACCAAACCGGCAAGTTTTTAGGTAGCCATGTCACATTTTACTGTATATTTTGTGAAGAAGAACATATTTTGTCAAAGTTTGTTTGATTGTCTTCGTTATGTGCAATACTGTAATCTGAGGGTAGTTATTATTGTATGACTAATGACTTTGTGCTTCAATCCAATTACTGTATCAGATCCATCAGCCTAGAAATACGTGTTCATTCGTTAAGAAGTGCATATTTGTTATTTCGCAATGACCAAAGTATTCGAGTTTTTGTTCCTTCACAATTAAAAAGGTGGCTAAAATACCATTAGATAGCGCCTAAAAAATATTTTTCGATATTATTAAAAAGAGTGCCTACCTACCTGCAAATAAAGATCAAATCAAGTTTGTGTGATATGATACGCACTGGCATGAGCGAAATGTCCTTTACAAAGCATTGAACACAAAAGTTGTCGACTTAGGTATGTATTATTTTTTTGTGTTCGACGTCCGTGAATCACGCTAAGTATATACAATACTATTTTCAAAAGACAGGTGGATAAATGTAAGAATGCATTTGTCATGGTATTTTTAGGACGAAATAATGCAACGTATTTTTTTCGACTAAGACCTGATCGTTCAAATTATATTCGGTTTGAATGTTTTAGTGAATTTTGTAAATCAGATAATTTTTCTTTCGTGTTTTCGTATTAATTACCGGACTTTTTGAAGGAAGTAATAAATAGATGAAATCAGTTTCGGCAATGAATATCGAGTACGTGTTCAACAATAGTGTTTACCATATAACTTGAATCATAGGCAAAATTTAACGGTACAAAAGTTTTTTTTTAATATGCAAAGTAATATTCTTTAAGTAGGTATGTATCACGTATTTTCTGGTTGGCTTGATTTTTGTTTTTTGTAGAGCTCATTGAAAAGTACCGGTTCCTATATACGTATACATCCTGCCCGTACGGCGGACCTATATACCTATATATATATATATATATATATATATATATTAAATGTGAGAAACAAACGTATCCTAATGGTATCGCATGTTAACGAAAGCTTACTTTTGCTCTCTGAACTGAATATAAGTATGCAAAAGTAAAATAATTGTTTTTTTTTTTGTATAAGTTAATGCTACTTATATAATTAAAAGAGAAACGATATTATAAATGATTACCAACCTACTCAGGTCTGAGGAACCCTTGAAATAATTTGTAAAATCTCGTTGAGCCTGACTTCGACAGGGGTAAAAAATATGAACATGGTCACCTCACCTCTGCCCCCGGCTACAAACAAACAATGTTTTCTGCAATAATTTTGTGAAACTTAATATATTTTTTATGTATTAATATTTTTCAATATCTCAATATTTCAATTTCAATATCGCCGAATAGTGACTGACGCAAATAATACACAATAATGTTTTTTTTTTTATTTCAAAAAGAGTTTGCGCCTTTTTGAAAATTCCCACTGATTCCCGGGCACAATCTTGCTTAATCATAATTGAGAATAATTGTGTCATAGACTATGAGAGACTTTATCTATATACATACATGAATAATATTATTAACAATATATGAATACGTGTATTAATTAAGGCGCTAAGTACCAACATTTTCAAAACTGACATTTTTATAGAAAACTGTTCTACGTACCAACGCCAATACTATTAACTATGGTCTAAGTGTCTTAAGCATGTCAAAAAAATACAATAAAATATTTAAATCTGGCGACAATGTAAGTCCATTGGCGTGTTTTATTTGTAAGGGTGTAAGTACCACTGCAGTGTTCAACGGCATTCCATATAAAATGGCTGAAAACGGTGTGTTGACACTCACGAGTTCTGTTAAAAAACGTCGCCAAAAAGATGAAGGAAGTGTCCAAAATGTAAAAAAAAACTAAAAACTAGTGGCCAAGAGTACTCCACAATTAATAGTAAAGTGATTCCAGCCAAAAAACCTCGAAATTCTGAGGTAATTACATTTTTATAATTGTTTCACACAATCCGCTAATTTGTCAAGAAAGCGCTAGTGATGTCCAATGCGTATCGTTATAAATGTTATAATATCGATATTAAGCAACTTTTTTTTTTTAAATACATTTTTCTTCTTGTTTTGACATTCAGAATATTAAGTATATCTAATATATAATAATCAATATTTGTTTGTTTGTTTGTTTATTCGCATTTTATGCGCTGCCATACCGTTCATCTGATTGCGATGACATTTTGTTAAGTGGTTGTATGCACACCCGCAAAGGTTTCTGAATTAGAAAAATCACCATCTTCTTCTTATTCTATTTTATATTCTTTTATTCGTATGCGTTTCTATTCCATTCATCCAATTGCAATAAAATTTTCGTCAGTAATTTGCCCAACACCCGCGAAGGTTTTTGAATTAGTACAACCATTTTCATCTTCTTCTTTTATTCTATCTTCTTCTATTCGTATGCGTTCCTATACCATTCATCCGATTGCAATGAAATTTTGACCAGTTGTTTAGCGCACGCCCGCGAAGGTTTCTGAATTAGTACAACCATCTTCTTCTTTTTCTATTCGTATGCGTTCTTATACCATTCATCCGATTGCGATGAAATTTTAACCAGTTGTTGTGCGCACGCCCGCGAAGGTTTCTGAATTAGTGCAACTATCTTCTTTTTCTTCTATTCGTATGCGTTCCTATACCATTCATCCGATTGCAATGAAACTTTTGTAAGTAAAGTTGTTGTGCTCACACCTGCGAAGGTTTCTAAATTAGTATTATATAAAATACAAAGTTTGTTGTTTGTTCCATCCAATTTTGATTTTTTTTACTACATATTAATAACATTATTAACGTTTTCATATTTTGGATTTGATTTTAATTTAGTGTTCTTTTGTTTGACCTTTACTCCTATTAGAATTATTTTCATATTGCCATATTGTATTAGACAGATATTTTAATATTAAAAAAATAATTACCTCTTATTATTTTTTAAATATCTAAGATAAATATAACCACGAAGCGACCCAGTGCGAAGCCGGGTACTTCAGCTAGTTTTATATATATAAAACACATTGTACCTACTTCTTCAATAATTTACAGAATATAATAATATTAATTAATTATGCCTTATTGAATTAAATGGGAAATATACATCCTATAATTAATTGAGAACATATTTTATATTAATTATTTCATGATTGCTAAGTTGTACGGTATCAAATAAAAAAAAATGTGTACTACTATTTAAATTAAAACATTTCAAAGTGTGATATTGACTGACTCACATTTATGTACCTACTTAATACAAAACAAAATTCAAAATAATTATTGATAATTTATCAGTTTTATCACCGGTATCTGTTTATAATATGGACACAGGCTGGGTATTGTTGTTTACATGTGAAGTATAATGGGAATCACTGCACACATAACGACATAACATAACAAGTATTTTATTATGGCCGGCCTATTTACTGCAGAGTTCTAGAATAGTTGATAATGCACTTTTAACATTATTTTATTAATTGTAAAAATGTCGCCTGCGGCGCTGTTTTATTTCGGGGCTTTTAAATATGTAGTTGAAAGATCCTGATCTTGAGGCCCGCTTCAGGAAAAGGGGCCCATGATAGAATCCATTTGTCAATGAACATGATAAATTTGGATTGACTTCTATTGAAATTGTATGTGCTAATAAACAAGCACATTCATCGCATGAAAAACAGATTAATTTAAAAATGAATATATAAGTACTTAGTAAAACCTTGTTTATTTTTTTTCATTTTGTGTTAGTACATTGTTGACTATTTAAAAATGTGTCTGTATTATTTAATGAAATAAAGGGGGGGGGGAGGCGCCAAGATTAAATTATTTTTAAAAGGGAGGCGTAGTAACATAAAGTTTGGAAACCACTGCTCTATAGTCTCTAGGGTCATATATATGCACATCGCCGAAATAAAACGCAGAATGATTGTATTAGGAGTAGGAGTAGGTAAATAAATAATAATTGAATTATTAAAACAAAAGTATCGAAAAACCTTCTTTTTTAATTTATAATATTTTACCCATCTCTATTGAAAATGTCATCAGTGTGTA
The DNA here is from genome assembly GCF_057557595.1 of Rhyacophila brunnea. Classification (NCBI taxonomy): domain Eukaryota; kingdom Metazoa; phylum Arthropoda; class Insecta; order Trichoptera; family Rhyacophilidae; genus Rhyacophila; species Rhyacophila brunnea. The sequence continues at coordinate 40,583,893 of NW_028232752.1, forward strand.
CTTAGATCCCACCAGCGTCCCTGAGCTAGTACTTAGACCTTAAAATAAGATTCTTTGCGTGGTACTTACACCCTGACCGGAAATGTCAATTTCAAAGCTATGTACTGTGGAAATTCAAAATAAATTTAAGTTTTAAAATTATAGAAGCTGCCGAGATTGCTTCATACTGTGTAACTACATTTCTCAAAATGTCTGCTTCATACAATTTTATTTGACAAATCAGTATTTTGTAGCCACAAGCAAAACTACTTTTTGGTACTTAGCGCCTTAATTAATACACGTATTCATATTATAAAGAAAATTTAATAAATGGCGCTGACTTAATGGTATATTAAGAACTAATCTAATAAATTTCAAAATCGTTTTGTATTTTTATCACATATAAAAAGAATTATTACAACAGGTGTTTCATATGAACATTGTACAGTAGACAGTATTGAAACAATGCATAATATCTTTTCAAATACCTCGTCATCCTCCGGCATCGGAGCATAGAGCAAATGCAAGGTTGCGTCCTATGCAGTGGCGGCTCTAGCATCTTTTAGTAAGTGGGGTCAGATGGCGTGAAATATTTAATAAGTACCTACCTAATCAATATTAATCAAAGCGTAAAAAACATATCTTTTGTAGCTATTACTTCATCTTCATATGCCTCCTGCGTTCGAAAGAATCTTATTGCTACAAGAAAAACAAAATAGTCTTTTCAAGGATACACTCGCCTTCAACCATGTTTTTTGGTAAACTGTTCGGAGTTAAATGCTTTTTTTGTTTTGATTAGTTCATACACAATAACTAAATCTGTTGGTGACTGGTTGGTGAGGTCCTAATCGTTTCACTTCTAGTTTGTCTTCAAATGTCAATGTACTGAACTTATATTTCAATAAATGAACCACCTCATTCATCATAATACCTAATATTATTTATCAAAATTATTTTACCAACGTGAAATTCAACTATCCACAACTAGTACATTACAATAATTAATATTTAGGTAATACAAATTAATATTGATTTAATTAACTGAAATAGCACATACCTACCCTTTGTTATTATCATTCAAGATAATATTATATATATATAATATATATATTTATATATATATAAATTATTATAGTATGTATTAACAAATTTATTTTAAAACTTAAGGAGATAGATAACATATTTGATCACTTACTGGCAACTTAACTAATAAACTAAACCGGTGGATCATGGGATATGAATTTACAGCCGACCGACAAGATAACTTCATAATATATTATAAACTCACACGTATGCAAGACCAGGTATTTACTACAGTGTCCCCGGTCCAGCATCGGTACATGTGGGTAAAATATGCATAGCACGTGCAAAACGGCCTACAGACGTACGCATTGTTCAGCTTCAGAATTTTGAGAATCATAACTGGCAATCGCATATAGCATCTCATAATACAAACATTGCTTTGATTTTAAAAGGGCCACCGAATTTCGACCCCAGAAGTATCGTTGTATTGTACTAAGTAGGTAGAGCCAAAACTCACATAGAGTATTATGGATGTGCCAAGAAACAAGAATCAAGGATGGGCAAACAGTACAAATAAAATATTATATACTTAATAATGAATTTATACAAAATCAACGTATTATGGTAGGAACGTATAACATGAATATTCAATTGAATATTGACTATATAATGATGAGGGGACCAGGGTCTGTCCCCTAGGTACCCTAAGGAAGAGCCGCCCCTGGTCCTATGCCTCGGTCCATCACCATATCTCGCTCCTCCCGCCATGTGAGACTTACACTATCGCTTTTGTAGCATATCTGTACGTGGAGGAAGAGTCGACTATGGCAACGGAATTCTTGAAGTCCCACGAGGGTTACATTCTACGGATACGAAATACGTTATGTCCAAACCACGTGAAGCGCCCCCTTCCAAACATCCTTCCAAATAATTGAATGATAATACAAATCGTAGCCTTTTGTCACTGCATATAGTGGTTTAGAAAACTATATGCCTTCAATGACTAATTACAAGTAAGTGTCATTCAGATAATATAATTTCAACAATACTTAAACCCATCATAATATTGTATCTAAGACTACAATATTTTGTAAACATATTATAATGATGGATTGTAGTAATGACCTTCTTCAATACAATTCCAATGTTAACATAATATTAGTGTGTATACAACCTTCTTATGTTCAGTGTATTTACAAAGCATTTTCAATTATTATTCGGTATCATGTTGATTTTTTTAGTTAGTCAAGTTTTGACCAGATGCTTAAAAATAATTATATTTGTAGTTTGTAATCTGAAGTCACGTCATGATCAAGTAAATCAAATCGACGTATACGCAGTGGAAGATTTTTTGCTAATTCAACAATCTTTTAATTAATTGTTATTCACAGTTCCTTCAGGTAATTGATTGATCTTCAGAGCGATCCGTAGTTAATTAATTAACGATAGATATTTATGAAAAATAGCAAAATCACGAAAATGGTACCTAATAATTTGGCACCAAAATGCCAGAAAAGATGAGAATGTTCGGTTTTTAGGATATACGATATTGACAATACATACTATAATAAGCACTTACCCAAAATGAATATTTAATTTGTATAAGATTCATTATTAAATTATTTTGTTTACATAATATAATAATTTGACCGAATTTACGAAGTGATAATACTAGTGGTTATTCAGAATCAGTTTAATAAGGTGAATAACGTACTTCAGCAATAATAAGAAAACCAAAAGTCATATCAGCAGTCACCTCACAATATCAAAATAGTGTTTACTAAAATAAAATTCCCGATGAATACATTACTAACTTCGTTTATGAGATAATGCCAAGTTTTTTTTCAAAAATCTTTCACTGCCAGCAAATTGGTTTCGCTGTTATCTTTTTCGATCATTTGGCAATTTTATCATTTGTCTACAATAGATTTTTTCGAAATTTACGTGGTAAAATTTCTTGAACATATTTTAAAAATAGGTACTAAATGCTCGATCAAGATTTGGAAAACAAGACAATTAGATAAGTCTTATCCTCTCTAATCAGTGATGATCATCATCGTTTTGAATTATATGTTGTTCTCTACAGAGAGTATCTCACTGTTTGTAATTAATAATTATTATTCACCTAGCCTTCACTTTAGCATAGAGTAGGGATGGCGAACCTATTTCCTCAAGTGTGTCAAATTTTCATAACTCAAATTCTATTTGAGTATTTTTTTGCGACCCACCTTCGTCTTTCGATATCTTCAGGCACTACACGTACTCGCTAATGGCAATTATACAATTTTTTTTTTATTGTGTTTGCCATATTTTTGTATTTATTTGTGGATTGCTACTCTATAATCCTGTTATTGTAATGTTTGTCTTATACGTTCCTTTATTGATGGGGTTGATTATCATGTTTGTTTTAAAATATGTAATGAAATCTACACGTATGCCTTAACGAATTAGCAACAATGCATTTGTTACCCGCTGCATACACAGGGATACTAAAATATTTCTGTCCCATTCCTACAGAAAATACAGCAACAAGCCAATTTCCAAGAATCGGAGAGTTTATGATTTTATATATAATTGATATCCTCAAAAGAGCCAGTAAAACTGTGAATGAAGTGCTTGCACGACTGTCCACAGCCTGTCTGCACGAAGACAATGTCCCAGAGGCCCGTAAAAATGCATTGATCATCATCCTCCTTTAAAAGAGAATCCATGAGGATCTTAAAAATTATCAACCGACCAGTCTATTGCTAATTCTGTACAAAGCTTTCACAAAAATACTCTCCAGCCGCCTAGAAAATCTGCTAGACGAGAACCAACTGAGAAAACAAGCTGGATTCAGAAGAGGCTACAGTAAAATGGATCATACAGACTGTCAGGGAAGTTATAGAATGAAATCAAGAATATAGACTACCACTCTATCTGGATTTCATTGATTATGAAAAGTTATTTGGTTCTATCAAAATATTCAATTATAGATGCCTTGTACCTACGATCAAGGGATCTTTAGGCGCTATATAGACATCCTGAATAATGATGCAAAAGCCAATCAATCTTATCATTGAAAACCTGTATAACGTGAAAAAAGTATAACATGAAACTGCATTCAGAGATCATTTTGGCTTTGGTGAAATACGTTATCACTGTTTTGGTACGTTACGTGACGTTCGTTTTTATTTAAGCCCACTACCAAACGCGTGACTTATAAATACATGGACTTAGATGTTTTTACACCAAATGTCACTCGTGACAATAATAAACCATAGAACGTGTCGTGAAGATTATTTTCCCTCGTATATTTCACAAAATATTACGAGTACACTATTTTCGTTCTGTCTGTTTTGACAAGGTAACCGAAACATTTCATTGATAGAATCTTTTCTTGAAAATGAAAAATTGTTTCGACGAAGGACTTCAGTTGCTGAATAAATCTTCTGTTTAAAAATTGAAACATTGAAATTTTGAAAAAAAAAACTGATGAGCTGGACATAGTACTCAGCGAGTAGAGTGTGATACATATTTAGTTGCCTATTTATATTTTGTCCGAATCCACGAATTGATTTAATTTGATAGAAATGAAAAAGTTTGGCCCGAAAGAAATGCATTTAGCGAAAGTGGATAGGGTATGTCTAGCCCCCCACATTCTAAAGCAGGCCCCAGCCTAGGATACCCCCCCCCATTCTTATCGCTAAGGTTAAATGCAGTGTGACATTCTGAACTTTAGAGACTAACTAAAGTATCGTTTTCCGTTCCTGGTAAAAATGAAGAGTGAATGAGTCTTATATTTTTAGCATTTTTTTGAAATTTTTATGGTACCTGTACATCAAGTAGAGGACCTCTACTAGAAGATCACCATGACAATAAATATACGTATGTAATAATTATTATAATAATTATATTATTATGGTTTTTCTAAAGCGATAATTGTAGGGTATAAATAATAAATAATATGTTTGTATACAATACGATGATATTATTGTTCAAACGGAGAAATTAAACAGAAAAATCAACAAGAAATACTGATTAAAAGTACTGACATTTGATTGCTCAAAAATCTTATATATTTACTTATGTATATTTTTTATTTTCACAATATAGGATTTTTTAAAACATGTAATTTTCAACAAATTTGTGCATTTTTCCTACCAAAAATAGATTCTTTTCTTACCCTGTCTCCTACCCTACTCTTTCTCGGTAGGTATATGAATCATTCTGCATATTACATTGCCTAAACCCGCTAAACTTTGTATAATTATTAAAACTTGTATACGTGTTAATAAGTATAATAGATCTCTTAAAAAATAAGTAGGTAAATACCATATTCGCTCCGAAGTAAAGCAGATGAGTTTATATTGATTGGAGGTTGTATAAACAGACTTTTAGTACAATAAAGTACAATCGTTGTTAGCCATTCATCCAACGCATTGGGTCCGTGGATTTGATCAAATATACATTGAAAAAAACATACATTTTTTGATTTGCCGCGGGTTCGAACCCTCCGAAACTGCTAAATATAGTGGATGACCTACATAGCAGCATGCTAACGTATTTTATCACGTTATGCAAGCGCAAGTAGGTAGGTACTTCATGATACATATTATTGGCAATACGAGTTGGTAAGTTTTGCGATATACATAATATACTCGTATTAATATGCACATGGTGTTATAATTTATGATTCATACGTGAAAGTAATATAACAAATTAAACAAGAGTAGATAGATTTACGTACTCGTACAAATAATAATGATATAGGTGTCCTGCTGATTTCACTACTCGATAGCACGAAATCAATTGTGTTAAAAAATAACGGTTTCGCAAACACATAACGTGCAGTAGAAAGTATAATTAATAATTTAATTTACTCTATATCAGATTAGTTTCGCCACCGGAAACAGCGGTCCACCATTCAAAATAGCGTTCGAGTAGGTTGGGCTTTACCGGTTTATACACTGCATGAATATCATTAATTTTCATTAAAAGCCTCACATAGAGAGAGACAACACACATATCGACACTGCTTTTATTAAGTTATTTATATACTATTATAAAGCTTAGTAAACGAGATTAACATATATACAATATTATTGATATAGTGTTAAATATAAAGTAACAAAACTAGTATGGTGGCAAGTTTTCTTATGGATCCTCTGTTGGTTAGTTTCCGGTGTTCGTAGGTGTTTGAAAAATGGCCGTTGTTGGTTTTGTAGGATCATGCAATTCGTTAATAAGTTTTATTTTGTCATGACATTAGGCTCACCTCAAAATATTGTTTGAGAACATTAGTATTAACAAAAAAGTAGGTATACGAGAGAAGTTCCATAAGTTAGCGGAATGGGACAGAAAGAAAAGAATACCTATATTATATATGTTTTATATTTTTATTTTTCAATATAATCTCCTCGGACATATACACTTCTTAGATATATCGATTAATTTTTCTAACTCTTCAAATTTGGAAACAGGTAATAATCACTTGGTGCCAGATCAGGACTGTAAAATGGGTGAGGCGATTCCTGGAAGCCGCATTTTCTCATGGAAGCCATTGTAATTTGAGCATTGTGTACAGATACGTTGTCATGAAGTAAGAACACTCCGTTTGTTAAGCGATGTTAGGCGTTAGCATAGTACTGTCCTATGATAATGGTGCCTTTTAGTTTATAATCTATTAATAGCATTCCTTGTGAATCTAAAATTACTGTTGCCACCATCTTCCTATCCGATGGTACGACCTTAAACTTCTTGGGGGCTAAACCATCCTTTTTATGCCACTGTATGGACTCCTGTTTTGACTTAAGGTCATACTAATGAACCCAGGCTTCATCTCCCACAAAAATTTTGTTGATAAGTTCCTCTTGGTTGACGCAAGACAGCTTTAAAAACTGCTCAAAACATTCCGCACGGTTAGTTTTTTTATGTGGCATTAGCATTCGTGGCACCACTCATCCACGCGCTTACATTTGACGTCCCAAGACTTTTGCGTATAATTTTGGGAAATTGTTGTTATGGATAAAATGAACCTTTCTGCGATTTCGATTAGTTTTAGCCTATCATTTTCCATAAGGGTTCGAATTTAGTACCATTTCATCTGTAATCACGTCACTTGGACTTCCACAACGATTCAAATGACAATCTACATTGTTTAAATAAATGTGATCATTTTTTGTAAATCATGGTTTTACCAACAAATAGTGCCATAAACCAATTTCATTTTATTTTGGATAGTTTTCACACTTTTTCGCTATTTTGCGAGGAATTTAATTACTGCAGGAAGCTATATATTTGACATTTTTTAAATTATTATAGACCATTTGCTGTTTTGAATATTGAAAGCGATTTAATGGAGTAATCAACTTTAAATTGCATAAGTATACCTAAAAATGATTACCTAATAATAAAATAATTGTATCCTCAATACTTGCTACTTTCACCACCATTCCGCGAACTTATGTAATTTTCCTCGTTAGGCGGCTCTCGTGGTGCAGTAGGTAAGGCGCTGGCCTTCCACCCGAGAGTTCTGGGTTCGATTCTCGGTCATGACAAAAACATTTATGTGTTTTTCTCAAAGCCTGGGTGTTTGTGATTGTTCAAAATTACTAACAACCACCTTGTACGAAAAAGCAAGGGCATGGTTATTAATAATTCAAAAAAAAAAAAAAACTCCTCGTAAGTGTGCAAGCATAAGTATTATAATAAAGGTTGTTACTAAATCAAATGTTCACATAATTTTTGAGAAAAGATGTTATTTAGGTAATTACGTTGTTCTAACTCAATTATTAATGCTTACATATTGTATTTTATGTTTTATAATATAAAACTATAAAAATATAATACTATTATATAAAAATACGACTTTTATTTAATAGATCTAGAGCTCCAAACCTAAATAAAAATCTAGACTAATCTTAATCATGAAAATATAAGCTTTGATGTACCTACCACCTACCTATATAATATATGTGTTGAAATATTTTTTTTATATATTATGTATTAATATATTGCAAAAAGAAAAAAATAAGCACATTATAATGTGCTTCAAAGTGCATAAAGTGTTATGAATATTCATGATTTTACAAACATGATATTATTAATCGTTAATACGTTAAATCAACATCATCGGTGAGTCAATAACCTGGGGGTGTTTCTAGCTTTCTCCTAGAACATTTCCATCTTCCTCTATCCTACACCGGGGTCCTTCAGGCCATACCGATATTACCAAATCTAAATAGTAATGTAAAGTGCCCAAATTTATGTGTTGCGAACTATCTATAATTTCTTATTAGTCGTCTTACTAATAATTCTTTTAGAATGTATAAATAAATAATATCGTACTTCGACAGTACATGATTTGTTCCCCGTGTTTATATTAAGTATTTTGAATTTCAAACAAGTATTTTAAGTAAAGTGTGGAGTAGGTAGGCTTTCCTAAGAATATTGGATACTATTTTAGTGGATACCAAAACCAATTACTTACTAGTTAGTACCAATATACTAAAATCTTTAATGCGTACCTATATAACATATTGAGTGTATGCCAGTGCTATTATTTAAAAGCATGCTAACCTCTATTCAATACACGTCACATGAATTCGTTGTAAAATGTAAATGGTAAAGAAACGTAGGTATACATTACACACATAATTACATTCGAATGCAAATTGTATCAGTGTGAATAGGCAAATAATTACTGTAATCGTGTTAGTTCTCGATACAAGCAAAGCCTACTCCATAGAATACAGGTTTTAGAATGATCTAACTCAGTGATTATTTAGTAGGAAACATCAACCAGTATAATTAAATAGTTTTTTTTACCATCGTCAAAATCAAAAAAAAAATCTTCGCAGATGAATAATCATTAACGTCATCACATCGGGCACATACAAATGGAGAGTAAAATAATCATATATGTACATAATATAAATATTAATCCCTTACCAGTCAAGTTTATGGGTAAGTGATAGCATTACCAGCTAATTGGTGTAGCCCATACAGTGTAAAATAAAATTTCGGGTTCGTTTGAATATTATTATCGTATTATTATTAACTAATTTGCAAATAAGTGAATGTGAAATGAGGTTGCACACTCCACGCCAGTGCAAAATGCGAATATGATAGCAATTAATAATGCTATACTTATCCAATAAATTATACTGAATATCAGACATCGGGTATTGAATTGAAATAATATATTTCATTACCTCCATAGGAACTTAGCATGAAACAAAATGAGGCAGTAAGTATTATAAACATCAGTATATGTACCTCTTTTAATTTTGATATAAGTAAAAGGTATTATGATAAGATAACACTCGAGATTTAAAGGTTTGTTTCGATCCCTGTGTCGATCACGTTAAAAAAAGATGTGTTAGAAATGAGCAAGTTATGAGAATGACAAGCTGTTATCAAACATAGGAAAGCTGAGAACTTCCGACACATTTTCCGCACTGATACGTATTATTTGCAATGTCGTATGAGGTTTACTTGGGTATTCAGTCTGATTTTTTTTTTGAACGTCCGAGACGTTTGAGAGTTAATGCGAGTGGCAGAGAACTGGTAGGCAGTAATTTGGTAATTCACCCTCAATAGAAGATGACATCCTAAAATTATGAAGTAGACATATATAACAGTGGCGTGTGGTGAATTCACAGAGAGAAAAAATATCTAGTTAAATTTATAAATATGTGTATCGAGGTCCTTTACTGCCCTGAATTTGACTATGTCGTATATTATACCAACATAACATTTAATTGGATGCAATCTTCAAACACTGATCAATCAAAACTAATAAATCATATTATTTACAATAAATAATTAAGGGTCATTTTTTCAACCATTTTGTCACAATAATATTGTGACCGATGATCTTTTATTGCTGGTTCCACACTACGATATTTACAGTTTCTAGTAAAGTAGGTTTTGCAATTTGAAGAAACGAGAGCATACAATTTGTAATAGTATACTTTTCATTTATAAATACGGTGACCATATTTTGTTGGTGCAAATAGAGGATATTATTGATTTTTTCTGTGCGTCAATTTAAGTTTTTTTTTTAATTTGACAACCAGGTTGATTACCTTTTCGTCATTTTTTTTTTCTCTTCCCGGTAGCTTTTCCTCCCAAACCTCGTTTCTCCATTCCAGCCAACTGTTTTTACAAAAAAAAGGCCGGCTTTCGATTCCAGTACTTTTTGGCTGTTTTTATCAATAATATGTGACGGATATCCTGGATTGACAACACTAGAGTAGAGTTACCATTTTCAAATAAAGGACGAATGGTCACTGTTCAAGATAAACAAAAATTATTATTGGTTATTTATCTTGCATAAAGCGTTTTCTAAAAGGCCATGGTTATAATTGAATATTAACTAAGCAGTTGATATTCTCTGAAATTCTGATGCGCGAATAATTAAAAACGCACGTCATTTTTATAAGTAGGTATTTTTTTAAATACTGACGAGTATTGTAGACAAGACGTATTGATGGTAAAAAAAACACGAATACGTCACACTAACGTATTCACAAAGTTTTACTAGGAGGATAAACAGTTTTCCGAATGTTGTATGTATTAATAATTATTATTCTAGCTTGACGTATCTGTACGTATTTGGAGTTTTTGTATCTATGGGAAATTTTCCTATTCAGTTCTCGGACTTCTAAAATAGTTACCTACCTATCTACATTGTAAACAGGTTAGTTAATTGTATTTTAAAAATTAATATATTTTACAGCGAAATAATAACGTAGCAGGATAAAAGTTAAACTTAAGCCTTGAATTGTTGAGACTAGAGCTGTATTATGTACTTCCCCGATGATTTCAAATATATTCATACTAACTTTGAATATGCTTTTAAACCTGCGATATCTTTAGTTTTAAGAACTGTTTAACATGGGTAAATAGTTATTTGATTTTTCCCCATATTTTATTCCTAGGTTTTTTTATATGTTTTCGTTATTGATCAATTATTACTCGATGCGCCACTTTTTAAGAAAGAAAAATAAATCTTATATTATAGCGTAGAATATAATAAGTACTTACATATTATGTTATAAGTGCAGGTTTACAAGTGAAATTTAGCAAAAAAATAGAAAAAGCAAAATTTTTACTGTTTATAATTATATGTATTTATTTTTTAGTTAATTTAGGTACTGAGTATACGAATAACAAATTCCCTTGTAAACAACGCGCCTGCTCACATATTATATCCCGGTTTGTTAATAAAAAATTAATTATTTCATCAATACATAAATAATACACATGATTGAGGCTGAAAAATGAACTTTGGCTATATTGCAATAATAGTCATTATTGCATGACTGCGTCTAAGTCTTTACAGCGTTGCTGTCTTATTTTACTAACGCAGATTGCAATATCCACTTAGGTATTGCCATTTTCACGTTCAATGCATGTTGTATGAACTCTCTGCCTCTATTCAAATTTTGATGTGCATTGTAAATTTCCGAACGAGTCTTCCACGTATACTATTAAACTTAGATGATAGATCAGAGATAACGTGTCTACTTTTGCATTGAACGTCTATATTATAGGATCGCGTATCTTGGTATACGCCAAAGGTTTATCTAGATTATTTTTATTTAATTTTGGAATGAGACGTGATGAAATTGGTATTTTTAAATTATGATAATATGAATCAATGATTCATATCTGAATGTCCAAAAATATCTATTTATATCTTCGATTTTTTTTAATTCAGTAAAATTACGTAAATATTGTCACAATATCGTCCCATATTGATTGCACATCGAACTGTAGCCAATGTTTATCAAAATATAGGTTTTTCAAAAAACATTTCCTTTTAAATCGATTCAATCAATCTTCACAATGAACCAGATTTGTTATCGGAGACTATTATTTTAACCTGAAAAGATTTTATACGCGATAAACGCGTTGCAGAATCAATTCAGATACGATTGTCTTAATAATATTTAACTTTGAATGTCATGTTGTGAACGTTCTGAATTAATTATGAATTGTTAAATGCAAAAAGTTTTTTTTTTTTTTTTTTTAAATAAATACATATTATGTTACTACAATGCATTAATTGAACTGGCCTTTACGTGGTAGATCTCCATCATAATGGTTTTTAAACAAAGTTATTATTGTTATACTTTATAATAAAGTACTATAAATAATTAACAAAAATAGCTTTGTCTCTAAACCATTAGTATATTAATGTAGTTATGACAACTTGTACCTAATACCTAGTTTATATGGTACAAATAATTAACCAGATATTTCCAGTAATACCTTGTAGGCAATGACATTACTATGGACGAATCATCTGGAAAAAAAATGACACTCACTTTATTGTCGGGTCTGCCGAATGGCATAATCTGTTCTAACACCATTACAATAAAGGTGATACTGCTATAAATTCCTGATGCTTTTTGTTGCGTCTGCCGAATGGTTCGGTTCGAACGGGTTCGCTCAAATGACCATTGACATTAGAAACACTGCTCTAACGCCATGACAATAAAGGTCATATTGTTATAAATTCCCGATGCGTGATATCGCATAATGGAAATTGCGTGACGTCTACCTATACATTCGAATGCGCGAATTTACTTGCTAGCTACTGTATTGAGTGCACCGTCCATTAATAATGTCATTGCTTGTAGGTATATCACTATAAACCATTTCAAAATTCACTTCTATAATATGAAACCGTAGATTTTTCTCGTTCCTTAGTTTTTTGTTTCCACGTAGTTGTACTAAACTAATAATAAGGCCATTAAATATTTCTTACTTATTTACTTATTTCTTTTTTGGTCTTTGCGTGTTATACCCGTCATGCATCAATTGATACCCCGTTATGATACATTCACCCTTTGATCTACGTTTACGTCCATATTGGGATCTTGGCTAAACTCTCAAAACAATCCATTCATTCCAACTTTGATTTATGGATGTATGTAAGTACTATTATTTTTTAAATTAATGATTATATTTTTGGTAACCATATTCCTCATCTAGCTAAGGTTGGGGACCAAATTGCAGTACATATAGCTCAATATCCTGTGCGATCCGCATTATATGTCCAACGCCCCGAACTTTGAACGAATTCACAAAATTGCATAGCCAAGTAAACCTCCTTCGTGACATTTTGCATCTAAATCTTTATAATCACAACAAATAAAAATAATTAATATAAATTGACTACAGCTTTTTTCATTGTGGCAATAAAAATCATAAAGAACTCTTATTATCTTAGTGTAGGTACAACAATATGGATCAACCTAGTAGTGATTTTCCTTTTAAACATTTTTACTTACTTCATTCCGGGTTCATTTACAGTTCTTCTATAGGAACCTACTACCGTCTTTACGCAGGAATTCAACAGGAAATAAAATATAAATATATATTATATACCTACCTATTGGACTATCATATTTAATCTATATAATATTAAACAAGTACTTAGACATCGTTTTTGTTATCTTATGATTACGAGCACCCACGGTGGAATCGTGGCAAAATGTCCGCTTATTATGCCTTCGCTTACTGGTTCAAATCTAGCATCTGTCAAAATGCACACGTTGTTTTTCGAGTTGGGTATAATCCAGAGCAGGAGTAAATTGGCTAAAGTGAATAGCTTACCAATATTCCTTTCTACAAAGTTTGTTAGTTTTACAGCCGCGGATGGAGGCCCCCATATTCCATGCTTAGAAGAGAAAGTGATATTAGAGCATTTATATTATGATTGTACTTTCACACTATGTCATGCCCATAGATAGCCTTATGTGTAGCAAATAAATGTTGCATCTCATTTAATATTTATTTAATATCATTAATTATTCTTTAAGTTACCAGTGTATGATGATGATGTGCACTGATGACGTAAAAATTAGAGTGAACATTGGTTACAAGGTGCCTGACTGGCCTAAGTACATATTGGCTATTACACAAGGATTCCGTTGATGGTTTTAAACACTACCCGAAACAGGTATATTTAAAATATAATTTATAATTTTAAATAAATATAAAGTAAATTAACTGTGATGTTTAAGTGACAAGGTTCGGTTTTAATTTAAAATAAATTATATAAAGAGGTGAACGATGATGTAGAATGTGTTTTTAATGGAATCCTTGCATGAAACGATGTCCACGTACTAGTAAGTACTTTGAATGTTGCAGTGAAATTGACAGCCAACGGTGCCAAGGCAAAAAGATTCAAATAACCGGCCATGTCGGCCAGTTCAGTTCCTTGCATTTTACTTGGAAATAGACCGGCAAAGATCGGTGCATTTATGCCACATTTAGTTGAAAACTGGGACAAACGTCACGTTGCTAAATAACGCTCCAATTTTTTTTATTTCTGAACGCATTACCTATTAATAAAATTGACGGATATCTATAATCAATTAAACTCAACATTTAAGACTGGTATATCGTCAATTTTTATAAGAGTTTTATTAATTTTTACGAAACAAGATTCAAATTATTTACGTAATTATACTTCAAGTCAAAATATATTTGTGCTTATTATTTTTGAGATATAAAGATACCAAAACTACTTATATTATGGATAACTGGTTCGTTTATCCCTTACAAGAACATGCAAGGTGTCAATAGGTATATTATTTACATCAGGGGTACCAAACGTTTTAGTGCACAGCTCCATTAATGCGCCATAATTTTTCCACGGCGCTCTTAATCAAGTTAAAAGTACGAGTATTATAGGCAATTTATTTTTCATCCATATCCTAAACGTGTTTTTTTCAGTGAAAATATTAGGATATTCAGCGGTGAACACTTTGACAACCCCTGATCCACAAGGAAAACTAACTGTTTAAGTAATAGTTTGACCGATTTGTAAAGCAGTCGAACCACTAAATTGAATACTTATAACTGAGTAATATAAATGTTGGCATGGAATCTGATCACATTGTTTTGGCGAAATTCGCATGCTGTTTTTTTCGATGGTCAAAAAAATTGTACATATGTTTCAAAATCCATTTGGTTTCTTGGTAAATTTTATTTGATTTCATATTATTTATCCAATGTTACAATAATAAGCATATACATACTAAAATAAAAAAATAAGTATTTTCATAATAATTTTTAGTACCTATGTGGAGTACCACAACTATTACGATAATAGAAGCAGGTAAGTACTTACTTTTCAAAATCAAAAACCGAGATAAGCTACTCGTGTAGGAAAATAGTCCAACCTTGAAAAACTAATTTCAAATGGACGTGATGAAACTATTGTTTATTTACATTGAAGTGTACAAAAAGAAAACTTTATTATTACAGTATATTATAATATTATATTATGTAATGAGGTAGGCTGTAGAGCAGGGGTTCCCAACCCCGTGCCCGCGGGCGCCATGGTGCGATTCGTATATGCCCGCCACTATTCGACAGAATTTTCACGCTAGCCTGACACATGCAGAAAACCCGTAGTGAACGAACGCCACGAACTGAGCCGATGAACGCCGAAGCACGTTTATGCGAATCATTGTTTTCAAACATGAACTTAATAAAATCAAGATATAGATCTCGACTCACCGATGAGCATCTTTATGATTGTTTGCTAACAGGATTATGAGGTACTGGCCAATGATATGCAATGCCAAAGATCACATTGACATATTGATATTCTATTTTATTATAAAATTATGAATATAAGAAAATAAATTATGGGAAAATGAGAAGTTATGGAAGGAGTTTGTCGATTAAAAATAGGTGGTGTCCGCCACCCTACCGATATTTTAGAATGTGCTCTAGAGTACAAAAAGGTTGGGAACCCCTGCTGTAGAGCATGAGTTAAAAGGTATGACAAGTGGAAAAGCTCTAGAAATAAATGGGCTAACAATAATTGACGTCTTCAAGGGAGTCGGTAAAATTGTGAATGAATTGCTTGCACGGCTATTCACAACCCGTATGTACCAAGAGAATTCCTCAGAGGATTGAAAAATGCCTCGATCATCATATTCCATATAAAGAGAGACCCCGAGGATCTGAAAAATTATCAACCGATGAGTCTGTTGCCAATTCTTTACAAATCTGAAATCTTTCACAAAATTACACTCCAACCGCCTCAACACTGTGCTAGACGAGAACCAATCGAGAGAGCAAGACGGATTCAGAAGAGGCTACAGCACGATTAGGGAATCCAATCCCGGGATCCCGAATCCCGGGATCCCGAGCTATTTTCGATACCTATGAATCCCGCGATTGATAAATATAATCCCGGGATTTCGGGATTGATTTTTTTATCAATTTTTATGGAAAATATAACAGAAAAAATACTTTTAATACAAAATAACTACATTAGAAATAAACTGAGTTTGAATGAAGTTTGATGTGTAGGTTGCCGATTCATTTTATTTTTTCACATAGATTATTAAAAATGAGAAAGATTGGTAAAAAAACAATGCTTCGCAATTTTAACAAAGTAATTCCACCATGATATCATACGTTTTACGGCAGTTTCATATTTGGCTGACTAATTAGATTTATGAAGCGGAAAGGCCATAAGTACGCCATGATTATTTGCCTTACTATTTTAAATCTCGCTGATCTATTCATTATGTCTTTACTATCAGAAATAGCAATCTCATATTAAATTCACATTATTATTTATATTATAATATTATTTACTCCATTAAACTTGTGTATTTCCAAGATTTAACGTATACAATATTAACAATAAATGTCTTAAATAGTATAAATTATACTAGATTTATTTTTGACCGATTTTATCAAAGTTATTTGTAAATATAAAAATTTTATATTAACAATGGAAAAAAATCCCAATCCCGGGACCAGTCCCGGGATCCCGGGATTGTCAAATTGTAATCCCGAAATCCCGGGATCAGAATTTTGGCTCGGGATTGGATTCCCTAAGCACGATGGACCATCAGGTAAGTTATAGAATGACATCAAGAATATAGACTACTACTCCACCCGAGTTTCATTGATTATGAAAAGGCATCTGATTCTATCGAAAAATCCTCAATTATAGACGCATTGTACAACCAACGAATCTCTATGATATAAATACTCCGAATAACATTTATACAGTGGTTCAATAGCCAGTGTAAAGCTTTATACGAGTATTAAGCTGTCTTGCAAGTTTCCCATTAGAAAGTGTGTCCGACAAGACGACACGATCCCACACAAATTATTCACCGCTTCTCTGGCGACGTGACTGGGAGAATAGTGGAATCGTCATTAACGGCAAATACGTCAATCTGCGTTTTGCAGGCGACCTTTTTGTATTTTTTCTAGATGCCTCGCATTTACTATCGAGTTGCAAATGAAAGCCGCAAATCAGGTCCAAAGCTAAATAATTGTCTCAAAGACAAAATCATGTAATGATAAACTGCTTTGCTTAACCAAAAGTAGTCCTCATCAATGGCGCTCAAATCGAGCTGGTCAACAACTACGTCTATCTTGGACAACAAATGTCAATTGACGGTAGTATGCATGACGAGATTGCTGACAGAACCAAACTGGCATTGAGGGCAGTTGGGCGTCTGAATAGTATCTTCAAAAGTGACCTCCCATTGTTTCTTAAGTGTAAAGTGTTCAACATATGTGTGCTACCAACACTCATGCTTGCATGTAAAACATATAGGTACTTTTAATGTAAAAGATATAAAAAAAATACGAGTAGCGCAACGTGGCATGGAAAGGTGCATGTTGGGCATAACGCGTACATATCACAAAAGAAACCAATGAATTAGGAAGCAGACAAGAGTGCTCGATGTGATGAAGGTCGCTAAGCAAATGAATAGATAATGGGCTGGACGTGTCGCTCGGCGAGTGGATAACGGCTGGACAAATGCCGTTATACGGTGATATCTAAGGGGCACTAACCGCCCACAGGGACGCCCTAAGACCCACTGGACCCACCAGTGGATCGAGCCGGCTGATGTCGATATAAATGATAAAAATGGTCGTTAGGTACTTCTATTTCTCAAGAATTCAATATAATTTATATACTTATAGGATTATTTTTTAGGATTGATAAAGTATTAAGTACTTACTTATAAATATTTTAGCAATTTGCAAAACCTTCCTTCAATAAGCTCACACAAAATTATTTGTTAGCTACATTGGGTAGCGGTGTTAATATTACCTGGTGTTAATATTAATTACCTGGGAATTCTTGTATAATTAATTATAAATACTGTCATTTTATGTGATGATTTAATCAGATAAATTTAGTAAATCACCTCTAATCTTGTCGGTCGTAGAGATGGACAGTTACAAGTCTATATACATAGAATCCGAGGATTGAAAGTTGAGACCCTCCTCACTACCAGCCGATACACACCTCAACCGATAACAATATTTTCATAACATAAGGTTAAAGTGAGATACTTAATTAATTTAACATAATTTCCCGAAAATTTAACTAAGTACATACCTACATAAGTAATTATTATATTATTTGTGTGATGTCGAAACAACTTCTCTGGCTACATGTACATGATAACTACCCGTTGGTATAGCTGCAGGATAGGTGTCCATCGCTTAGTATCTCGGCATGAGAAATGTAACTACTTAAGGCCATGCATTAGTTGAGGCACGGTCTAAAAAGATCGTTGCTAGGCGATGCGCGGATTGCGGGTGGCGGGTGAAAATGACGCCTGTCAAACGAAATATTATTTGTTATATAAATCCAACATACGTCCATTTTATGTTCTGTTTATTGTTCTATTAATAACAATAATAATATATTCATTGACATGTTTTCTTTTTAAAGTAAATGGGTAACGTTTTTAGTCATCTTTACACGATTTTAGAATTAATTGACCCGTCGCCATCACGCAGCAAAGTGACGTGTTCCTGGGTCAACATTCTCTCATTGAATGGCAGCGAGTCCAAAATTTCGTCGCGCGTACAGTTGAAAATTATTTGGCGTTTCACTGATGCGTCACCTTAAGAAAGCGGAGAGTCATGGTGAAAGGAAGACGTTGAAGTAAGGTAGTATCTCGGTCACACCGACTAGCAGTGTATTTTATGAACTCCGTAACGAGTCATATCTATTCCCGTTTCACTATGTAGCTGACGTCCAATACAAACAGTGTGGGAAATGCACTCGGCATTGTGTGGTTATCACTGATGGTTATGATAAGTGGTTATATACGCGAAGCGCAAACGAAAAATGGTTAACAATCTTCATGAAAAAGACATCTAACTGTTGAGATACATTCACACCGTGGAGGTCCATTTATGGTGGACCGTTTTAGAACGGAAATAGTAATTTAAATAATACTTTAATATTTTTCGTTACCTAATCAAATAATTAACCTAAAAAATCCGCGAACAATTTCAAAATGCTATAGTAGGTTAATATTTATGTGGCTTTGTCAATATCGCGAATTGCTTTAAGAATTATTATGACATAGTTAAATGAGCGAGGTTTATTTTCTATGTAGCACACGGTCAACGTAACCAACGCTGGTTACTGGAGAACACGATTTGTCGGCGGTCGGTGTTTCCTAACTGCACGGTATCTACCTGTGGAACAATTCATTAATGCGATGTGCCATATTATTTTATAATTTGATGCAATATTTCTTAGGTTGGATTAAATAACGGTAGCATAATAATCACTATGCTCCAAATTTGTATGGTTCAGCATGTTATTATAAATTAACCAGGAAGCGCGAAACTAAATTAAGTATATAGGTAGGTACCTACAACGTCGCTCCGTATATCGTACTTAGTCGAATAAGTAAATTATAAGGCCCATAATTTATATACCTATTTGGCGATTATTCAGTAGGTATATATATACTGAGAGTTTAGTGGTATTATTAGAACGTAACAGTGTGTGCTATTATATTAGTATGTATAATCACTAATCAGTAATCACTAATCAGACGTATACGCGGCGTAAATGTGAACTCTGGCATTCTTGATGGTGTTGGCTTGTGTGTCTCTGATAATTACCTTATGAATCGAGGGCATCCGTTGTTTGTTCTCCCACGGTGCAGAACTAACCTGCCATTAGTGATGCCAATTGGGAGCGCAGTAACCATGTTTAATGAAATCGCTTCGGATATTGATATATTCCACTTACGTGAGGGTGAATTTAGGTGGACGTTGTTTTATAAGTTTTTAAGATAGGGTCTATTAAAGTTCACTCTGTGTGCTTCCATCTACTTTTATTTTGTTATTTTTGTTATTTTCTTTTATTTCTTTTCTTATCTTATTTCTTATTTTATTACCTATTGTATTATTAACTCACACTTCTCGGTATTTTAATTTTTTTTTAAATTATTAACACTTATTTTATGTCATGTCGTGAACGCTTTGAATTTATAATTTGTTATGTTCATTATATGTAAAATAAATAAATTTGATTGATATTGATATTAGAATTTGAATTTGATAATCTCGAAGACAAAATCAATAAAAACATGTGTTAAAAAAAACCAAACTTTTCGTTGGTAAAAATAAATTGTTTGAAATGATTACTTAATTAATCAAATACATTTTTCATCATGATAGTAGGTACAATTTTTCGTTTTAACTTATAGTAACTTATATGTAATCGATAATCGGAAATTATTATACTATGGCTAAATAGGTACATCTTGTTTGATAACTTTACTGTTTTTTCAACGTTTGAAGGAAGTAAAAACTAATTTTGATCGAAGCAAGCAATTAGATGATGCCATCATGGCACGAACAGACTTCGTGATATTTTAATTGACACAAAATTGTTGAAATCATTTGAAAAAATATGCAAGGTTGCGAATCATACAACATAATAAATACGTAATTATAATACAATCATTAGAATGTAAATAGGATTCCATTATTGCACGGTGAATGTAAGAATTTTGTGTAAGTTTTTTTCTGATCGTTACTTGGCCTAGTCCAGAGCTTCCCAATCAGTATGTGGTGGCACATCACAGACCAGTGCCGCTTGATATTATTATAACTATTAATTATTACTTAAGTACCTATACATATTGTAAAATTCAGTGGCGTCTAAAATTTGATTCAATGACAGCCTCATTCCAATATTACAGCTTTACAGCCTCATTACAACTTTAGAATTAATTTCTTCTAACGTTAATCATATTTTTCTGTGACCAATTTTGTTACTCGTTGACCACTACCAATCAATAATTCAAAAAGGTTATCTTCAAAATTTCTTGAAGAATTACGACTATCATTTTTGTTTAAGTAACTGATTCTGCAGGGTTCAGGATAACAAAAAAAATACTCTTAATTCAACGCACAGGATTTAAAAAAAAACATAATTACTTACCTACTTATATGTTACCAACTTTTCGGTAAGTACTTAATATTGTTCTACCTACTTATAATAATTTTGTCCAAAATAGTTAGCACCACCAGATGAAGTAGGTACTTACAAATAATATGACATGGACGTATGGCAGTGGTGGCAAACCTATGACACGCGTGCCACCAGTGCCACGCGAGATGATTTTGCATGGCACGCGTTTGAAGAGAAAAGAAAAATCTATAATCATAAGAAATGACAGCTCGCATTGTATAAAAAATGCAGGAAAATACTCTTCAAGAATAAGCATTACGTTAAATTTCATTATATAATTGCAAATGTTATATTTTACTTCCTTTACGTCCTTATACTTTATGCGTCACATATAATATTATCGCATTAATCCCATCAGGCGGCGGGGAATACCGCGCCGCAAACCTCTCATTTTGATCGATTTACAATGATTGAGACCACTGTAGTGAAAGAATGCCTCATCTGATTGGAGTAATGCTGGTGACAATTTATGAGTAAATAACCAAACTAATTAATACAATAAAAAACAATTTTATTTCTACCCACAACAAATCGTTTTTTTCAGTTAGGTACATGTTCAAACACGCGAGTTAACATGATTTTACTCCCTACTTCAGTACTACAGAACTTATGGCTACGGCCGTATGTTGTAGCTTAACCACTTGGAAATGCCAATAGAAATGGCGTATTTCAAAAAAATACTACCTTATTCCTATGTCAATAATTATTATAAAACAATCATTATTCGTAGGATGTGATGTTTTATCACATTTGAATGGTCAAAGACATAGCTTATAATTAGTATCTTTAGAATTATCTTCAAATGTGGTAATCTTGCCCATTTTTTGAATAATAAAATGCCTAATTCTTGCCAAATTTGGGATCACAGAGATTATATTTTTATCATAAATATTTCAGTAAGTACCTATAATAATGTCATCATAAATTTTACTAATGGTTATATAAATGCGTTTAAAAATTAAAAAAATCTTAACACCACTGCACATGGATGTACTGAAATATGACTATATTCTAAAACATTAGATCGAGAGGTTTGAAAGAATCTATTTTATGTAATAAAAATACTTTATGTAGTCATCAAATGTTTAAAATAAATATAAAGGATAATAAGGCTTCAAAATAAGTAAATAGATTATCTACAACGTTTAAAGAATTTTCAGGCTAATGGTTTGAAAATAACATAAAATCTCCATTTTTACCTTCGTTGGGCATGTGGGCCCTTAAGTACCTACCTACTTGCTTACATAAATATTGCTATTTATTAGTAACTACCTCACTAAGTATTTTTTGACTTTGCAAATTTATTACTTTACTTTTTATAGTTATCACTTGGGTAATTTACACCCACGATGGCCGTGCGGCTTAAGCGTCGGACTATAGCGTCGTGGGGTCCCATGTTCGAATCCTGGGTATGGTAAGTACGCATATTGTTTTTCAATTTGTGTATGAGTCAGAGTATGGGCCTAATTGGTTGAGCAAGTGGCTCCCATCCATTTCTCGTAAAAAACGAAAACTGTTAACATAAACCTCCACGCTGTAGAGGCCCATAATATGATCTTATTAGGATCGGACATGGTAGAAAAAAAATGTTTTTCTGTGTGTTGTGACTTGTTTGTCGGTCAATCCCTGATTTATGTCATAACACTGATTTTTAAATGTTTTTTTATCTATCCATAGATTAAAAAGTTTACGTTAGTAGGCCAGTAAATAAAATAAAATGATTTTTTTAGAATGGCTATAGGTACAATCCGACAATGATCTCGGCCATCTCTTATTTTATAAGAAATGGTTGTTCACCATTCACTTAACCTATTAGATCCATTCTCTAGTCTAGAGCGTCTAGGACCCCCCCCATCAGAAAGCGAAATCCAAACTCGCGACCCACGGCTTCCATAGCGGACATTTCGTCACTCGTTCATCGCGGTTCATTAATGAAATTATAATATAAAATAAATTAAACACACCATTTATTTCATAGGTAGGCATCTTTATAAATTGCACTCACTTGTTATATTGGCATCACTAAATTTGGTTTCAACGGTACCAAAGAAGAACAATTTACAAGGGTAAAAATTCGCGTCTAGACAGCGAGACTTGAATTTATGTGTCCGTTAGAATAGTCCGTTTGTTCTGCCGTCCAACAATCCAACAAAAGGAGAAGGGAAAAAATCGCGAGATTAATGTCCGAAACGGACAAAGAAAGGTTCAACGGGCAAACTCGGGCGCTTGGAATGAATGAGTTCAAAACGCGGAACTGGAACGCTTTTGTTTCTGAAAACGTTCGAAATCCGAATACCACACAATGAATAAATTCCAAATTCAAATAATATGTGCTTACTTCACTACAAATTCGTAGGCACTCACAGATCTCGTCAGTTAACATGGTGATGGTACTAATAGAGCAAACTTACAATTCATTAGATAGGTAAGTAGGTATATTAATTTATTATCGTAAATAAATTTATCAAATACTTAATTCAATATAATTTTGTGTCATCTGACACTTCGTTTTTAAGAAGTTTGCTTCGCATCTGTAAATATATATCTATATATTATACGAAACCAGTAGAATCGAGTAAAATGTGGATTATAGTAAAAAGCTCCCAATAAGGTTCAAAGAATAGAATATAGCTAACTATAACAGAAACACTTAAAATTAAACAAAAATGTTAACCTACTTAACTAAACATACATTATACCTAGTTACATTCGAAATGGTTCCGATGTTTGTGTGTATATCAGTGGCGAAGACTCCATACCAGGCGATTATTCGAGGCCTACCTTCTTAAGAAAAATATTTTTTCAATTGCATATTGACTTATTTATATAATCACTTGATTATATATTCTATAAAATAATTTATTTTGCCAACGAGAGATGCCGTATGCGTAGGAATGTATTTCACAGATAATTACAAAACAATCTGCAAAGGTTTTAAAAAGTATGCTACAGCGCGCCATCTGTCTTAACGTAAAAATGGACTTTACGTAACGTAGCCCCGCCCAGTCTTTCGAATTGTATGAACTAAGGTAAGCTCCGATCGCAGACCCTAAAACTAAATAAGTAATTGATAATTAGATAATGATTTAAAAATAATTTCTATGGTGTTTAATCAAATATTAATAAATATAGACTGTTTTAAAAATAAAAAGAACTTTTACCTAATGATTTTTGATGTGTATAAATGTTTTGAAAAAATCCGTACGTAATTTAAACTGATCGCTTATTTTATGTCGTCAGTGAGTTTTTGAAGTTTCATTAAATTAGTGTATCGTTGTCATTAGTGTGTACCTATTCATTAGTAATAATATCGTATTATCCTCTTATTTCTCGTAATTACACCTGACAAGTGTGTTCTTTTTATCAGATCTCCACAGCCTACCTCTTTCCAAAAGCCACCCTTCGCCACTGGTGTATATATTAGGTAAATAATATCAGAATATTTAAATTACTTGACCTAGTACAGGGGTCGGCAAACCGCGGCTCGCGAGTCACATGCGACTCTTTGGCTATTGGCGTGCGGCTCTTTGCCAAATTCCCAATTCACAATTTTTACAAAAACTTTTGCAAAATTCACAATTTTTATTTTTTGTCATTGATTGTACACTTAATGACATTATCGGGAGATTAATTTTTCCTTCGTGATGGTTGATACAAAAAGGTATGACTATTGTTGTTTTAAATCCGCCCATTGCAAAAGTCGACAAATTAATTTTTTTACCATTTGATATTGATACGAGCACTTTTGAAATACAATTTTATTTGTGTATTTAACAAGCAAAGAGTTATGGAGCTCCAAATTTGTAGGCCTTGCCACCAAAATTGAGGATTTGGAGACAGAAAAATGAAATTTAATTTCACAACACAAGTGGAGCGCTCCAAACTACATAAGGTAGAATGGTAGATACTACGATTTTTAATACACGGTATAACTTTCCTAACTCATAATCGAGTCTACATAATATGTATGTGAACAATCAGTTTCAAACATGAACAATATAAATAGCATTTAGAGAAGTCAAATAACCGATGAGAATTTTGAGTCGGGCCTGAAATTAAAAAATACAAGTTACATACCAAACATACAGAAAATCTCCAATGAAATGCAAGGAAGGTCATTGTTCACATTAGTTTTAAGAAATGCGTGAAAATTGTATGTAACTCATATTCTGTAAAAATTATATTTATAATTTCAACAGTAAAAACATATTATATTTACGTTAGTTTTATTCTGGAAATCTTCTTCACTTAATAAGTAAACAATTATATAATGTAATTAATTCATTTAAATATACATATGGCTCTCGACATTTTTTTTAACCGTTGTGCCACTCATATTTGGCTCCATTGGTCCAAGAGTTTGCCGACCCCTGACCTAGTAAATAGAAATTATTTTATAAAAGCAAATTTTCAGGTTCGTCCAAAGATCGTTTTCAAGTAAACGATCATGTTATTGTAATATAAAATTATATAAAACAAACTGAAGCTGTAAATTTTATAGAAGCAATACATAGTACAAGTACCTCCCTACTCGGATCTCAAATTGTATGTACCTACCTATATATTTAATCCTTCTTTAGAATTATGACGAAAGGTAATATTTGAAGGGTCTAATTTGTATAGCCGAGCAGTTACCCCTAACATTGCCAATGTCATAAGAGTGACCTTCAAAGTCATCAATCACAATAATCCACAACAGGTTAAACATGAATGAAAAATAAATGTAGCAAGCAACTGAATATGAAGGTCCAACGTCCGAAAAACGTTTTAAATAATACAATGCTCATCGGTTAATTATTATTTTAACATGCGCTTTGTACCTAACAGACAAGAATAATATACATACAAAATATTTATTAAGTTCCAGACTTCTGGTGATGCGTATTTGCATGGGTGTCCATGATCACGTCAGTTCGATATAATATGTTCCCACCAATCGAACAATGGTGAAAATGGTGGAAAACTGTTGGAAATTGCATCACGAATCATGCTCACCGGCGACTTTGTGAATAATTTCTTACGTTTAGCCATTTAGTTAGATGATAAATTATTGTAGATCAATTCAATATAAAATACCACAACATATGGCGGTATATCCTGGACAAATGTTGATAATATCAACATATTATGTACCAAAGGGAAAATAAATGTAAAAGGCTAAAACAATCGGACTTTTTACCTTAGGAATATGAACCGGATTTCAGTGAGTACTTAATCAAGTTTATAAGATATCTACATATTATTTATTAATAAAATTAATAGATTACATTCCTATAAAAATCTGGTTCAATTTCCTTTCGAGCCATGAACAAATCAGATACTTCAAATCAGATACTAAAATCAAAATATCTATTTTTAATATACTTATAAATGAAATGGCTAATTATAATTTTCTTATCAGCGTGAAACATAATTAAGTAATATGTTTAGTATCATCAAAAAAATGTGTAGAAAAAATAATGATATAATTGTAATTTGGACTGATATTTATTAGTATTGTAAATAAAGGAATAGGTACAATATATATATTATAATTGGATAGGTATCTACATCACCAAATTAATTTTATATTAAGAGTATACTGTAGAATATATTCATCTACTTAACAGTTTTCATGCAAATATCCAAATAATAATTAATATTATAATATAGATAGGAACCGGAAGGACAAACCTTTAAAATCGCCATACTGTTACTAGGCTGTTTTTTACTTCTTTTTAGAAAAGGTACAGGTTATTCATTTCTAGCTAGGCAAGATTCCGATCAAATGGACTGATTGATGCAGCATTACAAAATATTTTTATATTTTAGTCGAAGTTTTAGTGAAACCTATTGGTAATAAATTTATGCAATCGGCTCCGCTGCAATCATTAAAAGCTTTAGGAACATCAATAAATTTTGCTCTCTGCGTTTTTATTATTTAATTCAAAATTACTTCTGGTATTTATGTAACTGTCACTTAATGCATGATACAAATGCATGATGCAGTCCAAATATCAAATATGGGAAAGAAGTGCAGTCAGACCACTGCATATAAGATGAGTTATTGATAATAATATCTAATCTAAATTAAGTTTACCCAACTATCGATGATTCGATGAATTCAGTATTTGTTAATTGAGAAAAAATCATCTTTGTAGAGACCGTATATTGACTATTTTTTTACGAAACGAAAATAAATTGTATATCTAACTAAGCATTCGTAATATTTTTGTTAGATTGATTAAATAAAACGTACCCACTAGAGAAATACTGTCGCTCTAGTTACCGAAGTGTAGGCCGTAGCTACCTCATTGCAAAAGTATGAAAAGCAATGGGGCCCAGCCAGACTAGAGGCCCCGAATCTCCGACTGATAGTTACGATATTATACCGTTTACAAATAATAAATCGAATAGCAAACTAAAAAAAATGGAAAGAAAACTTTAAAAAAATGCTGTCGAAATTGATTTTGGACAGAAAAATGGGCGTTTAGAAACATAGAAACACAAACACACATTTTTTCATACAGGCTAAACACTTCTAGCTACACCTTTGTCCTTGATTAGAATCTTACAATTTGAATGGTGCCGGATTTTAACACATTAAGTAGAAATACGAGATCATTTTTATGAACATTGAATATTAATTTTTGTATAGTAGTCACCAAAATATTTTTTTACCTGCATTAATTTTTTACAAACACCTACATGCTACATCATCACATTGTAGTTAAGGCCATGCGTTACGAGGAAGATAGAAAATAATATGTAGTATTTACATATTATTACTATAACGTTACAGTACCTACATACTGTCAAGCTGTGTGACGTGTGTCACTATGCGTACAATATCAATCATATCATTCGTATCTCTTCTAAATGATTTTCAGTAAATCCTAAATCTAAATAAAAATTCATATTTTTCAATATTATGCCAATATCGTAGATATAAAAATAACACTTACATAATATTAAATAGATTTCATTCTAATTGATAAAAAAACAATAACATCAAATTTACAATTTCTTGTAATTTTGTGATGAAAAGGATATGCCAGTTTTTATTTGGTAGGTACTACTACTAGGTACACATTTTTTATACCTACCATTACTCATAAAATCATTAAATTCCTATTCGATGTACATAGCTGATATACCTATAATTGAAAGGACTTACATGGGGCTGCCTTCACTTTGCCATGACAGAAGCAGAATGACGTGAGGGGTGGCAAGTCTCGGTCGCACATGAGATAGTTGCATTTAGAGATGGTCTCGATCAATGTTTTCTTTTATATTTTCACTTAACTCTACATTAAATTACGATTCAGAGTAAACATACCTACGGATTCCTGGGAAGATTTAATAATTTTTGTGTAATATATTTTTTGAGAGTGTTTTAATATGCATTTATTTTATCAAAATATTGCGCCTACAAATTCTTTGTTGTGTGTGACAACACTATTCTCAGCTACGACGAGTAGAAGAGAGCTTTAATGTGGAAATTGGCATCATGGTCTTCGACCCACAATGAATTTGCACTCGAAGAAGAAGAATTACCGCGATTATTATTAGTACTATTTACTGAGCCTTCGCCGTAATCATTTTTGAGTTTGCTTACGTAGGTAGCAACAAAATCATTTACCTACTACGAATATTTTTTTTTATTTCGCATGTAAAAATCTTTACATACCTAGCATTGATTCGCAGGCATGTTTTTATACCTAAAATGATTGATGGTAACTTTTTTGCACGATTCAAGTTGTTATTATTACTTCTGTAGAAAAACAGCGATTCATGCCTCATCACAGCCTCCATACTATATATTACATAAATATATACATGTGTATGTGTACATAATAATATAAGAACCGCTTTCAAAATGGTAATTGCGAAAAATATTATTACGTAGGTACGGGGAATTAAAAAAATCTTCATTAGATTTGTGAAAGAGACTAATATAATTCATGAGTGGAACTCGTTGCCTCAAAGCAAAAATAATAACTACATTTATAATTAAAGTAAAAGAATAGATTATAAACAAGTAAGTATTCAACAGGTATAACTTTGTAATAATAATAATATTTTGAACCATAAGTAGAAGAGATTAAAATTACCACTAGTATCTAGAACTAGAGAATCAAAATTCATTTTTATGTACTTATGTTAATTAATATTTGTTTGTAGGGCAAGTACCTAATAATAACATTTGTATAATAATGGACAGAACGTCATGGATATACAAAAAAAAATACCTTAGCATATATTTTTTTGACTCCAGTGAATATTTTTATAGCATTATAAAGGTTTTATAGCATTAAATTATTTAATTATCATGAACAGCGTGTTATATAAATTTATCAATGAATTCCTTTTCCTGAATCACGCAATATAAACTATATTATTGAAGTTAGTAACCCAAATTATATATATTTTATATTTTGGTGAAAATTAATCAATTATGCAGTTAAATAATTTAGAGTTCTAAAAATCCTGCCAGCAAGAGTTGTTCCGTAACGAAGCTAATTTCAACACAACACAATTATTAATTTTTCAATTCTGCTATTCTCACAATGTAAATTAAACAAACAAACTATGGTGTACGCACGAACAAATTAAAATTCTTTAAGTACCTATCGCAATTTTCTGTAAAAGAATACACGAGGATTTTAAATCTTATCCAATATGGCTGAGCTATATAATATTGAAATGCAATAAAATTCGCTCGCGTGTTGATAATAAGTGTCTGCATCAGAAACATAAAAAATAAAATGGACTTCGTGTTATATTATAATTCCATGAAAAATGCTGGCACTGTTTTTTTAAGATACAGTATGCGAAGTATTTCTTAAAAGTTCACAACCCGCTATTCGCAGCGTCTTTCCCTAATAATAAAAGATAGATACCTACTCAAAAGAATAAATTTATGTTAATTTATCACAATAATCAATTCGGCTACCAAATCGGCTAAATATACAACTACACGTAAATTAAGTTTATTACATCGAGTACACGAAAGAGAATACACAACGTATTTTACGACGACACGACGGTCACGCCAAGTTTGACTTTATGTATTATAAATTATAACATAACAATGTATTAGGAAAACATACATCCTTTAAAATTTATATACGCATTATTGAAGGTAATAAATACTCATTAAATCTTACGATACAAACAGAAGTACAAAAACTACACGATTGGTGGAATGAGACGAGTATGATAAAAGCGGTCTTGATTGGTGACCGCAAAGTAGTGAACCGAACTGGTGACAAGTGAGGACACTTCTTTAAAAATATATCAGAATCTCAATGCTGAGTGAACACATTGACTGCTGACTAGATAATTACTTTTTAATCACCGCATTTAAATACGAGTACCATGCTAATTGGCCACCTAATCGTTACGCGCTAGGTGCGTCTTTAGGGTCCAATGTAGTTCATTAAAAAATATATGGAAGAGATGGTTTCAAACATCGAGGAATTTGAGAGAAACGGGAAGGAAAAAAAGAAAAACCAAGTCTGCGAATAATTGATTCTTTTCATTGATTTATCATAAATCGTCAAACCATCTGAACATACCTAAGTACCTACCTAGTACATAGTTATTATAATGAGATAACTTCATTAGTTATCAAAGTAACTGATCCAAGTACCTATCTCTTAAATTAATTCCCTGAGATGTTCGTTTAGTGATGTCTGCACATTTTAAAAACTTTATTATTTTATGAAGTAAGAATATCAACGTAATGATTTTGTCCTCAATTTTACAAAATGTTCTATGAAGATAATAAATGCTGTATGCTTATATTTTATATTAGTAGATACCCATAGTAAGGCGCATAGTATTAAAACTAGATGAGGTGGATCTGGCCTTTAGTTATTGACCCCGAAATTTGCTAGTCGCATTCTCAGCGCCCTCTTTTTTTGTAAACTAGCGTTTGCAATTTTATTCCGGGCTCTCGGGATTTCTTTTTGATAAATAAGATACGGTTTTGTCAATATTTTAGGTAAATTTAAAGAAAACGATTGGTTTATAAATTAAAAATATATAAAAAATACCATTCATAGCCTCTCTTTTACGAGATTTTTGGATCGATAATAATATGCATAACTTGTCTCCCCAATTATAGTGTGTTGTAAGTGCGATATTATAGTTTTGACTTAATCGAGATTGTCGAGTGTATTAAATATATGCAATCTTGGTATAATAAACCTAATGTAGATCATAATTTTAGGTAACAAGGCTTAAGCCGATATATAAATATGACCATGTCTACTGAAGAGAAATCAAAACTACACATTTGTGATTACCGAAGTCAGTTTACAAAAACCGTTTTTCTTTAGAATTAAATAATTAGAAACGGGGCGATGAATTATAAAACTTCGTATACGCTAGATGTAATATTTCTAGTAACCTACCTGTTGTTTTTGTTAATATAATAGATTAGGTACTTTGTTTATATTAGACTCCACATTTTGTAATCTAATGATACTGGGGTTGACAGAATACTAATCGCGGGATTGAAACCCTGACCGATTCGTATAAAATACCTATTATACTTATCCTACAATAATAATATTATGTTTAATATATTTTTACTCCCCAACAACTGGTTCGTCCTGCGGTCGGTTTAGGTAACGTTTGTCGGCCGATTAAATAATAATGACTAGACGGTATTCAGATGTTTTTTTATTGTTTATTTTAGAGGGATAAAGTTTCTGCGAATAACCTCATCGAAAAACGTTAACCTCTAAACGTCAAAGAAACTTACTAGAAGGATATAAATGAAAAAGAATCTGTCTGAAAGGAGCCGCTTTTTGTGGGAATCGTTAATTTATGGAGAGTGGTCTTTTCATCATATGACCCTCAATACAAAATATATTGCGCAGGTTTGGTAGCCATACCAAAGCTTTAGAATAATACTAAAATAATAAAATTATAAGGCGTTTTATAGTCAAGAAAAATATGAAATTACAATAAAACCATGTATACATATCATAGACTATAGATACATCTAGACGCCACCCGTTGCATTGCTAAATGAAGCTGCGTGCCGTGCGCTTAGTTTGTGGGCGAGCGAACGCATTCGTCTACAAATGTTCGAGACCATAGACCATTTCGCTAGTGCTCGCACTAGACGCTCAGAATTAAAATATAATTTTCTATTTTTTTTACGTTATATAGTATTTTTAAGCGGTCAAAATGCAACCATTAGGTAAAGATATCCATAATTTAAGTTATTTTAAAGAAACATTAGGTCACTAATATTAAAATATATAATAATATACAAATAAATTATCACGAACATGTATCAACTTACCTATGAAACGTAATACCATCTTCTTGCTTATCAGTACGGCTACCATATTTTAATACAACACACAGAACTATCTTTCCTACTTAATTAACTAAAAATATTTACCACTGACTTTATGTTTAACACAAAAAATAGCAATTTTAGCAACACGAGCTCGCAGGTTATCGACGCTACGTGAAGCGATTCACCACGATTTGCCGGCGATACTTTTGGAAACTAACTCACACATATGTAGACCTTTTATCTTACTCTAGAGCGTGTCGCATAGATTATAAGGGTACCGAATACTTTTTCACTCGCACTCATGCATCGTTTTTGTTCAGGCCAGACCTAAGAAGGAACATTTCGTCGCCGGACTGACAAAGTTGCCATCAGCAGAATTGGCAAATTTCAAATACTTATTATCGCCGTTATTTCTCCAAACGGTGACTATTTTTGCACAAGAAAATCATATAAAATGAATCGCAAAGTACCAAATAGAGATTCCCTGCCCTATAAAAATAATAAATGGTCAATTTTTGAGTAGACGTGGTGTTTTTGCTAGCAGGCTCTATAAGATCAATCTTGTTACCCGTTCAACATATTCACGTGGCGGAGAAATACAGGATGCAAACCATATCCTCAGGGAATGTCCTAAAATGTGTATGGAAAAGGAGGAGCTAAGAGCCTAAAGTCGTGCAAATTCGGTCAAATCATCCTTGCAAATCATATTGCAGAGTGAAAATCTCTTATTATATTAAGATATCTTATTCGATAGTTTTTTATCAGCTTTTGTCACTAATTACTATTTAACAGTCATATCACACTCGAATGGATGGTGACCTAAGTCTTGGGTAACTGTTCCTGAGACATTCCCAGTAATAAACAAAATACTGATGCTTTACATTCAAACTTCCGATTAAGACCGGGTGTGGTTTGGTGGGGCCATTAACTTCAATGTTGAAAAATAATAATTTAATTTTATAATACAAAACAGAATACAGAATTTACCGATATAGTTATCATTCCAAAACGAATCTTATATGTCCTTTGTAAATGTAAATTAAAAGATTTTTGTGGTGGCCAAAAATTAATAATAAATTAATTATGTAAGTACTAACTAAGAAAAAATAAAATAGGATGGTATTCTACGTCTGCCTAAGGGCGACAGTTTTCCCAGGGACGTCACTGATTGGATTGCTCTACTTGATAGTGCATTATCGTTCATAACATGCACATGACCTAGCCAGTGCACTCTCCCAATTTCAATTGAATGAACTGCGCTAGAGTATTTGCACAGAACGAACATTGCAAACATTTATTGCACAATTAATTAATAATAATTGAATATGATATGCCACGAGATTGAAACACGTACCAAGTAATAAAAAGCTAGCGTTGTATCCGTCTAAATCACTCCATTAATATCATTGACAATTCATTAGAGATACCTTATACGCATTACAAAATATCTGGTTAACCAAAGTAAAGGCTGCATGCAAAACCAGTTTTATATGCACGTGGCGTCTCATCGACGCAAAAAGAAAACACTGTTTTATAAGGTTTCACGCGTGAAAGCTTCTATTAATAGTAACAGTTCACGTGTACATCACAAGGAAAGTTTATTGAGTATCATGTCTGAACACTCAAATGTAACGTGAAAGCTCATCTAAGGCAAATTACAATGAGGTTATGCTTTAATTTAAAAAAAATCTAAAAAAATGGCTAAAACTTTTACCCAGCCAATATTTAATAAAAAAATTGTAGGTTTTAAAATTAAGTAACAATATACTTGTATCTTCAGTGGCGGTTTAAGGTACATGCACGCTTGAGATACTGACATATTTGGATACCACATTGCGCAAATTATGTAGGTAAGTGCGATAAACCGTAATTTGGTGTTAAAATATGGCTATAGTAATGTTGCCTGTTAAGGTCAAGGTATAATTATGACCTGTAAGTACATACTTTATGGGGGCGAAAAGATCACGTGGCATATAAAATGCAGACTGTGGTGGATCGGCCACGTGCAGCGGAGTGAATGCTCGGTCAAAGCAACTGGAGAGTGTCGGCGTTAGATCGTCCAGGATGGAGGAGGTATATGAAGGAGGCTAAGACCCGCCAAGGCTTATAGTGCCATTGATGATGAATATTGCCTGATTTTTTTTTATTTTCTGATAGAATCTTGACGTTCTGATTGTGACAAATGCGTATCTTTTTAAGATTATGATACTTTTTGACAACACGGCCTCCTCATCTGCTTCGTAAGCAATGTCCACTGAATAATAATTATCACAATACTATACACATAGTATCACAACAACATGTGATAACTCAAGATATATTAATTTGAAAAATTCTATTCAGATTACCCGACTCTACAACATATCAATACCTATAAGATTTTCTTTTGAGAAACCTTTACAATTATTATTATTGAACCATGTCCGAAGCTATGGATATGGACATCCACAGGGTGGAAGTTTTGTATTAACGGATTTTTGTTTTTACGAGAAATGAATGTTGGGCACTTGTTTAACCTATTAGGTCCATACTCTCGACTCCAAACACAAATTGAAAAACAATAGGTATGTGTATTTATCAGACCCAAAATTCGAACCTGGGACCCACGCCATTATAAGCCGCTCAGCCATCGTGGGTTTACATTTAATATAAGAAATCAACATTTCCCTTAATCGTATTAAAACAACACACATACGTTATGTCCCGTTTTTTCTCGATTTTATTAAAATAATACGGGTGGTATTCATTGTTATTTTATAGTATCTGATAATTATTGTTCATTCGTTTTTAATGAAATAATTGCTTGCAATTAGCATCATTGGTTTTCTGAGAAATTTTAAAGTACCTACCTACTTACTTTAACAAAGTTGATTAAAGAAACAATGTAGATGCCATTATAATATAAGTATTTACGTAATTGATCTTTGGAAAATGCATGATAATAATGATCAGTTTACTATTTATAGGCATCTATTGAACATTCAATTACATAGAACCCTTGTAGGTATATATTAATAAATGATATAAAAACATATTTGACATACACTTAATAAAATACAAAGGGTCAATTTTTTAATTTGATTAATTGTTAATGTAAATGTGTGCTTTCTGAATTAAAAATGTATTTATTAAATATTACAGTTTATAAGAGGAAAAAAATACTATAAATACCGAATGGTGGAGTACATAATATCTATAATATGTTTCATTTCGTTGCACTCTGGCGCTAGGATGAAACTGATGAAATATATTCTAAAAATATAATTTTTACATATACCTATGTATTATCTATTTATTTATTTATTACTAGATAATATATTCATACAATTGAATATCATTTGATCTAATTTTATGCGAGGTAATCAAGCAAAGAGGCGTATCATTGTAGTAAAAAGTGCATAAAAACGTATACTCCCTTAATTACAGAGAAATATTTATAGCAATGTAAAGCAGTGGAGAGGATGCACGGCATATTATTATTATAAGACAATGAATTTATTGAAAATAGGTGCGGATTATTTATAACATCCCCATGAAATCATTAAAGGTATTTTCAGTTTTGTATTATATTATTTACCTAACCACTGCCATCGCACCGGATATTTCAATTTTAAAATTGCTTATTCCGACACTCATTTTACATAGGATATTCAAACGAACGAAGCATCCAATGTCAAAACGTAGCTGATTTAAATAATTTAGCCAAAACGAGAGTACCTATCTTTTTCTTTTTCATACATGATGTGAAGTTTTTTATTGTAAAAATAATATAGCTTATAGTCTAACTCTCCAACATGGATTCACATCCACGAGGACGAGCAAGTATGACCGCTGCTGCTCACTAACAACAAAGAAGAGCAGCTTTTGAATTACACTAAAGTTGATTCTATAGGGAGCAGAACTTATCAGGGATATTTTCGGTTATTATATTATTATATTCATGCAACCACTTCCGTCACACCGAATATTCCAATTTTAAAATGCATTATTCCTATATATTTTACACAGTTTTTAAAAACAACTGAACGTAGGATGATGCATCTGACGTCATTTTATAAAAAAAATAGTTATTATAATGGTAATATTTGATAGCAATAATCGACTAACTAAAATAAAACCAAAAATGTCCACCATAGCGACAAATTTTATTTTTTATTACCAAATAGCAAGTAAGTACATCGTACATCACACCATATATCTGTCTGGTATAAAAGGGAAGGCCAGGCAACTAGTAATAGGTAGGTATGTATTATTATTATATCAATCAATGACTGAATAACCATCGACTTCGGAATGAATAGCGCCATTAACTTTCATAGAAGTAGACCGAGTATATTTTGTTATGAACTGGCTTTACTTTTTTATTCTTCTTCGCGTGCTACAGCTACCTATATTATATTTTGGATATTCAAAGTCGCTTACCTCCCGTGTTAGACGCACAAAGTCTTTCAATCAGTCTTGATACTATTCATCTTATGCGATACCTATGGTATCCTAATAATTTAATTATCATTCGATTAGATTGATTAAAAGGATATCGTCAAGGGTAAAACAGTTGACAATGTAGTGCTAATCGGATGAAACCCACACCGAACGTTATGTGAATTACATATAAATAGTATTATACACTTTATTAAATTGAAATAAAACAAACAAAATCAATCAACATAATAATTATTATCGAGACGACATTGAACGTAATGCGGCATTTATTCGAGACATAGACAGAAATATTATGTTAGGATATTTATTCAGCATTGTCTCATATTTCTGTGATTGTCAAAAAATCGGAAATACTCAAATTTAAACGGATGATGCATTTATTATTTCCCCATATAAATGTTGCTGTGACTAATATTTCATAGCTTCCTCAAAGCGGCACGTGTAAAATTACCTGTCGCGGTTTTTTTGATGTGTCAATAATTTTGTTTTGATGAACTGTCTGAAATTAATATCAGGTGCAATAACTACATAAGTCACATATATCAATTCAACAACAAATCGTATTTTCATAGAATTTTTCATATTTCAACAATATTGAATGAATAACATATTTTTTAAAACAAAATGATTTTTGGATTAGATTTATTAGAACGTTTTATTTGACCACGTGGTTCATTAAGTGATCGAGCGTACCTATATACCAAATAAAATAACCGATATTAATTAACATCAACAACAAATAAATACATATAAGGAAAATTCAAACAGGAAAAAAATGTTGTATTCAGTGATCTCTCCTAAATATTTTATTATGTGTGTGTGTTGTGTGGAGAAACAATTGATATTTTTTTCTAAAATTACCATGAATTACCACAGAGTAAACGCTTAATCTCATGAAAAGAGGAAAGTACAAATTATTTATTTGAAACACCTAATACCTACACTAACTATGTATCACGTGTACTGAATAAAATAATTAATAGTATTATTATGATTATTTTAAAAGCTACGATTTTTCGTTAATACATCAAAATATGATGTCCGTGGGTCTATATTGACTTTATTCTATACAAAATGCAGCTATCTGAAGCTACCGACGGTAGTTTATCATATTTTTATGTAAATATTTAGGTATTATAATAATTGATTCAATAAGTTAGCCGTCTAAACTGGTAAAACTGTCTATCTCACTCTGAAAGTTAACACTCTTAAAGCTCTCTTAAAACCACAGAAAAATTTCTGAGTTCCCTGTTTAAACTGTTTAAAGCATAGCACTTTTTGACAGTTAACTTATTGTAACAATTAACCGCCTCAATACATACATTATGATAAACTATCGTCGATAGCCGCCGGTAGCCGCCTTTTGTATATTTTAGCCTCTGAGATATTTTAACAGTCACATGAAATTAAATTTGGGTCAAAATATCTAAGAAATGAAAGCGATAGGTTATGCGGTTCTGTGGGTCTATTCTATGTTTATCGAACACTAAAGTGATAAATAGTATCAAACTTAGGGTAGGTTTGTATCTAAATATTAGCACTTATTGTAACAATTACACGAAGTTGGTTTTTATTGTTGCAATAAGTGCTATATTTTAACAGCAGCAAGATAGGTGCTGTTAAAATATAGCACTTATTGCAACAATAAAAACCAACTTCGTGTAATTGTTACAATAAGTGCTAATATTTTGATACAAACCTACCCTAAGTTTGATAATATTTATCACTTTATCACATTAGCGGTCGATAAGTACAGAATAGACCCAATGGTATGGTATGGTTTCTGCAGGTAAAAATTGATTGTAACAATATTTAGATATTTTGTTTTGGT
Organism: Rhyacophila brunnea; assembly: GCF_057557595.1. Lineage (NCBI taxonomy): Eukaryota > Metazoa > Arthropoda > Insecta > Trichoptera > Rhyacophilidae > Rhyacophila > Rhyacophila brunnea. Next base: position 40,622,758 of record NW_028232752.1, read on the forward strand.
TCACTTATAGTAATATTTCCCAAAATGTGAGTAGGGACTCCATTAGAGACAATATATTTATCAAGTGGTTTTCGCATAGTTTTGGAATACGGAATATAATATAGGTACTGATTTGACATAAGATATAGGTGACATAAGGTATTAAGTACCAATAAGTCAAAAAATCATTAGATACGGATATCGTTATAAATAACGTTTTACCATTTTCCTGGCAAATACACTTATCGATAAGCTTTGTCACACCAAACGAAGGCTAAACTTTATGTTATATACCTATTATTTTCTTTGAAGTCACGCCAAATGAAGTGTGACTGAATAATTTTACTTAATTTTATGTTACTGAGAAATCGTCTTTTTAGCACACGATATTTTCAGCAAAGCCATTGTTTTTTTTTACAAATCCGTGGCCAACAAAACTGTTAATATGGAACAAATTAAAAATCGGAAAACAAAGCAAACATGGCGGCCGTACACGTGAAACGTGAAGGAAATCTGTGACATCATTACAGTAGGTACCTACTATAATAAACCGCATGACAATCTTACCGCAATATAAATCTTTAATGAAAAAAAAACAATTTAGAGTTTATCAAATGGCATATGAAATCTTAATTACTTATAGAATAATAGTTACCGAGATTTTTTTAGAATCACTCGTATTAAACATATATGGGTGAAGTACTATCATTATTAATTATGTAGGTATAAATTAAACTCGTAATATACATAATACGTAGGTACTAATATGTCTTGTTTATATAAATTATTTTGGGTATGACTTACATATAACTTTGAAACATCATTTAGATTTTTTAGAAAATATTCATACAAAAGATAATTGATTATCTCTATGTACATAAAAAATCACAACAACGAGGTATAATCGAAGTTACTCGCATGACGTTTAGGAGCGCTCTAAAAAAGATTTTTTCATCTCTGTTAAAAGACAAAATATATTCAAAATAAATCTCACGAGAGGTAGTATGATCTCTAAAATAAAATCCTAATACGGTCACCGTAGTGTAGTTATGGCCCTCCGAAAAATTCTACCGTTCTTGAGCGATAATCCGAAAATTAGAATAAGTTAATTAATTAAAACTAATTTAGCAAAAGCTGTCCGCCGACATAATCCAAGATGTTGAGTTTACACTCCATGCCCCACGTAGGCGTACCTCTCCGGCTGGCTCCTACATTTCTTACGGCGGGTCAAACGCAGCGAGTGGTGATTGTTGTCTGAGGCCAGATTACAGATATACAAATGTGTTAAAGTTACACGAAGTGACAGTGATTAAAACATTTATTTCGAATTTAGAGCAGATCAAAGTTTGATTATCTTTATTCATACAATAATAATTAAGTAAAGATACAATAATAATTTAACAACGCAATTTTATTTTCAAAATACACAACACCATTTTGGAGAAAGTGGTATTTTTCGATTGGTAACAATAAACTACCTATTGTGTTTTTGCATGCACCCATACATAAATCAAATACCTACACGTTTCACGATTCAACTGAACGATGCACCTATATGCATATGTAATTAATATTTACTTGTGACTGAAGTTGCAATGTTGTGTATGCATGTACTACCTATGAGTTCAATTACTCACCAATTCTGCAACACTTTTATATGACTCATCGTCGGTTATTATTCATATACATACATAATAATAGTTTCAGCTGCATGATAATAATATGTATTCAGACGTCACACAATAAAAGGAAACGGTCATATTTTCAGTGTATGCGTGAACATTCGATGCAGTAAAGTTGTGTTAGCAACATACTCGTCAATAATAATTGTGTTTTATATCACTCTATCTACATTCTACCTACACAATATAACATAATTGAACGTCATATCATATTCTAAGCTTCTACGTTCACCCATACTAATGGTAGATATGGTTTTATAAAATGAATAAACACACAATTATTTTAATCATACATTATAAAAAAACATATGCCTATAAATATCACAATTATACCTAAGTATAATACTTAATATCCAAAATTCTAGGAAAATGTTATGTAGTAAAAACCTAGTTATACTACCTAGTACTAGTACATACTATAAGTTTTGTATTGTCTAAACCCAGGATGTAAAAACTAATCGAAACTACCTATTTATTTATTTATACATTGTCCATTAATAAGTATCTATCGTACATTGATAGCACGCACATATTCGTTTTATATTAGATACCTAACTACAATAAAAAATATTGTAATAAATCAGTAAGTATCGTACATTTTTTTTTTCGACCATGTCCGATCCTAATAGGATCATATGGGCCTCCACAGAGTAGAGGTTTGTGTTAACAGATTTCGTTTTTAGGAGAAATGGATGTCAGCCACTACTTGTTCAACCTATTAGGTCCATACCCTGACGCACACACAAATTGAAAAACAATACGTGTACTATCCAGACACAGAATTCGAACCTGGGACCCACGGCGTTATAGAAGAAAGAGCTGAGATAATTTTGCAAATAAACAAAGTATTATTCTAGTAGCAGATATTAATCAATTCTTCATGGGAAGAACGCGATAATTTGAGTTATTACGTAATTATCCGTTTTTATATTTGCACAAATTTAATAATACTGCATTAAAGTTATTATATCAGTACCAGTACGTAGCAAGTACAACGCTCCAAGATCACCTTGCTATACTATATGACTAAAATAATGAGCCTTTTCGAGATTCGCTTAGCACCAAATAACCTTCCGTATTCAAGGTGTTGCAAATGCCACTAAACTACCGAGGCTATTCAATGAAGGTGTCCATTTTGAATTTCGTTAATACGGCAGACAATGCGATAACTTTATAAATTTTCGTCATCTAATTTCATAGGAAGAATAATAATAGATACCTACGTCTGTGAAATAATCATAATTTATGCAAACATTGTCAAAAAACAAGTTTGCAAATAAAATAAGTAGGTACTTTCTTAAATAAAGTTTTTTGACATGTTTGTTCTTATTTAAATAGTAATTAATAACTGATACTAAGCTCCTATTAAAGCAACAATAAATATTTAATCAAACATTGCCTTGCGGCGTTATCAATAACCAATGATATTATCTACCAATATTGAATAATGAAGGTTAAAATAATATTTAAAAGTATCTAGGTATAGGGTAGGCGAGTCAAACAATATTAAAGAGCTAATTTTCAGGAATTCAGCGAGCAAACGAAGATGACTAGGTAGGTACATATCATTTGTATGAAGATATTGGCAGAAACCATTGAACCAGTATTTATAAGCATTTAAGCAAAATCGAATATTCATCGATTATCACCACCACCACAGGGGTAATTTTACTAATTTCAAAATACCAACATGATTGAAAGAAAGGTAAGCAAGAGCCCGCCGTGGTGATTATCAAATGTTCAATTTTCTAATTTTGTATGAATACGACCTGATTGCTTTCAAACACATGTTATATTTTAAATAAATTCTACTTCTTTTTAAAATTCGTACAAACTACCTCTTCGGGAATGTGTTGATTGATAAAAATGGCATGTGTCTTCAGTGATTTTTTAGTGTCACCTTGTTAGATTCGACCAATTTCCGCTGTGAATATGTAGATCAATCTGATCAACCGATGTACTAAAAACTAAGATTTCCATAACCATGTATAGGTTTTATTTCAATACTTAGATAAACATGGAATCATTGTAAAATTAACTTGAAATAATTGAAAGAGTGGAGGATAAAAAATATATGTTTATTATTTTAAATATAATATATTTAAATTATTAGGTAGGTACATATTATGTACCTACCTAATATTATATTTTTCGCAGTTATCTGGCGCTCTTGAATGAATGTCATCAATTGAACGGTGGTAAGTACATGAATTATAAATTTGCTGGGGGTGACTTGGAGGCTATAGCAAAGAGGAGAAATTAAAAAAAGTATTTCTATCACAATTTTATATTAGGTAGGTACCTAAGTATTTTGTTTCAGAGAAAAATAGTTTTTGTATAAAAATATACCACTCTAATAATCGCGGTGTATGACTGTAAGTTATCATTACACATAATATATATATTATTTTATCAACAATATTATTACAGTTATCTTATCGGTTATCACTTTGTCATTCGACATGTACGAATAGGTCCTTGATATTCATATTATATTGATAATAAATAGTTTTATAATGGTGAGCTATATTTATGTGTGATATAATTAGGTATCTACTTAATATTATTCTACGAAAATAAAAAACAGATTTGACATTATCTAGCTAGATTGTACTATTTCAAGACAATGAATGTATTATAATATCCGCTATTTAGCTTCTTCTTTAAAACCTTGGTTAAAGAATATCTGCTTTTGCATTTATTTTTATTAAAATAACTGACATCAAGCTAAAAGGATCCATCGTGTTTATTTTGGATAAAAAATATAGTAAAATAGAAACAACACTAAACTTTACTCGTGACGGTATTTCATAATATTATGTTTCCATTAATATTTATTGAATTATCGCCTTTCCATAAAACGTCAATTATTAATATATGTATCTACTGGATTAATTTATTCTCTCTTATTCTTGCAGTTTATAAGCACTCTAAAGTTAATTTGGAAGATTTCCATACATTTACAAAATAGATGATACAAGAAAGATAGTGCATTCACAACATTATCTGATTACTCTGATTCGAGTATTAAGTAATAGTTACTAGTAACTAATAGTTAAGTAAATCAATACATTTTATTGAATACTGATATAAGTACTTAACGTCATTAAATACGTGTTTAAATTTCTAACGTCGTGCGTATTTTTTCTATTGAAAAACTTATAATATTTTTTTTATTTAGCACAACCTCGTCAATGCAATGCTCACGTTCCGAATTTTCTTAATCAAATATTTGCAAATAAAGAAAAAATGTAGCCATAAATCAGACTTAATAACGCGGAGTAATTCATACAAAATGACTCTTTTGGATTGTTTACAGTGTTGCCACTGGTTATTGCTAATTTAACATTTGAATAAATACTATTGCATATAAAACTAATACAATTGAGGGTAGGTATAACAGTTTTTAATAAAAAAAATTATAACCCAATTTTAAAATTGATAAACAAGTTGGGCCAATTTAGAAAGGTCGATGTAACTGACTTATCGATGTAACTAACTGACTGATCTAATGCACTCTTTGAGCATCATCAATTTATTTAGAGCTAATATTTTATTATAATAGATTTAAGTTTTGTAGAAAACTTAAATCCATTAGAATTTAAATTCAAATTCCATCAATTACCTTCGGTCGATAGTTTTAACATTAGTATTTTATTGGTCATGAAACTAGTTTCTTTATATTAATATAGCACTAATGTATTTATATAATACTAATGAGTCTCCGCCCCTGGCTTCCCTCGGCGACCCAACATTTTAATTCTCTGAGTAGGTATAGGTACCTACTAGATATAAGCGAAAATTGAGCGTAACAGAAAAATAGAAAATCTTTTTTATATTATAAAGCAGAAGAGTGAAATCTTTCATATATTATTGTAAGTACGTGTATCATCTACAATCTACATGAAGCTAAATAGTACGTACATGGCAGTGACGCGCGGTCCATAGATGCATCCCTAGAAGTATAGAAGTATCAAGTACTACGTAATACTATTATATTTTTGTATTGTGCAATTGTATCGTTAATTTTTACTTAACTATACTTCTCAAGGTATTACATTAAATATATTATATATAGAATATCGCAATACCACACTACTGCAATAAGCACTAAGTAAATAAATATAAAATACCCACCCCAAAAAGCAACGTACATCGTACGCCACTATTATGTGGACAGCTAAATCGATCAAAAACGTGTTTTTAAGTGAGATATAATATTTTCTTATATTAAAAATGAATAGTAAAACTTGCTCGGTGATTGACAAGTTTAGTCTGGTCGTTGGCCTAAAAAGCTATTTGAAATATAAAGTAAAATATACTTATTCGCGCAGTGTATACAGAATTACATGTAAGTATCCCTATGTCACTTTTAAATAATGCTCTTTGATGTAATTTGGGATTTGTCCAGAATTATTTTGATATTAAGCCAGGCTTAAATAAAAATTGTCCCATGAATTATGTTTTATTTATATGCAAGGTAAATAATAAGATTTAACTCATGGTGAACATTTATTATAATAGTCATACTGGTAAAAAAAGTTTTCGTTTTTCTGAAAAGTATCTATTTCTACATGGAAAGAGGTACTTACTTCTATTGTAATGTACATTTTATTTGAACAGTTGTTATTTTGGTGGAAGGGAAATTAAGTTAACAGAGCGTTACAATGACAGGCTTGGCCAACAAGTTTGCAATTTTTCTAAAGGACAACCGTTTTTTTAGCAGGGCCACATTGTACACTTCAATTCCCCACCCACGGACGTGTAAAAATAATAGTTTCCACGTTTCCTACAGTTCTGTGAAAAAAATGTTTTACCACGTTATTATTTTTGATGATTTTTTTATAAGACCAAGTCGTGCATAGATATTTACAAAAAATACAAAAACAATGTTTTTCGTAAGACTTGAGGGCTCGCTTGAGAATATAAGTGGACGGGCACGTAGGTTAGTGTTTCATCATATTCCTTCAATAGTTTTAATAACACATACAGAGTGCATTAAATTAAATTATGGCATTAATGGGAGTCAACTACCTCCACTTTTTTTCTATTTCCTTGATGGTTGTTAAGAATTTTCTTAATTTCTTTTCTTCAATTTGATAGTTTAATAATCTATTCAATCCATCTCATTCCTCTAGTTTAATGTGACAAACATCTGAAGTTAATTACAGAATCAGTCATATCCAGGAGATGTTTTCGATTACAAAATATATTTTTTTCGATAATTTTTAATATATATTTTCTATCGTGTATTTTGAATTATTCAACGTCTGTTAAAGCCAATAATATTCTGTTTACAATTTATTTGTAGTGCCACAGCCCACACCACCGCAAGTTTCCGCATAAGTACAGTCATGATAGCTTGCATCAGAGATCAAAATCCACTGCATGTTAGCACTATCAGCTGCCACGGGTAGAGGTTATGATCAAGATTTGTCGTCTCGAGAAATAATGAGAAAATATTATGTTTCGCGAATCTCTTCTGAGAATGAGAATTCGAGATTTATTTTTATTAGGAAATAATAAGATTGAAAAACAAAGAGAATTTGAAACGGAAAAGGCTGCTACTTGATGTGAAATTTAGTTGCATATATTCGTCGGTAAAAAAATCGTCTGGAAAAAAGTTAATTCAGCGGTGATTTTTTTTTAGGTAAGAGCGAAAAGAAAAGATTCGGCGTCAAAAAAAACTGGGCCAGACGAGCCAGAGAGAAAAGAAGTAATTTTATTTCTCCAGAATTCTCGAGATAGGTATCAACAAACCAAACTCGAATTCTCGAGGAAAAAAACTCGAAATCGAAAATATTCTCGAATCCGAAAAATCACAAGCTCTAAGCCACAGTCTGTTAAAAGCCACCGGTGTATGGGCGTTATGCTTGTATGTTGTATGCTGCCATGCTGTGGCTGCTGACCCTTCCTTCACTATGTCCTCATTACCTCATTGCTCGGAATATACGTTTACGGAAATAACTGACTTTGCAACTGGAACTCTCAGTTATTAGCAATATTTTTATTAACATTTTAACAAGAAGCAATGTTGGTGCCATCATTAATTCAGTAGGTACCTACAAATATATGACATTTTCACGTAATAAATACATAGTAAATTCAAATATTAAAACTGTCATAATTCATAGTAAGTTATTATAAAAAATGCAACTGTTTCACTTTAGCCTATTAAGACATGATTTTCATGAATGTCAGGAATGTTTCTATGAGATAGGTAGGTACTAACTAAGATAACATAGGTGCCATAAAATTTCCAAACCAAAGCCCGAACTCACAAAGTACGTACATGTACCTATGTAGGTGCAAACAGCCATCATATTATATTCATGGATATATTTCTTCATATGGGGTAGGCGCAGACGCAAAAACTGTATAAAAAGGATAAATCTTAAAAAATAAGTGTTCTCATTTCCGTGTAATTGCAATGAAATCACTAAATAGTGATTTCCTAAATAATTTATAGCGTATTATTATTTTTTTGGGTTGTAATAATATTATAGATATTAGATGCATGCCTATCTATTTACGTTACAATAATGTATTCAGATGCAATACCTACTAATGGTACTTAAAAAAAATACACGGTAATAAAATGAGCGAGGCTGCAAAATTAATTTTGCATTACCATTATCATTCTGCCGGTGTTGCTATCATTTTTCAAATTGTTAAATTACGAATAAATAATTATTACCGTTTTTATTTCCATTTCGGAAGTCATTTAGTTGCGAAATAATTTTACCATCTAACCGACAACAAACATGGCAAACAGTTATAAATTTATTGGTTCGCTAGAAATTGGCTGCAAAGAAAAAAAAATGCTGTTACCGACCGATCGCGTTCGTGACTCGAGTATTACAGCTTTCCCTTTTCCCGACTAACAGTAAAGTAATCCTATAAAGATATTCCAGTCTAACGGTAAATTTGTAACGATGTACGTATTCTAAAGAGAGGTGCTGGATAGCGATTATTCCAATAGGGGCGAACCTAAGTAATTATATAAAATTATCGACCTGACATCAATGCGAATGGTGCTTAGTCTGGTGATCAGGACAGTTTAAAAATGAACGACTTAAACATAGTGAATCATTATATATTTACATACGAATAAATGTAGTTACTATGGGGTGAAGTCGTGTATATATTATGTTCAATTTGAAAATAAAACATACGAGTACCAGGGCCGAAAGATCTTGACGATCTAGTTCCATGAAAATAAACGTAAATATATGAACCTATATGAAAGTAAAGCTGAAGAACATAATATTATTATTGTAGGAAGTGATATGGTGGTTAAAGCAGTAGCGGATGGAAGACGGTTATAAAAAGTAATTATTTTATACGCAGTAAAAAATTCTTAGTTGAAGATTTTGATGGATAATTTTATTTATAAAATATGTAGTTAGTATTATATTCGTCAATTATTGCTGTCGTTTGGCGTCAGTGGAATTGATCATTTGTATAGAGTCAGTGCACTAAATTGGTAGCAAATGTCAACAACAATCTATTGGCATCCAATATTTAAAGAAGTAAAACGGAAAATATCTGCCTCAAACAGGTCATAATCCTCACTGTTGCTGATACTACAAAAGTATCACAAAAAATAATAATATTATATATACGTATAACTATATAAAACGCTCATATGCACAGTGCTATCGTATGGTAGCAAGTCATCGGATATAAAGTATGAAAGCAACTGGAATGATTGATACACCTTTAGGAGGAAGATTCTTCGGAGAGGTATAGGGACCTGTGAATGAAGGTAAGACGTGAGAATCGGGTATACTGGTAGGTTGTACTTCGTTTATGTACTAGAATTCAAAACTTTCTTCCTTTATAAAACTCTTGGGAATCAACTGAGGAGACCATGTTAAATGAATGCCGGAGTTACACGGATCAAAAATAGTCATAGTTGGATACCCAGGCAGAGGCGCTAGGAAGACAGAGTGATGAACGATATAAGAGATATTCTCATCGTTAATAACTAAAGACCTCCAAGAGAAAATCAGGATTGCGCTGGCTTAAAGAAGGCGAAATATCTCATTAATTTACTGTGTGTAATACGAGTATAGATACATTTTGATGTCGACTATGCTTGGATATATTATATTCAAGCGAAGTTGACATCAAAATATTTATCACTATACGTACAACGTATATACAGATAATATATTTGGGGCGTTGACAGTAGCACACAAATCGGGTATATTTACATTCCGTCAGTTTATAGTACACACGAAAGATCTACAAAGCAGTTTTACAAAGACTGCCACTACTTGTTAGTGACCCTTTCAGGAGGTCATGCACCAGATAGTCACCCTAGAAAGAACACAAACAGTTCACGGACAAGTATATTGGCAACAAAAACAAAAATAAAAAAGTTTGATGCGATTCGGACTGTCTTCTTTACTTATTTTATTTTGAATTCGCGACGCAATTGCATTAAATTGTTGTTTTTATTTGAGAAATAGTTTCGGTTTGTTTACTTTGCCGCTATTTTTATCTCATTGTTTTGATGACATATATTTGATATGAATCATACGTCAGATAGTATTAATATACTTAATTCATTTTTTACCAGTTAAATTTGCAGTCTGTGCTTCAGCTTTAGCTGCCGACATATTATAGGAATATTTTTCGCATTTACGCTCATGCTCAAATTTATAAACTAAACTGAAAGAAAGACAGCCCGAGTACTAAAATGGTTGAAGTGATAAATAATTAACCTTCATCTGGTCGTCCATCGCAGGTTAGTGCGATGCATAAGCAATTATTTAGTGTAGGTCCGGCAACATTTTTAACAACATAAGCGTAGGCTAGAATTACAAGATTATTTAAGCGCACGTTATATTTTTACATCGAATTTGTTTAAAATATCAATCTATGTATAAGTAAGTACCACATGGTAGTAAGTATGTATTTATTTGAAACGAGGCTATATTTTCGTAAACTAAGATAGGGGAAGAATGTTCTTGATAACATTCATTGAATCCGTACTCCCACCCGTATCGTGACACCATACAACCATTTTCTTCCATTCACCCACATTTATCTATCGCTGTTGGTTCTACAACCCTTGGCCTTGTCATCATTCAGAAACTTCTCCTTCCCAGATGATCCAATCTGAAACGCCAAGGTCGTAGTTCAGCCATCTGAATGTCGGAAACCCACGTCTTCTTTTCCTCAGAAGATGTGTATATAACCCGCCCATATGCTCGTAACTCTCCAGGAATTCTACGTACGTGGCCGATCAGATGCAGTCTTTCATTATTATATGATCTTTTCGCCCTCATGATACCTTGGCCTTAAAATACCATTTAGTATATTATGTACAATCTATAAATAGTCTCTTTTATTTTATTTATTGAATGCCCAACAATTTGATACATCAACATTATGTCGATAAGCCCAGTCGCTATACCACACTACCTACGTCCTAGACCAAGGATCCCCAACCATAGTCTGCGGGCCCTCCAAGGATATTTGATGCGTTCTTAGTTCTGACCAATGTTGACAATTTTCATCGACAAAAATATGTATAAAGGTTTCTAGATGTTCTTTAAGTGTTTTCCCTTATATGTAAATTCTGATATATATTTTTATAAATTTGTTCCATGTAAGATAAAAATTAGTCTGCGGGTCAATTCTGTTTAATATATAAGTACATTATTTGAAAATTGTGCTTGCGTTATGTTACATATTTTTCAACTTTAAGGTTTTAATGGCTCAAACAAATAGTATATCTACGTGCCCTTGGATATTATCAAATGTTGTAGGTATTCCACCTTCCTTCGGGAGGAGTGGCACCACCTCTGATCTCAATATAGCGTGAAATGATAGGTACTTTACTATCCATGATTTTTTTGTTCAATACCATATAAATTATGTATTTTATTGCATGGACCTACACACGTGATTCAGTAATATTGAGATGTTCACGTCTTTGTTGCGAATTTTACTAAAACATTATTACAATATTATCCTAAGCGTGATTCACCCAAACAAACACAATGTTTACAAATACATTTTAGTTCAGTATTAACGATATAAACCAGAAATTCAAACAGATGTTTTCAATTAATAATCGTCTAACAATGTCTATAAACCGGATTCAGAATTCAAATTGAGATGAACGTATTATGTACTATACTTATATCATATTTGCGATTATCCGTGACTTCATCCGTGTGAAATATGAAAATAAAAAGTAGGCTGATATACGCAGTGAAGAAAATATAGGTACTGATTCGATTTGAATGTTTCACTTATTATTATTTTCCAAATGATTGAGATATAATTCTATATATAAGGTGCTTATTTTTTTTATATATTATTATTATTGATGCCAATATCCAGTCAGTACCTTGACATGTACGTCAGCGTTGCAATCGATTGAGAGAGAGTTCGAGTGAGCCCACGCGATCGACAACGGTTATATATGTATACGCGTTTCTCTATCCGCACAACACCACACAATTCCACCACTGATATGAATTGTTGCATGCGCATCGTTTTCGAGAAGTTTTTACTTAACATCTTAACTTCGAAACTTTTTGAGAAGAAGCCTACTTCAGTTAAATTAAATTCATTAAGATTAGAGTCAAAACTGGTAGGTGGTAACATATTATGCATTAAAATATCATTATGACATTATCTTCTGATACATTATAATGAATTGTAAACCAAAAGAGTCCCTGCTAGCGGCTATTATTGCATACATTATTAATTATTAGCAATATAAATCGAAAGTACTTACACACTCAATTATATTAAAATTAATTTACAGGGAAACCACCTATGCCCTCTAACCGTTGAATGAATCTGAAGAAATTTATGTTTACTTTAAAAATTAGCAACCATTTTCAAATTGCAAATTAATTAATAATTATTGTCAAATTTTATTACCTATTAATAAATAATCATTGGATATAAAACCGGCCAATTGTCGTTAAAAACCAGTTGAAACTAGTACTTTGTCTGTGTTTAATTTTGTTTAGTTTATTTACAAATAAAAACTCATATTTAAAGAAATAAAATGCACGCACCGTGTAGGTACTTACGTGTTTATTCAAAATAATATTTGGCAAAGTCAGATAAATGTTGTTATTAAAATAGTAAACATAATATTATTAGGAATTTGCTTGTGTTACGAAATTGATTTTGTGTAAGTACCTATTTCGGAGGTTTTCAGAGTAGGTAGGTACCTACGCAGCACAGCCTGAAGCACCACAGCATGTAATGCTATGATACCAGTAGCGCACCCAGGGGGGGGCCAGGGGGCCTTGGCCCCCCCCAAAATATGAAAATAATCAGAATGATTTTACACATGGAAATCGAAAGCCAATAAACTATACCTTGGGCTTAGACAAACAACACGGCAAAAAATGATTTGTAATTCTCCAGCACCCTTTTTAGTAAAATTTCTTAGATTTTAATTTCTAACACAAAAATTTCGAAACACCGATGTCAGGTATTTTAGAAACCCGTTCCCTAATGAAATTCTCGGTGTCCACCCGAATTCTGGAGTGGTATAGGTGATGGCTGGGGAGGGTTGACAGGGTTCTAGCCTGGGGGCCCGGTCTGTGGGGGGCCGGCGTGTCGGGTTGACCAGATAAGTGAGATAAACACACATCATAAATTATCTTTAATAGTAAAAAAAGTCGCCTGCGGCGCTATTACACTTCATGACTATGACATTTAAAATTATATAATTGTCCAATATATTTTCAGATTATTATGTGTCGATACTCGACAGCTCCATTATTAAAGTAGATGTATTGAAAATCGCCAATAATTCACTGTATAAGTACCCTCAATTTGAACTAAAACACAATTTGAAAAACGTTAATGTAATAACTTTAATCTAAGCGGTGGATAGGGGGCCCGTCAAATACCCTAGCCCAGTGGTCGGCAAACTCATTAGTCAATAGAGCCAAATATCAACAGTACAACGATTGAGATTTCTTTTGAGAGCCAAATTTCTTAAACTGAAATTATATGCGTAGGTGGTAAGTAGGTACACTGCTAATTTACTTAATAAACTTTAGTTAAAGTTTTAAGTCCTAATTAAATTATAGGTATGTACACTGAATAAAACTGAATATCATACGTAATAATGATCTTATTTATTAATAAAAATTAAATTGTAAGCCAGGTATCCATAAAATTGAATCATGACAATGACTGACAAACTCAATGTGAATAATGGCCTTGCATCTCCTTGTAATGTTTTGGTAAGTCAGGTTCGTATGTTGTTGATTTAATTTTAAGCACGATTCCAGGTTCTCATCAATAAATCGATTTCTCAATTTGCTCTTGATTTCCTCTCTTGGCAATCTTTTTACTAACCACAAAACTTGCAATATTAACATTGTTGAAAGATTTTATTCAGTACCTAATTAAATACAGAACTTTATTTTCTCTTCTCCCCAGCTGCTTTCTTCCTTGCATCATCGACAGAATATTTAGCGCAAAATTACGAGTTTTTAGTTGTAGTATCTCAAATTTGAATGCGCTAATTTTTCCCGTCACATAAATAAAGGTCGGTAAGCCATTTAAGTTTTGAATAAACGCGAAGTCTCAGTCTATTCAACATTACATTTACGGTTATCCTCTTCCATTTTCTTTGCTCCTTCTTTGTAGCCATGTCAAATATGGCAGAGAGCATCTGCGGCAGAGCCGCACTCAAGGGGCCAAAGAAGCCGCAGTTTGCCGACCACTGCCCTAGCCTGAAGGCCCGTTTCAGGATGTGGGGGCCATGGTGTAGGTACACCGAGTGCAATAGACAAAAGACCGATAAACGAGATATTAGGCTGTATTGTATTGAGTAGGTTGTGTATAATTTAAAAGCAATAATAGTTTTTTTGTCCATTTTCTATTAATATGTTGAAACCTCAATATAAAAAACCCAAAAATCTGCGATAAACATTCGGCGAAAAGAATGACTACACCCACTACGGTGGTGGTGTAAATCAAAAGAACACTTTTTTCGATGGAATTCGGCATACATATTGTAGCTCTCTTGACCAGTGTTCCCCAAACTTTCGACATCTGTGTACCCCTTCTATAATTTTCGTAACACTGAGTACTCCTCGTCAAAGAAAAATGCATATAGGTACTTTAATAACAATCAAAATATATTCCTTTTGTAGTACATAAACAAAATAATAATAAACGAAAAATAAAATTCATTCATAATAAAATATAAATAAAAGTTATATTATAAAAAATAACATTCATTATAAACCATAAGAAGAATGAAATTATTTATGTTGAAACGACAGATCATCATAATTTGGTTCCCTGGTTATTAATTTTAATCTGAGATGCTGTTCCACACCCAAAGGTTGACTTAATGTCTACAAATGTTGAAAAATCAACTTCACATAGATATTATGAAGTTGATAAAGGCAATGTATTTCAGGAATTTCTCTGTTAAAACTGGATACACATGTTGCATTTGCAACCTAAATGATGTTTAAGTACACTCCTTATATTTATTTTGCAAGAATCCGTCTGAAGCAATAATTCCAACAATTGCTCTTCTTCCGCATGCGATAAACCTTCTAGCATGGATGTTGTATTAATGCTTGTTGCACCAGGCGTATCCATAACCCGGTGCAGCGCGTACCCCCACCAAACTCTTTCCGTACCCCAGGGGGTATGCGTACCATACTTTGGGAAACACTGCTCTAGACCAAGCGGGTAGCACAGCCAATATTATTTAAGTAATGTTTAAGCATACTAGGTACACATGTCCAGCATGGTCGTGGTTCACTTCCAATCCGCCAGTCGCTGATGACATGCTCAACGGTTACCGCCACTATGCCTCCAATTTAATAAAAACTAGGAGAAACTGTACAAATGTATCGCCGTGTATTGTGAAATTATGTAAAAATATTTATATGGAGAAGAAAAAGAGCCTAATTTCCATTCTCCTCCTTCGGCCCCCCCCAATAATAAATCCTGGGTGCGCCACTGTATGATACACTGTCAAAATACTAGATTCGTATGATTTGACACTTAAGTATATTATTTTAGTAACTAGATTAAAAACTATTTTCAAGAATGAGTTCACATGGATTAAAGACCCGTTTAGTTCCCCATGTTAATCTAATATTACTTCTATACGAGAAGAAAGTATAATTGAACTATCTTGACATTAAACATAAAAAACGTGTTAATATGTAACTGGTTGACATTTGTATGTATGTCAAATATTATGTGTATCTGTAACTGAATTAAAACCTTAATAATTATCGCGCAAACGCGAACCCCAGAGTGAGGTTAGCGCTTTATAACGTGTTCAAAAAATGTGAAAAACTCTAAGTTGGACAACAGCCACATCCGTTTCTTCTGATTGGTGTTTAGGGCAGTGCGCCAGAAGTTTTATTTGGTCCTTCCTTGTGAAATAAATTAATAATTTAAGACATCAGTATAAGAAACTAGAAATTCTATTCTATAGAACTTAAGTCCTACTCATACCATATTTAACCCTCCCTAACATTAAAAACGATACAAACAAGTTATTATGTGGTAAGGCGTAAGTACAAGTATTTTTATATCTTATAAACAACATTCCAAGGCACGCATCGCAAAAACTTTAAAGTTTAAAGAGTTAAAGATATCATTGAACAGGTTAAAAGTGTTCATGGTTAAATTATAAATAATTGAGGTTGTATGGATACTTCGAGTGTCCTACAGTAATGCATCTTCAATGTTATTCATTATAAAAAGTTAACCTCTAGAAGTAGCGCACGGGTACAAGACTATACCTACATAAAACCCAGCATATTATTTATAGCCTGTCCCGTAATATTATTTGCCAAGGGATCGCAAACTGCTTTTATCACCCATGACACCAAAAATCAATTGAGAAGTGAAGGTACATTATGAATACGGATGAAAAATATGAAATAACTGCAGATATTAAATTGACACTAATTATGACATATGACACTTATTTCGTTTAGGTATATAGCGGTTATGGAGTTAAGTATGGTTATCTACAAAATATGTTTATATTTATGAGTGTTTTATTAGAGTTTACGAGAAAGTACCTGTCACAGAAGAGTATTATGTATTAATTAAGCAGAGATTTACTGTTAAATACAAAGTTATTTATATTATTAGCACTTCAATAAAATGTGATTAATGTATGATAAATGATTTTTATTTACATTTTAATATCTACTCGTGTATTATATTATAATAAAATAATATAGGGCATATACAATAGTTCTGCTTATTATTCATCACTTGATATTAAAAAAAAAACAGTCACATTTGGTTGGTACTCATATTTTTGGAGGGTAGCTACTTACTATTTTTGTCCTATAGGCAGCGCTCGAAATGGAAAAATTTACTAACCGGAGCGCTCGACAATTTTCTGAAGATTTTTACATAGTAAAGTTATCAAAGTTTATGCGTTTTCTTTTCTTCATAAAAATAAGTGTGTTAGATTTTCTATTATATGGCCTATCCAGCTCAGACGGTCAAATTATTTATTCCACGAGACGGAGCGATAATTTTACCGATTTCACGAACAGGAACGGCGCTCCGGTGCGTTCCGGTCCATTTCGAGCCCTGCCTATAGGTACTTAGAAATATAATATAACATTCATGCATAACCTTCACTGCGGACATATATTCAGTAGCTGGTTTTCTTCGAACATTAATTTTACTAATAGTTTTAGAAATGAGTTTAAAAATGAATAAATCTAAAGAATCTTATAACCACTGCACATGGATGTACTGAAATACGACTATATTCTAAAACATTAGATCGAGAGGTTTAAAAGAATACTATTTTATGTAATAAAAATATTTTATACTGTCATCAAATGTTTAAAATAAATATAAAGGATAATAAGGCTTCAAAATTATATAAATAGATTATCTACAAATAGATGTTCAGGCTAATGCTTTGAAAATACCATAACAACTCTATTTTGACCTACGTTGGGTATGTGGGCCATTAAATTTAACCGCTATTGATTTTATTGTAAAAAATACAGTTGAAATCTTTTAGATGTAATTTACAGAATATAGTAAGTACTATTATTATATATATATAGGTGAATCGGAAGTATACTACAGAGGATAGTTGTGTAAAAGCATAGAGTAGGTACCTACATCTTAGTTATCTACTCTATAATTTATGTATTTCCGGCTAATCAAGCATATTTTCTACGTCACATTATATTGGCAATGATTGCGCCTACGTATCGAGTATTCCTTCCTACCTATGTTTCATATGGACATAATATATTATTATGTCGTAGACGTAGTTTGTCAATGAACATTATAACGAAGAATAAATTAGTTAGATACGTATCTAAAATATGAATGAATTTAAGAATAACTTCTACCTAATACTACGTGATATTTCTCATGAACATGATTTTCCGGTTCCATTAGCGATTAGCATAATGATCGTATTTTATTGATCTCACGGATAGTCTACAAAATAACCGCTAAATTTAATTTGATGATTTGCATTATATACTTCTACCGCATTCTATAATATTTCCATCGATATAATATGTCACACTAGAATTAAAGAGAAAGAGGTAAGTAATGAATTTGCGGTATAGGTACTTAGTATAATATTGATGAAATAAAAATATGCTTTCATGCATAATTTAGCTACAGTATTTTTTCCGACTTATAAGGGATGTAAATGCGAGCTTTGACATTCTTGGTAGTGTCGATCTGTGTGTCCCTGATAAACTTTCTTATAAATCGGGAACATCCGCCGTTTGCTCTCCCAAGGTGCAGAATTAATCTGCCATTGGCAATTTCAATTGGGATGCCTGCCCAGGTTAGCAGTGATCAACCAAATTGCTTCAAAAGTAAAAGGATGAGTATATATTATTAGGTAAACGTTGTTTTATAAACTCTTAAAATAGCGTCTACATTCGGCTTACTTCCATGTAAGTACTTCATAATTTTTGTATTTACTCTTTTACTAATATTGTTTCAATTTCTTTATACTGTTTTAATAATATTTTTATTCCATGTCATGTCGTGAACATTTTGAATTATAAAATTCACTAAAGATGTAAATAAATAATTCTGAATATTAATTTAATCTAGTGAGGAAGTGCGTATGTACAGCCAAAGAATTAAAAACGGCGTATTTTTTTTAGCTTTAATGTTAATGCAATCGGTACCTATGGCAATTTGTAGTCCGGTTTGTGCCTTTATAAAAAAAATGTAGATAACACAATAGGATCAGAATAAAATTGTCGACTCTTGCGTTTGGCATAAATTCCCTGGTAAACTATTGGGTACTATTTCTGCACATAAAAACTCCACCTGTTTATGTACGACTACATCCTAATACATCTTTGGGCGTGTTCATAGAAAATATTATTGATGACCTCCAGAGCATGTTAAAGAAAATTTACATTAAATATTGAACCAGTGATTAAAAGAAATGGGTTTTTTAATGTAAAGTATTTTTCCCGAAAAATATAACACATATTATAGCACCTACTCTAATGGAGTCAGAGGTTTACATAACGGTTTTGAAAATATGTGAAAACATTTTCGGACATCTGTAATTTCATAAAATACCGAAGGGTGTGACCGTGATGCCTCTGCGAGTAAATAATAAAGTGTGGATAGGTACTAATAAAAATTGGACTTTTGACTGTAAATTAGTTACTTATACCTATGGCTGTAACTTTATTTTGAAACTAAAAAATATATTTAATTTTTAAATATTTAAAATGAAAGGTATTAGTAAAATGTGTTAAATTGTGTTGCTAAAAACGTTATTCTCATCAGTCTCACCCTTAAAATAACATTATTGTCTAATAGAAACGCAATCCTTCGTACATGGCGACAAAAAAAAACTAAATGATAAGAAGAAAGAGTAAATAATCACTGAAGAAATGCATTCCCAAAGTGATACATGAGAGGCACTAAGCGTCGATTCGACATGACCACCCTATACCTACCCTCATGTTATGTCATGTTAGAAAGAAGTACTTACATGGCAGCGAAAATCTACGACTCAGGCTGATAGTGATAACTGATTGGCTTTCAGTAGTAGTACAAAGAACAGTAATACTTTGTCAGTGTCGTTTACACAATAATCATGCACTATAGGTATACCTAGCAGCTGTTTCTATCGTATTATGTTCGTATAAAAAACCGGAAATTCTCACAGATGTGATGCGATGCGACCGGTCTATTTTGTCGTGACTTTTTTATCAGTAGCTTGAAGTTAGTCAGATGTGAACACACATGCAATCATAAAAAAACGAAGGCATATTATTATCCCTTAGTTAGCAGGAGGGTAAATAAAAGTCGCAGTTGAATGAACGCTTATAAACAGTATGTACGTACCTACAGTACTTCAACTATTACTCTCGCTGCTTTTGGGTCCCCCTGTGTTCATTGAGTAAAAAGCAAAAGGTCATATCTACACATTGAGATATACGGATAAAAATAGTTACATCCTTTTGATGTGGTTTTATAAGTTTTAAGTATATTAGTAAGTTTTATTGTATTATATTGATTTAGTAGGTAATGTTATACTTTCTGAAAAACTTAATCAATTGTTTAAATTTAAAAAAAAACTTTATTTGTCTTAATTTGAAGATTACAGAGAGTGACTGCAGTGTATTTTGAAAATGGAGAGAAGCACCTTTGCTTCTAACCTACACTACACATTATACAATAGGAATAGGTAGGTATTCAAAAGATTAAATTTGCATCTTTTCATCTCCGTCGTAAGCTGAAATTTTATTTGAGATGGAAGTCATGTACTTACGTACATTGTATTATACAATTTTGAAAAATCGTTAATAATATGGAAATTACGGCAAGTACCTATTTACCCCAAGTTTTTTTAAATACAAAACTCCGATGGTTGTCAATAATATATATAGCATGGGTATGTAAATATTTAGAATATAAAAAATGTACTTTCTGATACTCTAGAAATGGCGAAATTATATACCTATAGCAAAAGTCTATATAGGTACTTGCGGGAGGGAAGCGAGAGAATTTCGTCACCAATGAGGCCATTTTTTTTAAAGCAAATGTGTACATCGTTACATTATTTAAAAAATCAAAGAACAATATCCAAATATAATATCTAACGTAGACATTTGCTTTCCCATCTGTTAATTATCATACGTAAAACATACATCTCTCATGTCAAACACAAAGCAGATTTGGAAATTAAAGAAATTCTGAGAAGATGGAAAGAAAATATAAGAGTAGTCTTTCAAAAAATATTTAACTAGTAGTAATAGGTATGGTTGTGAGTTGTGACTACTGTCCGACAGCAAGATCACGCCGATAACAGCCGCCGTAGTCGCATATAGAAGACTTATCAGTGACGTACCTGGCATGGTGGCTACGCGTGTTTAAATAATGTATTGGCCCTCTTTTTAGAAGCGACTCCTTTACTTCTTCGCAACAAATAAAAAAATACTAATAATAATTCTAACATCACTCCTGATCATTTTACACACAGTTTTATTATGCAAAGCATCAAATTCCATAAATTGATAGATCCGTACACCACGTAAGCGTAAAATCAAATGATAAATTTGGGGGCGTTCATATTTTGAAAACGGAAGTGCGATTAACTGCACAGGAGGGGCTTGTTAGTTCACAGTTTTGACACTATGTTGTGATTAGAGATAATGGTTTGTTTTAAATTAGGTATATTTTGCTATGTAGGTAGGTACACCATTCAATGATGGTTATGAATCAGTTGGTACACCATGTATCTTTATTTATAATATAACTAAAGAGCTAGATTTAATTTATTAAAAAAACTATTTGGCATGAAAGACAGTTACTATTATTTAGTATATTATACTATTTAGGTATCAGTATCATTATAACAGTGAACGTGTTCTCTCGATCTCTCTCTTGATACTACTCTGATTTAAACGCATGTTTATTTATAGAAATTAACAATTGCAATCGATAAGGATTAATTTTTGTCAATATAGTAGAACCAACGTTTCATCATTAACTTTGTATACTATAATAATATATACTTTCCATTACTATACTTACTGTATTGTTCATTATTCATTAGGTAGGTACTTTACTGTTCCAGGTACTGGTCACAATGAGAGCTTCTCTTGCAGTCGTTTCACATTAGCTAACTTATGTAGATACATACTATTATTACTCTTTTAAAATTTGCTAGAACTTTTCAATAGCTATCCATTTGTGCATTTACCCACCTTTTTTTTTTAATTACATGTCAATTTAGTAGGACATTGCAAGCATCACTTATAGTGATTGATTATGAAGAACGGGGATATACCATTATAACACTATATAGGACATAGGTGGTGTTTAGTATCGTCTGTGAGTGATGCTCTTTATTCAGGTAAGTCGACTGAGTTGGCAACACCTGCGCTAGACAGTGGCGACGGCTGGCCGAGAGGTGAACGGCATCACGGTTACTGCACCTCGATGCCCTCCTAGTACACCCAATTTCACGAATCGATTCCAGTAATATTTAAAAAATCACACCAAACATATTTATATTGGATTGTCATTATTTCAACATCAATTAAAATAAGATAAATGGCAACATTTGAAATGATTACGAAAACCTATTACACGCAGTCATCCCTTTAGGTCAATCCAAAATGTAGGCAAATATATGAGTGACCGGAATTCTTAAATTAAACGGTCGATACTTAGTCCAAAAGGCACGCGGACGAGTTTCGAGCGTCTGCTTCACAGAGGCGGATGCAGGGTATATCACGCCCTTTATGTATCCAATGGTTTCAAACGAGATTCGAAACTGTTTAGCAGGAATCGAGGCGCCGATCGGTCGATTAATTTGATATATGGAATGAAATATGTAAGATGTCGGAAAAGGTGAGGTATAAGACGGATAGCCATTTTCATATAAGGAACTTACCCAAACCTCATAACATTAGCATTGTTGCAAGTAATAACTAAAAAGTTATTTATATTGTAATTATAGGTAACGGATAGGTGCTGTGCGCGGATTTGTGCTTACCTGTAACAAAGAGAAAAATAATCATTAGAATCGAAATAGGTAGGTCCTTCATGAAATTATATATGTACCTACTTCAGAGCCAGCGTAGCCTTAATACATTTATGTCGAAAATAAGCTCAGTACACATAATATCTAAATTATCATATCTCCCATACTCAATTCACATTTTGATTGCATTCATAACAGAATACTGAAAAGCCATAAATGCATTAATACCTAGAGACTGAAAAATCTCAAATAGCGTTATCTCGAAAACGTTTTTTTGATATAACCTATTTCTCAGATAGGTAGATAGATATATCAAAATATAGATATTTAAAGTAAAAGTTGAATGTAAAAACATATTATTTAAGACACCTATATTTAAAATGTATACACATAAAAATAAAAACTAAATTTCTAAAAGAAAAATTATTTGGTCTAAAAATTAGAAAATAAATAAAATCTTTGTTCATTGAATAGGCAAAAAGAATAAAAAGGTCTACGTATTTGAGGAAATGGTAAATGAATAGGTTTTGAATTTCAGGGGTTTCATAGAGTTCTGCAGGTTTGCACATAAACGAGTTAGATCACCTACTGCATAATTAGGTGCGTGAATAACGCTAATAGTACCGTACAGCAGAAATCAGAGATTGCTGGAGAGAATAACGATGGGAGCTTTTGAATGTATGAACAGATTCTCAATAATGAAGAATATGACAAAGAAGACAATGTATAGGTATTAGTTATTTTCTCCCCAGCATTCGCCACTGCATTTTACAGCAGAAGGTAACACGTCCAAAGAAGAAGAAGAGAACTTCAAATTATTCGACACAGAAAAAAGAGAATAGTACAAAGTTCATTATCCTACAAGTCTTTGTAGTTGGGAAGCGGTCAGGTGATCGTAATAGCGGCCAAGAACCGTACAAATGTCTGTTCCTAGAATAACACGAAAAGTTGGTATATTTTGTCCCGCTAAAACGCAATTATTATAAAGGTGGTGCAACGAACTACTGCGACAAAAAAGACAAACACAATGTCGAAAGATCGATAAAAATGTCGTTCACGTCCTGTTTCTAGGCGAGTGAATTGCGAAAAATACATTACACTTTTCGATCAGAAAAAGTTACGCATGTACCTACTCATTACAGGTTACTGACTCTTCTTCTTTTTCTTTATCTAAGTGTCATCTACGTTCAATGGCTATAGGTGTCACTTCAGGAGTTACCAACGACCAACACTTATGTAGTGTTTAGAGATAGCAATACCCGACAGAATTTTCAATCACAGGTTTACAGGATTAGTATTTGTCAATCCCAGTGATTTAGCATAAGAATTAATAGATGCTAGCATAAACAATTGTAAATAAATTTATTTGAAATATAAAATCAGGACATACCTCAAAAACAGACCAATACTATCGTTAGAGGCTTAGAGCGCGATGCTCAATCGTCTGTCATAATTACAACAAAATTGCAACAAAACACTATCCAGAAAGCCTTTCATAGTTATGATCGAGTTGTCTATGGTCCATCAAATCTGCAATAGCTTCGTTCTGTTTTTCTATTGAAAATATTACCATATATAAAAATTCTCTTTTTCATAATTTAGGTAAATTATTTTGTAATTGTTAAACGATGACAAAAATATGAAAAATATACAAAATAAATTCAATAACTATAAATACACAATTAATATTTAATTAAAATGATTAAATGTCTCCGCAATTAGTGAATAATATAAGTTATTTTTTGACCCATGTTTTTCCCGATACGGTAACACTTGCCGTTGAAATGTCAGATTTTGTCATTTACAATTAATACAAATATGCCATATGTGAATAATTATAATATATAGAGTGATTAAAACTAATATTACCATGTTGGTGTGTAGGTAACTAAGTACTTATATATTTCAACTACCTATCTATTGGTTTAATATTACATAAATATCTAAATCTGAATAAGACAAGTTGATTCATAATTCATTGACACTGACATTTCAATTCGATAATCGGTTTACTAAATTAAGACATGTACAGAATCAAGAAAGTAAAGGAAAATATGTCGTATTAAATGTCACGGATATTTAATAGTTGTTCAATACCCATATTGAGATCAATTGTTAAATGAATTTGAGTGTATTGGCCGTTTTAAAGACACATAAATGTATTTTGATAGCAGCTGTCAGTGGTAAATGGAAATACAGAAGGGGGGCAAGGGGGCGAGTTCATAACAAAAGTAGTTAACAGATGGATTTCGGCTATTTACCAATTTTACTGTAGGTTTGTGGTAAGTATGAATTGAGCATTACGCCCTTAGACCGCGTAGAATTTGAACACACGTATTTTGCTGGACGAGGGCTGTCACAGTCACCACTAAGATACCTACCAACACCAACACTATGGTATCTCGCAGATATTTAATAACTAATGGTATTTTTTAATTCCGTCAACATAATATGGTAGCCATATTATGGCTACTGTCTTAAATGTTCTGTTTTAAACACAAATCTATTGTTTAAAAATAATATTGTTAGGAAACATTCCGATATAATTTAAATTTAATTTTGCTTGATAACAAAATATAACAAAGAGTTAGCAACCATATTTTGGTTGCTGAAAGTACTATATGATAATTATTTGGGGCATTCAAAATATTTCCCAAAAATAAAATGACAAATTTAAATGATTCATAAGTTGTTTGTTCTTCGGTCATTTAGTAGACGTTTTAATGATTAATATACGCTTTTAAAATTATTTTTTGTCTTATCTGCTTTAGAGTTCATCGGTAAAGAAAGGTTAATAGGTACTTACGCTAAACATGAATATCGTAGTAAGACTTGGCAACATATATTTTTTTTTGAATGGCATGTATTGAAGACATGTTTATGAACTATTTTGCCAGTAAAATATTGTGATAAGATTAACAAATAATTAAGTATCATCGAATGATATGTCTATGTCACGCATACAGCATAACCCACGATTAACTAATATAATAATAAGCAATCTAAATAGCTATTTATAAATCTTAAGTACCTAAATTAACAAATGTGTAATACATTAATTAATAACAAATGCAGCGATAATAAATTTCAAAACCAAATCGTATATTGAGATCAAATACTGTTTATTTTTAAAACTATACCTATTAATAGTTTGTATATAATTCAATATAGCAAAAAAGTACCTATGCTAAATACGCAATTTGACACATATATCACAAAAACACACACATTTTTATTATGTGCCGACCTCCAACCGAAAATAATAAAAACTAAGGTATTTCTAAGTAATGTTTCTTAGTTTTCTTTCTAAATAGTGTTATATAGTGACATCCTTAAGTAAAGTGTAACCCGTGAGCAGGAATAAAATGCCGCCCTACTTCATTTAGATCCAGATTAGATTAGATTATGTACATAATTGGCTTCAGCGCAAAAATATCTATTCCCGAAACCTATGTACCTACTCTTTCAGATTATATTGTTCTCTTACATTTCTTTCTTTACCGCCCCGCCCCCTAAGGCAGTAAATTACCTACATATCCCCCACCGAGGTCTCTGGTATTGTGTCAAGACTTTCATGATAATCTATGGAAAAAGACTCAGTTTATCTTATCTTATTTAGTTTTTTAGTAAATGCAGCCATAAATTCTAAAATATGAAACAAAAAAAATAATGGTATCTATTTGAGATTGGTTTAAAAATATTATACAATAATATTATTTCATAACATGTATTCAGGTAATACACACGCCACAACTCATTTGAATTATATTACACATTATCATAAGTACAAGTTAAAAAGTAGGTACATTAATGTATAGCATGTTCATAAAATTTATTGTATTTGCAAAAAGATGTTCACTATGGGAGAGCAAAAGGTAAAAATGAGTTATTCGCATAAGGAGGAGCAATGACTCTCACAAAGGATCACGGCCTTGGCAGGGAACAAGTTATGTTTTCATTGAGTCGATACATTGATGGATTTACCATGGACTCCTTTGGGATTTTAGTAGGTATCATTAAAAACGCTTGATGAAACGAATATTTTGATTAAATTCAATATAACGCTGGTAACAGATAGAAAAAAATGTTGTCCTTTCATAATTTTGCAAAAAGTCTGGGCTCGTACATTGACAATCCTCTGGAATGTTTAGGAATTAGTTCATTGGTTACCATAGTAATCATTCATTAAAAGGAAGGACCTGTTGAAGAGGTTTTTTAAAATACCTACATATTTTACGCGAAATGGTTACTAATCATTCAAGATATTAAGGCCATGCATTAGTTGAGGCACGGTCTAAAAAGATCGTTGCTAGGCGATGCGCGGATTGCGGGTGGCGGGTGAAAATGACGCCTGTCAAACGAAATATTATTTGTCATATAAATCCAACATACGTCCATTTTATGTTCTGTTTATTGTTCTATTAGTAACAATAATAATATATTCATTGACATGTTTTCTTTTTAAAGTAAATGGGTAACGTTTTTAGTCATCTTTACACGATTTTAGAATTAATTGACCCGTCGCCATCACGCAGCAAAGTGACGTGTTCCTGGGTCAACATTCTCTCACTGAATGGCAGCGAGTCCAAAATTTCGTCGCGCGTACAGTTAAAATTATTTGGCGTTTCACTGATGCGTCACCTTAAGTCGATCCAAACATATACTGTAAAAATCACATGTAAATTGGTCACACGTTGGATTCAAACCCGCGAAGCCACGTCGCCTGAAACTGAAATTCTGCCACTCATCCATTGCGGGTGCTTGACTTAAAAATAAGTATATGAATAGAAAAACGTTTATTACCAAGTTTTTATTAGCTCGTATTCTTGTTTTTTAAGTACAAATTTTTTCTTGTTTGTCCAATACAAATCTTGTTTTAACTAACTTTCCGACTAGCTAGACATTTGAAACTTTTAGAATATATCAGAACACGATGCCAATGCATTTTTTTAATACTTTTAGCCATATTTAAGCAGAATTGAATTCATTTTCAGTTAATTCTGTTTTGTATGGAAAGTTATTTCGGAAAAAATTCGTAAAAACTAAAAAAAAAACACTATTATTGGTTGCTAAGGGGGTCCTAGCAACTAAATTATTAATATATACGTGCGTTACTATGGAAATCAATATGAAATGTCAAAATGGCATTTCAGTGTTCTATATTTATTCAGTATTTCTATCAAGTACAAAAAATTATTTATTAATACATAGAATTGTCAAGTTTATATGATTCAACAGAAAATTTAAAAACCTGGTATATAAAAAGTTCTTTTTATCTTGTAATTATTTTTAGATGAGTTCCGCAAGAACAACCCTTGAAATATTGCTCTGCATATGTTTAGTTAGGATTGGATATGTGTGTGTCTACATACATTTTTTCTAAAGATTGTTGAACTAGGCACTCGCTGTAGAGATCACAATGACTTTTAAAGTGTATCATTGACGAATCATGTGATTTTTTAAATAATAATTGGCTCAAAACCGGGTTAGTGACCTGATTTCCAGTACAATTTACCAAGCGGAACAGTAGAGCCATAGTAAAATACAATCTGATATAAATTATGAACACTGATTTACTTCTCAAGGTACGTATCCAGTAGATACTTAAATATCACAATTATATAAATTTAACGACTGAAATTATTAGGTACCTACCTAGTTCACTCATATTGCACTTACCCATCTGATACGCATCAAACTTGACCATATGCATTTACGCCAATAACTTTTCTTAATTATTGGCATAATAATATGTAGTTTACTTAAATCGGTTTCAATTACTAAACTATGTCATATAAATATTTATGTTGGAATCTTTTTCAAAAATTCTACATACGATATCAGATAAGACCAAAATTCGCTATGAAGTCATAAGTTTGGGTGTAATTATGTGTATGACTATAAAATTAGTACCTAACGAAAAGGTGAAGGAATAATAATGATGCAGCCTCTAGTTTCTACGAATGTGCAGAAACGACGATGGGGTTGGATCAGTCACGTAGCTTAAAATAGTCTAAACCTGTCTTTCTTTTTCTTCAAGTCAACCAGATTCCGAGGTCCTGGAAGGCTGCTAAATGTCATTCACGGGATGTACCTATACAATGTGTTCTAGTACGGGATGCTGGTATGACCTGGGAAGACGTATGTATACTGGCGAACAACACGGATTCTTAATGCTGTACTTAAGAAGCGGACATGGACAGATATGAAGAAGTAATCGGCAATAGTATAGCTCATCTGCTGAGGCTATTCTATACGAAGATTATA
This sequence comes from Rhyacophila brunnea, assembly GCF_057557595.1. Classification (NCBI taxonomy): domain Eukaryota; kingdom Metazoa; phylum Arthropoda; class Insecta; order Trichoptera; family Rhyacophilidae; genus Rhyacophila; species Rhyacophila brunnea. The sequence goes on from NW_028232752.1 coordinate 40,651,696, forward strand.
TATTTATTTTGTAAAGGAATTCATAATTTTTCATCAAGTTACGTTGTGTCAAGAGCATTTTTTTCAGAATTTAATTGCATATTTTTTTAATTACTTACGTCACTAGCTGTCCCGTGTACTATTTATAATACACAGTCCATCTTAAGGAAGATATTTCATCAGTCAATAAAAATGCATGTATTGAATAACAATGTTAGAGCTAAACTACGATAATTATATGTACTAAGCTAATAATAATAATAATATACTTTTAACTTAAAGCAAAACGGTTTACAATATTCAATAACAATGCATTTGACCCAGATCGATGCTGTATTGATAAGAATTTTTGATAAAACCTTTCTAATCATGAAAGCTTATTATTAGCCAGTAGTAAAATAATATGTAGGTACTACTAACAGCATCCACTACGAGCAAATCGTACTGCAAATATTGTTGCCATGCTACTTGCAATACAACATTAAGTATAATATTGTGTATTTTCCTACTATAATCATTAAAAATAATATCGAATAAATTAAGTATCAAATATGGGTATGCAATTAAATTTCAAGTAGGTAACGAATAAATAGTTATTCAAACGCTAGTTTTGCCATTTTATACTTTTATAGTACAAAAAAGCACATTTTGGTCGGAGTTACATAGTACCTACCTGTACCTATAGCGTTATCTCGCTTTAACATTAATACAAACATGTAAAATACGCTAGGTACGTAATATTATTAAATTATTATGTACGATATAATAATAAGTGATTATTTATATTCAAGTGGTAATAATGAGACTATAAAGACGTTAAGGGTTTGAAGACTTAATTTCAAATATTAAGAGTAGGTATGTGAGGTGTTCCACGTGGGTGTAAAAATATAGTAATATATATTATATTACATTCAGATTGTGCAAACTATTCATACTTTTACGATTTTTGTAGTTTCCATCAAAGCGACCGCCTCATTTCTTTATGTAAAACTGCCACTGACTAGAGCAGTGGTGCACAAACGTGGCCCGTGGGCCGCATGCGGCGCGAAATGGCATTTGTTGCGGCCCAAAATAACAAGTAATTCATCACCAAATTTTTCCTTGAATATGATAAAAATCTGTGTTCGATATGTGAACAAATTATGCAATAGCAACGGTATATAATCTGAATCATCACTGATAGAAAATTTAATGCTATTTTTTATTATTTAATATGATTATATTTTCACGAGTATAGATTTGCGACCGAAATTCATCTTTTTACAATGAGTCACATAATCTGTGGTGCAGGTGCAGTCTATTTTTAGATTATTGTTCAGGAAAAACTTAAATTATTTCATTTACAGATGAAAGAAAATAAATTGTGCCACTGTCCGCACTGCAAAGAAATGCTAGCCACATCATCCGAATTCAAGAATTTTTTGAAAGGAGATTTTGTGATTTTAATCGTAACCGATATTTGTTTAAGACATTTTTGCCAAGCCCTTCTCAGTATCCATCAACGCGGCCGATTCATTATTGCAACTATAGAGTTGATCGATTTGTAGAACAACGATCAATTGAGATCGAAATATCAGGAAGGTGATCAGCAGAATTTTTACAAATATCTTCCTGAAGAGCAGTTTCCCACCCTACGTAATAAGGCTGCACTTTGTGCAAGCCTTTTTGGAAACACATAAACCGCTTTTAACTGAGGATAGCAACCACAAACATTGAATCCGACATCAAAATGCTTGCTGCCAGTATGCAGTGTCAGAAATCTCAGTACTAAGTTCCATCGTGCAAATATGCACGTAATGCGGAGTGGAGAGTGTTTGAAGTTGCTGATAAAATTATGTAACTATTAAATTAAAAATAAAACATAAAATGCATATCTCATCTAGTATAATATATCATTATTTTTCAACACTTTTACCATTTGCGGCCCGTGAAAAATTAGAAAATGGACAAATTACTGGCCCTTAATTCAAAAAGCTTGTACACCACTGGACTAGAGGTTTAAGAATGAACTGTTTGAACTATAAAAATGTATTCGTATCATATTATTTATTGACTATCGACAATTGGCAAAGGACGTTCCCCAATGTCACACACTAAATAAATGCGACAGACTATAAATAATAAAAGTCGTTACCACGCTGTAATGCAATCGATAATAAATAAACTCGATTATTTACCGAGTGTCAACAAATATGTTGGCACGGGTAAATGCATTTCTATAAAATGTATGTATTTTCCTTTTTTCTTATATATGAAAATGAAGACAACTATATAGAAACACTTATTTACCCACCTCATTTCCATTAGGTGTAAGTACTTATGTCATTGACATGTTTACATGTGATATAAAAAGGGTTTTTTTTACGTAGATAAGTAGGTAAGTATCTACTGTTTATATATAGTTTTCATGATGATTACTATCTTCGGCAAGTGTCACTTGACTGCTGAATGAAGGCTTCCTCAATTACTTCCACTCTAAATGATCGTAGGAAAAAAATAATTCAAAATGATCGATGACTTAAGTTATCTAAATTATGTTCACATTTTAATTTATTGACTACCTATGTCCTATATTGTGTATCTATCGACTTTTTATAACATTATTTCGAGCGGCTTTGTAATTATTAATTTTATCCCCACTACCGCATTTTCCCCATATCTATACACTATAGGTATACAACAATTACATATTCTTATATTATTATTTGAACAAATTAATATTCACTATTTCTCTTAAAAATCGTTCAATAATAGCCACCATGCGATAAAATTACGAAGACCCACTTTCAAAATTCTTAATTTTGAAAATTGATCAAACTATAGATACTTAATTATTCTAATAATTTAAATTTTATAATATTTATTCCACATAATTTAATGATCAAACTGGAGTGATTTCGTCCGCTTAAAGAGATTTTAACGGATAAATAACGATTTTTTTTTTACTTAAAAATAAATTGTCACAGAACAAGGAGAAAATCGCAAAAACCCAGATTTTCCCAGATGGAACCATGGTTTCGAATCACTTCGTCATCCATTTAAATTTTAAAACAGTGCTTTATCATAACGAAATCCTAACCTTCTCATTACTCATTCTATATGTAACCTATTAATATATCACAGAACATTTAGATTAACTTAAATAAAATACAAATATAATAATGAGCGTTGAATTATTATAGAAATGTGTATAAATGTGAATAATAATTATGAATCACAGATAAGAATTTTTAATATTAGATATCAATATCATTCTAAGAGTTAAATAAGTGAAATGGTAGCGATTTCATAATAATATGAGTCGGTAGTAGGGACTCTACTCTTATCTTGATCATATCATTCATATCTGTTGCAAATCTTCCAGATATGTAGTATAAATAAATAATGACTTCATTGTGTATCTAATTATGTATGTTATGCTGATACGCTATCACGAGATGTTTCACTCTCGTGAGGTCTCCTGTTTTCATTGGAAAATATTGTTTTTCCGTTTCCGGAAAACACGTTGCGAAAAGAAAGTGACTCATAATAGGCAGGTATATAGTGTGATATTATTGGCGAGAAAAATCGATGAAATATGAAATTAACCTAATAGGTCTCCACTGTTTAGTATTTTGGTAATATTATCATTCCAATATTGTATGTGCATACATTTACCATTAGGATAATATAATTAACACTTAAATATAGAAAAGTTTGAGAAAATGGTCAGAAAAGTGTTTCTCAATTCGATATAAAATGATTTCAAGTTATACACATTAATATTTTTTATAAAAATCGATGTTTTTTTAAAATAGATATAAAAAATATTAAAACTATCAATTAGTCAAAAATCTAAACGCTGAAAATTTGAAAACTTAATATACTAAATTTAAAATTAAATATAACCATAAAAATAATGTAATAATAACGTAACCTATGTACCAAATATGTGACAAATTCACATTTTTTTTACAAATGTAAATCTTTGAATTTAAAAAATTTTTTTTAATGTTTTCAGATACATATTTATTAATTAATACAGTTGAAATTGTAAACCTAAATTATAAAAAAAAAATCAAATTGCAAGCTTCATATTTTTCCGCTAGGTGCTCTGTTGGCATATATGATCCCCCTTAATTATCGGCAGTCATTCAAATATAATAACTGCCTGATATTTTGCCTCAAACATAGTATCTAAAAATGGAAAACCGTTCAGTGATGGTGAACATAATATGAAAGAAGAGTGGTTCAAATACTTCTACGATCTCATTGAACAATTTGAAAACAAGAAAAAAATATTCAAAGAATAAAAGATATGCCTTCGTCTAGAAATACGGTGAAAGATATAATATCAATAACTCAATTATAGTTTTTAAACTTTTTAATAGAATTCTTTAAAAAAAAACACGAACAGAAAACTTTAAAAACCAAGGCCTGAACAAAAACGATGCATGAGTGCGAGTGAGAAAGTATTCGGCACCCTTACGATCTCTTTGACACGCGCTAGAGTAAGATAAAAGGTCTACATTTGTGTAAGCTAGTTTCCAAAAATATCGCCATCAAATCGGGGCAAAACGCTTCACACAGCGTCGATAACTTGCGAGCTCGTGTTGCTAAAATTGATATTTTTGTGTTAAACATAAAGTCAGTGGTAAATATTTTTAGTTAATTAAGTAGAAAAGATGGTTCTGTGTGTTGTCTTAAAATGTGGTAGCCGTACTGATAAGCAAGAAGATGGTATAACGTTTCATAGGTAAGTTGATACATGTTCGTGATAATTTATTTGTATTTTATTATATATTTTAATATCAGTGACCTAGTGTTTTTCTGAAATAACTTAAATTATAGATATCTTTATCTAATGGTTGCATTTTGACCGCTTAAAAATACTATATAACGTAAAAAAATAGAAAATTATATTTTAATTCTGAGCGTCTAGTGCGAGCACTTTGGGCGAGCACTAGCGAAATGGTCTATGGTCTCGAACATTTGTAGACGAATGCGTTTGCTCGCTCACAAACCAAACGCAAGGCAAGCGGCTTCATTTAGCAATGCAACGGGTGGCGTCTAGATGTATCTATAGTCTAAGTTAAAAACCTTTTTTGTGCCATGAAAAACTGCTTGGCACGTCAGACAATCAAAAATATTATTTGGGAAATTTTGGCACGCGTACGTAAATAGGTTCGCCAACCCTGGACTATAGAGTAGAGATTAATGTGATTGAAAAATCAGCTCTATCTAAGCTGCAATAATGATCATGAATGCTAATATGCGTTTGCGTATAATAAATATCATTTGAAAAGTGAGCACCACTTATATTACAATAATGGTGATCATTGCAGATTTTCGTTAATGTCTTTGACATATTAATATGCTGTGTCCACTTTAATAGGTACTGAAAATTATTTTTGTGTTTTTAATAAAAAAAAAAGTACTGATACTGGACCGTTGTGGTACTGCGACGTATACATAGATAGACCTTTATACAGATATCACATCACGCCCTCTTTCACACTGACACAAATGCTATTGCCATTTTGCCATTGTGTATTTATAAACGTTTGTTTTGTATCCATTGTACAACGAAACAGGCTTAGCTGCAATATATTTTCAGCAATTACCTACTATGAGTACTAGTAACTAAGGCAAGTACCTACATAATATTTCCTTCTGTGAACACGTCAGAGTTAGAGGTTGTCAGGCAACTTTCGCATTTGCATCCGCCTCTGGTGGCATTATTACGCTATAGTCACAGTCGCACAATCACACGGATACAACGTCCAATATCGCATACTATACTCATCATAGGTTTTGTATAACACGTTAAATTCGTATCCGCCAGATTTCGTGCCGGAGACTTTAATTATATATTTTCAATACTACAGAACAGGCAGAAATATATATGTATATATTACCGTACCTACTGGTGGTGGTATATTATCGCTCTCGCAGCATTCTGTACAACAATGAAAAGTCATGGACGTGGGGCAAAAAATTACAAATAAGTAGGTCCGGGTTATTTGATTTTTTGTTAATGCTCTTCGATTATAATACAATACGGCTACACGAAAACATAAAAAGGTGTATGTACTGATTGACAGAGCACGGAATTACTAAAATAACCTGGCCGTATACTGGACTGGCGTTTCCATGCAGTCATTTATATCGGGCATGCTAACCCAAAAGTGTGTACCTGAAGTGAAATTTTCATTAACTACCCCACCAACCTAATATAAAAATGTAAATTCGTCACGAAATAACTAAATAACAAACTTTTTGGACGCTGAAGAATACATAGCTTATTGCCGCGAAAAAATCACATTACTTATTAACAAGTGGCGTTGATCATTATTCAAATACCCATGTCAATGATTAGGCATTTTTGCTTTATATAATATAATAAATACTTGTATATTTTTCATTAAACTCAATATAATGAATGGCGCATGTTTTATTTTTTTAAATTCGTGGCTCACTTCAAATGAGATCGTCTGTGATTTTTATATTCTACGTAGTCTCTCTCAATAGTCTAAATTTTTGTATTTATTTCTGACTTAATTTACAAAGATCTGCAGTATCGAGACTGCAAAACATATTTACATACTTATTTTATTTCCTCTAATATGGAGACATAAGTCTTTTTACTGATACTTACTGATATAGTTTAGGTACTGATAAAATTTATTGAACATAAGATATATTTAACTTTTTTATAAATAGATATTTTACTAAAAAAAGTGATGCTCAACCAGAAAAGGAACTAGCGCTAAAAATATACGATTTCATTAGTTACGGCATTATTATCCAGTAGGCCACCTGCGGGTTTATTCTATACACAAGGCGACTATCGACCGCTAAAGTGATAAATTGATAGTATTTATTACATATTTGTATTGAGGTATTATAATTGTTACAATGTTTAAATAGTCAAAACTGTCTATCTCGCTCTAAATTTTATCGATTATATATTTTAGATATTTTACGATTCGCAGCGATATGTAGTACCAAATGCTCCAGTGGGTCTATTCTATGCTTATCGACCGCTAAAGCGATAAAGTGATAAATATTATCAAACTTAGGGTAGGTTTGTATCAAAATATTAGCACTTATTGTAACAATTACACGAAGTTGGTATTTATTGTTGCAATAAGTGCTATATTTTAACAGCACCTATCTTGCTGCTGTTAAAATATCGCACTTATTGCAAAAATTACAACCAACTTATTATATTTGTTACAATACGTGCTAATACTTTGATACAAACCTACCCTATGTTTGATAATATTTATCACTTTATCACATTAGCGGTCGATAAGTATAGAATCGACCCACTGGACTGACTTCGCTATTCGAGAAATAGCATAGCCATCACACAATATGTGCAAAGATAAATGTACAGTCGTTAAAAGCATCAGTCGTTTCACATAATGAAGCAGACAGCGTTAAGTTTCAAGGACGAATAGTATCAAACTACATAAAAAAAAACTTTGGATTATCGCAAACATTTGTTTAAATGGATCAGTAGAAGATTTGGTAGACTTAGATACAGTATTAGATACAGATAGATGGCTCTGTTGATATTTTATTACTTTCGAAATGTCTAGGTTATTTCAATTTATTTTTCTTAAGAAGGATTTGAATAATCGCCTAATATGAAGTCTTTGCGAATGCATAGAGAAAACTGGATATTTGACTAAGCTAATTTTAATACTTACATTATAATTTGATGTGTAAAATAAAAATTATAATAAAATACCATAATAACCACCCGGCAATGCACTGTCAATAATATTCCATACCTAACAGGTAAATATGTATGTGCATAATATTATACAATGACCAAGAGTTTTAACGGTAACCAAGGCATTGATAGAAAACCACAATACCACAAGCAGCATAAAAAATTTTATTGCTAAAAATCATAATGTACCTCATATGCTTTACGGCTTATACTGACTAACTATTTCAAACTTACATGCACACATTTCAACAACTATTGAGATTTATTATTAGTTTAAATAAACTGAACAATGTTTATAATTTTATTGCCGAGCTGTTAAATTATCATTTATCAAAAAAACAATATCGTAGGTACATATTATAATGTTCATTTCTTGTTAATTTATAGAAGTAGTTATTTAAATTTAAATTTACAAAATGTGTGTCGTTCTGTTGTAAATGATATTTAGTTCACTTATTCTTTAAATTCAATCCTAAACGCAATAATTAAATAAGAGTCGTTTTAATTAATGTTTTATCAGACTACGGTTATCTAAAAATTTAGTAATTTTATCACTGATCTTAATATAATTAGATATGTAGGTACTAATTTATAATCATTTTTCAAGAATTATCTTGAAATACAATAGTGGATTTTTTAATATTATTAAAATAAGCAAATTATTAGTGATGAAGTTAAAAGTTAAGAAATCAGTTGTTCTCCTCCAATAATTACCCAACGCCCCTATTAATTGACAAGTAATCGAAAAGCAAATTTAGGTTAACTAGATTTCAACATCGCAAAGTACTCGTAGTTACGAGGGTGGGTCAATAAGTCCTTAGAAAAGCCGACAGGTGGCGCGACTAGTACTGTAAGCGGTTTGTTTTCATGCAGCGGCACTACCGATTCAGTATGCTGCGAAGTTTCAATCAGATTGGTCGGGTTGTTGTGTGTTTCTCGTACATTTAAAAAAAAAATTTGCTTGTGGAAAATGGAAAAATGGAAAATGGAGAAAATTGAGTTTAGAGCTGTTATTAAACATTTTAATATAAAAGGGTTAACAGCAAAGGAAATAAAAAATGAGTTGGATTTAGTTCACGGCATATCTGCTCCTTCACTTGCAACTATTTATAACTGGTTAAATGAATTTAAACGTGGTCGTACATCAACAAAGGATGAACCACGCTCAGGACGTCCTGTAGAGGTGACTACACCAGAAATGATCAATAAAATCCACGATATGGTGTTAAGTGACCGAAGATTAAAGTTGAGTGAGATAATTGAGGTTACAGGGATCTCAAAAGGTAGCGTCATTTCTATTTTACATGACAAATTGGGCATGAAAAATATTTCTGCAAGATGGGTGCCGCGTTTGCTCACAGTCGACAATAAACGCAATAGGGTGGTGGCCTCTAAAGCCCTGTTGTCGCTCATGCAACGCAATCCGGATGAATTTTTTCGTCGCTTTGTGACTGTAGATGAAACATGGATACACCACTATACTCCCGAAACGAAAGAACAGTCAAAGCAGTGGATTGCGAAGACAAACCATGTCCAAAGAAGGCGAAAACCGTAAAATCAGCTGGTAAGGTTATGGCTACTGTATTTTGGGATGCACGTGAAATTATTTTCGTTGACTATTTGGAAAAAGGAAAAACAATAACAGGGGATTATTATGCATCTTTATTGGACCAGCTAAAAAACGAAATTGAAGAAAAACGGCCTCATTTAAACAAGAAAAAAATCCTCTTTCATCAGGACAATGCCCGTGTTCACACATGTTTACGATCAATGGCTAAAATTGAAGAATTGAAGTTCGAATTGGTCGACCACCCACCGTATTCGCCAGATTTAGCCCCCAGTGACTTTTTCCTTTTCCCAAACTTAAAAAAATGGCTAAGTGGACAACGTTTTTTTTCAAATGAAGAAGTCATCGATCGGACAAATGCTTATTTTGAGGACCTTCCGAAAACTTATTTTTCTGACGGTTTAAAAAAAATTGAGAAACGTCTAACCAAGTGTATTGAGCTCCAAGGAGATTATGTTGAGAAATAAAAAAAAAATACAAAAATAAAAACTGTTTTAATACTTTTTTCTAAGGAATTATTGACCCACCCTCGTACTTTAATCTTTAAATGAGGTCATAATAATTTCATATTTTCTGTCTGCTAAAATAATATGGAATTGAATTTTTGGATGAAGTACCTATTTTGCATAATTTTGCAGATTCCGTTGTTGGTGCCTAGTTTACAATATAATTGAAAAATCTTCGTGATAAGATTTCTAAATAGTTTTTATTATTTTTTATATTATTGAATCTTGCCCGGAAAGAGAAAGTTGTGTATTCGAATCACACTAGGTCCAACAAGGTCCAAAATAATTCCGATATATTTCTGACACTATTTCAAGAAATGAGTTTTGAGAGAGAAATGAGAGAACAGTCAACGTCGATTCTTTTAAATATACCTACGGTGCGTTTTATAAATCGGTATTCCATAACCTTAAAACCGATACGACGAATTAATTGAAAATCAATTCTCATGCCGTATTAACTATGTGGGCTACTCAATGTCTAACATATCTTTCGAAAAATTTGTTCTTCAAAAAGCTGTTTTTTTTTAATTCTTTACTATATTTCTGTCGCGAGTGGGTAGTGCATTAATTGTTCACCACAAAATATCTTTCAAGTTTCTCTGTTACTTGTCAGATATATTATTTGTATGGATGCAATTTTATAATTCTGATGAATACCCGTAAATGATATTACTTTAGAAAACACTGAAATTCAGCCAAAGAGCAAAGAAATATGTGCAGATCGGGGTTTTTTTGGCATTTATAACTCATCTCTCAGCCAAGTGATATGTACAAAAGTATTATTTTTTAGTCTTTTCGCTTTTATCTTATTCGTGTTACATTACACTACATGGTGAAATTAAAAATAGTTGTAATTTCTATTTCATATTTTGTTCTATACGACGTAGGTATCACAATTATTAACATGCTTGCTGTAAATCTCTGAATAGATAGTAATATAAAGTGAGCTGGAACTCGGATAAGTGGGAATGAGGTCTTTTTGCTTGACCTACATACGGAAGGCAACTCAACTGATTCCCACGCCAAGAAGACGCGAATGGTGGAGGAAGTTGATTTGAGTAAAATCATAATTAATATTTTACATGCCATCATGTGAGAACGGGTTATGAAAATATGCTTTAAATATACATTGCTACTGTAAAATTAAAGTAATAGTTTTCACACGAAAACAATGCCATATCCTTTCTTTATGAACATTTCTTGTAATTAAGAATTTGGACACAGCGGTGGAATAGTGCTAGAGCCCCGGCGTCTCTGATGCGGTGGCTGTGTCAGTCCCTGACCAATGGCCCAATGGCCAACATGGGAATTGAAAAAAAATATTTTTATTATTCATTTATTTAATAATTTTAATTTCGAGTAGATGCCAATGTGGTCAAATTGGGACCGAAAATCGAGATTTATTTAATATAGTACACGCCATCTGTAAAATATTGCAAACATAATTACTTATAGATAATATATATTAGGATATCTATCGTATGTACTCGTACGTTCATTTTATTAATGGTGTATCACAATGTTCGATCAATTGTTCATAAGATGATCATAATACGGTCCTCCACGGAGTGGATGTTGTATTAACAGATTTTTGTTTTACGAGGAGTGGATATCAATCGTTTGCTCAATCTATTACGTCCATACTCTGACCCCAAACATACATCCAGGATTCGAACCAGGGACACTTGACACTATAAGCCGACACGTTACCGTTCAGCCATCGTGGGCACAATTGGCGTGGGTACATCATTATGTAAACAAAATAACTAGTGGACAAGTCATATTAAGTCATAACTATTTTTGGTGGCAGTATATCTCTAAGCCTAAGCTTTCGTTGATCCTATTTTCATCGTCATCATCAGCAGAGAATCGACGCAGTAGGTACTAAATGAATGCATCTCAATAGCTTATACATTTCTCTATAGTCTTATAGTCTGATATCCTACTGTGAATAAGTAAATAAAGAATTACATACATAACTAATGTACTTACTTTGTATGTTTTAATTTTTACATGTATGGGCGAAGACAAGTAATTTGTTTCCAGAGAAACTAACAAGTATATTTTTCAAAAATAATGCGATGTTTGCCAAGTTGATAGATATATTTTTAAATATGCAACGTATTATAAGGTAAGTATCTACTATTAATAACTAGTCGCATAGTTACATAATTCATGCAACAATGAGTATTCAATAACTTCACACACCTTTCCTTATTCAATATAAATTTAACATTGTCATGGCTTCATTTAATATGTTCATATTACCGTGCGTAAATACGATGAGAGTCATACGTCGTACGAAATCATAAAAGGAAACCTCAAAAAATCGATAGGTGCGGTGAAAAGTTTTTGTTGCGGTAGTCACGCAACTATGAAAGCGTGGATAAAGGATTATCATTTTAATAAAGTACTTTGCCAACGTTTTACATAATATGATCTTTCAGATTGGATCTATATGTTATTAATTTAAAATAGAGCACATATAAAATCCGTATATTGAATTATTTAATTCATTTGTCGCATTATACGCGTGAAATTTGGATAGGTGCCCTATTCTAAAATTCGATACAGAAAAACTACCTTTAGGTAGACAGTGATTTACTGTGATAATAAAATACCAATCAAATAAAAAAATCAAATTTAATAGAATATTAGAAAAATAAAATAGCTCATTTTAACAATATTTAATATGTCGCTCGCTTTCTTTCTCCATCGCATGTAATTACGCATAGATTTTTTAAGAGATTCTAGAGCCAATACATTAGAATTCATTAGATGATTTTTCAGAATCTTTTTTTCCAGAATTTTGCACTGTTTCATACGTTATTAAAGGAATATTTTACTCTTACTGCGAAATAAATAATACCAGTTACTCATTTTATCTAGGGATATATAAGGTATCTAGTTATTGATAAAACGTGCAGAGTAGAGTAGGCGGTTTTATCTGGTATAATATTATTATCGCCATATACAAATACAACAAAATCGATCTTTGGGTATGTTTGACTTACATTTTCGTGTACCTAATGAGCTTTATTTTGTGGAGTATGGTGGTAAATTCAATAACGAATAAAAATTTAATTTATCCATAAGTTAGCATTCACTTTATTTAAAAATCAGTACAATATTCATAAGATTAATTTTCACAACTTAATCTTGAGTAAATAAATCGGCACAGAAGCAATGATCCCTCATTACATCTGTAATGAGGGAATAAACAATTCTCATTATTTGTGATGCTGATGTATTTAATTATTATAAGTTTAGTAAATGTATTTTTCCCTCATTTCAGAGTCATTTTTGCGACCCGGGTTTCGCCTTTCGACATCTTCATGCACTATGCGCCCAATGGAAATGGCAAATAGGTACATAGAATACAGTTAAGTTTCGTTTACATAACAAATCAATGCAACAAAAGAATGTGAAAACCTTATTAACAAGTATAAAAACTATTGTTATAATAATTAATGTGAATTAGTGTTTGTAAAAACCGCAGCAATTATACTCTTTACCAATACATTCAGTGAGCACATTACAATGTCACTACTCATAAACTATGAAACTAGGTAAATATCGACTCGGTAGTATTTTTATAATATCATATTAAGTAACATCATTTTTTTATTATCTCTTGATACAATCCATCGAGGGCTGGCCACGCTTCACAATAAAGTTTTTAAACACATTTGTTTACAAAACTAGCAGTTAATTATTCGTCTTTCGTATTTGTTAAGATTCACGCTCTCGTCAAATCACACATTGAAAAAACAATAATATCGTTAAATTTCCAGACGTACGATTCGACCCAACGACCCGACTATCGCGGGCGCCTGATAATATAATGTATAGCCTACAGAAATATACCGGGCGTTTATTTTATTTTTAAATATTTTTAGAGTTTTCCAGTATTTTTCCAAGAGAAATTGTCTCGGTGATGAAATGATTTCTGTATTTCGCTGTATTTTTAGCTTAGAAACGTTACGGGTTTTTAGTGCTATAATTTATTATAATAAATATTAAGTGAACGGGTAAACGGGTTATATAATATATATTTTCCATTTTCAACTTTTTATATATCATTAATATTTTTTTGTGAGAAAATGTGGCAGTCAAATTAATCGATTATTTTTTCTACCATCGAATACGCCGGATTATTAATTTATTATTATTTTTATAATTTCAATATGCATAAAAAGACAAATCACACATATAATTATGTATACACAAATACTATAACAGCATACTTAATAATATTATGTCAGACATGTCCAACGCGTCGATCGCGATCGACCGGTATGGATTTTGGTCGATCTCATCATAGGACTGGACTATAGGAGAGTAGTGAGAATATAATATGCGTATACATTCAATTGTAAAATAATAATATGGTTTCATTGTATTTTGATGGAGAAGCATTAACCATTTTTATTTTCTTAACCAGCTTACGTGAAAATTGTTTTTGAATTAGCCATGAGATTGAGAAAAGGAGAAGATGTTTATCTTCGCCCCTTAAACTGAGGCTCAGTTCCTCTTATAATCGAGTAGTAGGTTATTTGCACATTAAGAGAATAGTTTGATCGGTGCAATGAGTGGGGAAGTGAAAGGCAGTCGGGTTGTTTGATTTGCTCCGCATCAGTATTCTCAGCCAAATGTAATACGTTTGTGAAAGTTGAAGAATGACAATGAGGGAGTGTAGTAAATCACTGGCAGTTTTAATACAGGATAGTAGATCACAGCCTACTTGAAGTTGAATACCTATGCCTGATTAAAAAATCTTCATATTCACTTCTTTTCGGATCATAATATTATATTGCTTCCACAACGTGGAGGTTATATTACCAAACTATTAAAAATAATGCATGGTTCTAAGACATTCTTAGACAGACTATTGGGTCTTTGCTCTGGATTAAATACACGTATAAAAATAATAGAACGGTTTCATAGAGCATCATTCTGGTATTATTTCGACCTGGTGGCCACTTATGTCCGATTATATTGGGTGAAAAAAAATTGCGGCGTGTTATTGTGGACGTGAAGATCTCTTCACATAGTTTTGTATGTCCGTATTTTTTTAGCTTTATTTTTGCACTACAAGTTTATTAATTAGAATTATTTATTTTTGTTAATTCATCGTGCTCCCCTCTCCCATAGGTATTTTTTATAGAAAGTCTTTGTAAACTCTTAAGTGAGTGCGTAAGCCCAAGACTTTAATATCTGCTCCTGAGACATTCCCAGGAATAAAAAACTGCCGATGCTTCACATCAAACATAATTGAAACGTGATACAGTCGATTAACGCCGAGTGTGGTTCGGGCGGGTTTGTTTGGAGGGGTCTTTATTTATGTTGCCATTATTTTGGGTGTTGGGCCTTACAATTTAGATAGTTATTTTTTACGTAACTGTGCATTATATTGCAATATATCGATATAGTTATACTATAGGTATGTTACCTTAATTTACACAGAAGATTCATGTGAGTTTGTAAAATAGCAATTTTGTACTAATAAATCAAGCAAACAAATTAAATTAATATAATGTACACTTTGTTTAGCTGGGGTAATAACATATAATATTCTTCATATTAATACTATCGACTGAGGGTACTTGATGGAATTTGAACTTTAATCCATTAGAATATATTCTTCAAATTCATTCCCCTAAACAAGCCACCGTACGCTACATCTAAATTTTCTTTCGAATAATTTTGAATATTTAAAACGACAAACACTCCATTACTTTACCATGTGACCTTTTTGTATAGATATAATATGAATTGAAGAAATAATAATACACTTTGAATAATCGATCGACAAACACAATAAATAAAGAGCATTTAATCATTCGTTTAAAGACTTTCACGACTATAACTCCTTTCCCTTTCACTGGCTCTTTTAGTATGATTTCTCGATAAAATATATATATTTTAATTTACTTATTGTGATTTAAATTTCAGGAGAAATGATTTTGTATTAATTGTTTTTTCAATTGTATAAATAATCTAGTAATACTGTTTCATGGATACGGCTATTCCATATATCTGTGTAAGAATTAAATAATTCGTATTTTATAATATATTAATATTCGTTAATTCCAAATTAATGATTATGTTTTTATATGTTATATAAAATTATAATATATTATATACGATGGTTAATAGAATAACACCGCAGTTTAAAAAATCCAACATAGCTACCATTTCCTACAAACCTTCGATTGATCCTCAATTTTTGCTTTGTGAAGGTATGAAATAAGGTTTTTTTTATATCTTGGTACTTGGCGGAAAAGTTTTTATTTTTAAAACGTACCGAATCACCTTCGATCTCATACGGTGTATATTTTATATTATGTGATGAAGATCGTAGTAGAAGATTTTGTTTTATAGAATTGAGGCAAAATGATAATTGTTAGCCATTCGGTCAACCTATTGCACCCATGATCACACACACGCTGAAAAAAATCGAGTAAAATTTTATTGTTCTCACATTGGTTCTCACGATGGACGTTCTAACTACTATTTCACTTTATGTTTAAAATATTAATAATTCCTATAACTTATTGTACTCCTTCTATAGTATCTACAAATTTACGTAACATTTTAATTAAGTAGGTAACATTTTTTCATATATCATAGCGTAACGAACGAATTTCCGTTGAAAGTTATTGTGAAAGCACCACACGATGAATTTATAAAAACCTTAGCATTGAATAACTGTCACTGGACTGAGAACTCTACAGAACATCTCATGATCGGTCAACTAGAAAATCCTGGCTCAAGAATTTCAGACACCGGTTTCAGATCACAAAGTGACAGTATTATTCTGTTCAGAGCAGCGACATATAGGGGAAAGATAACCAAAATATTCGCTGATACAGAAATATCGTTACTTCAGTCAAGACTGTGATAACGCCGCATATTTATGAATCAAATGCCTACCTTTCACAAGGATTTTTTTAAAATATGAATTATTATATTTAGCAGGTACTAAATGAAACAGTAGGAATATATTATATTGTGTGCCAATTGGACATCAGCCAATACTATTTCGCCGTTAAAATAATTGCGTTTATAGCGGAGTATTATTACCGCAGTAATCGTATTTTATACATTCGCTAGAATATCTCAGAATACATCAGCGAAATATCAAGAAGCTTTGAAGAAGAATAATTATGAGAAATAATAATGATTACCACCGAAACCCACACAAAAACACCATAAAAAGAAATGATAATGCATTGGCAACATTGATTATAAATTAATTAACATAAAAGGTAAGTATTGTAATAACGTACAGTATTTTTTCACTTTTTATTATATATTTTGGTTGCAATTTGTTGATTTTTTCGATTCCCGAGTTTTTGAGAATTCTATTTTGGGTTTTTTTGTTTTTCAAGAAGTTTACCCAAAATGTAAGAAAAGCTCTCAAATAAATTTATAAAAAAGATCTACAACACTAACACATTTTGCATTAACTTTGGAGTGTCGTAACTCCGCACCGTTCAATATGCTTACTAATCGAGCTGATCAATAAAGTATGATTATATTATTCTTCTAGAAAAGGAATCGAGTTGCCTAATAAATCAGGAGTATGTATCTACTCCTGTATGTGGCAATCCCTATTTTATATAATTTATTAACTGTAATTAAGTCCGGGGTACGTGTACAGTACCAATTTAGACAGCACTGGTAGGTACTTGTATGACGCCATTAATAGACCTTCGATTATATGAAATCCCGCGATAAAAAACTGGTTATGTGTACCTCCATAGGTTAAAAGTGCTTTGAGGTTAATCACTATAATATTATATATAGATAAAAACAAAATAAAGATAAGAAATTATATTTTAATTATTGAATTATTACATACTACACTCGAGTTTTTTCTTGGCCTCGTAAGTTTTCGACATCATCTGCTTTCTTAGCTTAGCAAAAACAATCATCATTCTCCATTATATATTGTTATAATATACCTAAAACGTATTCTTCATTTCAAGCAACCCCTTATTTATAGATGTTCATACCTATAAAATTTTCAGATATTTCTCCATGTTGGTTATTTACATATCAAATGTAAACAAAAACATTGTGATTCTAATAATTAATTTTACAAATTTGTTAAGCTGTTATCTATATCTATATCGTTGTATAAGTATAAGGTATCACTTAATTGACACTAGGGAACACAGAAATAATGGGAACCGAAATACCTAACGGGTAAGGAGTAGCAGGCAACCGATGTCGAGTGCAGAAGAATACGGGGTAAACTTAAACACGTGTCAAGAATACGGCATACGTCGAATACTGACAACTGCTTTCGGTTTATCCATTGACGCTCATTATATTTAATATTGGTATATTAAACACACTAATGCACGTTCATAATGCGCGGCTTATTTTCGTAGGACACTGACAGATTCAAAACCCTGCGTCAAAACGTAGTGTATTGAATATAGCCTATCAGAATTCTATTTATTAATCTGTTCTGTGATTGACCGCATTTTATAATCATATCTGTCGTCCTAATATAAACCTGCTGAGGCCGATGAAAAGTTTACATGATTACGATAGTTTAGCAAATAATTGTGACTGTGTTTTGCGGTACATTTACACATAACTGAATGGCCGCGTTCAGACGGGGACACACGTTCACGGAGACGCATTCATTTATAAATTAATGTAAATGCGAAATCTCGCAACGCCGGTGGCTTTCCACAGGTGTATAGATACCGAAGTATCCAGCCACTCGACACACAGGTGTCCCGTGTGATGCGGTTCTTAGTCTTCATCGTAGGCCATTGTAGTCCATTTTTTTATATAGTATTATAAGTTATCGCAATATGTGAACTATCATTGAAGAAAGTGTCCAAGTTTACAGTAGTAATCGGTTGCAATAAGAAAAACTCATAAAATACATTGTAGGTATGACAAGCGATAGGACAGCTCACTTTTATTTAAACACGTGTTTCAAAAATCAGGCCCCTAGTAACATAGAGAGTAAAACACAAATAAACATTATGTTATTCGCAATGACATTAATCTTTATGAAAATTTGCAGAATGATATTTAATTATTATTGTATAATATTCGTCGAGACAGCATTATCAATGTGAGACAACTAATATTAAAACATGAAGTGATATATTATGTACTTAAAATTCCGAACATCCGCAGCATCTAAATTGTCGCGTGTCTGTCTGTAGCGATGTCGGATATAGTATTTGACTAAAAATAATATAATACAACTCAAAATAATACGAGGCGGTGTATTATTTCGCATGGCAACATGGATTTTGTGTTGCCCTAGTGAAAAATTGTTATATCAGATGGAAATTTCACGTTCACCGTTGCTCGGGAAAAATATGATAATTATTACTACTGATGTGAAGTGTTTATTTGCCTCTCTTGTGTTAATTATTATTGACATATGAATCTAATTCTTGCACACTAATAATTCTGTCAACCCTAATCATATACAAAATAAAATGTAGGTACTTACTTAATTCCTGTCATGTTTTTGGAGGAAAATAATATACATGCAAATTGATGAGAATGATATTAATTACAATTTTGGGGTACATACCTAGGTACATATTATTATTTGATCAATATTTTAGTTTAAATGGTCTAAACACGACTGTCGATAAGTAATATGTTTCCACCTTTTACTTATAAGATACTTATATTATATACCTACACGAATCACGATATATTGTATATTGTAGTTAGGTATAGGTACCTACTAACAACTTTAAGCCGATTCGTTATTATTATTT
Source organism: Rhyacophila brunnea (assembly GCF_057557595.1). Taxonomy (NCBI): domain Eukaryota; kingdom Metazoa; phylum Arthropoda; class Insecta; order Trichoptera; family Rhyacophilidae; genus Rhyacophila; species Rhyacophila brunnea. Next base: position 40,671,244 of record NW_028232752.1, read on the forward strand.
TTAAATAATTACTAGGTATAGTGTGTAAGAGAAATGACTTCGCGACTATTTTTAATATGCTTTCGAGTATACTTATACCTATAATTGTGCAACGATAAATCATTTATTTTACGTCTTATAATGGCGTAAAAACGAAATAACTATCGACAAAACTCACTAAACGCCCAATTTGAGAAATTATATTACAATAAAGTAACTAAGTACTTATAACTTATAATGCAATCGCTTTTTTCATATTTTTTTTAGATTACACGCCCTTATAAGTATACAAAATTTCATTGTTAAAGTTAGTACATACCTAATATTAAATTTATGACAGATTAGGTCAAAGACGTGAACGTGATTTTTTAATATGCAGCCTTATTGTAATGTAGACAGTCTATTTTTTAACCATTTACAATATAGTGGTACAATGTAACTACGTGTATAATATATTATATTCACTGTCAAATCATATAAGTACCTACACTGTAGGTATACGATTAGTGAACATGTGTTTTCATGGATATCATAAGTTTAGTATGTGAGATGGTACGAAACCACATGTGATTTATGGATGATCACTAACTCGATACAGTCAATCTGCAAGTCAATCATCAGCACCGAGAGATCATTTGCTCTGGAGATGATTTAATCATTATCAATCTGTTTGCCAAAAAATGGTTTAATGTTTTACCAAATACAATCGCAGTGTAAATAGAGACAAAAAAATTCCACAAAAAACGATATGGTGACGCTGGCAATATAAAACGTGATAAACAAATTCAATTTAATAAAGCTCTAATCAAAACGGCGGGCCCACTTTTTGCGTAGCAACCAACTGAAACAGGCGATGCGATGGCGTATTACTTAATTGCCGGCTCACTCTTTTTGGCCTTCGACGCCGATCTTTTTTAATTCAAATTTCGAATATTGGCAAGGCAGAGAGATCGCCGGGTGTTGCCATGTAAATTTGATAATCGAGATTGTATTGGGCACTTGTTTGTGGTTTTGGATATACCTACACATCCAATTTATTTTTAAAAAATCAACCATGGAACAAACATTTTATTTGAAGGGCAAGATATTTTTTTACTTCTTAACTGCACTCAGTAAAGTTGGAGATTTTTGATAACTGGAATCAAACTTGTCAATGATTTAATTATGCAGCGTGGAAAATTCTTTGAATATATAGGTAAGTATATCAATTAAGCACCTATTTCAATGTATCACTGAAAAAAGGGAGTCATTAATAAAATTTACACAATTATAATATGAACATTTCTTTAAATTTAAAACAATATTCATAATCCTCAATTAAATTTTGATTCTAAAATGACAGAATCTGCACAGATGACATGTATTCCCATTCTTTATGCCAATTTTAAAGATTTTTTATACATTATGATTTGGTTTTGGGCTTAGGTAGACGTAAAATAAACTTTAAAAAACTAACCAATATTATCATCTGCAATTAATTGTAATATTATTCAGTGACAGCAATTAAGTATGACTGACAAAGTGTACATAATTTATGCCGGACCTCCACTATGATGGCTTGGATAGGGTTTAATTAAATTTTAAAAACTAATCAGCACCATATGATATTTGTATTCTTAGTTCCATGAAAACAAACAAGTATGACAGACTAAGTTTAGTGTGCAGTATTTATGTCGGATCTTAACAACCTCCCTCCACCCTTCGCCATTGGGATAACATGAAAAAAATATGCCAAAATTAAGAAATTGCCATATAGTAAGTTTCAGTTTTTGCTTGCTGGTCACTCTTCATAGAGGTAATAGTTTAGATATTATCTCCCGCTTTCAGTGTCAAACTGCAGTACATATTTTACATATCATGTACCAGCCATATGATATCACAAAACCTTTAAACATTAGGTCACTTACTGATCCTGCGTAGTTAAGAGAATCTATTGCTTGTGACTGTGGTGTCATCGTCATTTCCGTGCACGAGGTGGGGTAAGTAAAGCATACGAATTCTTATTGCGGAAAATATGCCCGAAGTATAATTGTACAACTTTTCTGCGCTTGGCAAGTTCCCCTGTCTTATTGGCGGCTCGTCTTAAAACTTCCTAATTGGTAATGTGATCAATTCAGGTAAAAGTTATATTATTATCTATAATTTTATTATATCTTAAATGTATAGTTGATAAGTAGTTCCTGGTAGCCACGGAAATATTAATATTCTCTGACTAGGCTCAAATATTGAAAATTTATTGACGTTTCGTCATACTATATTCACATATTCTCAAGTACGATAATTCATTCCAATGTTTACGCTTGAAACACTAATGCAATGCGCCCATTCTAAACATCTTCACTGATTCCACCTTTCACAATTAAATAATCACTACTCACATGTTACATTTTTGCTTAAATAATTTTACCACTCGGTTAATTTTATGTGGGCATAATAGGTAAGTGTCTACCTACTAGTATCCACATCCTTTCAATTCAATTGCAATGATTCAAGTCGATTGATTTGTTCTTAATTAATTGAGTAATCAGAGAGGTCAAAATATGGCAACATTAAAAAGATATCTTTTAGCACTAAGCAGTTCAGAATACACTCGATGAGAGAGGTAAATTTAATATGTGGGCAATTTATGTACTAAATGTTTTTAATTGGTGGATCTTCGCTATTATAGACATGTTTATGATATCTACTGAAAATCGCTGATATAAACTGGTATATCAAAATGTAAGCAGGTAGATTAAGTTACTATCAATCAAAAACATTTCATTTTTGGAATATCGAAAAATTTTATTTTATATTATATAACAGTTGAATAAGAGTTTGCAATGTTAATAAATTAAATAGATTAATATCGTTGAGGCGATACATCAGTGAAACGGCAAATACTTTTCAACTGTAGGTGCGACGAAATTTTTGACTCGCTGGCATTCGGAGAGCGATCGTCGAGCTGTGAACACGTCAATTTGTTTCGTGATGGCGACGGGGGTATTAATTCTTAAATCGTGTAAAGATGACTAAAAACGTTACCCATTTACTTGAAAAAGAAAACATGTCAATGAATATATTATTATTGTTACTAATAGAACAATAAAGAGAACATTAAATGGACGCATGTTGGATTTATATGACAAATTATATTTCGTTCGGCACGCGTCATTTGCCCAATCCGCGCATCGCCTAGCCACGATCATTTTAGACCATGCCTCAACTGAGGTATAGCCTTAACCAATATTCAAACAAAATCCATGTTTATTGTCACCTATACAAGTACCTTCACGTAGGTCGTAGGACGTAGAATCTCCAAAACCGGGATCTGATTATCGAGAAATCGAGTAGGATAGCGGGGTTGCAAATCATAATCGTGATACCATCGGATATTTTACAATATTGACGAAAAACAACACATGTGGAGTTTTCACAAATGATCAAAAATATCTGAGGAATTTATTGATGGCAGAGTGTGTATTGGTATAATTGTAAAGAATAGTATATCTTTCATCGTATTATGATATCTGATTCAAGTTTTACGCACCTAATAATATGTATTGGTAAATCAATGGCGAAAGGTGGAGGTAGGCTGTTAAAATCCAACATAAATAGTCAATCAAACGAATTTGTATTCATTGAACTAAGACTACAATGTGTAGATAAAGTATATTAGATTAATTTAAAATTCAGTTATTAAACACTGCCTATTCCTGCAATATTCATTTATCTATAAAATATATATACTTATCCCATTAAAATATCATGCAAAATTTTGGATAATTTCTAGATAGAAGAATAGTTTTTATCGATTATGGTTCGATTTAGGCAAGGCTTAATGAGTCTTAAAAAACTAACCAACAACATTACGTGTAAAATGTATTCTAAATTCAACGAAAACTAATAAATTCTAATAGATTTAAGTTTTGTACTATTCTATTTACCCGACACACAAAACTTAAACCCATTCGAATTTAATATTAATACTATCGACCGAAGGTACTTGATGGAATTTGAATTTAAATTCTAATTCCATCAAGTAACTTCGGTCGATAGTATTAATATTATGAAAACTAAAAAGTATGAATGAGAAAGTTTGCACTATTTTTGTCGGATCGCCCATAGGCCATAGCATACCTACCTAAACTATTATGGCTTGGTCAGGCAGGGTTTAATTGAATTTTAAAAACTAACCAGTACCATCTGCAAATTGTATTCTTAGTTCCATGAAAACAAATAAGAATAGTTGACAAAGTTTAGTGCGCACTATTTATGTCGAATCTTAACAGCCCACCTCCACCCATCGCCAATGAGGCACATACAATAATATTATATTTTATAAACTATTAAGATGAGTTAATATTATGTAAATAACTGAATTGAAAAACGATATTAGCTGCACAGTGCGAACATTCAAAATAGAACGGTCTCTGGTAGTCTTTCTAATTCGGTCCCTCAAAGTGGCGTACTGAAAAAATATAAACTCTAGGGTATTATCGCGTAATATATAGTGGTATTATATCTCAATTAATAAATACCACCTTATGCCATATTGATAATATTAAAAAAAACACTTAGTAGAAAGTAGTAGGTACATGGTTACTGTTACTGCATCTACTAGGTACTATATATGAAAATTTAATAAAGAATAGGACCGGATTCATTTGCTTTGAGGAAAGTTTTCCATCGATGTTCTACTAATTACATTTTGTCTAGTGAACGAAGAGGCCATCGTTCTTAAACATATATATATACATTTTTCTATGAAACCAAGTTGGTGATATGTTGATTTGAAGCAATCATTCCACTCAGTATTTACTTTAATATTTAATAATATGTATGTTTTGTTGCCAAAACAAAACAACAGAGCAATAATGATGTCAGCATTTCCTCAATCATAATTAGATCAGTAGGGCCTGTTATGATTTGTTAATTGCGACAATATCTCTTGTAATATATGTAGCCACTGCATTTATATAAATTAAAAGGGCAATGTATGAATCCTAACTTACTCATCGAGTCCGTCACGATGCGCCTACTATTGCCACGAGTTCTTTACTCGACATAGTCAACCGCCATTCCACTCGAATCAAGTATCTCATATAATCAATATCTTGATCACATCCAGTACATAATTACCTGCGATTATATTCTCACGCTGTCATCTTTATTCGTGTATTATTGTTTTCATTGTATTCTTGTATCGATCAATAAACACTCCTCCAAACATTTACGCAATAACAACCATCTATCTCCTCCACATCATCTACCCCCAAAGATTTATTTCATATTATGTATTAAGATTTCGGATATATTGCCTCCTCCCCATTGATATATTTTAACACATTATCTTTTACCGCACAGTCTTAATTATACCTATATGTTTTTTTTAATGGTCGATATTAGTATAATGTTTTCATAAATATTTTATTCGCAGGTGAAAATTAGTTTATTATTTTGTTGGTTTTACGGTTTTATATTTCCTACAATCCTCCTATATTCACTAAATCATTCCCTTTGTCCAAAATCTTGTTCAAACAATTTATACTGCAGATGAAACTTACCTAAGTATAATGAAACATAGACTGTTAATGTAAGATAAATATAAAAAACCAGCGCTCGAAATAGAGAATTTTACGAACCGGAGCGTTCGATAATATTACGAAAATATTTAAGTGTGCTTAATTTTTTTGTTATTTAACTACCTTGGAAATATAAATCCAATTACAGTCATTAAACACATGACACAGAAATCTGCTGAAAATTTTCCCAGGCAACGGCTTTCCGCACCGCAGCAGTCGACAAAATCCTTTAAACAGGTATATTGTCAAAATCGATAAACGTTTTGCTTAGCAAGCATTGATGTAGCAGAACATCTTATAAAAAAATTCTGATGGGCGAAATTGAAATCTACTAATATATGTAAACAATCAATACAACATCTTATTATTGCTTGTCGAAATAAGGGTTTACGACATGTCTTATATATATTTTTAGCACGTGTCCGACAAGTCTTAGATTAAACATGTAATGTAAGTGAATGAATGTAAGTATTTTCCAAATATTTTTTCAAACCGAAACGCTATTTCTAAATTTTCTACAAGATGTAGCGGAGCGGTAATCTCGAAGATTTCACAAACCGGAGCCGGGCTCTGGTCTATTTCGAGCGCTGTAAAAAAAAGTAAGTACATGAAACAGTGTAATAAAATTGTATTTAAATACAATTCCAATCGATGATAAGACGTTCTACCCTTCACCGAAATAATGGCACGCCATTTATACCTCGACTTGCGTTTAGAATACATGGCGGTCTGCGACAAAGATATTCTGAGAAAAAAGAATACTCATTTAGACCAGCTTCCAGACGCGAATAATTTATGGAAGATGGTAGAGACAGTTTTATCTAATGATTCTAGTCCCTGACACATTCACATTATGTTCTACCTTTACCTATCGATCCGTGACGCCACACCTAGCAATCATCTCCATTCATTCATTCATCTGCAGTATGATACACAAATTTATTTATTGTACCTGCACCACCGTTTACAGCATGCAATAACCGCAGTTTTGTTTTGAGCCTGCACAAGAATCTGTCTAAAACGAATAAAAAAGTTATACCTCCAATAGAAAAATAATTAACAAATTTTCTCATACTTTTGTGTGGTCACTAGAGTGACCTTTTTTTCAAATAAATTGTTACGCTTCTACACGGAACGTTCGAAAATCTTTTCAATATGTTCGGGTGGTTACCAAAGTGGTTATGTGTCCATGCCGGTAAAAGCTGGTTCGGTCAAAATCCAATTGCTGGACATCATCGGTCCACGATCTTGATAACATCTATAATATTGGGTTACTCAAATTTTTTGTTTATTTTGCGTTTATGACGTACCTATTTGACAAACCCCGCACCCCTCCACTGCCTCGAATATGGCAACAAGCAGCACAATATTTTTATTAATGACCTCTACATAACAATTATAACGCAAATAATCGATTTCAAATAAAAAATTACATAAGTAGGTACCTACTTCATAAGCTATATGTAAAATATATAATAAATGTATTCACGAGAGAAATAAATACGTGACACGATGTCTATCTGCGTTGCCAGGTTGTCGTTTACGCCATTTTAGCAACGTAATTTTCGGACGCGCCATTTTGTCTGTCATATTTCCTCCCTAACACCTGTCTAAAATTATTATTATTGTATGCTAGCGAGTAGCGTGTAACTGCATTTTAAAAGCACGTACACACAAAAAACTATATTATTCCAGTATAGGTATCTACAAACAAGATGTCCGCTAACATTTTCCTATCAATGTCAGTTACAAACAGACATATTGTGTTGCAAATGGGATACTATTCACTGGTGTTATTTTTAAATTATATTTTATGAGAGAACTCTTAAATTTATAGCACACATCTTTATAAACTTATTAAGAATATAATATTATTTGTAATGTATGAATTCCCAGTACAAACTGATGTTCTCTTTAGAGTAACTGTAAAGAAATCTCCAGTCAGTTTCTCCTTGGTCTACATCCTTGCATTCTAATGTTTAGATTTATAATCAAATATTTGCTGCATCTTAATGCGTGACAGGGCACTGCTTGACACTATTTGCACTCAAAACAGATTTATTATTTTCGAAACAATTCTATTTTTCTCGTGCATTATCTTGCGTGGAAAATAACATGTTTGCACGCCATGTTGTACTTACGACATTAAGTAAGTACTATTTTTTTCTTCGCGTCTATGCAATAACTATTATTTTCCTGTTGTTTTCCCAGTAGATAAGGCGATGCTGGGGGCAATTATATCAAAATAGAATTATTATATACCACAACGAAGGTCTTTGATTGGTTATTGTTATTATTACACATTCCGCTATATTATTTATCTAAGGTTAATTCACTCACCCTTTTATCGATATAAACAAAAACAATCATACGTACATAGAATGTTATGCCACAACAGTAAAATAAATTATTTTGTGTTGTAATATTATTTAGAGTGAGTGAAATAAGACAGTAATTAACACAAATCTCAATATTATCTAAAATGCATTATAAAAATGACATCTCAAATTCTACCTTCGAATATTGAAGGATAAAAATTAGGTACCTATATTAAAAAGTATATTTATTGAAACCGCAGAAAAATCATTCTAAATTTATCTTCTTCAAGTAATATAAATTTAATGAATTTGTTTCTTTTGTTAAAATTTAAATTTAAATTTGTTAAAAATGTTTTTAACAATATAAACTTTTAGCTTAGATGCCTGACTATCGAAATTTCACGTCTGATTTTTGATACTTCATACTAATTTGATAATTGTAGATAAGTCATGACAACTTATAAAATGAGTCTATCATACCGACACGTGGATATTTCCCTTACTCATCTATTATAACTTGGAATTTTACAAACAATTTTTTTCCCATATTAAATAGCCTCGTTTCCATCTCCCACTAAACACTATTGACAACAATTTATTATTATAACGTTAGATGTATAAACTCAAATACCCGCGCACACGGTGAAATATGTGGTAAGTGACAATGCCATTTTGGGTTCATGACATAGTAGTTATTTGATAATAATATGTACCCCCGCTTCTATTTTCCATTTATCCGGCCTTTCAAAAAAGGCAAAAACATAATTCATGTTAAACACACACAAATTGACAATGTGAATTGTAAAACTTAAATGGTAAAAAAACCTGTATAAATAACAATTTTATTCGTATATTTTTCAAAATAGGTAGGTACATCCCACTTTTATAATGCATCTCTAGTATTTGATCAGTTTTTTCTTAAATAAACTTATTATAGTAAGTAATAACTATAGAACACATTATTTTATGCTAATGTCCATAATTAATGTACTTATATAAATAAACTGCTTTTAAAGGTTGTCTCTTTTTGAACTTGATAATATTATTGAAATGAAAATAGGTACCTAGACATAAAAAACTAAAAGTGATTAAATATACAAAAAACAGATCTGTTAAATGCGACACACAAACTCTAAGTAAAAATTGTATAATTAGTAGGTAAATGCTGAGGCATATATTGGTTCAAGTGGTATTAAAGAATAAGTAACCACGAATGCAACGATGTGAAAAAAAACGCAAAACGATGTCCTTGGCAGTTAGTTTACTAACAATTTCTTTTTCTAGAATCTAGAGTCTAGCTGGACGCATGATATTTAATATTATATTATAGTTTTACCAAATTCATGGTACTTGGGTATAATATTCACATTTTTAAAAACACTATAAATTGAAGGTACCTGTTCATTCGGGGATAAAAGCTATCATTATAATCGCCAATATAATGAGGTTGCCAACCGTCGCGGCTGGGCTGGGGTTATCTTGAAAAACCATTCCGTCCTGTCCCGATTTAAAAAATAGGCAACTTCGCACCACTTCCCTCGGTCCATCGCCAACTCTCGCACCTCCCATCATGAAAGACTTGCAGAGCATCGATCAATGTTGTAGCATCTCTGCAGGGTGAGGCAGAACTGGTCGCGGCGACGGAACCCTTGAGGTTGTGCCACAAGGGTACGGAGTGTCACACTCTCTGGCGGCATCCGGAACACAATATGTCCCAGCACTCCCAGCCACGTGAATGTAAACAAGCCGTTAGTAAGATCAATGAAATCAAGATGTGCGAAGTTAGTTAGTTACTTGTCTACTGGCTCAGTACTAATCATTTGTAGGACTAGGTACTTCTCGCACTAATACCGACACGGGCAACAGGTCGAATATTTATGTTTATTACTAATTCGGCCTGTTTACACGTGGCAGTAGTAGTGCGAGTAGTGATTACACTGATTACTAATGATTACCACTGAGCTCGTGTAAACAAGCCTTAACTCTCAAGCATGAACGATAGATGACTTTCACCTTTTAGTATATTTCACCAGTAACTATGCAAGTGTTAAGTACCTATGTCCTACACGTGTATTGGCAATCTATTTCTGCAAGTGCGAGCGACATTCGCACTATTCTGGAGCGCAAGCGATGCACATGCCGAAATGTGCAACGTGCACAAATGTAGACATAATATTATTTCGTCGATAACTGCCAAATGATCGTATAATCATTTTCATTAAAATGTTCACCGTGATAATTAACATTGCGAGTAGATTACATAAGATTTTTTTAATGCAATCGTGGAAAACTTTTTGCGAAAACCACACTTATATTTGTAAATGTAAGTACATATTCTTATTTTTTTTTTATTTAGTTTTAGAATAATTAGACAATATTCTATACAATTATGCGTTGGATGAGCGGTAATGTATCAACTTATAATGTCGTGGGTCCCGGGATCAAATCCCGGGTCTGGCAAATTCACCTGTTGTTTTTCAATGTTTGGACCTAGGGCATTTTTCGGAAAAGTAAAAATCTGTTAATTATTACTATTAATCTCCACCTTGTGGAGGCTTAAATGATCATCTTAGTATCGAACATGATGATGGTACCCACTGTAATGTAATAATTTGATTCATGAATAAAAAAAAATGTTATGTGGGAACTGTGAATATAATGAATTCAATTTATGAAATTAATCAATTATTAAATTGAACATATCATTAAATTTCCAGAAATGTATCCAATTTCTGGAAATTAATAAATATGTTCAACACAACACATAAATTAAGTAACCTGCAGTGGTCCCCTGCGATAACAGCGTGAATGCTTATTTTCACATTGAATTGCACCAATACTATTTTCTACGGCATAATATTATTATGTAACATAGCTACTATTATTCCCCGGGTGCCGTATATTTACAAAAAATTTCGAAATGGTAAGGTAGAAGCATACTTATCTCTTTTTAATTTAAACTAAGTAAGTTTATAATAATTATTCAATGACAAGTTTTTTTATTCAACGTTCACTTGCGTACATATCTAGTTAGTTTATTTTACAAAATATGGCTATTAATTACTTATTAAAAATAATTAAATTCAAAAAAATCTTTAACAAATTCATATTTAAAAAATCACCGGAAATACAATAATACTAATAATTTTAATACTGCACAATCTAGGCAACTGGTTCCAACGATCATGCTCAGACATCTTTATTATTTATTTTATAGGAGAGGGCGAACCGGTTATTGGTTTTTTTTAAATCCACCACTAGTTATATTATCTAGGCACCTATATAAATACTATGTAATTGAATCTACACACACAAAGAGTTGCATAGATTTTCTCTAGTAATGAAGTTGTTATATTTGTATATGATATATATTTTATTTACTGATTAAAGCACGCGAAACAAATTATAAACTATCCATGTTTATGCATCGACAAATCATGCACATGGAGAAATAAAATTGTGTGTCATCATTATTAGCATTATATTATCAAAATGGATAACTCAATCAACAATAATACATTTGTAAATATCGTTTGATACGCCATTTTCAAGTTATCCATAAATAAATTCAGTGATGCATAACTATACTTCGTCTCATTCGTGTTCTGTCAAAGTCTCATGCATGCAATGAAATATATAATATTTTAAATCATTTGATCTGATATATATATATAATATATATATGCCTAAATACTAGTAAAAAACCAAGTTTAACATAAGGTATGGAGGCGGCGTTTGTGTTGTTGTCGATGTATTGTGAGTATTTTTCCAGGAATTGAAGATATTATTCCCCAATTCCTTGATAAAAACAGAAATATAAAATACAATGACACACGGCAAAATTTTCCATTGATTATAATATATTATTTTTAGTTATTAGCATTTATTTTTAGCAACATTTAAATGTCTAATGATTTGACCTGTCAGCGCCGCGAGTCTATTGTTTGCGGTTTTTCTTCTTCGCTGTACTACTTCTCGATCTTCCTACCATCACTTTTCAAAACTTTTTTGATTATTAACACATCTAAAATGACTAGCACACATAAAATAGGAAGCGATAAACTTTTCAACTTTCATAATTAATGAGGGGAACAAATAAAAAAGTATCAGGGGGGATCTTAGTACACCAAGGTGCCCCTACATCAAGTTGAACTTTTCGCATTCTGCTTACTTAGTTCGAACTATTTTTAATACTTTTACATTTAATTCGCTAAAATGTTTTAATGCTTTATGAAAAGTTGTAAATACATTTATGTGCATTGTTGACTTTGCTATTTTCTTATATGAATTGATGACAGAAAAAAGGAGAATTTAATAGAAAATAATTAATGGGTTCATTGAAACATTTAATATTACAATAAAATTAGACCACTTATCAAACTTCTCTTAATTGCTAAATGTTTTACTATAATACGCAATAAATAATCACAAGTATATTATATGACAAATAATAAAATTATTATACGCATGTCTGCATAATAAAATTCCGGGTTGTCACAGACAAAGAGATTTAGAATTAGGACACATTGTCTTATGTAGGTTATTGCGTTTAAGATTACATTAACAAAGGCAACTAACTATATTAATCAATTATTTGTATACAGTTTTAGGTTCTTCATTCATATTTGTTATACAAACTAATATTTCTTATTTTTATAAACATTTTTTTCAAATTTGGAAACAATTTATCTTTTTTTCCACTCTACTCTTAAAATTAACTTATAAATAACCATAACTTAGTTCCCCGATGTATTGGTTATTGTGTGTTATCGAAAAAATGTTAAGTATGGTTTATGTTATTAGTATTTATATTTTTATATTTAAATAACTTTTGTATTGAATTTTGAAAAAAATGAGTTTCATATTGTGTGATATCATATTTTACAATGGCACCTTTGAAGGACTATGGCTCCAGGTTGAGACATCAATATGTTTCCCAAACTTTTTCTGCGATGGAATGCTTTCCAAATTCAGAAATTTTAACGAAACGCCCTGTTTATTTAGTGAGGTAGATATCTAATTTTATTTCTTCTTTTGGAGTTTTTTTTTTTGTTAAATGAAGGTCTGCACGCTGATAAGCCAGAAACATTTCCCGAACCTTAGATTAATATCCGGCGTTTGATCGAAAAAAATGGCTATTCACAGAATATTATGTATCTATTGTAAATAATTTCCATCAAAATCATAAATATTCATGTTACCTACCATAGGTAATTACTTTTTAGCAAAAAAAAAAAAAACAAAACAGTCAGTTATTATTGAAACACGATTCGCATATAAATTTTAAGATACTTATTATACGTACCTACATTAAATTAAAATAACAATTATTAGCAAGTACCTAGTAGTTTATCCAGATAAGTTTTAATGAATCTAAACAGGCCTTGTTTTCCAAATAAAAAGTTGAAGAGTGCACAAGCGATTGTGATCTGTAACAAAATATATTACATATTATATGAATAAACTACAATATCCATGTTAAACCAAAAATAGTTAGTTTCCTACTCTCATGCATCACTTCCAAACTGTTACTATGTAAAACTAGCTTTTTAAAAGTGACGTTTTAATTTACTTCTCGCCAAATATTTATTTTTCATATTTTCTAGGACTTAAAATTTTATTGCTTCTCATAAAAATGTATGACGACTTAGAATTTAATTTATCTTGACATTTTTTATGTACCGGATTATTAAATATGACGTCAATTATTGTTTATATTATTACCCCCATAGTGACTACGTCACGTCACGTGACGATAATATGTGTATTGGAATTGTACTTTTTTATTTTAAAAAATGCGAAAAGATAACAATTATGCGAAATTAAAAGAAAGTCATATTTCATTAAACATACTTGAGCTTATTTTTGACATGTACCCACAATAAAAAAATGACAAAATTATTATTGTAAAAACGTGTAATATGTTATCTATAGGTATAATATAATATGCCATACTAAACAAATTTTGTTTCTGGTAGGAATTTAGCACGAATTTTTGCGTGCTGAAAAAATATTTGTTTTGTTTTAATCTGTGGTGTCTTTTCTCATACGGTATGCGGCATGTTTTTCAATAAAAAAAACAAAGTTAAAAGCTGATAAATCAACGACTAACGTGAAATCATTCAATGACAGAAAATGAAAAATAATGAAGATTGTGAAAAATTTAAAATACCTACCTTTCCTTCACCATCCACGACGTTTTCACGTGCTGTCGGGTATATAATGTGGCGTAACAAATGAGAAGTGACCGTTAAAGTTTTACTAGGAGCGCTCCTGGAAGTAGGTACTAATTTAATGAAATCTTTATAATGAATGACATAGTCTGACTGATCTTAATCGATTGCGCTTTTGACGATTGTCGACTCGACTAAACTTATCATGATTTTAGCAATTTAGTGACAAGATTCTTCTCACAACCAAACCGGAATATAGCAGTTAGTGAAAAAGACAAAACAGCTTTAATTTAGAAGACGGCTACACCAAAGAAAAATAAATCGAAAACATTAATTTATTTCCCATTCCGCATTATGTTAGTTAAGATGGATGATTTATAACTAAATTCTCGTAAAGTGACTTACATGCAAAATTTCAAATATTTTTTTAATTACCAAAAAAGTGTTTAAAAATATTTCTTTAATTTTCTTTCACAGCCTGCATCGAAAAATAAATAAATAAGACATACTAACATATTTCTTCCGCAATTTTCATATACGCTCTCAATGATAAACTTTTAGCTTAACTTAACTTTTTGCACAATTTAGATACCTAAAATGAAAAATAATGCCTGCTTTGAAGAAAATCATATTTAACTTTTCCTGGTAATATAGCCCTATGTGTTGGTGAAGCGTTGTCATACACGTCGCATAGTGACGTGAGCTTAGCGCGATCGTGTGCTTGCTTTACTTTTTTATCCGAGATAGAAGAGTGAAATGAGTAGTAAATAAGTACTCAGTATTCTGATATAATATACAATTTATGGAACGTTTACTCAATTTTACAACTAGGTAGGTACCTACATACGTTTTATAAAAAACACATCGAAACATTTAATTAAATCCAGCTTCAAAAAAAGTATGATCTTTCTCAAATTTATTACACTTACTACGCTCAGTTTTTGTGATTTTCAGTATAGACAGAAACGCAAGCTTTTAAAATCTCTGTTGCAAAACAGTCCCTCAACTGACAAAGTTCAGTTTAAAACGAGCCCGCTATATAAAGCACACCAAAGAATAAATATTTTATCTGAGTGCCAACAAAGAAAAGTCCCCCAAACGTGTTCCATTTCCCTACTTCAGTTATATTTAATATAAGCCATTGTGACGTCATAGAGCTTTTGAAACATGCACGTGCCTCACGTGCGACGGCTATGCATTTTAGGCCAATTTTCGCATCAGAGCGCTGAGCCCACCGCCGCCGCCATACTATTAAAATACTAATAATCTTCTTCTTTAAAGCTCTCAGATTTTAAAAAAAGTTACAGATACTCGTGACTTTTTTCAATGTTTATGCGTTTATACAAATATCTACTGGTTATTCTGCAGTGAAATTATAGCGCAGCGTAATAAATGTAATAATATTACGATAGTGACGATGTATTATACCGTCACTCTCCGGTTGATATTTTGCTGGGTAAAAACCTTCCGTATATTATTTTATGTTGTTTACCTTACTTAAGGGGGAGAGGCACGCCAGCAGATAACCTAGCAGAAAAATTCAAAGCTTGCAATTTGAGATTTTTTTGATAATTTACAATTTCAACTGTATTAATTAATTAATATGTATCTGAACACATTAAAAAGATTTTTTATTTATTTTTTAAGATAAACATACGATTGTAAAAAAATATAATAAAGTTTGAATTCGTTGCAGGGTCACATCTTATTATTACATTATATTTTATGGTCATATTTATTTTTAAAATTTAGTTAATTAGGTTTTCAATTTTTCATCGTTTAGATTATTGACTAATTCATCATTTTAATATTTTTTTATATTTATTTTAAAAAACATCGATTTTTATAAAAATATAAATGTGTATAACTTGATTTTTTTTAAATTTTAATTAATAAATCGCTACGACTGATGGTACCTACAAAGTGTGGTTTTGCGTAAATATTGATGGACAATGGAAACCCACCCTTTCGAGTAGGTTTGGTGAGTCAACAAAACCAGTGATTGATTGATTTTAAAAATAAAATATTGATCAGATATATAACGTCGACTTTCCAAAGATGGTACCATACAAGTTGCAGTGGTCGAAATAGAATTAGATAAATCATAATATATTAATAAATGATATATAGGTACCTATATTATAATGAAATTTATCCATATTAGTGTAATGAAAACATAGAATAGGTACCACAATAGAAAAAATAACATACATAAACTATACGTATATTAGTTGCCATAAAGGTTGCTGATATAATATATTGAAAATTGCACGATAGACCTTTTTGTACATAGCGATAATCATGTTTAAATTTGATTCATAGAGGGCATCTGGATTACTTCAAGAACTGACGTGACTAATCAAGAGGTGACGTTCTTGGACATTTACACTTTCATATAAAAATACATAATTTTCATTGTATCTAAGTAAAGAAGTTTTTATAGGAATTGCGAATAATAAATATGCCATTATTAATGTGATGATTTTAATAGATAAAAGAAGGTTTTATTCAATCATTTGACCCATTTAAAATGTTTATTATCGCATAAGATACACTTCTGGTGGCTTCGCGTGTTTCTGTCCAGATATATTAAAATGTTTACTTCGAACCTTGTTCCAAATGCATTTTCACACTCTCCTCAGATAGTCTGCCCATCGCGTTGCATTAATATAAATTTAACTAACATTTTTATGCGATCCAAAATTTGGATCACACGATGAACTTTTTGGCTGTATATAGTTATATCGTCGTAGTAGTCCAGCTAGAATAGTTGGTGGATGCTTTTATTCCAAATTAGTTAGAATGATATTTTTATGCTGTGTATTTAGATCGTGGTCATTGGGATTGGACATAAGGAATTGAGAAAATGTCTAATAAATAGTTCTCGTAAAAACCTCCATTAAAAATACCCCTAAGCTGTGGAGATTCATATCATTAAAGTAGATTGTATTCTGTAAGACATACCTGAATTATGAAAATATATTAGCTGTTTCTTAGACTTGATTAAAATGATCACAAATAATTTCGCATTGTAGATAAATACATTAATGGCCAGATATTTATTTTTCAGGGCTGTATTGACATAAAATCGGTCCTGTACTAATGCTATAAGCGTTAAACAGTTTTTTTTTTATAAAATAAACCATCTTATATTTATTTAGAATATTTCGATGCATAATCACAAAAAATACAAATAACACTACCAATGTAAATAGTTAATTAAACTAAAAAGTCAAAATATGTTACTATCCTTCTATCTTGTTTATTAACAAACATTTCGATGCTGTTAGCGCACAGAATATTATTTTTTTATATACTACCAATTATTCAATTATTGCAATATAAACTTTTTGTAACCTACTAAAAAAAGTTCAATATTATTAAACTCTTTCGTAAAATAAAAAAAGACGATTCATCTTTTAATGAATTTCTGTGAATGAATTACCTAATATAGTTGTTTCAAATTAATTAAGAAAATTATTACCTAAGTGAAAAGTATAATGGCGTAATTTTGTATATATTTATTACATCATTTGAAAAGTAAATCGATCGCTGTCATTAATAATGATAAGAATTTATTATTATGGTAATAAAACAATTCTTACAAAATTACTGCATTGTTATTTTAATGACAGTTTTAAAATATTGATGTTCGTTTACGCAAATAAATCATAACAATGGAATGAAAAAATCATTCAAATAAAGTGAAATATTTTCGATGAAAATCTACATTGTGTGTGGAAAGCCTAAACATTAGACGAATGACGTCACAGATGCTTTTTATTTTAAACCAAGACCGCATTTGTATGAAAAGAAATGGGTCGTCGCGATTGGGAAACGATACAAGGCGAATTTGTGTCGAAATCTTCCGTAAAATGGTATGATGAAAGGCATAATGGCAGCCGTTTGAAATTAGAATACCCGCATAATATAACCGAAACTAACTTATATAAACTTTCTATGAAATCAGAATGGTGGTCGAGTTATTCTAGACAACATAGAATATAAAAGATACATAAAACAAAATTAAATATTTCATCTAAGTGAATAATAAAATCCATTAAATCATCGTATTCATCTACATAATATATTCTATATTAATATGTAGTAAAATTGTCTGTTTGTGATTTCAAAATATTTTCCTAACTAAAAATTGCAATGAGCGGACCACATTGAAAGAATTCCAACTAACAGGATAAGAACTAAAGTTTCTGAACAGATGGGTACCCACCCAACGGAAGAGCTATAGAGATGGACCCCGAAAGAGGTAGATTGACCGTGTGGATAATTACCAGAAGATATGGGAACTAAAGAAGAGTATCGAGAGACAGGAAGCAATCGAGAATATATTTTGTAAAGACGGATTGACTCCCACCATAGCATGTAGCGCGGAGAAAGAAGGAGACATACTAATACAAAAAGACAGTAGAAAATAAGTTTATGAAATAAGTTAAGCAATTATATGAATTTCAAATCACTCACACGTTAGAGAAAATGTAATATTATATATCAAAATATAATATTTAATTAATTATGTTAATCGATTGTACTTATTAACAATAAAAACATCTTGGAATTACAGTGATTCCTGTAATGTGCCATATAAATTCCAAATTGAAAATATTATACATGTCACCACTTTCTTGTTTGAAGTATTTATATGTTTATTCATGTTATAAACTTACAGAATAAGTACTTGGATTGGTAAAAATTAATCGAGTCTTGTTAATTGGACGTAAAATTTCAAAATTTCCTTGACACTTAACAAAATGAAAACGACAGTGCAACGCGCGAAGTGCGATTTAGTTCAGTTAAAAATACTCAGGATTTGCCAGCCAGTTCGTTACCCTGGTCTCATACTCGTAATTATAATTAACTTATTAGTATAGTACGAGTATCATAAATGTAAGTTGTACCTATATTATTTTTTAGCAAATAATAAGATAAAGAAATAATACGAAGATATTGTGAATATTATTCAATGATACTCTAATCTGAATTTAAGTAAATATTTTACATATTGTGGAGTAAATAAATTACAAACATGAAATATATTAATATTATCTTAAAAAAAATAATAATCTTGGCATTTTTTATTAAAAAGCATTAGGTATTTGACATTATACAAGCACTCATTTTTGAAAATTATTTTCATACTTAAAAAATATATGCATGTGATTTTTTGATTGTTATACGACTGATGAGGTTGGCTATAAATTTGAACCTTGATTATTTTCTTTGCAAATATTTAAGATTTATTTATATCTAATCTAAGAATTTTGATGATATATTTTTGGTTAAAAAACATGTTTTTTAAAATGTGATAAAATGTTCTCATACACAATGTCAGTTATATAATAATATTGATCTTAATAAATCGTTTGAAATTAATCAAAATATAAACACAATATTGGTCTAAGTTACTATACTTATATTGAAATGTATATTATATAAATTTTATTATTGATATTCATATTATAGACAAATTATTTAAAAACACATATTTCTCTGATATGGTAAGATTTATATATAAGATGGCAAGTATGAGTATCAACATTTTCCCTTAATATTGTCTTTCCGAAAATAATTGAGAGTCAACACAATTGAAGTGAAGATTTACATATTTGATTTCTCAATATAAATGCTCTTTATAATAAAAAAAATCTGCATCGAGTCTCGCAGAAGACAGGATAAATTGGTGACTAATTTATGCAGTCGAGATCCTCAGACAGGAGGAATATGACGAATAATGAATGTAGTAAACGTAAAGTAGTAAAAGGTAAGACAATCGCTTAGTCGTTAAACATATTTGATTTTAATATATTATATCATTATAATTAGGTACTAAAACCTGTACCATAAGTGTGTACAGTTTGAAGTAGGTACATAATTTTGATGATGTATCACAGGTCAATATTCATAGTGAAAAAATATACGTACACCATACTGAATAATTGCCTACTGAGAAATAAAGTAGTTTTAAATTATTATTCAAGCATTGCAGCCGATAATAATCAATTGGCATCAGTCTCTATTAGAAAGCTGCAATTTGTCATTTAATTTTATTTAGTTTCTTTCCTTTTTTGTTTTTTTTTGTTTTCTTTTTCTTCTTTTTCATCTATCTAGTCCAACTGGTGACCCACTAAACGTGTTTTAGCCAGCTGTTCTCAAATTTATATATTCAATGTTTCACTACCAACTTAAAAAAAACTCAAAACTCCATAGCGATACCCAACAAGATGAATATATGACATTTTATAGTTTTCTGGGAAACATCCAACATAGTGAAAAATCGGTAAAGGAGAAGAGATACCTATGTACGAGTAAGTTATATATTCTTCAAAAAGCTGTAATTATGAAATACCATAAATTCAATTACCTTCACTCACAACACAGGAAACGATTTTCTTGAGAAAAAAGGTTGACTTCTATTCACAATTTTCCTTTTATTTACACACATTTAATATTTTTTTTATAAAGAAGCTCAGCGTAATATGAAGGAGCAGTCTGGGCATAATGCATAATTGCGAAAAATATCGGATAAAAGAAAACACGAGGGTACGTAACATTGTTTGATAAGAATCGTAAATGGAAACGGGTAATGATTTGAGTTGCCCCATCTCCACCCGCCATATATATGAAGCCGCGGTTTGTGCACGGCCGCATTTCATGACGCTATAAACGTGTCAGAATGAAAAGATTTTAGTGCCACACTTCCTTGTCCCGAAGCGATACTGCACGGGACTGATATAGCAACCATGCACCTTAGTGCTTAAAGAAAGAGTTTTAGAAAATAAAAAGAATCTTGACTTGCTCTGCCGTCATTTATCTTTAATGACATGAAGTGTCCTCTGTACCCGTGTACTGAAACTCTGCCGAAACAGAGAAGTCAGGAGGTGAAAGTAAATCTAAGGAGGGATCGGAATTATTCCTTCCTCCATATGACGCAGCAAATTTTTCAAATGTCTCAAAGTATGTAAAATAGGCAAAGAAGAGATGATCGTTGGACAAATCTATATATCTAGTGATACCCAAGACGTACAGCGTATCCGAAAGGTAGGCTTAAATGCCACCGGATCAGTACATATTTCTGTAAAAGTATGTGGCAACGCAATGGACAAAACGGAGAGGAATAGAATCATCTTGAAGATGCATTTACTCAGCAGTAGATTGATCTAGGCCAGTGGTCGGCAAACTCATTAGTCAACAGAGCCAAATATCAACAGTACAAGATTGAGATTTCTTTTAAGAGCCAAATTTCGTAAACTTAAACTATATAGGTAGGTACACTGTTTATTAGCTTAATAAACTTTAATTAAAGTTTTAAGTATTAATTAAATTATATGTAGGTATCTACACTGAATAAACTTGATATCATACTTAATATTGATCTTATTTATCGATAAAAATCAAATTGTAATTAAGGTATCCATAAAATTAAATTATGACAATGACTTACAAACACTTAATGTGAACAATGGCCTTGCACCTCCTTGGAAAATTTGGGTAAGTCAGGTTTTATATTGTTGTTTTTAATTTTAGGCACGATCCCAGATTCTCATCAATAAGACGACTAATTCTTAATTTACGCTTGATAAGGTACATGCTTGAAAAATATTGTTCGCATGAATATGTAGAACCGAAAAGGGAAAGAACAGCAAATTTAATGCTAATTTTTTCAACTGATCTAATGAAACAGAGCCGCATTCAAGGGGTCAAAGAGCCACATGCGGCTCGCGAGCCGCGGTTTGCCGACCACTGATCTAGGCAGTGACGCCCCTAGACAAAATGCCACCCCATTTTTATACAGTATTTTTTATCATCCTTTCATGACTCCAATATCTAAAAAATGTGTTGTATGGATACATTATTAACAAAATATATACCACTAAAATGAATTTAAATGCCACCTGTACTTCAACAGATAATATTGCGAGTCCACGGTTTCTGATACATTTAAAAATACATCTGACAACTTTCAAAACTCGCGAATGACTGGAAAAAATATTTGGATAGGTAAGTATTTTTATTTTACCTATACTATTCAAGTAATTCAAATACCTATAATTCGCAAATCAACACGTGTCATTGCTGGTCATCAAGGACGTGACGTCCAAGGACAACGGAAGTAAATTAGACATCTCGAACCCGACAAAAAATAATTTTAACGGAAAGATATTTCCGTTATTACTAAGTTTAGGTACTTATTTCTATATATACCTAAATATTTTCCTCGATTTGCCGCCCTTCGAGTAACTACCGCCCCAAGCGACGCTCAATCTGCCGACCCCCATGGGATGTCACTGTATCTAGGGCCTAGACCCTAGCTAGGCGAATGATGAAGTAGGTAAGTACACGGAAGTCGGAACATAACATTAATTTTAATCGCGCAAAATTTTAAATGACGTGAATTATAAGAATGCCAATCGATTCTTCACCAAGTTAGTATTTTAAGTTTACGGTTGTGACCCAATAAATACAGCTACGGGGCCAAGCGAACGGTTTAGTCTATTAAAAAAACTGTGAGACATAAGACAAATTTTGAGAGACGCTGCCGTCTCTATAGCTCTTGGCAACAGACCTCATTAAAATCCAGTCGAGGTTTGCGATATGTTCTCTTTATTATATCACAGTTTTATATTTTAACTATAATATTTTCTAACGGCATCGAATGACCACTAATAGTTATATGCAGACCGGTTCAAATCACACTATATCTGATTCGCTATTATTAATGTCTGAATTGATCATGCAAAAAGTTTAATCGATAACAACTGTACTTCTTTTCACGAATAATGGTTTCATTTCATAGTTATCTTATCAAGTTATCACATATTGTATTAATGCTAAGTTTATAAGTATTGGTTTATGAAGTCAAGAAAATAGTATTATATTATGTATACTAATATAAAACTAGGCAAGTTCCTACTTACATCTTCGTCTACACTCCAGTCTCGCCTCCAGACGCCTCCAAGAATATTGCATATAGTTATCTTTATAGAAGCGGTTTGTGGGTCTTTGGTTTGTCAAAATGGGTCTCACGTACATTTTATTAATATAGGCCCACTTTCTGATACTTAGTTTAACTTGTTTATAGGTATAGAAATTTTCCCGTTTCATTAGATAATGTTTTTATTAGGAATTGGTTTGGAGGTAGTACATGTACCTATCACTAAATTGAACAACTATATTAATCATTGCCAAATGTTATATCAATTGTAATCAATGATTACTTACTTATGTTATTTACTAATCGATTATAATATTAATATAATTATATAATAATGACAATGGGCTGGAAATGTCTCTCAACGAGTGGACAACCTACTGAACTAGGGATTCCAATCCCGGGATCCCGAACTATTTTCGATACCTATGAATCCCGGGATTGGTAAACATAATCCCGAAAGTTCGGTTTCAATTTTTATAGAAAATAAAATAAAAACGAAAATATAAAAGAAAAAATATTTATAATAATATATAGCTACATTAGAAATAAACTGACTTTGAATAAAATTGATTTATTACCCATGTGTTGTCAATTCATTTGATTTTTTCACATAAATTAATAAGAATGAGAAAGATTGGAAAAAACAATGCTTCGCATTTTTAACAAAGTGATTCCACCATGATCTTATACGTTTTACGACAGTTTCATATTTTACTGACTAATTAGATTTATGAAGCGGAAAGGCCATACACCATGATTTACTTTACTATTTTTAATCTTGCTAACCCATTCATAAAGTCTTTACTATCAGAAACAGCAATCTCACACTAAACACAATATAGATTCTATAATTATAAATGAAAATCGTTTAGATTTGTAAATAGTTTTACATAAATTAATAATTTCACATAATATGTGCGATTCTGGTAACATCTGTGATACGAATTTGAGAAATACGAGTATAATAAATAAATCAAGAAACATTTAGTTAGACGTTTCTACCAGAAAATGCTATTCTGGAGACCCACTGGTCACAGGAGGAATCACAGGATAATAATTAACCACTTTTTGCTGTCTTACGCAATCGTAACAACATCAGAAAAAGATTAAAAAAAACTAACACTTCATGGTTTGGTATTACTTCGGACATATTATTCAGAATAATGTTTTAATTACTTAAATATGTTATTTTATTTGATCTTGTATTTGTTATCTTTTCATAAACAAATAAAACTTTTTTACTCTCACATTATTATTTATATTACAATATTATTTACTCCATTAAACATATGTATTTCCAAGATTGAACGTACACAATATTCACAATAAATGTCTTTAATATTATGTAGTATAAATTTAATTATACTAGATTATTTTTTACTGATTGTATCAGTGTTTTTTGTATAAGTATATAAAAATTTAATATAGACTATCGAAAAAATGCTAATCCCGGGACCAATCCCGGGATCCCGGGTTCGTCAAATTGTAATCCCGAAATCCCGGGATCGATAATTTGGCTCGGGATCGGATTCCCTATACTGAACCAATCACGTCATACAATGGTATTCAAGAGTTACTAAACGCCCACAAGGACGCGCTAAAACCCGCTGGATAGACGAAATCATAAAGTTCGGTAGATATACGTGGCAGCGAAAAACTAGGGACAGAGAAGAGTGTAGGGAACTAGGGGAGGCCTTCATCCAGCAGTGGATTTAACCCTGGCTGATGGAAATGATGATGATATAATATATAATAATATTATTTTGTTGAAATAAATAAAACCCATTAGAAAAATGCGACAGCCAGAGTGTCGGCAGAAAGTTAAACTTTAATCAATTTTAATATTTAACGCAAAAAACTTACTGTAAATTTTATTGAGACAATGAATAAGTGCGTGTTGGAAGAGTTTGTTTACTTCGCATGGTAACAGCGTGCTGTTTTTTACCACCTGGACAGTGTCTGACATTGACGTGCATGCAAGCAATACCAGGTAATGATTAAGGTTGTGACTTAGGTTAGGTACTAATTTCAGATGCTACTATCATTATTACAATATTTTGTTCATACAGACACCGACATGGTGTCAATATTATAAAGGACCCTAAATTGAACACCAAATAATCCAAATGGAAAATACCTACAGCAAAATCAAAAATATCATAAGTATTGGAAGAATATAACTATGTTACTATTTAATTTTAAGATTAATCGCATCGCATGGTAACAAATATAACGTTTTGAGTACCAATCATTCTACAGATTTCCGAGATGCTTGCACTTCTTTCTCCGGACGTTTTGCTTTTCATTGCCATAATATATATATATATATTATGAGGTATTTATTACAAAATTAATTATTCTACAAATAATGTAGTCAACCGTGATCTTAGGTATGGATATAAATCAGACTCACGAATTCTCAACCAAACGATGAGTTAATTACTCATTCATTATATTGACAAATATTTATAACTGCAAAGGACAAGGCATAGTTAGGTAGAACATTTAAATTTATTAAATTCTGAACCCGCACCAGGCACGCCACTCTCAAGATTTGACAATATTATAATAAAAAGTTGGCAGTCAACAACTTTACTGTATACATAAAAAATAATATATCACGTTTACACAGTCTAAATAAACTTCGTGACGTATCATTTCTGGGAAGGAGAATAATATATTTTGTCGAGTACATTAAGCTAGAGACACTAATATTATTAATATTTCGCCAAATTTGACACGTGAGATGACGCGTTTGCAGAAATTGGGTGCGATTTGTCTACCCGGTTAAAAACGTTTTACATAGGTAAATTACGAGTTTTCGAATGTGTCAGACCCCTAAAACATTTTCCTTAAACAGTGACATGTTAAAGTTAAAAATTTATAAAAGTATATAATTGACTGTAATTAAGTATCATCAGTTCATTTTATTAAGTAGTTAAGTATATTAAATTTAATTATTAGTGTTACTTGTCACTTATTTACTCATATGAGTTGTCTCTAAAAATACTACTAAAATAATACTATCAATTACAATTTAGTGATCACAACTGTGTCTGGTTTTGGTCTCTTTTCGGTAGGTATTGCTTTGCTATATTTTACCAATCGGCTGATGGCTATATTCTTTGCCACCGGGATTTCGCACTATGCCAACATCGCATTGCATAATATTTGGATTCAGTTACTTAAACTCACAATAATTACTAATAAACTGCACTTACTTACAAGACAGATCAGAACTGGGACCGTGAAATACATTTTTCACATACCTAAAGATTGGTCCTGCATATAGTATTTTGTTAAGTATTTTATTTTTATTTTTAATGAGATACAACAAGGTGTAACGTGACCCGGCCATTATGAAGTAGTATACATATATATTTTTATATATACATTATAGTATACATATTGTATACTATACAGATTTTTATCGTGCAATGATTTCAACAAGAGAGAATCTCTGTTGTAGACAGATGTCCCTGCTATACATTTAGTATATAGTATAATTAATTATTACAGTGGTTGCCAAGTCTCACTCTAACCCACTAGCTAGAGTCTGTTAAGTTTTAATAATAGTGGGGCATTCGTGTGCATTGTCCTTGAAGTGATATTTTTTGTTTCTCTCTTGATAGTTAGTTAGCAGTAGTTGCAAGTCACTAAGTCTAATTGCTACATACATTCAGATAATACTGAAATATACTAAACATTCAGACGATATAACAAAAAATGAGAATGGTTACATGTATATTTTATTTTTAAAACTTATAAAGCCTACAAGCCAGTTATTATACAACTTAGATACTTATGCGAGGGCAGTGTTATACCTACATCCATTACAAATTATGATAATATAATGCGTTTTTAGTCAATACTTTATACATCTTAATTATATTATGTCGTACGCAGTATACGCCCGCAACTATTTTACCACGTTTTTATTAATTCGTATTCTTGTTTGTCCGGTACATTTTTTTCTTGTGTGTCCAGTACAATATTATTGGTTGCTTAAGGGGTCCTAGCAACTAAATTATTAATATATACGTGCGTTGCTATAGAAATCAATATGAAATGTCAAAATGACATTTCAGTTTTCTATATTTATTCAGTATTTCTATAAAGTACAAAAAAAAGTATTTATTAATACATAGACTTGTCAAGTTTATATGATTCAACAGAAAATTTAAAAACGTGGTATATAAAAAGCTCTTTTTATCTTGTAATTATTTTCGATAAATTTAATATTCTATCTATACCAATATAAGTAATAATAATTATACAATATGAATGAATAAAAACTCATGACCACCATACTCAATACTGCTAAATAGGTTCACAACCTCGTCTACAAACTTTCATTCTACCAATTTATTATTATTCACACGAAGAACTAATTGGTCCGTAATATTATATACAAAACTAAAATGAATGATGAACGACTTTGTCGTAATTCAAATTAATTACATCGTATATATCTACTGAGTGGTGAGTTGTCTTAAAAATCTCTCCAGATAGACAGACAGTATCAAAAATGCCACTGTTTTCACACTGAAAAAAGCCCTGCGTGCCATTGAATGCCGAAAGGGATTGAGACAAGACGTGGAAAAGGCAACCTGATAGCCATATTATCTGGATCATGATCCTTAGTCATGTCATGAGATCCCGACGGAGAGGAGTATTAAAAAATCAATATAATATACCTATAGGTATATTTGAAAAAAATGGAGTATGGCTGAATCCTAGAGGTTCAGGAAAAAATGTAAACATCATCAGATTATTGTAAGAATTAAAGGTTAAAAGATATTACAAATACTCATCTTAACATATGAATCAGAATACTTATTGTCACACCCCCAAAAGTGTCACGGTTTGGGGAGGTATATTTTTTATACATAGCTATTTGATCAAAAATATGATAAAATGTAAATTAATATATCATATGCCTACAACAAAAATGTGCTTTACATTATATATTATCTTACAGAATTGATATAGTTTTGACACAATAAGTATAAGCCGTCAATAGAGTATTTAGTTGACAGACATCTGCTTCTAAATTTGTGGGACTTGACTAATTTCAGAAATATCTTTTGCGGGGTGTATTAGTGTATTATTCAGAACATGGACCTCTTGCTTTCCCTCCAGAACCCTCAGATTTCCTCACACTACTGTATGTATACCATAGCGAAGAACGCTTGTGCCTGGTACGACCCAATACCGTAGGTTTGAATGGTGTGCATTATAGGATGGACTCACAGAACAATAACCAAAATTGTTTCCCCCTATTACCCGCTAAGCTTCCACACCGTTCCAAGGATGTATCTATAGTCTAAGGTTCCAGGCAACTAACGATACATAGTTTCCCACAGTTGTGGTACATACGTCCCAGGAAGATCTTCTGCGTTAAAATGTGCTGAATTCTTAGTTCGTTTTATATTATTACTAGGTACTTCAGTTAAGTTAATTATGAGAACGATTTCTCGTAATAGCTTTGCCTTGAAGCGAAAATTATAATTTTGGTACCTACCTAGTAACTTAATAAAAATAAAGTATAGTTTTGCTAAAAAATCAATGCAACGATGGTTATTTAACAGCAGCGAGTTATTACAAATTACAAGGTTATAATGACATATTCCGCTGACATTATAAAAGAATTTTCCGGCCCCACTGTGGACCACTTAAAAAATTAAATAGTTTTTAATGGCTGTTTCATTTTGTCTATCGTCAAATGGCAAAATAACAATGATGGTGATGTAATTAATTAAATTGCGCTCACAAACGACCGCATTTTTTTGTTATCGTTAATTGTTAGAGCGAGGAGAGATCTGCGTGTTTCAATTTGCGAAATTGCCGTCACGACGGAAAGTGAAATTTAACAAACAATAAAATTGCAGCTGCCTGTCTCCACAAAACTCGTGAAATTTAGACACGGATGTAGGTATTAATAATTACGCATTATCATAATAATATTATCATAATTTAAGTGGGTAAGTGTATTATACTTTTGGTTTTTATATGAAACGTTATTAATACTTTACAGGGGGACATTCAATCGAATTTTTGCTTACCAAAATTTAACTTCAAATATATTTTTGCATTTGTAAAAGGAAAATTTTCATTAAAGATTTGTCTTTCTCCAAATTATAATTTGTCGGATCAAAAATATATCTTCGACATAATATTTCCAGGCCTATAATAATAGATTATATTTACGTATTTTTCGTATTTTGAAATAATTTTGCCGTTAGTTATAAATCACTAAATTACCAACACTAACAAATAACAATAATTGACTTTTTTATATAAAAACCAGACATCAAAGTAGATAACCTAAAATGACAGAAATACTTAAAATTTGTCATAATTCCTATTAGAAAAATATGCTACTTATATTTGTTTTTAAATATAATATAAATGACCTTATTTGTGTTTATTTTCAATCAAACCCTTCTTTAGAATGATATGATAGATTTCTGAAATTTGCCGCTGATTTGATAAAATCAAGAGGACAGCGAAATTTAGAAATTACGAACCTATAATTCGAGTTTAGTTCTGTACAATCGAAATATAAAAAAAAAAAAAAATTGTGTTTCAAATTACAATTAATTTTGGAGAATTATTTCAAATTTATGAAAAATTCAATACATTGGCTAATAATGGCACTTAGGATTCTTAGAAGTGGCATGAAAATAATTGTTTCTTAAATTCAATGTAATCCTATGCATTTAGGATAGTACAGGAGTGACAGTTTTCATTTTTTCGCGATAATTTTAACTTATAGACAAGACCAATTCTGCAGCAGACTGTATTATTATTTTTTAATAAGTATATTAAAACAATTCAATATTTAGGAAACCGTTTATTTTCACGACGAATACAATAAATTATTATGAACATAAAATTGACATTGACGCTAGAAATGTTGACATAAATGATGCAGATATATCCCCAGCCATTCGGTCAAACTATATTATTTTTAAATTCTAATGGATTTAAGTTATGTACTATTCCATTTGAGTCGTTTTTTGCTACCTGGGTTTCGCTTTTCGTCATCTTCAGGCACTCCACTGAAAAAGACAAATGCACACTGCCTTCTGCAGAGTGATCGGAAGAAAACATTTTTCTTTGTCTTCTTGCTTGTGTTTTCGAGCATTATCTTTTCTTTGCGTTCGTTAAGTGTTCATATTATTCGGATTTTGCTATTGCTTGGTCACTTTCATTCATATTTGTGAAAGTGGTGCATCTATCGCATTGATCCTTTTTAGGAAGATGGAAACCGTAGTTGTAATTTCTATTGAAAAAAAAATCCGATACATGCTCGGTTTTTCTGGCTGTATGCCTTTTTCTTCACGAAACTTATTGTAATCGTCGTACAATCTATTAATGGATAAACCTGCTGGAAGATACAATCTTTTTGCTATCAATAAGTTGACCTCCAGTAATGAGACCCTTTCGATATGTTCTTTAATCAGTAGCTTCGTGGCACCGGATTTGGGTTTCTCGGTCGTTTCCATTCTACGCAGACCTGGTGCAATAACCCCATTGTATACCTTATCAAAAACAGTGTTTATCATTTGTTCTGATATCGATAAAGTTTTGGTGAAAAAGTTTCGATAGACCTGAATTTTATTTTCTCCTTTGGGAAGATAATATGTGCAGACTACTTTTTATTGCTTTCTGCCTTTCTATGGCAATCTACATCGGTTTTAACCGTGTGATGTAATATCCAATATCTTTTATTTGTGATGTCAGCAGTGCTCCAGTATTCTTGATATACCATTTGAATTTCAGTGTAGGGCACTTACAGTCTGGTGCCTGCAACTCTCTTTTTCGCCATATATTTTTCCAGATTTATCATCAAATAACTATTGACGAGAATAATTGTACGCCTTCTTTATTTTATTTTTCACCCATTCTTGTTGATTATTTTTCCTTTTTATTGTTAGAGGATAAACAATCGAACTCAATACCCGCAATACTTGACAGTTGCAAATTTCACGAGCAATACTAAACGCCGCTGGTTGTAATAATAATTAGGTATTAAAAGACAATCATAGGCGCTTAGGATTTTTAAGAAGTGAAGAATTTAAACTATTATTTCGTTTCAAGACTATCTTAGGGGCTTAGGATACTTTTGAACGAGGAATTATTAGTGTTTGGCGTTTAGGATAAAAAGTAATTATTTAATAACTACGAAAATACTGCTTTATTTGCTTTTAGGTTTATACAGAAATGTAGGAAATTTCACAGAGAATCGATTGATGTAAAAAAACGTATTTCGAAAAATTAGCGTTTAGGATAGTTCAGAATTGAATAGACGAAATCACCTTTTTAAAATTACTGTTGCTATTGAAATAATTTCATCCCTTAGTGCAATTATAATACATACCCTCAGTGAAAACTAACAAGTTCTTCAAAGTGGAATGCGGATGGTACTAAATAGGACTATTATATAATAGTGTATAGATTTACCATTTCTAAACAAAGTATACAATCAGTATAACAGATATGAAGAATATGCAATTACACGTCATACCGACAGCAATAAAATGATTTGATATATAATAATGTATCCATTATCTTTAGAAATCAGTGCCAACCTATGCAAATATTGTTACTTTAAAGTTTAAATCAAAACAAAATAATAATATGAACTATATAACTTTCTGTTTATATATGTTATAATACATTTTATTATCATGCATAAATGTTACTAAAACAGGTGGCAGAAGAATTATCAATAATATAATCACATCAGTTATCGGTACCTAGAATAGGTATACGTAGTATACTTTTTATTACACTTATACGCCTCGTTGCCTGATTACCTCTCATAAAATTAGAATATTAATTTAATTTAATTAGAATATTCACTTGTATTAATATAATAAGTAGGAATAAGAAAATAAGTAAACGTTTCACCTAAATGAAACGGGCGTTCAATATTATTATTATTATATGGTTTTTCTTTTATGGTGTTGACCGTTAATTCACGATGGAAATGCATTGTATCAATATTTAAAATAAAATGCAACTTAAACCGGTTCAGTTTAATATGTATTTAATAAAAGTGGAATAATTAGCACTATACAATTGCGTTTAATGTATGTTGATAATTGAGTCTTACACCAAATCTGGCTTCAAAATCTTAGTCTATGGCGACTGGCTTCGAATTTCAACCTTAACCCATTCTGTGAAATACAGCTTCTTGGCCAGTGGTGCACCACGCGACATGCCACTCATCGCGGCCTTCCGACGAATTCGTGAAATATGCAAGTACAACAAATCTTTGAATACCCTAATAATGTAATAATTACGTAGACTAGATTTCTTGTAAAAGATGACAAAATGGTTTCATCTATTAATTGTAACTTTTAATTATTTTGTTTGTTAATCTATTAGCTTAGTGCTTTTTCATATATTTGCATATTATGGTAGGCGTTTTCATTTGTGTTTTTTTAAATACACGATTAAAAAATGTGTTTACGTGTATGATGAACATGAAAGAAATTTTTTAGTTTTGTCTTCCATTCTCGGAAACATAGACCATCGGTACCAATCGGCCATAGTAACTGTAATGAAAATTGCCACCTATTAAATTTTCAAATATATTTAATATTTTTTATGTTTACTCTATAATTAAGTAACACACAAACTAAAAAAGTTAAATAATCGATAATTTATCAGATTGCGTCTTGAGTAATAATCTTTTTCTATAATATAAACACAAATAATAAGATTGTCACTAATCTCTCGCAAATCGCCCGTTTGCTGCCTTAGATTTTTATTTTGTTAAAAATGATAGTTTTTCGTCACTGATCAGCGGGACTCTCCGAAGACTAGACTCCAAAGAAGATGTATAATTATTAAAATGGGGAAATTGGTCCTACTGATAAATAGGTTACGATCATTCGGATCATTTTTCTGTTTCCAAGTTTTCCCACACCCTAATGTTCCTCCAAATGCTTTATCATTTTTCAAAAAAAAAATCCATGCGTCATTCAGTTAATAAAATACATTACAAATTTTGAACCCAATGAATAACATCGGTGACTACAGAATCGTCGCGAAAATTTTGTGAGCAATTTATATTTGTCATACTAAAAGAAAGTTTTATTTTTTACCGAGAGAGAAATCGTATGATATAATATGTATATTGCAGCATTTATTTTTACAGTGTAGTAATTATTATAGCATTATTTATAATATTCTAGAATATATAAACTATTTTACCATTATAGAACTCAACGTGCAACAGAGTTTGGCACGCTCGGTTTGTATAAATTTGTCCGTGTTTTTCATTTATGCGGGTAAAGCGAATGGCTAACAACAAATCCCCACGCATATGTATGTTGAGAATTAGGACAACAAAATGTTAAAGTAAAAATGAAAATTTCCTTTGATTGAATGATGTTGTAACACTTTCCAAACATTACTTTAACTTTATTTTAATGTAGCTAAGTAGGTACCTAATTCATATTCAAATTGATACATAAATATTCAAATTTGCTAGACGTAGGATTCAACCCGCGCACATCGCTTCAGAAAAGAACACTTTCACAAGTCATTTTTTCATCGAAGAAAATGTGATGCGTTTCGCGCTAAGGTGAACTTTTTAATATAATGCTTAAAATGTAAAAATAAACCATCTAAACCGGTTATGTTATTGGGTCTACCAATTTTAGAATCGAAAATCTATTCTTGATTCATTTATTATCAAAAAAAAAGTAGGAAATACTCGCTGCACGTGGCCGTTCTGACGTTTTTCACAAAAGGACTACGTCTATTTTTGTGTGTTTATTTTCAAACAATAATTTATTTTTTGTCCCG
The DNA here is from genome assembly GCF_057557595.1 of Rhyacophila brunnea. Classification (NCBI taxonomy): domain Eukaryota; kingdom Metazoa; phylum Arthropoda; class Insecta; order Trichoptera; family Rhyacophilidae; genus Rhyacophila; species Rhyacophila brunnea. The sequence goes on from NW_028232752.1 coordinate 40,705,055, forward strand.
TTAGTGACGTCAACCACCTACAATATATGAGGTGGGCGGTATTTCGTTAACTTATCTTATTGGTCTTCACATGACGTCAGACATGATAATCAAAGGAGTTTACAATTACCATTGCCAGTCGTTAGGTCATTCAATAATTATTCTGGGGTTCTACGTCTCTGTACCTACCTAAATTTCTTCATAGGTTTATTATTGCTTTCAAAGTGTAGACTTTTGTAGAAAAATCATACAAAAAGTTGGTGTGTATGGTTTATTATTAGGATATTATTATAGGTCAGGTTTTTTTTTAAATTTAATCATTCCATTCATATTCATCAAAAAGTAAGGTCTAATACCTATCGAACAAATATTAACATACAAGGCAATCAACGATTTAATTTTAAATATCTTTTTACTTGAGATATCTACATTGAAGAATACTCTTAGAAAAAACAAAATAAAACAAAAAAAGTATAATAGTTTAATAAAATAACTATAAACAAAGATCTGTTTCATAATTTATCACTGAACAAATTATTTTGCAATCATAATAATAAATCTAAGACACGTCTAGGTAATTCGAATTGGTATTCTCCTTGTTGCAATAATTAGCTCAGGCAGACAAAGAACAACCTCGGAAATAATATGATCTAACAGGAGATTGATTGTAGTCGCCAACATTGCAAATAAAAGAATAACTTAGACCAGACAAAGTCAATCCTTTCATTTGCTATTTTGTTACACAATTATTCATAAGATCATAATGTTAATCAGGCTAGATATCTGTTAAAGATACATAATACATAGGAATAATTAACACACATTAACCACTTATCTTATCTTAATAAATTTTTAAAGCAGATAGAAAATCGGTTAAGTAGGTACATACTAAGAGTAAGAACTTGATGTTTTGCTTTAAAAATGAAAGTAAGTGACTCTATACGTGCAATTTTTCCACGTAAACATTTTTTTAATCAATCGTATGGCGTACCCAGATGAAACTATTGAAATATCAATAGAAACTTAACCACGGGTACCAATAAAAAATCATGTGAAGAAATAGTTCTCACTAAAGGGGCACCGATAGATCCTCAATCTATGCCAACGCGTTTTTATCAGCTTAGTAGATGGCGAAAAGTCCTTCAGGAAGGGCATATCATATAGGACGAAGATCTCAACGACTTCCCCACACACAAATAAGATGGATTTAATCCTCGAGTATGCATGCTATACGCATATTTGAGATGACTGCAATGTCTTAAAAATCTTGGCGTTTAAACAGATAACACAAAACCACAAAAATGTCGCTTAAATGATTTTCGCATAACATCGTCCAAATTCATAAGCGAAATTGTTGATTTTATCTATATTATAATTGAAAGCAATTATTATGGTCTTCTAATTTCCAATGTTATTTTTTTAAATTATGAATATATCGACTGCCTCATGTAATAACACACCAATTCGAAATAGTGTGTTTTATGTTTTTTGAGCTATTGTTGCATAGAAAAAAATACCACACCAGCCAATTTTTTTTTGGATTTTTTTCTCGAAAAACACCCAAAATACTATTAAAAATAATACTCGTAAGTAGAGTTATGATTATATAACATTTTTCGTAAAATCTTAAATTACATGGAATAATAATCCACTTGTAGTTGGTGTGTTATTACTCGGAAAAACTATACATGCTCCCTACACAAATCATTTTAGTGTATCATTTAACTATGATTTCACCGTGGAATATGACACTAATTCAACTTTCACCTTCAAATCTCGCCTTTATCAACATATAACAACACTGTATTGAAAAATCATTATCCTTTGTAATGAATCGCACCTACTTTCATTATCACAAATTGCTTTTGTGACAGTAAAATTGTATTATTTTTGTTATTGTGTACAAATGACTAATTTTAATATTAATATTAATACTATCGGCCTATGGTAGGTACTATTGGAATTTGAATTTAAATTCTAATGGATTTAAGTTATGAACTATTCCATTTAATTAATATGTCGCCAACTAGATCTCGGCGAATATTACAATAAGCTCAAGAGACTAATAAAATAAAGGATGGAAACAATAAAAAAATAAATCTCTTATTTCAGACAACACATTTTTAGGTTATAATTATAAATGATTCAACCTTAAATATTCTGTCTGTACTATTGGCTCCTACAGGATTTTCAATGTTTATAATATTCTGTGTTTCGTAATATAAACTATAACGTCTTCCTATTATTAGTAAGCATCGTATAAATGCATATTTGCACCATTAGTTTCCAATTTACAACCTACAATAATTATTCTTCTTGTATTGATTCCATGACGACTTGTGATAAGTAAATAAGGTAATACTTGCCTATTTTTGCACACTTTTATGATAAATATGGTAGTAAAAAAAGTCTAAAAGGTTTATTGCATGTTTGGGTGAAAATTGGATAGTCCAGGTTGATTTTATCCCCATCTGAAGACTCCGAATAGTCCTAGTGATCCTGGATTGTCGGGTTTTAGTTGTTCTTCCAGTGTGCTATTATGACGCAAAAATTTGGAGGAGATTTGGGAATGATTGATGATTTGATCGAAGAAATTACGAAATCTCCAGCAGATCTTACACAGAATGAAATATATCGCTCTATTTTAGAGCATAATAAATAACAGTATACTTCTGTCAGTACTTTGCCACCTTGAAACATAAATGCACTTGTAGACATCACGTCATCAGACATGACGTTTTACCTACTTAGTGCATCTGTACAAAGTATTTTCACTATAAATTGACACACTTGAATCGAGAAAAAGAAGAGAGCTGTAATTTAAGACTTGTGTAAAAGGAAGAAAGCCAAAAAAGCATTCAATTCAGGTGAAGAATATGTGAATGAATATAAGAATATTTGAATACCATGGAAGCACTATGTAAAAATTCTTGCCAATTCAAATATGTGCCCAAAAATGAGTGAATCCGAACGTCAAGTTAGTTTTGATTCATTTTGTATTATTGGCAATCATGAGAAACAATGGGATTACATCTTACGATATGACAAGTCAGTGCAAAAGAAAACCCAAAAACTACCAGCTTCTTTAAGACGTTTAAAAGCACTTATTTATGGTTTGTCATGCAATAACGAAATAATAAAAGTATGTAAAACTATGTTTTTACAAACACTTTCAATTTCAAATATGTGGGTGGTGAGTGCTTTTAAAAAAAGGAAGAGTCAGAATTGCTATTGTATAGTCAAGGCAGGTACAACAACCGTTCTCATGCACTCAAGGAAGCAAAAAAAAAAATAGTATAATTGAACATGTTAATAATATATTTCATAAGAAAAGAATCCCACTATGTTAGAAAAAATAGCCAAAAAGAATATTAAGACGAGAATTTGAATATGGTGAAAATGTTTCCCCAATATAGCATATGATTTGGATCAAAATAATATCAATTTCCAATTGCCACTGAACGCCAATATAAAGGCATATTTTTCTCGTATTTCTTCGTCTGAACAGGAACGGAAACAATAATTGAGTAAATTAAATATTTAATAAAAAATAAAGTGATTATCAGCAGCATTTATTATTTACAGAACGTTCGAGAGAGATGAAACAGGGTGATATAAATCGTGCAAAAGAAAATCGCATTACAACTGTTACAGCATGTTTTGATTTACAAAAGTTTTAACTGTGTCACAAAGTGAAGTATGAGTCTTTCATTATAAGAGAAAATAATATGCCATCTATAATCTCACTGTTCATGATAGGATGGCTATTAATTGTTACTTTTGGCATCTACAAACAGCTAAGTGAGGTGCGATAGAAATAAGTAGCTGCATAGAAGTCTTATAAGTACTATTTTTACATATTTTTAATCTAATTTTAAGAATACAGTTGTATATTATATGATAGTTTTCCTATACTTAATTTAAAAAAAGTTTAATTTACATAACGTTTATAATGCTGCAACGTAATTTACGTAAAATATATAGGTAACCAACTATCCTATCATTTCTTAATTTATACTACCAATCATTATTATGTTGAGTGGAATATTCATTAAGTAACTTTGCAATTATTTTACTATAATATTATGTTCTGTAAAACAATTTCCTCAAACTGACTGAATGGTTAAAATACAGTTTATTGCAATAAAATATTGTTTAATTAAAAAATCTGTTCATATTCCATCAGAATATCTAAACATATTTTTGGTTTAATCAAATATCATCGAGAGAGAAAACACTAAGAGCACATAGTATGTCATTCCCCGTAAAAGTCAAAACAAAAATCTCTCTAAGTCGAGATATTTAAGATTATCTTTCAGAATTAGCATGAAAAAAAACACCGTGTCAAGTTACGTGGTACTTTTTTATGAAAAAAAAAATAATTACGTGGAAAAACACACCAAGTATAGATATATACACCCTCTAAAAATATATAAACGGGAAAAATCACACCAAATCTAGATGATATATTTTAGTTGTCAAACTTAACGTGGAAAAACACATTTAGGGTATTATTTCCCAAATTATTGTCTTGCAAAAGTTGATTGTATGCTTAAATGATACTCTATTTAAAGATATAAATTATAATTTAAATAATATTTGCATATAATAAACGGCTTTTGCTACACATTTTTTTGAATGGTTTTTTTGCTCTCCTGAAAAGTTGATAATTTAGAGTTAGTGTGTTATTCCATGAGGTAGTCGAATATTTATGTCCACTATTTCGTATCCGGAATTTTCGTCTCCGGAATCTTTCGTTCAACGTCGGCAGCGTATATGCGATTTAGGGCTCTACGGTGTATTTGAGAATGACTAAGAACTCTACCATTGGGTCTATGAAAATAATATAATTAACGATCGCCCGCCTAAAATACGGATAGAAAAATTAAAAACATATATATACAGAATGAAGAAATAGTCGAATTCGCAAATACGAAACGCCCACGTGATCGAATACAGTCGGATGTAGGTGGATGTCTGTATACCCACACCCTTACCTCGCCACTGCACCGCTGCTATCTGACCACTTTACTTACTCGTAATAAATTGTTGCAAGTAAATTCTTTTCGAGAAGTCTTTACTTGTAGATAACTTATTAGCCGAATAAGCTATAAAAATACCAACAATGTAATCTATTAGCCGTGCAAGTTTCATCTGTATTGCTGTTTTTGAATATAACGGAACAAACAGAAAAAAATATACGTACTTAAAAACTATAATATTTGCTTAGGGACCATGGAAATAGTCAAAACGTAGATCAACACTCAATCTCATTACCAGTAGGTATAGATAATAATACACAACAATGTATTCTTCACTTGTTATGCATATGCATGCAAACCTTTTCATAATGTCATTTGAAAGAAGGTGAAAACTCACTGTGAAATCATATTCAGAACGTTAATTTAGTTTCATACCTAATAATTATTTATGTGGCAAAATTAAATACCTATACGAAGTAATGTCGACCCTTAATCGGCAGAACAACGTAAGCGACAATTCATAAATTTTACAGGAGAAGGTTTTTTTTAAATTATTTCCGTAATTAGTTCCAAAAATAAATTCTGTTAATGTGGTTAATAATAATTGGTTACTGCCTATACGGAAATTATAAAACAATTGCATTAGTGCTTTTAGTTTTCGAGATAGTGGCGGTAACGCTGTTTTGCTTATGTCTATGACACGATATTTTTTCCAGGCATGTCGCTTACGCTATTTGGCGTAGTCGTTTTTATTTATAAATTTCATGCTAATTATCATCACAGGGCATTACTAATTAAGTATTAAAATAAATAACATAAGCACCCATTTATTTTACGAAAGGGGACGTTGTTAAATAAATTAAAAATACTTTGACTTTTTAAATTAATATTTTTGCTTGTAGATACTTAATCACATATAGGTAAAATAAAAATAAATGATTGGTATTTTTAAGGTTTCGCTTATATTATTAATATTATCAGGTATTGTTATTTTTCAAAATGAAATAGGTACGTATCTACTCGTACATAATTAAATATGGGGACCTACTAATTATGATAAAATAAAATTGTAATCAACTATTCAGTTTTACAAAAAAATTATTGTCCCACATTTTTTAAGCAGTAATCGCTGTATTATCCTCATTCACATCTTCCTGATCGGATTCCGGTAAAGTATCTTCCACTGATAATCCATGTGACAGTTTCATAAACTCATCCGTCATCTCTGAGGGATATTACATTTAACACAGAGACTTTTATACTGTTACTCGTTATACTGGATTTCCGATATTGGTGATTTAGCACTATACAGCAAGGGTGGCTGCGCTTAAAGCATCACAGCACTTGATCGGGATCTGATGACATTTTTTAGGTCTAACAGTTTAGTCCTACTGTCACCAGAGTAGGTACAATATTTGGTAAGTTTTTTAAATTATGCCTTTCATAATTCACCAAATTTAATTTTGAACTTTGAAGGAATGCAAGTAGCAGCGAAAGATTTCCAGTCACGGAATTCTGCATATGACATGATGACCTAGCGTTGGAAATGATGGTGGGTCATTTTGATAGTGCCCAAACTACTATATAAATGACTCAATTGTCGCATGAATGGAATCGACCGGCATCGTAGTACGACCAGTGGGTCTATTCTATACTTGTCTTATCGACCGCTAAAGTGATAGATATTATCAAACTTAGGGTAGGTTTATATAAAAGTGTTAGTACTTATTGCAACAATTATAATCAACGTATTGTAATTGTTACAATAAGTGCTAATTCTATAATACAAACCTACCCTAAGTTTGATAATATTTATCACTTTATCACTTTAGCGGTCGATAAATACAGGATAGACCCACTGGTAATAGAAAATGTATTTCTATCAATTCAATGAAAGTTGAATTTTTCATAAAATAAGATAGCATACCCAGTGTTGCCCGGTTCTTATTCTGACCAATCACAGTATAATAATTCCTTGATTTTTTCCCGCTTTGTCAGTCCTGTCCAAAGATTTGTGCATGATTGCTGAGATCTCATTACTGCCACGTTTACCATCAGTTTCACCCCATAAAAAGCAGTATCCATTATTTGTTCTACTTTCGTAGATACTTTCATTATAGTATGCGTATTTCGACTAGGGAGTGTTTAGCACCTTCTCGAGGTCAAAACTTGCGCACAAAATGTCATTGTGATTTTTACTTTTAGCCAGATCATTAAAGAACATCTCCTTGCATTTATCCTTTACGGTAAGGGGACATTTGTAAGTATCCGTTTCAATTAGCCGAAGTCTCTCGTCACCAGACATATTTGTTACTTTCTCGCAAAAAGAACACTATTATCTTTTTTGGTAGATGAAAACCCAAGTTGAACTTACTGTCTATTAAATACGTTTCTGAAAACATTCCTAATCACGACATTAGTGGATTCATTCAAAGAATCCAAATTTTCAGTATAAATTTTATACTTATACATTTTTAACATTTCAAAAATCTATAGGAAGATACTATTCTTCGTAGATTATTCCGACAGTAGTGAGATGTAACGGCGGGTAATTATTGTTTAATAAACTCTATTACCAGGTTTATTTTATCTCAGCCAGTTTTACTGGACGGCGCGAGCTTTGCTCCCAAATCGGTTTTCGCACAACTCACTACCAGACGGACCACCGAATAAACCGTACCGTAGCTTACACTATCAAATAACGTCGGTTACGTTGTTTTGCTCTACTTTATAATGCGATACAAGTTCAAACGCTAAAAGGCACAGACCCTAAAAAAATGTCACGCGATTGAGATCGGGCTCTAATATTTTTGTCACTTATGCGCTAGGTGATATTGAACAGTTCTCCATTTAAAACGCAATTTACCAAAAAGTGTCGCTTACGTTGTTCTGCCGATTAAGGGTCGATGTAATAAACTGTCATTTTGTGTGAATTTCAAGTAACCCTTGATTTTGTCAAATAGTGCATATCAAATTCTGCCAACGTGATCAAAATTTGATAAATAATGAATTACCTAGGTCAGACACTAGACAGGTAGGTGCATGTTTGTTCTTTTTAAATATCTACTGTCCCAATTCACACAACTCGTTTTACGTAATCCGAATTCATTCTTAGAAAACGGATGATCAAATGACAAGAGTAATTTATACTTAAAATAAATTAGCCTTAAGTAACCTAATTTATTTTTTGACATTTATGGTTTTTCTACAATAGCTCGAATTCACCAGACATAATAAAAAAACAATTTCAACCAAAAAAACAACGTTCATTTATATGTCGTGCAATGATCCTTGTGCGATTAAATAACAATTGCACATAATTTTCACACACTATTTAAGGGGATATTATTATTTATCTACTCTTTTAATAAAGTTGGCTAATTTAGGCTATTTTTTACACTGAAAAATTATACGGTGTTCATTAACAACATTTGAAACATCCACCTTTACTGCAATAATTGATAGGTATATATTGTTTTTCTTTTTTAATACAATTAGTATCCAAGGTGGGGTAGTCGGTGAATATCTATATAATATTATATGAGCTGCAAAATCTTGTTTATTCAATGTGTGTGTGTTTTTTTTAATATTTAAAATTATAATATTGACCTTTTCATTGCAATTAATGTACTGACACAAATAATGAATATTGTTTAGTAACTAAGTAGTAAAAAATACCACTGATGTGTTATTTCAGAAATTCGACAACAATCTTGAGGACGTCCTTACCCAACAAATCAAGTGTTTAATGATGGTGACTAAAAATTACAATAATTGATTGGTTATATAGTGTGTTTAGTCAGTACTGATCAAAACTAACTAGTGCTTTGTATGAGTAGGTACATACCGAATTGAAACCATCAATACGTACAAAACAAGTACGTTCTAAATTCGCATAAAAGTAAAATGTGTTATGGTTGTCCTCATAATATCTCTATGGTTGTCCTACTTGACCCGTATAAAAATATTGATTACTATGGTGCACTAATGCAGTCAGTCTTATTAGGATAATCTATTATTACTGCGTAATGGAAATTTTTAAACGATTGAAACTGACTTTCATACATCATTTTTTAATTGTTAGATTGTTAGAAGAGTAAGATTTGATAATTTTCCGGGCTCTTGATAATGATGTCGTATATTTTCATATAAAATATGAATCCAATAATTGCTCAATGTTTTCATACAATCGACAGTAACAAATAAATGGATTAGCTATATCTGATAAATTACATTTTAGATGTCATTAGTCAACGGTATATTTAAACAGATAAAATAATCTGCATTTTGCGGCGCTAATGACAGTCAATTTTTGTCCGCTAGGCCCATATCAAATTTAAATTTAAAAAAAAATACCATACTGCCTTAAAACTTCATACATTCGACAGAAACAATATTGGGGTGTTTTAAAACAGTAAAAAATATAGTAAATATACGTTAATTATTGTGAAACTTGAATACTATGAGGAATGGTCATAAATATTTTTTTGTTCAAAGATCAAGAAAAAATATAATCGTTTAGTTACGAATTATCACTACTGATCGCAAAAATTGCAACTCGGTTTATCATCGAGTAGACATTTATGAATTAAAATGAATAATGTAAGACCTATGTAACAGGCAGTCGTGATTTTGGGTTTCTCTATGTGGCAAGATAATGTCCGACGTCATATTTTGCCAGATAATTTGCAAGAAAAAATTGCGCACTAACGCAATTCAATTGTCCTCTCAATTGAGGGACATAATAAATTGGTGTCTAACAGAGTGAGCGTTTTTGTGTCTCCCAATTTAATGATCATAAATCTTCAACGTGGACAAGAATTAATTCTACAACGAGACTGGCAAAAAACTGTGCGAAAAAATATAATTTGGTATTAAATACATGTAGATGTAGGTATATTATAGTAGTGTATTCGACTTGCTTGAAAATCAACATGTACAATATGTAGATTATATCGCACTGTACCTATTTATTAAAAGTAAAACAATTAATGTAAATTGGTTAATGCATGTGTATGACATTACAGATGATTACCAAATTTCGTAACTACATTAACTTATTTTTAGTTGTACCTCTCTATGACTTATTTAGTAGTTGCAAAACATTAACTGTTAGTTATTATTTGTTTCCTCATGAAAACGATAATTATGACGTATTTTGTAAAACTCTTGATTCTAGGTACCTACATATCATAATTTTTGGAGAAAATTCAGCAGTTCAACCTATCTGATAAACATTTTGAAGTTTTACCAAACTCAGATAAACTTCTCTACATTTTATTCATTATGTCTTCAGGGTACAGATACCTGAAGGATTGTTGTGCAGATGTGACAGTGTTGCCATCTTTTAAAAGTGGATTATAGTACAGAGCCTCCAAAATTATAGTATTTGGGGAAAAAATATAGTACGCGTTGTCATCTGTTGAAAATGTATAGGTTTTTTGTTTTTCAGAAAAAAATAACGGAGAATTTGAGAAACTCCGAAAACCTTTTTTATTTAGGTACTTGCCACTTATACAAGAGTACAAGAATTCAAGAAATTTCATTTTAAGCCAAAGTCAAGCGATTTTTTTACGTTTTTCGAGCAATTTTTTTCCAAGTTCTCCAAATTGTCTTATATAGCGAAATTATAGTACTTTACACCAATTTATCGAACGGAAATATGGATATTTTAGTACTTTTTACATATTTTTTTCCGATATTAAAAATTATAGTATTTTGGGCGTAATATACCTGTTTTATATCGTACATAGTACGCGGACCAAAATTATAGTACAAATACTATAATTATAGTACGGTTGGCAACACTGAGATGTGATGAACCTGAAATCTGGATGAATTGTAACACCAATAAGTAGGTATACCTATAAGTAGATATATTAAGTAGGTACTTAAATAATTATATATATTATGAAATATTTTAAACTCGGTATTACAACATTACACTTAATATTGATAAGTACGTTTTTATGTATGTAGGTATGCTTAACTAATTGCTGCACGTAAATGTATTATAATATCTTTAACAAATTAAATACTTGCAGATTTTTTTATTATCTCCAGTCTATGAATCGAGATAGTTTAAAGCTGTACCTATTTGATTCACGGAAAACGTGCTTCAAAATAAATAGCTACATAACGATTATGCATGCAAATAATGATTGTCCTTTCTATTTTAAATTAGATACAACTTTAAAAGGATGCAGCCTGTCACATTCGAAGAAACGTGATCGATTTTAATTGAATGTACCTTGAACAGAGACATCGCTTTGTCGATTTATTTAACATTAATCTATGTATCATGAATACTAGTTAAATGATATACGTACTATTATACAACTCTTATTCTAGTTCTGGCCTCGAAAAGTCGGTATATTAAAATATCTCCACTCCAAATACTCAGATTAAAAGTCTACTCGTCAATAATGTTAACTGTCACTTAGTAGAAAGCCATTATCTTACAGATAATTTAATATTTTCCAAAAAAAAATTGCTTGAAATGAGCATTAGTCTTCGGAGCATTTTCAATTTTGAAATTGTCGACAAATGAATACACAAATGAAAATAATATTGCTGTCATTTGCAACACGCACTAAAAAATAGTTGTAATTAAATTTATATTCCTAGATGAATATTATATTATGGTAGTAGCTTAAAATAATTGCGCAAGACATGAAAAAGATTTATTGGAAGATGTCCTTGCCATTAATCGTGGATATTATAATACTTTTAGATACTTAAGACATTTTTCTTGGTGGTGATAAAAAATGGACGACGGGATTAAGTACCTACCTACAAATTTATAAATTCAAAGTCCTCATATAAAATTGGTATGGTAATATTTTTCTGTTATTTTACCTGAGGCACCTTCTTAAATTATAGATACCAACATAAAGTTCCTAATAATTAAGGAGAATTTTTTCGTATGTTTTCGTACATCATCTGCCTAGTATTAAATACAATACAACACAATATATTCATTCAATAGTTTTTAATCCCAATTCGTTCCTAATGAGCATATTATTATACTAGGACAGAGTAGAAGTTATATTAATAGACTTCTTACGAAAGTTGTCAGTAATTTATCCAACGCATTGAGTCCTTTTATCGGATCTAATGCACATGGAAGAAAAAAAAATGTAAGTATATTTTCCGAGCTACGGAATCTGGGCGATGGCAATGATTGAAACATGTCACCCGGCGAGTGTATAACCCCCCTTACAAATGCAGTCGTAATAAAGGGAACGCAAATGGCACTAAGCAACCAAAAGGCCGTCGCCCGCCGTCGTTATACCCACTGAAACTCAACGAATTCGCTGAAAGTACGTGGCTGCAAAGAACTGGGAAATGAAAAAAGGTTGTGAGATCTAGGGGAGACCTTCAAATAGCAGCACCTAGTAAATATTCATTTATTATCATTATATATTTAAGTAAGTACTGGCAGAAGTAATATTTACAAAAAATTGGCCGAATCCAAAAACTATTATTCTGCATAGGCGAAATAAATTCAGCAACAGGCTACCAAGAAAAATATACGTAAGCTAATGTTTTACCAAGTATTTTTGTTTCGCTGAATAACAAAAAAATTTCAATCATTTTCTGATTCCTACAGTAAGTACTATTTTTTTGTATTTTGTGGTATGAGATTGTATTATGAATGTGGTGCGGGAATACCGAATTCATTATCCACGAGTACAGTTACGATAAATTTTGGTTTTCTTATCATGTGAACATATTTTGCAATAATATTTTTGTGGTCAACACTGTAAAATTTATTTATCACAATAGGTAGCTATGAATAACTGATTATATTGTGTTAAAGTCATACCGTTCTATAAATATGTTATGAGATGAGAGAGTTATACTAAAAATAAAATGGTTTATAAACCTAATGACCTATGGCTAAAATAAATAAATATTAAAGTACCTACGTCATACTTATAATAACAAAATGTACAAATTACAATGTACAAAATCACCGACAACTTTGGAATACTTTTACAATTTTCATCAAGAAGTATCCACTAATAAATTATTGATAATATTTTGTGGAATCGTTTCAAGTTTATCCGTTGAATTTGATTAGTTGAGATTGAGATTAATTGATGAAAACTAATATTTTTTGTAGCTGACTCATCGTGGCGTTGCATATCGCGACAGAAAGCTTTCCTTGACGTCTAAGTACATACCAATATAATATAATATTATATTGTAGGTATACCTGTAGCGAAGGGTGACTTTTGGAAAGAGGTATGCTGTGGAGATCAGAGAAAAATAGCACACTTGTCACTCTTGTCAGGTATACTTACGGGAAATAAGAAGATAATAAGATATTACTACTGATGAATATGTACACACTAATTACAACCACACAGTAAATCGATGAAATTTCTCACATTAAATAACTCACTGAAGATATTAAATTGAACGATCAGTTTAAAATGTATTTTCCTAAACAATTTATACACATCAAAAATCATTAAGATAAAATTTATGTTTATTTTTAAAAACAATCATTTATATTCAATTATAGGTAGGTACTTTGATTCGATTAAATGCCATAGATTTTTTTTTTTTAAATTATCTTCTTACAAAGCTGCAGTCATAGACAATAATATTATGCGCAAAGGTTTTCAGCTTCGCCTTTTGAGCCCACCGTATTGCATACATTACGGTAGACGGGGCTGAGGTCATGTGGGGAAAGTCCGTACAAAAAAATCTGCATTCCTCGCACAATAATCCAATACATACAATGTTTGAAGATAGATGACGCTGTGGCATATTTTTTAAGCTTTGACAGAAGGTTCTATATACGTGTATAATACATTCCTACATATACGACAGATGTTGTTGGCAAATTAAATTATTTTTGTAGAATATAAAACAATCAAGTTATTATTGAAATACGTTAATATTCATTTTTTTCTTCAGAAGGTAGGCTTTAAATAGTTTTAATAATTCGCCAATGTTGTATAATGCTATTATTTTTTTAGTTAGGTACCCCAACTCGGGTTTCGCTGTGGTGGGATATTCTCACCCCACCATATGGCGAAACATACTATTATCGGGATAATATTCTAAATAATTTGTTACCACGTAAAAAGTAAAATGTTTAGTTCAATTTCTGTGTAACATTGATTTTTTACCGTATTTAATTAATACATGCATCCGCACGGATAAAAAACCCAAACCATCTGTTTGGCATTCATTCATCTTGTTAATTTATTGTGTCAGAATATGCAACGAGGAGATAAAAATATGGTGTTATAATGTTATATTATAGTGACATTAGTAATAATTTTTAGTTTATTAGAAAAAATCGAGATGGTAGATAAGCAAGGAAGTGACTCAAATCAGGTTGATGGTAATGAGAAATATAAAACAGTTGAAAATTACATTTTTTTGTCAATCGACAATAGTTTCTCTATGATTTAAAAATATATAGGTTGTATTCCGTGAAAGTAGTCATTAAGCACACATAAATTACCGTAATTTGGATGTATATGTACTGTAGAGAATTCCAAAAGCCACAAGATAGCTATTATGCACCAGGATAATTATACCTACTTACCGGCTGATAAGTGATTGCTAATATTAAAGTTGGAATTTTCTCATGAGATCCGATAAACCCATCCGAAAAAGGATCTATAAATATATATCTTTAAATATTTTTTTTTTGAATTAGGAAGTATTGATAAAAAAATCTTACCCAGATGTGAGAGTCCTGAGAGTTCGGAATCTGTAACAAAAAAAAAAACAAATTAATTAATTAAATAAATAAATGAATCCGCAAATTACAACACAGATATGAAAGTCAATACCTAGTATTAATTTAAAGTATAAATAGTTGTAATCCAAGGTTCTGTTCATTAATTTGACACTAGTTTCTTGACGTCAAGAGATAGTCTCGAGAATTCTCAAGATGTTTTTATTTAAGAGAAGAACTCGAGAAGGTACTCTTAAAAATATCTGCCATGACCTTTTTTCTGAAAAACTGCTAAAAACCATTGTTTCCTAGTGTCGTATTTTTTAATTTCTCGAATTTTCAAGATTCTCATTTTATAATTTCTCAAAATAATTATAATCTCGAAATGTCTGAAAATAAACTATAAACAATAATGAAATTGTCTCATTGTTTCTATTTTTTATTTTATTTAACTTTTAATTTTCACAACTGTTGGTGACGTTATATTTTTGAACAATTATTCTTATTTGAACTATTTAAAATACTCAACAAAAACTCTATCCAAACATTTTTTTTCATTATTTCTCGATATTTTGATCACAACTTACTTTATTATTTTTGTACAATATTATTCTGTTGAAACTTTTTAACATACTGTTATGAAAATACATGTTTTAAATTTAGATACATACCTACATATAAAGAAGAAGAAAATCAGCTAAAAATTCAAGTACCTAATCAGTATTATTATTTTGCAATAAAAATATGTTATGAGATGAATTGTATTTAATCATATCATTCATATCCTATATAATTATATTTCATCAATAATTGATAATTATTAATGATAACAAGAACGGTTCGATTTAGAAATAATATTCATACGTATATAATAAATATTTACATACAACTTTAGCTTCCAATCTTCATTAGGTATTTAATGATAGGTATGTATCCTTATTAATTCTGACCTTTAATGACATTGTATCGACAATTCGTGGGAAGTTGTTATTAATAATCAGTAAGAGTGAATTTTCACCCACGATTTAAGAATCAGAATGAATAATGTACTTAATTATTTTTTTAATAATATATACCGAACGTGAATAATTGTCACGGTGGCCATTCTTAGTCGTCGACTCAATTATTTGACGTTTTTGGTGGGCTGTGACCACATAATTTTATAACTGATCACGAAAATCCCAGAAACACAAAACAAAAGTTATAAATGACCACATAAAAAAAACATTCATACAGTAGGAACAATGTGAATAATAATATGACAGTTACACTCGATTGTCCCACTACCCATACCCTTTCAGGCGTTTGTCGTGACGAACGAGAAGCGCCATTCGACTTTGCTTCCATCCCAGGAATCACTTCCCTGTCCTAGTTTCAAATGGCGTGTATCTACATTAACTAATTTACTTTACACACGGGTCTCGCCTTTCGGCATCTTCAGGCACTGTGTACACTCACCAAAAGGCAAATAAACACTGACCACGAATTCATTACCACCGGTCAATAGTATTAATACAGTAATTTGACTTTTCACATCGTTAATTTTGTTATCCTTAGAATTCGGATGATATGAAGTTTTCTCTCGTCATATTATCGCACTAGAGGCTAGACATTGGCCGCCACTTGAAGAGGTTCCACTACTTTACTTCCGAATCTGTGGGCCAAATCTCAAGTTTGATAAATGTACATTTTCCAGAGCAAAATATAATAGATTGAGTGAGTGGATGACCACTAAAATAAAGAAATACCTTGACTTTGGAGGGAAATACTTTCCAGCGAGTCCAGCGACATGTGCTATAGTGGGATTTTCCAATAATAATTTTCCTCAGCAGATTGGGTTTTACTTGAATTTAGTTTCATCGTCACCCAATCAATCAGATTATGCAATAGTAAAAAATAATGAATTCCACCTCTACTGTTTACCTAACGTTATATCGAAGCGAAATTCTAATGATTCAAACTGTATGTAGGTAGAGTGAGTCACGAGTCATGAATCACCATCATTTTAACCAATTCAATTGAATTAGAGACGTTTTCTTAAATGTTACGTTGCAGTCTAGCCTGCAGTGTAGTGCAAATAAAAGTGGAAGGGAACGATTTCGATTGTACAATGAACCATAGTATCATTTTTAACAAAGTAAAAACATATGTAATTACATATTACTGTAAACTATTTTTATCATCTAGAATTTTCGTAATTTCGGGATTATTTTATATAGGTAGGTACTTATGCTTAATATAAAACATTTTTTTGTTAAGTAAATAAGATTGCATGTTCTTCAAGCCAACCGGATCCCGGTATCCCACAAGCCGACGAGATACAATCTACACTCCAAACTTTTTGTTGCTACGCCGCCCCCCCTTTAAAAAAAATCTAATCTTGGCGTCTCCCCCCCTTAATTTCATAAAATAATACAGATATGTTTTTAAATGGTAAAAAAATATTAATACAAAAAATGGAAGAAAAAAAACGTAATTTACAGAATAATAAGAAGGGTTTACTATGTATTATAAAAATATTGATTTTTAAATTAATTAGTTTTTAATGCGATATTTGTGCTTGTTCATTGTGTGTTATTGAGAAGAGTGCTACCTTCGACCATGTCCGATCCTAATAAGATCATAATATGGGCCTCCACAGGGTGGAGATTTGTATTAACACTTTTTACTAACTATTTAAGTTTTCTTTTGTTTTTTTTACGAGAAATGGATGTTAGCCACTTGCTCAACCAATCAGGTCCATACTCTGGTTCATACACAAATTGAAAAACTCGTAGCTCTTTTTTAATACTAAACGGGCTCGATATTTGGAATGCATTGCCGCTAATGCAGGAAATCTCGTTTCGCATAAATATGATATTACGCATGGTGGTAACTTGACAAAGTATTATATTCTTCACTTTGATTCTACCGAAATTGAACTAGAGCTTCAGTCTGAAATGTCTGTTCCAATGAAGTATCGCATGATAATTATATCATTTTTTTCCTTTTTAATAGTAAGTAGTCAATCCAAATTCATCATTTTGTTCATCGACAAATAGATTCTGTAGTATGGCGTTTTATGAACTCCCTCAGGCGTTCCCCAGGGTTCTCATCTGGGGCCACTTTTATTCAACTCATATATCAATGACATTGGCAAGTGTTTTCAACACGCAAACTATATTTTATATGCAGACGATCTAAAGCTATACACGGAAGTGAATAGCCTTGCTGACTGCCATAGACTGCAAGAAGACATAGAACGCCTAACATCATACTGTGACCAGAATCTCCTTACTCTAAATGCTTCCAAGTGTCAATCTATTTATTTTACAAGAAACCGTACACCAATAAAATTTCAGTATGAAATTAACTCCGCGCCAATCCCATTCACTCCGGTAGTCAGAGACCTGGGCGTCCTATTGGATATAAAACTAAACTTTAATGCTCATATTGATCACATTGCACAAAAATCCTCAAAAGCATTAGGTTTTGTTTTGCGTACAGGTAAGCCATTCACCAACACACACGTCATAAAACTACTTTATTTCTCCTACGTACGCAGCATCTTAGAGTTTGCTTCTACTATTTGGTCACCCACCTATAAATCACAAAAAATCAGACTTGAAAAAGTACAAAAACGATTCATCAAGCACCTAAGATATCACAAATCATCACCTCCGACCCAAGTAACACAACATAATTCCACCAGCACACATAACTACAACATCAACTCCCTGGAATCACGACGCACTGTCCACGACATTAAATTCCTACACCAAATCATACATAACGCCATTGACTCGATCGAAATAGTGCAGTCCAGCATATGTTTAAATGTACCCCAGAAACGCACGCGCTCTCAAAAATTATTCCATATACCTAAACACAACACTAACTACGCTAGTAATGCTGTATTCGTTAGAATAATGACTACGTATAATAATTTTTTCAGCGATACAGACATTTTACACCTAACATTTGACACATTCACAAAAACAATTTGCGAAAAAACATACAAAACTAACTTCACACTACCGCAATAAATACCAAAGCCTACTCCCACGCACTCTCACCCATATATACACACGCACGTAAACACATACCTTATATTATATACTTATTTTAAAGTTGTTTCTTCTATCTCACTTTGTTTTAGTTTAATATAAATGTAATAATAAATGTGGAAACCCATTATTGGTCCTTGTATATTATGTAAAAAGTTATAATATGTACTTTCAATGTCGACTGTGAGGTTTCCCAAATAAAAATAAAATAAAATAAAATAAAATGTACTTGCAAACTGAAAACCATTCGTTACATTTCTGTTCAACTTTTCGCGCCTACCAGTTTGGAAATCGCTGCTCTATAGACTTTATACGGCGGAGATACGGGATGGCGAGCGATAAAGATACTTTGAGGCGCCGTGTGTTGCCATAATACTCCAGCTAAGGGGCGGATATAGCTGGGGAAGAAGAAACGAATAAATGTTTTATGTCTTTAAAACCATATATTATGTTGGTACCTATTAGGTATACCGATCTATGTATATAATATAGTCGGTACTAAATTACCAATCAAGCATGTTCTATAAACATTCTTTTAAAACAGATAAATATGTGATTCACAACAATTATGGATCAAGCCCATTAAAATGGATCCTGAGATATTCGGGCCTAAAGTTAAAACTCCTTTTGTTAAATTCAGGAATGTTCTCACTGTATATACCTACTTACCTACCTACCATATTTTGATACTACATGGATCAATTTAAATAAATAGTAGAAACATAAAGTATACTCAGTCTTTATTAATATTAGCAAATTAATGTTACCAAATACTTCTTTATACTGCTGAAGGAGCTGTTAAAATGGACATGATCCACATTCAATTTGATGTCTTATATCAATACTAGTATTGCGATTGCGATATTAATACACAATATAAAAATCTGTTTTATCTAGCAACTGAAATAAAAAAATCGAATTTTATGAAAATTGAACTTGATCCATAATTATTGTGAGCCACCCAAATATGTATATATGTACCTATTGATGTACCTAATCTAATTTGAATCTTGCTAGCCTCCAGCTTTGCACATTAATTAAATTTCGTGTCTATGATTTGTGTTGATAAATATGTCACATTACATCGTTGCCAGAGAGCAAAAAAATATTTTTGGAGAAGATATCTCTGGATTTTTGTCTAATCATGTAAATCCGGGTCTGAAATCATTCTGACTGTAAGAATAATCTGAGACTTTCCCTTCCCGTAGTGCAAAATTGACTTTATAAACTGTATTGATACGACGTGAACATTAATGATGTGAATATAATAATATTATAAAATAAATATAGTAATATACTTACTCACTTCTCGTGACGCCAATGTGAAATAGATACTCGTATATATTTGAATCACTAGTGACTAGTTGTACCTAGTGAGTCCTCTGCCTGCCCATTTTACCAACCTAAATAATTAATGATTCATTTTATTCTCCAGTTAGCTGGAAGCCGAATCCCACTAATTGAAAATACAACAAGTGAAGAGTGGTTCCAAAAAATAATTTCATAACAAGATTTTACAATAAAATTAACACTTCTCAAATGAACTACGCTTTTCCGTTTTCTCAGAATCGATTATGTATCTCATTATGTTTCCTATGAACTATTTATTATTGATGTTCGTACTACGTTAGATTTTTTATTCTTGACTACACACCATAGATTTATTAAATACTCTGTAGGTACACCTTATATTATTGTTTGGCGTCTTATTCGCTCCATTTGGAAGACTGCATCAAAGAGATAATGCGCCATGCACCATTATAGTAGAAGCAGTAGGTAGCTAACATTTTAATAGCGTATTCCAGAAAGTTTTTTTAATTCGATGGAAATTATAGTTACAGAAAATTAATATTCTGTACGTTGAACATATTGCAAATATAAAATGAAATAGCGGTTTCTATATATTATAATGTGCTGTTATGGTGATTTTACGTGATTATTCTTTTAAACCACGGCTCATTGGAACTGCGTATTTTGTAGAACTGGTGGGAGACTCCTGGAGACAAAAAAATGGAGAACAATAATTATGGACAGGAATACAACTTACTTTGTGATGTAGCCAGTGACGTCCCTAGACAAAATGCCGCCCCTGAGCAACGCCAAAATAACGCCCCTTTTAATACAGTATTTTTTATCACCCGTGCACGTGTCGTTTCTGGTCACCATGGACGTCAAAGGGCAACAAAAGTAAATTGGGCATCGCGAACCCGACAAAAAAATACAGCCCTGTTAAATCTTTTATGTTAATTAATACATTTTGTTTCCAACTAAATAATATTTTTGTTATTAGGTACTAAGTTTAGGTAGCTATTTCTATATATATATATCAAATGATTCTCCTCGATTTGCCGCCTTTCGAGTAACTGCCGCCCCCAAGCGACGGTCAAACTACCTACCCCTACGGGATGTCACTGGATGTAGCGGTATTGGAATGATTCATTGTTTATAATATTATATTGGGTACAAAATGATAGATAAGATTTATCTATTAATAATAGTCAACTTATTTATTAGTCGCAAGCTATTTCGGTTGATTTTGAGGTTAGACACATGTATTTTATGGTGATAAAAACTAATTCGAAGTAAAAACTTGATATTTTACAGTTTAAAGCCTAATGCCGGGTCCAAACTGGTAACATGTCGCCGGCAACCTCGTTAAATTTTCTGATAAGTATGATAATTATCGTAAAATTTAACGAGGTTGCCGGCGACATGTTGCCAGTGTGGACCCGGCATAAGATCAAAATATCAATGTTCTGGTCTAATCTGATTGATTCTACATTTAGACAAGTATTAGTGATGAATGCTACCTCCTTTAAATAAAACTTAATATTTTGATATTGGTAGGTACCTACGCCATGACATACCAAGATGATGGTGCAACATTTTAAATTCCATTGATTTTAAGTTTGGACATATTGTATTGTATGGTCATGAATACAAATTATAAGTTAATCTATATATTTTGCAATTAAAAGTATGTACTTATTGAAATTACCAATGTGGATACCAAGGAGAATTAAAATTGTAATAATAACACAAAATAATTTTATTTTTAAGTAATATACACATCGAAGAAATAGACTGGTTCATATTATTAATAGACGCATAAACGTAATTTTATTATAAGTGCATAATTTAAGAAAAGTTCATTTTGAAATATCAAGATAGATAAAAGCCTACTAAAAGTCGAATAAAATTGTACCAATAATTTTGTGTAAAAGCTGTGCAAGTTTTATCAGTATTGGTCAAGTAGTTTTTGAGTTACAGCCGACAAAGAACAAAGCAAACATAGAGACATACAGATACCCCAATGTTATTATTTTAGTATATTATTTATAATATTATATTGTATACGCGGATTGTATTATTTTTCGATGTTTAATTACTTCAAATGAAATTACATAATAATATGTGTATATTTAATTATTTAACTTCACACCTTTATTACAAAGTGTAGGTAAGCATTCCCAGCGGCAGATTAAGCGCTCTAAAGCATGGGTGGCCAACCCGCGGCCCGCGGGCCGCATGTGGCCCGCTGGGTGTCAACTTGTGGCCCGTGGAGCAGTGAGAAAATAAAAATAATATCAAATGCTACCGCTAGATGTACTAATTTTGCAAATTGAGATTCGATAATGGCTCAAGATTTAAAAAAACACCGTGTGCTTTTTGCTGCATTTGTTACGCCATTCTCTGTAGACGTGAATTTATTACCAGGAAATTTACAAATGGAACTTTGTGAACTATGTTGCGATGAACAGTTAAAGAAGAATTTCCACAAGGTTGGTTTGGAAGAGTTTTACAAAACATATTTGGACAAGGAGAAATATCCTGCATTTTACAAACATGCTCTAATGATGACTTCACTATTTGGAAACACTTACACGTGTGAACAGCTTTTTAGTCCGATGAAGCATATCAAATCCCGAGTGAGAACACGAATCGCGGATGTGCATTTGGAAAACTGTTTGCGTGTAGGAACAACCTCACTCGATATCGATATTGATGCACACGATAGTTCTGCCACACAAAATCAAACTTCTCACTAAAATTTATTATTTTTATATTATATTGTTTATTTTTTATTATTTAAAAATGTCTAATCTAATTTATATGTTCGATTCTAATTTTTGTTTTATGTTATTAATATATATAATATAAGTATATTTCTTTTTTGTTTTGTATTATAAAAAAATCGGTTTTGCGGCCCGGTAGGAAATCTCATTTTAAGAATCTGGCCCGGCTGCTGAAAAGGTTGGCCACCCATGCAGTCTAAAGGGACCCCACCGCCTTCAATATTAAACGAAAATATCCAAAACTACGTTGAACTACAGTCTAAGGTTGAACTGCTTATTACAGAAAATTAACGCAGGAAGTAAGTTTCTGCAATCTGCTTATCTCTGCAAAATGCTCATCTCATAATGCCTGCAGAAATATTATTATTTTCACTCAAAACAATATTGACATGATATAGTATTGAGTAGGTACATATTCAAATTTATTTATTTTTACATACCGTTAACATTACAAATTACAAATTTAAGAAGTTCACAGCATGACATTTAAAAACAAAGAAATAGTGTAAATAAGAAATAAATATACCTATGCGGCATCACAAAAACAGTAGGTATGATAAGTAAAGTAAAAGGTACAAAAATTATAAAAAATATAAATTATAAAGCATGGAAATTGGAAGCACATCGAATGAGCTATTTTAAGAATTTATAAAACAACGTCCACCTATAAATACTCATCCTCACGTCGGTGGAATATATCAACATCCGAAGCGGTTTGGTATGTAGGTATTGCATTGTCTTTTGTAGAATTTATAGATAATCTAAATTACGATATTAATACTATTTCTTTGTTTTTAAATGTCATGTTGTGAACGTCTTGAATTTATAATTTGTAATGTTCACCGAAGGTAAAAAAAAAAAAAAAAAAAAAAATTCAATGATACGACTTAAGATACTGATAAGGCCATGATCTGTGATTAAATTGTACGTGTAGATGCGAAAAAATAACATCATTAAATAATGTACAATTTATTTAAAATATTTTTTATATGAATGCCTCAATTATTGGTACTGTGTGTGGCCTCCAAATGGTTAAATGCGGCCCTGGGGATTCCAGGGATAGATCCGCCTCCATGTTGTATGAATTTGGTCAAATGTTTGTCAAACCGATTTGGATTTCCGTTTTTAATATATTATAAGTACATCATGACGTAGGTATATTATGTACATAGTAAATTAATCTTCAGACGATTGACTAGAAAATTTTCCTAACTGATTTGCCCCTGCCTAACCGTAGGTAGAAATATTATCTTAAAATCTGCAATAGGTACCTACGTGCGCATGTCAAACAGTCAAACCTTACTCAATAAGCCCGAGGAATATTTATTTTAATATTACAGTGCTTCTTTTGGGTACACGAATCTGATTGACAGGTTTTCATTTAATATTAAAAAAAATGTAGCTGTCATCTTTTGCCAATTTATCAGCCCGAAGAACCGTTCGTTGTATTAAAAAAGAAATCAGCTGAATTCGTTATGTTTTTTGTATCTCATTTTTAATGTAACTATCATCATCATTCTTTATTTAACATGACTGCTTGCATTTACAACATCAATGGCGTACCGTAAATACTAAAATTATTATATTATATTCTTCTGATAACTTATTGTGACCTCAAACATCATAGCCAGGTTCAATCTACATCATAGTGACTCTATGCATACCCACATACGAATAATAATTGTATCTTAATTATATAAATATAATATTACTTGTTAAAGGAATTAAATGATAGAATTAATATTTAGGATGGTGTAATATGAATAATGTAGCGAAGAGTATTTGGACCAAGTTTAGAAAAAGATTGAAACTGAACATCAAACCATATTACAATTCTATAACCTTTATTTATATTCCATAAAAAACATATTCCCGGCTTTATTTATCTTGATTATTGATATAAAACCGTTTTCAAAATCTGCGAATATTATATTTACTGAATGTAAATAAGTGCTATGGAATTGTAATAACAATACATCCACAAAGATAATGATCGTATTCCAACATGAATATTTTTTTATTTGACATTTAATTTCATATTTTCTGATAAATTAACGCACAAACTGAGATGGGTGACGTAGATAATGATGCTCCAGATAATACCAGATGACAGCGCACCAGATATACCCATAGGGTTAATGTAAGTACTAGCACAACTTGTATTTTTTTAGGAACGCTGCCTGTGAACCTATCCCGCACCCTTAGATTATAGAAAAATACCCGCACCCAAATATATTGTTACCACTGAATTCTTAGTTTCTTAGTAGATAACTAGGTACACTGGTAATAATTGCGAAATATCTGTTGGCAGTTAATATAAATTTAGAATAATAGTAGAGCTTGAGTAAATCAGAATACCACTGCTGTGATGCAAGTCAAAGAGCACAGGAAACGATTATGGAAAGAAAAACGAATAAGATAACTGCAGAACGATGAGCTTCTTTTGAAATAATATTTATAGTCAAGTGCCAGATGATTTATAGTCGGCAGTTAACAATATGGTTTCCGTTAATACGATTGTGTCCTTTTCGCGAGGAAAGTTTCTTGGAGCAACAGACCTATGTGTATTCATATTTTAGTATGAAACTAAAAATCTTCTATTTCGCGTATACATCTCTACATAATTCCCCACCCTCTTCTGCTTCTGTCCATTCATAATATGGTAACCAGACAAAACATAACATAAAGAAACAGAATACCGATAAACAGAACTATGAGAATTCTGGGACAGGGGCAAATAAAACATTATTTTTTGTTTCAATTTATTAATTAAATAAGTACTTATAAAACTTAAGTTTATAAAAGAAATATACTTATATAAATATTGGCCATTCGGCGTAAAAACCTCAATTTATCTTCTTGATTTTGATAATCCTCCACAACCATTGCCACTTGATTACTAAGAGTCAGGCACCTTTTTTAACTTCAAGGTGACCTGTATGGGCATTGGCTAATAATAATTGCTGGCAAGCTATATCTCGTTTATTAGGTTCCAAATGATTGTGTGACTACAATGAAACAATGAGTTTATGGCGTTGTGAAAACCTTCACAACAATTTGTAGTCTTATCTTATATGACATTTCTCAGTAGCAGCCTCAAAATGATTCCATGTTCTAATTCTAATTGGAAAGATAGGTTATCTTCGCGCAACTCATTCGAAGTAGGTTGATAGGAAATATGCGAGAACTTCATTATAGTTATCCTCATCATCACCATGGCAACTAGTTGTTCAAATACAGTTCTCACATCTGGTATTGGCACGAAGGAGACAACAGTTAGGGACTTCAGTTTCAATTTCATGTCAATATCAGACTTGTACATTGCTTTTTTATTATCGATTTTTTACGGCGTATTGACAACCTGTGCTATTAATAATATATACATACAGCATAATATTAATGAGATACGAAAATTTCAATATTACATGTTACATTTTTCCTGAAATGTCATAGTTCTGTTTATCGCTGTTCTGTTTTGTCACCGTTCTGTTTCTTCATGTTCTGTTTATTCATGGAACCTCACAATATATACGAGCGCTCTAGCGTGTCGGTTACTAAATATAGAGGTCAAATTTTAAGTATGTAAGTAGGAAAAATATTATTTATTTTTAATTTTACGTATAGTCGATGTGAAAAACAATTATTAACTACGTAGTTTATAAAAATATGTATGTACCTACCCAGGTATATTATAAATGGAAATACTTACCCATTACATTTAGTCACCTATCAGCAGAAACTCATGTTATTATAATATTCAGCTTTTGGCAGCACGATGCAATTTTCTTGGTGCTCGCATAATATTATGCATATTCAAGTAATATGAAAAAAATATCATAAAGTACTTAACCAAAACCTTTTAATATAGCAGTGGTGCCATTTATACTATCTACATTGATTATTTACCTAATGCATAACACCATTAATCATTAATCATTTATTTGTTGATTTATCGCACAGAAATAATATGGATCTACAATCTACATATTAGTAAAAAACTTCAACGACATAACATGTGAAAAATACATGGGTATCTCTCGGTCTTCCTTCTTCCGACCACATAGATAAGGACGGGGAATGTTTAACAACCTACTCTCGTAAAATAACTGCTAATACACCCCCATCTCCGCATAGTGTGAAATGTATGCGCCATGTTATACTCCATTGGGAGCGGATATTAAAAACATAATATTGTACGACTATATGTCAAAAGGTGAAGTCCACAGAAATAACCTACATACCTATATGTATTTGGAAAAAAAATCCATTGACTCGTGGATTTTCATAGATTAAGCGGCATATAAAAACAATGTAAGTACATGAATAACAACTGTATAACCAATAGCATCAGTAAACGAAAGTTCGAAAGTTTAGAGATCAGTGAGATTTGAATTAGACACCCTCAAACACAAAACTTTAAGGTCAATTTAATCGCTTTTGCTAAAAACAAACGCTTAATTTACAAATGCATGCCATCCAATGAAACTAAATCAGACCTTTCCTGAAAAATCCCCTGATTTACTTACTATCTTCGAGGAATCCCATCATTTTGTGCATATGTAAACAAAATAAGGTAACCATGTGTTATATAGAGGGGATACAACATTGTAATTATTTTATTAACCTGTCCTGAACTGAAACAAGAAGCAGCACTCGCATTCATATACCCAACACTATTTATTTAAATATGATGGTCTGTCCAACTAGCCTGAAACACCAAGGGAGGAAGAAAAGTTAAGAGCGCTCGATGAAAACCCAAATAATAACAAGGATTATGGATCACGATATTGAAAACTAAATAGGTACCATGAAGAGTGAAGGAATGCCTTCATCCAGCAGCGAATTGAATCAACATAAAAAACTAAATTCATCAACCTCAATATTATATTGTCACACTCGTTTATATAGAAGTAGATATACGGTTCATTCTGTTTCAAAAAGAGTGAAAAAGACGTTTAAGATTTTCCCCCCACGACTGAAAACAACAATAATTAATACAAGAGCTACAATCCACAAATTGTTCATTCGATGGGCTTGGAACTCGGAAGACCACAAAAATAAAGAAGTAGTAGGTCCCTACGTAAGACTTAAATCCACATTGACTAAATGTCTTTAGTAGCAGAAAGATGCAAATCCATATTATTACCTTCTTATTTTAATAATTTGTTTGGATATTCAAAATGTACTCGTAATTGAACGTGTTTATTTTTATATATTTTAGAAATGAAAACTTTAATTTAATTAGTTTATACAAAAAATGATCATCTTATTATTGTATGTTCTTATAAATAAGTTATTTTTGGCTCTCCTGAACAATTGGGAATGGCAGTTGTATCAGTCTTCCCCTGATGTACCTACCTACAGATAGTATGTCTGACATTTTGTTTCTACTACAATATAACCATCTAGTGCAGGGTTGGCGAACCTTTTTACGTACGCGTGCCAAAATTTCCCAAATATTATTTTTTGATTGTCTGACATAAATAAATTCTATTAAAAAAGTTCAAAAATTATTATTGAGTTTTTGAGTCTTGAGGTTCTTTACGCATACATTGACGCTAGAATTGCTCCGACCAGGTAAGGCATTCTCTCGCTTCAGTGGTCTCAACCATTGTAAAATTAATATAAATCGATCAAAATCAGAGGTTCGCGGCGCGGCTTCCCCCGCCGCCTGACGAGGTCAATGCGATAATATTATATGTTCAACATAAAATGTTCGCGTGTCATGTAAAATCATCTCGCGTGCCACTAGTGGCACGCCATCACCGATAGTATCTAGTGCAGTGGTTCTTAACCTGGGTTCAATCGAACGCCAGGGGTTCGGTGAGTCAGTCTCAGGGGTTCTGCGGAGGTCAAGACACACACCCGACTCACATGATTCGTGATGACAACAAATGGTAACGTACCCTGTTATTGCTAAGAAAGCTCTGGAGATTTTCATACCGTTTGTTACAACATATCTTTGCGAGCAATCCTTTTCGAGGATGCTGGACATAAAAACAAAGAAAAGGAACAGACTTTGTTGCGAAAAATACATGAGAGTGGCACTAAACTTGCCAAGGTGAAGCCGCGCATTTCTGAACTGGTCTCTGAAAGTCACACTGATTTGCAGTATATATTCATTATGTTTTTGTTTTTGTGTGAAAATCATGTTTTAATGGTTTTGTTCTTTGAACACAGTGATGATGATGCACGGTTCGTTTTGTGCATCAGTAAAATATATACCAATGTTTTGAATTTGAAAAAAATCATATTTTATTTTTCCAATTAAGAAGGGTTCAGTGAATGCGCATATGGAACTGGCGGGGATCAGTACCTCCAACAAGGTTAAGAACCACTGATCTAGTGCTTTAATTAAACCGTACACAAAGTTAGATATCCGATTTATGTTGAACAATTAATTAATATTAGCATACACATGGTACGAGTACATTTTAGTATGTATAGTATGTATCACATTATTTAGATAGTCACCTCCTCATTTTGCGGCATCTATTTTACAATATTGTAGTCATCAGACACAATATTTTAACGATATCCAATTTACAATACCGACCTACTTGGTTGAGTCTTCAGCTTCTCTCGCCAATAGTGTCGTGTCGCAAGTCAGTCGGTTACCCAAGTGTGCAAATAGTTGAATATTGTGGATTATTGACAGGTAATGAATGCATGCGTGAGCGATTTGTGTGTTGCTGAAGCGCCTTGAAACGGAATCAGTAGGCACTCCAGCACGCCATGTCAGCGCACCATACAACGCATTTACAACATTTACCTACACAAGTGCACGAAGTAGTTTGAGAATATCCGCATTGCAGTGGCGTTCAGAATTTTGCGACATGAATAACATTGATTGTGGGGGGTAATTTTAATTTTAATCTAGAAATCCAAATATTTTGTAGAAAAACAAGCAGATTAACTGTTATTTTCATATTACAGATTTATTTGTAACAAGTTTCACATTTGTATACTGACATAAACATACAAAACGCATTGCAATACTGTTACAACCCTAATATATATACTATACTATAAGTAATATAAATATAATCTATAAAACAAAATCTGTTAATACAAACCCCCACTCTGTGGAGGCCCATATGATCCTATTAGGATCGGACATGGTCGAAAAAAAATGTATAGTTTTCATTTAAATAAATAATCATGTATAAATAGTAGGTACATTACAGTACTTAGTTACGTAAGTAAAACAAAAACTTCACAATACCACTCCCTCTATCAAAGTAATAAGTCAATGTATTTCCAAAGTACCCATACGTACCATGGATTTTTTTAAATAATATTAATTGATATTCATCATTTCGTATGTGAATAATAATTATTTTTACCGTTATACTTATTTAATAAAATCATCAGATCATGAAGAGTGAAGAAACTGAGCTGTTCTCCCGTGACTATTGTGGTTGTCACAGAATGTTTGTTATCATAAACACAATTATGTTTGACTACACAAATTTCAAGCCCAACCAATGATTTTATGTTCGTCATACTTTAAAGAATGTACCTACACATACCTAGGTACCTATATTGAATACATGCAGGGCTTTTTTTCCATTTAACGCGGTGGAACGGCGTTCCGGCACCTTTTTTCACGGTTTTATTTCAAAATCAATTAAACGAAAAAATATTTGCGCTTAAGTAATTACAATAATAATTAGTTAAAATGATAAAATAAGGTACAGGTGGAAGCCATTTTGAATGTTGGCGTGTTAGTGTTAGTGAAGTAACCGTATAGTTTAAATAGCAAACATGCGTATGTAACTAGCTTCATACGTATGCTGCGTATTATGATTTTGACAGTTTGACGTTTATCGCATGGCAGCATCTGCGTATATTGTTATTTACGTTTGTTTAGTCAGTTTGTGTTACGATTACGTGTTGTGCAACTATTTTATATATTATTTAGTGCAACCCCAAGTTTAAATATGAAAAAAATTTCCTGTTACTTCTCAACCACCGGCAGCGGCGCCGATTCCGCAAATAAAAAGCTCAAAACAGAAACGATGACAGAAGATATGGAAATATCGGTACATGTAGATGTTCCTGAATCATCTCTAGCTGATCTCGGGGATCAAGGTCGAACTCAAAACGATTGGCCAGACTGCTGGTCATTAGATCAAAAAAACGATTTTTGCTCAAAAAATGAATGGTTGAACGTACACAAAATGAAACTTGGCTGCACAATTTGCAGAAACGTTGGAACTCTTGGAACTGAAACGACAATGGGAATGAAAATATCCAAAGAATGGGCCAATAATGAAATCACGTATTCTGGGAAAGAGAGGAAGCTACAATTGGGGTCACTTCGAAAAAAAATTTTCGATCACAGAGGATCTATTGCACACAAAGCAGCGTTAAAAATCATTTCTGAAGCCAAAAAAAAGCAGATTGAAAATACTTTTTTAAAATCGTTATCTCGCGAAAAAGTAATAACAGCAAACATTTTTCGAACTGCATATAAAGTAGCTAAGGAAAATCAATCATTCAATATGTTTGAAAGTGAAATTAATCTCCAAGAACTAAATGGGATCGAAATGGGTCATATTCTCCATTCCACTAACGCATGTATTAACATTGTAAATCATATATGTGATGAAATGAGAAAAAATGTTTTCAAAGAAATTGTTCAATCGAAAAATATAATTTAACCATAAGCCAAAAAACCACCCTCATTGTGTATGTTCGATGCTGTGTCGAAAGTGTTGGAATGAATTCACCAATTAATTTGTTTTTGGATTTGATTGAACTTAAAGACGTAACGGCAAAAGGAATATTTGAATCATTACTCCAATCTCTTGATTTATATGGGATGACAGAAGAATATTTAAAAAAATATTTAGTTTCGGTTGCATGCGACGGCGCTGCTGTGATGTTAGGTTCTAAAAATGGAGTGAAAAAATTGCTGACAGAAAAATTTCCTTCAATTATAGTTTGGCATTGTACTAATCACAGATTAGAATTATCAGTAAGTGATGTTGTAAAAAAAATTTCAGGGATCAATAGATTCAAATCATTTATTGATAAACTTTATGTTTTATACCACGCGTCGCCGAAAAATAATAGAGAGTTGCATTTATGTGCAGAATCACTAGGCGTTGAGGTACTGAAAATCGGAAGAGTTTTAAGTACCCGATGGGTGGCATCTAGTTTTCGTTCAGTTTCGGCTGTGTGGAATAATTATGAATCCCTTGTGCGTCATTTTGAAGAAGCGATGAATGACCCTACAAGAGATAAAAATGACAAGTGTACTTACAGTGGCTTAAAGAACAAAATAACATCAACAGCATTTTTATTGGATCTAGCATTGATGTGCGACGCTCTCCAAGAATTGTCGGAACTTAGTTTGGACCTACAAAATCGCAATGTGAACCTTTACATTGCAAATCGAAAAATAAATGAACTCGTTCAAGTTTTTGAAGAAAGAAAACAGAATTTTGGACCCTATTATAAATGTGCTGCAGCTGCTATAAGCAATCTGCATTTTCGTGGAGTTTTACTTCACGAAAAAGTTTCTAAAAATGATCCTCCTATTGATCCGAAAATATTTTATTCCACGTTGAAAACGTCAATTGAAAAAAGGCTGCTAGATAATAAAGATGTTGAGTTTGCACTTTGGGCTCGCGTACTTGACCAAAAATATTGGCCTGAAGACATTGATAATCGGTTGACATTTGGAGAGATGGAAATTAGAAACATTTCGATCAGGCTACAACTAGATGAACGAGAAATGATTCGTGGATTTCGCGAATACATTCTCGAAAAGACATATTCTGAAAAACTCTTGCGTTTGGTATATGCTCTGAATTCTATTCCCATTTCTTCAAGTGAATGTGAACGGGGGTTTTCGCAAATGAATCTTATTATTACCCCAACAAGAGCTTCGTTAAACACTAAAACAGTTTCGGCACTCTTGTTCATCAAACTCGTGGGACCACCCTTGACACTTTTCGATCCTTCAAAATATGTTGATAGGTGGTTACTTAAAGGAAGACATTCGGCCTTAGACTCTAACACTAAGAAAAGGAATCGAGATGATGTATCAGACGAGAATTGGAAAAAACTTTGGAAATCACTCTAAACTTTTATTCAAGTTCATAAATAAATACATTACATATGTATTTACAATTATATTTTAAAGTTAGTCTTATTTAGTCTTATTTGTACAATATATTTCAAATATAATGTATGTATTTTATTGTTTCTGTAGCTTTGTTTTGACTAAAATAAAAAATTATCGTAAAAATCAACCTTTTTTTGTTCGCTTCGTGGCATAGCTCCTTTAAATTTCATTTAAGTGACATTTGAATATAATTTTATTTAGTAAAAAGCTTGACATGAAGTGAGTTCCGGCACCTTTTTTTTTAAAAAAAAGCCCTGAATACATGTATATTAAATAACCATTTAACAACCCATATTTGCAAAGGTCTACCTACATAAAATGCATACTACGAGAAGCATGCGACGCCACTGGACTGGCGTCTAACCAAATCCATCAGTAGGTACCTAACTGAACAGCGAATGAAAAATTCAACGAATATATTGGCGTCATATTTTTTATAAAGTATGCCTTATCCTTTCGAGTCTTCAGACAGTGTCTTCCAAGTTCCAATCAACACCATCATACTGTATTAATTGAGTTGGCATTTAAAATTCCATTTTACAAAATGATTCTATACATTTTATGTTAACTAAAAATGAATTTAGTTTATTAGTCAATAGTGTTCAATAATGGTTCAATAGCTATTTCGAAGTTCACACCGCTATCAAGAATACTATTCTGTACTATACTCTTATATTTAGAAAACCTTTATTGACTTATTTTCGTTACCTAAATTCTAACTACTTATATAGTGCTAAGTGCCCAGTTATAGCTATTTGGTAAGTAATCTGCGACTATCATTAACATGTTTAATTACTTGTTGGTATAACTGTTTATAGTAGCTAGTAGATTTTTCACCAAACATTTATTTTTTAACAGTTACCAGGCCATCAACACACATGAACCACAAGTTGCCACAAAAACCCGGTATCTTGTGGTTATCGCAAGGTCACTCTGTATAATACACTATACAGACAAATTTCACTTCAGGATAGTTACCACAAGTTACCGTACACCGCCGCAGGGTACCGCGTTTTTATGGCATCTTAGGCCATCCGCTCGCGCAGAAACTAAAATCTGACGAACTGGTTGGTGATGGAACTCATATACTGGCCAGTGACTGATGCTTCGCACACGGCGCTACTGAAACCTAATAATCTCATAACCTCAAACTGTCGAACCCATTGTCTTTCCTACTTCATTCTAAGCTTTTTCCGTAATATCTTCACGGGAATATTCTGGCAGCATGTAATTATACAGGCAGGAGTATTTCTCAACATCTGCCACGTAGGTATTGTAAATTAAAAATCGGTGTAACCATCTTGACTTGTTATGACTTGTTTAGTTCAGTTCAGTGCTACCTATTTTGGTAAGAAAATATTATTTTTCATCGAATCTACTGATATTGGTACCACTGTTTTATGGGTGACTGGAAACTGGGAGACTAGCATGTCGCGTCTCTTCGGTTTCGGTCGCGGACGTTTTGAAACTGAGAGATTCCTGTATTGCCGTCAGCGAGCCGCTATTGAACTGGAGTTCATTCTCGTCTTTTTTGAGTATTCACGTGAGCGGATGGCCTTACGGCGCATACAAACCATCTTATTATGCCAAGCAAGCACCGTACAGTATTTACTCTAAGTGTCATATATAACAAAAGTATTCTATAAAATAACCACATAAAAAAACATAATCATACCTTGGAGTGCTCTGTCCAAACCGAGCGATATGTCCCAGTGTGATCAGTGATCACATATAATCACATGTGATCGCACTGTAGCGGTCGGATGTTTCTGAGACAGCACTATATTAAGTTAATAAAAACGTATTATATCTATTTTTAATTTAATGCCAAATAATTAACTACGAATATTAAAACAAAACACTAATTTCTAGTTTACATCGGTACCTACCTATATTATTCTTCATCAAAATCATGGTTGGCCAACCTTTTAAGCAGCCGGGCCAGATTCCAAAAATGAGATTTCCTACCGGGCCGCACAACTGATTTTTTTTATTATACAAAACAAAAAAGAAATATATATTAGGTATATAATATATTAATAAAATAAAACAAAAATGAGAATCAAATATATTTATTAGATTAGACTTTTTTTTAAATAATATAAAATAAACAAAATAATATAAAATAATAAATTTTAGTGAGATGTTTGATTTTGTGTGCCAGAACTATGTGCATCAATATCGATATCGAGTGAGGTTGTTCCTACACGCAAACAGTTTTCCAAATGCACATCAGTGCAATTTGCGAAATTAGCACATCTAGCGGCAGCAATTGATATTATTTTTATTTTCTCACTGCTCCACGGGCTACAAGTTGACACCCAGTGTGCCGCGAGTTGGCAACCCATGAACTAAAGCGAAACTGTCGAAAAAATTACCATGGTAATAATGCCAAAAATATTGCATTGTCATCATCATCATCATCAGCCTGAATCTATCCACTGCTGGATGAAGGCCTCTTCAAGTTGCTTCCACTTCTCTCGGTCCTGTGCATTGCGTTGCCACGTACTTCCGCAGAACTTTATCATTTCATGCCGCACAAACTGCCACTATGCATGGGTTTTATAGACTATGAGAAGGCGTTTGATTCGATAAAGAAATGTTCAATACTCGACGCACTCAGAAAACAAGGAATCCCTGGACGCTATATAAATATTTTCAATAATATATACAGTAGCGCAACAGCATCTGTAATTCTCCATAAACCATCGCGCAGATTTCCTATCAGCAAAGGAGTCCGACAAGGTGATACAATCTCACCTAAACTATTTACAGCTACCCTTGAAGACTTATTCAGGCAACTTGACTGGAATGACAAAGGGATCCCCATAAATGGAGAATACCTGAGTCATCTGCGCTTTGCCGATGACATAGTAATTTTCTCGCAAGACTCAGAAGACCTCCAAAGCAGAATGCAGGAACTCGCTGAAGTAAGCAACAAAGTAGGTTTGAAAATAAATGTAACAAAGACGAAAGTCATGTTCAACTGCTTTGCAGGCCAAAAAGAGATCCTCATCAATGGCACTCAGCTCGAACAGGTGAAAAGCTACATCTATCTGGGACAACAAGTATCTATAGATGGATGTATATTTGATGAAATTGTTCGCAGAGTAAAGCTAGGCTGGAGTGCTTTTGGCCGCCTGAATAATGTCTTCAAAAGTGACCTTCCACTGTGCCTAAAGCGCAAAGTGTTCAACCAGTGTGTGCTTCCCGTGATGACATATGCGTGTGAAACATGGACCCTAAGTAAAAGAGAAATCCAGAAACT
Source organism: Rhyacophila brunnea (assembly GCF_057557595.1). NCBI lineage: Eukaryota > Metazoa > Arthropoda > Insecta > Trichoptera > Rhyacophilidae > Rhyacophila > Rhyacophila brunnea. Next base: position 40,741,250 of record NW_028232752.1, read on the forward strand.
TAGAGTAGCACAACGTGGTATGGAGAGGTGCATGCTGGGCATAACGCGAAAGGACAAAAAGAGGAATGAGTGGATAAGGAAGCAGACAAGGGTTTGCGATGTAATAGAGTTTATTAAAAGCCTTAAATGGAGATGGGCTGGACACATAGCTCGAAGAAGAGACAATCGTTGGACAAATCTAGTCATCCAGTGGTATCCAAGAAGTACAAAACGTCCACAAGGTAGACCTAGAGGCCGCTGGATCGATTGCATTGTAATCAATATTATTCCATCTAAGGATAAAAGACGTATTGAATTGAATGATCCGATACTGAGAAAAAAGACGTGTCGTACCTTTTTGAAGGCCCTCTACGATCATTTGTTGAAACTATTGTTTATAATTTACAAACACCCAGCGGAAAAATACGAAGGACATTTTTTTGATAATTTACAATTTCATTTTTGTTAATTAATAAGTATGTATCTGAAAACATTAAAAAGAAAATTATTTTTTTATTTTAAATCAAAGATAAAATTGCAAAAAATATAATGATACCTATGTGAAATTGTTGAATCGGACCGCACCTTATTATTACATATTATATTTTATGGTCATATTCTTAAAATTTAGTTTATTAAGTTTTCTAAGCATCACCTAAGAGATTTTAGACTAATTCATAGTTTTAATATTTTTTATGCCTATTTATTTTAAAAAACATCGATTTTTATAAACATATAAATGTGTATAACTTGAAATCCTTTATTTCTATCAAATTTTATTTAGGTATGGTAATTTAGGTAATAATATTAATATTATAATTGTGTATAATTATTACTGTATATTGTAGCACAGCGAAATCGTAACTGAGACATCTGACAACATATCCGAAAAGATTTTCGTTTATATTATAATATTTTATATTCTTCGCTAAATTAATATTAAATATCTTAAAAGTTTACCACCTGTTGTCAAATAAATGAACTAATACGAAAAAATTGTATAGTGGCACCTGTGAAACACTTTGCAAACTCTTTTTTCTGTCGCATGAATGATAATAAAATAATATTATTTTGTTTTATAAAATACAATGACAATACTTAATGTGAAAACGAGGAAATTATTATATTTACTGACAATATATTTTACAGTTAATATATTATATATATTTTTGAGCTGAAATGATAAATATTATAATATCGTAATAATAATAATGAGAATCTTAGTTCGTAGATGACCGATACAGAAAATCTTTATAATAATAGTTTTAACATTCATCGTTAGATGGCAGTTGTAGCATTAATGAAGGCGGATGAAGACAATGAGAATATTATTATGTAATTAATTAATTTATAATAATAAACATTATAATATGGTAAGTATACAGATTAGGTATATTATAATTCATATTAATAAAATATATAGAAAAGGATTTCAAGTTATATACATTTATATTTTTATAAAAATCTATGTTTTTTAAAATAAATATAAAAAACATTAAAACGATGAATTACATACCTAGGTAGCCGTTTATATTTCGGGAATTTGCAACACTGGTGTTGCTAGGTGCAATTTGACTTCTGTATTTTGAAGACATTTTTAACGGCTAAAGTAACAATCGGGCGCTTTTAGTTTTTTTAAATTCATTTGAAAAATTTATCTCGGCCAGAAAATGGAATTAACTCGTGAAAATTTTCGTGCGATTATTTTTGAACAACTTTCGACTTGGACATCGTCGACATCGCTGAACTTAATAGCGCCTGTACAAATGCATGGAATTACTGTCGGCAATTGTGCTTATTTTAAACTGTCATGACCATGGCCCCCACATCCTGAAGCGGACCCCCAGGCTAGAATCTTTGGCGGGCCCCCTTACATATCTCTAAGGATATAGGCTGTGTTGCGCTCTACACAGTATCGTTTTCCAAATGTGTATACGCGGTAAAATTAATGTTTATATTTAGTGTTTTTGTATATTTTAATACATCCATTTGAATTATGGAGTTGTCGAGTATTGATTCACAATTAAAAATTGTATCGTACAATGACATAATTTAAAATAATAATGTTATTGTGGGAAATTGCTTTTTTTACTAGTGAAGTAAATTTGTGATGTGTGTTTATCTCACTTATCTGGTCGACTCGCCTCGCCGGGCCCCCGGGCTAGGGCTCTGTCAGTCCCCTCGCTTGTGGGGGCCATGGTCATGGTCATGGTATGACAATAACTGTTTATACGTAAAAGTGCTGACTGTCTCTCCAATCTCATTCTTCAAGAGTAAGCGAGACGCGAGTTTGTCATTTTATACTACTAACTGTCTGATAGATCGTATTGAAAATCGGAGATCAAAATGCGTAGTTCGTTTTTTAACGGTAGGTTCGCTCTACTGCGCAGGCGCAGATCGAAAATAATCTTACTTGCGTGCAATAAATCGTCACAATTTGGAATCTTCCAATCTTGTTTGATTTATGCACGCAATCTTGCCAACTGCAGGATAATACAATATGTTTCCCCATACATTTTCTTTCTGTGCACAGTACATCAGTGCACGTGTAAACGGGGTATTATGTTTTATATGGAGTTGAAGCACCATCAAAAACTACGGTATATCGCTGGTTTAGCAAATTTTATCGTGGCTGTCGTTCGTTCACAGACGAGCCGCGTGAAGGTCGTCCCAAAATCAGTTGTTTCTCTAGAAAACATCGATGCTGTGCGTGAACTGATAATGCAAGATCGTCATGTGACACACCGTGAGAATGACGCATCTCTGGGCATTAGTAACACTAGCATGTAATTATGATCTTGCATGGACATTTAGACGTAAGGAAGCTATATTTGCGTTGGATCCCGCATAATTTGACAATCGCACAAAAAGAGGCGCTTGTCGATTGGTGCAAAGAAATGCTCAAAAAATACGATCAAGGTGCTTCAAAAATCGTTTATAAGATTGTTACAGGTGACGAATCTTGGATCTATACGTATGAGCCCGAAAGTAAACAGCAGTCGACCGTATGGGTCTTCCAAAATGAGTTTAAACAACAAAAGTTGCTCGCGCTCGAAGCACTTCGAAGCAAATGGTCGCCTGTTTTTTTTCTAAAAAACGGGCCATGTCGCAACTGTACCTTTAGAGAATCTTATAACAGTCAATTCTGAATAGTACACAACCATTTGTTTTCCATGAGTTTTTTGGTGAAAAGCAACCGTCGGCGTAAAATCATATTTCATCAAGACAATGCGAGCTCTCTCACACATCGGGTCAAACAAGCGCCTATTTGAGCACTCAAAATATCAAATTGATGGGTCATCCGCCGTACAGCCCCGAGTTGGCACCAAATGATTTCTTTTTATTCCCGACAGTCAAAGATAAATTGCGTGGTCAACGATTTTCTACACCAGAAGAAGGGGGTTGATGCATTCAAAAACCATGTTTTGGAGTTACCTTCTACAAAGTGGCAAAAATACTTTTCAGATTGGTTCAAACGCATAGAAAAGTGTATAAATTGTCGTGGAGAATATTTTGAAAAACAATAAAACTGTTTTCATTGATAAAAAATTCGTTTTTGTTTGTTATTCCCGAAATGTCAACGGCTACCCTCGTAGTCAAAAATCTAAACGTTAAAAATTTGAAAACTTAATAAACTAAATTTTAATAATAAATAAATGACCATAAAATATAAAGTAAGTAATAATAAGATGTGACCCTGCAACAAATTTAAATTTTATAACATTTTTTTTACAATTGTAAGTTTCGGATACCTACATATTATTACAATTGAAATTGTAAATTATCAAAAAAATCTCAAATTGCAAGTTTCCTATTTTTCCGCTACGTTCTTTTTTTGCATATATAGGATCCCCCTTTTAACATTTTTACTCTCTAGTTTTGACCTTTTATTTTATAAATGTCAAAATCTAAGCAGAACAGGGAATGTATAGTCCACGCACTCTACAGAGACATTGTTGTACGCTAAAAACGATTTGCAGTTGTGTTGGCGCTCTTTGGTAGTATTGACACAGGGTGTGCATGAAGTATTACGGTAAATAAGCATATTTTTATGACTTATTGTTTTAATAAAATATGGAATAAAAATGCGTACATTAGAACATAGGTACCTATATATTATTTACTTACTGATACTTACAATTGAATGTGTATTATTATTGTGTATTATTATTTATTTAGTTGGGATTGGGAATATACAATGTTTTGGAATTTATGAATCAGCCTTAATTAAAATTAAATTTATAGAGAACTAAACAATTAAAGACAATTATAATACCGGAAATACATAGTTTCGTTGGCAATGTCAATTAATTATACATATTAGCATTAGGACTTCGGAGAACAATTACAAATGGCATTTTCAACTATAAGTATAATGCTATTAAAGTAAAATAAATAATAGGAAGAACGTAATTTATTGAAGGTAATCGTTAATGTCATCCATTTGAGTCACTGTCTGTGTGCGAATCCGTATCGTCTTCGTCAGAGGTATCTGCGGTGTGGATTATAGTCTCACTGGTCAATTCATCCGTTCTTATGTCTTAAATATTCAATTCTTTTGAAAACTATGTCACTTTTTTCCATGAGCAGCTTCCGATTGTCTTCTGTTTTTCTCCATCTAAATCCTATGTCTTTCATAACTTTCCTAAATGACGTAATTCCACCCTTAAAATTAATATCTTCTTTCAACACTGCATGAATGTTTTTCAGTGTTGCAATAGTTTTATGATTTTTATGAAAGTCGTGAATACACCGTCGAACAACAGATTTATTAAAATCATCAATACGTTTTATTTTATTTTTAACTACCCTCTTTTTAGGACTCGAAAAGGTACCTGTTTTTTGTTTTTCTCTTAAAATACTACCAAACCGTTCTTAAACCAACTCCTGATGCATCCAAAACTTCTGTCACAACACTACTTTTACTACACATTTCGTTATTATTTTTTATGTATGTATTAGGTATATTATATACATGTTCCTTCGTTTGGGCATTAATATTATGATTAATTAAACGGAACATTATAATTCAGTATGAAAAATCGTTTCAATAACAATCACTACATGAACACACTGTAGACGACTGCAAAGAATGTGTTTATGACATATTTGTGACGAGTCACTCTCAGTAACAATAGAAACTCCGCCCTTTACGCTCCTGCACTTCACGCCTAACCAATTGTGATAAGGTAATAATTGCAGGTGGTTCTAAGTAGGGTTTTATTATAGGCCTTAATGCATACACACAAATAATACCAATAAAGATGCGATACAATTTTAGCGTACAACAATGTCTCTGTAGAGTGCGTGGACTATACTGCCCCCATAAGAAAAAAGGCAGCTTTTCGACAAAAATCACAAATTGAGTTAGCGTGCGGATAATGCTCTACGTGAAAATCTGAACCATTTGACATGCAGTTAATAGCAGTATAAAATTTATTTCAGTATAAGAATCGACATAATTTGTTTTTCATTTTTTCGCGTAAATGGTAGTTATTATAAACAAGAACACAGTATATATAGATTCATAAGCAAAAACCCAGTGTGACTTGAAAGTATACTGCTTTTATGCTTATTAACAATGGCATACGGTGTTTTTGTCTATGGCGCATGATATTTTTGACAGGCAGCTACGCGACGCAAAAACGTTCTTTCCGCATAACCTCAAATACTATTTAAACTGTGAATGGCGTTAATACTAACTCTGACTTGCGCGTTGTTTAAAAACATTATTTCATTTATAAAGCTAAAAGCTAATTCGGGGAAAGTCTCGACGAATGAAATAACATTTCCACATTTTTTTCAATTGGAGTGACTTCGCATCTAGCTATCAAATTAAAAGTAAAAAAATTAATCAACACAGGCCATACATGGAAATATTGTAAATGTTAAAGCAATTAGGGATATAAATTCTTCAAATATAGAAAGTCTCACGACAATGATTCCATAGGCTGCCATAGAGTATGAAATGCACTTTTTGACAAAAGCTTCTATTGTAAATATGTAAACAAACTGATGTTTTATAGGTTTTAAAATTATCATTATATCCTACTTGTATTTGTAAACTAATATAATTCCATGTTTAACTCATTGGGTGCTAAGCCCGCGACTGTCGCGTTTGAGTTACCTGGCCAATCGATATAATTAACGTGTTATTTAAATGTGCTAATTAAAAATTAATTAACAGCTCAGCAGTGAATGTATTAACACAATCGCTGCGGACCTTTTAATTACTTTTTAATGACCGTATTTAAATAACATGTTAATTGAATCGATCGGCCGCCTAACGGGGACACGGCAGCCGTGTCATCCGCGTCGAATGAGTTAATAAAGGTTTACAAAAATGTCTAGTTATATTTGTATATATTAAATTACTTGTAATGATATACCACTGTTTAATGTGTAATAAATTAATAGTAAATAATTTATATTAAAATATACATACAAAAATTAAATAGATATCTAGGTACGTCTTGAATGATTAATATGCAATACTGCATTACTGCATAGAACTGTGTAGTTTGATCAAGAATCATAAGCAAAAACAAAGTAGGTATCACATGGGTTTCTTTGTTATGAATAGTGACATACTGTGTTTTTATTTATGAAACAGATATTCACAATATGAAATAAAAAAACAAATATGTAGGTACTGATTTTAAATATTAAATGATATTGTATGTAAGTTTAATGATTTTAAAAACAACTATAATATAATTATACCATAAATCAAAAGATTCATCCACATTATTTGAAATTTTCTTAAGAAAAGTTGAAGAAACGTAAATGTGTCATTATCTCAAAATGTTACTTTGGCTTTTTGATTATGGGGGCAGTATACCTGTATACCCCACCTCCTTATTATTAGAAATATGAGTTATCTAATATTATGTATTTCATGAATGGGTCCGCCTACTAGCAATACCAGAGAACTAGAGAAAAAATAATGCTTGAAATTTGATCAATCAGTACTTATCTAAAAACACTAAAAAGAATAATATTCAATTAATAACAAAATACCTAAAGTAAAATATAAACTAACAACGAACAAAAAAACAATGTGAAATATGAATTCGTTATTTATTAAATTATGTGATGCAAAATACCGTGAGGATAGAGGCAAGTTGGGGAGAAGGCTGTCAGGCGACCAAATTATCCGAGCCGTAATCCTTAGTCATGAGGTCCAGACGATGAATAAGTCTGTTTAGTTGGTTGGTTACAGCGCTCGAAACTTCAAATAGAGTGTAGGTGTAGACTTGTAGAGTGTAGACTATGATCTACTATCCAATATCAAAACTGGCAGTGATCTACCACTCTCCAAAACTTCAAAAAGCTTTCTGCGCAACGGTAAGAGGAAATTAAGGCACGGGTATCACACATCCTCTATCTCAGTGAATGATAAACATTATACCTATAGCAATATTTTATATTACCAAATTTTAATTGCTTTTTAATAGGTACCTACTCAGTATAATATTTAGATGAAAAATCTACAAAAATATCAAACGCATATGTCATTAGTCACAAGGGGTTTTAATTGGTTTCAGTTCGGGGTTCTAAAACTTTGAAACAAAGGGTTTTAGTTCCAATTTCAAAATATTTAAGGGGTTCTCAGCGTTCTAAGGATTGAATTCCAGTCTGCTATAAACAAGCCACCGTGGTTCCATTCCAATATGCTAAGTATACCTATCACAAAATATTAATTTTACTTTACCACTTAATCAATCCAAATAACCCCCCCCCCCCCATTTTAGACGCAGCGAATATTATCACGCGATATGAAATTTATTCTATTTTCAATATATAACTATTTGACTGTTTCATTTTTATGTCAGTAGTAAGTACTTTAATGTTGACTATATTTAACATAATAATATATAACTATTTGGCCTATTTATATTGATTGCGATAACGAATGTACTTACCTATTTGACAAACCACTTTGCACTGAATAAACTAGTTCATACGGAACGTCGTAAGTTAAAAAATATAACGACAGCTGTACCATGCCTTTACCACCTCGATTAAAATACACCTTCTTTATTCATATTATATAAAAAATATAAGCAGGTAGGTATACCTATTATTAACTATAGATGTTTATAAAAAACCAAAAGTAATGTTCAACCACAAAAAATACCAACAATCCTGGAATATACGATCATCGAAGAAGTAAAACAATATTATTATGATTATCTCTGGCCAGATAAAATAGCCAAAGGAACGAAACGTCGTAGGTATTCGGCCTGGTTGGGGTGCTTTTAATAAATTAAAAGATGTCGTGTATTCCTAAAATGCTACCCTCCTTATAAACAACAATAGTTTAATTTTATGATATATTTTTCACCGTTTAAAAGCATGTCAATTTCGAAATATTATATTGTTGCTATCGCGCAATATGTAAAAAATGTATGAATCAATTAATCAAAATGTGTCTGTGGCGCAATTTATGTTCATAGGTGAAATTTGTAAGAAATGTGTATGAAATTGTGATGATTTATCGAAAATTCAAGATTTTTAAAATCGATTGATTTTTGAATAATTCTAGTATTAAATTACAATATAAACAAGAAGTAAATGTATTCGTTGTCAGTGTATATTTGACATTGGTGTGTGCGCACAGTGTTTGTTGATGTCGAAAGGCAAAACCCGGGTTGCAAAAAATTACTCAAATTCAATGGAATACTTAGTAAAAAACTTATTTCAATTAGAATTTGCTATTAGTATAATAATTCTCAATGGTTGTAAATCCCAAATGGAAAAGCAAATCCGAATTATTAAAATAATGATAGTATTTATAATAAGTATGTTAATTAACTCTTTTTTTTGGTTTTCAAAAAGTATTTAAAATTTCAAACCCTTTATCAGTTTAACACATTTTAAAAAAGGTCACGGATTTTATTGTGAATATTTTGTTTGATGTTTTTCCCTGCCGATTTTTTTTATAATCTTCAAGAATTGGACTTGGATCGGCATCATGGCGATTTATGAGGCAGGGAGTCCGTGCACAACATGTGCACCAATTTAGCGGTACACAACAATGTATCACGTCGATCATGTGCTCATGTGGTCCTGAGTTTATTGGAAAATTGTGGTGGCTGATTGCAAAATTACTAACTTGTGTCATTGAGCAGGCCCGTGATGTCCGTAGTCGACCCATCGGCCGCCATTCCTGCAACAAACAGTCACACATTAATTTTTATTTTCATTGATCCTTATGTTCATGCGCTTATACGTTTATCATGAGTAGATATACATACAGTAAGTATAATAATTGAGGTGATCATGAATCATGGTAAAGTGTTAGTAGGTAGTAGGTACCTAGTTTTTACATCGCCACATAGATACATATTAATGCCAAACATGTAACAGCTTTGCATATAACATTTTTTAAATAAAGATTATAATAATTATTATAACCGGTAGTGTCGACTGTGCTATATTTTAGACAAAATATTTATATTGAATTACATTGTCGAAAACTTAACTAAATACATAGACAAAACACTTGGAGGGGGACTGGATGCATACTTAGAGTTATAGGGATGGGTTTAAGAAGACATCAGTTGATGTGTGCAAAATACACTTCTTGATTTGTTGTTCGACGTCACGTAATATCTACCAGCTCAAAACATATTTAATTTAACATTTCAGACTTCATTCAAATTAGAGGAAGTAAACCAAACCGATATTTACCAATAGTGTTGCATAAATAACCATTTTAATTTATGGCAATCTGAGAAAAAAATCCCCATCGTAATTATGTTTTTTTAATACTGCGGGATCCCTGCTGATTATGGGCCCATTTAAACCTACATAAAATCCAGGCCTGCGTACACAATTACTTCTTTTCATACAAAACTGGTTAAAGGGTATTTTTTATCATTACAACAAAAGAATAACATCGTGCTATGGTAAAACTTAATAAATTTTACGGGTAAACAATAAAATTATATTATTCTAGCGATTCACATGATATTTAATTGTTTTTTTGTTATATAAGTTTATGATTAATCTATTCTGTTATAAACAACATTAAAATAAGGATATTAAACAGTAAACTAATCCAGGTTATTAAAACAATTTAATTAACCTAGTTTTGTTATGCTATATTTTCATAGCTCGATTTTATTGGAGAGTAAAAAATATAACGATTTCGTTTTATTTGATCAAATAAACTAACTTGAATTGATTAGAAGAACATATTATGGACCTCCATTAAATGGGAGTGTGGTGCTGCTACGGATATGTAGTGACAGAATGACGAAACATTCGACCAGTAGGATTTGCAACGAAGTAGACGGCCAAATTACGCAATTAAATAGGTACAATTTATTTCAATCATATATCTAAATGTCTTTTAATTAATCAATATGAATCGAAAAATATAAATATTTATTTAATTACAAAAATAAACTCTTATGATAAAGCACCTACTTTGCTTCATAGAATGAAGCTCCCTCTAAATGCACATTTCTGTAATAAATGTTTTTTGATAACGTGATTTTGTGTTGATGTCGATATTTTGTGGTAGCCATACGAGTAAATAAATAATTCAAATGTAATTTGATGACAAAGAGTAATTTATTTAATAATTCTTGGTTTTAGTGTAGGTACCTACACCTATTTAATATTGTATGTAAAAAATCAATCTTATTGAAAATAATAGCGTTTTAAATTTTATTTTATTTTGTAGAAAAATCTATTTTCAATAACGCCTCCATGTAAGATAGTTGAACTTATTTATATCTGAACAACTTAATTTTGTAATATTTTATTCTCTAATTTTTCATCGTCAATACTCATGCTGTTTGTTGCCAGTTATTAAAAAAATACATAAGTACATACTATCATAGTATCATTTATATTAAATTTTTTTTTCATAATTTGCTTATACATAAGGTGATTGCGATGTCAATAAAGACTCTATAGTCTACCTGGTAAGAATATCTTGAAAAAATAATAGACAGCTACTTATTATTTTTTTAAAACTACAATAGATTATCCTAACACACCTGTAACTTGGTAGGGTCGTTCGCGGAGTAAGGTAAGTATATCGGTTTTAACGAAGCGGAAACGGGGTTCCGATTTTTGATTGATGGAGTCGAATTCCGGAACCAAATCTTATTTAATTTTCCATCAGAATCCAATCTCAAAAACCAATACCGTATGATAAAAATGACTAGGGATACGATATGACGTGTTGCAGTGAATCTGGAATCTGGAAATAATGGTGATAAGGGTTATGTAGCCGGTTCCTGAATATTTGTATTGTATAACACTTATTGTTATTTATTGAGAAATTACTAATTGAATTATATCAATGATAACAAATTGATTATCTATAATTGATTAAATTCATAAACATATCATTATTGTCTAACCTAATTGCTATCAATAATATAATTAACTACAAAGCACATGGAAAGATGACTGATATGAATAGATAACTACATTTAATCTTAAGATAATTGATTTATTTACCTATATATATAATATATAATATTGAGCTCGTATTATTTTGAGCAACAAAAATGTGATCATATTTATGATTTGATCATTGATTAGTGATTAGTTACCGACATCGTCTTCCAAGGATGTTCAATTTAGCGGCACATTTTATTTTAATAGAGGCCATTAATAAGTGATTTGGTATCAATAATTTACCGGGATTTTCCAAAAGAGACAATGAATAGTCACAATTTAACCATTGCGTTTATCGCTTGCGTTCAGCGCACATGTCACCATCAACTCGCATATGCAAACTCGACACAACTTCAACATGGTGATGTTTTTCAAAATCCTAGCAAAATTGTACCATTTATAATTATTGTTGATAGGAAATAAGGTATTAATGTTAAATACCTTACCTTTGGTATTGATTGTGTGAGAACAGATTATTATTTTAATAAATCACCGAACTTGCGGTCGACTATATAATAGCAGCAACTCGCGGTAGGTTCAATTGAATAGAGAGTTGCATGGTTGGCCGAAAACTTTCCAATTGAGGGTAGATGAATCTACGTTCCCTTATCACTCATAATTCATCAAATTTTTATTTTTGTCACACACGCATTATTTTTTTGCTCGATTTCGAAAGTTTTTTCGAACGTCATTAGTATATAGTTTTGTCAGCGGAACCAAATAAATTCCCGCGCGTATAATTCCGTCCGCTGTATTGATTACATAATTACCAATTACCTCAGATTATGTACACTTAGTTTATTTATTATGTTTTGATTGTATTATATTATTGAGAATACGACAAAATAATAATAATAGGTATGTCGTAAAATCAATAATACTAATGGCCCGCTGAGTGCACGTCATTATTAATTATATCGTTTTAATGGCAATTAGAAGTTTTAACAAGACGTAGCATACACGGATTTACCGCCCCATTAAAAATATCTTTAATTTCCAATAAATAAATCATCTAACCAACAAATGAAATATTAATACTAAGAAGGTACTTGATGGAATTTGAATTTAAACTCTAATGGATTTAAGTTGTGTACTATATTCCATTTAAGTCGTTTTTTGCGACCCGGGTTTCGCCTTTCGGCATCACTCACCGTACACTCACCAAAGGTAAACACACACTGGTGTCACACTGTGTGTTTGCCTTTGTAACCACTGTCAGTGTGTGTTTACCTTTGGTGAGTGTACACGGCGTCTGAAGATACCGAAAGGCGAAACCCTGGTCGCGAAAAACGACTTAAATAGAATAGTACAAAACTTAAATCCATTAGAATCTACAAATGAAAACTTAAAAAAAGTAATTGTATGTCCAAAGCAAACATAATAAAAACCGGTTCGATAATAGTAGGTAGGTATTTATAATACAAAATACCCAAAATAATTTACCAAGTATATTAATATGCGCTATTGATATATGCTATATGATATTTGCGATATTGCGCAATAATCTAACATTATTTTTAATATTTGTTGTAAATATAAATAACTACCCATGTATAGACAATCCATTAATTGATTATGCACATCTTTAAGTTTTAGCGAGGGAAGAATTATTTTCTTTTAATAAACATCATTAGGCATAATAATTATTCTCAATCTATATTAAAAATGTGTCAAGCGCGAAATGTATAAGGTACAACTACTGAGAAGATAGAAGCATATTAAACTGACTTGCTTATTTACTCCAACAAATCGTAACGTACGTCTATTCCTTTGCGCATTTAATTCAACTGTGCGGCGTCCAATCCTCCCGGAGGCCAATTGGGTCGGCGTCCAATTGGGCCGGCGTCCGATTGTACCGGCGGCCAATTACCGGAGGCCAGTTCGCGGTGCCAAATCGTCCTAGACCCTTGCCGCGGAGCCTCACGTTAGTTAAACTTATCGTTTTCTATATAGCCCATGTTTTTTTTTTTTTTTTTTAATTATTAATAACCATGTCCTTGCTTTTTCATACAAGGTGGTTGTTAGTAATTTTGAACAATCACAAACACCCAGGTTTTGAGAAAAACACATAAATATTGTCAAATAGAGTCCTGACCGGGAATCGAACCCAGGAACTCTCGAGTGGAAGGCAAGCGCCTTACGAACTGCACCACGAGAGCCGCCTCTATAGCCCATGTTGTGGGTCCAAGCTTTATTCTAGTTTTTTTTTTTTGTAATAAGGTTTGTTTCTGAGGCAGTTGTAAGTTACGGCAAAGATTTAAACGACAGTTAACGAATATACTTGTTTATGAAAAAATAAATAAATTTGTTATATGGGCCAAAGTCATATAGGAAAGATAATTCAATTTGGCATACAACATTTTTTATTACGGCCACGCTAGTGATAATTACATCCTTATGAGCAATAATTTAGCGCCATTTTCCAAAGGGCTAACAAGGGCACCATTGCTTTTCATAAAACAATCCACCGCACACCTTGGTACGATTACCCAGTTATTCATAATAATAACACCTTTGAAATAAAAACTGATCGAGTGAGACGCGAAATTAAGAGCACGGCGTTAATTCACCTTGTGTCGTATTACCGGCATTGAAGATACTTTGGTCACGGTTGATTTTCTCAACCTTGGCGAGGTCACTTGTCTTTGCGTACACCATCTTTTTGCCGGTGTGATGAAACAGATATTCACCTTTGCAATTGGAAAAACAAACAAATTATTATGATATTATACACAGCACGTATGCACAAACACAGAACTAAAAACACTTCACAGCACTCATTTTTAACACTCACTGAGCGAATATAAGCAAACTTTTTATTTTTACTAAACTAATGCGTCTTTTCAGGAATAGATGGAAAGTCATTTTGATTTATTCGATTGACTGATACTGAGGCGATATCTTCAGCGAGTTGATAATGAGATGTCTAGCGATGCGCGAATTCCAGTGTTGTCGCATCACTATCAATGTACCAGATTATATTATTTTTAATCGCATAATTTATTTATAGGTATACATTGAATCGGAATTCGATATATTTTTTTTATGTCAAAAAATACGCGCGAAATATTTGACATAATTATAACAAATGACAGGACTGTGAAATTCGTATAATGACTTGGATAACCCGGTATATTAAATCATCACAAAATATAGATGACATGCCAAATAGATATATTTATATATATATGTGCGTGTATATCGCTACCTGAAAAACAGTGAGACAAAGTGAAAAAAAATCGATTTTGAGATAAGCATTATGCTAATCGATTACCTACTGAAAGCTATACCTACATAATGATTCACTGAGAAAAGGCTACTTAAAAGAAAAAAATGCCATAGTTGCATTAATTAAAATTGTAAGCAATATTAGGATAACTGAGATAATCCACTGTTAATAACGGTATACAAAAAAACCTACCATTGTCAGCCAAAAAATATTTATAGAATTTTATATGTCTACCTAATTAATAGTACTGTTTATTATTTAAGTCTGAAACATAAACTATTAAGAAGTGGAAAGGTGTGTATTACATTATTTCCATGATATCAAGCATATTTATAATTATTGGTATATAATGTATCATAAATATATGCAACTCGACTCGATTAAAGCCGTCGATATTTATTTTCATCAACCTACAATGGTGATACAATAGCGATCTTCACGCTGCAAGGTACATATAAAAAGAGGCACGGGGTTCTTATTATGACAAATTAACCCACATATAATGATATTAAAAAAACATACGTAGGTATTCTATTGTGCCAGTGCATTATGCGGTTATATTTTTAATTCAGTCATTATTTTTTTTCCAAAAAAATGGGGTAATTATTTCACGTACGGTAACATTAGTATTGTAATAATTATCTCTTGATGTTTGATATATTTTTTTAATAAGGACCACTAAGTTGATAAGTGATTTTATTACAAATTCTTTATATTATATTATACAGCGTGCAATTTGTAAAATATTTAAAAAAATCCAAAATTTTGAATGTATTTGATATTTTTCAGTCAAAGTGCCGTCGTAAAAGCAAACACAACATAAGAAAACTTAATTAAAATGTTATAAACAAAAACCTTAATATTGAAGAACCTAAATAATAGTACTTATATGAAAGTAAAACAGAAAAAGACCAAGAGTGATTAAATTATTCATTGCAAATTCAGTTGTAGTAAACTTCGAACTGCCATTGCCCGCATCTTTTGCATATGATATTTTTTTTATACAGTGTATTAAATATAATTTTAAATTCACTTAAACAGTAAATTCCATAAATTATTAAATTTATTGTGAATGGATCTGTCTTGTTTTGTAAATTACTGTATTAGAGATTAGCCATTTCTAAGACGAAACACAGTCGTCTACTATAACTACTACTACGATCATTACTACTACTCGTAGTAATGATCCCTAAACATAAAAAATCTATATGTTGAACTATAAAGCACATTTTGAGGATGATTTTTAAGATCGTTATATTATAAAGTTGATATCGACGTATTAGATAGGCGCATCGTCTAAATAAATAATGAAAGAGTCCTCGTAGAAATCCTTAGCATAGATATCTGGGTATATTCATATTATCTATTTTTTTTTGTAAACAGATAAATACAGATAAATGTGGTTTAAAAATTAACTCTACATTCTATTAAAGGTGTATTATGTAAATTCGCGTAAAAGTATTTGATTTAGTTTTCACACGTCTCCACTCTAATATGTATAGTTTATGTTTATATCTTTGTACGGTGGTGTCAATTAGTAAGGCAATAATAATTATTATTGTCAATTATAATATTTTTATGCGTTTTTTTATAAATAAACACCCTATGTTTTGTGAAACAGTTTGTATCTATCAAGTAAACGATTTGAGATAAGCAGATTATAAATTATTGTTGATTTTCTTCTGAAAATAAAAATATATAATCTGTGTGTCACAGTGGTATTCAACCAGTAATTTATGAAGCATTGTTTCTTAATATCCAATTATATGGGTACTTAATTCATATCAATTACCATGACAATGCAAATAACGTTTATAATTAATATCCAACCACACTATTTAAGCACTCATAGATTATAAATTTTATAAGTAAAGTCAACCATGGATAAATATAATTTTACAAAATTTATTCTTAACCGCTATATTATTAAACATGTTTTATACTGGCAGCAGTTATATTATCATTATGGGAATACTGAAATTAAAATATTACATTAGATTGTACTATCTATCATATTATATAATATGTAAGTTATAATGATCGAATTGAACACAAATCTTACGATATTTTTTTGTATCAGAAGTAAACAATGTGGACCAAATATAACCCGAAATAATCGAATGTTGTAGCGATTCATGCAAACTTCACAGCCTAACCATATTATTTAGTCGACATTTGAATGTAGTCAAAAAATAAACAATCATAGGGTGAACCTTCCATAAGCAATACGTAGCTCGTAATTTGAGATATTTTTTTATAATAATTTACAAATTTTAATCAATAAATACGTAGGATTTAGAAATGTTAAAAAAAAAACTTTTTTTATTCAAAGTCAAAGATAAACTTACAATGAAAAAACGTTATAAATTGTAAATTTATTAATTTTATCTTACTCCACAGCGAGACATGGAGAGGTGTATGTTGGGCATCACGCGAAAGGACCGTAAGATAAACGAATGGGTTAGGAAGCAGACAAGAGTACGCAATGTAATAGACGTTGCCAAACAGCTGAAATGGAGATGGGCGGGACACATTGCTCGCCGAAAGGACGGCCGCTGGACAAATGCCGTCATCCAGTGGTACCCAAGGGGCACGAAACGGCCACAGGGTCGCCCTAAAAGCCGCTGGATTGACGAACTGGTAAAGTTCGGCGGAAATACGTGGCAGCGAACGACACAGGACTGAGAGAGTTGGAGAAAGCTTGGGGAGGCCTTCATCCAGCAGTGGATTAACCCCGGCTGATGATGATGATTACGTTTTTTATGATAATGTTAATTAATAAAATTTTACTTTATTAAGTTTTCTCCAATATATGGGAAAGATTTTTGACTAATTAACAATGTTTTATTTATTTAAAAAAAAAAACATAGATTTTTTATAAAAAAATAAAATGTGTAGGTATTAGGTACTTGAAAATCTTTTTATTACTTGGATCGAATGTGCGGCTGTGGTCAACAAATACCAGTTGTTTTTCAATGTGTAATCAGTAATCACGAATTCGACGACTTTTTTCACTCAATTGCTATGAAATGTTTTCCCGACTCAATAATAAAATAAGAGTTTCTAAGTGCAAAATTTTCTGTATTATTCGTAAAAAATATATATTATATAAAATTTCATATTATGTTATCACCAATCCCGAAATCGAGAATACTAAACTCGAATTGCAGGAGAACGATCCTTTTTACATACAGCTTAAAGCAAATAAGGGTTGAAACATAAGGGGTTATATACCTATCTATAGGTTTATTCTGCTATAATAATATCCATGTCATAAATAATAGGTGTCATAATATATAAACGATTAAGAACAGGATTAAAGCTTTGATTTCTAAATATAGTTTATACATTCCGGAAAACACCAGAGATTCAATCCATATTCATAATGTTATCAATGTATTACATATATTTAAATACGTGTATTTTAATCCAAGGATTTTGATAAGCCGAACAGTGATCAATGATTATATTTTAAATACTATTCATAATATAATATGATATTAGTATTAATAGAAAAGAAAATCTTTGCGCACACTTTTTATAAGCGGTTACATATCATTGGTTTAATTTTTTACATATTCTAAGATAACTCTTAAACGTATAATTAATAATATTCACATTGTTTAGACTGTATTGATTGACATGCAGGAACCTAAAGTATACGTTTTATAACTTGGCACTTTTTTGGCCTTTTTACTACACTGATACGCCTCTTTGTCTGATTGCCTCGCATAAAATCAGATCAAATGATGTTCACCTGTATTAATATAATTATTGTAATAATAAATAAATAAATAGGTAATATAATTATGTAAAAAAATATTTTTAGAATATACTTAAGTACATCATTTTCATCCTAGAGTCGGAGTGCAAAGTTATGAAGCGTATACTCTATCAGTCTATCTAGTAATTATTCCATATAAATTTAATAACCATTAGAACAGGTGTTATCCGCTTCAATGGAGCACTGTGAAACTTAGTCAATGTACCATTGTAGCTGACGAAACCGGTTCTGATGATTATAAAATTATGTGAAAAAGTACCTAGGTACTACATAATATTGTGTTTTAATTTGAATTAATACAACGCCTTTTCATAAATAACAATACAGGTGGCACCTTTAAAAACTCTGTACTGTAGAAAATGGTGTTTTACGAACATTATTTAGTAGGTATGTATTACAACACTTGATTTGAGTGAATTGGTAGCCACAAAAAATTATGTAATATATGGATATGACAAGCGTGATTTTTTAGTTAAGTATCGATTAGTTATCTAAAACTTATAAATAATGATGAATCTATAAATTTGACTGATTATTTATGTATGTAAGTACCTACAAATTGTACAATTGACGCAGTGTGTCTTTTCGCTTTCAGTTATACCTACATTTGCTTTATAAAGTGAATGCTTTGGTTTAGGTACAAAAGCCTCCCATGATTAATGTTAGAAATGATTAATGTGTGTAGTAATTAATAAAACAATACTAACCATTCAAAACGGATTCAAGTTTCGGGAGTGATTTTGACAATAAGTATCAAATTAGATAATTTAAAAAATTGACTGTTTAACTTTATTTAAGATAAATTGTATTCACGATAAAGTGTAGTGTAAAGTTTATTTAAAATTGACCTGCAATGCAAAATCACTTGCAGTTAATTTAATTATTGGTATAGGATTTCGAGTGTGGGTAAATATGGGAAGACTTAAACATATATTAAAAGATAACGTTATTATCAATAGTTACTACTTCTGTATCATAATAATATGCATTAAAGCGTAGATGTAAAATGCATTCAATGTTTGAGGACAGTCGGCGCGTTTTGTTTTATTTGGGTTTTATGGCCTGACCGTTATAAAGTACTTTAGTTCAAAATCTTGGTCTATGACAATGGAATTTTTATTTCCATCTTATTAATCTATTCTGTGGATAAAATTTTTCCCAAAAAATGACGACACTTGCTTGTTTTTCAATATGCTTGCACATGTTTCTCTATCCGAGGCAGAATACAAAAAATCACTGTCATTTGTATAACAAATATTTCAAATATATTTATAGAAACGTATGTAAATCATTTTTATACTACTTATGTTTTTTTATTTACGGAATGATGTATTTATCTTCGTCTGGATTTAGGCATAACAATATAAGGAAATTATCTATTTAATAAACAATTGATGTATATATTATTATTAAAGTAAATGTACTCAATAAATAATAATAACAGTTTCTGTCTATCATATAAAACGTAACGGGATTAGAAATAAAAAGTATCAGTTTTTAATGAACTTAGGTACACTTAACTTAAATAGTAGTTTGAAGTTGATTATTAATCATTCAATGAATGTTTTACCCAAAAACCGATAATATTTGAACAATATATTCTGTTCTATATTCACTCGTCTAAGCCACGTCATTATAATGCACTATGTTTTTCGCGACGAAAATTTTAGTCGATGTGTTTCTTATATGAGCATTCTTGATAATAATATGTATCGTCACATCACATAGCCAATTTAAAATTTATTGTCCGCGTCGAAGATTGTTGCTTCGAGCTGACCAAAACCGACTAAGGTTACACTTTGAGGATGATTGAATTGATGACAATTACTGACATAGGCGTCGCGAACTTTACTTGAATGTGTTATTCAATTTTCACAATGGCATAACAAAAGCATTTATTTTCTTCATATTAAAAGCACTGAGAATTTTTTAATTCCTTTGATTGCAAATGCTATCAATAAAATAAGTTGGTCTATACCCCTTAACAGTACCGTTTTAAATGAATTCTACAATACAATCGAGGTAATTACAATTGCACGGTGAGTATATTTGTTTGATGATTGAGATAGCATTTAAGTGGGTAGTTGGTAGAATTCCAAATTCTTCTCCACTACCATCATAAATAATAAAGGATATATGAACCCAGTTAGCCATTCACCCAAATAATTGGGTCCTTTGCACTGGCAACTGACAACATACTGAAAAGATTGAATGCATTTTTAAGACAAGCTGTATAATAATTAATTCAGAAGATTTCATTATCGGTTTCGAGAAAAACGTAGCCAGTCGCCATTTTGCTAATGTAGATTCGTACATCAATTATTATCTCACATGACCATATTTTTCAACAAACATCAATTTCAATAAATCCAATTTGACTCTATAAAAACTTCAGTTTACAGTCGCATTTATTTTATTTTAATAAAAAAATCGCCCTTAAAACGCTTTTATATATATATATATATTTATTTTTGATTTAAAAAATAATAAACTGTTCGTTTTTAGATACCTATACTTATATTGATAATTATTATACATAATTACCTGATTATCAATAGATTGTCTTAAATTGCAAATTTAGTATTTTTTCGTCAAGTGCCTTTGTTAAGCTGAGCATTGAGCAGTGCTTTCGGACGTCTGAATAGTATCTTCAAGAGTGACCTACCATTATGTCTTAAGCGTAGGGTGTTCAACCAATGTATGCTACCCATGCTCACGTATGGCTGCGAGACGTGGACCCTCAACACGAGAGATGTCCAAAGGCTAAGAGTCACACAGCGAAGAATGGAGAGGTGCATGTTGGGCATCACGCGAAAGGACCGTAAGAGAAACGAATGGGTTAGGAAGCAGACAAGAGTACGCGATGTAATAGACGTTGCCAAACAGCTGAAATGGAGATGGGCGGGGCACATTGCTCGCCGAAAGGACGGCCGCTGGACAAATGCCGTCATCCAATGGTACCCAATGGGTACGAAACGGCCACAGGGTCACCCTAAAAGCCGCTGGATTGACGAACTGGTAAAGTTCGGCGGAAATACGTGAAAAGTAAAATACAAAATACGAGAAAATTATTTTTATATTAAACATTTAAAAATATCCCTTCGTGTATGTATGGTAAGGAAATGCCTTCCATGCCAAAAAGTTGATGCATAAATTCTCCTCACGTAGCTAACTACTTGCCGGGAATATAATTCAATTCACGACAAGCGAACGTTTATTAAAGCATTAAAATGATTACGTTTCATACTTTTAAAACTATTACAATACGCTTTTATGAATTGAAATGTGGTGACTAACCTTCAATTTATATTACATATCACTCAAATTTAAAGTTATACAAATCAGTAATCAAACAGTGCCTTTCAGTAAATTTAATCAAACAGAATCGTAGTTTGTACTACTATTTTTATGGTGGTCAAAATTTGAAAAAAAAGTATTAGAAATCATCCGTAAGAACTTGGGTTAATAGCTTTACAATTTTTGAGACTTTCACGGTTGTTTTTTATCGTAATAGATTCTTGTGTTACTACCGTGTGTACTTCTTCCTTTTTTTCCTCGACATATCTCTTCATAAAGGTCTCAGCTACGAGCAGGGAACTCAGAAGTTATTATCTTTTCTGTGGCAACGAGCTTGAAGCGTCGAGGAAAGAAGGAAGAAGTACACGCGGTGGAAAACAAAGAATATTATTATGGTTAATGAGTATCTAATCACGGATTCGCCCCGCAAGCGAAAGATGTATATTAGAATACCACTAAAAACAGTATCAATTTCGTGGGAATGAATGGACCTTAATTGATTATTACATAATTATTAGAAAATTATCATAAAAAATATGTAGGTAACATAATAGCAAATAGAGATCACTAAATGTTGCAATTTCACCAAAATTATGAGTAAATTGCAAACTCAAATGAAAAGTTTACCGAATATGTTTTAGTATAATATAATGCAAGATAAAAATTAAATGTACATTAACTTGTAAAAGTGCTATAACAACGGTTGTCTCATATACCAAAATATGGCTTTATTTTTAAATCTATATAGGTGATGTTTACAGTAATATTATTTTATGGTATTGATATAATATTATGTTATTTGGTTATAAAATATTGATTTATAGGATTTTAGGTACCATACACATGACATACTTATACATTTTCACTACAACGTGTACAGATTATTATGGCTTAGCCCCGTAAAATATCTAAAATTCTGTATTGTCTACCTGTATGCGGCATATGGGCTTTTAACGTATCGTAATTCGGTTAGATCTAAATTTACTTGCAAGTATCGATGCCTTTTCTCTCGACAAATAAATTCAAAAACTGGTGAGTCGCTTTTGTATGAGTGCGTCCGCTCAGCGAAAACTCAATTGGGCGGTTTAAATATCTTACAAATTATATTTCAATGAATTACCCAAGGGCGGTTCATAAACCTAACCGTACTAATATGAAAGTGAATTTTCTTTTATAATTGATACTTCATGTGTCCGGTACCTTAAACGAAAACATTTATTCAATTCAAGACGTGTAAACTGGTCGGAAACATAATATGTTCAAAGTATAAAGCATTCAAAACTAACGGAATCTTTAGCTCAATTGCCAATGCGGTAATTTATACGTGTTTATAAATGTGACATTTATTAAATTTAAGATGAGACGCTAATTTCAATACAATGTATTACCTACTTTTCGAAGTGGTTTTCCACAAGTTACCTAGAACTGATTAATACTGTCACACATCAAGCCGATCAGAATACCTCGATACCATAGCATCCTACTTCTAACTTGTTGTAGTTTTGGTCTCTCTTTCGTAGGGACTCCCATATTTTATCAATTGGCTTAAGTCTTCGATTCCTGGAATATTACTCTAAAACTGTATTTAACTAAATAAATTTAATCTTTTTATAATGTTGAAAATACTATCAATCAATCAAAACCATTGTGGAGTATTGGCAGTTTTTTCATCTCTAAATCCGTTAGTCTTCAGTCAAATTCATAAAATATTTATTCCAATGTACCTACCTACTGATTATGGAAGGGTTTATGTGGGAGGGTTTGTTTTCATATTAGTTAAAACCACGTAACCTCCGTCAGTATGAAATATGGTAGGCTCCTATCGCAGAACCTAAAAGCTTCGCGCATAATATTGTTTCACTTTGTCCAAAATAATTAGTAATTAGATAGGTACCTAATTAAAAAAATAATCTATGGCGTTTAATCGCATATTATTAATTATAGATTATTTTCTAAAATAAAAGGAAATTTTATCTAATGATTTTTGATGTGAATAAATGTTTTGAAAAATACGTAATGTCGTCAGTGAGTTTTTGAAGTTTCATCGAATTAGTGTGTCGTTGTCATTAGTGTCTACCTATTCATTAGTAGTAATATCGTATTATCTTCTTATTTCTCGTAAGTAGGTATACCTGACAAGTGTGCTGTTTTTCTCAGATCTCTACTCCTACCACTTTCTAAAAGTCACCCTTCACCACTGTTACCTACATACTTATTTGAATCCAGAGTATGGGACACGGGTTTAATTTGATCGAATGACTAAGTAAAAGTCATATTTCGAAAAATAGTGTTGAGAAATTACATCAGGTAGACTATAGAGGGTAAGATACAACCAGATTGCATAATTTGTGAACCTATGACAAAATTATAAAATATTTACGGTTAAATTTACAATGCTTCAATTATTAACTATTACTATTTATTATAGGTACAATGTCACTTATCTTATCACTCTTATCACTACCAGCTATCACATTTTACACCACCGACGAAGTTTTATCACTCATTGATTGGTTAATTATTTGGATCACAATATGTGAAGACCAACGATAGTGACTTGAATCTTAATGTGCAAAGTTCTTTAAACGGCAACATCAAATAATAATAGTGTACTTTATTATTTTATTTGGCAATAAAGAAAGATTAAGTCTATTGTCCGGGAACCGTTTTTCATTTGCACCATACAGATTAGAAATTGCACAAAGGCTAATAAAGTAGGTAATAAATAATACTACCATTTACATGGGGGATAAAGAATCATCTTGTTTCTTAGGCTGTCGGGATTATTTTTATAAAACAAGTAATGATTAATGATATCTGCTCAAAAGAGCTTTGGAAAAAGATAATTATATTATGTGATATTGTCTGCATAATATTTTCTTATTAGATAAAACCATACTCATCAGAATGATACCATAATAGTAAGAAACTCTATGAGCGGAATGCAGAAACATTAATTTGTCATAACTAAAATTTCCTTAGCAGAAAACACTATGCAGAAACATTGTCCTTAGTTAAGATCATTTCTATGGAAAATAATACCATATTTAAAAATTCTCTTTCCTATAGTTTAGGTAAATTATTTTATAATTGTTAAACGATGACAAAAATATGACAACTGCATTTTATAAATGCAATAACTATAAATACATATTAATATTTAATTATAATACTTTTATGTTTCCGTTATAAGTCATTATACGTGATTCCACAGGCACCGCAAGATATTTTTTTAACATGGTAACACTAGCGTCAAGTGTCATTCTTCACCTGGCATTTTGTATTTCTGCGGGCTGGGGTATAAAAGTAAAATAATATTCTGCAAGTACATGCCAAACGAATTAACACTATCAATATCCATATTGAGATACATTGTTAAATGAATTTGAGTGTATGGACTGTTTTATAGACATGCGAATTTATTTTGACAGCAGCTGTCAGTGGTAAATGGTAATACAGAAGGGGGCGTGTTCATAACAAAAGTAGTCTATGGTTAAGGATTCCTTAACTCTATACTCAGGATTGTCTATAGTTAAGTCATGCTTTTCGGCGACTTATCCTTAGGAACGAAATCTTAGATTGTGCATGCTGCTCTATGACTCTAAAGTTACTTACATAGCTATTATGTACTGTTATTTGCGATTTTATTTGATCGTACACAATAATAATAGTTGTTAAATCAATAATGTATTAAATTAACCAAGCTTCATAGAAAAATAGCTTTTATATCTTCAACACATAAGGTGTTAACTGTCAATTATTCTTGGTAGAAAGACATTGTATTAAATAAACCAAAACAGCGGTTTCGTGAATTAGCTGTAATATGTATATTTTGTATCAGTTGACAATGTCCCGTTGAAACGGACGAAATCGGCCCTGATAACTATTAAACTATGTGGAATACGTAAAGGGTGTTTTTTTTAGAGGTATAGAAGTTTGAAATGGAATAAAACAAAGATGACTTTTTATATTGACATGAAATTTACTTTATTCGAAAGATGCTCTTCTGGCATTATAATTTAAATATGACTTCTGGCATATGGCTCGGACGTAGTCTAATCTGGAGGTCCAATTTTCGATGACTTTTTCCAACATTTGTGGCCGTATATCGGCAATAACGCGGCGAATGTTGTCCTCCAAGTGGTCAATCGTTTCGGGTTTATCGGCGTAGACTAGCGACTTTACATATCCCCACAGAAAATAGTTAAGCGGCGTTAAATCGCACGATCTTGGAGGCCAATTCACATTCACATGAATTCACAGGCCGAAACATGAAACTATGCGGTTACCAAACGTTTCCTTCAATAAATCAATTGTGGCACGAGCTGTGTGACATGTTGCGCCGTCTTGTTGAAACCACAGCTCCTGCACATCATGGTTGTTCAATTGATGAACGAAAAAGTCAGTAATCATGGCTCTATAGCGGTCACCATTGACTGTAACGTTCTGACCAGCATCGTTTTTAAAGAAGTACGGACCAATTATCCCACCAGCCCATAAAGCACACCAAACAGTCAAATTTTCTGGATGTAACGGTGTCTCAACATACACTTGAGGATTATCATCACTCCAAATACGGCAGTTTTGTTTATTGACGTATCCATTCAACCAAAAGTGAGCTTCATCGCTAAACAAAATTCGCTTATGAAAATCGGGATCAACGGCAATCTTGTTTTAAAATAAATTTTCACAATTTGGAAGCGTTGTTCAGGCGTCAGTCTATTCATGTTGAAATGCCAAACCAAACTAAACATAAATCACTTAACAGCTGACAAAATGGCCGCCAATTAAAAAAGTGCTGCCAGCTTAAAGTTCTATACCTCTAAAAAAAACACCGTTATATACCTACCTAGTAAATTTTTTTGTTATATTTATATTCATCATTAAATTGTCGGTATAAATTGCTGTGATGATGTATCATTTGTATGTTGTAAGTTGAACGCAATCGGTCGATATTTATTAAATTATCTGGAATATATATTATAATATAAAAAAACATTGTTACATCTAATATATAAAAAATAATATTTGTTTGTGGGTTTGTTTGTTTGTTTGTTCGTTTTGAATGCACTGCCATACCGTTCATCCGATTGCGATAAAACTTTGTCAACTTATTGCTTGCACTTTCACGAAGAGTATAGGCTATACTAATATATAAAAATGAATGTCTGTCTGTCTGTATGTCTGTCTGTCTGTGTGTCTGTCCCGTATGCGTTTCTATACCATTCATCCGATTGCGATGAAATTTTGGTAAGTGGTTGTATGCATACCCATGAAGGTTTCTGAATTAGAAAAATCATCATCTTCTTCTTCTTCTTCATTCTATTTTCTTTTATTCGTATGGTTCCTATACCATTCATCCGATTGCGATGAAATTTTGGTAAGTGGTTGTATGCACACCCATGAAGGTTTATAAATTAGAAAAATCATTATTTTCTTCTTCTTCTTCATTCTATCTTCTTTTATTCGTATTGTTCCTATACCATTCATTCGATTGCGATGAAACTTTCATCGGTTGTTGTGGTAACACCCGTAAAGGTTTCTGAATTAGTACAACCATCTTCTTCTTTTTCTTCATTCTATCTTCTTTTATTCGTATGGTCCCTATAATATTCATCCGATTGCGATGAAACTTTCGTCAGTGGTTGTGCCAACACCCGCAAAGGTTTATGAATTTGTACAAACATTTTCTTCGTCTTCTTCATTATATCTTCTTTTATTCGTATGGTTCCTATACCATTCATCCGATTGCGATGAAACCTTCGTCAGTTGTTGTGATAACACCCGCAAAGGTTTCTGAATTAGTACGACTATCTTCTTCTTCTATTCTATATTCTTCTATTTGTATGAGTTCCTATTCCATTCATCCGATTGCGATGAAACCTTTATCAGTTTTTGTGGTAACACCCGTAAAGGTTTCTGAATTAGTACAACCATCTTCTTCTCATATTCTATCTTCTTCTATTCGTATGCGTTCCTATACCATTCATCTGATTGCAATGAAATTTTGATCAAGCTTTTAAGCTTTAAAAAGCTTTTAAGCTTAATGTTAATGAATTGATAAAACTATTTTCTTCATCTTTTTCTTCAATTCTATCTTCTTCTATTCGTGTGCGTTCTTATACTATTCATCCGATTGCGATGACATTTTGACCAGTTGTTGTGCGCACGCCCGCAAAGGTTTTTGAATTAGTACAACCATCTTCTTCTTCTTCTATTCGTATGCGTTCCTATACCATTCATCCGATTGCAATGAAATTTTGATCAAGTATTGTGCTCACGCCCGCCAAGGTTTCTGAATTGAGGCAACCATTTCTTCTTCTTTTTCATCTATTCTATCTTCTTCTATTCGTATGCGTTCTTATACCATTCATCTGATTGCGATGAAATTTTTGTAAGTTGTTGTGCGCACACCTGCAAAGGTTTCTAAATTAGTATTATATAAAATACAAAGTTCGTTTAATCCAATTTTGGTTTGTTAGTGCATATTAATAACATTAATAACGTTTGCGTATTTTGGATTCGATTTTAATTTAGTGTTCTTTTGTTTGACCTTTACTCCTATTAGAATTATTTTCATATTGATATATTGTATTACACAGATATTTTAATATTAAAAAAATAATTACCTCTTATTATTTTTTAAATATCTAAGATAAATATAACCACGAAGCGACCCTGTGCGAAGCCGGGTACTTCAGCTAGTAATTAATAATTTCTTTCGACCAATAATTATTGACGGTTGGCACTATTACATCGATGAAAGTTTTTTATACTTATTTTTTCTTTTCTTTTGACCATTTCCGATACTAATAGGATCATAATATAAGCCTCCGCAGGGTGGAGGTTTGTATTGAGAGATGTTCCTTTGTTTTTTTCTTACGAGAAACGGATGTTAGCCACTTGCTCAATATATCAAGTCCATATTCTGACTCCAAGCACAAATTGAAAAAAAAATGTGTATTCATCATACCCAGGATTCGAACCTGAGACCCACGACATTATAAACCGACGCGCAAGTCGCTCGGCCATCATGGATGATTATACTTACACGACAATATCATTCATAAACTTTAGTAGGTACCAGCAATCTGTAATCTGACATGTTCATCTGGTAAGGAGTAGACATTAAATAGCTGTTTGACAGACTCATTTAGTACATAGGTAAATCAATAATAAATTAAAATATTAAATTGATTGTTGTCGAGTACCAGGTGTCAGCGTACCTGTCATTTGGTTCATTTTGCGGAGACCAGAATATATAAACAATCATTGTAATATTGTTAATGCTTTTGGCATTGATTGAAACCTCTCAGTCGAATCATGACGCCGTTATCCTTCGAGCTAAATAATACCTGGAATTATTATAAAAGCAGACAACGCAGATTGTACTTATGGAAATACCCACCGCAGACATGAAATATTGTTTCAAGCTATATAAAGTAAAACAATATTAATTAGAAAATTATTCTATAATGCATGCATATTGCGTATTACAAAGTAAAGTTATTGATACTAAACTGGGTGTCGTACTGATATTTAGGATCGATACTTGCAATTGTAAGTACCTATCATAAATGTATTGAAATATATTTTCGAGAGATTTTTAGGACCTATCTAAATTCAAAGGGAAACGGAAATATATCCATAGTATTAGTCCATATCCATATCTCAAGAATGTTTCATAATATTATATTGTTTTGAACATTTTGTTAATGTTATATAAGAAGTAAGAAACTATGCTTTTCTATGTATTTTCGAGTATGTATATTTATGAGACTGTTTCAAACTATGTATTTTCAATATAAAGAATGCTAAATTCTTAAGTACTGTGAAAATTTAGTATAGGATAAAAAAAATGATAAAAGGCTTCAAAAATAAAAAAAATGGAATCCTCACACCGTATATGAATTATATTTTGTAATAATATTTGTTACTCAGGCACTCATTGTAGCCGAGTTGAAGGTACTTATTTTCTAGAATAATACTCGAATCCGTAAAAGGCAGTCACCCGGCAAACGAAAGTTATGTTAATCTCACTTGAACCCAATTTTTTTTTTAAATTAATCTTTTTAATAAGAATGTTTTTGAAGCTGTTTCAATTCCAATATATTCAAGAAATTTTAATTACCATACATTTTTAACTTCCTTTATAGGACACTTTTTTTAAATTACATCTTTCAAACTTTATTAAATATCTTCTTTTTAAAAATAATAAACATAATGCATTTGCAAATTTTCTAAAAAACGTATACTTTTCTGAAAAAAATATAAAATATCGTGGTATGTATATATATCACTGACTGTTTTGTGCCCATGCCAGGACAATGCATATTCAGTGGTATATATATCTTCCATATGCTTTTTTTAAAAGTTGTTATGTTATTATGTATATATAAAAATAATAATCATTGTATTTGCGATACTTATATATTATTTAATTTGTTTTTACATACATGTTTTATTAGATTACCTAGCCAATGTAATAAAATTTAAGGTTTGTTAGACTGGCGACAAGCCGGTCGCTGGTAGTAGATTGTTCGTTGGCGGTCGTTGGCAGTTCATGTCGTCGGATAGCCGATTATTAATCCTGCTTTCATCTCCAAAGACATCATCAGCATCTGAGTCACCACCAATATCAGAATGTTCAGCTTGGTTTCCCCCACCACTTCCAGTAGTTTCAGCCACCCCTCCTCATCTATCTCTTCTAAATCCTTCACGAAGTAAGACGTTTTTGGGGTAAAATAATAAATACAAACCACGTAAGGAACTATTGCAGCATATAAAAAGTTATTCGTTCTAACAAAATGAAATAATCAATTCTAAAATAGCTAATAACTCGCCGCCGCAAATGTTTTGGTAAAAAACTAAATATACGTTCTATTATTTTTATGTAAATAATAAAATAATATTACATATTTAATACGAGTATATACCTACTTAATTTCCATTGTTGAAACAACCGCAATACATATTAGCAACCGATTCAAATTGACACATGTACGCAAACTTCCAAAGTCAGTGTGCTTTATCGATAGGTGGCGTATAAACCTACCACCGGCGTATTTGGTGGTTATTTCTAAACAAGGGCCAACTTCACACTGAATGGTAGACTGATCTACCAGTGTCCGTTATCGCAAATGCTCTTGTGATATAAGGCCCATTATTAAAACAATATTACAGGAAATATAGACCTTAACGTTGGTGGTATATTAATGTACCACTTTGTATGAGGTGTCCTATAAAGGGTTAATGCACTTAAGTATAATATGCAAAGTGGTAATACACAAATAATAGTAAATGGCTGATCTATCTATGGCGGTTTTATTGGCATCTATCGAGTTATCATAATACACATGAGTCAGTATAGGATTGACTTAGCTAGCCTTATAAAACATGGAGATTTAATTAGAAACGTATTTAAATAGCTAACAAAAAATCCAGATAATGGCTTATGTAGGTGTCTACCTATTTAAACTGGTTTGATACGAAATATTATTAAAAATATATTTTAATAACATAATTTTCCATTCTCTTATTGATATCTTTTTATATATTTATTAAAGTACGTATAAAATTAAATAAAACTAAAATAAAATCTGTCAAAAGTACGGAGGAAAAATGATCGCCCTCGCCTCGTCACTATGTCCCGATATTTGATAATATGAGAGTTAAATTATTGTTGTTATGATGTTTCATTTTTCGCACCTTTAAAAGCCATTTATTAGTTAAAATAAATTTGATGTAGGTACCTACTACCTATGTAAATAAATAATTATCATTATTAAGATTATTAATTATTATATAACAAATCAGAGAGGCCCGATCTCATAAAAATATTCCGCCGTGTGTGTGTAATAGCTTGATTGATAGAAAATTCAAACCCACAATGAAATTTTGGTATCTTATCTGAGTTTTATCTTATCATCACAATAAAATTATTTTATTCTGAAGAATGAACATTTAACGTACATAAATGTTTAAAAGCAAATAATATAAGAAAATTCGTAACGCCTTGGTTATTTTATACGGAAAACCGTTATAAAATTGTAAATTTATGTTATAGTATATTACTTAAATAATATTATGCATATTATATGCACACAAAGTATATATAATAGGTACCTATATGTGTGTTAAAATTAAAAAAAAAACAATACTAATTAATTTATTATCACGTTTCTTCCATTACAACAATACGTCTGAGATCTGAAAATACGTGTGAGATTTTGTCGTATATCGCCATCTATAACAATACTAAAACTAAAGTTATTGGTCTGTACAGGTCCGTGTAAACTGTAAATCATTCTTGGAGACGCATGGTTTTGTCAAGAGGGGGAACAATCTCCTCTTCTTCTTGAATTCATTAAAAATTCAACTATATTTCCTATGCCTAGTTACCAAGATACACTAATAATTATTGTACGTGAACGTATGAACATTGTATGAAAACGGTTCCAAAGTGGCATGACAATTGTTCACGAACATTTAAAATTATCGTATACAAAATATATCTATGTTTTTTTTTGTATTCTGCCGCGGATAGAAGAAAATGTCCATACACGGTGTATTATAGAGAAGTGTACTGATATAATGATGGTTTTTAAACACAGTTATTTTTGTGAATCTACAAAAATAACTTTGCTTGACAACTATTATAAAAGAGTTCGACCACGTAAACGCCAGTTCAATTAATAATTGTATTGTTACTGTTTACAATAATAATTATTTTAGATATTAATTATGTTCTTTTTATTTTTTAGTTCAAATCGACTTTGATACTTAGCCACCCTGATTCACTATTTAACTTAGCCTCCTTTGTTATCTATTTGACGATAATAAGTGAAACGACAATAATTAGCATGAGTCTTGCTTACATGCGACATGTCGTTATCATAAAAAGAATTCGACCTTACATACGTCATGTGCTGTCTGTTTGTCGCACGTAGCTAGGTACCCACTCTACTAAATGTAAATAGAAAATACTAAAACCATGATAATTAAATAAACCTCCAGGCTCGTTCATAAATTTATTTTAATACTCCCTTGGTATTGAAAATTTACGTAACGCTCGTGCAAGGTGAGTACACTATTATATTATAATTTGATATGTTTTATTTGTTGCGTTACTATAATATCATTGAAAAGATCCTACCAGGGACGAATATCAGTAGGTACAATAATTTGAGTTACCCCATCTCTGCCTACCATGTATATGCGATTTGTACATGACCGCCTTTCAAGACGCTATAAACCGTGTCAGAATGAAAAGATTTTAGTGCCACACTTCTTTGTCCCGAAACGAAGATGCACGTAACTGATGTAGCAATAATGCACCTTAGTGCTTAGAGAAAGAGTTTTATAAAATAAAAAAGAATCTTGACTTGCTCTGCCGTCATTTATCTTTAATGACATGAAGTGTCCTATGTACCCGTGTATTGAAACTCTGCCGAAACAGAGGAATCAGGAGTGGAAAGAGATCTAAGGAGGGGTCGGAATTATTCCGTCCTCCATATGACGCAGCAAATTTTTCAAATATCTCAAAGTTGGCCTTGGTTGATATCAAGTCGGCGTGGCCAACCAGGCTCGTATGTGGACGGACCCTGGCAAACATCACCGATCGGTCGGATCGTAGGCTATTATATTTCTACTTTGTAACTAATATAAAAAAAATAATTTACAATTTGCAAAGTTTTTCTGTTACATTTGTCTGACACTTTTCGCCTATTTCCCGTATACGCAGAGACTTGAAATAAGGTACACAAATGCTAATGCGATGACAATAATATTTAAATTTAGGAGCGGTTCGGTATCCCTAACTGGCGCTCTCTATACCTATACAATATTCATATTCCTCGTGGATGCCTTTGAAACATATATATTAATAAGCATCGATGTCGTCGATCTAGGTTGTCGAGATAATGGAACATATGGAACATAAACATTGGATTAGTGTGTATCGTCGCTATGCGCGAAAAGGGAGGGGTGAGCATGGCCACTGGCAGGGGTCGAGGGTGGAGTCCCACTACTATAATTATTGTATTCTACTTAGTTATAATCAAGCCTTTTATTACAGCGAAAATTACCATTATTTCTATCTAAAAGTACATTTTATTACTCACCAAACTAAATGCACGCTTTAAATGACACATACGTACAACCTTCGCTTCGGAAACCTGAACATTAACTCTTGTAAAATAAACAAGCGCTAGACATATTTTGAAAGGAAAATTTTCCACCCTTTCTATGCGTCGATCTGGGACGCCGACAATTTGAGAAGAATGCTATGGCCTATAGTCTGTACCAGGCATGCCCAACCCGCGGCCCAAATGAAGACTTTTTGCGGCCCAAGGCCCAATTAAGTTTTCAGCTTTCTATATTTTGCATTTCGGTATTCATACAATAAAAAAATCTTTCTCGTAAATTTACCACATTAAAAACGTGGAGGTGTAATCAGTGCCTCTAAATTTTACGAATGGAGCTAATAGAACTGCAATCAAGCACACAGTTAAAATGCATGCTCGAAGGGAATAAGGGGTTTTATCTCGAAGATAAATTTCCAAAATTAAAACGACCGGCAGTGTGCATTACTGGAGCATTTGGTACTACATATCGCTGCGAATCGTTCTTTTCAAAATGAAGTGTGGTAAAAACGAAGTGTAGCAGCAGGTTGCTCGATGAAAACACGACCAATTAAAACCCAATGTTTACGGGCCGCACAAAATTGTGTTTTTGCTAATTGCTTTTCAAATGCAAATTAACACGTTAATTACAAAATTAATTAAAAGGGCCCGTAAGCATTGGGTTAACTGCGATGCGCATCGGCTAAATTATCAGTCGATATGAAAATGACATCAAACAATATATAAAAACCAGTGTCACATTAATTATAATGTAGTAAAATATTTTGTATAAGTTCTATGTTTTCTTTTTATTTGTGTGGCCCATAAAGCTGAGTCATATTTTTTTGGCCCACCAAACGATTTGGCTTGGGCACCCCTGCTATACGAAGAATCCGTCGCAATTCCAGCGTGATTCAATAGTGGTAAACTACGCAGAAGAGAGTGACTTCAAGCAATCCAATAGTGAATAAGTGAACCGAACAAAGAAGAGGCTATTCTGGATAGGGTCTGGTCGAGAGATTTTTGGAGGTAGTCACAACTAGGGTTGCCAACTTTTTTCCAGAAATTTTCATGACATTTTTCCGAAATTTTGGTGAAAATTAAAGTTCCAGAGCTTTTTTATTTAGGACTTCCGGTCAAATAAATCGGATTACATCCATATTGAATTTAGAGACATTTTTTAGTTCCACCGGCCAAAATATGTTTTACGTGATATTTAATGATTTACGCGTCTACGATGAGAGTTTTTTTTCGTGGAAATTAAAGAATTTCCATTTATTCGTTGGTTTTCCTAAAAATCCCAGATAGTGTTGTGTGTTCCAGGTAAGTTCCAACTGTAATCTTAGACAAGGGCTTCAATTCCGGGACTATCCTGGCAAACCGGGACAGTTGGTTACACTAGTACAGACCCGTCTCGAGTTGTGATCATGATAATGATAAGTATCACATATATTATGATTTATCTATATGTTCTTCAAATAGTTAAAATACGTAAGACTATTTTATATGCTGCTACGCCATTATTAGTCACTGTTATTAATGTACATCATATGATAATTATTGACAATCGACCTTGCAACATGTCAGCGAAAAATCATTAATAATAATTTAATGAGTTTTAAAAATGTAACATTCTTTTATTGAACATACATACATATGAAAACACTTCTGAGAAATGTAATATATAAATATAAAAGCCGAATGCCAATTAGTAACACACTTTACAAAAAGGCTTCAGAGAGTATTGTAAAAGCAAATAGTTAAAATTGGTCGCAATTAGATAAGATACCTATAGCATAGTAGTTAGTGCTCATGGACGCGATTTCCACGGGGTGCAGGTCCGTATCCTGCTGGGTATCGTATTTCTTTCGAAAAGATTTCATCATCAGTCATAAGTCATAATACTCATAATATATTTCTCAGAAGTGTTTTCAAACTATGTAGGTCTGTTCGATAATAATAATATTATGTCAAATGTTTAAACAGTCTATTACCATCTTTACGTTCAAAATAACCTTGCTAATGTACAAAAAATGTTCACTCTTACTTGTATTTTTTTTATTACATATATTTTTCAAAACAATTTATCAAGCTAGCACTCGAAATGGAGAATTTTACGAACCGGAGCGCTCGATAATTTTACGAAAATATTTATATACATATACATAAGTACATAGTTTTCTAATTGTATGTGTATTTAAAAAAATAAGTGTGTTAGATTCTTTGTTATATGGTTTATCCGCCTCAGACGGTCAAATTATTTTGTCCACAATACGGAGCGATAATTTTGGGAATTTTATGAAATGGAACGGCGCTCCGGTTCATTTCGAGCGCTGGAAAGCTATTTGTTATATACTTAGTATAATCATTTAGTAAATATTAATATATTTAATAAATTATGATAAGTACGTGACAAGTTATTCGTATACCTACCTTATTAATTACTGAGTCACAAAATTTAACACGTACTTTGGTCAAAATAATTTAGACCTTTTATTATTCTGGAAATAATATCACAGGTGCAAAAAAACACACGTTTAAATTGGATAATCTTTTTATTGCATTGATACATAATATGTCATCATTTTGATATCGTGCCAAATTTGATTGTGCAAAGTATATATCTTACATGTTTTATGATTAATGCTCAGTGGAAATCGATGGTGAAAAGTGTCAATATAAAATTAAAATAATTTGTGCAAGAGATGACTTATTTATGATATGATACTTATTTATGAAAATGTATAAATTGTGTTTATTTATTCATAGGCGACCATGATGAACGCTTGATAAAGAGACCGGCTATGAAGTCATGCATCGGAGATTCGAATTTAACGTCTGGAAAATACTCTCATGTTGTTTTTCAATGTGGTTTTGAAGCTAGACTGTTTTCATATAGGTTGAAAATGGCTATCATCCATTTTTCGTAAAAAAAAAAAAGATAAGAAACCTCTTCGAGAGGCGAAAGATCCACATATTATAGATTAAATTAAAAAAAAATACCAATTGGTATCCTCATCAATAAAATATTTTACGATACTTACATGCTTCTCTCAGTGACCTGTATCAATTCTACATTATATACTTGATAAAGCTTACCGTGTAAGCGAAATACATGTCAAATACATTATTATAGTCGCAACCGTAGAAAAGCAGTAAGAAAGCAATATCATTTTAAATAAGGGAATGGTAGTTATTAGTGATATAGAACCAGGGCCGAATCTAGAGGCTGGCGAATAGGGCGATCGTCCTGGGCGCCGAGGCGCAGCAAGAGCATAGGGAGGGCCAAAATGATACCAGGAATTGTAAGAAAACTCGGTCACTAAATTGTTGTAAATGATGAATTAAAAATATTAACAAACATCAGTTACTTAACTTATAAAAGAATTTTATCACAATTGAAATCTCAGTTTGAAAAACTGAATGAAGTCTCCATTAACTCTAATTTTTTTACTAGTTCTTAGCTGAAGTTTTTAATCAGCGAACAATATTACAAACATGTGTGATGAATTTGACCAACATCAACATGATTAGGATAAAACTAAAATAGCGAAATTCAAATATCAAGCAAATTCACTTGTCAGAAGCCACCGCATCCTAAATAGAGCTTTTGCAATTAAACCATACATACTATCATCTTGAAGATAGTTACCCAAATTCTGAAATCACTGTTAGATTTTTTTCCGTAGCAGTTACTGAGGTTTAATGTGAACAAAGTTTAAGCAAATAAAAAATTATGAAAAAAATATCTTCGTTCCTCCATTGGGTAAGAACGTTTATCTGGCTTAGCAATTATCTCCATAAATAACGCTATAACCAAAACACTGAGCTATGAGCGTATCATTAATGAATTTACTTGGAAAAGGAAAGCCCAAAAAGTTAAATTTGAGCTTGAACATAGTAATTCTATATATTTAGTTGAAATGATTCAAATCAATAAATAAATAATTATAATTATGAATCGCTTTATGTTAAAAAGTTTTTAATAAAAACCACTTTATCTGGTAATATTTTCTATAATTTTATAATATTTATAATTTAATAAAATAAACTAAACTATAAAATAAACTGATCTTTTGGTTATATGTTATTTTCAGGAATTACGTTTTTAGTGTTTTATGGGGGCGTAAAATCTACTTCTTGCACTGGGCGCCAAAAGACCTTGCCACAGCCCTGTATTTAATCATACGATTGCTAATAATAA
Source organism: Rhyacophila brunnea (assembly GCF_057557595.1). NCBI lineage: Eukaryota > Metazoa > Arthropoda > Insecta > Trichoptera > Rhyacophilidae > Rhyacophila > Rhyacophila brunnea. Next base: position 40,779,289 of record NW_028232752.1, read on the forward strand.
TAATAAAATTTAATTTGATTGGATTTAATTTGTTTTTCTGTTATTATTATATTCTGTATTGTAATATTTGTTATAATGTAAATCTCATGTTGTGTACGTCTTGAATTTAGATTTATTATGTCCACAATGTTTTGTATTCTTAAATAAATAAATATAAAAGTAATAATCGAAGTACCTATTATGAATGTTCAAATCAAATAAAATTAGATTATAAAAAATGTTGCAGTGTGCTTGTATCTTATATTACGTTACCTATGTAGATGTTCTGATGTTTAATATTGTGGGTATGTATGTCACCAGAAATATGTATTTGTTTTTGTAATATTTCTTATACTATCATATCCATTGATAAGATTGAAGAATACATACTAATGATTATCTATTTGATTAAGGAAATATTTACGATAGGGATCACCTGCATAACAAAATCGTAATATAAATTTTCTATTCTACGAATATAATTATATTCTCGGAATTGCTGACATAGCTAATTTAATGTTCAGAAGACTTTTTTTATTATTAAAACATGTATTGCAGGTGATGTAATATTATAGATTAATGTCAGCTGAATTTTAAATCGTAAAGAATTGTCGTGATTAGTTTTATGGGCGTATATTAAGAAATTGTAGAGGACTGGAAAAGATTAGAAATCCACCCAGTACCAAATTAAGTCTAAAGGTAACTTAAATTTATGAGACGCAATAGGCTGTTTTTTTAGATATGGAAATGTCTCAGTCAACTAACCAAGAAATATACGACACACTCGACTATATTTTTATAGAGATTGATGTAAGAAAATGATAATGGGACAAAAGAAATAGAGAAAAAATAAATGTAAACGCCGGAAGAGAGAAGATCGGTCTAGAGTCTAGAGCAGTGGTTCATAACCTGTTTGAAGTCACGGTGCAATTTTGATCATAAGAAAAAATTGCGGTGCACCAAAATCAAACGGTCAGAAAACAAAGAAAAATATGCGGACATAACTTTTATTACAAATTAAACAGATTACATAACAGTCAAAGAAAAAAAAATAAAGAAAAGGTATATAAAAGAAAAACTGTAACTTAAATTACCCTCAATAAAATGGAATTTATTTGATATGAAAATCAATTAATGTGATACCTGAGCTTGTCGGATTTTGCAGATTTCAGAAATATTAGGTCGTATATTTGATATTGCTACCCTCAATTTCTTCCTCCAAATTCGTAAGTATTTCTCGTTTTTTTTGATTTTATATTAGTTATAGTTGAGAAACTGAGCTCACACAAATATTATGATGCTGAAAACTGTATCAAAATTTTCAGTGCCTTCATTAGCTGGACAGAAATCCAAAATTCTCCATAGTTATTTCAGACAATTTAATTTCACGAGAGTACGATCTGTAAAGGTGACCAGTTCTTCTTCTTCTTGGTACCTACATTTGCTTACCAACCTACATTCTTAGGTCAATAATTATTATAAAGCAATCATTATTCGTAGGGTTCATCACACTTGAATGGTCAAAGACATTGCTTATAATTAGTATCTTTAGAATTATCTTCAAATGTGTTAATCTTGCCCATTTTTTAAATAATAAAATGCCTAATTCTTGTCAAATTTGTGATCACAGAGATTATCAATATATTTTTTTATCGTAAATATTTCACTAAGTATAATAATGTCGACATAAATTATACTAATGGTTTTATAAATGAGTTTAAAAATTAATACATGTAAAAAATCTTAACACCACTGCACATGCACGTACTGAAATATGACTATATTCTAAAACATTAGAGCGAGAGGTTTAAAAGAATATTATTTTATGTAATAAAAATACTTTATGCAATCATCAAATGTTTAAAATAAATATAAAGGATAATAAGGCTTCAAAATTTTATTATATAAATAGATTATCTACAATGTTTAAGGAATGTCCATGATCATGCTTTGAAAATGCAATAAAAGCTCTATTTTGACCTACGGTGAGCATGTTCGCCCTTAAACAGCTTTTACCTTTCTGTACACACTTTAGGACATTCCCAGAGGATATGGTTTGCATCCTGTATTTTTCCGCTACGTGGACATCAGCCAGGAAAGTAATCATAATAATATCTAGTCAAGAACTGACTAGTGTAATGGGTCTGGTATCAAATCGGTAAATGTAAAACATAGATATCTACATATAAGCCAATTTATAAGACGCAAGCTGAGAATTGACTCGTACGGTAGTCATCGTCTATCTTTCCGCCGATTAATCTTAAGTGTTGAATATTCAGTGTTAAGTGAAGAATTAAAAATTAAAGTGTATATATTATAAAAAATGGGTATACTATCTATAAAAATAAACATTTGTTAATGAAGAATCATCCATATATTTACCATGGCAATAATCGTAGGAAAATATTACGACCGTGAGCTCTACGGTCTGTAAAGCACTATCAGTTAAATAGAATACAAGACAGTTGGGAGACTCATATTATATTATACACATTATAAGATTGTGGATTGGACAATTGGGTTGATTTGTCAGAAAAGACGCAGTCTATATGGATCTGTCAATGGCTGTGCTAGAAAGACTGGTAGAGTGAACACTTGAAGGAGGATATTATGTCCTATTCTTCGCTCTCATGACGATTATGACGATGATGCGTTGTCATCATATATCCCTGATCATCAAAATTCAAATCGTGGAGGTTATTATAAAAAATACTTTCGTATATTATTTATACATAATATGTGAGGGCTGTGTGAGAGAATTTGATAATTGCCTAATTGGAGATATGCGAAAATTTGAGTGTTCTACTAATTACTGTAAAAATGGAATTCATTTGACCCTAATGGAAATATTTTTATTTCTGCGGTATACTTTTCTTGCGTCATCAGTTTTTAATGTGAAATAATCACTCACTAATTCAACTCTAACCGTTTTTAGTGATGCTGGAAAAGTACCGATATGTTCACAGATAACCATTTCGATAGTGTCGTCCTCGTGGTAAATGGCAGTTGGCCGACAATTTCAGTGAAAGGGGTGACGAGTTGAAAATACATTATATATATCTATAATCGACCTCGAACTTGATATTGAAGAATTGAAATAGCAAATATATTATAGATGGACGGATACGGATGATAACAGAAGGGTCGCCGGCCAGAGTTGGACGTAGAAGGCATAGGACCGAATGCAATGGAGATGACAATGTCTAGTAGTGTGCAGGATAATGAACATGCAAAATAAATGCTTTGATTTAGTGCAGTAATTTAATTTGAGAACTCTTCACATATGTTTCTCTATGTTAACTACTGATACTAAGGTTTTCAATCTCGGATCCCCTTTGATTTCAATTGAAAATATATTAAAATCTATGAATATTGTTACTTATATTTTTATATTTCCACACAAATGGTAACATATTACATAACTTATTGTTTTATAGGTTAAACATATTAATTTCATTTCACATATTAGGGATTGGATTCTCCATAATACCAAACATAATAAAATCATGTCTTCGCATATGATTTTTGTATTGATTTTTTATTCGTTGGCATACATTAAAATCCATCGCTATGAACACTAAAGAAATGAACCGGGTCTAAGGAATTGAAAAAAATATTATTACTGCAATCCCGAGACTGAAAATTCTATTCGAGTTTACAATTAGAAAAGTGATATCGATAACATCAATACTGTACATTCGATAGTGCATCCCTATACTCACTGACCATAAGCTTAAAAATAACGAAAGCACCCATAATTCATCGATTTTTCCAAAATACCACGCGATATAAAGGCCAAGTCACAAACAGATACGCGTAGCTTATTATAAAAGCTTTCTAAAAAACTCTTTAATTATCTAATTGGACGTAGAAAACGGTATTATCTTTATAAAATGTGATTATTTTCCAGAATGGGGCTTGTCTCATCGCTAAATGAAGAAATGTCTTCATGGACACTTTTTTTGTTGTTTTTTTAGGTACCATGCATGAAAAAGTATGTCCTCTACAATAAGAAGGTATTAATACTGTTCATTTCAATTAGTTTTTAGGTACCTAATGTTGTAAGATAATCCTTAAACTGGTTTCTTCTGCTAATAATAATAAGGGTAACATAAAATACCTACATACAAAGATAAGAATTCAAAAAAGGTTTTCAAAATACTGACCATATAGAACCTGAAGATATGGAACAGCGGTGGTAAACGTGTCACCTAAGAAGAAAAATTTGTTGTTTGCACGTGATACATTTGTAAATGAAATCAACGTTAAGATATACCTAACCTAACCCAACCTAACATATAGGTACATTAAAATTAAAAATCTATTCAATTATTTAATGTTTTATTTATCTTAATATTCATAAAATGAATATTGATGAGAGTTGTTATCACATCAGACACATCACACAAGCAATAGGTACCTACTGTGTTTGTTGATTGTGTCTGTTGTTGTTGTTTGTGAACCATGGCGTCAGATACGTTATATAGAATCATTTGAACCTCCCTTGAAACACTATATTATATTATTTAGGTTAAAATGAATAATTATATCATGTGATTTAAATCAGGACTCTTATGACCGTTCTGTTTTTTCGATTCGGTTTCCGTTCCGGTTTAAGTAAAAAATATATATCAGTTCGGTTCGGATTTTCGTTCCAACAAAAATAACGGGTTTTCCAGTTTTCGGTTCAGTTTTGGTTCGAAGCACTGATATAAAAAGGTGGACTTTAGTGATAATGGAATGATGGAAAATATTTTGAATGTGAAAAAAAGCTTTATGTATTGCATGTTTTGATCCGGTTGTTGGCTACAATGTATATTTTAAGACTAAGAAAAAACAATACAACTGCGAATAGCTTTTGCCGTACCAATGGTGCCACTGTAGAGTAATTCCAATCAAACTTCCAAGGGAATCAAATTTCGTCAAAAAAAAATCTGCGACTTCGTTAGTTGGACCACTTATCCGTAGGCCACCCGGACTTAGTCCACTGTACGAAAAATAACATAGCCATTACACAATGTGCTCAAAAGTAGGTAGGTGTTGTCGTTGGAAGCATATTTTGTTATTATAATGAAGCAGACATTTCTAAGATCTCAAAGACACGTATCATCAAACTACATAAAAAAAACTTTCAATTATAACAAGACTTTATTTGGATGATGCGTTGGATATACTTAGATACTGTATATGTGAATCCTAAATTCAATACTAAGAGATGAATGGGGCTGTTGGTATATTTTTACATTTGAAATAACTTAAGGGGGAGAGGCATGCCAGCAGAGAACCTAGCGGAAAAATACGATGCTTGCAATTTGAGATTTTTTTTGATTATTTACAATTTCAATAATTGTATTAATTAATCAATATGTGTCTGAAAACATTAAAAATATATTTTTTTTTTAAATTCAAAGATAAGCTTGTAATTGTAAAAAATGTGAATTCGTTGCAGGGTCACGTCTTATTATTACATTATATTTTATGGTCATATTTATTATTAGAATTTAGTTTATTAAGTTTTAAATTTTTCTTCGTGAAGATTTTTGACTAATTCATCGTTTTAATATTTTTTATATTTATTTTAAAAAACATCGATTTTTATAAAAATATAAATGTGTATAACTTGAAATCCTTTTTATTTATATCAAATTTTATTAATAAATATAGAATAATATAATATAGAAAAAAAGGATTTCAAGTTATACACATTTATATTTTTATAAAAATCGATGTTTTTTAAAATAAATATAAAAAATATTAAAACGATGAATTAGTCAAAAATCTTCACGACGAAAAATTTAAAACTCAATAAACTAAATTTTAATAATAAATATGACCATAAAATATATTGTAATAATAAGACGTGACCCTGCAACGAATTCACATTTTTTACAATTGCAAATTTATGTTTGAATTAAAAAAAAAATATTTTTAATGTTTTCAGACACATATTGATTAATTAATACAATTATTGAATTTGTAAATAATCAAAAAAAATCTCAAATTGCAAGCTTCGTATTTTTCCGCAAGGTTCTCTGCTGGCATGCATCTCCCCTTTAAATAATTATATTTATATTTCTTAAGAAGGTAGGTTTTAATTAATACTCACCTAGCATGGATAATTCGCCAATGATACTTATGAATACATTTGAAATGTAAACTGTTGTTAAACTGCTGCAGAATTTTCTAATTTTACTAGTAATATGCTCTTCTTCTATTAAACTACCTAACCAATTGGTCATTTTATTCATATGTCTATTTTTCATTGCCTCGTTTAGTGTTTTGAATTTCAAGACACGTATTCATACTTTCGTATTTTTCAATTCAACACTTTTGTAGATAATCGATACCCGTCACTATTTACTTGTCTTCTACTGGAGTAAATATTTACTCTCTATTTACGACTGATATTCTTATCATGGGCAATCATAAAGTTCATTGAATTTTCTGCTGTCGTGACCAATGAAAAATAATATTATTGTTCCCTTGAATTATTTCGTTCGGATTGAAGAAACAATATCTTTGCTCATGAGGTTCACGAACGGTTAGTTGACTATTTTAGAAAGCGGACCTTTGTCTACAATATACAATATGTGAACGTGTGGACTCACGTACGTGATAAGAGGCATTGCCACTTGAGACGTATTATACCGTAAAGTGAACAGTCAAATATTTATTTTTCAATTATTGATATTGACAAAAATGTTCGGAATTTTATTTTTCATTATCATCTCAAGTGAAGTACAAAGCACCCAAAAATATTTTTTCCATTAAATATATACGGTGTTTATGTACTTTAAAAAAGTTTTTGACCATCCTCAACAATCCCTAGATAATTCTTTTGTGAGTAATAAAAGCCTCATGGGCCATGACCCCACCCCAGTGAATTACTCCATGGCATAATTAAGTATTTAATAAACATGTAAGTATGCATATTTAAATATGTCTCATATTCCAACTGTAAATTAGGTTGTATTCATTCCCCAGATCTCTTTAACCTGTCTGAGGAACATATTATTATTACGAGAGCGCTTGAGAATTGGGAAAACGGCGTTGCTGTCGGAGGTAAAAAAGCTCTCATATTCGAGATATGCGGACGACACATCGCTCATTGCAAAATTACCAAAGTGATGGCTATTTTACATCACCGGGTTGAAAAATAAAGTGAACTAATGTCGTTAAAGATAAACATATCTGAAACGAAATTGATAGTCATGGATCATAATAATACTATGCCGCAACTTAGGCTGCCGCTGAAAGATGTATGGATGGCAAGCCAGTACAATATGTATATCGGGTAGAGTATACATCTGAAAAGGAAAACGGAAACCAATTAAGAACACCAAAAATAGTATCAAAACGACTAAAATACGTCGCAGAAAGATCTTTTGTAAATGCAAAGAAGCAAAAGGCAGTTGGTGCTTTTGAAATGTGGTGTTGGCGTCGAATACTTCCTATTTATTGGACAGAGTACAAGATGAAATGGTTAATCATCCAGAGCATACAAATAAAGGAACGGCTCTCGACAGTGATTTGAGTTTCCCCATATCCACCCGCAATGTATATGCATCCGCGGTTTGTGTTTGAAACGCATTCTGAAGTTTTTTGGACGTATTGTTCGGCGCGGACCGGATAACCTGGAGAGACTAGTGGTTTTGGGTAGCTTCCAGGGAATGTAAAGCAGAGGAAGAGCGTCGGCGCGCTGGAGTGACCAAGTGAAACAGCTGACTGAGGACAGCCTTCACTCTGTCCTGAGAGTAACAGAAGAGGGGTGGAAAGTCTTGGTCGCTCAAAAGATGACAGAATGCTAAGGTGGTCATGATTCTTAGCCATGAGGGAACTCTGTATATGTATACCTTTGAAACTTGGACAGTTAAGGCAAGAGAAAGGCAGAAACAAGACGCTTTTGATGTGTGTTGGAGGCGGATGGTAAGAATCTCGCGGACGGCCAAAAACCAAAGACTTCATAATCAACAAACTCGAAGAGAGAAGAAAAGATTCGAGACACACTCATTTCGATTGGCCTTCGCAGGACTCTTCATTTTTTTTCATATATAGTCCTTGGAGACGATGATAACCTGATAACCTAGAAAAAACTCATATTATTGAGTAGAGTCGAAGGTCTGGGAAGGCGAGGAAGATCCTTCCAGATGGATAGACCAATTATTATAGAATGCTACAGATTGATGAAAGGCCTCGTGTGCCGTTGAATAGAAAGCGAGATAGAGATGGCAAAATCATCTGGGTCACGACTCACGATCCTCAGTCATGACGTCCTAAGGAAGAACAAGATATATTTCAGCTGCTGTCCTGATCTACCGGTTCACAGAATCGACAAAGATATAATCATCGTATTAAAACTCATTCAGTGCAATCATTAATTATTATTAGTATTACATTTCGTGTGTTTTACTTTTGATGATGATATGATGTGATGTAGGTGCCGCATTTCTACGACGTAGAGAGCTACCAATATACGTTGGGGTATTATTAATCGAAATATGAATAATTTCAATTGTCATTCACGAGACTCAAATAGAATCGTTTCCGAAGATTTAAAAATATATAGGTAAGTATATATATTATTTAGTTAGTTATTTTAGTACCTAGCCACATTTAGATAAGACTCGCAATTAATATACCTATATAACAAAAAAAACTTCCAATTAAATTGATTAAAGCGTGATTTATGCCAATGATAAATTTAACAACCAATTTTTTAATCACTTAATATTGTGAAAACACTTTTAATTACCATGTATCACTATGTAGGATACATTAAAAATACTATTAATTTTACTTTCGATGATGACCACAACATTATCGTGAGTAATTGTGAGAATAATGATTGCTAAAACAATACGCTTTTTATGCTCATGAATCATGATATTGATATATTATGAAACGAGTGTCTCATATACTTCCAGATATAATATAATCATGTGATTTCCTATATTATAAACACGTTGCATGTAGAGGAACACATTAAATGCATAATCTCAACACGGATGTCATTCTTTAGTTTTTTTGAACTATTGTTGATCGCATATGTTTCTATGTCACCAAACCAAAGTCAAATATCTAAGCTAGCTGCAGTGAAATTCCAGAGTTAGAAGGTGATGTCTTTTAGAATATAGTCATATTTCAGTACATCCATGTGCAGTGGTGATAAGATTTTTTTGTTTTATTAATTTTTAAACGCATTTATAAAACCATTAGTCAAGTTGTTTACTATTTAAATAATATAAATATTTACGATAAAAAATTATATTTATAATCTCTGTGATCCCAAATTTGACAAGAATTAGGCATTTTATTATTCAAAAAATGGGCAAGATTACCACATTTTAAGATAATTCTAAAGAATAAATATAATACCCCATTTACACGTGCATAGATTTACTGTGCACAGAAAGAAAATGTATGGGGAAACATGTATTATTCTGCAGTTGGCAAAATTGCGTGCATAAATCAAACAAGATTGGAAGCTTCCAAATTGTAATATTTTTTTCCGCACAAATAAGATCTGCGCCTGCGCAGTAGAACGATATTGGCGAACCTGCCGGTAAAAAAACGAACTACTCATTTTGAGCTCCGATTTTCAATACGACCTGTCAGATAGTAGTATAAAATGACAACCTCGCATCTCGATTACTCTTGAAGAATGAGACTGGAGAGACAGTTAGCACTTTTATGTGTAAACTGTTATTGTCATGACAGTTTAAAATAAGCACAATTGCCGACGGTAATTCCATGCATGTGTACAGGCGCTATAAAGAATAATAAGGCTTCAGAATTATATAAATGGATTATCTACAACGTTTAAGGAATGTCCAGGCTAATGCTCTGAAAATACCATAAAATCTCCATTTCGACCTACGTGGCGCATGTGGGCCCTTAAATTTAACGCGGTAATGTCAAACATTTAATTCCACAAGTAGGTAGGTATTACCGACATTAAAATAATGTATCAAAATATAATATGTATTGTATCGATATTTTCCCCGATGTATAAGAAAAGGCATGTTTGATTTCATGACAAACTAAAAATATAAATCACGATGTAAAAATAAAATGGCACAATAATTATTATTCATAATATTATATTCTTGCAAAGTAAATCTTATCGGCTTAGGGTAACCTAATTAACAAATCAGTCAGTATTATCGATTTCTTGAATATAAAAAGACAATATAAACTGATTAGCTGTCTAAATATAATTGATTATCCATATTTATATATGAACTGCATCACTCATAATAACACTAAGCATTCGCGAATCAGTATTTTATGTCCATTTCAAAACGTATAGACAATTTAACACAACATTCGTATAATAAACTTGGCTGATTCTGGACTATAGAATAATAAAAATCCCACATTGTATTTAAGTACATTATTATTAGATATACTTTAAATTCTCGGATATCACTAACTAAACGCCACTTTGCACTGCCAAATTGTTTTTCCTCAATGATTTCATTTAAATCTAATAATGCCACATTGACGTACAATGATTATTATAGGGAGGAAACGTTTAAAAATCAATATAATAACTATCAAATTATTCACAATAAAATGCTACCTACTTGACTAGGTGCATCATATTATGATTGACGGCAACAATTTCGTTTGTTTTTCAGGCGTAGGTACCTAATATGCTTACTTTTAAATATCGAATCATTCTGCTGCAGAATAATTTATATTTTATTGTCCGGCAACTTCATCTTGGCTACGTGGCAAATCTGTGAACTATAATCCCCTCCAGTACAGCAAATCGAACTTCCGGTTTCAAATAAGGAACGCCCCAAATTATTCATTACATTTTTGACACTTCGTATTGGACGCATCTATCAATTTACGTAATTTGAAGATTTTTAAATAAAGAAGATGTCTAAAACAATACGAAATGACGTTCAAAAAAACTTATAAATGAATGTACTTATAAACTTACTGAGAATAGAATTGATATAAACTTAAAACCTAATTTCGTGGGATTTCTTTTCTCAAAAAATGACAACACTGAGAAATATTCAATACGCGACAAGGGCGACTTCCTGTTGTCGCCTAAATAATGTTGTTGTACAGTAGATAGAAACATTTAGTTCGGTAGGTATATAGAAATTATGATAATATTTATGTGATGTTTTGGGTGCCCAACCTTTAAGGTTGGGAGTTACTTTTATCTTAATTTTCATGGCTAATAAGAATCTTATAAGAGTTTTTGTTGATGCTTTTTTTAATTCTTAAAAGTTTAAAATATTCAATTTAAAAGGCAAAATATCCTTAAATGTCTGCAAAAACATAATATGTTTTATGTATGTTGGTAAGCAAAAAAAAGAATTGAAAAATCTTCATGTAGTTTTTCATAAATTCAGATATAGGTATTTTATTAATAAGCATGTGAGATATTTACATTGTGTACATATTATTATGTATCATTGGCAATCTTAAAATAATTCGGAATATAATTACTCACTGCAAAACGGAAACAGTCATCAAGGTGTCGTTGTTCGTGTGTTCGATATTTGGATTTACTAATACATTTCATATTGAAACATGTAGATTCACATAAATAATATGTAGGTATTTTCAAAACAGGATAAAATTCGAAGATAGATGTCCTCTGGAATCAGTACTTTCCACAAATGACAAGATTTCAATTGTGTCAATGTAAAGTCATTTTGGAAGTCAATCAACTGTAATTCGAAATGGTAAGTAAGTAGGTAAGTGGTAATATTTTGAAACTCTCCTATCCTAGATAGCTGTTTTAGTGGCCGAAAGTAGTTTTGTGTATAAAATAGATGCGCATATAGGTAAGCTAGTATTCGTGAAAATGAAAACAATCTGAAATATTTATTTATTAAAATGAAGATTAAAATTATTCTAATCATGAGAAAAAAAACAAAAGTAACTATCAAGATAATAATAAATTTGTGAAAAACAATCACTGTTCTAAAGAAATTTGAAATGATTGACTAAAATTAATAGAATTTAAAACAAATGAATATAGATAACAAGTACGATAATTAAAAAATAAGAATAATTTTACTATGAACGTAAAAAGGGTGCCATATTGCTTGATTAAAAGTAAGCCGTGTGATACTTATTTGCTTTTATAATTTTCAATTAAAAACAAAGAAAAGAAAAATATACATTGACCTTTCGACACCCCTCTGCATATTCTCTGCAACTTTTCCCATCAGACTTCACAATGTGCACTTGTTATAAGAAGGAAAGATATATAAATTATTATTATTATTACATCTGTGTCTTAGCATATTGATTATATTTTCTGGCCCAAACGAATTTTTTTTTAAATAAAAACCGCAATACTCTAATTAGATGTTTACAATGTTAATATGTTTTACAAGATAATTAAATGGTTAATGTTATTTTAAACCCACAATATTCATCTTCAACAAAACTTCAAGAAATAATCTAACGAACTGCACTATAATGTCTGAAGAGCTGCCCGGAAAAAGGATTCCAAGGGTTATGTATAGCTTATTCCTTCTAGAAGTTTCTTAAAAAGTGGAAAACAAAAGAATGATCAAAGACGACTAATTTTTCATCCATTGAAAACAAAAGAAAATACAATTCCGCCATCGTATATGATAGAACGACGTTATTTTTTTTTGTTTAAATGAAAGCTATATTTTCTCATAGTGTTGCCAATCCTTTTATTGTAGTTCTACTGAAACAATACATTTAATAATCATGATGTCAAAGGGAAAGAAAACATGTAAGTATGTACAACCTGCAACGTAACAGAATAAATCGCGGAACACTAGAGCGAATATAAACGATATCTTTCAGCACAATAAACTTTAAAATGTATATTATATACAATAAAATTAAAGGATAAAATCATTTTTGCATGCTTGTTAAGTCAGCGGGTCGCAATGCAATAATGATATGAATGTGCATATTACGCTTTGTGAATACTGATTAGACCAGTGCTAATAAAAATGATATTTATGCGCTCGAAATGGATAGTTTTAGGAACCGGACCGCTCGATAATTTTTCGATAATAAATAATAAGATAATCTCGAGGACTTCATAAACTTGATCTGCATTCTGGTGCGCTCCGGTCCATTTAGACCAGGGGTAGTCAACCTGGTCCCTACCGCCCACTAGCATGCGTTCCAGCTTTCATGGTGGGCGGTAGGGGTTTTAAAAACATTTTCATGTCTTATATCCAAATATGTAAAAAATGATATTCAGTTTATTGATACCTTTCCCTACCTCATATAATATTGTGGAATCAGGCTTTAGTGCTGTTAATCATATTATGACCAAAGAAATAAACCTGAATATTTCCGAAAGAGACCTACGTTTGTTCCTCATAAAAATTGAGCCAGATATCTAGTACATTCATGTGAACGCGAGTGTTTGAACATGTACTTAACCGAAAAAAAACGATTTTTCAGTCAATAATTATTATAAAACAATCATTATTCGTAGGATGTTTTATCACATTTGAATGATTTTTTTAAACGGTACATGTTCAAATACGCGCATTAACATCATTTTACTCTCCGCTTCAATTATAGTTTGTCAATTTATGGCTACGGCCGTATGTTGTAGCTTAACCACTGGGGAATGCCAAAAGAAATGGCGTATTTCAAAAAAACACTACCTTATTCTTAGGTCAATAATTATTATAAAGCAATCATTATTCGTAGAATGTTTATCACACTCGAATGGTCAAAAACATAGTTTATAATCAGTATCTTTAGAATTATCTTCAAATGTGGAAATCTTGCCCATTTTTTGAATAATAAAATGCCTAATTCTTGTCAAATTTGGGATCACAGAGATTATAAATATATTTTTTATCGTAAATATTTCACTATAATAATGTCAACATAAATTTTACTAATGGTTTTATAAATGCGTAAAAAAAATAATAAATGTAAAAAATCTTAACACCACTGCACATGGATGTACTGAAATATGACTATATTCTAAAACATTAGATCGAGAGGTTTAAGAGATTACTATTTTATTTAATAAAAATACTTTATGCAGTCATCATATTATCTTTAAAATAAATATAAAGGATAATTATATAAATAGATTATCTACAACATTTAAGGAATGTTTAGGCTAATGCTTTGAAAATACCATAAAACCTCCATTTTGACCTTCGCTGGGCATGTGGGCCCTTAAGCGAATAACAATATTATTCAGTGCATTGTGGAAACACATACTTTTTGTGTTACCTCGACCGAGAAATGCTGGTTAATCCATAATTATTACAATATTCTTACCGGTGAATTATTAATAACCATGTCCTTGCTTTTTCGTACAAGGTGGTTGTTAGTAATTTTTGAACAATCACAAACACCCAGGCTTTGAGAAAAACACATATATGTTTTTGTCATGACCGGGAATCGAACCCAGAACTCTCGGGTGGGAGGCAAGCGCCTTACCCACTGCACCACGAGAGCCGCTTACCGATGAATTGCATATTTTTATAGATGTTTATAGATTGAATAGATTTTCCCATCGTCTTAATTAGTGCACGTTTCAGTAATAATGTCTACTGCTATATAATACTAGACCGAGGGTCAGCATAAGCGGCTCGCGAGCCACATGCGGCTCTTTGCATAGACGTTTGCAGCTCTTCAGACATAAACTCCAAAATATGTTGTCTATTTAAATTTATTTTAGTTTGATTGTTTCGAATAAAGATTGATATATAATTCCGCTTCAATAAGTTTACTGAATACTATAAATATAGTGGACTATTCCGTTGCTGAATGAAATAAAGAATGACTCCATCATTACTCATTACTTCCGATGTAGTGGGAACTAGAGCTATTATGCATTCGTCCCTCTCAATTTCATCATTTTTACCCTCTTCGTTCTTATCAACAATTTTAGTAGCTTTTATAGAAGCTACAATTTCTATTCCGAAAGATCTACACTTATATTATAAGTTTTCTGCGTTATATACTCGTATGTGTTTTTGTTGTATGGGAAATTTTTGGTTCGTTATAACAGGAAACTTTTAAAATTTTACATAAAAAAATGGTTTGTTATATCTGAAAGTTCGATTTGACCAGGTTTGTTATTATCGAACAAGAATTACACACTTATTACGGCACTTTGATCCGACTTTTTAAAATTGTGTCATACTTACTGAAAATTTACTAAAGCCGGGTTCGTCATAAAGCCACCACTACTGTATTTCTATAATGATTTTTTAAATAATTGATTGCTGAACACAAAACAAAATAAAAATGTGACGAAAACAATATATTAGAAGAATATAATATAATATACATATTAGATTCATAACGTCATGTTGATAATTTCAGAATATGTTACGATAATTTGTTTAATCTAAGTTATGAACCAATTTAAATAACATTAGAATTAGTTTATTGTTATTACTTATTACTGTCACAAGTAAAAATATTACAAGTTTAAGACGTTCACTACGTGATATAAAGAAGCAGACCTAAAAACGTAATATCTGACTCGCAGTTATTAATTACTCACTGCAAGATGTGATTTTGTCTGAACTATAATATATGAATTGGTGGATTTAATTATCTCTTCAATTGAAATACTATCAGTTTTCTGTGTTATTTTTTTTCCATTACATATTTAAGTGCCACAATTTGTATGTGTTGAGTAGATATCGCCAGTTTCTGAATAACTAAACTATTATTTTACCACACATTCAGTTCAATGGTGCTGACTTCTAGCGGAAAGATACACAATCCAATCCCGGTCCGGTTCAGTCCCATTAAATTAACAAAACATTCACAGTTAGGAAAATAATTATTACATGTATTTTCACTAACAATTTTAATAATTATTTCGAATATGTATATAAAACGAAATATTTTTAATACAATGTAATGCATATTTGATTATTTTTTATTTCTTCAAAAAAAAAGTTATCTCTGAATCAGAATGATGTAAGAACGTATTTTTTAACTTCAGTTGGAAATATTACGCTGAGCAGATTGCATCGATCTTTATAAAATTATGTGAAATAAGTGTTATATTATTATTCGTTTTACTTAAAATATAATATTCACAAGTGAGATAATTTACCAATGACTCATATTCTTACATAATATGCAGATATTGTGTAGGCTTCATATTTAATTATTTTTATTCATTCCTCAAGCAGTGATTTGTTATTAGTTTTATTAGTTATTATTACCTATCACTTATCACCAATGATCTATACCTACACGTGTTCGTACAGTGTTTATAAATAAGACTATCAATTACAATAATTTGACATATTTTTTTAAATAATAAATCCATAATGATTTATATCATTTACATGGTTTACATCAATCAAAAAAAAGAGAATATATAATACATCAAACGATAAAAACTTTCCTGCAATCGTCTTTTATATTCATATACCTAAAACGTATTAATTTTCTATAATCAAACGAGACATTCTATTATCTCAGTTGTATTTGAAGCAGTAAATTGTTCATTGCCGGTGTTTCGCGGTTGTGATTATATTTTGATTGACAGAATAATCTCTTCTGGCATGTATTTCTCGTATTTTTAATACTTTAATCCAGCTTCATATAAAACTTCCAACATTGGCAATGAGGTATAATTGAATTAAATCATTATATACCAAATATTATTTCATTATATACCAAATAACATATCTTTCGGTTACTTAATTTGCTGTTTTTTATATAGTTATATATTTTTAATTAACTATATTTTTATTCAACGAATAATTCACAAGATTTAAGAATGTAATATTCTAAATATTGAACACACATAATTTTGAAAACACTTCTGAGAAAATGTATTATAACCAATAGAAAAATCTTTTTGAAAAAAGTAAGGAATCGAACCTACATCTCTTGGGTTTCGCGCCCGTGCCCATTGACCACAATGCTAAAGGCGCCGTACTTAATTGCGACAAATTTTAATGAATGGCTCTTAAATTAATACTCTCTGAAGCTATTTTCAAAATTGAGCTACATTGGCTATCGGTTTTTGTACTATAAATCAAAGTAGGTATTACTTTCATTACTAACCGACGTCACGGATTACTCCAAGATATTTTGTGTAGTAACTTACTTGAGCTTGCTAATAATTTTTAATTAATTTTTTTTTTATTCAACGAATAATTTACAAGATTTAAGAATGTAATATTCTAAGTATTGAACATACATCATTTTAAAAACACTTCTGAGAAAATGTATTATAAGCAATAGAATAGGTCAATGTGCACGGGCGCGAAACCCAAGAGATGCAGGTTTGATTCCTGCGGGGTGTCTTACTTTCTTCAAAAATATTTTTTCTATTGGTTATAATACCCTTTTTCAGAAGTGTTATTTAAAATTATCTCTTTGAAGTAGGGAGTTAGATCGTGTTAACGCGCGTGTTTGAACATGTACCTAACCGAGAAAAAAAATCGTTTTTTAAAAAACGGTACATGTTCAAACACGTGCGTGAACACGATCTTACTCCCTATTTCATTTATCGTTTGTCAATTTATGGATACGGCCTTATGTTGTAGCTTAACCACTGGGAAACGATGGTAACACATTTTCATTTGAATGCAGTATTATCATAAATAACATTTTATATCATATTTTATTTATGAGAATTCAATGAAAGAGTCGACATCGTCAAGGCAATGTATTTATTTTAGAACTAAACGGCCCACATGCTCAAAAATGCCCGATTTTTTTTAAATGGTACATGTTCAAACACGCGCGTTACCATGATCTTACTCACTAATTTATTTATCGTTTGTCAATTTATAGCTACGGCCGTATGTTGTAGCTTAGCTACTGGGAAATGCCAATAGAAATGGCGTATTTGTCAATAATTATTATAAAGCACACATTATTCGTAGTATGTTTATCACATTTTAATGGTCAAAGACATAACTTATAATAAATATCTTTAGAATTATCTTAAAATGTGTAAATCTTGCCCATTTTTTGAATAATAAAATGCCTAATTCTTGTCATATTTGGGATCACAGAAATTATCAATATAATTTTTTATTGTAAATATTTCACTATAATAATGTCGACATAAATTTTACTAATGGTTTTATAAATGCTTTTAAAAATTAATAAATATAAAAAACCTTAACACCACTTCACATGGACGTACTGAAATATGACTATATTCTAAAACATTAGAGCGAGAGGTTTAAAAGAATACTATTTTATGTAATAAAAATACTTTATGCAGTCATCAAATGTTTAAAATAAACATAAAAGATAATAAGGCTTCAAAATTATGTAAATAGATTATCTACAACGTTTAAGGAAAGTCTAGGATCATGCTTTGAAAATAGCAAAAAATCTCCATTTTGACCTACGCGGATCCACGTCCCCCCTTAAGTAAATAACAATAATTATGAACTTATTCATAAATTTTTAGGCATAACGAAATGAAATTGAGTGTTTTGGAGTCTCTTTCGTGCAAACTTATATTGAAAATAAATTATACTTAAAATAGTTTTGCGTTCGAGTGACAACTTGTGACTAATATTTTAAACACGTAATCGGTACAATTATTTTGATTTCTGAGATACATATAAATTTATGCAAAGCTGCGTTGTTTCTTTTTTTAATTCGTCATTTAGTTCCCACGATTGGTCAGTTTCCTGTTATTGTAAACAACAAAATAACACAGACACAAAACATTTGAAGACCATTAGTGTTGTGTTTATAAATCTTATGTAAAATCTACGTCAATTTAATGCCTCGAATTTTTCCACTATAACACTGTATTATATTAATTACCTACTTAACCAGCATCAGATAATGATATGTAAGTACAATAAATCCTACACGTGGTAAAGAAACGTGTATGTTCATCCATCGGAACCAAGCATTACAGGTACAATAGAAGATATAATTAATTAAATTAATTAGATACTTTTAGCAGGTAACTTTATATTGTAAACGCAATATACGTAAACAGTGTAAGTGGGCTCGCACATCAGAACTCGCCGCATGCGTCTTACGACGAATTCGTCGATGTGACGTCATCGTAAACCAAGAAACAAACGTTATCAAATGGAGCTTCGCAGATTGGCCGATGCAACTGCGACTCTGCGACGCTGCGACATGCGTCGAGTTGCATTGGCCAAAGCCTGCATGTCGATGTCCGGCCAATATCGACTCCGCGCATGCATACAGCTGCAGAAACGGCCATTTCTCTCCAGACTGTCGCCGCGTTTAGCAGAGCTAGAGCTAGCAGCGCTAGGCAGATGTGCGAGGTTGTGATCATGCAACATTCGCCGGCAGTCTCGGAGGTTTTGATTTATGGCCGTCAGGCACACAAGGCGAGTTGTGATGTGCGAGCCGGCTAACCCAACTTTATAATGACGGACGCTGGTGTGAAGAATGTGATGTTCCGCATTCGACCATAATCCGTACAATATTATAATATGGTCAAATTCTGGAATAATTTTGGAGCAATATTATAATAATTATTATTATTTTATTCTTAAGTATCCTTTTTTCCCAAAAAAACCACATCAATGATATTCGATCAATTTTGTTCCAGACGGTGCAAAATGACACTACGTACATACAATAAATTAACAAATAACCAAAAACACACATTTCACTGAGTATTAGCTGTAAATAAAATCAACATATTATAATATAGCAGGTGAGTATCTAACTGTTTTGCTCACCGTACCATAATTATTGGACGATAATTTGCTAGATCTTCTTTGTCACTTTTTTATCGTCCAATAAGTCTACTCCCTATTCGGCCTATTCTTTACAAGACGTTCACAAAAATTCTCTAAAACCGCGTGATGAGTCGACCAGGTAAGTGAGATAAACATAGATCATAAATTAGCTCTAATAGTAAAAAAAGGCACCTGCGGCGCTATTTTACTAGAATGATATTAATAATTTGAAATATTTGTGTTTTAATGGATGCAGGTTACATATTAAAAATACAAAAAGTCTTTAAAAAACTTTAATTTTACCACGTACACCATTTGGAAAGCGCTACTGGAGCGCATCATGCTTAGCGATTCCCTTAGCGATAGGTAGGGGGGCCGCCAAA
Source organism: Rhyacophila brunnea (assembly GCF_057557595.1). Taxonomy (NCBI): domain Eukaryota; kingdom Metazoa; phylum Arthropoda; class Insecta; order Trichoptera; family Rhyacophilidae; genus Rhyacophila; species Rhyacophila brunnea. Next base: position 40,799,324 of record NW_028232752.1, read on the forward strand.
CATCGTAGCCTGGAGGCCCGCTTCAGTATGTGAGGGCCATGCCTGAATCATCTGCGCTTTGCCGATGACATAGTAATTTCTCGCAAGACTCAGAAGACCTCCAAAGTAGAATGTAGGATCTCGCTGAAGTAAGCAATAAAGTAGGCTTGAAAATAAATGTAACAAAGACAAAAGTCATATTCAACTGCTTTGCGGGCCAAAAAGAGATCCTCATCAATTGCACTCAGCTCGAACAGGTGAAAAACTACATCTATCTAGGACAACAAGTGTCTATATATGGATGTATATTTGATTAAATTATTCGCAGAGTAAAGTTAGGCTGGAGTGCTTTTGGCCGCCTGAATAATGTCTTCAAAAGTGACCTTCCACTGTACCTAAAGCGCAAAGTGTTCGACCCGTGTGTGCTTACCGTAGTCACATATGCGTGTGAAACATGGACCCTAAGTAAAAGTGAGATCCGGAAACTTAGAGTAGCACAGCGTGGTATGGAGAGGTGCATGCTGGGCATAACGCAAAAGGACAAACAGAGGAATGAGTGGATAATGAAGCAGACAAGGGTTTACGATGTAATAGAGTTCATTAAAAGCCTCAAATCGAGATGGGCTGGACACGTAACTCGAAGAAGAGACAATCGTTAGACAAATTTAGTCATCCAGTGGTATCCAAGAGGTACAAAACGTCCGAAAGGTAGACCTAGAGCCCGCTGGATCGATGAAATGATAAAGTTCTGCGGAAGTACGTGGCAACGCAACGCGCAGGACCGAGAGAAGAGGCCGTCATCCACCAGTGGATAGATTCAGGCTGATGGTGATGATGATGACTATAATTATAGTACACTACTAAAATTTTGATTAAAGCTATATTTACTATAACTCTACAATAAATATGCCAAAAATATGATAATTTTTAGTGATTTAAAATTTAAAATGTTACTTAGTCACTTAACACATGTGTATTTTTTTAGAAATACTATAATTCTTACACTATCATACCACAATCTGCATAGAAAAAATATTAACGCGTGTAGTTTGTTGTGGAGCATGATAGCTTGGTGACATCTGAATATGAAAAAAGCAATTGAACAAATATTTATAATATTATAAATAAATAATTTTAAGTAGCTCAATAACTCGCCACATGCCAATAAAAATGTTTTGTGATTGAAATATTTCCGGTTTACATATTAAATTATACTATAAATAAATATTATTAAAATATGTGTCTACTACTACTGTATTAGACTGCTAATACATAGTCCAGACTAGGGAATCCAATCCCGAGCCAAATTTTTGATCCCGGGATTTCGGGATTAAAATTTGACGATCCCGGGATCGGCATTTTTCGATAGTTGATATAAAATTTTTATATATACACAAAACATTGATAAAATCGGTCAAAAATAAATCTAGTATAATTAAATGTATACTATTTAAGACATTTATTGCTAATATTGTGTTTAGTGTTTACATATACCTATTATATGAGATTGCTATTTCTGATAGTAAAGACGCAATGAATGGGTTAGCGAGATTTAAAATCTATAGTAAATCATGTGACCTTCCCGCTTCATAAATCTAATTAGTCAGCCAAAAATATGAAACTGTCGTAAAACGTATGAGATCATGGTGGAATCACTTTGTTAAAAGTGCGAAGCATTGTTTTTTTACAATATTTCTCATTTTTATTAATTAATGTGAAAAATAAAATGAATTGGCAACATACGGGTAATAAATCAAACTTCATTCAAACTCGGTTTATTTCTAATGTAGTTAAGTATATGTTATTAAAATTATTTAAATTACCTATGCTTACCAATCCCGGGATTCATAGGTATCGAAAATAGTTCGGGATCCCGGGATTGGAAACCCTAGTCCAGACCTAGATATACGTATTACATTGTACAAATGAATATTCTATAAAACTGTTCACAGGTATATGTTGAAACGTTGTTATATATCTGTGTATATTTTTTTGTGTACCATCGTTGATCGAAAACACATGAAAATGTTATAAGAAATAACATATCAAACAAAAGTGGTCATATTTAGGGGAAATAATTTACTGTTTCATGTTTCATATGAAGTAGATACGCTCGGTTTTGTGAAATGTTAACAAAGGTTGTAGCAAAGAACTAGTGATCGAGAAAAGTTAACAGTAATAGGAGCTCAGTGGACCGAATCCGGCAGACTTAGATTTACATAGGTATCTGAATCTTTATTATCTGACCCCAAAGCGAGGGTCTAGGACGATTTGGCACCGCGAACTGGCCTCCGCCGATTGGCCTCCGGTAATTGGCCGCCGGTACAATCGGACGCCGGCCCAATTGGACGCCGACCCAATTCGACGCCGACCCAACTGGCCTCCGGGAGATTGGACGCCGCATAGTTGAATTAAATGCGCAAAGGAATAGACGTACGTTACGATTTGTCGGAGTAAATAAGCAAGTCAGTTTAATATGCTTCTATCTTCTCAGTAGTCGTACTTTATACATTTCGCGCTTGACACATTTTTAATATAGATTGAGAAAAATTATTATGCCTTATGATGTTTATTAAAAGAAAATAATTCTTCCTTCGCTAAAACTTAAAGATGTGCATAATCAATTAATTTATTGTCTATACATGGGTACTTATTTATATTTACAACAAATATTAAAAATAATGTTAGATGTTAGAATGAAAATTACATTATATTTCAGCGTTTTATCGACTTAATATTATAATAAAGCTTAAACATGTATATTATTATGCATAAATGCGTATTTTAAGATAGTATGAAATTACAAACAAAATATTAAGTAAGTTATCTGCTAAGTATAAATGTTTTAGTAGTTTGATTGATAAACTACTTAGGTACTGGGTGCCGGACGAAATCTCGAAGGCCGAAATCCCGAATGCTGAAATCCCGAATGGCCGAAATCCCGAAAAATGAAAAAATACAAACATCAATAATGGCGCAATTTTTGCAAGAGACACAAAAACCCATTTTTTGTGGAAATATAAAAAAAATGTAAAATACAAACATCAATAATTGTGCAATCGTGGATTGCGCAATTTTTGAAGATGCACAAAATCCATTCGTTCTACAAAATGGTCTCTCCTGAAAAAAATTGCGCAATCAGAAAAACCCATTTTCCGAAAAAATGGGATTTGTCTCTCTTACAAAAATTGCGCTCACGATTGCGCAATTATTGATGTTTGTATTTTACATTTTTTATATTTCCACAAAAAATGGGTTTTTGTCTCTCTTGCAAAAATTGCGCAATTATTGATGTTTGTATTTTTTCATTTTTCGGGATTTCGGCCATTCGGGATTTCAGCATTCGGGATTTCGGCCTTCGAGATTTCGTCCGGCACCCAGTACCTAAGTAGTTTATCAATCAAACTACTGAAACATTTATACTTAGCAGATAACTTACTTAATATTTTGTTTGTAATTTCATACTATCTTAAAATACGCATTTATGCATAATAATATACATATTTAAGCTTTATTATAATATTAAGTCGATAAAACGCTGAAATATAATGTAATTTTCATTCTAACATCTAACATTATTTTAAATATTTGTTGTAAATATAAATAAGTACCCATGTATAGACAATAAATTAATTGATTATGCACATCTTTAAGTTTTAGCGAGGGAAGAATTATTTTCTTTTAATAAACATCATCAGGCATAATAATTTTTCTCAATCTATATTAAAAATGTGTCAAGCGCGAAATGTATAAGGTACACCTACTGAGAAGATAGAAGCATATTAAACTGACTTGCTTATTTACTCCAACAAATCGTAACGTACGTCTATTCCTTTGCGCATTTAATTCAACTGTGCGGCGTCCAATCTCCCGGAGGCCAGTTGGGTCGGCGTCAAATTGGGTCGGCGCCCAATTGGGCCGGCGTCCGATTGTACCGGCGGCCAATTACCGGAGGCCAATCGGCGGAGGCCAGTTCGCGGTGCCAAATCGTCCCATTCCCCCAAAGCGACGCTAGTGGTCTTCATATTAGTATAGTTTAAATAATAGTTGAAAAGATGCAATAGCTGGCATTAAACTTCATAAGCCGTCTTGCTTATTTCTTATTTACAAGGGTGTTTGGCAAGGTGACATGATCTCAACCAAATTATATTCTCTCCGTGTAACTTGACTAAGGTAACATTGAAATCGCCATTAACAGCAAATGCCTCAGTCACCTACTCACCTACGCTTTGCATATGATATTTTTGACTATGCAAACGACCCAGATGACCTTCAGAGCTTGAAAATGAAAGCCAAAAAGTAGATTTAAAGCAGTGTCTCGAATACATACGTAATTAAAAACTGATTTGTGGAAGCAACACCGATTTTCATCAATAGCTCTCCAATGAGCGGGTCAATAACTACATCTATATCAGACAAAATATTATGCCAATTTACTGTGGTTTGTATAAAATCGCATGGAGCTCATTAAGAAGCCTAAATAGTATCTTCAAAAATGACCTCCCATTGTATATTAAGCGTAAAGTGTTCAACCAGTGTGTGTTAACAATGCTCACGTATGCAAGTCAAATATGCACCCTTAAACAAGAGAAATTTAAAATATATACGAATAGCGTTAAATGTAATGGAAATATGCATGTTAGCCATAACGCGGGAAGACCACAAAAGAAACCAATGAAGGCATGCAAAGGTACGCTGTGTGATAGAGGTCGACAAGCGGATGAAATGGTAATGGGCTGCCGGCTGGACATATCGCTCGGCTCTAAAGTTCGGTAGGTGTACGTGGCAGTGAGGAACTAGGGACCGAGAAGAGTGAAATGACCTAGAGGAGGCGTTCATTTAGCGGTAAATTGACCCTGACTGATGATGATGATAACATATTAGTTAGTATATACTGTACAAAATAGTTTCATATTATAGATATAATTATTAATAATATATTAGCATAATTTTGTGGTCTGTATTTTAAGTATTTACGGATGCTTAATTTGGGTAACACTATTGGAGTCAATTAATTTCGAACATTAGAATATTTCGTTTAATAAATTCTTGAAATCAAATTATTTTTTACAAGTCAAGGTAAAAATCAAACAATTGTTTATCGCCGAGTTTTTGCCACTATTGAAGATGCTAATGCGAAACCTTTACATTGACAATCAATGATTAACATATTTTAAAACACATTAAGTATCTGAGTATACCAATAAGTTTCAACAAATTTTCATTTATTGTTGTACTTACTACAAATTTAGCCTTGATACCTGAAATGATCACATGCAATAAATACCACAGTAAAATACCTGCGTAAAATAATACATTATTTAAACAATAATACAATCTCTTTATAAATGGCAATGTAATCAAATACGAAATACATATTAATATCATAGCATTATTTGTAAGCAACGCCTCACTTTCCCAAGTTCAATGACAATGTATTGTATTCATGGAAATGAGGAAATATTTCCTCAACAAATTAGCAATAATACAGGATATAGTATCAGTTATAAATTCGATATAATAATCTATACACATATTATATTATGCAAATTACGTTCAATAGCATATAATCGACATTTCATGGTATAGATAGAATATAATGTATGCATTATGATTTATATTTTTCATTGACAATATAATACTTCTACAAACTTTGAGTATGTATGCAGATAGATAATATTTAATAGTATCAACTTTACTGTCAATAATTATTGGTGAATATAATATAATATATCATATTAAATTAATTAAAATAAAACAAAATGAAAACATACAATTGAAAATTGAACAAACGCTATGACTAGCTGAAAATTTCAAGTTATTGTTTTATTCCCAATTTTCATTTTAATATAGCTGTCATTAAACATAATGTGTCATAGATCGATATCGGAAAAATATTATTAAGCACATGTAATATAACTTGATAGAGATTAAAAAATAACCTTGGAAAGGTTATAAAAGTCAAATGTTTGCCACGTTTTTTTAGCTAAGTATTAAAGTGCACCTGCTATTAGAAAAAAAACAGTGACGTATTGGAACTCAATATCTTTTATGTTTTTTAGCACAAGCAGTGATAATATAAATTGTTTGGAATGCATTAACGCGTAGGTATTGTCGAGGGCTTAGTGTCAAACAACACTATCTACAAAAGTGCAACTTTACAGGAGAGCCAAAAATCGTTATTTTCGATTCTTGTAACTCAACAAGGGAAATTTTTATTTAAAACCTAATGTTAATATTTTATAATTTATTGTGTATTGTACATTTATCTTGCTTATGATGACGTTAAAATTTATAGGGATAGTTTTAAAAAAATATGAAAACAAGGGTTACTTATGTAGTTAGCGTTAAACTTTACTGACGATTTAATAAGAAATTAGAAACGATTGACATAACGTTATTTGACTATCATATAGCCATAAATTTAAAATAACGCAATCTCAAAAAAAAAAAAAAAACACTTTTTTGTAGATAACGTTGTCTGACTTTAAGCACTCGTTGTTATAATGACAACTGAGAAATTGAAGGCCCAAAGGGTACAAGTAATAAATTTAATAATGTGTATCGCATTGTTATTTGGATTTCAATACACAGGTATATTATAAGAATAAAATATGACTGCACTATTTGTGGCCACTATTATTATATAAGTATTCGTAATTAAATTTCTTTTCTTAGGTGAAGATAAACATTAATTAATGATCATTTAGTAGCTAGTCTTTAGCATTATATTACTATCCAATATCCATGGCTATACGCCACGATAATGAAAGCTGTAGTATTTTCAATAATTTGAAAAATGTTAAAAAAGATAACTGAACATAAAAAGAGTAGGTAGCATACTCAATAACGCACTGGATAAATAATTCAACTGTAGAAAATTTGCTATAAAACTGAGCATTGCATACAAAATAATATTGTACAGCCATCCTCTTTGACACTAACTATGAGACCGCTCGTTTATTTGGTCATAGGTACTTACATCAGAACCCGAAATGATTAATATAAAATTGGTATACTTTTCCATTTACGTAAGCAATATTTATTAATTTATCTCGATGATAACTAATTTCGTATATATGTATATAAATAACTAAACCAACAGTGTCTAGGTTAGTTTGTTTGATGATAATTTAAATATGTATGGACATAGAATTAACAGAGGTCGGATCGGTATATGATTTTATCCGTAGATCGATCAACTAGACTGTGGGATTTATGTATGATAATCTGCATTCAAACATTACAAAACCACTCAATATAATATAATATTAATTATTGAACTGGCGTTTACGTGGTAGGACTCCATTATAATGGTTTTCAACAAAGTTATTTTTGTTAATTCTATTTTAATTGAGTGATTTACGTTGACAGCTGTTTCAGGCTATAAACTAAGTGTAGTATAGTATAAATCCATCGACGGAACGGTCAACTATAACTAAAATTTTGAAGAATGACCCGAGAAGACTGAAAAGAGTTTGAGCCTGGCCCTTCATCTAGCAGTGGATTGAAACAGGCTGATGAGTATTAAATAATTTAAATTATTTCACAATATCGTTGGTCAGACATGTAACGAGATTTTGATTAAATAATTATGCCGTAGTTGGATTACAAAATATTAAAATGGAAAACCAATAGTCATCAAAAAATGCCGTCAATTTCACGATATAAAAATTCATTTGTGTTTAATTTTTACAAAATACACAACGCTTTTTCTGTCAGAAGTGGGTTTGTTAATATTTGATACGTTTGCTGACAAATTATTCAAAGCTCTTCTGCGTATTGTACACCGCACTTCTATTATTTTCGAGCTACAACAAAAGAGTTATTTGTTTACCAGAATAATTATTTCCGGTCGGTATTTTTTCCACTTTTATAAATACCGGTTATCACCGACACGCGTATAATATGGCCACGAGGATATACTTTAAATGATTAGCATGCTGAGTGCTTTTGGCGGAAATTATAATTTTTATCATCGACTTACTATGGCCACTGCATCTGGAAAATTAAAAGGCCCTTGTAAATGACCCTGCTCTTGAACATTAGGTTTGATTATACCATTTTCATTATTTAAACTCATTTTTTTCAAAACATTTTTAACCGATAAATATTGCAAAAAATAAACTCTGTAAAAAATATTATAATGGTACGATGATTAAGTGTGAAAGTGCAACGAAATGTATAGCATGGAACACCTATCTTCATACAAGGAATGCCCACTAAAATGCAATTTTAACAAGATTCTACAGACTGAAGAAAATGCTAATTGATGCATATTTAAAATACACTTTCACGTCATTACAACGTTGTCATCATATTCTCTATTGTCACATACAAATACAATGTATAGTTTATAGTACCAGTATCATAGGGTGGGAGAAGGCTATTAAGATCCGCCATAAATAGTGCACATTAAACTTTGTTAGTCATACGTATTTGTTTCTATTGAACTAACACTATATTTTGTAGATGATGTTAGTTACTTTTTAAAAATCAATTAAACCCTGCATAAACCATACCATAATAGTTTTGGTATACTTTGGGCGATACTACAAAATTATTGTGCACACTTTATCAGTCTTACTTATTTGTTTTCGTTGTATTAAGAATACATATTACACGTCATATTGTTGGTTTATTTTTTTAATTCATTAAGCCTGCCTAACAAAACTATATAATAGATAAAAAATATTATTCTCTCTATCAAATATCCAATATATTATTGTATATGTTGACTATTATTTATTATGGCTTGGTTTTGCAGGGTTTTAATTGAATAAAAAAAAAAAAAACTAAACACTGTCTGTAGATTGTAGTATTATTTCAATGAAAACAAATACTTATGTGTTGCTGACAAAGTTTAGTGTGGACTATTTATGGCGGATCTTAATAATCTACCTTCATCCTTCGCCACTGATAGGTACGTACCTAATAAGTATTATAATATTATGTCCTTGAAAAATTAATCCTAGTTACATTGCGATAATTTTTATTCAAGTTGTTGACTTATTCCACTAATATGTCCACTTTAATAATGAGATTTTGTATGTTAGATAGAGTTCTTTAATAATTCAATGGTTTTTTACATCTATCAAGCTGGGTCAACTTATTATGTGATCGATTACTAAACCTCTTCACCCGTATGCCGTATCAAGCCAACATAAATTATCTTGATTTTTAGCGACTTCGGCGAAAGCTTCTCTAAAGTTGTTCCAATAGTAGAATGGAAACGCCAAACATTGCAATGTGTAACAGCTATAAGCATAAACGTTTTTTCAAATCTAGATGCATAGACCACGCAGTTTGGATATAGGAAAAAAGAAAAGCATCTGGTAAAAGTGTGATGTTAGTACGTTCGAGCTGTATTTTTTAAATAGAAAATGAAGACTATTAGAAGAATATGATGTATGTGTGCTATTGCAACATTAAGTCTTGAGAATCCGTCCGAAAAAGCAATATAAATCAAATCAGTAGTTTTAATCCCAACTTAAAACACAAAAACAGTTGGATTAACTGCGCATAATAATATGTTGTGTTATGTTTGACTAAAAAACAAGACTAATTCAAGTCTATCCGACCTTCAGTAAAGTTGTACCGATTAACTATTGTGCTACGGCATCCGCGTGAAAAAACTTACAAAGAAAATTTCTTTTATTAGATAGTGACAAAGTTTATTTTTTAATTCTACGACATTTTAGATATTCGTTTTGACAGCTATTTCGAACTACTATAGCCCATTATCAGAATGTCTTAAAGAAAACTGTTTATAAATAGCGAGCGTTTTTCTCATCTCATGACAGAATAAGGGGTGAGCATACTCATTTTTTTTAACCCCGTCCGCCACCCCCTTCCAATGACATTATTGTAATCAGTAGTTTAATAGTTATGTTTTCATTTTTTATTTCCATTCTTACAATGTAAAACAGGAGATTGGTTAACGAAAGATGCGCTTGTTATTTCTACTATGGTTGTCAAATATTTACTTAAACCAAAATCGTTATTTAATTCTATACGAACACCACTGAATATGTACAATCAGTCGATAGTTTTAATTTGCTAATACATTATGCATGTGTATTTCATTCTGTTATTTCCATTTTGTGTCGCAGAGATGAGTCTACCCGGCAAGATGAGACGCAGCCAGCCGCAGCCTGTTTAATATTTATGAATTCAATTCAACTGAATTCAATGCCACCGGTTGGCTTAATCGCCGGTCGCTATTGTTTTGACGTGCTGTCCGCAGATGCAACGTATTGTTGCAACCGTATTATGCAGCAACAAAAACTGAATAAGATTAACATGTATGTATCTTTATTGTATACATATATTTCGTTTGTATACGTTTTTAAACTGCGGTGCCCAGCGCTAAGTGGCTCATATCATCGGGGATGAAATAAGGCAAAGCACGGATAAAACCATTTGTGGCTGCCACCGGTAACTGTAATGAAAGCACGTGCTGGTGGCTTCAATAGGTCATATACTTATACTCATATATCTCATGTAGAGTGTTTATCAGATGCAATTAAAAATATCAGTAAAATTATAATATAAATAATCAACTATTTTATGTTGGTACCTTTTTTATTAAGCTGCGAAGTCTCATATAGTCTTTCTTAGAGTCTTATTTAGCTTTACAAATGTATAATAATAATATGTATTAACAGTGTATGTTTAAATAAACATACACTGTTAATACATATTATTCCAATAATTACTCATACAGATATTACAATACAAACTTATAGGAGAGAAAATAAAACAAAAACAATTTACACGTCTTGTATATTGGTACATATTTAATAAAAGTTGGATAAGTACCATTAAGGCGTGCATATTTGTCATAAGCTTTGCTTTACTTTGGCTAGACTTTCATATAATAATATTTTCGGTGGGTATTTATGATATGAAGGTGCCATCACTTCCTGGGGACAAAACAATGTTAAATATAAATGTAAAGACTGCAATTATATACGTGAATCATCAGTACATCTGTAAAAAAAGACTTGGACGCCCGAGGCCAAATGTAATAAGTAATTATAAAGTGAGGGCGTTAGACTACCCGGGATGGAGACATTTTCTAGAGGAGGCCAAAACTCGCCAAGAGTAATGATGATGTGGATCTATAAATGGGATTAAACTGTCGTTCTATATTATATGAGTCGCCTAGAGAGTTATAAAAAAACTAGAGCACTATTTTCCGTAAACACAAAATAGTAATTAAATATCATGAATATTATTACATAATGAGTGAAATTGTCGATTTGATTTGTTTAAAGTATATGGATCGCAATAATATGTCTTTTTCTTAAGATGTAAAATATGACAGTGTAAGAAAAAAATACAGATTCCTGGTTGGTTAGAAAGACCTTGGGGCGAGAATATCACCAATGAGTGATTTTTGGGAATAGTTTTACATAATTAAAGGTGATTTTTGATATCCAACTATTTATTTTATAGATTAATGAATTTAGAATCACTTAGAATTATTAACTAAAAAATAAGAAATTAGGAAAATGTGAGACTTTAGGCAACTCATATTGTTTATATACAGTCTGATCAATACATACTTTTAGATATTTAGTATCATTAAACACAATGACATATTCAATATCGGATGAACTTAATTATTCCAGCGTAATCCTATATTCGCTAGGTATTAAAACTTGATCGTCATATTGAGTTGTCAAAAGAATATCAATAAAGGCAACAGAATAAATTTATTATATGCCAGATGGAGCGCGTGTCAGAATTTAAAATTTGGCTTCACTTTCACTTACTAAAAGAAAAAGTGAACAAACACATCATGTAAATATAAATATTTTTGGTGATGGTTAAACAAATATGATATCATTTACAGTGAGTAACTACATTTTTGTAAAAAGAAATTTCAACAATATAGCTGGAAGGTAGATAATACAAGACATTTGTGATTAAAATAAAGACCTAAATGCCATAAAATACAAACTGAGTTAAATAAGAGATAGTAAGTAAGTAGAAAATTTATGACTGCCAGGTTTCTACTCCACCGTTATTATTGTGTTACAAAATGCCAATGTGCCTAGTTAAAAATTGTAAAAAAATCTACTAAACACTCCAAGAAAGATGGGATATCACTTTTCATGTGTTTTATTATTTATAAAATCCCATTTTAAGATATTGATGAATGTTTATTCAATGCAATTGAATGTCAGAAACCATTGGACAGTCGCCTGTGATGCGCTGGGCTCACTCCGAGAATCTAATGCGTCTAATCTCCGAGAAGTCGTAAGTAACCCAGAATCTGTTTCTAACGCAATGAGTCATGACACTAATACGCCATTACAATAAAGGTTATATTACTATAAATTCTCGAAGCTTGTATCGCATAATGGAAACGGAACGTCATATGGTCACGTGACATCTACCTATACATCTGTGAATGACTTTCATGCACAATTTCTCGTGCGCGCCGGTATGAAGTGAGTTGTCCATTTAATATGTCATTGATATGAGCAGTGACTATTCTATATGGGCATTAAGGCAGATATACACATAAATTAAGATAATATGATATTATGAATCATGAAATTTGATAAAAACCAGTAAGTTTGGCAAGCCCCTCCCGCAGTTTCCCCACCCAGTAATATTCTAAAAGTGAAATTCTATTTAGTTACAAGATTTCATTTTTCTACTTTGTTAATGTAATGTGATCAATTATGGACCTTTCTTTAATGCCATATATATTGAAAATTATTTTTAATTGAAAAATGTCTATATTTGCAAGTATCACATCGAAAGAATTTGTCCGGCAGAGTTTTTTAGGGTCTCCCAAAACAAAAATACCGATACTAAACTTGCTATCAGTATTCTAAAGTAGGAAACATATCAATACCAAATATTGTATTCGCATAGAAACGGAATAATAAAAATAAACATACAGAGCAAGTTTCAAAAAAAAAAGATACTAGGACACCAACACCAAAGACCAAAACTGATGACAAACGGAAAACAGTTTTAATGACCGTAAGTCATAATAACCTAACATACCATATATAGGCATATTTTTTAAAATCCTTATTAAATGACACTGCACATAGACATGTGGGTCTGCTAGGGCAGTGGTCTCCAACCGTTGTCCGTGAGAGAATTTTGGTGGTCCGTAGAGGAATTTAAAGAGTCTCAAAAATAAATTCCACTCGTCTGTATCAATATCTCATTTTTGGCTTTCTGTTAAAAATGAGTACCGAGTGTTGGGTGAAAGGGCCTTAAAAATTTTGATTCCATTTACAACTACATATTTGTGTGAAAAGACATTCTCATCAGTTAAGGCAATTAAAACCAAGTACAGCAGTCGGTTTAAAATACAAACGGCTCTCCGTGTTGCAGTAACGTCATTGGAACCAAGAATCCAACAGCTTGTTTCAAACAAGCAGCCAACAAAGGTCACACTGATTATCTTTCTGTTACCTGTAATAAATCTTTTATGCACCTCCATGTCGACGTAGAATTCATATTAATTTAATAATTGTATTGATTCTTTTTTAATAAAATGAAATTTAAAAGGTTTTTTTTGAATCTTTCGTAATGAATATCTGTGTTAATAATTTTATTTATTGTAATTATTTTACCATTATATTGACATATCGAATTTTTAACAAGTGTGGAAAAAATATGTGGTAGTGGTCCGCGGGATTCAAGATTTTGAGTTTAATGGTCCGAGAGGTCCAAAAGGTTGGGGACCGTTGTGCTAGGGTATAGTCTCACAAATTACATTCTTTCGTAAACCGGCAAACTGGTTAGACAGTTTTAATGATGACGGAAAAAGGAAAAGCTTCAAAATGTGACTCCATGTGGCTGCTCCGAAAAATATATCGCATCTACCTAGTTCCGAAGAGAAATTTTTCAGTCGGGTGCTCGAAAGATAAAACAAGTATTTGTCACTATAGACAAATTTTCAAACTATGCCGCAGTTGGAGTAGGTACACCTATTATATTTTATGCACTTTTTGAAAAAAATGTACGTAAGCAATGTGATTATATGAAAAAATGACATGATTTCACTCCACTGTATATTGTAAAAAGACATTATGGTGCTTATATTTATATTTAAAATTCACGAACATTGCAATCAAGATGATTATTGTATATTTTTACCAAATGTTTTGGGTTTTTCTATCAAGTGTTTACTTTAATATTGATGTCTTCTTATATGAGAGAGTATTCTGGTAATATATTATCGGTGAAAAAATATCAATACTTTTTGACATCCCTAGATGCGACGTACAAATATTCGCCCTCAGGCTAAGTTGTTTGTTGTAGTAGGTATCATTATAATTTTGGTCGGATCTCTTATGATGCATGTCGCGGTGTGTGCCAATTTTCTTGCACAATCCAACGTGACTGCATTTAAATGGACTCGGAATACTCAAAAAAATTACGACACACCGTACATTTTTTATCGTATTTACTGTACGATTTATATATTTGCATGCTGCACGTATCACTATCGAACGGCTCGATCTTGAATGCTTCGGGTCTACAGACATTCGTTGCGTTAGAAATGTGCGCCAAGTTGATACAGCATGCCTATATGAGGATTTTTTCATTGAAAATTATTATAATGTATGCAGCTACGTCACAAGTCACAATATCCAAGTACAGTTATCACTCAAATTACCGGGGTCATATTAACTGGGCGGTGGATTAACCGTGATGAAACAAAACCATCGTCATAGTTATTGTTTTGCGGATAACTCGTATTTTGTCGATGCGATTATAATCTATCACATACTTACTGTCATGGCCCCCACAAGGGAGGGCTGACAGGGCTCTAGCCCGGGGGCCCGGGCGTAGGAGTTGCCCGACCCGAGCTCGACCAGCTAAGTGAGATTAACACACATCACAAATTTACTCTAATAGTAAAAAAAGTCCCCTGCGGCGCTACTTTTCTTCAAGACTATTGAATATTTTAAATGTGTGGTTGTGCGTTACAATTTGGTATGATATAATGATTGATTTACTTAAATGATAATTTCCGTGTAGAATTTAGGAAACACTACTGTCAACCATCACAATGCTCTTAACAGTCTTAGCCTTAGGCATATGTAGGTGGGCCCACCAAATATCCTGACCTGGGGGCCCACTTCAAGAAGTGAGGGCCATGCTTACTGTCCACATATAAGTTGACAATATCACAACACCACTAGGCATTTTATATTTTAAAATATTTTATGAGGTTGTCTAACAAAGTGTAAACATGGTGTGATTATAGCTAGTTTTAATTGTTAAATCTCTAAGATCATATTATTCAGATATATATCATAGATTCATATTACGATGGTAGGATTTTTTTGTCCAGGACGAAAATCAAAAATTAATTGTATAAATTATTGTAGTAAAAAAAAAATACATTGTTACAAATAATTAAATGTTAGGTATATGACAGATAGGTACTATATAATATAATATTAATATCTTTACGTAGTAAGACAATAATTTAACCTTGAACACACGAACATGCAATTTATTTCATTACACATAATTACACAGGGCTAATGTGATTATTATTACGGTTGCTATTACCTACTGTACCTCAGCCTATTGTATCGCTTCGTAGCTCTGACACTATGGCTTATTACGCGGTAATGTGGTTCGTTTATTTTATAGTTGCCAATCCTACCATACAAAAAAATGTTCTGAATCTCCAAGTTTGGTGTTGAAATACACGAAATACAAAAAAAAACTATATTATTTAACTCATTTTGTAAAATATTGATACGTTGTGCAGGTTGATCGCGAAGATACGTTTTGGACACGATTGCGACAAGCGAAATTTCGCTATCAACGGAGGATTTGAAAATCAAAATTATCTAAAATATGAAAACGCTTTCTTGATAAACTTAAAATAAAAAAATATACGTTACACATACCAATAATAAAAGTAATTTAACTTTGTAATAAATTAAAATAATACATTCATTGTATTCATTTATTCCGCGTTGCAAAAAAATGCTTATCCATCACATCTATTCTATATACCCACAATACTGCTTTCGGCCGCTACGGCAGCTATCTCGGATAGGTTTGTATCGAAGTATTAGCACTTATTGTAACAATTACAATTCGATACAAACCTACCATAGATAGCTGTCATAGCGGCCGAAAGCAGTCTTATGTATAGAATAGATGCGCTGGTTGGCCTGTCTACACTTATTATGTGAAAATAGTCTATAACCCTGGTACGTGGCACATGTCAAAATACGTGCGAGGCAATATTTAAAAAAATCGATCGCTATAACGATTTCTTACACACTGGGTCGCTATGAATGTTGGTTACTTATAGTCAATGCGTCATAAATACAAAGCTACATAATGCAAAAAAAAACAAAATAAATAATACATTTTTTTTCCTGATAGGATCATATGGGCCTCCACAGAGTGGAGGTGTGTATTGACAGATTTTTGTTTTTTACGAGAAATACATATCTACAAATTATCATGTTTAAATATACGATTAAACAACCTAGGAAATAATCGATATAATAAACAAATTTTAAACTTAATATATTCAATAGATCCACATTAATGAACCCTCATTAGTGCTATCAAATAGGTTAACAGTATCCCAATTGCAAAGGGATATCTTGGAAGCCGAAACGAGTGACATCGGCGGGAACGAGAAAATTAATCAAATTAACCCACGACGAAGTAAAAAGAAAATAAATGGTAATGAAAAATTGCTCGTATGGGTACAAAGAAGATAATGTGTGGGAAATTCGTTTTTATTAGCATTGTCACAAGAAAATAATTTATTATAAAAAACTGGTAGTTAAGTCAATAACTGCACGACATATAGATAGATACATATAAAAATGCATCTTTTTAATTTTGAAAACATAATATTAAATATTCTTTGTTACTTACTGAATAGACGTGTCCAAATCGGTATTGTACTGAAAACAAACAGCCAACGGCATCATACCAAGGGAAAAAAATGTTTTAACCGTCAGCTTACCTACAACAAAAGAAACAACAATATTAAAAAAAAACTCAAATAAACATTCCGCAAAATACGAATATTAAATTTACCATCTGCCTTGGAAAAAAATTAACCTTCATTAGCGTACATCTAAAAGCCTTTTTGGGAAAATCAATGTTCACATCATTATAGCGACCAATATACAAATTTAGTGCTACAAAGTCGCAATTCGAAGTTTTGCTATATCTACTTTGTGTATTTTGTTGGACTTTAGACCCGTCGAATTTCACGATCTTTCAAATATTATTATGAGTAATACCGGAAGTCAGACTTATTAAATTTAATTCGATACAATTAAATTACACATCAAAAGGTCGAAAGGACCGGAAAAAATACTTAGCATAATAAACGTTGATAACGTCTTCTGAGAAAAATCACGATGATTTGGTGTAGGTAGGTAAGCAAAATATGCATAATATAGTGCCATTTGTTATAGTAATCGAATCGTCATAGCGACCATTGTGTGTATAAAGTTAATCTTAATTATTTGTTGGTTTATTAGACGATCATTATCTTGATTGTCACAACATTATCAAGACCACAAAGATAAACGATTTGTCTCTGCACATTCAACTACTTAATAGAAGAGACGAGATTCTTCCTCACCTTCACTCCGCCTATTATTTAGAATAGGCTAATAAGATTGAAATGTGAAATATAGCCGCCATGTGCCAAGGCTCTGTTTCCAGATTTGGTTTGAGGGTCAGGCAATAATATGCAAGAAATACAAAGTGCGCGAGTGTCGTCTAATATAAACTACCAATATAGAATACACCTTTCGTTGATGTGACAAACTTTAATGTAGGTATATTATTATTATACAGACCATAGACGTATTAATATTTAAAATACATGTTTATAGTTACATATCCGATATTTCTCTACAATCGAGAATAATAAATAAACCTTTGTATAATCTCAACTAGAAGGCAATCCACTTCCCTTATTTTTGTGTTCCTTGATTACCCCGATAGGTACATACTAATTATTAATGTATTATTTATAAACCATATTAATATAATTAACTTAAATTTTAAACAGTTTATTAAATATTGTATGGCTTGTGTGTAGAGTTGGGTATTTCCCGAGAAATTCGGGATTTCCCGAAATGATGAAATTGTGAATTCTAGAGATTCGGGATTTCCAGAAAAGAATTCTCGAGATATCGGGAAATTGAAAAAAAACCTGTAAAAATCCTAAAATCAGTGTAAAAACAGACAAATTCGAAAAAAATATTTTTTTTTATTATTCATGTAAGAAGACAAACAAAATAGATGTAGGAAAACCAAAATCATTCAAAACATTACTTATTAAAATGGACTTTCAAAAAACACAGACTGTCAATCGCTGCGTCTGACAATCGCGTACGCTTTTGACACACAAAATTCCCTGATGTTGCAAAAATTGCGCTCATTTTGAGTCGACATTGGCTTCATTGTGTTAAATGCACGGATCAGTCTTTGAACGTTTTGTGTTTTCTGTCCACTTTTTCCTTATAGAAAATCGTTTTTTGAATTAATATTTGATAATGAAGAAATCCCGAATCCCGAGAAAAGATTCTCCAGATTTCCCGAAATGTTAAAAATTTTAATTCTCGAGATTCGGGATGGAAAATCTCGAAAATTCCTCGAAAATTCCCGTCGGGATATTCCCGAAACCCAACTCTACTTGCGTGCATAAATTATGAGTGCCATGAATTTATAATAATAAAACAATATTAGACATAAGCACATTATCAAATTAGACAATAATTTTTATTTCTATTTTATATTATTTATTTCAAGTACAAGATTCTCATTGATTACTTTATTATTATTATTGAATAATTCTGTACTCATTTCAAGCTATTCTAGTAAATTTAACTCGAGTTGGAAGTTTCAAAGACTCATCTATGATGTTGGATACAATGGCAGACAAACAGATAAAAGGAATAAATCGCATTGAAATAGGTATATAATGCTAATAACACTGATTGTTTATTTACCTTTTGCTGAGTTTAGACAGTGCCTGAAGATGCCGACATGCGAAACCCGGGTCGCAAAAACGACTTAAATGGAATAGTACAAAACTTAAACCCATTAGAATAACTATTGTTGTATAGTGATACCCATTGAAATATATTGCAATGGCAGATTATCGTACTTCGATTTTTTTTTCACGAGGGTGCTCATAATGAGTTAAATCTGTTAGTGTCAAAGAATTCTATATGCCTGAAACCACCACTGTTTGAAAGTAGGCTATGTGGAAATGCTATAATTCTCATACATGATGTCTACGTAAGTTTAAGATTTTTGGTGTATTTGTTTGTTTATAATAAGTATAATCGAAAATAAATAATATAATAAGTAAGTATGTATTTAATAAATTTGCAGAGAAATTAAAACCTGAAATAAAAAAGGACGGCATTCTAAGTCTGCTCAATGGAAGGGAGGTACTTTGCGTAGGGACGTTACTGTGCCAGTTAATATGGACAAAATGTGTTATAATTACTTGAACAAATAAACCACATCGCTCGTCATTGGTGTTATCATATAACAAAAGAAGCAATATGATGTCTCAATTAACACGACCGGTAGACGGCATTGAATTGAAATCTTGAAAAGAAAATCTACAAAGTATTGTTCATGATTCGACTGGCTCTACTGAGACTATTGTAAGTGCGGTTTATTAACTTCTAAAATAGTTACATTATTAGTGGGCGTGTAATTGAAATTATGTTACTTACCACGATAACTAAGCCAAACAATAAAATTAACATTATATTCAATTTATAATAGTTTTCATGATACTTCGGTATTGTGTTATTGTTTTTGTTTATATTTTCCAATACTTTGGTAGTGTATTTTCTGCATATGATAATAATTTATTTACTTATTTGTTTATTTAAAAAAAGACACATTAAGCACATAACAAATTATTAATTCAGGACGTTCACAACATGACATTTAGAATAAAAAGTATAAGTATAAATCAACTCGAGAAAAAACAAGTTAGAGAGAAAAAACAAAGCAAAAAATAATTTTATAGAAAAGAAATAAAATAAAAAAAACAATAATAATTTAAAAAAAAAAATACAAATTAAACAACAAAATAGAAATATAAAAACAGAAGACATAATGCATCGCTAAAAATATCTATATCCCTAGGGAGTGCATTGACCAGCCGCAAAGCCCTCGCTATTGGTGCCGGGTGAGCCTGACATGAGGAAATAGTTTTCACCCAAAATAGGCCATGGCTGCGACTACGCGTGTAATTGACGGGCGCATAAAATTTCAAATTTTCTAGAATATCGGCATTGGAAACTATACCACGTGAGAGCAGGGAAAATTCTTTAAGAGCAGAAGTGACCTACGAGCTTCAATAGAATGAAAGGTAAGCATGTCTTGAAGAAAGTTAGTCGGAAAATACTCGTTTGAGAAGCTGTCAAAAGGAAAATAATTATATAGGTAGGTACATTAAAAAAAAGATGTCAAAGATTTTTTTTCTAAACACGCTCTAAAATAAAATAACAAACCAAAACTAATATCACTGGTAAGGTAGTAAAATAAGACACCTTACAGGGTCGGATTCTCCATAGAGCTGAAGAGTAGGGTAGAGTAGCCGAATTGACAGAAGGCCCAGAGCCCGAAAATAAAATAATAAGTTTTAGTGAATAATATTGTATAATTACTAAAAGGACGCCGATCAGTCAAAAGTAGCACAAATGTGCGATGTTCCAGAATATGAAATACCAACTCCATTATTACACGTTCGAATTGTTTTGAGATTTTTTCTCTATATATCCAATATTAATTGATACAAATTAAAAACTTATTTATACAACAGCATTAGCCAAGCTTGATAAACTTGCACTACTGACAAAAAAGCAAAATGTGCTATAATTATTTTATTTTGAAATGAACAGTTATTATATCATGTAAATTCATTTTAATTAGTTGTGCTTTGGGGTCCCAGAAACTTATTTGCCCAGTCCCCTTTGAAGCGTAAATCTGACCCTGCACCCGACTCGGAACGAAGAAGAGAAATAATAACTTAGCAATATTTAAAAGAAAAATAATACGATGATTGGTTGGTTCCACAGGTCGACATTTTACGTTTTTCTAGAAGTTGTCTTTGTTCTGATAAATCATTAAAAATAATTAGCTTTATCTGAAGTCAAGTAGGTGTAGTTAGGAAATAATATAAATTATATAGATAGGTAATTATATATGTATGGGGAATAAATATACCAACTCGATGAGGTGCAAAGCTAATTATTTAAAAAAAAATCTATATTTTAGTCGTTTATTATTTTTATTATACCACGTCTCCAAAAAAAGAATGATACTAATGTGCACACATAATAAGAAAGTAAATTTCTCAAAATTACAAGTCAGTTGCATATTCAAATGAAAAGTTTGCCAAATACATTTTACTATTACATGCATATCACACGTGTTAACAAAGACTATTATGGAATTAATATTATATATTTTATGATTATGATACATTGATTTATAAGACGAGACAAGATAGGGCACCATAGTGGTACAGTCATCATTCATACTAAGTTCACAGATTATTCAGGCTTAGCTCTCAAAGATAACGAAAATTCTTCATTTACACAGCATGTTCGCATATAAGCGTGAGCAACGTTTTTAAAATCCGTAAGACATGTTCAAAAAAAGCACCTGGACACTTAAGAGAATAATAGTAATCTGCCAAACACGTATTCCATCTTCTCTGACAACGCATTTTTATTACTTTATATTTCAGTTAAATCATCATTTTGTTTCTCACTGAAATCTAATATGTACAAAAAATAAAGTTAACAGAATGAAGATTTACCATGGGCTGGACAACCTGGCCATTGGTAGATTGTGTACATAAGTCGTAAATATTGCAATAGGTAAGACGTATTGAATCGAGACTATAGGGAACCAAAAGTTTTGACCAGTTGAGTGGCCCAGTGGAGGTGACATAGATGGAAAGGGAAGGTAGAAAGAGGTGGAGTCAGCGCTCGGAATGGAATGGAACCGTTTAAAAAAAAAGATTTTTTTTTCGATTAGGTACATGTTCAAACACGCGCATTAACATGTTCTTACTCCCTACTTCAGTTTTAGTTTGTTAATTTATGGCTATGGCCGAATGTTGTAGCTTAACCACTGGGGAAAACCACCACCTTATTCTTAGGTCAATAATTATTATAAAGCAATCATTATTCGTAGGATGTTTATCACACTTGAATGGTCAAAGACATAGCTTATAATCCGTATCTTTAGAATTATCTTCAAATGTGTTAATCTTGCCCATTTTTTGAATAATAAAATGCCTAATTCTTGTTAAATTTGTCAAATCAATATAATTTTTATCGTAAATATTTCACTATAATAATGTTAACATAAATTATACTATAAATGCATTTAAAAATTAATAAATGTAAAAAATCTTAACACCACTGCACATTTATGTACTTACTGAAATATGACTATATTCTAAAACATTAGAGCGAGAGGCTTAAAAGAATACTATTCTATGTAATAAAAATACTTTATGCAGTCATCAAATGTTTAAAATAAATATAAAGGATAATAAGGCTTCAAAATTAAATAAATAGATTATCTACAACGTTTAAGGAATGTCCAGGATCATGCTTTGAAAATAGAATAAAAGCTCCATTTTGACCTACGCTGAGCATGTCCCCCCTTAAGTCCGACGAGATTCTTATATTATATATTATGAAGTAAGTCGAATTACATTACCTTTTAATAATTCACAAGCCGGGACGCAATATTTATTTTTTCCACGAGACGGAGCGATAATTTCGGAGATTTCACGAACCGGATCGGCGTTCCGGTGTGCTCCGTCATTTCGAATGCTGGGTGGAATGACTGCGTGGAACAGGACTAGGACGGAATAAAATATCTTCGAAATTGGAGATGATTGGAGGGACAGGAACAACTGGAAGACACGTGAAGGGAAAACAGCGAGAAAAATATAATTATAGTACGATATTAAAAAAAATATTACCGCACTATTTCTTTGATATTTTCAAGCTTAAATTATAATTCGAAATGAACAAACAAGGTATTACGATTTTCTATAAAAACACATTGAAAATGTTTGAATCAATCATTGTATAATATGTAAAAACCAAAACAGGTTATTATAGAATGGGTTCATTTATGGTTTTCAGGTATGTATTACATAATTTATTTTTATCAGTGAAAATTTAATAAAAGAGGTGTTTAAATGTGTACGAGATATTTTCTAATAATATCACAGTTTTAGTATATATATTTTTTTTAATTTTATTAATACACACATATTAAAAAAAATGTATCAAATCAATTACACGCTAACGGCTGAACCCATCAAAAACAATAAATAATTATAGCAGTTCGCACGACCTATAATTATTGCAAAACGCTTCTCGATTATAAACATTGTATGATAAATAAAAATTACTTCTAAAAAGAATTTTATGCAAAGTTTTCTTATGAATACGAAAAAACATTGAAAATTGTTTATTTTTCACCATTCTTCTCATGAATAAAAGTTTAATAAGTATCAATTGGCTATTACATAGAACGAATGCAGTCATGCTTTTGATCTTCAAAACGCATGCAAGTGCATTCATGATTCACATACCACTTAAATCATTTTCACATTAGGTGGTGCAGGGATGGCCAATTTATTTTTATAAAATTATAACTTATCTACAATTTACATGAACATGGGAATTACAAAATAATATTTTTTCAACATGTAAGCGTTGATAATCTAAATTCGTTATTTTATAGAGTCTAAACAGTCCGTCAGTTTTTAATATTATTTTTCATTATTTGTAAATGACTGGAAATTATAGCACTGAATTAATATATTGTAATACATTGAAATGGTTGATATCTTATATTATTCTCATTATAAAGAAAATTATATACCTACCTACCTATCCAAATATATATGATGAATTTTTCCAGTTAAAAAATAGTACCTAGTATTCATTGAGGTTTTAAGAGTATGACGTGTGTTTCAAACAAAATAGCATATTAATAAACTATCCAACTATCGACCGAGGGTACTTGATGGAATTTGAATTTAGATTCTAATAGATTTACGTTTTGTACTATTCCATTTGAGTCGTTTTTTTCCGATCCGACTATGCGCACTCATCAATGGTAAATACGTCATACTGACAATAAATACAGTTAATTTTAACTTATACTAATAATAAATCATTAAATATAATGTTGGTAAAAAAATTACCACCCACATACCTACCTATAAAGTCAAGAATCACAATTAAAAATATAACTAACAAATTATGAATAGTTGAAGTGTTTGTAAAAAACCCCTACGTAATAGATCATTAGATAAGTACCTAATAATATACAATATGTGTAGTATTTTAAATTCTATGAATTGTGTGTGTGCGTACGTATTATAATGCCATAAATATCCTTTCGACAAAATTTACCGACGATTAAACCACAAACATGCATCAAACAAAACTTTCGTTTTATACTTATTTTCATAAATTTGTACTAAGGAGTCTCTTCAGGTTCAAGGTGCTGTCTAATAAGATGAAATTCTGGGTATAAAACGTGGCCATAAAACCAATAGTTACGTGTGGATCTGAAACCTGGAAGCTAATAGAGAAGAAACGAAAAGCTATCCAAGTATTTGAAAGCAAAATCAAAGAAAACCAATGGTAGCGTATCCATACGAACTCTGAGCTCTTCAAATACTTGGAGCCCAATATAGTAAATGCCTTGAGGGCGTAAAGTTTCAGATGAGCCGACTCGTTGTTAGATGCGATGAATCTAGGGCTCTCTAGTATAAAGTATGAAGTATCTAGTATGAAGGAATACCAGAAGGCGCTCGGGCCCTGGGAAAACCCTGGATGAGATAGGCGGATAGCGTTAAGAGGAACCCGGAGGAGCTGAGTGTGACCGAATGGAGTGAGAAAGAAAAAGAGAGATAGATTCTTGCATATCGCTTGTGCAATCGGCCTAAATGGTCCGTTGCGTTTGTATAAATAAGAAGGTAGAATGGAAAGTTTAGATATCTACTGCCACTAATAATGTAATTATAAATCACCAATCAAAACGGAGCATGTGGACTGTTGAAAGACAAAAAGACACATCAAATTCAGTAAATGACCATTATTTCCTATTTATAAAATATTATCAAGTAGCTGTCAACGTACTCATTCGTCTTCTCCCTGCCTCCCTCTCTCCGTTTCTTACGTTTATTTTCTGCCTTACTGTCTATACTCTATGTTATAATGTTTCAGACTCGATTATTTGCCTGTGCTCTGATACATTCAGTCTCCTGGTTTTTCCGAGTACGCCATCGCTGAACATGCTCATTTCTAAGCGGTGACGCTTAGCTGATGGTGCTTCTTCATCCATAACGTTTCTATATTTGATTGATTGTGCACCTATATTGTCTAAGGTTACCGTATGTTATCATAGCACTGTATCCTTATTATAAATAACCTGAAATCTCTTGGATAATACACTAATTTCTTGATATTCTAATCACTTGATATGTTATTACCATACCGTAAGTATCTGTCAAACTATTGTGAGAGTATCGTTTGTTTTCTTTCACGACCTGATAAAAATTCTTCTGATTTATCAAATTTGGAATTTTCGTTTATACGTACATGTTTAATAAATCTTCTCCATGTTTCGCTCTCTCTTACACATTTTTATATATTTTCCCTCAGGCGTCACAGATAATCCAAGAAATATATATAAGATAATGCAATCATCATTTGAAATTATGTGTTGGACTAAGATGTGAAAATTACGTATACAAGAGGACATTTTTTCTACTACGAAGTGTGGTGCTTACAAAGAAAAGCAAAACAATTCACTTTGCAAAGTTGATCAGGTTAACAGTTGACAGCGTAAAGATCATAACAGATATTTTACAATATATGGGATACCAATGACGGCACGGATACCAAACATGAACATAACTGACATATCGCCACACCGGATATGTTTTTGCCACGATATGCTGAAGGTGGCGTGATTCTTTTGTTGCGTGTCTTCGAAGCGATCGCGAGATTTCCAAAATCATAATTACCCATCTCGGAATATCTTCCACACAGCCAGCATGGACTTGAACATTCAACATACGTTATCAGTTTTATCGTTTTATCACATCATTCTGATTTTTTATTTCATTGTTTTACTTTTCTGCTATTCTTGTAAAATGTCTACACACAAATGTGGTCTAAGTCAGTGGTTTCCAAAATTTCTGTTACTACGCCTCCCTTTAAAAAAAATCTAATCTTGGCGCCTCCCCCCCCTTAATTTCATTAAATAATACAAGCACCTTATATATAGTCAAACATGTACTAATACAAAAATGAAAAAAAAAATATAAAAATAAAAAAAGGTTTGACTACTTATAATTTATATTATACCAATTGATTATTAAATTAATTTGTTTTTCATTGATGAATGTGATTGTTTATTAGCACAAAGTGCTCTTTTTCTACTAAACGGGATCGATATTTGGATTTCATTGCAGCTAATGCAGAAAATCTCGTATCGCATAAATATGATGTTACGAATGGTAGCAGTACTTTACTTAGGTACAACCTGCATTGGTTTTCTTGACAAAGTATTATATTATTCTTCACTTCGATTCAACCAAAAATTGTAGTAGGGTTTTTGTTTCAATGAATTATCGCATGATAATTGTATCATTTTTTCCTTTTCAAAAGTAGTCAATCCAAATTCATAATAGTTCATTGAAAATGGATTCTACCATTGGCCCCCAGGCCAGAATCTTTGGCGGTCCCACCTACCTATCGCTGAGGTTAATGGCAGTGTGGTGCTCTAAAGTAGTGTTTCCTAAATTATATACGGGAGTTATCATATAAGTATATCAATCATCATATAGGTATCACATAAAATTGCAACGTACAACCACATACTCAAAATATTTAATAGCCATGAAACATAGTAGCGCCGCAGGCAACTTTTTTTGCTATTAATAAAATACCTAATGTAAAAAGTGGATTAGAAAACTATCAAAAATGGATTTTTGTTTGCTGCAATATATCTAGCGCAGAAATCATTAAAAGTGGAAACATGGAGAACTTATTTTTTTTTGTAATTTTGATTTCCATAGCTCCAATTTTTTTGAATGCCTACACTTGTCTTTTAAATCAGTAAATGCATTAATGGTCCTTGCGTTAATTTATTCACTCAATTTTTTAAAAAATTTAACCAGTAGGTAGCAATAAACAAAATTATCGTTCCTGAACAAATTTGCCTCAAATTTCAATATTATGATTTCATTTTTTCAAGAGATAGCCAGCACGCTTTAAAATAGCATATAAGTGAGGTATTATAAAATTAGTCTCCATATCTTCAGACAGGTTTGCAAATGACCTTTTATAGGACTGCTTTTTTATGTAGTTTATAACTAGCGGTTATTTTATAAACTATGCATTTGCAAACTTCAAACCTGTGGCTAGGTTAATAATGTTAAACACTCCGCGCTTCCCAGTTTGGAAATCGTTAGTCTAAGTATTGTCAATTTACTTTACAATAAGTACAAAATTTGTAAATTCAGTTAAGAAAGTTTTCTATCCGAATGAGAATGTTTGAAGCAACATTAAATTTAATTCGGAATGTGTAACTTTTACAACCACATACGCCGTTGAATGCTGCATCCTTTGCCTGTTAGAAAGACCAATGAAGAAAATAATGAGTAAGATTATATTAATTTAAAAAGCGGAGTAGCGGTGGATTCACACAAAATAAAAATACATAATGACATTACAAGTCATTCAACCATAAATATTTAGATTGTATTGTTGAAATTAGCTCGATTTATAATTCGTGATTTACCATTTCACTGAATATAATATAAACTTTAATAAACCATTTCTTTTATTCAAATGAATAATTCCCGTCTGAGAATCTAACATTCCATAATATTATAATATTAATACTATCGACCGAAGGTACTTGATTAAATTTGAATCCATTAGAATTTATTCCATAATATAATGAACATACATAACCTGAAAACACCTCAGATATCTACCCACTAGAAATAATCATATTTGAAAAAATATGAAACTCGACGATAGTTGAACCCATATTGACCATTGGTGTCGCGCCAATCCGTGCATTAACTAATTATACTAGGAGCCTCCTTTCTAATAACGTCAATTTAAACTAGTAGCTCATACATAGCTGAGCTAGCTGAGGTGTTTTCAAGTTATGTATGTTCAATATATGGAATGTTACATTCTCAAAATCTTGTGAATTATTCATTGATATAAAAGAAATGGTCTATTAAAAATTATTAGCCAGTTCAAGTAGACGTTATAACTAAAAATATTTGGCGAGAGCCGGGCATCGGCTAGTAATTAAGGTAAATAATATTCCTTGATTTAATACACAAAAATCTAGAGTCAATAATAACGCAATTTGATAAGCATTTCATGTATGACATAAGAATTTAAATTGCCGTCATTAGATAGGAGGCTCATAGCATAACTGGTTAATGCACGAATTATCGCGACACCAATGGTTATACGGGTTCAAATCCCGTCGAGTTTTGTATTTTTATCTAATATATTTTTTCTAGTGGGTATCTGAGATAATTTCAAGTAATATATGTTCAAATATATAAACATTTGGCCGTAACAATTTATAAATCGTTAATATAACGCTCATATACGTAGTGAAAATATATTTCCATGAACAGAAATCATAGAATTTTATTATTCAAAACCACATGCGGTTTCAATTTATGGATGACCTATAAGCCGCAAGTTTATTTTTATCAATAACTATTCTAAAACAATATACCTATAATTTTGTCACCATGTTTCTATCTTCTTCTTTTGAAAAAAATACTCGTTTGAATTACAGTCAGTAATAAGTTTTTGCCTCTCTTTAGTATTGCTTTGCTTATTTTATTAGTCGTTACCCCGAATAATGTTACTCTGCCACAATATGTTTTTTATTTATTTATTTAAAAAAAACACACTGAGAAAATAACAACTTATTAATTCAAGACGTTCACAACATGATTTCACGTTCACGACATTTAGAATAAAAAGTACAGGTAAATCAACTTAGTAGAGAAAAAAACAAAGCTACATCAACCTATTTTTTTGTATCCTACATTCAAAGACGATAAACTCAAAACTAATAAATTCCACAACGAGAACTGGGATGACGATTTATAGTAAAATTCTTTTACCGTGTTAACTGTCAATTCATTGTGGAAATGTACTGTATTACTTATTAAAAATTAATAATGTTATAGTAAATTAAATTTATATGAAAATCTAAATTTACAAATATTTTGTTTATGTTTGCGAATATAACTTACATTTCTTATAATATCATCTTGACACTGCTCAATATGTGGGTATCTTTTTTTGTGGTAAGCAATGCCTCCACTCATTTTACAAAATCTTATAATACTATATTTATTTTATTTAAGTAATATATGTCTTTCTACCAAGAATTGACAGTTTACATTAAGTATAAATAAACAATAAAATAAGTATTTTAATTAATTCAAGGTAAAATCATTTAAACAAAATAGAGCGTGAAACACATTTCTTTTTTGAAGTATTTAATTATGTAACCAAACAACTTTTTAAAACACGTATCTAATACGTGATAAGAATAACAATTATGATGAGTTTTATCTTCAGTCTATGATAATTTTGTGTCTATTTGTTTTGGTTTAGAATATGCATGTCAAAATAATCTTATCTTTCTACATCTGTCAAACAAATAGTTGCAAAGAATTCTAAGAGCATAATTTTTTATCATTTTCAAGTCAATGTCACATTACAATTAAGTTGTAGTTAATATTGTAGGTATATATATCAGAATATTTTTATAATATGTCCAGTCATTTTTGAACTGCGAATAACTCTTTAGAACAACAAATATTGGCGATAGACCAAACTGTAGATACAGCAAAGAAGGGCGATTATATGAATGTTTTAAATTTAGTTGTTATAGTTTAGTATACATAGTTCGCATATATATTAATTATGCATATTATGTTAGTATAATGTCAACCTCATCATTACTTTCAATATGCTTATAGCTTATAGGACCTATAAGCTATAATATAGGTCTTTCACGGCCCAGAAGATTGCGGTACACTAAACGTAATCAATGATTAGGACTATTTATTTATGAGCTCTATCTACACCCATTGACGTCTCCGAGTCTCATCCTAATCAGGGTTGAACCACTTTCAATTTAAAAACTCAACCATTTTTATGAAGCAGTATCTTACGTTCTCCTCGTTCTCCATTCTTCTCGGCTGTCTTATATGGAAACATGTCAGACAAATCTATAAAATTCTGACATAAACAATCAATTGACAATTAAAGTATACGTATACACACTTTGTGAGAGTCTACCTACTTTCGCTTGAGAACAAAACCTACTTTCAAAAATCATTATTTTTGAAGTCATACTTTTTTTGCCGCGTTTGAGAAAACAGATCAGGAAAGCCGATGTAACACATAATTTATTATATTATATCCATTTCGCTCTCAAGGGTACATGCGAATGCGCATAGTGTCATTTAGTTAGTCGTTCAATTCAACCAAGTAAAGAGCACATGTTGTAAACATAACCAATATTGTGTCATCATAAATATATATATTTATAAACAAATTTCTGAAGACTAACATTCTACACTCTTAATTTATATTCATAAAACTTTATTTATATTAGAGCGTATATATATTTTTCATTGTAAAGATTGTGTATTAAGATTTGAGGCTATATTTATGTAAATATTATTTATGATTGAAATTTTATTGTGAATGTTGGAGTTGGTAAACAATTCAAAAAATATATTAAAATTTGATTTTTTATTAATTCATCATGGGAACTTCTGACTCGATTATAACCGCTGTATGGCAAAGATGGTTTTGGTCCAATACAATAATTAAATTACAATTATCATGTGCTATTATGAGATACAGATGAATCGCGTACATTTTCATCAACCGAATCCGCTGTAATATTATTAGACTCAGGTAACTTATTTTGTTGTGTTTTGTTACGCCAACGCGCTACATAATTGTTATTATCTGTTACTCCAGTCTATAGTCTATGCTCTATAGAATGAGCCACGTATCACCTGCATACCCTCACAAGACGTCACCACTTATGTCAATTTTATTTTCAGGTTATAAACACTGCTTGAAAATGGAATTTTCCCAAATTTGAATCTATCCGAGGTATTATAGGTATATTATATATCCATATAATATAGTATAGATAATAGTCTTTTACAAATGTACAGAGGTGTTTTGAATTGTATCACCTTTGAAATATTCATTTCCAATGAAAAAAAACTATGAAAAAAATTAGCACTACAGGTGATCAAAATTCTTGATGTTGATAGTGTGGTACCAAATATTTCAAGTGCACTCGAAACATTTTCAATAAAAATACTTAAATTTCGTGTTTTACTGCATGATAGATTATAGAAAAACTATTATTTCTATCTAAAATTATTATTTTAGAATATCCCTGAATTCGAAAATGTTATCATAATATTATGCTCTTTATTTATACAAATGCTCATGTGTGAAGCGACTGACTCATAACACATTTGCTAAAAAGTATGTGTTGTTTTTTCAATGTGCGTTTGAAGCAAATAAAAAGTGTAATGGATTGAAAGAAAGGCTAACCTGTATTACGTGGAGGCTCGAGAGCCTAAATAGTAATCTTATACACTATACAGAGCGTACTCGTAGAAAATTTTTATGGTGTCCTTGAATGTAGGTATATATTATATAAAACAGTACGTGAATGTGCAGTTATTTTTATATAACTTTTTTAAATTGCTATTATTTTAATAATTATGTGATGAACGATAGATAAGTTATGTAGTTGTTTATACAGTTATGATCACTTAGTACCTACATGCTGAATCTCTTGAGAGGTGCAGTTATTTAGTTATTAAAAAAATGTCACAAATATAGTTAGTAAATAAATAACATGTCTGGATTATAAATAACTATATTAAATTTTAAATAAACAATCATTTTGCTTTCAGAATCAGTGCGGGCGCCACCATTATTATTACGGTCGCTGATATGAAGAATAATAGGATTAATGGGACATCTTTGTATTATTATTCATTTGTTCAGAAAACGTCAGGTAGCTGAAACAACAATGGCGTTAAACAATAATATGTTTACACATGTTTTTGTATTAAAATGTCATATCGCAATGGCTTCCGCTTTGTTTTTTATGCATCAATCTACTGGTTATTATCTCAAGTGGTGAATTAGGAATGCCGAATGCCAATGTGAAAAATGCGGCGTTTTCATTATGTAATCAGGTAATCAAGTAATCGCTAATCATTTATGTTTATTTATTGAAAAAAAATTGTATAAGATACTATTTGAGAAATGTTGTTAAGAACGACGAACAAGATGTCAAAAACTTTGATGAATAGGAACGGAGCAAGAACGCAACCTTGTCTTACTCCGGTCGTCACCCCGAACCATTGTGGCAGTACAATTAACTTTTCTTGCATCTAAAATTTAAACATTGAGTTGTCGTACTAGTTTTGCATTAGGGCAGAATTTATATTTTCAATTTTGTTTGATGATTCATCAAATATTTATAATATTTGAAATAACGGGCACCGTTAACCACTATAATATATTTAATATATTACTTACTAATATGACCGACATCTGACTTTTTAAATGTAGCTTCCTATATTAATTATCGAATATCATATTAATTTTTAATCATTACCTATTCATTATTTTTCCTCTGGTTCAAAAGTATAAAATTTTCATTAAAAAATATATGCTCACGTAGTTAGGTACTAAATATATAATAATGTTTACTGCACAATAAAATATAAGTAGTAATTTTTATAGTAATAATTCACATTTCAGTAAATATACGACATTACGACGTTTTCATATAAATCTGTATCTTTATAGTACATATTCTCGTGACTTTCTTTTATCTGTATACCTGTCGCTCCGCAATAAATAGTGAAAAATGCTCTGTTATCGCAATGAACACTAACAGATAAAAATGGTGATTTGTAAGTAAGCAGGTATGTAATCTGTATAATGTAGTACTTATGGCCATATTACACTGAAATACCTGATTTAATTGTCAGGATGACGTTATATATTTTTATACACTTTAGATTTTATGGATATTATCTCTGGCTCTTCCACATTAACTTTTTCTTGAGAATACTAACATAAATGCGTTTAAAAATAGAAAATATTTTTAATTCTACTTGTAGCTTCATAATATATAATATTAATATGAGTTTTACCGTGTTATGAAAGACAATGGTAATGTGTGTCCCTGATCTAAAAAATTGTCAACATCAGTGTTGTTATCCCAAGGAATCTAATTATATGTAGGAATTAATCGCCCACTGCGTTAGTCTAAATTCACAGATAAAAAAAATATTCAAACATTTACATAATAGTTTTAACATAAACTAAATGAGTACATACTACACCGTGGATTGATTGAAATATTAGAGAAAATATTGGTTTTCGCCTCTTAAAAATGACAAAATATTTTTTTTATGTACAATACCATTTATAACTGCACTATTGATATATTTTTTTAAAAATAAGTTTGTACATAGACTTCTATACTAACTAGATATTATATATTATTATATCTGAATGTAATATTATTACATATTTTTA
Source organism: Rhyacophila brunnea (assembly GCF_057557595.1). Lineage (NCBI taxonomy): Eukaryota > Metazoa > Arthropoda > Insecta > Trichoptera > Rhyacophilidae > Rhyacophila > Rhyacophila brunnea. The sequence continues at coordinate 40,833,043 of NW_028232752.1, forward strand.
TTAATTTAACCGCCAAGAAGTGCAAATGTATTTTACGTTGATACACATTCATTTTTTAGTATTACAATAATCTATCGACAAGTGAAACTATTTCTTTCCGTTGTGAAAATCTACTATTTCACAGTTGCTGTTAAAAGGCGCGTACTGGTTGAGCGAGCAGCCTCGGGCATTTGCTTCGCAAAAATCGCTGCGCGAGGCAGCCGCCCACAACAACTTTGAGCATCGATAAACCGACAACGATTGGATCGGTTGTGGCAATGCTCGTGCGATGCGGCACGTACGTTTGCCTCGGGAGAGTCGCGTACTGACTGACTGAGCATTTTGCCTCGCGAAGCTTTTACGTATATTTTCTATAGCGAAGCGACCACGCGAGGCTGCTCGCTCAGTCAGTACGCACCTAATTGTGAAAACCATCCATTTCCGATGTGACTTATATATTTTTCAATGTTTTCTATTTGATTATGCGAATATATTATATTCCCCTATATTTAACCACCTATTGATGATGACTAACGATATTTGGAAAGTAAATCTGTATTTAACCAAATCGCTTTGTGTATCGATATATTCTACTTATGTAAGGTCAATTTAGATTCACGTTGTTATACAATTTCTTAAAATATGGTCTGTTTACTGACTCGGTAATTTTTTTCCCTTTTCTGTGTTTTTACTAAGTACTCACACATATCTTTATATCTTGTCTTTATAGTTTAGTCTTAATTTGGTTAGTTAATAATTTGTAATATGCGGAATATATTATTTGTTTTAATAATGCGGTGCATCCGTATATCGTATGTATTTGTCAGGTTTCAGGATAAGTTCATTATGACAGACATTAAGGCGTTTAGTATCGAATACAAAAACATTCTTTATATTAAGTGGCATCACAAGTAAGACTAGTTATAGATTATTTGAAATATTATTGTAAATTGTAATAGTATCCGTAGGCTTTTGTCATAAATCTATTGGACTGCAACACCAATCATAGCCAAGTTACAAGCGATAGAACAGAAGTACCTAATTATGCATGTAATTATTGAGTATTTTATTTACATGTCATCGACTCAAATGGACTTGTAATGATATAATTTCATCATGTTTAAAATTTTAAACATTTGGAAAATATTATAAAGCATAAAGTAGGCTTAAATTAAGAGTTTATTCTTTATGTCATAAATACTATCCATCGATGAATGATTCCAGGGAAGTTGGTTTTAGGCTCGTCGGTATATTTATCCTGATAAATCACAATAAAACGTCTATAATATACTATCTATGAGAGGATTTATCGGATTTCGAACTAATACCTACTTATCGTAATATGTAATATGAAATTATTTAGAATGACTCATATAAAACACGAATATGTTATTATTACATTATAAATTATAATATACCATGATATTGTCACTAATAAAATTAAGTTCAGTCTAAATTCATGAATTTAATAGAGTTTTTGGCAGTCTTCGGATCGAGTTTTATTCAGTTGGATCCTTTGATGCAATATAGCCATTAGATAAATAATAGACAAACGTGATTCATTTATATTTACGACATTGTTTGCAAGTTATTAATAATTTTAACTCACCCAATTCGCTGGCGACATCTGTTGTCTCCTCTATGACAACAGAGACCTTGTACACCAAGTAATCCAGTTTTTGATTTATATAACCACTCTGCCGGTACTATCTGCCTAAATTCACCACGTGCCTCGCGTCACAAGGTTCACAACCACTTATTATTGCTTATTTGCTCTGATGATATAATTGTGTTCCGTGTATATTTGAACAGTCCAAGAGAGGTTGAAAAAAGTAAATTCGTAATATTACAGGCTATTTACTTTACATAGACGTTGTTCGCACTATTATTTTATCGTCACAAAACTATGAATATGTTTTGACAGTTTTATAAGCACCAGACCGAGTGGATAGTAAGTGTTTGTTAAATGTCTATTAGCTCTTGAATTTCACTTTAATAGTTATTATGTAACGACATATTTCAGGAATTGCAAAAAGTCGAATGATTTAAGTAAATAGTTTTTCGTTTTTTCGCTTCGAATTCGTGCTATTATTTATAGGAAAAAAACGTAATTGCGCATATCTGCTACTATACAAACATAACTCTTATATATATTAAAATATTAAAGACTAAACAAAATCGTGTAAAAACTCATTATTTGTACAGTCCATAGATCACTATTATAATATTTCAATGATACTTTCCGGCAACAACTGTTTTTATAACCATTTTATATCCTTTCTGAAATGATTATTATTAATCAACAAAAATAATAATAATAATAGTATATACATAATATAAAATGTTTATAGCTAGAATACACATTTTATTAGTAAAAATTGGGGATTAAGAAGGGATGTTTGTGTCAGGAATGTGAAAAAAAAAATCTCTAGTAAGCGATAATATTAAATAGCCGCTTTATAGAGAATATTTTTTTTTACTGAATATCATTTTATTGTATATAGCCTGAAGTGTATTCTGAAAGAATTTAAAATTGCTTTTAATTAGACTTTCTCATCAAATATCTTTATCTTTAAATTGTCAGTAAAAATAGCTCTAAATGTATTTTAAATATCAGTTAAGAATTTCCTATCAAAGCGAACGGAACTGGTCCTGACTGTAATTTAACTATGTGTTATATAAACATGGCCCCCACAAAGGGGGGATGACAGGGCTCTAGCTTGGGGGCCCGGGCTCAGAAATGGCCCAGCGTGGCTAGTCGATCAGATAAGTGAGATAAACACAAATAAAAAATTGCTTTAATAGTAAAGAAAAGTCGCCTGCGGTGCTATTTTACTTAAATAGTGTTACGAAAAATCTCTAAAAATACACACTAATTTTACTGCTTATACCATTTGGAAAACACTACTGTAGAGCATCACACTGACTTTGCTCTTAGCGATAGATAGGGGGGCCTGCCGAAGATCCTAGCCTGGGGACCCGCTTCAGGATGTGGGAGCCGTGGTTATAAGTATTATAAAATATTGTGCTTTACTTTCTATTACGTAATAAATGTAAATAGTAATTTTTTATATTATAATTTCAATACAAACTTAACTTATATATTATAATAAGCTTAATATATAGGGATAGAGAGCACATAAACAATTATATTATCAAAATTGTTATAAATTGATTCCATTTGCTGATATCTTAATTGAGAAATACCTTTAACATTTAACCCTCATAGTCCATTGAATTCTTGTATTGGATGCTTCATATTCCATTCCTAACTATTTCTATGATTGTTTTACTGCTATTAATGCATTATTATTTCACTACTACACTACTCCAATTGAACATCATGGCTTGTTGTAGTGTTAAAAAGGAGAAAAAAATATATTCATTTTCATTTACAACATTAAAAGTATAAGACTAGTAGAACTATAATTATTCATGTAGTCTTAGTGTATCACTATGACATTATTAAGCATTCAAAGTAATATGCTTCTGTAAGATTTTACTTTTCGGAATTCTCCGATGCTTGCTTGTCAATATTTGTATTCCTGTTGTGATACGAGGGTGGGTCAATAATTCCTTAGAAAAAAGCATTAAAACCGGTTTTATTTTTGTATTTTTTTTTTATTTCTCAACATAATTTCCTTCGAGCTCAATACACTTGGTTAGACGTTTCTCAATTTTTTTAAACCGTCAGAAAAATAAGTTTTCGGAAGGTCCTCAAAATAAGCATTTGTCCGATCGATGACTTCTTCATTTGAAAAAAACGTTGTCCACTTAGCCATTTTTTTAAGTTTGGGAAAAGGAAAAAGTCACTGGGGGCTAAATCTGGCGAATACGGTGGGTGGTCGACCAATTCGAACTTCAATTCTTCAATTTTAGCCATTGATCGTAAACATGTGTGAACACGGGCATTGTCCTGATGAAAGAGGATTTTTTTCCTGTTTAAATGAGGCCGTTTTTCTTCAATTTTGTTTTTTAGCTGGTCCAATAAAGATGCATAATAATCCCCTGTTATTGTTTTTCCTTTTTCCAAATAGTCAACGAAAATAATTTCACGTGCATCCCAAAATACAGTAGCCATAACCTTACCAGCTGATTTTACGGTTTTCGCCTTCTTTGGACATGGTTTGCCTTCGCAATCCACTGCTTTGACTGTTCTTTCGTCTCGGGAGTATAGTGGTGTATCCATGTTTCATCTACAGTCACAAAGCGACGAAAAAATTCATCCGGATTGCGTTGCATGAGCGACAACAGGGCTTTAGAGGCCACCACCCTACTGCGTTTATTGTCGACTGTGAGCAAACGCGGCACCCATCTTGCAGAAATATTTTTCATGCCCAATTTGTCATGTAAAATAGAAATGACGCTACCTTTTGAGATCCCTGTAACCTCAATTATCTCACTCAACTTTAATCTTCGGTCACTTAACACCATATCGTGGATTTTATTGATCATTTCTGGTGTAGTCACCTCTACAGGACGTCCTGAGCGTGGTTCATCCTTTGTTGATGTACGACCACGTTTAAATTCATTTAACCAGTTATAAATAGTTGCAAGTGAAGGAGCAGATATGCCGTGAACTAAATCCAACTCATTTTTTATTTCCTTTGCTGTTAACCCTTTTATATTAAAATGTTTAATAACAACTCTAAACTCAATTTTCTCCATTTTCCATTTTTCCATTTTCCACAAGCAAATTTTTTTTTAAATGTACGAGAAACACACAACAACCCGACCAATCTGATTGAAACTTCGCAGCATACTGAATCGGTAGTGCCGCTGCATGAAAACAAACCGCTTGCAGTACTAGTCGCGCCACCTGTCGGCTTTTCTAAGGACTTATTGACCCACCCTCGTATGATAACTGTACCTACTAAGTAATCGGGAGTTTAGTTTTTAGGAGAATAGTTGTTTGTTCTCCCAACGTTCAAAACTATCCTACCGCTGGTGATACCAACTGGGACATCAACAAGCTGTGTTCTACCAAATTGATTTGGAAGAAATCGTGACGAAAAAAAATTAAATGCAACAAATCAAAAAGTTTGTAAGTATACTTTTGTAAGTAAATTATAAAAAAAATCAAGATTTTATCTATAATTTTGGAGGTCTGACTAATGCTTATAGAATTCACTAAAAATGCTATGGCATGAATAAGTATGTACCTATACACTAGACACGTGCTCGAAACACGTGACTGTTTGTTTAAACGTCAAGCGAATGCGTGCGAAGGTACATGCAGAGTGCATCTGAAATCTTCACTGCTTAGTTAAAATGATGACATGTTTAAACAACCATTATAATAAGTATAACTACACCTGCAATTACTTTTTAACGAAAGATTACACCTATCATGATTTTATTCGTCAGGAGTGTTATTGTTATTACTTATTATATAACATTGGGTGGGTACCTATTTAATTATACTAAAATATTCAAGTACGTAGGTACCTTTAATATCAAAATGTACACAAATGGGATGATACGAATGTTGAAAAAACAGGACAGTGATAAGACCTTAATTTTATTATCATTTATACTGAATTGTAGGTATGTAAATGTGATATAGGTAACTGATTTCAGAGTGAATTAAAAATAATAAATACATAATTTTGAACACAACTAAAACCAAGATTGGCTTATAAATATCAAATATCATGTACCTTTTTTAATTGAAATAGGTACTCATCTATTGACAATCCTCTTTAAGACGATTCATCCCATTTTTTCGATATTTCAAGAAAAATACCAATACATTATATTATAATAATAAAACAATGATATTGGACTGGTAGCCAATGATTATTGTATGATAACAATCGATTAAACATTGTCAATCTACGCTGAAATTCAATTGGTTTATACGAGTACATTAACTTTTTTTTAATTAAGGTAAATGTGTATGTATATTTATATTTTAACGTAATATATCTCATATGTCATTAATAGTAGGTACCATATATCTTGAATATAGCATAAAACATATCCATTGTACATTGTTTCAACCTTTTTTCACAAATCCGTAGACAGGAGTGAACATTTGTAGTATTTATGTATATTGAATTTGAGTTGTAACTTTTGAATAGAAAACATAGGCATACAAGAGTACCACTTCATCACCCCCGTTTTTAACTTATTCAACAGGAAAAAATATTTTTTGAAATATAAGTTATCACAGATGTGCGTAGCTTTGGTATATCTTTAATACGAATTGGTAAATTTCATCAAGAGGCTCAAGTATGTCTTTACTACATATTTGGAATTTGGATTCAATTTTTAAATTCGATTAACTACAATTACTGGTAAGAACTGGAATGAAAAAATATTATTTTTAATTCCTCAGTAATAATTGATTTTCTTCACTGTAACAGATAACCTCGCGAATCTACCCCGAGTGCAATTGCATCCACCCCTATATATTATATACTTTGCGAATTTGTAATAACTTTACTGGTGAGCCTTTCAAATAAAAATAATATATATCACTGATTTTAATAATACACTGCATAAGCCATTGACATTTTCAGTAAAATTACCAGCATTATTGTAATATAATATAGCACAAGGCTGCGACGTCATAAACACACAAAAATCACATGAAACTAGAACGTATGAGTACTAATTAGAGTTTAACGACCGGTAAATTTAATATTAATTATTATTCAGATGATTAAAAATCTTGCTCTGGCAACATCAGCATATTGTGAGATGACATGGTCGGTATTTACGTAACATTATGTTTATTGAAAAACGACGTATTTAAATATACACATTATTTATCAAAAATCAGCAGCAAAACGAGCCAGATTATTTTTTTTATTATTATTAGAAAAATAGTAGCGTTATAATATACGTTTTATAAGGTAGCGTTGTAAGATTATAAGATTTGTACACCATTTAAATATCTGAATTGTTACGTAATGCTGTATGTACTGTAAAGAAAAAAATGTATTTTGTAAAATGATTTTAAATCTTGCTATGGCAACATAAATTAAACAATATGAGACGTATTTGAAATTTACGTATCCAACTTTTATTTACTTTCAATTCATATAAAAACTAACGGTTGTATAAAAGGGAAACAAACCTTTACCAAAAAGCATATGATTTTCTTTTTAAATATTTATGAAAACAATAGAACAATATCTTTGTAATACTCTTACATAAAATATCTTAGCGATAAAACAATTTAAGTATATTATTATTAACACTACATAATTAAAAAAGTAAACAATGTTTTAAGTAGGTACACAGAATTACTAAGAACAAATACACATAGTTTATTTTTAATTGTTAGTAAAGCATCGACACATAATTTTAGTTTTAACAACACTACACAAAAACGGCGTTTTGTTATAATAACACAATTTATACTAATAATATTGTATTAATATGTAAAATGTATGTATTGTCACACGTAAAAATGCGTTATACTTAGTGTAATTAATTAAATTGTGGTGTACTATTTAATATATAGTCATAAACGAATACGTTATTACACCAACAAAGGTGATAACTGTTAATATATGCGGGGAAAGTGAGTCAAAATGGACATTTGGTGAGTGTATTATTTGTTTCCCCTTACTTTTCAAATTTTCCGCACTATCAAATGACTATCGTTATCGTATAAGCGCGAAGGAAAAACAGTAAGTTTTCACGGCGTCGCGATGCGGACTGGCATCGCGCAGTTTTCCCGGCAAAGTGGTGGGGGCGTGTCTCCATCGGCGTCGAGTATTTACGTTTACCACGTGAATCCAATGAACAACGCTCATCGCCGTGGAATATTATCATTATTAAGTTAACGTACTTACTTACTAGTAATTATATTTATATGCACAAAACCACGATGCATTACCATTACATGTAATTATCATTAAAATACCAATTTTGTCAATTAAACACTTAGAGATAAATCTATTTCAGTTATGCTTTATACAAAGAAATACAACAAACCGTAACTAAATTAACTATATAATAATATGATGTTGTGCACAATATATTATTTAGATGTAGATATTCATCTTTTTATATTTATTTGTTATATGTGCAGAAATAATTAAATAATTACTGGCATATTATGTCATGAACCTGTCGTTGATGGTGGTCCGTAAATAACGTCACACAATTTCCAGTATTTTTGACAACCTTTCTCCCCGTCGTCTCAATATTCCCGAAAATAGTTAATACTTTGTTAGGTGATACGTAGCAATAAATCATCACATTATATCAGACCTATCCTCCTTATATTTTGACGTCATATACGGACGACCCTTAAATACTTATATAAGTAATTAATTATTGTGGTGTTTACACGAATACCATTATAATTATGAGGGGTAACCCTGAGTTAACTTCGCAACTATAAAATTAAGAAATGAATTTTGTTTATCATGATTAACAAGATTTTTGCATGATTTTGTAAATTTCATTTCTTAAATTAATACCGTAAAGACGGTTAAGCTATTTTCAACTAAAATTAAACATAAATTATAATACATCGTTAATTGTATAGACATTTACATTGCTTAGATACAACTCAGTTATAATCGTTTAAAGTATTCTAGTTCTTGGTGTTGACAGCTATTCCGATTCACATGACCATTAGGTGCAAAACATTGATTTATATTTAAAAATAATTATTTTCTTAATTTCTAAATTAAGTTCTCGGTTTAAAGATACAGCAGTAAAAAATAAATATTAAATCAATAATTAAATACTTCAGTTGCATGTTGATAACAAATTTCGATGTGATTAATGATTGCAGCGATAGCGTCATTGGTAAAAGCACGCCAATCGGAAAAAGGAAAATGCATAAGCAATATGTATATAGTTTTCAATTATTTATGTACACATACAACACAACGAATTATACGTTGTTTTGAGAAATGCAATCGTTTCATTTCTTGGTTGGCAGAATTTGAGTGACTGAGTTAATAATTAATAAATATTAAATAATATCTACAATATTGACACAAATACTTATTTAGAGCAAGTAAAAAATTCTCAAATGTATAATACTGAAATAAACATAACGATATTTCAACCTGTATTTGATCGAACTCACTTAACCTGTTTTGATAATGTCATTATTATTTAATAATATTATCTGTAGCTGAGCAATTTCAACAATTCACTGAACAAAAGAGTAGCAATAACAGCAATGATAAAACCAGTATTGCAATGACTATCAAAAATATTTTGATAGTAGGTAGAAAACTATTTGTGTATAATATGCCGTTACATAACGAAAACAATATTATATAACATTTCCCAACTAAGTACATATTATATGAGACAATACTACGTTTTACGGTATGGGGGTTGAATTAATGTTTTTTCAATTCTACGATCACGAGATTGGAGAAAACAAATGCAAAAAAAAAACTAAAAGTTTGCACATTATCGATTAAAATACATAATATTTGTATTTTAATCGATAGCTAATTCAGTAGTAACAACAGTAGTAAGAACCACTTTATTGATTTCGGTTCTCTAAGTACCTTTCAGAAACGATCAAATACAGCAATTTTTATCAGTACCTATATATTATACACACTAGAAAAAAATAGAAAAATACGACACCCGACGGATCCTGTATCTGAATCCGTCGGGTGTCGTATGTTTTTTCTAGAAAATGATTTTTTTTAGTTAGTATATGCATGAGATGTTTTCAAATTATGTATATTCCATATATAGAATGTTACATTCTCAAATCTTGTGTCTTATTCGTTGAATAAAAAAATATAGTTTACTTTATTAGTAAAATAGTATTAAACCGTAGATGGATGAAAATTTCAGATATACATCTACGTACTTATATTTTTTATATTTTTAGAACAACTTTAAAACTGATTTTTAATATTACTTTTAGACGTATTTCTAATTATGTATCTACTAATATGTTTACAAAAATAAAATATTCCATTTGCAGCTCTAAATGTGCCAGACGATTTCTTGATACATTATTATAGAGGTAGCCGAGTTTCGAACCAATAGCTTAAATAATCAATACAGGTATCAGTAAATATAAGATGTCTGTATATACGACAAAGTATAATAATAATTGATACAAAATAATATACGAGTGCCTACTGACTTCAAAATAATTAAAAAAAAGATTTTACTGAATGACATGGGCTCTACAATTGATCGCTCAACCCATTGGAATTTTTCATTGGAAGATTTAGATGAAAACATAATAATATATTGTTATTAATATAAGCAATATAGCCAGGTAAATACACAAAAAAGTGATCACGTGACATTCAAATTATAATAAGATTTGTTTTTACAGCTTGATCAGATATCAGACTTATTGTAAATTTTCTTACAAGGATAATGTTTTTTTTTCCATAGATAACGTAAACGATTCTCCGACATATCGGATGAGACGGCGCGAAATAAAGATGTTCGCCGTTGTTTGAATAAGCCAAAATACGATTTCAAAATAAATAAATAATACTTGATAATTGTTTGCACATATTTTCGCGTTCGAAAGGACACCGTGAGTCGCGAGAATGGCCGGTCCGTGGACGAGAGCGCAAAAAACGGTTACGCATGTTTGAGTTTTTATTAAATTTATTTAGCGGATTTCAAGTAGGTAACTGATTCTCTAGAAGAGCTTACTTATTTCGCGTTGGAAATCGTATATTTATTTTATAATAATTAGCAAACAAACGGTTTAATTATACTTAATATAATGCTATCCACGTCAGTCATTCCTAACCAGGTTCCGTGAGCCATATCAGGGGCGCAAAAAGCTTGTGATAAAAATACAACTTTAAACCATACATAATTTGAAAACACCTCAGATATAAACCTACTAAAAAAATCATTTTTTTTAAATACGACCCATGACGGGACCCTGTATTCACTAGATTTGCACCAATGTGCTTTAAACTATGTGCGAATGTAGTGAATACAGGAGCAAGTCTCATCGGGATTCGTATTTTTTTGTTTCGCCTGTTTAATATAGAGAATGGTACATTCTCAGTTAATTATTCGTTGAATAAAAGAGTAGTTGACAACTTAAAATATTAAAAGTGGAATAAGTACCAAGAAATTTTGCGTTTTATTAATTTTTTGTTTTATCAATAATTAAAATAAAAGTATCGAACCCGGTATCGCATGGAAGTAATGGTAAAGTTGGCGATAAGTGATGGCGATGATTATTAATTATACTATAATGATGATAATAATACCCAAACAAACACAAAAATATATGCATCAAAGTATAATACCCCGTTTACACGTGCATGGATTTATTGCTGACAGTACGTATTAACAAGAAAATGCACGTGTAAACAGTTGTTATCGCAATAGTTTAAAATACACACTATTGCTGCAAGTAAATCCATGCACGTGTGCAGACGCTATAAATGTAAGTATTTAGATAGATTTAGGCTCTACAGTCTACCAACACTCTACATCGACGATAGCGAATTTTTTTATGCTTACCAAATATGCTCATCAAAATTAATCAAATACTAGCCATAATGGGCGGATTTTTTAAAAATATAAGACAGGATAATATTTATTGGTGTTTATGTACTTGATTATGTATTGTTGTAAATTTTCAGAAATATGTTTCATCGGTACTCCCTCACCCAATAAAGTTAGTCAGAAATGATTTATGAGAGTAAAATATTTTACTTGTCATTTCCTGTATAAAAAAATATTATATGAAAATTGACTAACCTATGTTCCTCTTTTTCTTACTGGCAATTTATAATGTAGTATAACCACTCACACTTCATCATATTATTTCATACAGTTTTATTCTACTTTATCATTTTAAGTTATTTTCTTCATTCAGAAACCACACTAAACACAATAGTACCACATTTTGTTCTATTTTTAATCTTACAAATCACAATAACAAGCCTAATTAATACAAAAAAGATAATCTTGTCACATAAATCTTACAGACGGATATTTTTATTCAACGTTTCTTGCAACACTGGCACATGTATTTACTCTTTCAAACTATAAAGGAGTATATTTTCATAATTTAACACGTTTTTTGCACAGCGTATACGCAATAAATGAGTTTATAATTTAGTAGTCTTTAGACCATTCTATACGTCACATATCTTCTTGCGAAGCAAAGTCCAATAATTAATGCAAAAAAGATTCCAAAAACTTAATTAGACATAATCAATAATGAATAATGTATTTATGTTTGACAGGTCCAACTTAAAATAAATTATAATAATAGTTGTATGGGAGTTCAACACGATAGGTGGCTATCCGAAAATCACAGTGAAGTATTTCGTAGAAAATGTAACTAGTGTAATGGTGTAAAGTTCAATCAATTGATTATTTAAACTAGTGGTGGCCAAATAGGAGTTACCTATATATTTATATTTGGGCGTATTTAATTTCTATTGAATGCTGCACGGAACAGTTCAGTGTGGATGGCATCGTATCAATTGTGAATGGGATGATTCGGCGCCGCCAATTGAACGACGGGGCAACTGGGCAACGCCACACATTTAAATGAAATGAAAGTCAATAAATTGTAACGACTATTTATCTACTAAGTTATTGTAATACAGTTATCGTTTGACATATTTTTATTACGGATTAAGAATCATTTTCTCGATGGAATTTAAAGATATGTACAATTAAATCATTTTAGTATCTACTTATATAATTTCAATGAGTTTAAACAAAAATCATATTCTTTTAGCGTTTTCTCGGCTTAATATAATACAGTTTAGACGTGCATAATAAAATACGTAAAGAGGTACCTATACTTATACAAACAGTATAATGTCTGTAATTTAATTTTTTCTGTGGTTGATTGGTAAACATGTAAAGTAGGTACATACCTACCTATAATTATTTTTCAATATTAAGTACATATTCAAATAACCGATACACGAGTTGGATGAAAATATGTTCTGGGTATTTCGGGGGAAAATCGTTAAAATTATAGTGAATTTTCGTGGTCATACTGCGAGAGAGGAGGTATCTTGTCCTTTAGGCTTGATCAAAGTTATAACATAAAGTTAAACTCCTAATTTAGAAAACTGTTGAACGCCATTTAGAGCCAGGCTGTTGGGCTTTCTGATAACGTTTAATGGCGCTTCTCGTTCGTTACATTAGAGTTTACGCCAGAAAATGTTTCGTGATAAGGCAGGGTGTGGAGATAAAGCATGTTTTGTAAGAATTTCGACATATATTTTTGGGTCTACGAAATGGCATGCATGGATAACTTAAACCATATAAGAAACGCATACAAAAATCTAGGAATACGTACCTATCAAATGTTGTTATACGGTCGGACTGGTCTAAGTTATATTAATTAATTCTAATTTTCCAAAATATTTTTACCATGGTGCTACTGTTATCATCTTTCACCTTTGTAATATTTGAAGGTTTTAAAAAACTAGTAGAATTCTCTTATGTAATTTGAAAATACTTTTCTTTTATTGTATCAAATAGCTAAAGTGAATTAGTCCGCATAATTCTTATCTCGTAGAACCTAGAAAACTAGTTACTGAAAATATTCTTAGCGAACGCTGAAATCAAATTGCATTGGAAAATTATCTAGTTAGCGAATTATAGCGAAACAAGAATTGTGTAGATTATATTATATTAAAAGCTGGGTTATCAAAAAAGTTGACTTGTTTATGTTATCATAATATAATATTGTTAAATGATTTAAGAGCATTTTTTTTAAATCGTTGTTTATTTCTATTAGGTAAAAAATATAAACACACATAATATGAAGAGTAGGTACTTAGCGATTTCTAAATATTTTTTGTGATATCGAGTTACCACACATATGAAAAATTATCGGAAAAAAATATAAAACTATATTCCATATCTCAAAATAAAATAATTCGACTATAAATTTAATTTTTTATACTAAGCACTTATGATGATTCTAAGACTTTATATTTGACGCGTCTATTGGCTTTAAATTATTATTCTTTACCCTTTCTATGCACATATAAAGATGGCGGCTATTTAGGTATAGCAACAATAATGTTTGTCTATTTGTTTAAACGTTTTATTATAACTTGCTTCGAGTAAGTTATAAAACATCTTTCGATTAAAATATATTACTTTAGTAATTGGTATATCTGTATATGGAGATAAATAGTAAATCATGGCAATTAAATAGTTGTGCTAGTAATAATGATATTTTAAATGATACATTGACCACTTACTCATAAGAGTCATAAAGTTAATATAAATTAAATTATTTATCATCAATTATGTAAATAAGTATGTACCTACATCAGAGCAGTGCATACTATAGATTTCTTAGTATAGGTACCTACTTAATGTAATAATAATTGTTACAAGAATAGGTTGAGAATCGTGACTTGGGAATCCAATCCCGAGCCAAAATTTTGATCCCGGGATTTCGGGAATTCAATTAGACGATCCCGGGATCCCGGGACTGGTCCTGGGATTGGAATTTTTTTCAATAGTTACCTAATATAAAAATTGTATATATACAAATAACATTGATATAATCGGTCAAAAATAAATATAGTATAATTTATACTATTTAAGACAATAATTGTTAATATTTTGTACGTTCAACCTCGGAAATAGATGGTTTAATGGAGTAAATAATATAGTAATATTAATAATAATGTCAAAGTAAAACAGTTTAATTGATTTATGAAAAGATAACAAATATAAACACAGTTTAAATTGAAATAAAAAATAACATATTGTGTTGACAATAAATACAATATAAAAAGTTAAAGATTTAAGTAGGTAATTAAAACATTATTCTGAATAACATGCCCGAAGTCATCTTCAGAATAACATATTCTGGTAGTGCGCAATGGTTTATTAGTTTACTTTCTATAAAAAGAAGACAGCTTAGGTGTAAATAGTTGAAACGTCTAACTAAATATTTCTTGATTTATTTATTCTATTTCTAAAATTCACTTCACCGATGTTACCTACATCGTACATATTATGTGGAATTTTTAATTTATGTTAAACTACATATTTACAAATCTAAACGATTTTCATTTATAAACTATCGTGGAATCAATATTGTGTTTAGCGTGTACATTTAGGTATTATATGAGATTGCTATTTCTGATAGCAAAGACTTAATGAATGGGTTAGCGAGATTTAAAATAGTAAAGAAAATAATCATGGTTTATGGCCTTTCCGCTTCATAAATCTAATTAGTCAGCCATATATGAAACTGCCGTAAAACGTATGAGATCGTGGTGGAATCACTTTGTTAAAAGTGCGTAGCATTGTTTTTTTCTAAGCATTCTCATTTTTATTAATTTATGTGACAAAATAAAATGAATTAGCAACCCATGGGTAATAAATCAAACTTCATTCAAACTCAGTTTATTTCTAATGTATTTAATTAAATTTAATCTAAGTATTTTCATTTTCATTTTATTTTCCATAAAAATTGATAAAAAAATCAATCCCGAAAGTTTCGGGATTATGTTTACCAATCCCGGGATTCATAGGTATCAAAAATAGTTTACGAATCCCGGGATTGGAATCCCTAGTCGTGAAAGCATGTTTGATAAATTATTACATCGATATTTTTAGATAGGTAGATACTCATAACTTCGATTTATTGAATCCTTATCAGAACTAACCTACTATTTCGTATCGTAAACAATACAATGAAAGTCAATAGCGCAATGTATTGATAAATAAAAATATATATTTTACGACAGCGTATTTTGAAGTTATGTCATATGTATTTCAATCTATATATAGGTAGAATACGATATAGGTAGTTAAAGAATGGACATAGTGTTGGGCTTATTCGAGCGAGTTTACGTTTTCATGTTATTGAGTTTAGGTAAAACAAATGGAACATTTCACACAGCGATGCTTGAAAAACACAACGTTGTCATTTAGAATTCGAGTAACCTGTAAACCTCAACTGCTCGGTACTATCCGGTAGCCAGTCGCCCTATCAAATACAGCGGGCGATTTCACACTGGAGATACTTGTATGAGATGCTATCGTTTCGTTGGACTCGCTAAGCCAGTTCCTGACCTCATATGTTGACTTCGCAGCCAAGCTACACAGATTTCATTTAATAGAACAAGAGCGTGAATACACATGACCAACAAAATGCTGAACACGCATTTTAGGACTGCCTGAATAAATGGAGCTGTTTGACAAGATTCGTCCATACATGAAACCAAATAGCCACATCGATTAGATATCCCAATGCCAACTTTGGGGCATTTAAAAAGTTTTCTGGGTCATATAGAAGATGGAGTAATTTTGAATCTTCATTAGACCCATCACTTTCAACTCCTGACTCATCTGCTTCGGCAGAGTTTCAATACACGGGTACAGAGGATATTTAATTTTATTAAATATCATTGACGGCATGTAAAGCTTGTCAATATTCTTTTTTCTGCATACCTACTCACAACAGTTCCGTGCGGCTTTGTCTCGGATCTCGGAAGAATGAAATGTACAAATAAACTCTTTTAATTCAGACACGTTTACAGCATAATGTAATGTGGCAATGCACAAATTTAATTACGACTGCACATACATTTTACATGGTGGGCGGAGATGGGGTCACTGAAATCATTCTTGAACTCACAGTTTGTCTACCGCTTTTGACAACGACAAATTTATCCGTTTGGTGAACAATTTGGGTGGACCTTGTAACAAGAGTTTATCTGAATAAAAACTGAATATTTTTGGATTCATTTATTAAATTAATTAATGTAATATACATAATAAAAAAAATGAAAAAAAATATTTTGGTGAAATAATATTCTCAAGTTAACAAAAGTTTTTTTTTGTGAAATACTATGTCATATCCTACTTCATAATTTCGATTAAAATAATTTTCGATTCAATAATTATTATTGAATCGTGAAAATTGTTCATTAGATTTTTAAATCACCTACGTCGCTTATGGATACGTTTCGTATACGTATATCCAATTATATATAATATGTAAAGTCGCTCTTAGTATGAGATTCAAAAACTGCTATAAACACCTCAATACGCCCTCAGTACCTATACATGCATATAATACGTCAACGTATTTGCATAAATATTCATTCTTTGAATATGAATACATTATAAATACGACTACATATATACGAATTGTTTTAATTCACAGAAATTACTTCTAATCGGTTCTAAGAGTAATTATAAAATATCATACATCACCAGTATTTGTTTAAGAATAGTTCTGTGTCATGTGTGGATGCTATAATTTTCATATACCTACATTAGATTATTTTAAGGAAGTAATTATGTTCATGTATGGCAGACGTTTATATCGAATAATTCCTGCACACTGTCAACAAATTAGTATCATTGTACTCATTAAATGTATGGCCTATTATTAAAAACGTGGCTTGCGTATTAAAATAATTGACAACAGCATTCATTAACTTGTCTGATATTTTTTTATTGTGATATGAAACTGTGTAAAAATTCCTTGTCTTACATATTTTTGCTTATGCAAATAAACTAGGTGGGTATCTAGTATATATCTACTATGCTTATATGTTTTTATCCAGTGATATCTATAGTAAAGGCAATTGCCCCATGAATCTGAAGTTCAACAGTTCAACGGGGCGTGTGCGGGGCGCTACTATTATCAAAAGATACATTTAACCCTCGCTTGAGGTATTCATTATTTTATGTTATCAGAAACCATGTGACTTTTTTCACGAAAATACATAAAAAATGGAATTTAAATGTTTTTCTGCGATATATGTAATCTTATGTATGTTAAAGTGGTGATGCGTTTTGCTATTATTTGATACGTTTATTTATATGAATAAACATAGATGTTAAAATACTGTTAAAATTAAAAATTAATTTTCAATTTATCATTTTTGACAACTTTATATATTACATGCTCTCGAAGTAGTGATTGTCCGAAAAAATTTGGGAAACTCTGTTTTAGTTCAATGTTCTCGTAAATATAATAAGTCATTGTAGTGGCAGGTGTGGGTGATTATTTTGACTTGAAAGTGAAGTTCAATAAATAAAATACATTTGTATGTATGTTGAAGTTGGGATCGAGAATTCATGCCCCAATTTTCTTATAAAAAAATAATTACTTAATATAGTGAAGTCTTATTTCTTAAGATAATTTTTAATAAAATTTCGAGAATATTGTTCCTCGAGAAAATTTCCCTACAATATGAATTGAACAATTGTAACAGACTACCAGGTCACATTCATAAGTACAACGTGTATAAATGTGTGCACGAGGTCATCTAAAACAGCGGTGTCCAACTTCTTTTAGGTCGCGGGCCATTTTTTCTTTTTCGGGGCCAAAGAGGATATGTAAATGAAAAGTCAGTTAATGTCAATTCAAAAGTTATTTTTTTATAAAAAAAAAATCTAAAATAACACATAGGTACTAACTAGAAATAATAAAAACAATAATATTATTAAGTTAAGAATTTTTTTTGTAAAAACTTTTATTCATCATAAATTAATTACGTTTACAAAACAAAGATTATACGTATACGTACTTATAAGTTATTTAATGAGAGCATTATGACCTTAGTTGTTGAGCATCAATTTCTTTTATGTCAATATCAACAGTTGTCGTGGCAAGTCTAATTATATTTTCAACGGTGGAGTCCTTCAAGCTGTTTCTATATTTTGATTTTATGTATTTCATGTCAGAGAAGGCACGCTCGCAGATATATGTACTTCCGAACAAAGAAATGATTTTTGGGTATTGTTCTATAACCAAAAGTTAAAACACTTCTATTCCAGTTGCTCCACTAGATACAATAAATGAGTCAGCCCGAAGGTCGCATAATTCCAATTGATATTTAGGATCAATTTTTAATATTAAGTATTATAATGAAATGTTTTCATATTTTAATGTATGATGGGTAATTCTCTCCCCAATGTTTGATGAAAAATTTTCTGTACAGCTCGCGGTCCGCCAGTTGGACAGCGCTGATCTAAAACATCCGTTGATTCTTTTGTAATATATTATGTTAAGCATAATAAAATATTACATAAAACAAAGAAAATCTTTTAGAAATATTTTTTTCCAATCTAACACTTTGAAAAAACTAACAATATCTGCCAAACAACTTACTAATACAAAGGAATCCACCAAAGATAAAATACAAATTGTAATATAGTGATTTTGTAATAAAATATACATACAGATTTCAGGTATAATATTGTCAATGATTATAAATATTCATGAGAAAGCATCCTGTAGTAGAAGGAGGGGAGACGAAGACGTTTTTTATAAAACACAATGATCTGGAAAGCCTTAAATCCACTTTGATAATACAAGAATTAATGCAACCTATAACGTTTAAATGATGTGATGTTCTTTTTATCAACACGATATATAGTGAACATGTAACATTGGAATTGTCTGATACAATTGCTTCCGTTTTCCTGTATAATTTTATCAATCACCATCCATCATACAAACATAATATATTTATTATACACGATATATCCAGTACATTATATTGTCATAAAATTTGAGATAGGTACCCTATAATAATAATAATATGTAATTTGCATAGGTAAATCATGTATATGAATATTAAAATTATTATGATTCATCGTTCGGTCGCGAATTGTGATACCTACATGACGTATGCGCTCAGTAACCAAGGTTCTAGCTAAGTATGTAGGTACTGTCTGTCAATATTTATGAATTGATAGAACGCAGAAACACCGGTTTGGCCAGGTAGGGATTTCCTAAGAATTAACAAAATATTTGAAGGGTTCCTCCAAACAAATAACTGTAAAAATCACTGTAATATCGTTTAATTAAATCATACATTATTCAACGTTTACATATTGTCAAGCTACGTTTTTGGAAAACCGAAATAATTATCGTTAAATCTTTTTCTTTTTACGTGCTTATTTACTTGGATTCTAAATGTATAACCATATGACATTTTTGAATGACAAAACTTGAAATATGAAATTTTTGATTTATTCACCATAGAAAATTAAATGCAATAATAATTATATTATTATCATAACAGTAAGCCAACACTCGAGACTAATACAACAAGCAACAAAAACTGCTCATCTATAACGATGACGTTTTAAAGGTGGGTTATCATTTCAAATTTCTGACAAAGAAGAGTAAAGGATTAGCTTTGTTCAAATTTGTACTAAGGTTGGCTTATTGACAAATAATGTTTATTTAACTATCTTAATTTCAACTAAACTAAGAATTGCGATATCAAAGATTACCTTTCTCAAAATGAGACGCCTTTTTAGCAATCGAGACCTCAATCTTAAATCAACATAACTCCTATAGCTAACTAAAACCAACGTTCCTTTAAAGTGTTTGTGTGCGGCATATAAATGCATTTGAGTAATATCTTGGTTCAAAAAAAAATTATGCATAAATATTTACCATGTTTTTGCATAGATAAACGAAGTTGTCAAATTATTATACCGCGAAAGAATTTATTTTTATGAAAATTGCACAATATTCTTATCCGATTTTGGTTATTTTTCTCGCCTGTCAATTCTGTATTATTTGTAAGTAAGTTCACCACGTTTAAGTCAACGTTTCGAACGAATGACATGTATGATTTTATTCATAATAGATTATATATATTATAAATGATATAGGTATAACCATTTTGTTTATTGTCTTAGATGTTATTTCTTAGAGTTCATTAGAATAAATCCTTGTTCACATCCCACAAATGTTCATCCCGAATTATTCTCAACTTGATCTTGATTATTAAGCGTAGAAATATGAAATCTCTAAATGATTTAATTCAATCAGTCTTTAGTTACATATATATAAATTTAAAATCACAATATTGCTATGTATAGTTTGCTGTTATTCCCCCTAATATTTTTCTGTGGCATAGAGGTATAGATGGCGAATCAGGAAATATCATGGGAGTTGAGGCTTTCATACGTTGACTATTTAGATGTACATAATATATTCAAATTTTTTGGACTGACAAGGTGACCAATTTTGATGTCTTAAAACGAATAGGAAAGGACTGAAGAGTTTTACGTAGTCTCAACGCCAGAAAATTATTGTATTTCGACTATATTATCAGAGGACAACATGCAGCGTTCTCCAACTCATTATCTAAGGAAAAATCAACGACAAACGTAGCTGAGGACGACGCGGCTTAACAACATCCACGATTAGTATGAATGCAGCTAAGCTGAACTGTTTAGGCTTAGGACAACATAAGATGATTAAACAAAGGTCGCCTTGATGGTGGCCGTTCTCCGATAGGTGACGGCACGTGATGAAAAAGAAACTAAAAACGTAATAGACGCTTGAAAATTTTCGCAGATTATAATATTCTGTATGTTTACGTTATTCAATTAAAGTTGAAAAGTTTACTAGTAGATGCCATCGATTGTTTGTTTATAGTGTACCGATTGCTTTATTAATGCTTCTTCCTTTTCTTTTCTGTAATCTCAAAATAAAAATAATAATATTCATTGGCCTGGAAGAAGATGTCGAGAAGTATTTACCTTTACAGTTACTTAGCACTCGCCGTCTACTAAGCAGTAAGTAAGAGTTGTATGGTAAATTTATCAATAATAATTTGTTTGACACCTTTACAGCACGATTTTGCTTCGAAGCTGATATTAATAATCGTACATAATATAATTGCTCAATGCGTCAGAACAGTATACAACATATTATTAATATTTTATTTAGGAATTTTATAATTTACAATAATCAATGAAACAAATAACAATACCGTTTTCACGTGCTTCATACTTCATTTGAGTTCACATGAATCATGTATTTTTGTGTAGGTATACCGGTAAAATTAAGAAATAATTATTAAACAAGATAATAATTAATAAACGAATATTTCATAAATATATGAAAATCGTGACTGCGGTGAACCAGTGACAGAGCGCTCGCATGTCTTCCGGTGAATTCATTTTTTTATGTATGTTTGGATCCAGAACACCTAGTAGCTTGAACGAATATCTATTGCTACTATTGATAATTGAAAAAAAAACTCCAAAAAGTCAAGATGTGCACCAGATTGTAGAGACAATGAATAAAATAATTTCCATAAATCAGGGGTTTTCGGACATTTTCATCACATACGGAGACTTATAGACATCTCACAATTTGAAAACCATATCTTTAAAAAACATCAAACGTAGTTGTAGGTACATACTTAACGGTAAAATTCCTTGGAAAAGAAAATATGTATAAAGTAGGTATTGAATTCATTCATTCCCTCCTATGATAACAATGTCTACTGTACGCCCCCAGAAACGTAACACACAATCACATTGTCAAGTCATACTTCTCACTAGAGAGTAGAGACATAGACAGGCATCGGTAGATCCTCACACTGCCATGGTGGATGGCAGAAAATTCATCAGGAAAGGCATTTAATAAAATACAGATGTACGTAATAAATTTACACTTTTCATCACAATTTTTTTTAAATATTCCAATGATTGCTCAATATTATATCTATATCAAGGTTTTACATCAGAAAATGTATGTAGTTTTTGACTATAGATCTAAGAAAATGTAAGCAATGACCGTATAATTTGTTTACATCTTTTTTTACTCGATTCGATCCTAAGACATAGATTTTTGTTTTTACAAAAAATAGATCTTAGCCACTTGCTCAACATATTATGTCCGTTCTCTGGGTTTAAATACAAATTGAAAATAAAACATTTTTTTTGCTAGACGCGAGATTCGAACACGGGAACCACGATTTTATAGGTCAACAACATGTTACCGCTCGGCCATCATGTACGTCTGGCAGTGGCGAAGGCTCCATACTAAGCGATTATTTAAAGCCTACCTTCAAGAAAACTATATCTTCAGGTATTTATTTCAAATTTAAATACATTTATATAATGTGGAATATTTTATAATATTGAGTCATCTATGGTCAGAATTTGAATTTAGCGACTGTTTATTGGTCAAGTTTAGAAACAAACAAAAAATTGCACGCGAGTAGCGACATCTGTTTTTGTTCTTTGAATGACGATTATTGACATCATGATCGAAAATTGTTTTCTATACTTATGATGACTCATCTCTTCAGGCAAGTCTTCAAATTTTGTCTCATTTGGTAAGCGTTCGAGACACCGCTTATAACTCTTTATGCAAATTGTATTGTCTATGCCTGCCGCTTTAAGCAAATAAAAAATAGATAAGATGATTTAAAAAAAATAATGTCTATTGGGTTCAATCAGATATAATTATTAATTGTTTTTAAAAATAACAAATAATTGTATCTCGTGATTATTATTTAGAATAGTTCAGTCATAGACAAACATAATTTATATCATTTTAATTCAGTCAGATTGTTGTTCCAAGCACGGTGGTAGAGTTTTATTTTGTTAGACAAAATTCAGTGATTTATTGTGTTCTGAATGTGAATAGATTATCTTATTTTATACCCTAAGTCATTTGTCAGTGCTTTAAATATATAGGTATTTATTAAATGCCTAGTTTTCCGACAGACCAAATTTTAAGAATATCATTCTCGAGTTTGACGTTTGTTAAAAAATCATATATTATCAAATCTGGAAGGTCAAGGGTTCATTTAGATTTGCACACAGCAAAAAAAACTTATATTAGATATTATCACAAAAATTTATATGACAAATATTCGTTTTTAACTGGCAGTTGTAAAATGATTCAGTGAGTTGTTGTCATTTTAGTGTGCACCTATTCATCAGTAGTAATATTGTAAGTATTATCTTCTTATCTCCTGTAAGTATATCTGACAAGTGTGCTCTTTTCTCTGATCTCCACAGCCTACCTCTTTCCAAAAGTCACCCTACGCCACTGGTCGTCTGGCGATTTATAGCTCGCGATCGCCGATGACCTCATTGGCGTGAAATATGGAAAGAAGACAGATGTACAAAATGGATTATTCCTATTATTACTTGTTAGACTTCCCGCACCATATTTCAAATTGTTGAAAATTATTATTGACACAGAATTTGAATGATTTCTAGATGCTTGATTCTCAACTTTCTTACCTCATATGGCTGCAAGTGCGTTATTTTAGAGTTTTTTTTAATACAGTTGGTGCCTACCAATAATGTAGTAGATATATGGCGTATACGCTGTTCAAGTTTCATATTGAGTTATTACAGTTAGGCAGACAGTGAAATTGTATTATTTATGTATATATTTATTGTTATAACGAACATTTTTTTAAGATTGCATGAATACCTACTTATCTACCAAAAGCGACTTTTGAGCTTTAAGAATCGATGTGTCCATATGATAGCGTTGCAAACAAGTTCATAAACGGACACGAGAAACCTCAATGATTGCAATATTCATGAAGAGACGCTTCACGTGGCGGGAGCCGGGAACATACGGTTTCCGCCTGAGAGTGCGACACTTCGTCATATTTTGTCACAATCGCAAGGGTTCCGACGTAGTAGCCGACCATCCTTTTTCCTGCAGCGGTGCTAGAAAAGCGATTTACGCGCACCAGGTACCCATATCGAGAGGCGCAAGACGTGGTAATAGACTGACGGAAATAGCACAACTTTGTACTTGTCGTATAGTGGGTCGTGTGTGTGCATGGAAAATGTGTACAGCCTAAACTAAACTAAAACATCGTTTAGATATAAATAATCAGCTACCTAACCCAGGAATCTATAGTATTGTTGAATGTTATATTTTATAGTAATTGTGTACAAAAGAACAACTAAAACAATACTTAACTATTAAAAAATATATTTATTAATAATGGTACAAAGGTGCAATAAGTAATATAAATCAAGATAATGATTTCAATTAATTAATATATTAGATGCGCAACTTAAAATACGTCACAATTTATTTTACGTAGCGTTATACTACTTTAATAATATACCTACCGAGGTATTTGTAGAAAAGGATAATTGAATTGTACCGAAGTCAGTCAAAAACCTTTTATTAACCTAGGTCATCTCAATGATAAAATTTCAAATTTGGAACAGGTTACAATAATAATTGGCCCAATACCTGTTTCTAGTTTATGATTTTGTGTAAAATAAAATACATATTTGTGAGATAAAGGTTTTCGAATAAATTTAATGATGGTCAGAAAGGATATTGGAGAATAATACGACTTCTGTAGCTGAAAGGGTATTCGTATTATATAAAATAATAGTTGAATGAATACATATTTCAAATATTACAGATTTTAGTACCTATTACGCAAATTCTGTAAACTAGTCGTTTTATATCTTTCTGATCGGCAGATGCTTTTGGCAGACGATAAAGGCACCGTTTCAACTTGAGTAGGAAAATATAAATGAAAATGAAATGAGAAAAATTTTCTGAGGCCGTCAATGAAGCTGAGTTACGAAATTACCTGTGCATATTCTGTGCGTTAAAGGATACGCTATACTTTGAAGGCTGAATACATTGAAAGACTGATAATAATACTTCGCGATATGTGCCGGGATAAGAATCATTATTAGATTAGATTAGGTAAGAATCAGCTTGCGCTAATTACATGGAACGACCAGGTGAATGAAATCATGGGAAACATTTAGTACATGCCTCAAAACTGATAGAAGATGAAATAAAATGTACACATATGCTTCAAAGTCGTATAGTGGTCCAGATTAATTGTGATTCTCAAATATGAGTAACACGACGCCGAAGAAGAATAAATAATTTCACAAAAATTGTCCAGTTTACCGTGCTTTTATATCAGTTTCATCTAGAGTGAGAAGATTTAAAAACGTCTATCTATCTATATGAACGAGAAGTAGACGGGATTAAATTTTACATTGTCGATAACGCCGACAGTATTTTCATTGTTTTCAGAGTATTGGCTTATCTCTCCAGTCCCCTTCATTCTTATTACGAGGGTGGTCCCAGAAGTACCCGACCTAGCAAAGAAAACACAAAACATTTGGGATTTTTTTTTATTTCTCTACGACGTAGTCTCCTTTTAGGTCGATACAAATTTTCCAGCGATGTTCAATAGCTTTGATACCCTGTTTACAGTGAGAATCGTCGTGCTCGACAAAATAGCCGTCAACCGCCGACTCCACCTCTTCATTGTTGGCAAATCTTTTACGACCGAGCCATTTTTTCAAGTTTGAAAACAGAAAATTATCCGAGGCGGCTAAATCTGGCGAATAGGGTGCGTGAGGAAGCAATTCTAAATTTAACTCATTTATTTTGGCCATCGCGATAACGGATGTATGAACTGATGAATTGTCCTGATGAAACGAAACTATCTTTTTCGCAAAATGCGGTTGTTTTATCTTGATTTCATCACTCAAACGCTACAATAAGTTTGCATAATATACGCCGTTGATTGATTTTCTTTCCTGAAGATAATCAATGAAAATTACCCCATGCGCATTCCAAAAAACTGACGCCATGACCTTGCCTGCAGATGGAACTGTCTTCGCCTTCTTTGGAGCCGATTTTACCCTTTCAGTTGATTGTTTTGACTGTTCTTTCGTCTCAAGTGTGAAGTGATGGATCCATGTTTCATCCATGGTTATGAATAGATGCAAAAACTCTGTTTTATTGCTGTGAAACTTTGCCAAACACTTGATTGAAACATCGTCACGATGCTGTTTTTGTTCCATTGTGTGTAATCGCGGCACAGTTAATATCTGATGTACAGTACTTTTTGAAATGCCTACCATGTCTACTAGCTCGCGCAATTTTAGTCGACATTCATCCAATACCATTTTGTGGATTTTCGTTACCATTTCTGGCATGTTCACCTCATTTGGTCGACCACTGCGACGTTCGTCTTGGCAGCTCGTACAGCCTCGCTTAAACTCAGCCACCCAATATGTTACTGCTGTTACCGTTGTAAACAAAGGAGCAGACACCCCCAGAGTAGAATCTAGCGCCGCTTTGATATTGGTTGGAATGAAGCCTTTCAAATGAAAATATTGTATCACATAAATATGATCAATTTTTTCCATGTTTACAAATTCACTGAGAGCGTTCACTGTTGATGGCTGACAAATAATTACTGAATAACGTAGCGTCGTCAAACTTCAAACTTAGGCTTTATAAGGTTGGTACTTTCTATCATGGTCAACTTCTGGGACTACCGGTATCTGTCCGAAATATCGATTATCTTATTTACATCGTGGTGATACATTTATAATATAATTACGGTCGAAAACCGCGATCCAAGATTCGTCGTCCAAGTGAATGAATTACAAGCACCATGGTATGTGGTGTGCTGTATATAGTGTAAACACTGTAAATTGGGTATAATAATATAATATAATTTATGTATCTACGAGATAAAATATGATCGCCACTGAGACGTCCGTACTCGCAGCCCTAGTAAAATGATAAATTTATATCTACAATTATTATGTATTTCAAATGTTACTTTGTTAAAATAATACGTGACCAGAAGCATATAATTATATTACACGTGTCTCAACTAAATCACACTTTTGAAGAAAACAATTTTTAATATTTTATTATTGAAAAAAAAACCAGCCAACGTGCTAATTTTATTTGTTATTCGTAAAAAATAGTGACCTTAGCCGATTCCCACGATATTAAATTTGTGTCTACATTCGAATAAAGTATAGAAATATAACGAAAACGTGACTTCAATATTATATTTGTTGCGGTATATTTAAAAAAGATTAATTTGTAATATTACGATCTTCCGCCAATTGTTTAATAATATAGTAAAAACTTCGTTTTCCTTATCATGGTTATTTATCTTGAGATATTATTCAAATTTTCAACATACGTTTTTAATTAACACAGTAACCTAATAACACATATTATAGTTTTAAAAAGTAATGTAGGCATACACTATACAGATAGATGTAAGGTGGGTTTCACATACAAACCCGACACGACTGCAACGTTCACAAAATACGATATGTACGTGTACCAATCCACAGAGCGTTGATACAACATTCCTGGTTGGAAAAATACATGTTGGCGCTTGCAAAAAAATGAATAATGACCCGAATATGTTACCATCACGTCACGTTCTGTCACGCAGGCATATAAGCTTTCAGTATGGTTACAATACTGAAGCTCCAATCGATATACTTAATTTAAAAAAATCTAGTTTTAGAAAATTGATGATTCGAATCGATAAATTAATTTAAAAATACTTACATTAAAACAATGAATTATTAAAAAAAAAAACTCTAAAAAATAACAATTAAAAAAAGTATATTGTATTTTTTGAGAGTCTGGAGAGAGAATGTCGTCGTTGCTTGGATGTTTAGAAGAGAGAATTTATCTGTCGTTAGAAGAATAAATAAATACAATGAAAGATGAGAGAGTGGTGTTATAATCGCGGGTACGGGTGTACTGATAAGATTTACTATATTATTGAACTGACTGGTGATGTACCGAGATGTTAATATAACAAAGAGACTGGATTCAAGATGACTAGTGCGCCGAGTGACGGACTCAATGTGAGTGATGAGTAATGGACTGTCCTTCCTATTTATACAAATGCAGTTCATACAATATTACAAGAGACACCGTCGCAATTAAACAAATCATAATAGACCCTACCGATCTAGTTATGGCTGAGGAAATTCTGACATCGCTTCCGCTCCATTATTTTGTTTTAACAACAAAACATACATATTAAAGTGTGTCATCCTTGTAATGCTGAGTGGTATGTTTGCTACATAAATAAAAGAAACTGGCGGAGGCTTTCATCAGTCAGTGAATCGACCTCCGTTGACTATATTATATTAATATAATATGCCAAAATTTCACCCTATCTAACTGTTAAAAAATAATTTTAAATCATGGGAATATGTTTTCCTTTTCATATTCTCATATCCTGAGGAAGGGTTCATAGTCCGAAACGGTTATTGATACTAATGTTTCAAAATTATATAACCAACAAAAACTTTGACCACATGAAGATGTGGCTTGAAATAAAATATTGTAATGATTGCATATTAAAATACAAACATAGACAAAATTAGGGGAAATTTTTGATGATTAATAATTGAATTATAATGTATATTGTATACAGTTGTATTTTATGATTATTTTTCATGTGTTTTCTCATTCTATTACAATGTATTTTAATGATAATGGAGCGTGGGGATGCAGGTGAATTGGATGCTATAAAAGGAGTTCGTGACACCAAAAAAAGTCGTGAACCAGTGAACAATTTAACGAACTCACGTTTGATAATGGTTTTGTACATTGTATGATGAATTAATAAATATTTATTACGTTTCTAAATACCTATGCATTGATTAATTAAACGATAGTTGATAAATAAAATTTTAATTATCACAAATATACACGTTACAATATAACAATCAATTTGACATTTGGATTAATTCTTGCAAGTACAAATCAATGAAAATAGGGTTACCACCGACAATATTTTTTACTAATGCAATAAAAAAAATCCTCAAAAACTAGGCGTGCTACAAAAATAACACAAATTGTCATTTTCGTAATCAGTACCAAATTCCTCTGAAGATTGACTATTCATAAGAAAGGCACAAAAATACGGTTATATTAAATTGCATTCTTAGTATTCTGTCGCTAGATATCACTAGTAGCAGCGCGCTCCCTATTGAGGGGTTTCGTTACGTTGTTAAAAAATAATATAAAT
Organism: Rhyacophila brunnea; assembly: GCF_057557595.1. Classification (NCBI taxonomy): domain Eukaryota; kingdom Metazoa; phylum Arthropoda; class Insecta; order Trichoptera; family Rhyacophilidae; genus Rhyacophila; species Rhyacophila brunnea. Next base: position 40,862,571 of record NW_028232752.1, read on the forward strand.
AAGCTGTCTGACTAAAATTAATTGAGAAACAATTTTATATTAAACACTAACTCCAACCCGAACAGGATTTCTAATTTCTATAACGCGAAGCTATAATAAAATGTAAATGTATCGCGAAATCGACGACTAAACTCACAATGATCGAATGCGGTTTCAATGCCATTCAAGGTCAAAAATAACAGAGCGTGGTTCAGTTGCTAATCAACCGGACGAAAACCATTAACTTTGTTCAGGTAGTTGGGATCTCTTTGACACAGCAATCATCCTGACAATTTTAACTCACAATTTATGATAAATAATACCTGTACTATGTTTGTACCTATTCTGAATGATTATATTATTATTATGGTAACCCAGTAAATGTAAAACATTTTTCTTTAAACTTCCAATATCGATTTAAATATGTACCTATATAATTCGCCACCGACGCGATGTAAGAATTGACGCTTTCCTTATAGTGTTTCTAAATATAATGTAAACGTACATTTTTTATAGTTAGTTTCATTAAAGGATGACTATCATTGTTAAATTTATGTTTAATTTTTAAACTTTGGGAAACGTGCTATGATACTTTTTGCATATTTTTTTTACCATCTTCGATTCGAAGATCATAATGTGAGGCTCCACAGAGAGGAGGTGTAATAACAGATAAAATGGATGTTCGTCACTTGCACAATCTATTAGATCTATACTCGGACTGCTAACACACATTGAAAAACAATATGTGTATTTGCCAGACCCACGATTCGAACCTGAAATCCACGACATTATAAGCCAACACGTTAGCCGCTCGGCCATTTTGAGCGTTTATACCGGTCATTGTGGGAGTTCTAAATATTTATAAATACTTACATATTGACACGACATTCTTACGATTAAATGGAAAAATATCAATTAAATTATTTAAAAAAAAAACATTATTTTTAGTGGAAACAGAGAGCATGCATTACGATAATTATTCTATCAGTAGCAAAATAACGATATGAAACTACGATTGGTTTGCTTCAAAACATCGTTATTTGGGACACCATGTTACGACTTTGATACAACGGATGGTCATCATATTTTTTATTAGCACAATATGTACCTATACTGGTTTCTGATAATACATAATGTGGACGAAACCGGTACAATTATTTAATATAAAAACGTGGGATTCTGTACAAAAAAATGTGTTTTATTAACATTATTAATACAGTGCATTTCCACCATGAATTGACAATTGACACAATTAAAGGACTATGTTTATTTATTTAGAAAAAATAGTATTATGGCATTACAGCGATTGGCCAATGCGCCATAATATATAAAAATGACTCGATTAAGTTCTAATAAGAACCAATATTATAAGAAAGGAAAAAAGAACGTATGTTCATATTTGAAAGTAAAATGATGAAAAGAATTATAAATTTAACCTATTTAACACGCCCACAAATATTATATAGTTTTTAAAAAATCTACCTTTATGGTGCCATCAAACAGGTTAATTGCACGATACACAGCATCGTGAAACATCACGTCCGCCCTGCGACGGGGTATCATGTAATAAGAAATTTAATTAAGTAGGTATACATTTAAAAAAAATGAGAATCAATGGATTTTCCCGCCGTGTTTTACAATCACGTTTTATTTTCGCACTATATAACTATTTTTATTGCAGATTTAAAGCGAAAAACATGTCATTTAATATGTCACGTAACTCGTCATTTTAGATATTTTATACAATAACTACAACACTATAATTTAGCAATATGAATCAAATACAAAATACCTTGCCATTGAAATCATATACCTACCGATTTATTTTTTCAGCATGATATTATCCAATTCAGTTATTTTAGTAATTATATGGAGTTATATTTGAAAACATTTTAATCTTTAAACATACTATTTTGATACGAATATAATATTATAGAATATGGTGTAGAAAAGTCGAGATTAAATTACTTTTAATCGTAACATCTAAATAAATAATTTAATTACAACGATATATTAACGACAATATGCAATAAAGGTAAGTAAAGCTCTTCTTACCTATCCCGCATGTAAAAAAAATATTGATTCAAATTCAATTATTAATCTTATTTTCTCCCGGTGTTTGTAAAGCAAGAGCCAACATATTAACCAAAGTCGTCAACCATCGCCAGTTCTCAGTATGCATCGTGATGTGCAACTGAATGCGGTATTTTTATTTTTTCACTGTAATATATTATGTTACTGTGGGAATAAGAAAAAATACTATTTCAAATAGGAATTTATACGAAAAATATGTAAATTATAATGTAAAATTATTTTTCTCCGTATATTTTCATTAGCATTTCACTCAAAATAGTCAATCCAATCATCATCAGCCTGAATCTATCCACTGCTGGATGAAGGCCTCTTCAAGCTGCTTCCACTTCTCTCGGTCCTGTGTATTGCGTTGCCACGTACTTCCGCAGAACTTTATCATCGCATCGATCCAGCGGCCTCTAGGTCTACCTTGCGGACGTTTTGTACTTCTTGGATACCATTAGATGAGTAGATTTGTCCAACGATTGTCTCTTCTTCGAGCTATGTGTCCAGCCCATGTCCATTTAAGGCTTTTAATAAACTCTATTACATCGCATACCCTTGTCTGCTTCCTTATCCACTCATTCCTCTTTTTGTCCTTTCGCGTTATGCCCAGCATGCACCTCTCCATACCACGTTGGGTTACTCTAAGTTTCTGGATCTCTCTTTTACTTAGGGTCCATGTTTCACACCCATATGTGATCACGTGAAGCACACACTGGTTGAACACTTTGCGTTTTAGGCACAGTGGAAGGTCACTTTTGAAGACATTATTCAGGCGGCCAAAAGCACTCCAGCCTAGCGTTCTCTGCGAACAATTTCATCAAATATACATCCATCTATAGACACTTGTTGTCCCAGATAGATGTAGCTTTTCACCTGTTCGAGCTGAGTGCCATTGATGAGGATCTCTTTTTGGCCCGCAAAGCAGTTGAACATGACTTTCGTCTTAGTTACATTTATTTTTAAAACTATTTTGTTGCTTACTTGAGAATAATTCTAAATTGAGGGAGAAAACATTGTGTAGCAGTGTGATTTCCGATCGATACACTCATAATACAATGTAAATAAAAAGATTCACTTACTGAACAGATCTGATAAAAATCCAATTAAAACTACTAACCAGCAAATTTTACCAACCAACATATCCATTTTTATCATCAGCTTACCTAAAACAAACAAAAATAATATTCTAAATACATATAATATATACCTATGTATAATAATATTCGTTACCCGCCTCCTTAAAAAAACTTAAAGAAAAATTACCTAGGTCCTGAAAACGTGAAAGTTTTGGTGAAGTAGAAATTTGATAAAAATATGATATTTTATAAAGGTACATATTTAATCGACACCGATCCAATGAGCAATTAACCAACCCACGTATATTACGATGTTGTATTGACTATGTGTATAATATTGCTCTACGTATACATAATTTAATACTATAATGTATTTATAATTTATTAATACACGTTTAAAAATATTGATTGCTTTTTATAATATCTGTTTATTGTATTCTATTTTGATTTCTATTAATTTCGAAATCTACGCCTATTCATTATTTTCTCTTCGCTAATTTTCTTTACCTCGCCGTATTATACAATGAAATTATTAAGTATGTACTATTATCAAATTATCGCCATAAATAGTGATACTTAAACAATAAGATAGATTTAAATTTACTTTATCTGGAAACTCTTTTTTTTAATTTTGTCGTAATTGTCGCATTCTCAGCAGGCGGTTTCTCCTAGTAGAATAATTAATACGTTGGCAAGTACTTTACAATTACGATATGAAGGATAAATATATATCTAGGTATATTCTGGACATATGAGTGCTAATCTAATAATAAATAATATTGAATTATCAGTAAGTTCTTGATAAAATGTTGCAAAACATTTATTACGTTATTTAACTTTCCGACATACGTTACTTATTCATTGCAATTAAAATCAATGACACATAAATTTCTTCCGATACTTTATATATGAGCACATATGAGCAGACAGACGGATATAATAACAATCAGTAATAAGTACCTTTAATATAATTAATTAATTAATTATTAAATCTTGACATACGTTTGTACAGTGTGGTCTTGATACGGGCGTGCCAATGCAAAGTTCAATGTTGAAATTATCGACACAGTTCTACATATTATAATGTATATGACAGGTTAGTAAATGTGCCAACTTAATATTATATTGTAGTCACATCAACACAAGTGACAGTACAAAGTATTCATTCAATATCCGCGTACGAAACGATATACTTAACCACATATATAGAGTTTATGATGGTTTTTACTCAGGTAACTAAACAGATAATAATTTATAGAATTTGGTACAAAATACACTAAGCTAATGTAAAACATCAAATAATTACCTTCAATCTAAATAATGTCAATTTGCATCCATGGACGTAAATATTAGTGACGTCACATCGCTGTTAGTTAGTGACATCACACGTGTTACACGTCAGTATTATGACCATTTTTTCTTTAATATTTATTACCTTATAGTAATTAAAAAAAAAAAATTGTCAAGAAGGGTGGAATTAGTGTCCGAACAGCACAGTATAAAATGAATAACTATACTTTATTGAATAGTTAATAAAAATTATAAATAATTTCTTTACTGCTTCAGTGTTTTTATAATAGAATTGAATATCGGACAAAATATTCCCGATAAATATTTATTAACTAATCGAGTGGCCACACAGTTTTGCTGCCCGCAGCTAACTAACTTCATTTCTGTTATGAGATAGCTGACACGGAATTGACTTAGATTGGAATTATCAATTATATCATTTATACAAATATTTATTTTCTTCTTTTCTTATATACTTGTTTTTTCTTTTCTTTCGACCATGTCGAATCCTAATGGATCATATGGGCCTCTACAGAGTGGAGGTTTGTATTAACAGATTTTGTTTTTACGAGAAATGTATGTCAGCCACTTGCTCAACCTATTAGGTCCATACAATTATGACCTATAACAATTTTAATATCACCAGTGTGTTGGAGACTTTCCCCTTGTTTATTACAGTTCTCTTACAATTAACTACCGTAGGTGATATTTTGAAAGAATGCAGAATGCTTCCAATTCTTCCAAGTGGGGTTTGACATTTCATGCTTACGCCTCTCAGTATTCATCAAACAATCATGTGAGATATCAGGATAAAAATTATTCGCTCCTTATAAACAGCGCAAGGATATATTACATTAATCCATGTTATGTACGTATTTATATAATTACGGTGGCGGTTTTATAGACGAGTAGTCCCAAGGAGCTGAATGTTTTGTAGTGCCCATTCAAAAATTTGCGCATGCGATAAGTCGCTATTATTATACAGCGAATGTCTCCGGATATTTGTTTACGCTTATGTTGATTTTTTAAAAATTTTTACAACAGATTTGAAAAACAACGCATTTTTTTAAATTTTCATTCTCTTCATTTCAACTCCACCGTGGAAAACCACCACTATGTGAATAGAAAATCTTATAAAATATTTGCATATTTGTGTTACGTTTTCTGATTCAATATTATAAAATACATAATAAACGTGAAATCTTCAGACTAATCTTATATTTCAAAATGACAAAGAAATATACCACCGCCACCCTATTCAACAGAAGATAATGACTTCTTAAATTATGTTTCCAAGTTTTTACATGTACATACGACAGGTATAATAAATTTAATGAGATGTAAAAATTGATAATTTATTGTGCTATTATTAGTATCGTTTACTTGGTTTGCAAAACGAGTTTTTTATTCGCCATATTGAACGCCGATCGCTAAAAAACTGATCGATCGCGCTAGGAAAAAAATCAACCCGATTGAACATCTAAAAGTAGGTAATTAATTAAATAGCCACCCATAAAACATGCACGTACAAAATTGAGCACCTTTCACAGTTTTATCGTTTTTCCTGTTTCTGATGTGTGATTCCAGTAGTCGGACAACTGTTTGGACATAAGAGCATTATATTTTTAAATACTGCGTCTTGTGATTGAGTGCTTAATAATTTTAAAAGATGGCCTGGGTGTCGTTGCCTTCTAATCAAGTATTTAGCAGCGTAAACTGAATAAACAACGCGGCCTATGGGCTCTGCAGTATTAAAATACATTTCATTTTTGTTCTGGTCGTACCACTCAAAAGATTTAAGCGCGCGTCACCGCCAGCGTCTCAAACACAAACGGTACTAGACTTGGGACATTATAATTCTTGATCTCGTCTCCTAATAATGATAATATGATACCGCCAGATAGGATAAACTCATAAGTCACTCATAACATATGCCATGAAAATACATAAGTAGGTATATTATATACTTACCTGTTATTAATATAAATATATTATGTTTTTATATTTACCTTCATTTTTTTAATTTCTTTCAATCAAGTATAACGTGTGTGCACTATGAAAACATTTACAACTTTCCACCGCTTAATTGTTATAACGCGTTGTATTCGATACACCTAGCGAGATGATTCAAAGCACTTGTTTGACAGTGTCACTTAAGCGAGCACTAAACTGAACTAGAGTGTTTGCCATTCAATTAGTTACGTGGTAGTCAACTAAGGGCTTACCTGTCAAACCGCAAGTTGTATGGCATTGATTGTACGCAGATCGGGCTATCATGGTTCAAGCCGCACGGAAGTACCGGACACCACTGATAGGGTTCGCAACACCGATTTTCCGGTGTGTTTTCGCAGACTACCGGTATTTATTTGTTTTTTTATTCAGAAAAATATTGAAATTACAATCACTGAGCAATGCGCCACAATATACAATATACAACATTATAAAATATTAGAATGATATGTATTTAATTGACATAAATAAACAAACTTATCTTTACAATAAGTTTTTCAATTTTTCGAATCTTGACACAATATATTTATTTTTATCCAGCAAAAAAATTGAGCTTTCGGGCACTACTTTACGTTAGTCGAGTGTTTCATATAGAAAAACATCAGAAATTAAATTATATGAAATGTAAATAAATAATTAGAAGATAAAAAAAACTTTTTATATACCACGTATTTAAATTTTCTGTTGAATCATATAAACTTGACAATTCTATGTATTAATAAAAAAAAATATTGTACTTAGAACTATAGAAATACTGAATAAATAGAGAATACTGAAATGTCATTTTGACATTTCATATTGATTTCCATAGTAACGCACGTATATATTAATAATTTAGTCGCTAGGACCTCCTTAGCAACCAACAATAATAAATTTCCATACAAAACAGAATTAATTGAAAATGAATTCAATTCTGCTTAGAATTGCTAAAAGTATTAAAAGAATGCATTGTCGCCGTGTTCTGATATATTCTAAAAGTTTCCAATCTCTTGCTAGTCGGGAAGTTAGTTAAAAATCTTCAATCGTCCAATACAAATCTTGGACAAACAAGAAAAAAAATGTACTGGACACACAAGAAAAAATCTGTACCGGACAAACAAGAATACGAGCTTATAAAAACGTGGTAAAATACAAAGTATATTACTTTTCAGGAAATAATATACTTCAGTTTTTAGTCGGCAAATCCCTAGAAATGACATTGATAAATGTGTATTTGAAACAAAATTACAATTTATGTTGTATATGATTTAAGAGAAAAATATAAAATGAGTTGGTATACACTCATGAAAGTTAATTAGATCCGATAGTGTTACTAACTATTTAAAATAAATCTTTTTAACGATCAAAGATAATGAATAATATATAGTTTTTTATTCGTAGTAAAGTTAGGTGTGAGTATTGTCATTTTTATGAGAAATACGAGTTGTTAGCCAAACAATAAGGTACTTATATGCTCTGGATACAAACACATACTCAGAAAAATACATCACGTAGATATGCCACAAATCCCTGTCGCTCTCCGGTCTACTTGCACCTTCACAGATCATACTCGAACCCCGTAACTCTGCCGTATACACCCTGCGTTACTGATATTTAGTTGAAATATCGGTATTTAACCAAAAAGATAATAACTGTATCGTAATCCCTAGTACCGGAAAGTAGATACGACACACGTTGTTAAAGGTGAGGTCGACGACAGAGCAAAGGCAGTAAATAAATATCTGTCATTACATTGATACAGTTTCAAATATGGTTGACTGGATAAACCAATAACAAAAACTACAACACATCGATGGAATACGAAATCAATATTTTTGACACCTGAAATATGTCACATACTTACTAGATGAATTAAAACAACATGTTTTTATATCTCTCTAAAACTCATCAATAAAATCTATATTTCTAGCTACCTTTTCTTTCTTATCATTGAAGCTAACTGCTATTACGATATTTCAACTGAATTAAGTGTACATATTTCCTGGAAATATGAGTCCCACATACTTACGGAAACACAATGATTGGTGTCTATAAGCAACGTGGCCGTAATTTTACCACTCGGCTCTTTACTTAATCACGCGAATAAATTTTGAATTTAAATTCACAAACTTATTTGAAAATGCTAATCTACTACTTTGAATTAACCCATTCACTATGAAATTTAAAAAAATTATAATCATTTAAACATTAGTTAAAAATAATAATTGCGTATTGACCAATCTATCACGTCTAAAATATCGTTTATAAAGATAAACAAATTGTATTGTTCCTCTCGAGAATTTGAGTCACTCAAATGAGTTACAACGGAATTTCCAGGGGAGTTGAGTTTTTTTTTCTGGAAATTAGGCAGTGAAACAAATGAGTTTGGGAATTATATTATGTTTTAGGGGGTTATATAGTATTTAAAGAAAAGTTTGTTAAATATAATAATGAATTTTTAAGTACGATAAGAACGTAATGTTTTGTACCTACATATTATTATGTATTTTACAATAATTAAAGACATTCATTAATAATTATTTAGATATATAGGTACCAGGTACCACTATATGTATTGACTTAATAACAGATAACAATTAAATGACTCGAAACTCATACCTACCCAATATAGTTTAGATTGGATTTTCACAGAGCCATTATAACCGAGTTTATTTTAAAATTGTTCACCAGTACAAAATTATAATATTTTTCTATTTGAATGCGTACAATATTTCACACTTTTTTATCACGATTTATCAAAATTTCTCTCATTGTTCTATACATTCGTCATATATGAAAATCATTACTTAAGAAAATATCTCAGACGTGAATTGCAAAAGAACTGCTTTAGGGCATTACTAATTATTAATGTCAGACATGTTCTATATAAAGTTTTACTTATATCAATATTCGCGTATAAAACATGTTGTAAAATACAATATAGATAATGCTATTAATTTGTTATTACATTCGCGTATGCATTATTTAACTGTCAAGCCGCTGTCAAACGGATGAATAGTATACCGAGTATACCTACTTTAAAACAAAACATGGTTAATTCTTCTTAATTGTTTTACCTTCTTATTTGAAAAATTGCGTTGCTATAGGTTACTAACCCAGATGTTTTAATTTTTGTACTAAGCCTTCTCAATTCTAAATTATATAATACATCTACCTAACAAAATATAAAAGTATTCAATAGGCCTGCATAATATAATAGATATATTGTTATAATTTACATTTTACATTTTACGACCAGTTTTATAACAATCATATTATTTTAATTCTGTTTTACGTTGAATACTTACTGTACTAGTTTTTTTTTAATTTTGGGGGTACAGTATCAAGAGTTTTGGAGAAATATTACCAGTCAAATTAGTCAGTTTTCAGTTCTTCAGTTGTTTCTCCACCAATAATATTTTAATAATACGGATTAGAGATTACATCATTTGAGTTTCTATTTTTCAATAATGCAATATTAGCCATAAAGCAAAAGAAATATTATTTAAAAATTTATGGAATTAAATTAAAAATGAGCATTGTTTTTCATATACGATCAATCTGATTGTCTGCGGTGATATTTTTTTCTTTAAGTACCTAATATAAAATTCAAATATCAACTCACCCTCGCAAAAATGTCGTATGATAATATGTTGGCGATAGAGATGATTTTTATTAATATTAACAATGCACTACAAAAATTTTAAATACTTTTTTGTAGCCTAAAGGTTAAGGTCAGTAATTTATTTTAAATCCAAACAATCCCGAACCAGTCCGCCACTGCGTTACCTTGACATAGATACAATAAACCACTTCGTGCAAAGTTTTTTCTTCAAATATAATTTTGTAATCGGTACTTCCTGTTTTTATGGTGACGATATTTGAATAAATGTTTTGTTTAACATTATTTTGAGGCTTTTAGGCCGATGGATACAGTAAATTTATAAAACGATTCCGGACACTATTGAGTAATGTTCTGAAAAACTAATCTCTCTAATTTCACACATCATTACCCCATTTCTGTTCTCAATTTCACTCATAATCACGTCGGATCTAAGGAAAAACTGACTCCTTTCAAATGTTTTATCACTGTTTGTTCACTGTTGTTATCAGACACGTGTGTATGTGAGTTTGTTCCCTTTAGTTAACAATATAGGCGTTGTTCTGATGGTTCTATGCGATTCCCAAATAATTTTATTCATGAACCCTTAAAAGGGAGCGAAATACTATGCATGGCTAACATAAAATATGCAGTTTAATACAATTGTGTGATAATTTGATAATGTGATACATTTATATTTACATTTAAAACCGTAAATATTTTTTAATTGAAAATAACATTCAAATCAAAAACTTATTATAACATTGCATTTGTTAAACGTAAAAGGATCTCATCTTATGTAATAACAGAAATAATAACAATAATATACCATTTATATGTAATAATAATAAATGAAAAATAAAATGTATGTAAACATGTACAAAAATTCATTGATTTAACATATTATTTAACTTCAAAAATATTTGTTTCAAAAATTAAAAATACATATACTTAATTTGAAATCCCTTATATTTAGATATAATCGAGATTCAATCATAGTATAACCGTGGCGAAACTAGATTCCTAGCGTTATTTTAATTAATACAATATTCCTGTCCACAGAGTTGATAGTTAATACAATAAAATTGATAACTTTGACTAATCATAAATTCGATTACAATTTTATTCTAGTTATCAAACGGATATTGACGACATGGATGGAGATCAAAATAATAGATTAATAATAAAAAAATATATTTCATCGATTTTAATATTTATAAAACATATAAAAAAAGAAGTATCATTTCTCACGGTCAGAAAATAATATGTTTCTGAGTTACAATTATTTTTATAAAGTCTGTATAAACTAAATATTAACATATTAAAGTTAAAATTTTCACAATAAATTTGTATTCAGCACCCTTTTTGCAACAATGACTTCTTAAAAATATGACTTAAATTATAGTGGGTATCTACTTAATAAATTCAATATTTATTTTCAGGGCTTCCGGAACCGAACCGGAAATATAAATCGGGTTATTCGGTTCGGTACGGGTTTAAACACGCGCGTTAACATGATCTTACTGCCCATTTCCGTTGTCGTTCAGTTGTCGTAGGGGTAACACGTATTACGTCTTAGGTCTTAAAACATTTAAATTGGAAACATTTACAAATTAATCACTCGGAGCTGAACCGACAACCAGAAAAACCGTTCCTTATTTTTTTCAGAACGAAAACCGGAACCGAAGCTATATTATGTATATTTTTACTGGAACCGGAACGAAAACGAAACGAAAAAAAAATAACGGTTGGAAGTACTTATTATTTGATCCTGGTCATTATTAGCGGGTAATAATCATTAATTTTTTTACATTGTTCATTTCAAGCTTCTGATTTACTTACCGTCATGAGATGTCACTGATTAAAATACTATAAGTTGTCGTAAGAAGCATTTTTTTCGAGAATATCCTAAATTAATTAAATTGTAATATGTAGGTACATAAATAGTGTTGCAGCGCGATGGCTTTAAAAGATAGATAAAGATAGACTCTAGAAGTCCTTAACGCATCGATTAGGAACGAACATTATTAAATTATTTACCTTAAATGTAGTAAATTCTATGAAAACTTATGCTATTAAAAACATAGCACCTGTCCATAGGTAGTATTGCCATAAAATAATTTCCTTCTTTTGCAATTGCTGATGCATGAATGACGAATGATGCTATCTTATTTTTGTTATAGCATTCCTGTCATTATTCATGTACCAGCAATATTATAATTTATAACAAGCTACTTCAATACAATTTTATTGCGTCTAAGAGATCAGGCATTGTATTTCTTTGGTATTGTAATATTATTATAGCATAGTTACAGTTCATGGTCAGATGTATTAGCACTTTTGCATATCTATTTTTCAAAAGTACGTGTGTCGTAATCAGAGATTCAGTAAATATTGTCGACTCACATATACTTAGGTAACCTTATTTCAAAAAGATACATCATGAGATGCCCAATCTAGTGTTAAGATTATTCAATTGAATACGTGCTATAAATACACATCCCAGTAAAATGCTGAAATCAGCAACATCGTTTGTTAAAATATGTCTGTTTTCCACGTAAGGATTTTTGTGATGATGCATATAAATATAATAATATGTATTACTGTTTTATTTACGTTTACGTATTTATATACGTTTATATATTTAAGTTTTAATATTGATAGGTACTCAAAGTAAAATATTATTTTTATGTAAACGAATTGAGCCATACCATACATACTAAATATGTAGAGATCCTGACGTTATTTATGAATCAAAGTTAGTGTCTTAATCGATTGTATTGATTCAAAGCTACAAAAACATATCAGATACACATTGTTATACGTTTAAGTGTGATTACTGATTAGTAATAATTGAATTTTTAACTTGTTAAAGCACACCACCACCCGGGCCTAATATATTTTTTTAAATGTTTCTGAGGTTATTCAAAATTCTGTAAATTGTTTATATGATCAGAAAATATATATAAAATTTACGTAGGCTGATGAGTATGGTGAACATCTAATCTTAAACCAAACTTTTCTAATTTTTAGTCGATAATTAATCACATTACTATTGTGTTATAGAATTGTCATTATTTTATTATGTATATGTAAACAAAATAAATATATTCGTTTATAAATATAAATACTATATAACTATAAATATAATGTTATATTAATTCAAATGTCTAGCCGTATATGTATAGCTATGTTTTATAAGTTTGAGAAACATAGTTGTTATAGCCTTGACAGTGAAAAAAGTCTCAAGATTTTTTGTCCTGTAAATAATACAAAAGGGGGGAATATATAAAAAATGACTACCAATAGACAATACGTAGTAACATCATGAGCGAAGCAATTCGATACACAAACTGCCTTTATGACGTTGGTCAATTATGTAGTATTTATAGATAATGATATTCATAATATAGTAAAGAATTACAAAAATATTATACAACATAGAATATTACATGAAGATTAACTTTATAACTAGTATACATCTCAAAACAAGGCGTTAGTAATACACTGCAACTAAAATTTGATAAATTATACCAGTGGTGCACAACCTATTTAATAGAAGGGTCAATTTACCCGTTTTCAAAATTTTCACGGGCCGCAGTGGGTCAAAATATTAAAAAATAATACTATTAATAGTTACTCCAATCACTTTCCACTCTGCATTACGTACATATGTATTTGCACGATATAACTTAGTATAATATAGGAAATTAGAATTTTGTCGTTTAAAATGAAAAATTTGGTGATGAAGTACTTGTTATTTTGGGCCGCGGTTTGTGCATCACAGGATTAGACCAATGAATGGAATGGTTATTATATTATTGAATGAGTTTAGAGTTTAGACTATACCGAGACGGATCCATACAACATTGTTGTAGCACGTTACAGTATAATGTGGTGACATTATAAAGTAAAAAAATAGTAGTAATATAAAAATAATATTCTGTGCGATGGCGCATTGAAATAATACGGCGGTTTAAACAAGATGTGCATACATTGTTTTAATGTTTTGTTATGCTGACGTATGGAAGGTATTTTTCATATAATTACTTATTAATTCTAAATTATGGTTACCTCTACAGTCACATCTAAGATTGCGACACTTTTGCAAATTGTTTTTTTTAATCTAGGTGTTGTGCTGACAAATAAATCTCAGATCATAAATTGTTATAAATTAATCCGGAGTTTAAAATGGCTTTTAACTAATTTATTCACCAGTCTTAATAATCTATTTTCAGCTTCACGTCTATGAGTCCATAAAAACGGGTTTTTTATTATACTATATATGTTTTTCCCTTCCCCACACATGACAGCATACAAAATAAAATTAAACTATCGAATAAGGGTCGTAACTCGTAGGTGCATGTTGGAAATATAACTTAAAATAATATTATTTCTATTATTTCGAATTTAATATCGTGTTACTACATCAGGACTCCAAGTTACAATGAAAATCTTCAATGGAAGAAGTATCTTTTGAAGAAATATTAACTATCTATCTATGGCATTCATAATAATATATATATTATAAATTATTTTGTTAGCAACAAGGCAAACGTAAATCAAAAATAACTCCTATCTTTACTTTTCATTATCTTGCAATATTTACTTAATTTATTCTCAGTCTATTTTGAGCATTTCTGTAGGTAAAAATAACACCAGAAATATAAATTAACCACCGACCTTGTCAACTTCCATAATATACAATAAAATATTTTTCCACATATCCGTATAAAAATAATTATGTATGCGTATGTATGTATTTTACATCATGCATTTAATTAATACGAGTACGAGTATACATTCTATAAACTATATCAGGATAATTTAGATCCAAAATAATATTACTTATATGCTTTTAAGACGTAATACCATAACAGTTAGTTTTTTTTAAACTTGTGATACGGCCATATAATCTAGAAAACTATTATGCCAGTATGCCACTAGTGCATATAGTCTATATTCTATATCATAATATTTTCTGTTACTATTGAAAAGTAAGCATTTGATAACAATGTCGATCGTATGTACCTAGGTACTTCAAATAAAGACAGAATATTATGTACTTTGAACAGAGTTGGAAGGAACGATGGAAGGAATATAATTTGTAAGGGGGTTAAAACTCGCTTAATGTTGTGATGGGAATATTATAAAAATGAAACATAATTACGAGTATCATGATTTAAGGCATTTAGCAATAGTAAATAGCAATATTAAGTTTTCATTAATAATATAAAATAATATTACAATAATTAAAAATATAATAAGTACATACTTACTGTATGTCATATTTTTTCTTTATAGATGTAAATTGGGATATACCTACCTACCTTCCTATCTATACACATATTATACTTTTTTATCATAATTTCTAACCTTTAAAACATATTTATAATAATAATTATTATTAAGGATGTTAAGACCATGGTAATACACCTCTAACAAAGTGAATATCTAAAGCAATTTATAACGATGCCTTGCACGACCAGCATACGATAGCTATATGAATTATTCATATTCATTATTTTTTCAATTTATAATCCTTATTAAAGTGTATATTTTTATCGCATCGTGACTTTAGAGGCAAGGTACAATGTTTTTTGTTACGCCATATTTTATCTCAAGTCGACTGTGTCAATATAATGGAACAAAATAGCAAAAAATGCAATAAGTAAGTAGGTACTTACTTACATTATGAAAAAACATGCATAATTATTAACGCCCACTGTGGTTAGTGACTGTATTGGAGTACGATGAGTATTTCTTGGGTTGATCACGTTACCAATGAAGTGGTTTTAAGGCGAGACAATAATCCGCGAAAACGTATAGTTATCATCAAACCCAGAAAACTGCATTATGTGACCATACTTTCCGCAATAAGGAATTTACTCCAACTAATAATCATGGGAAAGGGAGAGATCAGCAAAGGCGTATGCAGAAATTGGCTCAATGTCCAAGTCGTTGACGACCTGATTCAGATGGAGCAGAATAGGAATTAATATAATTGCCTACTGGGGGCAGTTCAATCCCCTGACTACATTAGACTAAATAAATAGTCTTATCTTTCAGAGGTTTCGCAGGAATTATTGGTCACATTTAGCAAGAGCAAGAAAATATGGGTATTCTTTCCAAATTGTGTTCATTGAGATAACAGTTTTTCAACGGCTACAGTGGCTTCGCCGCTTATCGCTATAGACTCGGCATAATAAAATTCCGCACACGATCTTGGGGCAAATAGCATAATGCCAGTCATGTAAAACCAAGACTTGTACAAAAGACATATTTTGGAGATATTAGGGTTTGAAGTCTTCATTTTGTCAGGACAAACAGAGTTTCTTAGGTAAAACCATAATATTTGGTTTATATTTACATTATATTGTCATGTTCTTTTAGTTACTTCACTTTTACATTATCAAGTTCATGACTTTTGCAGTTGTTTCACATTTAATCTTGAAATTGAAAAATTTGCACATGTGGTTCTACACTCACGGTGCGAATTATCTTCTGACAGTAATCCCATATGTTCACGGAAAGTGAATAGCCACTCAATTAAGTTCGGTAATGAATTGGTCACATCGGCCGTTGTGATCTGGTTTCCATGACGATCAATTTATTTAGTCTATTCAATAACAGTAGAAATCAAAAGACGGGTCTTGCACACTCTAGTGCACGCTATTCACAACTAGTTCGTACCATTGAAAGTTTTACTGAAACACTCCCAGGACAACTTTGAGCCGCGGTTATTATTTGCTACGCCACGGTATATAGCCGAAAGGTTTTGAATACATAACAAGTGATGTAGAGAAAACATGTGTAATCTTTTTATACAACGTTCAAAATAGAAAAAATATGAACCGGAGCGCTTGTCAATCAAAACTATCAAAGTGGCTTCGATTTTTAAATTATATACCTATCTTAGACGAACAGATGCAATGAAATTGTTTAAACCTTCAACGTGCATATCAGCAAAAGTTTAGAGTAGGTATGTAGTCACTGTTAGCATCGTAAGAAAAAAATCTCCATGCCATTAATCCTCGTCTCAAAAGTTTGTCTTTTCATTTTCTATTTTCCTCTCTTTCTACCAGTGTATGGCCTATCTACCCTGTATAATTATATAAACAGTTAAAAAATAACACGAACAATAACGCAATTAAAAAAAATCTTGATATTCTCGGGGACTGGCGAGCCGCTCTGTTAAGCTTCAGTCCATTTCGGGCCCGGGTTTTAACATAATGTAAGACTGGATAAGGTAGGCGTAACGATTATCTTTTATCACCGTATTGTTTTCAATTAAACTGAATTCTTTGTAATAATGTATGCCGAATTCTATTTCCAGTAGAGAATGAAACGAGTCTCATAGCGTGCCCATATTGCTTCGCTTTCTCACTATTCCGCATACATAATTTGTGGGACAGAATAGAGCACAGCATCGTCGGTAATAGACATGCCACATTATTAAAAACGACAAGATTGCTACAATTTATTGCAAAGTATTTTTCAGACAACATTAAAAATATAGCACGTAGCAACTGTAATGCAAGTGAAACAGATAGATAGCCATCAGGAAAATTGCGATTTTATACATACTTAACTGTTGTTTTATCTCTTCGGTAAAATTTAATAATTTTATTTATGCAGCACATTTAAAAAATACTCATTTTATTTTAATCAATATCAAAATCATGCTAGTAACCGGGTTTCCAACCATTTTTGAGTTGGGTCCACTTTTAATTCTCTATTTTGATTGTAATCTCCGTGTATTCCAATACGTCATATCTACCTCAATTATTATTAGAGGCAGTAGTAAAATAGGTTCTTAGTATGTTTATCTCGGCAACTATATAAAAAATATTATTCTCTGCGTTGGGAGTTGTTTGTTTATAATATAACTGATAATAATGAACCGTTCTGCAACAAAGTCAGTGTGACGCTGGCAGATAAATGTCAGATCATAAGATTAATGAATGTGTGATACGAAATGATTTGCAGCGTGCAGCTATTGTCACCATTAATGATAGCAAATAGTTTCAGTTTCATCTTCCTACAATAAATAGTATTTCATTGAGTGTGTTTCAGCATTGTGGGCGATTTTCTGGTAGCTCTATCTACTTGTGATGAAATAATATAGAATTTCATTCTGATCTCAGTTTTATGTAAAATTAAAAGAATCTTGAGGACAACAAAGAGTACGATATTAAAATTTCAACTCACATTAATTAAAGCAACCAAAAACATATTATTCTCTGATGGGCCACGATTTTATTTTCGATCTATATTATTATATATTATAGAATATAAATACATATTTTTTTGTGTACATTATACTTGATTCAAAATGAAAACTGATTTTTAATATATATTTACAAAAACATCTGAGAGATTATTATGATTTTTTCACGGTGATTCATGGATGGGAGTAATTATGTGAACTTGTTTATTTGCATAACAATTACTCGTTTGGACACACCCCCACCTATACTTAATTAATAATGAATAATAATATATCCATCATAATCGATAAATAAAATGATTTTATCACAATATATTTTAGTACAGTGCTTTCCAAACGGTCGGACGCGTAACTACCTATGGTGGTAAAAAAATGATGAATAATATTTATTTGATAACCACCAAAATGGATTTATTAAAAAAAAACAAAGCATTGTGTATGTAAAAAATCGGAATTCAAGACGTTTATAACATGGAAATTAAATATAAAAAACTTGCTAAATATAATCAAACAATTAACTACTTATTTCTTTTATTCGACGAATAATTCACAAGATTTAAGAATGTACTATTCTAATTATTGAACATACATAATTCTAAAAACACTCATGAGAAAAAAGATTGTTTCCTGCCGGGTGTCTTACTTTTTTTGAAAAAGATTTTTTCTAATGGCTATATTTACTCATGAGTGTTTTCAGAATTATGTATGTTCAATAATCAAACAAGTTAAATAAAAATATTCAGTAAACATTAATTACCCTCAGAAGAGAGACGAAGAAAAAAACCTAAATAATATTAAGTAATAATAATAATGTAAACAAAACACACAGTTGGTATGTACCTACATCACTGAAAATATCTGTCTGGTATGTACGTTAGTAAGTATATAATATTACAGTACCTATCCCAAAATACTATACTTAATTTTGTCGAAAATACTATAATTTTGATATTCCGAAACGGCTGCGTAATACGCCAATAAAACGAGAAACAAAATTTTCTTACGTCTTAATCTGAAATTTTTGGATTAGCAAATCAGAAGACCTAAACAATTCGTCGATAAAAGTGGTATACATCAGTAAAATCTATCGCTAAAGCGGTAAAAATGCAATGCAAGTTTAGTAAACATAGATTTTGTACAAAGATGTGTCATTTTAACGTTAAATTTTAATTTTTGGTATAAAAAAAACAAATAATGTAACACTGATAAGAAATGGAGACAATAATAATTTTCTTTACTTAAAAATCAAAAACATTTCAACTGTCATTAGTTTTTCATTATTCATTAAATAAACCGTTTTTATTCGAAAAATCACGATGTTTGACTTTTGCTGATAACTAAGTGTTTTTCATTGTCCATCTATATATTATTATTATCTGTGGCATCTCTGATAGATATATAGGAATATTCCTTATCACCGATAATTTAATATATTACAGATTATATTGAATTGCATACCTATTATAAATTAGAGGCATCAATAGCTAGGGCTGTGAGGCTGGTCGATGCACTCCCCAGAGAAGTATATGTATTTTTTTTTTTTTTTTAATTCTACTTTATTGTTTAATTTGTTTTCTTCTTGAATGGTTTCGTTTATAAAATTATCGTTCATTGTTGTTTTTTATTGCTATAAGATTATTTTTTTGATTGTTTTTCTATTAACTTGATTTACATATTCTTTTTATTGTTAATGTCATGTTGTGAACGTCTTGAATGAATATCTAATCTGTTATAATATGCTCAATATGTTTTTTTAAATAAATAAATAAATTTATATTTGGTGTTTTTTCATAATATTGATTTCAGAACGATTTATTGGTAATTATAGATAAAATATATTCTCTGGGATGGCATCGTTGTTTGTAACTGAAGAAGAAAGTGTTAGCCTATTTGAATTCTTTCTTTGGTTATGTAATATTATTTGTTTATGTATTCGGACTAGAGTTGGGTATTTCCCGAGAAAATCTCAATCTCGAGATTCGGAATTTTCTGAAATGATGAAATTTTGTATTCTCGAGAATTCTCGAGATATCGAGAAAATTAAAAAAAAACCTGTAAAAATCCTAAAATCAGTGTAAAAACCGACAAATTCCAAAAAATATGATTTTTTTATTTAAGTAAGAAGACGAACAAAATAGAAGTAGGAAAACAAACATAATTCAAAACATTACTTATTAAAATAGCATTTAAAAAAAACAGACTGTGAATGGCTACGTTTGACAATCGCATACGCTTTTGAGACACAAAATTCCCTGATTCCCTGAGTCGACGTTGGCTTAATTGTGTTAGTGTGAGATTGTGTGAGCCTTTGAACGTTTTGAATTTTCTGTCCAATTTACATATTATAGAAAAATCGTTTTTTCAATTAATATTTGATAATAAAGAAATCACGAATCCCGAGAAAACATTCTCGAGATCCGGGATTTCCCGAAATGTTAATAATTTCAATTCTTGAGATTCGGGATGGAGAATCTCGAAAATTTCTCGAGAATTACCGTCAGGAAATTCCCGAAACCCAACTCTAATTATTCGGACAGAGAGTTTTTATATAGTGCTGTCTCCCATGATGTTCATCCCAAGGAATTTAAACCTGGTAACACTCAATGGTATGTGTGTTGTATCTGTCAAATATATACGTACTAAGTTAATTAAGTATGTTTTTGTTTTCGGAATGACAATAAAATATTAATATATATATAAATAATTTACAATATAACCAATACGGCCTAAATTTGAATACTAAAAAACAAAATCATGAGAATGCAAATCCCATATATATATGAGAACGTGAAAAATATCATCGGAAAGAGCACACTCCGTTGGAGGTACCTTAAGTTAATTATAAAATAAATTAAGTACCTATTAAATTGATGGGCCGAGGCGAGAAAGCATGCGCGACATTTACACGACTGAAGAAAATACTATGTAGCCACGATCTAAACCTGGGACTCAAAATGAGTTCTACTATATCTATATGGAGTGGTGGCATGGACACTCATAGAAACAACGTTTAGAAAATTAGAAGCTTTCAAATGTGGATGTACACATGTAAGCTCCGTATAAGTTGGTTGGAAAGACAGCTGGCATACTTTAGCAATTAAGCCACATCCTGTAGCATCGAGACTCTAGAGAGATGTCAACTTCTGCATCTTAATAAGATAATTAATAAGAATCATATGATTCAAGAGAATATTTCTGGTAAGCGAGGCCGTAGCCGAAGAAGAAGGTCCTGGTGTAAGAATATCAGCAACTGATCTGAGCTCAGCACTCCATCCCCGTTTAGCGTAGCGACAGACACACAGATAGCCAAAATCACCGCCAACGTCTGATAACGACTATGGCTCAGAAACAAGATTATCATTCATAATTAATATAATATATTAACTGAAGTACCCAGTGTCTGAGGTTGCTTCATTGATCGATATTTATCTTACTTAACTAAACAAAAAAATACATAATCCAATATCTATAATTAGGTATACATGTCAAAATGAAAATAATTCTGACAAACAAATTTAAAAAAAAAATCGAATCCAAAATATGAAAACTTTTTATGTCGTGAAAATTCAAAATTGCAATTTGCATGTGTCAGTTGAGCCAAGTAGGAAAAGGAAATCAACGAAACATATTTTGATTTTTAAATAATGTAATTGCTTATATATTGAAATGCCTCTGAATGTAATATTTTTCTTTAGTTTATTTTTTCAATACTATTTATAGAATGAACTTTCTTAAAACACTTTCATTGTTGAATTTGAGGATACTCGATAAATTTTCTCTTGCCTCTCAAGAATAGAAACTCTGTCGTATCTACCGTTCAAATTATTCATTCAATAATGTCATGCAGTATCTATTTATCCAGTAATTTAAAGTGGATTTTGGTTTGTTTAGAGATCTTACTTTTCGTGACATTTATTTTGAATACAGCTCGTGTGTTGACTATGTGAAATCGACAAATAAAATAGATTTTAATTATATGACTATAAGGTAAGCTGACGTTAATAGGATTGTGACGTCCAATTTGAAAAATATTTTTTTTTCTTGTATAATTAACAGAAATTACAATTTATTTGATTTACGATTCCAACACTATATTTATTATTAAAATTGATTTCAGCTTTCGGAAACTGATAAATTAAAGTGCAATCTCAATAAAGGTGGCTGACACATTATAGAACTTTATATACGAGTATTATAGATAGTATTATAGATATGTAGGTTGTAAATAAAAGGTAAGATAATTTTTAATTCCACCGATTTCTGTTATGATAATTTATGTGTAACTTATTGCAACTAGGTATTGTCCATTTATGAGTTTTCATGCCCGCGATGACGTTTACCTACACTCATAATAAGAAATTACTTATTTATACGAATGCAGTTTTAAATGGATGATTAATATGCAAATGTTCAATAGTTGACGTTGAATTAGTACTATTAACTACTAGTACTATTAAATTCTGTTACACTCCAGTATTGGAGCATAGGTCAAGTGCAAGGTCATGCCACTTCCTTCGGTCCATCGCCATGTTTCACATCTCCCGCAATATGAAACCTGTACCACGAGGATCGCATTTGTAGTACTGCTACAAGCTACAGGGTCGGCCATGAAGACGGAATCCTTGATACTGTGCCACAAGGGTACGGATAGTCGCACTCTCTGGGTCCAAGCCACGCGACGCGTATGTTCGTGACTACTTCAATCAACGATGACTGATGTGTCCGCTCACGAACTTAAGTGTTTGTAAAGCGGTCATCCCAATGTAACTCTAAGATTTAGACATCGATTTTCAAAGTTTAAGTCCATAGGTACATTTGGATCCTGATAAGATGCCACGTCTCAACACTATATTGGGGCCAGCACCGATCGCACGCTCGAATATTACTGTTATCGTGAATACAAAATCAACAATTTTTTACTTTTATATTTCAACACAATAATAAGGGATGTCGGTAACTTTCTGGGTCTTCAGGCAAATAGGTAAGATTCTCGAATGTGAACATATTATATGGGATAAAAAATCAAATAATAATTAAAACTTTTAAATGTTTACATTTGTATCACAATAATAAGTATGTATTAAAGTTTATGTATTAAAGTTTATGTACCCACGGTGACCGCGCGGCTTAAGCGTTGGACTATCACGCCGTGGGTCCCAGGTTCGAATCCTGGGTCTGGCAAGTACACACATTGTTTTTTAATTTGTGTGTGAGTCAAGATATGGACCTAATAGGTTGAGCAAGTGGCTGACATCCATTTCTCGTAAAAAACAAAATCTGTTAATACAAACCTCTACTCTGTGGGGGCCCATATGATCCTATTAAGATCGGACATGGTCAGAAAAAAAATTAAAGTTTATAAACAAACCGTAAATTCAATATTGGTAATATTTTAGAACATTCGGCGGGTTTTGTATTTCTTGGAAAGCAGCCTTGGAAGTCTTGGTCTAATAGGGCGATTGACTTTCGCATTTCTATCTGTTCTGTGGAAATACCCTTTTCGCCAATGCATCTTTGCAATTTATTTCAGTGATGAATATATGACAAGTATAATAATATAATATATGTTTATAATATTCCCATTTTTATTTCCTTAATCCCTATAATCTTAAACAATAGATTTTTCGAAAATGTTTTCTAAATTTTAGTACTTATCCCAATAAGAGTATTAGATTTATTACCCAATCAGATTTATTTGTCAAAAGATATTTTGGATAACCTGATTGCAAATGATATGTTGAGCAGTTTAATAATTGTTTAATTGATTTTGAGGATTAAATGTTTTTTAAACTACCTTTTTTTAGTATAAGTAAATACTTTTATTTAAATGCTGCTTATTGTGTGGAATAATAATTATATAGTATGATATATGTATGTACATTGTTTTATTTTAGTTTACATATTATAATTAGGTAACTCAATTGAATTGATGTATTAGTGTATTTCACGGAATTATAACGATTATGTACATTTTTCTATTTTTACACAAATATCGAAATAAACATTTTTTATTTAAAATTATATTATAAGACCAAGGAACACAAAATTAATGCACTCAAAATAGGTATGCACCTAATCTAATATTAATAAAAAAACTTTTTATTCACTAGACAATTGTAGCTATAACTTTTCCAAAACAAATATATTTTTGGTAACATGCAAATCATTCAGAATTTTATAGAAATATCTACGATATGATTGAAGTATAATTTAATTGCATACATATTTTCAACTGTCTTCTAGTAGTTTTTATTAAATGTTTTATATCAATGCTATTCGACCATCGGTTACCGATACAACGATTCATGGTAAACTGTGATACGGCCAACTGCATACCTACGTACAATTTTCCGGACATGGTCGGGTACAGAGAAAGACAGCGGACATCCGATATACCTACATCAACTGCGTCGGTTGCTCAACATAAAAACAAAGCACAGAGTCACTTTTTAGATTTAGATTTAGACCCTCAATGAATATAGTGAAGTTTAAAACGATGAAGGTTTTATTTTAGGTACCGAAGCCCACACTTTGAAGATAAGTGTAGTTGTCGGTGGTGACATTTTGACTTAATGCGTTTTTCACGCGAACTCGAAGACGATTCGCGATGTTATATCGTTATGTAACTGGTTATGTCGAAATATATATTATTTACTAAGTGTTCACCGGGACCGGTTTTTACTATCGATGAAATTTAATTAAATACTCTGAGTATAACACAATATAATGGTTAGAATTCTAATCACAGTGGCCAACACTATGTAGCATTTTAAGTTTTAATACGCTTCTACAAATAATAGACAGACCCTGACTAGGAAATCTGGAGATTGGGAACAGCAATGTTGTTATAACTCATGATATTTTAATTAAATTTATCTTTTACTTGATATTATTCACCAGCATTTGATAAAGTTTACTTCCATAAATACTTACTACTATATGAACGAAATTCGTATCGTTAAAATAAAATAAAATCTTACTTTACAAATTTACAAAAAATACTTAAATTACTTAGCCCAATAAAATATTACTCTAACGTTTTTATAATATCTTCTTGGATACCAAGTGAAATTAAGTAGGCATATAAAAATGTCCATTTCTTTTCTTTCTTGAATCATAAATTATGATTAGTTGACGTTATTTTGGCATCAATGTGAAACTACAAGGACATAAATCGTAATTTCCATACATTTGAATATATTTTCAATTTAGAAACTGGCCACTTTCTTTATCTTATATTCAATTAGTCTACGAAAATCTTTATTTCTTAACTAATTCGAAAATTTTGGGATTCTAACATTCACTCAAGATTTTGGAACCGAGAGAAGACTTTAAACTTTAACGCGAAAACTTTACTGAAGACTGTTGGATGCCCAGTTCCGGTTGTTTTGTCACCACGGTCTGCCATCTTAGCATAATATAATTTCTCAAAAGAGTATACCTATAGTATGGTTCGAATAATGCGCTACCGATCACATGGTGGTGTCCCCCACACGTCAAGAGTGTGTATAGTGTTGTAGGAAATACACTTCGCACTCTAGTGGCAGGATTATCAACAAAGAGCTAAACAAATCAATACATGAGCAATAACTTTACTATAATCATATCTATTTTTTGGTACCCCGGCTTTTTATCAAAAGCTGTGAAACCGAATTTCAGTACATCATCAAGTGGTGGTCCGCGAAAAAACGTCGCTTGTCCTCAAAGAAATGTGGACATTATTTGATAGTTTTAATCCACAGCAAACCAGTCCGGAAAATTTATTTATGCGAAATGGCCTTTTCATCTGTCACAGCAATCAGAACACGGTACCGATATCGGCTTGAAATAAATCCAATTCTCTGTCTTGCAGTAACATCATTGGAGCAAAATATTCATAATCTTATTTCAAGAAAATCGGAACATCCAACACACTAGGAATATATAATGCTAAAAGTTTAATATAATTAAACCATCTTTTAATTATATTAATACTATCGACCGAATGTACTTGACGGAATTTGTATTTAAATTCTAATAGATTTCTTAGGAAAAAATCCATTTTATAATTGTTAGGTTTTTACAATTTTTGTTTAAAGTTTTTATAATTTGGTTACAATTAATAGTTTTTTTTAATTACTAGGTGCATTTTATGTGTTCTTTGATCACTTCTTTCTAAATATATTTAACACCTTCAAAAATCCTATGAGTGGTTCGCGGGATTTTTAAATTATGAACCCGGTCCTAAAGTTTGTGTTTCTCAATCGTTTTTCCAATTTTGATTGTTTTCTGTAGTTTTCATTATAAGCCCATGGGAAAGAAGCAAGACGAAAAATTCCACCATTAAATTAAATTTATGTTACAAACTAACAATAAATACCAAATAAATTCTTACCATAGATAGGTACACGAAACAATTTTTTGACATTACATTTTTACATTCAATTTAATATTTGAACACATTGTGGGCTTTACAAATTATTGGGTGAGACGTCAAGATGAAGAGATATAACATTTAGATGTTTTTATTAAACAAACAAAGAAAGAAGAGGCTACAAGATAATTAATACAACGATAGTAGAATAAGAAAAAAAATATGGAATGAATAAAAGCAAATACAGAATGTGACGACCGAAGAGTCTACCGAGTTAGTTAGAGTTTGATAACATCCTCCAAACCAAACCCCCCCCCCGCACCACACTCGGTCTTAATCGAGCATATCACGACGCCCTACGTTTGAATATGAAGTGTCAGCAGTTTGTTATGCCCGGGAATGTTTCAGGACCAGATACCTAACGCTGATGTAGCCACGCCCGCTAGTGTGATTTGACTGAGTTTACAGAGACTTTTTAATGGAACATGCCCATAGGATAGAAACACATAACAAAAATAAAATATTCTAATTATTAATACATATGAAAATAAAACAAAGTTAAACCATACGGGCATACAAAACTATGTGAAGAGATCTTCAAGTAGGCAATAAGACGGCGCAATTATTTAAACGCAACAAAATTGACCTTTATGGCGACCAGGTCGGACGATGGGTCCAATAGCTGCTTACACCGACATTATTTTAACGAACCTTCAAATTAAATAACGACATCTATATTCACTCTAAGATAGACAATACTGACTGTTTTTTCAAGATGGCGGACGAAATACATAAAAACACAGTCATACGATTTTTTTTAATTACTAGTATAATAAAGTGTTTAAACATTTTGTCTATTTTGAAATATGAAGATAGATATAATATAATGATATATTTTTTATTTGTGTGTGTTGCTATGTCAGTATGTATCTAGCAATACCTACGTATTACAATTGGCAATCATTCTGAGCTCTGTACCTACTCTACATTCAATGATGTTATCTCGAAATGAATATGTTAATACCTACACGAGAATACTCATTCGTAATTTTGATATAATACACGCTTATACTTAGTACCTAGTTTAAATACCAGGATTGCAAAAAACTAGTCAACACAAAAACCAATATCAATAAAAAAAAATTAAATTTTCTGGTCTAGCTAATTTGCGACTGATTGTGTTGTTTGTTTTGGTGTATTTCATTAGCATAATTCATTACCATGGACATAATAATAGAGTCACAATACCTATAAATCTATAATAGACAAGTAGAAAAAAATGGCTGTTTGACGATGGTAAACAATGAGTACCTACCACAAAAATTACTAAAATGCCAAGTTTATAATATATTTAAAAAAAAAAAAACAGGTATTTAAGTGAACCTTCAGGTGATACCTCTACCTACCAGAGGCACCTAGCGGAAAAATACGAAGCTTGCAATTTGAAACATTTTTTTGATAATTTACAATTTTCAACTGTGTAAATTAATAAATATGTATCTGAAAACATTAAAAAGAAAAATATTTTTTATTTTAAATCAAAGATAAACTTACAATTATTGTAAAAAACGTAATAAAATGTAAATTTGTTGAATTAGATCCCATCTTATTATTACATATATTTTATGATCATATTTATTATTAAAATTTAGTTTATTTAGTTTTCTAAGCATCGCCTGAGATTTTTGACTAATTCATAGTTTTAATATTTTTTGTATTTATTTTAAAAAACATCAATTTTTATAAAAATGTAAATATGGATAACTAGAAATCCTTTTCATTTATACCAAATCGAGCTACAATATTGGGACTATACCACCTATAATATTATATAAGAACAATTAGTTTTGTAAGATCTGTTATAATTATAAACAATTATTCGTTGTTGGATATTATAAATAATAAAGTATGAACAATAGAAACATAATAATACAACATTTTATCAATGTTGTATTGAAAAACAAGTAATGTTTTTATTGTGTGATATTAAATAATTTTATTGTATTAGCCATTATTTTATACTCATAAATTTAGCACACTCGTGTTGTCTCTTGCAAAGCTTCCCAACCGATGTGTTGCAAGATTTCATTCTATTTCCTTTATAGATAAATCACGCAAATTATGATAGAAACTATTTTTATTTTATGTATATTTTCCCGAATTTATTCCAAAGTAGCCTGCTGATTTTCTTTTGTGTTCATTATTAATATATATTTTTTTTAAATGGCCTTGCGTGAAAGTTTTTTTTGTTGATAATTTATTGTTTATGTATGGTTTGTTGTTATGTTTTTTTAATCCTTTTCTATTATGGATAAGAAGGTATGGACGCTAAACCAGGAGATGTAATGGAGAGTTGAGGCTTTCGAGAGCTTTATAGACACACCCTCAAAATTATTTGAACCGACCAGGTGATAAATTTAATGTTGATGTCCACAATCGAATATGGAAGGACCTAGAAGTTCTGCGCAGTACCTATAAAAAACATAAAACCCCAGTACCTCGGTCACATTATGAGAGAAAAAAGTACAGCACTCCACAACGTGTCATCCAAAGAAAGGTAGACGGTAAGCGTAGCAGAGAACGATGCCGCATTTCGTATTTAAGAACCTCCGTGAGTGACACGAGTGCAGCTCCACCGAACTGTTCCAAGTAGGAGATGATAACGCAAAGGTCGTCCTGATGACCTCCGTTAAAGGATGGCACGATAAGAAGAAGAATGCGTTGTTTAGCTCCTTTGTCTGGTCAGTTAATTTTTATGTTGGAAGTTCACTGTCTTGAGAACTATTATTCTATAACCCTTATTTGGAGATACTGATTATTTTCTAAATCTTATTGAAATAGGTATATAAAAAAATCGCAAACATAATGTCATACGCACGTTATGACAAAAAGATAACAAAAGTCGCCAACTTTGAAAATATTTTTTTCTCACTAGACATTCACCACACTAAGCCGTTATGGAATCTCCATTAAATGATTTTTCATATGATAAATGATACTCTCAAGAGTCCAAAATAATTTAAGAAGTACGCAAAATATGTTAATGTATGAGTCTGAAGAGAATTACAGATAGATATATTCTTCAATGTGCCATGACGCTAAAAACGTTGAGAGGCACTGTTCTATTGAGCGCAACTGAACGCACGTTTCATACTTTGCAATGTCATGAAATGAATGACTACCTAGTTAGTAAGTACGGAGGTTTTGCTCAGGTGTGTTTATCCA
Organism: Rhyacophila brunnea; assembly: GCF_057557595.1. Taxonomy (NCBI): domain Eukaryota; kingdom Metazoa; phylum Arthropoda; class Insecta; order Trichoptera; family Rhyacophilidae; genus Rhyacophila; species Rhyacophila brunnea. Next base: position 40,892,393 of record NW_028232752.1, read on the forward strand.
AATACCGGATGATCACAAAATCACGTGCCAACATGTTTTTTTTTTAATAATAATACACAATTCGATATAATTTAAGGTTCTCACTAATTTTTATTATCCAGTATTATTAAATTTATACATACATCCATTTCATAACACCCACAACGTAAAAATGTGCCATTAAAAAATGTGTGTTTTGAGAATTAATAGGCACTCAAATTTTATACTTACTTACTTACTTTTATAGATTTATTATACGACCATAATAATATAATGTTTTCTTTACCAATTTTGGATTTTTCCTTTATACATATATTCGCTTCAAGAAAGACTTTGGTAAATTAGTTACATCGTGTAATTGGTATTCTTGTGTATTGTATGTTTATATAAATTTCCTGTTAGATATTTGACTAATCCAATCAAGCAATCCAGGTATAGTGGAGATGACGAAAGAGTAGGTGGTGCCAAAGAGATTTGCACGAGTCATCACACGATGTCGTTGAGTCATCACAAAAAATCATTAATGTCGTTGACGCATTTGGGTATGAATTATAAATCAGTGGTTCTCATGTGCGGCCACCAGAGGATTTTGCTGCGGCCACCAATATCATTTACAGTATTTTATTTAATTAACAGGGCTAATGGTAAATATGCGTTATTGGAAATGAGTTATGACCAAGAACAAAAATTTTGGTCGGAGTTACATATTGACCAAGAATCAAGTCAATTCAAAGAATTGGCAAAAATTGCTTTATTAATACTGTCGATTTTTTTCTACTACTGTATAGGTATTGTATACTGTGAAAGATCATTTAGTGTAATGCACCAAAAAACAAATATCGAAGCCAGTTGACAGATGTAAACTTAAAAGCAGCCATGCGGCTGCCATTGGAAAAAAGAGTATTGAGAAATTTCCATTTGCATTATTTTTAAATAAATAGATATGTACTAAAATGTTCAAATGTCTTTTATTAACTGGACTTGTCTATAAATAAATTGATCCATTTTTTTAGTAAAAAAGAAATAGATTTAATTTTTCAATCACAACAAAAGTTAAATTTGGTGCGGCCACCAGACGTTTCCGTTGAACTGTCGATGTCAATTGTGCGGCCACAGTTAAATTTCACCTGAGAACCATTGTTATAGATTATGCGTGGCTTATCTGATTTATTTCGCGATCCAAACTTCAAGTTTAAATACATTTTTTACCACGAGGCACTGATACAAATGGAATTATTTTCGAATTGGTATTGCCAACGTATGCGCTGTAATAGTTACCACGATTCACTTTAGATTGTTGGAAAATGCCACACATACGAAAACTGTCATTCTGTTATTCAAGTACTTCACGCCTTATTTTGTTTTCTAGTATTAATAAAAGTATCCAATAACCAATCTGATAATTGAATCATCGCCGTTACAACATTTTAAGCTCCTTCAGACTCAATTCTCACGAGACACAAAACCTCATGAAAAGGCATGTAGGTAGAAAATATTTACCCACTTTCACGAGTGCCAGGTAAAGGATATTACTATAAAATTAATTATTGCTGTGCTTCCGTTAGCAAATACAGTTTCCATGGACAATAAAATAATTCAATGATGGGTATCATATCATTCATTTTTAACAGTACTATGGTTTTTTTTCATGATTCATAACTTTGCACTTCAGCTCTAGGATGAGAATGATGTAAAGCATTCTAAAAACATTTTATTACATACTATATTATTATCTATTTATTTTCTTATTACTACAATATGTACATTAATACAAGTGAATATCATTTTGATCTAATTTTATGCTAAGTAATCAGGCAAAGAGGCATATTAGTGTAGTAAAAAGTGCTTAAAACGTGCAAAGTTATAAAATGTATAGGTACTCTACCTACATGAATCAAACTATTATTCACTTATATTGACTATTTTTGAAAGAAGAGTCTTATACAAATAATAATATTATGCTCAACGCAAGTTGACGGAGTGTGGAGTATACGTGTAATAATCAATTCAAGCCACATGTTGATTGTGTGACTTTTGTAAGCCGGACGCGCACATCACATGAGTATCGGCGACCCATGCAAGTTATTGGTTTGGTAAATTCCTAACGTCATCGAAGAGTTGGATATCCGATGGGCTGTTGATTTTAGTATAAAAGATTGGCGATATAGAGCGTAGGGCATATTGATGATAACCATTTGACTTTTTTTTAATAATTAAAGTGCAAAACACCCTATAGTTTGCCTTGCCGAGGCGGAAATGTGTTCACCGCAGTGACCGGCGCGATCTCGAGCCAAAGGCCTTCTGGTTCCAACTGGTTTTCATTGCATTCGACTAATTCAACAAGACGCACACCTTGTCCGATCGTGACAATCTTGTTCGTGCTCACATCTCTTATCAGTTATCACCTTTATTTAACTATAAAATAAGCGTAAAAATCGATTGCACCAAATGTGTGCATAATCAGTTCAGTTAATTACGTTCGCGAAATGAGTACCGGTTGACAAAAAATCTGCATTTAATTCAAAAGAATATGTACCTATTTTTATTGTACATACTTACATACATATAAATTATGGTCTAATGACTCTAATGTAATAGGTTCTAAGTACCTATATTAAAAATTGACTATTAATTGAAGTTGTTTGTTTCACAACATAATATCAATTGGATGGAAGGTTCAATGTGTGTTTCAATATTAACAAAGTTATGCCGCCGAACTATGCATTAATATTTTCATAAACGCAAGACAGTATTAATACTTTGATAACAAGCGAAACACGTATTTCATACACAATTATAAAAGCACCCTTTAAAGTTTAAACATTTTTATTGTCATAATATCAAATATAGTTTAATAACAACTATTTTTATGAAATAAAAATATCAGTTTATTCGACGACAATAAACTATTTTCTCTTTTTCTGACCAATATCATCCAGAGACTATAGAATTGTATAGATACAGGAACGACTCTCGACAATATGTCTGAGATACATTCTGCAGTTCGTTGGAAATATTGTTTGCCGCGAATCGGATAACGTGGGGAGACTGGTGGTTTTGGGTAGCCTCCAGGGAAGGTGAAGCAGAGGAAGAGCGTAAGCGCGCTGGAGCGACCAAGCAAAGGAGCTGACTGGGGACAGCATTCCCTCTGCCCTGAGAGAAGCAGATGATCGAGAGGGGTGGGAAGTCTTAATCGCTCAAAAGATGAAAAAAGTCCTAGGTGGTCAAGATCTTCAGCCATAAGGAAACGATCAAGAAGAAGAAAATAAGTTAATAAACAATTTGTTTTATTTAACGAATAATTCAAAAGATTTGAGAACATCAATATATTAAGTAGGTATTGTACTCGTAGAGACATTGTATTTTTAGCGGACTTATCTGAATTCCGGAATAGGTTATATTTATTTTGTTGATTCTGAATGTAGGTATATTCAGAATATTCGGTTTCCCTTAATATGTTATTTATTATGTTCCGGGAGAACGGCTTTGCTAGGGACGCAACTGATAATGCAAACATGTCGATAATTTCATACAAACGGCATAAATAACTTTTTCTATTAGCTAAATTTATCATATTATGTATAAGTGTTATGCATATTTAATGTTAAGTTAATCTATTAATTGATTGACATATTATTATAATATAAGATACTTACACCAAAAAACGAAGAGCAGCGCACCGTGTCCTTGTGCATAGCGCGGTGTGACCACATCGGTACCCAATGAATAGGGGCACATCAGATTATATTGGGTCGACGACTTCATCAAATATTGTCAAAAGTTCGAAGGATATATAAAAAAAAATCGTTCTGATCCTTAGACTAAATTATTTGTGATCTGTTTTCATGGATAACCGGACAAAACAGAACATGAATAAGCAGAACAGTGACAAAACAGAACAGCCAGTTGAAAAATAAAACATTCATTTCTATCGATCTGTTAACTTAAGTTTATAAAATAAATATTTAATATATACATAATCACTGCATGTTGGCCATTCAACATAAAATCCTCAATAATTTATCTGCTTGATTTTGATAACCATGCACAACTCCACAGAATTATTAAACTCATTATTTCATTGTACCTAGTCACCCAAGCATTTTGAACTATATTGAATATTTGAATTATATTGATTAAGACGAGATATGCCTATCTTGCTGGCAACACCTAGTTGAATCCCGTTTAATTACGGTTTTCCAGCGATTAGGAATGCAGAAATGATATAATTAGATTTTTTACGGCGTATTAAAAACCTGCGTTATTAAAAATCTATACAACATAATATAGAGATACGACAATTTCAATATTAAATGTTATGTTTCCTGAAATGTCATAGTTCTATTTACCAATGTTCTGTTTTGTCACCATTCTGTTTCTTCATGTTCTGTTTATTCATGGAACCGTGTTTATGCTCAGGTAGGTAAACTAATGAATGCGCTTCTTATATTTATATGATTTCTTGGATGTTTCTGTGTTGTGCTACTACTACAGTGTTGCCAACCGTAGGTACTATAATTATAGTATTTGTACCATAATTTTGGTCCGCGTACTATGTACGATATAAAACAGGTAAAATACACCGAAAATACAATATTTTGAATATCGGAAAAAATATGTAAAAAGTACTAAAAGTTCGACATATCCGTTAAATAAATTGTTGCAAAGTTTTATAATTTCGCAATAAAAGGAAATTTGGTGAACTTGGAAAAAAAATTGCTCGAAAAAAGAAATTTATTGAATTCTTCGGTAAGGATTTTTGGTTGGAAGAGGGCTAAATAAAAAGGGGTCTCGGAGTTTCTCAAATTCTCCGTTATTTTTTTTTCTGAGAAACAGAAAACCTATACATTTTCAACAGATGACAACGCGTACAATATTTTTTCCCCAAATACTATAATTTGGAGGATCTGTACTATAATTCCACTTTGAAAAGATGGCAACACTGTACTACACTACTCTATTGTTTCACTAGCACTTTAATTGTGTTTCGTGTTATATTGTAGTATTAAAAAGGAAAAACTCAAAACAATAATTAATTAATCGTCACTATTTGTGACACCTGGATGAGATTTTTTTAAGGTAAACTTTAAATTAGATTTGAGTCTTCACTTCTATCGATACCTATACGATAGTATTTTAAATTTCACAATTAGCATACTGTTAGACTTCTATATATTGACACACTACGTAGTAGATACATGATTATCAATGAGAAAAAATATGTGAATCAATATTTTTGGCAGTGATTTTGATAACAATTTCTTGCTATTCCAAAACATTCGCACGGACTCCGTTTAGAAAGAGTTTGGACTGCAAACCAAATTAATAATACTGCTTACACATCGCAAAAACTGAACCGACCTGCTTTTGAAAGAGCAAAACACTGAATTCTCATTGATATGTCATTCGTAGCACACATTATAATAATAACATGTTGAATTTGAGCGAACTGAATATCAGTACTTACCGACTTAGGTATGCCAGCAATTATAAATGATAAATTAATACCAGTTCATGGACAACATTTAAAGTCAATCAACGATCCATGAATGTATTTGTAATGAAAAATACTCAATATAAATCATTGTATCCGCTCCAAATGGAGCAAATGAACTCCCATTATATGGTAGGTAAACGGGATTGTATATTAAGGAAACGGAAGAACATATTAAATCCCATGCTCTGGATTTGTTATCCATATACATAGGTACATTTTAATATCATGTCATCAATATTATTGATTTGAATTTTATTCAACCGATGAGATTCCTAAATAAATTAAGCCTAAATTTTCAATATTATTTATTATTACGCTATCTCTGCGTGACTGAGCGGGTCTTGTAGTAGACTCTCAACCACTGATGCACAATCTTTTTATTAGTAGTTATTTATCATTAAATTTATCCGTTTCAAAAATATTCTTCCTTGTCTATATATATTATTATTATTAAAAAAAATTAAATATAGGTGGCGACTAATTCTGCAAATCAAATTATCAACAATCAAAATTCCAATACCCATTCATAATGCTAGTTAGGCCAATCTGGACAGGGATAGTTAGGTTTGGTTAAGTTTAAATTTCACTCTCGGTCCTATTAAAACTTATCCGTCGCATACCCACCATCTTGGCCCCCACAATGGGGGGCTGACAGGGCTCTAGCCTGGGGGCCCGAGCTTAGAGAGGATCCGGCGTGACAGGTCGACCAACTAGTTAAGTGAGATAAAGACACACCACAAATCTGTTCTGATAGTAAAAAAGTCGCATGCGGCGCTATTTCAAATTTCAATTAAACTTAAATTAACATTTACGTGATATGATGATTTATATAATTAAATGATAATTCACACGTAGAAATTTATTTTAATTATTTGAAGGGTGCATGTTATTTAAGTAGGGTTTATATAAAAATACGAAAAATCGCTAAAAATACGCAGTAAGTTTTTAATTTTACTTTGCAGAACCCTGGGGTTCCAGGAACAGAGTATGGTTGTTTGTAACACATTATTCAAACTTCCAGCAAGGCGATTGTATACATGGAAATCCCCAAAAGATGATGGCAATAACATTGTAAGAAATCAAATAGACTGTATATTAATTCGCAATCGTTACAGAAATAGCGTAACATCTACTAAAACTTATCCAGGTACTGACATCTCATTTGACCACAATCCTGTTGTAGCTACAGTAAAAATTAGATTAAAAAGATTATTGAGGGAACCACGCGCAACCCAACGTGTTGACATTAATCAACTGAAGGATCCCGAAGTCAAACAACAAGTAAAAAGTGCACTGAACACAGAAATAGAACAAATAAAAACTTCAGTCATTACATCCTCTGACATAACAGACAAGTGGGACAGGATAAAAGATGTGTAGAAAAGAAGAACAGCTAAGAAGCAAAAATGGATGACAGATGAGATTCTGTCTTTAATGGACGAAAGAATAAAATGGAAAAATAAAAATGAAACTCAATATAGGAGAATTCATAATACCATAAAAAGTAAAATTCGTACAGCTAAAGAAGAATGGATGTCCGACCAATGCAAAGAAATTGTAAATCTTCAACGAAAATACGATTCCTTTAATATGCACAAGAAGATAAAGGAAACATTGGGAATTACGAAAGGAACCTCATCAACTATCTTGAAAGAAGAAGATGGGCGTATTATATTAGATATAGAAAAGAAGCTGACTCGTTGGAAGACATATATTTAAAATCTGTTTGATGATGATAGGGAACCTATTGGCTATACGTTTAATGAATGTGAACAAGCCCCATGCATAAATAGGGCAGAAATAATAAACGCAATACGAAATTCTAAAAATGGTAAAGCTGTCGGCCCTGATAATATTTACAACGAAATGATAAAATTATTAGAAGAAGATCAATTAGAAATTCTTGTTGATTTGTTTAATAAAATTTACGAAACGGGCATAATTCCCGATGATTGGTTGAAATCGACATTCATCATTCTACCAAAAAAAAGGCAAATGCAAAGGAGTGCAGTGAGTTTAGAACAATAAGTTTGATGAGCCACATGTTAAAAGTTTTATTAAAAATCATCCATAATAGGATTTTTCGAAAATGCGAAGAAGACATGGATGACACACAATTTGGCTTCAGAAGTGGTTTGAGCACTCGCGAAGCACTTTTCAGCTTGAATGCTCTAGTGCAAAGATGCCTAGATGTTAATGTTGATGTTTATATGTGTTTCATCGATTACGAGAAAGCATTCGATACTGTTAGGCATCCTAAACTTCTCGAACTCTTACAGGAGAAAGGCATCGATGCAAGAGATATTCAACTGATAGCTAACTTATATTGGAATCAAACAGCGAATATTAAGATTGAAAACGAAGTCAGTGGAGAGGTAAAAATTCGTCGCGGTGTAAGACAGGGGTGTATATTGTCACCTTTGCTATTTAACATGTACTCGGAAGCTATTTTCAAGGAAGCCTTACAAGGTGAATCGGTGGGTATTACGGTTAATGGCAAACATATTATATAATATATAATATCCCTACGTATTATAATAAACATATTATATAAGTATATAATATACGATATGCCGATGATACTGTGCTGATTGCTGATAGTTTAAAGAGTTTACATCAACTGGTAGAAAAGGTTAATGAGGTCAGTAATTCTTATGGTTTAAAAATGAACCTCAAGAAAACAAAACTATTACTAGTATCAAAAACAGCGACACCAGACCCATTATAAATATTTAGGTACATGGGTCAATGAGAAATGGGACCAGTCTCAGGAAATAAAAACTAGAATTGAGATCGCAAGGAGCGCCTTTCTCAAAATGAGACGCCTCCTTAGCAATTGAGATCTTAACCTAGGTCTGAGACTGTGTATGGTACGTTATTATGTGCTTTCAACTCTTTTCTATGGTATGGAAGTATGGACGCTAAACCAAGAGATGTCACGGAGACTTGAAGCTTTCGAGATGTGGCTGTATAGACGCATCCTCAAAATTCCTTGCACTGACTGGGTGACAAATGTTGAAGTTCTCAATCTAATGAGGAAGGACCGAGAAGTTCTACGTAGTATCAAAACCAGGAAACTACAATACCTCGGCCACATTATGAGACGACAAAAATACAGCATTCCCCAACTTGTCATTCAAGAAAAGATCAATGGGAAGCGTAGCAGAGGACGGCGCCGCATTTCGTGGCTTAAGAACCTCCGTGATTGGTACGAGTGCAGCTCCACCGAACTGTTCCGGGTAGTAGACGACAAAGATAAGATCGCCTTGATGGTGGCCGACCTCCTCTAGGGGATGGAACAATAAGAAGAAGAAGGGGTTCCATTGGAGATACGACTTAGGGAACGCTAAAACTGCCCTTAACATTAGCGATAGGTATGGGACCCGCCAAAAATTCTGGCCTGGCGACCCGTTTCAAGATGTGGGGGCCATACCCACCATACACTCAAACCTAACATCGATGTTCAATTATTAATATATTGCCGGAACCAGCAAAATGCCTCTGCACATTTGTCGGGATTTCGATTAATTTAAAATTTAATTATTGGGATTTTGATTTCCGTGAATATGACCTAGACCCCTTCGTTACATATATTATAATTTAAAGCAAACAGAGTCAACGCACTCTACAAAGTATTCATTTTTTATGATTTTTTTGTCACTATCTAGATAACTCTTTAATAATTAAAGGTCCATGCTTCTGTAATTATCGTTAAGTGCAGTTCGTGTAGAAGGTAGTTGTATTAATAATTTGTGTTTATTTTTTTATAACCTTGGTCTACTTTTTACTCTAAATATATTCTACAACAAGTTTGGGATTAAGATAATAATTATAATTCAATCATACCTGCTTTATCTGATCGCTTATGCATAGAAAATTTAAGAATAGTAATCTATTAAGAAGAATCTATACATTTATATAATATGCAGCCGCGTATTCTATTAAGCATATTAATATGCATTGCTCAGATAATAAAGCGTGAGACCCGACGTGTCCGACGTGTGAACATGTTTTATGGAATCGTTATCGTAAATAATAACTTTTGGCGGATTAAATTTAATATTACTATTAGCCCTGTCTAATGTGGCATGTTTTTCGTTCATTAGATGAACGCATTGCAGTGCATGCAAAGCCTGCGCATTGCTTGCCTCAAACCGGTTTCACAATGGCAGTTTTTCGTGATGAACGTACTAGCATGTGTAGCTCCATCACCGATGGACTTCTGTTCAACATCACGTCAGTGTTTCCAACCAAATGATTCCGCGAAAAATGAATATTATACTACAATTTTACGCCAAATAAGCCAAACATAATTATTTTAATTTTGAAGGATTTGAAACGGAAAATGTTGTATCTACTAAAGGTTTTTCAAAATAGATACTGTATCAGCATCAGCATTATAAAAATATGATAAAATTTTATCTTTTACCGTGAAAAATCGAACACTACAGTTGGCACAGTGCGTAACACGCTTTCAACCAAAAGCCAAAAACCATGCGCAAAACTACTCAGTGTTAAAATTAGAATTAAAAAGTGCAGTAAAATGGAAAATGAAGTGATCAAATGTAAACATAGCTAGCTATTGACCGTCTTCGGTCTATTAACGGCTTACCATTCATGTCAGCAGCACGCATGGTACTCAAGGAACTTCAAGATGACTCAGACACTTACAAGTCACGGAGTCATGTAAGCCTACTATCGGTTTAAAAATCCTTAAAGAAACACGATAGTAAACGCGGGGTATCTGCAAGAAAGAAAAAAAGTTCCTCTTTCCTGCATCGTCCACAAAGGTCTCTTCAAAATAACGTTCCGGCTTTTCTCACACATCGCTGCCATAGTACGCAACAACGCAACTAACTAATATGCATGTATATTCCAATTAATTACCTAATGAAAATACTGCTAATTTTATAATTTATTACAATCTGTAAAAATATCGTGCTGTCTAGTATCTATCTATGTTTGAAACGTTTAATTTAATTGAATACCGAGTAGGTACGTAGTATTCGATACTTGGTTTGTAACAAAAAAACTGGTTTCTTCGTTGATTAATATTCATCATAGAAAATTCTTTTACGCTGCAAAATACTTCTTGGCGCCAGAAGAATAAATCTTAAAATTATGACGGTTTGAATTTCATTATTTATATTCAAGTACCTACGTGGTTATCTATGTAAAAGGATACTTTAAAAAGTTATTTAAAAATAATGATAGTACATGTTAACTTTTAAAATAACACTGAGTAACCCTTCTAAGAAAGGATTCTTTGACAGAAATCGTTTCATTTGTAAGCAAGTCGCCGATAATCTGCGCGACAAATAATATGGCTGTTGTTTATACAGGGTCTGCACGTTTAAATTTCATTATTTCGTTAATAGGTAAATACAAATCAATGTGGTTAAATATGAACTCTATCTACACTGTAACAAGGGTCATATTATTTTAAAGTCTGCGTTCAAGTCTTTACAATACTTCAGTAAAGTTTTTCTGGTCTGCTAATGCGTCTATAACTGTCCGCCAATTGTTTTAAAAATACATCACGGTTTGTAGTTAAAAATGAACTCTACTTACATTACAAAAAGGATGTTTATTGTAAATTTTGGTTCATCTGACAGCTTTGAATATGGCGAAGTGTCGTGGTTTTATATCCTGATATTATCAATATACAACATTAACCAACAACAACTTTTTTTTAACATTTGCAACTGTTTTGTTCAACATAGTCGAAAAATTGTCCAAACTCTACATGGAGGTGCCCTTATGAAACGCAAAAACCCGTTTGCACTGTCTGTGCATTGATTTGCGATGTGTAGATTATAATAAAGGTGATATGCCTTGATTACGTGTTAAAATATTGTGATTTAATATTATATTCACCGATTTTATAACCGAAATATCACTGAAACTGTGTCCATTTTCCATATATTCTGAAAAATAACATTTTTATATGTTTTAAAATGCCTGCGAGAAACTATTTTTTAACGTAGAAGAATGACTAAATTAATCGTATTACAATATCATAAAATATTATTTATCCAAAAAAACACCTAGGTGTTCTTATATTTGCTCCCTTTATTGCATTATAATGTTATATAATTATCGCTATCTTCTTGTAAATTTAAGTTTTTAAGTAATACTTTAAGATATATATATGCACTTAAGAATTCAGACCTTATTTATTTATTTATTTATTTAAAAAGACACATTGAGTACATAACAGATTATTAATTCAAGACGTTCACAACGTGACATTTAGAATAAGATTCTCTATTTAATTATTTATTTATTTAAGAAAACAAAACATCGTAGCCATATCAAATCTAAATTCAAGACGTTCACAACATGAGAACAAATATTACAATAGAAATACTTACAACACATTATAACAAATATTAAAAAGTGCAGGTAAATCAACTTAGTAGAGAAAAAACAAACCAAAAATTAATGTTACAGCAAAAGCATTTGAAAGCTTCTACGAATTAGTATTCAAGTTACCGTAGCGTACTTGTCTTCCTTACCAAGATAACCAACAGGTAACAGAGCCCAGTGCTTATTAATTTCATTCAGCGTTTACCAAATGGGTGCCGCGAAAAAAACACATGTTGAAAGTTTTAAGCAATATTATTATGGCTATGTTTTTATATAGCAGTCGACACAGCATTTGGGTCAGGTCGCTTTTAGTATGTAAATTGTGAATTAAATTGCCTTTATAACTTTAATCCACATTTTGCACATCACACAACTACCACACCATATAAGTTGTAGGAAAATTGGTTACGCTCCATGTTTGGATCCGTATTTTGAATGGTGGGGAATCACCCTTTTTCGTTGGTTCAGTAAATTTAGTAGTCAAAACGCGGTTATACGCGTTGTATGCACACTAGCATAAATATGTAAAATTTTAAACATCTACATTGTAAAAACCAAGGAAAAGAGTAATTTTAGATTACATGTGGGTTACACACAGTTGGTTAAACGAATAAACTTCAGAGAGAATATACTACTATGCATTTCAAATTATTCGGCATGTAATATAGTAATGAATAAAGGATATACAATAATAGATAAAGAGGACGTGTGTGAAACAGTTGAATTTCCTGTTATCAAATTTGCATGGATAAGATACAAGTACCTGGAAGAAAGGGCGAGAAACACCCTATTTCTATAAAAATATTTTTAATCGATCTTGAATATGTCATGCATTTTTATAATGCTGCGTTTAAAGGAGTTTCGTTTCGGAGATATTATATTATACGCCTCCATACATAATAAATTTGTTTAAAAGTATGTTAACGGAAATAAGGTTATATTATACGCAACGCCGTAGTACCACAATAGTGTTATATATGAATATCTTACAATTCAATTATGCAGTAGGTAAATACCCAGTCAGTGTTGATTAAATTCCGTGTTTCCCCAAGAAAATTAATTTAAATCGAAACAGCAACTCGTAACGCACACCGATCATGATAGAAATATACTGTGAAAACTTTTTTCTAGCCACTCATAGTATTAACATACCACGTGTCTTTCGTAACACTATAGAAGCGGAAGGAAATTGCGTCGGTTGCATGAAATTACCTAACACCAAGTTCGATAACTGAGCGTGTTTGCGGGTTTAATTATTCGTATTATATTATTATTATCATCATAACTATGTATTTATGTTATATAATAATAAATTGGCGAATTATTTACGTGCGGACAACAAATCACGCTTAACAACGCAATCGAGTGACATTTTTTCTTAATACCCTACCAAATTTCTGAAATCTTCTCTGATTTCATTCCAGGCTGAGGAACATGTGCTTTGGCAAGCACGTCGGTGGTTTATTCCAACATAGATTAACAATCACGTTACAGTAGGAACATACGACATGCCATGTTCGATCCTCATATGATCATATGGGTCTCCACGGAGTAGAGGTTTTATTAACAGTTTTTTTTTTACGAGAAATTGATGTTAGTTAGTCACTGCTATATTAGGTACATAACAAGCATTGGAAAACTATATGTGATTTTGTGAAATCTGGGATTCAAATCCGGGACCCACGTCAATATAAGTCGACGTGTCGCTTGGCCATCGTGGCCGTCAATTATTAGCAGTTCGTTAAAAACGACTGAAATTGTCTGGCAACCTATTTCATAATATTTGTATAGGAATATTCAATCTGTTTATTTATTTTAATATTGATTTTAATAGTCAAATTAATAGAATCTATTAATGTAACTATTAATTAAAAGAATATGAACTAGGAGATAATTTCAAACAAATCTGCATGCGTCGTCTTTTCTCAGTGTAGAGGTTCGTGATCAAATCGCAGTACACTTCTCTTTCCCGAAGCAATTGTATTAGATATACAACGCCTAAAGGAGGATGCATACCCGTTATACCTAATGATTTTCCTACACCTCCGTTGAAGTTGAACTCTACATTTTTGTATCCCATGTTACATAAAATCGTACTGCATTTGTTATTTCGGCGGAAATTGACATGGGATAAAGAAATCGACAAATGTCTTTTCAGAATGGTCGTCTCTTCCTCTATTGAATTAACATAAAACATTCACCATTGATACTGAAGTCAGGAATTGCATATTTAAAAAAAAATCATAAAAAAAACAATGCGTTGCTATTGAAGTCAGCTGGAGAGTTTAATGTTTTACATGCTTAATGCTGTGCAAAATTCGCGAAAGTCATGTATACTGAATAAATGAATAGTTTAAAAAGTACAACATCAACGTCCAGATCTATTGAGATGTCACGGAGTTTTGCGCATAAAATGGCCGCCGGAATGCAGATATCAAGTCATATTTTCTCCGACCCGTGGCGCCGACTGTAGGTATTCCATTAAGTACGAAAAGTAACCATAGCGTTTTAGGAAATGCCGAGCTCCATTAAAACGTCAATGGGGTTTGAACTAGGGATTGCAATACTGGTATTTCAAATCCGGTATTCCAGTATTTATCAATACCGGTTTTCAAAATTCAAAATACCGGAATTTTTGGTATTAAGAAAGCACATTCGTTTACGTTTTTGATTAGTTGTGTGCTGCTAAAATTCAAAATATTGACTGAATCCTGCAGAGGTGAAATAATAATAAAAGAAAACTCATAATTGTCGCGATAAATTATCATAACATTATTTCGAAATAGAAAATATCGTGACAAATGTTCAATTATTCTATAATTATTGATGACTATACAAGCGTTGAATTTAAGACGCTTTTCATGCAGCCGGACTTATTTGCACTTGATAAACTAGACGTCTTTTTGAGGGCTTTAGTTTAAATTATCAGTAAGTATATTCAAATTATTTGTAAAAATCACTAGTTCTACAATATTATGATCAATACATATTTTTAGATGTCAAAATAATAAATGTAGGTAGGTGGGGTTTGGCTAAAATAATGTTTTAAAGAGATTTTAATAGCTATACCTATTCATTGATAAGTACTTCTGTTTTTTAAGGTTTTAACAAATGCCGTTATTCAATAATAAATACCGAAAAACCGGTATTGACATTTTCATTCGGTATTGTAATCCCTAGTTTGAACGGAGCTCGGCACCTACTATGTTTGTATATCTATAATTTATATTAACGTGAATCTATATATATTATTGCATGGAAAATATTCCTTTATTTAATTTGAAGATTTTCGACTATAACTAAAGGCATTCATAATAATAATAGAAATAAATAGAATTATAACAATCCAATTATACACAGCTGAACAATAAGCAAAGCTTCATTCATTAGCATTATAATTCAAAAGCGTTGACATGCTACGAGAATAAAAGTAGACAATTTAGTTAATGCATAATTTATTATGAAATTGTCTTACTGTATTATTATGTTAAGTGGCATATTATACGTTTCACAGACGTACTTTTTATTGCACTTTATGAGAGATGTCCCAGATTCATAATTGCTACCCGATAATAATGGATAATTAGACGATAATAACTACTAGCTACGTGAGTCAAACAATAGTATTTCTGTTATTTCACAATAATATTATGCTATTAAGCTTATAGAAACAGTATTATTTACTACGCTTATACTATGTAACAATATTTACTATGTTCGAGTATATAAATTGAATTAACTAAATAAATGATCATTTTTGTACATTTTATTCAATTTCATTGTGCAAAAGAAATATGATCTTTTTCAATTCAATATAGGTATACGTATAAATATTTTTAGTTGTAGGTAGATACATACATAGAAGATGTTGAATGATAAATCCCAGATCAATAAAAACGATTCCTTTGGAATAGTATAATATCCTCTCCAATTACATTTTAAATTCTATTTCCAACAGGTAGACTAGAGTTTAGTATTATATTAGGTAAGAATAGGTCACTTCCAAGAATAATATACATATTTCCACATTTTCTAAGCAGCAGACTCCGGTGAGCAGGCTATGTTGAAAGAATGGACAGCGACCAATCGCCGAGAAGCATCCTGGATAGCTGACAGGATGGTCGGAGATCGACTGGAAAACCCAAAATTCGGTGGTTGAATGGTGTCAACAAGAATGCGAAAGCGGCCGGTGCATATACCTGGAGGACACTGGCTCAGGATAGAGGGGTATGGAGAACGTTCTTGGAGGAAGCTAGGTCTCACGCTCTCGGTGTGAAGCCGCTCATCATAATGATAATGATGATTTATAGGCATGTTGATTTCAAATAGAACTGAATTTGAAAAATAATTGTATGATGTAAAAGATGGCCAATTAAGTGTCTGAAATTTATTCATATTGCCATACTGCACTTTCTCAAGAAATTATCTGAAACATTTCTGAATTAAAAACGCTTGTTAATACTATAATCGTTCATTAAACAGAGTGAATGTCAAAATTTCGATATGAAAGTACTCTTATGAAATGAATTGAATTAATGAATTGAATATTTTTTGAAAAATATGACTTTCCGTCACTTTCATTTAGTGTTTACGAATTTTACCACCCACATCATGGCGGAGGTTAGAATGTTGTACTTACATACTACTGATAGAAGTCTTTCAAATTAATATCACCCGCTGGATGAAATATGGTATTGAAATATATTTGTAACGATATTCCATTCCCCCTTCTCCTCGCATAAGAGAATTGAGGACTGTGAGATGTGTCTGGCTTTACAATGAAAATCCTCGGAGTGAGCAGGGTGACTAATACGTACCTCCTCAAATGAATGGGAAATGGCTGAGGAGATCTGCGTTGTATTGCAACCGATAGTGAATGGTATAACAAGAAGAAGAAATAGTAAATTACTAAATTAGTCACTTTCACACTGTGGATGTACATCTGACCCGTCTAGAATGAATATTATTAAAAATTTACTACATCTTTACGGCAATTATATTTTATCGAATTTACGATTCATCGGTTTTAATTATTCATATTCAAATTCAACTATATCTAAGGTTCATAATATGTCAATGTCTTGAGGGCGCGAAGACTCAAATGGGTCGGTCACATTGTTAGATGCGATGGATTTAGAGCTCTCCGTAAAGTTTATGAAGGAACCCTTGTAGGCACTCGACCTCTGGGCCGCCTCCGAATGAGATGGGCGGATAACGTCAAAAGGGACGTAGAGAGGGTAAGTAAGGTTCGTATTCTACAAAATATTAATATAGTAAATACAAGACCGATTTCGTTCTGGCGAACATTATCAATAATTCATGACATACCTACTAATTACAATTAGCAAATACCTAAGTCAGTGCATAAAAATAATATACCTACTTACTTACATATCAGTTGCTATAAAATTGTGCATAGACTAAAACCACAATCATTTGTGATAACTTATAACAAAAAAAAACTTTATATATTTTATTACTAACGACATGGGGTGACAATGTGTATCTTCAAATACGTGATGAATATGATAAATATGATTAATTTAATTTATTAATTTAACGTATGATTGTCAAACTCATTTTGAATATCTTACAAGCAATAATTTAATACGAGAAATAACCCAAATTAAACTTATAAATATTGTCCTGCGATATATTAACCTGAAGACGTTTCCAAGCAATGTTTACATTATCTTTTAATTTATATTATACACTGTCATCTAATATCTAAACGTCTGTATAAATGCTGTTATACAAAGATATTTTTCTTACGCCAATATTCGTTCACAAAAGAATCAATAGATAAATGGCTTTCGAAACAAAATCTATTCCTTTCTCTTCCTCGCGCATTGACTCATTAACGGATCATTGATTGATCACAGAATACGAAAATCTAAAGTCCAAAAACCTCGTGCAGGTTTTATAATACATGGCCACGACCTCTATTCCCAGCCAAATTTTTCGCCTTTAAAAATAGATCTGTTTGATTAATGGTCATGTTTGTTTCGAACAGTAAAATCATTAATGAAATCGCGTAGGATTAAGAGATCAGCTGGTACAACAATTAATACTACAAGAGATAACACAACCTAAAATACGACCGAAGACTGAGTTTTACGTGGAGATAATATCGACATTTTATAATTTTTTTTACAGAATATATTTAGCTACCGAAACAGTTAATATTTTTTTATGTAGGTAACTTGCAATAAGATATAATAAATGTAAGATTGTGTAATCTATAATTAATTTAAATATAGCTGAACAAGTCTTCAAATAGTAGTAGAATAGGGGAACAGGTAATTGTATTTTAAATTACATTATTGGTTTAGTCGTGAATGTAATTATTTATATTATAACAACACTTGGATGGAAACATCAGTTAAATGCAAGATATCGAGAGTTTCGAGCCACTTTTACGCATACTAAATATCCAATGAAGATAATAAAATTTGAAATTTTTCAAAGATACCTACATATTATTATATTTCTATGAGTTTTTGTTCAGTAGTCAAATGAAATAACGATAGTTTTCGTCGTAATATTGAGAAATTAAAGAAATAAAATTATGTAATGATCGTTATATAGCTCCTGTTCCCGAGAAAAGAGCTAAGAATATTTATTATGGGTTTATCGAGTCCTGCATCTGATAGTTTAACTATTATCCCCTTTGATCCAGACTTTATCAAAGGCGTTTGGAATGTCTAATAAAAAGCTTTCCAAGCTGCTGGAAAGTATTGAAGCTCTAGACAAGCGTTAGAACTTTACTGGCATGCCTTTATCTGGAGGATGTTTAAGCGTGAGATTTGATTTCGCATCGTTTCCCGGGGCTTTGCGGTTATTAAGGCTATACTTCAGTTGAGGCATAGTCTAACTAAAGAGATCTGTTGAAAATTGTTTGCCGTTTCACTGATGTATGCTCTTAAGCCAGTAATCTGCTCGATCTTTTCAATCGTAGTTAGAGTTAGAGGAGCCACAGGAGATACCTACAGAGATCTCATAAAAAAATCCCGGGCCTTTCTAATGGTTTGCCGAACGTGGTTGATTATAGCTTTGTTGCTCCCATCTATTGTGTTGGGGAGAATTGTTTATCTAAGCTGCATGCGAATGTTTCCGATTTTTCTGCGGATGAATGCACAAGGGCATTGGGCCTTTGCAGAGGTGTTATTGGAGAATTAGTTGCTCTTAAGACTTTTGTAAGGGTCCAGAATGGAGGTATGCTGACCTTTACTAAATTATTGACTTTTTCGCACCATTTGGAGTTATAGAATTAGTATATTGGCGTCCAGGAGACAATCAAAGTCTAATCTAGTTTGGTTCACTTGCGGTGGAGAATAAATGCCTGTAATATATTGCAAAATAATATAAAAGAGAAAGAACATCATAAAATATAACAATAATACATTTGATAGGTAACTATATTATAAATTATTGTCTTGTTTAAACATACTTGTCACTTGGTAAATAAAACCAATAATTTGTAATTTTACAGGTATTTTTACCATCAATGAAAAATTTCTCAATTTTTATGAATTGCATACATACTTACTTTGTAACAAGAGTGTGTCAATCATGCATTGGTAAATATAGTAACATTTAAACACACACGCGCTGGTGACGACACAAGCTTTCTACGCAAATACTAGCAATTATTAACATCGTATTATATATTTCAATATCAACGTTTTTCCATATAATCGATATGTGCATGACGGTTTTCACAGCTTGAGTGCTTCATCAATTTATTCTTTTATGCCTTCTTCGTCTCATAGATTGTATCTGCATACAGACATCCAGATAAGTAGTAGCTAATTTTATGAGAAAGAAGCATATTATGCATCATCCCAGATGCCAACTACATGGAGTATGGACACAAAGTAAAAGCTGCAAGATTTCTTAAGACAGTAAAGTGGTTAAGTCTAGAAACTGTTTCCTAAAGAGGAAGACAGAACTAAACTGTGTCTCCCGAAGAAAGTCGTACCGAAAAGTGGATAGAGATGCTTATCAATGCCTACATAGAATGGACAGAATAACTCTTACTCAGACAAGACATGTCTTGTGTTGAACTGAATGAATAGGTTAAGAGTTGGTATCCCAAGGTTGATGACAAACCAGTAGGTTAATTGGTGAGGACGTGTGGAGGACGATCATGTGGGTGTGGTAAGGTGTATGACGCTAGTCATTTATATTGGTATGCCACCGTTTAATTTTTTTATACGGTTAATATTTTGGGAACATGTTTTTCGATTTATTTGTAATTATCTGATTTTTCTGTGTAAGTTAAATAATGTATTATTACAGGTAGGCTAATGGTTGTTTCACGTACCTACCTACACCTATGTAGCGTTCATTATCTAAAATCGGTATTTACCAACAATATGTATGTGTGTAAGCCTTCGCAATGGCGTTGGAATTTGACTGTTTTATTAGACCGATATAATTACATTTTTAATAATTTTATAACTTTGGTAGTAAATTAAACTTTAAAACACTTTCAATATAAGTCAGAGTGTGTAACTTTACTACATTGTCAGTTATTATGATATGAATTATTAGTTGCGACTTTGTATTTAAGTAAGTAATTATATACTTATACCTCTAATTACTTTTAATAATTTTAGTAGTTTTTAATACAAGGTATCAAAAACTTTACTGTATCTATGAAGCACATAAGTTTATCTCAGGGGTTCTTAACCTATGGGTCGCGATTCAACACAGGGATATTGAGTGTGTCGCGAATATAAATATCGTAAACAATAATTTACATGTCTAATATAACATCATACGATACACTATAACTGAACAAAAATGTGGAAGAAAATAATTTTGTATTTTTCCTTACCCTTAATCAACTTATTAGCGGTGAAAACGTTAATTTCGAATAACAAATTTTGATGCAAGGGAAACCTGTGGTCTTTTGAATAAATTCAGAGTATCTTAATTAACACGTTTTTGTGTGTATTTTATTATTTTTATTTTAATATAAAAAATATTTTTATTTCGACGGTTAGTCACCGTAATTAGATTTTTACAAAATAATGTAGGTACATTATTTTGTAGTGAATTGCAGTAGTTACAGCTAACTTGCTGCAGCCGTCGATCATGAAATGGTTCCTCACCCCTAACTTTGATTTGGGCTACACGTGCTATAGTGATGAGTTTTTAAAAACGCATTATGTAAAATCATGTATTAAAAGTCTGATAAATAAAAATCTTCTGGTCTGATCTTCCACTTCTAAAAAAATGTAAAAAATACATGTTAATATTGTGGATTGTAGAACTATACCAACATACAAGAATATCAATAGAACTATAAATAATCGTGATAAATAAATTGTAAATAAATATCGTACGGGTATTTCAATTTTTGTAACGAGAGTGCGTGCGTCGGGCCAAAAATGTATTAAACTCATTTTGTAAAAAAGAATATTGACATAAAATATCTATAATTTTAAATATATTCTACGTGCATGAGGTAAGTTTATTTTAAGTGGACGTTGTTTTATAAATTATTAAAATGGGGTCTACACTCAAAGCAATAATATAGATCTACTTAACTCAACCGGTGTAGGACGTAGTACTTTTCTATCAACTCTTTTGACGTCGACTTAACTTACTTTTTGTAAATAATTTATTATTAATAATGTTACATATTTCTTTGTTTTTTCTCATGTCACATTGAAAACATTGTGAATTTATAATTTGTGCAGTTCACTATATGTAAAATAAATACTTACATTTACATTTATTTCAAGTGTGCATACTTCCCACCAATAAATCTGTAATAAAGTGGGGGTTTGAATGCTAGGGCTTCATAAAATTCGCGTGTTGTTTGATCATTTTTTTAATGTTTGGATCCAAGTTCCAAAGCATCGACCCAATGAGGCGGTTGAATAGGTATAGGCTATTATTCCATATACTATAATTGGTAATTTATCATGAAAATAACTTATGTACGTTATACAAATCTCTATTGAATTAAATAACCTTAGTTTATTGATATATATTTTACAGCTTTAATCACTGAATTGTGTATACTATGATATAATAAATTCAGTGTGGTGTTAAATTTATTTCAATGGAGTACAGTATAAAATAATTGACAACTTACACAAATCATTGTAAAATGTTTCATTGCCGAACCAAAATTAGGTCAAACAATAGAAACTTTATAGGTATCCATGATTAATCAATCAAATATACTTTTATCGGTATTCAAACCCCTCTATTATGGACCCATTTACATATATACAACCTCCCCACATATTATGTGTGGATGTTGTATATATGTAAATGATATATATGTAAATGGTTGTATATAATATGTATATATGTAAATGATAGTGATATTATCACTAATTTCCAACATTTTTCGCGTCACGGTAAAATATACGAATAATAAAAGTAAGTAGATAGATACCTTTAATTATTTTCTAACCTTTTTTTTGAAAGAGCTACCCTATACTAGCGATGGAAAATAACAAATAATGTCAATGTAATCGCTTGATTTTGAGTAAATAGATTGAATTTTACTGTATCTAGGCAAAGATATCTTGCGACACATAGCTTGGAAAGCTCTGCTTTATATAACACAAACTAATCCAGCGTACCACGAGGTTCTACGTTTGTGTGAAGCATCAACAGACAGTTATTTTTCGCCCGTGATATCTGGGAATGTACTTTGCCTAAGTTTAAATTGAGTTCTTTAATAAAAATATACCCATAAAAATACGGAGAACTAACAAAAATAAAACTTATAAAATATAATAGAATTCTTTTAGACAGCTAAACATTAC
Source organism: Rhyacophila brunnea (assembly GCF_057557595.1). NCBI lineage: Eukaryota > Metazoa > Arthropoda > Insecta > Trichoptera > Rhyacophilidae > Rhyacophila > Rhyacophila brunnea. The sequence continues at coordinate 40,915,034 of NW_028232752.1, forward strand.
AGAACTATATCGTGCATGTACATTAAATGTTGTTATTACTATATTATACAATCCCATTCGATGTTGTCTATTGTTCGTCACTGGTCAATGTAATAAATAATAACAAAATATATTCAGGTAACGAACACTCATTAGCGACGAGACATGTGGCCTTAAGGCGCGAAGGCGTTTTTGAAAAGCCGACGAAGATTTTGGCAACATCGCCACACTGTTTAGAAAGTTCACATTATTATTAACAACACCGCGATAATAATAATATATTTATATATATATACCAATAAACGTTGTAGCTCAGCGCACATGGTCTATACCAGCGTTGCCAAAACTTGAATTAATCAGAGCGCAAACAAAATGAGTGATAAACAAGTTTGCTATGAACTTGATATTTTCATCTAAATTCTAACTACCTATCTATTAAAATGTTTATTATTAGTTATGTGAGACATATTATTTTGGTAGATAAATAGCAAAGACGCAGTATCGGCGACATTCGGCTAAGAAAATGTCTTTTTCGCCTAACTTGTGCAGGCGGTAGAATGTTTTACAGTGTCTACGTTAACGCCTACGGCCTACGAGGTCTACGTTGGTGATGGCGTTTCACTGTTCTGTTGAGAAGGTAATTTTATGAAGCATGACATATTCATAAGTGATAATAAATTACCCTAATAAATATTACGTTTTCGACACCTACATGAATGTTAAGTTTTTACTTATCATTGCTAGAAACGTTTGAGAAAGAATATTTTATTATCTTATTTAGAATAGGAATTATAATGGGAGAACATCGGTTAACTTATTAAGATGTCATTGGATTTTGTTTCATATTTATGTATGCGAGTTATTCTGAGATACCTAGTTGACCAATAATAGTGAAACGCGATGAATTTATGTAGATAATAATAGTCATTAAGAGGTCATGAAATTAACTTTTGTTGATATTATTGATAGATAGGTAGGATATTATGTTTGTAGCTAATAATATAGCATACGTTTTACTCGTTCAACACTGTTACCGTTAGTGTGGTTTCAGACGTAGAATTCACGTATCCGATACCAATGTAAATATGACGGATACAAAGTGTACATTGAAACAAATGTAGTCATTTGCATTGAGTTGTTCGTGCTTAGTATGTAAACTCAGTATCGTTATAGGCAATACACGTATCGGGTACACGAGTCCTCCCTCCGTATAAAATCGTTCTTAGGGTATGAGGCGGTGTAGTACCTACGGCCAATATTTTATTTCACTATTGTGCAGCTAACCTAGATGCCCAAACCCATAGTGGTCAATGTACAATGTTGGTACTGAAGCGTGTCTCTGGTAGCGATAGTAAAATGTCATTGGTTTTCAGGTCAGCGTATCATAATGAGCGCGACAGTCCGGGGTAGGTTCTGGCTTCATTCACTGCTTTATCAATCAGCTTCTATTCAGATTCGTATCAAGTAAATAATTTAGAGTTATTATGCGATTAATTGGTCACCAACAAATCCTCAGATAATAATTATTCTTTAGCCACGAAAAATAGAAGAAAAGCTTGTTTTTACAATTAATACGAAATCGATGGTGATAAGTCAAGAATAGACGCTCTTCAATCAACTATTTCTCGCATACTATAAGATTTTTCTCTTGCCAGGTAATTTTGTCCTATATATTGGTAGAAATTACTTTATTTGCCGGTTTATAATTACTATTTACAAGCTGCAAGTAACTAATGCATCGTCTCTATACTGGAATATTGTCATTTTGTAGAGCTCCACTAATACTTCTCTAATTTTAAATTAGCACAACTACCTCCAGCCTATATTTTTTTAGTTCAGATCAATAAAAAAATAATCCATATATTTGTTAACAATATAATATATTAGGTAATCATACAGCAGAACACCTATTGACATTACCAAAATGAATCATCAGTTTTACAAAATTCTTGTTTCTTACTATATATGGTTTATTCAGAAAGGAATCTACCCACACTTTGTTTCAAATTGAATTTGCAATTTACGACATTATTTATAAGTAAAATATAATATATTCTATTTTTTTAGAAATGTTGGAAACCTACGGATTTACTGGATCGCGTAATGAAAGGGACGCTTTCGGGATGAAGCTGATTGGCGCACAGAAGTGATCTTACTGGATTCCTAAAAGAATTGTGGAGGTCGAGTCTTGATTTAGGCACCAGCGCCATCGAAAGATGTTATGTTTGAAACCGGTAAAAACTTTTCGAAAAATATAAATACATAAATCTACATAGGTACATGGAATGTTAAAATCAGTGTGTTATTATTATTAAACTGGCGCTAGGGGCCGTTCAGGTCCATGGCCGACTGCACAACGTTTCTCCAGGCATCTCTGTCCAGCGCTCTCTCTTCCCAGTTGACTATCCCCAGCCTTTCCGCATCCCTTTGAATGTTGTCCGCCCATCTCCGTCGAGGGCGGCCAAGAGGTCGAGTGCCAGCTGGTGTGCCTTTGTAAATCCTATATAGAGTTCTAGATCTTTCAGATCGTACAACGTGGCCCGCCCATCTGAGCCTTCTTAATATTAGTGATTCTAGGTTGGTATCGGTCGAAGAGCTCAGCGTTTGTGCGGATGCGCCACCGGTGGTTCTCATTGACGGGTCCAAGTATTCTCCGGAGGATTCTGTTTTCAAACACTTGGAGCGCCTTTTCTTGTTTTTCTGTTAAACCCCACGTTTCACATCCATACATGACGATTGGCTTGATGACCACGTTATACACCCGGAATTTCGTTTTGATGGACAGCATTTTGGACCTGAACAGACGACTCAGCGCGAAGTACGCTGCATTTCCACTTCTCAGTCGGTCAGAGAGCTCTAGGGACATTTCATTTTTAGAGGTAATGTTGGAGCCCAAGTACTTGAAGAGAGAGGTTCTCTCGAACGAGCAGTTTCTTATTCCAATGTTTCCAGAGGGTTCAATGCCTCTTGTCATTTTCAAATACGTGGTCTTTCCCACATTTACTCGTAGGTTCAACCTTTTCGCTGTGTCCTCCAGAGGAGTGAAAATATCTCTGACTTCTTCTTCAGATTCTCCGAGCACCACCAAATCATCTGCGTAGCCCAATATTTTATGGGACCCATTCAGGGTAACTCCACCTTCTGCTTTCAGAGCTTCTCTAACGGCTTTCTCTAAAGCTAAGTTGAATAGCATTGGTGATAAGGAGTCGCCTTGTTTTAGTCCTGCTGTCACCTCAAAAGATTCTGATATACTACCTTGCATATGAATTCTACTTCTGGATCCGTCCATGCATACTTTTATTATATTTATAAGTTTTGACGGTATTTCAAATTCTTTCAATATATTCCAGAGAGCTTCTCTATCAATAGAGTCATATGCGGTTTTAAAATCTACAAAGAGACAGTGTACATCTTGGGCGTATTCCCATTTCTTTTCAAAGATTTGGCGCAGTGTAAAGATTTGATCAATCAAAATCAGTGTGTAATAATTGTTTATTGAAAAATAATATTTTCCCATCAAAAAAGTTTAGTTGTTTAGTTCTCAATAATTGTTCTTTCTATCAAGTCTTATTTTTTAATGTATTTCTTTTCTACGTAGCATATTACCTATTTAACTATAAATGAAATGCTAGTTAAGTTTGTAACTCTGTTTTTTTGGATTGTTAGTTAAACTGAAAATAATTTGACAAACATTGATTTACCTACTCCTAATACACAGCTATGTAGTTAAATCGCAAATCATGGAAGCGATTTCAAAGCAACCAAGAGATCGCAGTGTTGCAACCTGCAATGGTACATTGTATGGGAGATAACTACATTATCATGATGTATTTATTTACATACACTATGACGCAAAATTTGCAATGTTATTGACATTATTAAAGCCTTTGTAGTATTGACATGATCGATGGATTATTGGACTCTAGTGAGGTCAAGTGTTAAAATAGTAAAAAAAGTCTTCATACGAGTATTAAAACACGTTTGTAGTATTTACGTTCTGATATTTTAGCAATGACTGTTGATATTTAGCTACATTAAAAATACTATTAGGTAGACATTCAGACACAACTTATATGGAATTCGAGGGATTTTTAGTTATCTGATATCGACTATTATTCAGTTAGACAAGTAGTTAACTTTGTAATGATGTGAAATATTAATATTAATGCTATTTGAGTAAATACTTAACTTGTTTTATATTAATATGTACCTACTATTGTTAAATAGCTATTAAATACATTTAATTTTATATTTTAAATTAATCTAAATAGGTACCTACATCCGTTCAGTGAACCTTTCCCATAAAAAAAACTAATATAAGAGTGGCGTGCCGGAAGATTTAACAAAAATTGAAAACAGGATTTTTAGTTTCGAATCAGACGCTTTTATCACAAAGAAATATCCCGGTCAGAATCCAGGATGAAACAAGTTCCTGAAAGAATTAAGTTGTTTTGCTCTCTTTCCCTAAAAAAAATCGCCCCAGAACACGGTACATACAGATTATTGCATGCATCTAAATGATAATCGAGTATTGTTGTTTCTTTTCTATAGTAGGTATATCTTTTATTTTTTGGTTTATATACACTTCGATAAAATAGAAGGTAAATGAAAACATATACCGAAATTGAAAATAATTACCTAAATAAATAATTAATCTAATTTTATTATCACTCCATACCACACCACAGTCCCGAGCAATGAAACCATTATTAGGTATAATATTATAATATCATTCATTTAAAGCAGCGATACTCAACCTGCGGCCTTTTAAGCTTTTATGTGCGGCCCGAAACACATTTACTATCAGGAATTTCGTATATTTTGAGATTCGTTTCGACTTTGACGCACAGATAGTGACACCCGAAGAGGATTGTCATTATGGTTCACATCAGATCTGGTATAAGAGTGTTGCTATTGCACACGATTAATTTAAAAAACACGCATAATTTTTAAAATCTCAAAAATGTTTTGTAAAAAAGGGGGGTTTCATGATTTTTATCGTCACACCAGTAGTGATGCGGCCCGCGTTACTTTACAAATATATGTATTTGGCCGGAAGAAAAAAAAGGTTTAGTATCATTGATTTAAAGGCAAATTATTACAGGTGCAAATATAGATACGTCTTAACATGGAAAATGTTTCAACGAATACGAAGTCAATACAATAAGTTCGCAATAATATGAAATTAATTTTCTTACAGCTTACCTACTGCAAGGTTAAACTTGTTTGATCTAATAAATTTCCTTGTCCTGTTTATATTTCTGTATTATTTTACGTATTTTATTGTCAATAGTTACACATCAACCACTCAAAATAAATTCAAATCTCAGAGCTCATTAAAAAGGTACCAACAATTTGTTGGGTTTGTTCCTTTTTGCATTGTAATGTGTACAAGGTAATGCACCACATTATAAGTATCGTTTGTTGGTTATAGTAGAATACTATAGAATGGGCAGAACAAGGGGATACAATAGGCGAAATTGAAACACCGTTGACGATAGCGACCACAAACAAATTCTGTGTGCGAAATGAACAGAATAATAATTGATAATCACCAATTATTAATTGATTCGATTCGTTCATATCTGCTTTGTGATGCCATTGCTTACAGTTAATACCTAATTTATCATTATTCAATTCATATTTAAATTATTAAGCCTCTTCGCATAATATCCCCTTTTTCTTTCGCACATACACACACACACACCATGATCCCCGCGTACTTTCTGCACACGAGAATAAATCGCACTTATCCACCTGGACTACCAAGGCGCAAAATATTTAACTACAATCTACAATTCTACCTGTAGCTTTCTATTTTATACTTACAGGCAAGTGGTATTAATTAGTGATAATATTGATATGGTCAACTATCTACTTACTATTCAATTATGATGAATCTAAACAAACAATTTTGAGTGAAGTGAAATCAGTCATAATAACAATTCGAATACTAATTTTATTCAATATGGAGTTTTTGTTTTATTTTATTCCTACGAGGCCGGAAATTACGATATTATCATGTTAAGAAGTGGTACTTACTTACTCATCGTTTCAAAATGAACGTATGTAGAAACGTCTTATTACAAAATGATGCATTTTTCACATCAACGCGGATCGTATTTTTTAATATGACATTTATAAAAAAAGTAACTGTATTTTTACTGTCAAACTGAGGAAATTGTGTAATGTATAATTCACTTATTTTTTTATTATTATTTATGTATAAGTAAGTGCTTGCAAGTCTTCTTATGAAATATAATATTATACACTTGTGTTTAAAAAAATATCTTCATTTTTGATGTTAACAAAATAATAAAGAAGTTATTTTATATAGCCTACCGAAATAATTAAAGGATTTGCCATATAATTTTCAATGTAAAAGCAATACGAAAATACCATTTTTTATAAAATATAGAATTTCAAACTCACGTAAGTAGAGGTACAGGTAGAAGCGGAAATATTATGGTGTGAGAAGATACTTCTAGTTACTAAAAATTTGATAGGCTATGCTAACTAAGATATTGAGATAATACGTTAGCTTATTTTGATATTATGTAAAGAGCATTTCAAATTTAAAAAAAAAAATACCTATAAAAATACATCAAAACTTTGAATTATTCAGAAATCTTCAATGCACTTTTGAGAGACCTTATCATGTCACATTTTAATAATAAGATATGTAAATAATAAGATTACATATTATTTTCAGCATATAAGAGCTTTATTTTTAAATTAAGGGTATATCTTTGAATTTAAAAAAGTATATTTTTCTAATGTTTATTTATTTATTTAAGTACCTCCCTACTTAATATATTTTATTATTAATTTTGATTGGGATTATTTCGGGGTATAAACCTTTCTGATCCTAAGATCATTCGAAAGATGGATATAAACATATTTCAATATAAATATCTCAAGTATAATAAAATAATTAACACATAGCTTTGTTAAACGGCTATTTTAATGGAGCTACCTAGCTACAGTAACTACTACCTAGCTACAGTAACGATTCTCTTTGAATTGAGATAACCTCCACTGCATGGAAAGCTTAGAAGATAATTTACCTTTATTTAAAGTATTGTAATGTCTGATTACGTTTTGCAGGAATTTGCACCCGCTGTAGCATCAGAGGCTGAGTTTTTAATAGTTTATACAGGCAAGGCGTGTAATAAAGCGAAACATTTGGAACCTAATGTTGTAATTATTACACGAGCAGACTCGTAGACCCGGTGACTCACGCCAATCGTCGTGAGCAATCGTGAACTTTACATAATATAAATATCACTCGACGATCGTCGCGACGTATCTCTCGATTGTTTCATATCATAATTTATGTTCCATTTTTTCTAATTGGCACTACAATCCGGCGTGTATCTTGGCTATCTCACGAAGATGTTTCGTAACATATTTTTTACAGGAAATGGATGTTATCTACTTGCTCATTCATAGCAAGTCCGCAATACTGAGACGGCGCCACCCTGTGGTGCACATTAACTGGTTAAGGGAACACACCGGGACAGAGGGAAACGAAGCCGACAAATTGGCTCGGCACGGTGCCTCTGAACCCAAAACCACGATAGCCTATGATAAATCTCTTCTAAACTATGCAAAAATTACAATTTCAGCAATGGTGAACAATAAATGGAACTTTCGGTAAAACTCTCCGAAAAGTTTTACTTTCTATTTCAGTAGCAGGGTGCACAAGGGACTATGTTTTGATATGACTTAGATCCTTACAAGCCACGGAGTCATGCGAGCTTACCTACACCGGTTTACAAGAACATCTGACGGTAAGTGCCCATACGACGACAGAAGCGACCAGGACGGCCTACATTTACTCCTCGGTTTTCCAGTTTTCAGCAAGGAGCGGCACAACCTGAACGTTTTTTTACACATGGCAGACGCGAATATCCAAAACCTTCCGGGGACTGTGGCAAACGATGCCGGAAGAGATGAGTTTTTAAATTTCGGTATTGATGTAATAAAAAAAATCAAAATAATAAACGGGGACATGTAACAATAATTCATGCCTTTCAGATCCAGTAATTGCAGTCAAATAAGTTAGGATAAGTATATGCTCATAATATCAGTCCTATGTAACATATTTTCCTTTTCCACGGGAAAAATGCAGCAATAAATTGCAATCCTCAGTTCTCAATGAATACAACGAAATATCCATCAGAATCATCAGAATTGACAATACCCGATACGGGCAGACGAATTGTTTTCAATAAGGCATTTTTCTCAGCCGGCACGAATTTTCCTGACTTAGCATCAAGTACAGTTGTTTGCGTGCCAACGTTCTTAAAGAAACCTTGACAGTAAATGCGAGGTATCAAAAAAGACGCCTAGAAAAAAAAGCCTATAGGGTCCATGCTCTGGATTCAAACACACGTTAAAAAACGATGTGTAGTATTTTTGTCAGATCCGGGATTCGAACTCGACTTGACTTGACCCTCAACTTACCAAGCGGATATGTTACCACTCGGCCATTGTGGTCATTGTATTTACTAGCATCTTATGTTTATTTCGTACTTTTGATTATTTTTTGTTAAAACATCAAATAAAGTCAGACTACAGTAACAGTCGTTAACAGAGAGGTATGAGTCTGACGTCATTGACAATGCGTGCCGCGTGCATCTGGAATATAAACCTATCATCTTCGAACCATTATGATCAAAGTGGACAGCGCTAAATTATGTATATTTCTATTTCACTCATGACTCGATTAAAATACTCAATATTACATTTCTCGATGGGGCGAGATAGTCAGCGGTAGTCGTCGAATTGGTGGGTCCACTCGTGTAAGTGGGCAAGTAAGCATAATACATTTTTAACTGGCAGAGATTTATAACTGAGTTTTTTTACTTTCCTGTTTTTGTGCAGTGCGAAAATAATATGTTGAAACCACTCGGCGAGTCGATAACCTTCTCTTGGCTTAACTAATTGACGCAAAATCATTATTTCAGGTCAATAGTAATTTTCTTGTAATGATACACTTTGTACAATGTTTACTTGTTTTATGCGGTTTTTTATATACTAAGTACATTAGCAATACATTGTTTACAAATTTTAAACAGTTAAATTGAAACAACTTTGATGGAGTTTGACCGTTTTGACGATTTATTGCGTTTTAATTTGAGCTCAGTTATGTTATAATGCCATACCTACAATCCAAATCTAGTCACCGTTTGAAGGCGATGTAAAGTGTTAGATATCTACTAGAGATGTCTACTGACCGAATATTAAAAAACATGTAATATAATATACTCCAAAATTATCTTAATATTTAAATGATTTGATTAATCATTGGGTATATATCTTAAAATTCCATAACCATTTAATCATATTGACGCTTATGTAATCCGCAAAAAATTACCCATGTTTAAATTGTGTTTCTAATTATGAAAATTGTTAGTAAATGTTAGTTGTATGCCCAACCTTTTGATTCAACGCCATTATATTTAGGTGCCATCTGAAGTTATTGAAGGTTAATTATTAAAGTAATAAATACCATACGTCAAAAATGATAGATATTTCGCAGTTATTTTTATTTAATTTTAGTAACAAGAATCTGGTTTCTTATCAAAATATGTTAATTTATTTGAAAATACCTATTTTACGGCCAATTACTAATATGTTTTTTTAATAAAATCTAAAATTATTGTAGATACTAATGTGAAAATAATATGATAATTTTGAATGTTTATATTAATTAAAATCATCAAATATTCGCGTTGATTAAAACGGTGTGCATATTATTCCTCAGACTTTAGAGTTTATTTGCTATTACGTCCATACTTTGGATTCAAAACAAGATGTGAATTTCCAGGGGCGGGTTTCAAACCCTCGACCCATCGCTTCATAACTATTAATATAACTTAATTTTGTTCTTCGTGGTGTCTTATCCTATCAGAGATAGACAGTAAGTTGTAAGAAATAATGATTAATATACGGAATTATAAAATGACAATATTGTATATTATAAAGGAAGACTATTCAAACAGTTCTGACTATAATATGAATAAACGAAAATGTTTATAATCAGTTTTTATTAATATCGTGAAATCCGAAAGAGTTACATATCGACTAAAAATCGATATATCTATACGTTTTACTAGAATTGTTCAATTAATAAGTAGGTAAATGATTATCAGACTAATACCTGAATCCAAAAATATGATCCAAAAAAAGATGTTTTATAATTCAATTACAGTCGTTTACGACAATCCAGTTCTACGTAGACGATAATAATTATTACAAAAATGTTTTAAACTCAACAAAAATAATTACCTGACAAATCATCATTCCGACAAGGTCGCGGTCACAAAAACTTCAATTATTTCAATCCAGACAATGATTTTCTTCGATCATTTTCGTTTATTGTGACGCATTTAGATATTTTTTTCAGAAAGAGCACGAAGTTTATTTCAACATGCAACATGCGGTAAACAGTAGTCATAGAATAAGAAAACACCAGACTGTCTATAGTGTAACTCTATAATAATGTGTATTTTACCACGTTTTTATTAGCTCGTATTCTTGTGTGTCCAGTACATTTTTTTCTTGTTTGTCCAAGATTTGCATTGGACGATTGAAGATTTTTAACTAACTTCCCGACTAGCTAGACATTTGAAACTTTTAGAATATATCAGAACACGACGACAATGCATTCTTTTAATACTTTTAGCCATTTTAAGCAGAATTGAATTCATTTTCAGTTAATTCTGTTTTGTATGGAAAATTATTATTGTTGCTTGATAAGGGGGTCCTAGCAACTAAATTATCTATATATATATTTTACTGCGTGACTATGGAAATCAATATGAAATGTCAAAATGAGTCAAAATTTCTGTATTCTATATTTATTCAGTATTTCTATTAAGTACAATACAAAGTTTTTTTATTAATACATAGAATTGTTACTTTATGTGATTCAACAGAAAATTTAAAAACGTGGTAAGTATATAAAAAGTTATTTTTATCTTGTAATTATTTTTCTTTGTGAGACATGCAGGGGAGATGTCAAACATCCCATCTTATCTTAACACAGAATTGTTTTGATTTAATACATTTATTACATTCATCTTACGTCATTGCCGTTGACACTGTGATACAACACTAGAATATTCTTTCACATACAAAATATCAATATTTAAATGGATACGTTGGGTTAGGGTTAGATTTTGGTTAGAAGAATGGTCTAATTGAAACGAAAACATGCGATGACTACTATTACTAAAATGTGGCTAGAGTTTTAAATGCATTTTCGCAATAGGCATAATTTTCAGTCTGATAGAAACGCATCGGATTAAAGTATAACCTAGATTAGGCAATAGACGAACGCATATTTAAAAAAATGCAATTAATTTTTCAACCACGTTCATAATATGTATTTTTCTATATTTTAGTATGAAATTTATTAAAAGTAAATAAAATAAATAAATTTAGATAAGTAATAATATCGTAGCTAGTAACCGCCATAAGTAATATGCACTGTCGAATAACTTCACACCACGCCAAACGACTGCCGTTCCAATGTATTGTTATTCTATGTTTGTAGCATTTGACCGGGCGATTTCAGAAGTAACCAATTATAGTTTATTGCAATAAAAAGCACATTAAGTCTTCCGTAATGTTTCAATTAACATAAAACAGCAGATAATGTTTGAATATACCGATTAAACAGATTAAAAAAGGTATTATTAAATTGTTTTAATGGCTAATAGTTCAATACAAAAAGTGGCCTTATGTTTAATTTAAACTACTGGTAAATAAAAATTCGATATCGACACCTATTAATCATTGACTTCAGAGTCAAGGACATTAAGTAATAATTTGATAAAAAGATCAGATTGTGCATTGTCAGATTTATTCAAACATAATATTAAATATAAGAGAGTTAACAGTGCGTACTTATATAGCTCGGGCTTATCGGTGGGGGTGGGGCGTCGACCAGTTAAGTGAGATAAACACACAAACAAATTTTCCTATAATGGTATAAGTATATTATGTAACATAATATATGTGGCTCTACGATGCAATTTGATAATATAATATGATGATTGATATAAATAAGCGATAATTAACGTATAGCATTTTATTTTATAATTAGTATTTGTAGTGTGTTTCCTAACTAGTAAAAATGATTATTTATCAAGCATGAGGAAGCGTCGCATGTTACTTGGCTACCACAAAAGGGGAATACAATCAGTACTTAAATTACAGAATACAAAAAAATGCTATAAAGTACACGGAATGTATTTAGGGAACAATAATGTAGAACATCGCACTGCCCTTAACCTTAGCGATGGCCTGCCAAACACCCTGACCTGGGGGGCCGCTTCAGGATATGAGGTCCGTGATCATAATAAGTGTGTATTAGTAAAATAATAACATATCTACTTAATCGTCTACTTTTTTCAGACGGTTCAGATTGCTTGATAGTAACAAAAACTGGTGAGGATGCGCGAGAGTGAAGAAATTTTTGAGCCAAGTCCTGCAATATCTGTAATCCAATTCCAATCGGCTGTGTGTAGCATATTAGATACAATTATAAACATTGTACAAAATGGGAACTCGCATTAACTCGATTATATGACCTCAATCGACAAGACACGTGCAGCGTAAGCCATCACGGCGAGTGGTACAGGAAGGCATTTTAGGAATAGGAGCGTAGAGAAAAGGAATTAATTCTTTGATTAAGATATTCAAAATTGTCGCTTATCAGCGGAAGACCATCTAGTATGGGATATACTAGGTACCTATTCAATACCTCATGAATGATTTAGAAATGACTGTACCTACAACACGTGTTATTCAATATTATCCATGTTGCACGTCTTTCTAGTATCGCACGCCTTACATTATTTAATATACACTATAGAAATTCAATTGAAATTCCCTGTGAAAGAGAAAATACGAAAACTAGTGTAGTACCTACATACAATTAAACACGCTAAAATGGTGATCAATCTGTGTAAGACACATTCTATTGAAACCTGATGTCTGAGTAGAATGACAGGTTGATTTCAGTCAATTCTTTGGTAAACATACCTGCATGAAAAACTAATAAAATAAGCCATTGACGTCTGCCTCGTGGTAGATAGATGGTACTAACAAGTTGTGTATTCAAGAGTAAAACTAGTTTCAAGTTCAACTAGACCGCGGGCCATAATCTGAGTGCCCCAACTCCATGCATACATTCAAATTATCATTGCTGACGATCCTGGCAGACTTGCAACTAGGGATTCTGATATCCGGAAGAAATCTACAATATTTACCGGTAATTCACAGACTTGTACTGAGCTTATATAATATTCAATCACTGAATCGTTCAAGATCTAACCTTTTATGTCAATCCTCGCCTGTCCATTTAATGATTTAAGTTTTAGGCATACCTACTAAAAATATTTTACTTCAAAATCAAAGTGTTATTTTGTAACTACCTACTTGTGGTAACTCTTAACGAAACAAGAATGCTCGAACGCCGCTCACAGCGAACACGTGCACAAAAGTGTTTCAAAGCATGTCTGCCATATTCAGTCATAATATAATAAATATTTCAGTCTTATTTTCGAAAATTATAGAAATGGTATATGTACCTACAATACTTCCATATAATATAAATCACATAAATAGTACAAACACATACTTATTGTTTTTCAATTTGTGTTTGGGCATAATAGGTTGAGCAAGTGGCTGACATCCATTTCTCAAAAACAAAAATATGTTAATACAAACCCCCACTCTGTGATGGCTATATGACCGTATCGAGATTGGACATGGTCAAATATCTAGATTGGAAATATTATAGTTTCAAATTACCGTTAAAATATTAATTTAAAATTAATGTACAACTTGGTGGGTAGGTGCCTATTGTTACACATTTATGTATATTTTCATGTCTTAAAAATACCGGTATTCCGAAAAACAAAAAACCCGGTTTCCAATCCCTAATTGCGACGTAACATAGAATCTCAAGGCTACCATTGCACATCTAGTTGGCAGTAGCCAGCTCAGCTATTCATAATAATCACCTTCACTAGAGCGGTTTTATTATGCTCTTTTGCACCGATCATGTCCGAGAGTCGATTTTAGTATGTGTTCGATATTATTGATAACATACTCGTAAAACTTGTCTAACTCAAATTGTGACGACTCGACACTGGAGGCTATTTAAATATTATTATATATAATATAACATTTCTGAATCGAGACACTGGTTTACTTTCATGCTTGTTTTTTATTCTTTTGTTTATTTCGCTGGTTTTTTGTTAGAAAAATTTTAGTCAGCATTTTAAAAGTTGATTTAAGAGTACCTTTTGTAATTAATTATATATACGAAACACAATAAAGACGTTTAACTCCTCGGAAATTCCGATATTATAAATACCTATACTTGAAAGATCAGAATCAGCCTAGAAGTGGTATTTATTTATTGCACTAGAAAGAGGCTCCAGATCAATCAAGACATGACAAAGTGTATTCCGGCGAGTGAAGATTATTCAAACCCATTCCTCATAATCACTGACTACGAATTCGATAAATAAGATAAAATAAAAAAAAACTATACTTCGGATCACGTACAAGTCCTTACAATGCCATCAACCAAGAAGTTAGTACTTTGATAAATATACCGATACACAAATTATACTATCTAAGATTCTAAGGTTTACAAATCTTGCGAAAAAAAGTACCTGGAGATGTATGTGTAGAGGTAGGCGTTGGTAATGATATTATTATTTTACTTAATATATTTTTAGCGATCGGAAAACTAAGTTCGGTAAGTGATAAGCTTTTGAAATTATATTCTCTGGAAAAGAAATAAATCAGGCTGTATGTACGTGTTTGAGGATGCGTATACATATCAGAAATTCTTTGTACAATAGAATGACTGTATAATATCATATTTAGTAGATACTGATGCACTTATACCTTCGTATATGGTAGGTATTATAAATAATGAGATTATCAGTATTTTACATTTTTAAATGTTTTGTGATTGCATTTACGCATTGTTATAATATGGACAAGTGTGTGAAAAATAAAATATCTACAAAATTTTCGTCTGCCACGAAGAAGGACAGACTGCCAGACTCATTGTATGTTTTTTGTTCATTGTAAAGAAAAAGTTCTCCTGAAAAGATACCTATTCTTCTATTAGATTATTGTATGGCATGTTGTATCGTGGAGAACTGTAGATACATATTTCGAGTATATAATAATATTATATATTATATATATATATTATATTATAATATCCGTGCATGCTTCTGAGATCGTATTGATACGTAGGTACTTATCGATGAGCAAACATGTCTCGTCTATATGGTTGGTTTAATGAAAACGTGTTTACGTAGTAGGTACCTATTTCAATGATATTGGAATTAATGTTAAATTATTTATGATTCATTTCACAAAAAGATGACAATGAAACACTATAAAATAAATAAATATAGGTAAGAATTTTATGCCGATTAATACTATTAGGTTAACGACCGCCAACACAAATAAATCAATATGTACTTCGTACATAAAATAAATTGTATCTAGTACTTACCCACTTAGTCAGTCATATTCCATCATTAAAAATGTATGTTCAGTTACGATGACGTCACAAACCAGGAAGATTTTGGCTGTATAATTTATGTATATAGGTTTACCTTGGTAAGGTCGTTTAGGAAATTAAATGTTCAATGACATGTTTTGAATGATGTAAGATGTAACTTATTTATTTTTAGAGTTAAAGTTTGAATATGCATGAACGGTTTTATGGTAACAACAATAGAATCAGCATGATATGCATAGGTACCTCATATAAATATTCTTTCACCTTTCGGATTACAATCGGATGATAGCATGACAAACAAACACCAGTGTTTTTTAGAAGAACGTTGTACGAGAAACAAATTTTAGTACTCGTAGAATGTATGGTCATTGCATTAACATTTTCCTAGCGAATATTGAGTCTCTATGCATACGGGAAATAGCTAAAATTCCGTTCAACTTACACATAATAATTAAATTAAAAAGTCCAGGAGAAAATTGGCCACCATGGTCGTGAGCTCGAATCCTGCGCCTGGCAAATACGTCTGTTGGTTTTCTAACGTAAGTAGATATGCATGTGTATGCAATGGAAGACAATCATTTACCGTTAAAAACCTAAAAACTTCAACAAAAAAAAGGAAACCTCTTTTAAATACATACGATCAAAATCAACAGCAATCATAAATCCAATTAAAAAAAATAGAAGTGAAATATTAATAACAATAACTATAAATGTAGTTAAAATTAAATATCTGCTGTCAAATGTTAGATATGTCATTAGAAAATAAAATAATTGTAATGAACCGGTACGCAAATGTCAAATATAGATATACCGTTACAATATTTTGTTTGACTAATAATTATGTATTTATGTCGCCAGTGAATAATTTATTTTATCGTATTGCCGAGATATCTGCGAGTTAACTGACAGGAGAGGGAGTTGCGAATAGTATGCCAATTTGATGGCGATTCTAAAACGTTTTTGTTTCGTTATTTTTCATAATATGTTGCCAATACGCAATAGGTACTACTATCTTTACGTATGTAATTAATAATTTATTAACACTTTATTCGGTATTCTAGAAAAAAATATTATGATAAAAAATATATAGTCATCACAGCAGTCTTACAAATTATTAATTACAATGATGAAAAATTACTATGAAGCCCGGAAACATTATTGAACGAAGTTCAATTTGGGCTAGTAGCTAGATATAAATCTTAATGCTAGAGTCGTGATACAATATTTATTACACCATATAAATTGATGTAAATATTGCATCGGAAAACGTGCCATTGTTCTTTGTTATTGAAAATTAATACATGAAATACCTGTAAGAGTCCAATATCTATCAGGCACCAGCAGGTGTCTTCGGGATTCTAGCAAAAACAACATAATAATATAGGTACCGAATAAAAAAAATATAATACATTAGTGATGCATGGCATGATCTTTTCATCGGTACGGCCAATTATTTATTCATAATATAATATTTTTTTGCACAGGGTACGACTTATCAGCGCTCGAAATTGAAAATTTTACAAACCGGAGCGCTCGATGATTTTACGAAAATATTAACATAGTTATCTAAATTTATGAGTATTTTATAAAAGTTAGTTTTTTTTTGTTTTATGGCCGATCTAGCTCAGACGGTCAAATTATTTTCCTACGAGATTTTATTGATCGGAACGGCGCTCCGGTGCGTTCCGGTCCATTTCGACCCCTGCTTATAGAGATATTATTATTAGCAACAATACTGTCTATTTTTAAATTCAATTTTCTTCAGATAATTCGTTATATTATATGCACCGCGCACCAATTTATATCGAGGGCAATAAGTCAATAATCTTCAAAAGGTATAATTTATCAATAGATGAATAATGTTACTATATTTCACCGAATATATATAAATATATTTTTTACTTTCACAATATCATCATGACACATAAGTATTTAATAATATGTACATTAATTATTTTAAATTATATAAAAATGGTTCCATCTAGTTCCCAGTGATGTTTACACAAAAGACCGTAAATTATTTATAAATGGATTTTTGCTACCGCTCCCGTCGTATGTATGCAGTGATATATCATCATAGATGTCACTGTAGGATTGCCTTAACACCTTCTATATTATTATAAATGGCTATTTCAGATTTTACACCATTATCAAAACTATATAATAAACTTAATTTAATCTAACGTTAGTTCTAAATGTATTGAGAACATGAATTATTATTATGTTTGCTAATATTATATAAGCGTCAATAATAATAAATTGTATATTTTCAGCCAATAATTTGTAGGACCTGCATCTGACTATCAACCGCGAATCCACTATGTTAGCTATATTCTATTAATTTACCAAAAGTTAGCAAGTTGTCACCTTTCTCAATTTACTTTCTTTTTGCGAAAGAAAAAAGTGTTCAAATTGACGTTAATAACTATCACATGCCTTATTGAAGTAATTTTCATTCAGTATTCCGTTTCAAATTAGCCACAGCAGAGTCAAACTAATGATGCAATATTGCCTAAGATAGTGTGTCGAAAAATTCAACATCTCAAGTGGAAACTGATCGCTGATCAGTTCGCTATATGACTTTAGCTTACTTCGAGACAAACTAGTCTGTTATGTAAAGTGACATATGTGCTGCATTGCATAATACATGTTCGCGGATTTGGATTACATTATCTTCAAATCATTCTTATTACGTGTGAGTTTTTAAACTAGGACATTGAGTGATAGATTACATATCCACAATAATTATAGAGTAAGCGTAATAAATATTTAAAAAAAAAACAGAGTATCCGTCTTAAACAAGTCATTGGTACTGCTAGTTCTAAAGTATACGAATGTCCACAGCCAAACTATGAATGCAGATGCATCAATTTGAGATCTTTGAGAAGACGGTTCTGCTGCTGACGTACTGACCCCTGAGTAAGGCTGGAATATTGTGAATCTGGTATAATTATGAGTTATGGGTACATCGTACGGTAGTCGCTTTCACAAAACTCCTTGCTGGGTTGAGCAAAACATGTTCAGGTAGAGACACAAGAATTAAAATAGTCTTCGTTTCTCGCTAGGAACCTTGGAGGAATGACACCATTCGGGAGGTCACGGATGCGCATAAGAGCACTTTTTAACATCGATGACTAGCCGTTGGGGACCACACCGATTGAATAAAAGCAGTGGAGGAGGACAAAACTTGTATTATGATATATTATCATCATCCAATGAAGGAGAAGACGTACCTACCTAATACATTAATTGAGATAGTATTTCTCTTTTTTGGGATTACGTATTTCACCATTTATTATTCCTTCAGGGATAATAAAATTATAGGGGTCATTTCAAAGAGCTGACGAAAAATAATATATGGTGGCATCCCAAATACAAAAAAAAAACAATGGCTGTACTTGGATAAAACCAAATTCCACCTGCTCGATGCTTGCATTCTGACTGTGTTGCCTTACGGTTGTGAGTCATGGCACCTGTATATTGAGATTGGAGAACAGACGCGGATACTGGATTTGCGTATATCTTTAAGAGTAACTGGAAGATAATAGGACGTGCTGACCATCTAGTGTCCCATGATACATGCTACGGATGTCTCAAGAAGATCTCAATGTGGCATGACTTTTCTTGAAATCAACCGGATTCCGGTATCCTGGGTGACAGCTAAATCCCATCCACTAAATTATACGACTATGATGCCATGAGCCGTGAAGAACCAAGAAGACTGGCTTGGTGTCCACATGTACGGAGTGAACATGAACTAAGATGAATTATTTTGTACCAGAATCGGCGAATTTTAGTGCCCTCTGGTATTTCCTGAGATTATTAATCCATGATGAAAACCGGTGTCAAACGTTGGTAAAGGACGTAGAAATAAATACAATATTTTCTTAAGTATTTGCAATGTAAGTAAGCACACACTAGTATCTACTTGAAATGCATGACAATTATTATTGTTCATTTATGGTCTACAAATATTTTGAAGACTATCGAAAGAAACCGATGTCTACTTATTTATTATATCTACGTGCTTCTTGCTTTCGAGAGAACTGTTAGTCGCGCGATGCAAAATTTACGGCAGGTCGGTGTTACCTAAACTGAATGAAGTATGTATGTATGTTAACCATGTAATCACGAACACTTGCTTGTAAATTATACCAAGTAGACATAGCGTGGTTTGGTCAAAGTGAGATAACCACCATTCCAAGAAACTAAGGAGGGAAAACACACATCAGATAGATAATTCATTATCTACAAATTGTCTGAAAGCGCTCTGCAGTCGTTGATAATATATTGGTTATATGATTCACAAAATTAAAACTCGACAATAACCGTAGTAGGTATATTGAAATATTTAAAATATTGAAATCAGACAAATACACAGATGAAATATGATGCACGGTATATTCACGGAGGGAAAAGACATGTTTGAACAAGACTTCGATGGGGAAGGTCACCAGTGAGCCATAGCTAGTTGATGATTGGAGGAGAGCTGCGGAAAACCGAATGACATGCGGACGGAGGATTAAAAACTCCCGGCTATGATTTGGGTTATGGCGCCATCAAAGAAAAATATTTAAGCACATACTAAATTTCAGTTTACCGGGTTGCAGTAGAAGTATGTATGTATAAGCATTAATTACCACTACTATTGGAAGTCACAATTTTGCGTTGCGGCCAGTGTCACGCACTGATTTTTCCGCCCCTGTGGGGGGCGCTCCCATAAGGAGTAGTGCCCCCAGCCGCTCGGTCTGACCCTGGTAGTCAATGTGCCACCGGTGGAATGATGACGACCCTCGACAAGGCCGAACAAAAACATACGATATATTACATATGTATAAGTCCCGCAGTTTGCTCTGGCAGGTCCCACGACTTCTCAGGGTGAACTGTGGATGAATAAGTCGGTCGCAGACCAGGTAATAAGGTAATAAGGTTATAGGATTAAATTTGAATTAAATATATATTGGATAAAGGGGTTAATTAAGTTAGATTAGATGTAATATAAAATTTCATTTGTAATTATAATATGTATTGTAAATTGTAAATAAATATGTAATGCAAGGGTTAACAAGGTAATAAAGGGGGACTTATGGATGGGCGTTAGTAGTATATAGTAGTTAAAATAATTAAGATAATTAAGGAATTAATGTAATTTAAGTAATATTAATATTAATCATATTATGTACATCGATATCGCTATATGTTTGGTTGATAGTCTGACATCCGTCAACCTTATATAAATGTATAGCATATGGCGGTATCGGTGATCAGTGTGGATTTGTAAGAAATACAACCACCCCTAACGGATAAAAAGGCAAGATTATTAAATCCAAAGGCAGTCTGTTTTGTCACTTGTGGGTTCCGGGAGTCGCTTCTGCGACGGCTTGTATCCCCGGGACCCTCATGATCTCGTCTGCATAACTAATTAGAAATAATTAAGTTAATGTTAAATAATTAGTTAATAATAATCAAGTTAATTTTAAAATAATTAAATAATAATATTCGAATTAATTTTTAATTAATCAGTAATAAATGTGGTTATTTTTGTGACTTCGGATATTAGTTGACTCTTGTTTATTGAGACTTCGAACTGTGAACTTCGAATATTAATTGATTTGACTTTTTTTTTCCCCCTTACTAATTGTGGTGTATGGATAATAACAATAAATCGAGTTTCTTTTAATTATTATAAACTTTGGGACTTTCGATGCCAATGTGAATGATACCTTTGGACTATAATCCTTGATGAAGGAATGCCATAAGGCCAAACATATTCTAATAACAATAAAATACGAGTTCTGAAGATTTCATCTGGTGTTTAATTGACTTTGTGCTCCGTGACTTCTTGGTTACTCCACGTCCATGAGGTTCCTGCCTGTTCCTCCACATTAATGAACCTCCACTTCCAAGTGCCTGAGCTAGTCAGGAAGTCGGAGGCCTTCACCAGACTATAAAGAGATAAGGTCTTGATAGTTGGTACATACTGAAAAGTTCTAGATATATTTCAGATATTGAACATGGGTTTGTCGGGTAAAACATAGTCATTAATAATCAAACAATCCATATTCAACAGCTGACAAAAGTGAAATCATTATCTTACTAACATAACTTTCCACATTTCTGTCGGATATCAAATCTTTAGAGAATTGCAAAACGTAACACTTTATGCCTACTGAATTAAACATACATATTGTGTTTGAAATAAGTTAAATTATAAACGCGTGTCTATTGAAAATTCATTGCTGTTCGTCCTCATTTGGAACGGTTGGTCACCCGTCGATAAAGTGAATCGTATGAACGTAGCCGTGCCAGCAACTTTGAGAGAAAACTGCCAACCGACAACTGGTTCTTGCAGTACGTTTTAAAGTACACTCGTAATTGAGTCTTCTAAATGCAAATGCAGCTATCTCCGCAAATGAGAAAATTCGTACCCTTTTTTGTATGGGGAAATTGATCAATAATACACATTGCATGTAAATTTTAACATTCTTTATCACTCCAGTTAATACATCCGTCACCTATAAGTTAAACCGTGTTAACTTTAATACAGGTTAATAAAAAAAACTTCCTTATTATTACGGTCCAATACATTGCACCTTGTATCAATTCTTGAAATGCATCTTGTACATAATACCTACTGATAAATAAGACCACGTGTAATGTATGGCTCAGAAACCTGGTGCATGAACAAACATATAAATATAATGCTGGATACATTCTAGCAGAGCGTGCTACATAATATCTTCGGACCCCGGTTAATGTTGAAACGGAAATAAGTACCTTCAAGCTGAACGATTTGTATAAGATCCACAAATCGGACCACCTTCGATTTCTTAGCCATTTATATGAGTCACGCATGATTAAACTTGAGATCCGGATACTCAGAAAGCAAACGAAGACCTGGTCGAGCTCGTATAAGATGGTAGGATAAAGTCAAGTAGGATTTAAAGCCCTCTAGCGCCTAAAACTAAATGTGAACGACTATAATCAGATTTGGTTGAAGGCTGTGGGTCACTTAGCTGGAAAATACGAAGTTTGAAATTTGAGACATTTTTTTAATGTGTGTAACTTGAAATCTTTTGTATTTAAGTACATCGAATCGTGCTTCAATATTGTGATTATTCCGAAATTAGATTTGATAGAAAATTACACATTTTTTTATTAAAATCGATATTCTTTAAAATAAACATAAAAACCATACAATTATAAATTCAGCAAAAATCATTTTTGTACGCAATAAACTAAATTGTAATATGACTATGTAATTACAAGATGAGATCCTTTAATGAATTCACTGTCTATAAATAAGTAATGTTTTCTTTAATTGTAAGTTTATCTTTCTTTGACTTTAATTATATAAAAAATATTTTTCTTTATAATATTTTTAGATATCTACGTATTTAATAATTAAAAGACATGTAAACGTAAATTCTCAAAAGATGTCTTATATTGCAAGTTTCGTATTTTTCCGCCAGGTGCCTCTGGCAGGTGAAGTATTCGCCTTAAAGGAGGCCAGAACCAACATATTATTATATTTATAACGTTATATCGCCAGGAATAAGTATAATAACTTTTAGATACTCATTGACTCATTATAAACTATGTGCCTCGGATAAATCGAATCGAATATTAACAAGATAGTTTTTGTGTGTTTCCCTAGATTTTATTCAATACTATGAACATTACATATTGTGTAATATTAAAATTAATACATAGGTAGGTAGTTAGTTTCCTAGTACTTACGTTCTACAATATCTAAATTAAATATTAATGTTTATATTATATACACAAGGCGGCTATCGATGGTAGCTTATCACATTTATATATTGTATGTATTGAGGTATTATAATTATTATTACAATACGTTAGCCGTCTAAATAACCTCCTCAAAACATAAATGTGATAAACTACCGTCGATATCCGCCTTGTGTATAGAATAGACAAACAAAAATATGTTTTACATTCGTAATTGAATATTGATACGTAAGTCGTATATATACATATATTATATATCGTCAACACGACACACAACACGAGACATCCCTCATCTATGACGATGTTCAATTTATGATATATCCATAATTTATTGTTTTTTAAGTGTATATTATTTGTCTTGATTTAACTTATTCTGTGGGCACAATAGCACTTATTATCGATCATTCAATGATCAATAATACTTAGCTTAGAAACTTTTAACTTTCTGGTTTCCTAGTTTACTAATAAGGTTAGGTTAAAATGATGATTTAATTTTATATATTAAGGTATCTATATACAAAGTGAATCTACATACAATTATTCTATTAGCAAGTATTATTTGCATTTAGACGACTGAATATTAAAATAATTAATTTACCTCTGAGTACATTTGTTTACGTCGGCCGAGTGTCGGTTTTAAATCCACTGCACTTTATATACGGCTTTTTAAAACGCGAATAAAAATAATAATTTAAAAACTTATGCAGTTTTTATGAAGCGATAAGGCATAATTTTTATAGCAACGCACTAATTTAAAACAGTTTGTAAACTTTAAAGCAAAATCAAATGAAAAAAAATGTAGGAATTTGTTGGTTTTATACATATTGTATAGAATTGAAGTACATAATGTGCAATAATAATTATTAAGTATAATGCAACATTTAACTGATAGTTAATCGTTAGGTACATACATTATTCCGTGCAGGAACAATAACTTATTATCGGTTGCGCCCAAAATCTCTCGGGAACACGTTTACAAGACTATTATCAACGGTTTATTATAATTGCGTATATCCCTGAAATTGGTCCACCGAAAAAACATTCCCGCGATAAATAATTGTTCGTTTATGATAGGTATAATAAAATTCTCACCACTGCAGTATTGAAGAAAATAACATTTTAAAACCACTTTGTTTCAACACAAATGACATTAAATTTGATAGTACGGATCACAGTATCTACTTCAAACTTTTTAATAAATAAAATATAGGTACAATCTATTACACTAAGTAAAATAAACACAGAGTAACCACAATGTAAATAAAGCAATGATGAAAAATCCTATACCTAATTGAAGTTTTCTTTCTGGTTAATTTTCCGTGGGCCTTTCTACACGAAATCATATTAATCGATACCGCTTCTCTTTAAAATTAATTGATTGACGTGTAATGATTAATACAACGACGAAAATACTTGACGCAAAAATGATCAGTGATATTCTCGAATGATTTTGAAGCCTCATATCGATATCACATTGTAATTGTAATTGATTGGTTTGAAGGTATGTATATCATGTCCATATTATTGGAAGGTCTAGCTAAAAACTACAAACACATTTAAAAAAAATAAAAATATATTATGACTCACCTTGATCCTGTGCATTCTGGAGATGGTGTTGCATATGATGCAGATGGGCATAGTAGTGATGATGGTGCAAAATGCACTCCAAATCCGTGCAATTCAACATTATAACACACTTTCAACAGCAGAGTAACAAAACAGAAAATAAACAAATAACACAACCTTACTACTCAACAGTAAAAACACTTTATCTCACAAATTAGTCACAGTCACCTGAAAGTGGTGAAATCTTCAACGAATATTAAAATCATCGTTTTTATTTAAAATCAAACGGTTACTCTTAGAATATAAACACAACACATTTCTTTAAAATTGTAGTAAATAAAAAACGGCCGATATTAATTGCATGATGATAATTATTATTATTATCACTCAATTCAGTGTTGTCAAAACAGTTAGTAAAAGTGTGATTAAACAGTTGGCTATTTTCCGGAATGTTAATTCACAGTCGATAATATTATGTCAAAACCACGTGTATCGGGTCGCGGGTGTACCCGCTGAGGCTCAAGCCGGTACTTTGCTTGTTCACTAGGCGCCTGTCCGTCTAAGACTGAACAGGTCCCCCCGGTCTCGGAGCGCAGACCCTCCGCTTGCGGGTGGCCGCTCTCACCACGCCGCACCTGTCGCTCGCCAGCCCAATTGGCTCCGAACACCTCTTCTTCTTCTCGTAAGGTCAATAAACAATGTCCATTGATTGTAGCGTTTCCGATTTTTGTCGAATCGGACCGTTCGTTGAATTCGACGCTGCCAAGGCGAAAAATGAATGGAAACCTACGGAAGAGAGAAACAACATTACTATTTTGTTACTGAGCAACATATAAATATAAAACTATCGTAGGTACATAGAGGTAAACACTAATTACTAAGCGAAGTCTTATTAAAATTGATGATTTGTATCTGACAAGTACATCAATATTATGAAATGTTTTGTTATGATAGAAAAGTAGCGGAAAAAACAAGTCCAGATCGTTATTTTAAACATCACAATATTATGTATCTACTACTTGTATTTTTAAAACGTTATGATTGTCATATTTAGGGATTCCAATCCCGGGATCCCGAGCTATTTTCGACATCTATGAATCCCGGGATTGATAACCATAATCCCGGGATTTCGGGATTGATTTTTTATCAATTTTTATGGAAAATAAAATAAAAACGAAAGTATGACAGAAAAAATACTTTTAATAAAAAATAACTACATTAGAAATAAACTGAGTTTGAATGAAGTTTGATTTATACCCATGTGTAAGAAGCCGATTCATTTTATTTTTTCACATAAATTATTAAAAATGAGAAAGATTGGAAAAAAACAATGCTTCGCACTTTTAACAAAGTAATTCCACCATGATATCATACGTTTTCCGGCAGTTTCATATTTGGCTGACTAATTAGATTTATGAAGCGGAAAGGCCATAAGTACGCCATGATTATTTGCTTTACTATTTTAAATCTCGCTAATCCATTCATTATGTCTTTACTATCAGAAACAGCAATCTCATATTATATTCACATTATTATTTATATTACAATATTATTTACTCCATTAAACTTGTGTATTTCCAAGATTGAACGTATACAATATAAATGTCTTAAATAGAATAAATTATACTAGATTTATTTTTGACTGATTTTATCAATGTTATTTGTAAATATAAAATTTTTATATTAACAATGGAAAAAATGCCAATCCCGGGATCAGAATTTTGGCTCGGGATTGGATTCCCTAGTCATATTATATTATATTATCCTCCATATTGAAGCAATCAGAATTATTATAATATGTTAAATTTATTCCTTACTCTACAATGCATACTGATTACTGATTACCGATACTGTTTCATCAAAATTATAAAACAATATTTTTATTCATCTTTTATAATTCATAATGCAACAAAGATACTGTAATCACATGTCATAATCAATTTATAAATATATACTAATTACTTTCATATTATATCTACCTAAGTATATAATATTATACTTACCTAATATCGAAATCATAAAACTAAGTTTACTATGAAACACTGTACACGTTTATTGCCCAAGTAGTTTTTGATCACCCAGTTAGATAATCAACACACACTTATAATTTTCGATGAGTATTTTATTCGTCTAACACTGGGGTAGTGAAGTTTAAGGTCACGTACTGAGTGTAGCGAAGATTTTGGCTCCGCCCTCTTTAGCAATCATCTATGTGTGTATTTCTATATAAAGCAATAATACAATAATTTAAGTATCTGTCTGTGATTTCAAAATATAAACATTTTGACTATTCTCATACATAAACACAAAATATGTTTTTTTATGTTCGTCTCTTTATTTGCTACGTTACCCAAAAACTACTAGAAAAGTATTGAAGCAGTTTGCACAGCTTAAAACTATATTACTGGTAGGGACTAAGATAGTCGAGTTTGATTTAGATATCTCAAAAATTAACAAAACAAACAATCTCAAAAATAACACATTTGGAATAATTCATCACGAGAAATTAAAGTGGTATATCAACAGTGGAATGATAGATGAGGTGCATATATAGGGGTGCACGCCTACATCAAATCGTTGTCGATTGTGCGAGGTCATTCGAGCTCTCAGTCGAGCTAGGTGTCTACAGACAATTACTGGATATTCATAGAAATGGAATGGCTGGGGGAAAAGTCTGGATCCAACCCTCGCACAAAAATCTTAATATCAAAATGGGCACGTTAGCAGAATAAATACAAGAAAAAATCTACAATAATTATTCCCACTTCCACACAGGTAAAGTTTTTTATTAAACGAAATACCTTAGAAAGTATTTTTACATTTATAATCTGCAGATAACTGTATACGGGATAGCGGAATAAAAACAAAACTATAAGGACATTAACACAATGTACATATTATATAAAATAACTGATGACTATTTTGCAATATTAGTACTGGATGTGCAATTAAGTTCATCACCTGTTTACGAGCATCTGTTGTATGAGCAGACGACGATATTTGTGAGTCAAGTTGTCTTAAAATTAATGACGACATTCAAAAAAATATCAAAATTGGCTATATATACCAATTTACTTTTTTCCTCTTCTGTATAATTTTGTAAGAAGCCTGTTAACCTGGCAACCAAAAATTATCAAAATCACCTGTAAATCATTTTTTCAATACCAGCGCTTCGCTTCACTCTGTACGCGAACATAATATATAGATTATTTTCCCAAAATAGATATCGTATTTCTTTCGTATTTTTATTACACGTACGTAAAATGTACTTTTTACGATGAAACATTTAAATGTACTCTTGTGTTGCATAGGTAGCTTTCCCACCAAAAAATATTGGTTAATTATCTCGTCCCAAAAGGGTACAATAAGTACATGTAAATTATTGTATGTATGTATTACATATTTTTACCGTAGCACCATACACCGTAAGTTTTCTTGCAGACATTGCAGACAGTATTGTTCCAATTTAATTATATTCAATTAGAACATTAATTTTGTATTGACTCGTAAACGCTGTCAACTATGTTCAATTTGATACTGAACATCTATCAAAATTTTATTTAAATTAAACGATATGATTGTATTTCTAATTTACTTACCTACCCATTTTCTTCTGTCTTTCCACTGTATTCTTGTTGTTTTTAATTCATATTTTGTAAGTGTTTTATTTTGATATGAATTTGATCCCAATACTATATGGCCATATATTTCCGATACAACATCTTAGTGTAAACTATGATACTGCATAGATACAAATTTCAGGACACGTTACCAAATACATTATTATTACAATATACCTACGTTTATTCAACAAATTATTTTTAAATTATTTACAGTATTTACATACACAAAACGGTACTTTCAAATGAAGTATTAGGGGTGGACTGGGTGCACTCCAGTCTCTATTCATGTTTGATAATAATTATGATATCATCGTCTGCATCCTGGATTAATCCACTGTAATACCTTTCACTACAAGAAACTGTTGGTAGGTAGGTATAACCGCTGATAAAGAAGTAACCTTACATTTATTTATATTTACTTATTGATCAATTTGTTCAAACTTTAAAAAATATTTTAATAATCATTGGGTAATTATAAATTGAAAAATGGCAATAACGTTGTTTTGTTAACTAGGCCGGATGTAAACTTTAAGGGACCATGGGCTAATACTCACTGAGCCACCAAAAACTAAACAAACATAATTTCAAAACAATCATATTATAATTTGTGTAATCGAATTTGTGCTACAAGCGCATTTACGCGTTCTATAATTCCGTGCGCGCAAGGCCGATCATAGAAAATGAGCGTGTATACACACTGTACTTTATGCTATGCAGGATATATGAATTCGCTAAATGCCGGGTTGCGGGTACCACCGTGCTAATACATCCAGGCACTTACTGAAAACTTATGTAATATATTTTCTCACTTTTTACTATGCATGTTCAAGTTGTAAACATAACAAGTAGGTAAAATATAACATGAGACCATTTGTTTCGCCTACAAATTTTATGAGTTTGACCGGCAGGATATAGATATTTATGGGTTGTAAATATTTCTTCAGGTGACATAATACGTTTTATTGCAGTTGATTTCAACATTATTCTATTTTAATTAAGGTTCCAACCAACTTTTGTAGCGCTTGGTGTGGAGATAGAGACCTCCTCTGGCTCAAGGTTTTTTCATGGATTTTTCAATTTATTTCTAAGGGTCCGGAGCTTTAACCCCTTTATACCAATGGTACATGAGGTCCTGCCGTTTAATTAAAATGTTTGCTTCTGTCATTCCATTTTTTATATAGTATGCATGATCGTCGTTATTTAGATTTGACATAACGTCGACAGTCTATGCATCTGGGCCTCAGGGAAGATTTGATATGCCTATTGCATATTATACAATGGTACATGCCACTGATTTCTCTATTACAGTGATGGTCGTATGTCATATTATCGTCGTTATAATAATATAATCACCATTCATTGGAGATTCACCCAGCCATGTAATAAGCCGGTATCTTTTGTGCCGTGGAAAGTTTATAATACTTATAATAGTACCTACTCGCATTTACGTCTACTATTGTATGCGCGGTTCGAATCGTTCTGTCAATGACTTGAAGTTAGGTACCGTATGATAGCTCCGGGAAGGCAGCGCAAAAACGAAAGTAGCGTTTTTTTTATGTTTGTACTTTTACTGTCACTTGGAATTTGTGATCGCAACGAGCGTTTACGTCTATACACTATTAATTAGTATACATCACCGAAGAAACATTAAGTCCCCTCCAAACAAAATAACTGATGAAATTTAAGAAAACGAAACCTTACCTCTATAGTGAAACCTACAAAATAACAACATTTCGAGGGCATTTTTTGTATTTCAAACATCTCACGAGTAGTACAAAATATGATTATTTTGAATGATAGATAATATTATGATGTGCTGATGATTCTAATGTTGTGCCTAGGTAACTAATTGAGTTAATTGACTGTCATTGTAAATGCTACATAACTGTTAGTATTTAAAGGGATATAACCGAGTTTTTTTTTTTAAATTAGATACCTTTTAATGAAAATAACAGCAGCATTATTTTTATACCCAGTAGTTCATGGACTGTAACCTATTTTAGGAATCAGATGCATTTTTATGCGATTATCGGTGATGTGAAAAATTGATCCTAACATATTTTTTTTACTTAGAATGTCACATGTACCTCTTTAATTCTCAGCACCTCATAAAATACTCATATGATCTACGACAAATTATTTTTTTGTTTAAGTATTGTATATTTTTGTTAAGGTATAAAATGTTTAAACGTTTTAAAAAGCAATGTCAAACAAACTATAAAAAAAATTGCGTCGAATATAAAAGGGCAGCTAAGCGAGGTACATGCAATAAATAGCATGGTCTATGGGAGATGGTAAGCCATAGACACGTCAGTACCTATATTATAATATCAACGTGTCCTTTACGTACTACATTATATATTATATTAATATTCATGTTCATTATCATCTGTTTGCCATTTATTGCCTGATTTGATTTTTTATGACAATTTGTTTTACTTATCTAAATCTAAATGACTTAGAATTTGAAACGAGTTCCAAATTTTTCACAAAGACTTTTTATCCAATGTCAGAAACGTATACATTTAGAAATTAACATATTTTTTGTGCAGCAAGTTAAACATAGGTAAGTATAGAATTGTAAGCTACCTAAATATATACTTATATATTGCTCGTTTATGTTTATATCATATACAAATTGGATTAACAAGGGAACACACAAATTGAGCTTAATATTTTTTTAGAAGATTATTTTAGTTACAAGTATTTTCATAATAATTGACTGTGCATACTAGGAGAAACTGAATATTAATGTGATACGTAGATTATTTTATTAATTAAATATGTATTATTATTTAATGAATATCGTCGGTATTTATTTAATCTATGATCGTCAGTAATTCTAAAATAGGATGTCATGGTTTATGCACCTTTTGACTGTTCTGAGTTATGAAGTCATACATTGCCAGATAGGCAATATTTTCACCAATCTTGGGATTCCAGAATTGAAAATAGTAATCTTAGGATTATAAAATCTTTCCGTACTTGCGATTCTTAATATATATTTCATATCATCATACAAATCTATTTGATTTAATTTATTAAATTATTTCTCATTAGAATGTGTAGTTATCGATTAGTCTTTAGTCCAAATTTTAATGCGGGCAACTAATTTTGAAGTAGGTAACGTGTGAATTACACAATATTTGGCTGTAGTAGTATCATTTTTTCTATAATTATGTAAACTGAAAACTGTGAATCCATTATCTTGATAATATCCCTGTGAAACGGATGAAACCGGTCCATATTAATATATAATAAAAAAAATGGAATTAGTACTATAAAATTGCGTTTCATTTAATTAATAATTGTATTATCATCTAGATTCCAGTAACTGTCTTCTCAAAAAACAAATTACTGAAATGCTATCTAATATCAATGTTTAAAAAATATATTATATGGCTTCTAGAACCTCATATTGATAACCTTTTCATATTACCTCTCAATATTTTTCATTGAATATTATTATTATAGTCATCTACTTACGGGTACATATTCCTGCGAGATATTCGGCAATAAATCGTCGGTAAAATATTATCTTCTATATGTGCTAGTCAGTTAGTGTGAGCATGATATTGTCAGTATATGATAGAACGCCTCTTGTCCACTAGAACGAAGAGTATTTATACTAGCAAGGACGCTAACCAGAATATGTGTAATAACGAATAACGTTTTCTACACATTGTTTACATTGTTTTCTACACATGTTTCCGTAAAAACCATTATTATTTATAGATAATATTAATATATTATTAGAATTATTATCGTGACTTATTTAAGTAAGTACCTATATCAGTCAGTATATGCCTAGTATAAAAAAGAGAATTGCGATTTAAACGGAATACAATGTATCTATGTATTTGTATTAAATAATATTATGTAAATACAAATAAGGTATATTTTGAGTGCATTTTTTGCCAGGATTATACTCTGGGTTCACTCCTTATAGCATAGCAATTCTGATACGAAAACATGATTTCATTAATATTTTTTCGGAATAGTTGTTTATTATGCACTTTTTCAATTTAACTTTTCAAGATAGATGATAAAAACAAACCTTTGAAAAATTATTATCTGACATTCATTATTATAAGTAACCTGTTTTAAGAAAATAAAAATAATACTCGTACATACCTACAAGCAATGCTACTTACATAATATTTCCTGTTTTATTTAAAAACACAATTGTCAACTCTGGATTGCAAATGTGTCGTTCTACTATATTGATAATTCAGGTCAATCAAAACATTAGTCATGTACTGGCTGTCAATTTTTAACAAAGTAGGTAGGTATCTACACATATTAAATTGCCAGGTGGTTAACTAATTATTATCAAATAAATCGTATTTAAACGAAGAGGAATGACATCTTACTTCTAGTGTATATTAGCAATTGTATTTGTATTTGGTACTGAATTGTATGTAATATTGTATATGCACAATTCATTAATACTTAACATAATATTTGACTATTTTTACATTTAAAAACGATTATTTTTTTGAACATAATTATATAGTATGACATCTCACAAAAGGTTATTCAAATTAAAACGTAGGTAATTCATTTATTGAACTGGCATTCCATATTTCCTGATAAACATAGTTCATGGATGCATAATACTATAAACTGTGATGAAAAATGGAGAAATAATTTAAATTTAAATCGTCATTTTCACTCTTCGAACGGTTAAATTCGCAGTAGGTGTTTGGTGGGGAAAATACTTATTGCCCTACTAGAAGTGCTTAGTGATTTACTATCACTACTATATTTTCACAGATGATTCATTTCTGTCAGCGCAATATTGTAATTTACAAATATTCAGCACGTGGAGTGAAATAATAAGGTAATATACTTTAGTACTACCATTAGTACCCGGCTTCGCACAGCGTCGCTTTGTGGATACGTTTATCTTAGATATTAAAAAAAAAGTAATTATATTTTTAATATTAAAATATCTGTGTAATACAATATGGCAATATGAAAATAATTCTAGGAGTAAAGGTCAAACAAAATAACACTAAATAAAATCGAAACCAAAATATGCAAACGTTAATAATAGTATTAATATGTAGTAAAAAATCCAAAATTGGATGGAACAAACAAACAACAAACTTTGTATTTTATATAATACTAATTTACCTTTGCAGGTGTGCGCACAACGACTGACAAAAGTTTCATCTCAATCGGATTAATGGTATAGGAACGCATACGAATAGAAGATGAAGATTTTGTCTAATTCAAAAATCTTCACGGGCATGCGCATGACAACTCACTAAAGTTTCATTGCAATCAGATGAATGGTATAGGAACGCATACGAATAGAAGAGAAGAAGATGGTTGTACTAATTCAGAAACCTTCGCGGGCGTGAGAACAACGCTTGATCAAACTTTCATTGCAATCGGATGAATGGTATAGAAATGCATACAAATAGAAGAAGATATAATGAAGAAGAAGAAGGTGAAGAAGATGGTTGTCCTAATTCAGAAACCTTTGCGGGTGTGGGCATAACAACTGACGAAAGTTTCATTGCAATCGGATGAATGGTATAGGGACCATACGAATAAAAGAAGATAGAACGAAGGATAAGAAGAAGATGTTTGTACTAATTCAGAAACCTTTGCGGGTGTTACCACAACAACTGATGGAGGTTTCTTTCGCAATCGGATGAATGGTATAGGAACCATACGAATAAAAGAAGATATAATGAAGAATAAGAAGAAGATGGTTTTTCTAATTTAGAAACCTTTGCGGGTGTGCGTACAATAACTGACGAAAGTTTCGTCGCAATTGGATGAATGGTATAGGAACCCTACGAATAAAAGAAAATATAATGAATAAGAAAAAGATGATGATTTTTCTAATTCAGAAACCTTCGCGGGTGTGCATACAACCACTTACCAAAATTTCATCGCAATCGGATGAATGGTATAGGAACGCATACGGGACAGACATTCATTTTTATATATAGGATTTATAGCCTATACTCTTCGCGCAAGTGCAAGCAATAAGTTAACAAAGTGTTATCGCAATCGGATGAACGGTATGGCAGCGCATAAAATACGAACAAACAAACAAATATTGATTTTTATATATTAGATTATGATAATTGCATAATTTTAATCATTTTCACGGATGGTTTGAATTAATAAGGAAACTTATGATATAAGGCAATGGTGGCGATTCTATGACAGACGCGGTATCCGTTGGTATACAAAAAGATTATTTTATTTATACACCACCGATACGTACCACGTCCTGCCGGCCAAAAATGGGAAATCGACTCGAATTCTGGATGTATAGTAATTATTTTCGTGAACGACTTGATATTTTTGAAAGGAAAACTAAAAAAGATCTCGGTTCTGGCCATATGTAAAGGACATAAGTATCCAGGGCCGCGCTAAGGGTAGCTGCCGTTCGGATTCTAGCCCAAAATTACCAATAAAATTTAGGTACAAATAAAAAATCCTTTTTAATGGAGATATTAAATAATACAAAGAAAGGTTGGAATTATTATTTTATTATCATAAAAATATTTCATATTAAATAGGTAGGTACTTAAGTATAACAAATATTATATTTTAATTTATTCAATAGATTCTGTACGTCTGAGCGTCAAGAGAGTCAAAATGATATTATGTATATTTATACATATAACGAATTGTTTTTTTAAATGTTTCACCTTTATGGTTTTCATTTTTATTTTCTGGCTCCCTTCATCGCACAAAGAATTATATTTGTAGATAAACATTTTATGTATAATGCTATGATACTGAGTCATCTGTACTTATAAAGTAATCTTTTCGGTATTTTTTGAATACTTATACCTCTAACTGTAATCAATTAGTCATAAATCCGAGATACTCATATTATTATACCCTAAATTAGAATATGGTACATAATATTTGTATAGTTCACTCTCACTCTTCTATTTTCCGCCAAGTGGTAAGTGCCGCCCTACGTAGGAATGTCACATATTATTTCATCAGAATGTTCAATTTATGTATACTATATTTTTTTTGTCTACTATAAGACTTTTGTCATACTCTGAAACCTGCCGCCCCATGTTTCGCATCCCAAACACTCCCGCTTGGCGCGCCCCTGTTAAGATTTTATAATTTTGAGGAAAACTGCTTGGTCGAAGCCAAAAATACTGCTCCTTTCTAATTAAACAACAAATCTTAGTCAATACATTATTACAAATATGTTTTTTATAGAAACAAAAAGATTTGGCACCAAAATACAAAAAATGGATTTATTACTCCTGACATATCTTATTTACCCAGGTACGTAAATCAAGAAAAATTTTCATTTCACAGGAATAATCATTACAAATTCAATAAAAAAAATGTTCTATGGAAATTCCACTGACAGAGAACATACTTATGTGAACGAAAATATGTATATTCTTCACGAGTAATGCGAATATCATATTACATGGTCGTAGCGTCTCGAAAAAGAAGAAAGTATCAAAAACTTGTAGGTACCTTAAAATCGACTATTGTGATTTTAAAGAAAGCTGTTATAATAAAAATTGTTTTTCAATATATTATTTACTATTTAATATGAACTATAAAGTAATAAATCATCGTATATAATAATACATAAAATTAAACTTTACATTTCTTAAAATTAAAAAATATATTTCGTATATAAATATATTACAAAAATTATATAAACACACATTATTTATTAATTACGGATGTTTAACAGTGTAAGACGTAAATAAATAAATTAATTAAAAAATATATGTACCTGCCAACATCTAAATTGTGTTACATTATTTTCAAAAACAAGCGTTTCGGCTTTACGATATTTACATTTAAAATTATTTTATTCAGAATTAAAATAACTGTTTATATTATTATTTATAAAACCTGTGCAAAACGCGTCAGTTTTTGTTAGAAGTAGGTATAAGCCGACGTCAAGAAATTATAAAAACCAAGGTCTCCTTATACAGGTTTGGCCATTGAATATTTATTATTGATCTGAAGCCAGCTCAATAATGATGTTTTTTTTTTATTTTGTAAAATAAACCGAATATTGCAATAAAACCGTAAACCACAGATTATTTTTATATGTTACCGATGATAAGCGAAAGATTTTATTATTTGTAGGTAACTATTAAGTTTTCTAACTGAATAATTCGTAATAATGTTATAATAATTGTGAATAGTATAAATAAAGCTATGACCAAATCTACCAATCTCTATAGAAAGAAGGTCTTCCGGCTGTTTCATATGGGTTTTGTTCATAATAAATATGATTAATTTGTATTTTGGAGGAACTATAATATAAATGAAAAAATATTTTGAATGCCATTATTAATGCAATGGTATTTTAATATTCATTTAATAAGAAAATCAATTATTTCAGTAAAAAAATGATAATTCCATGTAGACCTAAAAAATTCTGTTATTTTCCAAAACAATAAAGTGACACCTACTTTAGTTCTAAGTGCTCGGCCGTAGTCAATTGGCGGGCGCGGCGCGGCGGCGTCTTGCGAAACTCAAACGTATAACCGTGTGTATTATGCCCCAAAAAACACACTGTCTACGAACATTTTACACACGGTTATACGTTTGAGTTTCGCAAGACGCCGCCGCGCCGCCCCCGCGCGACCACTACGTTCTTGCACTAAGCGTTTCACATTAAGTCGTTGTCTTCAGACATCGACAGCTACACAAAACAAGTCAGTCTGGTTTGATGTAACCGTCTCGTTTATTATTTACACTCGTATTTACTCTGTTGAAATCGGGAGATTGATTAATATTTTGAGCCATTATTTAGCAGAATTTATCTAATTTCAATGAATAGTCAATTTGGTTGCCGCTTTCGATCTCAAAATACCACCGTATTTGGTGCAATACTTTCCAAAATTAACCATTGTGAACACGATTCTTTGTATAGTAGGTAAGTATACAAAATTATCATAAATTCGAAACGGACGACTAAAAAAATATTAAAAATTATTTAATCAAACCTCAGATCGCAGCCATTGAGATGCAAAGGCCTGCAAGAAGCCTGTCTTACTGCTTAAGTTGTTTGTTATGAGCTATTAGTCGCGGTGGTCAAACTGTCCAACCATGAACGCAAAGGTCAAATTTGTTAAGAGCTGCTTGTGACAATGTGATATAACCATTCGCAAAATAAATTAAATTGAATTGAACAAAATATAAACAGAAAACTTTGTCGTCAGGCATTATAAACTAGACCTTATTGTTAATATATGTACATATAAAATATAAAGAAATTTGACCACGTATTTGTTCCGATTTTTATGAGGTGTAAATGAGAACTTCTAATAGGTATTGGTAATATTTAAATGATCGGTACATATTTACCTGATAACTATGTATCCTTCTTAAAAGGCGGATCGTAACGTTTTTAGCAAAACGTACAGTTTAATACAATATGTTAATGATAACTTTCTTTTTCAATAATCAATACGCATGTAAGAGCATTAACAGATTTTTATTTCTTTTTACTTTTATTACCGTAGATATTGTTTCATGAATATTGTTAACGTTAAAATGTCGTTTGATAAATTCTTTAAAATATGACAAAATGATTTTTTTTAAATAATTTTAACGTATTCTTTTTTTAATTTAAAAATATCGATTTTATAATAAATTAAATATGTATAACATGATTTTTATTATTTAAGAGCGAATTTAATTGCGAGAGAAAAATAATATTGTATGCCTTGGCAGCACGGAAACGTGGCGGCATGCATAAACATTTTTGTTTTAACATTATGTTACACTATATCAATGATGTACCTAAATACTGTTTTGTAGAATAATTTGTGATTATTCATCTAAAAGTCTTAAAAAAAATATTATATAATATAATACAAATGCAGGGCAGTAAAGAGTTAGTAAACAAATTTCAGAGAACAAAACTGTGATGTTTCCTGCAAATGAATACTAAATATTACTTGCGTCTAATTTATTCATTCTCATTGGTAACCTTTTTGAGCTTTACTTTCATACATTCAGGTTCCGTCTCTATGTCGGGAGGTTTCTCAACATCTTTGCTTAGACACGTGTTCGATAATACGGACTACGCAAATGCGAAATGAATCACAATATTTTCCACCCCAAATGGAGCTTGTGCCCTGCAATATGAAGCCTTCTAATTAGATTTCTTAGAGTATTGGGTTCTAGCCATTCCCTCCAGTTGTTTATGTATAGATCTGCCTTAAAAGACTCGGTTGCCCCCATGCAAAATTACAAAATGCTGCCCCACCGTCCATCATTAAATAGTATATGACAATTAAGACAAAATAATGGAATCGGTAAAATGAAAATTATTTCCTGAAATAATGATAATAAGTACATATTTGAAAATTATTCTGCGCCTGTAATTTTATGAATGATATTGCAAAGTATAATAATTATATTATATTATTATTATATAGTTGCACGTTAGTTGATATGGGGGGGGGGGGTTAGTCAATACCTGGACCTTTTATTTTGAATGTGTAAAGAATTTATGCAAAATAATTGAGGTAAAATAGATATAGGTACCTATTATATTTAATACAATTCATTCCAAAATGTTATTAGTGATTTTACCTATGAAATCATTTATGTGAAGGACGGCGGCCATCGACGACTCAATATTTTAATGATTAGTAAAAATTAAAAAAAAAAAAGGCTGTGTTTGACCATCCTCAAAATGCGGTCGCTCTCATGTAATGTGCACAATATTACTGATCATCGTGTGGATTTAGTTTGACCCAACATTAGTCTCATGCAGTGTCGTTTCGGGACAAAGAAGTGTGGTACTAAAATCTTTGCATCCTGACACGTTTATAGCGTCATGGAAGGCAGCCGTGCACAAATTAGGGCTGCATATACCTACATGACGGGTGGATATGTGGAAACTGAATTCATTGACCATTAGAATTGTTTTTTTAATGATGTATACCTACATATTGTAACTTGTTACATAA
Source organism: Rhyacophila brunnea (assembly GCF_057557595.1). NCBI lineage: Eukaryota > Metazoa > Arthropoda > Insecta > Trichoptera > Rhyacophilidae > Rhyacophila > Rhyacophila brunnea. The sequence goes on from NW_028232752.1 coordinate 40,954,486, forward strand.
ATATAATATGCATAATCCATATTGTTGTCTTGAATCAGATAAATAACGCAAAAATTCCAATATGTACGTAGCTACTTACGTCAATGATTCTAAATACATTTCACAGAAGTTGTTAGCATTAATAGATAATATAATATACTCGTAATATAATATATATATTAATTATGTGTAAAAAAAAACAAAACATGTGCACATTAAATTCAAATAGAACATTAGTATTCAAGATGTGCCATATTCTTAGAGATTAATTAACATAAAATCAAGCCAAAATGCAGTTACAACTCTAAATCGGGATATAATAATTAGTTGCAAGCTGAGTAGATGTTTAATCACGTACCTACTGCCACCAATAAATCTTTTTTTCTGCGTCATACTTACCGTTTATGTACGTAAGTGGAATTTTGTCAAAAATCCCTCATATATGACCAATAAACAAGTTCTTCACATATATATATTATTATAATATGCCAAATAACATTACCTACTGGAAATGCAGAATTATTTTACTATTAAAAGAGATATTTATTCATTCGGTCACGTTTTTCTTCAATTTTCTCGGATGTTATAGTTTTAAAATTTCTTTAGACACATTGGTATAAAGCGGGTAACACAGTAGGTCGAATATTAATTTTATTGTACCCGTGTCAGTTACGGCTTAAATGGGGAGAGTGTTAAAAACATTTTTTTAGACGTATTTACTTCAGACTATTATATCTATACCTACTATCCATGACTTCATCCGACTGTTTTGTTTTCTATCTATACTGCAGTTTAAAAGATAGAAGATATTTTTATTTGACTACTTGCGTATTTTTCCTAAAGCGTGGTCAAAATAAAAACTCTCGCTTTTGATGAACTGTATATATATGATAAATATCTAATGCCTAGTCCACACCAATTTACTTACACACATTTTTGTATACACAAATTATGCAATAGGTTATATTATTATTTGTCGACCAATGTACGTACACAATCATATTTTATTTAAAACCCAACCCACGACGACACCTTCAAATGTCACTATCAAATTAAATGTCGGTTAGGTAGTTAAAATTTACCAATGTTGTGTGCTTTAGTCAAAACAATACTCTATAAATCACGCGTCGCTACTTCCGATGCAACAGAAAAAACAAATCGTTTTAATCAAACACTCGCTGCCTGTTAGTAAATTTGCACATGTTGTACGTCCGTGGAGGAATACAAAAAATACGATAAAAACATTTCAAATAAATTTAAACAAAATGCAATTGTAAATATATTTATACAATATCCATATATTTACGGATAGGTAATTTATGTTGACATGAAGTACATAAGAAGGGCATAAGTTGTTTGTTCTCCCAATATGAAGAACTATCTGTAAACGGTGATGCCAATGGGAAAGAAAATGTTTGTCTGCTGCCAAATTGTATATTACACATGCGTGAGGGTCAGTTTCGTTGGACGCTGTTTTATTAATTCTTAATAAATAGTTGAACTTTACTCATCGGTGGACGTACGTGGCAGCGAAGGACTATTGATCGAGAAGAGTGAAATGAGCTAGAGAGACATTCATTTATCAGTGGGTCGACCCCGACTGATGATGATGATTTCTGTTCTATGTAATTTTTGTTATATTGCTGTATGGCAATACTAAAAGAGTAATCTACGCATTATACAGGTATCAAATATCTTCCTTTTCAAGAAGTAAATAATACAATGAATTCGATAATTTATTAGGCACACAGTAAGTTTTAACAATTTCCGGAAAGAACTTCTCTACTCACGCCCATAAATCTTACAAGGTCACAAGACCACATTGAATTAAATAATTTGTAATTATGTACGTTGAAATTTTTGTTGGATGTATTAGAAAACAGTGTAATCTTAATTTAGGTGTTTAAAAAAACAGTAAAAGTAAATTTGTATTCATTTTTTAAAGTTTATCAAAAATTCTTCTAGGTAACCTTGCATGTTAAAACTAACTATCTTCCTGTACCTGATAACAGGGCTTGTCAAATTGTGTATACTTACCTTAATTTATTGTCTTGTCAGTGGAAATGGAATTGTTCGTTAAAATGAATATGACACATACATCACTATCTCGAATAAGCATATGAACATCCACATTGCAAAGATATCTTAACAAATTGTTCACAAGGATTGATTATTAGCCATCATCTCAAGCCATTTAATCCAAACCCGTCCCACCCATGCATGCAAAATGTGTATTGCACGAAATAAGCCAACAAATTGGTCCGTTTTCCAAAGGTTAGCCACCACTCTTTGATAAGCTTGCAGTTGTCAGATTTACCGAAGATAATGAACAAGCACCGACAAATCACCTGACAGATATACTGGGTTAGAAGAAAAACGGAGTGTGGGAAGACCACATCTTCGATGGCTTGATGGCCTACAAAGAGACTTGCGAGCACTAGGAGTGATCGACTGGAGAAGGAGGGTGGGCTGGGCTGGCAGCATTTTGAGTATTCCAGGGACGTTACTGGTTCGGATGAGAGTTTTAATTTATTCTTCTTTTAGAGTAGTCTTGGTATGAAGTATCTTTATAAAACCGGTCGCAGTGTGGTATATTTTTTCGACCAGCATCATTAGCATTGATGTAATTGTGAGAAATAGTGCATGATTGCAGACAAATGATTTATTGCCACGTAAGTGTACTACCACACTTTGAAAATTTTAAATAAATTTTTCATAATATTACATAATTTATATATTTATGTATGTACACAGCAGCTCTGTTTGAGATAGCCGATTTTAATCACTGCACTTAATCATTAAAATGGGTTCAAATTACTTTATGAATTCAGTTTGACAGATAAAAAATATACGTATGTCGTACTAAAATACATCAAGTGCTAATGTGAAATATATACTACTTTTTTGAAAAATCGATACTTCCAAGATAATTATTATAATTAATGGTCTGAGATACCACTAGATGAATACACTTGAGACATCTTGAATAAATTATTTGAATTGTCAGGTTCAGCAGCTCTCTTAGCTGAGTCCAACAAGGCCAAAAAATACTACTGCCTGTCACCAAATTTTTGTCCCATGTTTGGACCATGGGGACTAGGGATTCCAATCCCGGGATTGGTAAACATAATTCCGAAACTTTCGGGATTGAGTTTTTTTATCAATTTTTATGGAAAATAAAATAAAAATGAAAATTTAATAGAAAAAATACTTTAATAACATACAAATACATTAGAAATAAACTGAGTTTGAATGAAGTTTGATTTATTACCAATATGTTGCCAATTCATTTTATTTTTTCACATAAATTAATAAAAATGAGAAAGATTGGAAAAAACAATGCTTCGCACTTATAACAAAGTGATTCCACCATGTTTTTTAATGCATTTGTCATTTTTTTTATTTTAATTGAACTTGTATTTGTTATCTTTTCATAAACAAATAAAACTGTTTTAATTAACTATTTCTTTTATTCAAACGAATTCACAAGATTTAAGAATATATCATTCTGATTATTGAACATTAATGTTCAATAATCAAAACTGTTTTACTTTCACATTATTATTTATACATATTACAATATTATTTGCTCCATTAAACCTATGTATTTCCAATATTGAACATACACAATATTAACAATAAATATCTTAAATAGTATAAATTATACTAAATTTATTTTTGACCGATTTTATCAACGTTATTTGTATACTTATATAGAAATTTTATATTAACTATTGAAAAAAATGCCAATCCTGGGACCAGTCCCGGGATCCCGGGATCGTCAAATCATAATCCCGAAATCCCGGGATCAAGATTTTGGCTCGGGATTGGATTCACTAATGGGGACCCTCTACTTTGAAGACGGTGGATGAGATCGGTCATCGATTGTCTAATAAAACATATGAGTGATGGGTGCCGTTCAACTGAGTACCGGAGACGGCAAATAAGCAAAGAAATCCAAAGAGGTAATGCTGTTGCTGTTTTTGGGTACCTAATATTATTGTATTCAGGGGACTAGAGGAGAAATTTTATATACTAGGGGAAACCTAGGATTTCAAAAGTTTTATAAATATTAGTATGTATATTATATGTAGATATCATTTACACATTTTCTCATTATTATTTTGTTATACTCTTTTACTGTTATTGTTGTGTATCTACGTTTTAATTCCCTATGCAATTCTCTAGGCAATCTATAATTTTATAAACTTTACATAAAACATTGACTAGCTATTTAATAAACTAAATAAGTCATGATAATAAAAAATATAATACATGTTATTGTGCGCTAACTTACGGCATAAGTAGTGAAGTATAATTTTGTTCTTGAAATATCCACTCTCATTTCATCTGGGTTGTTCCCTCGTGAATGAGGATTTAAGCTTTTATACTTATACATAATTTGAAAACATCTCATGCATACAAACTACTTTTAATACATCTATGATACAAACACTAGAAAAACATGTTTCATTCTCAAATCTTGAGTCTTATTCGTTGGATAAAAAAAATAGTTTTATACTTATATATTAGTCACTAAATAATCTCAAATGTGTGAAGTGAAAAAAGATATTCGACAAGGGTATATACTGCCTTGTACACTTTTTTACATTCAGAAAGAACAATATTATAATGCACACGTTAGAAAGAAATAGGTGAAATGGTTGTAGGTACTCCAAACACGTAGAGGTAAAAAGTAGATTCCAGGATTTTGACATGAACAAAAACATAACTTAAATTAAATATTATTAGTTTTTCTAGGTCAAAAAATAGGTCTAAAAATCCCCGATTAAATATAATTGTAAGGGATCAATAAGCTCATTAAATCGTCAATCTGAGGTAAAAGATTTTGGCATAATTTTTGACTCTTCATTATCTTTTCTCTCGCACATCACCTGTACTTGTAAGAATCTAGAATTCATCATGCGACAAGCTAAACTAAACCAATCAATAATGCAAATGTCATATTATGTACACTCTACGTCTCCTTGTTGCGTAGTGCGTAGGTATTCTTGAATATTAGTCAATTATCTGTAGTTCTTATAAAAATTCCTACAAGTTTATATCAGAGTATGTCCAGAAGAAATTTCTTCGATGTCTTTATTTTAAGACATACCTATTATAGCTCTTCTTCTTTCGATATTTCGTCAAAAGATTATTTTTTGATTACCTACGATCCATTAATTACCTACGTGATAGTAGCCATAACAACTTCTGGATGACAACTGTTTCCTCGTTTCATGCTTATCAGGTACCATTCGCGAGGGATGCGAGACTCACCAATGCGCTCCGAAGAGTCATAGAGATTTTTGATGGTGTGCTGTGTATTTTGGTTTGGAAATTTAATTTTATTGCTTAACAGTATAGGTACCTATATGTTTTTATTTCCTTTTCTTCTCTCTTCTGAGGATAATATTTCCTTTCAGAAATGTATTTTTATTTAACTCGTTTGATTAAAACCAGTTTTTTTATATTTAAATCTTATGTTTTGAACGTCATATCATTTTGTTGTCTCACAATATTATGTTTTAAATAAATAACGCTAAGACCGTAATACTAGATTATAGCAGTCAACTACGCAATGGGCTGGAGATGGTTGACGATTTTGTTTATCCTTACTCTGGTATTACAAACGCTGTAGACTACGAAAAGAAGATTAATTGCAGAATAGTCATCAACCAAGAGAGCAATTCCAGGCTTCAACAAACCATGGAAATGTAGTGCCATATTATCAAAATAGACCAAATTCAATGGAAACATTGAGGGTCAACGGAGAAATGGGAGGTCGCCTGCACGACGGTTCAGTCAAATAAAAAGCACTACCTCGCAATACCTCTAACTGTGTGGACGGCGAATCGTCACTGGGACATAACCAGGATATTTGAAAGGACATCTAACATGAAAATCAAGAATAGTTTCCGCTTTCTTTGATTGTTTTATTTTTATTATTATACCTATTTAACACGTCTGTCCGATTTAATATCACCGCGTCCTTGGTCTGTCTATGATTTCATATCCGTCGACGAGACAATGAAAATGTTTAAACTATTGTTGCTACTCTACCCTATCGCTCATCAATGAATAATATTTTTTTTAATACTTCAAACACAAAATAGAGATAAACAAAAAATAATTTAAAATCGTTGGACCACTAAATTCTCGGCTGGTCAAGGCGGTTTATTATTCAAGCATTCAAGCATGACTGATTCAAACACAAATCATTTTATAATCCGTTGACGGAATCTGATTGGATGAAAAATAGTCTTTATAATTTTGAAGTATACCTACATTATTATCTATGAATGACGTTCAACAAAAAATAGACTCATGATCGGGCATCGTGGTGAAAAACCATATATGTGAAAAACCGACTGGGACTTTAAGCACAAATTGCCGATTGTTCAAAGCGTGCATGCTACCTGTATAACTGTGGGACGTGGCATCTGACCAAGGCTTAGGTTGTTCGCCCAAGATAACCACACGTCGGAGTAAGGTTTCCCCTTATGTACACCGCGCAATGCACATTCCACCGTATTGAACCTATAATTTATACGGTGGAAAGTTGGACAGGCGTGCAGGGGGTCGAACGCGAGTGTGCGTTGCGCGACATAAAGGGGGAAAAGTTTCTGCGACGTGTGATTATCATGGTCGAACAGAAGCTTTTGAGCAGAGTTTTGGAGGACATTGATACGAGCTCATGAGCAGAGAAGGGATCAAGAAGAGATGTTTCAAGCGAATGAGAGATGTACTCCGTCTACTGCCCGAGAGTTCAACACAGCGCATACACAGTTCTCGTATCGTGGATACTACGTAAGGCGTAGTGGCGGAGGGGGGGAAGGATAATTGGCACATGGTCATTTCTGAAATTTTATAAATTATTTATTTTGAGAAAAGGAATGCTACATTTTTTAATCTGTGGCTACATTATGAAATCTTGTGTACATTCAGTTTTGAATAAAAAAAATACTTAGAAATAAATAAGGACATCACAATAAAAATTTCAAGCGCTCATGATGCCATCAATAAATTAAATATTATTAACTTGATTTGAAATAGGTGCATACAAATATGGTATGTATTTTCGTATATAAGTGCTTAAATGCTTTCTTAATTAATAAATTATAGTAATTTGTTTGGTAAACTAAAAAAAAAAGGTAAACTTTGAAGACGTTTGATATCTCGTTAACTAAACAATATATTGAACATATATAATTTAGAAAAACACTTTCTGAGAGAGTATATTATAACCAATAGAAAAAATCTTTTTTGAAAAAAGTAAGCCACCCCGGCCGGGACTCGAACCCTGCATATGGGGCGCAAACCCATGGAGATGCAGGGTTCGATTCCCGGCCGGGGTGGCTTACTTTTTTCAAAAAAGATTTTTTCTATTGGTTATAATATACTCTCTCAGAAAGTGTTTTTCTAAATTAAGTATATATGTTCAATAATCAGAATGATATATTCTTAAATCTTGTGAATTATTCGTTGAATAAAAGAAATAGTTAATTATGTACGATATATGTTCAAAATCCATTCGGTCTAAGTTCTACATTTATTCTTATGATTTTTGATGAGTTTTTTTACTATTTTTTTTTCAATAAATAATAAAATTGTATTTACAATTTTAAGTAGTCATGTTTATTATACAGCCTTTAATAATTTATTTTCAAAACACTACCTAATAATTAGTACACGCAATGACGACATGTCCATTTTATATTAAAACGTCAATAAAATTCAGTAGGTAAGCAAAATATCTGGGTATGTACTATATTTATAAAACCAAATAAATATGACACACTCCTTAAAGTTCTCTCTGTACTATAAACACTAAACGTATCATTTATGTACCTACCTCTGTGTGCTCCACTTATGGCCACTGGCCAGGGATACTTATTCAATAAAGTAAGGTCGTAACTCAACGACCTGGCTGCTAATCATCTTAATAAAAAAAATCTAATATACATTTCGCTATATTATCCTTTGGATCTATTTATATGTTACATAGATGCATGATGCCTACATTAAAAGGTTGATGATTGATTAGCTATCACTATCCTCATAATATCATACAAAGTAAATATCGCCTACAGTAATCGTCCTTTATTGTGTCAACTGTCAAATCATGGTGGAAATGCATTATATTGTTAATTTAATTTAATAAAATGCTCATTTTCATCGTACTTATTCCACTTTTATTTATCATCTGGATCGGTTTCATTTTTAACTTATTGAAAATGTCCCTCTGAGGCTGACGAACCCCGTCTTGCTACTAATTAATAAAAGTGGAATAAGTACGATATAAATTTGTGTTTTATTAAATTAAATTAATAAGTAATAGTCAGTAGGTAAATCAGAACAATATGTTTAAAAGATATCCGTATTATATCTCAATAATCTCTCTATTTAATGTATAATATTAAGTTTAGCTTATCTCTACCTACCTATTATATAACTATTAGGCGATTTTTACTGTGCTTACCTCTACCACTCGTTGCGTCTGCATGCCCTTTCAGGCGTATGGCGTGATACTAGGCCCACTATAGTCAGGCCTTGACACGAAACTGTAAACATCGATGGTAGCGCACATACTACGAATACAACATGGTAAACTATTTGTAGAAAATGATGATTGTTGCTTATTAAAATACATGGTAATAATGTGAATGAAATATGCAATCGATAATATTCATTTATTGCAAATAAGTTACTGCATTGCATATGAAGATAATCAATAACTAGCACTACCATCGTAATTCGCAATTCAGTGCCACGGTCTGAATATAGTCGGCATTGGCCGTCACATAGCGAACGAAAAAATCCCTTGAAAGTATGGCATGGAATGTCCCAGAAAACCTAATTGTGAATCATATGCATTATAATAATATGTAGGAACTCTCATGAAAATATATAATTACCTAAGTACGTAGTGTTACCAAACCCTCACCATAAAATGAATGTCCGGATTCCCCATCGGAAACATTAAAATAATCAGCACCAGTAAGTTTCAAAATAGCTATAATACAAAATAATAAATTATTTCAACTTCTGGAAAATGTACATCGCCTGGAAGTTTCGCATTCTTTATAACTAGAAAAAAATAATACGCCCGACCTTAGAATGCGCCGGGCGAAATTTTCAAATCTTATCAGGTCAAATTAGGGTTTATTATAACGTGTAAGCAATACTAATACCTAAACATTGTATTATATTATAAAAAGTTAAAAGTTACAAACTATTGGTAATTATTACCGTGAGTGATAAATACTCAAACAGCAAACAACCCAATTTCTCGTAGCTCAAGGCCGTAGTGATAACCTATCGCGATGTGTACCACGTGTGTAGTATAATTAATTGTCCGATCTGTATAAACTCAAATTCAAAGTCCGGTGTGTTCTTCAATTTTACTGCTCAATAATTATGTGATCCAAGCCCCTACAAACGCCGCCCCCTACTCTTACCCATACTCGTTAAATAGGACATAAACCAATCACTTGGAAAGCGGGTGGATTTGATTTTAGGGCGATTGACTAGAACATATCCCGCACTGATCAGTCCACCCTGCATAACAATTACTCAAAAATTCACACGACTATTAGATAATGGTTTCATAGCAATATCTTGTTGAAGATTTCTGACTTCCAGAAATAGATAAACGATGGAGGAAGTGTAGTCTACTCTGATAGTCGTTTGGTATTATTAAGGCGGTGTAGAGGTAGAGCGAATGTCGTTCTGACATTTAGTTACCGACCTAGTAATAGCCTGCTATGATTGAGATCGTTCTCATTAATACGACATGCAGTGACTACTATAATACATTCTAAGTATACCAAGGCATAAGTGCAAACAAGCGGCAACAAAAAATTCTCATACATTGCTGAATCCGTATCCAGCATTATTTAGGCTCAATTTGATGAGTGCAAAACCAAATAAAGAAATACTTACATATCTGAGCTTCCTGTGACTATGGCTATTTTTAGTAAAAAAAAAAGAGTTTTTTAGTGCAGAATTTTGTCAGTTGGCGGTTTTTCTCAGTCTGTCTTTAATGGCTGAATTAAACTTATAATATATATCGGTATACATTGTATACTGAAGTTACGTCGATATCTACTTGAACAACATGTCAATTTATGTTCAATTCAAGCTTCTTCACGAAACATAAATAAATACACACTTATTAGAAAACGTCCAGAAAAAAAGGAAAAAAGTGACTTACTCCGTCCACATTTGTTTCTAAAAATTTATATAATATTATGTACATCTGAAGTACATCAAAATATGTTGGTTAGTGGCGAAGGGCGGAGGTAAGCTGTGAAGATTTGGCATAAATAGTGCACACTAAACTTTAATAGTCATACGTTTTTGTTTTCATTGGACTAAGACTACGATAATTGCAGATTGTGTTTGCCAATTAATCATACATAATTTTAGATATTTTATAGATGGAAGAATATTTTTAATATACTATGGCTTGTTTACAGGGCTTAATGAATTAAAAAAAAAACTAAACAAAACCATCTGTAATATGTAGGGCCCGGATTTTTATGCAACAAAAACATGGTTATATGCATGCACGTATGCACTTAAAATCAATAAAATATGCACTAAAACCGAAGAAATATGCAGTTAAAAATTGACATTTTTTGTGGGAAAAAATTGTAAATACCCACTTTACCCAATATTACTGACAAAAAATCGAATAACTAGTTAATGATTTTTCAACATAATACTATAGCAGAACAAAAACCACAAACAAAGAATATAAAGTTAATCAATTACAATTTTCAAAATAGTTTTTTCACAAGTACCTACAAATAATTGAATAATAAATGCAATGTAAACCAAACATAACTTAAAAAATAAAAACGACACACTTAACTATTCCTAAATACTATTTTCTGTTTTTTGTTCGAAAAAAAAATACATTATTTTTCTCAATATTATGCGCTGGCATTAAATTTTTCCGTATAGGTATCTGTCAGTATTTTGTTTATATGCGGAAAACTACCTCTCAACGTCCACTTGGGTAAACTTTAAATAATAGTGCCCGAGTTGACTTCACTTTTTCCACTGATAAATCCACAGCTTGGAGATGGCATTAAAAATGCAAGTGCATCTAAACTATCTTCATTCCTAACTTAGTTATATTTCGATAAAATAATTTAAAAAAAACTAAAATTATACATTGAAAAGCTCTAAAATATGCATTTATTTATGAAATATGCACTAATGTCTCAAATATGCATTTATATGCACAATAAAATTTTATTTTTGGATTCTTTGTCTTTCAAAACAGATTTCTGTGCTACTATCATAGCTGTGCATACACCCTAACAAAACATGCACTAGCATATAAATCCGGGCCCTAGTGATTATACAATATAATTCAGTGACACTTCACATTTGTTTATCAATGCTAATATAAATAAAGTGATTGCTTTATAGTTACCGTATAATTACAGGCATTATCAATTTTATTATCATCAAACGACCGTCTAACTTATAAATATAATTAAACCAAAACTACATGGAAACTAGTTATTTTTCCAGCAGTGTTAGAAAGTTGCATGCCAGTTATATCATTTTTTAATTGTATACTATGCGAAATACACATAATAAAAATAGAATTAAATCTAGAGTTTTTGACATCGCAATTATCATAAAAATTCTCATATTGCACCTCATATTAAATGTATGCACATATGACTGGACGTATCAATACGTATTGGTTAGAGAAAGAAAAAGGTTTTAAAGTTATACAGATTTATATTTTTATAAATTAAAATAAATATAAAAAATATTAAAACGCTGAATTAGTCAAAAATCTAAACGTCAAAAAATTGAAAACTTATAAACTAAATGTTAATAAATATGACCGTAAAATATAATGTAATAATAAGATGTGACCCTGAAACGAATTCGCATTTTATTACATTTTTTACAATTGTAAGTTTATCTTTGAATTAAAAAAAATCTTTTTAATGTTTTCAGATACATATTATGTATTAATTAATACAGTTGAAATTGTAAATTATCAAAAAAAACTCAAATTGCCAGCTTCGTATTTTTTCGCTAGGTTCTCTGTTGGCATATAGGTTCCCCCTTAAATTGGGCAGTGATATTCGTATACTTACGTTAACTACATACACTTATAATATGAAGAAACACACCAATGACGTCATAAACAATATTCAAAATTGTGCGAGGAAACGAGACGATTATCGAGTAGTCTACGGCATACCAGAAAGATAGAAATGTATGATAGTAATAGTATAATGTTAATTATATGTGATTAGAGTCCAATGGTGGTCTTATTTTTATGACGGAAGCTTTTAGTTACTCGGGTGGTTGATCATGTAATAAGATAATGCAACCTAAAATAAATATGAAATATTAATATACTTACTTAAGGGGGGACATGCTCGGCGCAGGTCAAAATGGAGCTTTTATTGCATTTTCAAACCATGATCCTGGACATTCCTTAAACGTTGTAGATAATCTATTTGTATAAGTTTGAAGCCTTATTATCCTTTATATTTATTTTAAACATTTGATGACTGCATAAAGTATTTTTATTACATAAAATAGTATTCTTTTAAACCTCTCGCTCTAATGTTTTAGAATATAGTCATATTTCGGTACATGAATGTGCAGTGGTATTAAGATTTTTTACATATAATAATTTTTAAACGCATTTATAAAACCATTAGTATAATTTATGACGAGATAATTTTAGTAAAGTATTCACGATAAAAAATTATATTGATAATCTCGAATACCGAATTTTTAAAAAAAAAAATTAAACGGTACATGTTCAAACACGCGCGTCAATATCATTTTACTCCTTACTTCAATTATAGTTTGTCAATTTATGACTACGGCCGTATGTTGTAGCTCAATCACTGGGGAATGACAAAAGAAATGGCTTATTTCAAAAAAACACTACCTTATTCTTAGGTCAATAATTATTATAAAGCGATCATAAGATGTTTATCACACTTGAATGGTCAAAGACATAGCTTATAATAAGTATCTTTAGAATCATCTTCAAATGTGTTAATCTTGCCCATCTTTTGAATAATAAAATGCCTAATTCTTGTCAAATTTGGGATCACAGAGATTATCAATATAATTTTTTATCGTAAATATTTTACTAAAATTATCTCGTCATAAATTATACTAATGGTTTTATAAATGCGATAAAAAATTAATAAATGTAAAAAATCTTAACACCACTGCACATTCATGTACTGAAAAATGACTATATTTTAAAACATTAGAGCGAGAGGTTTAAAAGAATACTATTTTATGTAACAAAAATACTTTATGCAGTCATCAAATGTTTAAAATAAATATAAAGGATAATAAGGCTTCAAAATTATATAAATAGATTATCTACAACGTTTAAGGAATGTCCAGGATCATGGTTTGAAAATACAATAAAAACTCAATTTTGCCCTACGCTGAGCATGTGGGCCGTTAATGTATATTTGAATATGAATAAAAATATATTAATTAGTATTATATAATATGTATATAAATAAAGATTATTTAATGCAATGTTAATTAATAAAATGCTGAAGGTGTGGTCAAGAGTGTGGGTACCTATCTACACTTGTTTACCAGATTCCTTCCAATAAGCACTCTTCGCCACCGGTAGATTGTATCTACTTTCTCACGAAGACAATCTTCAAACCTGTTTATCAATTACCTCTTCTTGTATATTATATACGACATACACATTAAAAAATGTATTAAGTATTATTTCAGACAATAATTAGTTTATTCATACGCGACTGGTTTATTTTATTTGTCTTCATCAAGTTGACAACACTGATTTCCAAAAATTGAACTGTATCTAATGGGTAATGACGCAGGCAAACTTCCCCAGATTACCAACTATCTAAAATATAGATACCTATTGCCTAACACGAATAATTATAGATGTAATATGTTATATCTTTAGCAACTCAACTCTGATACCTACGCTCATTTGACAATTCAACCGTGCACCTATCTACATGTCGGAAATCACGGAGCAACGCTAAATGCTTTTTTTGCAATATATTTTCTTATCTGAACACTACATAATATTTATGGAACTAATGATATTCAGGCAAGTGGATAACAATGTTAACGTTACCGATATTGGGAGTTACATCCAATTAGGCATATTATTATAATAACCTCCCATAAAATAATATTCGAAAACGTTTGACAGTGTTTTGACATTTTATCCAATTTATTTTTTGGTATTTTCATAAATATCGCCTATTGATTTACGGATGTTTTGGCGGAAAATTGTATTTTATAACCAGTGAATCATTAAGACAGGAGTTACATATTGCTTTATTTGTTGATTCAGAAAAACATCCCTAATTTTTTACTTCTATGTAACACGCACATACGACCACTAACTGCAACGATGAGTTCGAATTTCGACGCTGCGACCAACCGCTTCCATATTGCATAAATATACATATTATTATGTACTGTAACTTGAAGAACAATACTTTAGCAGTGGCAACTAGTTACATGTTTTATACGCCTATGACTAATAGATACATCGCTAAGCAGATTTGTTCGACTACGACCTAACTATATAAATCACCAGCAATATTTAAGCAGTCAACCTGATCGCACATTCAATATCGTCTCGACTAGGACATGGTCATAACCGGCTGGCAATGTTGTCAGTAACTCTTTTTCACGCACATTGGCGCATACCGGGACAGTGACCACGTATTCCTTCGTGCTCTGAAAGCTGAAACATTCGGAGATAACCACCGCACTGCCTCCTCCGGGAAAGCCGATCTCAGAGCACACGAATAGCCCAGACGAGACAAGAAGTGCGAGAGCAACAACACACTGTTCACATACGGGGTTTTTTTTCCGTTCGTCTCGCGAATTCATCAGAGTGCATGTGTCGTCTACGTATTGCGTGCCTCAAACCGGTTTCAAAATGGCCATTATTTGTGATGAAAGTACTGGTGGAGGCAGATCCGACGCCTCTGGATTTCTATTCAACACTCCAGATTTTTTTGTCTTGTCGAGAAGGTTCGGGTGGTTCGTGGAGTTTCTACTCTATGGTATTCACAATATTATTTTAGTCTATAGTAATAGTCAATCAGATTGGATAGTTGGATTATTATTTACAAATTGCGTAGAGAGATTATTAAAATAGCCCATAGGATTACACAAATAAATTAAAAGGGAATGATACATACACAGTTTTGACCAAAAAGTACAAGACAGTATTAGGTGGAAAAAACAAAATTAAAAGTGTGCTGTTATACTTTTCCAAAAAATATTTAGAGTTAAGGAAACATAGTAGCATAGGTTACTTCTATTACAATTTGACAGTTAGTAGGCACTAATAGTATATCAAATTTAAATCGCTTTAACTTAAGTTGATGTAATCAGTATATTTTGACAGATGACGTTTATTAATTCATGAAAGAATGTCTTTCTTTTTATCATCATGATGGATTTTATAATGCGTAAGACGGTTTGCCCCGATAGTGGGATACGCCTACGCCCTACATCATGATGACGCAACTGAACTATGCGAAGAAAGACTGTGCAATTTGGAGTATGACCTATGTATGATATATTAGTATGAGTATATTTGGACCCCGGCTGATGATGATATTTAAATACTTTGGGCGTCCTAAACCGGAGGGAAGCAACTTCGGACATACCTGAATGGAGGCAGATGCTGGTGGGCCATATATGATTGTAGCACCAAGAAGCAGAAGAAGAAAATTTCCGACTACCATATAATCAGGTTGGGATCTACCATAGTCGATCAATTTAGCGAACAGCATAGCGGTTCTTGCTTAGAATTCCGACTAGAAAATTTTCTCAATTTTATATTTCTCGTGAAAATATTTAGGTAGGTATGTATATAAACAAATAATATATAATAAAAGATAAATTTAATGTTCGTGCATCCAGGTATATTATATATATATATATTGCTTAATACCCTACTAATATAATATAGAATGTGAAATGCCTATTTATATAATATAATCACGATGGCATGAAAGAAATACAACAAATAATAAAATCATAAAAACAAAATCACAGAACCAATCATCACATAAGAAATCACGCAACAGCTTCCGATTCGGCTTTGTATATGGCTGAAACTTCTCCGAGGAGTTACATATTATTATTATATAAGTTGCAGGACTCTACAGTAATCTCCGTGGTCTGAATCTCACCACATTCATGAAGTGGGATTATTTTGAGTCGCACTCATAAGTTTAGTATTATCACGTCTGGAATACTCCCACCGAAATTTGTTAAGAAATGTTTAGATGCTAAATTTTCGTGGAACTCATGTCGACAGTCGATGTCAGTCGGTGAAAAGACAACCGGTAGACAAAATGCAATTTTTTTCTTAAGACTAAAGGGACTATCCGCAATGCCTCCAATTTTCTAGAGCTTTTCACACCGTTTTAAAAAAATATATATTCGGTTAGGTACATGTTCAAACACGCGCGTTAACATGATCTTACTCCCTACTTCATTTATCGGCCGTATGTTGTAGCTTAGCCACTGGGAAATGCCAATAGAAATGGCGTATTTCAAAAAAATACTACCATTTTCTTAGGTCAATAATTATTATAAAGCAAATATTATTCGTAGGATGTTTATCACATTTGAATGGTCAAAGACATAGCTTATAATCAGTATCTTTAGAATAATCTTCAATGATGAAAAAGATTATCAAATATAATTTCTTACCGTACATATGTGACTAGGTATATAATGTTGACATTAATTTTACTACAATTATTTTTACAATGGTTTTGTAAATGCGTTTAAAAATTAATAAATCTAAAAAATTTTAACACCACTGCACATGGATGTACTGAAATATGACTATATTCTAAAACATTAGAGCGAGAGGTTTAAAAGAATACTATGTTATGTAATAAAAATACTTTATGCAGTCATCAAATGTTTAAAATAAACATAAAGGATAATAAGGCTTCAAAATTATATAAAAAGATTATCTACAACATTTAAGGAATGTCCAGGGTTATGCTCTGAAAATACCATAAAACTCCATTTTGACCGTTTCAAGCCTAAATCTAGATCTGCATACAGCTGTAGTAATCAAAGTGAAATAAACGATGACAAGGCGGACTTAAAATATGCTGGATCGCCGGAAGCATCAAGTTCAGTGGATATTTATTGTCTCAGAAAAATACCGCTTATAATAGGTATAATACGATTAAATAAATACAGGACGATTCTTTCCGATAATCATCACTTTATTTCCCACTTCCCACGGATTAAATTTAGTCAATTTAAATTCAGTACCTACCTAAACGAACACCATCAATTCTCGCAAATTTGTTTTATATCCCTACACATAGTGGATTAGTGATAACATTAATTTCATCACTTGCATTTAAATGACTTGCTTCAAAAGTTCTACTAGAACTATTTCTTTTAAATGACAAAGCACTTTTGATGTAATTATATTATTCTTCATAAATACTTGTCAGCAAAATTGTGGGGGTGGAACACGTAGGGTCGACGTTCTCCAACTTTTTTTAAGACGGTGCGTGACCCTAAACATTTTCAAATATTCTAGTACATACCCACTAGACGTTGTGCGAGATATAATCTCGAGAATTATTATTTCTCAAAAAATCATCAATGAAAATCTCCAGAATTATTACTAGACAAAAATAAAAAGGGGAAAATTGAAACGGAAAAAGAAACCTGCTGATTGCGATCAGAATTAGAAAAATTCGTCGTTATTAAAAAAAATTAGGTACTTATAAAAGTTGAAAAAAACCCTCAATTTTGATTGTGAGATAATAATATATCACAAGCTTTAGTACCAACGCGTTATATCCTTTGCCGAGAGCTATAAATCACATGGCCGCACAAATATTCGATTCTGCGAAAAATATTAATTTGAAACGTGACTACGATTAGTGAGTGTCCATTTGATGAAAATCATAAGGACGTAATCTGTAACCTTTTCATTTGACTCGATAATTTACATTCCTCTTACATTCACTGACCACATGGGAAACTTTATTTCTCTACTTCCTTCTTTTACTCTTTGAATTGTACACAAAATAAATATTGTTCTTACATGCAAAGGCGCGCTAAGCATCCCCATGTTGGGATGCGAAGCGCCCGGCATTATGTAGGAGACGGCAAATTAAACATAGATAATATGTTTTAAAATTATTGAATTTAATTTCATAAACTAAATACCATGTTGAAATATTGGTAGGTTCCAAACTATCAAAGGGCGGCAGATCGTGACAATACACGACAAAATATAATATACATTATACACAATACATTAATTCCATTTACGTTTTGAAAATCTCTGATCAACTAGGTATCCGTAGATCAACGCAACTATGGCATTAAAACAATAAATATATTTGACATATGATATAAGTTTACATTATTCGTAACCCCATTTCTAACATACCAGAAAGGGCGATTCATCCGTTTTGGACATCCCTTAGGAGTAGGCAGGTCATGCTCTGCGTAGGGGCGGATAATAAACGAATCAATGAAAATATTACCTATAATAAATATTTGGTACCTATTTGACATTAAGTACTTATTTTTTTTTAGAATGTTCATCTATTTTTGTTAAATTTTTGCATTGTATGTTATATCTGAAAATACTCAGTAGCTATTGAAAACTTAGACGGTCGGTATAAATAGTAACTACTAGTACTAAAAATATTAATAAATAATTGATTTATTTTCATTTTAGTAGGTAAACATATTTATAGGTATCTATTGTAATAGCATCACGTTTGTAGTTATTTATTTAATATAAGGAAGCAGGCAAGGGTTTGCGATGTGATGGATTTCATTAAAAGCCTCAAATGGAGATGGGCTGGACACATAACCCGAAGAAGAGACAATCGTTGGACAAATCTACTCATCCAGTGGTATCCAAGAGGTACAAAACGTCCGCAAGGTAGACCTAGAGGCCGTTGGATCGATGAAATGATAAAGTTCTGCGGACTACGTCGCAACGCAACGCACATGACCGAGAGAAGTGGAAGCAGCTTGAATAGGCCTTCATCCATCAGTGGATAGATTCAGGCTGATGATTATGATGATTAATATAAAAACTGTAAATTGGTGACCATAATATTATCAATGCATTGTTTGGAATGTACATCGCAATGCATTCATTGGAATGTACTTATCCATAACAAGATTATTATTCCAGCCGACTACGTGTCTGGATTTACTTATCAGTTATCAGTGAGATCACAAACAAATACCAATGGGCACGATGGTTCGCTTTGATAGAATCATCATCAGACGAGGTCGATCCACTACTCCTCAGAGATGTTCGTGGCCACGAATTTCTGTCGATCTAACTACTAGTAAATTCAAACCGATAGTCACTCGTAAGCAAGCCTTGATCATAAATAACTATTACACACATTGATTCAGGAACCAATGGGACCCGATCAACCCGACGTTACCTGCGATACGAAATATGAATTACTTACCTTGTACTGGTAGGTATGGCGGCTGCAATAATCTGTCTTCCTTCGAAATTGCTTACCTAGGTACTTCAAACGTCATCGCAAACTATTAAAGATTGTGTTTATGATATGATAATATATTAATAATATTTCCTTAGGTGAGATTGTTTCATGCAGACATATAATACCAATACCGCAAAACCTACACCTTAATATTATTATACATTGATCCCATAACAAACACTCCGTAGGGTTTAGGACTTTCGGTTAAGGGGAGTAAGTATTTTTATACGACTGATCACCTTCGATACCGTAATATAAAACAATGGGTGTATTAGAATATATCAACAATGTTCGAAATCCAACACACTCGCTAGTAAATAATATGCTATACCACGTATGTATACCAATAATTATACCCATAGTGGGGTTTCAAGTTTTTGAATGCCTTATAGGCGGTTTCATACGAAGGATTCATGTATGACGAAGACAGAGTTTAAAAAAACACATGGAACCGTTTATATGGAGATTAATATGTAAACGCAGTCTCGTAAGTATCGCTACAAATCCGCTCGTAGTGCTGTCAGTGAAAGAAAAATCGGAATTATGAATATTTTAAATTCTCAATCTACGGAGACTTTAAAAAAGTATAATATTCATTTAAACATCATTTTTCTACGGACAATCATTCTCTGTTCGCTTTTACTTCAGTATTCATAAGTATAAAATATTAAGTAAACATAATATTGATACTATCGACCGAGGGTTGAATTTCAATCCATTTAAAGTAAACCTATGTTTTTATCTTAATATGACAAAGTATCTATGAAACATAACTGGAATAATGAATGATCTTTAATTTAATGCAATACTTACACACTAATGTTATAGGTGTACCTATTATGCGTGTTTGTCTCTAAGCCTACTTTTAAGCTGTAGATATGTCTATTATTGCTGTAGGTACTTACTATTAATAGTAAGGTATTTTTAATAAATTGATTGAGTATGTCAGTTTTGATTGAAAAAGTTTTCTTTCAGGTGCAGTCGATTTTATAATGCTATTTCTCATAAGAAAAGAATTTATTAATGATCTTCCATCTGCATATCGCTACGCTATAAATCTTACATCGTGATATAACACAAGTCCTGTTCAAAGGTCAGGTGGAAGCATCGCGAAACTATAATTTTGTACAATCAATAACCATATTTTTTTTCAATAAATAATTGCGACAGACTCACGCTATTGCAAACAAACAAAAAATTCCATCATTACCAAGTCAGCGAAACATTCACCCATGAATCTATTATCAAAATGGGAGAAATATGCAGTGTTCGTCACAAATGAGTATCTACTTTATTTATGAGAATCATTCAAGTAATTAAGTAATGGGTACCATATATTTTCGCAGTTTAGTTTGGAAAAAAAATATATTTAATATCCCACTGATTCCAACATTGAATTTTAGATTATTTTTTAAAACCAGAAATACATTTTTTAAGTACATCGACAAACTTGAATTTAGAATATGATTTAAGTACCTTAATTTTGGATAGCTATTATGCATTGGCTACAATCTATGATGGACGATTGTTCCATGCAACTAGGGATTAAAATCATTTAATTCTCACACATTTACAGATTCATGGAAAGTAGGGTGATGTGGGGTAGACATGGAGTAATCTTAAATTCTGATTTACTGGACAGTTTTACCAGGATCTCGGTCACAACTCGAACCCGGAACCAACAGATGTAACATGGGCATGCATTCTGTTCACTGGTTCACTGTGGTTAAATCAAATTCATATGTTGTCATTTATATGTAGGTACTTATTCTTATATCCGGTGCATTGATCTAATGGGTTTAGTGAATTCTATTAAGATAACTGTTGGTGAAATAACATTTGACAATATCGCATTGTACTCGGCTCTGAACCAAACTGCATGTCAGTGCAACAGAAATAGTTTCAGAAGCGCTTAGTGATGAAGATGTGAGTAACTTTGAAATATTATCCTTATGACGCACACTTAATTTTCCGCCCCTGTGGGGGGCGCTCCCATAAGGAGTAGTGCCTCCCAGCCGCTCGGTCTGATCCTGGTAGTCAATGTACCACCGGTTAGATGATTACGACCCTCGACAAAGCAGAACAATATTTAATATATGTAGAAGTCCAGCAGTTTGCTCTGGCAAGTCCCACCGCTTCTCAGAGTGAACTGTGGAAGAGATAAGTCGGTCACAGACCATGTACATAGAGGTAATAAGATAATAGGATTAAATGTTGATTAAATATAATATGCTTAGGTAAAGGGTTAATTAAGACAGATTAAATATAAAATATGATTTGGTTGTAAGGTAATTGGTAATGTATAATTGTAATATAATGGTTAATGAAATGTAATATGCAATGGGTTAGCGAAATAATAAAGTGGGACATATGGACGGGCGTTAATAGTATATGGTAATTAATGTAATTAAAGTAATATTAATATTAATCATATTATGTACATCGATATCACTATATGTTTGGTTGATAGACTGACATCCGTCAACTTTATATAAATGTGTAGCATATGGCGGTATCGATGGGAATGGGTAAGAAATACGACCACGCCTAACGGATAAAAAGGCAAGATTCTAAAATCCGACATCAGTCTGCTTGTGGATCCCGGGGGGCGTCTCTGTGACGCTTTGTTGCCCCGGGACCTGCGCGATCTCGTCTGCATAACTAATTAGAAATAATTAAGTTAATGTTAAATAATTAGTTAATAATAATCAAGTTAATTTTAAAATAATTAAATAATAATATTCGAATTAATTTTTAATTAATCAGTAATAAATGTGGTTATTTTTGTGGACTTCGAGGAATAAATAAATCAGACGTTTTCAAATGTTTTTTTTTAATTTCGAAATTTAAATAAATGACTTTTCATAATTTACTTGTGAATGTCGGATGCGAACAATTCAGACCTTTTCCTTTTGGATAATTGTGGCTTGTAGACGTTAAATAATTTGGACATTCGACTTATTGTGATTGTTTAACGAGAATCTAGTTACATATAAACATTATTTCATTGACATTTGATTATAAACCTTTGAATAAAGGGTGACCATAAGTTAAATTGTGTAACAACATTGATAATATACCAGTTATGAAGTTTAACCAGTGTTTTCTTGAGTTATCGACTTTCTTTCTCTACCGTAACTTCTTGGTTACTCCACATCTATGAGATTCCTGCCTGTTCCTCCACATTAATGAACCTCCACTTCCAAGTGCCTGAGCTAGTCAGGAAGTCGGAGGCCTTCACTTACCTACTATATATTTACCAAAAAATGGATACTAGTATAAACATGGATTCAAGGATAGTAAATTCTCTTTCAAGACTGATGTGATGGAATTTATGCTCTAAAGATGTCTGTGATACACTCATACGGTTAAGTAGTAGGTAATTATTAATATACCGTCATCGATCCTCAAATCAGTCGTAAGTAAAAAAAAAACAATATTGATATGGTTTTAACATAAAATTACTCAAAATATAAAAATCCTCAACATATCAGTCATATTATGTCAGCGAGTAGTGACAGCCTGCATTAGCATCATATGCATTATAATTATTAAATTTGTCAAATTAATCACTGGTTACTTTAATCTTAATGTGACAAATTAAGGATCGGATGTAAATAAATATCGATAATTTGAATTTAATAAATATAGAATTAATATTACATTATAAACAGCATTTTAAAGTAATGGTTTGAAATCATGATCTGTGGTCAAACCTAATGAAATTCTCATATAATTTATAAATAAAATAAAATTTACACTTTCCTTCAATAAATAAAACGTCAACCTAACCGTTTTTATTATACTTTATGGTTTCTCAAACTGCAACATGTAAAGTTCTCCATTCCCACAAAATTGAATTGAATACTAAATTCCAAAGTTAATTACTGCTTCAATTATTCGTCTACCTATATGTACTAATTCTTGGTAACGCATTGTAAATACATGTGTATTGGTATTTAATGGTAATTTCGCACCCCAAAATTCAAGATGCCGTGCAGCTAGATAGGTTAACCATTTGGCCAAAAATTTACATAATTATAATAATTACTTACAAGTTTTTTTATATATTTTAATTATTTGTGTGAGTACCGTAAAATCACCCAACATTTATCGGAGCTCGGATCAGGAGCACGGAGCAGTGGATCAATGTGGTTTACCCAGAGCAGGAGCGGAACCGGAGCACCGAAGATTTATAGTGCTCCACTGCTCCGCATGTTTTTTTTTATTATTAATTTTTCATCATAAAATCCAATGAAAATATTATATTTGACACTTTGCAACAGTGGAATTAGCTGAAATACAGCAACACTGCCGAGTGATGAATAACATCATTGTGTTGACAGAAGAGGCAGATAATAAAGACGATTTGCTGCCGGTTTTGTTTAATAGAATACGAGTTATAAACCTTATTTCAAAACTACTAAAATTTAAAAAAAAACATTTGTATATATGCATATTAAAACCCGGTTTTATCCGGAGCGGAGCTGGAGCAAGTATTTGGTCCCGGAGCGGAACTGGAGCGGAGCAACTCAAAAAAGGGTCCGCTCTAGCCCTCTGGTTTTATAAGATTCATCAATGAATAAGACATTCAACCCTATATAGATTATAGACAATATGAATTGTTTTGTAAAATCCGTTATTTTAATCACATTTATTACGATTTTGCAAATGGTATAAGCATTGCAAACAAACATTTATAAAAAAACAGTTTCTACAGTTTTTCTGCCGCAATATTTCAAATGGTAATTTGGTCTCCTCCTTGTAAAACATAAAATTAATATTATGATTTTAAATTATTTCATTATGATGTTGTCGAAAATATGAAAAATTGAAGATTAATCACAACTTTGGTCCAAACATTTTGTGCAGTATAGTTGTATATATAGGTATTATATGCGATTGCTACACAACAACATATCTGAAACATAGGTACTATAGGTAAGTACCTACATAATATGCTACCTGTCAAAGTTTAACGTTTGCTGCCAGATACAGGTGAAGCTATCAATAATATGACAACGGCACTTAAAATATTGGAGACTTGGTTGTGATATGCGTAGGAGACAACAGCTGGCCAGGTACAGTTTCTATGAATAAGGGAAGAGATAACAATGTCAGTGAATCTGCATAAACTCAACAAAAATTAGCACAACACGTACAATGTGGGACAGCTTGAAAGTTTGTGAGGGAAACCAAAAATGAGGTCAGCGAACAGTGAAAAATGATTTTCTTAAGTCTAGCCTAAAATTTGAAGACATGTTTTAGTATCATTATTATAACAATGCTTTTTTTATGGTTTTCAATTAGTATACCTACTTTATAAAAATTGTGTATACCTACCTAGTTGTTTTTATATTGATTTAAAAAAGTCAATACTATATTATGAATCTTTTTTTATTTCACTAAAATATGAGAAAGAATCAATTATTGTATTAAATTGCGTGTACTGAATGGTGGTTCTGTCTCGCAAAATCGTTTGAAATAACATTTGGACTAAAGTTGTATACAACAAATTAGTCCATGTTTTGATAACTAATAAAAAAATATATGTAGGTATATATAATAAAAATAATCTTGTTGTAATTATACCCCGTTTACACGTGCATGTATTTACTGCTGACAGTATGTATTATCGCGGCCATAACAAGAAAATGCACGTGTAAACATGTATTATCCTCTAAGTTACAAGATTACATGCATGGATCAAAAAAGTTCAGAAGCTTCTGAATTTTATTTTTATGCGATAATTGGTATTTGCACGGTGGGTGCGCATGCGCAGTAGAACGACAGTGGCGAACCAGAAGAAATACAAAATACACTGCACAGAATATTTTGGCGTGTACCGATTATGTAGGAACCTGTCTGAATCTGTCAAATAGCACCATACAATGACAACATCGCGTCTCGCCTACTCTTAAGAATGAGATTGGCGAGACAGTCAGTACTTTTGCCTGCAAACAGCTATATACCTACTATATTTTCTCCCAACACTGCGGATGTGTATGTGCACTGGTGGGTATTGATTCACAATTTATTTTCATTTATTTACTCATTTACATTCGTGCAACGTGTTTTTTTAAAACATTGATTAAAAATGTCAATAAATTTCTAGGAATTTGACGATTAAAATAAAACCTTTGGCCTCCTAAAACAATAATCGAACTCTTATCGACATACGATATTCTTAAGACTAGTTTAATGACTTTTATAATAACAGTGTTTGTTTGAAATTAAAACATTAAACACTTTTATTAAATAAAGTGGAATGGTTGTTATACATACCTTTTATTACAACGAAGGAACCATTACACAAAGAATGTGTATTCTACAACGACACTTTTACTTAGTTTTAAAACAATTATTATGCATACTTCACTATTAAATTATTTAAAATTTCATAATTTAATCAAAACATATAGTATTACAATTAATAACTATATGTATTTTTACTAAGTGATATGATCAAATTATATTAAAAATGTATCTTTCATATCAGGTAAGTACCTAAAGATTCACAACGATTTCTATTCACACAACACTGTTTATTTAAACAATAACACATCCTTTCAGGTGTCTTGAAATCAAACGAACACCTGTCCAACACGAGTATTCTAGAAAACTAAAATCCACAGCATAATAGCAATCCCTGTAGATAACAACAACATTATAATAATATAACTTTCATATTTGAATTGCAGATGCGTTTGGAGAACGTCTCTCGTGAACCTAGCGGCAAAGTCCGGCATTATTATAAACAAACAGCGAAGAAATCATCTACTATTGTATGGAATGCCAGAACTGTCAAGGTGACAGCCGTCAAATATTTAAATATTTAAACTGATAACGCGGGAAAATGGTCCACCGCGCAAGCGCTGTAGTAACACTCAAATGAAAGTGCATTAGAGATTTCAGCTATTGACTTGTGGGTTCTATTCATGAGTCCAAATCGGTCGGTGAGATAGACATCAACTGTATATTTTAATATCTTTCGATGTGAAATGTAGCCAGTATAGAAAAGTATCTTATTTTTTAATTCTCGTGCGATGTAAAAGTAATCTGATCATTTCTGCAGTAACCGGTTATTGAATGGCATTTAATTAGCAATTTGCAGGTCAGGTGGATACCGCAAATTCATGAACTTTACATTGATGGAGCTGCTCGGCACATATTTTGCATATTATTACATAGGAGGTAGGTATACAAATTTTAAATTCTTGGAAAGCATATTACTTGATTGACTGATTTTTTACTACATACCTACAATACATGGTGGTCAGGATTTAATCAATATGTGACCGAAAGATTTTCTTCTTCGATGACTTTCTGATATACCTAAGTAATTCATCTACACTAAATTAGTAGTCCGGCTATCTATGAAAGTGTTATCTACATTATAAATAAATATTGTAATACATACATCGAATAGCTTCCCGGAACTACTCCCTATGTGAGCAATTATTGTGGTTTATTGTAGTGTGAGATTCGCTATTAAGTAGTGAAAATAAAATAGCTATGCTGGTTTTTTTAAATTTTAGCTTTAATATTTAATAAAAGTGGAATAACATATATCTATTAAATTGGTAAATAAGGTAATTAATCGCTTAGTTAGCTAGTGAATACATAAGTTAATGTTTAGCTTGCCCACTCAACACTTTTGTTGGATGAGTAATTCTTAGATATCTGGAAAAAATCGAATGAAAAATTATCATAAGCCGACAGATAAGATAAATTTAAAAACTCTGATGGAACCCGAGGTGTTCTGCTAAGCTTCAATAATCCCATCACATGCCTGCAGTTAAGCCAGAGTACTCAAACTCACTCAAAAATAAACAATTAAACGTGGAATCAGTGTCTAGTTGGATTCTAATAATTTGTTGAACCGTGTGCTAACAGGCTAGCTACGAATTTTCCCAGAAAAATGAAAAATCCCAGAAATCAGCTATTGAACATGATGATATAAGTAAAATTTAAAAAATTGTGCATTAGAACTGGGTGGTATCATGTGCCTATTCAAAAGGAATAATAGATATCTACTGAAAAATACTACGGTTTTAAATATTTTCACTAATATTGGGATCTAGACTACTAATTCCAAAATTCTCAGATTGAAAATTCTGATCCGCCATGAAATCTCTATCATAGATAGCAGAGCCCAACTAATAATACAAAGCTCGTACAAAATACATTATAATTGTTATTTCTCAATGTCGTATTAATATTTCTGCCTTATCAGTTATTATATGTATTTATATTCTTATTTCGTAAATATCTATTGTCTTAACTCACAATATTGAATACTATTATAAATGGGTAATTATAATATAAGTACGATATTCCTTGACTTATATTTGCAATAACTGGCAAGATAAATAACAATTATTGTTGTCGTGCAATCCTGAAATTGTAGCAGATCATCATGCTATGTTCTATGCATATTGTCATTAAAATGAAATCATTCACGGGTTCACACTGTTAATGATTATTTATGTTAAAAATATAACTATAAGTACCTAACTTATTCATCAGAATCACCACCGCCTTGCGCTACAAAGAATTTTCCAGAGTTTTTGCAAGGCGGTTTCATAAGCCCTGGTCGAATTCAAATTAGCAATACCCGATGCGGGAAGAAGAATAGTTTTCAATAAGGCATATTCTCTCAGCCGGCACAATTTTTATTTGACTAGCATCGAGTAGAGTAGTTTGCGTGCCAAAGTCCTTAAGAAACTCGATAGTAAATGCGAGGTATCCATAAAGGCATATAGAAAAAAAATTACCTAACTTACGTATTCGTCTATCCGCTAGTCAGCTATTCGTGGCTGTTTATAACGGTTAGAACAAAGCCATGCTTTGTGTGAATTTACTGCAAATTGCATTGCCGTGTGGGTTGACACTACAGGCCAAGACACACGGCACTGCATATCTACGCATACGGCGCCATGTCAACGTCATATACCTAATTGGAATCAAGCAAGACCCACCAAAGCTCTCGTCAATTTGTTGGAAATTGCAGCGCCATATTATGTCTTACCATGTATCTATAGTCTAAGGCAGGGGTTCCCAACCTTTTTGTACTCTAGAGCACATTCTAAAATATCGGTAGGGTGGCGGGCACCACCTATTTTTAATCGACAAACTCCTTCCATAACTTCTCATTTTCCCATAATTTATTTTCTTATATTCATAATTTATTAATAAATAATAAACAAAAATGTTTCAAAATAATAAAACTATTATTCAAATTGCATACACACAGAGAAATGTATTTACAAAACGTAAACAAAGTAAACAAAAAACACAAATACAAAGAAAACATTTTATAAAAAATTAGAATATCAATATGTCAATGTGATCTTTGGCATTGCATATCATTGGCCAGTGCCTCATAATTAGGAGAGTATGACGATAATCCTGTTAGCAAACAGTCATAAAGATGCTCATCGGTGAGTCGAGATCTATATCTTGATTTTATTAAGTTCATGTTTGAAAACAATGATTCGCATAAATATGTCGAACCGAAAAATGATTCAATTTTATATGCCGCTTTTTTCAAAAATGGGAACTTTTCTCTGTCCACTGTATTCCAAAAGTCCTCTGATATTAAGGATTTAAGCAAAATATCATTCTTAAGGTCCAAAATTTCTAACTCTAGTTTTTC
This sequence comes from Rhyacophila brunnea, assembly GCF_057557595.1. Classification (NCBI taxonomy): domain Eukaryota; kingdom Metazoa; phylum Arthropoda; class Insecta; order Trichoptera; family Rhyacophilidae; genus Rhyacophila; species Rhyacophila brunnea. The sequence continues at coordinate 40,983,691 of NW_028232752.1, forward strand.
TGTCTTATCTTGAACAAAATCTGCAATACATGCGGCCATTTCCATTACATTTATTTGGCAAGTAAAAGGATTGATACAGAAGGAAACAATTGGCTCGATATCTGTAAACTGCAAAAATCTCTCTTCAAATTGTTTTTTAACACTTGAAGATGCTTAATAAATAATGACCCGTTTAATTCATTGTTACCTAGCATTTTATTCATATGTGGGAAATGCACGAGAGAATTGATCTGCAGATGTGATATCAACAAATCCAATTTAGCTTTAAATGACTTTACAGAGCTTATCATTTCAGCTATGTTTTTGTCTTTCCCCTGCAACTCCAAATTTAAAGAATTCAATTTTTCCATGATGTCTGTGAGAAATGCCAAATCAATCAGCCAGCGAGAGTCAGCTAGTTCATCATAATTTTCCTTTTTATCGTTTGTAAATGTTTTTATTTCTTCAATTAAACTCACAAATCTTGTAAGAACCTTTCCTTTACTGAGCCAACGTACTTCAGTATGCAGAATAAGATCATGTTTTTTATCTTCAGTATCTTCTAACAGGGCCTTAAAAGTCGGTGTTGCAAAGGAGCTGCTCGAATAGAATTGATTATTTTTGTAACTATTTTCATAACGTGTTCAAATGGCAATATTTTACAACACAGAGCTTCCTGGCGGATAATACAGTGGTAGGACATAAAGTTTGAAAATGATTCATCCTTCTTGCAGAGGGCAATAAATCCTTTGTTTTTACCTACCATTGCTGGTGCCCCATCGGTGGTTATCGCAGACAGCTTGTGCAAAGGCATATTTATTGACTTGGCGTATGTTCTGAATGTATTATAAATATCGTCACCCCTTGTCTGTCCTTTCATAGGTAATTATTGCAACATATCCTCTTTTACTGTGAAGTTACTAAATACCATTCTCACCATAACTGCTAACTGTGCGGTGTCTGATATATCTGTTGACTCGTCAAATTGTAGCGAGAACCAGTCACATATTTCCAAGGCAGTCTTTAACTGAGTTTGTATGTCTGTTGAAATTTCATGTATTCTTCTTGTGACGGTGTTATTTGACAACTGTAAGTCTTGTATTGCTGAGATAATCTCACGTTTGTTAGAAAATCCATCAAACAAACAATCGGCACCAGTCAAAAATAGTTTTTTAAACAACTCACCATCAATGAAAGGTTTCTTCATTTTTGCGAGCATGTGAGAAATTTTGAAAGAAGCAATGGTGGCCTTTTTAGAATTTTCCACATGTCTAGTGAAAACAGTCTGTTGTGCAGTTAGACTTGATTTTAGTTGACATATTTTTTTCTTTCTTACTTCAGATTTAAGTGGATAATTCACATCAAAAGTGGCATGAATTGTCTGAAAGTGTCGTTCAACATTATGTTTTTTCGGCACTGCAATACTACTACCACACAACAAACAGACGCAGTTATTTTTCACATTAAAGAAACAATATGATTCCTCCCAGTCAGTGTTTTACTCGGTCCACTCATTTTAGAACTATATAGAAGGAATATCAAAACTCCTAATTCGTGTTTCATCAGAAGAAGATCTGTCGCGACCCGAACGGGGCAGCAATCGCAATCACAGTGACAACAATGCGGTTCCAGGCGGGGAATGCTATTTGCACATCACTTCTTGTACACGCCGAAAACCCGAACTGAGCCGATAATCGCCGAAGCAATCGGGACGGTACGAGCACGTGACTACTGTCACGTGCTTCGGCGTTCATCGGCTCAGTTCGTGGCGTTCGTTCACTTCGGGTTTTCTGCGTGTGCCAGGCTAGCGTTGAAAATTCTGTCTCTGTCGAATAGTGGCGGGCACATACGAATCGTTCCGCGGGCGCCATGGTGCCCGCGGGCACGGGGTTGGGAACCCCTGGTCTAAGGTATCCTAGAGGTATCGGGTGTAAGGTAATTTCAATGTATTGTGTTAAATGTAGGCAGGCAGTAAAATCAATTACACAAAATATGCAAGATAGGGTAAAAGAAAATAAGCTAGATAGGAAAAATCTAGAAACCACAATTTCACAAAGTCATAACATTGTTCTCATGAAAACATAAATATTGTAGAACAATCCATTGTTTTGTAACCAATCTTTACCGTGTCCGATCCTAAAAAGATCATATTATGGGAATCCACAGGGTGGAGGTTTGTATGAACAGTTTTTTGTTTTTACGAGAAATAGATATTAGCCACTTGCTCAACCAATTCGGACCATAAGTACTCTGACTCCAAACACACGTTGAAAAATAATATTAGTATTTGCCAGAAGAAACGATACAGTAGAACCTCAATTATCCGGACTAATTGGGGATAAAGATAGTCCGGATAAGGAAAAATCTGGATAATCGAAAAAAATCATAATTGACAGGGAAAGACAAGTCTATTCTGTATGAATAATTTTTATTTGTCTAGATTTACATATACATGGAAAAAGGTGTTCCAATTAATGGGGAGCACCTCAGTCACCTGCGCTTTGCAGATGATATTGTTATACTCTCACAAGACCCGAAAGACCTCCAAGGTAGAATGCAAGAACTCGCGGATGTCAGTCAAACGGTCGGTCTAAAGATAAATGTCTCAAAGACAAAAGTGATGTGGAACTGTTTTTCGCCCCTGCGATTATCTGTATTAATGGCACCCAACTCGAGCAAGTCAGCAGCTACGTCTATCTCGGACAGCAGGTGTCCATAGACGGAAGCATGCACGATGAAATTGCTCGAAGAACAAAGCTGGGATGGAGTACTTTCGGACGTCTGAATAGTATCTTCAAGAGTGACCTACCATTATGTGTTAAGCGTAGGGTGTTCAACCAATGTGTGCTACCCGTGCTCACGTATGGCTGCGAGACGTGGACCCTTAACACGAGAGATGTCCAAAGGCTAAAAGTCACACAGCGAGGCATGGAGAGGTGTATGTTGGGCATCACGCGAAAGGACCGTAAGAGAAACGAATGGGTTAGGAAACAGACAGGAGTACGCGATATAATAGACGTTGCCAAACAGCTGAAATGGAGATGGGCGGGGCACATTGCTCGCCGAAAGGACGGCTGCTGGACAAATGCCGTCATCCAATGGTACCCAAGGGGCACGAAACGGCCACAGGGTCGCCTTAAAAGCCGCTGGATTGACGAACTGGTAAAGTTAGACGGAAATACGTGGCAGCAAACGACACAGGACCGAGAGAGTTGGAGAAAGCTTGGGGAGGCCTTCATCCAGCAGTGGATTGACCCCGGCTGATGGTGATGACATATACCTACATACACATATTATGCATAATAAATTATTTTTTTATTAAAAAAATCAATTATCGATTTTTGCTTAAAACGCAGGTTCTACTGCGTTACTGGAACTTACTAATGGTATTTTCAACATTTTGTTCCATGATTTTTTCAAAGTTGACACATCTAAAGAATTCCAACTATCGGCTGCCATACGTAGCAACAATCTATTAAATTTATTTTCTTGTAAAAGCTGATAACTGTTTCTTCATCATTTTCGTCTGCTAGCAATAATCGTCGAAGCATATGTTTTCTATATAAACGTTTCAATGTTTCTATTACACCCTGATCCATTGGTTGTATTACCGACGTGACTCTTTCGTCTTTGTATGAACCACATAAAAATACACTCTTCAACTCTTTATTTCCTAATTTTTTCATAACTTTCGCTCTGAGCTTCCATCTTCTGACATTAAACAATTTGTCAACTTCATAATATAGTTTCACTTGTTTTTTATATCCGAGATAGTTGACGTTCCGACACCATATTTATTAGATAGATAACGTCCCGAATCACTACGTTTCAAAGCATCGATTATATCCAATTTGTCTTTTAATGAAAATATTACGGATAATCAAGGTTTTACTGTATGTATATAAGCTGACGCTTTAACCGCTCGACCACCGTCAGCATTTTATAAAAAAAATATTGCAGGTACACAACTGGGATATCACTAATTGAATATCGTATGTAACATTTATTTTATTGCAGTTAGGCCAACATTTAGATTATTAATTAGAAATCGATTGATGAAAATGATTGAGGTTATTGTGAATATTTTAAAGGTTTTTGGGGTGTCAAAATGACCAGATCTAACGCCATATCCTAGATCAGGGTTGGCGAACCTTTTTCCGTACGCGTGCCAAAATTTCCCTAAAAATATTTTTCGACTGTGGCGTGCCAAGCAGTGGAAAAAAGGTTTTTATAAAGTTTTCTAAAACAATACTTTTTTAGAATTCCTTTAAAATAGCTTAAAAATTACAATTGAGTTCTTGATATTCTATCTTCGATCGTATTTCTAGCCGTAGGCATATTTCTTCTTATTTGAATATTTTGTTCCTTGTTTTAAAATTCTCAAAGAGATCGTGGAAGCATTTTAAACCACTCTGCTTTCATATTATTTTCTCCATCACTGAACGGTTTTCCATTTTTAGAGCTTATGTTTGAGGTAAAATAACAAGTTTTTGAATGACTGCCGATAATCAATTTCATAATTTTTGTTGATTGAATCTTTTTATTTTAATTGCCCAATCCTAATGACAGAGCTATGCAATTGCATATTTACATTAAACGTAATGATTATTCTTGAAATGATTTGCCTGCTATTTTTTATATAATGCGATTTGTTTATTTTATGCATGAATTTCGTCGTTTCCGTTTGCGCATCGATTGGTAAACATAATATGAAAAACCGAAGAAAATGCGCATGGCTATGTTGTCATTATTTTTTAATATTACCTAAATAGTACCTACTCATATATTTATTAGTAAAACGTTTTTATAAAAAAAACATTTTTTAAATAAGTTCCTACTTATAAATATAATAATAGTAATTTCTTTTCTCTTCAAAATGAAACATTCGCGTGCAAAATCATCTCGCGTGCCATATTATGTTCGCCATCCCTGTCCTAGATATATATTTACAACCATTCAAAAATAGTACCTCTGGTAAGAAAAAGCTGGGTTGACAATGCTGAGTTCAATAGCGTCGCAGGACACATTTTTAAAGTACATGCAAAACATGTACTTACCCACTTACATAATAATTGTATGTTTTCACTTCAGTGAAGCAGCCGAGTTTTGTTGCTGGATTGCTATATATCTGAGCAAGAGCATATCAACGCCGCTCATACTAGCTGTTTGTAATAACGAGTACCTACTTTTCAGGTACAATGCGTAGACGTAGACGTAAAATTTCACCCAAAAACACTGCTGTCTCAGTGTCTAAATAGTATATTTTGGTATACGCAATGACAGATCATTCTGAAAAAAGGATTACATATGCTCTAGCTAGGGTCTAGACTAGTAATGTACTTATATATAAATTAATTTGGTACTTAATAGAAAAAGTAGCTACACAAAAACATTTTTTCGAAACACAGATAAATACATTCACTTACTCTCCAACAAGAAGATTTAGGCAAAAGCCGGAAGGCGCTGTTGTCGACTAAATGGGAGGAGCATTTTAGTTTATAATGGAATTGCGGTTAAAAATGGGAGGAGCTTGTTAGTTCACAGTTTTAAAACGTAGCCAAGAAGATGTTGTTCGAGTATACTTACTACACTTACTATTCTGCCTGTAAAGTGACAAATATACTAATTCAGTGCGTTTTAACTGCAACTAAATTCGTGCATTCTTGAGCAAAAGACTCGTAAAGAAATCAGTGGGAATCCTTATTGTGCTATTCCTTATTTATACCAACCACAGCTGGGAAAACGCCAAACAGTGACGTTCTACTAAGAAGTCTTAGAAAAAACACATTATAACGGAGCTCTTTCACGTATCTACTTTTATTCCACTACAATCAATGAATATAACATTTTACCTGTATATATAACATTACATATTATAAAAATACATTATGTATTGCATATAGAAAGAGAAGATAGCTACACAACCTATGGAGATATCTCAGCTGAGACATGTAATATGAAGATTTGTCTGAGGTTTGTTTTTCGTATTTCATACTTTATATTGCTCGGTATAATTAGATTATTTTTCTAAGTTAAAGTCGGGTTTGTAAGATTATTGTGAATTATTTTGACCCCTGAGTCATTGAGAGGACGCCAGAGAACGAGAATAATAAGTAAATGACTCTTACAACTATTATAACAGATAATGCGTAAATTAATAGTCAATAACCTTTAAAACGCTCTCTGGGCAATAAATATGGATTCGGGACAGCCTCAATACGCGCATACAATTATTTTAATAATAAAAAATGCATAAATGCATGTCTTGTTAGGTTAAATATGATTATAACAGTTTCTCGAACATGATTTATCTTGATAAGTTTTCAAATCATATATTGACACGTAATTAATATTCATATGTAGGCACTTTAATAATTACTATTATATTAAAACAGTGTACCTACGTAACTTTATTCATCATTGCATCGTATTAAAAGCATATAAGTACAAAAATCAACAATGAAAAATTTATGTGTGAAACACGATTATTGAGTTTCTCAATTATCACTAGGTACCTAACCTACATAATATTTTGACGAGTTCTCAAGTCATAATATCGACACACGATTAAATATTAATATTCATTTTTATAAAAATGTTAGTGATTAAATAATGTAAATCACTTCATTCGATATTATAAAAATGTAGCAATATCAATTCTGCGTAAGTACAATAATCAACATTTAAAAATACAATTATTGTAGGTTTCGTAAAAGTCACACTCCTGGGGGATTTTTAATGATTATTAATGTTTCTCAATTACGACTATATTGATAATGTTTGCACACAATTAAGAGTCATAGACAGTTATGCACCATTGCAACTATTGTAACAACAATAATACTACAATGTGAAAAAATATAATACCTATTACTAAAAAAAAAATATGAAATTGATCGTTGCAATGTATGAAAACCGCGTAAGTACAAGAATCAACAGCTGATGTTTCTAGTTTGTCAACGATTCTTGCTCTTTGATTGTGTCATACTGATATTAATCGAGTACATATACCTGGTAGGTACCTACGCTTTTTGAATTTAATTATTATTGCAGTTCACGGCCAATTTATTCACACAGTACCAAACGTTTTATGCGACAATTTACTCCAAATGACGTAAGCTTGGTGCATCATACTTCGTATTCTGCAATAAGGAATAATTGCAAAATGCCATTACAAAGAATATGTAAACTAAGGATTAGACTCCATAATGTAAATATATTGTCAATAAATATAAAAATGGCGTATGTTTATAGAAAAGGATAAAAAATGAGATTAACATGACGTGTCAACAAACATTTATAAGATTATTTGATAAATCGTCACATCAAGTACAAATATACGCGAAGGTATGCTATATAAGGCCCAGATGCATAGAATGCCGGATAAAATCTATGCATAATGAATATTAAATCAACATGAAATGATTTGCGAAAATTTTAATTATCAAGGCAATCTTGCTTTCCGCGATATTGCCATTTTTAAAATTCTGATTGCCCGATAACTAATTAAATATTTTTTCAATTGACATAGGTATAACGATAAAACTGCACGATATAAATTGAACAATTATAAATTAATAGTTAATAATATAAACTATAATAACTTAGTAGTTGCTTTATCAGTAGTTCTATATTATATTCTAATATAGTGTATTTAAAATTAAATGTGTATATTTTTAATGACATGGCAATGAAACTGCATATTAGGTACCTATGTTATTAAGATGGTACCTGTTAACATTATATTTATGTCAATTTAGTGTCGACTCGTTGCACCGTAAATTTAACATTAAACACTGTTGATTCGAATAATGACTGATTAGTGTTTAGTATTTAATGACATTGTGATTCTTTGCATATGACCTTAAGGAGAAGAGCAGACTATCAACCGCCACCGGTGGTAGTATCACTACCGATCGAATTTGTGAGGGAGAAATGCGTAGGAGTGTAGGTTGTACTTCCTCCCGATTGTTTGGGCGTAAGTAGACATCTTATGTGGCTTAGTCTTCGGAGCGATAAAAAAACACGGATGATGGTTTGAAGAAAACGACGAGGTTTATTGCTGAATACAATTACGATTGTTACATTTTGAATAAAATTATATAAAAAAATGTGCTAGGGACGGACCGTGCTATGAACGGCCGGGGGTGTCTGACAAGACAAGACGCATCACAAAAGCTCTCTCGAAAAATCGAACAGCAGCTGGTTGCCACGTGTGATCAAGAATCACAAGTTTATTATGAATATTCGAAAAATATCTTTTAAAGTTTTGATCTACTAACAATATATTTCTGCCGGTGAAGGATATCTGATATTTCCTTCCCAAGGCCGGCGTAGAAACATTTACTTATTAGCCTTAAATGTTAAGTAAGAATGACTTTTATTTAAAAATGAAAGTATTAATTAAGCTGTCAAAGGGTGGCTATAAAATCTTCTTACGTGCTAGAAATTGATCCGTTCATAATCGACCCTGTTCATACTACTATGAGTCTGCCCGAAAATGGTTCCGGCCTCTATAGGTACCTATCCAGAGTAGACCTCCCCCAAATGGTCAAATTTTGGGGGGTGACAGTAGCCACATGGTTGCGGTCTGCATTTCAAATAATATTGTCTATGGAATACTTGCATACCCTACGTCGCTTACACGAATACATGCGTCTCGCTTTGGAAGCTGACGGCTTCGCAGCTTGTCGATGCGTTCTAGTGATGGACACTTGGCTTGCAGCTGCAACTACTAGTGGTAATTAACTACCAGTGGGTGCGATCTCTCACATCCAAAATCTTATAATTTGAATGGTGTGCCGTGACGCGTAAAAGATTAGAAAGCAGTGCATTACAATATGATGCTCTTTACCTCACACTGAAATGGTAAAAATTAAAACGTGTGTATGAATATATTATTACATAACGCCATGTTTACACATCAGTTTTTATGGCAAGTATGAAATAAATACTAAGTGAAAACTTATTCATTGGGAGATAATATGTATATTTAATACGATTTTCGGATCAGGACACAATATTTTATAATTGATTTATTGTGTCAGCCAATTATTATGCAATCACAAAGGCGAATCTACATAATACAAATCTATGAAAAGAACCCAACAAGTACAAGTATGCAAAATTTGATTTGATATGTCGATATGTGAGCAGTGCCTACATATAAATTAAATTTAAATTAGAATCCCCGCAGCAAGGTAAACCTGTACGGTAATAATTTGAACATACTTAAAACAAATTACATGCCCATATTCACAGTAATTATTAATCGTGTTATTTCGATATTACGCGTATGCCAAATCGTAATTAAGTATTTTTAATTGGACTTATTTATGCGAAAGACAACCAATTTTCATGTGTTCAGAGACTTGATTTTCTAAAACGAATAAAAGTGCGTGTAATACTAAAATGTCATTATCGCATGTCGTCTAGTGTAGAGAATTGGTACCCAGAAATAAAGGTAAAATTATGCCCAAAATATATTATACTAGATAGGTATTAACTGGTATGAGGATGTTCAGGGATTCATTCGTTTTGAGATTAATGTGGAGGGGGGTTTTTGTAGGGACGTGAATCACACGGATATTTTAATAGTAAAAACAAGAAAACACAGGGCTTGACATTACTATTTTCTCTGCACAGAATTAGAATTATTATTATGAACATTAGGAGTATTTGTAAAGAGCGGGAAATTAATTACATATTATATACTACACACGTGGCCTATATAATAAGAGAATTATTGTTAGAGCTAAGAGACAATCAAGCATTGAGATTTCGGTTTGTTACATAAGTATTATAATAATATGTTGGCATTTTCACTCACTGTAATAATAATTTAGTTTCATTTTACTCTAATTGTGATACGATTTTTATATATTGTTATTAGTTATACGTTATTCTTATCTTACGGAGTAACCGCGGGGGGGCAACGCAGTATTGTCCACTACGTATAGGTATATTATATAGTATAGGTATATATAAAAAATGCATTATTTTCAAAGTAACGGTTTTGTAAAAAAAAAAAAACAATATTGGGGACCCAGATTTGATTGAATGGTGTCAGATTCTCGTGGAAGTGCAGGAAATTCATTTAGGTGTATTATCGTTACTTTCAAATGACACTAACACCGTTACAAAGTAATTTCGTCGTGGCCGCAACGCCAGAAGAGTAGTCCTTCCTCTACCTAACGCTAACGGTAATAATCAGGGAACTCAGAAATAATGGGAACTGAAATATCTTACGGGCAAGGCGATAGCAGGTAACCGACTCGAGTAAGGAAGAATCGGGTTCAACTTACACACGTGTCACGAATGCGTTGTACGTCGAATACTGAATACTGCTCTCGGTTTATGCATTTACGCTCATTTAATGTTGGTGTATTACACACATTATTGCACGTGCATAATGCGTGCTTCATTTTCGTAGGACACTCACACATTCAAAAACCCTGCATCAATATCTGGCGTATTGAATATAGCCTATCGGTATTCAATTTATTATCTGTTCTGTGGTAATAATATTATTTGTCAAAGCCGCCAGCGAACTGTCTAGAAAAATTTCCACCCCTTTCGCCCCGCGGTCCCGAAGGACTCAAGGAACCGCATCCCCAATAAATAATAATATGTAACTAATCTTGAATCCAACACAGAAATAATTTAAAGTCAATCAATCTCCTACTCGTACCTATCGATTATTAAGTACAATTTATCACTATTTTACAGGAAACCTCAACACAACGACAGATAATGTTCCATAAAATAATGACTTTATTGAATAATATGTTATTTTTAGTTATCTGATGACACCCATTATATTATACGTTAAGCATAAAAATGTATTAAAACTTAGCTGTATATACCTACGTCCTACGTTGTTCTGAGGATAATAACAAAATTTTATTTTATCAAAGAACGGAAAGAAATACAGGTGTTATTTTAAAACACCATTAAATCATTACTGATCTCGGATACCTACCGTTGAAGATAAAATAATGTACTTACAGCACACTAAGTTGGATGAAGGTTAAGTATTTTTTTTTATTTCTTGGAAAATAATATTATTTAATAGATATGTAGGTTGGTAGTATATTTTTATGAACCCATTGGTCACAATAATATTTACTTCTTTTAAATTCCGAGAAACACAGTTATCGCAACATGCATAGCGTATTTTTATTTTATACCACGATGTCGTGTCCCCACGACCCCGGGCGCGGACCAGCTTCACATTTCAATTTTACTATTACGCATCTTTCCTAGAATAGTGTAAGGGGGGGGGGGGTGATTTCGTTTGTGAGATAAACAAACTTCACCTTTTTTCTCAAAGAACCAGTTTTTTATTTCACTTCTTTTAGCTTATTTAGGAAAAATTATGACGTTGCTTATTGGTGATTAACAGTATAATTTATTGACCTCAGATATTTTGGTAATATGTAATGTTTTATTATTCATAAAGTTAAGAAAGGTCTGGAGGAACTGGAGTTCAAAAAATATCTATTTAATTCATTGTCCGGACAATACCTCCTTATATTCCCACATTTTTTCTTCCCTCCTCCCTCCATTCCCTTTTTTCTCTCTAGTTGATTTTACAATTTTATTTTAAATGTCATGTTGTGAACGACTTGAATTAATAATTTGTTATGTGCTCAACGTGTCTCTTTTTTAAAATAAATAAACACATAAATTTTTTAAGTCGTTTACAAAGAGAGATACAATTTTACTGTCAATATTCGATATAACTATTATAATTTTTACCATACGTGGTTTTAATTATATTCCAGTGCTCGAAATGGACCGGAACGCACCAGAGCACTGGCTCTGTCTCGTGTAAAAAATAAATATTGCGATCCGGTTCGTTAATTATAAAAAAAATAATTAAACTCATATATTATTTATATTTTTTATAATATATTTCATAATTTACTGTTCAATACGAAACTTGTCAGAGTTATGCATCAAAAAATCTATGAGTTGTCATAAAACCCGTTAACAATCTGCTAACAAAGTTCGCATGCTACAAGTTATTCCTGTTATTCCATTTCCGTCTTAGCTAGATAGTTTTAGGTATAAGTACTTATAACAATAAATCTAACACACTTTTTCTATATAATATACCTCCAAACAATTAGATAAATATTGTTATAGTTTCTGAAAATAATCGAGCGGTCCGGTTCATTTCGTGCGCTGGATATTGCCAACTCGAGTGTGTACACGACTTTAATTATGCGTTTCGATAATGTACCGAAAAAAGTGTGAAAAGGTCGATATAAATAATATGTTCATAACTAACTATGTAATACTACGATATTTTATCGGTATTGGTATTTTTATCGATATTCAATGTGTAATACTGCAGTATGGTCAGATATCAATATTTTATCAGTTTTCATGTTATATAATAATAATATGTTGTTCAAATTTAATTTCTGCTTATTACTATCCTATAAGAGTATAAGTAAAGCATATTAGGTTATCTCGTGAATCAATAACCGAGTATTATTAGTACCTATTCTTTTTTTTTTTAATTTTGATTACTCGAATCAAGTTGCGATCTGAAATCTGCCAGAATTTTGTTTGAATCCCCAATGCACCTTCAAAGTAAGAATACCTTCCTACACGTCATTGTAATCACAGGTACAAGTCTAGACTTTTTTAGCGTCGTATGCTGTCATTAAATAAATAGATTTCATTAAAATCTCTGATGTAAGACCTCAGGATTACATAATTATTATTGACCGCATTAGTTATGAGGCAGTATTGCGTGCAATACAATACTTTTTTTCAATTATTATGAACGTATATTTGAATCCAGGGCATGAATGTTTGTGATTTTTTTACTTTCCTCTCCTTTCTGGACATGAGAACTCAAAAATTACTGAAACAAGACGTATCGTATTGCTTTCGGTTTGTAGTGTTGGTATCTGGAGTAGGGGCTCTCAACACGGCTCCAGTGGTCCCGAATGGAGACGTTTGATAGTGCTAATATAAATTGCTAAATATACTTGTACATATGTATATTTATGTATATTTTAAAATTAAATCGAAAAAGTGTGTTTTCTTCTTAATGACAAAGAGTAACAAGCATATATTATCATGTTCAGATTAAATCTATATGTATCCTATTTTGATAATTAGTTTGTTAGCTTTTGTTTAAAAATAACATTATTTTCTAGGGGAAAAAAATATTGGCATCCGTCACTTTATGTCCAATCCCGAATGCGAACTGCTGAGAAACTCTGATCTGGAAATGATGAAAACGAATAATTACCCAAGAGTTGTTAAATCAGCCTAGTTCAGCGACGGCGAACGTTTGTCTGTAGGCAGAGTTGCCATATTTCTCTATTCTGATTATAGTAAGTACAGAGGCGTAAAAATTATAGGATTTCTTATTAATATAAAATAGTACCTACGGGAACATTTTTCGTCTTGAATCTTGTACTTAAATGTATATATTTTGGTATATTTGGCGTAAAATTATAGTACTTCATATTTTTCGCTGAATTAAAATTATAGTATTGTATTATAATAATTATAGTACGGTTGGCATCAATATCTGTAAGTGAGTCAAGTCCAATTCAAACACTTTGTACACTGTGTATGTGTAGAGTTGGGTATTTCCCGAGAAAATCTCAATCTCGAGATTCAGGATTTCCCGAAATTATGAAATTTTGAATTTTCGAGATTCGGGATTTCTAGAAAAGAATTCTCGAGATATCGGGAAATTTAAAAAAAAACTGTAAAAATCCTAAAATCAGTGTAAAAACAGACAAATTCGAAAAAAATATGATTTTTTTTAATTATTTATGTAAGACGAGAAACAACATAGATATAGGAAAACAAAAATAGTTCAAAACATTACTTATTAAAATGGACTTTCAAAAAACACAGACTGTCAATCGCTGCGTCTGACAATCGCGTACGCTTTTAAGACACAAAATTCCCTAATGTTGCAAAAATTGCGCTCATTTTGGGTCGATGTTGTGTTTTCTGTCCACTTTTTCCATATAGAAAATCGTTTTTTTTTCAATTAATATTTGATAATTAAGAAATCCCGAATCCCGAGAAAAGATTCTCGAGATCCGGGATTTTCCGAAATGTTAAAAATTTCAATTCTCGAGATTCGGGATGGAAAATCTCGAAAATCTCTCGACAGTTCACGTCGGAAAATTCCCGAAACTCAACTCTATGTATGTGTCTAATAAAACCTTTTATCTATCAGTGGATCGATACCGACTGATGATTATAATGATGATATTATTGTATAGGTATTACTAATGACTGTATATTTTCTAGAAAATATTATTAAAAGTATGTATTCGCAAAAATGCGTTTCAATTCAGTCATACAAATCACACAAAACAACCATATAATATGACAGTTATTTTGATATACAAATTCATCGTGAACTCAACAAAAATATAATTACATCACCCTCCGGTCCGGATAAACTAGACTACACACACTGGATGTTTAGGATAGTCTTCAGTGAAGGAGTGGACTGGTAGAAGTCGTCACTCTGCTTTGTGATAATAAGGTGAGCTCGAGGCGAGGGGTGAGAGTCTTGGTCGCACAGAAGATGGCTGCATTTCAAGATGTTCAAAAAGTATACAACAGAGAAGAAAGACGATCTGGTGAATCCCAAAAGGGATCTAGCCAACTCGTGGAGATGATTATAAAGTAAAAGTAAATTACCATTTCCTCCGCGGAGTGAAATCATGATACTTGTGTTCTTTTTCAGGATCAAACACATTTTTTTTTCAAATGCGACATCGAACCCGCGCCCCCGATTTCAGTGACGGGTTAGCGCTACTTTACCGTGGAGCTTGGAGAAGACTAGCAGATAGTCAATCGTCTGAGTCATGAATCTCGACGAAGGAAAAAATAACTATGTAGGTAAGTCACTATCAAAATTTAAAATGTCAAAAAAGGTATTTTCTGGATGCTTTTATGGATACCTTCCATGTAGGTAGGTACTATCGATGTTTTTTAAGGACTTGCACATACACACTCTACTTTATGCTAAGTCAAAGGAAATTTGTACAACTAAGAAAAATGCCTTATTAAAAACAATTCATCTGCCGGCATCGGGTATTGCTAATTTGAATTCAGCCACGGCCTATATATGGAACCACTTTAAAAAAAAACCCTTGTATTGTAAGGCGGTGGTAGTTCTGATGACTATTTCATTGATTCATCGGTAACTGAAAACTTTGATTTATTATCGCGTTTTTCCCGTGGAAAAAGAATTTTAGCATAGGACTGATCTTGTGGATATAATATACTCAGTGGGGGCTCGTGGATAAGATATCTGGGAGTGCTGCGGTTGATTAAAAATAAAAAATAAATATTTATTTGGATTATATTTTACTATTAATATCAAAATTATAAATTATTAATTATACTTTAAGTAATTAAAATAAAGAACTTTGCATACATTGCGTACAGAAATAAATTTTAAAATGTTAATAAATCATTAAAGCTGTATTTCTATCCTCCAATGCCACGCGCGTGCTCACGTACGAACGCAGAAATTGCGAAATACTGTCGGGCCGGCAGTACCGATCAAGCTCCCAGCTGCGTGCCCCGCTCCTCGCACCCCTCCTTCACTCGTTTGAGCATATTCGTTTGAAAACGGTACTGCAGTACCGCAGTGTATGATAATAAAATTATTGCATGTATCGATGCGCAGGCGAGCTTAATTCATGCTTAAATAATATTGATATTTTTATATAATATACATAAATTTATGTATATTATAAAATTACATTTTTCTCAATTTGCTTGGGGGTGCTGCAGTTCCGCAGTGCATATGGACGAGCCGCCACTGAATATACTTGACTGTGATCACCGAATTTAAAAGGCATGAATCCATTGTTAAATGTCATCTTATATCATTTTGATTTATTTTATGTCTAGCCTTCTTACATCAATGCAGAAATTAAAAATTGCATTTCTTTCAGCCTCGCTTGCCATGGTCCCTGGAAGGTCTCGGATATCCGCGTCTGTCATCTGTAATAAAAACGCTGAAAACTAGATGTAGGACATTCTAGTTGCTTCCATCGTCGTATGAATCCGTGATTTGTAAAGATCAGAGTCATCTCAAAACATAGCCCCTTGTGCAACCTGACGACTCATCCTGCTGAAGTTTAAGTACCGCTGTCAAAACAAGGTTGGACGCCCGTGTAGGTAGTAAAAATATTATCATAAAATATTTTCTAGTCAAAATATTTTTCAATAAGTAAAAAAAATGCAAATTCCTCAATACTAATTACACATATTATTATCGTCTTGCATATTCGTGAGATTCGTCGCCCGGGGCAAATAAATAAAAATACATAATATAATATAAATGTAAGTACGTAAGAAGGTAAAGATTACCGAACAAAACGCAACTGTAAAAAAATACGTAGGCAGGCAATCTAAGAAATTCTTAGACTCTTTGAGTGTGATTATACTCGGTTCATGTATTATTTAATTAGGTATTGAGTATGAGACTAAAATAAGTTTCGTGATGAACTCTGTCATGCGATGTTCGCATATCAGTGCTTCCCAACATTGCTGATATGTACCTACACCATACACAAGAATGAAACTAACAAAACACATCAGATGGAACCTAAATATTGTTTCGATATTGAGAGATATCGAACTTTCAGATATTTTTAAAACGGCGCATCAAACGTAATATCAAAAACTCGTTGTTTTTGAGGCCCTAGATCTCAGAAATAAAAGCGGTACCTGATATTTTGGTTCCATATTCATCCATAGTGATCTATTTGGTAGAGCTTCAGTGTCTGAATCCGTGGGTCGAGAGTTCAATTTCGATGTAAAAGGATTAAATCGACAAGTACTGACCCAGTAGGTAGAGCTATGAGTCTATGACTGAAAATTCTTTGACAAATACCTATTAGAAAAAGTCCCTAAAAATATTGGACGAAGTGGAACTCGAAATCAGATCTTTCACTATCCGGTAAGTGCTCTAAAATTTACATTTTACGCTCGATCCGTATAATATGATACATTCGAATTATTTCTAATGAGTCCAATTTCAATTTGTTTTTCTCTCGAATTTATTCTAATATGTATGCTTCTGAAGTTTTTTCAAAATTATGTATAATAAAAAAGAATGGGTAAAACATTATTAAATGTTGTGTAAATATATACCAGCAAGGCGAGCTACGAACGGCAAGAGAAGACGGCCGAAATAGAGACGGCTGAACTGCGCAACGAGAGATTGAAGAATGCTCCGACAAAGTAACTGGAAAGTGTCGTCACTGGATTGTCCGGGATGGAGAAAGTTTTTGAAGGAGGCCAAGTCCCGCCAAGGGTTGTAGCGCTGTAAATGATAACCACACAAGGTGTTTAGTTCACGTTACCTATCTAGTTAGAAAATACAGCTACTGTTTGTAAATTTAGGCTTTATTATAAATAATAGGTAGTCTACATAGGCGTCATAAAATTATTTTTTGATTGGGACAAAATGCAAAATCCTGAACGTGTGATTCTCAATTTGGTTTAGAAATTAAAATTATCTGCTATTATTTCCTTATAAAAGGTTGAAAATCTTTTTATTAAGTAATATAATATACCATTCGCATTCATATTTTTTATCTACTGCTATAATGTTATCTACCATACATACTGTTTTTATGTGTATAAATAGCCATATGTTTACATCTTCTAAGAATAAAGTTAATTGATCTAGGAAAATACTTTAATAAGCTCTTCACAAAATACCTGAAATTGATAATCATAATATCATTATAATAACTAGGCGTTCACTAGTATTGACTCTACAGTCCGGCATGATCTTGACAGGTTCTAGAATATAGGACATTTCTCCATACTTGCCTGAAGTGAACCGTGCTTATCTAACTTAGGAGATATCGTTTCGTCGCATGTAGGGAATCCAATTCCGGGATCCTGGACATTAACTGGTTAACATAATCCCGAAAACTTTGGTATTGATTTTTTAATCAATCACAATCAATTAGTATGTGTACAAAATTATGTTAGCGAAGTGTATGTACCTGCACATGTCACAGGGGGAATCGCTGGATGCTCACGTATAATAAATAACCATTTTTGTTGTCATACGCAATCGTAAGAACATCGGAAAAATAATAACTGACGTTCTGGCACGCGAACCAGTCGTCATTCGCGCAACTTACAGGTGTTATTTTACCGCAAAATTGCGTTCAGCGATGATACTAATTTTTGGCTTAACGGGTTTGTTACAGACTGGTCACATCATTGGACCTTATTTATTCAAAAATGAGGCCTGAGCTCGTGTTACGGCCAATGAGAATCGTTACCGGACCATACTCAATATTATTTTTTTATTATATGGATGACATTGAACCGTACGAGATGTGGTTTCAGCAGGATGGCGCTACGTACCATACAGCGATCGTAACCATCGTCTTATTGAAATCAAAATTCGGCGACAAGTTGATTTTGAGAAATGAACCTGTAAATTGGTCTCCAAGGTCGTGCGATTTGACACTTTTGGATTATTTCCTGTGGGGTTGGAAGTCACTGAATTATACTGATAAACCAACAAAAATTGACGCCTTGGAAGCCAATATTGTTCGTAATATTCGTGATATACGGCCAGCAGTGCTCGAAAAAGTGGCCCAAAATTAGCCAGAATGCCAGAAGTCCAGAATGCGCTTAGTAAAGAACAATCGCGGTGGCCATATATGACCGAAATCATTTTTAAATGTTAATGCCATCCCTATACTGGTAGTTCCAATAAACAAAAATTTATTGAAAGTTCATTTTTTGTGTTATTTCAAGTTCAATTAGGCTTAGAAAACACCCTTTGTATTATAATTATTGTTAAAATCTTATTTTGAATAATTATGATTGAGATTGAAGAAATCAGTGTGAAGGCTTCGCTCTAATGGAGGTCCTTGATAAAGATTCAAAATTCTCGTTGTTTAGAGGGTGATTAAGCCAAAAAGATATTCAGTTGTTGGCAGAGACACGAACAAGGTCATTTGCCTCGCAAAACGCATCGTGATCTGAGTATAATAATTCCTGAGGTTATCGGTCAAGGCCCCCGGCGTCGAATTTTTATCATTATTACTAAGGACATTATTAGCGCAAATGCTGTTTTGTTTATTTATTAGTGACCAATATGGCGGGATTTTAATTTTATTGGCAATATAGTTTGTCATTGGAATAACTACTAATTATACCCTCGATGGCCGCGCGGCTTGAGCGTCGGCCTATAGCGTCGTGGGTCCCAGGTTCAAATCCTGGGTCTGACAAGTACACATATTGTTTTTCAATGAGTGTATGAGTCAGAGTATGGTCCTAATAGGTTGAGCAAGTGGCTGACATCTATTTCTCGTAAAAACAAAATCTGTTAATACAAACCTCCACTCTGTGGAGGCCCATATGATCCTATTGGGATCGGACATGGTCGAAAGAAGAAAAAGAATACTTTAATGACTATCAAATGCATAAATGAATTCATGTCGTGCTTAATCCCATTGGCTGCGGACCTTTTAATTAATTATTAATTACCACATTTAAATAACATGCTAATTATATCGAATGTCCAGCTGGTGGGCAACGCACCGCAACGCGCAATCACCGTGTTATTATTGAACTACTATTATTATCAAATAAGTACGGTACGGATATTATCAAATAGGTACGAATGGATGATCGCTGAACACATCCTTTAGAATTGTTCAAATGTTTAAACTTGCCAATTATAACCAAATTTGTTAAAAAAAATCATTAATTACTGATAATTGTATACCTCACGAAAGTGAAGCTAAAAAATAAATGTTTGATTATGTTTTATGATTAAATTAGTTGCGTCATTTCTCATCCTTTAGATCCACCGTATACATCATTCCAAGTGTGGCGGAATTCGGTTGGCCTGAAGAAAATTCAGGCCAGGTTCGTTTGGAAATTCTTAAAGCATCTGTAGCTCGCGGTCGAGCCAAGTCCAATGTCGCCTTTACACATGTCTTAAGGGCTCAGATACACGACACTGTGGTTAGGTTCACATTCGACATGCACGATAATAAACCAAATTCGGATGCATTTGGAATAAAGTGAGACGTGCGTCGACGCACGCAAACTGCAATGTTGTGTATCTGATCTCTTATGCCCGTACTCTATTGGTACGCCAGTTAGACGATATTTTCGCGTCTTTTAAGTAGGTACTCTCCGAGTTGCCAGAATTCGTCCGTCAATCACGATGTAAATTTGATTTGACATTAATACACAATCATTCGGACCGAAAAAGAACCGTCACTAAACTGACTTTTTTACTCGTTTGTATATCGTCCGTTGGTCAGTAGCAGAGCATGGACAAATAGGAAAACATATTGTCCTCTAACTTTTGGCTCGTCTATGGAGCGCTTGCATTAGAGCCAAGATTCACGGGGATGCAAGTCCATACAAACTGTGGCACGTTGAGGTGCCATGCATTTGCAGCGCCATGTATCTTTGCCTTTAAGGGGAGTTTTAGTAGTTATATCCAGAGAATAGTTAGAATGTAAAAATATCTCAACTGCTTTTATTTTCTGGTTAGATTAAGTGAACAACCTTTCATACGACAATATACGGATGTGAGAGGGGCAGAATAAATGATGGCTTACCAACGATATCGAATAAACGAGGTGTCTATTAACAGAAAGTCCTCAATGTGATTTAATATTAGTAGGAAATCACGTTTTTGTGCGTCAAGCGTAAATTGGTTGATTTTAATGTCAGTTTCCTTTTTATATCGGAATTTATTGTCAAACAACCAGCATTTTTGATTTTTAACATTTTCCATGTGATTATGGGGCGTTAGAAGTTATGGACCATTCATTATTTTTTTTTGTTAAATTTTGACTGTGTGATATATTGGTTTATATTATTAGATGCCTCATGCCCTTCGTCTGAATAGAGCCTAAACATCTAAAAATATTCAAGAACCACTAACATTCATAAAAAATATCTCAAAATGAGAGATTACTCCCAAGTCTTTCTCGCATACAAAAATGGAACTTACGTAAAACCAGAACATAGAAAGGAACGGCTTCATCTGGAAGAAGATTCAATAGCATTGTGTTTGAAATCATTTTAAATAATCTAAGCATAAGACACAGTTGATTTTAAACAGTAATCGCTAAAAATAGTATTTTTATATTTTCAGTTGAATATAATATTTTCTCTAGCACGAATATTAAATGATAAAATCACGAAATTGGCACACATTTTAATATTCATTACCCACTTTTACTTTTTTAATGTCGTATTCAGCCGTTTTAAATTATAACTTTAAAATATTTTATTTTACAATAACTACTATTGCGATTGGCTATTAAATATTTATTCTTCATTAATATCGATTTTCACTACTGGCAATTATACTTTAGAAAGTCGAATGATAATTCCGGGTGAAATATTATGTTAAATATAATTCAGAGATGCATTTGCAAAAAAAAATAATTATAATTATTTTTCACTGTTAATAAAATTCGCAATTAGCAAATTTGTAGCATTATAGAGAAAAAGATCTACGTAGAACCAGACACTAATAAAGTGGAAGTGCGAAGTTTTTGTTATGCGATGATTATGACACCCAGTTCTGAAAATATACGCACATTATTTACAGCAGATTTTAAATTATTATAATAACACAACGTTTCAACTGGTGTTTAAGACCAACATAAGCCAGGGCTCGAAATGAACCGAAACGCAGCTCCGGTCTGAATCATTTTTTTTCCTAACATTAACTTCCACTTTTCTTTTATTGTGTAGACTGTCAATTCATGGTGGAAATGCATTGTATTATTAACTTAATTTAATAAAACCAAATTTTTATAGTACTTTTTTCACTTTTATTAATTATATCTGGACCGGTTTCATCCGCCTCAGAGGGACATTTTCAACTAAATATTTTTTATAAAACAGGCATTTAACAACACAAATTCAAAAGCTGACACAAATAATCAACCAATAGGTACATTGAATTATCCATCCAATAATATTATGTCAATAACAATTAAATTAAAACATAAAGCCTGCCGATTGTGAGTAAAATGTCAGTGTTAAGCCAAATTAATATATATCTCTTACGTGAGAGTGATTTTATATAAATTAATGTTATTTCCTATATAATATCATTTCATATCGCATCAGGTGTTAGGTGTTTCCATGTATGAAACAATCATCATTCTACAAACAATACAACACAAAAAATACTATATCACGAGTGAGTAACTAACTAGTGTGTATTTCAATTTAATATTATGTGAATTAGTCATATTCTTCAAGGAAGTTGTTTATTTGAAATAATTTAAATTCAACACAATTTTCTGCAAACTCTTTTTAGAAGTTGGCAATCATCATATTATTATTATAGTTTGCAAAGAAAACTTCACAGCGTATCTGAAAATCTTTATCTATCTTCTTTCGACACGCAGACTGAATAATACAAGATAACCGCTGCTGTGCCAAATAATTATCTTATAAAGAAGGTAATGTAATATTATATTACGCATAGTATATATTTTATAACTAACAAAGCATAAATTTCTTAGCAATTTGAAGTAATTCAACAAGAAAGATGTCCATCGCCTTTTAAATGTATAATATGTAAAACAAATACTTTTGATTATAACAGTTTGAACATTTAAATTATCCTTGTAAGCCGAAAAAAGAAACTGCAATAGTAAATTTCATAAAACTATCATAATTCTTTCATTTAATAATTTGGATTGACCAAACGAAAGACATCACAAAATAAACACGAGGTATATATCTAAATTGCATTTATCTTAAATTGATTGACAAATTTTATGAGTGTAGGTATATCTATATTTGGTCAAATAGTACCTAGTATCAACGAGAGCTTGAACATTCTGGTTCCATGGGATCGTAAATAAAGTATGGAGTTGTGAAATCACAACTTTTCATAGAACCTCTCGTGGAGATGAGAACTTTAAAGTGAATAATATAATTCCTCGTACTTAGAGGGCTAGCGCAAATTCTCCAATAATTGGACGGCATACTCTCTAGGACCGGCCGTGTATGTAAGAATGTACCCCACATAATATACGGATTCCGGATTCAAACACACATTGAATAAAACCACGTGAATTTGTCGAATGTGAACCATTTGCTAAAAAGTATGTTGTGAAAAGTTGTAAATATATGTATCATTGAGGAGATCTTACCGTAAGGCAGCGATTTCTAAACTGGGAGGCGCGGAGTGTTGCAAGGAGAGGCGCGAACAGTTTAATACAATTAATGTAGCCACGGGCTTGCAGTTTGCAAATACATAGTTTATAAAACGGCCGCTAGTTATAAACTTCATAAAAACAGTCCTATAAAACGTTGTTTACAAACCTGCCTGAAAATTTGAAGAATAGTTTTATAAAACCTCACTTCTATACCTACTATTGTGAAGCGCGCTGGCTATCTCGTGAGAAAATTAAATTAAAGGGTCAAATCATAATGTTGAAATTTGATGCAAATTTGTTTAGGAACGATAATTTTGCACTAGTTCTATTTGGTTGAAATTTAAAAAAAAAATAGTGAAAAATCAATGCAAGGACCACTAATGCATTCATTGATTTAAAAAGACAAGGTGAAGGCATTTATAAAAAATTGGAGAAAATTGGAAAATTACATAAAAAAATAAGTTCGCCATGTTTCCACTTTTACATGATTTCTGCGTCAGATATATCGAAGCAAACAAAAATCTATTTACTGAGCTCTTGGTTAGTTTGTTAATGCACTTTTCACATTATTTTATTAATACACGTTTTATTAATACACAAGTCACGCCCATTAAATATTTGAAATTTGTGGTTGTGCGTTGTGCGTTGCAATTTGATGTGATACCTATATGATGATTGACTTACTTAAATGATAACTCCCGTGTATAATTTAGGAAACACTACATTAGAGCATTACACTCCCCTTAACCTCAGCAATAGGTAGGTGGGTCCGCCAAAGATCCTGGCCTTGGGGCCCGCTTCAGAATGTGGGACCCATGATAGAATCTATTTGTTAATGAACGATGATTAATTTGAAATTGATTGTGCTAATAAACAAGCACATTCATCGCATGAGAAACAAATTACTTTAAAAATGAATATAATATAAGTTGTAAAACCTTGTTTATTTAAAAAAAAATTGTATTAGTACATTGTTGACTATTCAAAAAGGTGTCTGTATTATTTAATGAAATAAAGGGGGGGGAGGCGCCAAGATTAGATTTTTTTAAAGGGAGGCGTAGTAACATAAAGTTTGGAAACCACTGCCGTAAGGTGTAAAATATTAATTAAAAGTGACCGTGAACAAATCGCGGCCATTTTGGTGGATATGGTATAATGGGTATAATCATGTCTGTTTTATTCTATGAAGCTCGACTAAAACGGAAAAATAAACATCTATTGAACAAAATAAAATATATTTCATTTGAAAGATAAATTATAATATTTCCGTGAATGATGGAGACGTAGTTTTTGTTAAATTCTTGTATAATTTATCAATTACTGTTTTTTTTTGTTTAGTCTTGTCAATGAAAAATGTCAAAAGTATCCGCCTAATGATATTGAAGAAATAAAATCGGTAATCCTACCCAGTAGAAATTATTCATATTATTTCACCCTATCACGCTCCTAGGAATCTATCAGTATGTACTCCAATAGGCAAGCTGAGCTGAGCAAGCATAAGGTCGCGCCACTTCCTCTGTTCCATCACCATGCTCACCATGTCTCCCGTCGCGTGAAAGAGCCATATGTGGCTCGCGATCAGCGATTTTCCGACCCCTGCGCTAGATGAAAATTATATAGGTAATATTTCATATTATAATATTTCACCCAGCCACCGAATTTCATTCTGCAACTACCCGAACTGTAGGAGTTCCACCTAACTTATATTTCATTTAAAGCAACAACTCAAGCAACAAGCATCTATATAACCAACCAATGACCATTGTAACCAACTGAAAGCTCAGTAAGAGACTTTCACGATCGTGTGGTGTTGTTATTAATTTAATGATTCGTTTTTGTGGCTTCCGTTACTGCCACGTCATGTCACAATGAATGAATTCAATTAAATATCATGTGTAAACATTTTAATAAAACAAATCTTACCTTACTACCAAAAACGACAACAATCATTAATTATTATAAAATTATGCTGATATTTTACGGGCCGTACGAAGATTGCAGCGCAGTTCAATCAATTAAGATTGGGAGACTGCGATGGCTAGGTCATGTGCACCGTATGAATGACAATGCACCGGCAAAGAGAGTGATGTCCAGCAATCCAATAGGGCGTAGAAGAAGAGGCAGGCCAAAGATTCGCTGGTTGGATGGAGCTGCCAGTGACTGCCGTATTCTGGGGGTACCGAATTGGAAAGCGGTCACACTGGCTAGGGACAGGTGGAGGGAGCTGTTGGAGGAGGCCAAGACCCACCCCGGGTTGTCGCGCCCCTGATGACGATGATGCTGATATTTTCTTACACACCGTATTTATCAAGACATACTATCCTCAAGTATATTATATATATATAGAAATATTAGAAATAAGATGCTAAATAATTGTATAAGTTTGTTTTGAACGAACGTCCATTGCACAGAACAGATTAATAAGTAGAGTTCAGATAGGCTATACCCCAAAACACTACATTTTGAAGCAGGGGTTTGAATGTGTGAGTATGTACAATAAAACAAGAAAAGTGATCCTTATATGTACTAAGTATGTAGGTATATTCAAATGATGTTATATCTGTGTATAAACCCAGAATATTTCTTATTAAAAAATCTGTTAAGAAACCTCTTCGTGACGCGGTCAAAATAAATTAAAAAAGGTTTAACGATTATATTTTTTATTAATAACTTTGTTGACATGAAATTGGGCGTGACCAAATCTGGATGTATTACGTGTAGATATTATTAAGAGGTTTGTTTTCGCAAAGTTTATTGCTCTACTGTGGGTAGATATTGTATACAATATTTTTTAAATATAGTGGGTAGATGACTTCTTTAAACAAAAGTATAAGAACTTTCTCTACGGTCACTTACTGTTATTTATCACAATAATTTTATTATGAATGTAATATTTTAAAAAATGTAAGTACGAGTATAATATTTTGGGATATTGAAATTGTATTATTTAATAAGTATCTAATACATAATTTACAGTAAAAATAATAAAACTTCCATTAGATAAATTCATTTTATAATGAAATCTGAATTTATAACACACTATAAGTCAGCGTTTTCCAAACTGGGAGGCGCGAAAAGTTTAACACAAATGTAGCCACAGGTTTTCAGTTTGCAAATGCATAATTTACAAAACGGCCGCTAGTTATAAACTGCATAAAAAGTCCTATAAAAGGTTGTTTGCAAACCTGTCTGAAGATATGGAGACTAATTTTATAATACCTCAGTTCTATACTATTGTGAAGCGCGCTGGCTATCTCGTGAAAAATTCATGGTCAAATCATAATATTGAAATTTGAGGCAAATTTGTTTAGGAACGATAACTTTGTTGTTAAACTTGTCTATTTGGTTGACATTTGAAAAAAAATTGAGTGAATAAATCAATGCAAAAACCACTAATGCATTCACTGATTTAAAAAGACAAAGTGAAGGCATTCATAAAAAAATGGAGCTTTGGAAATCAAGATTACAAAAAAAAAAATAAGTTCGTCATGTTTCCACTTTTAAATGATTTCTGCGCCAGATATAATATTGAAGCAAACAAAAATCTATTTACTGAACACTTGGATAGTTTGCTAATGCACATTTCACATTATTTATTTAAATAAAATATCTCGATTTTACAAAGTTCGTGTGGATATAACATTTTATATTCACACGAACTTTGTAAAATCGAGGTTGATCGAGTTGACAGGGCTCGGGCCTGGGGGCCCGGCGAGTGAGATTAACACACGTCACAAATTTACTCTAATAGTAAAAAAGTATTTTATTTTACATATTTAATATAAATACTATTTTTTTTTCATTTTTATATTAGTATATACATTTTTGACTATTTAAAAAGTTGTATGTATTATTAGTTCATGAAATAAAGGGGGAACATAAAGTTTGGAAACCACTGCTATAAGTAACAATGAATGCCAATAAAATTACAAAAAATAATAATATAATTAACCTTCGACACACAATTTAATTACATAAAATAAAACTTGAATGAAAATTATTTTTTTCTAGCTAGATAAAAAATAATAGCATTACATAATGCACTCATTGATTTAAACGATATTTTACCATCAATAACAGATTTTATTCTATAATACATGTAAATTTGCTGAATAAATTTAAATCACATTAAAATCAGTAATACTCGATGAATACATATAAATCCTAATTTTATTTTAGTGACCAAACAAAAACAAACAATTTTTTGGTGCTAGTTAATACTCATAAACTTTTGATTACGCTTCGAAACTGTTGAACAGAACATAAACAAAATTTACAGACGTGTGCGATGTTGCGTGTTGTGTAATAAAAGATACCCTCCACCTTATCCCCAAGCACACTATGTACATGTGACATATTTTTGACGCCGATTGATTGTAAACCATTCACCCTACACCTGTGAAATAGGGATAATAGGAGGCAAAGAAGAAAATGGAAAATATGCGTGCCTTCTTCCCAAAATTTCATTGTCAACCAAAACAATTTGGCTGTGAGTATCCTGGAATTAAAATTCTTCCCCAGGATCCCAGTTGACCATAACACTGTGACTACTTGGGAGAATTTTAGAGAAATACAGTCACCAAAATCACTTTTTGTGAATTCCTCGATGTTGAGCATAAACACAGATTGCATTATATGAAAAAAATTGATTTCAATTGTAAGAAGTTGTAAATGCGAATTGCATATTATCAGGATTAACTAGTATTGAAAGGTTACTTTCGATCTATGGGAAAAGAAAATTGTTATATTACATAATAAGTTTTACAGTCGTAAACAATACGTTCGAAGTCTGAAGTATCAATTTATCTGAAATAATATATTTTAAATCCTAATTCAGGCCACGTATCCCTTAATTATCGTTTTAAAAATAATTGGAAACCCTAATCCAGATAGACGTATTGATTTAAAAATCGACGTGGTTCTAACGCCAAGCCAACGGGATTCGAACATTGAATCCTTGTTTTACTAGTACAAGTGTTGGTAAACTTTTGATATAGAAGAGCCAAATACGAGTAACATGATTTAGATTTTTTAAAGAGCAATAGAGCTTAGATTTAATAAATCGCTTCAAAAGCGAAATTTAATATTTATTGTCGGCTATCCTTCCCAAAAAATAAATCTTCGAAAAACCAAGTCGAGATTTTTTTTTATATTGCAATAAAAAATAAATCTAGCTGTGTGGAAGAACCGTTTTTAATTTTTTACTTGAAAATACAGCAATTTCATATTTTACATTTAATATTTCTAAGTAGGTACGTCTCGCGCGTACCTACCCAAAGAGCTACACGCAGTTCGCGAGCTGCGATTTGCTAATAATTGCACTAGCTGACTAGTACAACGTGTTAAGTTATTTTATGCTAGCAGCTAGAAATAAGAAGGCAGTACATAAATAATTATTGTCAACGTATTGACGTATTCGGTGATTTGATTTGAATATAATATATCTAACAATTTCCATTTCTAACGAAGTAGTTTGAAATGCCAAAAATTTCGATTAACGCACTTAAAATTATCGAGTATCAGTATGTTTACACTGCTTTGAATAATAATTGTATTCCTCAGAACTATGTATTTATATACGAGTATGTTTCAATCAATAAGGTAGGTGACTTCACTGACTTCAGCATTAAGAGAACCAGGTTGATAGCAAGATTGCAAAGATATGTTATTACGTAAAACGAATGAAGTGGTTACATTACTCAATATTTGATATCATTACATTTGTATTATTATATTTTAATACCGGAAAAGGCGTATGCATTTCCTTCATACGTTATAAAAAATAATTTAAACAGGAAAAAATGAGCGTAGTAATAATATTTTTTTTTCAAGATTTACATGCACAACTAGGAAACGGATGGTACAATAAGAGTTGTTGGCCAATTATTAAGTAATATGTATGTAATTAGCAGTAATTCCTAATAAATTATTCCATAAGTATTTATAAATACTTTAATAATATTTTGACAGCGTTGTGTTTTTTATCAGGCCATGATTTCGCGATACTGTTTCATCTTTTTTTAAGGTGGACTGCAATCATTATATTATGTAAGTATTTGAGACGTAGTACGTAAATGAATTATCAGTCATGCAATTAAATAATATGAACTAAAAAAATACGTTTGATACAACAACATACAACTTCGCGCTATCATGCTTCTCCGTCGGAGGTTGATCCCGCCACTTCTCACGACCCATTACTACGTCTCACGCCTCCTGCCACGTGGCACGTATACCTGCAACGCGTAGATTGCCTTTGTAGTACGGCAGCAGAGTAGGAGGTAGGGTCGGCCATGGAAAACACAGTCCGTGTGGCCGTACCGCAAGAGTGCATAGTGTCGCATTCTCCGACGGCATCCGGCACACGACACGTTCAAGCCATGTGAATCCGAGTGTAGGTAATAATATAAATACATGTATTTATGGAAAATAAAGATTATGGCTTACTTTTGGTCATTGGCTATCACTAACGTATTATTCTTGACCAGTGGTGCATAGCCTATTTGAAAGAAGGGCCAATTTATACATTTTCTAATTTTTGTAAAAGTGTAATGATTTATTATAGATACTGGACGAGACATACATTTTAATATTTTAAATTTAATAGTTAAATATCAGCTAGTCCAATCACTCTCCAATTTTAAGTACGTACATAATGTATTTGCATGATAGAAAAATAGAATTTTGTCGTATTCAATGAATAATTAGATGATGAAGCACTTGTTATTTTGCGGCGCATGAGGCCCACGGGCCGCAGTTTGTGTATAGTTTCATTTGGAATTGCTATATAAATTACAAACGTCGTTTAAATTATTTTTCAATAGCCTAAACAAACATTGGAAGCAGGTTTTGACGTATTATACATAATATACTCTCCCTTAAGGCAATGATTTCCCAACCTATTTTTGGCAATTGCATATAGGTACATGTATGTACAAGTTTCATTAATACTTGTCCAGTAGTTTTTGAGTTATAACGGAACAAAGAAACATACAAAATAAACAAATAAAATTTAAAAAAAGGTATTTTCTCTGGTTCGGTGTCATGGACATAGTCAAAGTGCTAATCGAACGGTAAAAATTCTGGACACGCAGGCATACTCTTAAATTTTAGTTATTAGTAGGTATAGCGGAACCCCGATCTACCGTTCTCGCATAAATCGTTTTCCCGCACGGATCATTAATTTTTGAAAGTCCCGCCAAACACCCATAACAACAATGTTAAATAATCCCGTAGGTATTAACCGTTCCCCGATTTATCGTTTTCCTCGATCTGTCGTCTAAATATTATGGTCCCGTCACAAATATTATCCCGATTGGCCGTTTTTGTTAAATATTTTTCATTTCGCTTTCGTAGAATTGTTTGTGATACATACAGACCTTTCAGTCGCGTCGCTTTGTTTGCACAGGTCGGTCGGCGCTCAGGCTTGCCTCGCATCTCGTATCACGAATTTTTATAAGTCGCAACTAAAATGCCCCCCATGTAGAAAACTATAACTCGAGCTGAGAAACTGGAAATAAATAATTAAAGACGTCGCAAAAAATCCAGGAGAAAAACGAGTTTTTTTTTTAAATGTGTATACCTATATATATATATCCCGCATTTATCGTTTTTACGGTCCCTTGAAAACCGTAGAATCGGGGTTTCACTGTATGTATATAAATATAATATAGATTAAATAATAATGCCAACGACAACGAAAAGTCTATAAAGTCCGCTTTATGTCATTTGTTTGCATTTCTACATGTATACTAATAATACACTTATTATACTAATATAATAACTATACCTATATATCATTATGTTCTGTTATAATTTGTACATTACTTATATTGTCAAATTAAGCGACATTTGTCTTCGAAATCAGGAACTGGTTTTCTGATACTACTTTACAAGACGGTAGAGTAAATGACATGTCAATAAATCTAATGACTTTCGGTGACTATTATGCCCAAATTATTATAATTTTCAACCATAATCGTGATTGCAGATAATGGTAGTGGAAAATCACTACATTTTGTAATAATACTCTAATTAAAATAAATTATAATAGCTATGAAAATATCTATTCGCTATTAGCTTAGATATTTCATCAAAAAAATCATCATTCACTACACTACACTCATAGTCTCATAGTGTTAAAAATAAGTAAGAAAAAAATAATAGCATTAGGTAGGTAGTTGGTACTGAGATTATTAGTTATAGGTTAGGTCGGTTAGGATGATATTTGAGTAAAGATTTGTTTTTTTCTGTTTCTATCTCGTTACAATCCTAATGTTTTTCAATTGAATGCACAATTTCATACAGTTTATTTTCACACTAATGTAATATTATTAAGGATGCTGAATTATGTTATGTTGAGTCTAATGAGTATTTGGAGGCTGGAGTGTATTCATTATTATTAATACGGAATGGATTTACGCAATTAATAATATTAACAAACCACTCAACGTTTCAATGACCTGATGCATGTTTATATTATTATGTACTGCCTTATCAATTATTACGTTAAGAAAAATTACGTATTTCACGGTAAATTGAACAAAACAACGATAAACCCCACGTTGATAATAATTAATTACACTTGATAAATAACATTAAAAGAGTTGTAAATCGTAAGAAAACACCTTGACCGAATAAAATACATAATACTTTTAGATATAATCTCGATTTTATGCCACACTTAATAATAAGATTTTTTATAAGACTATATTATTATAAACAATATTTCTATTTGGTCCTGGTATAGTAAATAGTTTCAATATATATTGTGTACATAACACATATAATATTTATTAATAAGGAAGACAAAATTTTGATAACTTCATATTATCAAAATAAGAATAATATTTGTGTCCATTTTCAATCTAGGTACCTATATTGTCATTGTATCAATTAATATTATAATAAATAAGTACTTACATGATTTCATTTAATGAATTCCCTACCCGTATATATTAAAATTATTTCTCCTTATCAAAAACATATTTTTATATTAATTGTATTGTTTGCAACTATACGCTTTGCTATTTATTGGCTTTGAAAACTGCATTTAAATGACCATTCAGCATCAAAGTAGGAGCAAATTGTGTTCCTCTGGATGATTGTTCCTCTGGACAGTGGTGTTTTATCGTAAACGGGTAATCATATTTTCTTTCTTTCAACACATTCGAGCGCATATTTTTACACCAGGAAAAACTGTCCTGACTTTTAGACTCATGTCTCAACGTGAAAGACAATCATAGTGTTTGTCTTTTTTTCAATGAAAAAGTAAGTATTTTTGTTTATTTTCAAGTGAATTTTTTATTGTAAAGACGCCTTGTATATGGCACTATTTAATGGCACATAATAGTGTATTGTTTTAAAATGCTTTAGAGGTAATTACCTCTTTGATAACTTAACCCCAAAAAGTATAACATTAAAAACCGTTAAAAATTACCATGTCATGTTCCTCTGGACAAATATTTGATTGTTTTGCATCATATTTTTATGAACAAAGTAACTTTATCTCCACACAGTTCACTTAGAAAGACAGGGGATCACCTCGTGGATTATAACTTACTGACAATCTGTCGTAAGCAATTTTAATTAACAGGTAACGATCCTTTAAACGATGCTATTTTTGCAGAAGATGACTTTTTATCAGCATACGTTAAAGATCGTCCGCAAAATCTTGAACCAATTATAATAAACCAACAGGAGGACGGCTCTATTTCAGTCATGGAAACAAATAATTCTGAGTCAATCGAAGTTGCTCAGATGCCAACTGAGCAGGTGCACGAGACATTTTCTTCTTACCTCGAGTTGCAGGAAAATGGTGCATACAAGCAAAAAACCTGAAATAGTTAGTCCTTTCCTAAAAGCACCCCTAAAGAAAATCGTCCGTGGTAGTAAGCCAGGAAAATCCCGGATATTGACTAACACACCAGAGAAAAGTGCATTAATATCAGTGACATTGAAAAGAAACATAAAAAAGGAATATAAAAACAAAATTATACGGGATATATTAAGCCAAAACTAAAACTGAAAAAAAGGGATACAATTATTGATTCTGTCGATCTCGGTATCAGCTAAATGCCATAAAACATGCATCGAGAGATCTTAAGTAATGTAATGGTTACTTGTGGCATTTGTTGGGGGGGGGGGGCAAAGGTTGGGTACTGAAGCTAGAACGAATAAAATGTGATTGATACATGCCAGTAATACGTTCACAAGTCATGTGCTGCTAAGAATCATAGAGAAAACACACCAGGGAGTGACGTGAAGGTTTTTGTGTGTGTGAAAAGTGTTATATTTGAAATAATGAATCGGACAAATCTGTTAGTAGTGAGTATCTATTAATTGCAGATGGACTTACAAAGAGATGACATTTGACTATTTTTGTCTCATTAAATAGTACTTATGTTTGACAAACATGTATTATTTTTATTGTAAATTTAAATAAAAACATTTTGAGTAATAAATATCGTTTTATAAATATAGGTTATTCCTAAGTTAAAAATGATTGATTATATGATGTCCAGAGGAACAATACTGTCCATAAGAACATGACCCTATGTCCAGAGGAACATACAGGGACATGTTCCTCTGGACAATTTAGGGGTTTTTATAAAAGTGTCTATATCTCGCTTATTGAAAAACATTCACTAAAACAAAAAATTAAAAATGATGCATCATTTATCTGAGCTCGACATAGTATAATCTTTTTTTCTAATTTATTTAAGGTTTTTGAGGGAAAAAAATCAGGAAAGCTTAAAACTGGAGATTGTCCAGAGGAACACAACTTGCCCCTATTAATATCTCAATTTACCCTCCGAGATGTTAGTACCCAGTAAGTTAGTCGTAATGCAAAATGCGGAGTGACCTATTACGAATCATCTATTAGATAAATTCATACGGTTTCATTGACATCGGTAGTTACAACTTTTGACTAAAATTATATGGTCAACGTCCTAGCTGAAATTACATTTTATTTATTATTATTGAAAATCACGCTTCCTTCTAGAATATTGCATTTATGCATTATTTTTCAATTGCGATTAATTTGGACTAATTCGATTGATACAACCAGTAAATACCGTTCAACTGAGTACCTGATAGTGGCCCTGAGCAGCGCCATCTTTAGATTAATAAAGCCTGAGCATATCTTTTTGCACAAGCAACGAGTGGTCCACTGTTCAGCTGTCAAAATCAGATCCTAGATTGCATGACATATTGATTTCTCGTTTCAAATTGTATTATAAAAAATCTCAAATCAAATATATTAATAAATTATAAATAATATTCATTCCTGTTATTCATCACCTGTTAAAGTCAGACTAGTCCATCACACAAAAACCGGTGGTAATATAGATTTCCAAAAAATATGTAGCCATTGATCTAGGCAATACATTTGTAGAAGGTGTGTTAATGCAGGTGTATTATTTATCATGTAACTTATCTATTCAAATCAAACCATTCCCTGTGTGAACACGACAGACGCGTCAGTATGAGCACTCTATAGAAAAATGACAGACAATGACAGGTCATCCTTAGACAACAATGGGAGGGGCGGATAAAGTAGAACCAGTCGTTGTGAATGTATCGGCTTTCTACTTGAGTCGGCAATGCCTTGAGACATAAACATATAAATCCAAACAGGTAATGCAGTCGCTGTTTTGGGTACTCTTGTGGTATCCAGAGGATTAGAGGATCAACTTGGTCCATTTGAAGTAGGATATTCATTCCTTGTTCGAAGTATGAAAGTGTTTTTGACAAATCATTCGATGGTAACTGTCGATCGAGTAGGTAGTTATAGTCACGTCTCATTTATAGATTTTTTTTGATACAGTTTTACTCGTGATTGCTCTGCAACGGCTCAAATATTTCCATCTCCAAAGAAATATGCATATGTTTACACACTTAGATACAAATTAGGCACTATTTCAACATTGTGTCATAATTTAAAAAGGCTTTTACAGCGAAACGCCGTATAAGATGCCTACCGTATTGCATAGTTTATATTTCGCTAATTAATAAATTATTCATTCGAATATATTATTTGTAGCGTCTAATGAAAAATAAAATTATACCTCACACTTCTCTTATTCCACTAATCGTAAGTTCGAAACCACTCTGTATCAAATTCACATGGTTTGCTTCAATCAATACAAAACAAAATAATCTAAATTATTCCTAACCCTTGGATCGTTGGAGCAACATTATAGAAGAAAAATAATAATATAGGCACACTTGCTCGTCAAACACTGATGGGTTGATAGGTCTTCCTAATTGGGATATTATTCTGTCTTGATTGATTGACATGAATTTACCTGTTAACTAAAAACGGATGCTTCAACTCGTAACACACAGCACTATATAGTACTGGAGAGAAATCATTTCAAGGTCTAATGATTTTATCGTTAATATTTTGAAAATCATCGTAATTTATTTTAGAAATCATCACTAATCTTTAATGAGAATATTTCAAGTCGGTGCGACCTAAAGGTCTGAGTTTAAATCGAGACGAACCTTAAAACCGAGAAATTTGAAAGTATGTATAGGTACCTATATTAAATATTATGAATGAACAATACGTACTACTTTTCTCTAAAATAGTATGCAATTAAAAGAGATACGGCGTGTATTACTACACACACCGTATCTCTTAGTAAGTACTAGGTAGGTACCTAACTGTAAGTCAAGTAGCAATCAAATTGCAAAAACTTCAACCATTTTTTTTGTAAATATGACATTGTGGAATATAAATTGTGATTTATCTGCTGTAGGTACGATTTCCACAGTGACCGACGTCATCACGTTTAACTAATGAACTAAAAATCCTTCCAAGGTATATTCTTATGCTCCCAGGATATTTTCTCCCTTTTTACCTAATGGTTACTGCAATATTAATAAATTTAATAGTTTATTGATGTTACTCATTAAATTGACTCTAAACTCGATATACTTAAAATGAATTTTGAAGTGAAATAACGTCGTCAAATACAACTTTTTTTTTTAGATAAGTAAGTAAATATTGATCTATTATTTTTTGTCAATATATTAATGAGCATGTAATAGTTTTTTTATTAATCTTGTGAACCTGGCCGCGAGAGCAACTTACTTTTCGCGCGGTGAATTATTTTTTATCGCACTTGACTCTACAACCACGAGCGGGTCCTGAATTTTTCAAGAATCAAATCCCAAGCTCGACTGTCCTCCGTTACCAAACACGGAAGATCCTAATTGACAGTACCGGCCCACCAAAGTTTCGGACGTCCATTTCCTTATTGTTATTTTTTCAAACTTGGTAGGTATCACTACGTATTGGTTTCCTTCTTAAAAGCTGAAAAGGAACACTGTTACCTACGTAAAACGCACCCCTTATATTCTTAAACGGCTGTGAGATTGGGATTAGAATAGTGTGACCTCAAGATGCGTTTCGCAAAATTACGTGAATTCTACTGCTAATAGAATGAAATAATATATTCGTCTTTAGAAAGGTCAATCACTTTTTGAAATACGTGCCAAGTTATTTATTACTTACGTCATTAAGGTTAAGTATATGAAAATGTATGAGATGACCACACAGTAGGTAAACAGTATAAATCAAAGTGTGCCAAACTTTTTTTGATTTTACAATATTGTTGATCACAGTTGAAACTCAATAAACACCATGATACATTAATTTCAGAAACATTCGATTTTAATGATTGCGTTTATTCTGTCAAACAAACGTTGCGATTTTTTCATGAAACCTTTATGAACACGAAGTTAATATAAAATGAAGTATGTATGGTATTGATTTTACTTTTACATATTGAGTAATAATTCGCTTATTAGTGTCGTTTACCTCCAGAATACATTTGTATTGTATGTTATTAAAACGCAGAAAGAATCCTTATAATATTATATTCCTACTTTTTCTCGTAAAGTCAATATGTCAGTGGTCTTAAAATGTTTTATCTCGCGGTACCTATCATGCTTACATATTGGCTAACGGCGCCTTAAGAATACCAATTAGTGGGATGGGTGAGCCTGCTGAACTCCACGCAGTTCCTTTATTCTTGTAATCAAACTAGAAATAGCTACCGAACGATAATGGCAAAGTGTCACCCTAAATACACTCAAAATGCCGCCAAATACATATACAAGTCCTTTGCCTCGTAGATGAAAAAGGAGTCGATTTCACAGAATATTATTATTTGCTCTCACAAATTGGATTATTCGCAGTTCTTCGTTAATTCGCCCTCTCAAAGCAACGTATAACTTCCTAACCTGTATCTACTAACGGTAATTATCTCAGATTCATTCATTACTATCTTCCTGAAAGTATTTTTAAACCCAGTTGCTAAAGTGAGATCTATGTTTATCGAAAACAATTTTATACCGTGAGAGAAAGCATTGGAGGTCACAAACTACTGTAACAATGGCATCTAGTATTGTGATCACAGAACAGATTGTGAATTCCCTGATTGTGATAGTCCATCAGCGATTTGTATCAAGATTTTTTGAGATCATTGCATTTTTCAAACAGCTTGTGATTCTCGTAGATACTGACAGCGGCACACGGATAGAATACTACTGGAATATTACTAAATAGTTAAAAAAAAAATATTTTAAATATATACGAGTAGGTACATACCTACATTGGTATTCCAAACAAAATATCCGGTTAGCCAAAAAGTAAGTGCGAATTTTCTCTATGTAAATGAAAACCGATTTTTTCATGGAAAACTAAAATTGTATTAAAATATATATTGTCCATTTTTTTTAGTTTACCTTCCGCCCTCCAAAAATGTATTTATCATTTTCGGCAAAAAAAAACAGTCCCAAGAACGACGTCATGTCCTTATCAGTAGTAAAATTGTTACTATTAAGACGTTTTGCAAAGAAGGAAACAAATTTAATGGTAGTTGTATGGTGCTATCTAGAATATGGAGGATGTAGTAACCAGGTAACCTATCTCATCCAAATTCAACAATTTTTTATCATGACACAATATATTATTACAATTCACCAATTCTTCTATTTAATATTATTATTTTATTTATCCAGTCGACAGTTAGTACGGGAAGCAGTTCAAAATACGTAATTTATTTGAAATCCCAGCAGACTGACAGCATATCTTTTGTTTGAGGCTTTCACGGGTGTTTTTTTATCGTAATAGATTTTTGGGTTTCCACCGTGTGTATTTCTTCCTTACGTACGAGGCCGAAACGTCGAGGAAAGAAGGAAGAAGTACACACGGTGAACCCAAAAATCTATTATGATATGATAGCATATCTTTTCTTTCGTGAATATCCGCTCTTCAAGTGATTTGCATAGGTTCAACACGCTTGAAAAATCTTTTTCACTCGACGTTATTGTAGACGATTCATCTTTCGTCGCCTGTTATCAATGACATTCACAATCACTGCTAACCTTTTAATAATCACATTTAAATAACGCGTTAATTATATCTAATGGCCAACGACTCCATACGTGCCAGTCGCGGTGTTAGCACTAAATGAGTTATGTCATTGCCTGTTATCATACATTTAAAAAATGGATCGTTTACTTCACACTTCAATGGGTCTATTCTATGCTTATCGACCGCTAAAGTGATAAAGTGAAAAATATTATCAAACTTAGGGTAGGTTTGTATCAAAATATTAGCACTTATTGTAACAATTACACGAAGCCGGTTTTTATTGTTGCAATAAGTGCTATATTTTAACAGCACCTATCTTGCTGCTGTTAAAATATCGCACTTATTGCAACAATAAAAACCGGCTTCGTGTAATTGTTACAATAAGTG